>NC_083350.1:89882023-92282023 GCF_030254825.1 Meriones unguiculatus
CCTAACCCTAACCCTAACCCTTACCCTAACCCCTAACTCTAACCCTAACCCCTAACCCTAACCCTAACCCTAACCCTAACCCTAACTTGTTCCTAACAGGAACAAGTTTCCAACGAAAGAACGTAAATGCAAAGCACTACTTTGTAAACTGAATCACATGTGTGTCACTCGCTCAATTAGGAATACAGGAAAACCGAAAAGTGTTATCTCGCACTGTACGGCACAGAAACTAGTTTCCATCGAAAGAACAGAAAAGCAAAGCACAACTTTGTAAACTAAATCACATACGTGTCGCCCGTTCAATTATTACAACAGGAAAACTGAAAAGTGATATATCACACTGTACAACAGAGAAACAAGTTTCCTACCGAAGAACAGAAACCCAAAGCACTACTTTGTAAACTAAATCACATGTGTGTTGCTCGCTCAATTAGGAATACAGGGAAACGGAAAAGTGTTATCTCACACTGTATGGCACAGAAACAAGTTTCCAAAGAAAGAACAGAAACGGAAAACACAACTTTGTAAACTAAATGACATACGTGTCGCCTGTTCAATTACTATAACAGGAAAACTGAAAAGTGATATAACACACTGTACAGCACAGGAACAAGTTTCATATGAAAGAACAGAAACGCAAAGCACAACTTTGTAAACTAATTCACATATGTGTCGCCTGCTCAATTATTATAACAGGAAAACTGAAAAGTGATATATCACATTGTATAGCACAGGAACAAGTTTCAAATGAAAGAACAAAAAAGAAAATCACTAATTTGTAAACTAAATCACATGTGTGTCGCTGGCTCCATTAGGATTACAGGAAAACTGAAACGTAATATATCTCACTGTACAGCACAAGAACAAGTTTCCAACGAAAGAACAGAGAAGCAAAGCACTACTTTTAAACAGAATCACCTGTGTGTCGCTCGCTCAATTAGGAATACAGGAAAACTGAAAAGTGTTATCTCGCACTGTACGGCACAGAAACAAGTTTCCATTGAAAGAACAGAAACGCAAAGCACAACTTTGTAAACTAATTCACATGTGTGTCGCCTGCTCAATTATTATAACAGGAAAACTGAAAAGTGATATAACCCTAACCCTAACCCTAACCCTAAGGCCCTAACCCTAACCCTAACCCTAACCCCTAACCCTAACCCCTAACCCTAACCCTAACCCTAACCCTAACCCTAACGCTAACCCTATCCCTTACCCAGCCCTAACCTAACCCTAACCCTAACCCTAACCCTAACCCTAACCCTAACGCTAACCCTATCCCTTACCCAGCCCTAACCTAACCCTAACCCTAACCCTAACCCGAACCCCTAACCCTAACCCTAACCCTGACCCTAACCCCTAACCCTAACCCTAACCCTAACCCTAACCCTAACCCTAACCCCTAACCCTAACCCTAACCCTGACCCTAACCCCTAACCCTAACCCTTACCCTAACCCCTAACTCTAACCCTAACCCCTAACCCTAACCCTAACCCAAACCCTAACCCTAACCCTAACTTGTTCCTAACAGGAACAAGTTTCCAACGAAAGAACGTAAATGCAAAGCACTACTTTGTAAACTGAATCACCTGTGTGTCGCTCGCTCAATTAGGAATACAGGAAAACTGAAAAGTGTTATCTCGCACTGTACGGCACAGAAACAAGTTTCCATTGAAAGAACAGAAACGCAAAGCACAACTTTGTAAACTAATTCACATATGTGTCGCCTGCTCAATTATTATAACAGGAAAACTGAAAAGTTATATAACCCTAACCCTAACCCTAACCCTAAGGCCCTAACCCTAACCCTAACCCTAACCCTAACCCTAACCCTACGGCCCTAATCCTAACCCTAATCCCTAACCCTAACCCTAACCCTAACCCTAACCCCTAACCCTAACCCCTAACCCTAACCCTAACCCTAACCCTAACCCTAACACTAACCCTATCCCTTACCCAGCCCTAACCTAACCCTAACCCTAACCCTAACCCTAACCCTAACCCTAACGCTAACCCTATCCCTTACCCAGCCCTAACCTAACCCTAACCCTAACCCTAACCCTAACCCTAACCCTAACTTGTTCCTAACAGGAACAAGTTTCCAACGAAAGAACGTAAATGAAAAGCACTACTTTGTATACTGAATCACATGTGTGTCACTTGCTCAATTAGGAATACAGGAAAACCGAAAAGTGTTATCTCGCACTGTACGGCACAGAAACTAGTTTCCATCGAAAGAACAGAAAAGCAAAGCACAACTTTGTAAACTAAATCACATACGTTTCGCCCGTTCAATTATTAGGACAGGAAAACTGAAAAGTGATATATCACACTGTACAGCACAGAAACAAGTTTCCAAGAAGAACAGAAACCCAAAGCACTACTTTGTAAACTAAATCACATGTGTGTCGCTCGCTCAATTAGGAATACAGGGAAACCGAAAAGTGTTATCTCATACTGTATGGCACAGAAACAAGTTTCCAAAGAAAGAACAGAAACAGAAAGCACAATTTTGTAAACTAAATGACATACGTGTCGCCTGTTCAATTATTATAAGAGGAAAACTGAAAAGTGATATAACACACTGTACAGCACAGGAACATGTTTCCACCGAAAGAACAGAAACACAAAGCACAACTTTGTAAACTAATTCACATACGTGTCGCCTGTTCAATTATTATAACAGGAAAAATGAAAAGTGATATATCACATTGTACAGCACAGGAACAAGTTTCAAATGAAAGAACAAAAAAGAAAATCACTAATTTGTAAACTAAATCACATGTGTGTTGCTCGCTCCATTAGAAGTACAGGAAAACTGAAAAGTAATATATCTCACTGTACAGCACAAGAACAAGTTTCCAACGAAAGAACAGAAAAGCAAAGCACGACTTGTAAACAGAATCACCAGTGTGTCGCTCGCTCAATTAGGAATACAGGAAAACTGAAAAGTGTTATCCCGCACTGTACGGCACAGAAACAAGTTTCCATTGAAAGAACAGAAACGCAAAGCACAACTTTGTAAACTAATTCACATATGTGTCGCCTGCTCAATTATTATAACAGGAAAACTGAAAAGTGATATAACCCTAACCCTAACCCTAAGGCCCTAACCCTAACCCTAACCCTAACCCCTAACCCTAACCCTAACCCTAACCCCTAACCCTAACCCTAACCCTAACCCTAACCCTTACCCTAACCCTAAGGCCCGAACCCTAACCCTAACCCCTAACCCTAACCCTAACCCTAACCCTAACCCTAACCCCTAAACCTAACCCTAACCCTAACCCTAACCCTAACGCTAACCCTATCCCTTACCCAGCCCTAACCTAACCCTAACCCTAACCCTAACCCTAACCCTAATCCTAACCCTAACTTGTTCCTAACAGGAACAAGTTTCCAACGAAAGAACGTAAATGCAAAGCACTACTTTGTAAACTGAATCACATGTGTGTCACTCGCTCAATTAGGAATACAGGAAAACTGAAAAGTGTTATCTCGCACTGTACGGCACAGAAACTACTTTCCATCGAAAGAACAGAAAAGCAAAGCACAACTTTGTAAACTAAATCACATACGTGTCGCCCGTTCAATTATTACAACAGGAAAACTGAAAAGTGATATATCAATTTGTATAGCACAGGAACAAGTTTCAAATGAAAGAACAAAAAAGAAAATCACTAATTTGTAAACTAAATCACATGTGTGTCGCTGGCTCCATTAGGATTACAGGAAAACTGAAAAGTAATATATCTCACTGTACAGCACAAGAACAAGTTTCCAACGAAAGAACAGAGAAGCAAAGCACTACTTTTAAACAGAATCACCTGTGTGTCGCTCGCTCAATTAGGAATACAGGAAAACTGAAAAGTGTTATCTCGCACTGTACGGCACAGAAACAAGTTTCCATTGAAAGAACAGAAACGCAAAGCACAACTTTGTAAACTAATTCACATGTGTGTCGCCTGCTCAATTATTATAACAGGAAAACTGAAAAGTGATATAACCCTAACCCTAACCCTAACCCTAAGGCCCTAACCCTAACCCTAACCCTAACCCCTAACCCTAACCCTAACCCTAACCCTAACCCTAACCCTAACGCTAACCCTATCCCTTACCCAGCCCTAACCTAACCCTAACCCTAACCCTAACCCTAACCCTAACCCTAACCCTAACCCTGACCCTAACCCTAACTTGTTCGTAACAGGAACAAGTTTCCAACGAAAGAACGTAAATGCAAAGCACTACTTTGTAAACTGAATCACATGTGTGTCACTTGCTCAATTAGGAATACAGGAAAACTGAAAAGTGTTATCTCGCACTGTACGGCACAGAAACTACTTTCCATCGAAAGAACAGAAAAGCAAAGCACAACTTTGTAAACTAAATCACATACGTGTCGCCCGTTCAATTACTACAACAGGAAAACTGAAAAGTGATATATCACACTGTACAGCAGAGAAACAAGTTTCCTACCGAAGAACAGAAACCCCAAGCACTACTTTGTATACTAAATCACATGTGTGTCGCTCGCTCAATTAGGAATACAGGGAAACCGAAAAGTGTTATCTCACACTGTATGGCACAGAAACAAGTTTCCAAAGAAAGAACAGAAACGGAAAGCACAACTTTGTAAACTAAATGACATACGTGTCGCCTGTTCAATTATTATAAGAGGAAAACTGAAAAGTGATATAACACACTGTACAGCACAAGAACATGTTTCCATCGAAAGAACAGAAACGCAAAGCACAACTTTGTAAACTAATTCACATACGTGTCGCCTGTTCAATTATTATAACAGGAAAACTGAAAAGTGATATATCACATTGTATAGCACAGGAACAAGTTTCAAATGAAAGAACAAAAAAGAAAATCAGTAATTTGTAAACTAAATCACATGTGTGTCGCTGGCTCCATTAGGATTACAGGAAAACTGAAAAGTAATATATCTCACTGTACAGCACAAGAACAAGTTTCCAACGAAAGAACAGAGAAGCAAAGCACCACTTTTAAACAGAATCACCTGTGTGTCGCTCGCTCAATTAGGAATACAGGAAAACTGAAAAGTGTTATCTCGCACTGTACGGCACAGAAACAAGTTTCCATTGAAAGAACAGAAACGCAAAGCACAACTTTGTAAACTAATTCACATGTGTGTCGCCTGCTCAATTATTATAACAGGAAAACTGAAAAGTGATATAACCCTAACCCTAACCCTAACCCTAACCCTAAGGCCCTAACCCTAACCCTAACCCTAACCCCTAACCCTAACCCTAACCCTAACCTTAACCCCTAACCCTAACCCTAACCCTAACCCTAACCCTAACCCTAACCCTAACCCTAATGCTAACCCTATCCCTTACCCAGCCCTAACCTAACCCTAACCCTAACCCTAACCCTAACCCTAACTTGTTCGTAACAGGAACAAGTTTCCAACGAAAGAACGTAAATGCAGAGCATTACTTTGTAAACTGAATCACATGTGTGTCACTCGCTCAATTAGGAATACAGGAAAACTGAAAAGTGTTATCTCGCACTGTACGGCACAGAAACTACTTTCCATCGAAAGAACAGAAAAGCAAAGCACAACTTTGTAAACTAAATCACATACGTGTCGCCCGTTCAATTATTACAACAGGAAAACTGAAAAGTGATATATCACACTGTACAGCAGAGAAACAAGTTTCCTACCGAAGAACAGAAACCCCAAGCACTACTTTGTATACTAAATCACATGTGTGTCGCTCGCTCAATTAGGAATACTGGAAAACTGAAAAGTGTTATCTCACACTGTAAGGCACAGAAACAAGTTTCCATTGAAAGAATAGAAACGCAAAGCACAACTTAGTAAACTAATTCACATATGTGTCGCCTGTTCAATTATTATAACAGGAAAACTGAAAAGTGATATATCACATTGTATAGCACAGGAACAAGTTTCAAATGAAAGAACAAAAAAGAAAATCAGTAATTTGTAACTAAATCACATGTGTGTCGCTGGCTCCATTAGGATTACAGGAAAACTGAAAAGTAATATATCTCACTGTACAGCACAAGAACAAGTTTCCAACGAAAGAACAGAGAAGCAAAGCACTACTTTTAAACAGAATCACCTGTGTGTCGCTCACTCAATTAGGAATACAGGAAAACTGAAAAGTGTTATCTCGCACTGTACGGCACAGAAACAAGTTTCCATTGAAAGAACAGAAACGCAAAGCACAACTTTGTAAACTAATTCACATACGTGTCGCCCGTTCAATTATTACAACAGGAAAACTGAAAAGTGATATATCACACTGTACAGCACAGAAACAAGTTTCCTACCGAAGAACAGAAACCCCAAGCACTACTTTGTATACTAAATCACGTGTGTGTCGCTCGCTCAATTAGGAATACAGGGAAACCGAAAAGTGTTATCTCACACTGTATGGCACAGAAACAAGTTTCCAAAGAAAGAACAGAAACGGAAAGCACAACTTTGTAAACTAAATGACATACGTGTCGCCTGTTCAATTATTATAAGAGGAAAACTGAAAAGTGATATAACACACTGTACAGCACAGGAACATGTTTCCATCGAAAGAACAGAAACGCAAAGCACAACTTTGTAAACTAATTCACATACGTGTCGCCTGTTCAATTATTATAACAGGAAAACTGAAAAGTGATATATCACATTGTATAGCACAGGAACAAGTTTCAAATGAAAGAACAAAAAAGAAAATCACTAATTTGTAAACTAAATCACATGTGTGTCGCTGGCTCCATTAGGATTACAGGAAAACTGAAAAGTAATATATCTCACTGTACAGCACAAGAACAAGTTTCCAACGAAAGAACAGAGAAGCAAAGCACTACTTTTAAACAGAATCACCTGTGTGTCACTCGCTCAATTAGGAATACAGGAAAACTGAAAAGTGTTATCTCGCACTGTACGGCACAGAAACAAGTTTCCATTGAAAGAACAGAAACGCAAAGCACAACTTTGTAAACTAATTCACATGTGTGTCGCCTGCTCAATTATTATAGCAGGAAAACTGAAAAGTGATATAACCCTAACCCTAACCCTAACCCTAAGGCCCTAACCCTAACCCTAACCCTAACCCCTAACCCTAACCCTAACCCTAACCCTAACCCCTAACCCTAACCCTAACCCTAACCCTAACGCTAACCCTATCCCTTACCCAGCCCTAACCTAACCCTAACCCTAACCCTAACCCTAACCCTAACCCTAACCCTGACCCTAACCCTAACTTGTTCGTAACAGGAACAAGTTTCCAACGAAAGAACGTAAATGCAAAGCACTACTTTGTAAACTGAATCACATGTGTGTCACTTGCTCAATTAGGAATACAGGAAAACTGAAAAGTGTTATCTCGCACTGTACGGCACAGAAACTACTTTCCATCGAAAGAACAGAAAAGCAAAGCACAACTTTGTAAACTAAATCACATACGTGTCGCCCGTTCAATTACTACAACAGGAAAACTGAAAAGTGATATATCACACTGTACAGCAGAGAAACAAGTTTCCTACCGAAGAACAGAAACCCCAAGCACTACTTTGTATACTAAATCACATGTGTGTCGCTCGCTCAATTAGGAATACAGGGAAACCGAAAAGTGTTATCTCACACTGTATGGCACAGAAACAAGTTTCCAAAGAAAGAACAGAAACGGAAAGCACAACTTTGTAAACTAAATGACATACGTGTCGCCTGTTCAATTATTATAAGAGGAAAACTGAAAAGTGATATAACACACTGTACAGCACAAGAACATGTTTCCATCGAAAGAACAGAAACGCAAAGCACAACTTTGTAAACTAATTCACATACGTGTCGCCTGTTCAATTATTATAACAGGAAAACTGAAAAGTGATATATCACATTGTATAGCACAGGAACAAGTTTCAAATGAAAGAACAAAAAAGAAAATCAGTAATTTGTAAACTAAATCACATGTGTGTCGCTGGCTCCATTAGGATTACAGGAAAACTGAAAAGTAATATATCTCACTGTACAGCACAAGAACAAGTTTCCAACGAAAGAACAGAGAAGCAAAGCACCACTTTTAAACAGAATCACCTGTGTGTCGCTCGCTCAATTAGGAATACAGGAAAACTGAAAAGTGTTATCTCGCACTGTACGGCACAGAAACAAGTTTCCATTGAAAGAACAGAAACGCAAAGCACAACTTTGTAAACTAATTCACATGTGTGTCGCCTGCTCAATTATTATAACAGGAAAACTGAAAAGTGATATAACCCTAACCCTAACCCTAACCCTAACCCTAAGGCCCTAACCCTAACCCTAACCCTAACCCCTAACCCTAACCCTAACCCTAACCTTAACCCCTAACCCTAACCCTAACCCTAACCCTAACCCTAACCCTAATGCTAACCCTATCCCTTACCCAGCCCTAACCTAACCCTAACCCTAACCCTAACCCTAACCCTAACCCTAACCCTAACTTGTTCGTAACAGGAACAAGTTTCCAACGAAAGAACGTAAATGCAGAGCATTACTTTGTAAACTGAATCACATGTGTGTCACTCGCTCAATTAGGAATACAGGAAAACTGACAAGTGTTATCTCGCACTGTACGGCACAGAAACTACTTTCCATCGAAAGAACAGAAAAGCAAAGCACAACTTTGTAAACTAAATCACATACGTGTCGCCCGTTCAATTATTACAACAGGAAAACTGAAAAGTGATATATCACACTGTACAGCAGAGAAACAAGTTTCCTACCGAAGAACAGAAACCCCAAGCACTACTTTGTATACTAAATCACATGTGTGTCGCTCGCTCAATTAGGAATACTGGAAAACTGAAAAGTGTTATCTCACACTGTAAGGCACAGAAACAAGTTTCCATTGAAAGAATAGAAACGCAAAGCACAACTTAGTAAACTAATTCACATATGTGTCGCCTGTTCAATTATTATAACAGGAAAACTGAAAAGTGATATATCACATTGTATAGCACAGGAACAAGTTTCAAATGAAAGAACAAAAAAGAAAATCAGTAATTTGTAACTAAATCACATGTGTGTCGCTGGCTCCATTAGGATTACAGGAAAACTGAAAAGTAATATATCTCACTGTACAGCACAAGAACAAGTTTCCAACGAAAGAACAGAGAAGCAAAGCACTACTTTTAAACAGAATCACCTGTGTGTCGCTCACTCAATTAGGAATACAGGAAAACTGAAAAGTGTTATCTCGCACTGTACGGCACAGAAACAAGTTTCCATTGAAAGAACAGAAACGCAAAGCACAACTTTGTAAACTAATTCACATACGTGTCGCCCGTTCAATTATTACAACAGGAAAACTGAAAAGTGATATATCACACTGTACAGCACAGAAACAAGTTTCCTACCGAAGAACAGAAACCCAAGCACTACTTTGTATACTAAATCACGTGTGTGTCGCTCGCTCAATTAGGAATACAGGGAAACCGAAAAGTGTTATCTCACACTGTATGGCACAGAAACAAGTTTCCAAAGAAAGAACAGAAACGGAAAGCACAACTTTGTAAACTAAATGACATACGTGTCGCCTGTTCAATTATTATAAGAGGAAAACTGAAAAGTGATATAACACACTGTACAGCACAGGAACATGTTTCCATCGAAAGAACAGAAACGCAAAGCACAACTTTGTAAACTAATTCACATACGTGTCGCCTGTTCAATTATTATAACAGGAAAACTGAAAAGTGATATATCACATTGTATAGCACAGGAACAAGTTTCAAATGAAAGAACAAAAAAGAAAATCAGTAATTTGTAAACTAAATCACATGTGTGTCGCTGGCTCCATTAGGATTACAGGAAAACTGAAAAGTAATATATCTCACTGTACAGCACAAGAACAAGTTTCCAACGAAAGAACAGAGAAGCAAAGCACTACTTTTAAACAGAATCACCTGTGTGTCGCTCGCTCAATTAGGAATACAGGAAAACTGAAAAGTGTTATCTCGCACTGTACGGCACAGAAACAAGTTTCCATTGAAAGAACAGAAACGCAAAGCACAACTTTGTAAACTAATTCACATGTGTGTCGCCTGCTCAATTATTATAACAGGAAAACTGAAAAGTGATATAACCCTAACCCTAACCCTAACCCTACGGCCCTAACCCTAACCCCTAACCCTAACCCTAACCCTAACCCTAACCCCTAACCCTAACCCTAACCCTAACCCTAACGCTAACCCTATCCCTTACCCAGCCCTAACCTAACCCTAACCCTAACCCTAACCCTAACCCTAACCCTAACCCTGACCCTAACCCTAACTTGTTCGTAACAGGAACAAGTTTCCAACGAAAGAACGTAAATGCAAAGCACTACTTTGTAAACTGAATCACATGTGTGTCACTTGCTCAATTAGGAATATAGGAAAACTGAAAAGTGTTATCTCGCACTGTACGGCACAGAAACTACTTTCCATCGAAAGAACAGAAAAGCAAAGCACAACTTTGTAAACTAAATCACATACGTGTCGCCCGTTCAATTACTACAACAGGAAAACTGAAAAGTGATATATCACACTGTACAGCAGAGAAACAAGTTTCCTACCGAAGAACAGAAACCCCAAGCACTACTTTGTATACTAAATCACATGTGTGTCGCTCGCTCAATTAGGAATACAGGGAAACCGAAAAGTGTTATCTCACACTGTATGGCACAGAAACAAGTTTCCAAAGAAAGAACAGAAACGGAAAGCACAACTTTGTAAACTAAATGACATACGTGTCGCCTGTTCAATTATTATAAGAGGAAAACTGAAAAGTGATATAACACACTGTACAGCACAAGAACATGTTTCCATCGAAAGAACAGAAACGCAAAGCACAACTTTGTAAACTAATTCACATACGTGTCGCCTGTTCAATTATTATAACAGGAAAACTGAAAAGTGATATATCACATTGTATAGCACAGGAACAAGTTTCAAATGAAAGAACAAAAAAGAAAATCAGTAATTTGTAAACTAAATCACATGTGTGTCGCTGGCTCCATTAGGATTACAGGAAAACTGAAAAGTGTTATCTCGCACTGTACGGCACAGAAACAAGTTTCCATTGAAAGAACAGAAACGCAAAGCACAACTTTGTAAACTAATTCACATGTGTGTCGCCTGCTCAATTATTATAACAGGAAAACTGAAAAGTGATATAACCCTAACCCTAACCATAACCCTAACCCTAAGGCCCTAACCCTAACCCTAACCCTAACCCCTAACCCTAACCCTAACCCTAACCTTAACCCCTAACCCTAACCCTAACCCTAAACCTAACCCTAACCCTAATGCTAACCCTATCCCTTACCCAGCCCTAACCTAACCCTAACCCTAACCCTAACCCTAACCCTAACTTGTTCGTAACAGGAACAAGTTTCCAACGAAAGAACGTAAATGCAGAGCATTACTTTGTAAACTGAATCACATGTGTGTCACTCGCTCAATTAGGAATACAGGAAAACTGAAAAGTGTTATCTCGCACTGTACGGCACAGAAACTACTTTCCATCGAAAGAACAGAAAAGCAAAGCACAACTTTGTAAACTAAATCACATACGTGTCGCCCGTTCAATTATTACAACAGGAAAACTGAAAAGTGATATATCACACTGTACAGCACAGAAACAAGTTTCCTACCGAAGAACAGAAACCCCAAGCACTACTTTGTATACTAAATCACATGTGTGTCGCTCGCTCAATTAGGAATACTGGAAAACTGAAAAGTGTTATCTCACACTGTAAGGCACAGAAACAAGTTTCTATTGAAAGAACAGAAACGCAAAGCACAACTTAGTAAACTAATTCACATATGTGTCGCCTGTTCAATTATTATAACAGGAAAACTGAAAAGTGATATAACCCTAACCCTAACCCTAACCCTAAGGCCCTAACCCTAACCCTAACCCCTAACCCTAACCCTAACCCTAACCCTAACCCTAACCCCTAACCCTAACCCTAACCCTAACCCTAACCCTAACCCTAACGCTAACCCTATCCCTTACCCAGCCCTAACCTAACCCTAACCTAACCCTAACCCTAACCCTAACCCTAACCCTAACCCTAACTTGTTCCTAACAGGAACAAGTTTCCAACGACAGAACGTAAATGCAAAGCACTACTTTGTAAACTGAATCACATGTGTGTCACTCGCTCAATTAGGAATACAGGAAAACTGAAAAGTGTTATCTCGCACTGTACGGCACAGAAACTACTTTCCATCGAAAGAACAGAAAAGCAAAGCACAACTTTGTAAACTAAATCACATACGTGTCGCCCGTTCAATTATTACAACAGGAAAACTGAAAAGTGATATATCACACTGTACAGCACAGAAACAAGTTTCCTACCGAAGAACAGAAACCCCAAGCACTACTTTGTATACTAAATCACATGTGTGTCGCTCGCTCAATTAGGAATACAGGAAAACGGAAAAGTGTTATCTCACACTGTATGGCACAGAAACAAGTTTCCAAAGAAAGAACAGTAACGGAAAGCACAACTTTGTAAACTAAATGACATACGTGTCGCCTGTTCAATTATTATAAGAGGAAAACTGAAAAGTGATATAACACACTGTACAGCACAAGAACATGTTTCCATCGAAAGAACAGAAACGCAAAGCACAACTTGGTAAACTAATTCACATACGTGTCGCCTGTTCAATTATTATAACAGGAAAACTGAAAAGTGATATATCACATTGTATAGCACAGGAACAAGTTTCAAATGAAAGAACAAAAAAGAAAATCACTAATTTGTAAACTAAATCACATGTGTGTCGCTGGCTCATTAGGATTACAGGAAAACTGAAAAGTAATATATCTCACTGTACAGCACAAGAACAAGTTTCCAACGAAAGAACAGAGAAGCAAAGCACTACTTTTAAACAGAATCACCTGTGTGTCGCTCGCTCAATTAGGAATACAGGAAAACTGAAAAGTGTTATCTCGCACTGTACAGCACAGAAACAAGTTTCCATTGAAAGAACAGAAACGCAAAGCACAACTTTGTAAACTAATTCACATGTGTGTCGCCTGCTCAATTATTATAACAGGAAAACTGAAAAGTGATATAACCCTAACCCTAACCCTAACCCTAAGGCCCTAACCCTAACCCTAACCCTAACCCCTTACCCTAACCCTAACCCTAACCTTAACCCCTAACCCTAACCCTAACCCTAACCCTAACCCTAACCCTAACGCAAACCCTATCCCTTACCCAGCCCTAACCTAACCCTAACCCTAACCCTAACCCTAACCCTACGGCCCTAATCCTAACCCTAATCCCTAACCCTAACCCTAACCCTAACCCCTAACCCTAACCCCTAACCCTAACCCTAACCCTAACCCTAACGCTAACCCTATCCCTTACCCAGCCCTAACCTAACCCTAACCCTAACCCTAACCCTAACCCTAACCCTAAAGCTAACCCTATCCCTTACCCAGCCCTAACCTAACCCTAACCCTAACTCTAACCCTAACCCTAACCCTAACCCTAACTTGTTCCTAACAGGAACAAGTTTCCAACGAAAGAACGTAAATGCAAAGCACTACTTTGTAACCTGAATCACATGTGTGTCACTCGCTCAATTAGGAATACAGGAAAACCGAAAAGTGTTATCTCGCACTGTAAGGCACAGAAACTAGTTTCCATCGAAAGAACAGAAAAGCAAACCACAACTTTGTAAACTAAATCACATACGTGTCGCCCGTTCAATTATTACAACAGGAAAACTGAAAAGTGATATATCACACTGTACAGCAGAGAAACAAGTTTCCTACCGAAGAACAGAAACGCAAAGCACAACTTTGTAAACTAATTCACATATGTGTCGCCTGTTCAATTATTATGACAGGAAAACTTAAAAGTGATATAACCCTAACCCTAACCCTAACCCTAAGGCCCTAACCCTAACCCTAACCCCTAACCCTAACCCTAACCCTAACCCTAAACCTAACCCCTAACCCTAACCCTAACCCTAACCCTAACCCTAACCCTAACCCTAACGCTAACCCTATCCCTTACCCAGCCCTAACCTAACCCTAACACTAACTCTAACCCTAACCCTAACACTAACTTGTTCCTAACAGGAACAAGTTTCCAACGAAAGACCGTAAATGCAAAGCACTACTTTGTAAACTGAATCACATGTGTGTCACTCCCTCAATTAGGAATACAGGAAAACCGAAAAGTGTTATCTCGCACTGTACGGCACAGAAACTAGTTTCCATCGAAAGAACAGAAAAGCAAACCACAACTTTGTAAACTAAATCACATACGTGTCGCCCGTTCAATTATTACAACAGGAAAACTGAAAAGTGATATATCACACTGTACAGCAGAGAAACAAGTTTCCTACCGAAGAACAGAAACCCAAAGCATTACTTTGTAAACTAAATCACATGTGTGTCGCTCGCTCAATTAGGAATACAGGGAAACCGAAAAGTGTTATCTCACACTGTATGGCACAGAAACAAGTTTCCAAAGAAAGAACAGAAACGGAAAGCACAACTTTGTAAACTAAATGACATATGTGTCGCCTGTTCAATTATTATAAGAGGAAAACTGAAAAGTAATATAACACACTATACAGCACAGGAACATGTTTCCACCGAAAGAACAGAAACGCAAAGCACAACTTTGTAAAGTAATTCACATACGTGTCGCCTGTTCAATTATTATAACAGGAAAACTGAAAAGTGATATATCACATTGTACAGCACAGGAACAAGTTTCATATGAAAGAACAAAAAAGAAAATCACTAATTTGTAAACTAAATCACATGTGTGTCGCTCGCTCCATTAGGATTACAGGAAAAGTGAAAAGTAATATATCTCACTGTACAGCACAAGAACAAGTTTCCAACGAAAGAACAGAAAAGCAAAGCACGACTTTTAAACAGAATCACCTGTGTGTCGCTCGCTCAATTAGGAATAAAGGGAAATCGAAAAGTGTTATCTCGCACTGTACGGTACAGAAACAAGTTTCCATTGAAAGAACAGAAACGCAAAGCACAACTTTGTAAACTAATTCACATATGTGTCGCCTGTTCAATTATTATAACAGGAAAACTGAAAAGTGATATAACCCTAACCCTAACCCTAACCCTACGGCCCTAACCCTAACCCTAACCCCTAACCCTAACCCTAACCCTAACCCTAACCCCTAACCCTAACCCTAACCCTAACCCTAACCCTAACCCTAACCCTAACCCTAACGCTAACCCTATCCCTTACGCAGCCCTAACCTAACCCTAACCCTAACCCTAACCCTAACCCTAACCCTAACCCTAACCCTAACTTGTTCCTAACAATAACAAGTTTCCAACGAAAGAACGTAAATGAAAAGCACTACTTTGTAAACTGAATCACATGTGTTTCACTCGCTCAATTAGGAATACAGGAAAACTGAAAAGTGTTATCTCGCACTGTACAGCACAGAAACTAGTTTCCATCGAAAGAACAGAAAAGCAAAGCACAACTTTGTAAACTAAATCACATACGTGTCGCCCGTTCAATTATTACAACAGGAAAACTGAAAAGTGATATATCACACTGTACAGCACAGAAACAAGTTTCCAAGAAGAACAGAAACCCAAAGCACTACTTTGTAAACTAAATCACATGTGTGTCGCTCGCTCAATTAGGAATACAGGGAAACCGAAAAGTGTTATCTCACACTGTATGGCACAGAAACAAGTTTCCAAAGAAAAAACAGAAACAGAAAGCACAACTTTGTAAACTAAATGACATATGTGTCGCCTGTTCAATTATTATAAGAGGAAAACTGAAAAGTGATATAACACACTGTACAGCACAGGAACATGTTTCCATCGAAAGAACAGAAAAGCAAAGCACAACTTTGTAAACTAATTCACATACGTGTCGCCTGTTCAATTATTATAACAGGAAAACTGAAAAGTGATATATCACATTGTACAGCACAGGAACAAGTTTCATATGAAAGAACAAAAAAGAAAATCACTAATTTGTAAACTAAATCACATGTGTGTCGCTGGCTCCATTAGGATTACAGGAAAACTGAAAAGTAATATATCTCACTGTACAGCACAAGAACAAGTTTCCAACGAAAGAACAGAGAAGCAAAGCACTACTTTTAAACAGAATCACCTGTGTGTCGCTCGCTCAATTAGGAATAAAGGGAAACCGAAAAGTGTTATCTCGCACTGTACGGCACAGAAACAAGTTTCCATTGAAAGAACAGAAACGCAAAGCACAACTTTGTAAACTAATTCACATATGTGTCGCCTGTTCAATTATTATAACAGGAAAACTGAAGAGTAATATAACCCTAACCCTAACCCTAACCCTAAGGCCCTAACCATAACCCTAACCCCTAACCCTAACCCTAACCCTAACCCTAACCCTAACCCCTAACCCTAACCCTAACCCTAACCCTAACGCTAACCCTATCTCTTACCCAGCCCTAACCTAACCCTAACCCTAACCCTAACCCTAACCCTAACCCTAACCCTAACCCTAACCCTAACTTGTTCCTAACAGGAACAAGTTTCCAACGAAAGAACCTAAATGAAAAGCACTACTTTGTAAACTGAATACGTGTGTCACTCGCTCAATTAGGAATACAGGAAAACCGAAAAGTGTTATCTCGCACTGTACAGCACAGAAACTAGTTTCCATCGAAAGAACAGAAAAGCAAAGCACAACTTTGTAAACTAAATCACATACGTGTCCCCGTTCAATTATTACAACAGGAAAACTGAAAAGTGATATATCACACTGTACAGAAGAGAAACAAGTTTCCTACCGAAGAACAGAAACCCAAAGCACTACTTTGTAAACTAAATCACATGTGTGTCGCTCGCTCAATTAGGAATACAGGGAAACCGAAAAGTTTTATCTCACACTGTATGGCACAGAAACAAGTTTCCAAAGAAAGAACAGAAACGGAAAGCACAACTTTGTAAACTAAATGACATACGTGTCGCCTGTTCAATTATTATAAGAGGAAAACTGAAAAGTGATATATCACACTGTACAGCACAGGAACATGTTTCCACCGAAAGAACAGAAACGCAAAGCACAACTTTGTAAACTAATTCACATACGTGTCGCCTGTTCAATTGTTATAACAGGAAAACTGAAAAGTGATATATCACATTCTACAGCACAGGAAAAAGTTTCATATGAAAGAACAAAAAAGAAAATCACTAATTTGTAAACTAAATCACATGTGTGTCGCTCGCTCCATTAGGATTACAGGAAAACTGAAAAGTAATATATCTCACTGTACAGCACAAGAACAAGTTTCCAACGAAAGAACAGAAAAGCAAAGCACTACTTTTAAACAGAATCACCTGTGTGTCGCTCGCTCAATTAGGAATAAAGGGAAACCGAAAAGTGTTATCTCGCACTGTAAGGCACAGAAACAAGTTTCCATTGAAAGAACAGAAACGCAAAGCACAACTTTGTAAACTAATTCACATATGTGTCGCCTGTTCAGTTATTATAACAGGAAAACTGAAAAGTGATATAACCCTAACCCTAACCCTAACCCTAAGGCCCTAACCCTAACCCCTAACCCTAACCCTAACCCTAACCCTAACCCTAACCCCTAACCCTAACCCTAACCCTAACCCTAACCCTAACCCTAACGCTAACCCTATCCCTTACGCAGCCCTAACCTAACCCTAACCCTAAGCCTAACCCTAACCCTAACTTGTTCCTAACAATAACAAGTTTCCAACGAAAGAACGTAAATGAAAAGCACTACTTTGTAAACTGAATCACATGTGTTTCACTCGCTCAATTAGGAATACAGGAAAACTGAAAAGTGTTATCTCGCACTGTACAGCACAGAAACTAGTTTCCATCGAAAGAACAGAAAAGCAAAGCACAACTTTGTAAACTAAATCACATACGTGTCGCCCGTTCAATTATTACAACAGGAAAACTGAAAAGTGATATATCACACTGTACAGCACAGAAAAAAGTTTCCAAGAAGAACAGAAACCCAAAGCACTACTTTGCAAACTAAATCACATGTGTGTCGCTCGCTCAATTAGGAATACAGGGAAACCGAAAAGTGTTATCTCACACTGTATGGCACAGAAACAAGTTTCCAAAGAAAGAACAGAAACAGAAAGCACAACTTTGTAAACTAAATGACATATGTGTCGCCTGTTCAATTATTATAAGAGGAAAACTGAAAAGTGATATAACACACTGTACAGCACAGGAACATGTTTCCATCGAAAGAATAGAAAAGCAAAGCACAACTTTGTAAACTAATTCACATACGTGTCGCCTGTTCAATTATTATAACAGGAAAACTGAAAAGTGATATATCACATTGTACAGCACAGGAACAAGTTTCATATGAAAGAACAAAAAAGAAAATCACTAATTTGTAAACTAAATCACATGTGTGTCGCTCGCTCCATTAGGATTACAGGAAAACTGAAAAGTAATATATCTCACTGTACAGTACAAGAACAAGTTTCCAACGAAAGAACAGAAAAGCAAAGCACTACTTTTAAACAGAATCACCTGTGTGTCGCTCGCTCAATTAGGAATACAGGGAAACCGAAAAGTGTTATCTCGCACTGTACGGCACAGAAACAAGTTTCCATTGAAAGAACAGAAACGGAAAGCACAACTTTGTAAACTAATTCACATATGTGTCGCCTGTTCAATTATTATAACAGGAAAACTGAAAAGTGATATAACCCTAACCCTAACCCTAACCCTACGGCCCTAACCCTAACCCTAACCCCTAACCCTAACCCTAACCCTAACCCTAACCCCTAACCCTAACCCTAACCCTAACCCAAACCCTAACCCTAATCCTTAACCCTAACCCTAACCTTAACCCTAACCCTAACGCTAACCCTATCCCTTACCCAGCCCTAACCTAACCCTAACCCTAACCCTAACCCTAACCCTAACCCTAACCCTAACCTGTTCCTAACAGTAACAAGTTTCCAATGAAAGAACGTAAATGAAAAGCACTACTTTGTAAACTGAATCACATGTGTGTCACTCGCTCAATTAGGAATACAGGAAAACCTACATGTGTTATCTCGCACTGTACGGCACAGAAACTAGTTTCCATCGAAAGAACAGAAAAGCAAAGCACAACTTTGTAAACTAAATCACATACGTGTCGCCCGTTCAATTATTACAACAGGAAAACTGAAAAGTGATATATCACACTGTACAGCAGAGAAACAAGTTTCCTACCGAAGAACAGAAACCCAAAGCACTACTTTGTAAACTAAATCACATGTGTGTCGCTCGCTCAATTAGGAATACAGGGAAACCAAAAAGTGTTATCTCACACTGTACGCACAGATACAAGTTTCCATTGAAAGAACAGAAACGCAAAGCACAACTTTGTAAACTAATTCACATATGTGTCGCCTGTTCAATTATTATAACAGGAAAACTGAAAAGTGATATAACCCTAACCCTAACCCTAACCCTACGGCCCTAATCCTAACCCTAATCCCTAACCCTAACCCTAACCCTAACCCTAACCCCTAACCCTAACCCCTAACCCTAACCCTAAACCTAACCCTAACGCTAACCCTATCCCTTACCCAGCCCTAACCTAACCCTAACCCTAACCCTAACCCTAACCCTAACGCTAACCCTATCCCTTACCCAGCCCTAACCTAACCCTAACCCTAACCCTAACCCTAACCCTAACCCTAACTTGTTCCTAACAGGAACAAGTTTCCAACGAAAGAACGTAAATGCAAAGCACTACTTTGTAAACTGAATCACATGTGTGTCACTCGCTCAATTAGGAATACAGGAAAACTGAAAAGTGTTATCTCGCACTGTACGGCACAGAAACTAGTTTCCATCGAAAGAACAGAAAATCAAACCACAACTTTGTATACTAAATCACATACGTGTCGCCCGTTCAATTATTACAACAGGAAAACTGAAAAGTGATATATCACACTGTACAGCAGAGAAACAAGTTTCCTACCGAAGAACAGAAACCCAAAGCACTACTTTGTAAATTAAATCACATGTGTGTCGCTCGCTCAATTAGGAATACAGGGAAACCGAAAAGTGTTATCTCACACTGTATGGCACAGAAACAAGTTTCCAAAGAAAGAACAGAAACGGAAAACACAACTTTGTAAACTAAATGACATACGTGTCGCCTGTTCAATTATTATAAGAGGAAAACTGAAAAGTAATATAACACACTGTACAGCACAGGAACATGTTTCCATCGAAAGAACAGAAACGCAAAGCACAACTTTGTAAAGTAATTCACATACGTGTCGCCTGTGCAATTATTGTAACAGGAAAACTGAAAAGTGATATATCACATTGTACAGCACAGGAACAAGTTTCATATGAAAGAACAAAAAAGAAAATCACTAATTTGTAAACTAAATCACATGTGTGTCGCTCGCTCCATTAGGATTACAGGAAAACTGAAAAGTAATATATCTCACTGTACAGCACAAGAACAAGTTTCCAACGAAAGAACAGAAAAGCAAAGCACTACTTTTAAACAGAATCACCTGTGTGTCCCTCGCTCAATTAGGAATACAGGAAAACTGAAAAGTGTTATCTCGAACTGTACGGCACAAAAACAAGTTTCCATTGAAAGAACAGAAACGCAAAGCACAACTTTGTAAACTAATTCACATATGTGTCGCCTGTTCAATTATTATAACAGGAAAACTGAAAAGTGATATAACCCTAACCCTAACCCTAACCCTACGGCCCTAACCCTAACCCTAACCCCTAACCCTAACCCTAACCCTAACCCTAACCCTAACCCCTAACCCTAACCCTAACCCTAACCCTAACGCTAACCCTATCCCTTACCCAGCCCTAACCTAACCCTAACCCTAACCCTAACCCTAACCCTATCTCTAACCCTAACTTGTTCCTAACAGGAACAAGTTTCCAACGAAAGAACAGAAAAGCAAAGCACTACTTTTAAACAGAATCACCTGTGTGTCGCTCGCTCAATTAGGAATACAGGGAAACCGAAAAGTGTTATCTCGCACTGTACGGCACAGAAACAAGTTTCCATTGAAAGAACAGAAACGGAAAGCACAACTTTGTAAACTAATTCACATATGTGTCGCCTGTTCAATTATTATAACAGGAAAACTGAAAAGTGATATAACCCTAACCCTAACCCTAACCCTACGGCCCTAACCCTAACCCTAACCCCTAACCCTAACCCTAACCCTAACCCCTAACCCTAACCCTAACCCTAACCCAAACCCTAACCCTAATCCTTAACCCTAACCCTAACCTTAACCCTAACCCTAACGCTAACCCTATCCCTTACCCAGCCCTAACCTAACCCTAACCCTAACCCTAACCCTAACCCTAACCCTAACCCTAACCCTAACTTGTTCCTAACAGTAACAAGTTTCCAATGAAAGAACGTAAATGAAAAGCACTACTTTGTAAACTGAATCACATGTGTGTCACTCGCTCAATTAGGAATACAGGAAAACCTACACGTGTTATCTCGCACTGTACGGCACAGAAACTAGTTTCCATCGAAAGAACAGAAAAGCAAAGCACAACTTTGTAAACTAAATCACATACGTGTCGCCCGTTCAATTATTACAACAGGAAAACTGAAAAGTGATATATCACACTGTACAGCAGAGAAACAAGTTTCCTACCGAAGAACAGAAACCCAAAGCACTACTTTGTAAACTAAATCACATGTGTGTCGCTCGCTCAATTAGGAATACAGGGAAACCGAAAAGTGTTATCTCACACTGTATGGCACAGAAACAAGTTTCCAAAGAAAGAACAGAAACGGAAAGCAAAACTTTGTAAACTAAATGACATACGTGTAGCCTGTTCAATTATTATAACAGGAAAACTGAAAAGTGTTATCTCGCACTGTACGGCACAGAAACTAGTTTCCATCGAAAGAACAGAAAAGCAAAGCACAACTTTGTAAAGTAAATCACATACGTGTCGCCAGTTCAATTATTACAACAGGAAAACTGAAAAGTGATATATCACACTGTACAGCAGAGAAACAAGTTTCCTACCGAAGAACAGAAACCCAAAGCACTACTTTGTAAACTAAATCACATGTGTGTCGCTCGCTCAATTAGGAATACAGGGAAACGGAAAAGTTTTATCTCACACTGTATGGCACAGAAACAAGTTTCCAAAGAAAGAACAGAAACGGAAAGCACAACTTTGTAAACTAAATGACATACGTGTCGCCTGTTCAATTATTATAAGAGGAAAACTGAAAAGTAATATAACACACTGTACAGCACAGGAACATGTTTCCATCGAAAGAACAGAAACGCAAAGCACAACTTTGTAAAGTAATTCACATACGTGTCGCCTGTTCAATTATTGTAACAGGAAAACTGAAAAGTGATATATCACATTGTACAGCACAGGAACAAGTTTCATATGAAAGAACAAAAAAGAAAATCACTAATTTGTAAACTAAATCACATGTGTGTCGCTCGCTCCATTAGGATTACAGGAAAACTGAAAAGTAATATATCTCACTGTACAGCACAAGAACAAGTTTCCAACGAAAGAACAGAAAAGCAAAGCACTACTTTTAAACAGAATCACCTGTGTGTCCCTCGCTCAATTAGGAATACAGGGAAACCGAAAAGTGCTATCTCGCACTGTACGGCACAGAAACAAGTTTCCATTGAAAGAACAGAAACGGAAAGCACAACTTTGTAAACTAATTCACATATTTGTCGCCTGTCAATTATTATAACAGGAAAACTGAAAAGTGATATAACCCTAACCCTAACCCTAACCCTACGGCCCTAACCCTAACCCTAACCCCTAACCCTAACCCTAAGGCCCTAACACTAACCCTAACCCCTAACCCTAACCCTAACCCTAACCCTAACCCTAACCCTAACCCTAACCCCTAACCCTAACCCTAACCCTAACCCTCACGCTAACCCTATCCCTTACCCAGCCCTAACCTAACCCTAACCCTAACCCTAACCCTAACCCTAACCCTAACGCTAACCCTATCCCTTACGCAGCCCTAATCTAACCCTAACCCTAACTCTAACCCTAACCCTAACCCTAACCCTAACTTGTTCCTAACAGGAACAAGTTTCCAACGAAAGAACGTAAATGCAAAGCACTACTTTGTGAACTGAATCACATGTGTGTCACTCGCTCAATTAGGAATACAGGAAAACCGAAAAGTGTTATCTTGCACTGTACGGCACAGAAACTAGTTTCCATCGAAAGAACAGAAAAGCAAAGCACATTTTTGTAAACTAAATCACATACGTGTTGCCCGTTCAATTATTACAACAGGAAAACTGAAAAGTGATATATCACACTGTACAGCAGAGAAACAAGTTTCCTACCGAAGAACAGAAACCCAAAGCACTACTTTGTAAATTAAATCACATGTGTGTCGCTCGCTCAATTAGGAATACAGGGAAACCGAAAAGTGTTATCTCACACTGTATGGCACAGAAACAAGTTTCCAAAGAAAGAACAGAAACACAAAGCACAACTTTGTAAACTAATTCACATATGTGTCGCCTGTTCAATTATTATAACAGAAAAACTGAAAAGTGATATGACCCTAACCCTAACCCTAACCCTAAGGCACTAACACTAACCCTAACCCCTAACCCTAACCCTAACCCTAACCCTAACCCTAACCCTAACCCCTAACCCTAACCCTAACCCTAACCGTAACCCTAACCCTAACGCTAACCCTATCCCTTACCCAGCCCTAACCTGACCCTAACCCTAACCCTAACACTAACCCTAACCCTAACTTTTTCCTAACAGGAACAAGTTTCCTACGAAAGAACGTAAATACAAAGCACTACTTTGTAAACTGAATCACATGTGTGTCACTCGCTCAATTAGGAATACAGGAAAACTGAAAAGTGTTATCTCGCACTGTACGGCACAGAAACTAGTTTCCATCGAAAGAACAGAAAAGCAAAGCACAACTTTGTAAACTAAATCACATACGTGTCGCCCGTTCAATTATTACAACAGGAAAACTGAAAAGTGATATATCACACTGTACAGCAGAGAAACAAGTTTCCTATGGAAGAACAGAAAAGCAAAGCACTACTTTGTAAACTAAATCACATGTGTGTCGCTCGCTCAATTAGGAATACAGGGAAACCGAAAAGTGTTATCTCACACTGTATGGCACAGAAACAAGTTTCCGAAGAAAGAACAGAAAAGGAAAGCACAACTTTGTAAACTAAATGACATACGTGTCGCCTGTTCAATTATTATAACAGGAAAACTGAAAAGTGATATAACACACTGTACAGCACAGGAACATGTTTCCATCGAAAGAACAGAAACGCAAAGCACAACTTTGTAAACTAATTCACATACGTGTCGCCTGTTCAATTATTATAACAGGAAAACTGAAAAGTGATATATCACATTGTACAGCACAGGAACAAGTTTCATATGAAAGAACAAAAAAGAAAATCACTAATTTGTAAACTAAATCACATGTGTGTCGCTTGCTCCATTAGGATTACAGGAAAACTGAAAAGTAATATATCTCACTGTACAGCACAAGAACAAGTTTCCAACGAAAGAACAGAAAAGCAAAGCACTACTTTTATACAGAATCACCTGTGTGTCGCTCGCTCAATTAGGAATACAGGAAAACTGAAAAGTGTTATCTTGAACTGTACGGCACAGAAACAAGTTTCCATTGAAAGAACAGAAACGCAAAGCACAACTTTGTAAACTAATTCACATATGTGTCGCCTGTTCAATTATTATAACAGGAAAACTGAAAAGTGATATAACCCTAACCCTAACCCTAACCCTACGGCCCTAACCCTAACCCTAACCCCTAACCCTAACCCTAACCCTAACCCTAACCCTAACCCCTAACCCTAACCCTAACCCTAACCCTAACCCTAACGCTAACCCTATCCCTTACCCAGCCCTAACCTAACCCTAACCCTAACCCTAACCCTAACCCTATCTCTAACCCTAACTTGTTCCTAACAGGAACAAGTTTCCAACGAAAGAACAGAAAAGCAAAGCACTACTTTTAAAGAGAATCACCTGTGTGTCGCTCGCTCAATTAGGAATACAGGGAAACCGAAAAGTGTTATCTCGCACTGTACGGCACAGAAACAAGTTTCCATTGAAAGAACAGAAACGGAAAGCACAACTTTGTAAACTAATTCACATATGTGTCGCCTGTTCAATTATTATAACAGGAAAACTGAAAAGTGATATAACCCTAACCCTAACCCTAACCCTACGGCCCTAACCCTAACCCTAACCCCTAACCCTAACCCTAACCCTAACCCCTAACCCTAACCCTAACCCTAACCCAAACCCTAACCCTAATCCTTAACCCTAACCCTAACCTTAACCCTAACCCTAACGCTAACCCTATCCCTTACCCAGCCCTAACCTAACCCTAACCCTAACCCTAACCCTAACCCTAACCCTAACCCTAACTTGTTCCTAACAGTAACAAGTTTCCAATGAAAGAACGTAAATGAAAAGCACTACTTTGTAAACTGAATCACATGTGTGTCACTCGCTCAATTAGGAATACAGGAAAACCTACATGTGTTATCTCGCACTGTACGGCACAGAAACTAGTTTCCATCGAAAGAACAGAAAAGCAAAGCACAACTTTGTAAACTAAATCACATACGTCTCGCCCGTTCAATTATTACAACAGGAAAACTGAAAAGTGATATATCACACTGTACAGCAGAGAAACAAGTTTCCTACCGAAGAACAGAAACCCAAAGCACTACTTTGTAAACTAAATCACATGTGTGTCGCTCGCTCAATTAGGAATACAGGGAAACCGAAAAGTGTTATCTCACACTGTATGGCACAGAAACAAGTTTCCAAAGAAAGAACAGAAACGGAAAGCAAAACTTTGTAAACTAAATGACATACGTGTAGCCTGTTCAATTATTATAACAGGAAAACTGAAAAGTGTTATCTCGCACTGTACGGCACAGAAACTAGTTTCCATCGAAAGAACAGAAAAGCAAAGCACAACTTTGTAAAGTAAATCACATACGTGTCGCCAGTTCAATTATTACAACAGGAAAACTGAAAAGTGATATATCACACTGTACAGCAGAGAAACAAGTTTCCTACCGAAGAACAGAAACCCAAAGCACTACTTTGTAAACTAAATCACATGTGTGTCGCTCGCTCAGTTAGGAATACAGGGAAACCGAAAAGTTTTATCTCACACTGTATGGCACAGAAACAAGTTTCCAAAGAAAGAACAGAAACGGAAAGCACAACTTTGTAAACTAAATGACATACGTGTCGCCTGTTCAATTATTATAAGAGGAAAACTGAAAAGTGATATAACACACTGTACAGCACAGGAACATGTTTCCATCGAAAGAACAGAAACGCAAAGCACAACTTTGTAAAGTAATTCACATACGTGTCGCCTGTTCAATTATTATAACAGGAAAACTGAAAAGTGATATATCACATTGTAGAGCACAGGAACAAGTTTCATATGAAAGAACAAAAAAGAAAATCACTAATTTGTAAACTAAATCACATGTGTGTCGCTCGCTCCATTAGGATTACAGGAAAACTGAAAAGTAATATATCTCACTGTACAGCACAAGAACAAGTTTCCAATGAAAGAACAGAAAAGCAAAGCACTACTTTTAAACAGAATCACCTGTGTGTCGCTCGCTCAATTAGGAATACAGGAATACTGAAAATTGTTATCTCGCACTGTACGCACAGAAACAAGTTTCCATTGAAAGAACAGAAACGCAAAGCACAACTTTGTAAACTAATTCACATATGTGTCGCCTGTTCAATTATTATAACAGGAAAACTGAAAAGTGATATAACCCTAACCCTAACCCTAACCCTACGGCCCTAATCCTAACCCTAATCCCTAACCCTAACCCTAACCCTAACCCCTAACCCTAACCCCTAACCCTAACCCTAAACCTAAACCTAACGCTAACCCTATCCCTTACCCAGCCCTAACCTAACCCTAACCCTAACCCTAACCCTAACCCTAACCCTAACCCTAACGCTAACCCTATCCCTTACCCAGCCCTAACCTAACCCTAACCCTAACTCTAACCCTAACCCTACCCCTAACCCTAACTTGTTCCTAACAGGAACAAGTTTCCAACGAAAGAACGTAAATGCAAAGCACTACTTTGTAAACTGAATCACATGTGTGTCACTCGCTCAATTAGGAATACAGGAAAACTGAAAAGTGTTATCTCGCTCTGTAAGGCACAGAAACTAGTTTCCATCGAAAGAACAGAAAAGCAAACCACAAC
Organism: Meriones unguiculatus; assembly: GCF_030254825.1. NCBI lineage: Eukaryota > Metazoa > Chordata > Mammalia > Rodentia > Muridae > Meriones > Meriones unguiculatus. Next base: position 89,909,361 of record NC_083350.1, read on the forward strand.
TTTGTAAACTAAATCACATACGTGTCGCCCATTCAATTATTACAACAGGAAAACTGAAAAGTGATATATCACACTGTACAGCAGAGAAACAATTTTCCTACCGAAGAACAGAAACGCAAAGCACAACTTTGTAAACTAATTCACATATGTGTCGCCTGTTCAATTATTATAACAGGAAAACTTAAAAGTGATATAACCCTAACCCTAACCCTAACCCTAAGGCCCTAACCCTAACCCTAACCCCTAACCCTAACCCTAACCCTAACCCTAAACCTAACCCCTAACCCTAACCCTAACCCTAACCCTAACCCTAACGCTAACCCTATCCCTTACCCAGCCCTAACCTAACCCTAACCCTAACCCTAACCCTAACCCTAACTTGTTCCTAACATGAACAAGTTTCCAATGAAAGAACGTAAATGCAAAGCACTACTTTGTAAACTGAATCACATGTGTGTCACTCGCTCAATTAGGAATACAGGAAAACTGAAAAGTGTTATCTCGCACTGTACGGCACAGAAACTAGTTTCCATCGAAAGAACAGAAAATCAAACCACAACTTTGTATACTAAATCACATACGTGTCGCCCGTTCAATTATTACAACAGGAAAACTGAAAAGTGATATATCACACTGTACAGCAGAGAAACAAGTTTCCTACCGAAGAACAGAAACCCAAAGCACTACTTTGTAAATTAAATCACATGTGTGTCGCTCGCTCAATTAGGAATACAGGGAAACCGAAAAGTGTTATCTCACACTGTATGGCACAGAAACAAGTTTCCAAAGAAAGAACAGAAACGGAAAGCAAAACTTTGTAAACTAAATGACATACGTGTAGCCTGTTCAATTATTATAACAGGAAAACTGAAAAGTGTTATCTCGCACTGTACGGCACAGAAACTAGTTTCCATCGAAAGAACAGAAAAGCAAAGCACAACTTTGTAAAGTAAATCACATACGTGTCGCCAGTTCAATTATTACAACAGGAAAACTGAAAAGTGATATATCACACTGTACAGCAGAGAAACAAGTTTCCTACCGAAGAACAGAAACCCAAAGCACTACTTTGTAAACTAAATCACATGTGTGTCGCTCGCTCAATTAGGAATACAGGGAAACAGAAAAGTTTTATCTCACACTGTATGGCACAGAAACAAGTTTCCAAAGAAAGAACAGAAACGGAAAGCACAACTTTGTAAACTAAATGACATACGTGTCGCCTGTTCAATTATTATAAGAGGAAAACTGAAAAGTAATATAACACACTGTACAGCACAGGAACATGTTTCCATCGAAAGAACAGAAACGCAAAGCACAACTTTGTAAAGTAATTCACATACGTGTCGCCTGTTCAATTATTGTAACAGGAAAACTGAAAAGTGATATATCACATTGTACAGCACAGGAACAAGTTTCATATGAAAGAACAAAAAAGAAAATCACTAATTTGTAAACTAAATCACATGTGTGTCGCTCGCTCCATTAGGATTACAGGAAAACTGAAAAGTAATATATCTCACTGTACAGCACAAGAACAAGTTTCCAACGAAAGAACAGAAAAGCAAAGCACTACTTTTAAACAGAATCACCTGTGTGTCCCTCGCTCAATTAGGAATACAGGGAAACCGAAAAGTGCTATCTCGCACTGTACGGCACAGAAACAAGTTTCCATTGAAAGAACAGAAACGGAAAGCACAACTTTGTAAACTAATTCACATATTTGTCGCCTGTCAATTATTATAACAGGAAAACTGAAAAGTGATATAACCCTAACCCTAACCCTAACCCTACGGCCCTAACCCTAACCCTAACCCCTAACCCTAACCCTAAGGCCCTAACACTAACCCTAACCCCTAACCCTAACCCTAACCCTAACCCTAACCCTAACCCTAACCCTAACCCCTAACCCTAACCCTAACCCTAACCCTAACGCTAACCCTATCCCTTACCCAGCCCTAACCTAACCCTAACCCTAACCCTAACCCTAACCCTAACGCTAACCCTATCCCTTACGCAGCCCTAATCTAACCCTAACCCTAACTCTAACCCTAACCCTAACCCTAACCCTAACTTGTTCCTAACAGGAACAAGTTTCCAACGAAAGAACGTAAATGCAAAGCACTACTTTGTGAACTGAATCACATGTGTGTCACTCGCTCAATTAGGAATACAGGAAAACCGAAAAGTGTTATCTTGCACTGTACGGCACAGAAACTAGTTTCCATCGAAAGAACAGAAAAGCAAAGCACATTTTTGTAAACTAAATCACATACGTGTTGCCCGTTCAATTATTACAACAGGAAAACTGAAAAGTGATATATCACACTGTACAGCAGAGAAACAAGTTTCCTACCGAAGAACAGAAACCCAAAGCACTACTTTGTAAATTAAATCACATGTGTGTCGCTCGCTCAATTAGGAATACAGGGAAACCGAAAAGTGTTATCTCACACTGTATGGCACAGAAACAAGTTTCCAAAGAAAGAACAGAAACACAAAGCACAACTTTGTAAACTAATTCACATATGTGTCGCCTGTTCAATTATTATAACAGAAAAACTGAAAAGTGATATAACCCTAACCCTAACCCTAACCCTAAGGCACTAACACTAACCCTAACCCCTAACCCTAACCCTAACCCTAACCCTAACCCTAACCCTAACCCCTAACCCTAACCCTAACCCTAACTGTAACCCTAACCCTAACGCTAACCCTATCCCTTACCCAGCCCTAACCTGACCCTAAAACTAACCCTAACACTAACCCTAACCCTAACTTTTTCCTAACAGGAACAAGTTTCCTACGAAAGAACGTAAATACAAAGCACTACTTTGTAAACTGAATCACATGTGTGTCACTCGCTCAATTAGGAATACAGGAAAACTGAAAAGTGTTATCTCGCACTGTACGGCACAGAAACTAGTTTCCATCGAAAGAACAGAAAAGCAAAGCACAACTTTGTAAACTAAATCACATACGTGTCGCCCGTTCAATTATTACAACAGGAAAACTGAAAAGTGATATATCACACTGTACAGCAGAGAAACAAGTTTCCTATGGAAGAACAGAAAAGCAAAGCACTACTTTGTAAACTAAATCACATGTGTGTCGCTCGCTCAATTAGGAATACAGGGAAACCGAAAAGTGTTATCTCACACTGTATGGCACAGAAACAAGTTTCCGAAGAAAGAACAGAAAAGGAAAGCACAACTTTGTAAACTAAATGACATACGTGTCGCCTGTTCAATTAGTATAAGAGGAAAACTGAAAAGTGATATAACACACTGTACAGCACAGGAACATGTTTCCATCGAAAGAACAGAAACGCAAAGCACAACTTTGTAAACTAATTCACATACGTGTCGCCTGTTCAATTATTATAACAGGAAAACTGAAAAGTGATATATCACATTGTACAGCACAGGAACAAGTTTCATATGAAAGAACAAAAAAGAAAATCACTAATTTGTAAACTAAATCACATGTGTGTCGCTTGCTCCATTAGGATTACAGGAAAACTGAAAAGTAATATATCTCACTGTACAGCACAAGAACAAGTTTCCAACGAAAGAACAGAAAAGCAAAGCACTACTTTTATACAGAATCACCTGTGTGTCGCTCGCTCAATTAGGAATACAGGAAAACTGAAAAGTGTTATCTCGAACTGTACGGCACAGAAACAAGTTTCCATTGAAAGAACAGAAACGCAAAGCACAACTTTGTAAACTAATTCACATATGTGTCGCCTGTTCAATTATTATAACAGGAAAACTGAAAAGTGATATAACCCTAACCCTAACCCTAACCCTACGGCCCTAACCCTAACCCTAACCCCTAACCCTAACCCTAACCCTAACCCTAACCCCTAACCCTAACCCTAACCCTAACCCTAACCCTAACGCTAACCCTATCCCTTACCCAGCCCTAACCTAACCCTAACCCTAACCCTAACCCTAACCCTATCTCTAACCCTAACTTGTTCCTAACAGGAACAAGTTTCCAACGAAAGAACGTAAATGCAAAGCACTACTTTGTAAACTGAATCATATGTGTGTCACTCGCTCAATTAGGAATACAGGAAAACCGAAAAGTGTTAATTTGCACTGTACGGCACAGAAACTAGTTTCCATCGAAAGAACAGAAAAGCAAAGCACAACTTTGTAAACTAAATCACATACGTGTCGCCCGTTCAATTATTACAACAGGAAAACTGAAAAGTGATATATCACACTGTACAGCAGAGAAACAAGTTTCCTACCGAAGAACAGAAACCCAAAGCACTACTTTGTATACTAAATCACATGTGTGTCGCTCGCTCAATTAGGAATACAGAGAAACCGAAAAGTGTTATCTCACACTGTATGGCACAGAAACAACTTTCCAAAGAAAGAACAGAAACGGAAAGCAAAACTTTGTAAACTAAATGACATACGTGTAGCCTGTTCAATTATTATAACAGGAAAACTGAAAAGTGTTATCTCGCACTGTACGGCACAGAAACTAGTTTCCATCGAAAGAACAGAAAAGCAAAGCACAACTTTGTAAAGTAAATCACATACGTGTCGCCAGTTCAATTATTACAACAGGAAAACTGAAAAGTGATATATCACACTGTACAGCAGAGAAACAAGTTTCCTACCGAAGAACAGAAACCCAAAGCACTACTTTGTAAACTAAATCACATGTGTGTCGCTCGCTCAATTAGGAATACAGGGAAACCGAAAAGTTTTATCTCACACTGTATGGCACAGAAACAAGTTTCCAAAGAAAGAACAGAAACGGAAAGCACAACTTTGTAAACTAAATGACATACGTGTCGCCTGTTCAATTATTATAAGAGGAAAACTGAAAAGTGATATAACACACTGTACAGCACAGGAACATGTTTCCATCGAAAGAACAGAAACGCAAAGCACAACTTTGTAAAGTAATTCACATACGTGTCGCCTGTTCAATTATTATAACAGGAAAACTGAAAAGTGATATATCACATTGTAGAGCACAGGAACAAGTTTCATATGAAAGAACAAAAAAGAAAATCACTAATTTGTAAACTAAATCACATGTGTGTCGCTCGCTCCATTAGGATTACAGGAAAACTGAAAAGTAATATATCTCACTGTACAGCACAAGAACAAGTTTCCAATGAAAGAACAGAAAAGCAAAGCACTACTTTTAAACAGAATCACCTGTGTGTCGCTCGCTCAATTAGGAATACAGGAATACTGAAAATTGTTATCTCGCACTGTACGCACAGAAACAAGTTTCCATTGAAAGAACAGAAACGCAAAGCACAACTTTGTAAACTAATTCACATATGTGTCGCCTGTTCAATTATTATAACAGGAAAACTGAAAAGTGATATAACCCTAACCCTAACCCTAACCCTACGGCCCTAATCCTAACCCTAATCCCTAACCCTAACCCTAACCCTAACCCTAACCCCTAACCCTAACCCCTAACCCTAACCCTAAACCTAAACCTAACGCTAACCCTATCCCTTACCCAGCCCTAACCTAACCCTAACCCTAACCCTAACCCTAACCCTAACCCTAACGCTAACCCTATCCCTTACCCAGCCCTAACCTAACCCTAACCCTAACTCTAACCCTAACCCTACCCCTAACCCTAACTTGTTCCTAACAGGAACAAGTTTCCAACGAAAGAACGTAAATGCAAAGCACTACTTTGTAAACTGAATCACATGTGTGTCACTCGCTCAATTAGGAATACAGGAAAACTGAAAAGTGTTATCTCGCTCTGTAAGGCACAGAAACTAGTTTCCATCGAAAGAACAGAAAAGCAAACCACAACTTTGTAAACTAAATCACATACGTGTCGCCCATTCAATTATTACAACAGGAAAACTGAAAAGTGATATATCACACTGTACAGCAGAGAAACAATTTTCCTACCGAAGAACAGAAACGCAAAGCACAACTTTGTAAACTAATTCACATATGTGTCGCCTGTTCAATTATTATAACAGGAAAACTTAAAAGTGATATAACCCTAACCCTAACCCTAACCCTAAGGCCCTAACCCTAACCCTAACCCCTAACCCTAACCCTAACCCTAACCCTAAACCTAACCCCTAACCCTAACCCTAACCCTAACCCTAACCCTAACGCTAACCCTATCCCTTACCCAGCCCTAACCTAACCCTAACCCTAACCCTAACCCTAACCCTAACTTGTTCCTAACATGAACAAGTTTCCAATGAAAGAACGTAAATGCAAAGCACTACTTTGTAAACTGAATCACATGTGTGTCACTCGCTCAATTAGGAATACAGGAAAACTGAAAAGTGTTATCTCGCACTGTACGGCACAGAAACTAGTTTCCATCGAAAGAACAGAAAATCAAACCACAACTTTGTATACTAAATCACATACGTGTCGCCCGTTCAATTATTACAACAGGAAAACTGAAAAGTGATATATCACACTGTACAGCAGAGAAACAAGTTTCCTACCGAAGAACAGAAACCCAAAGCACTACTTTGTAAATTAAATCACATGTGTGTCGCTCGCTCAATTAGGAATACAGGGAAACCGAAAAGTGTTATCTCACACTGTATGGCACAGAAACAAGTTTCCAAAGAAAGAACAGAAACGGAAAGCAAAACTTTGTAAACTAAATGACATACGTGTAGCCTGTTCAATTATTATAACAGGAAAACTGAAAAGTGTTATCTCGCACTGTACGGCACAGAAACTAGTTTCCATCGAAAGAACAGAAAAGCAAAGCACAACTTTGTAAAGTAAATCACATACGTGTCGCCAGTTCAATTATTACAACAGGAAAACTGAAAAGTGATATATCACACTGTACAGCAGAGAAACAAGTTTCCTACCGAAGAACAGAAACCCAAAGCACTACTTTGTAAACTAAATCACATGTGTGTCGCTCGCTCAATTAGGAATACAGGGAAACCGAAAAGTTTTATCTCACACTGTATGGCACAGAAACAAGTTTCCAAAGAAAGAACAGAAACGGAAAGCACAACTTTGTAAACTAAATGACATACGTGTCGCCTGTTCAATTATTATAAGAGGAAAACTGAAAAGTGATATAACACACTGTACAGCACAGGAACATGTTTCCATCGAAAGAACAGAAACGCAAAGCACAACTTTGTAAAGTAATTCACATACGTGTCGCCTGTTCAATTATTATAACAGGAAAACTGAAAAGTGATATATCACATTGTAGAGCACAGGAACAAGTTTCATATGAAAGAACAAAAAAGAAAATCACTAATTTGTAAACTAAATCACATGTGTGTCGCTCGCTCCATTAGGATTACAGGAAAACTGAAAAGTAATATATCTCACTGTACAGCACAAGAACAAGTTTCCAATGAAAGAACAGAAAAGCAAAGCACTACTTTTAAACAGAATCACCTGTGTGTCGCTCGCTCAATTAGGAATACAGGAATACTGAAAATTGTTATCTCGCACTGTACGCACAGAAACAAGTTTCCATTGAAAGAACAGAAACGCAAAGCACAACTTTGTAAACTAATTCACATATGTGTCGCCTGTTCAATTATTATAACAGGAAAACTGAAAAGTGATATAACCCTAACCCTAACCCTAACCCTACGGCCCTAATCCTAACCCTAATCCCTAACCCTAACCCTAACCCTAACCCTAACCCCTAACCCTAACCCCTAACCCTAACCCTAAACCTAAACCTAACGCTAACCCTATCCCTTACCCAGCCCTAACCTAACCCTAACCCTAACCCTAACCCTAACCCTAACCCTAACCCTAACGCTAACCCTATCCCTTACCCAGCCCTAACCTAACCCTAACCCTAACTCTAACCCTAACCCTACCCCTAACCCTAACTTGTTCCTAACAGGAACAAGTTTCCAACGAAAGAACGTAAATGCAAAGCACTACTTTGTAAACTGAATCACATGTGTGTCACTCGCTCAATTAGGAATACAGGAAAACTGAAAAGTGTTATCTCGCTCTGTAAGGCACAGAAACTAGTTTCCATCGAAAGAACAGAAAAGCAAACCACAACTTTGTAAACTAAATCACATACGTGTCGCCCATTCAATTATTACAACAGGAAAACTGAAAAGTGATATATCACACTGTACAGCAGAGAAACAATTTTCCTACCGAAGAACAGAAACGCAAAGCACAACTTTGTAAACTAATTCACATATGTGTCGCCTGTTCAATTATTATAACAGGAAAACTTAAAAGTGATATAACCCTAACCCTAACCCTAACCCTAAGGCCCTAACCCTAACCCTAACCCCTAACCCTAACCCTAACCCTAACCCTAAACCTAACCCCTAACCCTAACCCTAACCCTAACCCTAACCCTAACGCTAACCCTATCCCTTACCCAGCCCTAACCTAACCCTAACCCTAACCCTAACCCTAACCCTAACTTGTTCCTAACATGAACAAGTTTCCAATGAAAGAACGTAAATGCAAAGCACTACTTTGTAAACTGAATCACATGTGTGTCACTCGCTCAATTAGGAATACAGGAAAACTGAAAAGTGTTATCTCGCACTGTACGGCACAGAAACTAGTTTCCATCGAAAGAACAGAAAATCAAACCACAACTTTGTATACTAAATCACATACGTGTCGCCCGTTCAATTATTACAACAGGAAAACTGAAAAGTGATATATCACACTGTACAGCAGAGAAACAAGTTTCCTACCGAAGAACAGAAACCCAAAGCACTACTTTGTAAATTAAATCACATGTGTGTCGCTCGCTCAATTAGGAATACAGGGAAACCGAAAAGTGTTATCTCACACTGTATGGCACAGAAACAAGTTTCCAAAGAAAGAACAGAAACGGAAAGCAAAACTTTGTAAACTAAATGACATACGTGTAGCCTGTTCAATTATTATAACAGGAAAACTGAAAAGTGTTATCTCGCACTGTACGGCACAGAAACTAGTTTCCATCGAAAGAACAGAAAAGCAAAGCACAACTTTGTAAAGTAAATCACATACGTGTCGCCAGTTCAATTATTACAACAGGAAAACTGAAAAGTGATATATCACACTGTACAGCAGAGAAACAAGTTTCCTACCGAAGAACAGAAACCCAAAGCACTACTTTGTAAACTAAATCACATGTGTGTCGCTCGCTCAATTAGGAATACAGGGAAACAGAAAAGTTTTATCTCACACTGTATGGCACAGAAACAAGTTTCCAAAGAAAGAACAGAAACGGAAAGCACAACTTTGTAAACTAAATGACATACGTGTCGCCTGTTCAATTATTATAAGAGGAAAACTGAAAAGTAATATAACACACTGTACAGCACAGGAACATGTTTCCATCGAAAGAACAGAAACGCAAAGCACAACTTTGTAAAGTAATTCACATACGTGTCGCCTGTTCAATTATTGTAACAGGAAAACTGAAAAGTGATATATCACATTGTACAGCACAGGAACAAGTTTCATATGAAAGAACAAAAAAGAAAATCACTAATTTGTAAACTAAATCACATGTGTGTCGCTCGCTCCATTAGGATTACAGGAAAACTGAAAAGTAATATATCTCACTGTACAGCACAAGAACAAGTTTCCAACGAAAGAACAGAAAAGCAAAGCACTACTTTTAAACAGAATCACCTGTGTGTCCCTCGCTCAATTAGGAATACAGGGAAACCGAAAAGTGCTATCTCGCACTGTACGGCACAGAAACAAGTTTCCATTGAAAGAACAGAAACGGAAAGCACAACTTTGTAAACTAATTCACATATTTGTCGCCTGTCAATTATTATAACAGGAAAACTGAAAAGTGATATAACCCTAACCCTAACCCTAACCCTACGGCCCTAACCCTAACCCTAACCCCTAACCCTAACCCTAAGGCCCTAACACTAACCCTAACCCCTAACCCTAACCCTAACCCTAACCCTAACCCTAACCCTAACCCTAACCCCTAACCCTAACCCTAACCCTAACCCTAACGCTAACCCTATCCCTTACCCAGCCCTAACCTAACCCTAACCCTAACCCTAACCCTAACCCTAACGCTAACCCTATCCCTTACGCAGCCCTAATCTAACCCTAACCCTAACTCTAACCCTAACCCTAACCCTAACCCTAACTTGTTCCTAACAGGAACAAGTTTCCAACGAAAGAACGTAAATGCAAAGCACTACTTTGTGAACTGAATCACATGTGTGTCACTCGCTCAATTAGGAATACAGGAAAACCGAAAAGTGTTATCTTGCACTGTACGGCACAGAAACTAGTTTCCATCGAAAGAACAGAAAAGCAAAGCACATTTTTGTAAACTAAATCACATACGTGTTGCCCGTTCAATTATTACAACAGGAAAACTGAAAAGTGATATATCACACTGTACAGCAGAGAAACAAGTTTCCTACCGAAGAACAGAAACCCAAAGCACTACTTTGTAAATTAAATCACATGTGTGTCGCTCGCTCAATTAGGAATACAGGGAAACCGAAAAGTGTTATCTCACACTGTATGGCACAGAAACAAGTTTCCAAAGAAAGAACAGAAACACAAAGCACAACTTTGTAAACTAATTCACATATGTGTCGCCTGTTCAATTATTATAACAGAAAAACTGAAAAGTGATATAACCCTAACCCTAACCCTAACCCTAAGGCACTAACACTAACCCTAACCCCTAACCCTAACCCTAACCCTAACCCTAACCCTAACCCTAACCCCTAACCCTAACCCTAACCCTAACTGTAACCCTAACCCTAACGCTAACCCTATCCCTTACCCAGCCCTAACCTGACCCTAAAACTAACCCTAACACTAACCCTAACCCTAACTTTTTCCTAACAGGAACAAGTTTCCTACGAAAGAACGTAAATACAAAGCACTACTTTGTAAACTGAATCACATGTGTGTCACTCGCTCAATTAGGAATACAGGAAAACTGAAAAGTGTTATCTCGCACTGTACGGCACAGAAACTAGTTTCCATCGAAAGAACAGAAAAGCAAAGCACAACTTTGTAAACTAAATCACATACGTGTCGCCCGTTCAATTATTACAACAGGAAAACTGAAAAGTGATATATCACACTGTACAGCAGAGAAACAAGTTTCCTATGGAAGAACAGAAAAGCAAAGCACTACTTTGTAAACTAAATCACATGTGTGTCGCTCGCTCAATTAGGAATACAGGGAAACCGAAAAGTGTTATCTCACACTGTATGGCACAGAAACAAGTTTCCGAAGAAAGAACAGAAAAGGAAAGCACAACTTTGTAAACTAAATGACATACGTGTCGCCTGTTCAATTAGTATAAGAGGAAAACTGAAAAGTGATATAACACACTGTACAGCACAGGAACATGTTTCCATCGAAAGAACAGAAACGCAAAGCACAACTTTGTAAACTAATTCACATACGTGTCGCCTGTTCAATTATTATAACAGGAAAACTGAAAAGTGATATATCACATTGTACAGCACAGGAACAAGTTTCATATGAAAGAACAAAAAAGAAAATCACTAATTTGTAAACTAAATCACATGTGTGTCGCTTGCTCCATTAGGATTACAGGAAAACTGAAAAGTAATATATCTCACTGTACAGCACAAGAACAAGTTTCCAACGAAAGAACAGAAAAGCAAAGCACTACTTTTATACAGAATCACCTGTGTGTCGCTCGCTCAATTAGGAATACAGGAAAACTGAAAAGTGTTATCTCGAACTGTACGGCACAGAAACAAGTTTCCATTGAAAGAACAGAAACGCAAAGCACAACTTTGTAAACTAATTCACATATGTGTCGCCTGTTCAATTATTATAACAGGAAAACTGAAAAGTGATATAACCCTAACCCTAACCCTAACCCTACGGCCCTAACCCTAACCCTAACCCCTAACCCTAACCCTAACCCTAACCCTAACCCCTAACCCTAACCCTAACCCTAACCCTAACCCTAACGCTAACCCTATCCCTTACCCAGCCCTAACCTAACCCTAACCCTAACCCTAACCCTAACCCTATCTCTAACCCTAACTTGTTCCTAACAGGAACAAGTTTCCAACGAAAGAACGTAAATGCAAAGCACTACTTTGTAAACTGAATCATATGTGTGTCACTCGCTCAATTAGGAATACAGGAAAACCGAAAAGTGTTAATTTGCACTGTACGGCACAGAAACTAGTTTCCATCGAAAGAACAGAAAAGCAAAGCACAACTTTGTAAACTAAATCACATACGTGTCGCCCGTTCAATTATTACAACAGGAAAACTGAAAAGTGATATATCACACTGTACAGCAGAGAAACAAGTTTCCTACCGAAGAACAGAAACCCAAAGCACTACTTTGTATACTAAATCACATGTGTGTCGCTCGCTCAATTAGGAATACAGAGAAACCGAAAAGTGTTATCTCACACTGTATGGCACAGAAACAACTTTCCAAAGAAAGAACAGAAACGGAAAACACAACTTTGTAAACTAAATGACATACGTGTCGCCTGTTCAATTATTATAAGAGGAAAACTGAAAAGTAATATAACACACTGTACAGCACAGGAACATGTTTCCATCGAAAGAACAGAAACGCAAAGCACAAATTTGTAAAGTAATTCACATACGTGTCGCCTGTTCAATTATTGTAACAAGAAAACTGAAAATGATATATCACATTGTACAGCACAGGAACAAGTTTCATATGAAAGAACAAAAAAGAAAATCACTAATTTGTAAACTAAATCACATGTGTGTCGCTCGCTCCATTAGGATTACAGGAAAACTGAAAAGTAATATATCTCACTGTACAGCACAAGAACAAGTTTCCAACGAAAGAACAGAAAAGCAAAGCACTACTTTTAAACAGAATCACCTGTGTGTCGCTCGCTCAATTAGGAATACAGGAATACTGAAAATTGTTATCTCGCACTGTACGCACAGAAACAAGTTTCCATTGAAAGAATAGAAAGGCAAAGCACAACTTTGTAAACTAATTCACATATGTGTCGCCTGTTCAATTATTATAACAGGAAAACTGAAAAGTGATATAACCCTAACCCTAACCCTAACCCTACGGCCCTAATCCTAACCCTAATCCCTAACACTAACCCTAACCCTAACCCTAACCCCTAACCCTAAACCCTAACCCTAACCCTAACCCTAACCCTAACGCTAACCCTATCCCTTACCCAGCCCTAACCTAACCCTAACCCTAACCCTAACCCTAACGCTAACCCTATCCTTTACCCAGCCCTAACCTAACCCTAACCCTAACTCTAACCTTAACCCTAACCCTAACCCTAACTTGTTCCTAACAGGAATAAGTTTCCAACGAAAGAACGTAAATGCAAAGCACTACTTTGTAAACTGAATCACATGTGTGTCACTCGCTCAATTAGGAATACAGGAAAACCGAAAAGTGTTATCTCGCACTGTAAGGCACAGAAACTAGTTTCCATCGAAAGAACAGAAAAGCAAACCACAACTTTGTAAACTAAATCACATACGTGTCGCCCGTTCAATTATTACAACAGGAAAACTGAAAAGTGATATATCACACTGTACAGCAGAGAAACAAGTTTCCTACCGAAGAACAGAAACGCAAAGCACAACTTTGTAAACTAATTCACATATGTGTCGCCTGTTCAATTATTATAACAGGAAAACTTAAAAGTGATATAACCTTAACCCTAACCCTAACCCTAAGGCCCTAACCCTAACCCCTAACCCTAACCCTAACCCTAACCCTAAACCTAACCCCTAACCCTAACCCTAACCCTAACGCTAACCCTATCCCTTACCCAGCCCTAACCTAACCCTAACCCTAACCCTAACCCTAACCCTAACCCTAACCCTAACCCTAACTTGTTCCTAACAGGAACAAGTTTCCAACGAAAGAACGTAAATGCAAAGCAATACTTTGTAAACTGAATCACATGTGTGTCACTCGCTCAATTAGGAATACAGGAAAACTGAAAAGTGTTATCTCGCACTGTACGGCACAGAAACTAGTTTCCATCGAAAGAACAGAAAAGCAAACCACAACTTTGTAAACTAAATCACATACGTGTCGCCCGTTCAATTATTACAACAGGAAAACTGAAAAGTGATATATCACACTGTACAGCAGAGAAACAAGTTTCCTACCGAAGAACAGAAACCCAAAGCACTACTTTGTAAATTAAATCACGTGTGTCGCTCGCTCAATTAGGAATACAGGGAAACCGAAAAGTGTTATCTCACACTGTATGGCACAGAAACAAGTTTCCAAAGAAAGAACAGAAACGGAAAGCACAACTTTGTAAACTAAATGACATACGTGTCGCCTGTTCAATTATTATAAGAGGAAAACTGAAAAGTAATATAACACACTGTACAGCACAGGAACATGTTTCCATCGAAAGAACAGAAACGCAAAGCACAACTTTGTAAAGTAATTCACATACGTGTCGCCTGTTCAATTATTATAACAGGAAAACTGAAAAGTGATATATCACATTGTACAGCACAGGAACAAGTTTCATATGAAAGAACAAAAAAGAAAATCACTAATTTGTAAACTAAATCACATGTGTGTCGCTCGTTCCATTAGGATTACAGGAAAACTGAAAAGTAATATATCTCACTGTACAGCACAAGAACAAGTTTCCAACGAAAGAACAGAAAAGCAAAGCACTACTTTTAAACAGAATCACCTGTGTGTCCCTCGCTCAATTAGGAATACAGGGAAACCGAAAAGTGCTATCTCGCACTGTATGGCACAGAAACAAGTTTCCATTGAAAGAACAGAAACGGAAAGCACAACTTTGTAAACTAATTCACATATGTGTCGCCTGTTCAATTATTATAACAGGAAAACTGAAAAGTGATATAACCCTAACCCTAACCCTAACCCTAAGGCCCTAACCCTAACCCTAACCCCTAACCCTAACCCTAACCCTAACCCTAACCCCTAACCCTAACCCTAACCCTAACCCTAACGCTAACCCTATCCCTTACCCAGCCCTAACCTAACCCTAACCCTAACCCTAACCCTAACCCTAACCCTAACCCTAACCCTAACTTGTTCCTAACAGGAACAAGTTTCCAACGACAGAACGTAAATGCAAAGCACTACTTTGTAAACTTAATCACATGTGTGTCATTCGCTCAATTAGGAATACAGGAAAACTGAAAAGTGTTATCTCGCACTGTACGGCACAGAAACTACTTTCCATCGAAAGAACAGAAAAGCAAAGCACAACTTTGTAAACTAAATCACATACGTGTCGCCCGTTCAATTATTACAACAGGAAAACTGAAAAGTGATATATCACACTGTACAGCAGAGAAACAAGTTTCCTACCGAAGAACAGAAACCCCAAGCACTACTTTGTATACTAAATCACATGTGTGTCGCTCGCTCAATTAGGAATACAGGGAAACCGAAAAGTGTTATCTCACACTGTATGGCACAGAAACAAGTTTCCAAAGAAAGAACAGAAACGGAAAGCACAACTTTGTAAACTAAATGACATACGTGTCGCCTGTTCAATTATTATAAGAGGAAAACTGAAAAGTGATATAACACACTGTACAGCACAGGAACATGTTTCCACCGAAAGAACAGAAACGCAAAGTACAACTTTGTAAACTAATTCACATACGTGTCGCCTGTTCAATTATTATAACAGGAAAACTGAAAAGTGATATATCACATTGTACAGCACAGGAACAAGTTTCAAATGAAAGAACAAAAAAGAAAATCACTAATTTGTAAACTAAATCACATGTGTGTTGCTCGCTCCATTAGAAGTACAGGAAAACTGAAAAGTAATATATCTCACTGTACAGCACGAGAACAAGTTTCCAACGAAAGAACAGAAAAGCAAAGCACGACTTGTAAACAGAATCACCAGTGTGTCGCTCGCTCAATTAGGAATACAGGAAAACTGAAAAGTGTTATCCCGCACTGTACGGCACAGAAACAAGTTTCCATTGAAAGAACAGAAACGCAAAGCACAACTTTGTAAACTAATTCACATATGTGTCGCCTGCTCAATTATTATAACAGGAAAACTGAAAAGTGATATAATCCTAACCCTAACCCTAAGGCCCTAACCCTAACCCTAACCCTAACCCCTAACCCTAACCCTAACCCTAACCCTAACCCCTAACCCTAACCCTAACCCTAACCCTTACCCTAACCCTAAGGCCCGAACCCTAACCCTAACCCCTAACCCTAACCCTAACCCTAACCCTAACCCTAACCCCTAAACCTAACCCTAACCCTAACCCTAACCCTAACGCTAACCCTATCCCTTACCCAGCCCTAACCTAACCCTAACCCTAACCCTAACCCTAACCCTAACCCTAACCCTAACTTGTTCCTAACAGGAACAAGTTTCCAACGAAAAAACGTAAATGCAAAGCACTACTTTGTAAACTGAATCACATGTGTGTCACTCGCTCAATTAGGAATACAGGAAAACTGAAAAGTGTTATCTCGCACTGTATGGCACAGAAACTACTTTCCATCGAAAGAACAGAAAAGCAAAGCACAACTTTGTAAACTAAATCACATACGTGTCGCCCGTTCAATTATTACAACAGGAAAACTGAAAAGTGATATATCACACTGTACAGCAGAGAAACAAGTTTCCTACCGAAGAACAGAAACCCCAAGCACTACTTTGTTTACTAAATCACATGTGTGTCGCTCGCTCAATTAGGAATACAGGGAAACCGAAAAGTGTTATCTCACACTGTATGGCACAGAAACAAGTTTCCAAAGAAAGAACAGAAACGGAAAGCACAACTTTGTAAACTAAATGACATACGTGTCGCCTGTTCAATTATTATAAGAGGAAAACTGAAAAGTGATATAACACACTGTACAGCACAGGAACATGTTTCCATTGAAAGAACAGAAACGCAAAGCACAACTTTGTAAACTAATTCACATACGTGTCGCCTGTTCAATTATTATAACAGGAAAACTGAAAAGTGATATATCAATTTGTATAGCACAGGAACAAGTTTCAAATGAAAGAACAAAAAAGAAAATCACTAATTTGTAAACTAAATCACATGTGTGTCGCTGGCTCCATTAGGATTACAGGAAAACTGAAAAGTAATATATCTCACTGTACAGCACAAGAACAAGTTTCCAACGAAAGAACAAAGAAGCAAAGCACTACTTTTAAACAGAATCAACTGTGTGTCGCTCGCTCAATTAGGAATACAGGAAAACTGAAAAGTGTTATCTCGCACTGTATGGCACAGAAACAAGTTTCCATTGAAAGAACAGAAACGCAAAGCACAACTTTGTAAACTAATTCACATGTGTGTTGCCTGCTCAATTATTATAACAGGAAAACTGAAAAGTGATATAACCCTAACCCTAACCCTAACCCTAAGGCCCTAACCCTAACCCTAACCCTAACCCCTAACCCTAACCCTAACCCTAACCCTAACCCCTAACCCTAACCCTAACCCTAACCCTAACCCTAACGCTAACCCTATCCCTTACCCAGCCCTAACCTAACCCTAACCCTAACCCTAACCCTAAACCTAAGCCTAACTTGTTCGTAACAGGAACAAGTTTCCAACGAAAGAACGTAAATTCAAAGCACTACTTTGTAAACTGAATCACATGTGTGTCACTCGCTCAATTAGGAATACAGGAAAACTGAAAAGTGTTATCTCGCACTGTACGGCACAGAAACTACTTTCCATCGAAAGAACAGAAAAGCAAAGCACAACTTTGTAAACTAAATCACATACGTGTCGCCCGTTCAATTACTACAACAGGAAAACTGAAAAGTGATATATCACACTGTACAGCAGAGAAACAAGTTTCCTACCGAAGAACAGAAACCCCAAGCACTACTTTGTATACTAAATCACATGTGTGTCGCTCGCTCAATTAGGAATACAGGGAAACCGAAAAGTGTTATCTCACACTGTATGGCACAGAAACAAGTTTCCAAAGAAAGAACAGAAACGGAAAGCACAACTTTGTAAACTAAATGACATACGTGTCGCCTCTTCAATTATTATTAGAGGAAAACTGAAAAGTGATATAACACACTGTACAGCACAGGAACATGTTTCCATCGAAAGAACAGAAACGCAAAGCACAACTTTGCAAACTAATTCACATACGTGTCGCCTGTTCAATTATTATAACAGGAAAACTGAAAAGTGATATATCACATTGTATAGCACAGGAACAAGTTTCAAATGAAAGAACAAAAAAGAAAATCACTAATTTGTAAACTAAATCACATGTGTGTCGCTGGCTCCATTAGGATTACAGGAAAACTGAAAAGTAATATATCTCACTGTACAGCACAAGAACAAGTTTCCAACGAAAGAACAGAGAAGCAAAGCACTACTTTTAAACAGAATCACCTGTGTGTCGCTCACTCAATTAGGAATACAGGAAAACTGAAAAGTGTTATCTCGCACTGTACGGCACAGAAACAAGTTTCCATTGAAAGAACAGAAACGCAAAGCACAACTTTGTAAACTAATTCACATGTGTGTCGCCTGCTCAATTATTATAACAGGAAAACTGAAAAGTGATATAACCCTAACCCTAACCCTAACCCTAAGGCCCTAACCCTAACCCTAACCCTAACCCTAACCCTAACCCTAACGCTAACCCTATCCCTTACCCAGCCCTAACCTAACCCTAACCCTAACCCTAAACCTAACCCTAACACTAACCCTTACCCTAACCCTAACCCTAACTTGTTCCTAACAGGAATAAGTTTACAACGAAAGAACGTAAATGCAAAGCACTACTTTGTAAACTGAATCACATGTGTGTCACTCGCTCAATTAGGAATACAGGAAAACCGAAAAGTGTTATCTCGCACTGTACGGCACAGAAACTAGTTTCCATCAAAAGAACAGAAAAGCAAAGCACAACTTTGTAAACTAAATCACATACGTGTCGCCCGTTCAATTATTACAACAGGAAAACTGAAAAGTGATATATCACACTGTACAGCAGAGAAACAAGTTTCCTACCGAAGAACAGAAACCCAAAGCACTACTTTGTAAACTAAATCACATGTGTGTCGCTCGCTCAATTAGGAATACAGGGAAACCGAAAAGTGTTATCTCACACTGTATGGCACAGAAACAATTATCCAAAGAAAGAACAGAAACGGAAAGCACAACTTTGTGAACAAAATGACATACGTGTCGCCTGTTCAATTATTATAAGAGGAAAACTGAAAAGTGATATATCACACTGTACAGCACAGGAACATGTTTCCATCGAAAGAACAGAAACGCAAAGCACAACTTTGTAAACTAATTCACATACGTGTCGCCTGTTCAATTATTATAACAGGAAAACTGAAAAGTGATATAACACACTATACAGCACAGGAACATGTTTCCATCGAAAGAACAGAAACGCAAAGCACAACTTTGTAAACTAATTCACATATGTGTCGCCTGCTCAATTATTATAACAGGAAAACTGAAAAGTGATATAACCCTAACCCTCACCCTAACCCTAAGGCCCTAACCCTAACCTTAACCCCTAACCCTAACCCTAACCCTAACCCTAACCCTAACGCTAACGCTAACCCTATCCCTTAGCCAGCCCTAACCTAACCCTAACCCTAAACCTAACCCTAACACTAACCCTTACCCTAACCCTAACCCTAACTTGTTCCTAACAGGAATAAGTTTACAACGAAAGAACGTAAATGCAAAGCACTACTTTGTAAACTGAATCACATGTGTGTCACTCGCTCAATTAGGAATACAGGAAAACCGAAAAGTGTTATCTCGCACTGTACGGCACAGAAACTAGTTTCCATCAAAAGAACAGAAAAGCAAAGCACAACTTTGTAAACTAAATCACATACGTGTCGCCCGTTCAATTATTACAACAGGAAAACTGAAAAGTGATATATCACACTGTACAGCAGAGAAACAAGTTTCCTACCGAAGAACAGAAACCCAAAGCACTACTTTGTAAACTAAATCACATGTGTGTCGCTCGCTCAATTAGGAATACAGGGAAACCGAAAAGTGTTATCTCACACTGTATGGCACAGAAACAAGTATCCAAAGAAAAAACAGAAACGGAAAGCACAACTTTGTAAACAAAATGACATACGTGTCGCCTGTTCAATTATTATAAGAGGAATTCTGAAAAGTGATATAACACACTGTACAGCACAGGAACATGTTTCCATCGAAATAACAGAAACGCAAATTACAACTTTGTAAACTAATTCACATACGTGTCACCTGTTCAATTATTATAACAGGAAAACTGAAAAGTGATATAACACACTATACAGCACAGGAACATGTTTCCATCGAAAGAACAGAAACGCAAAGCACAACTTTGTAAACTAATTCACATATGTGTCGCCTGCTCAATTATTATAACAGGAAAACTGAAAAGTGATATATCACATTGTACAGCACAGGAACAAGTTTCATATGAAAGAACAAAAAAGAAAATCACTAATTTGTAAACTAAATCACATTTGTGTCGCTGGCTCCATTAGGATTACAGGAAAACTGAAAAGTAATATATCTCACTGTACAGCACAAGAACAAGTTTCCAAAGAAAGAACTGAAAAGCAAAGCACTACTTTTAAACAGAATCACCTGTGTGTCGCTCGCTCAATTAGGAATACAGGAAAACTGAAAAGTGTTATCTCGCACTGTACGGCACAGAAACAAGTTTCCATTGAAAGAACAGAAACGCAAAGCACAACTTTGTAAACTAATTCACATATGTGTCGCCTGTTCAATTATTATAACAGGAAAACTGAAAAGTCATATAACCCTAACCTTAACCCTAAGGCCCTAACCCTAACCCCTAACCCTAACCCTAACACCTAACCCTAACCCTAACCCTAACCCCTAACCCTAACCCTAACCCTAACCCTAACCCTAACCCTAACCCTAACTTAGCAGGAACAAGTTTCCAACGAAAGAACGTAAATGCAAAGCACTACTTTGTAAACTGAATCACATGTGTGTCACTCGCTGAATTAGGAATACAGGAAAACTGAAAAGTGTTATCTCGCACTGTACGGCACAGAAACAAGTTTCCATTGAAAGAACAGAAACGCAAAGCACAACTTTGTAAACTAATTCACATATGTGTCGCCTGTTCAATTATTATAACAGGAAAACTGAAAAGTCATATAACTCTAACCCAAACCCTAAGGCCCTAACCCTAACCCCTAACCCTAACCCTAACCCCTAACCCTAATCCTAACCCCTAATCCTAACCCTAACCCTAACCCTAACCGTAACCCTAACGCTAACCCTATCCCTTACCCAGCCATAACCTAACCCTAACCCTAACCCTAACCCTAACTTGTTCCTAACAGGAACAAGTTTCCAACGAAAGAACGTAAATGCAAAGCACTACTTTGTAAACTGAATCACATGTGTGTCACTCGCTCAATTAGGAATACAGGCAAACCGAAAAGTGTTATCTCGCACTGTACGACACAGAAACTAGTTTCCATCAAAAGAACAGAAAAGCAAAGCACAACTTTGTAAACTAAATCACATACGTGTCGCCCGTTCAATTATTACAACAGGAAAACTGAAAAGTGATATATCACACTGTACAGCAGAGAAACAAGTTTCCTACCGAAGAACAGAAACCCAAAGCACTACTTTGTAAACTAAATCACATGTCTGTCGCTCGCTCAATTAGGAATACAGGGAAACCAAAAAGTGTTATCTCACACTGTATGGCACAGAAACAAGTTTCCAAAGAAAGAACAGAAACGGAAAGCATAACTTTGTAAACAAAATGACATACGTGTCGCCTGTTCAATTATTATAAGAGGAAAACTGAAAAGTGATATAACACACTGTACAGCACAGGAACAAGTTTCATATGAAAGAACAAAAAAGAAAATCACTAATTTGTAAACTAAATCACATGTGTGTTGCTCGCTCCATTAGGATTACAGGAAAACTGAAAAGTAATATATCTCACTGTACAGCACAAGAACAAGTTTCCAACGAAAGAACAGAAAAGCAAAGCACTACTTTTAAACAGAATCACCTGTGTGTCACTCGCTCAATTAGGAATACAGGAAAACTGAAAAGTGTTATCTCGCACTGTACGGCACAGAAACAAGTTTCCATTGAAAGAACAGAAACACAAAGCACAACTTTGTAAACTAATTCACATATGTGTCGCCTGTTCAATTATTATAACAGGAAAACTGAAAAGTGATATAACCCTAACCCTAACCCTAAGGCCCTAACCCTAACCCTAACCCCTAACCCTAACCCTAACCCTAACCCTAACCCTAACCCCTAACCCTAACCCTAACCCTAACCCTAACCCTAACGCTAACCCTATCCCTTACCCAGCCCTAACCTATCCCTAACCCTAACCCTAACCCTAACCCTAACCCTAACCCTAACCCTAACCCTAACCTGTTCCTAACAGGAAGAAGTTGTTCCTAACAAGAACAAGTTTCCAACGAAAGAACGTAAATGCAAAGCACTACTTTGTAAACTGAATCACATGTGTGTCACTCGCTCAATTAGGAATACAGGAAAACCGAAGTGTTATCTCGCACTGTACGGCATAGAAACTAGTTTCCATCAAAAGAACAGAAAAGCAAAGCACAACTTTGTAAACTAAATCACATACGTGTCGCCCGTTCAATTATTACAACAGGAAAACTGAAAAGTGATATATCACACTGTACAGCAGAGAAACAAGTTTCCTACCGAAGAAGAGAAACCCAAAACACTACTTTGTAAACTAAATCACATGTGTGTCGCTAGCTCAATTAGGAATACAGGGAAACCGAAAAGTGTTATCTCACACTGTATGGCACAGAAACAAGTATCCAAAGAAAGAACAGAAACGGAAAGCACAACTTTGTAAACAAAATGACATACGTGTCGCCTGTTCAATTATTATAAGAGGAAAACTGAAAAGTGATATAACACACTGTACAGCACAGGAACATGTTTCCATCGCAAGAACAGAAACGCAAAGCACAACTTTGTAAACTAATTCACATACGTGTCGCCTGTTCACTTATTATAACAGGAAAACTGAAAAGTGATATAACACACTGTACAGCACAGGAACATGTTTCCATGGAAAGAACAGAAAGGCAAAGCACAACTTTGTAAACTAATTCACATTTGTGTCGCCTGCTCAATTATTATAACAGGAAAACTGAAAAGTGATATATCACATTGTACAGCACAGGAACAAGTTTCAAATGAAAGAACAAAAAAGAAAATCACTAATTTGTAAACTAAATCACATGTGTGTCGCTCGCTCCATTAGGATTACAGGAAAACTGAAAAGTAATATATCTCACTGTACAGCACGAGAACAAGTTTCCAACGAAAGAACAGAAAAGCAAAGCACTACTTTTAAACAGAATCACCTGTGTGTCGCTCGCTCAATTAGGAATAGAGGAAAACTGAAAAGTGTTATCTCGCACTGTACGGCACAGAAACAAGTTTCCATTGAAAGAACAGAAACGCAAAGCACAACTTTGTAAACTAATTCACATATGTGTCGCCTGTTCAATTATTATAACAGGAAAACTGAAAAGTGATATAACCCTAACCCTAACCCTAACCCTAAGGCCCTAACCCTAACCCTAACCCCTAACCCTAACCCTAACCCTAACCCTAACCATAACCCTAACCCTAACCCCTAACCCTAACCCTAACCCTAATCCTAACCTTAACGCTAACCCTATCCCTTACCCAGCCCTAACCTAACCCTAACCCTAACCCTAACCCTAACCCTAACCCTAACCCTAACCCTAACTTGTTCCTAACAAGAACAAGTTTCCAACGAAAGAACGTAAATGCAAAGCACTACTTTGTAAACTGAATCACATGTGTGTCACTCGCTCAATTAGGAATACAGGAAAACTGAAAAGTGTTATCTCGCACTGTACGGCACAGAAACTAGTTTCCATCGAAAGAACAGAAAAGCAAAGCACAACTTTGTAAACTAAATCACATACGTGTCGCCCGTTCAATTATTACAACAGGAAAACTGAAAAGTGATATATCACACTGTACAGCAGAGAAACAAGTTTCCTACCGAAGAACAGAAACCCAAAGCACTACTTTGTAAACTAAATCACATGTGTGTCGCTCGCTCAATTAGGAATACAGGGAAACCGAAAAGTGTTATCTCACACTGTATGGCACAGAAACATGTTTCCAAAGAAAGAACAGAAACGGAAAGCACAACTTTGTAAAATAAATGACATACGTGTCGCCTGTTCAATTATTATAAGAGGAAAACTGAAAAGTGATATATCACATTGTACAGCACAGGAACAAGTTTCAAATGAAAGAACAAAAAAGAAAATCACTAATTTGTAAACTAAATCACATGTGTGTCGCTCGCTCCATTAGGATTACAGGAAAACTGAAAAGTAATATATCTCACTGTACAGCACGAGAACAAGTTTCCAACGAAAGAACAGAAAAGCAAAGCACTACTTTTAAACAGAATCACCTGTGTGTCCTTCGCTCAATTAGGAATAGAGGAAAACTGAAAAGTGTTATCTCGCACTGTATGGCACAGAAACAAGTTTCCATTGAAAGAACAGAAACGCAAAGCACATCTTTGTAAACTAATTCACATATGTGTCACCTGTTCAATTATTATAACAGGAAAACTGAAAAGTGATATAACCCTAACCCTAACCCTAACCCTAAGGCCCTAACCCTAACCCTAACCCCTAACCCTAACCCTAACCCTAACCCTAACCCTAACCCTAACCCCTAACCCTAACCCTAAACATAACCCTAACCCTAACGCTAACCCTATCCCTTACCCAGCCCTAAACTAACCCTAACCCTAACCCTAACCCTAACACTAACCCTAACCCTAATCCCTAACCCTAACCCTAACCCTAACCCTAACCCTAACCCTAACCCTAACCCTAAGGCCCTAACCCTAACCCTAACCCTAACCCCTAACCCTAACCCTAACCCTAACCCTAACCCTAACCCTAACGCTAACCCTATCCCTTATCCAGCCCTAACCTAACCCTAACCCTAACCCCAACCCTAACTCTAACCCTAACCCTAACCCTAACTTGTTCCTAACAGGAACAAGTTTCCAACGAAAGAACGTAAATGAAAAGCACTACTTTGTAAACTGAATCACATGTGTGTCACTCGCTCAATTAGGAATACAGGAAAACCGAAAAGTGTTATCTCGCACTGTACGGCACAGAAACTAGTTTCCATCGAAAGAACAGAAAAGCAAAGCTCAACTTTGTAAACTAAATCACATACGTGTCGCCCATTCAATTATTATAACAGGAAAACTGAAAAGTGATATATCACACTGTACATCACAGAAACAAGTTTCCAAGAAGAACAGAAACCCAAAGCACTACTTTGTAAACTAAATCACATGTGTGTCGCTCGCTCAATTATAAATACAGGGAAACCGGAAAGTGTTATCTCACACTGTAAGGCACAGAAACAAGTTTCCAAAGAAAGAACAGAAACGGAAAGCACAACTTTGTAAACTAAATGACATACGTGTCGCCTGTTCAATTATTATAAGAGGAAAACTGAAAAGTGATATAACACACTGTACAGCACAGGAACATGTTTCCATCGAAAGAACAGAAACGCAAAGCACAACTTTGTAAACTAATTCACATATGTGTCGCCTGTTCAATTATTATAACAGGAAAACTGAAAAGTGATATAAAACTAACCCTAACCCTAACCCTAAACCTAACCCCTAACCCTAACCCTAACCCTAACCCTAACCCTAACCCTAACCCTAACGCTAACCCTATCCCTTACCCAGCCCTAACCTTACCCTAACCCTAACCCTAACCCTAACTCTAACCCTAACCCTAACCCTAACTTTTTCCTAACAGGAACAAGTTTCCAACAAAAGAACGTGAATGAAAAGCACTACTTTGTAAACTGAATCACATGTGTGTCACTCGCAAAAATTAGGAATACAGGAAAACCGAAAAGTGTTATCTCGCACTGTATGGCACAGAAACTAGTTTCCATCGAAAGAACAGAAAAGCAAAGCAAAACTTTGTAAACTAAATCACATACGTGTCGCCCGTTCAAGTATTACAACAGGAAAACTGAAAAGTGATATATCACACTGTACAGCACAGACACAAGTTTCCAAGAAGAACAGAAACCCAAAGCACTACTTTGTAAACTAAATCACATGTGTGTCGCTCGCTCAATTATGAATACAGGGAAACCGGAAAGTGTTATCTCACACTGTAAGGCACAGAAACAAGTTTCCAAAGAAAGAACAGAAACGGAAAGCACAACTTTGTAAACTAAATGACATACGTGTCGCCTGTTCAATTATTATAAGAGGAAAACTGAAAAGTGATATAACACACTGTACAGCACAGGAACATGTTTCCATCGAAAGAACAGAAACGCAAAGCACAACTTTGTAAACTAATTCCATACGTGTCGCCTGTTCAATTATTATAACAGGAAAACTGAAAAGTGATATATCACATTGTACAGCACAGGAACAAGTTTGAAATGAAAGAACAAAAAAGAAAATCACTAATTTGTAAACTAAATCACATGTGTGTCGCTCGCTCCATTAGGATTACAGGAAAACTGAAAAGTAATATATCTCACTGTACAGCACAAGAACAAGTTTCCAACGAAAGAATAGAAAAGCAAAGCACTACTTTTAAAAGGAATCACCTGTGTGTCGTTCGCTCAATTAGGAATACAGGAAAACTGAAAAGTGTTATCTCGCACTGTACGGCACAGAAACATGTTTCCATTGAAAGAACAGAAACGCAAAGCACAACTTTGTAAACTAATTCACATATGTGTCGCCTGTTCAATTATTATAACAGGAAAACTGATAAGTGATATAACCCTAACCCTAACCCTAAGGCCCTAACCCTAACCCTAAACCTAACCCTAACCCTAACCCTAACCCTAACAATAACTCTAACCCTAACCCTAACTTGTTCCTAACAGGAACAAGTTTCCCACGAAAGAACGTAAATGAAAAGCACTACTTTGTAAACTGAATCACATGTGTGTCACTCGCTGTATTAGGAATACAGAAAAACCGAAAAGTGTTATCACGCACTGTACGGCACAGAAACTAGTTTCCATTGAAAGAACAGAAAAGCAAAGCACAACTTTGTAAACTACATCACATACGTGTCGCCCGTTCAATTATTACAACAGGAAAACTGAAAAGTGATATATCACACTGTACAGCACAGAAACAAGTTTCCAAGAAGAACAGAA
The DNA here is from genome assembly GCF_030254825.1 of Meriones unguiculatus. Classification (NCBI taxonomy): domain Eukaryota; kingdom Metazoa; phylum Chordata; class Mammalia; order Rodentia; family Muridae; genus Meriones; species Meriones unguiculatus. The sequence goes on from NC_083350.1 coordinate 89,936,619, forward strand.
ACCCAAAGCACTACTTTGTAAACTAATTCACGTGTGTGTTGCTCACTCAATTAGGAATACAGGGAAACCGAAAAGTGTTATCTCACACTGTATGCCACAGAAACAAGTTTCCAAAGAAAGAACAGAAACGGAAAGCACAACTTTATAAACTAAATGACATAAGTGTTGCCTGTTCAATTATTATAAGAGGAAAACTGAAAAGTGATATAACACACTGTACAGCACAGGAACATGTTTCCATTGAAAGAACAGAAACGCAAAGCACAACTTTGTAAATTAATTCACATATGTGTCGCCTGTTCAATTATTATAACAGGAAAACTGAAAAGTGATATAGCCCTAACCCTAACCCTAACCCTAAGGCCCTAACCCTAAGGCCCTAACCCTAAACCCTAACCCTAACCCTAACCCTAACCCTAACCCTAACCCTAACCCTAAACCTAACCCCAACCCTAACTCTAACCCTAACCCTAACCCTAACCCTAACTTGTTCCTAACAGGAACAAGTTTCCAACGAAAGAACGTAAATGAAAAGCACTACTTTGTAAAATGAATCACATGTGTGTCACTCGCTAAATTAGGAATACAGGAAAACCGAAAAGTGTTATCTCGCACTGTACGGCACAGAAACTAGTTTCCATCGAAAGAACAGAAAAGCAAAGCACAACTTTGTAAACTAAATCACATACGTGTCGCCCGTTCAATTATTACAACAGGAAAACTGAAAAGTGATATATCACACTGTACATCACAGAAACAAGTTTCCAAGAAGAACCGAAACCCAAAGCACTACTTTGTAAACTAAATCACATGTGTGTCGCTCGCTCACTTATGAATAAAGGGAAACCGGAAAGTGTTATCTCACACTGTAAGGCACAGAAACAAGTTTCCAAAGAAAGAACAGAAACAGAAAGCACAACTTTGTAAACTAAATGACATACGTGTCGCCTGTTCAATTATTATAAGAGGAAAACTGAAAAGTGATATAACACACTGTACAGCACAGGAACATGTTTCCATCGAAAGAACAGAAACGCATAGCACAACTTTGTAAACTAATTCCATACGTGTCGACTGTTTAATTATTATAACAGGAAAACTGAAAAGTGATATATCACATTGTACAGCACAGAAACAAGTTTCAAATAAAAGAACAAAAAATAAAATCACTAATTTGTAAACTAAATCACATGTGTGTCGCTCGCTCCATTAGGATTACAGGAAAACTGAAAAGTAATATATCTCACTGTACAGCACAAGAACAAGTTTCCAACGAAAGAACAGAAAAGCAAAGCACTACTTTGTAAACTAATTCACATGTGTGTCGCTCACTCAATTAGGAATACAGGGAAACCGAAAAGTGTTAACTCACACTGTATGGCACAGAAACAAGTTTCCAAAGAAAGAACAGAAACCGAAAGCACAACTTTGTAAACTAAATGACATACGTGTCGCCTGTTCAATTATTATAAGAGGAAAACTGAAAAGTGATATAACACACTGTACAGCACAGGAACATGTTTCCATCGAAAGAACAGAAACGCAAAGCACAACTTTGTAAACTAATTCACATACGTGTCGCCTGTTCAATTATTATAAGAGGAAAACTGAAAAGTGATATATCACATTGTACAGCACAGGAACAAGTTTCAAATGAAAGAACAAAAAAGAAAATCACTAATTTGTAAACTAAATCACATGTGTGTCGCTCGCTCCATTAGGATTACAGGAAAACTGAAAAGTGATATATCACACTGTACAGCACAGAAACAAGTTTCCAAGAAGAACAGAAACCCAAAGCACTACTTGGTAACTAAATCACATGTGTGTCGCTCGCTCAAGTAGGAATACAGGGAAACCGAAAAGTGTTATCTCACACTGTATGGCACAGAAACAAGTTTCCAAAGAAAGAACAGAAACGGAAAGCAAAACTTTGTAAACTAAATGACATACGTGTCGCCTATTCAATTATTATAAGAGGAAACCTGAAAAGTGATATAACACACTGTACAGCACAGGAACATGTTTCCATCGAAAGAACAGAAACGCAAAGCACAACTTTATAAACTAATTCACATACTTGTCGCCTGTTCAATTATTATAACAGGAAAACTGAAAAGTGATATAACCCTAACCCTATCCCTAACCCTAAGGCCCTAATCCTAACCCTAACCCTAACCCCTAACCCTAACCCTAACCCTAACCCTAACCCTAACCCCTAACCCTAACCCTAACCATAACCCTAACACTAACGCTAACCCTATCCGTTACCCAGCCCTAACCTAACCCTAACCCTAACCCTAACTTGTACCTAACAGGAAGAAGTTTCCAACGAAAGAACGTAAATGAAAAGCACTACTTTGTAAACTGAATCACATGTGTGTCACTCGCTCTATTAGGAATACAGAAAAACCAAAAAGTGTTATCTCGCACTGTACGGCACAGAAACGAGTTTCCATTGAAAGAACAGAAACGCAAAGCACTACTTTTAAACAAAATCACATGTGTGTCGCTCGCTCCATTAGGCTTACAGGAAAACTGAAAAGTAATATATCTCACTGTACAGCAAAAGAACAAGTTTCCAACGAAAGAACAGAAAAGCAAAGCACTACTTTTAAACAGAATCACCTGTGTGTCACTTGCTCAATTAGGAATACAGGAAAACTGAAAAGTGTTATCTCGCACTGTACGGCACAGAAACAAGTTTCCATTGAAAGAACAGAAACACAAAGCACAACTTTGTAAACTAATTCACATATGTGTCGCCTGTTCAATTATTATAACAGGAAAACTGAAAAGTGATATAACCCTAACCCTAACCCTAACCCTAAGGCCCTAACCCTAACCCTAACCCTAACCCCTAACCCTAACCCTAACCCTAACCCTAACCCTAACCCCTAACCCTAACCCTAACCCTAACTCTAACCCTAACCCTAAACCTAACGATAACCCTATCTTTTACCCAGCCATAACCTAACCCTAACCCTAACCCTAACCCTAACCCTAACCCTAACCCTAACTTGTTCCTAACAGGAACAAGTTTCCCACGAAAGGACGTAAATGAAAAGCACTACTTTGTAAACTGAATCACATGTGTGTCACTCGCTCAATTAGGAATACAGAAAAACCGAAAAGTGTTATCTCGCACTGTACGGCACAGAAACTAGTTTCCATCGAAAGAACAGAAAAGCAAAGCACAACTTTGTAAACTAAATCACATACGTGTCGCCCGTTCAATTATTACAACAGGAAAACTGAAAAGTGATATATCACACTGTACAGCAGAGAAACAAGTTTCCTACCGAAGAACAGAAACCCAAAGCACTACTTTGTAAACTAAATCACATGTGTGTCGCTCGCTCAATTAGGAATACAGGAAAACTGAAAAGTGATATAACCCTAACCCTAACCCTAACAGTAAGGCCCTAACCCTAACCCTAACCCTAAACCTAACCCCTAACCCTAACCCTAACCCTAAACCTAACCCTATCCCTTACCCAGCCCTAACCTTACCCTAACCCTAACCCAAACCCTAACTCTAACCCTAACCCTAACCCTAACTTTTTCCTAACACGAACAAGTTTCCAACAAAAGAACGAAAATGAAAAGCACTACTTTGTAAACTGAATCACATGTGTGTCACTCGCTCAATTAGGAATACAGGCAAACCGAAAAGTGTTATCTCGCACTGTATGGCACAGAAACTAGTTTCCATCGAAAGAACAGAAAAGCAAAGCAAAACTTTGTAAACTAAATCACATACGTGTCGCCCGTTCAAGTATTACAACAGGAAAACTGAAAAGTGATATATCACACTGTACAGCACAGACACAAGTTTCCAAGAAGAACAGAAACCCAAAGCACTACTTTGTAAACTAAATCACATGTGTGTCGCTCGCTCAATTATGAATACAGGGAAACCGGAAAGTGTTATCTCACACTGTAAGGCACAGAAACAAGTTTCCAAAGAAAGAACAGAAAGGGAAAGCACAACTTTGTAAACTAAATGACATACGTGTCGCCTGTTCAATTATTATAAGAGGAAAACTGAAAAGTGATATAACACACTGTACAGCACAGGAACATGTTTCCATCGAAAGAACAGAAACGCAAAGCACAACTTTGTAAACTAATTCCAAACGTGTCGCCTGTTCAATTATTATAACAGGAAAACTGAAAAGTGATATATCACATTGTACAGCACAGGAACAAGTTTCATATGAAAGAACAAAAAAGAAAATCACTAATTTGTAAACTAAATCACATGTGTGTCGCTCGCTCCATTAGGATTACAGGAAAACTGAAAAGTAATATATCTCACTGTACAGCACAAGAACAAGTTTCCAACGAAAGAACAGAAAAGCAAAGCACTACTTTTAAACAGAATCACCTGTGTGTCGCTCGCTCAATTAGGAATACAGGAAAACTGAAAAGTGTTATCTCGCACTGTACGGCACAGAAACAAGTTTCTATTGAAAGAACAGAAACGCAAAGCACTACTTGGTAACTAAATCACATGTGTGTCGCTCGCTCAATTAGGAATACAGGGAAACCGAAAAGTGTTAACTCACACTGTATGGCACAGAAACAAGTTTCCAAAGAAAGAACAGAAACCGAAAGCACAACTTTGTAAACTAAATGACATACGAGTCGCCTATTCAATTATAATAAGAGGAAAACTGAAAAGTGATATAACACACTGTACAGCACAGGAACATGTTTCCAATCGAAAGAACAGAAACGCAAAGCACAACTTTGTAAACTAATTCACATACTTGTCGCCTGTTCTATTATTATAACAGGAAAACTGAAAAGTGATATAACCCTAACCATAACCCTAACCCTAAGGCCCTAATCCTAACCCTAACCCTAACCCCTAACCCTAACCCTAACCCCTAACCCTAACCCTAACCCTAACCCTAACCCTAACGCTAACCCTATCCGTTACCCAGCCCTAACCTAACCCTAACCCTAACCCTAACTTGTACCTAACAGGAAGAAGTTTCCAACGAAAGAACGTAAATGAAAAGCACTACTTTGTAAACTAAATCACATGTGTGTCACTCGCTCTATTAGGAATACAGAAAAACCGAAAAGTGTTATCTCGCACTGTACGGCACAGAAACAAGTTTCCATTGAAAGAACAGAAACGCAAAGCACTACTTTGTAAACAGAATCACCTGTGTGTCGCTTGCTCAATTAGGAATACAGGAAAACTGAAAAGTGTTATCTCGCACTGTATGGCACAGAAACTAGTTTCCATCGAAAGAACAGAAAAGCAAAGCAAAACTTTGTAAACTAAATCACATACGTGTCGCCCGTTCAAGTATTACAACAGGACAACTGAAAAGTGATATATCACATTGTACAGCACAGGAACAAGTTTCAAATGAAAGAACAAAAAAGAAAATCACTAATTTGTAAACTAAATCACATGTGTGTCGCTCGCTCCATTAGGCTTACAGGAAAACTGAAAAGTAATATATCTCACTGTACAGCACAAGAACAAGTTTCCAACGAAAGAACAGAAAAGCAAAGCACTACTTTTAAACAGAATCACCTGTGTGTCGCTTGCTCAATTAGGAATACAGGAAAACTGAAAAGTGTTATCTCGCACTGTAAGGCACAGAAACAAGTTTCCATTGAAAGAACAGAAACGCAAAGCACAACTTTGTAAACTAATTCACATTTGTGTCGTCTGTTCAATTATTATAACAGGAAAACTGAAAAGTGATATAACCCTAACCCTAACCCTAAGGCCCTAACCCTAACTCTAACCCTAACCCCTAACCCTAACCCTAACCCTAACCCTAACCCTAACCCTAACCCCTAACCCTAACCCTAACCCTAACTCTAACCCTAACCCTAAACCTAACGCTAACCCTATCCCTTACCCAGCCCTAACCTAACCCTAACCCTAACCCTAACCCTAACCCTAACCCTAACCCTAACCCTAACTTGTTCCTAACAGGAACAAGTTTCCCACGAAAGAACGTAAATGAAAAGCACTACTTTGTAAACTGAATCACATGTGTGTCACTCGTTCTATTAGGAATACAGAAAAACCGAAAAGTGTTATCTCGCACTCTATGGCACAGAAACTAGTTTCCATCGAACGAACAGAAAAGCAAAGCACAACTTTGTAAACTAAATCACATACGTGTCGCCCGTTCAATTATTACAACAGGAAAACTGAAATGTGATATATCACACTGTACAGCACAGAAACAAGTTTCCAAGAAGAACAGAAACCCAAAGCACTACTTTGTAAACTAATTCACATGTGTGTCGCTTGCTCAATTGGGAATACAGGGAAACCGAAAAGTGTTATCTCACACTGTATGGCACAGAAACAAGTTTCCAAAGAAAGAACAGAAACGGAAAGCACAGCTTTGTAAACTAAATGACATACGTGTCGCCTGTTCAATTATTATAAGAGGAAAACTGAAAAGTGATATAACACACTGTACAGCACAGGAACATGTTTCCATCGAAAGAACAGAAATGCAAAGCACAACTTCGTAAACCAATTCACATACGTGTCGCCTGTTCAATTATTATAACAGGAAAACTGAAAAGTGATATATCACATTGTACAGCACAGGAACAAGTTTCAAATGAAAGAACAAAAAAGAAAATCACTAATTTGTAAACTAAATCACATGTGTGTCGCTCGCTCCATTAGGATTACAGGAAAACTGAAAAGTAATATATCTCACTGTACAGCACAAGAACAAGTTTCCAACGAAAGAACAGAAAAGCAAAGCACTACTTTTAAACAGAATCACCTGTGTTTTGCTCGCTCAATTAGGAATACAGGAAAACTGAAAAGTGTTATCTCGCACTGTACGGCACTGAAACAAGTTTCCATTGAAAGAACAGAAACGCAAAGCACAACTTTGTAAACTAATTCACATATGTGTCGCCTGTTCAATTATTATAACAGGAAAACTGAAAAGTGATATAACCCTAACCCTAACCCTAACCCTAAGGCCCTAACCCTAACCCTAACCCTAACCCCTAACCCTAACCCTAACCCCTAACCCTAACCCTAACCCTAACCCTAACCCTAACCCTAACGCTAACCCTATCCTTTACCCAGCCCTAACCTAACCCTAACTCTAACCCTAACCCTAACCCTAACTTGTTCCTAACAGGAAGAAGTTTCCAACGAAAGAACGTAAATGAAAAGCACTACTTTGTAAACTGAATCACATGTGTGTCACTCGCTCTATTAGGAATACATTAAAACCGAGAAGTGTTATCTCACACTGTACGGCACAGAAACAAGTTTCCATTGAAAGAACAGAAACGCAAAGCACAACTTTGTAAACTAAATGACATACGTGTCGCCTGTTCAATTATTGTAAGAGGAAAACTGAAAAGTGATATAACACACTGTACAGCACAGGAACATGTTTCCATCGAAAGAACAGAAACGCAAAGCACAACTTTGTAAACTAATTCACGTACGTGTCCCCTGTTCAATTATTATCAGAGGAAAACTGAAAAGTGATATATCACATTGTACAGCACAGGAACAAGTTTCAAATGAAAGAACAAAAAAGAAAATCACTAATTTGTAAACTAAATCACATGTGTGTCGCTCGCTCCATTAGGATTACAGGAAAACTGAAAAGAAATATATCGAACTGTACAGCAGAAGAACAAGTTTCCAACGAAAGAACAGAAAAGCAAAGCACTACTTTTAAACAGAATCACCTGTGTGTCGGTCGCTCAATTAGGAATACAGGAAAACTGAAAAGTGTTATCTTGCACTGTACGGCACAGAAACAAGTTTCCATTGAAAGAACAGAAACGCAAAGCACAACTTTGTAAATTAATTCACATATGTGTTGCCTGTTCAATTATTATAACAGGAAAACTGAAAAGTGATATAACCCTAACCCTAGCCCTAACCATAAGGCCCTAACCCTAACCCTAACCCTAACTCCTAACCCTATCCCTAACCCTAACCCTAAACCCTAAAATAACCCCAACCCTAACCCTAACCCTAACCCTAACGCTAACCCTATCCCTTACCCAGCCCTAACCTAACCCTAACCCTAACCCTAACCCTAACCCTAACCCTAACTTCTTCCTAACAGGAACAAGTTTCCCACGAAAGAACGTAAATGAAAAGCACTACTTTGTAAACTGAATCACATGTGTGTCACTCGTTCTATTAGGAATACAGAAAAACCGAAAAGTGTTATCTCGCACTGTACGGCACAGAAACTAGTTTCCATCGAAAGAACAGAAAAGCAAAGCACAACTATGTAAACTAAATCACATACGTGTCGCCTGTTCAATTATTAAAACAGGAAAACTGAAAAGTGATATATCACACTGTACATCACAGAAACAAGTTTCCAAGAAGAACAGAAACCCAAAGCACTACTTTGTAAACTAAATCACATGTGTGTCGCTCGCTCAATTATGAATACAGGGAAACCGGAAAGTGTTATCTCACACTGTAAGGCAGAGAAACAAGTTTCCAAAGAAAGAACAGAAACGGAAAGCACAACTTTGTAAACTAAATGACATACGTGTCGCCTGTTCAATTATTGTAAGAGGAAAACTGAAAAGTGATATAACACACTGTACAGCACAGGAACATGTTTCCATCGAAAGAACAGAAACGCAAATCACAACTTTGTAAACTAATTCACGTACGTGTCCCCTGTTCAATTATTATAAGAGGAAAACTGAAAAGTGATATATCACATTGTACAGCACAGGAACAAGTTTCAAATGAAAGAACAAAAAAGAAAATCACTAATTTGTAAACTAAATCACATGTGTGTCGCTCGCTCCTTTAGGATTACAGGAAAACTGAAAAGTAATATATCTCACTGTACAGCACAAGAACAAGTTTCCAACGAAAGAACGTAAATGAAAAGCACTACTTTGTAAACTGAATCACATGTGTGTCACTCCCTCAATTAGGAATACAGGAAAACCGAAAAGTGTTATCTTGCACTGTATGGCACAGAAACTAGTTTCCATCGAAAGAACAGAAAAGCAAAGCACAACTTTGTAAACTAAATCACATACGTGTTGCCCGTTCAATTATTACAACAGGAAACCTGAAAAGTGATATATCACACTGTACAGCACAGAAACAAGTTTCCAAGAAGAACAGAAACCCAAAGCACTACTTTGTAAACTAATTCACATGTGTGTCGCTCGCTCAATTATGGATACAGGGAAACCGAAAAGTGTTATCTCACACTGTAAGGCACAGAAAAAAGTTTCCAAAGAAAGAACAGAAACGGAAAGCACAACTTTGTAAACTAAATTACATACGTGTCGCCTGTTCAATTATTATAAGAGGAAAACTGAAAAGTGATATAACACACTGTACAGCACAGGAACATGTTTCCATTGAAAGAACAGAAACGCAAAGCACAACTTTGTAAACTAATTCACATACGTGTCGCCTGTACAATTATTATAAGAGGAAAACTGAAAAGTGATATATTACATTGTACAGCAGAGAAACAAGTTTCAAATGAAAGAACAAAAAAGAAAATCACTAAGTTGTAAACTAAATCACATGTGTGTCGCTCGCTCCATTAGGATTACAGGAAAACTGAAAAGTAATATATCGAACTGTACAGCAGAAGAACAAGTTTCCAACGAAAGAACAGAAAAGCAAAGCACTACTTTTAAATAGAATCACCTGTGTGTCGGTCGCTCAATTAGGAATACAGGAAAACTGAAAAGTGTTATCTCGCACTGTACGGCACAGAAACAAGTTTCCATTGAAAGAACAGAAACGCAAAGCACAACTTTGTAAATTAATTCACATATGTGTTGCCTGTTTAATTATTATAACAGGAAAACTGAAAAGTGATATAACCCTAACCCTAGCCCTAACCATAAGGCCCTAACCCTAACCCTAACCCTAACTCCTAACACTAACACTAACCCTAACCCTAACCCTAAACCCTAACCCTAACCCTAACCCTAACCCTAACCCCTAACCCTAACCCTAACCCTAACCCTAACCCTTACCCTAAACCTAACGCTAACCCTATCCCTTACCCAGCCCTAACCTAACCCTAACCCTAACCCTAACCCTAACCCTAACCCTAACTTCTTCCTAACAGGAACAAGTTTCCCACGAAAGAACGTAAATAAAAAGCACTAGTTTGTAAACTGAATCACATGTGTGTCACTCGTTCTATTAGGAATACAGAAAAACCGAAAAGTGTTATCTCGCACTGTACGACACAGAAACTAGTTTCCATCGAAAGAACAGAAAAGCAAAGCACAACTTTGTAAACTAAATCACATACGTGTCGCCTGTTCAATTATTATAACAGGAAAACTGAAAAGTGATATAACCCTAACCCTAACCCTAACCCTTAGGCCCTAACCCTAACCCTAACCCTAACCTCTAACCCTAACCCTAACCCTAACCCTAACCCTAACCCTAACCCTAACCCTAACCCCTAACCCTAACCCTAACCCCAACCCTAACCCTAACCTAACGCTAACCCTATCCCTTTCCCAGCCCTAACCTAACCCTAACCCTAACTCTAACCCTAACCCTAACTTGTTCCTAACAGGAAGAAGTTTCCAACGAAAGAACGTAAACGAAAAGCTCTACTTTGTAAACTGAAACACATGTGTGTCACTCGCTCTATTAGGAATACAGAAAAAGCGAAAAGTGTTATCTCGCACTATACGGCACAGAAACAAGTTTCCATTGAAAGAATAGAAACGCAAAGCACTACTTTGTAAACAGAATCACCTGTGTGTCGCTCGCTCAATTAGGAATACAGGAAAACTGAAAAGTGTTACCTCGCACTGTACGGCACAGAAACAAGTTTCCATTGAAAGAACAGAAACGCAAAGCACAACTTTGTAAACTAATTCACATATGTGTCGCCTGTACAATTATTATAACAGGAAAACTGAAAAGTGATATAACCCTAACCCTAACCCTAACCCTAACCCTAACCCCTAAACCTAACCCTAACCCTAACCGTAACCCTAACCCTAACCCCTAACACTGACACTAACCCTAACCCTAACCCTAACCCTAACCCTAACCCCTAACCCAGCCCTAACCTAACCCTAACCCTAACCCTAACCCTAACCCTAACTTGTTCCTAACAGGAACAAGTTTCCAACGAAAGAACGTAAATGAAAAGCACTACTTTGTAAACTGAATCACATGTGTGTCACTCGCTCAATTAGGAATACAGGAAAACAGAAAAGTGTTATATCGCACTGTACGGCACAGAAACTAGTTTCCATCGAAAGAACAGAAAAACAAAGCACAACTTTGTAAACTAAATCACATACGTGTCGCCCGTTCAATTATTACAACAGGAAAACTGAAAAGTGATATATCACTCTGTACAGCACAGAAACAAGTTTTCAAGAAGAACAGAAACCCAAAGCACTACTTTGTAAACTAATTCACATGTGTGTCGCTCGCTCAATTAGGAATACAGGGAAACCGAAAAGTGTTATCTCACACTGTATGGCATAGAAACAAGTTTCCAAAGAAAGAACAGAAACGGAAAGCACAACTTTGTAAACGAAATGACATACGTGTCGCCTGTTCAATTATTATAAGAGGAAAACTGAAAAGTGATATAACAAACTGTACAGCACAGGAACATGTTTCCATCGAGAGAACAGAAACGCAAAGCACAACTTTGTAAACTAATTCACATACGTGTCGCCTGTTCAATTATTATAAGAGGAAAACTGAAAAGTGATATATCACATTGTACAGCACAGGAACAAGTTTCAAATGAAAGAACAAAAAAGAAAATCACTAATTTGTAAACTAAATCACATGTGTGTCGCTCACTCCATTAGGATTACAGGAAAACTGAAAAGTAATATATCTCACTGTACAGCACAAGAACAAGTTTCCAACGAAAGAACAGAAAAGCAAAGCACTACTTTTAAACAGAATCACCTGTGTGTCGCTCGCTCAATTAGGAATACAGGAAAACTGAAAGTGTTATCTCGCACTCTACGACACAGAAACAAGTTTCCATTGAAAGAACAGAAACGGAAATCACAACTTTGTAAACTAAATGACATACGTGTCGCCTGTTCAATTATTATAAGAGGAAAACTGAAAAGTGATATATCACATTTTACAGCACAGGAACAAGTTTCAAATGAAAGAACAAAAAAGAAAATCACTAATTTGTAAACTAAATCACATGTGTGTCGCTCACTCCATTAGGATTACAGGAAAACTGAAAAGTAATATATCGCACTGTACAGCACAAGAACAAGTTTCCAACGAAAGAACAGAAAAGCAAAGCACTACTTTTAAACAGAATCACCTGTGTGTCGCTCGCTCAATTAGGAATACAGGAAAACTGAAAAGTGTTATCTAGCACTGTACGGCACAGAAACAGGTTTCCAAAGAAAGAACAGAAACGGAAAGCACAACTTTGTAAACTAAATGACATACGTGTCGCCTGTTCAATTATTATAAGAGGAAAACTGAAAAGTGATATAACACACTGTACAGCACAGGAACATGTTTCCATCGAAAGAACAGAAACGCAAAGCACAACTTTTTAAACTAATTCACATACGTGTCGCCTGTTCAATTATTATAAGAGGAAAACTGAAAAGTGATATATCACATTGTACAGCACAGGAACAAGTTTCATATGAAAGAACAAAAAAGAAAATCACTAATTTGTAAACTAAATCACATGTGTGTCGCTCGCTCCATTAGGATTACAGGAAAACTGAAAAGTAATATATCTCACTGTACAGCAAAAGAACAAGTTTAAAACGAAAGAACAGAAAAGCAAAGCACTACTTTTAAACAGAATCACCTGTGTGTTGCTCGCTCAATTAGGAATACAGGAAAACTGAAAAGTGTTATCTCGCACTGTACGGCACAGAAACAAGTTTCCATTGAAAGAACAGAATCTCAAAGCACAACTTTGTAAACTAATTCACATATGTGTCACCTGTTCAATTATTATAACAGGAAAACTGATAAGTGATATAACCCTAACCCTAACCCTAACCCTAAGGCCCTGACCCTAACCCTAACCCTAACCCTAACCCTAACCCTAACGCTAACCCTATCACTTACCCAGCCCTAACCTAACCCTAACCCTAACCCTAACCCTAACCCTAACCCTAACTTGTTAACAGGAACAAGTTTCCAACGAAAGAACGTAAATGAAAAGCACTACTTTGTAAACTGAATCACATGTGTGTCGCTCGCTCCATTAGGATTACAGGAAAACTGAAAAGTAATATATCTCACTGTACAGCAAAAACAAGTTTAAAACGAAAGAACAGAAAAGCAAAGCACTACTTTTAAACAGAATCACCTGTGTGTCGCTCGCTCAATTAGGAATACAGGAAAACGGAAAAGTGTTATCTCGCACTGTACGGCACAGAAACAAGTTTCCATTGAAAGAACAGAAACGCAAAGCACAACTTTGTAAACTAATTCATATATGTATTGCCTGTTCAATTATTACAACAGGAAAACTGAAAAGTGATATAACCCTAACCCTAACCCTAACCCTAAGGCCCTAAACCTAACCCTAACCCTAACCCCTAACCCTAACCCTAACCCTAACCCTAACCCCTAACCCTAACCCTAACCCTAACCCTAACCCTAACGCTAACCCTATCCCTTACCCAGCCCTAACCTAACCCTAACCCTAACCCTAACCCTAACCCTAACCCTAACAGGAACAAGTTTCCAACGAAAGAACGTAAATGAAAAGCACTACTTTGTAAACTGAATCACATGTGTGTCACTCGCTCTATTAGGAATACAGGAAAACCGAAATGTGTTATCTCGCACTGTACGGCACAGAAACTAGTTTCCATTGAAAGAACAGAAAAGCAAAGCACAACTTTGTAAACTAAATCACATACGTGTCGCCCGTTCAATTATTACAATAGGAAAACTGAAAAGTGATATATCGCACTGTACAGCATAGAAACAAGTTTGCAAGAAGAACAGAACCCCAAAGCACTACTTTGTAAACTAATTCACATGTGTGTCGCTCGCTCAATTAGGAATACAGGGAAACCGAAAAGTGTTATCTCACACTGTATGGCACAGAAACAAGTATCCAAAGAAAGAACAGAAACGGAAAGCACAACTTTGTGAACAAAATGACATACGTGTCGCCTGTTCAATTATTATAAGAGGAAAACTGAAAAGTGATATATCACACTGTACAGCACAGGAACATGTTTCCATCGAAAGAACAGAAACGCAAAGCACAACTTTGTAAACTAATTCACATACGTGTCGCCTGTTCAATTATTAAACCAGGAAAACTGAAAAGTGATATATCACATTATCCAGCACAGGAACAAGTTTCAAATGAAAGAACAAAAAAGAAAATCACTAATTTGTAAACTAAATCACATGTGTGTCGCTCGCTCCATTAGGATTACAGGAAAACTGAAAAGTAATATATCTCACTGTACAGCACAAGAACAAGTTTCCAACGAAAGAACAGAAAAGCAAAGCACTACTTTTAAAGAGAATCACCTGTGTGTCGCTCGCTCAATTAGGAATACAGGAAAAGTGAAAAGTGTTATCTCGCACTGTACGGCACAGAAACAAGTTTCCATTGAAAGAACAGAAACGCAAAGCACAACTTTGTAAACTAATTCACATATGTGTCGCCTGTTCAATTATTATAACAGGAAATCTGATTAGTGATATAACCCTAACCCTAACCCTAACCGTAACCCTACGGCCCTAACCCTAACCCTAAACACTAACCCTAACCCTAACCCTAACCCCTAAACCTAACCCTAACCCTAACCCTAACCCTAATGCTAACTCTATCCCTTACCCAGCCCTAACCTAACCCTAACCCTAACCCTAACCCTAACCCTAACCCTAATCCTAACCCCTAACCCTAACCCTAACCCTAACCCAAACCCTAAGGCCCTAACCCTAACCCTAACCCTAACCCCTAACCCTAACCCTAACCCTAATCCTAAACCCTAACCCTAACCCTAACCCTAAGGCCCTAACCATAACCCTAAACCCAACCACTAACCCTAACCCTAACCCTAACCCTAACCCCTAACCCTAACCCTAACCCCTAACCCTAAACCTAACCCTAACCCTAACCCTAACGCTAACCCTATCCCTTACCCAGCCCTAACCTAACCCTAACCCTAACCACAACTTGTTCTTAACAGGAACAAGTTTCCAACGAAAGAACGTAAATGAAAAGCACTACTTTGTAAACTGAATCACATGTGTGTCACTCGCTCAATTAGGAATACAGGAAAACCGAAAAGTGTTATATCGCACTGTACGGCACAGAAACTAGTTTCCCTAGAAAGAACAGAAAAGCAAAGCACAACTTTGTAAACTAAATCACATACGTGTCCCCCGTTCAATTATTACAACAGGAAAACTGAAAAGTGATATATCACACTGTACAGCACAGAAACAAGTTTCCAAGAAGAACAGAAACCCAAAGCACTACTTTGTAAACTAAATCAAATATGTGTTGCTCGCACAATTAGGAATACAGGGAAACCGGAAAGTCTTATCTCACACTGTAAGGCACAGAAACAAGTTTCCAAAGAAAGAACAGAAATGGAAAGCACAACTTTGTAAACTAAATGACATACGTGTCGCCTGTTCAATTATTATAAGAGGAAAACTGAAAAGTGATATAACACACTGTACAGCACAGGAACATGTTTCCATCGAAAGAACAGAAACGCAAAGCACAACTTTGTAAACTAATTCACATACATGTCGCCTGTTCAATTATTATAACAGGAAAACTGAAAAGTGATATATCACATTGTACAGCACAGGAACAAGTTTCAAATGAAAGAACAAAAAAGAAAATCACTAATTTGTAAACTAAATCGCATGTGTGTCGCTCGCTCCATTAGGATTACAGGAAAACTGAAAAGTAATATATCTCAATGTACAGCACAAGAACCATTTTCCAACGAAAGAACAGAAAAGCAAAGCACTACTTTTAAACAGAATGACCTGTGTGTCGCTCGCTCAATTAGGAATACAGGAAAACTGAAAAGTGTTATCTCGCACTGTACGGCACAGAAACAAGTTTCCATTGAAAGAACAGAAACGCAAAGCACAACTTTGTAAACTAATTCACATATGTGTCGCCTGTTCAATTATTATAACAGGAAAATTGAAAAGTGATATAACCCTAACCCTAACCCTAACGCTAAGGCCCTAACCCTAACCCTAACCCTAAACCCTAACCCTAACCCTAACCCTAACCCTAACCCTAACCCCTAACCCTAACCCTAACCCTAACCCTAACGCTAACCCTATCCCTTACCCAGCCCTAACCTAACCCTAACCCTAACCCTAACCCTAACCCTAACCCTAACCCTAACCCTAACCCTAACTTGTTCCTATCAGGAAGAAGTTTCCAACGAAAGAACGTAAATGAAAAGCACTACTTGGTAAACTGAATCACATGTGTGTCACTCGCTCTATTAGGAATACAGAAAAACCGAAAAGTGTTATCTCGCACTGTACGGCACAGAAACAAGTTTCCATTGAAAGAACAAAAACGCAAAGCACTACTTTGTAAACAGAATCACCTGTGTGTCGCTCGCTCAATTAGGAATACAGGAAAACTGAAAAGTGTTATCTCGCACTGTACGGCACAGAAACAAGTTTCGAACGAAAGAACAGAAAAGCAAAGCACAACTTTGTAAACTAAACGACATACGTGTCGCCTGTTCAATTATTATAAGAGGAAAACTGAAAAGTGATATAACACACTGTACAGCACAGGAACATGTTTCTATCGAAAGAACAGAAAAGCAAAGCACAACTTTGTAAACTAATTCACATACGTGTCGCCTGTTCAATTATTATAACAGGAAAACTGAAAAGTGATATATCACATTGTACAGCACAGGAACAAGTTTCAAATGAAGAACAAAAAAGGAAATCACTAATTTGTAAACTAAATCACATGTGTGTAGCTCACTCCATTAGGATTACAGGAAAACTGAAAAGTAATATATCTCACTGTACAGCACAAGAACAAGTTTCCAACGAAAGAACAGAAAAGCAAAGCACTACTTTTAAACAGAATCACCTGTGTGTCGCTCGCTCAATTAGGAATACAGGAAAACTGAAAAGTGTTATCTGGCACTGTACGGCACAGAAACAAGTTTCCATTGAAAGAACAGAAACTCAAAGCACAACTTTGTAAACTAATTCACATACGTGTCGCCTGTTCAATTATTATAACAGGAAAACTGATAAGTGATATAACCCTAACCCTAACCCTAAGGCCCTAACCCTAACCCTAACCCTAACCCTAACCCCTAAACCTAACCCTAACCCTAACCCTAACCCTAACCCTAACGCTAACCCTATCCATTACCCAGCCCTAACCTAACCCTAACCCTAACCCTTACCCTAACTTTTTCCTAACAGGAACAAGTTTCCAAAGAAAGAACGTAAATGAAAAGCACTACTTTGTAAACTGAATCACATGTGTGTCACTCGCTCAATTAGGAATACAGGAAAACCGAAAAGTGTTATATCGCACTGTACGGCACAGAAACTAGTTTCCATCGAAAGAACAGAAAAGCAAAGCACAACTTTGTAAACTTAATCACATACGTGTCGCCCGTTCAATTATTACAACAGGAAAACTGAAAAGTGATATATCACACTGTACAGCACAGAAACAAGTTTCCAAGAAGAACAGAAACCCAAAGCACTACTTTGTACACTAAATCACATGTGTGTCGCTCGCTCAATTAGGAATACAGGGAAACCGGAAAGTGTTATCTCTCACTGTAAGGCACAGAAACAAGTTTCCAAAGAAAGAACAGAAACAGAAAGCACAACTTTGTAAACTAAATGACGTACGTGTCGCCTGTTCAATTATTATAAGAGGAAAACTGAAAAGTGATATAACACACTGTACAGCACAGGAACATGTTTCCATCGAAAGAACAGAAACACAAAGCACAACTTTGTAAACTAATTCACATACGTGTCGCCTGTTCAATTATTATAACAGTAAAACTGAAAAGTGATATATCACATTGTCCAGCACAGGAACAAGTTTCAAATGAAAGAACAAAAAAGAAAATCACTAATTTGTAAACTAAATCGCATGTGTGTCGCTCTTTCCATTAGGATTACAGGAAAACTGAAAAGTAATATATCTCACTGTACAGCACAAGAACAAGTTTCCAAAGAAAGAGCAGAAAAGCAAAGCACTACTTTTAAACAGAATCACCTGTGTGTCACTCGCTCAATTAGGAATACAGGAAAACTGAAAAGTGTTATCTCGCACTGTACAGCACAGAAACAAGTTTCCATTGAAAGAACAGAAACGCAAAGCACAACTTTGTAAACTAATTCACATATGTGTTGCCTGTTCAATTATTACAACAGGAAAACTGAAAAGTGATATAACCCTAACCCTAACCCTAACCCTAAGGCCCTAACCCTAACCCTAACACTAACCCCTAACCCTAAGGCCCTAACCCTAACCCTAACCCCTAACCCTAACCCTAACCCTAACCCTAACCCTAACCCTAACCCTAACCCTAACGCTAACCCTATCCCTTACCCAGCCCTAACCTAACCCTAACCCTAACCCTAACCCTAACCCTAACCCTAACTTGTTCCTAACAGGAACAAGTTTCCAACGAAAGAACGTAAATGAAAAGCACTACTTTGTAAACTGAATCACATGTGTGTCACTCGCTCTATTAGGAATATAGGAAAACCGAAATGTGTTATCTCGCACTGTAAGGCACAGAAACTAGTTTCCATTGAAAGAACAGAAAAGCAAAGCACAACTTTGTAAACTAAATCACATACGTGTCGCCCGTTCAATTATTACAACAGGAAAACTGAAAAGTGATATATCACACTGTAGAGCATAGAAACAAGTTTCCAAGAAGAACAGAAACCCAAAGCACTACTTTGTAAACTAATTCACATGTGTGTCGCTCGCTCAATTAGGAATACAGGGAAACCGAAAAGTGTTATCTCACACTGTATGGCACAGAAACAAGTTTCCAAAGAAAGAACAGAAACGCAAAGCACAACTTTGTAAACTAAATGACATACGTGTCGCTTGTTCAATTAATATAAGAGGAAAACTGAAAAGTGATATAACACACTGTACAGCACAGGAACATGTTTCCATCGAAAGAACAGAAATGCAAAGCACAACTTTGTAAACTAATTCATATATGTATTGCCTGTTCAATTATTACAACAGGAAAACTGAAAAGTGATATAACCCTAACCCTAACCCTAACCCTAAGGCCCTGACCCTAACCCTAACCCTAACCCTAACCCTAACCCTAACGCTAACCCTATCACTTACCCAGCCCTAACCTAACCCTAACCCTAACCCTAACCCTAACCCTAACCCTAACTTGTTAACAGGAACAAGTTTCCAACGAAAGAACGTAAATGAAAAGCACTACTTTGTAAACTGAATCACATGTGTGTCGCTCGCTCCATTAGGATTACAGGAAAACTGAAAAGTAATATATCTCACTGTACAGCAAAAACAAGTTTAAAACGAAAGAACAGAAAAGCAAAGCACTACTTTTAAACAGAATCACCTGTGTGTCGCTCGCTCAATTAGGAATACAGGAAAACGGAAAAGTGTTATCTCGCACTGTACGGCACAGAAACAAGTTTCCATTGAAAGAACAGAAACGCAAAGCACAACTTTGTAAACTAATTCATATATGTATTGCCTGTTCAATTATTACAACAGGAAAACTGAAAAGTGATATAACCCTAACCCTAACCCTAACCCTAAGGCCCTAAACCTAACCCTAACCCTAACCCCTAACCCTAACCCTAACCCTAACCCTAACCCCTAACCCTAACCCTAACCCTAACCCTAACCCTAACGCTAACCCTATCCCTTACCCAGCCCTAACCTAACCCTAACCCTAACCCTAACCCTAACCCTAACCCTAACAGGAACAAGTTTCCAACGAAAGAACGTAAATGAAAAGCACTACTTTGTAAACTGAATCACATGTGTGTCACTCGCTCTATTAGGAATACAGGAAAACCGAAATGTGTTATCTCGCACTGTACGGCACAGAAACTAGTTTCCATTGAAAGAACAGAAAAGCAAAGCACAACTTTGTAAACTAAATCACATACGTGTCGCCCGTTCAATTATTACAACAGGAAAACTGAAAAGTGATATATCGCACTGTACAGCATAGAAACAAGTTTGCAAGAAGAACAGAACCCCAAAGCACTACTTTGTAAACTAATTCACATGTGTGTCGCTCGCTCAATTAGGAATACAGGGAAACCGAAAAGTGTTATCTCACACTGTATGGCACAGAAACAAGTATCCAAAGAAAGAACAGAAACGGAAAGCACAACTTTGTGAACAAAATGACATACGTGTCGCCTGTTCAATTATTATAAGAGGAAAACTGAAAAGTGATATATCACACTGTACAGCACAGGAACATGTTTCCATCGAAAGAACAGAAACGCAAAGCACAACTTTGTAAACTAATTCACATACGTGTCGCCTGTTCAATTATTAAACCAGGAAAACTGAAAAGTGATATATCACATTATCCAGCACAGGAACAAGTTTCAAATGAAAGAACAAAAAAGAAAATCACTAATTTGTAAACTAAATCACATGTGTGTCGCTCGCTCCATTAGGATTACAGGAAAACTGAAAAGTAATATATCTCACTGTACAGCACAAGAACAAGTTTCCAACGAAAGAACAGAAAAGCAAAGCACTACTTTTAAAGAGAATCACCTGTGTGTCGCTCGCTCAATTAGGAATACAGGAAAAGTGAAAAGTGTTATCTCGCACTGTACGGCACAGAAACAAGTTTCCATTGAAAGAACAGAAACGCAAAGCACAACTTTGTAAACTAATTCACATATGTGTCGCCTGTTCAATTATTATAACAGGAAATCTGATTAGTGATATAACCCTAACCCTAACCCTAACCGTAACCCTACGGCCCTAACCCTAACCCTAAACACTAACCCTAACCCTAACCCTAACCCCTAAACCTAACCCTAACCCTAACCCTAACCCTAATGCTAACTCTATCCCTTACCCAGCCCTAACCTAACCCTAACCCTAACCCTAACCCTAACCCTAACCCTAATCCTAACCCCTAACCCTAACCCTAACCCTAACCCAAACCCTAAGGCCCTAACCCTAACCCTAACCCTAACCCCTAACCCTAACCCTAACCCTAATCCTAAACCCTAACCCTAACCCTAACCCTAAGGCCCTAACCATAACCCTAAACCCAACCACTAACCCTAACCCTAACCCTAACCCTAACCCCTAACCCTAACCCTAACCCCTAACCCTAAACCTAACCCTAACCCTAACCCTAACGCTAACCCTATCCCTTACCCAGCCCTAACCTAACCCTAACCCTAACCACAACTTGTTCTTAACAGGAACAAGTTTCCAACGAAAGAACGTAAATGAAAAGCACTACTTTGTAAACTGAATCACATGTGTGTCACTCGCTCAATTAGGAATACAGGAAAACCGAAAAGTGTTATATCGCACTGTACGGCACAGAAACTAGTTTCCCTAGAAAGAACAGAAAAGCAAAGCACAACTTTGTAAACTAAATCACATACGTGTCCCCCGTTCAATTATTACAACAGGAAAACTGAAAAGTGATATATCACACTGTACAGCACAGAAACAAGTTTCCAAGAAGAACAGAAACCCAAAGCACTACTTTGTAAACTAAATCAAATATGTGTTGCTCGCACAATTAGGAATACAGGGAAACCGGAAAGTCTTATCTCACACTGTAAGGCACAGAAACAAGTTTCCAAAGAAAGAACAGAAATGGAAAGCACAACTTTGTAAACTAAATGACATACGTGTCGCCTGTTCAATTATTATAAGAGGAAAACTGAAAAGTGATATAACACACTGTACAGCACAGGAACATGTTTCCATCGAAAGAACAGAAACGCAAAGCACAACTTTGTAAACTAATTCACATACATGTCGCCTGTTCAATTATTATAACAGGAAAACTGAAAAGTGATATATCACATTGTACAGCACAGGAACAAGTTTCAAATGAAAGAACAAAAAAGAAAATCACTAATTTGTAAACTAAATCGCATGTGTGTCGCTCGCTCCATTAGGATTACAGGAAAACTGAAAAGTAATATATCTCAATGTACAGCACAAGAACCATTTTCCAACGAAAGAACAGAAAAGCAAAGCACTACTTTTAAACAGAATGACCTGTGTGTCGCTCGCTCAATTAGGAATACAGGAAAACTGAAAAGTGTTATCTCGCACTGTACGGCACAGAAACAAGTTTCCATTGAAAGAACAGAAACGCAAAGCACAACTTTGTAAACTAATTCACATATGTGTCGCCTGTTCAATTATTATAACAGGAAAATTGAAAAGTGATATAACCCTAACCCTAACCCTAACGCTAAGGCCCTAACCCTAACCCTAACCCTAAACCCTAACCCTAACCCTAACCCTAACCCTAACCCTAACCCCTAACCCTAACCCTAACCCTAACCCTAACGCTAACCCTATCCCTTACCCAGCCCTAACCTAACCCTAACCCTAACCCTAACCCTAACCCTAACCCTAACCCTAACCCTAACCCTAACTTGTTCCTATCAGGAAGAAGTTTCCAACGAAAGAACGTAAATGAAAAGCACTACTTGGTAAACTGAATCACATGTGTGTCACTCGCTCTATTAGGAATACAGAAAAACCGAAAAGTGTTATCTCGCACTGTACGGCACAGAAACAAGTTTCCATTGAAAGAACAAAAACGCAAAGCACTACTTTGTAAACAGAATCACCTGTGTGTCGCTCGCTCAATTAGGAATACAGGAAAACTGAAAAGTGTTATCTCGCACTGTACGGCACAGAAACAAGTTTCGAACGAAAGAACAGAAAAGCAAAGCACAACTTTGTAAACTAAACGACATACGTGTCGCCTGTTCAATTATTATAAGAGGAAAACTGAAAAGTGATATAACACACTGTACAGCACAGGAACATGTTTCTATCGAAAGAACAGAAAAGCAAAGCACAACTTTGTAAACTAATTCACATACGTGTCGCCTGTTCAATTATTATAACAGGAAAACTGAAAAGTGATATATCACATTGTACAGCACAGGAACAAGTTTCAAATGAAGAACAAAAAAGGAAATCACTAATTTGTAAACTAAATCACATGTGTGTAGCTCACTCCATTAGGATTACAGGAAAACTGAAAAGTAATATATCTCACTGTACAGCACAAGAACAAGTTTCCAACGAAAGAACAGAAAAGCAAAGCACTACTTTTAAACAGAATCACCTGTGTGTCTCTCGCTCAATTAGGAATACAGGAAAACTGAAAAGTGTTATCTGGCACTGTACGGCACAGAAACAAGTTTCCATTGAAAGAACAGAAACTCAAAGCACAACTTTGTAAACTAATTCACATACGTGTCGCCTGTTCAATTATTATAACAGGAAAACTGATAAGTGATATAACCCTAACCCTAACCCTAAGGCCCTAACCCTAACCCTAACCCTAACCCTAACCCCTAAACCTAACCCTAACCCTAACCCTAACCCTAACCCTAACGCTAACCCTATCCATTACCCAGCCCTAACCTAACCCTAACCCTAACCCTTACCCTAACTTTTTCCTAACAGGAACAAGTTTCCAAAGAAAGAACGTAAATGAAAAGCACTACTTTGTAAACTGAATCACATGTGTGTCACTCGCTCAATTAGGAATACAGGAAAACCGAAAAGTGTTATATCGCACTGTACGGCACAGAAACTAGTTTCCATCGAAAGAACAGAAAAGCAAAGCACAACTTTGTAAACTTAATCACATACGTGTCGCCCGTTCAATTATTACAACAGGAAAACTGAAAAGTGATATATCACACTGTACAGCACAGAAACAAGTTTCCAAGAAGAACAGAAACCCAAAGCACTACTTTGTACACTAAATCACATGTGTGTCGCTCGCTCAATTAGGAATACAGGGAAACCGGAAAGTGTTATCTCTCACTGTAAGGCACAGAAACAAGTTTCCAAAGAAAGAACAGAAACAGAAAGCACAACTTTGTAAACTAAATGACGTACGTGTCGCCTGTTCAATTATTATAAGAGGAAAACTGAAAAGTGATATAACACACTGTACAGCACAGGAACATGTTTCCATCGAAAGAACAGAAACACAAAGCACAACTTTGTAAACTAATTCACATACGTGTCGCCTGTTCAATTATTATAACAGTAAAACTGAAAAGTGATATATCACATTGTCCAGCACAGGAACAAGTTTCAAATGAAAGAACAAAAAAGAAAATCACTAATTTGTAAACTAAATCGCATGTGTGTCGCTCTTTCCATTAGGATTACAGGAAAACTGAAAAGTAATATATCTCACTGTACAGCACAAGAACAAGTTTCCAAAGAAAGAGCAGAAAAGCAAAGCACTACTTTTAAACAGAATCACCTGTGTGTCACTCGCTCAATTAGGAATACAGGAAAACTGAAAAGTGTTATCTCGCACTGTACGGCACAGAAACAAGTTTCCATTGAAAGAACAGAAACGCAAAGCACAACTTTGTAAACTAATTCACATATGTGTTGCCTGTTCAATTATTACAACAGGAAAACTGAAAAGTGATATAACCCTAACCCTAACCCTAACCCTAAGGCCCTAACCCTAACCCTAACACTAACCCCTAACCCTAAGGCCCTAACCCTAACCCTAACCCCTAACCCTAACCCTAACCCTAACCCTAACCCTAACCCTAACCCTAACCCTAACGCTAACCCTATCCCTTACCCAGCCCTAACCTAACCCTAACCCTAACCCTAACCCTAACCCTAACCCTAACTTGTTCCTAACAGGAACAAGTTTCCAACGAAAGAACGTAAATGAAAAGCACTACTTTGTAAACTGAATCACATGTGTGTCACTCGCTCTATTAGGAATATAGGAAAACCGAAATGTGTTATCTCGCACTGTAAGGCACAGAAACTAGTTTCCATTGAAAGAACAGAAAAGCAAAGCACAACTTTGTAAACTAAATCACATACGTGTCGCCCGTTCAATTATTACAACAGGAAAACTGAAAAGTGATATATCACACTGTAGAGCATAGAAACAAGTTTCCAAGAAGAACAGAAACCCAAAGCACTACTTTGTAAACTAATTCACATGTGTGTCGCTCGCTCAATTAGGAATACAGGGAAACCGAAAAGTGTTATCTCACACTGTATGGCACAGAAACAAGTTTCCAAAGAAAGAACAGAAACGCAAAGCACAACTTTGTAAACTAAATGACATACGTGTCGCTTGTTCAATTAATATAAGAGGAAAACTGAAAAGTGATATAACACACTGTACAGCACAGGAACATGTTTCCATCGAAAGAACAGAAATGCAAAGCACAACTTTGTAAACTAATTCACGTACGTATCGCCTGTTCAATTATTATACCAGGAAAACTGAAAAGTGATATATCACATTGTCCAGCACAGGAACAAGTTTCAAATGAAAGAACAAAAAAGAAAATCACTAATTTGTAAACTAAATCACATGTGTGTCGCTCGCTCCATTAGGATTACAGGAAAACTGAAAAGTAATATATCTAACTGTACAGCACAAGAACAAGTTTCCAATGAAAGAACAGAAAAGCAAAGCACTACTTTTAAAGAGAATCACCTGAGTGTTGCTCGCTCAATTAGGAATACAGGAAAACTGAAAAGTGTTATCTCGCACCGTACGGAACAGAAACAAGTTTCCATTGAAAGAACAGAAACGCAAAGCACAACTTTGTAAACTAATTCACATATGTGTCGCCTGTTCAATTATTATAACAGGAAATCTGATAAGTGATATAACCCTAACCCTAACCCTAACCGTAACCCTATGGCCCTAACCCTAACCGTAACCCTAACCTTAACCCTAACCCTAACCCTAACCCTAACCCCTAAACCTAACCCTAACCCTAACGCTAACTCTATCCCTTACCCAGCCCTAACCTAACCCTAACCCTAACCCTAACCCTAATCCTAACCCCTAACCCTAACCCTAACCCTAACCCTAACCCTAACCCTAACCCTAAGGCCCTAACCCTAACCCTAACCCTAACCCCTAACCCTAACCCTAACCCTAATCCTAACCCCTAATCCTAACCCTAACCCTAACCCTAACCCTAACCCTAAGGCCCTAACCCTAACCCTAACCCTAACCCCTAACCCTAAACCTAACCCTAACCCTAACCCCTAACCCTAACCCTAACCCCTAACCCTAACCCTAACCCTAACCCTAACGCTAACCCTATCCCTTACCCAGCCCTAACCTAACCCTAACCCTAACCACAACTGTTCCTAACAGGATCAAGTTTCCAACGAAAGAACGTAAATGAAAAGCACTACTTTGTAAACTGAATCACATGTGTGTCACTCGCTCAATTAGGAATACAGGAAAACCGAAAAGTGTTATCTCGCACTGTAAGGCACAGAAACAAGTTTCCAAAGAAAGAACAGAAAAGCAAAGCACAACTTTTTAAACTAAATCACATACGTGTCCCCCGTTCAATTATTACAACAGGAAAACTGAAAAGTGATATATCACACTGTACAGCACAGAAACAAGTTTCCAAGAAGAACAGAAACCCAAAGCACTACTTTGTACACTAAATCACATGTGTGTCGCTCGCTCAATTAGGAATACAGGGAAACCGGAAAGTGTTATCTCTCACTGTAAGGCACAGAAACAAGTTTCCAAAGAAAGAACAGAAACAGAAAGCACAACTTTGTAAACTAAATGACGTACGTGTCGCCTGTTCAATTATTATAAGAGGAAAACTGAAAAGTGATATAACACACTGTACAGCACAGGAACATGTTTCCATCGAAAGAACAGAAACACAAAGCACAACTTTGTAAACTAATTCACATACGTGTCGCCTGTTCAATTATTATAACAGTAAAACTGAAAAGTGATATATCACATTGTCCAGCACAGGAACAAGTTTCAAATGAAAGAACAAAAAAGAAAATCACTAATTTGTAAACTAAATCGCATGTGTGTCGCTCTTTCCATTAGGATTACAGGAAAACTGAAAAGTAATATATCTCACTGTACAGCACAAGAACAAGTTTCCAAAGAAAGAGCAGAAAAGCAAAGCACTACTTTTAAACAGAATCACCTGTGTGTCACTCGCTCAATTAGGAATACAGGAAAACTGAAAAGTGTTATCTCGCACTGTACGGCACAGAAACAAGTTTCCATTGAAAGAACAGAAACGCAAAGCACAACTTTGTAAACTAATTCACATATGTGTTGCCTGTTCAATTATTACAACAGGAAAACTGAAAAGTGATATAACCCTAACCCTAACCCTAACCCTAAGGCCCTAACCCTAACCCTAACACTAACCCCTAACCCTAAGGCCCTAACCCTAACCCTAACCCCTAACCCTAACCCTAACCCTAACCCTAACCCTAACCCTAACGCTAACCCTATCCCTTACCCAGCCCTAACCTAACCCTAACCCCTAACCCTAACCCTAACCCTAACCCTAACCCTAACCCTAACCCTAACCCTAACCCTAACCCTAACTTGTTCCTAACGAAAGAACGTAAATGAAAAGCACTACTTTGTAAACTGAATCACATGTGTGTCACTCGCTCTATTAGGAATACAGGAAAACCGAAAAGTGTTATCTCGCACTGTAAGGCACAGAAACAAGTTTCCAAAGAAAGAACAGAAAAGCAAAGCACAACTTTGTAAACTAAATCACATACGTGTCCCCCGTTCAATTATTACAACAGGAAAACTGAAAAGTGATATATCACACTGTACAGCACAGAAACAAGTTTCCAAGAAGAACAGAAACCCAAAGCACTACTTTGTAAACCAAATCACATGTGTGTTGCTCGCTCAATTAGGAATACAGGGAAAACGAAAAGTGTTATCTCACACTGTATGGCACATAAACAAGTTTCCAAAGAAAGAACAGAAACGCAAAGCACAACTTTGTAAACTAAATGACATACGTGTCGCCAGTTCAGTTATTATAACAGGGAAACTGAAAAGTGATATATCACACTGTACAGCACAGAAACAAGTTTCCAAGAAGAACAGAAACCCAAAGCACTACTTTGTAAACTAAATCACATGTGTGTCGCTTGCTCATTTAGGAATACAGGGAAACCAAAAAGTGTTATCTCACACTGTATGGCACAGAAACAAGTTTCCAAAGAAAGAACAGAAACGCAAAGCACAAATTGGAAACTAAATGACATACGTGTCGCCAGTTCAGTTAGTATAACAGGAAAACTGAAAAGTGATATAACACACTGTACAGCACAGGAACATGTTTCAAATGAAAGAACAAAAAAGAAAATCACTAATTTGTAAACTAAATCACATGTGCGTTGCTCACTCCATTAGGAATACAGGAAAACTGAAAAGTGTTATCTCGCACTGTATGGCACAGAAACAAGTTTCCATTGAAAGAACAGAAACTCAAAGCAAAACTTTTAAACTAATTCACATATGTGTCGCCTGTTCAATTATTATAACAGTAAAACTGAAAAGTGATATAACACACTGTACAGCACAGGAACAAGTTTCCATCGAAAGAACAGAAATGCAAAGCACAACTTTGTAAACTAATTCACATAGGTGTCGCCTGTTCAATTATTATAACGGGAAAACTGAAAAGTGATATATCACATTGTATAGCACAGGAACAAATATCAAATGAAAGTACAAATAATAAAATCACTAATTTGTAATCTAAATCACATGTGTGTCGCTTGCTCCATTAGGAATACAGGAAAACTGAAAAGTGTTATCTCGCACTGTACGGCACAGAAACAAGTTTCCATTGAAAGAACAGAAACTCAAAGCACAACTTTGTAAACGAATTCACATATGTGTCGCCTGTTCAATTATTATAACAGGAAAACTGAAAAGGGATATAACCCTAACCCTAACCCTAAACCTAAGCCCCTAACCCTAACCCTAACCCTAACCCTAACACTAACCCCTAACCCTAACCCTAACCCTAAGCCCCTAACCCTAACCCTAACCCTAACCCTAACCCTAACCCTAACTCCTAACCCTAACAATAACACTAACCCCTAACCCTAACACTAACCCTAACCCTAACCCTAACCCTAACACTAACCCCTAACCCTAACCCTAACCCTAACCGTAACCCTAACCATATCCCTTACCCTGCCCTAACCTAATCCTAACCCTAACCCTAACCCTAACCCTAACCCTAACCCTAACCCTAAATTGTTCCTAAAAGGAACAAGTTTCAAAGGAAAAAACGTAAATGAAAAGCACTACTTTGTAAACTGTATCACATGTGTGTCACTCGCTCAATTAGGAATACAGGAAAACCGAAAAGTGTTATCTTGCACTGTACAGCAGAGAAACAAGTTTCCAAAGAAAGAACAGAAACGCAAAGCACAACTTTGTAAACTAAATCACATATGTGTCGCCCGTTCAATTATTACAACAGGAAAACTGAAAAGTGATATATCACACTGTACAGCACAGAAACAAGTTTCCAACCGAAGAACAGAAATCCAAAGCACTACTTTGTAAACTAAATCACATGTGTGTCGCTCGCTCAATTAGGAATACAGGGAAACAGAAAAGTGTTATCTCGCACTGTATGGCACAGAAACAAATTTCCAAAGAAAGAACAGAAACGCAAAGCACAACTTTGTAAATTAAATGACATACGTGTCGCCTGTTCAATTATTATAACAGGAAAACTGAAAAGTGATATAACGCACTGTACAGCACAGGAACAAGTTTCCATGGAAAGAACAGAAACGCAAAGCACAACTTTGTAAATTAAATGACATATGTGTCGCCTGTTCAATTATTATAACAGGAAAACTGAAAAGTGATATATGACATTGTACAGCACAGGAACAAGTTTCAAATGAAAGAACAAATAATAAAATCACTAATTTGTAAACTAAATCACATGTGCGTCACTTGCTCCATTAGGAATATAGGAAAACTGAAAAGTGTTATCTCGCACTGTATGGCACAGAAACAAGTTTCCATTGAAGGAACAGAAACTCAAAGCACAACTTTGTAAACGAATTCACATATGTGTCGCCTCTTCAATTATTATAACAGGAAAACTGAAAAGTGATATAACCCTAACCCTAACCCTAACCCTAAGCCCCTAAACCTAACCCTAACCCTAACCCTAACCCTAACCCTAAATCTAACCTCTAACCCTAACCCTAACCCTAACCCTCACCCTAACCCTACCTCCTAAGCCTAACCTTAACCCTAACCGTAACTCTAACCATATCCCTTACCTAGCCCTAACCTAACCCTAACCCTAACCCTAACCCTAACCCTAACCCTAACTTGTTCCTAACAGGAACAAGTTTCCAAGGAAAGAACGTAAATGAAAAGCACTACTTTGTAAACTGAATCACATGTGTGTCACTCGCTCAATTAGGAATACAGGGAAACCGAAAAGTGTTATCTCGCACTGTATGGCACAGAAACAAATTTCCAAATTAAGAACAGAAACGCAAAGCACAACTTTGTAAATTAAATGACATATGTTTCGCCTGTTCAATTATTATAACAGGAAAACTGAAAAGTGATATAACGCACTGTACAGCACAGAAACATGTTTCCATCGAAAGAACAGAAACGCAAAGCACAACTTTGTAAACTAATTCACATACGTGTCACCTGTTCAATTATTATAACAGGAAAACTGAAAAGTAATATATCACACTGTACAGCACAGAAACAAGTTTCCAACCGAAGAACAGAAATCCAAAGCACTACTTTGTAAACTAAATCACCTGTGTGTTGCTCGCTCAATTAGGAATACAGGGAAACCGAAAAGTGTTATCTCGCACTGTTTGGCACAGAAACAAATTTCCAAAGAAAAAACAGAAATGCAAAGCACAACTTTTAAACGGAATCACCTGTGTGTCGCTCGCTCAATTAGGAATACGGGAAAAATGAAAAGTGTTATATTGCCCTGTACGGCACAGAAACCAGTTTCCATTGAAAGAACAGAAACTCAAAGCACAACTTTGTAAACTAATTCACATACGTGTCGCCTGTTCAATTATTATAACAGGAAAACTGAAAAGTGATATATCACACTGTACAGCACAGAAACAAGTTTCCAACCGAAGAACAGAAATCCAAAGCACTACTTTGTAAACTAAATCACCTGTGTGTTGCTCGCTCAATTAGGAATACAGGGAAACCGAAAAGTGTTATCTCGCACTGTTTGGCACAGAAACAAATTTCCAAAGAAAGAACAGAAACACAAAGCACAACTTTGTAAATTAAACGACATACGTGTCGCCTGTTCAATTATTATAACAGGAAAACTGAAAAGTGATATAACGCACTGTACAACACAGGAACAAGTTTCCATCGAAAGAACAGAAACGCGAAGCACAACTTTGTAAACTTATTCACAAACGTGTCGCCTGTTCAATTATTATAGCAGTAAAACTGAAAAGTGATATATCACATTGTACGGCACAGGAACAAATTTCAAATGAAAGAACAAATAATAAAATCACTAATTTGTAAACTAAATCACATGTGCGTCACTTGCTCCATTAGGAATACAGGAAAACTGAAAAGTGATATATCTCACTGTACAGCACAAGAAAAAGTTTCCAACGAAAGAACAGAATAGCAAAGCACGATTTTTAAACGGAATCACCTGTGTGTCGCTCGCTCTATTAGGAATACAGGAAAACTGAAAAGTGTTATCTCGCACTGTACGGCACAAAAACAAGTTTCCATTGAAAGAACAGATACACAAAGCAAAACTTTGTAAACTAATTCACATTTGTGTCGCCTGTTCAATTATTATAACAGGAAAACTGAAAAGTGATATAACCCTAAACCTAACCCTAACCCTAAGCCCCTAACCCTAACCCTAACCCTAACCCTAACCCTAACCCTAACCCTAACCCTAACTTGTTCCTAACAGGAACAAGTTTCCAAGGAAAGAACGTAAATGAAAAGCACTACTATGTAAACTGAATCACATGTGTGTCACTCGCTCAATTAGGAATACAGAAAACCCGAAAAGTGTTATCTCGCACTGTACGGCACAGAAACATGTTTCCATCGAAAGAACAGAAACGCAAAGCACAACTTTGTAAACTAAATCACATATGTGTCGCCCGTTCAATTATTACAACAGGAAAACTGAAAAGTGATATATCACACTGTACAGCAAAGAAAGAAGTTTCCAACCAAAGAACAGAAATCCAAAGCACTACTTTGTAAACAAAATCACATGTGTGTCGCTCGCTCAATTAGGAATACAGGGAAACCGAAAAGTGTTATCTCGCACTGTTTGGCACAGAAACAAATTTCCAAAGAAAGAACAGAAACGCAAAGCACAACTTTGTGAATTAAATGACATACGTGTCGCCTGTTCAATTATTATAACAGGAAAACTGAAAAGTGATATAACGCACTGTACAACACAGGAACAAGTTTCCCTCGAAAGAACAGAAATGCGAAGCACAACTTTGTAAACTTATTCACAAACGTGTCGCCTGTTCAATTATTATAGCAGGAAAACTGAAAATTGATATATCACATTGTACAGCACAGGAACAAATTTCAAATGAAAGAACAAATAATGAAATCACTAATTTGTAAACTAAATCACATGTGCGTCACTTGCTCCATTAGGAATACAGGAAAACTGAAAAGTGTTATCTCGCACTGTACGGCACAGAAATAAGTTCCCATTGAAAGAACAGAAACTCAAAGCACAACTTTGTAAATGAATTCAAATATGTGTCGCCTCTTCAATTATTATAACAGGAAAACTGAAAAGTGATATAACCCTAACCCTAACCCTAACCCTAACCCTAAGCCCCTAACCCTAACCCTAAATCTAACCTCTAACCCTAAACCTAACCCTAACCCTAACCCTAACCCTAACCCTAACCCTAACCCTAACCCTAATCCTAACTTGTTCCTAACAGGAACAGAAATCCAAAGCACTACTTTGTGAACTAAATCACATGTGTGTTGATCGCTCAATTAGGAATACAGGAAAACTGAAAAGTGTTATCTCGCACTGTACGGCACAGAAACAAGTTTCCAACGAAATAACAGAAACGCAAAGCACAACTTTGTAAACTAAATCACATACGTGTCGCCCGTTCAATTATTACAACAGGAAAACTGAAAATTGATATATCACACTGTACAGCAAAGAAAGAAGTTTCCAACCGAAGAACAGAAATCCAAAGCACTACTTTGTAAACTGAATCACATGTGTGTCACTCGCTCAATTAGGAATACAGGAAAACCGAAAAGTTTTATCTCGCACAGTACGGCACAGAAACAAGTTTCCATCGAAAGAACAGAAACGCAAAGCACAACTTTGTAAACTAATTCACATACGAGTCGCCTGTTCAATTATTATAACATGAAAACTGAAACTTGATACATCACATTGTACCGCACAGGAACTAATTTAAAATGAAAGAACAAATAATAAAATCACTAATTTGTAAACTAAATCACATGTGTGTCGCTTGCTCCATTAGGAATACAGGAAAACTGAAAAGTGTTATCTCGCACTGTACGGCACAGAAACAAGTTTCCATTGAAAGAACAGAAACTTAAAGCACAACTTTGTAAACTAATTCACATATGTGTCGCCTGTTCAATTATTATAACAGGAAAACTGAATAGTGATATAACCCTAACCCTAACCCTAAGCCCCTAACCCTAACGCTAACCCTAACCCCTAACCCTAACCCTAACCCTAACCCTAACCCCTAACCCTAACCCTAACCCTAACCCTAACCCCTAACCCTAACTCTAACCCCTAACCCTAACCCTAACTCTAACCCTAACCCTAACCCCTAACCCTAACCCTAACCGTAACCCTAACCATATCACTTACCCAGCCCTAACCTAACACTAACCCTAACCCTAAGCCTAACCCTAACCTTAACTTGTTCCTAACAGGAACAAGTTTCCAAGGAAAGAACGTAAATTAAAAGCAGTACTTTGTAAACTGAATCACATGTGTGTCACTCGCTCAATTAGGAATACAGGAAAACCGAAAAGTGTTATCTCCCACTGTATGGTAGAGAAAAAAGTTTCCATCTAAAGAACAGAAACACAAAGCACAACTTTGTAAACTAAATCACATACGTGTCGCCCATTCAATTATTACAACAGGAAAACTGAAAAGAGATATAACCCTAACCCTAACCCTAACCCTAAGCCCCTAACCCTAACCCTAACCCTAAACATAACCCTAACCCCTAACCCTAACCCTAACCCTAACCCTAACCCTAACCCTAACCCTAACCCTAACTCTAACTTGTTCCTAACAGTAACAAGTTACCAAGGAAAGAACGTAAATGAAAAGCACTACTTTGTAAACTGAATCACATGTGTGTCACTCGCTCAATTAGGAATACAGAAAAACCGAAAAGTGTTATCTCGCACTGTACGGCAGAGAAATAAGTTTCCATCGAAAGAAGAGAAACGCAAAGCACAACTTTGTAAACTAAATCACATACGTGTCGCACGTTCAATTATTACAACAGGAAAACTGAAAAGTGATATATCGCACTGTACAGCACAGAAACAAGTTTCCAACCGAAGAACAGAAATCCAAAGCACTACTTTGTAAACTAAATCACATGTGTGTCGCTCGCTCAATTAGGAATGCAGGGAAACCGAAAAGTGTTATCTCGCACTGTATGGCACAGAAACAAATTTCCAAAGAAAGAACAGAAACGCAAAGCACAACTTTATAAATTAAATGACATATGTTTCACCTGTTCAATTATTATAACAGGAAAACTGAAAAGTGATATATGATATTGTACAGCACAGGAACAAGTTTCAAATGAAAGAACAAAAAAGAAAATCACTAATTTGTAAACTAAATCACATGTATGTCGCTCGCTCCATTAGGAATACAGGAACACTTAAAAGTGATATATCTCACTGTACAGCACAAGAACAAGTTTCCAACGAAAGAACAGAAAAGCAAAGCACTACTTTTAAACGGAATCACCTGTGTGTCACTCGCTCAATTAGGAATACAGGAAAACCGAAAAGTGTTATCTCGCACTGTATGGCACAGAAACAAATTTCCAAAGAAAGAACAGAAACGCAAAGCACAACTTTGTAAATTAAATGACATACGTGTCGCCTGTTCAATTATTATAACAGGAAAACTGAAAAGTGATATAACGCACTGTACAGCACAGGAACAAGTTTCCATCGAAAGAACAGAAACGCTAAGCACAACTTTGTAAACTAATTCACATACGTGTCGCCTGTTCAATTATTATAACAGGAAAACTGAAAAGTGATATATCACATTGTACAGCACAGGAACAAATTTCAAATGAAAGAACAAATAATAAAATCACTAATTTGTAAACTAAATCACATGTGCGTCGCTCGCTCCATTAGGAATACAGGAAAACTGAAAAGTGTTATTTCGCACTGTATGGCACAGAAACAAGTTTCCATTGAAAGAACAGAAACTCAAAGCACAACTTTGTAAACTAATTCACATATGTGTCGCCTGTTCAATTATTATAACAGGAAAACTGAAAAGTGATATAACCCTAACCCTAACCCTAACCCTAAGCCCCTAACTCTAACCCTAACCCTAACCCTAACCCTAACCCTAACCCCTAACCCTAACCCTAACCCTAACCCTAACTCTAACCCAATCCTAAACCCTAACCCTAACCCTAACCATAACCCTAACCATATCCCTTACCCAGCCCTAACGTAACCCTAACCCTAACCCTAAACCTAAACCTAACTTGTTCCTAACAGGAACAAGTTTCCAAGGAAAGAACGTAAATGAAAAGCACTACTTTGTAAACTGAATCACATGTGTGTCACTCGCTCAATTAGGAATACAGGAAAACCGAAAAGTGTTATCTCGCACTGTATGGCAGAGAAACAAGTTTCCATCGAAAGAACAGAAACACAAAGCACAACTTTGTAAACTAAATCACATACGTGTCGCACGTTCAATTATTACAACAGGAAAACTGAAAAGTGATATATCACACTGTACAGCACAGAAACAAGTTTCCAACCGAAGAACAGAAAACAAAAACACAACTTTGTAAACTAAATCACATGTGTGTCGCTCGCTCAATTAGGAATACAGGGAAACCGAAAAGTGTTATCTCGCACTGTTTGGCACAGGAACAAGTTTCCATCGAAAGAACAGAAACGCAAAGCACAACTTTGTAAACTAATTCACATACGTGTCGCCTGTTCAATTATTATAACAGGAAAACTGAAAAGTGATATATCACATTGTACAGCACAGGAACAAGTTTCAAATGAAAGAAAAAAAAGTAAATCACTAATTTGTAAACTAAATCACATGTGCGTCGCTCACTCCATTAGGAATACAGAAAAACTGAAAAGTGATATATCTCACTGTACAGCACAAGAACAAGTTTCCAACGAAAGAACAGAAAAGCAAAGCACTACTTTTAAATGGAATCACCTGTGTGTCGCTCGCTCAATTAGGAATACAGCAAAACTGAATAGTGTTATCTCGCACTGTACGGCACAGAAACAAGTTTCCATTGAAAGAACAGAAACTCAAAGCACAACTTTGTAAACTAATTCACATATGTGTCGCCTGTTCAATTATTATAACAGGAAAACTGAAAAGTGATATAACCCTAACCCTAACCCTAACCCTAAGGCCCTAACCCTAACCATAACCCTAATCCTATCACCTAAGCCTAACCCTAACCCTAACCCTAACCCCTAACTCTAACCCTAACCCTAACCCTAACCCTAACGCCTAACCCTAACCCTAATCCTAACCCTAACCCTAACCCCTAACCCTAACCCCAACCCTAACCGTAACCATAACCATATACCTTACCCAGCCCTAACCTAACCCTAACCCTAACCCTAACCATAACCCTAACCCTAAGTTGTTCCTAACAGGAACAAGTTTCCAAGGAAAGAACGTAAATGAAAAGCACTACATTGTAAACTGAATCACATGTGTGTCACTCGCTCAATTACGAATACAGGAAAACCGAAAAGTGTTATCTCGCACTGTACGGCAGAGAAACAAGTTTCCATGTAAAGAACAGTAACGCAAAGCACAACTTTGTAAACTAAATCACATATGTGTCGCACGTTCAATTATTACAACAGGAAAACTGAAAAGTGATATATCACACTGTACAGCACAGAAACAAGTTTCCAACCGAAGAATAGAAATCCAAAGCACTACTTTGTAAACTAAATCACATGTGTGTCGCTCGCTCAATTAGGAATACAGGGAAACCGAAAAGTGTTATCTCGCACTGTATAGCACAGAAACAAATTTCCAAAGAAAGAACAGAAACACAAAGCACAACTTTTTAAATTAAATGACATACGTGTCGCCTGTTCAATTATTATAACAGGAAAACTGAAAAGTGATATAACGCACTGTATGGCACAGACACATGTTTCCATCGAAAGAACAGAAACGCAAAGCACAACTTTGTAAACTAATTCACATACGTATCGCCTGTTCAATTATTATAACAGGAAAATTAAAAAGTGATATATGACATTGTACAGCACAGGAACAAGTTTCAAATGAAAGAACAAAAAAGTAAATCACTAATTTGTAAACTAAATCACATGTGCGTCGCTCGCTCCATTAGGAATACAGGAAAACTGAAAAGTGATATATCTCACTGTACAGCACAAGAACAAGTTTCCAATGAAAGAACATAAAAGAAAAGCACTAATTTTAAATGGAATCACCTGTGTGTCGCTCGCTCAATTAGGAATACAGGAAAACTGAAAAGTGTTATCTCGCACTGTACGGCACAGAAACAAGTTTCCATTGAAAGAACAGATACACAAAGGAAATCTTTGTAAACTACTTCACATATGTGTCGCCCGTTCAATTATTATAACAGGAAAACTGAAAAGTGATATAACCCTAACCCTAACCCTAACCCTAACCCTAAGCCCCTAACCCTAACGCTAACCCTAACCCCTAACCCTAACCCTAAACGTAACACTAACCCCCAACCCTAACCCTAACCCTAACCCCTAACCCTAACCCTACCCCTAACCCTAAGCCTAACAATAACCCCCAACCCTAACCCTAACCCTAACCCCTAACCCTAACCCTAACCCTAACCCTAACCCTAACCCTAAGCCCCTAACCATAACGTTAACCCTAACCCCTAACCCTAACCCTAAACCTAACACTAACCCCCAACCCTAACCCTAACCCTAACCCCTAACCCTAAACCTAACCCTAACCCTAACCGCTAACCCTAACCCTAACCGTAACCCTAACCATATACCTTACCCAGTCCTAACCTAACCCTAACCATAACCCTAAACCTAACCCTAACTTGTTCCTAACAGGAACAAGTTTCCAAGGAAAGAACGTAAATGAATAGCACTACTTTGTAAACTGAATCACATGTGTGTCACTCGCTCAATTAGGAATACAGGAAAACCGAAAGGTGTTATCTCGCACTGTATGGCACAGAAACAAATTTCCAAAGAAAGAACAGATACACAAAGCAAAACTTTGTAAACTAATTCACATTTGTGTCGCCTGTTCAATTATTATAACAGGAAAACTGAAAAGTGATATAACCCTAACCCTAACCCTAACCCTAAGACCCTAACCCTAACCCTAACCCTAACCCTAACCCTAACCCTAACCCCAAACCCTAACCCTAATGCTAACCTAACCCAAAACCCTAACCCTAACCCTAACCGTAACCCTAACCATATCCCTTACCCAGCCCTAACCTAACCCTAACCCTAACCCTAACCCTAACTCTAACCCTAACCCTACAAGTTTCCAAGGAAAGAACGTAAATGAAAAGCACTACTATGTGAACTGAATCACATGTGTGTCACTCGTTCAATTAGGAATACAGGAAAACCGAAAAGTGTTATCTCGCTCTGTATGGCACAGGAACAAGTTTCCATCGAAAGAATAGAAACGCAAAGCACAACTTTGTAAATTAATCAAATACGTGTCGCCCGTTCAATTATTACAACAGGAAAACTGAAAAGTGATATATCACACTGTACAGCACAGAAACTAGTTTCCAACCGAAGAACAGAAATCCAAAGCACTACTTTGTAAACTAAATCACATGTGTGTCACTCGCTCAATTAGGAATACAGGAAAACCGAAAAGTGTTATGTCGCACTGTACAGCACAGGAACAAGTTTCCATCGAAAGAACAGAAACGCTAAGCACAACTTTGTAAACTAATTCACATACGTGTCGCCTCTTCAATTATTCTAACAGGAAAACTGAAAAGTGATATATCACATTGTACAGCACAGGAACAAATTTCAAATGAAAGAACAAATAATAAAATCACTAATTTGTAAACTAAATCACATGTGCGTCGCTCGCTCCATTAGGAATACAGGAA
This sequence comes from Meriones unguiculatus, assembly GCF_030254825.1. Lineage (NCBI taxonomy): Eukaryota > Metazoa > Chordata > Mammalia > Rodentia > Muridae > Meriones > Meriones unguiculatus. The sequence continues at coordinate 89,976,155 of NC_083350.1, forward strand.
AACTGAAAAGTGTTATCTCGCACTGTATGGCACAGAAACAAGTTTCCATTGAAAGAACAGAAACTCAAAGCACAACTTTGTAAACTAATTCACATATGTGTCGCCTGTTAAATTATTATAACAGGAAAACTGAAAAGTGATATAACCCTAACCCTAACCCTAACCCTAAGCCCCTAACTCTAACCCTAACCCTAACCCTAACCCTAACCCTAACCCCTAACCCTAACCCTAACCCTAACCCTAACTCTAACCCTAATCCTAAACCCTAACCCTAACCCTAACCGTAACCCTAACCATATCCCTTACCCAGCCCTAACGTAACCCTAACCCTAACCCTAAACCTAAACCTAACTTGTTCCTAACAGGAACAAGTTTCCAAGGAAAGAACGTAAATGAAAAGCACTACTTTGTAAACTGAATCACATGTGTGTCACTCGCTCAATTAGGAATACAGGAAAACCGAAAAGTGTTATCACGCACTGTATGGCAGAGAAACAAGTTTCCATCGAAAGAACAGAAACACAAAGCACAACTTTGTAAACTAAATCACATACGTGTCGCACGTTCAATTATTACAACAGGAAAACTGAAAAGTGATATATCACACTGTACAGCACAGAAACAAGTTTCCAACCGAAGAACAGAAAACAAAAACACTACTTTGTAAACTAAATCACATGTGTGTCGCTCGCTCAATTAGGAATACAGGGAAACCGAAAAGTGTTATCTCGCACTGTTTGGCACAGGAACAAGTTTCCATCGAAAGAACAGAAACGGAAAGCACAACTTTGTAAACTAATTCACATAGGTGTCGCCTGTTCAATTATTATAACAGGAAAACTGAAAAGTGATATATCACATTGTACAGCACAGGAACAAGTTTCAAATGAAAGAACAAAAAAGTAAATCACTAATTTGTAAACTAAATCACATGTGCGTCGCTCACTCCATTAGGAATACAGAAAAACTGAAAAGTGATATATCTCACTGTACAGCACAAGAACAAGTTTCCAACGAAAGAACAGAAAAGCAAAGCACTACTTTTAAATGGAATCACCTGTGTGTCGCTCGCTCAATTAGGAATACAGCAAAACTGAATAGTGTTATCTCGCACTGTACGGCACAGAAACAAGTTTCCATTGAAAGAACAGAAACTCAAAGCACAACTTTGTAAACTAATTCACATATGTGTCGCCTGTTCAATTATTATAAGAGGAAAACTGAAAAGTGATATAACCCTAACCCTAACCCTAACCCTAAGGCCCTAACCCTAACCATAACCCTAATCCTATCACCTAAGCCTAACCCTAACCCTAACCCTAACCCCTAACTCTAACCCTAACCCTAACCCTAACCCTAACCCTAACGCCTAACCCTAACCCTAATCCTAACCCTAACCCTAACCCCTAACCCTAACCCCGACCCTAACCGTAACCCTAACCATATACCTTACCCAGCCCTAACCTAACCCTAACCCTAACCCTAACCATAACCCTAACCCTAAGTTGTTCCTAACAGGAACAAGTTTCCAAGGAAAGAACGTAAATGAAAAGCACTACATTGTAAACTGAATCACATGTGTGTCACTCGCTCAATTACGAATACAGGAAAACCGAAAAGTGTTATCTCGCACTGTACGACAGAGAAACAAGTTTCCATGTAAAGAACAGTAACGCAAAGCACAACTTTGTAAACTAAATCACATATGTGTCGCACGTTCAAATATTACAACAGGAAAACTGAAAAGTGATATATCACACTGTACAGCACAGAAACAAGTTTCCAACCGAAGAACAGAAATCCAAAGCACTACTTTGTAAACTAAATCACATGTGTGTCGCTCGCTCAATTAGGAATACAGGGAAACCGAAAAGTGTTATCTCGCACTGTATGGCACAGAAACAAATTTCCAAAGAAAGAACAGAAACACAAAGCACAACTTTTTGAATTAAATGACATACGTGTCGCCTGTTCAATTATTGTAACAGGAAAACTGAAAAGTGATATAACGCACTGTATGGCACAGACACATGTTTCCATCGAAAGAACAGAAACGCAAAGCACAACTTTGTAAACTAATTCACATACGTGTCGCCTGTTCAATTATTATAACAGGAAAATTAAAAAGTGATATATGACATTGTACAGCACAGGAACAAGTTTCAAATGAAAGAACAAAAAAGTAAATCACTAATTTGTAAACTAAATCACATGTGCGTCGCTCGCTCCATTAGGAATACAGGAAAACTGAAAAGTGATATATCTCACTGTACAGCACAAGAACAAGTTTCCAATGAAAGAACAGAAAAGAAAAGCACTAATTTTAAACGGAATCACCTGTGTGTCGCTCGCTCAATTAGGAATACAGGAAAACTGAAAAGTGTTATCTCGCACTGTACGGCACAGAAACAAGTTTCCATTGAAAGAACAGATACACAAAGGAAAACTTTGTAAACTACTTCACATATGTGTCGCCCGTTCAATTATTATAACAGGAAAACTGAAAAGTGATATAACCCTAACCCTAACCCTAACCCTAAGCCCCTAACCCTAACGCTAACCCTAACCCCTAACCCTAACCCTAAACCTAACACTAACCCCCAACCCTAACCCTAACCCTAACCCCTAACCCTAACCCTAACCCTAACCCTAAGCCTAACAATAACCCCCAACCCTAACCCTAACCCCTAACCCTAACCCTAACCCTAACCCTAACACTAACCCTAAGCCACTAACCATAACGTTAACCCTAACCCCTAACCCTAACCCTAAACCTAAAACTAACCCCCAACCCTAACCCTAACCCCTAACCCTAACCCTAACCCTAACCCTAACCCTAACCGCTAACCCTAACCCTAACCGTAACCCTAACCATATACCTTACCCAGTCCTAACCTAAACCTAACCCTAACCCTAACCCTAACCCTAACTTGTTCCTAACAGGAACAAGTTTCAAATGAAAGAACAAAAAAGTAAATCACTACTTTGTAAACTGAATCACATGTGTGTCACTCGCTCAATTAGGAATACAGGAAAACCGAAAAGTGTTATCTCGCACTGTACGGCAGAGAAACAAGTTTCCATGTAAAGAACAGTAACGCAAAGCACAACATTTTAAACGAATTCACATACATGTCGCCTGTTCAATTATTATAACAGGAAAACTGAAATGTGATATATGACATTGTACAGCACAGGAACAAGTTTCAAATGAAAGAACAAAAAAGTAAATCACTAATTTGTAAACTAAATCACATGTGCGTCGCTCACTCCATTAGGAATACAGGAAAACTGAAAAGTGATATATCTCACTGTACAGCACAAGAACAAGTTTCCAATGAAAGAACAGAAAAGCAAAGCACTACTTTTAAACGGAATCACCTGTGTGTCGCTCACTCAATTAGGAATACAGGAAAACTGAAAAGTGTTATCTCGCACTGTACGGCACAGAAACAAGTTTCCATTGAAAGAACAGACACACAAAGCAAAACTTTGTAAACTAATTCACATTTGTGTCGCCTGTTCAATTATTATAACAGGAAAACTGAAAAGTGATATAACCCTAACCCTAACCCTAAGACCCTAACCCTAACCCTAACCCTAACCCCTAACCCTAACCCTAACCCTAACCCTAACCCTAACCCCAAACCCTAACCCTAATGCTAACCTAACCCAAAACCCTAACCCTAACCCTAACCGTAACCCTAACCATATCCCTTACCCAGCCCTAACCTAACCCTAACCCTAACCCTAACCCTAACCCTAACCCTAACTCTAACCCTAACCCTACAAGTTTCCAAGGAGAGAACAAAAATGAAAAGCACTACTATGTGAACTCAATCACATGTGTGTCACTCGCTCAATTAGGAATACAGGAAAACCGAAAAGTGTTATCTCGCACTGTACAGCACAGGAACAAGTTTCCATCGAAAGAACAGAAACGCAAAGCACAACTTTGTAAACTAATTCACATACGTGTCGCCTGTTCAATTATTATAACAGGAAAACTGAAAAGTGATATATCACATTGTATAGCACAGGAACAAATTTCAAATGAAAGAACAAATAATAAAATCACTAATTTGTAAACTAAATCACATGTGCATCGCTCGCTCCATTAGGAATACAGGAAAACTGAAAAGTGTTATCTCGCACTGTATGGCACAGAAACAAGTTTCCATTGAAAGAACAGAAACTCAAAGCACAACTTTGTAAACTAATTCACATATGTGTCGCCTGTTCAATTATTATAACAGGAAAATTGAAAAGTGATATAACCCTAACCCTAACCCTAACCCTACGCCCCTAACCCTAACCCTAACCCTAAACATAACCCTAACCCCTAACCCTAACCCTAACCCAAACCCTAACCCTAACCCCTAACCCTAACCCTAACCTTAACCGTAACCCTAACCATATCCCTTACGCAGCCCTAAGCTAACCTTAACCCTAACCCTAACCCTAACTCTAACTTGTTCCTAACAGGAACAAGTTTCCTAGGAAAGAACGTAAATGAAAAGCACTACTTTGTAAACTGAATCACATGTGTGTCACTCGCTCAATTAGGAATACAGGAAAACCGAAAAGCGTTATCTCGCACTGTATGGCAGAGAAACAAGTTTCCATCGAAAGAAAGAAACGCAAAGCACAACTTTGTAAACTAAATCACATACGTGTCGCACGTTCAATTATTATAACAGGAAAACTGAAAAGTGATATATCGCACTGTACAGCACAGAAACAAGTTTCCAACTGAAGAACAGAAATCCAAAGCACTACTTTGTAAACTAAATCACATGTGTGTCGCTCGCTCAATTAGGAATACAGGGAAACCGAAAAGTGTTATCTCGCACTGTATGGCACAGAAACAAATTTCCAAAGAAAGAACAGAAACGCAAAGCACAACTTTGTAAATTAAATGACATATGTTTCACCTGTTCAATTATTATAACAGGAAAACTGAAAAGTGATATATGACATTGTACAGCACAGGAACAAGTTTCAAATGAAAGAACAAAAAAGAAAATCACTAATTTGTAAACTAAATCACATGTACGTCGCTCGCTCCATTAGGAATACAGGAAAACTTAAAAGTGATATATCTCACTGTACAGCACAAGAACAAGTTTCCAACGAAAGAACAGAAAAGCAAAGCACTACTTTTAAACGGAATACCTGTGTGTCACTCGCTCAATTAGGAATACAGGAAAACCGAAAAGTGTTATCTCGCACTGTATGGCACAGAAACAAATTTCCAAAGAAAGAACAGAAACGCAAAGCACAACTTTGTAAACTAATTCACATATGTGTCGCCTGTTCAATTATTATAACAGGAAAACTGAAAAGTGATATAACCCTAACCCTAACCCTAACCCTAACCCCTAACCCTAACCCTAACCCTAACCCTAACTCTAACCCTAATCCTAAACCCTAACCCTAACCCTAACCGTAACCCTAACCATATCCCTTACCCAGCCCTAACGTAACCCTAACCCTAACCCTAACCCTAAACCTAACTTGTTCCTAACAGGAACAAGTTTCCAAGGAAAGAACGTAAATGAAAAGCACTACTTTGTAAACTGAATCACATGTGTGTCACTCGCTCAATTAGGAATACAGGAAAACCGAAAAGTGTTATCTCGCACTGTATGGCAGAGAAACAAGTTTCCATTGAAAGAACAGAAACGCAAAGCACAACTTTGTAAACTAAATCACATACGTGTCGCACGTTCAATTATTACAACAGGAAAACTGAAAAGTGATATATCACACTGTACAGCACAGAAACAAGTTTCCAACCGAAGAACAGAAAACAAAAACACTACTTTGTAAACTAAATCACATGTGTGTCGCTTGCCCAATTAGGAATACAGGGAAACCGAAAAGTGTTATCTCGCACTGTATGGCACAGAAATATGTTTCCATCGAAAGAACAGAATCGCAAAGCACAACTTTGTAAATTAAATGACATACGTGTCGCCTGTTCAATTATTATAACAGGAAAACTGAAAAGTGATATAACGCACTGTATGGCACAGAAACATGTTTCCATCGAAAGAACAGAAACGCAAAGCACAACTTTGTAAACTAATTCACATACGTGTCGCCTGTTCAATTATTATAACAGGAAAACTGAAAAGTGATATATCACATTGTACAGCACAGGAACAAATTTCAAATGAAAGAACAAATAATAAAATCACTAATTTGTAAACTAAATCACATGTGTGTCACTCGCTCAATTAGGAATACAGGAAAACCGAAAAGTGTTATCTCGCACTGTACAGCACAGGAACAAGTTTCCATCGAAAGAACAGAAACGCAAAGCACAACTTTGTAAACTAATTCACATACGTGTCGCCTGTTCAATTATTTTAACAGGAAAACTGAAAAGTGATATATCACATTGTACAGCACAGGAACAAATTTCAAATGAAAGAACAAATAATAAAATCACTAATTTGTAAACTAAATCACATGTGCGTCGCTCGCTCCATTAGGAATACAGGAAAACTGAAAAGTGTTATCTCGCACTGTACGGCACAGAAACAAGTTTCCATTGAAAGAACAGAAACGCAAAGCACAACTTTGTAAACTAATTCCCATATGTGTCGCCTGTTCAATTATTATAACAGGAAAACTGAAAAGTGATATAACCCTAACCCTAACCCTAACCCTATGCCCCTAACCCTAACCCTAACCGTAACCCTAACCATATCCCTTACGCAGCCCTAACCTAACCCTAACCTTAACCCTAACCCTAACTCTAACTTGTTCCTAACAGGAACAAGTTTCCAAGGAAAGAACGTAAATGAAAAGCACTACTTTGTAAACTGAATCACATGTGTGTCACTCGCTCAATTAGGAATACAGGAAAACCGAAAAGTGTTATCTCGCACTGTACGGCAGAGAAAGAAGTTTCCATCGAAAGAACAGAAACGCAAAGCACAACTTTGTAAACTAAATCACATACGTTTCGCACGTTCAATTATTACAAAAGGAAAACTGAAAAGTGATATATCGCACTGTACAGCACAGAAACAAGTTTCCAACTGAAGAACAGAAATCCAAAGCACTACTTTGTAAACTAAATCACATGTGTGTCGCTCGCTCAATTAGGAATACAGGGAAACCGAAAAGTGTTATCTCGCACTGTATGGCACAGAAACAAATTTCCAAAGAAAGAACAGAAACGCAAAGCACAACTTTGTAAATTAAATGACATATGTTTCACCTGTTCAATTATTATAACAGGAAAACTGAAAAGTGATATATGACATTGTACAGCACAGGAACAAGTTTCAAATGAAAGAACAAAAAAGAAAATCACTAATTTGTAAACTAAATCACATGTACGTCGCTCGCTCCATTAGGAATACAGGAAAACTTAAAAGTGATATATCTCACTGTACAGCACAAGAACAAGTTTCCAACGAAAGAACAGAAAAGCAAAGCACTACTTTTAAACGGAATCACCTGTGTGTCACTCGCTCAATTAGGAATACAGGAAAACCGAAAAGTGTTATCTCCAACTGTATGGCACAGAAACAAATTTCCAAAGAAAGAACAGAAACGCAAAGCACAACTTTGTAAGCTAATTCACATATGTGTCGCCTGTTCAATTATTATAACAGGAAAACTGAAAAGTGATAGAACGCACTGTACAGCACAGGAACAAGTTTCCATCGAAAGAACAGAAACGCAAAGCACAACTTTGTAAACTAATTCACATACGTGTCGCCTCTTCAATTATTATGACAGGAAAACTAAAAAGTGATATATCACAGTGTACAGCACAGGAACAAATTTCAAATGAAAGAACAAATAATAAAATCACTAATTTGTAAACTAAATCACATGTGCGTCGCTCGCTCCATTAGGAATACAGGAAATCTGAAAAGTGTTATCTCACACTGTACGACACAGAAACAAGTTTCCATTGAAAGAACAGAAACTCAAAGCACAACTTTGTAAACTAATTCACATATGTGTCGCCTGTTCAATTATTATAACAGGAAAACTGAAAAGTGATATAACCCTAACCCTAACCCTAACCCCTAACCCTAACCCTAACCCTAACTCTAACCCTAATCCTAAACCCTAACCCTAACCCTAACCGTAACCCTAACCATATCCCTTACCCAGCCCTAACGTAACCCTAACCCTAACCCTAACCCTAAACCTAACTTGTTCCTAACAGGAACAAGTTTCCAAGGAAAGAACGTAAATGAAAAGCACTACTTTGTAAACTGAATCACATGTGTGTCACTCGCTCAATTAGGAATACAGGAAAACCGAAAAGTGTTATCTCCCACTGTATGGCAGAGAAACAAGTTTCCATCGAAAGAACAGAAACGCAAAGCACAACTTTGTAAACTAAATCACATACGTGTCGCACGTTCAATTATTACAACAGGAAAACTGAAAAGTGATATATCACACTGTACAGCACAGAAACAAGTTTCCAACCGAAGAACAGAAAACAAAAACACTACTTTGTAAACTAAATCACATGTGTGTCGCTTGCCCAATTAGGAATACAGGGAAACCGAAAAGTGTTATCTCGCACTGTATGGCACAGAAACAAATTTCCAAAGAAAGAACAGAAAGGCAAAGCACAACTTTGTAAATTAAATGACATACGTGTCGCCTGTTCAATTATTATAACAGGAAAACTGAAAAGTGATATAACGCACTGTATGGCACAGAAATATGTTTCCATCGAAAGAACAGAAACGCAAAGCACAACTTTGTAAACTAATTCACATACGTGTCGCCTGTTCAATTATTATAACAGGAAAACTGAAAAGTGATATATCACATTGTACAGCACAGGAACAAATTTCAAATGAAAGAACAAATAATAAAATCACTAATTTGTAAACTAAATCACATGTGTGTCACTCGCTCAATTAGGAATACAGGAAAACCGAAAAGTGTTATCTCGCACTGTACAGCACAGGAACAAGTTTCCATCGAAAGAACAGAAACGCAAAGCACAACTTTGTAAACTAATTCACATACGTGTCGCCTGTTCAATTACTATAACAGGAAAACTGAAAAGTGATATATCACATTGTACAGCACAGGAACAAATATCAAATGAAAGAACAAATAATAAAATCACTAATTTGTAAACTAAATCACATGTGCGTCGCTCGCTCCATTAGGAATACAGGAAAACTGAAAAGTGTTATCTCGCACTGTACGGCACAGAAACAAGTTTCCATTGAAAGAACAGAAACTCAAAGCACAACTTTGTAAACTAATTCACATATGTGTCGCCTGTTCAATTATTATAACAGGAAAACTGAAAAGTGATATAACCCTAACCCTAACCCTAACCCTACGCCCCTAACCCTAACCCTAACCCTAAACATAACCCTAACCCCTAACCCTAACCCTAACCCTAACCCTAACCCTAACCCTAACCCTAACCCTAACCCCTAACCCTAACCCTAACCCTAACCGTAACCCTAACCATATCCCTTACGCAGCCCTAACCTAACCCTAACCTTAACCCTAACCCTAACTCTAACTTGTTCCTAACAGGAACAAGTTTCCAAGGAAAGAACGTAAATGAAAAGCACTACTTTGTAAACTGAATCACATGTGTGTCACTCGCTCAATTAGGAATACAGGAAAACCGAAAAGTGTTATCTCGCACTGTACGGCAGAGAAAGAAGTTTCCATCGAAAGAACAGAAACGCAAAGCACAACTTTGTAAACTAAATCACATACGTTTCGCACGTTCAATTATTACAAAAGGAAAACTGAAAAGTGATATATCGCACTGTACAGCACAGAAACAAGTTTCCAACTGAAGAACAGAAATCCAAAGCACTACTTTGTAAACTAAATCACATGTGTGTCGCTCGCTCAATTAGGAATACAGGGAAACCGAAAAGTGTTATCTCGCACTGTATGGCACAGAAACAAATTTCCAAAGAAAGAACAGAAACGCAAAGCACAACTTTGTAAATTAAATGACATATGTTTCACCTGTTCAATTATTATAACAGGAAAACTGAAAAGTGATATATGACATTGTACAGCACAGGAACAAGTTTCAAATGAAAGAACAAAAAAGAAAATCACTAATTTGTAAACTAAATCACATGTACGTCGCTCGCTCCATTAGGAATACAGGAAAACTTAAAAGTGATATATCTCACTGTACAGCACAAGAACAAGTTTCCAACGAAAGAACAGAAAAGCAAAGCACTACTTTTAAACGGAATCACCCCTGTGTCACTCGCTCAATTAGGAATACAGGAAAACCGAAAAGTGTTATCTCGCACTGTATGGCACAGAAACAAATTTCCAAAGAAAGAACAGAAACGCAAAGCACAACTTTGTAAACTAATTCACATATGTGTCGCCTGTTCAATTATTATAACAGGAAAACTGAAAAGTGATAGAACGCACTGTACAGCACAGGAACAAGTTTCCATCGAAAGAACAGAAACGCAAAGCACAACTTTGTAAACTAATTCACATACGTGTCGCCTCTTCAATTATTATAACAGGAAAACTAAAAAGTGATATATCACAGTGTACAGCACAGGAACAAATTTCAAATGAAAGAACAAATAATAAAATCACTAATTTGTGAACTAAATCACATGTGCGTCGCTCGCTCCATTAGGAATACAGGAAATCTGAAAAGTGTTATCTCACACTGTACGACACAGAAACAAGTTTCCATTGAAAGAACAGAAACGCAAAGCACAACTTTGTAAACTAATTCACATACGTGTCGCCTCTTCAATTATTATAACAGGAAAACTGAAAAGTGATATAAACCTAACCCTAACCCTAACCCTAACCCCTAACCCTAACCCTAACCCCTAACCCTAACCCTAACCCTAATCCTAACCCTAATCCCTAACCCTAACCCTAACCCTAACCATAACCCCTAAACCTAACCCTAACCCTAACCATAACCCTAACCATATCCTTTACCCTGCCCTAACCTAACCCTAACCCTAACCCTAACTTGTTCCTAACAGGAACAAGTTTCCAAGGAAAGAACGTAAATGAAAAGCACTACTTTGTAAACTGAATCACATGTGTGTCACTCGCTCAATTAGGAATACAGGAAAACCAAAAAGTGTTATCTCGCACTGTACGGCACAGAAACAAGTTTCCATCGAAAGAACCGAAACACAATGCACAACTTTGTAAACTAAATCACATACGTGTCGCCTGTTCAATTATTATAACAGGATAACTGAAAAGTGATATAACGCACTGTACAGCACAGGAACAAGTTTCCATCGAAAGAACAGAAAAGCAAAGCACAACTTTTTAAAAAAATTCACATACGTGTTGCCTGTTCAATTATTATAACAGGAAAACTGAAAAGTGATATTTGACATTGTACAGCAGAGGAACAAGTTTCAAATGAAAGAACAAAAAAGTAAATCACTAATTTGTAAACTAAATCACATGTGCGTCGCTCGCTCCTTTAGGAATATAGGAAAACTAAAAAGTGATATATCTCACTGTACAGCACAAGAACAAGTTTCCAACGAAAGAACAGTAAAGCAAAGCACTAATTTTAAACGGAATCACCTGTGTGTCGCTCGCTCAATTAGGAATACAGGAAAACTGAAAAGTGTTATCTCGCACTCTTCGGCACAGAAAGAAGTTTCCATTGAAAGAACAGATACACAAAGCAAAACTTTGTAAACTAATTCACATATGTGTCGCCTGTTAAATTATTATAACAGGAAAACTGAAAAATGATATAAACCTAACCCTAACCCTAACCCTAACCCTAAGCCCCTAACCCTAACCCTAACCCTAACCCTAACCCCTAACCCTAACACTAACCCTAAACCTAACCCTAAACCCTAACCCTAACCCTAACCCTAACCCCTAAACCTAACCCTAACCTAACCCTAAACCCTAACCCTAACCCTAACCCTAACCCTAACCCTAACCATATCCCTTACCCAGCCCTAACCTAACCCTAACGCTAACCCTAACCCGAACCCTAACCCTAAACTGTTCCTAACAGGAACAAGTTTCCAAGGAAAGAACGTAAATGAAAAGAACTACTATGTAAACTGAATCACATTGTGTCACTCGCTCAATTAGGAATACAGGAAAACCGAAAAGTGTTATCTCGCACTGTACGGCAGAGAAACAAGTTTCCAAAGAAAGAACAGAAACGCAAAGCACAACTTTGTAAACTAAATCACATACGTGTCGCCCGTTCAATTATTACAACAGGAAAACTGAAAAGTGATATATCACACTGTACAGCACAGAAACAAGTTTCCAACCGAAGAACAGAAATCCAAAGCACTACTTTGTAAACTAAATCACATGTGTGTCGCTCGCTCAATTAGGAATAGAGGGAAACCGAAAAGTGTTATCTCGCACTGTTTGGCACAGAAACAAATTTCCAAAGAAAGAAGAGAAATGCAAAGCACAACTTTGTAAATTAAATGACATACGTGTCGCCTGTTCAATTATTATAACAGGAAAACTGAAAAGTGATATAACGCACTGTACAGCACAGGAACAAGTTTCCATCGAAAGAACAGAAACGCAAAGCACAACTTTGTAAACTAATTCACATACGTGTCGCCTCTTCAATTATTATAACAGGAAAACTGAAAAGTGATATATCACATTGTACAGCACAGGAACAAGTTTCCAACCGAAGAACAGAAATCCAAAGCACTACTTTGTAAACTAAATCACATGTGTGTCGCTCGCTCAATTAGGAATACAGGGAAACCGAAAAGTGTTATCTCTCACTGTTTGGCACAGAAACAAATTTCCAAAGAAAGAACAGAAACGCAAAGCACAACTTTGTAAACTAATTCACATACGTGTCACCTGTTCAATTATAACAGGAAAACTAAAAAGTGATATATGACATTGTACAGCACAGGAACAAGTTTCAAATGAAAGAACAAAAAAGTAAATCACTAATTTGTAAACTAAATCACATGTGCGTCGCTTGCTCCATTAGATATACAGGAAAACTGAAAAGTGATATATCTCACTGTACAGCATAAGAACAAGTTTCCAATGAAAGAACAGAAAAGCAAAGCACTAATTTTAAACGGAATCACCTGCATGTCGCTCGCTCAATTAGGAATACAGGAAAACTGAAAAGTGTTATCTCGCACTGTATGGCACAGAAACAAGTTTCCATTGAAAGAACAGATACACAAAGGAAAACATTGTAAACTAATTCACATATTTGTCGCCCGTTCAATTATTATAACAGGAAAACTGAAAAGTGATATAACCCTAACCCTAACCCTAACCCTAACCCTAAGCCCCTAACCCTAACGCTAACCCTAACCCCTAACCCTAACCCTAAACCTAACACTAACCCCCAACCCTAACCCTAACCCTAACCCCTAACCCTAACCCTAACCCTAACCCTAAGAATAACAATAACCCCCAACCCTAACCCTAACCCTAAACCCTAACCCTAACACTAACCCTAAGCCCCTAACCCTAACGTTAACCCTAACCCCTAACCCTAACCCTAAACCTAACACTAACCCCCAACCCTAACCCTAACCCTAACCCCTAACCCTAACCCTAACCCTAACCCTAACCCTAACCCTAACCGCTAACCCTAACCCTAACCGTAACCCTAACCATATACCTCACCCAGTCCTAACCTAACCCTAACCCTAACCCTAACCCTAACCGTAACCCTAAATTGTTCCTAACAGGAACAAGTTTCCAAGGAAAGAACGTAAATGAAAAGCACTACTTTGTAAACTTAATCACATGTGTGTCACTCGCTCAATTATGGATACAGGATAACCGAAAAGTGTTATCTCGCACTGTATGGCAGAGGAACAAGTTTCCATCGAAAGAACAGAAACGCAAAGCACAACTTTGTAAACTAAATCACATACGTGTCGCCCGTTCAATTATTACAACAGGAAAACTGAAAAGTGATATATCACACTGTACAGCACAGAAACAAGTTTCCAACCGAAGAACAGAAATCCAAAGCACTACTTTGTAAACTAAATCACATGTGTGTCGCTCGCTCAATTAGGAATACAGGGAAACCGAAAAGTGTTATCTCGCACTGTTTGGCACAGAAACAAATTTCCAAAGAAAGAACAGAAACGCAAAGCACAACTTTGTAAATTAAATGACATACGTGTCGCCTGTTCAATTATTATAACAGGAAAACTTAAAAGTGATATAAACCTAACCCTAACCCTAACCCTAACCCTAACCCCTAACCCTAACCCTAACCCCTAACCCTAACCCTAACCCTAACCCTAACCCTAACCCCTAACCCTAACCCTAACCCTAACCGTAACCCTAACCATATCCCTTACCCAGCCCTAACCTAACCCTAACCCTAACCATAACCCTAACCCTAACTTGTTCCTAACAGGAACAAGTTTCCAAGGAAAGAACGTAATGAAAAGTACTACTTTGTAAACTGAATCACATGTGTGTCACTCGCTCAATTAGGAATACAGGAAAACCGAAAAGTGTTATCTCGCACTGTATGGCACAGAAACAAATTTCCAAAGAAAGAACAGAAACGCAAAGCACAACTTTTTAAACGAATTCACATACGTGTCGCCTCTTCAATTATTATAACAGGAAAACTAAAAAGTGATATATGACATTGTACAGCACAGGAACAAGTTTCAAATGAAAGAACAAAAAAGTAAATCACTAATTTGTAAACTAAATCACATGTGCGTCGCTCGCTCCATTAGGAATACAGGAAAACTGAAAAGTGATATATCTCACTGTACAGCACAAGAACAAGTTTCCAATGAAAGAACAGAAAAGCAAAGCACTACTTTTAAACGGAATCACCTGTGTGTCGCTCACTCAATTAGGAATACAGGAAAACTGAAAAGTGTTATCTCGCACTGTATGGCACAGAAACAAGTTTCCATTGAAAGAACAGATACACAAAGCAAAACTTTGTAAACTAATTCACATTTGTGTCGCCTGTTCAATTATTATAACAGGAAAACTGAAAAGTGATATAACCCTAACCCTAACCCTAACCCTAAGACCCTAACCCTAACCCTAACCCTAACCCTAACCCCTCACCCTAACCCTAACCGTAACCCCTAACCCTAACCCTAATGCTAACCTAACCCAAAACCCTAACACTAACCCTAACCCTAACCCTAACCCTAACCGTAACCCTAACCATATCCCTTACCCAGCCCTAACCTAACCCTAACCCTAACCCTAACCCTAACCCTAACCCTAACCCTAACCCTAACCCTAACTTGTTCCTAACAGGAACAAGTTTCCAAGGAAAGAACGTAAATGAAAAGCACTACTTTGTAAACTGAATCACATGTGTGTCACTCGCTCAATTAGGAATACAGGAAAACTGAAAAGTGTTATCTCGCACTGTATGGTAGAGAAACAAGTTTCCATCGAAAAAACAGAAACGCAAAGCACAACTTTGTAAACTAAATCACATACGTGTTGCACGTTCAATTATTACAACAGGAAAACTGAAAAGTGATATATCACACTGTACAGCACAGAAACAAGTTTCCAACCGAAGAACAGAAATCCAAAGCACTACCTTGTAAACTAAATCACATGTGTGTCGCTCGCTCAATTAGGAATACAGGGAAACCGAAAAGTGTTATCTTGCACTGTTTTGCACAGAGACAAATTTCCAAAGAAAGAACAGAAACGCAAAGCACAACTTTGTAAATTAAATGACATATGTTTCGCCTGATCAATTATTATAACAGGAAAACTGAAAATTGATATATGACATTGTACAGCACAGGAACAAGTTTCAAATGAAAGAACAAAAAAGAAAATCACTAATTTGTAAACTAAATTACATGTGCGTCGACTGCTCCATTAGGAATACAGGAAAACTGAAAAGTGATATATCTCACTGTACAGCACAAGAACAAGTTTCTAACGAAAGAACAGAAAAGCAAAGCACTACTTTTAAACGGAATCACCTGTGTGTTGCTCGATCAATTAGGAATACAGCAAAACTGAAAAGTGTTATCTCGCACTGTACGGCACAGAAACAAGTTTCCATTGAAAGAACAGAAACTCAAAGCACAACTTTGTAAACTAATTCACATATGTTTCGCCTGTTCAATTATTATAACAGGAAAACTGAAAAGTGATATAACCCTAACCCTAACCCTAACCCTAAGCCCCTAACTCTAACCCTAACCCTAACCCCTAACCCTAACCCTAACCCTAACCCTAACCCTAACCCTAACCCTAACCCCTAACCCTATCCCTAACCCTAACCCTAACCCTAACCCCTAACCCTTACCCTAACCCTAACCTAACCCTAAACCCTAACCCTAACCGTAACCCTAACCATATCCCTTACCCTGCCCTAACCTAACCCTAACCCTAACCCTAATCCTAACCCTAACCCTAACTTGTTCCTAACAGGAACAAGTTTCCAAGGAAAGAACGTAAATGAAAAGCACTACTTTGTAAACTGAATCACATGTGTGTCACTCGCTGTATTAGGAATACAGGAAAACCGAAAAGTGTTATCTCGCACTGTATGGCAGATTAACAAATTTCCATCGAAAGAACAGAAACGCAAAGCACAACTTTGTAAACTAAATCACATACGTGTCGCACGTTCAATTATTACAACAGGAAAACTGAAATGTGATATATCACACTGTACAGCACAGAAACAAGTTTCCAACCGAAGAACAGAAATCCAAAGCACTACTTTGTAAAGTAAATCACATGTGTGTCGCTCGCTCAATTAGGAATACAGAGAAACCGAAAAGTGTTATCTCCCACTGTATGGCACAGAAACAAATTTCCAAAGAAAGAACAGAAACGCAAAGCACAACTTTGTAAATTAAATGACATACGTGTCGCCTGTTCAATTACTATAACAGGAAAACTGAAAAGTGATATAACGCACTGTATGGCACAGAAACATGTTTCCATAGAAAGAACAGAAACGCAAAGCACAACTTTGTAAACTAATTCAGATACGTGTCGCCTGTTCAATTATTATAACAGGAAAACTGAAAAGTGACATAACGCACTGTACAGCACTTGAACAAGTTTCCATCGAAAGAACAGAAAAGCAAAGCACAACTTTTTAAACGAATTAACATACGTGTCGCCTGTTCAATTATTATAACAGGAAAACTGAAAAGTGATATATGACATTGTACAGCACAGGAACAAGTTTCAAATGAAAGAACAAAAAAGTAAATCACTAATTTGTAAACTAAATCACATGTGCGTCGCTTGCTCCATTAGGAATACAGGAAAACTGAAAAGTGATATATCTCACTGTACAGCACAAGAACAAGTTTCCAACGAAAGAACAGAAACGCAATGTACAACTTTGTAAACTAATTCACATAAGTGTCCCCCGTTCAATTAGTATAAAAAGAAAACTAAAAATTAATATATCGCACTGTAGAGCACAGAAACAAGTTTCCAACGAAAGAACAGAAACGCAAAGAACTACTTTGTAAACAAATTCACATACGTTTCGCCTGTTCAACTTTATAACAGGAAAACTGAAAAGTAATATATCGCACTGTACAGCACAGAAACAAGTTTCCAACGAAAGAACAGAAACACAAAGTACAACTTCGTAAACTCAATCACATACGTGTCGCCTGTTCAATTATTATAACAGAAAAACTGAAAAGTGATATATCGCAGTGTACAGCACAGAAACAATTTTCCAACCCAAGAACAGAAATGCAAATCAGTACTTTGTAAACTAAATCACATGTGTGTCTCTATACAGTGCGAGATATCAAATGTGATATAGTTTACAAAGTAGCGCTTTGCGTTTCTATTGTATTGTTGGAAACTTGTTTCTGTGAGGTACAGTGCGAGATATCACTTTTCAGTGTTTCTGTATTACTAACTGAGAGGGCGACACAAATGTGCTGTAGTTTACAGAGTAGTGTTTTGCGTTTCTGTTCATTGGTTGGAAACTTGTTTCTGTGCTCAAAAATCCGAGATATCACTTTTCAGTGTTTCTGTATTCCAAATTGAGCTGGCAACACAAGTGATTTACTTTACAAAGTTATGCTTTGCATTTCTGTTCTTTCATTGGAAACTTGTTTCTGTGCAATACAGTGTGGATATCACTTTTCAGTTTTCCTGTATAGCTAATTGAGCGGGCGACACAAATGTGATGTAGATTACAAAGTTGTGCTTTGTGTTTCTGTTCTTTTGTTGAAAACTTTTTTCTGTAAGTTATAGTGCGAGATATTATTTTCAGTGTTCCTGTATTCCTAATCGAGTGGGCGACCCAAATGTGATGTAGTTTACAAAGTTGTGCTTTGTGTTTCTGTTCTTTCATTGGAAACTCGTTTCTGCGAGCTACAGTGTGAGATATCACTTTTCAGTTTTCCTGTATTCCTAATTGAGCCAGAGAAACAAATGTGATGTAGTTTACAAAGTAGTGCTTTGCGTTTCTGTTCATTGGTTGGAAACTTGTTTCTGTGCTCAAAAGTGCGAGATATCTCTTTTCAGTGATTTTGTATTCCTAATTCAGTGGGCGACCCAAATGTGATGTAGTTTACAAAGTTGTGCTTTGTGTTTCTGTTCTTTTCTTGAAAACTTGTTTCTGTAAGTTATAGTGTGAGATATTACTTTTCAGTTTTCCTGTATTCCTAATTGAGCGGGTGACACAAATTTGATGTAGATTACAAAGTAGTGCGTTGCGTTGCTGTTCATTGATTGGAAAATTGTTTCTATCCTCAAAAGTGCGAGATATCACTATTCAGTGTTTCTGTATTCCAAATTGAGCGGGCGACACACATGTGATTTACTTTACAAAGTTTTGCTTTGAATTTCTGTTCGTTCATTGGAAACTTGTTTCTGTGCAATACAGTGCGAGATATCACTTTTCAGTGTTCATGTATTCCTAATTGAGCGGGTGACACAAATGTGATGTAGTTTACATAGTTGTGCTTTGTGTTTCTGTTCTTTTGTTGAAAACTTGTTTCTGTAAGTTATAGTGTGAGATATTACTTTTCAGTTTTCCTGTATTCCTAATTGAGCGGGAGACACAAATGTGATGTAGTTTACAAAGTAGTGCTTTGCGTTTCTGTTCATTGGTTCAAAACTTGTTTCTGTGCTCAAAAGTGCGAGATATCTCTTTTCAGTGATTCTGTATTCCAAATTGAGCAGGTGACACGAATGTGATGTAGTTTACAAAGTTGTGCTTTGTGTTTCTGTTCTTTCATTGGAAACTTGTTTCTGTGCAATACAGTGTGAGATATGACTTTTTAGTTTTCCTGTATTCCTAATTGAGCAGGCAACACAAATGTGATGTAGTTTACAAAGTAGTGCTTTGCATTTCAATTGTTTTGTTGGAAACTTGTTTCTGTGCTCTAAAGTGTGAGATATCACATTTCAGTGTTTCTGTATTCCTAATTGAGCGAGCGACACAAATGTATTTTAGTTTACAAAGTTGTGCTTTACGTTTCTCTTCTTTTGTTAGATTCTAGTTTCTGTGAGGTATACTGCGAGATATCACTTTTCAGTGTTTCTGTATTCCTAATTGATCG
Source organism: Meriones unguiculatus (assembly GCF_030254825.1). NCBI lineage: Eukaryota > Metazoa > Chordata > Mammalia > Rodentia > Muridae > Meriones > Meriones unguiculatus. The sequence goes on from NC_083350.1 coordinate 89,995,699, forward strand.
GGCAAAACAAATGTGATGTAGTTTCCAAAGTTGTGCTTTTCGTTTCTGTTCTTTTGCTAGAAACTTATTTTTGTAAGTTATAGTGTGTGATATTACTTTTCAGTTTTCCTGTATTCCTAATAGAACGGGCGAAGCAGATGTGATGTAGTTTACAAAGTTGTGCTTTGTGTATCTGTTTTTTTGTTGAAAACTTGTTTCTGTAAATTATAGTGCGAGATATCACTTTTCAGTGTTTCTGTATTCCTAATTGAGTGAGCGACACAACTGTATTTTACTTTACAAAGTTGTGCTTTGCGTTTCTGTTCTTTCATTGGAAACTTGTTTCTGTGCAATACAGTGCGAGATATCACACTTCAGTTTTCCTGTATTCCTAATTGAGCGGGCGACACAAATGTGATGTAGTTTTCAAAGTAATGCTTTGCGTTTTCTCTTCATTGGTTGGAAACTTGTTCCTGTGCTCAAAAGTGTGAGATATCACTTTTTAGTGTTTCTGTATTCCAAATTGTGCAGGCGACACAAATGTGATGTAGTTTACAAAGTAACGTTTGCATTTCAATTGTTTTGTTGGAAACTTGTTTTTGTGCTCTAAAGTGCGAGTTATCACTTTTCAGTGTTTCTGTATTCCAAATTGAGCAGGTGATACACATGTGATTCAGTTTATAAAGTTGTGGTTTGCATTTCTGTTCTTTCAATGGAAACTTGTTTCTGTGCAATACATTGTGAGTTATCACTTTTCAGTTTTCCTCTATTCGTAATTGAGCGGGGGACACAAATGTGATGTAGTTTACAAAGTTGTGCATTGTTTTTCTGTTCTTTTGTTGAAAACTTGTTTCTGTAAGTTATAGTTCGAGATATTACTTTTCATTTTTCCTGCATTCCTAATTGAGCGGGCGACACAAATCTGATGTAGTTTACAAAGTAGTGCTTTGCATTTCTGTTCATTGGTTGGAAACTTGTTTATGTGCTCAAAAGTGCGAGATATCACTTTTCAGTGTTTCTGTATCCCAAATTGAGTGGGCGACACACATGTGATTTTGTTTATAATGTTGTGCTTTGCGTTTCTGTTCTTTCATTGGAAACTTGTTTCTGTGCAATACAGTGTGAGATATCACTTTTCAGTGTTCCTGTATTCCTAACTGAGCGGGTGACACAAATGTGATGTAGTTTAAAGAGTTGTGCTTTGCATTTCTGTTCATTGGTTTGAAACTAGTTTCTGTGAGGTACAGTGCGAGATATCACTTTTCATTGTTTCTGTATTCCTAATTGCACGGGCGACACAAATGTGATATAGTTTACAAAGTAGTGCTTTGCGTTTCTATTGTTTTGTTGCAAACTTGTTTCTGTGTGGTACAGTGCGAGATATCACTTTTCAGTGTTCCTGTATTCCTAACTGAGCAGGCGAAACAAATGTGATGTAGTTTACAAAGTTGTGCTTTGTGTTTCTGTTCTTTCATTGGAAACTTGTTTCTGCGAAGTACAGTGTGAGATATCACTTTTAAGTTTTCCTGTATTCCTAATTGAGCAGGCAACACAAATGTGATGTAGTTTACAAAGTAATGCTTTGCATTTCTGGTCATTGGTGGGAAACTTATTTCTATGCTCAAAAATGCGAGATATCACTTTTCAGTGTTTCTGTATTCCAAATTGAGCCTGCGACACACATGTGATTTAATTTACAAAGTTGTGCTTTGCGTTTCTGTTATTTCATTGGTAACTTGTTCCTGTGCAATACAGTGCGAGATATTCCTTTTCAGTTTTCCTGTATTCCTAATTGAGCGGGCAAAACAAATGTGATTTAGTTTACAAAGTTGTGCTTTACATTTCTGTTCTTTTGTTGGAAACTTGTTTCTTCGAAGTACAGTGTGAGATATCACTTTTAAGTTTTCCTGTATTCCTAATTGAGCAGGCAACACAAATGTGATGTAGTTTACAAAGTAGTGCTTTGTGTTTCTGTTCATTTGTTGGAAACTTGTTTCAGTGCTCAAAAGTGTGAGATATCACTTTTCAGTGTTTGTGTATCCCAAATTGAGCAGGCGACACACATGTGATTTAGTTTACAAAGTTGTGCTTTGTGTTTCCAGTGTGGTTGTACAAGTTTACATTCCCACCAGCAGTGGAGAAGGGTTCCCCTTTCTCCCCAACCTCTCCAGCATGTGTTCTCACTTGAGTTTTTTGATCTTGGCCATTGTGATGCGTGTAAGGTGAAATCTCAGTGTTGTTTTGATTTGCATTTCCCTAATGGCTAATGAGGTTGATCATTTCTTTAAGTACTTCTCTGCCTTTTGATATTCCTCTACAGAGAATTCTCTGTTTAGCTCTGTTCCCCATTTTTTAAGTGGATTACTTGGTTTGCTGCTTTTCACCTTCTTTAGTTCTGTATATATACTGGATATGAGTCCTCTGTCAGATAAAAGTTTGGTGAAGATTCTCTCCCAATCTGAAGGCAATCGCTTTGTTTTGATGACGGTGTCCTTTGCTTTACAGAAGCTTTTCAGTTTCATGAGGTCCCATTTATTGATTGTTGCTCTTAGAGCCTGTGCTGTTGGTGTTCTGTTCAGGAAGTTTTCTCCTCTACCAATGACTTCTAGGGTATTCCCCACTTTTTTTTCTAGCCGATTTAATGTGTCTAGTTTTATGTTGAGTTGTTTGATCCACTTGGACTTCAGTTTTGTATGAAAAAAATTTCAAGTCTCTGAAGAATGAATTAGAAGAAGATATCAGAAGATGGAAAGATCTCCCATGCTCATGGCTTGGCAGGATTAACATAGTAAATATGTCCATCTTACCAAAAGCAATCTACAGATTCAATGCAATTCCCATCAAATTGCCAACACAATTCTTTACAGACCTAAAAGAAAAACTCTCAACATCATATGAAATAACAAGAAGCCCAGAATTGCTAAAACAATCCTCTACAATAAAAGATCTTCTGGAGGTATCTCCATCCCAGATCTTAAGTTGTACTATAGAGCAACAGTTTTAAAAACTGCATGGTACTGGCATAGAAACAGAATGGTGGATCAATGGAACCGAACAGAGGACCCAGAAATAAATCCACACATTTATGGACACCTGATCTTTGACAAAGTTGCCAATACCATAAAATGGAAAAAAGATAGCATTGTGGATCTTATATAGAGTCCTTCACTGAACATCATATATGTGACAGAATGAATAGTAATTCATAATGTTGTTTAAATCTTAATTTGTATATTACATATATACTAATTCATATAAGAAAATAAATTGTTGACATGTGAGTCAGAGGAATACAGTGAGGGACAACAGACCTCAGATGATGAGATTTTGATTACATGTAATCAAGTGTTTTTTTTTCAATCTGAGAAAGGAATAAGAAACAGTGATAAGGAGGCGGGGCAAGGTGGCAGCGCCAGGAGCACACTTATTCTGACCAGCAGCAAGGCAGGATCAGCACAGTGACCAGCAATCAGAACTCGCAGCCATAAAACACAGTGATTGTGTTTCCCAGTTGAGAGGATACCCCACAGTGGGGGATTCAATTAGCTTTTAACTCACCTGGCTAAATTGAGGAAGAGATCCCCGCTCTGCCAGATGCTTGGCTGTTGGCTGCCAGCCCCAGCCCCAGCCCAGAGCCACAATACAGTGTCTCTGGTCATGGTCCCAGACTGAACCATGCGCACCACACTATCAGAGATTGGATTTTCAGTCTAGAGATAATCCCACAGTGGAGGAAATTATTGGGACCGACCTTAGGTCACCCAGACATCCCCTGGAAAAGACTCGGGTTCCACGGGCACCCCAGGAGCCAGCCCAGAGCTAGGGACCCAGGCTTCAGCACAGAGCACTGCCTGCATGCCTGATTCTCTTCCTGAGATAGAACTGTGGGCACCAGGGCACCAGTGAATGAGTTTCACTGTCTGGTGCAAACACACAGGGAGGGAAATGGCTGGTCTGATCTCAGAGCACTCAGCCAACACCCCCACCCCGAAAAGGTCTTGGGAAAATTACCCAATTTAGGCAGACCCCCAGGCTCCCAAAGGCCAGAAAGGCAGACACAGGCAGTTTCTGTGTGCCAGATACCTGGCAGAGATGGAGCAGTACACCCCAAGGCAAAAAAGAGACTGAGAGTTCCTGTTTCCCGAGAATCCACAAGGAAGGAAGGAAACTGTACTGACTTAAGTCACCTAATCCTTCCCTGGAAAAAGTCTTGCAGACCAGCGGTGCCGGGCCGCCATCCCGGTTCATATTTTCTATTTTATCTTCTGGTCTGTGTGGACTGTGCTTGAGAATAGGGTCTCCATCTGAGTTGGAGACAAATCTAGGGGAGAGAGAAGGTGAGATGGGGAACTGGGAGGATGTGAGAGAGCGGGAGCTGAGGTTGGTATGTATTGTATGAGAGAGAAAAAATCAAATAAATAATTAATATCCTTAGGAAACTAAAGAAAAAGAAAGAAGAAAGAGAGAGAGAGAGAAAGAAAGAAAGAAAGAAAGAAAGAAAGAAAGAAAGAAAGAAAGAAAGGAAGGTAGAAAAAAGGGAGAAAATTGCTTGTTCATAGTACTAAGAAATGTGAGGAAAGTATGTGAATAATTTATTTCTCCAATATTTACCTTAATTATTATCAAATTGAAGGTGGATCACTTCAAAATAAATTAGGTGAAGCCGTACCTTATCCTTTTGATAAAAAAATGTAGACAATCGCAGGTTTTAATTTTTCACACAATTTATTTCCTCCTGATAAATATATGTATGTCCTGTATTATTTTGTTATTGTTAATATTGAAAACAACACTAACAGAATGCAAAAAGAAAATCGAACTAAAATATGAAGGAGAGAATTGTCATATAATGACACTTTTAATAACTAATCATCCTTTAAAAAAAATGAACAAATGAAAACGTTGGTTTGGGAGGAGACAGGGGAGGGGGCCACAGCTGAGATACAAATTGATAATTGTAAAAAATGGTCATAATAAAAAATTATTAATTAATTAATTAATTTTTATAATTTTTATTTTTTATATTAAACACAGGTTATTTACTTTGTATCCCAGCCATATCCTCCTTTCTCATTCCCTCCCAATCTCACCCTCCTTCCCTTATCTCCTCCCTACCCCTTTCCAAGTCCACTGATAGGGGAGGACCTCCTCCCCTTTCATCTGACCCTGTTTTATCAGGTATCTTCAGGACTGGTTGCAAAGTCCTCTGTGGCCTAGCAGGACTGCTTCTCCCTTGGGGGGTGGGGAGGTCAAAGAGCCTGCCATTGAGTTCCTGTCAGAAATAGTCCCTGTTCCCCTTACCATGGGAAACCAATTGGTTACTGAGCTACCACGGCCTACATCCAAGCAGAGGTTCTAGGTTATATCCATACGTGGTCCTTGGTGAAGTGTCAGTCTCAGAAAAGACCCCTGTGCCCAGAGATATTTGGTCCTTGTGGAGCGCCTATCGTTTTCACGTCATACTAACTCCTCCTTCTTTCATATGATTCCCTGCACTCCGCCGAAGTTTTGGTTATGAGTCTCAGTATCTGCTTTGATACACTGCTAGGTAGAGTCTTTCAGAGGCCCTCTGCAGTAGGCTCCTGTCCTGTTATTTGTTTTCTCCTATGTCCAATGCATTTCCAATTTGTGTTTCTAAGTGAGGCTTGATCATCTTACCCCGTGTCCTGGTCTGTGTGGACTGTGCTTGAGAATAGGGTCTCCATCTGAGTTGGAGGCAAGATCTAGGGGAGAGAGAAGGTGAGATGGGGAACTGGGAGGATGTGAGAGAGAGGGATCTGAGGTTGGTATGCACTGTATGAGAGAAAAAAATCAAATACATAAAAAGAAAAATAAAATCTAAAAAAAAAGAACCCAAAAAAACAAGTCAACATGCTTAAATGAGTATGAAATTCTTTCACAGTCATTTTATGATTCCAAGACAACAATCAGAATACATGCTTATGAATGAACAGGAAAACAGTGAATGTACTTAGAACCTTTGAACATTTTTTTCACTATAGTTAAAAAAAGGAACCCTTGAAGAAGCTTACCAAATGAGCTAATGATCATCAAAATTTTGTTACATTAATATACAGAGAAAGAGCTGTTCATGTAAACAGACATGCAACCTCAAAACATATGATCATATTGACAAGTAATTTTTATAAAGTGTAATGTGTAAATGCATTTTTATGTATTATTAATATAGAATTCATATATTAGACATGAATAAACAAGATATACTGTACAAGAGTTACATATGCATTCAAATTTATGTTAATTTATAGATGCACTTATACTTTAAAACAATACACACTGACTAGTTAATAATTGAAAAACAAATGAAGAAAAACATCACACATTAATGGGATTAATAAAATTTGATATTGAAAGATATTCTACATTTAAGCCCTACAATAAATATCAATAACAAAATAAATGAAATGAAATTACAAATCAGAAATTCTACCTTAAAATATGCACTTTATAGTGAAGAATTGAGCTGCTGTAACAAAAAGTGTAACCTCTCTTAAAATGAGCACTGAGAACATCCACTAGGATGGAAAACAAATGGAAAAAATAAAATAATTCCTATAATACTTTTTAAAAGAAATATAGATCTAAATTGTTTAAAAGTACTATTATCTTATTAAATTGAAAATAAATCATATGTACTAAATATAATTATAATTATTAAATAAGGTAGTTTTTAAATTTAAATAAGTGTTCAAATATCTTTAAAGTGCTGTATATAGTATTAAATAATAAAAAATAGTTGTACATACCATATGCAATAAATGATAATATAAGTATATTATGAATTTTAATCATTGCTTAAATAGTGCTCTTGTTTATGAGATATAGAGGGTTGAAATTTAAATAGCCTACAAATTAGAACATAGTGTTCTAAATTGTTCACTCTGATGCTGAAGTTGGACAATTGGCAATAGTTTCATTACTGTTCAGAAAATAACAGAAAATGCCAAAATCTCTCAATGGAAACGTAGCACTCCTTACTTACAATTTATCAAAGCTTGAATGGAGAACCCATGTGCTGTAAAAGAGCTGAATTTCACAACTCTTTAAGGACTTATTATTTGGAGCAGGGTTGCTGATGGTGGGTTTTACTCTACTGGGGACAGAATCTATAGCCCCTTGTGTACTTGTACCCTAAGTTTTCCACAGTTGATTCATTAGCACCCTTCTTGTCTCCCAACTGCAAAAGTAATTAGAAAGCTGCCAGGTCTTCTGGTGTCTGTTTAATGGATCCTTCTTTCACAAATGAAGAATTGAAACAGTAATGTTCACAATGTTTTAAAGGCAGAGTGATTTTCTCTACCTTCAGGCCTTTTGTTATAATAAAGACATGGAATATAGCAGCAGGAGTTGAAAAAAAAAAAAGGATGTTCCAGTGACATGTCAGCCACTTGGAGGACTGTTAAAGCATTCTGCTAATAACACAACTTAAGTTCATTATATTTCCCCAAAGCTGCTGTAACTATACATATTCTTTCTAAGCAATTTTCATTTTTTAGACATCAAATAAGGTTTTAGAGTAACATATTCTAAAACTTTATTATTAATAATAATTATTATTATTTATAATTTATTCACTTTATATCTCAGTTGTATCCCCCTCACTCATCTTCTCGTAGTCCCTCCATCCCTCCTCCTTCCTCCCACATCCCTGCTCACTAGGCCACTGATAGGGGAAGTCCTCTTCCCCTATTGGCTGACCCTAGCCTATCAGGCCCCATAAGGCCTGCCTGGATCCTTTTTCTCTGTGGGCTGGCTAGGTTGCCCCACCAGGGAGGACTGGTCAAGGAATGGGCAAGCCAGTTCATGTCAGAGACTGTCCCCTCTCCCCTTAGTAGGTAACCCATGTGAAGACTGAGCTGTCTGTGGACTACATCTAACAGGGCATCCAGGTCCTCTCTATGCATGATCTTTCCTTGATGTCTCAGTCTCTGCAGTTCCCCATGGAATATATATATATATTTTTAGCTTGTTGGTCATCTTGTGTGGCTCTTGTTCCCTCTGGGTCCATCTATACCACTCTTCTTCCATAAGACTCCCTGTTCTCTGTCCATAGTTTGGCTATGAGTCTCTGCATCTGCTTTGATCCCCTGCTGGGCGGCGTCTTTCAGAAGATATCTGTGGTAGGCTCCCTTCCTGTTCCCTCTCTCCCACCTTGTCAGGGTTGCATCCCATTTTTTTTCTTCTGAATAAAAATTAAGCATTTTATCTAGGGTCCTCCTGTTTTGCTTCTTTAGGATTATAGATTTTCGTATGTTTATCCTATATTATATGCATAATATACACTTATAAGTGAGTATGTACCTTATATGTATTTCTGCTTTTGTGGTATCTCACTCAGGAAGATATTTCCTAATCCCATCCATTTGCCTGAAAATTTCATGATTTCCTTATTTTTAATAGCTGAGCAGTATGCCATTGTGAAAATGTAGCACAATTTCTCTATATATTCTTCAGCTGAGGGACATCTAGGTTGTTTCCAGATTTTGGCAATTACAAAAAAAGCTGCTCTGAACACAAATGCCCTTGTTGTATGATTGAGTATCTTTCAGATATATGCCCAAGAGTGGTATAGCTGAGTCTTGAGCTATTATATTCCCAGTTTTCTGAGAAAGAGCCAAATTGATTTCCAAAGTAGTTGTTCAAGTGTACATTCCCACCAGCAATGGAGGAGGGTTTCCCTTTTTCCACATCTTCTCCAACATGTGTTGTCCCTTGAGTTTGGATCTTAAGCATTGTGATGGGTGGGAGGTGGAATCTCAGAGTCAGAGTCATTTTGATTTGCCTTTCCCTGATAACTAAGGACAGTGAGCATTTCTTTAAGTGTTTTTCTGACATTCCATATTCCTCTGTTGAGAATTCTATGTATATTTATGTACCCCATTTTTAAATTGAATTATTTGGTTTGTTGGAGATTAACTTTTTGAGGTCTTTATATATTCTGGATACTAGCCATCTGTCAGCTGTTGGGTTGGTGAAGATCTTTTCTACATGTAGACATCCAGTTAGACCAGATCCATTTGTTTAAAATGCTATCTTTTTCCCAATGGACCTAATAGATATCTACAGAACTTTTCAGTTTTTCAGCACCTCACAGAACCTTCTCCAAAACTGTCCATATACTTGGCACATAACAAGCCTCAACTGATACAAGAAGAATCCCTTGTATTGTATCAGACTACCAAGGTCTAAAATTTGCCCTTAACAGTAACAGAAACAGCAAAGAGTGTAGCATGCATGGAAACTGAACAACTTTCTACTCAAGGCCAGCTTGGTCAGGGAAGAAATAAAGAAATTAAAGATTTCCCATAAGTCAATGAAAATTATGGCACAACTTCCCCAAACTTATGGGACAAAATGAAATTAGTATTAAGAGGAAAGTTCATAGCACTAAGTGCTTTCATAAAGAAATACAAGACATCTCATACAAAGAACTTAAGTGCACACCTGAAAGCTCTAGGAAAAAAAAAGAAACAGACACACCCAAGATCTGTAGACTGCTGGAAATAACAAAACTCAGAGTGAAATCACTAAACTAGAAACAAAGAACAGGGAACAGGACAGGAGCCTACCACAGAGGGCCTCTGAAAGACTCTATCCAGAAGAGTATCTAAGCAGATCCTGAGAATCATAGCCAATTTTTGGGCAGAGTGCAGGGAATCTTACGAAATAAAGATCTGGAGAGGACAGGAACTCCACAAGGAGACCAACAGAGCCAAAAAATCTGGGCCCAGGGGTCTTTGCAAATATCAATTCTCCAACCAAGGACCATGCATGGAGTTAACCTAGACCCCTTTCTCAGATGTAGCCCATGACAGCTCAGTCTCCAAGCAGGTTTCCTAGTAAAAAGAGCAGGGTCTGTCTCTGTCATGAACTCAGTGGCAGGAACTCTTTGATCACCTCTCCCTCAGGGGAGTGCAGCTATACCATGTCACAGAGAAAGACAATGCAGTCAATCCTGAGGAGACCTCATAGGCTAGGGTCAGATGAAAGGAGAGAACCTCCCTATCAGTGGACTGAGGGAGGGGTATGAGAGGAAAAGAGGTAGAGAGGGTGGGATTGGGAGGAAATGAGGGAGGGGGCTATATCTGGGATACAAAGTGAATAAATAGGTCTTATTTCAAAAGCTTATATGCAAGATAATTTGAAAATCTAAAGAAATAGATGATTTTCTTGATAGATTCCATTTATCAAAGTTGAATCAAGATCAGTTAAATAAATTAAATAGTCCTCTATACTCTAAGGAAACAGAAGCTATTTTCAAAAGTCTTCCATCCAAGAAAAACCCCAGGCCAGAAGGTTTCAGCTCAGAATTCTACCAGACCTTCAAAGAAGAGCTAATACTAATACCCTGCCTCTGTGGTTCCTGTCTGAATTCTTGAAATTTTCATTTCCAAATTCCCCCAGTTTGTGCTATCTTTATTGATTGTGTTTCCATTTTATGGTCTTGAAAAGTTTTATTCATTTCCTTCAACTTTTTCTCAGATTTGTTTAAGGGATTTATTCATTCTCTTTTTAAGGAACTCTATCATCTTCATATAGTTGGTTTTATGATATATTTCTTGTTCTTTTCCTGTATTGGAATAATCAGGGCCAAATGTTGTATGTAGAATGGCTTAACTCTAATGGACACATCGCACTGGCTTTTATTGACGTGGGCTTGTACTGGCCTCTAAGCATCTGGTCTGGAGATGAGTATAGTTTTAGGTGCTGATTTCTGAATTTGTCTTTGTTGATTAGGTGTTCTGTTCTTTGATTTCCATTTTCTTCTTGGATTTTAACAAAGCGTGATGACTATATATTGCCCGTTTTCTAGGCATTCTCATAGAGAAGCCTGCTGGTGTTAGAGGCTGAGATCCTAGGATGAGTTTTGTCTCATTTAATTTGTGTTATTGTTGTTGGTTTAACCTCAATGTCAAATTTTATGTTTCTATAAATATTGTCTGATATTTTACTTCATTTGCCTTTCAAATTTATATTATAAACTAGTCAGTGTGAGTTGTTTCAAAGTATATATACATCTATAAACATAAATTTATGTAATTATAAAATTATATGTGTAGTAATTCTTACACAATTTAATTAGAAGTTTATTTGTGTCTAAAACATAAATGATATAGTAATAATATATAAATACACTTAAATTCAATACTTTATAAAACATTTATATCTTCTCAATAGTTCCCAATATTACAAATGTAAACTATTTGCAGCTGGCCTTTCCTCTCCTACTGCATCTGAAGACCAGTTCACAGTCTCATTCCCAGCTCTGCAGCAGAAAACCTGAGATAGTCTTTCCTAACTGAACCCATCCCCAATGGATCACAAAGTCTTCACTATTAACATTCCTTGCTGTCCTGTTCTTCCTCTTTAACTATTTGCAGTTTCCCTAGTCCCTCCTATGTTCTCCTCCCCTTCTATCTGACCCTAGCTTATCAGGTCTCATCAAGGCTGGCTGCTTCATCCTCTGGCTTGGCAAGGCTGCACCACCAGGGGGAAGTGATTAAAGAGCTGGCCACTGAGTTCATGTCAGAAACAACCCCTGCTCCCCTTACTAGCAAACCCACTAGGAGAATGAGCAGCCAATGGGTTTCCTTGAATAGGTGGCCTAGGTCATCTCCAGTGTGGTCCTTAGTTGCAGTATTGGTCTCTGCAGGCTCCTCTGGACCTAGGTAATTTGATTCTTTTATTCTCCTTTTGGAGTTCCTGACCTCCCCAGGTCTATCTCCCTCTTCTGTAAGGATTCCAGCACTTTACCCAAAGTTTGGCTATGAGTCTCAGTGTCTCCTTCAATACTCTGGTGGGTAGAGTCATCTGTGGAAAGCTCCTGTTCTGTTGCTTGTCTTCTACTTCTGATGTCTCTCCTATTTTCCCTTCTGAATGAGGATTAAACATTTTCCCTAGGGTCCTCCTTGTTGTTTGGCTTCTTTACAGCTATAGATTTTAGTATGTCTATCTTAAATAGTATGGCTAATATCCACTTATAAGTGAGGATATACCATGTGTGTCTTTCTGCTTCTGGGTTACCTCACTCAGGATGAGTTTCCACCATTTGCCTGCAAATTCCATGATTTCCTTGTTTTTCATTGCTGAGTAGTATTCCATTGAATAAATGTACCACAATTTCTGTATCCATCCTTCCACTGAGGTACACTTAGGTTGTTTCCAGATTCTGGTTATTACAAATAGTGTTGCTGTGAAAATGGTTGAGCAAATGTCCTTATTGAATGGTGGGACATATTTTGGGTACATACCTAGAAGTGGTATAGCTAGATCTTGAGGTAGCACTATTCCTAATTTGCTGAAAAGTGTGAGATTAATCTCCAAAGTCGTTGTACAAGGTTACATTCCCACCAGCAATGGAAGAGGGTTCCCTTTTTCCACTTCCTCTCTGGCATGCATCTTCCATTGAGCATTTCTTTAAGTTTTTCTCCACAATTAGACATTCCTCTGTTCATAATTCTCTGTTTAGCTCTATACTCCATTTTTGAATTGGAATATTTAGTTTGTGATTTTTTATTGTGAGTATTTGGTGATTCATTTCTTGAATTCTTTATGTATTCTGGATATTTGCCCTCTACAGGATTGGTGAAGATCTTTTCCCAGTCTTTAAGCTGTCGTTTTGTTCTGTTGACCATGTCCTTGTCTTTACAGAAGCTTTTCAGTTTCATGAGGACCCACTTATTTGGTGTTCAGTTCAGGAAGTTCCAGACTCTTTGGCACTTTTTCTTCTAACAGCTTTAGTGTGTCTGTTTTTTGTTTTGTTTTGTTTTTTGTTTTTTGTAATTTGTGTCCCTGCTGTAGCCCCCTTCCTTATATCCTCTTAGTCCCACTCTACCTTCCTCTTCCTTCCCTATCCCTTTCCCCTAGTCCACTAATAGAACTCCTCCTCCCTTTCTGTCTGGTCATAGCCTAACAGGTCCCATAAGGGCAGTCTGGATCCTCTTCATCTGTGGGCTAACTAGGTAGCAATCAAGGAGCAGGTAACTGTGTTTATGTCAGAGACAGTGGCACAATCTGTTAGTGTTCAGTACGTATTGAACAGTGTCTGGTTTTATGTTGAGGTCTTTGTACAGGGGTCTTTTCTGAGACTGATACTCCAAACAAGGACCAGACATGGAGATAACCTAGAATCCCTGCTCTGGTGTAGCCTATGGCAACTCAGTATCCAAGTAGGTACCCTAGTAAGGAGAACAGGGACGTTCTGACATGAACTCTTGGCTGGCTCTTTGATCACCTTCCCCATGAGGGGGAATCAGCCTTACCAGGCCACAAAGGAAGACAATACAGCCAATCCTGATGAGGCCTGATAGGCTAGGGTCAGATTGAAGGGGAGGAGAAGCTCCCCTATCAGTGGACTTGGAGAGGGGCATGGGAGATGTGGGAGAAAGGATGAGATTGGGAAAGAATGAGGGAGGGGCTACAGCTGGCATACAAAGTGAATAAAATATAATTAATGTAAAAAATAAAAAATTAATTAAACAACCAACCAAAGAGGTCTTTGATCCACTTGGACTGAGTTTTGTTCAGGGTGATAAATATGGATCCATTTGCTTTTTTTCTACTTGTAGACATCCAGTTAGATTGACACCATTTGTTGAAGATGCTATCCTTTTCTCATTGTATGATTCTGGCTTCCTTTTCAGAAATCAAATGTCCATATGTCTGAGTCTTTGTTTCAGTTCCATTGGCCCAGATCCAGTCTGTTTCTATGTCATTACTATGCAGTTTGTTTTACTCTTGCTCTATAATACAACTTGAGATCAGGGATGGAGTTACCTTTAGAAGATCTGTTATTGTACAGGATTGTTTTAGCCATCCTGGACTTTTTATTTTTCCATATGAAGTTGAGAATTTTTCTTTCAAAATCTATAAATAATTATTTTCATATTATGATGAGAATTTCATTGAATCTGTAGATTGCTATTGGTAGGATGGTCTTTTTTACTATGTTAATCCTTCTGATCCGTGAGCATAAGGAGATCTTTCCAACTTCTGATATTTTCTTCAATTTCTTTCTTCAGAGACTTGATGTTTATTTATTACCTGTCTTTTACTTGCTTGGTTAGAGTTACACCACGGTATTTTATATTATTTATTTGTGGCTATTGTGAAGGGTGTTGTTTTTCTAATTTCTTTCTCAGTGGTTTGTTTTTTGCATAAAAGAGGACTACTGATTTTTTTTTTTGAGTAATTTTGTATTCAGCCAAGAAGAAATTCTCTGGGATTTTTTTGGGTCACTCCTGTGTACTGTCATATCATCTGCAAATAGTGATACTTTGACTTCTTCCTTTCCCATTTGTATCCCCTTTTTCTTATTGCTCAAGCTAAGAGTTCAATTACTATGTTGAAGAGGTACAGACAGAGAGGACAGCCTTGCTTTGTCCCTGATTTCAGTGGGATTAAGTTTCTCCACATTTAGTTTGATGTTGGCTATAGGCTTGCAGTATACTGGCTTTACTATGTTTAGGTTTGTGCCTTGCATCTCTGATATCTCTAAAACTTTAAAAAGGAATGGGCATTGGATTTTGTCAAATGCTTTCTCAGCACGTAAGGAGATGATTAAGTGTTTTTTTTTCTTTTTTTTGTAAATTTCATTTTTATATTAATTACAGTTTATTTGTTTTTTTCTTATCAGTTACATTTTATTAAGTGTGTATCCCAGCTGTGTCCCGATCTCTCATTCCCTCCCAGTCTCTACCTCCCTCCCTCCCTCATCTCCACCGTAACCCTTTCCAAGTCCACTGATGGGGGGGGACCTCCTCCCCATTCATCTGATCCTGTTTTATCAGGTATCTTCAGGACTAGCTGCAAAGCCCTCTTCTGTGGCCTAGCAGGACTGGTCCTCCCTTGAGGGGTGGGGAGGCCAACGAGCCAGTCATTGAGTTCCTGTTAGAAATAGTCCTTGTTCCCCTCACTTTGGGAAACCAATTGGTTACTGAGCTACATCTGAGTGGGGGTTCTAGGTTATATCCATACATGGTCCTTGGTTGAATGTCAGTCTCAGAAAAGACCCTGTGCCCAGATATATTTGGTCCTTGTGGAGCTTCTAGCCTTTCCCCATCAAACTAACTCCCCTTCTTTCTTATGATTCCCTGTACTCTGCCAAAGGTTTGGTCATGAGTCTTTGCTTTGAAAACACTGCTAGTTAGAGTCTTTCAGATGCACTCAGTAGACTCCTGTCATACGTTCAATGCACATCCCATCTCTCTTTCTAAACGAGGATTGGAGGATTGATCATCTTACCCCATGTCCACTCTCTTGATTATCTTTTTTAGGTGTATAGATTTCATTATGTTTATCATATCTTATAGGTCTATGTAAGTGAATATATACCGTGTTTGTCTTTCTCCTTCTGGGATATTTCACTCAGAATGATCCTCTCTATATTCCACCATTTGCCTGCAAATTTCATGATTTCCTCCTTTTTGACTGCTGAGTAGTATTCCATTGTGTAAAAATACCACAATTTCTGTACCCATTCCTCCGTTGATGGACATCTGGGTTGTTTCCAGGTTCTGGCTATTACAAATAAAGCTGCTATAAACATGGTTGAGCAAGTATCCCTTTTGTGTACTTGAGCAAACTTTGGGTATATACCTAGGAGTGGTATAGCTGGGTCTTGAGGTAGCACTACTCCTAGTTGTCTGAGAAAGTGCCAGATTAACTTCCAAAGTGGTTGTACCAGTTTACATTCCCACCAGCAATGGAGGAGGGTTCCCCTTTCTTCACAACCTCTCCAGCATGTGTTGTCACTTGAGTTTTTCATCTTAGCCATGCTGATGGGTGTAAGGTGAAATCTCAGGGTCATTTTGATTTGCATTTCCCTAATGGCTAATGAGGTTGATAATTTCTTTAAGTGTTTCTCTGCCATTCGATGTTCCTCTTTCGAGAATTCTGTTTAGCTCTGTTCCCCATTTTTTAAGTGGATTACTTGGTTTGTTGCTTTTCTGCTTCTTTAGTTCTTTGTATATACTGGATATTAGCCCTCTGTCAGTTAACGGGTGGGTGAAGATTCTTTCCCAATCTGTAGGCAGTCGTTTTGTTTTGATGATGGTGTCCTTTGCTTTACAGAAGCTTTTCAGTTTCTTAAGGCCCCATTTATTGATTGTTGCTTTTACAGCCTGTGCTGTTGGAGTTCTGTTCAGGAAGTTGTCTCCCGTGTCAATGAGTTCTAGGCTGTTCCCCACTTTTTCTTCTAACAGATTTAGAGTATCTGGTTTTATGTTGAGGTCTTTGATCCACTTGGACTTCAGTTTTGTGCAGGGTGATAAATATGGATCTATTTTCATTTTTCTGCATGTAGACATCCAGTTGGTCCAGCACCATTTGTTGAAGATGCTGTCTTTTTTCCATTGAATGGTTTTGGCTTCTTTGTCAAAAATCGAGTATTCATAGGTGTGTGGGTTTATTTCTGGGTCTTCTATGCAGTTCCATTGATCCTCCTTTCTGATTTTATGCCAATTCCAAGCAGTTTTCATTACTATTGCTCTGTAGTACAACTTGAGATCGGGGATGGAGATACCTCCAGATGATCTGTTCTTGTACAGAATTGTTTTGGAGATTCTGGGTTTTTTTGTTTCTCCATATGAAGCTGAGAATCTTTTTTTCATGGTCTGTAAAGAATTGTTTTGGTATTTTGATGGGAATTGCATTGAATCTCTAGATTGCTTTTGGCAGGATGGCCATTTTCACAATGTTAATCCTACCAATCCATGAGCACGGGAGATCTTTCCATCTTCTGATATCTTCTTCAATTTCTTTCTTCAGAGACTTGAAGTTTTTCTCAAACAGTTCTTTCACTTGCTTGGTTAGTGTCACCCCCAGGTACTTTATGTTATTAGTGGCTATTGTGAAGGGTGTTGTTTCCCTAATTTCTTTCTCGGCCCTTTTGTCTTTGGTATACAGGAGGGCTTCTGATTTTTTTGAGTTGATTTTGTATCCTGCCAATTTGCTGAATGTGTTTATCAGCTGGAGGAGTTCTCTGGTAGAATTTCTGGGGTCGCTCATATATACTATCATATCATCTGCAAATAGTGACACTTTGACCTCTTCCTTTCCAATTTTTATCCCCTTGATCTCCTTTAGTTGTCTTATTGCTCTGGCTAGGACTTCAAGTACTATGTTGAAGAGATATGGAGAGAGTGGGCAGCCTTGTCTTGTCCCTGATTTCAGTGGGATTGATTTAAGTTTCTCTCCATTGAGTTTGATGTTGGCTATAGGTTTGCTGTATATTGCTTTTACTATGTTTAGATATGTGCCTTGTATTCCTGATCTCTCCAAGATTTTAAACATGAATGGGTTTTGGACTTTGTCAAATGCTTTTTCAGTATCTAAGGAGATGATCATGTGGTTTTTCTCCTTCAGTTTGTTTATGTAGTGGATTACATTGATGGATTTCCATATGTTGAGCCACCCTTGCATGCCTGGGATGAAGCCTACTTGGTCATGGTGGATGATATCTTTGATTGTGTTCTTGGATTCGTTTTGCAAGTATTTTATTGAATATTTTTGCATCAATGTTCATAAGAGAGATAGGTCTGAAGTTCTCTTTTTTTGTTGGGTCTTTCTGTGGTTTAGGTATCAGGGTGACTGTTGCTTCATAGAATGAGTTTGGTAATGTACCTTCTGTTTCTATTTTGTGGAATAGTTTGAGGAGAATTGGTGTTAGCACTTATTGAAGGTCTGGTAGAATTCCGCGCTGAAACCATCTGGCCCAGAGCTTTTTTTGGAGGGGAGACTGTGAATGACTGCTTCAATTTCCTTGGGGGATATAGGGCTATTCAGTCTTTGTACCTGATCTTGACTTAATGTTGGAAGATGGAATCTATCAAGAAAATTGTACATTTCATTTAGATTTTCAAATTTTGTGTCATATAGGCTTTTGGAGTATGACCTAATGATTGTTTGAATTTCCTCAGTGTCTGTAGTTATGTCACCCTTTTCATCTCTGATTTTGTTGATTTGGATAGATTCTCTCTGCTTTTTAGTTAGTTTGGCTAAGGGTTTGTCTATCTTGTTGATTTTCTCAAAGAACCAGCTTTTTGTTTCTTTGATTCTTTGAATAGTTTTATTTGTTTCTAATTGATTGATTTCAGCCCTGAAATTTGATTATTTCCAGCCGTCTGCTCCTCTTGAGTGTATCTGCTTCTTTTTTTACTAGGGTTTTCAGTTGGGCCATTAAATTGTTTGTATGTGATGTTACGAATTTCTTCTTGCAGGCACTTAGTGCTATAAATTTTTCCCTGAGCACTGCTTTCAATGTGTCCCGTAAATTTGGGTACGTTGTGCCTTTATTTTCATTGAATTCTAGGAAGTCTTTAATTTCTTTCTTTATTTCTTCCTTAACCCAGCTGTCATTGAGTAACAAGTTGTTCAGTTTCCATGTGTGTGTAGGCTGTTTGTATTTCTGTTGTTGTTGAGGTCCAGCTTTAGTCCATGGTGGTCAGATAGAATCCAAGGGATTATTTCAATCTTTTTGTGTCTGTTGAGGCTTGCTTTATGACCAACTATATGGTCTATTTTGGAGAAGGTTCCATGCCATGCTGAAAAGAAGGTATACTCTTTTGAGTCTGGATGAAAAGATCTGTAGATGTCTATTAGGTCCATTTGATTTAGGGTCTCTGTAAATGTTTTTATTTCCCTATTTGGTGTCTGTCTAGTTGATCTGTCCCTTGGTGAGAGTGGAGTGTTGAAGTCTCCCACTATTAGGGTGTTAGGATCAATGTGTGATTTAAGCTTTAATATTGTTTCATTTACGAATGTCGGTGCTCTTGTATTTGGGGCATAGATATTCAAAATTGTGATGTCCTCTTGGTGAATTTTTCCTTTGATGAGAATATAGTGGTCCTCCTTATTTTTTTTGATTAACTTGGGTTGAAAGTCTATTTTATTAGATATTAGGATGGCTACTCCCGCTTGTTTTCAGGAACCATTTGCTTGAAAGACATTTTTCCAGCCCTTTACTCTGAGGTAGTGTTTATCTTTGTTGCATAGGTGTGTTTCTTGGATGCAACAGAATGATGGATCCTGTTTCTGCATCCATTCTGTTAGTCTGTGTCTTTTTATTGGGGAGTTGAGTCCGTTGATGTTGATAGAAACTAGTGACTAACAATTGTTACTTACTTTAGATGTGGGGTTGGTGGTGTCACTGAGTTTCATTGCTTGTATTCTTTTGGTTTTTTTGTTGTGTAGTTATCTATTTCCTCTGTTTCCTTAGATGTAGTTGTTTTCTTTGGTTTGGAGTTTCCCTTCTAGTAACTTCTGTAGAGCTGGGTTAATATGTAGATATTGTTTAAATTTGGTTTTGTCTTGGAAAATTTTGAATTCTCCGTCTATGTTGATTGAAAGTTTTGCTGGGTATAGTAGTCTGGGTTGGAGTCTGTGGTCCCTTAAGGACTGTATGATTTCTGTCTAGGCCCTTCTGGCTTTCATAGTTTCTGTTGAGAAATCTGGTGTGATTCTGATAGGTCTACCTTCATATGTTACTTGGCCTTTTTCCCTTGCTGCTTTTAGAATTTTTTCTTTGTGACGTGTTGTGACATGAAGAATTTCTTTTCTGGTCTAGTCTACTTGGTGTTCTGTAGGCCTCTTGTATGTTTATGGCCATCTCCTTCTTTAAGTTGGGAAAGTTTTCTTCTATAATTTTCTTGAAAATATTTTCCGGACCTTTGAGCCTGATGTCTTCTTTTTCTTCTACTCCTATTATTCTTAGGTTTTGTCTTTTCATGGTGTCCTTGATTTCTTGGATGTTTTGTGTTTGGAAATTTTCTGATTTTATTTTTTTGAGAGACGTGTCAATTTCCGCAAGTGTATCTTCGGCTCCTGAGATTCTTTCTTCCATCTCTTGTGTTCTGTTGGTGATGCTTACCTTTGTAGTTCTTGATATTGTCTCTATGTTCTCCAGCTCCTGGTTTTTCTCTATTTGTGTTTTCTTTATTGATTCTAATTCTGTTTTCATGTCTTGCACCATTTCCTTCATCTGTTTGAATGTGGAGTCCTGCCTTTCAATGACAGCTTCTATTTTTTTGTCCATTGCCTCTCTATGTATCACTAATTGTGCCTCTACTTCTTTGGGTATAATTGCCTGTATTTCTATGAGAGATTTGTTTATTTTTTCTTTATTTGCCTTCATATGTGTGGACATTTCTTTGAGAGCTTTGTGCATTTCTTCTTTGTTTGCCTCAATTTTCGTGGTCATTTCTCTGAGAGCACGATTTGTTTCCTCTTGGTTAGTCTCGATTTCTTTGGCTATTTCTCTGAGGGCTTTGTTCATTTCATCTTTATGAGCCTCTAATAGCTGGAGAAACATAGTTTTGAGGTTGTTCTCTTGTATATCTAGTGAATTGAAGTGTCCATTGTTTTGTGGGGTTGCTGGTGAGGTCATTATGTCCTGATTTTTGTTGGGAGTCTTCTTATGTCTGCCCCTAGCCATCTGGTTATTTATAATCCTCACTGTTTGTTCCTGGAGATTGTAGTTCGGGCTATGATCCTCTCTTGCTGTTTTCTGGACTGTTTTTTCAGGAAGATGAGAGAGGTTCACTGGTTTGGGAGTGTGCACTGTGGTTTCTTTTTTGCCTAAGTAAGGAATGTGATGCTGGCGCTATTCGAGTGTGCTTTTAGCGGGTGCAGTGTGCATGCATGGATTCTCTGACTATTGCAGTGGCCTGCAAGCCATTATTACTCAGTTCTGTCTGAGATCCAGGGATTGTTTGCCTGGATTACACTGGTGGACCGTCAAGGCAGAGGCTTCAGTGTTGGGGTTGCTATCCCAAGAATCACTATGATGCCCACACTAGGGGTGTGGGTGGCAGGGATCTTGTCTGGTTGCTTCTGTGGAGAGGCCCTGGGTCTGGGGCAAACTCTCCCTAGAAGGCTCACTCACTCTCTTGCAGGACCAGTTGGAATGCACAGGGGTTCCCCTTGCTCTCTACTCTCTGATTTGGTCCTGCTGCAGAAAATGCACAGGTAGGCTAACAGTCACCTCTGTGGCACTGCGGCCGCAGGACTCAGTGTCCACCTTTCCTGTGTGCTGCCTCTTTGTCCTTTCCCTCTGCCAGGAGGGGTTATGTTGACTGGTCCCAGGGTGGCGCGGGAAAGAGTTAGGTTGAGTGTTCTCAATCCCAGATCCTGGGCCCAGATCTCTTTGCTAGAAGCAGCCTGGCAGTAGAACCTATGTTTGCTGATCCCGAGAGATAGGGTTGAGTGTCCTCAGATCCAGAGCTTGGGTTTCTCTGCTAGGGGCCGCTGGGTGAGCTGGAGAGAGGGTGTTGTGTCCTTGGCAGGCTGCCTCTCTGTCCTTCCCCTCTGACCTTCCCCTCTGCTAGGGCAAGCTTATGGAGGTGCTCTCAGGGGAGTGCCAGAAGGGGTTGGGGCTTCTCAGTCTGATCCTGAGCTGGGGTTTCTCTGCCAGGGGTCGGGGGAGGGGCGCCAGAGATAGAACTTGCTGCTAGACCTTATTGTGCTGGACCCAGGAGAATCTCAGGACGTGTAGAATGACCACAGACCCAGATCCCGAGCTGTAGTTTGTTTGCTAGGAGCAGCCGGCAGCACTGGAGTTCCAGCACTGTGAAGCCGCTGTGCGCCTCTTTATCCTTCTGCTCTGCAGCGGTAGGGTTATGGCAGCGTTTGGGGAAGTGCCCGAAAGAATTGGGTTTTCTCAGCCCCGATCTCGGGTTGGAGTACAGACAGTGTGGTCTGTGGCAGATTCTGCTGGATGCCTCCTGCCTCCTCCCAAGAGGGAGTAGGGATTTTGACCTGGGCATGAAGCTGCTCTCAGAACGCAGAAGGAGCTCAGTTGTGATGGCAGCGGGTACCTGTGGTCCAAGAGACCTTCCAGGGAAAGACTGGGTGACCAGTAATCAGATTCGCAACTTTGCTTCCCTGTGGGGTTTTCTTGCGACTGGGACTCCCAGTCTCAGGTACCCTTGGGAAAGTGATCGGGACACGCAAGCTTGCGGCACCAGCCCGGAGACCCAAAGCCTGCGTTAGCCGGGATTTCTTCCAGGTTCTGGCTGGGCAGCCTGAGAGTGGACCCGACCGATTCCCACGCCATGGGAGCCTCCCCTCACCTGGGAAACACAATCGCTGCAGTTTTAGGGCCCAGAGTTTAGTCTCCTGGTCACTGCACGGAGTGTGTTGTCCTGCTTCTCAGACACAGTGTTTTCCTGGCCCCGCCATCTTGGCTCCCCTCAGCTTATTTGTTTTCTATCCTAGCTGTAGCCTCCTCCTTCATTTCATCCCAATCCCACTCTCCCTCCCTCAACTCCTCCCATGCACCTCTCCAAGTCCACTGATAGGGGGTGATTATGTGCTATTTCTTTTCTTTCAGTTTGTTTATATGGTAGATTACGTTGATGGATTTATGTATATTGAATTTCTACATGCCTAGAATGAAGCCTACTTGGTCATTGTAGATAATATCTTTGATGTGTTCTTAGATTTGGGTTGTGATAATTTTAATGAGTATTTTTTCATCCATGTTCACGAGAGAAATTGGTCTGAAATTCTCTTTCTTTGTTGGATCTTTGTGTGGATTAGGTATCAAGATAACTATGCCCTCATAGAAAGAGCTTGGTAATGTTCTTTCTGTTGCTATTTCATTCAATAATTTAACGATTACTGTTATTGTCTTTTTTTTGAAAGTCTGGTAGAATTCTGCTCTGAAACAATTTAGCCCTGAACTATTTAGTCTCCATGGATAGGAGACTTTTGATATCAGCTCGAATTTCCTTATAGGATACATGATTATTTTATTTTGTTATTTTTTAATATTAGTTACAGTTTATTAACTTTGTATCCCAGCTGTGGCCTGCTCTTTCATTCCCACCCAATCCCACCCTTCCTCCTTCATCTCCTCCCTGCCCCTTTCCAAGTCCACTGATAGGGGAGATCCTCCTCCCCTTCCATCTGACCCTAGTTTATCAGGTATCTTCAGGACTGGCTGCAATGTCCTCCTCTGTGGTCTAGAAGGTTGCTCCTCCCTCATAGTGGAGGAAGTCAAAGAGCCAGCCATTGAGTTCATGTCAGAAATAGTTCCCCTTACTAGGGAACCCACTTGGATACTGAGCTACCATGGGCTATATATGAGCAGGGGTTCTAAGTTATATCCATACATGGTCCTTGATTGGAGATACAGTCTCATGAAAGACCTCTGTGCCCAGATATATTTGGTCTTTGTGGAGATCCTGTCCTCTCTAGGTCATACTAACTACCCCTTCTTTCATATGATTCCCTGCACTCTACTGAATGAAGGTTTGGTTATGAGTCTTAATATCTGCTTTGATACACTGCTAGGTAGAGTCTTTTGATGCTCAATGTCCTTAGCCATCAGAGAGATGGAAATTAAAACAACTGTGAGATTTCACTTTACACCCATCAAAATGGCTAAGATCAAAAACTCAAGTGACAACATAGAAAGGTTGTAGAGAAAGGGGAATCCTCCTCCATTGCTGGTGGGAATGTAAACTGGTATAACCACTTTGGAAATCAAACTGGCGCTTTCTCAGACAACTAGGAATAGCGCTTCCTCAAGATCCCCCTATACCACTCCTAGGCATATATCCAAAAGATGCTCAAGTACAGAACAAGTACATTTTCTCAGCCATGTTTGTAGTAGCTTTATTCAGAATAGCCAGAACCTGGAAACAACCCAGATGTCCCTCAGTCGAGGAATGGATACAGAAATTGTGGTACTTTTACACAATGGAATACTACTCAGCGATTAAAAACAAGGAAATCATGAAATTTGCAGGTAAATGGTGGGATCTAAAAAAGATCTTCCTGAGTGAGGAATCCCAGAAGCAGAAAGACACACATGGTACATACTCACTTATAAGTGGGTACTAGACCTATGAGATAGGATAAACATACTAAAATCTGTACACCTAAGGAAGGTAAACAAGAAAGAGGACCTGGGGTAAGATGGTCAATCTTCACTTAGAAAGACAAATGGGATGGACATTGGAAGTAGGAGAAAACAAGAACCAGGACAGGAACTAACCTTAGAGGGCCTCTGAAAAACTCTACCTAGCAGTGTATCAAAGCAGATGCTGAGACTCATAACCAAACCTTCGATTATTTTATTTATTTACCTGATCTTGATTCAACTTTTGTAAGTGGAATCTATCAAGAAAATTATCCATTTCATTTAGATTTTCAAATATTGTGGCATATGGGCTTTTGAAATAAGTCTTAATGATTCTTTGGATTTCCTCAGTGTCTGTTATTATGCCCTCCTTTTCATTTCTGCTTTTGTTGACTTGGCATTAGGCATACAACAATTTTAAATCAGCTTCTAGTTGATGCTGAAGCTGATATGCATCTTGAGAAGAACCCTGGCTCCATAAATTACCAGGATTTCTGGATGTGAACCAAGGCTGACTTATAGGCAAGCTGGATACCTATATCAGGCTAAGATATTCTGATGTTTCTTTAAACCGAGTAATCCACAAAATAATACAAAATACAAACCCAAAACCAATAACAAAGCAAAAACTAAATCAAACCAAAATAACAAATAAACAACCCCCCCCCCCAGCACCACCACCAAGTCTGTGTTGCTGGATTAATACTGAATTTGATTATTCTATATTAGAATGGTTGGGGTCCACTCTAAGGCAGTGACTGAAAGTTATGATGGCGATGTATAAAAAGACATGTCCTTTTTAGCATTTCATTAGACTACACAATGATCCTATGTTACATTTATCCTTAATTGCTCATTTGTCTGTCACCGTACCTCATCACTTATGAAAGCTACTCTTGTAGCTTGTCACATAACTTGTCACATCCGGGATAATGAAACCTAAATTAAAAATTTATCTTCATCAAATTGCCCTGTGGGCTTGTAGTTGGGAGTATTTTCACGATTTCTAATTCATGTGGGAAGACACTGTGCCATTTTAGGCATTACTTGGGTTACATAGGAATTGTGCCTGCCGCTCGTGCTTGGCCTCCAGGGCCGGGACTGCGCGCCCGCGGGAGCCGGCGCCGAAGATATGGGGCTCCCTCGGCGCACCTGTGATGTGGGACTGGGGGGGGGGGGAAGCGACCCCGTCGTCGAGAAAACCGGAAGCCCATGGTGACCCCTGGCGACCCGGTTTGTTTTCGGTCGCTTTGCAGACACGGAGGAAGCGAAACCCGGTGGCCTTGGGGACGACCCTGCGTAGCCAGGGTTCAGGCCACAATGGACACACTAGTGGAAGATGACATCTGTATTCTCAATCATGAAAAAGCCCACAGAAGAGAGACTTCACTCTCACCATATCCCGGAGACGAGTCTGTTGCTTCACATTTTGCCCTGGTCACTGCGTATGAAGGCATCAAGAAGAGACTTAAGGACTCAGAGAAAGAAAACTCCTTCTTAAAGAAAAGAATAAGAGCTTTGGAAGAAAAGCTTGTTGGAGCTCGAGTAGATGAAGAAGCAAGTCCTGTGGAACGAGAACAAGTGAATAAGGCCTATCATGCATATCGAGAGGTTTGCATTGATAGAGACAATTTGAAGAACAAATTGGAAAAAATAAATAAAGACAACTCTGAATCTTTGAAAGTATTGAATGAACAGCTACAGTCTAAAGAAGTAGAACTTCTGCAGCTCAGAACAGAGGTGGAAACAGGTGATGAGGAATTTAAATTCACCCTCATCCAACTGGGAGGTGGAAAAGTTAGGCTGTGATTTGAAGATCCATGGTTTAGAACAAGAGCTTGAACTAATGAAGAAAGAATGCAACGATCTCAAGACAGAGCTACAGAAAGCCAAGCAGACGGATCCATCTCAGGAAGACTTTCTGCAGAACAGAGATGTCGTCAGGCCGAGCTCGTCAAGGGAGGAGCATGCTCCACACCAGGGCCTTCTCCACAGTGACAATATGCAGCATGCATACTGGGAACTGAAGAGGGAGATGTCTAACTTACATCTGGTGACTCAAGTGCAAGCAGAACTACTAAGAAAACTGAGAACCTCAGCTGCAGTCAAGACAGCCTGTACCCCAGTAGGATGTGTGGAAGACCTTGGAAGAGACAGCACTAAATTGCACTTGACAAACTTCACCGCAGCTTACAAAAGACATCCCCCTTTGTCACCAAATGGCAAAGCTACTTGTTATGCTCCATCTTCCCCTTTGCCAGGAGATAGAAAGGCTTTCTCAGACAAAGCAGTTCTTCAGTCATGGACAGATAACGAGAGATTGACTCCTAATGATGGTGCAGACTTTCAGGAGCACAATTCCTATGGCAGAAATTCTCTGGAAGATAATTCCTGGGTATTTCCAAGCCCTCCTAAATCAAGTGAGACAGCATTTGGTGAAAATAAAAGCAGAATGTTACCTTTACCCAACCTGCCACCACTGCATTACTTGGATCAACATAATCAGAACTGCCTTTACAAAAGTTAATTTGATGGGACTTGTGATTTGATCAGGAGGACACTAATTCACTAGTTCTCCCAAGGGATTGTTCAGACTGGAAGTGGACTTTGATTACAGTCTTGCAGAGTTCTCCAATATGTACATTTGTACATTCTGCACATTATGTACTTTATTTTCCAGTTATGAGAACCTCTGGTTGTACCTTTAATAACAATCACAAATTTTTGCTTCTTGGAAAAGGAATGAAAACGGAAATTTTAGACATGGTTTTATAAAGTATGTGACCAGTCTAAATACCCATTCAAATAAAGAGTAGTTTTTAATATAAGAGAAAAACCATGTCTGCTGGTTCATATTATACCAAGAAGCAAATGGCAGTGTGAAAAGGTTGCACTTCTTTGGCTTTCTGATGCATAAAGATTTGAAATGTAATGGAGTAAAAGTAGGTTATTACATCTCCGCTGTTCTTCAAGTTTTAAGATTCAAAATCATTTTAAGTAATTTGTGTATACAATTTCAAAGTGCAATTTAAATTCTAAGACTTGAACTAATGACCATTGAAGCCAACTTTTTCCCGTGTATTCAAATCCAAATAGTTAAAAATGATGATGTATGCGAATTAAACTATTATAACCTTATACAAAGTCCAGTTGAAGTAGAAAGAACATCTCACAGAGCAGTGTGTTCAGTGAGTCATAGTGAACTCACCATGTAGTCATTTTCAGCAGAGCAGCTGTCTGTTTTACACATACACAGAACAGCTTATGCACAGATAGGACATTTGAAAAAGTAAATCCTAATTAACTTCATCTAAAACTAAATTTTATGCTGTATAATTATGAAATATCCCTTAAGTGGCCAATCACTTGTAAATAAGTAAAGAAATAAAGAAGATGGCTTCATGTGGAAATTAAATTCCTTCAGGGTCAAAACAAAGAGTATTAGTGATCATGTATTACCTGTGTGATGTAAGAAGACTATCCATTCCTAAGTGGCATTTCCTACATCCTCAATTTAAAGGACCTCTGATCTCGTGCTGAATCCCATGCAGAGCCCGGCAGTGTTCACCATTCAGTTATCTCACTCACTTACTCATGCCTGCCCTGATTAATGGAATTGATGTCAGATACTGGATTGTGTTCTGACCAATGAACACAGCTGACTCAAGGGAGTACAGGCTCCTGCCAAGTAATAGAACAAAACCCAATATGCATAAAACAAACACGAGCCTCCAGACTCCAGCTGAGGGAACTAACTACCTATATAATAAGAAAGCGGATTTGTTTCTCTTGTGGCTGCGGAGGCCTTCATCTCATGTCTAATGTAGCTTACTGGTTTGCCTTTTTTAAACCAAGATTAGAAGTTTCTTCTGTAAAGAGAGTCTTATAATGTTTTGTACAATGCCAAGAATTTGTTTTAATTAAAATTATTTTTGTTCTTAAAATGGAATTAGATGTGAAATACTGTCCTTGCCTATGTATATTTCCAAAGTCTGGTATTAATTTTATTTCTCCAAAAATATTCTGAATGGAGCAAGTTTCCTCTAACCATTGTAAGTTATCAAAAAGGATCACCAGAACAGTCTGATGTTCTTAACAGTTGAAAGTATTTAATGCCCTATGTAAGACTTCTTTAGCTAGAAAGATGAACCCTAAAATATTTTTGCCTAGCCAGAAAATGTTTTAAGTATACACTTACATTGTCAGTTCTGTGTTTGAAGGGGTGGCATGGTAGCATCTATATCTTGTAATTCATTAAAATTTGCACTTTGGTTGGTTCTTTAAAAAAAAAAAGAATTGTGCCTGCAGGAGACAACTTCCTGAACAGAACACCAACAGCACAGGCTCTAAGAGCAACAATCAATAAATGGGATCTCATGAAACTGAAAAGCTTCTGTAAAGCAAAGGACACCATCATCAAAACAAAACGACTGCCTACAGATTGGGAAAGAATCTTCACTAACCCTTTATCTGATAGAGGACTAATATCCAGTATATACAAAGAACTAAAGAAGCTGAAAAGCAGCAAACCAAATAATCCAATTAAAAAATGGGGAACAGAGCTAAACAGAGAATTCTCAACAGAGGAATATCGAATGGCAGAGAAACACTTAAAGAAATGCTCAAGCTCATTAGCCATCAGGGAAATGCAAATCAAAACAACCCTGAGATAACCTTACACCCATCAGAATGGCCAAGATGAAAAACTCAAGCGACAACACATGCTGGAGAGGTTGTGGAGAAAGGGGAACCCTCCTCCACTGCTGGTGGGAATGTAAACTGGTACAACCACTCTGGAAATCTATCTGGCGCTTTCTAAGACAATTAGGAATAGTGCTTCCTCAAGACCCAGCTATAACACTGCTAGATATATACCCAAAGTTTGCTCAAGTACACAAAAGGGATACTTGCTCAACCATGTTTATAGCAGCTTTATTTGTAATAGCCAGAACCTGGAAACAACCCAGATGTCCATCAACGGAGGAATGGGTACAGAAATTGTGATATTTTTACACAATGGAATACTACTCAGCAGTCAAAAAGGAGGAAATCATGAAATTTGCAGGCAAATGGTGGGATCTAGAGAGGATCATTCTGAGTGAAATATCCCAGAAGGAGAAAGACAAACACGGTATATATTCACTTACATAGACCTATAAGATATGATAAACATAATGAGATCTATATACCTAAAAAAGATAATCAAGAGAGTGGACATGGGGTAAGATGATCAATCCTCCAATCCTCGTTTAGAAAGACAGATGGGATGTGTATTGAATGTATGACAGGAGTCTACTGAGTGCATCTGAAAGACTCTAACTAGCAGTGTTTTCAAAGCAAAGACTCATGACCAAACCTTTGGCAGAGTACAGGGAATCATAAGAAAGAAGGGGAGTTAGTCTGATGGGGAAAGGATAGGAGCTCCACAAGGACCAAATATATCTGGGCACAGGGTCTTTTCTGAGACTGACATTCAACCAAGGACCATGTATGGATATAACCTAGAACCTCTGCTCAGTTGTAGCCTGTGGTAGCTCAGTAACCAATTGGTTTCCCAAAGTGAGGGGAACAGGGACTATTTCTAACAGGAATTCAGTGGCTGGCTCTTTTACCTCCCCACCCCCCAAGGGAGGAGCAGTCCTGTTAGGCCACAGAGGAGGGCTTTGCAGCCAGTCCTGAAGATACCTGATAAAACAGGATCAGATGAATGGGGAGGAGGTCCCCCCCATCAGTGGACTTGGAAAGGGGCACGGTGGAGATGAGGGAGGGAGGGAGGGACTGGGAGGGAATGAGCGAGTGGGACAGGGCTGGGATACAGAGTTAATAAAATGTAACTGATGAGAAAAAAATAAAATTAAAAAAAAAAGAATTGTGCCTGAACATGAGCCTGAAGGCAAGTTATACGCATTGCATCATATTGGTTTTACTACTGTTTTATCAGAGCAACAGAAAGCAAAAAGAGAAGAAATTAGTTAGGAGAATTGAGATGTTGCTGAGATAGACTAAAGCATGTATTTTTGAAAGGATTGTGAAAACATTTGTGTATACTGGGTAAGAAAAGCCATTGAGTGCTTAAAGCTCAGTGAACCATTGTGGGAACTAGAAAAATAATACTAAAAGCAACTTAGACATTAGAGGCTTGTGCAGTTTCAAATAGAAGCAGAGTCTATCGTGAATGTTTATGTGATATTTTGGATTAATAATTAATGGAAATAAAACCTGTACTTCACTGAGATAATGTATTATGGTCTCTTGGTAGTATTTCTTTAAGATTGGCACAAAGAGTCTATAGCCAGTGCTTAAGAGGAGAATTAATGGCTGCATCTTCAGTGTATTGCAGAACTTAGTAACTCTCAATAGTTTCCTACATAATACTGGCTTTGGCAGAGTGAAAATTTTAATATTTAAGGGGATATTATGATAATCTGAGGCTAGGAAGGCTTGGAATTATGTGTTAGAATTGGAATAACTAAAGAAAAGCCAGGAGAAGTGATTCAACCCCAGTTGCAATGGAAGTCACTGAAAATTAGACATACTGTAAGTTATTTGCCAATGAAAACATTAGCTGTACATTAGAGCCAGAATGTGCCTACTACCCACCCTTTGTGTGATGAAGATATAAGGGCTAGAAAAGTGGACTTGAACAAGCATTTTGCAGCCCAAAAAGTATTGAACATTTCTCATATATCAAACATTGAGCTGCAAGAGTTGGACTTAACTAAAGTATGATTGTTCTATGTCATTGTTCTTCTTCTTAAGAATGGGGAATATTTAATTTAAAACATTTTTATGAGTCCACAGATAACAGACATTGAAAAATTTTAAACACTGTGACACTTTTAAGATTGACTGAATTTTATATTGGGGTATTAACATAATATCTGTAGTAAAGGAATGACTATGATTAAACAGTAAATTTCTTTTGTGTCAAGTTGTCAAGTGTTAGAGTTTTTATGACTTGTCTTCATTGTCAACTTGACAGACGCATGGAAAAGTAATCAACTGAAGTATTGTGCCCTTCTGATTAACCTAGAGACATGTCCATGGGGCATTTCTTTGCCTGAACATGATGTAAGATGGTCCATCCCACTATATATAGGCCAATGTCTAGGTGTTTATAACAGCAGCCTTAGAAATTTAATTGAATTCAAACCTGAGAATAAGCTAAAAAGAAGTGCCCTTAAATGGTTTGTGCTTCAAGCTTTTTCCTTGAGGTTTTTCCCTGATTTCACTGATAAAGATTTTACCCTGAAAAAAATGAAATGAATACTTCCAATATCAAGTTGCTTTGGTTGTGGTGCTTCTCAAAGCAACAGAATACAAACTAGAACACCACTCTAAAGTCATACTTGTCTCTTGACTTATTTTGTATTTCAGTGTGATGCTAACTCAGATGACCAATGGCTGTGAAAGCTGCATAGATGTATAAAACTGAAATAAATCAAAAGAACAGAATGTCTTAGGAATGGATTTAGAATTACACAATGTGATAATGCTACATTGTCATAAGTACTTTTATAGAACTTTTCAACATTACAATACTGTTTAAATTTAATTTTTCTTACCTTGATCCTCCTCTATGGAACTTTCATATTTATTTGTTTAGTTAGTTCTTAGGCTCAGTAATTAATTTACCTCTCCCTGTTAATTCCCATCTTCATCTGAGAAAATTTGTGTATTTCCTAGTTTGGAATTTAGAGTTTGGTTTTAGGTAATGGTTTAATGATAAGAACCTTCATGAATATACTATCATATTCAGTAACACTTATAATCTATCCAGGTTCTGAAATTGCTTGTATAATTTATGAATATGCATCAATATAATTGAATATTATCACTTTAGTATGTGGTTAGTAATATTCGCAGTCCTACAATCATAGGGTTTTTGAGAACTAGAGCAATGATATAATCAGCAAAGTATTTGCCATTCAAACATCACAAACTTAATCAGATCACAGAAAAGATGAGAATGATACCTTGAATCACAGAGCTAAAAAGGCAGAGAAAGAAGAGTCCTTGGGGATTGCTGGTCACCCTGTGTTGTTGATTTAAGAGAGCCCAACTTCTCAGTAAGAGAAAAATAAAGCCAGGTTCAACTGAAAGAGAAAGCCAATGTCAATTTTTGGCCTGTATATGCATATGTACACATGTGAGTGTGCACCTGTATAAACACACAAACATCACACACTCACATCCACACAATTGGACTTCATAGGTTTCAAATATGTAAATGCAGTTAATAATATTTAATTTAAAACTGTGGGTTATAGCTCACTAACTTTCTTTTCATTTTGTACACTTGAAAGTTGAAATGTGATCTAAACAGTAACAATAGTGATAACACACCAAATGCAATACTTTTCTAGTGCAGACATTTTATGGTGAGCGTCAAAGTTGATCAATGATATAAGATATTAAATACGCAATTTAATTGTTGAATTTTTCATCCTTTTGCCTAGTGGTCATTTAAATGAAGCATATTATCTTTATAGGTGGATTTTACAAAAATTATTAAATTCATTGCTATTGGTTTTTTAAAAATGAATTACCTTAAACCACTAAAGATGAGTGTAACAAACCAACAGCTAATTTTTTCTTAAGTACACACCTATGTTTGCCATTACTATATAATAGAGTAGTAGGAAACTGTAGTCAGATAATTATATAGAATAAAAAGAACATAACTTTGATTTTGAAAATATGAAAATTATATATCCTCCCTCATGCAAAAAATTCTGAAAGCTATGAAAAAAGACTGTTGTAATAAATCCAGAAGAGTTTCAATACAAATTGTCAGTATTAAAAATAAGTAGCATTTATAGGTACAAGTTGTAAATACTTGAAAAAAGAAGTGAAGAAAAGTGTCTTAGTACATCTAGCAAAATAATTGCATCAAATGTAACTAATATTTAATACAATCAAGAAATGTTGATGAAAGTAATTGAAGATATGAATAAGTAGAGAGGTATCGTATTCAATGGAAGAATAAATCAATGTCTGTGTACTTGACTTGAAGTGCATAAAGTGATAAATTTATAATATTTTGAAAGTATTCATGAAATTTTTAAATAATAAGAAGATATATCTCAATATTAAAAATTGTTTATAAATTGGATTCAACATAGGAAAGACAACAGTGTAAAGCAGAGCAACTACCTTGTCAGTGTCTGGGGAATAGCTGGTGTTGGGATGCAGGTACATAAACAAGAGTGTTCCATAAAACAAGGTGACAGCTATGAGATGGGATGTACAGGTGGAGAAGGTTTTGCTCCTGCCTCCTGGAGACTTGATGCTGAAAACAGTGATGAGGATGCAGAAGTAAGAGATGAGGATGACCACAAAGGTGCCAGTCTGAACTGAACCACATAAGGCAAAGAGCAGAAGCTCATTAATATGAGTATCTGCACAAGATAAAGCAAGAAGAGGTGGTATTTCACAAAAAAAGTGGTTGACAATGTTGAAGCCACAGTATGGAAGCATGAACGTGAGGGACACGTGAACCAGAGAAGCAAGAAGAGGTGGTATGTCACAAAAAAAGTGGTTGACAATGTTGAAGCCACAGTATGGAAGCATGAACATGAGGGACACGTGCACCAGGGAGGTCACACTTCCACTAAAATATGCCAACACAACAAGGCTGAGGCAGACCCTTCGAGACACTAGTGTGCTATAAAGCAGTGGTTTACAAATGGCTGTGTAGCGATCATAGGCCATTGCAGCCAGGATAAGGCACTCTGCATCTGCAAAGCATGCAAAGAAAAACATCTGTATTGCACATCCATGGAAAGAAATGCTCTTCTTGGAGACTAAGCATTTTAGGAGCAATGGCTGTAGAATAGCTGATATCTAAGAAAGATTGCTAAGAAAGTGGTACATGGGGGTTTGAAGGCTTAAATCAATATTAACTAAGATTATAAAGCCCATATTTCCTACCACAGTTAATGTATACACTATGAGAAATACTAAAAACAGCATGACTCTGAATGGCAGATATTCTGTGAATCCGATAAATATAAACTCTGTTGGCCTGGTATAGTTTGTTTGCTGCATCTTCTCGGGCTTCTTGCTTTTCTCATTGACAGTCGGTGATATCCAGCAATATGAAGTTGCCTGGGTAATGGATGAAACAAGGTCCTTGTTTTCTCTTCTAAGGAAGCAAGGGGAATTTTTTTAATAGGATAGATGACATTTTAAGTAAATAAAGTATTGGAAATAATTTCATTATATATAATTTCTTCTTCATTAATAATAACAGTACTTACTCCATTTGTTGCATATACAGTGTGGCATTAATATGATCAAGCATATTTTATAACTCTAAAATATATTAGAAACCTTTATGTTTGTCTAGAGGGTACTGTCATAATTTTATAAAATAAGCCACATTTGTGAGAACATACTTATTTATTTTTATTGGAAACAACAGAACAAGTAAACAGGCAAAATAATAATAATTGCTCAAATGTTGCTAAATGTAAATAAACTGTAATCATTATAATATCAGTACTGTAACAAGAAACAACACCATATACAGTAACTTTCTATTCATTGAGCTATGATTATTCCTATTTCTAGGAACTAGAACTGGGGTACAGTTTCATACAACACTTGTTTATCCATGGTAACTGGTAGTGATGAGGCTGACGATGGTCCTGACTGAAGCAATAAATAACTAATATAAGTTATGAAGTATGGAGAGTAGACAGTATATTTGCATGTCTCATTTTATTTAGATTTCTTGGTTGTCATAAAAAGGTTAGAGAATTTTTTTTACAGGTGGGACTAAAACAAAATAGAATTAATTTATCCAAGTTCATTTGTTGAGTGTTCCCTTGTCTTTTTCCTTAAAATCCTGCAATGCTTCTGATCTTGAATGGTTTTATCCTGCCATGAGAATTTTAGGTTAGGTTATAAAATTAAAGAATATTAGCTAAAATAGAGGATCTTAGAAATGATCTCACCCATATTTTCTTTTTTTTTTTTTTTTTGGATGAAGTGTCTGAATCCTTTGAAAAGAACCATCCAACAAGGAACATGTTCACTAATGATTTCCACATTTATCACTGTATTGCCTCTTTCAAAATCATGCTGTAGATGTATAAAAAGATAGTAGTTCTTTATTATGTGATTATTATTAGTGTCAGTACCATCATGACCATTAAGTCAGACAATACCACACAGGGAAATGCTAAATCTTCCAATCTAATATTTAAAATGGATACAAAACAATTGAGTGAGTGAGACACAGAAAATGGACAGAGAAAATTTCAATAAAAAGCTTCTTTTATGTATTTGTCAACAATTTAACAAAAGGTTCACGTAAATATTAAAGAATTAAGAAACTCCTAGAAAAACAATTAGGGAGATTTTCTACCATTGATTCTAAAGGCTCTGAAACGTGGAGAGTCAGCTTCCTTCTCTTGGCAGTAAGTAAAGAACAGACGGCACAGTGCTTCTGTGTAATTGTCATAGGGGAGCACTTTGATCTCTTAGCCCACATGAAGGCTGACTCTCATAAGGCGTCAACAAAGGTGCATAGCATTTAAAGCACAAACATTAACTTTGTAACATTTACCTTAGATGTTTTCTTGCTGTGACAGGGATTAAGTTTCTTAGGCCAACACCATCTAAGACCATCCACAGTGGAACATATTTTGTTTTGGATACACTGTCTCTCCCCAGGTTTCAAAACCTAAGCTAAATCTTGTCAGAGATCTTATAGTCCACTGACAAGTGGGACATTATCCCAGAGTGATTTTCATTCCCTGTGGACAACTGTGTCAACAATTATTTTTTACAGAGATGTGACTTTCTTTTAAATGAAATAAAATGAAGAGTGCTAACATTATTGACTACTGTGTAGGAATAAACATCACATTTGTTTTTATCACAAGAAGATACTTTATAACAAACCCTAACAGTAGAATGACTTGATTATTTTTTATTGTCATGGATCTACTTTCTGTGAATATACTATGTGAATTTAGCTACTGCAAGAGCCTTTGAAATATGTAGTAATGTGAGAAAAATACAAAGTACAGTGTCAAGGAAATTTGGAAAGCTGCTGTCTAAGAGACATGATCATTTTCTCTGTGAATTATAGAATTCAGTAAGAAA
The DNA here is from genome assembly GCF_030254825.1 of Meriones unguiculatus. NCBI lineage: Eukaryota > Metazoa > Chordata > Mammalia > Rodentia > Muridae > Meriones > Meriones unguiculatus. Next base: position 90,031,679 of record NC_083350.1, read on the forward strand.
AGCATCTTGAGTACAACAATTAGCAGCAGACAAAAATCCCAGACATGATAGGCAGAATTAATGGATAAAATTATTTTTAGGTCAGTTCCATTTCTGGAGAGTTTAGGCTATGGTTTTGAAGTACATGTGTTTTCAGCATTAGGAACTTTAACTTTCCACATCAAAGGGTAATCAAGAGAAAAGGCAATAGTTTGTATATTTGGGAGACTCTTGTACCGCCATGGACAAGTCAACAGAGTGCTTTTTATGGGGCTTTTATTAGGTAGCATTTGGAATGTAGAGAGAGCACCATCTGTCAAGATAAAATCTTTCTCTGAAATGGCCTCCTCTGTGAAGGTGTCATACAAGATTCCAAAGAAGGAGGACACCCATCACTTCCACACATCTGTGACACTTATACTGACCAGGAGGGCAGGAAAACCTTAGGTGTGTAGCAGTGTCATGCACACAGTGGCGTCAGTAACCAACGCCTCTCTAATTGAACTTAAGACCTGTTCAACAAGAGAGATGCTATACCTATTACTAAGTTACTACAAAGTGCTAGCGAAGTCATGGTTATTAGAGGAGAATCTTTAACCTCTAACATTCTAAACCAGCATAATCCCTTTTAGCAATCTATGAACATTTATCCTTATACCCACATGTAAGCATAATCTTCATTCTTCATAAAGGAAATTTCTCTTTGCAACAGACAGGGACCATTACAGTAAAATGCAACTAATGAAAAGGCAGACTTTTGGGTACCAGTCCCAAAGAATATATGTACAAAACACTCCCTCACCTAAGGCTCACGGAGCATTCCAAATGAAAAGATGGAAAGAGTATAAGAGACACAGGACTGGGAAGTTTGCTGTGAGATTGTGTCTCCTAATAATGTTAAAAGCTACACATATAAAGTTTCACTAACACGCCCTTTCAAATATGAGTGGAATAAAAATGACCCCAACAAACATGCCGTACTGGTCAGGGAAAACTTCAAGCCTACACAAAGGAGCATCTGAGTAATCTAGGAGCAAAAGGATGTGTGGGAGAGAGATTGCTAGTAGGATAGGAAAGGGAGAATTGATAAAATTTTATTATAATCTCAAAGAAGAAATAATAGTTTTGCTGGGCTGGAGTAGGTCTCTCTCTCTCTCTCTCTCTCTCTCTTTCCTTTTTAAAATTGAAATTGGTCACTTTAGGGGGAACAAAAAGCAGAGCTAAAAGGCCCACAACTAGGAATAAGCATATAGTGGCCTGGCTTTGAGATTGTCCCATCATACTTAACTGGCAGGCCAGCAAGCCAGCCTTACTAGGGTTAGGGAAAAGCATGTCCAGCCTTTTTCTCGGGCCAGGGAAGGGAAGAAGGGCGCCAGCCATCTTTGTTATCTAGATATACCTACTTCCACATATGTATGCCTGTCAGGGCTTTGTGTAACTATTAGTCTTTTAGGACTATTTCCTAGAATTACAGTTTTGTTTTTTTCTCAATAATCTTGATGACCAGTAAGAAATTACTTCAAAATTTAGATACTAGTATAATAAATGATGATAAAGACAATCAATAACTAAAAAGTATTTTGAAGAATATTATTTTGAAGAAGCTGAATTTGGGCTTTTTGTTTTGTTTAGCTTTGACAAACCTTTAAATTCTAAGCAGTAATTGACTGAGGCCTGATAAAGTCCACATAAGTGTGCAAAATCTTCTTCAGTGACTAGTGTTTATTTTTTCTTTTTACTTATTTTTTTCTTTAACAATTAAAGCAGTATTTCCCAATATTTCAAATGGCAAGACTTATTTAAAATCCTTTAAATGATGACAATAACATGTAACTTACTAATGTCAAAAAACTATAAAATGGATAAAATAAAAAAAAAATGACTCAGGGCAAGTAATGTACTTAATTTATAAGGTAGAAAACTTATTTTAGATGTCTCTCCACAGGAAGAGCTTCTCATTTAATAGACAATGATTCATGTATGTACATAAAAAACTAGCAATCTGCAGTAAGGGGACAATGAGTGTGAAAAATAAAGAGGCATAAAGTGCTGAAAAGATCCCACAAAGAAAATGCCCAGGAACTGCCATGACCTGTGACAGGAAGATCTCTGGGACATACAGAGTTTGGGCAGCTGTCCTTGACATTAATTTTATACACAGTTCCAAAAAAAGTATGATTCTAATGTGAACGTAACTCTTCCACAGTTTTACCAGAAGTGAAGATTGATACATGTAAAATATCTGATTTGTTCTCTGCATAAATTTGAGGAGAGGAGTATGTCTATTTTTAAGGACTACATCATCAGAGGACAGAAAATTGGACCAGCTCTATGCCTCAAGATGTGCTTGTGATACAACCTGACGGGTCACATGCAATTCCAGGCCTTGTACTGAACATGTAGTACACATGTGTAATGCCAGTACTCGTAGGCCAAGACGGGAAGCAGGGAGAAAAATGCATGAAGTTTGAGGGACAGTTTTCTTGGAATATGTTGGACAGCAGGACAATGAAAAGAAAATACTTTTTCTACAAAGTTGTATGTAAAAAGGAATTTCTGAAATTGCCCTCTAACATCCACATAAGATCCACGGTATGTGTGTGTATGGCATGTACACACACACACACACACACACACACACAAATAAATAAATGCATATTATAAGAGGGTGTCTGGTGAACTGCAGGTAGCTTTTAATCTTCATAATTTTTGTTTGTTTTCTATTTTTGTGGTTGTTTTCATACTTTGTTGGTCCACAAAAGGAAATTATCAATATGTTTGCCCCATTTTTGGAAAAGAGATGCAAAAAATATACAGTATTTATTTTCACATTTGTTCTTGTGAGATTTTTAGGAAAAACAGCAACTACAATAAAATAGTTTTCATATCACTATTTGTTGAAAGAATACAAATATCAGCAAGATTAGAGATGGCCCGTTTAATGAAAAGTGGAAATACTTGCAGCATACATACTAAATGTTTGTGCTTCACTCAGTCATATTGCGGTAGGTGAATAACAAGACAGTCTACCAGAGAAGTTCACTGTTAATTTGCGCATGTGATGTCCCCAGTGGGCCTGGTTATTGAATGACTGGTCACTAATTATTTTGAGATGTCTAGAAACTTCAGTGGTGTGCACGGCTAGAGTCCTTTCTCAGGAGACCTGGCTGTAGAGCTTATGTCTGGCCTACTGAATCTTCATTTATCACTACATATTGTCTTTCAACAGGTTATTAGCCTGCTTTACAGTAACTTTAAAACCAGAAATAGAGAGCACACAAAACTATGGGCCAAAAACAAAACAAAAACCAAAAACAACCCTTTAATTGATTTCTACGAACTATTTGGCAACAGGAACTTTTATTTTTAAAAATAAATACAATAAATACGTTTGAGCCTTGTTTTGGCTATAATATAAAATGCATTTATTATGTGCTTTCAGTTTTGGACATGACATTAATTTTATATACAACTGAAGGCATTTCTGACACCAGTAAATCCTCTTATAAGTTAGAACTTTGTGCTCATTCAAGGAAGAATGAACCCTGGAAAGTGTTCTATACCTCATCCTTTTTCAAATTTAGAAAGGGATGGTAAACAAATAAATGCACAATATTCTGTGTCTGTGTGTGTATGTGTGTGTGTGTGTGTCTCGCTATATATATACATATATACATATATACATATATATACACATATATGTATTTAAATTATGTATACACACACACACATATATATATGTATGTATGTATATACATACAGTACCCTTTTCAGAACATTCAGGGGGATCAGAAGTACAAGGTCATCCTCAAGCTTCATAGTAAGTTCAATGTATCAATCAAGCAGTCTCAAAACAAAACAAAAAAATGATGTAATTTCACCATAATTCTATTTTTTATTTTTTTTATCAGTTACATTTTATTAACTCTGTATCCCAGCCATGTCCCAATCCCTCATTCCCTCTCAGTCTCTCCCTCCCTCCCTCATCTCCACCGTGCCCCTTTCCAAGTCCACTGATGGGGGGGACCTCCTCCCCATTCATCTGATCCTGTTTTATCAGGTATCTTCAGGACTGGCTGCAAAGCCCTCCTTTGTGGTCTAACAGGACTGCTCCTCCCTTGGGGGTGGGGAGGCCAACGAGCCAGTCATTGAGTTCCTGTTAGAAATAGTCCTTGTTCCCCTCACTTTGGGAAACCAATTGGTTACTGAGCTACCGCAGGCTACATCTGAGTGGAGGTTCTAGGTTATATCCGTACATGGTCCTTGGTTGAATGTCAATCTCAGAAAAGACCCTGTGCCCAGATATATTTGGTCCTTGTGGAGCTCCTATCCTTTCCCCATCAGACTAATTCCCCTTCTTTCTTATGATTTCCTGTACTCTGCCAAAGGTTTGGTCATGACTCTTTGCTTTGAAAACACTGCTAGTTAGAGTCTTTCTGATGCGCTCAGTAGACTCCTGTCATACGTTCAATGCACATCCCATCTGTCTTTCTAAACGAGGATTGATCATCTTGCCCCATGTCCACTCAATTGATTATTTTTTTAAATGTATAGATTTCATTATGTTTATCATATCTTATAGGTCTATATAAGTGAGTATATCCCATGTTTGTCTTTCTCCTTCTGGGATATTTCACTCAGAATGAACTTTTCTAGATCCCACCATTTGCCTGCAAATTTCATGATTTCCTCCTTTTTGATTGCTGAGTAGTATTCCATTGTGTAAAAATACCACAATTTCTGTACCCATTCCTCCGTTGATGGACATCTGGGTTGTTTCCAGGTTCTGGCTATTACAAATAAAGCTGCTATAAACATGGTTGAGCAAGTATCCCTTTTGTGTACTTGAACGAACTTTGGGTATATACTTAGGAGTAGTATAGCTGGGTCTTGAGGAAGCACTATTCCTAATTGTCTTAGAAAGTGCCAGATAGCTTTCCAGAGTGGTTGTACCAGTTTACATTCTCACCAGCAGTGGAGGAGGGTTCCCCTTTCTCCACAACCTCTCCAGCGTGTGTTATCGCTTGAGTTTTTCATCTTGGCCATTCTGATGGGTGTAAGGTGATATCTCAGGGTCGTTTTGATTTGCATTTCTCTATTTCTCTGATGGCTAATGAGGATGAGCATTTCTTTAAGTGTTTTTCTGCCATTCGATATTCCTCTATCGAGAATTCTGTTTAGCTCTGTTCCCCATTTTTTAAGTGGATTACTTGGTTTGCTGCTTTTCAGCTTCTTTAGTTCTTTGTATATACTGGATATTAGTCCTCTGTCAGATAAAGGGTTAGTGAAGATTCTTTCCCTATCTGTAGGCAGTCATTTTGTTTTGATGACGGTGTCCTTTGCTTTGCAGAAGCTTTTCAGTTTCATGAGGTCCCATTTATTGATTGTTGCTCTTAGAGCCTGTGCTGTTGGTGTTCTGTTCAGGAAGTTGTCTCCTGAGCCAATGAGTTCTAGGCTGTTCCCCACCTTTTTTTCCAATTGATTTAGAGTATCTGGTTTTATGTTGAGGTCCTTGATCCACTTTGACTTTAGTTTTGTGCAGGGTGATAAATAAGGGTCTATTTTCATTTTTCTGCATCACCATAATTCTTAATTGAAATTGAGCATAAATTTCTGAGTGTAATTTATCTAATTTTATTTGACCCATTATTTATACAATGGATGACATATTTAAAAATAAAATCCATTTGTCATTATAAATATATAGGGAAAAACAATTCAAGCAACTGCATGATCACAAACCACATTAAATATAACTCTCCTCTATTTGTGAAGGCATTTCATTTCAGCTTTTTTTTCCTCCAAGTTTTTGGTGTTAATGCCTGTCCTTTTATGTTTGTTTGTTTGTTTTGTTTTTTAAGGTTTATATTATGTAAACAATGTTCTGTCTGCTTGTACACCTGAACACCAGACCAGGGCACCAGACCTCATTATTTTGTTATTTTGTATTTTTAAAAATTCTGCCTCCCCGCAGTGGTTCTTTCACTCCTACCCTTTCAATTCCTCCCTCCCTCCCCCTTCTCCATGCATGTCCATCCCCAAGTCCACTGAGAGGGAAGGTCTTCCTTTCCTTCCTTCTGATCTTAGTCTATTAGGTCTCATCATGAGTAGCTGAATTGTCTTCCTCTGGCTGCTCCCCCCTCGGGGTGGGGGGCAAATGATGAAAGAGTAGTCCAATCAGTTCATGTCAGAGTCAGTCTCAGTTCCCATTACTATGGAGGCCACTTGAACACTGAACTGCCATGGACTACATCTGTGCAAGGGTTCTAAGGCATCTCCATACATGGACCTTGGCTGGAGTGTCATCTCAGAAAAGACCCCTGTGCCCAGATTTTTTGGTTCTGTTGTTACGCTTTTGTTGTTGCTGTCCTCTCCAGGTCTTACTATTTCCCACTTCTTTAATTAGAGTCCCTGCACTCTGCCCATTATAGATGGTTGTGAGCTACCACGTGGATGCTGTGAATTGAACTCAGGACCTCTGGAAGAGCAGACAGTGGTCTTAACCTCTGAGCCATCTCTCCATCCTCAATGCCTGTCCTCTTTGCTTATTTAAATAAATTAACTAAATAAATAAGCAAAGGGTCTCATGAGCGGCAATCTTTTGACACAGTTTTTAAGTTGCACTCAAAGCTTATAGAAGCAGCAATTACATATAGGGTAAGGATTGTAAGTGGTGACTATTCTGGGAGGAAAATGAACAAAGACTGAAGCAATTCAGATGGTTATGAAACTTTTTTTCTTTACTTTTAAGTTAATGAATCCCATCGACAATTGTATAATTACTTCAACTTGGGAGTAATGCTGGCATTACAAGAATGTTTCTTTTTTTTTTTTTCAATGCAGTTTATTCAGGAACCTTGAACAATCATTGGACCCTGGGGAAAGCCAGCCCACAGCTTAAATAGCCTCTGGGTAGCCAACACCAGCGTGCCCCGTGGGCAATGCAGATAGGTCCACATACATGGAAGCAAGCCAGCTCCTTGGCCTTAGCCAAATATGGAGTTGTTTGTGACAGAGAGCACTCACCATCAGGAAGGTGGAAGGCGGAAACCAGCTCCATCTTTAAGGCACGGCATTACGCAGCTCTCTACAGTTCCCCCTTTTTTGTTTTAGACGCATCAGGCAAGAGTAGAGGTCTGATCTCTGATATTAGAAATAAATGGGGACTTTGTACCCATGTTCATTTAGGTGTCATCCACCCAAAGAGCATCAGACCCGTCCGATACCTTTTTCTCACAGGCAGGACCTGGGGCATTAACCTGCATGCAATCAGACTTGCTCTTCTCTGGGTCCAAAGCGGCTGACCCTGAGTGCAGTGCTTAGCCTCGCATCCCGAGCATAACATTTTAGCTTTTTATGGTAGCCATGCTTGGGGAGACTGTCCTGATTCAATGGCTGTAAAGGCCTGAATGATCATGGCTGCATTACGCTGTTGTGAGACTCTAATCTTGCATATATACCACAGGCAAACCAAGGAGACCAACACCAGAAGGCCTGCTAATGCTCCCATGCCCGCCCATTCCTTCAGATGATTCATGGCTGCAGCAATCCATGGTGATAATCCTGTGGCTAGTCCTGCATCCACTCCGGTAGAATTTACTGTGACAATGGCCACTCTCAGCTGCTCCATCGTAGTATCGAATTCTCCAGTCCAATTACCTAAAATATAGCTCGACAATTGTTTAGACAGATTTGCAGCACAGGAAAAATTCTCATGTTATATGCTAGTGACACAAATTGCAGCATACATTCATTGACAGCCCGGTTGAGCGATTTGCCATAGGGTATCAATTTGCTCCTGCACGAGGTCAATCCTCTGACTGAACACCATCAAGACTCCTTTTAGTTGAGCATTAATTCCTTTTTGTACATCTAAGGCATGAGCTACATTGGCTAAAAGATTATTCAGGGTCTGAGCAGTCTGCCCAGTATGACTCATGGCTAATGCCCCGGGGGTAGCTCCAACAGCCGCCAATGAGATGGCAGTAACAGTGGCGGCTGTAGTTCCAAGATCCCTTTTCTGTCTGAAGAGAGTCATAGCGTCAGGGGCATCAACGGGCACAGGCATCCAGCGAGGCATGCGAGTAACTAGGGCATACCTAAATTCACTAGCATTCCAGCATTGGGCAAAAAAGCAAGTATCATCACCACAATTACTTGGCTCTATCTGGCTAATAATGAATAAAAATGGGGGATATAAACAAACAGGTGTGGGCTTATAGGAAATATTATGAGAAGCCTTAACCCCCTCGTTGGAACATCCTGCATCAGTTCTAGAACTAGCAGTGGTGGTGTCTGAGGTCTGAGTAGGTTCAGGAGACCATTGCCCCCAGGGGCAGTCGTGCTCCATGTAAATTGACTAACTCCATGTTTTCCTCCACTTTTGAAAGTCATTTAAGGTTCTTAAATTATTTTTTCCCTTTTTTTAAAATTTTTCATCAATTACACTTTATTCATTCTGCATCCCCCTATAAGCCCCTCCCTCCTCCCATCCCAATCCCACCCTCCCTCCTCCCTCTGCATGCATGACACTCCCCAAGTCCACTGATAGGGGAGGTTCTCCTCTTCTTTCTGATCTTAGTCCATCAGTTCACATCAAAAGTGGCTGCATTATCCTCTACTATGGCCTGGTAAGGCTGCTCCCCCTCAGGGGGAGGTGATCAAAGAGCAGGCCAATCAGATTATGTCAGAGGCAGTCCCTCTTCACATTACTATGTAACCCAATTGGACTCTGAACTGCCCTGGGCTACATCTGTGCAGGGGTTCTGGGTTATCTCCATGAATAGACCTTGGTTGGAGTATGAGTCTCTGGGAAGTTCCCTGTGTTCAAATTTTCTTGTTCTGTTGCTTTCCTTGTGGAGACCCTGTCCTCTCCAGCTCTTACTATTTCCCAGTTCTTACATAAAATTCCATTCACTCTGCCCAACAGTTGCCCATCAGGCTCAGCATCTCCTTTGATAGTCTGTAGGGCAGAGGGTTTCAGAGGCCCTCTATGGTAGGTTCCTAGGTTGTTTCCTTTTTTCTTCTTCTTCTGATGTCCATCCTCTTTGCCTTTCCGGATGGGGATTGGACATTTTAGTTAGGGTCCTCTCTCTTGCTTAGTTTCTTTAGATGCACAGGTTATAGTGGGTTTGTCCTATGTTGTATGCCTATATGGGTGAGTATATAACATGTGTGTCTTTTTGCTTCTGGGACAACTCACTCAGGATGATCCTTTCCAGATCCCATCATTTACCTGCAAATTTCATGATTTCCTTGTTTTTCATTGCTGAGTAATATTCCATTGTGTAGATGTACCACAATTTCTGCATCCATTCTTCAGTTGAGGGGCATCTGGGTTGTTTCCAGCTTCTGGCTATTACAAATAAAGCTGCTACAAACATGGTTGAGCAAATGTCCTTTTTGTGTACTTGAGCCTCTTTTGGATATATGCCTAGGAGTGGTATGGCTGGATCATGGAGAAGCACTATTCTTAGTTGTCTTAGAAAGCGCCAGATTGATTTCCAGAGTGGTTGTACAAGTTTACATTCCCACCAGCAGTGGAGAAGGGTTCCCCTTTCTCCACAACCTCTCCAGCATGTGTTGTCATTTGAGTTTTTGATCTTGGCCATTCTCATGGGGGTAAGATTAAATCTCAGGGTTGTTTTGATTTGCATTTCCCTAATGGCTAGTGAGGTTGAGCATTTCTTTAAGTTCTTCTCTGCCATTCGGTATTCCTCTCCAGAGAATTCTCTGTTTAGCACTGTTCCCCATTTTTTAAGTGGATTACTTGGTTTGCTGCTTTTCAGCTTCTTTAGTTCTTTATATATACTGGATATGAGTCCTCTGTCAGATAAAGGGTTGGCGAAGATTCTTTCCCAATCTGTAGGCAGTCGCTTTGTTTTGGTGATGGTCTTCTTTGCTTTGCAGATTTTCAGTTTCATGACGTCACATTTATTGATTGTTGCTCTTAGAGCCTGTGCTGTTGGTGTTCTGTTCAGGAAGTTTTCTCCTGTACCAATGAGTTCTAGGGTATTCCACACTTTTTTTTTCTAGCCGATTCAGTGTGTCAGGTTTTATGTTGAGGTCTTTGATCCACTTGGACTTCAGTTTTGTGCAAGGTGATAAGTATGGATCTATTTTCATTTTTCTACACGTAGACATCCAGTTGGACCAGCACCATTTGTTGAAGATGCTATGTTTTTTCCATTGTATGGTTTTGGCACCTTTGTCAAAGATCAGGTGTCCATAAGTATGTGGGTTTATTTCTTAGTCCTCTCGGTTCCATTGATCCACTATTCTGTTATTATGCCAGTACCATGCAGTTTTTAAAACTGTTGCTCTATAGTACATCTTAAGATCAGGGATGGAGATACCTCCAGAAGATCGTTTATTATAGAGGATTGTTTTAGCAATTCTGGGTTTCTTGTTATTCCATATGAATTTGAGAATTTTTCTTTCCAGGTCTGTAAAGAATTGTGTTGGTAATTTGATGGGAATTTCATTGCATCTGTATATTGCTTTTGGTAAAATGGCCATTTTTATGTTAATCCTGCCAAGCCATCAACATGGGAGATCTTTCCATCTCCTCATATCTTCTTCTAATTCTTTCTTCAGAGACTTGAAATTTTTTTCATACAAGTCTTTGACTTCTTTGGTTAGGGTTACTCCGAGGTACCTTATGTCATTTGTTGCTATTGAGAAGGGTGTTGTTTCCCTAATTTCTTTTTCAGCCCTTTTGTCTTTTGTATACAGGAGGGCTACTAATTTTTTTGAGTTAATTTTGTATCCAGCCACTTTGCTGAAGGTGTTTATCAGCTGTAGGAGTGCCCTGGTAGAGTTTTTGTGGTCACTCACGTATACTATCATATCATTCATCTGCAAATAGTGATAATTTGACTTCTTCCTTTCCAATTTGTATCCCCTTGATCTCCTTTAACTGTCTTATTGCTCTAGCAAGGACTTCCAGCACTATGTTGAAGAGATATGGAGAGAGTGGGGAGCCTTGTCTTGTCCCTGATTTCAGTGGGATTGCATTAAGTTTCTCTCCGTTCGGTTTGATGTTGGCTATAGGTTTTGTGTATATCACCTTTACTATGTTTAGATATGTGCCTTGTATCCCTGATCTCTCCAATACTTTGAACATGAATGGATGTTGGATTTTGTCAATGCTTTTTCAGCATTTAGGGAGATTATCATGTGTTTTTTTCCTTTCAGTTTGTTAATATGGTGGATCACATTGATGGTTTCGATATGTTGAACCACCCTTGCATACCTGGGATGAAGCCTACTTGGTCATGGTGGATGGTATCTTTGATGTGTTCTTGTATTCGGTTTGCGAGTATTTTATTGAGTATTTTTGCATCAATGTTCATAAGGGAGATTGGCCTGAAGTTCTCCTTTTTTGTTGGGTCTTTGTGAGGTTTAGGTACCAAGGTGACTGTGGCTTCATAGAGTGTGGAGAGCCGAGACTCAGATGCCACTAGGTGGCGCTGACATCTCGCCCTCAAAACTATAAACCTCCAGGGCGCATGCGTAGATGTGTATACACGCTAAAGATTGCGTAAGCACGCTAAGAATTGCGTAGGCACGACGGTAAGAGTGAGCAGCCAATCAGGGTATTGACACGTCAGAAGCCCACTAAGCCTAATGGGCCTAAGTCATCAGGCGGGGTAAAAGTAAGCAGCCAGTCAGGGTATTCACACGTCACTCAGGTGCGACCCCGGCTTATATAAACAGAGCCACATCAGGGGGGGCTCTCTCTCTCCCCTCTTCATCGCGTGACTAATAAAGTTTTTGCTGCGGAAGGATTCCTGTGGTCGCGTGCGTTTCTGCCGGCGTAGCGCTCACGCGGCTCCCAACATCTGGTGCCGAAACCCGGGAACACTGCTGGGTTAGGAGGGCCCCCTTTAGCGGGGAGGAATTCCGAACCGCAACATTAAGGTTTGTCCTAAAAGACATGTTCGATCTCGACTTATCCCGTTTCTCATTTCGGCTAGCAGAAGCCCTTATGGCCTTCTCTGCTGTGATAGCCGCCATAGCTTTCCTTTTTTGGGGTCTCGTACAAACTCAAGGGCTGCCTCGGGAAAAAAAGGAGTAACAAAAGGTTAAGGATAGGGGGGATGCAAGACAACATGCCAAAATCAGGACGTGAGACGAGGTTAGGGGCCCCAATGGATAGAGATAGGGACGTCTCTAAAATAAAAGACCCTTCTGTGGACGTTAAAGCCACGGAAGAGAGAGGTCAGGGGAAAAACACCCTGGAATTTGAGCAGCTATATCCCTCTGACAGAGAGGATTTGGAGGAAGAAGCAGCCTACTATGAGAAAAAACGATACCATCCGGATGAGCGGCCGTCACTATTATACCAAAAGCAAGGTAGTATGAGGAACAAAAAGGGCGTACTTTCTCGATCGGCCGCTCCGGTTGTCTCCAGTGCTCCCCCATCCTACACCGGGAGGCACTGTCCTGATTCCTTCTTTTCAACAAAAGATAGACACAAGATTTTTCAGACTTTTCCAGTATTTGAAGATGTGGAGGGAGGCCGTGTCCACGTGCCTATAGATTACCCTCTAGTCAAGGAACTGGCAGAGTCAGTTAATAAGTACGGGGTGGATGCTAATTTCACAATTATGCAGCTTGAGAGGCTAGGCTCTACAGCAATGACCCCAAATGATTGGCAGACTGTAGTGAAAGCTGCCCTCCCTAATATGGGAGTATATTTGGAATGGAAAGCCCTATGGTATGATGCCTGCCAGTCCCAAGCTAGGGCTAATGCCAATGCAGAAGACAATCAACAACGCTGGACATTCGAGCTACTAACAGGACAAGGTCCACATGTCCAGCAACAGACAGATTATGATTGGGGAGCGTATGGCCAAATATCCGCTGCTGCCATTAAAGCATGGAAGGCCCTTTCAAAGAAGGGTGGGACTGAGGGCCATTTAACAAAAATTATCCAGGGTCCTCAGGAGTCATTCCCAGAATTTGTGGCCAGAATGACGGATGCAGCAGGCAGGATATTTGGAGACCCGGAAAGGGTCCGGCCAATGATAGAACAGCTGGTGTATGAAAATGCTACACCAGAATGCAAGGCAGTCATTATCCCCAGAAGGAACAAAGGACTGACAGATTGGATAAAGGTTTGCCGAGGACTAGGAGGCCCGCTTACCAACACCGGGCTGGCGGCAGCTATATTACAGAGCAATAACCGCCCAAGTTCTGAAAACAATAAAGTTTGTTTTAATTGTGGTAAAATGGGTCATTTTAAGAGAGATTGTCATGTGTCTGTGCAAAAGAAAGTTCCTGGGCTTTGCCCTAAGTGTAAAAAAGGCAATCACTGGGCTAATGAATGCCGTTCAATTAGAGATATTCAGGAAAAGCTTATCCAGCATGAGAACCCCCCTGATGAGAGGAATAAAAATATTCCAAAAAACGGATTTCAGGGCCCCAGAAAAAATGGGGCACAAACAGACAACAGGAGGGCTTATCCAGCTATAGAGCAACCAAAGGATCAACAGGCCTGGACCTCCGTTCCACCTCCCAATTCTTATTAATGCCACACATGGGGGTGCAACCTGTCCCAGTGGAGTTTGAAGGTCCCCTGCCTGAAGGAAGTGTCGGTCTTATTCTGGGTCGCTCCTCTCTCACTTTAAAAGGACTTATGGTCCATCCTGGAATTTTAGATCAGGATTTTACAGGACAGCTCCAGGTGCTTTGTTCCTGCCCCCAAGGTATATTTTCTATTTCCCCTGGAGATAGGATTGCTCAATTAGTCTTCCTCCCAAGTCTTCACGACTGTTTCCCATCTACCGAAACACCAAGGGGCACAAGAGGGCTCGGTTCCACAGGAACAGATTTTGCTCATTTGGTAGTTGATCTTAAGACCAGACCTACCTTAAAATTACAGATAGAAGGAAAAGGTTTTACTGGTATTTTGGACACCGGGGCTAATAAAAGCATTATTTCTTCCACCTGGTGGCCTAAGGCGTGGCCTGTTACACAATCATCCCACTCCTTACAAGGGTTGGGATATGAGGCCAGCCCTGCAGTTAGTTCACGTTCCTTGAGGTGGCAAGCACCGGAAGGTCAAACAGGAAGTTTCATGCCATATGTTCTTCCTCTCCCTGTCAATCTCTGGGGAAGAGATATTTTGCAAGATTTAGGATTAACATTGACCAACAAATACTCTCAACAGGCAATTGATATAATAAAAGGGATGGGTTATAAGGAAGAAAGAGGCCTTGGAAAACAGGAACAAGGGAGATTGCACCCAATTTCACAGGAAAATAATACAGAAAGACAAGGCCTGGGTTTTCATTAACTGCCATTGGGGGTTCCATACCCATATCTTGGCTCACAGAGGAAGCCGTATGGGTTCCTCAATGGCCCCTTTCCTCTAAAAAGCTAGAAGCCGCTACAAGGCTGGTTAAAGAACAGGTACAGCTTGGTCATTTGGAACCATCTACTTCCCCCTGGAATACACCCATTTTTGTTATAAAAAAGAAATCAGAAAAGTGGAGGCTTCTCCATGACCTGAGGGCTATTAATGCACAGATGCGATTATTTGAAACAGTGTAACGAGGCTTGCCTCTGCTTTCAGCCCTGCCTAAGCAATGGAAAATTATAATAATAGACATCAGGGATTGTTTTTTCTCCATTCCATTGTGCCCACGAGACAGACAGAGATTTGCCTTTACCCTACCTGCTGTTAATCGCCATGAGCCAGACCAGAAATATCAGTGGACAGTCTTACCTCAAGGCATGGCTAATAGCCCCACCATGTGTCAATTGTATGTGCAGATGGCTCTTGAACCAGTTAGACAGCAATTTCCCTCCTTGTTGCTGATTCATTATATGGATGATATTCTCTTGTGCCATGAAAAGTTAGCCATCTTACAAGATGCGTATCCTTTGTGGCAAAAAGCCCTGAAACAATGGGGATTGCATATTGCCACTAAAAAAGTCCAAATTTCAGAAGTGGGCTCCTTTCTAGGGACTGTTATTTATCCGGAACAAATAGTTCCTCAAAAAATAGAGATTCGCAGGGATCATTTACATACCTTAAATGATTTTCAAAAATTATTAGGTGATATAAATTGGCTTAGGCCGTTTTTAAAAATTCCTTCTGCTGAATTAAAGCCCCTATTTGATATTTTGGAAGGGGATGTTCATATTTCTTCACCCAGAGCCTTAACACCGGCTGCAAGCCACGCTCTGCGAGTGGTAAAAAACGCTTTACAGGATGCCCAATTAAAACGTGTAGATAAAACTAAGGCCTTTGACCTGTGTGTCATTAAAACTAAACATTTGCCAACTGCTGTATTATGGCAAAATGGGCCCTTAGTGTGGGTTCATCCCAATGCCTCTCCTACAAAAATTATTAAATGGTATCCCGGATGCAGTCGCTCAACTCGCACTTCGTGGGTTAAAAACAGCCATTACATACTTTGGGAAGGAGCCAAAGTCTTTAATAGTGCCTTATACGGCTCACCAAATTCAGGTATTAACTGCTACCTCTGATATTTGGGCGGTGCTGGTTACCTCTTTTAGTGGTTCAATTGATAATCATTATCCAAAACATCCTATTTTGCAATTTGCTTTAACTCAGGAGGTAGTCTTCCCGCATGTAACGTCCCAAAAGCCACTTCGGGATGGACTGGTAGTCTATACAGATGGGTCAAAAACAGGAATAGGAGCTTATGTGGTTAATAATAAAGTTATTTCTAAGCAATATCATGAGACCTCGCCTCAAATTGTGGAATGTTTAGTAGTGTTAAAAGTTTTGAAAAAATTTCCAGGTCCCTTAAATATTGTTTCCAATTCTAGTTATGTGGTAAATGCAACCAAAATCTTAGAGGCTGCTGGATTAATTAAAGCGTCTAGCAAGCTTACAAAAATTTTTCAAAAGATTCAGTTTGCCTTAATTACCAGAAGATCCCCTGTTTTTATTACACACATCAGGGCTCATTCCGTTCTACCGGGGCCCATGTCCCGTGGAAACGACCTGGCAGATCGAGCCACAAAGATGATTACATTTGCCCTCCTTTCAAATTTAGAATTGGCTAAGGAATTTCATAAAAGATTTCATGTTACAGCTGAGACATTGCATAATCGATTTAACATAACTAAAAAAAAAAGCTAGAGATATTGTTACCCAATGTCAAAATTGCTGTCAGGTCTTACCTATGCCTCATGTTGGGATTAATCCCAAAGGAATCTGTCCACTACAAGTGTGGCAGATGGATGTTACCCACATTTCATTTTTTGGTAAACTTCAATACTTGCATGTTTCTGTTGATACTTGCTCTGGAGTTATGTTTGCTTCTCCCCTGACTGGAGAAAAGGCAGCCCATGTTATTCAACATTGCCTAGAGGCATGGAGTGCCTGGGGAAAGCCCAAAATTCTAAAAACTGACAATGGGCCAGCCTATACTTCTCAAAAATTTAAACAGTTTTGTCATCAGATGGAAATAACCCATCTGACAGGTCTCCCCTATAACCCCCAGAGTCAGGGCATCATTAAACGTGCTCACCGCACCCTAAAATCCTATTTAATAAAACAAAGGGGAGGAGTCCAGGAGGCTCTGCCCTCAGTGCCACGAGTGACGGTTTCACTGGCACTCTTCACTCTCAATTTTTTAAATTTGGACAGTCAAGGCCATTCGGCTGCTGATCACCACTGTTCAGGGCCTAACAGGCCCAAGGAGATGACTATATGGAAGGATGTCTTAACTGGACAGTGGAAAGGCCCAGATCCTATTTTAATAAGATCCAGGGGAGCTGTCTGTGTTTTTCCACAGGAAGAAAACAATCCATTCTGGGTACCGGAGCGCCTCACGCGAAAGCACGTGACAGCTGAAGATGATCTTTCAACAGACACACCTGCTACTGCTGAAAGAATCAAGGACAGCGAGGAGGACCACTAATTCTACTCGAGTGGATTCATTGCCCACAGACTGGCTTTACCCTGGGTTTCTTCTGCCTTTTCTTACTTCAGATTGGGTGGGGGTCGGAATGTTTGGTGTAGCATTGTGTCGTGGCTTAGTGTTTTTTACTCTGGTTGTTCTGCAAACTCTATACCCAAAACAAACGTGACTAGGTTGCAATCGCGCAAGCACTAGCACCCTTGGAACAAGGATCGTCTCCCAAAAATTTGGTTATCCATGTTAAAAAATTAAAACAGACTGTGACACTCAGTCGATGCACCTCAGGGGTTTCACCCGTTGCACTGAGTCGATGAGTGATCCAGGTTAATGTTGCCTTTGCCTAAATGATTATGGTACCTAGATAGGAGGGTGACAGCTTTTGCACTCCCTGAAATTTTATTCCATTGCACGGGAATGAGTGTCACCTCCTTTTTAAAATGTGGTACCTAGATAGGAGGGTGACAGCTCTTGCACTCCCTGGAATTTTATTCCATTGCACGGGAATGAGTGTCACCTCCTTTTAAAAATCTTCTCCCCTAGCCCCTGCACCCAGAGGATTTGTTTCCATTGCACCTGGTGGGGTAAGGGAGTAATCTAAAGCTTTTGATCGCTTACTCCCCAAAGAAGGAGTTCGCTTGATAGAGCTTAGGGCCCTCTTATACCGTGCTTATAGGCTTTTAGGCAGTTTTCATTTATTTATAACAAAAAGGGAGATGTGGAGAGCCAAGACTCAGATGCCACTAGGTGGCGCTGACATCTCGCCCTCAAAACTATAAACCTCCAGGGCGCATGCGTAGATGCGTATACAAGCTAAAGATTGCGTAAGCACGCTAAGAATTGCGTAGGCACGACGGTAAGAGTGAGCAGCCAATCAGGGTATTGACACGTCAGAAGCCCACTAAGCCTAATGGGCCTAAGTCATCAGGCGGGGTAAAAGTAAGCAGCCAGTCAGGGTATTCACACGTCACTCAGGTGCGACCCCGGCTTATATAAACAGTGCCACATCAGGGGGGGCTCTCTCTCTCCCCTCTTCATCGCGTGACTAATAAAGTTTTTGCTGCGGAAGGATTCCTGTGGTCGCGTGCGTTTCTGCCGGCGTAACGCTCGCGGCTCCCAACAATAGAGTGAGTTTGGTAATGTTGCTTCTGTTTCGATTTTGTGGAATAGTTTGAAGAGAATTGGAGTTAGCTCTTTTTTGAATGTTTGGTAGAATTCTGCGCTGAAACCATCAGGTCCTGGGCTTTTTTTGTATGGGAGACTTTTGATGACTGCTTCTATTTCCTTGGGCGATATAGGACAATTTAATTGATTTACCTGGTCCTGATTTAGCTTTGGTAAGTGGAATTGATCAAGAAAATTGTCCATTTCATTTAAATTTTCAAATTTTGTTGCATATAGACTTTTGAAGTAAGTCCTAATGATTGCTTGGATTTCCTCAGTGTCTGTAGTTATGTTCCCCTTTTCATTTCTGATTTTGTTGATTTGGATGGTGTCTCCCTGCCTTTTAGTTAGCTTGGCTAAGGGTTTGTCTACCTTGTTGATTTTCTCAAAGAACCAGCTCTTGGTTTCATTGATTCTTTGAATTGTTTTATTTGTTTCTAATTGATTGATTTCAGCCTTGAGTTTGATTATTTCCAGCCATCTGCTCCTTCTTGGTGTGTCTACTTCTTCTTTTTCTAGGGTTTTTAAGTGAGCCATTAAGTTGCTTGAATGCGCTGTCTCAAATTTCTTCTTGAAGGCACTTAGTGCTATGAACTTTCCTCTTAGCACTGCTTTCATTGTGTCCCACAAGTTTGGGTATGTTGTGTCTTTGTTTTCATTGAGTTCTAGGAAGATTTTAATTTCTTTCTTTATTTCTTCCCTGACACAGCTGTCTTTTAGTAGCAAGTTGTTCAGTTTCCATGTATGTGTAGGCTTTTTGCTATTTTTGTTGTTAGTGAGGTCCAGCTTTATTCCATCATGATCAGACAGGATACAAGGAATTATTTCAATCTTCTTGTATCTGTTGAGGCTTGCTTTGTGACCAACTATATAGTCTATTTTGTAGAAGGTTCCATGAGGTGCTGAGAAGAAGGTAAATTGTTTTGTGTTTGGGTGTAAGGTTCTGTAAATGTCTATTAGGTCCATTTGATTCATGACCTCTGTTAGAGATATTGTTTCTTTGTTTAATTTCTGTTTAGTTGACCTGTCCTTTGTTGAGAGTGGGGTGTTGAAGTCTCCCAATATTAGTGTGTGGGGATCTATGTGTGGTTTAAGTTTTATCAATGTTTCTTTCACAAATGTGGGTGCCCTTGTATTTGGGGCATATATGTTCAGGATTGTGATATCTTCTTGGTGGAATTTTCCCTTGATGAGTATGAAGTGTCCTTCCCCATTTCTTTTGATTAATTTTGGTTGAAAGACTATTTTATCAGATATTAGAATGGCTATTCCTGTTTGCTCCTTGCGTCCATTTGCTTGGAAAGCTGTCTTCCATCTTTTTACCCTCAGGTAATGTCTATCTTTGTGACTTAGATGTGTTTCTTGTATACAACAGATTGCTGGGTTTTGTTTACGCATCCATTCTGTTAGTCTGTGTCTTTTTATTGGAGAATTAAGTCCATTGATGTTGAGAGAGATTAATGATCAGTGGTTGTTAGATCCTTTGAATTTGATGTTGGCTGTGTTCATACGGTTGTGTGCTTGTTTGCTTTTTGTTTTACTGTAGTGGGGTTATTTATTTTCTGTGTTTTCTTGAATGTAGCTAGCTTTCTTTTTTTCTTTTTTTTTTCAATGCAGTTTATTCAGGAACATTGAACAATCCTCGGACCCCGGGGAAAGCCAGCCCACAGCTTAAATAGCCTCTGGGTAGCCAACCCAGGCGTGCCACGGGGGCAATGCAGATAGGTCCACATACATGGAAGCAAGCCAGATCCTCGGCCTTAGCCAAATGTGGAGTTGTTCATGACAGAGAGCACTCACCATCGGGAAGGTGGAAGGCGGAAACCAGCTCCATCTTTAAGGCATAGCATTCCGCAGCTCTCTACAGTTCCCTCTTTTTGTTTTAGACACATCAGGCAAGAGTAGAGGTCTGATCTCTGATATTAGAAATAAATTGGGACTTTGTACAGATGTTCATTTAGGTGTCATCCACCCAAAGAGCATCAGACTGTCCGATACCTTTTTCTCAGAGGCGGGACCTGGGGCATCAACCTGCATGCAATCAGACATGCTCTTCTCTGGGTCCAAAGTGGCTGACCCTGAGTGCAGTGCTTAGCCTCGCATCCTGAGCGTATCATTTTAGCTTTTTATGGTATCCAACCATGCTTGGGGAGAATGTCCTGCTTCAATGGCTGTAAAGGCCTGAATGATCATGGCTGCATCACACTGTTGTGAGACTCTAATCTTGCATATATACCACAGGCAAACCAAGGAGACCAACACCAGAAGGCCTGCTAACACTCCCATGCCCGCCCATTCCTTCAGATGATTCATGGCTGCAGCAATCCATGTTGATAATCCTGTGGCTAGTCCTGCGTCCACTCTGGTAGAATTTACTGTGACAATGGCCACTCTCAGCTGCTCCATCATAGTATCAAATTCTCCAGTCCAATTACCTAAAATATAGCTCGACAATTGTTTAGACAGATTTGCAGCACAGGAAAAATTCTCATGTTGTATGCTAGTGACACAAAGTCCAGCATACTTTCATTGACAGCCAGGTTGAGCGATTTGCCATAGGGTATCAATTTGCTCCTGCAAGAGGTCAATCCTCTGATTGAACACCATCAAGCTTCCTTTTAGTTGAGCATTAATTCCTTTATGTACAACTAAGGCATGAGCTACATTGGCTAAATGATTATTCAGGGTCTGAGCAGTCTGCCCAGTATGACTCATGGCTAATGCCCTGGTGGTAGCTCCAACAGCCGTCAATGAGATGGTAGTAACAATGGTGGCTGTAGTTCCAAGATCCCTTTTCTGTCTGAAGAGAGTCATAGCGTGAGGGACATCAATGGGCATAGGCACCCAGTGAGGCATGCGAGTAACCAGGGCATACCTAACTTTACTAGCATTCCAGCATTGGGCAAAAAAGCAAGTATCATTACCACAATTACTTGGCTCTATCTGGCTAATAATGAATAAAAATGGGGGATATAGAGAAACAGGTGTGGGCTTATAGGAAATATTATGAGAAGCCTTAACCCCCTCGTTGGAACATCCTGCGTCAGTTCTAGAACTAGCAGTGGTGGTGTCCGAGGTCTGAGTAGGTTCAGGAGACCATTGCCCCCAGGGGCGAGATGTGCTCCATGCCAATTGACTAACTCCATGTTTTCCTCCAATTTTGAAAGTCATTTAAGGTTCTTAAATTATTTTTTTCCCTTTTTTCT
Organism: Meriones unguiculatus; assembly: GCF_030254825.1. Classification (NCBI taxonomy): domain Eukaryota; kingdom Metazoa; phylum Chordata; class Mammalia; order Rodentia; family Muridae; genus Meriones; species Meriones unguiculatus. Next base: position 90,052,932 of record NC_083350.1, read on the forward strand.
TAAATTTTTCATCAATTACACTTTATTCATTCTGCATCCCCCCATAAGCCCCTCCCTCCTCCCATCCCAATCCCACCCTCCCTCCTCCCTCTGCTTGCATGCCACTCCCCAAGTCCACTAATAGGGGAGGTTCTCCTCTCCTTTCTGATCTTAGTCTGTCAGTTCACATCAAAAGTGGCTGTATTGTCCTCTACTGTGGCCTGGTAAGGCTGCTCCCCCCCCCCCCCCCAGAGGGAGGTGATCAAAGAGCAGGCCAATCAGATTATGTCAGAGGCAGTCCCTCTTCACATTACTATGTAACCCAATTGGACTCTGAACTGCCCTGTGCTACATCTGTGCAGGGGTTCTAGGTTATCTCCATGAATAGTCCTTGGTTGGAGTGTGAATCTCTGGGAAGTTCCCTATGTTCAAATTTTCTTGTTCTGTTGCTCTCCTTGTGGAGACCCTGTCCTCTCCAGCTCTTACTATTTCCCAGTTCTTACCTAAAATTCCGTTCACTCTGCCCAACAGTTGCCCATCAGGCTCAGCATCTGCTTTGATAGTCTGAAGGGCAGAGGCTTTCAGAGGCCCTCTGTGGTAGGTTCCTAGGTTGTTTCCTGTTTTCTTCTTCTTCTGATGTCCATCCTCTTTGCCTTTCTGGATGGCGATTGGACGTTTTAGTTAGGGTCCTCTCTCTTGTTTAGTTTCTTTAGATGCACAGGTTTTAGTGGGTTTGTCCTATGTTGTATGTCTATATGAGTGAGTATATACCATGTGTGTCTTTTTGCTTCTGAGACAACTCACTCAGGATGATCCTTTCCAGATCCTACCATTTACCTGCAAATTTCATGATTTCCTTATTTTTCATTGCTGAGTAATATTCCATTGTGTAGATGTACCACAATTTCTGCATCCATTCTTCAGTCGAGGGGCATCTGGGTTGTTTCCAGCTTCTGGCTATTACAAATAAAGCTGCTACAAACATGGTTGAGCAAATGTCCTTTTTGTGTACTTGAGCCTCTTTTGGATATATGCCCAGTAGTGGTATGGCTGGATCTTGAGGAAGTGCTATTCCTAGTTGTCTGAGAAAGCGCCAGATTGATTTCCAGAGTGGTTGTACAAGTTTACATTCCCACCAGCAGTGGAGAAGGGTTCCCCTTTCTCCACAACCTCTCCAGCATGTGTTGTCACTTGAGTTTTTGATCTTGGCCATTCTCATGGGTGTAAGGTGAAATCTCGGGGTTGTTTTGATATGCATTTCCCTAATGGCTAATGAGGTTGAGCATTTCTTTAAGTGCTTCTCTGCCATTCGGTATTCCTCTACGGAGAATTCTCTGTTTAGCTCTGTTCCCCATTTTTTAAGTGGATTACTTGGATTGCTGCTTTTCAGCTTCTTTAGTTCTTTATATATACTGGATATGAGTCCTCTGTCAGATAAAGGGTTGGCGAAGATTCTTTCCCAATCTGTAGGTGGTCGCTTTGTTTTGATGACGGTGTCCTTTGCTTTACAGAAGCTTTTCAGTTTCATGAGGTCCCATTTATTGGTTGTTGTTCTTAGAGCCTGTGCTGTTGGTGTTCTGTTCAGGAAGTTTCCCCCTGTACCAATGAGTTCCAGGGTATTTCCCACTTTTTTTTCAAGCCGATTTAATGTGTCTGGTTTTATGTTGAGGTCTTTGATCCACTTGGACTTCAGTTTTGTGCAGGGTGACAAGTATGGATCTATTTTCATTTTTCTACATGTAGACATCCAGTTAGACCAGCACCATTTGTTGAAGATGCTATCTTTTTTCCATTGTATGGTTTTGGCGTCTTTGTCAAAGATCAGGTGTCCATAAGTGTGTGGATTTATTTCTGGGTCCTCTGTTCGGTTCCATTGATCCACCATTCTGTTTCTATGCCAGTACCATACAGTTTTTAAAACTGTTGCTCTATAGTACAACTTAAGATCAGGGATGGAGATACCTCCAGAAGATCTTTTATTGTAGAGGATTGTTTTAGCAATTCTGGGTTTCTTGTTATTCCATATGAAGTTGAGAATTTTCCTTTCCAGGTCTGTAAAGAATTGTGTTGGTAATTTGATGGGCATTGCATTGAATCTGTAGATTGCTTTTGGTAAGATGGCCATTTTTACTATTTTAATCCTACCAAGCCATGAGCATGGGAGATCTTTCCATCTTCTCATATCTTCTTCTAATTCTTTCTTCAGAGATTTGAAATTTTTTTCATACAAGTCTTTGACTTCCTTGGTTAGGGTTACTCCGAGGTACCTTATGTCATTTGTGGCTATTGTGAAAGGTGTTGTTTCCTTAATTTCTTTCTCAGCCCTTTTGTCTTTTGTATACAGGAGGGCTACTGATTTTTTTGAGTTAATTTTGTATCCTGCCACTTTGCTGAAGGTGTTTATCAGCTGTAGGAGTTCCCTGGTAGAGTTTTTGGGGTCACTCACGTATACTATCATATCATCTGCAAATAGTGATAATTTGACTTTTTCCTTTCCAATTTGTATCCCCTTGATCTCCTTCAACTGTCTTATTGCTCTAGCAAGGACTTCCAACTCTATGTTGAAGAGATATGGAGAGAGTGGGCAGCCTTGTCTTGTCCCTGATTTCAGTGGGATTGCTTTAAGTTTCTCTCCATTCAGTTTGATGTTGGCTATAGGCTTGCTGTATATCGCCTTTACTATGTTTAGATATGTGCCTTGTATCCCTGATCTCTCCAATACTTTAAACATGAATGGATGTTGGATTTTGTCAAATGCTTTTTCAGCATTTAGGGAGATTATCAGGTGTTTTTTTCCTTTCAGTTTGTTAATATGGTGGATCACATTGATGGATTTTTGTATATTGAACCACCCCTGCATACCTGGGATGAAGCCTACTTGGTCATAGTGGATAATATCTTCGATGTGTTCTTGGGTTCGGTTTGCAAGTATTTTATTAAGTATTTTTGCATCAATGTTCATAAGGGAGATTGGCCGGAAATTCTCTTTCTTTGTTGAGTCTTTGTGAGGTTTAGGTACCAAGGTGACTGTGGCTTCATAGAATGAATTTGGTAATATTCCTTCTGTTTCTATTTTGTGGAATAGTTTGAAGAGAATTGGTGTTAGCTCTTCTTTGAAGGTCTGGTAGAATTCTGCGCTGAAGCCATCTGGTCCTGGGCTTTTTTTGGATGGGAGACTTTTGATGACCGCTTCTATTTCTTTGGGGGATATAGGTCTATTTAGTTGATTTACCTGGTCCTGGTTCAGCTTTGGTAAGTCAAATCGATCAAGAAAATTGTCCATTTCATTTAGATTTTCAAATTTTGTGGCATATAGACTTTTGAAGTAAGTCCTAATGATTGTTTGGATTTCCTCAGTGTCTGTAGTTATATCCCCCTTTTCATTTCTGATTTTGTTGATTTGGGTGGTGTCTCTCTGCCTTTTAGTTAGCCTGGCTAAGGGTTTGTTGATCTTGTTGATTTTCTCAAAGAACCAGCTCTTGGTTTCATTGATTCTTTGAATTGTTTTATTTGTTTCCAACTGATTGATTTCAGCCCTGAGTTTGATTATTTCCAGCCATCTACTCCTTTTTGGTGTGCCTGCTTCTTCTTTTTCTAGGGTTTTTAAGTGAGCCATTAGGGTGCTTGAATGAGCTGTCTCGAATTTCTTCTTGAAGGCACTTAGTGCTATGAACTTTCCCCTTAGCACTGCTTTCATTGTGTCCCACAAGTTCGGGTATGTTGTGTCTTCATTTTCATTGATTTCTAGAAAGACTTTAATTTCTTTCTTTATTTCTTCCCTGACCCAGCTGTCATTTAGTAACAAGTTGTTCAGTTTCCATGTGTGTGTAGGCTTTTTGTTATTTCTGTTATTGTTGAGGTCCAGCTTTATTCCATGGTGATCAGACAAGATACATGGGATTATTTCAATCTTCTTGTATTTGTTGAGGCTTACTTTGTGACCCACTATGTGGTCTATTTTGGAGAAGGTTTCGTGAGGTGCTGAGAAGAAGGTAAATTCTTTTGTGTTTGGGTGTAAAGTTCTGTAAATGTCTGTTAGGTCCATTTGATTCATGACCTCTGTCAGAGACATTGTTTCTTTGTTTAATTTCTGTTTGTTTGACCTGTTCTTTGTTGAGAGTGGGGTGTTGAAGTCTCCCACTATTAATGTGTGTGGATCTATATGTGCTTTAAATTTTATCAATGTATCTTTCACAAATGTGGGTGCCCTTGTATTTGGGGCATATATGTTCAGGATTGTGATGTCTTCCTGGTGGAATTTTCCCTTGATGAGTATGAAGTGTCCTTCCCCATCTCTTTTGATTAATTTTGGTTGAAAGTCTATTTTATCAGATATTAGAATAGCTACTCCTGCTTGCTTCTTGGGTCCGTTTGCTTGGAAAGTCGTCTTCCAACCCTTTACCCTCAGGTAATGTCCATCTTTGTGTCTTAGGTGTGTTTCTTGTATGCAACAGATTGCTGGGTTTTGTTTACGTATCCATTCTGTTAATCTGTGTCTTTTTATTGGAGAGTTGAGTCCATTGATGTTGAGAGAGATTAATGACCAGTGGCTGTTAGATCTCTTGATTTTGATGTTGGCTGTGGTCTTCAGGTTGTGTGCTTGGTTGCTTTTTGTTTTACTGAAGTGAGGTTATTTATTTCCTGTGTTTTCTTGAATGTAGCTAGCTTTCTTGGGTTGTATTTTCCCTTCCAGTGTCTTCTGTAATGCTGGATTTGTTTGTAGGTATTGTTGAAATTTGTTTTTGTCATTGAATATCTTGTTTTCTCCATCTATGAGGACTGAGAGTTTTGCTGGGTATAGTAGCCTGGGCTGACATCTGTGTTCTCTTAGGGTCTGCATGATATCTGTCCAGGCCCTTCTGGCTTTCATAGTCTCTGTTGAAAAGTCAGGTGTGATTCTAATGGGTTTGCCATTATATGTTACTTGGCCTTTTTCCCTTGCAGCCTTTAGTATTTTTTCTTTGTTCTATATACTTACTGTTTTGATTATTATGTGGCGGGAGGATTTTCTTTTCTGGTCAAATTTGCTGGGTGTTCTGTAGGCCTCATGTATTCTAATTGGCCTCTCCTTTAGCTTGGGGAAATTTTCTTCAATGATTTTGTTGAAAATATTTTCTGGGCCTTGGAGAAGGGAGTCTTCTTTTTCCTCTATACCTATTATTCTTAGGTTTTGTCTTTTCATATTGTCTTGCATTTCTTGGACGGTCTGTGTCAGGAATTTTTCAGATTTAACATTTTCTTTGACAGATACATCGATTTCTTCCATTGTATCTTCTACACCTGAGATTCTTTCTTCCATCTCTTGTAGTCTGTTGGTTATGCTTACCTCTGTAGTTCCTGTTTTCTTCCCTAGATTCTTCCTTTCCATTATTTCTTCCATTTGTGTTTTCTTTAATTTTTCCAATTCTATCTTCAGGTGTTGAGTTGTTTTGTTTACTTCCTTCACCTGTCTGATTGTACTTTCCTGTTTTTCTTTTAGTTCCTTCAACTCTGTTTCTTTCATTTCATTCAGTGTTTTAAGCATTTCCTTTCTAAAGGCCATAAACTGTTTGGCTGCAGCTTCCTCTATTTCTTTACGGATGGCAATATTCTGTTTGAGTTTATCTTCCTCTATGTCTTTACGAATCTTATTTGTTTCCTCTGTTATCATCTTCATGAGCATACTTGTTAGGTCATCTTCTAGGATTTCAGTTATGGTGGGGTGTCCAGGGCTACTTGCCCCTGGGTAACTGGGTTCTGGAGATGCCATATTGCTCTGTCTTTTGTTGCTTGAGCTTTTACGCTGGCCTCTACCCATTGTGTTATCTTAGGAGTTTGGGGTTATTTTCTGGTGGTTCCTGGGGATCCTGTGGTGGAGAGAATCCCCTTTGCAGAAAGCTGGATTTTCCTGAAGGATGTCTTCTCAGCGTTTTGGGTATAGTCCCTGGATGGCTGGTGTTTTTTCAGGAGTTGCTCACCTCAAGGATATAGACCTGAGTGGTAACTGTGGTCTTTGTTAGTCGAGAGGGTTCTCCTCTCACCCAGGGAAGTCCTGAGGGCAGCTGCCCTGTTTCTGGGTTTCTTGTTGCAAATTTAAAGATCAGCTGCTGTGACCCAGTTGGACATCAGGAGCGCCTCAACTGTTTGTGCTTGTGTCTGGAGCACAGCTGAGTGCTGGCGCCTCGGCCCCACTAGACTACTCGACTTTTTCTAGGGAAGGATTGGGTGATTTAGATCAGTACAGTTTCCTTCCTTCCCCGTGGATTCTCTGGAGACACGGACTCCTAGTGTCTTTTTTTGCCCTGGTGCACACTGCTCAGTGTCCGCCAGCTGGCTGGCCACAGAAATTTGCCTGTGCCTGGAGCACAGCTGTGTGAGGGCGGCTCAGTCTCTGCCAGCTGTCTGGTGCGCAGAAACTGCCTGTGTCTGCCTTTGCGGCTTTTGGGGGCCTGAGTGCTTCCCTCAGATGGGTAATTTTCCGGGGACCTTTTCAGGTTGGGGGTGAGCTGAGTGCTCTGAGATCAGACCCGCCGTTTCTATCTCTGGCGGCGAATCAGGCGCGCAGGCAGGCAGGGCTCTGTGCTGGAACCTGGGTCCCCGGCTCTGGCTCTGGGCTGGCTCCTGGGGTGCCCGTGGAACCCGCCCGAGTCTTTTCCAGGGGATGTCTGGGTGACCTAAGGCCGGTCCCAATCGTTTCCTGTACCCTGGGGTTATCTCTCGACTGAAAATTCCAGTCTCTGATAGTGTGGTGCCCAAGGTTCAGTCTGGGACCATGACCAGAGACACTGGCTTGTGGCTCTGGGCTGGGGCTGGGGCTGGCGGCCGGCAGCCGGCAGCCAAGCGTCTGGTGGAACCGGGATCTCTTCCGCGGTTTAGCCGGGTGAGTTAAAAGCTGATTGAATCCCCCACCGTGGGGCATCCTCTCACCTGGGAAACACAATGACTGTGTTTTATGGCCGAGAGTTCTGATTGCTATTCACTGTGCTGATCCTGCTGTGCTGCTGCTCAGAATCTAGCTTTCTTGGGTTGTATTTTCCCTCCCAGTGTCTTCTGTAATGCTGGATTTGTTTGTAGGTATTGTTGAAATTTGTTTTTGTCATTGAATATCTTGTTTTCTCCGTCTATGAAGACTGAGAGTTTTGCAGGGTATAGTAGCCTGGGCTGACATCTGTGTTCTCTTAGGGTCTGCATGATATCCGTCCAGGCCCTTCTGGCTTTCATAGTCTCTGTTGAAAATTCAGGTGTGATTCTAATGGGTTTGCCATTATATGTTACTTGGCCTTTTTCTCTTTCAGCTTTTAGTATTTTTTCTTTGTTCTGTATACTTATGGTTTTTGATTATTATGTGGCAGGAGGATTTTCTTTTCTGGTCTAATTTATTGGGTGTTCTATAGGCCTCTTGAATTCTTATTGGTCTCTCCTTTAAGTTGGGGAAATTTTCTTCAATGATTTTGTTGAAAATATTTTCTGGGCCTTGGTGCAGGGAATCTTCTTTTTCCTCTATTCCTATTATTCTTACGTTTTGTCTTTTTATGTTGTCTTGAATTTCTTGGACAGTCTGTGTCAGGAATTTTTTAGATTTAACATTTTCTTTGACAGATACATCTATTTCTTCCATTGTATCTTCCACACCTGAGATTCTTTCTTCCATTTCTTGTAGCCTATTGGTTTTGTTAACCTCTGTAGTTCCTGCTTTCTTCTCTAAGTTCTTTCTCTCCACAATTTCTTCCATTTGTGTTTTTTTTTTTAATTTTTCCAATTCTATCTTCAGGTCTTGAGCTATATTGTTGGTTTCCTTCCCCTGTCTGACTGTATTTTCATGTTTTTCTGTCAATTCCTTCAGCTGTTTGTTTGAACAATCCACTGTGTTTTTTATTTCATTCAGTGATTTAAGCATTTCCTCTCTAAAGGCCACAGACTGTTTGGCTGCAGCTTCCTGTATTTCTGCACGGATGGCCATAATCTCCTTGTCTTTAATTTCCTCCATTTCTTTACGGATAGCCATGATCTGTTTGTTTTTATCTTTCTCTAATTCTTTTCCTATTTTATTTGTTTCCTCTGTTATCTTCTTCATGAGCATAGATGTTAGGTCATCTCTTTGAATTTCATTTATGCTGGGGTGTCTAGAGCTATTTGCCCCTGGATAACTGGGTTCTGAAGATGCCATATTGCTCTGGCTTTTGTTGGTTGAACTTTTACGTTGTCCTCTACCCATTGGGCTATCTTAGTTGTTTGAATTTAGTTTCTGTTTGTTCCTGGACTCTTGTAGTGGAGAGAATCCCTTTGGCAGGAAGATGGTTTTTCCTGAAGGAAGCCTTTCCAGCTTTTTGGGTATAGTCACTGGATGTCCGGTGTTTTTCAGGAGTTGCTACAGCTCACCTCAGGCATAGAGACCTGGGTAGTAACTGTGGTCCTGATTAGTCGAGAGGGCTCTCCTCTCACTGGGAGAAGTCCTGGAGACAGCTACCCTCCTTCTGGGTTTCTTGCTGTAAATTTAGTGATCAACTGCTGTAACCTGTGTGTCCCGTGGTTTGGTCGGTTTTGTTAGGGATAACTGGTTGCCCCTTGGAGCAGTATCTGGGGGGTTGATCTCAGGGTTCCTGGTCTTTTGTAGGTCTGAGGTAGGGCTCTGTGCCCCAGAACCCAAGAGGTAATCTGTGGCAGGTGAGTACTGCTCTGGTGTCTTGGGGCGCACAGTTCTGCCTGTAAGGTGTATTTGGTACAATGCAGGCCTCTGGGCTGGTGGAGCGTGCGCCCGCCTTCTAGTCTGTGGGAGCTGAGTTTGCAATCACTCTGTGCTCCCTGTTTGGGCCCATATCTGTGATGGCTGGGCGTACTCACCTGTCTGTGATCTGCAGGCTGCTAGACTTTCCCTAGGTGACCCCAGCAGCACGGTTTCTTCCTTCCCTGTGGGGTCCTCTCTGGACAGGGGCTCCCAGTCCCTGTTGTACTGGGGCACGCAGCTTGTCTGTACTGCTGAGCTGAGCACGCAGCTCTCTGCGTGGCGGGAGCTCAGTTGTGTTGGCGGTGGGTACCCGCTGTCCTAGAGACCTTCCAGGGAAAGACTGGGTTGACCCGTGATCAGTCTGGCAACTTTGCTTCCCAGTGGGGTCCCCCTGTGACTGGGACTCCCAGCCTCAGGCACCCTTGTGCCCACGGATCAGCCTGGGAAAGTGATTGGGACACGCACACTTGCGGCTCCAGCCTGGAGACCCAAAGCCCATGTTACCCGGGATTTCTTCCGGGTTCTGGCTGGATAGCCTGGACCCGACCGATTCCCACAATGTGGGAGCCTCCCTTCACCTGGGAAACACGATTGATGTAGTTTCAGGGCCCAGAGTTCAGTCTCCTGGTCTCTGCAAGGCGAGTGCTGTCTTGCTTCTCAAATGTGGTGCTCTCCCGGCGCCGCCACCTTGGCTCCTCCCTACTAGAATGTTTCTTAACAATGTTATTATCTATTGAATCTCAGGAAAAATAAGAATTCATCATAGATATGTAATGAATCTATGTGTTTTCATTCTTTTACATATAAAAAACCTCAAATAGATATTTCCTTCACAAGAATGACTGCAAAAATATCTATTTTTCTTACATTTTTAATTTCACACATTTGCCTTGTTGACCCAAACAGGCTTACAAGAGTGAACTATAAAGACACTTTATTTGTAAAAAGTCAAATCTGTTCATTCATTTTGAAATTGTAAATATTTATTCAATGCCTACTATTTAAGAAAACATTTCAATTAAATTACTCAAAATCATAAAAGTATGTCAACATGTACTATGACTATAATTAAATATTTTTAAGTAATGGTCTTAAATGTCTTTGATGTTGAAGATTTATCATCCTGAGTGAATTAGCCCAAAACCAAAAAGACATGCATGGTATATACTCACTTATGGCTAATATGGATATTAGCCATAAAGTACAAGATAACCATATTACAATCCACAGACCAGAAAAAGTTATATTATAAGGAGGACCAAAAGAAGCTGCCTGAGTCTCACTCACAAGGGGAAATAAAAATCCACTGGAGATGCATGCAGGGAGGAACTGGGTAGGAGAGATGTGGAGAGGGGCAGGGATTGGGAGAAGCAGTAGGGAAAAAATAACCATAGAAATGGAATAATTTTATGTAGTAACATTCAAGTATATTAAAATCTGTATCAAGAAAACCGTGTACATTATCTTTATATATAACTCAATAACTAACAAAAATAATGAACATTTCATAGTGCTCTAAGTGACTATCAAAATTATTATTTCAACATATGCTGTTTCTGTTTATTTTCCTTCCTTTCTCCCTTCCTTTCCTTTCTTCTTTCCTTCTGTTTTTTCCTTCTTCCTTTCTTTTTTTTTCATTTACTTTATTTATTTTAAAATGCCATTATTTTGACAGAACTGGAGTCCAATTTCCCTTTCTTATTTTTATATTTATTTTTTAATTTTATTTTATTTTATTAATTACACTTTATTCACTTTGTATCCCCCCATAACCCCCTTCCTCCTCACCTCCCAGTCTCACCATCCCTCCCCCTTCTTCACACATGCCCCTCCCAAAGTCCACTGATAAGAGAGGTCCTCCTCTCCTTCCTTCTGATCTTAGTCTATCAGATCACACCAGGAGTGACTGCATTGTCATCTTCTGTGGCCTGGTAAGGCTGCTCCTCCCTCAGGGGGAGGTGATCAAAGATCAGGTCAATCAGATCATGTCAGAGGCAGTTCCTCTTCCCATTACTATGGAACCCACATGGACAGTAAACTGCGATGGATTACATCTGTGCAGGGGTTCTAGGTTATCTCCATGCCTGGTACTTGGTTGGAGTAGGAGTCTCTGGGAAGACCCCTGTGTTCAAATGTTTTGGTTCTGTTGCTTTCCTTGTGGGGTTTCTGTCCTCTCCAGATCTTACTATTTCCCACTTCTTACATAAGATTTCCTGCACATTGCCCAACAGTTGGCCATAAGTCTCAGCATCTGCTTTGATAGTCTCCAGGGCAGAGCCTTTCAGAAGCCCTCTGTGGCAGGTTTCTAGGTTGTTTCCTGTTTTCTTCTTCTTCCAATGTCCATCCTCTTTGCCTTTCAGGATAGGAATTGAGCATTTTAATCAGGGTCTTCCTTCTTAATTAGTTTCTTCAGATGTACAGGTTTTAGTAGGTTTATCCTGTGCTATCTGTCTATATGAGTGAGTATATACTTTGTGTGTCTTTCTGTTTCTGGGACAGCTAACTCAGGATGATCCTTTCCAGGTCCCACCATTTACCTGCAAATTTCATGATTTCCTTATTTTTCATTGCAGAGCAATACTCCATGTATAGATGTACCACAATTTCTGCATCCATTCTTTAGTTGAGGGGCATCTGGGCTGTTCCCAGCTTCTGGCTCTTACAAATAAAGCTGCTACAAACATGGTTGAACAAATGTTTTTACTGTGAACTCGAGCCTCTTTTGGATATATGCTTAGGAGTGGTATGGCTGGACCTTGGGGAAGAGCTATTCCTAGTTGTCTGAGAAAGCACCAGATTGATTTCCAGAGTGGTTGTATATTCCCACTAGCAGTGGAGGATGGTTCCCCTTTCTCCACAACCTCTCCAGCATGTGTTGTCCCTTGAGTTTTTCATCTTGGCCATTCTGATAGGTGTAAGGTGAAATCTCAGGGTCGTTTTGATTTGCATTTCCCTAATGGCTAATGACATTAAGCATTTCTTTAAGTGTTTCTCTGCCATTTGATATTCCTCTACAAATGGCCATCTTACCAAAAGCAATCTACAGATTTGAATCTACAGATTTGCAATTCCCATCAAATTGCCAACACATTTTTTTACAGACCTGGAAAGAAAAATTCTTAACTTCATATGGAATAACAAGAAACTCAGAATTGCTAAAACAATCCTCTACAATAAAAGATCTTCTGGAGGTATCTCCATCCCTGATCTTAAGCTGTACTATAGAGCAACAGTTATAAAAACTGCATGGTACTGGCTTAGAAACAGAATAGTGGATCAATATGAACCAAACAGAAGACCCAGAAATAAACCCACACACTTGTGGACACCTGATGTTTGACAAAGATGCCAAAACCATGCAATGGAAAAAAGACAGCATCTTCAACAAATGGTGCTGGTCTAACTGGATGTCTATATGTAAAAAATATGCAAATAGATCCATACTTACCACCCTGCACAAAACTAAAGTCCAAGTGAATCAAAGATCTCAACATAAAACTAGACACATTAAATCGGTTAGAAGAAAAAGTGGGGAAAACCCTAGAACTCATTGGTACAGTAGATAACTTCCTGAACAGAACACTAACAGCATAGGCTCTAAGAGCAACAATCAATAAATGGGTCCTCATGAAACTGAAAAGCTTCTCTAAAGCAAAGGATACCATCATCAAAACAAAACGACAGATTTTGTTTTGATTGGGAAAGAATCTTCATCAACCCTTTATCTGACAGAGGGCTAATATCCAGTATATATAAAGAGCTAAAGAAGCTGAAAAGCAACAAACCAAGTAATCCAATTAAAAAATGAGGAACAGAGGTAATTGATTCATTTTATTTATTATATTTTTTTAAAAATTTGTTCACTTTGTATTCAGTTGTAGCCTCCTCCTTCAAATCTTCCTGCTTCTACCTTTTCTCCTTATTCCTCCTCTATTCCTCTGTCCTAGTCCACTGATAGGCGAAGTCCTCCTCTCCCTATGTCTGATCCTGGCCAATCAGGTCCCACCAGGACTCCCTAGATCCTCTTTCTCTGTGAGCTAACTCGGTCTCCCCACCAGGAAGAAGTACTCAAGGAGCAGGCAACTGAGTTCATGTCAGAGACTGTCTCTTCTCCCCTCATTAGGGAACCTGCATGGATACTGAGCTGTTTATCAGCTACATCTGGGCAGGGACCCTGTATGCATTATCCTCTTTATGCAGTCTTTCCTTGATGCATCAGTCTCTGCAGTGCCCTTTGAGCCCAGGATTTTTGGCTTTAGGAGCTCCTTGGGGGGGGGGGGAGGGGATCAAAGTTTGGCTGTGAGTCTCTGCATCTGCTTCAATTCCCTGCAGGGTGGAGTCTTTTAGAGCACATCTATGGTAGGTTCCCTTCCTGTTCCCTCTCTTCTACCATGTCTGGTGTCTATCCTGTTTTCACTTCTGAATGAGAATTGAGCATCTTCCCTAGGGTCCTCCTTGTTGTTTAGCTTCTTTAGGTCTGTAGATCTTAGTATGTTTATACTATATTATATGGCTAAAATCCACTTAAAAGTGAGTATATACCATGCATGTCTTTCTGCTTTATAGCTGGGTTTTGAGGCAGAACTATTTCCAGTTTTCTGAGAAACCACAAGATTAATTTGCAAAGTCATTGCATGTGTTTACACTCCCACCAGCAATGGAGGAGTGTTCCTGTTGCTCTACATTTTGTGCATGTACTGTCATTTGAGTTCTTGATCTCAGCATTCTGATGGGTGGAAGGTGGAATCTCAGAATTGTTTTGATTTGCATTTCCATGATGACTAAGGACTTTGAGAATTTCTTTAAATTTAAGTACTTCTTGGTCATTAGAGATTCCTCTATTGAGAATTCTCTGTTTATGGCCTGGCAAGGCTGCACCACCCCACCCAATCCCCGACTGGGGGAGGTGAGCACTGAATTCATGCCAGAGACAGCCTCTGCTACCCTTACTACCGACCATACTTGGAGACTGAGCTGCCATGGGTTACATCTGAGCCAGGGTTTAGGTCCTTTACAAGCATGGTCCTTGAGGTATGAGGTATTAGTCTCAGCAGGACTCCCAGGGCTCAGTTTTCTTAGCTCTGTTGCTTTCCTTTTGGAGCTCTTACCCCTCTAGGAATTTCTATCTCATGCTTCTTTAATAAAATTCAATGCTCTCTGCCCAAAGTTTGGCTATGAGTCTCAGCTTCTGCTTTGATACCTTGATCAGTAGAGTCTTTCAGTATAGCCAGTCCTGATGAGACCTGATAGGCTAGGGTCAGATGGAAGGAAAGAGGACCTCCACTATTAGTGGAGTAGAGGAGGGGCATAGAGAGAGAAGAAGGAGGAAGTGTGGGATTGGGAGGAGGCTATAGCCAGGATACAAAATGAATAAATTGTAATAAATAATAATAATAATAACAAATTACAAAAAAGAAAATTCCCTGTTTAGCTTTGTACCCCATTTTTAAATCAGATTATTTGGTTTGTTGGTGTTTAATTTCTTGATTTCTTTCTATATTTTGGATATTAGCCCTCTGTTGGACATAGTGTTGGTAACAATCTTTTCCTAGTCTTTAGTTTGCCATTTTGTTCTGTTGACAGTATCTTTTACCTTACAGAAGCTTTTCAGTCTCATGAGGTCCCATTTATTACTTAAATGTATTTTAAAAGTCAAAGTATCTTTATTTGAAAATTATATAAGATATATAAGTATACAAACATAAAGACATATATGTGTTTGTGTAAGTTGTCCATATAAGAAACCCAAAACACTCCACCAAGTAAAACAGAATTTTGAAACAAGGTCTCAATATTGTTATAGTTGTCCTGGAACTCTCTATCAGGCTAGCCTTCATCCACACACATTTATATATTCATATATATTAAGTTACACACATGCACACACACACACACACACACACACACACACACACACATATATATATATATATATTGCATTTAACCTTGCAGTGGACACAGCTCCCTTCCTTTCTTGATATTTGGTCAGACTCTTATATCAAGAAACATTCTACCTGGGAACCCAGTGAATACACCTGGCTATGAATTAGGCAGGCAATCTTCACTCTCCCTCCTGTCGTTTATTGCAGTTTCTCTTCTTTTATCCCCAACCCCTTAGCAGACCTCTCGCAGTGGCCTTTGCTAACATCCAGCCTCCACTCACTGTGGACGTGGTGAGCCTTTTGGCAGTCCAGGCACCCTTCTTCTGCCATCCCTGTGTGTCAGGTGCAGGTAACTAGAAATGCTTTGTATCTAGGACTCCCAGTGGCCATGCCTGTATAGGTCTCAGGTAAGTGATTTTGACTTTTATTCCTCTAGTCACAATATCTCCAGTCTTATCTCCAGCCCTGTAGCACCTGCTTATAGAAGCCTGTCCTCCCATCCAGCCTTAATTACAAGAGTACTGTACAGAAATGTGAAGTGGACCCAGCTCTCTTCTTTCATGTGGACTTTCTTTGACCTCATTTCTGGCCTATACCCATTTCTTCCTCTCTGCCTTTATACCTAGAAACACTTTCTCCCTTGGACCCCTAGTAGCCAACACATGGAAAGGATTCAGGCAGGTAAGTCACACTATCCTTTCTGTCCTTCATTATGATTTCATTATTCCTACTATAAGCCCAGTAACATCCTGCTTATAGGTGTTCCTTCTTCTACAACTTCCTTCCCTTGAGATACCAACACAAGGTTCAGATCCGGGGTCTCCTTCCTGGATCTTTCATCTCTGTCCTTACAGATAATTATTTACATGATGGCAAAATATTTGCAATCCCATCTTCCCACTTCTTCTCCAGCTCCCTGTGTACTCTGCCTTTAGGTGTAAACAGAATCATTTTAGCTCTTTATTGAAGCCACTTTCAGTTTATTCTCCTAGTCTACCCCTAGTCCTTGCTCCCATCCACTGAACTGTAAAATTGTTCTATACCAGGCTCCCACAACAAACAGACTTTCTTAAAATCCAGAGAGGCCAATAGCAGCTACTAAATCCCAACCAGGTAAACATAAGGCCAGATAACAACATCTAGAAACACAGTCATTAAGCCCCAGCACAAAAATATAGTAACAGCCAAGGCAGTCTGACTGGAATTCCTAATCCTATTACAATAGGCCTAAAAAAAATGTAATAAAGCTAAAGCACAAGAGAAGGAGTTCAAAATGGCTAGTATGAATATATTCAGGGACTTTAGAGAAGATATGAAAAAAAATCTTAATAAAGTATGTAAAATGCAAATAAAGAATAGAATAAAATAATAAAAATAATTCACAACAGAAAACTAAAATTCAATAGAAGCTTAGTAAATCAGTAAAGATAATAAACTGGAAATATAACTGGAAATGAAAATTTTATGTTCTCACAAAAATCTCAGAGATAAACCTCACCAACAGTATTAGAGGCATGGAAGAGAGTCTCACAATTTGACAAAATAATAGAAAAATGGATACTTCAGTCAAAAATATTTAAATCTAAAAATTATTCAGGCACAAAACATCCAGGAAATCTGGGATATTATAAAAAGGCCAAATTTGTGAATAATATACATACAAGAAGGAGAAGAAATTCTTGTCAAAGGTATAGAAGTATTTTCGTCAAAATCATAGAAGAAAATTTCACTAGCCTAAAGAAGAGGTTAATCAAGTTACAAGAAACACCCAGAACACCAAAAAAAAAAAAAAAGAAAACCCATAATATCCAAAATACTAAACAGTAGCAGCAAAAAAGATCATTTAGGAAATATTAAGAAAGAATATTAAGGGAATGAGATCAAGAAGCATATAAAGGCAGACTCATAAGAATAATACTTGAAATTAGGAAAGGAGATACCTCCAGAAATTCCTTTATTGTTTAGACTTGTTTTAGCTATTCTGGGTGTTTTTTTTTCCCATATGAAGTTTAGAATTGTTCTTTCAAGGTCTGTAAAGAATTTTGTTATTATTTTAATGAGTATTGCATTGAATCTGTAGATTGCTTTTGCTAAGATGACAATTTTGATTATGTTAAAAATACTGATCCATGAGCATGGATCATCTTTCCATATTCTTATATCCCCTTCAATTTCTTCCATTAGAGGCCTAAAATTCTTCTTATACAGGTCTTTGACAGGCTTGGTTAGAGTTACAACAAGATACTCTATATTATTTATGTCTATTGTGAAGGGTGTAGTTTCCCTAATTTCTTTCTCAGTCCATTTGTCATTTGTATTCAGGAGGACTTCTGATTTTTTGAATTAATCTTGTATTCAGCCATTTTGCTGAATATGTTTATCAACTGAAGGATTTCTCTATCAGAATACTGGGGTCACATGTATACTGTCATATCATCTACCAGTAGCTATCCTTTGCCTTCTTCCCCCTGATCTCCTTTAGTTTTCTTATTCTTCTAGCTGGAATAGAGCAATGATAATAAAAACTGCATGGCACTGGCATAGAAATATAGTGTTTGATCAATGGAACCGAATCAAAGACCCAGAAATAAGCCCACACACCTGCAGACGCTTGATTTTTGACAAAGAGGCTAAAACCATACAATGGAAAAAAGATAGTATCTTCAACAAATAGTGTTGGTATAATTATATGTCTGCATGTAGAATATGCAAATATATCCATACTTATCTCCCTGTACAAAACTGAAGTTCAAATGGATCAAAGACCTCTCAACATAATGCCAGACACCATAATCTACTAGAAGATAAAGTGGGGAACAGCCTTGAGCTTCTTGGCTCAGGAGAAAACTTCCTGAAGAGAACACCAACAATTAAGGCTCTAAAATCAACAATTTCAAGAAATTGAAAAGGTTCTGTAAGCCAAAGGACACTTTCAACACAAAACAAAACAAAACAACAACAAAAACAACTACAAAAAAATGATAGCCTACAGACTGGGAAAAGATCTTCAACAACCCTAAATCTGACAAAGTCCAAAATATATAAAGAACTC
Organism: Meriones unguiculatus; assembly: GCF_030254825.1. Lineage (NCBI taxonomy): Eukaryota > Metazoa > Chordata > Mammalia > Rodentia > Muridae > Meriones > Meriones unguiculatus. Next base: position 90,070,549 of record NC_083350.1, read on the forward strand.
AAGAAATTAAACATGAATAAATAAAACAATCTAATTTAAACATGGGGTACAGACCTAAACAGAATTCTCAACAGAGGACTATCTCCACTGAATGTTGGAGAAACACTTAAAGAAATGCTCAACTTAGTCATCAGGGAAATGCAAATCACAACAACCCTGAGATTTCACCTTACACCTTTCAGAATGGCTAAGATCAAAAACTCAAGTGACAGCACATGATGGCAAGGATGTGGAGAAAGGGGAACACTACTCCATTGCTAGTGGGAGTGCAAATTTATTTAACCACTTTCTCAGAAAATAGGGAATAAAACTACCCCACAGTCCATCTATACCACTTTGGGCATAAACCCAGATGATGTTCAACCATACAATAAGGACATTTGCTCAACTATGGTGATAGCAGCTTTATTTATACTAGCCAGAATCTGCAAACAACCTAGATATTCCTCAGTGGAGGAATAGATACAGAAATTGTGGTACATCTACACAATGGAATACTACTCAGCAATTAAAAACAAGGAAATCATGAAATTTTCAAGTAAATGGACAGAACTAGAAAAGATCATCTTGAGTGAGGTATCCTGGGAGCAGAAAGACACACATGGTATATACTCACTTGTAAGTGGCTATTAGCCATATAATACAGGATAACCATACTAAAAATCCACAGACGTAAAGGCGCTAAATAACAAAGAGGACCCTAGGGAGAATACTTAATTGTCATTCAGAAGAGCAAATAGAATAAACACCAGAAGAGGCTGAAGAGAGGGAACATGATGGAAGCCTATCATAGATGTCCTCTGAAAGAATCCACCCAGCAGGGCACTGATGCAGATGTTGAGACCCATAGCCAAACTCTGGGCAGAGTGCTGGGAGTCTTACAGAAGTGTGTGTGTTGGCGGGGGGGTGGATAAGGACCCAGACCAACAAGGCCAACAAATATGGGCCCATGAGGGGTTGGGGCTGCAGAGACTGATGTACCAACCAATGACCATGCATGGAGAGGACCTAGACCCCCTGCTCAGATGTAGCCTATAAGCAGCTTAATCTCTATGTGGATTCCTTAGTAAGGGGAACAGGGGCAGTCTCTGACATGGATTATGTGGCCCACTCTTTGGTCATTTGCCTCTGGTGAAGCAGCATTTCCAGGCCACAGAGGAAGAGGATCCAGGCAGTCTTAATGAAACTTGATAGGCTAGGGTCAGATGGTAGCAGGGGTGGACTCCCTTTTTCTGTTGTGTAGGGCAGAGGCATAGGGAGAAAAGGAGTGAGACCAGGAGGAGAAGCAGGAGGGGGTTACAACTGGGATATAAAGTAAATAAATTATAAAAATAAAAATAAATAGACATCATCAGATGCCTAGAAAACTATACCCAGCAAAGCTTTCAATTAAAATAAAGAAAGACACTTTATGATAAAGCCAAATTTAATCAGGATCTCTCGTAAAATCCAGCTCTACAGAGGGTGATAAAAGAAAAAGTTCAATCATCAGAGGTTAACTACACAAATAAGACACAGCAATAAATAATCTAATGCCAATAAATCAAACAGGGAAACTCACACCATATAACAAAATAACATGAGTAAATAAACACTGCTCATTGATAACTTTCAATATCAGTGGCCTCAATTTCCTAATAAAAAGATGCAGATTAACATATTCGATCAGAAAACAGGATTAACCTTTCTGTTGCATCCAATAAAAATAACCATTAAACTTAGAGTACACATCACTTCTGGATGAAAGGATGAGAAAAGTTATTTGGATCCAAAAATCAAGAAGGTAGATCCATTTTAATAGTGATCAAAAATAGAACTTTTGGGATTTTGGAGCAAGGTTTTACCATTCAACTACAGACAACTATTCTTCCTTAGACAACTATTCATTACGTTATCATGCCTTAGTAGAAACTGAAAATTTGACAGTGCACCACCAGGTAACCATGTGATCTGAGCTGCCCATCATGAGCTGGGGGTTATCTGACCCACTATGGAATCAAGTGGACTGTGCACAGCACCAATCTATTAAGATATGGAAATAGTATATACATGACCTAGCACAAGCATGTCCTAGAGGTACAAGTTACATAAAGAAATTTCCTAAAAGTCTATGGTTTCTAGTCTTGTTGCAATGTCATCTGCTGCCAAGTATGCATCTTTAGTCTCATGGGGTAAGCACTATAATTTGGTTGAGGGAGGAAAAGAAGATTAGGGCCAGGTGTGCAGACAGTTATGCATATTATGCAGACTGCTCTCAGAAGTACACAGCTGCACCATTACAGCCCCATACTGGGATACATCTGAAAGACACCATCAGAGGAAAATCTTCACAGTGGGCAGAACCTTGTACAGTACACACAGTCATAAATTCTGTTTGGAGGTAGAAATGGCAAGATTTGAGATTGTCATTGTGGGCTTATTGGCTACTGACTTATGGGCTACAGCCAATGGACTGGCTGGTTGGTCAGGGACTTGTAAGAAGTATGACGGGAAAATTGGTGAAAAAGACATCTGGAGAAGAAGGATGTGGATAGATCTTTTCAAGTGGGTGAAGGATGTGAACACACTTGTGCTCCACGCAAATGTTCATCTAAAGTTTATTTCAGTTGAAGAGAATTAGAATAATAAAATAAATAGGGAAAGTAAACATTTTTGTCCCTGCCATTCTTATCAATGCCCAAGAGACCCATGAACAAAATCATGATGGCAGAGATGGCTTGGACAACATGGACTATCACTCACCAAGAATGACCTGGCTACAGCTGCTACTTTAGTGTCATATGTGCTAGCAGCAGAGACCAACACTGACAAGATGACATCTTTCTCTGCAGTGACCAGCCAGTGATCTGGCGGCAGGTTGACTACATTATACTGCTTCCTCTTTAGAAAGAACACCATTAGACTTTACTGGAGTAGTAACTTACTCTGGTCATGGAAAACTTACCTTTTCCTGCATGTAATGCTTCTGCAATCACAACTGTATGTGGAGTTTCTAAGTGCCGTGTCCACCATTATGCTATTGCACACAGTATTACATTTTGCTAAGGAACTTACTTCATAGCCGGAGAAATGCAACAGTGGGCCTACTGTTATGGAAAACGCTGGTCTTAGTTCTCACCATTCTGAAAAAACTGGCCTGACTGAAAGAAGAAATAACCTTTTGAACAACCATTTACAGAATATTTTTATAGTAGCAATTTGTAAATCTGGATAGGGATTTCAAGAAGGCAAGATACATTTGGAAATAAGCATCCAGTAGATTATGTTTTCTCCCATAGCCACATTGATAAGTCCAGGATTCAAGGAATTTAAAGAGAATAGTTTCACTCACTATCACCCCTAGTTACTCACTAGAAAATTTTCTCATTCCCACCACCTTAGATTCTTCTGGTAGTTTGTTTCCAAAAAAGTGACTGCCCTACCACAACAATCATTGCATTGAACTGGAGTCTTTTCTGGCTACTTTGGACTTCTGATGACCTTAAGCCAATACACTAATAAAGACATAACTGTTAGGGGTTGTGATTGATTCAGATTATCATAGAGAAAATTGGATTGCTTTTACACATTGGGGGTAAAACAAGATTATATCTGGAGTGCAGGAGATAGTTTACGGAATCTTTTTGTGTTACCATTTCCTGTGGTTAAAGTAAATGGGAAATTACAATAACCTAACCCAGGCAGAATAACAAGGGGCAAAAATATTCCAGGAATGAAGGACTGGTCACTTTTTCAAGCAAACAGTAAAGAGCTCCTGAGATTCTTGCTGAGGTTGGAGGACATACAGACTGTGCAGTAGAGGAAGGTAGTCATAAACCAAAAATAAATCATATAACCAGTCAGTCCTGATGGGACCTGTTAGGCTACTGTCAGACAGTAGGGAACAGGACCTCCCCTTTTAGTGGACTAGGGAAGAGTGATATTGGGAGGAAGAGGGAGGAAGGGTGGGACGAAGAGTAGATGAGGGAGGAGGCTAGGACTGGGATGCAAAGTGAATGAATTGTAGATAATAATAATAATAATGTGAAAAAGAAAAGAAAAACTATACTCAATTTGTATTATGATATCTTTACTAAGACATTTTTTAATTAGCTCACTTATCTCCTTGTTAAAAAAATAAATTCTTTTCATAACATGATAGATGTTTTGGGGAATTAAAAGTTTTTATATATTATGAAATTATGAAACCCATAATTTTGAACTTGCATTTTTAAGGCTAATAAATGATGTTCTACAATAACAATTAATTTAGAAAGAGTACAGGTTTTAGAGATATATTTGTAAAGGAATACCAAATTTAAGGAAGATAGGAATAAATTCAAGAAATCTATTGAGCAACATGGTGAATGTAGATAATGCTACAAGGCTATGTTCCTTAAAATTCATGAGTATACATTTTAATCTGCATTCTGTCCATAAATTAAGGCAAGTATATGATGTAATAACCATGTCAATTAGCTCAATTTAGATATTGCACAATGTATACAGATCCCAAAGCATCATATTTTATAAAATATGTGTTCTAATTTTCAAAATAAATAAATTTTCAATTAATTAAATCAAAGGTTGATTTAAAAGTTTAATTCCCTCCAGTTTCATACACAACACTAAATGCATTTGTGAATATGATTATATACAACTTTTCCCAATGGAGGTCTGCTGTAATCTCCACAGACAGAAAGAATGGGGGTGAAGGGCAGAAGGAATGGCCAACAGGGTGCTGACCCTGACCATATTCCTCAGAGACAAAAGTTATAGGGAGCCAATGACACCACCAAAGAGCTTTGATCATTGACTAAATTATCCCTTGATGAACGGATTTCTGAAGTTAAAAACTCTAAGTCAGAGAAAGAAAACATGTATTAATAAGAAAGGAATAATTTCCAGCCTAAAATTCACTAAAGTTGAATTAAGTTTAAAAAAAAATGTGCTTTAAGAATGCAGAAAAATGGTTGGCTTTATTACTTGAATAATGCAAATACAAATATATGTTTTATTAGATCATTCTCCTTAAAAGTGGGATAAATTTATTTGTTCAACACATATAAAAGGTAAGTAATATTTGCTTTTTCTAGCTTCATGATCAAAACCTAGCAAAACAAAGTAAAAGTTTTTCCAAAGCAGATGTTTTTATTACATTATTGTTCTTAATGCTGAACATAACAGTAATAACTATAAAGGAATCATCTCTAATTCTTATAAAGGGATTGAGACTTGCCATCAAATTATTTTCTTCTTGAAAAATTGTTATTTCTTGATATTTAATGTTAAAGAATATGGAAGGTAAAACAATATTTTCTGTTCTTTCTCCAATGACTTTATTGAACTTCCATTTGGACTCTGGAATTGCAAGGCTGAGTTAGAGTTCTGCTGGGCTTTTCACAGCACATAGATTATTTAACCTTGTTATTCCTCAGCTACTCAGAAAAAGCAGCAGATGACACTATTTTATGTGGAACACATTAAATGAGGCATATAAAGAAATCAATAACATAGTATTTAGTACAAAAGAAATGTTCAGGAACTGTAAGTGTAAGGGCAAAATATGATTAGTCAGATCCTTCATTGTGTCTTTAAATTTGTTATCAGTCCCTGTAAAAGAGTAAAACAGAAATAATCAGGATGTAGCATTGATGGAGAAAACACATTTTCAATAAAGATATTGTAGGAATCATGGTTCCTGGTTTGAAACTGCCCAAGAATCACTAATTGTTGCCTGAAAGAGTATAACAAGTTCAGTAATAGAAATGATCAAAATAGGTTAGATTGAGGATGCCATATTGTATAATGTTATTTTGATCATATATTTGATATTTTCTATGTTTTTATAACAAAGTCTACCTGTAGTATGAGATGAAAATGCAATTATGTAGACAGACCCATTTTTTTTAATAGAGTGTGGTTACTGTTTCATATTCCTCAGTGTAGGATGAATTACTAACTCTTAGCTGAGCATTTCTGTTAAGACACAGCACATTTTTAACTCTCATAAACTGAGAATGGGAGATTTTACGAGTGTGGGATGACAGTGAGAAATGCAGCAGCTCTATGAACAGCAATATAATCAGCAACTAATGGGCCTACAGCTGTTGTTTTCCAGGTCATACAGTTCATAGGCTATGCTGGGACAAAACAAGCACTTGAACTAGATGTCACTACAGGAACAAAAGGCAAGTGACAAATATTTCAATGAGGATATTGATACCTTAAGATACCTAATTTCTATATGTGAATTTTGCAGAAAATACCTGTAAAATAAGGCATACTTTATTATATTGGAAGAAAACAAAGGCTAGAAGAAATTTAAAGAAAAACAAACATGACAGCTAGTGTCTAGTACACTGGAGAAAACGCTGATAAAAAATAAGTATTTGAAGGGTCAGTAATTGAAGCATTTGGATATATACTTTCCGATATGCTAGTCAGAAATAGAGTAAAAGCATACATTTCACATAATAGAGAGATATAGATATAGATGTAGTTTCTCACTATAGAATAATGTATATATTAATTTAATATGTATATAAATTTTTATTAGATAAATCTTACATATAAAAAATGATCCAGTTAAAGTTTAAAGAAAGACTGGATCAATAAAATGTAGATATAGAAGTTGGATGTGATACTTGTGACCAAATTCAAATTCTTCTATATGTTTTGGTTTACTTTTGTATCTTAATTTTGTTAAGAGCTCAGTTTTGGTAAATATTCCTTCAAGATCTCAAAACTCAGATATAAGTAAAATTGTTAAGGTTAATGGGAACCAGGACAAGGTTCAGTGTATATTACAAGAAAACCTTACTTTTTTCACCATCACAGTTTTTAGGAGATACATGATTTATTATGTTGAACTATCTCTGATATGTTTATACAGATATAAAATGAAATATATTCTGCAGCACAGGGTCTTTTGTCTTCATCAGCTACATGCCTTCCCACATAGTAATTGGTCCACACTCCTTGAAGCTTTACCTTATTACTGAATGACCACTCAACCTCTTCCCTGAGATGTAGCTCAGTGCAAAAAAGCTATTAGCTCAAAGGGAAAGTTTATCAAAAGCAAAAGTGTTATTAAAAAGTTTCTGTGACAAAACAGTAAATAATTAAAGGCAAAGATAGAGCCTACTGATGAGGAAGGAGATGTCTTTCTCATTAACTAGTGCTGTACAGTGACAGAAGCTGCTCAGAGCCAATGGATAGGCAGACTGAACCACTAAAATCTGTGTTATTGCTCTGTGTTTTGCTGTTTTGGCTTGTGATGAATTAATACACTTTATTGAGAGCAGGAAAAACAGATTCTAAATGTGCTTTCTTTTTTTATCCTTTGAAAATAAAGGAATTTGGACTAAGATTTGTAAATAAATCACAGAAATCAATACAACTGGATGTCTCTCCTGTGTCTGTGGATATGACATTTTTATTATGTCGCTTTTTTTTTTAAATATCTGAACTCTTAGGAATAAGCTGACCTAAAACTTGAAATCAATCATCCATGGATGTATCCACACTACAGAGTGCCCAGCAGAAGAACCAGTCCAATTTGGTGGAATTTGTCTTACTTGGCTTTTCTGATGTTCCCAAATTGCAAGAATTTCTTTTTGGGGTGTTTTTGATAATCTATCTAATTATTCTGATGGGCAATAGCCTCATTATCATAATTACTAGGGCTGACCGTTCCCTTCAGACTCCCATGTACTTTTTCCTCGGAAATTTTTCTTAGAAATATGTTACGTGTCAGTCACTCTCCCCAGGTTATTAATAGATCTCTCCAGACAAGGCAGAATTATCTCCTTTATGGCTTGTGCTACTCAGATGTATTTCTTTCTTGTCTTCGGGGCCACAGAGTGCTTTATTCTGACTGCTATGGCCTATGACAGATACGTTGCGATTTGCAACCCATTGTTCTACCCTCTCATCATGAACAATAGTCTCTGTATACGCCTGGCAGCTGGCTGTTGGGTAAGTGGAGTTCCTGTGCATATAGGGTTCACATACTGGATCTTCTCTTTACCATTCTGTGGGTCAAATCAGCTGAATCACTTTTTCTGTGATATACCTCCAGTTCTGACCCTAGCTTGTGGGGACACTTTTATGATAGAGATGCTGATATATGTGATTGCCCTTTTATGTTGATTCTTGGATCGTATGTGAAAATAATCTCAACCATTCTGAAGCTTCCATCTGCAAATGGAAGAGCCAAGGCCTTCTCTACGTGTTCTTCTCACCTTATAGTTGTAGCTTTATTCTTTGGATCAGGTATCATTTCATACTTGAGGCCAAAGTCCAGCCATTCACCAGAAACAGACAAATTCCTTTCTCTTTTCTACACTGTTGTGACTCCAGTGTTTAACCCCATGATATATTGTTTGAGAAACAAAGATGTTATGATTGCATTGAAAAAGTTTCTTCTGCGATTCATTCTGTTATGATGCAAGAAACATGCTTTACTTATGTTATATTTTCTTCTTTTCTTAATTATATCATCCCTTTCCTCTCTTTTCTCCTTCCTACCCATGTCATGCACCTTCCCTTCACTCTAGGTGAAATTTGTGTCCCCCTTTTCTTTAGTTGTTGTTATATATGAACTTTTGTACATAAAACATGCTCTTTTTTATAGAAATTATGTGTGGTTATTTTTATATACTTGGATTTTAATGAGTATTTATGTTTCCTTATCACACAAAACCAACTCAGTGTTTATATTCAACCAGTAGATTAATTTCAAACTTCAGTTCTTGTGTGAAAATCTAATTTCAAGATACTATAGCTCTAAAGTAATAATGAAGTTATCAAATAATTCTTTTCTTCTTTTTATGCTGACTCCAAAGCAATGGTTATATTTTCTATTTCTTGAAAATAGTTATTATATGGATGTATGCTTACTCTACGATAATATTGTAATGAGTTCATGATGAATAAGTAAACCTCAACTATTAACGTTTTTTTTACACTTGGTGAGTGATTGCTTTATAATTATATAATTCTATTAAGGAAAGAAAAGGTTCCAGTTGTCATTAAGAATATTTTATGATAAATTTTACTTTCTGTTGAGTAACCTGGTGCCATACTATTCTTTTTTCAGATGTACATGGTAGCCCATGCCTTTAACCTCAGCACTTGGGAGAGAGAAGCAGGTGATCTCCAAGAGTTTAAGATTAGCATACTCTACAGAGTGAGTTCTAGGACAGCCAGAGGAACCCTGTCTCAAGACTTTCTCTCTTACAATGAACAAAAACCAAAAACAAACTTCTTTTTTTAAACATTCCTCTCTTTTCCCTTTCAGGTCCATGAAAAATGTATTTTGAAATATTTTCTTAATAGACCTTTCATATCTTCAAAAATGAAAAGGAGAAAATAGGCATTTCATAGAATTTTATTATTAATTTGTTTGTAAAATTTATCAAGAAAATATCACTGGAAAACTGTTTTCAAATGCATTTCAATAACTTTACAATTTTTCTTTTCCAATGAAGACGCACCATGTGAATTAGTGAATTTCTGAACAATACCAACTCAATCTCAAACACAGTTCAAATTTTATTCAGACATAGTATTTGCATAAAATTATAGATTAAAATAATTCAATATGCAGGTAGAATGTTTAATAAGCAAATTATAGCAGTAGATATTTTATTTTTTGTTTAAAAGTTTTTAATTTTCCTTTTCCTTTTTTAAAATTCTTTATTAATTACACTTTATTCACTTTGTATGCCCCCTGTGGTTCCTTCCCTCCTCCCATACCAATCCCTCCTTTCCTCCACCCTCTGCATGCATGCCCCTCCCTAAGTCCACTGATAGGGGAGGTCTTCTTTTCCTTCCTTCTGATCCTAGTCAATTAGGTCTCATCGGGAGTGGCTACATTGTCTTCTTCTGTGGCCTGGTAATGCTGCTTCTCCCTCAAAGGGAGGAAATTAAAGAGCAGGCCAATCAGTTCATGTCAGAGACAGTCCCTGTTCCTATTACAATGGAACCCACTTGGATACCAAACTGCCATGGGCTACATCTGTGCAGGGGTTCTAGGTTATCTCCATGCATGGTCCTTGGCTGGAGTATCAGTCTCAGGAAAGACCCCTATGCTCAGATTTTTTGGTTCTGTTGCTTTCCTTGTGGTGTTCCTGTCCTCTCCAGATCTTACGGTATATACTCACTCATATAGACATATAATATAGTATAAACCTACTAAAATCTGTAAACTAAAGAAACTAATCAAGAAGGAGGACTCTTGCTAAAGTACTCAATTCCTATCCAGAAAGGCAAAGAGGATGGACATCAGAAGAAGGAGAAAAGAGGGAACTAGTCAGAAGCCTGATACAGAGGACCTCTGAAAGGCTGCTGAGACTTATGGGCAACCTTTGGTTGGAAGGAACCTTTTCCTTTTTTTTAATACTTCAAAATATTTAATTTTTCTGATATACATTTTCATCTTATAGAGTACAATTGTGGTAATTAGAGGAGAGGAAGAATCAGGAGGCAAGAAGACAGGGGAGGTTGATAATTTGGTAATAAGATATAGCTATTGTATAGCAGGGTGACTACAGATAATGATAATGTATTGCAAATTTCAAAAAGTTAGATGAAACTACCTTGAACATATTGAAACACATTGAAGAGGTTAGGGTAATATAAATAATTAAATTTAAGAAAGAAATAGCCAAGTTTCTTAACAAAAATATATCTTTCCCTCAATTTAAATATTATACTATTTTTTATTAGTCTTTGAATATCATCCAGTATTCTAAAAATGTTTAAAATTCTGTTTCTCTACCAGTTTTTTTATTTTTATTTAATTTTTAAAGACATGCAAAAAAAAAAAAGAAGCACCTTAGCCCATCAGATCTCATCATCTGGACTGGCTGCATGGTCTTCCTCTGTGGCCTGGTAAGGCAGCTTCACCCTCAGGGGGTGGTGATCAATCAAAGAGCCAGCCACTGAATTCATGTCAGAGACAGTCCCTCTTCCCATTACTAGGGAACCCACTTGGAGACTGAGCTGTCATTGGCTATATACGAACCTAGGGATGTAGGTTATCTCCATTTATGGTCCTTGGTTGGTATCAGTCTCAGAAAACCCTATATCTGACAGAAGGCCCAGATTTATGGTCAGATGGACAGGATAGAGAACCTCTCCTATCAGAGGACTTGAGGAAGGAGTGGGAGGAGATGAGTGAGGGAGTATGGGATTGGGAGGGGATAAGGGAAGGGGCTACAGCTGGGATACGAAGTGAATAAATTACAATTTATAAAAAAATAATTTTTAAAAAAATTAAAAAGGAAGCAATGTTCTCAAGTTTAAAGACAAGAAAGGTTATCTAGGTTCAGGCCTGTAATCTAAGCACTCATTGAGTTGAGCTGTGTGTCTGACCCAAACTGCTCTCTGTATAAAGTCCAGACCAGCCAGAGCTAGATAGTGAGATCCTGCTTAACAATAGAAAATAGAGTCCTAGAAATTTTTAAGTAGCTGCTTTGGAGAATACAAACCAGATAACCATGGAAACATATCTTGATAGTGTTAAGATCATTTAATATTAATAAAACTTACTTGTAGAACATTATGTACTCTTACAGCCATTTTATAAACATTAAACACTACTTTAAGCAACATGAATACATAGCTTTTGAGGACCAGCTTTGACATTTCAATGGAGGAAAACTGAGTCAGGGAGTAGATCCCTGGCAGTTGCATGGCTGATGACCCAGAAGATTTTTTTCTGAGGGTAATTTTTCAGGGCCAGATCTGGTGGCAAAATGAGGGGCTAGAATTAAATTGCTGGCAGGGACCATTGCTGATAGCTTCCTGATGGGGCCTTCCAGCCACCATGAAAGCTGGGAGGAGGAAAGGGCTGCTAGTGGGGGCTGATACTGGCAAGCAGGGACTTACACCCTTTATCGCAAGCAGAGACTAGGGCTGTTGGTTGGCTCCAAGTGGAGGTTTCCAGTGATTGTGGCAAGCTTCTAAAAAAGGTAAATGGTGCAATCTAGAAAAGATCATCCTGAGTGAGGTGTCCCAGAAGCAGAAAGACACACACGGTATACATCATCTCCTCCCTGCCCCTCTCTAAGTCCACTGATAGGGGAGTCCTCCTCCCCTTCCATCTGACCCTAGCTTATCAGATCTCATCAGGCCTGGCTGCAATGTCTTTCTCTGTGGCCTCAGGCTGCTCCTCCCTCAGGGAGAGGGAGAGGTCAACCTGAGATTTCACCTTACACCCATCTGAATGGCTAAGGTCAAAAACTCAAGTGACAACACATACTGGAGAAGTTGTGGAGAATTACATTCCAACATTGGTTGGAATGTAAACTTATTCAACCACTCTGGAGATCAATCTGGTGCTTTTTCAGACAATTAGGAATAGTGATTCCTCAAAGATACAGCTACACCACTCCTTAGCATATATCCAAAAGATACTCATTTGCTCAACCATGTTCATAGCAGCATTATTCGTAAAATAACCAGAACCTGGAAACAACCCAGATGTCCCTCAATGGAGGAATGGATACAGGAATTGTGGTACATCTACACAGTGGAATACTACTCACAAATTAAAAACAAGGAAATTGTGAACTAGATTTAATTTAACAAAGGAGTCCACTAAATGTTCTTCAAAGTTCCCAGGTAATTCTATTTTGTTTCTTGTGTGAATATTATGTAAGAAGTAAGAAGTTACTCAACCAGGAAGTATATAACTACCCTTAAATGTAAAGTATTCTCATACCTATCTGAGCTTAGCTGTGAGACAAAAACAGAAGGAAGAAAAACAATGTCCAAGCAAACAACTATTATAAGAAACAAGAACAAACTTTGGGCAGAGTTCAGGGAATCCAATGGAAGAAAAAAAGAGATAGAAGACCTGGAGGGGACAGGAGCTCCACAAGGAGATCAACAGGCAAAAAATCTGGACCTGCAGAGACTGAAGAATCAACCAAGGACCATGCATGGAGAGGACTTAGACCCTTACTCAGATGTAACCCATGGGCAGCTCATCTCAATGTGGGTTCCCTAGTAAGGGGAGAAAGGGCTATCTATGACATAGACTCATTGGCAGGCTCGTTAATCACCCACCCCTGGCAAGGTGGCCTAACTAGACCACAGAGAAAGAAGATCCAGTCAGTCCTGATGAGACCTGATAGTCTAGGATCAAATAGAAGAGGAGGACCTCCTGTATCAGTGGACTAGGAGAGGGGCATAGGGGGAGATGAGGGAAAGAGAATGGGACCAGGACAAGATGAGGGAGGGGGCTACAGCTGGGACACAAAGTGAATAAATTGTAATAAATAATAAAGTAAAAATAAAATATAGAACATCATTCTGTTGTTGTTAACCACGGATTTATTATCCAACTAAAAACAATTCAGATGCACACAGGATGTCAAAGTTGGCTCTTGATTTTTCCTTACTACCTCTTTGTAAACTATTTGACTGAATACATTTCTTTCCCTGTGTATTCCAAAGTATTCTAAATTTTTATTATTGTAGAATCTTAAATCCTCTAATATTCCAGGGAGACATAGAGATCATGTCAAATATTACTCAAACATTGAAAAGTTTTATTTTTATTTATTATTTTTTAAACAATATTAAATGTAGAATTGGATGGCCTTGATATTGATATCAGACTAGACTGGCCATGATTTGATAAACTGTAAACATGTTTATCAAACATGCAAACATTTTTTATTTAAAATTTTTGATATTGCAGTATAATTACATAATTTTTACTTCTATTTCTCACTTCCAAATCCCCCATAATACTCCTCTTTGCTCTCTTAATCAAATCTATCTCTGACATGAACTCAGTGGCTGGCTCTTTGATCCCCTCCTCCTTAGGGAGGAGCAGCCTTACCAGGCCACAGAGGAAGACAATGCAGCCAGTCTTGATAAGACCTGGTAGGCTAGGGTCAGATGGAAGGGGAAGAGGACCTCCCCTATCAGTGGACTTTGGGAGGGGCAAGGGAGGAGATGAGGGAGAGAGCTTGATATTGGGAGGGAATGAGAGAGGGGGCTACAGCTGGGATGCAAAATTAATCAATTATAATTAATAAGAAATAAATACATTTTAAAAGACAATTTTATTTTTATCTATAAATTTGCTTATTATTTTAAGATAATTACAGTACATTACAAATATGTAATGAATAATAAAGAGCATTTGATGTGTTTTATTCTGTGCTTATGTAAATAACATTTCAGTGAAGACATTTGTTCACCTACCTCAGCATGAACCTACGGGAATGTGTCAGATGGAATATTTGTTTCTGTGACATTTGCAGTGGGCATATAATCCAAAACTGCTTTCCAAGGCTGGTACAGATGATACTATACAGCCAACTTGATAAAAAATGAAACACTTGAAATCTTTGCCAATTTAAGTAAAAATTGTATCCAACTGTGACTTTGATTATATTTTTCATAAAACGATAAACATTTTATCATACATTTAAATGTTATACAAAAAATTATGTAATGCTGCATCATGCCTAGGACCCAAGCTTCCTACATCTGCTTACCTGGTTGTTACCTGGTTATGGTTTTTCTTATTTAAAACAAAAGAAATGAACAAACAAAACAACCTTATTGAATGGTTGAGCATCATTTGCTTGTATGCCCAGGAGTGGCATAGCTGGATCTTGAGGTAGTACTATTCCTAATTTTCTGAGAAAGTGCCAGATTGATTTCCAAAGTGTTTGTACAAGGTTACACTCCCACCAGCAATGGATGAGGGTTCCCCTTTCACCTCATCCCCTTCAGCATGAGAAGGGGAGATGGTCCTCCCCTACCAGGAGACTAGGATAAGGGCATGGGGGAAAAGAAAGAGGAAGGGTGGGACTGGGAGGAGAAGGAGCAGGCTACAGCCCAGCCTGGATCAAAAGTGAATAAACTTTACTAAATGAATGAATGAATAAATAAGCCTAAATAAATACAGAAAAAAAGGTACTGCCTTAGAAACAGATAGTCCTTCTTCTGATTTCTTCTTCAATTTCTTTATTCAGAGACTTGAAGTTTTTTTCACATAGGTCTTTCACTTGCTTGGTTAGGACAGCATGGAGAAACAAAAATCCCAGAATAGCTAAAACAATCCTGTACAATAAAAGATCTGAAAGTATCTCTATCTATCCTTGATTTCAAGCTGCACGATAAAGTAACAGTTACAAAAACTGCATTGTACTGGCATAGAAACAGACTGGTGGATCAATGGAATCAAATCAAAGACTGAGAAATAAACCCACACACCTATGGAAACTTTTTTTACAAAGTAGCCAATACCATACAAGGATGTCTACATGTATAAAATTTCAAATAGACCCATATTTATCACCTTGCACAAAAGTAAAGTTCAAGTGGATCAAAGACCTCAACATAAAAACAGACACACTAAATCTGTCAGAAGAAAAAGTGGGAAAGAGCCTTGACCTCATTGGCACAGGAGACAACTTCTTGAAAAGAATGCCAACAGCTCAGGCTCTCAGATCAACAATTGCTGTAGCCTGCCAGCAGAGTTGAACAGTACCTGAGTGGGGAGTGAGGACAAATCACACTACACACAGGATCAGCCTGAGAGGGTTGTCAGTCTGACTGAAGCACCATGGGTTTATTCCAGGGTTCATTATTTATAGGCAAAGCAAGCAAGTCACATCAATACAAAAGGAAAAAGATGTGGAAATGCCTGAAAACTACTTCCCCAGGTGAAAACATAACAAAGCAGCTTAACAAGCAACTCTCCATACCTCAGTGTGAGTCCTAATGATCCAACTCTGCTTGTCAAGCTTGGCTGCAGGTGTGTTGCTTTAGCAAGAGGCCATTTGCATCCAGGTGGGTTACCAGGTTACCTGGAGCATCAGGGACTGTCTCTCAGGCTGGCTTTGTCTGTAGCTGCGTCCCAGGGCTCTCCACCAACAATCAATAAATGGGACTTCATGAATATGAAAGGCTTCTGTAAAGTAAGGGACACAGTCATCAGAATAAAACGACAGCCTGCAGAGTAGGAAAAGATCTTCACCAACCGTACATCTGACAGAGGGCTAATATCAAGAATATATAAAAACCTGAAGAAGTTAAACACCAGCAAAACAAATAATCCAAATTCAAAATGGGGTAGAGAACTAATCAGAGAATTCTCAACAGAGGAATATCAAATAGCAGAGAAACACTTAAAGAAAAACGCAATGGCCTTAGTCATTCAGGAAATGAAAATTAGAATGACAGAGATTCCACCTCACACCCATCAGAATGGCTAAGATCAAAAACTCAAGCAAGGGATGACACATGCTGGAGAGATAGTGAAGAAAGGGGGACCCTCCTCTATTGCTAGTGTGAATATAACCTTGTAGAACCAATTTGGAAATCAATCTTTCAATTTCTCAGAAAATACCTCAAGATCCAGCTATACCGCTTCTGGTCATATATGTGAAAGATGCTAAACTATATACAACAAAGACATTTGCTCAATTATGTTCATACCAGCATTATTAATAATAACCAGAATCTGAAAACAACCTAGATGTCCCTCAACTGAGGAATGGATGCAGACATTGTGGTACATTTACACAGTGGAATACTACTCATAAATTAAAAACAAGGAAACAATGGAATTTATAGGCAAGTGGATGGCACTAGGGAAGATCTTTCACAGTGACGTTACCCAGAAGCAGAAAGACACATATGGTATATACTCACTTATAAGTGGATATTAGACATATATTTTAGGATAAACATTCTAAAATGTATAGTCCTAAAGAAGCTAACCAACAAAGAGGACCCTATGGAAGAGGCTTAATTTTCTTTCAGAAAGGCAAACAGGATAGACCTCTGAAGTAGAAGACAAGGAACAGGACAGGAGCTGTCCACAGAGGCCTCTGAAAGACTCTACCCATCAGGGTATCTATACTGAGACTCATAGCCAACCTTTGGGCAGAGTGCCAAAAGATCATTCTGAGTGAAATATCCCAGAAGGAGAAATACAAACACGGTATATACTCACTTATATAGACCTACAAGATATGATAAACATAAGGAAATCTATACACCTAAAAAAGATAATCAAGAGAGCAGACATGGGGTAAGATGATCAATCCTCGTTTAGAAAGAGAGATGGGATGTGCATTGAACGTATGACAGGAGTCTACTGAGCACATCTGAAAGACTCTAACTAGCAGTGTTTTCAAAGCAAAGGCTCATGACCAAACCTTTGGCAGAGTACAGGGAATCATAAGAAAGAAGGGGAGTTAATCTGATGGAGAAAGGATAGGAGCTCCACAAGGACCAAATATATCTGGGCACAGGGTCTTTTCTGAGACTGACATTCAACCAAGGACCATGTATGGATATAACCTAGAACCTCCACTCAGATGTAGCCTGTGGTAGCTCAGTAACCAATTGGTTTCCCAAAGTGAGGGGAACAAGGACTATTTTTAACAGGAACTCAATGACTGGCTCGTTGGCCTCCCCACTCCCCAAGGGAGGAGCAGTCCTGTTAGGCCACAGAGGAGGGCTTTGCAGCCAGTCCTGAAGATACCTGATAAAATAGGATCAGATGAATGGGGAGGAGGTCCCCCCCTATCAGTGGACTTGGAAAGGGGCATGGTGGAGATGAGGGAGGGAGGGAGGGGCTGGGAGGGAATGAGGGATCGGGACACGGCTGGGATACAGAGTTAATAAAATGTAACTGATAAGAAAAAATAAAATAAAAATAAAATAAAATAAAATATAAATGGATAATAAGAGTAAAAAAAAAAAAAGAAGAGGGAGATAGAAAGACCTGGAGGGGACTGGAACTCCACAAGGAGATCAACAGAGCCAAAAATCCTCTGCCCGGGGTATGTGTGCAGAGACGGATACACCAACCAAGGACTATGCATGGAGAGGACCTAGACTCCTGCTCAGTTTCCAAGTAGGTTCCGTAGAAAGGGGGTACTGACTCTGACATAACCTCAGTGACTGGCTCTTTGCCTTTGCCCACCTGTCCCTGTGTTGTGTAGCCTTGCCAGGCCACAGAGGAAGACAATGTAGCCAGCCCTGTTGAGACTTGATAGACTAGGGTCAGATACAAAGGGAGGAGGAGTTCCTACTTATCAGTGCACTAGGAAAGGGCCATAGGGGGAGAAGAGGGAAGGTGGGTGAGACTGGGAGGAGATGGAGGGTTACTGCCTAGATACAAAGTGAATAAATTTAAAGAAAGAAAGCAAGCAAGAAAGAAAGCAAGAAAGAAAGGAAGCAAGAAAGAAAGGAAGCAAGCAAGAAAGAAAGAGAGAGAGAGAGAGAGAGAGAGAGAGAGAGAGAGAGAAAGAAAGAAGGAAAGAAAGAAAGAAAAACGAGAAAACAGGTAGTCCTTATATCTGGCTCCTGAGATCAGACTGTATGCCTGCTCAAATAGTTTTTGTTCAGTGTTCAATAAATTTCCATCATTCTGAGTCTGATGTCTGAGTAGTCAGTATGCTGCTATTCCTGTTATGACAATTTTTTCCACCTATAATTCCCAACTCTATTTTAAATACTTATCTCTAAGCAAACCGGTAAGTGTGGATTTCACATATCATTAAAAAAGTTTATTTTTTTGTGTGTTTTCCTGAGCTGAACTTTTATTTGAATTATCTCATACCTAATTTTTTCGTGGATTAAGCAGTTTTAATTTTTTATTATTAACATTTAATACAACTTATTCACTTTGTATCCCAGATGTAGCCCCTCCCTCATCTCCTCCTCTTCCTACTCTCCTTTCCTCTTCTCAACTCAGTAACTCTCTCCTAGTCCACTGATAAGGTAGGCCCTCCTCCCCTACTATTTGACCCTAGCCTACCAGATCTCATCAGGACTGACTGGATCCTCTTTCTCTGTGGTCTAGTTAGGCCACCTTGTTAGGGACAGGTAGTCAAAGAGCTGGCCACTGAGTCCATGTCAAAGACAGCCCCTGCTCCCCTTACTAGGGAACCACATTGAGACTGAGCTGCCCATGGGTTACATCTGAGCAGAGTGTCTAGGTCCTCTACACGCATGGTCCTTGGTTGATTCATCAGTCTCTGCAGGTCTCCTGGGCCCAGATTTCTTGCCTCTGTTGATCTCCTTGTGAAGCTCCTTTCCCTTCTGGGTCTTTCTATCTCCCCCTTCTTCAATAAGTTTCTCTGCAGTCTGACCAAAGTTTGTCTATTAGTTCATTCCATTTGCCTGAAAATTTCATAATTTCCTTGTTTTTAATTGCTGAGTAGTATTCCATTATGTAAAGAGAATTTACACAATTCCATTGTAATGGAAAATGCACAATTTCTGTATCCATTCCAGTTGAGGGACTTCTAGGTTGTTTCCAGATTCTTGTGATTATGAATAAAGCTCCTATGAACATAGTTAAGCAAATGTCCCTGTTGTATGGTTGAACATTTTTCAGATCTATGCCCAGGAGTATAATAGCTGGGTCCTGAGGTAGCACTATTCACAGTTTTCTGAGAAAGCACCAGAGCGATTTCTAAATTGGTTATACAAGTTTACATTCTCACCAACAATGGAGGAGTGTTTCCCTTTCTCTACATCCTCTCTAGCATGTGTTGTCCCTTGAGTTTTGATCTTAGCCATTCTGGTGTGTGTGAGGTAGAATATATGGGTCATTTTGATTTCATTTCTCAGATGACTAAGGACGTTGGGCATTTCTTTGAGTGTTTCTCTGCCATTCAATATTCCTCTACAGAGAATTCTCTGAATAGCTCTGTACCCCATGCTTCCCTTCCCTCTTCTCCTCCAAGTCTCTCACTCACCCCCTCCCTTTCTCTTCAGAGATTTGGAGTCCTCCCATGGATATCAACCTGCCTTTGGCATATCAAGATGCAGTAGGACTGCATATGTCTCCTACTGAGGCTAAACATGGCATCCCAGTTAGGGGAAAGGGATTAAAAAGCAGGCAACAGAGACAGCCTCTGTTCCTGCTGTTAGAAGATCTACATGAAGGCCAAGTTGCACAACTGTTACATTTGGGTCTAGGTCTGTGCCATGAATGACCTCTCTTTGAGAGTTCAGTCTATGTGGGACCAAATGGGCCCAAATTAGTTAATTGTGTAGATCTTCTTGTGGTGTCCTTGACCTCTCTAACTCCTTCAATCCTTTGTCCCTCTCTTTCACAAGATTCCCTGAGCTCTGCCTAATATTTGGCTAGAGGTCTCTGCATCTATTATCATGAGTTTCTGGGTGAAGTTTTTCAGAGGACCATTATGCTAGGCTCTTGTCATGTGTGTCTTTCTGGGTCTGGGTTACCTCATTCAGGATGATATTTTCTATATAAATAACTCAAGAAATTAGGCACCAACAAACTAAATAACCCAGTTAAAATGGGTATAGAGCTAACAGAATCCTCAACAAAAGATCTCTAATGGTAGAGAAGCACTTCAAGAAATAGTTTAAAAATCTCTTAGCAGTTAAAAATTCCAATATCAAAATGTCTGCTGGGATTCAAGATAAGTTCTTAGGCATATGTTTATAACAAGGTATTTCTGTGGGAGATGAAGCACACGCTTCTGCTCACTCCAGATAGGGAACTCACAACAAACTAAGGCACACACATGGTTGAAGTCTAACTTGGTGCACCAATGAATTTTATTGCCGCTACTTATAGGATATGGGTGAGGGGTTATTTACAGAAGCACAAATGACTCAAACACAACTGTGCACATTGCAGAGTCTGCAGGCAGCTGAACAGGCCTTTCCAAGTTCTCAGTTGCTCAAAGCCTATTCCAAGCTTCCTAGCCAGTTTCTGCTTTTTCCAGACTCTGGTCTCCTGAATCTTTGGAGCTTATCTTACCTGAGAGTGAATAACCGAAGTTTGGCTTGTTTCCCCTTAGTAAAAAGGGGTCTAGTAATTTGAACAGTTTCGGGGATTTCTTTAAGCTGTTTTGAGTTGTTTACCTTTCTCCTTAAGGAGCTCAAATGCAGGATGTAATATTTTTTTATTTCTTTTTTTTATTTTTCATCAATTACACTTTATTCATTCTGCATCCCCCCATAAGACCCTCCCTCCTCCCCTCCCAATCCCACCCTCCCTCCTCCCTCTGCTTGCATGCCACTCCCCAAGTCCACTGATAGGGGAGGTTCTCCTCTCCTTTCTGATCTTAGTCTATCAGTTCACATCAAAAGTGGCTGCATTGTCCTCTACTATGGTAAGGCTGCTCCCCCCCAGAGGGAGGTGATCAAAGAGCAGGCCAATAAGATTATGTCAGAGGCAGTCCCTCTTCACATTACTATGTAACCCAAATGGACTCTGAACTGCCCTGGGCTACATCTGTGTAGGGGTTCTGGGTTATCTCTATGAATAGTCCTTGGTTCAGGATGTAATATTTTAATCTGGAAAGAAAATGTTACACAAAACTCTGGGTCAATGAGCAATTAATTATCTGTTATATAATGACAATATACAACAAGAAAAGATAATACATTATCCAAATGAAATATTGGAAATTCAGAAAGGAGGAACAGAACCAACAGCAGACCAGAACTCAACAAGGCAAATATTAAATAGTGGTGCTCCATGTAGCACCAGAAGCAGGTGGAACTTTAAGTCCTTCAAAAGACTCATGTCCTCTGTTTTGTAGTATGTAACTTCATTGTTTTTGTGGCTTCTGATATTCCCTCAGAATAGTCTTACCAAAGATCTACCAGGTTGGTATGTCTGTCATCCTAAAGTCCCCCCTTGTAGTTTAGGTTTCATCTTATACAGTCATGCATCATCCTTTCAGGATTTGCCTTTAGAAACCCTGATCTTTCCTTACTTACTTGGCTTGCCAAAACTTCCTTTGAAATCTTAGAGAAAATTTTAATCCTGTAAGGCTTACATTCCAGATAACTGAAAAATGAATAGAGCATGCCAAGGACTCTCATCATTTGGAGCTAAAATGTGTAAGTGTTGAACCATGTCTGCTGCAATCTCTGATCGTCTGCTTGACTGAATTCAGGAAAACATTTCTCTAAATTGTAAGGTAACAGGCCAGTGGAAAATAGAGCACACCTGATCTGATCCCCAGCTAAAATTCAGAAATCCCAGTCTTGATGACTCAGCCTTAACCACACAGTGGTACTTCCCACCATGATACACTTTCCACTAGCTCACTGCACACGTTTCAAAACTCTACAAACACTAACCCAGCTTTTTGCTTTCCTTCCTCCCAATCAGAGGCAGCTGCCATTCTGTTTTTCTCCCCATTATTTGAGGTTTGTTGTGTGGTATGACTTTGTGGTATTCATTGTCTCCTTATTGTGGAGAAACTTTTGCATCATAACAAATCTGCTTATAAATGACTCTGTGTAAGTAAGGTTCATAAACAGATTTTCATCTCAATAGAAATATTTTCAAATACAACTTTATACTTTGAGATAATTAGTGTTAGTCTAACCAGTTCTTTAGATACTGCCAAGGCATTATTTTATTGTTCCATTTAAAGAATGTAACATGTTTTCAATGAAATGAATCTCTTTAATAACACTTTGATGCTTCTTCACACTTTTAAATGCACAACTTTTCTGGGCAAATTATACATTTAAAAATGCTTCTACTGTATTTTGGCCAATTTGTAACTACAAAACTCACCCCCCCCAAAAAAAAAACAAAATAAATTTAAAAACAAGCACAAAAACAACAACAACTACAACTATGCCACAACTTTATTGTTTTCTCTTGAAATTCTCTCGATTCAAAAATAAGTTTCATTGAAAATTATGTGCACATTGTGATTCATCCTTCATTATATTCTGGCCTCTAATATGTATACCCTATCCTACCTCAATTATATGAAATTCAACCACTGTAAAAGCTTATGTACATATATATGCATAATTTATTTATATTTATATATCTATTTAAAAAAATATATTACCCTATAATGGGAAAACAATTTTCCTAATATATATGAAAAGATAAAACATGAATTCTCCAGTGAATTAGTTACTTCTTTTGGAGCTGTTGGATAGTTACATCCCATAGATCAATAAGCAAATATAGGATATTTTTATCTCTTTTGTCATACTCTATAACTTGATGGAAAGATCACATGCTAAAGTTCTCAGATACTTGAGTCAAAGAATATGGTTAAATCAAGTTGGTAATATGAAACATGCCTACTTGCTAACTTTTATAGCTTTGGATAGCTTTATGCATTTTCCTAGAGGAGAAAAGTAACCATCATTCATGCCCAGGCATGAACCTTGAAGGATACAATATGACTGCCTTGGTAAGCTATGCCCACAAGTGTGATTTCAACATAAACATCGTAGGAGCAACCGACTATTTCCTGATTGGATTTAAGTCAACTCCACAAGAGGAAACCTATAATTTCTACCATTGTTATGTCAAAAATGTTTGTTGTTACATATATCATAGAAACTAGGGGAATATATACTATTATTTTACTAAATTGATATAACATTAAGCTGATGACTTTCTAATGACTTGTCATTATAACCATAGATTAATATAGCTCTCAAGCATGCTTTCAAGTGTTTCTATTTCTAGATAATGGTGATTAACACTGAGAAACACAGAATGCAGTGAATAAGATTGAGAAATGAAATGCTCAGTCCATATACTTTCTTGTAGAGGAGAGGGCACAAAGAATATAAGAAATAGAGGCTGTAGATGGTTAAAGGTAACAGTATTTTCCAGACAAATGACAGTTATTCATATGACCTCACAGTGTTTGCTACAGCAAGAACAAGATTGGTACAACCAGAGCTACATAAAATATTGGCATGAAGATGGGAGTTTGGCATGAGATGTTACCCATATCCATGGTGATATTGGCAAATCTTAGCTTCTGGGAGAGGGAAAGACAGTTTTCTTTCATAATGTACTCTTAATAAGTCTAGCAAAATCCAGTGGAACAGCAAACATCTATGAATATTAGAGCAACACAAATTAGTCTTCATGAATTTTTAAAGGCACAGTGTTGGGTGGATAGAGGGGTGACTATGATCAAGATATGCAGTGCAGCACCTCTTTTGAGGCACTGTTGGATAAAGTCTCTCAGAAGACAACTCAGAGAGGCTCCAGGTCTCTCTAGTCTCTGCTACTAGGATACTCACAGCCAAACAATGGTCGATGCATATCGAGTCTTGAGGAATAGTTGGGGGAAAGAGGAAAGGACCCAGAAGTGACTAGAGAGCCACAAGAAAACAACAAAACCAACTAACCAAGGCCCAGAGGGGTTTGCTGAGACTGAAATATCAACCAAGAACCATGCAGGAAATAAGCCCTTTACAAAGATGTAGCAGATGGGCAGCTTAGGCTTCAAGTGGGTCCTCTAGTAAGGGAAGTGCAGACTGCATCTGGTATGGACTCTTTAGCTTTTTCATCACTTTCCCTTGGCAGGAGTGCCTTGAGAGGGAACAGGAGAAGAGGAAACTCTCAGTTTTGAAGCAATTTGATGAGCTTGGCATGGGGGGAGCACCCCTTTTTTTGAGAAAAGGGGAGTGGGGAGGGAAGGACGATGCGACTGGGGTGAGAGAAAGGAAGCAGCTACAAGGATGTAAAGTAAATAAAATAAATAAATGAGAAAAAATGCACTACAAAATTTTCAAAGTTTTGTAAAATTAAAAAATAAAAAAGGCAGGTGGCCTAGGGCTGTAGGGTATGAACCATGACCACCAGTACCAGGAAGGTATCCACAGACAGTGGGCTCACTTCTCTCTGATGCAGCTCCTAACCAGTACACAGTGGTAGAGGATACAGGCAGTCCTGATGGGACCTGATAAGCTAGGTCAGACAGTAGGGGAGAAGGACCTTCACCATCAATGGACTAGGAAAAAGGGATAAGGAAGGAAAAGGGACAGAATGAGACAGGGAGGAAATGAGGGAGGGGCTACCATTGGGATATAAAGTGTATAAATTGTAAATAATCATTAATAATAACAACAAACAAAAAAAGAACAATTAAAAAGTGTGTGTGTGTGTGTGTGTGTGTTGGTGTGGGAGGAGACTGAACACTGCTTTTTTTCACCTTCTGGTTCTTCCTAAACCAGCAAAATAGGGAATCAATGGAGAATGGATCAAGGTGTAATTTTACTTCCAATTGGTAGGAAAAGAAATTAGACTACATATGAGCAGGAATTTTAGGTCCTCTCCACGCATGGTCCTTGGTTGGGGTATCTGTCTCTGCAGAGACCCATGGGCCCAGGTCTTTTTGGCTCTGTTGGTCTCATTGTCAAGCTCCTGTCCTCTCCAGATCTTTTTATCTCCTGCACCTTTTTTTTCCCCATAGGATTTCCTGTAGTTTGCCCAGAGACTGGTTATGAGTCTCAGCATCTGCTTCAAACCCTTATCAGTAGAGTCTTTCAGAGGTCCTCTGGGATACGCTGGTGTCCTGTTCCCTGTCTTCTCCCACTTCTGAATGGAGATTGTGCAACTTCCCTAGGGTACTCCTTCTTGTTTAAGGACTACAGATTTTGTATGTTTATCCTATATTATATTGCTAACATCCACTTAGGAGTGAATAAATACCATATCTGTCTTTCTGCTTCTGAGTGCCCTCCAGCCAAGGACCACTCATAGAGATGGCCTGGAAACCCTTCGCAGAGGTAGTGCATGGCAGTTCAGTGTCCAAGTGGGTTCCATTGTAATAGGAACAGGGACTGTCTCTGACAGGAACTGATTGGCCTGTTCTTTGATCAACTCCCTCTGAGGGGAGGGAGCAGCCTTACCAGGCCACATAAGAAGACAATGCAGCCACTCCTGATGAGACCTGATAGAGTAGGATCAGAGGGAAGGGAAGGAGGACCTCCCCTATGAGAAGGGGATGAGAGGAGATGAGAGAGGGAGGGTAGGATTCGGAGAGAGTGAGGGAGGGGCTACAGCTGAGATACAAAGTGGATAAACTATAATTAATATTAAAAAAATAAAAATTGGATGGACATCAGAGGAGGGAGAAAACAGGAAACAGGACAGGAACCTACCAAAGAGGGACTCTGAAAGCCTCTACCCTGAAGGGTATCGAGGCAGATGCTGAGACTCATAGCCAAACTTTGGGCAGAGTTAAGGGAATCTTATGAAAGAAGTGGACTGGAAGAGGGACAGGAGTGGGAAAGAGGAAGGCTGGGATTGGGAAAGGAGGAGAGAGGGAGCTACAGAAGGGATATAAAGTGAATAAACTGTAATTAATAAAAATAAAAATAATTAAAAAAAGAAGCATACAGTTGTCTTTACTTTTTTGTCAACTGAAAAAGAACTCCCATTCTGGATAATATATTTTTTTTTATTTAAAAGTTATTTTATTCCTCAACTTAGCCAATGTTTTTATTTTCAACATAGTTAATAGCCTCTCTCTAGTTCTATGCAAGCAGAAAGCAACCTTATTCTTTCTTAAAACGCCTAAGGTTATTAAATGATTCTTTTTTTTCTTTTTTAATATTTTTTTATTAATTACACGTTATTCATTTTGTATCCCCCCATAAGCCCCTCCCTCCCCCCTCCAGATCCCACTCTCCCTCCCCTTTCTGCATGCATGCCCCTCCCCAAGTCCACTGATAGGGGAGGTTCTCCTCTCCTTCTTTCTGATCTTAGTCTATCAGCTCTATTCAAAAGTGGCTACATTGTTCTCTTCTGTGGCCTGGTAAGGCTGCTCTCCTCTCAGGGGGAGGTGATCATAGAGCAGGCCAATCAGATTAGGTCAAAGGCAGTCCCTCTTCCCATTACAATGTAAACCGCTTGGACACGGAACTGCCATGGGCTACATCTGTGCAGGGGTTCTAGGTTATCTCCATGAATAGTCCTTGGTTGGAGTATGAGTCTCTGGGAAGTTCCCTCTGTTCAAATTTTCTTGTTCTGTTGCTCTCCTTGTGGAGACCCTGTCCTTTCCAGTTCTTGCTATATCCCACTTCTTACATAAAATTCCATTCACTCTTCCCGACAGTTGGCCATCAGGCTCAGCATCTGCTTTGATAGTCTGCAGGGCAGAGGCTTTAAGAGGACCTCTGTGGCAGGTTCCTAGGTTGTTTCCTGTTTGCTTCTTCTGGCATTCAGAGGCCCTCTGTAGCAGGTTCCTAGGTTGTTTCCTGTTTTCTTCTTCTTCTGATGTCCATCATCTTTGCCTTTCAGGATGGGGATTGAGCATTTTAGTTAGGGTCCTCTCTTTTGCTTAGTTTCTTTAGATGCACAGATTTTAGTGGGTTTGTCCTATGTTGTATGTCTATATGAGTGAGTATATACCGTGTGTGTCTTTTTGCTTCTGGGAGAACTCACTCAGGATGATCCTTTCCAGGTCCCACCATTTACCTGCAAATTTCATTATTTCCTTACTTTTCATTGCTGAGTAATATTCCATTGTATAGATGTACCACAATTTATTCATCCATTCTTCAGTTGAGCGGCATCTGGGTTGTTTCCAGCTTCTGGCTATTACAAATAAAGCTGCTACAAACATGGTTGAGCAAATGTCCTTTTTGTGTACTTGAGCCACTTTTGGATATATGCCTAGGAGTGGTATGGCTGGATCTTGAGAAAGCGCTATTCCTAGTTGTCTGAGAATGTGCCAGATTGATTTCCAGTGTGGTTGTACAAGTTTACATTCCCACCAGCAGTGGAGAAGTGTTCCCCTTTCTCCACAACCTCTCCAGCATATATTGTCACTTGAGTTTTTGATCTTGGCCATTGTGATGGGTGAAAGGTGAAATCTCAGGGTTGTTTTGATTTGCATTTCCCTAATGGCTAATGAGATTGAACATTTCTTTAAGTGCTTCTCTGCCATTCGATATTCCTCTATTGAGAATTCTCTGTTTATCTCTGTTCCCCATTTTTTAAGTGGATTACTTGGTTTGCTGCTTTTCAGCTTCTTTAGTTCTTTATATATACTGGATATGAGTCCTCTGTCAGATAAAGGGTTGGTGAAGATTCTTTCCCAATCTGTAGGCAGTCGCCTTGTTTTGATGATGGTGTCCTTTGCTTTACAAAAGCTTTTCAGTTTCATAAGGTCCCATTCATTGATTGTTGCTCTTAGAGCATGTGTTGTTGGTGTTCTGTTCAGGAAGTTGTCTCCTGTACCAATGAGTTCTAGTGTATTCCACACTTTTTTTCTAGCTTATTTAATGTGTCTGGATTTATGTTGAGGTCTTTGATCCACTTGGACTTCAGTTTTGTGCAGGGTGATAAGTATGGATCTATCTTCATTTTACTACACGTAGACATCCAGTTGGACCACCACCATTTGTTGAAGATGCTATCTTTTTTCCATTGTATGGTTTTGGCAACTTTGTCAAAGATCAGGTGTCCGTAAATGTGTGGGTTTATTTCTGGGTCCTCTGTTCGATTCCATTGATCCACCATTCTGTTTCTATGCCAGTACCATGCAGTTTTTAAACTGTTGCTCTATAGTACAACTTAAGATCAGGGATGGAGATACCTCCAGAAGATCTTTTATTGTAGAGGATTGTTTTAGCAATTCTGGGTTTCTTGTTATTCCATACGAAGTTGAGAATTTTTCTTTCCAGGTTTGTAAAGAATTGTCTTGGTAATTTGATGGGAATTGCATTGAATCTGTAGATTGTATTTGGGAAGATGGCCTTTTTACTATGTTAATCCTGCCAAGCAGGGATATCTTTCCATCTTCTGATATCTTCTGATTCTTTCTTCAGAGACTTGATTTTTTTTTTCATACAAGTCTTTGACTTCCTTGGTTAGGGTTACTCCAAGGTACCTTATTTCATTTGTGGATATTGTGAAGAGTGTTGTTTCCCTAATTTTTTTTCTCAGCCCTATTTTCTTTTCTATACAGGAGGGCTACTGATTTTTTTGAGTTAATTTTGTATCTGGCCACATTGCTGAAGGTGTTTATCAGCTGTAGGAGTTCCCTGGTAGAGTTTTTGGGGTCACTCACATATATCACATCATCTGCAAATAGTGATAATTTGACTTCTTCCTTTCCAATTTGTATCCACTTGATCTCCTTCAACTGTCTTATTGCTCTAGCAAGGACATCCAGAACTATGATGAAGAGATATGGAGAGAGTGGGCAGCCTTGTCTTGTCCCTGATTTCAGTGGGATTGCTTTAAGTTTCTCTCCATTCAGTTTGATGTTGGCTATAGGCTTGCTGTATATCGCCTTTACTATGTTTAGATATGTGCCTTGTATCCCTGATCTCTCCAATACTTTAAACATGAATGGATGTTGGATTTTGTCAAATGCTTTTTCAGCATTTAGGGAGATTATCAGGTGTTTTTTTCCTTTCAGTTTGTTAATATGGTGGATCACATTGATGGATTTTTGTATATTGAACCACCCCTGCATACCTGGGATGAAGCCTACTTGGTCATGGTGGATGATATCTTTGATGTGTGCTTGTATTCGGTTTGCGAGTATTTGTTGAGTATTTTTGCTTCAATGTTCATAAGGGAAATTGGCTTGAAGTTCTCTTTTTTTGTTGGGTCTTTGTGGGGTTTAGGTACCAAGGCGACTGTGGCTTCATAGAATGAGTTTGGTAATGTTCCTTCTGTTTCTATTTCGTGGAATTGTTTGAAGAGAATTGGAGTTAGCTCTTTTTTTAATGTCTGGTAGAATTCTGCACCGATACCATCAGGTCCTGGGCTTTTTTTTAGATGGGAGAGTTTCAATGACTGCTTCTATTTCCTTGGGCGATATAGGACTATTTAATTGATTTACCTGGTCCTGATTTAGCTTTGGTAAGTGGAATTGATCAAGAAAATTGTTCATTTCATTTAAATTTTCAAATTTTGTTGCATATAGACTTTTGAAGTAAGTCCTAATGATTGCTTGGATTTCCTCAGTGTCTGTAGTTATGTCCCCCTTTTCATTTCTGATTTTGTTGATTTGGATGGTGTCTCCCTGCCTTTTAGTTAGCTTGGCTAAGGGTTTGTCTATCTTGTTGATCTTCTCAAAGAACCAGCTCTTGGTTTCATTGATTCTTTGAATGGTTTTATTTGTTTCTAATTGATTTTTTTCAGCCCTGAGTTTGATTATTTCCAGCCATCTACTCCTTTTTGGTGTGCCTGCTTCTTCTTTTTCTAGGGATTTTAAGTAAGCCATTAAGTTGCTTGAATGAGCTGTCTCGAATTTCTTCTTGAAGGCACTTAGTCTTATGAACTTTCCTCTTAGCACTACCTTCATTGTGTCCCACAAGTTTGGGTATGTTGTGTCTTCATTTTCATTGAGTTCTAGGAAGACTTTAATTTCTTTCTTTGTTTCTTCCATGACCCAGCTTTCATTTATTAGTGAGTTGTTCAGTTTTCATGTGTGTGTAGGCTTTTTGCTATTTCTGTTGTTATTGAGGTCCAGCTTTATTCCATGGTGATCAGACAGGATACAAGGGATTATGTCAACCTTCTTGCATTTGTTGAAGCTTGCTTTGTGACCAACTATGTAGTCTATTTTGGAGAAGGTTCCATGAGGTGCTGAGAAGAAGGTAAATTCTTTTGTGTTTGGGTGTAAGGTTCTGTAAATGTCTGTTAGGTCCATTTGATTCATGACCTCTGTTAGAGATATTGTTTCTTTGTTTAATTTCTGTTTAGTTGACCTGTCCTTTGTTGAGAGTGGGGTGTTGAAGTCTCCCACTATTAGTGTGTGGGGATCTATGTGTGGTTTAAATTTTATCAATGTTTCTTTCACAATTGTGGGTATCCTTGTATTTGGAGCATATATGTTCAGGATTGTGATGTCTTCATGGTGGAATTTTTCCTTGATGAGTATGAGGTGTCCTTGCCCATCTCTTTTTATTAATTTTGGTTGAAAGTCTATTTTATCAGATATTAGAATGGCTACTCCTGCTTGCTTCTTGCATCCATTTGCTTGGAAAGCCGTCTTCCATCCCTTTACCCTTAGGTAATATCTATCTTTGTGACTTAGGTGTGTTTCTTATATATAAAAGATTGCTGGGTTTTGTTTACGAATCCATTCTGTTAGTCTGTGTCTTTTTATTAGAGAATTAAGTCCACTGATGTTGAAAGAGATTAATGACCAGTGGTTGTTAGATCCTTTGAATTTGATGTTGGCTGTGGTCATCAGGTTTTGTGCTTGGTTGCTTTTTGTTTTACTGTAGTGAGGTTATTTATTTCCTGTGTTTTCTTGAATGTAGCTAGTTTCCTTGGGTTGTATTTTCCCTTCTAGTGTCTTCTATAATGCTGGATTTGTTTGTAGGTATTGTTGAAATTTGTTTTTGTCGTTGAATATCTTGTTTTCTCTGTCTATGAGGATTGAGAGTTTTGCAGGGTATAGTAGCCTGGGCTGACATCTGTGTTCTCTTAGGGTCTGCATGATATCTGTCCAGGCCCTTCTGGCTTTCATAGTCTCTGTTGAGAAGTCAGGTGTGATTCTAATTGGTTTGCTATTATATGTTACTTGGCCTTTTTCTCTTGCAGCTTTTAGTATTTTTCTTTGTTCTGTATACTTACTGTTTTGATTATTATGTGGCAGGAGGATTTTATTTTCTGGTCTAATTTATTGGGCCTCTTGTATTCTTATTGGCCTCTCCTTTAAGTTGGGAAAATTTTCTTCAATGATTTTGTTGAAAATATTTTCTGGGCCTTGGTACAGGGAATCTTCTTTTTCCTCTATTCCTATTATTCTTAGGTTTTGTTTTTCATGTTGTCTTGAATTTCTTGGATGGTCTGTGTCAGGATTTTTTTAGATTTAACGTTTTCTTTGACAGATACATCTATTTCTTCCATTGTATCTTCCACACCTGAGATTCGTTCTTCAATTTCTTGTAGCCTATCTGTTTTGCTAACCTCTGTAGTTCCTGCTTTCTTCCCTAACTTCTTTCTCTCAACAATTTCTTCCATTTGTGTTTTTTCTAATTTTTCCATTTCTATCTTCAGGTCTTGAGCTATTTTGTTGGTTTCCTTCACCTGTCTGACTGTATTTTCATGTTTTTCCATCAATTCTTTCAGCTGTTTGTTTGAACAATCCTCTGTTTCTTTTATTTCATTCAGTGATTTAAGCATTTCCTCTCTAAAGGCCACAAACTGTTTGGCTGCAGCTTCCTCTATTTCTTTTCTTATTTCATTTGTTTCCTCTGTTATCTTCTTCATGAGCATAGATGTTAGGTCATCTTCTTGAATTTCAATTATGCTGGGGTGTCTAGGGCTATTTAACCCTGGATAACTGGGTTCTGGATATGCCATATTGCTCTGGCTTTTGTTGGTTGAACTTTTACACTGTCCTCTACCCATTGGGATATCTTAGGTGTTTGAAGTTAGTTTCTGGTTGTTCCTGGACTCCTGTCGTGGAGAAAATCCCTTTGGCAGGAAGATGTTTTTTCCTGAAAGAAGCCTTCTCATCTTTTTGTATATAGTCACTGGATGTCCGGTGTTTTTCAGGAGTTGCTACAGCTCACCTCAGGCATAGAGACCTGGGTAGTAAATGTGGTCCTTATTAGTTGAGAGGGCTCTCCTCTCACTGGGAGAAGTCCTGGAGACAGCTGCCCTCCTTCTGGGTTTCTTGCTGTAAATTTAGTGATCAGCTGCTCTAACCTGTGTGTCCCATGGTTTGGTCAGTTTTGTTAGGGATAACTGGTTGCCTCTTGGAGCAGTATCTGGGGTTTGATCTCAGGGTTCCTGGTCTTTTGCATGTCTCAGGTTGGTGCTCTGTGCCCCAGAACCCAAGAGGTAATCTGTGGCTGGTAAGTACTGCTCTCCTGGTAACAGCAGGCTATCTGGGGCACAGCAGTTCCCTGGGTTGGGCCAGTCTTCGGGACCTTTTCCAGGGTTATACGGGGTTGCCTATGTCTGTCCCCTTTGCTTCGTTCCTTTTTCCTTGTGAGGGTTTCTCCAGACAGTGACTCTAAGACATTGGTGTCTTGGGGCACACAGTTCTGTCTGTAAGGAGTAGTTGGTACAAAGCAGGTCTCTGGGCTGGCGGAGCGTGTGCCTGCCTGCTAGTCTGTGGGAGCTGGGTTCCCAATAACTTTGTGCTCCCTGCTTGGGCCCGGATCCATGATGGCTGTGCGTACTCTGCTATCTGTGGTCTGCGGTCTACAAGACTTTCCCCAGGCAAAGCCTAGGTGACCCAAACAGCACGTTTTCTTCCTTCCCTGTGGGTCCCTCTCTGGACAGGGATTCCCAGTCTTTGTTGCACTGGGGCGGGCAGCTTGTCTGTACCAATGAGCTGGGCAAGCAACTGATCCCGGTGTGGTGGGAGCTCAGTTGAGATGGTGGTGGGTACATGCGGTCAGGGAGACCTTCCAGGGAAAGACTGGGTGACCTGTGATCAGACTCGCAACTTTCCTTCCCCGTGGGGCTTTCTTGTGTCTGGGACTCCCAGTCTCTGGCACTCTTGTGCCCACCAATTCACCTGGGAAAATGATCAGGACACAGAGGTGTGTGGCTCCAACCCGGAGAACCAAAGCCCAAGTTACCTGGGATCTCTTCCCGGTTCTGGCTGGGCAGCCCAAGAGTGGACTCTACCCATTCCCATGCCGTGGGAGCCTCCCCTCACCTGGGAAACAGGATTGCTCCTGGTTGCTGCATGGAGAGTGCTGTCCTGCTTCTCAGACACAGTGCTCTCCCGGCGCTGCCATCTTGGCTCCCCCAATAATATAATTTTGAATTGGAGACTCATGTTGAAGATGTCAGAGTGTCTTTTGACTTGTGATAACAGAAAATACATTTTAATAGACTCTAAGACAGTACACATTTTCAGTTATGTTAAAATATCTTACCAAATATAAAATGCAGTTAAATTTTTGATGAATCAAAAGCCACTGACTTCAGCACTATGAACATGGCATGTTGATCACCGCACGTTTTTCATCCAATGGTCTCTTACCTCAATAAATAATAGGGCTGAAAAAGTGGTTCATTGGCAGAGTGTTTCTTTCCAACAAGGAAGCTTTACTTTCAATCTTTAATACTGCAAAATTGCTGTTACCAATTTCTGACATTTTCAATTCTAATATTTGGGTTTTTTAAATTTCTTTTTTTTATTAATAAAGTTTACTTACTTTGTATCCCAACTGTAGCCCTCTCCCTCATCCCCTCCCAATCCTATGCTCCCTCCCTCTTCTCCTTCCATGCCCCTCCCCTAGTCCACTGATAGAGGAGATCCTCCTCCTCTTCCATATGACCTTAGCTTATCAGGTCTCATCAGGACTGGCTGCATTGTCTTCCTCTCTGGACTGTTAAGGCTGCACTCCTCCCAGGGGGAGGTGATCAAAGAGTTAGCCACTTAGTTCATGTCAGAGACAACCCGTGTTCCTCTTACTAGGGTACATACTTGGACACTGAGCTGCCATGGGCTACATCTGAGCAAGAGGTCTAGGCTCTCTCCATGTATGGTCCTTGGTTGGAGACTCAGTCTCTGAAAAGACCCCTGTGCCCAGATTTTTTGGTTCTGTTGTTCTCCTTGTGGAGCTCCTGTCCCCTCCAAGTCTTTCTATCTCCCCCCTTCTTTCACACGATTCCCTACATTCTGCCCCAAAACTGGCTATGAGTCTCAGCGTCTGCTTCAAAACACTGATCAGCGGAGTCTTTCAGAGGTCCTCTTTGGTAGGTTCCTGTCCTATTCCCTGTTTTCTCCCACTTTAGATGTCTATCCCACTTGCTTTCTGAGTGAGGACTGAGCAACTTCCCTATGGTCCTCCTTCTTTAGCTTCTTTAGGGTTATAGATTTTAGTATGTTTTTCCTGTTTTATATGACTAATATCTACTTATAAGCGAGCATATACCATGTGTGTCTCTGCTTCTGGGATACCTCACTAAGGATGATCTTTTCTAGGTACCACCACTTGACTGGAAATTTCATGATTTCCTTGTCATTAATTGCTGAATAGTATTCCATTGTATAAACGTACCACAATTTCTGTATCCATTCCTCCATTGAGGGATTTCTGGATTGTTTCCAGATTCTGGCTATTACAAATAAAGCTGCTGTGAACATAGTTGAACAAATGTCCTTAATGAATGCTTGCACAATTTTGGATGTATGTGTAGGAGTGGTATAGCTGGATTTGAGGTAGCACTTTTCCTAATTTTCTGAAGAAACACCAGATTGATTTCCAAAGTGGTTTTACAAGTTTACATTCCCACCAGCAATGGAGGAGAGTTCAAAATACCCAGAATTGGTAAAAAAAAATAAAATAAAATAAAATCTTGTACAATAAAAGAGCTTCTGGAGATATCTCTGTCCCTGATCTCAAGCTGTACTACAGAACAACAGTAATAAAAACTGCATGGTACATGCATAGAAACAGAATGGTGGATCAATGGAATAGAAGACCCAGAAATAAACCCACACACCTATGGGTACTTTATTTTTGGCAAAGAAGCCAAAAACATACAATGGAAAAAAGACAGCATCTTCAAAAAATTGTGCTAATCTAACTGGATATCTACATGTAGAAAAATGCAAATACATCCGTATTTATCACCCTGCACAAAATTAAAGTCCAAGTGGATCAAAGAACTCAACATAAATCCAGACACACTAACCTTGTTAGAAAAAGTGGAGAAGAGCCTTGAACTCATTGGCATAGGAGATAACTTCCTGAATAGAATACCAACAGTACAGACTCTAATATTTCTTAATAAGAATAATAAAAAAAAAAAACACTGACAATATGCATGAGTGGCAGTTTATTTTGTGTTGTTTTATTTGATTTGTGATCCTTTTATGTTAAATTCATGACTGACAGGAAAATACAGTTTCGTATGATTAGATATTAACATGGGAAAGGAGCTGTCCCCTGATCAGAGAACAGGCCTTGTTAGGTAGAATAGTGTGTTATGACAAGAGACTATATTTGGTGAGATATTTGGTCTTTTTTTTCAAATAAAGGAACACCTTTAAGCTTTGGAAACAAACTTCTTTACCATTTTACTCTCATAGGTCAATAAATCAAGGTAAGAATTACAAGTCACTTAATTCCAAACTACATTTGACTATATACATTTGACTGACAAGAAAATTGTGTACCTCTATTTTTATATTTTTACTATCAGCATTTGTGTGAAATTATACAAAGTAATTTTAAAAAATTTGAATTATTTTTGTTAAGTTATAAACACCATTACATCGTGGCTTCGCACTACTTGTTATTTGTTATTGTAGGATCCAGAGAAGACAACATTTAGAGTCCTTTTAAATATGAGAGAGAGGCTGATGCATTAAGGATCATGTTCATCAACATCAACATAGTATGTGTATCTGGTAATTATTTTCTGTTAATTATATGCTTAAATGGTTCAATTATATGACATCCAGGGTCATAAATGATAAAATACTCCCATCTACAATAAAGAAATAAAATTCTGAATGAAGATCATTGACTCTGACACCCACTGTGATCAAAGGAACTTTTGCTAATAGAGTGTTACGATCTCTCAGAACTCAATCCTAAAATTTTATAAAAATATTAACATATCTTCATTTGCCCTACAGAATTTTGCCACAGGCCAAGTCTTCTGAATTAAATAATTAGTATATACACACACATTTTCAAATTAATATTTAATTATTATTACCACATAAATGAATTCACCATCTTAATTGATGCATAAAGTCTATATCTACTTTTATTTTCATATAAATTTAAATTTATAAAGTTTATTAGTAAAACATAATACAATATATCAAAGGTTTTTATTAATTCCATGAAATCTATATCAAAGAAAAATCTTTTTATAAAAGATGTTAACAGCTAAAAATTATAAAATGAATAAAACTAAATGCCTATAGTTACTTGAAATTTCTACCCAATTTCTTTCTTAGTATAAAAATGGGGGAAAAAGTTTTCAACTGATGCACAAGCACATACGTGAACATGAGAGAGAGAGAGAGAGAGAGAGAGAGAGAGAGAGAGAGAGAAATGTTAAATGATTCGCAAAAGTTTGTTTTAGCAATGGATGTACATAAATGCCTATAGGAGTTGAGGAAATAGTCTGAGGGTAGATGTTGGCCTAACAGTTATAAAGCTATGGTTTAGAGTATTGCACCACAAACAAATAAAACTGCAGAGTAAGTGCTATTTGCAAAATGCTTTAATTACTATATCTTTTGATTTACATACAAGAACAAGAATCCCATAGCTGTGATAAATATTAATTTTGTTTACATAAATTTTTATGTTGAATTTCTAAATGTTTTAAGTGTTAAAAAGCATTTCATCAAATCTGGTGCTCAGTTTATATGAGAATAAAAAGGATTTAAAAATCACATTAAAACACTGAATGTATTTTTCTAAAGATAAATTTCAGTGAATAAAGTCTATTCATAATAAACTTGATTTGTCATAATAACAGGAAACACTTTTGGAAGAAAATTAAAGAACCAACTGAAAATGCAATCACTGATTCAGAATTCGTCACTTTGGATATTTAGATAATTAT
Source organism: Meriones unguiculatus (assembly GCF_030254825.1). Taxonomy (NCBI): domain Eukaryota; kingdom Metazoa; phylum Chordata; class Mammalia; order Rodentia; family Muridae; genus Meriones; species Meriones unguiculatus. The sequence continues at coordinate 90,107,831 of NC_083350.1, forward strand.
TTAAAATACCATGTATCATTGTGCCATACAAGTATATAAATTGCATTATGTAGAGAGAGGATGAAAGACAGTAACATTTACCTTATAGATGTATTCAGTGACAAAGAGTACATGCCATGACAAACTGAGTTTATCGGTGATATATAAACCATATGACATAGTTTTATATAATATAATTTTATAAACAGAATGGAGAAAAATGCAAACATTATAGTTTCAGTTTCTGAATGATATAAAATGCTGAGGATAAGGAAGTGTGTTTACGTTTGAATCATCCCCACAGATGAAACACACAGACATGAGGGAAGAAGACAATGCTTCTGCAGTGAAACAGTTTCTTCTCCTTGGATTTTCTGACCTTCTCAACCTCCAGGGATTTCTGTTTGGAATGTTTTCCACAATGTACTTGATTATCCTAATTGGAAATAGCTTTAGAATTGTGATAACCAGGTTTGATCCTGCACTGCACAAACCTATGTGCTTTTTCCTGGTCAACTTTTCTTTTCTGGAAATCTGTTATGTATAGTAACTCTCCCTAGGATTCTGTACAGCATTTGGACCTTCTGGCCTGTGCCATACAAATGTGTTGTTTCCTAATGCTGGCAGCCACTGAAAGTATTCTCCTGTCTGTGATGTCCTACGACCACTATGTGGCCATCTGCAACCCTCTGCACTATCCTCTGGTCATGGGCCCAGCAAAGTGCACAGAGCTGGCAGCAGGGGCCTGGCTTGGTGGCATCCCTTTCCAGCTCGGGCAAACTTGTCAGATATTCTCTCTACATTTCTGTAACTCTAACCAAATAGACCACTTCTGTGACATCCCTCCTGTACTTAAGCCGGCCTGCGGGACACTTCTGTTAATGAGCTGTATGTCTATGCAGTTGCTATCTTGCTTGCTGCAATTCCTTTTATGTTAATGCTAACATCTTACAGCAAAATCATTGCCACCGTCCTGAGGCTGCCAACTGCTGAAGGATGAGCAAAAGCCTTCTCCACATGTTCTTCCCACCTGGTGGTGGTGGTTTTATTTTTCGGCTCTGCATCTATTACCTACTTAATGCCAAGGTCAACTCATTCTGCAGTAAGTGACAAACTCCTCTCTCTTTTCGACACCATTGTGACCCCCATGTTCAACCCCATGATATATAGTCTTAGGAACAAGGATGTGATTGCAGCTCTGAGAAGGTTATTGCTTAGAACAGTGTCATAGTCTTATACTCAAGTGACATAACTGCACAATTCTCACACAATTTCCACATATGTACTTTCTCTTTGTGCTGTTAAGAACTCCCTGCAAGAAACTGTCATAGTTACTTTGAAAGCTAGCATAACATTACCTTTTATAGAAATACACTAGTCAAATAAATATACTGTTGTATGTCTTGTGGAACATTTTAATTTTATTAATTAAATTTACTTTTTGACATTTTTCTGCATGTGGGTAATACATTCCCTATTCCTGTCAAAACCCAATATCTCCATCCAAATACCTCCATGCATATAGTTCATTTGTTTGTTTCATGACACATGGAGCTTACCTGTGGCTCTCTCTTGGACAAATTTGAATTTAGTGCAGATACTCAACTGAAGCCATTGACTCATGCTCTCACTGAATGTTTTTTTTTTCTGATTGCTATTTTTTATAATTTTTATTTTTTATATTAATTACTGGTTATTTCCTTTATATTCCAGCTGTAGCCCCCTCTCTCATTCCTTCCCAATCCCACCCTCCCTTTCTCATCTCCTCCCTGCCCCTCTCTAAGTCCATTGATAGGGGAGATCCTCCTCCCCTTCCATTTGACCCTAGTTTATCAGGTCTCATCAGGACTGGCTGTAATGTCCTCCTCTGTGGCCTAGCAAGGCTGCTCATCCCTCAGCAAGAAGGGGTTACTGAATGTTTTATATTCTTTTTTATTATTATCAATTTTTATTTTTTATATTAATCACAGGTTATTTACTTTATATCCCAGCTGTAATAGGTAGCATTTCTGAAGACAAAGTAAGTTTCTTCCTCATATTCATAACTTATTCTTGTCAGGAAGTTTCATTCAGGACCAGTGAAAAAAAGAACAGCTGCTATGAGTTCAAAATACCTTCGGCTTTGTCCTGCTCAGCTGCGGGCAGTTTGTCGCCATTCTCCCTGTCCTCTGACTCTTCCATACCTCTGTGCTATATTAATATTCTTAGAACTTTATATGGTAATATAGATGTCTTCTATTAGACTGAGTGTTCAAGTCTCACCTCTTACCAACTATTTATGAGGCCATGTATCTGCATTCACCATGAATAAAATGAAGTACGTACCGTGTATTCAATATAAAATGAGTAAGCAGAATGAGCATGTTTTGATGAGATGTATTTATAACTCTAAATTACTAACTTTAATAATCTTTTTAATCTTAACATTGATGTTTTCTCTTACTCTTCTGTTTTGTACCATATTAGGATTAATGATTATTATGGTATATCAATTACTTGTTGAAGCATAGATTAATTTAATTGATGAACTAATGAAACTTTCTGTGTTCTGTCATAATTTTGGTTAATATAAAGACTATAAAGCAATGAAATTTGAAAGTAACATCGAACCTACCATGTCTCAATAATATTGCTGCATTCACATGATGATGTATGCTTCTATGAACTTATTTTCAAATCCTCAAATGCCTATAACATTTAATTTTATATCTATACCATAAATTATTGTAAATATTACAGTGTTTTATTTATAAGTGTTCTGACCATATTTATTAGGAATATAGTGTGTTTTTTCATCACCCCTCACACAATGGCATATATTACTGGTCTTTGGTATGTATGTATGTATGTATGTATCTATCTATCTATCTATCTATCTATCCACTTTACATCCATAGTACAGCCCCCTCCCTCTTCTCCTCTCAGTCCAGCACTTTCTCTCCCTTTTTCCCTCCTCTTTTTCTCAGAAAAAGTGGGCCTATCCCCACCCCCCAACACACACACACACACACCAACCTGCTCCAGCACATCAGGTCACATCAGGACTAAGCTCATCTTCTTCCACATCTCAGCTAGGGGAACACAAACCAAAAGCAGACAAAAGAGTCTGTGTCAGAAACATCCCCCATTCTAATTGCGAGGAGATCTTCATGAAGACCAAGCTGCCCATCAGCTACCTATGTGTAAGTGACCTGGGTTAGTCAATGCATGTTCTTTGGTTGGTCTCTATGAGCCTGCATGGTCCTCAATTAATTGACTTTGTTGTTCTTCTTGTGGAAGTCTTAGCCCCTCTAGGTCACTGTCCTTTCCCCAACTCCTCCGTGTTGGCATAATGTCCTTGTGGAATGTATACAATATGCCCTTGTTCATTCAAATGCTGATTTCTCTCAAGGTCATTTTGATTTGCGTTTCCATGATGACTAAGGACACTGAGCATTTCTTTAAGTGTTTCTCTGCCATTCCATATTCTTCAATTGAAAATTCTGTGTTTAGCTCTGTATCCCATTTTTAAAATTAGATTACTTTCTTTGTTGGTGTTTAACTTCTTGAGTTCTTTATATATTCTGGATATTAGCCTTCTGTCAGATAAGTTATACTACTCGAAGTGGCTAAGAACAAAAGTTCAAGTGACAACAAATGGTAGAGAAGATGTGGAGAAAGGGGAAACTTACTCCATTGCTGGTGGGAATGTAAACTGGTACAACCACTTTGTAAATCAATCTGGCATTTTCTTAGACAATTAGTAATAGTGCTACATCAAGATTCAGGTATAACATTCCTAGGCATATATCTGAAATATTCTCAACTATAAAACAAGGACATTTGCTCAGGTATGTTCACAGCAGCTTTATTCATAATTGCCAGAATCTGGAAACAACCTAGATGTCCCTCACATGAGGAATGGATACAGAAATTGTGGTACATTTACACAATGAAATATATTGTTACAAGGAAATCATAAAAATTTCAGGCAAATGGGTGAAAATACAAAAGATCATCCTGAGTGAGGTAACCCAGAAGCAGAAAGACACACATGGTATAATTCACGTATAAGTGGAGATTAGTCATATAATATAGGATAAATATACTAAAATCTATAGTTCTAAAGAAGCTAAACAACAAGGAGAACCCTAGGGAAGATATTTATTCTTCACTCAGAAGGGCAAAAAGGATAGACATCTGAAGTAGGAGAAGACAGGGAACAGGACAGGAGCCTTCCACAGGGGCCTCCTGAAAGACTCTACCCAGCAGAGTATCAAAGAAGATGCTGAGACTCATAACCAAACTGGGAGAAGGGGAGATAGAAAGACCTGGAAGGGACAGGAGCTGAACAAAGAGAACAGCAAAGCCAAAAATCTTGGGGCCCAGAGGTGTCTGCAGAGACCAATACTCCAACCAAGGACCATGCAAGGAGAGGACCTATAACCCCTGTTCAGATGTAGACCATAGGTATCTCAGTTTCCAAGTGGGGTCCCAAGTAGGGGGAGCAGGGGCTGCCTCTGACCTGAACTCAGTGGCTGGCTCTTTTATCACCTCCCCCTAGGCTGTGCAGCCTTGCCAGGCCCCAGGGAAAGACTATGCAGCTCATCCTAATGAGGCCTGATAGGCTAAGGTCAAATAGATGGGAAGGAATATGGAAGACACATACGGGGAGAGGAGGGAAGGTGGGACTAGGAGGAGACAAGGAAGGGAGGACTATAGCTGGTATACAAAGTATAGATTGTAATATAAATATAAATATAAATATATATAATATAAATATATATAAATATAAATAATAATCATAAATTATATTAATAATTTATAATAAATTATAATAAATAATAAATTTAAAAGTATATATATATTGCATTCTCTCTCTCCCACTCTTTTTCTCTGACTCTCTGTCTCTCATTTAATTCTACCCCCCAAATGTCTCAGCTTTTATAGGAAACTTCATTCAAATGGGAATTATATGTATTCTTCTCTCGTGGCTTTGCTTTAAAGACATACATACCTACACACACACACACACACACACACACACACACACACACACACACACACAGAGAGAGAGACCATGGCATCCAGTGGGAAGTAATGAGAAAATGGAGAGTGGAGGTTAAAGAAGTAAATGTGCTCAAAATACTCTATAAACATGAAAGAAATTAACTTAGGAGACTCAAATATATGCATGACATATGAATAAAATATTTAATAAAATTTATGGAATAAAACTACAGACATGACAGGGGTTATTGTTGTTAGTCCCAATGACCCAAAGAAAAATGCCTTTTCCATTGTGAATAACAAAATATCTTAGTATTGAAATTTTTCAGTAATAAATGGTATTTTAAAAAACTTTTACAATTTTGTTTGTGTGTGTTTGGTATTTATATACATTTTGGCATACACGTGGGCACATATGTCAGTGTATGTACCTGCACATTTGCACCTTTCTGAGTGGAAGTCTATATTGACAGCCAGGTGTTTTCCTCCATTTTGTCTACATCTAAGGAGTAGGAAGAAGTTGGCCGGAAATACATAAAGAGCAGAGTTCCTTGAAAAATCGCAACTGCAGTCAGGTGGGAGGAACAGGTGGAGAAAGCTTTGAACCTCCCCTCAGCAGAGCAGATCTTCAAGACCGATGACAGGATGTAACAATAAGAGACAAAAAGTCCTAAAAGGGTGCAGAGCTCAACAAATCCAGAAAATACAAATATTGCTAACTCATTGGCATGTGTATCTGAGCAAGACAGTAACAGGATAGGAGGAAGATCACAGAAAAAATGATTAATCTCATTTGACTTACAGAAACATAGCCCAAAGGTCATTACAGTATGCATCAGAGTATCCATCATTCCTAATGCATACACTCCAGCCAGTAGTTGGTAGCAAAATCTGCTTGACATGTCCACGGCAAACATCAAGAGATTGCTGATGGCCTTGTACCGATCAAAGACCATCACTGCCAGCAGCACACACTCAGCATCTACAAAGACATAGGTGAAGAAGAACTGCAAGGCACAGCCAACAAAAGAAATAGATTGTGTTTGGCCAGTAGGTCCACCAGCATCTTTGGTCCAACTGCAGTGGAATAGCAGAGGTCTGAGAAAGAGAGGTGGCTGAGGAAGAAGTACATTGGTGTGTGAAGCTGGGGCTCCATTCTGATCAAAACTATCCTTCCAACATTTGCCACAAGAATAATGAGATAGATGAGAAGAAATAAAATGAATAGAACTACTTCCATGACTGGATTATTAGTAATTCCCAATAAAATAAACTTGGTGAATGAAGAACAGTTTTCTTTGTCCATTTTTCTTTGCTGTTTGTCTTATTTTTTATAAAAAGCATTTAATAAACTGGAATTGATTTACCTAGGCAAGAAAATTTTAGTCAATATTCAGACTTCCATTTCATTATGTAGAAAATATTGTTTATTCATATACAGTCTAGAAACAAATCACTGAGTGGCATGCTCATTAAAACTCCTCTTAAATATTTAAAGTGGGCAGTTTTTATATACTTAATATAATAATAATATGTTAATAATATTAAGGTCAAACACAAGACTCCAAGCACTAAGTCCTTATAAATGAATGTGATCAAGCAGTGTTAGAAAAGGCCTCTGTTTAAAGGGGAGGATGACCTCTTCTATCAGTGGACTGGGGAAGGGGCAGGGGAGAAGAAGGAGGGAGCGTGGGGTTGGGAGGGGATGAGAGAGGGTCTACAGCTGGGATACAAAGTGTATAAACTGTAATAAATAATAAAAAGAAAAAAATTGAAATGAAATTTAAAAAAAAAGAAAATGCCTGTTTATCATTGGTTTGTAAAAAACCTAAAAATGCCTGAAAACATGGAGACTGCTAACAAACATATCTTCTGTCTCTTTTATTTATCTTTCTTTATATAGGTGTTTGTCAGAGAGTGCTTGTTCATGTTCATTGAATAATGAATCTACTTTGTGATACTATTCTTTTTGGTATGTTTCTTTTCTATGGACTTGAATTGACATGGATTTGATGGATTTTTATCTGTAATGCTTTGACTTTATTTGAGCAAATATGGAAAAATTGTAAATCCTTATAATATCACTTACACAGTCATTTTTAAAATTAATTTTTATTACTAATCGAGCCACTGAATCTTTTACAAAATTATAGAAGTGGAAAATGAAGACAGTCAGGCTCACACAATTCTAGCAAAAAAACAGCACTGGCCACTAGATTTTAGAATGTGAAATTCACGGTCCATTCTAGTCAACATAATCATTGCAGCAGAATAGTGAGATAAGTGGCTAGAAATACCACAAATAAAAGCACTTTAATGTCATTAATACTAATTCCAAAAACAAAACAAAAAATCTGGAAATGAAGAAGAATTTTCTCTATTCATTCATCTTTGTTCTTGGTCTAAGTGATCAGAAAAATTATAAATACTGTGTTAGATAGGGTAGCAATTTTTTGTCTGACTACATGAAGTTATTATCCATAACTCAAGACATGATGCCATTTTATGTATTTTTAAGAATATAAATTAAACTGAAAAAGCAGCGCAGGTAAGGGAAATTTTGTTTACTTGACAAAAGCTTTTGTTGTAGAAGTTTAACCCATAATGAGTTACAAATATAGATTTCAGTGATTGTTTTTCTGACTTGTCTAATTCTCTGCTGCATATAACGAGGAAATGTATTTGAATGAAATAGAAACTTATCCAAATGCAATAAACTAGATGGAAAATATAAAATTAACTGATAAGATGTGCAGAGCTCCTTAGTATCTTATTCAAGAAGATCAGAGTTCCTACTTTTCAGTACATTAACATCATTTGCTATATTATTCACTTTAATTATTTTTGAAACACAGCCAACTTCTTAGATAATAATTGTTAGATAAAAATTGGTCTGTCCGGGTCTGATGCTCTTTGGGTGGATGACACCTAAATGAACATCGGTACAAAGTCCCAATTTATTTCTAATATCAGAGATCAGACCTCTACTCTTGCCTGATGCGTCTAAAACAAAAATGGGGAACTGTAGAGAGCTACTGAATGCTATGCCTTAAAGATGGAGCTGGTTTCTGCCTTCCACCTTCCCGATGGTGAGTGCTCTCTGTCACGAACAATTCCACATTTGGCTAAGGCTGAGGATCTGGCTTGCTTCCATGTATGTGGACCTATCTGCATTGCCCACGTGGCACGCCTGGGTTGGCTACCCAGAGGCTATTTAAGCTGTGGGCTGGCTTTCCCCAGGGTCCGAGGATTGTTCAAGGTTCCTGAATAAACTGCATTGAAAAAAAAAATTGGTCTGTCACTGTTTTTAGTTTTATAAGATTTAATGAAAGTGAAAAAAATGGTTTATTGAAAAATTTGACCACTCCTTTTCAAAGGTACATAACCTCAACTGTCTTTTCCTCCCCCCATGGGCCCAAGTTAAGAATCTTCAGAAGACTTAAGAACCAAGAAAAAGAATTGAGAACAACAGAGTTTAACCAACACCACTGACTATTTTCACTTACAAATTGATTCATTTTTTGGGGGGGAGGTGAGCACAGAAAAAAGGTAAGTCTATCATATTTTTTCCTATCTTAATATATGAATTTGTGTGTTCACATAGTAAGATATCTCTGAGATTCTTTGTAGTTACATGAAAAGTCTAATGTCAATTGTGTAGTATAATTCCAAAATATCATAGTTGATGCTATATTGACTTGAGTTTTTACATTGCTACCCATAATATTTATCATTTATTATTATTCCAATGAAATAAAAGAAATTAATAAGTTGCCGATACCACATCATGGATGCACAGCTTTGAAAGGGAATTGCATATTAGTAAAACATTGCCTTAAAAAGGAAAAAATATCATATACATTTGCCAACTTTATGCAAGCAAATGAATGCACTCAAATTCACAAGTATATATTTATAAAAGTATGTCTCTGATTGTTAGGTGGCAGGATTTATGTAACTACAAAAGCAGATGAGCCATATAGTTATTCATTAGTCAACTATATTGATCATGTTTCAAAAAATTATAATGGTATTTGTCTAGGTTTGCAACTAGTCATTCATAAACCTACCTGAGACTGGAGTCTTTCTTTCTTTATTTACAATGCTAGAACAACCTTGATGAATACATTTATGTTCAGTTGGGACTGTGGGGACATAATTCTCTTGAGATCAAGTCTCTAATTTACTTTATTTTAATTTGGTATTTAATTGACTTCCTGGCTCAGTATTTTCCCGGGAATACTCAACAACTGCACTCCTGAATGTCATCTTCATACATTATGCTTGATGCTGATGGTCAGTAATAGACACTGATTTGAAATTATAGTGAAACTTAATGAAACAAATTTCTATGTCCTCAGTGACTTCCCCAGCCTAAGGGTTTTATACTAACTCTTCAACCTGTTTGGATACATTTCATCTGACTGTCTGATTGTACACTCAAACTCATTGCAACCAACTCATTTTATGCTCATTATTTTATGACTGAATGTACTCTCAACTCCATAGCAACCATATTCATTTCATACTCATTATTTTATGACTGATCATACACTTGAACACCTGATACATTCCTTTTGGTTTCTCATATCTTGTTGTATTCATCATCTTACTTATTACTATGTCTAAAAGATTCTGTATGAGCAATGAGTCATTAAAAGTGTTTTGTTACATAACATGTTATGAACTTTGTGGCAGCACATAGATTGTTTTATTTTCAAAATATGTATTAGGAAATTTTGTTGTTGTTGAAGCTTGAGATGGTGTCACGTGCCTTTAATCTCTACTCAGGGAGGTAGAGTCAGGCTGATCTCTGTGAGTTTGAGGCCAGCCTGGTTTACAAAGCACCTCTAGGACAGCCAAGGCTACACAGAGAAACCCTGTCTCTTTAACTTTATTTAGTTTTTTACTTCACGTCTTGTCTCAATTGTTGTCTCCATCATCCTCTTCTCCAGGTCCTAACCTCACTCTCTCTTACCCCACCCCCTTCTACTTCCCCTCAAGAAAGGCCTCCTTCATTAACCTACCCTAACACTTCAAGTCACATCAGAATTGAGTACATCCTCTTCCAAGGTGACTTGACAGGGCAGCCCCACCAGGGAAAAATGATCAAAAAGCAAACAACAGAGTCCATGTGAAAAACAGTCCCTGCTCCCCTTACTAGAGTACCCACCAAAAGAGCAAGTTTCCCATCAGGTTTATGTACGTAGGGGGCCTAGATCCAATCCATGCACTGTCCTTGGTTTATGCTTCAGTCTCTGCACTTCTCCCTGGGCCCAGGATAGTTGACTCTGTTGGTCTTGTGAAGCTTCTGTTCCTTTTGAGTCCTTCTATCCTTTCCCCAACTCTTCCACAAGGCTTCTTGCACTCTGCCTAATCTTTGTGAGTCTCAGCATCTGTTTCCATCCTTTGTTCTGTGGAGCCTCTAGGAAGACAGCTATGCAAGGATCCCATCTGCAAGCACAGCAGGTTGTCTTTGTTAGTGTCAGCAGCTGGTTTTCTCTCAAGGAGTAGGTCTCAGGTTGTGTCACTGATTTTTGGGCATTCCCTCCATTTCTGGTATATGGCTGAGAAAGAAATGAGGAAAACAACACCATTCACAATAGCCATAAATAGTATAAAGTATCTTGGTGTAACTCTAAGAAAGCAAGTGAAAGACCTGTGTGAAAAGAACTTGATGCCTCTGTAGAAAGAAACTGAAGAAGACATCAGAAGATGGAATGACCTCATGCTCATGGATTGGTAGGATTAACATAGTGAAAATGGTCATCTGACCAACAACAATCTATACATTCAATGCAGTTCCCATCAAAATACCAACACAATTCTTTACAGATTTTAAAAGAACAGTTCTCAACTACATATGGAAAAACAAAAAACCCACAGTAGCTAAAAAATCTTTTACAATAAAATAACTTCTGGAATTATCTTTGTCTCTGACTTCAAGCTGTACTACAGAGCAATGGTAATAAAAACTGCATGATACTGACATTAAAAAAGATTGGTCAATCAATGGAATTATATCAAAGACTCAGAAATAAACCTAAACACATACAGACACCTAATTTTTTAAAAAAAATCATACAATGGAAAAAAGACAACATCTTCAACATGTGATGCAAGTCTACCTGGATGTCTGCATGTAGAAACACATGAAAATAGATCATATTTATCACCCTGCGTAAAATTAAAGGTCAAGAGGATCAAAAAATCTCAACATAAAATCAGACACATTAAATCTGTTAGAAAAAAAAGTGGAAATCTGCCTTGAACTCATTGGCACAGGAGATGACTTTCTGAACAGAACACCAACAGCTCAATCCCTAATATCAATAGCTAAAAAATGAGATCTCATGAAACAAAAAAGCTTCTATAAGACAAAGGACACTTTCAAAAAAACAAAACAACAGCCTATGAATGGGTAAAAGATCTTCATCAACCCTACATCTGAAAAAGTACTAATATTCAAAATACATAAAGCACTCAATTCTCAACTTCATATGGAAAAATCAAAAACCCAGAATTTCCAAAATGAATCTGAACAACAACAGATCATCTGAAGGTATCTCCATCCCTGATCTCAAGCTGTACAACAGAGCAATAATAATAAAAATGGCATGGTATTGGCATAGAAACATAATGGTGGATCAATGGAACTGAATAGAAGACCCAGACATAAACCCACATACCTATGAATACTTGATTTTTTACAAAGAAGCCAAAATAATTCAATGGATAAAAGACAGTATCTTCAACAAATGGTGGTGGTCCAACTGGATGTCTACATGCAGAAAAATGAAAATAGATCCATATTTTTTACCCTGCACAAAACTAAAGTCCAAGTGGATCAAAGACCTCAATGTAAAACCAGACACATTAAATTGATTAGAAAAAAAAAACTGGGAAAAAGCCTAGAACTCATTGGCACAGGAGACAGCTTCCTGAAGAGAATACAAACAGCACAGGCTCTAAGAGCAACAATCAATAAATGGGACCTCATGAAACTGAAAAGCTTCTGTAAAGCAAAAGATACCTTCATCAAAACAAAACGACAGCCTACAGACTGAGAAAGGATATTCACCAGCCCTATATCTGACAGAGGGCTGATATCTAGGATATAGAAAGAAACCAAATAAGTTAAAAAGCAACACATCAAGCAATCCAATTAAAAAATGGGGTACAGATTGAAACAAAGAATTTTCTGTAGAGGAATATAGAATGGCAGAGAAACACTTAAAGAAATGCTCAGTGTCCTTAGCCACCAGGGATATGCAAATTAAAATGAGCCTGAGATTCCAGTTTACACCCATCAGAAAGGCTAAGATCAAAAACTCAAGTGAAAACACATTGCTGGAGAGTTTGTGGAGAAAGGGGACCCCCCCCCATTGCTGGTTGGAATGTCAACTTGTACAACCATTTTGGAAGTCAATCATGAAATTTGCAGGCAAACAGTGGGATCTAGAGAAGATTATCTTGATTGAGGAATCCCAGAAGCATTAAGACACACATGGGATATACTCATTAATAAATGGATACTAGAGCTAAAAGATAGGATAAACATACTAAAATCTGTACACCTATAGAAGCTAAAAAAGAAGGAGGTTCAGGGGTAAGATGATCAGTCCTCACTTAGAAAGATAAATGGGATGGACATTGGAAGTAAGAGAAAACAAGAAACAGGACAGGAGCCTACCATAGAGGGCCTCTGAAAAACTCTACCTCCCAGTGTATCAAAGCAGATGCTGAGACTAATAACCAAACTTTAGGCAGAGTGCAGGGAATCATATGAAAGAAGGAGTTAGTAAGACCTGGAGAGGATGGGAGTGCCACAAGGACCAAATATATCTGGGCCCAGGGGTCTTTTCTGAGACTGATTCTCCAACCAAGGACCGTGCATGAACATAACCTAGAACCCCTGCTCAGATATAGCCCATGGCAGCTTAGCATCCAAGTGGGTTCCCTGGAGAAAAAGGACTGTCTCTAACATGAAACCAGTGGCTGGCCTCTTTGATCTCCCCCTCATCCCCTGCCAAGGGAGGAGCAGCCTTGCTAGTCAACAAAGGAGAATATTGCAACCAGATCTGATGAAACCTGATAATTAATTATTATTATAATTTATTCACTTTGTATCCCAGCTATAGCCCCTCCCTCTGCTCCTCTCATTCACATCCTCCCTCCCTCTTCTCTTTCTATGTCCCTCCCCTAGTCCACTGATAGGGAAGGTCCTCCTCCCCTTTTCTCTGACCCTACATATAAGGGCTCATCAGGACTGGCTGCCTTGTCTTCCTCTGTGGCCTGGCAGGGTGAACCCTAATAGGGAGGTGATCAAAAGCTGGAGTTCATGTCAGAGACAACCCCTGCTCCCCTTACTAGGGAACTCACTTGGAGATTAAGCTGCCATAGGCTACACTTTAGCAGGGCCTCTAGGCCCTTTCCATGAATGGTCCTTGGTAAACAAAGAATTTTCAACAGAAGAATCTCAGATGGTCAAGAAGCACTTAAAGAAATGTTCAATGTTATTAGCCATCAGGGAAATCAAAATGACTGTAAGATTCCATCTTACACCTGACAGAATGGCTAAAATCAAAAGCTCAAGAGACAGTAGATGCTGATGAGAATGTGGAGAAAGGGGAACCCTCCTCCATTGCTGGTGGGATTGCAAACTCATACATACACTTTGGAAATCAATCTGGGAATAGCTGTACCTCTCCTGAGCATACACCCAAAAGATGCTCAACCATACAACAATGACATTTGCTCAGCTATGGACATAGCAGCTTCATTCATAATAGCTAGACAATGAAAACCACCCAGAAGTTTCTCAACTAAAGAATGGATAAAAAAATTGTCGTTCATTTACACAATGGAATAATACTCAGCCATTAATTATAAGGAAATAATGAAATTTACAGACAAATGAATGGATCTGGTAAAGAAAATCATAAGTGAGATAACCCAGACCAAAAAATGGCACATATGGTTTGTACTCACTTTTTTTTTTCTTTTTCTTTATTAATTACACTTTACTCACTCTGTATCAATGTAGATACTCCGCTGTGGTTCCCTCCCTCCTCCCATCCCAATCCCTCCCTTCCTCCACCCTCTGCATGCATGCCCCTCTCCAAGTCCACTGATAGGGGAGGACTTCTTTTCCTTCCTTCTGAACCTAGTCAATTAGGTTTCATCAGGAGTGGCTGCATTGTCTTCTTCTGTGGCCTGGCAATGCTGCTTCTCCCTCAGAGGGAGGAAATTAAAGAGCAGGCCAATCAGTTCATGTCAGAGACAGTCCCTGTTCCTATTACAATGGAACCCACTTGGATACTGAACTGCCATGAGCTACTTCTGTGCAGGGGTCTTAGGTTATCTCCATGCATAGTCCTTGGTTGGAATAGCAGTCTCAGGAAAGACCCTGTGCTGATATTTTTGGTTCTGTTGCTCTCCTTATGGATTTTCTGTCCTCTCCAGATCTTACTATTTCCCACTTCTTTCCTAAGATTCCCTGCACTCTGCCCAAAGGTTGCCCATAAGTCTCAGTATCTACATTGATAGTCTGCAGGGCAGAGCTTTTCAGAGGTCCTCTGTGTTAGGCTCCTGACTTGTTCCTTCTTTTCTCCTTCTTCTGATGTCCATCTTCTTTGCTTTTCTGGATAGGAATTGAGAATTTTAGCGAGAGTCCTCCCTCTTGATTAGTTTCTTTAGGTGTACAGATTTTAGTAGGTTTATCCTATATTATATGTCTATATGAGTGAGTATATACCATGTGCATCCCTCTGCTGCTAGGATAGCTCACTCAGGATGATCTTTTCCAGATCCCACCATTTACCTGCAAAGTTCATGTTTCCTTGTTTTTTTATTGCTGAGTAATATTCCATTGTGTAGATATACCACAATTTGTGCATCCATTCCTCCACTGAAGGGCATCTGGGCTGTTTTCAGCTTCTGGCTATTACAAATAAGGCTGCTACAAACATGGTTGAGCAAATGTCCTTATTGTATACTTGAGAATCTTTCGGATATATGCCTAGGAGTGGTATACCTGGATCTTGAGGAAGCGCTATTCTTAGTTGTCTGAGAAAGCACCAGATTGATTTCCAGAGTGGTTGTACAAGTTTACATTCCCACCGAAGTACACTCCACAACCTCTCCAGCATGTGTTGTCTCTTGAGTTTTTGATCTTAGCCATTCTGATGGGTGTAAGGTGAAATCTTAGGGTCGTTTTGATTTGCATTTCCCTGATGGCTAATGAGATTGAACATTTCTTTAAATGTTTCTCTGCCATTCGATATTCCTCTACAGAAAATTCTCTGTTTAGCTCTGTACCCCCTTTTGTAATTGGATTACTTGATTTTTTTGTTGTTTAACTTCTTTAGTTCTTTATATATATATTAGATATTAGTCCTCTGTCAGATATAGGGTTGGTGAAGATCTTTTCCCAATCTGTAGGCTGTCGTTTTGTTCTGAGGACAGTATCCTTTGCTTTACAGAAGCTTTTCAGTTTCATGAGGTCCCATTTATTGATTGTTGCTCTTAGAGCCTGTGCTGTTGGTGTTCTGTTCAGGAAGTTGTCTCCTGTGCCAATGAGTTCAAGGGTATTCCCCACTTTTTCTTCTAAGGGGTTTAGTGTGTCTAGTTTTATGTTGTGGTCTTTGATCCACTTGGACTTTAGTTTTGTGCAGGGTGATAAGTATGGATATATTTGCATTTTTCTACATGCAGACTTCCAGTTAGACCAGCACCATTTGTTGAAGATGCTGTCTTTTTCCCATTGAATGGATTTGGCATCTTTGTCAAAAATCAGGTGTCCATAAGTGTGTGGATTTATGTCATAGTCTTCTATTCGATTCCACTGATCCACCATGCAGTTTTTAGTATTGTTGCTCTATAGTACAGCTTGAGATCAGGGATGGAGATACCTCCTGAAGATCTTTTCCTGTAGAGGATTGTTTTAGTAGTTCTGGGTTTTGTACTCAGTTTCAAGCAGATATTAGCCATATATTAACAGACAACCTTAATATAACTCACACACCCAAAGGTAAAAAACAAGAAGTGCCCATTACAGAAGGCTTGAAATTCACTAAGAAGAAATAGAATAGGCAGCAGAAGTGCTTGAAAACACAGAGCAGGAAGAAGATGGACTAAGGAGGGAAACGGAGGGGAAACAAGGGTGGAGAGCATGGGCAGGAGGACAGAAGGCTTGCACAGAGAAGAGAAAATATAGGAGGGGTCACTTCTGGAAAAGGCTAGACTTAAAACAGTGTAGGCTCAAGGAAGGATATGAGGATGGCTCTAGCTGAGATCCTCAGTAGCCAGGGTCCTGAAGACTGAAGCCATCACCCTCTAACTAGACAGAAATATCATTTTAAAGGGATGTCGTCTATATTATTTTTAAATTTTTCTTCATTATTGTTATTATTATAAAATATTCACTTTACATCCCTGCTGTACCCCCTTCGTCATCTCCTCCTGGTCCCATCCTCCCTCTCTTACCCCCCCTTCCTATGTCCCTTCTGGAGTCCACTGGTTGGGGAGGTCCTCCTCCTTGCTAACTAACTTAGCCTATCAGGTCTCATCAGGAATGCCTGGATCCTCTTTCTCTTTAGCCTAGTAAAGCCACCTCTCCAGGGGGAGGAGATCAAAAAGCAGGCAACCAAGTTCATGCCAGTGACAGCCATTACTCTCCTTATTAGGGAACCCACATGGAGACTGAGATGTCTATTGGGTACATATGAGCATGGGGTCTAGGTCCTCTCCTTGCATGGTCCTTGGTTGATTCGTCAATCTCTGAAAGAACTCCTGAGCCCAGATATTTTGGCTCTGTTGGTCTCCTTGTGGAGCTCCTGTCCCTTCCAGGTCTTTCTATCTCCTGCTTCTTCCATAAGATTCCCTGCACTCTGCTCAAAGTTTAATTATGAGTCTCAGCATCTGCTTTGGGTAGAGTCTTTCAAAGGCACCCTATAAAAGGCTTCTGTCCTGTCCCCTGCCTTTTCCTACTCCCAATGTCTATCCTGTCTGTGCTTCTGAATGAAGATTAGGCAAAGGTCTTCCTTATTGTTTAGTTTCTTTAGGACCATAGATTTTAGTTTGTTTATCCTATGTTATATGGCTAATATCTACATATAATTAAGTACATACCTTGTGTATCTTTCTGCTTCTGGGTTATCTCACTCAGGATGATATTTTCTAGTTGCATCCATTTGCCTACAATTTTCATTATTTCCTTGTGTTTCATTGCTGAGTAGCATTCTATTGTGTATATATAGCACAATTTCTGTATCTATTTCTCAGTTGAGAGACATCTAAGTTGATTCCAGATTCTGGATACTATGAATAAAGCTACTATGAACATATGTCCCTGTTGTATGGTTGAGCATTTTTCAGATATATGCCCAGAATTAGAATAACTACATCTTGAGGTAATACTATTCCCAATATTCTAAGAAAGCACCAGATTGATTTCCAAAGTGGTTGTACAAGTTCATATTCCCACCAGCAGTGGAGGAGGGTTCCCTTTTCTCCACAACCTCTTCAGCATGTGTTGTTCCTTGAATATTTGATCTTAGCCATTCTGGGTGTAAGGTGAAATCTCAGGGTTGTTTTGATTTGCATTTCCCTATTGACTAAGGATGTTGAACATTTCTTTGAGACTCATAACAAAACTTTGGGCGGAGTGCAGAGAATCTTATGAAAGAAGGGGGAGACGGTAAGACCTGGAGAGAACAGGAGCTCCACAAGAAGAGCAACAGAACCAAAATATCTGGGCACAGGGGTCTTTTCTGACACTGATACGCCAATCAAGGTCCATTCGTGGAGATAACCTAGAATCCCTGCTCATATTAAGCCCATGCAGCTCAGTCTCCAAGTGTGTTTTGCTAGTAAGGGACTGTCTCTGACATGAACTCAGTGGCTGGATCTTTCACCACCTCCCCCTGAGTGGGGAACAGCCTTGCCAGGCCACAGAAGAGGACAATTCAGCCAGTCCTGATGAGACATGATAAGCTAGGGTCAGATGGAAGGGGAGGAGAATCTCCTCTCTCAGTGAACTTGGAGAGGGGTCAGGGAAGAGAAGAGGGAGTATGAGATTGGAAGGGAATGAGGGAGGTGACTACAGCTGGGATACAAAGCAAATACACTGAAATTAATATAAAAAACACATAAACGAAAGTAAAAAAGTTTCTCCAGCATTTAAAATTCCTCTGTAGAGAATTCTCTGTTTAACTCTTTACCCCATTTTTAAAATTGGATTACTTGGTTTGTTAGTATTTAACTTCTTCTGTTATTTATATATTCTGTTTAATAGCCCACCCACAGATGTAGGGTTGGTGAAGATCTTTTCCAAGTCTGTGGGTTTTCATCTATATTCTTAAAAAGTATTATTTGTAGTGTATTTTATGATTTGGAAAATAACATATTGTTCGAAATCAAAAATCACTAAAACAGGAAACAGGACAGGAGCCTACCACAGAGGGCCTCTGAAAGACTCTTCCCAGCAGGGTACCAAAGCAAATGCTGAGTCTCATAGACAAACTTTGAGCAGAGTGCAGGAAATCTTATGAATGAAGGGGGGATAGAAATACCTGGAAGGGACCCCACAAGAATAACAACAGAACCAAGAAATCTGGGCCCAGGGGTCTTTTCTGAGACTAATATTCCAAACAAGGATCATGCATGGGGATAACCTAGAACCCCTGCACTGATATGGTCATGGCAGGCAGCTCATCATCAATCCATTTCATTTAGAAAAATAATTAATCTTTAGTTCGCATTCTGTTAGCCAGAAACTCCCCATACTCTGCACTGTACAAATGTGTTAAAAGAATGTCTTCATTCAACAGTGGACTTTATTGATCAAAGCTTTTTCCAATCTATTTTGCTTTAGATTATTGTGGACATGTTACCAAGAAAGATGAGTTTTTGTTTTTAAATCTATACATTCACAGTAAGTGATCTTTATGGGTTTTTTAATAATCATACATTACTTTGTTTTTCTATACCTAACAGCTGCATTGTACTGAATGAAAATTTGATGTGAAAAGGGAACCATTCTATGGCAATATTTAATATATTTTCATTCATGATGAACTGAATTGAATATTGATGTTTTATTCTTAGCTTAATGTTATGTTAAATATTATAATCAAAACAGTGAACAATATATGGTGGGTCTGCTTTGAGAAATGCTTAAAAAGTGACAGTGAAAGTAAAGCTTTTTTCAGTACAATGTGCTTAGGATATGAATAACATATAAAATCAACTAGAACAAAAAAGCATTTTAGCAGTTTTGAATAATGCTTAAAGCATTGCCCAACATAACTGTCAAAATAGATAACTCCTAAAAATGATGCCTAAAATACCTAAATGCTATTTTTCATTTAGTTAATATTATAAAAAAAAAAACAAAAAACATTTTCTAACATCAAACTGTAAAAGAAAATTGGGCTGGAGAGGTACATCAGTAGTCAAGAATCTTTCTGATCGTACAGAGGAATTAAGTTCAGTTTTCAGCATTCATGCCTGGAAACTCAAAGCTCCACAGAACTTTAGCACCAAGAAAGAGGACATCTACTATCATTTGTAATCACCCTCATATACTTGACATACACGTTAATGAAGACACAGATATACGTTGTAAAATAAAAATAAATGCTAAATCTTAAAAATAAAATAAGTAAGAAAGTAAATTTGCTAAGAACATGAAGTGAGTAAAATAAAGTATGATATATAGGAGATAACAGATTAAATTATAAGCACCTTGTGGTAATCAGGTATTCTGACAATTGTCTACACATCTGCATGCTTACGAATAAAATTGATTGTTTTTCTTCCTGAACTATGGTGTAGATGCCTTTGGGTACTATCTAGAAACTAAATCAGTGAACATAACTTCCTCTTCTTCTACATATTTGCATCATCCTTTCAGATAATACAATAGTGTTCAACCCAAAGACACCACATCAGAAACAAACAAACAAACAAAACAAACAATTCTTGTAGTCTTCTGCAAAGTCATCAAATTTCAACACCAATGCTATATTCTTGTCTGATTTGCAAGCACATCACTACTGCTTAAATCATTCTATCAAATGCTACTCTTCTCAAGGTAAACATTCATTGCAGCGAGCAATATTGAATTAAGTCTCATGGCTACTCATGCTATGAAGAATAATGAAATGATAAGTGCAGATCCATAAGTATGTTATTGATAGTACACCCTGGAAAAATCAGGAAACACTGTAGAACATGGAACAGAAAGACACTAAGAGCCCGAAAACAGGTAGAAGAGGAGGGAAATGTTATCTTCAGGGCATGGAACAGCAAGCATACTACAGTTGATATGCTTGCTCTGCACAACTTGGAGCTGTCAATACTCAGGGATCAGATAAGGGTTCGTAGATATCAACTCTTTGCAGAATAATAAGAAACCAGGTATAAAGGTAATCATTGGCTTCAGTTTGATACCACATAATGAGCCCATTAGGCTACAGTGCATAGCTACAAACTCATTATAATATAGAAAGTCTTAAAACCAGAAAAGCACAAAACAAAACGAACCAGCAAAAATCACCAAGAATATGAAAAATAAAATTGTGCAAAAGTGAGGATGACAGAGATAAGTCTAAGAACAGAAAAAATGGGTTGTGGAAGTAAACAGCATGTATGATATTTTCATAAAACAACTTATCAGGTAAAATTAGTTTATGTAACGTTTTAATACTAATGTGCATAATCATGCTACCCAACAGTCATGACTTTAAGGATTCCAAGTAAATCAGGAATGAGACATGAAATCTACATTTTTTCTGACTTTTTGAAACCATCAAACTCTACACATTCTATCTTATTATAACTGACACATTCTTCTTAAGTCCTAGAATATTTGACAACCTGTTATAATGAACATAGTATCCGAGGATAATGAATTTTCTCTTCTGTTCTCAATATTCCCATGTATTATTGAAGCTCTGTGCATGACATGTAGGTACTACCAGTGTATTCTCTTCTATACAGAGTCAAGCAAAATGTTGCTGTTTCTCCATTACTAAATATTATTGACACTTGTATTTTGCATTTTTAGTTTCTCTTAGACATGATCATGTGTGCCCTCTCTGGCATTCAAATGACTATAGCCACAGCTTCCTGAAACTTGCAATAAATATAGGATGGCTTTGTAATCCTAATATTCCAGCATCAACCTTCCAAGTGCTGAGAGTATTGACCTATGCCACCATACTACCCTTGAAATCTAGTTTTACAAAGGACATTGTTCACCTCACTATCTGAAGAGAGTTTTGATAAATTACATTTTATAATTTTTTTTTGCTTAGATATTTTTTGTCCTTGATTGATGACCAGAAAATTTCCACTAGAGTAATGAAAGAATCATTCAAGAATACTAAGGATTTTTCCATAGGAAAGAAAGCTGGAATTAAGATTGTAAGGATCCACTTGCCTTTCCATTGTCAGAAATACTAAGGTTCTGATTTCTTCCTTTAAATGAAATAGCATAACTGAATAAACTCACCTAAATACAGAGGACCCTGAGTGATGCATTTACTTAAGAATCCCCTGTTATGATTAATGAGCTATAAAATCTTCTTGCTTACTAGTTAATAAATTTAAATAGTCTTGGAAGAATTTTCATCAGCAGTATGTTTTAAATGAAGCTTGGCCACTGCCTTAAACGAACTCATAAATACCAGACAAAACATCACATTTAAAAATTAAATACTGGTTCTACATTTCTCAAAAGTACATGTCATTAAAACCTCGGGGATCAGGTCATTAGGGATTATGAATGAAAAGTTGCTCAGAAGTCTACAGTTTGAACTATTAGATGTAACACTTTCCCATGTGATTATATATTACCTCTCTAAACTCTGGGGCTTTCATAGTACAACTGTACTCTGTAATCATAAAGAAAATGTATTCAATTTAATGGATATAAAATGCAGAGAAACAAAGAGAAAAGATGAGTAAGAGCAGTTTGTTTAATAATATATATATGTGTGTGTGTTATATGTGTATTATATATTGTATAATATAATGCCATTTGATGTCCTGGACTTACAGACATGTGCCTTTTGATTCCTCATGGGTTTATATTACTGAATTATCCTGCAGAAATGTAGATAATTATACTCATCTGGCAAATAAGGCCCAAGTAAGACTCTTGGAGAACCATAGGAAATTGCACATGAAGAGTCAGTGAAGACCCTAATATATGCACACAGTGTTGATCCACTAGGGACTCCTAGCACAATAGTGAACTCTCAAATGGGTCTGCAGCTAGGGCAGTGACTGCTTCCCTCTTCTTTATGTCAGTTTCCTAAGATGACATTGCTTCCCCCTAAACACACACATCTCCCTCATCTCCTTAGGGTTCCACCAACTTTTCACTGGTGCTTGAGGCTTTCATGGGATGGGATGATTGGTCTTTCCATCATTTATAGGCTCTTACAATGGATAATAAAGTTAGATCTGCACCTTTGAGTCTGTTCTCCAGAATCCAGGGATTCTGCATGGACTCCATCACCATTCATGCCTCCTTCCCTGGTTCCTGATCCCCACAATCAACAAATGTCAAATTTTAATGACATGATCCTATTACTTCTAAATTTTTATTTATTTGTTTATTTTATGTATATGAGTGTTTTGTTTACATGGTTGCATGTGCAGCATATATATACTGGTAGCCAAGAAGGTCAAATGAAAACGAGGAATGCTTTGACACAGGAATGACAGGGGACTGTGAACTATCATGTGTGCACTGGGAATTGAACATGAATCCTCAGAAAGAGCAGCCAGTGTTCTCAACAACTGACATGCTTCTCCAGCCTTATCCCCACACTGGTATGTATGTATGTGTGAGTCTGAGAAGTAATATGCATGTGATTGCTGGTGCCTTCATAGGCCGGGGTGGAATTGATGAATTATATTTAGTATTTATAAATACAAGACGAAGCATTGGTGTTTATTTAGTTTCATACCGTGCAATGTTTGGTGTTTAGAAATATCAAACAAAATATTGCATCTAAGAATTAAGTAGGGGCACCAAATCGTGCCCCCCACCAAATAAAAAGTATCTTCAGGGTATCAGAAACATAAAAACTAGCAAGTGTCACTGAAAATTGCCAGAAGGGCTGGAGTTTGAGGATGTAGGTACAACAATATCCCGTGTGATATCTTGATGGTATGTTACATTTCCAAATCCCTAGAGTATTTTCATAATCAACTTCACTAATTTATAATCATAGTAAATACACATTTTCTTTCTAGGATATAAAATATAGTAATACAAAAAGAAAAGAATTATTTTAGCAATAGCCCAGAGATGTTATTAATTAAACCCTTAAACATATATTATTATTTTTTCAATTTTTTTATTTTTATTAATTATACTTTATTCACTTTGTATCCCCCCTTAAGCCCCTCCCTCCTCCCTTCCTTATCCCACGCTCCCTTCCCCTTCTTCAAGCATGCCCCTCCCCAAGTCCACTGATAGGGAAGGTCCTCTTCTCCTTCCTTATGACCTTAGTCTATCAGATCACATCAGGAGTGGCTGCATTGTCATCTTCTGTGGCCTGATAAGGTTGCTCCTCCATTAGGGGGAGGTGATCAAAGAGCAAGCCAATCAGATTATGTCAGAGGCAGTCCCTTTTCCCATTACTATGTAACCCACTGAACTGTCATGTGGTACATCTGTGCAGGGGTTCTAGGTTTTCTTCATGAACAGTCCTTGGTTGGAGTATGAGTCTCTAGGAAGACCCCTGTGTTCAAATTTTCTGGTTCTGTTGCTCTCCTTGTGGGGTTCCTGTCCTCCCCAGATCTTACTATTTCCTACTTCTTACATAAGATTCCATGCACTCTGCCCAACAGTTGGCCATAAGTCTCAGCATCTGCTTTGATAGTGTGCAGGACAGAGGCTTTCAGAGGCCCTCTGTGGCAGGTTCCTAGGTTGTTTCCTGTTTTCTTCTTCTGATGTCCATCCTCTTTGCCTTGCAGGATGGGGATTGAGCATTTTAGTCAGGGTCCTCTTTCTTTATTAGTTTTTTTATTTTATTTATTTTATTTTTTATTTTTATTTTCAATTACACTTTATTCATTCTGCATCCCCCCATAAGCCCCTCCTTCCTCCCCTCCCAATTCCACCCTCCCTCCTCCCTATGTTTGCATGCCACTCCCCAAGTCCACTAATAGGGGAGGTTCTCCTCTCCTTTCTGATCTTAGTCTGTCAGTTCACATCAAAGGTGGCTGCATTGTCCTCTACTATGGCCTGGTAAGGCTGTTCCCCCTCAGGGGGAGGTGATCAAAGAGCAGGCCAATCAGATTATGTCAGAGGCAGTCCCTCTTCATAGTAATTGGGTTACTATGTAACCCAATTGGACTCTGAACTGCCCTGGGCTACATCTGTGCAGGGGTTCTGGGTTATCTCCATGAATAGTCCTTGTTTGGAGTATGAGTCTCTGGGAAGTTCCCTGTGTTCAAATTTTCCTGTTCTGTTGCTCTCCTTGTGGAGACCCTGTCCTCTCCAGCTCTTACTATTTCCCACTTCTTACCTAAAATTCCATTCACTCTGCCCAACAGTTGCCCATCAGGCTCAGCATCTGCTTTGATAGTCTGAAGGGCAGAGGCTTTCAGAGGCCCTCTTTGGTAGGTTCCTAGGTTGTTTCCTGTTTTCTTCTTCTGATGTCCATTCTCTTTGCCTTTCCGGATGGGGATTGAACATTTTAGTTAGGGTCCTCTCTCTTGCTTAGTTTCTTTAGATGCACAGGTTTTAGTGGGTTTGTCCTATGTTGTATGTCTATATGAGTGAGTATATACCATGTGTGTCTTTTTGCTTCTGGGACAACTCACTCAGGATGATCCTTTCCAGATCCCACCATTTACCTGCGAATTTCATGATTTCCTTATTTTTCATTGCTGAGTAATATTCCATTGTGTAGATGTACCACAATTTCTGCATCCATTCTTCAGTTGAGGGGCATCTGGGTTGTTTCCAGCTTCTGGCTATTACAAATAAAGCTGCTACAAACATGGTTGAGCAAATGTCCTTTTTGTGTACTTGAGCCTCTTTTGGATATATGCCCAGTAGTGGTATGGCTGGATCTTGAGGAAGCGCTATTCCTAGTTGTCTGAGAAAGCGCCAGATTGATTTCCAGAGTGGTTGTACAAGTTTACATTCCCACCAGCAGTGGAGAAGGGTTCCCCTTTCTCCACAACCTCTCCAGCATGTGTTGTCACTTGAGTTTTTGATCTTGGCCATTCTCATGGGTGTAAGGTGAAATCTCAGGGTTGTTTTGATTTGCATTTCCCTAATGGCTAGTGAGGTTGAGCATTTCTAGATGTGCAGATTTTAGTAGGTTTATCCTATGTTATATGTCTAATGAGTGAGTATATACCATGTGTGTCTTTCTGCTTCTGGGACAGCTCACTCAGGATGATCCTTTCTAGGTCCCACCATTTACCTGCAAATTTCATGATTCCCTTATTTTTCATTGCAGAGTAATACCCCATTGTGTAGATATACCACAATTTCTGCATCCATTCTTCAGTTGAGGGGCATCTGGGCCATTTCCAGCTTCTGGATATTATAAATAAAGCTGCTACAAACATGGTTGAGCAAATGTCCTTATTGTGTACTTGAGCCTACTTATATTATTATTAATTTTCACACAAGATAATTCCATTTTCATTTTTCTGTTATTTATAAATATGTGGCAAAATACATTTCCTATTCGTGAAATCAAGTCTATTAATATAGAATACTGCATTACATATAAAAATTAATATAAAAATTATACATAAGGATTACCAGAATTTTCAAAATAAACTCTAAATTCTCATTAGTGTGTAATATGAAATGTGGACAGTTGTCTTCCATCCATTGATACAGGGTCTTGTTTCTCTCTCTTGTTGGTTCCATTGATACAGGGTCTTGTTTCTCCTGTTGGTTTTTCACCCAAATACTTCACCTGAATTTCTGAGTTATTTGTCATGACTGTTTAGAAAATACAGATTTACAACTGTGAAACAGAATATTTTCTCTCTGATAATAATGTAGAGATGTTTGCACTATTAAAGGAAAAATCTCTCCTCAACAATATTAAGCTGTCTGTACAGCTAAATATTGGAGCAATCTCATGTGCACCATAACAACAATGTATTCTCTATAAATTTCAGGATGGCTAGTGTAAATTCAACTCCTGTTAAGCATCTAAAGTAACTTTATTATTTTTTATTCTTCAAAGGTAAAGAACCATAACTTTCTACAGTGTCTATTGCTTATTTCTATTGACTACTCTCTCCCTACAGATTCTCCCAGGGTATCCCATCCCATTCCTTCCCAATATTATGGTCTATCTCTCTGTTTATTTCTTTTAGTTATTAATTACTCCAAGTCCCATTAGTACTTCCCATATGCATATGAGTGAGTGGCCACTCACTGGGGATATGAGCAGCTTGTCATTATAAGTTCCTTAAAGGGCAAGGACACAGAGGACATCTCTATCTATGCTGGCATTTTAATTGGTTAGATCATGTGCTTGTCTTGTGCAGGTAAGCACAGCTGCTATGAGCCAATGTATACAACAACTATGCCATATTCAGAATTCAGTATTTCACAGTTCTACCCATCTGCTTTTTCTATACTCTTTTTTGGATCTTTGGGTAGAGAACATGGACCATCAGGTCATTCTTTAATGACAGATTCCTGGGTGGGAGGGTCAATGAAAACAGGAAGTCTTGCACAAGCTATATATTTTGCTAGGCTAGTATATTAAGAAACACAGCACCTAATATGTGGTTTTCAGAGGAAAACGAAACAGAGTCAGCAGAATGCAATCTTATGGTAGGATTGTGTCAGTAAGAAACTAATCAAGCAATGTTGCTCAAAGGGAACACAGTACATCCTTTTTCATACAGTTATTATTATTATTATTATTATTATTATTATTATTAATTACAATGTATTCACTTTGTATCCTGGCTGTAGCCCTCTCCTTTATCTCCTCCCAATCCTGTCCTTCCATCCTCTTCACCCCATGTTCCTTGCCTAGTCCACTGATAGGGGAAGTCCTCCTCCTCTACTATCTGACCCTAGCCTATCAGGTCTCATCAGGACTGTCTGTGTCCTCTTTCCGTCCAGCACATCTTAAGGCCTACACATACCTAGTTATCAGAGTCCTTGGTACTGATAACACAGTCCCTTGGGGAGAAGAATTACATCCCAAGGATTTTAAATCAACCCCTCCCCCAAGGCCCAGGCCTCATGGCCTTGTCTCTGGCCATTACTGGCTTTTGACAAGCATGCTCCTGGTTTTAGATGAGGAATTAAGATCTTCCATATATCACAGACTCTTGGAAAGTCTTGGATAAGCCTAACTCACAATAGAGAGGTGCTTAGCTTCATGAGCCCTATAATGCATCTCTAAACATTAGTAAGTTCAATTAGGTAAAAGTTTCCTTTAGGCAGTCACAGTGGCTTATTCCAGAAGGCAATGGTTGTGCCATGACCATCTCTCTAATGTTTCCATAAGTATTCAATAACTGTCATTATAATGTCATTTAATGATAACTTGATTAGCAGGTACTTCATTAATTTGCACCATTTATAATTAACTTCTCTGTAGCTGTTGTAGTTGCTAATCTACTTTCTGAGTTTAATATCAAGCACTTTCCCTTTCACAAAATTGGTTAGGAGGAATAGACATCAAACATATGAATTTTAATTATTACCACAGGGCTGTTCCTAAATTTGTGCAAATTTGATAAAATTAACACTGAAAACATTTGATCCTGTGATTTTCTTTATAGTAACCTCTCCATTACTGCTTTAATTTTGTTGCTTATCATAAGTTAAATGAAGATTTATGTTTATGATTCAGTGAGAGTAAATTGTAAGTGTAAAGGCATGTGTACAATTCTTCTAGGTTTAGAGATTTATTTAACACAATAGACTCAAAAAAGTCACTAATAGCATACTGTATGTCTATCATATCTGTAATATTGTATCTCTTTATTTGTTTCTGTATATGCATAATTGGATTTTTCAATAAACTTTCTTTATCCTGACATGAGGAATGTTTGTTTTTCTTTTTTCCAAAAATCAATAACAGATTCCAATTACATTAAGGTTGTAACTCTGTTAATTGTAATGAATCCTTAAATGTTTTCTTTCACAGCTGAGAAACCATAAATTCATATGTAAGGATTCCACGACTTCTAAAGAGGAGCGGTATATACATTGCATATTAAAACAAATAGCCCATACAATCACTTGATACCTTAATTAATGTCATAACTACTATCACCAAATATTAATTTAGCTATACAGTTAACATTTACACTTTTCTTTTTTGACCTCTCAACATTTACAGGCCTTTTTATCCCTAAAAGCCCTCTGATTTTCAGTCTCAGTGCCTCAGAACTAAAGCTTGATTTTCATGGTCAAGAGTGTTAAGACCCGTGGGCTGAAGGAAATCTATTTCAACATGACTTAGCCTGTGTTGCTGTAACTTCTAAAGTCTAACCCTGAGCTGTTTATTGTAAGAATATGTAAACACAGTACAACTTGGAAAAAAGTTTCCTGGTGTTATGCAAACCCTCATTTGCAAGATGTAAAATTATGTTTAAACTCAACTCAAAGTGCATGTCACTTCTTCCAAAAAGTTGGGTTCTAGATATACACAGCATGTAGTATCTTAAGGTCCTAGGAACAGTCCTGGTGCAGCATCAATCATACTGGGAGCACAGAGGTCACTTGGGCTATTAGCCACCTCTGGTCATAGTTGTGGAGCTAGGAGGAGTCCCTGGCAAGAAGATATCAAAAAAGTAAGCAGGCCTGTCACCTATTTCTGATCCTGTTTGTGGCAGCATGAGGGAACGCCTGAACATACTTATAATGCAGGGGTTATCTAGACTATTCAACAACCTCCAGTCCTGCTTGTCAGAGCTTGGAAAGGCCTGGCCCTGCAGATAGCACAAATCAGCAAGTTACTAAACACATCCAAGCCCAGCCTTCTCTAAGGGGGTGGGACGGCTATGCCACTCCTCCATTGAAAAGGGTACCATCGTGTTTAACATTCCTGGTTTTCTAAGTACTTATTTGTGAGGTCAAGAACCTTTGTGTTCTCAACACAACAGGGAATCATATTCTGGGTCTGGCACAGTCACTCTGCCTGGGTATGTGCGTGCTCTGACTCTGGGTACAGTAGGACCTATTGAACTGCTTCATCTGTGTGGCATAGTGAGTACATCTCTAAGCTGTTCTGAAAGCTTGACTTTCTTAGGCAGTCCGGATCACTCACCATGACCCAGAAGGTGCATTTCTACTTTGTGGGTGTAGTCTCAGATTCTCTGACCTTGGCTGACTCAGTTAGCTGGGACCAGCTTCTCATACGAGGCCTGGATGTTTACCATGATGAGGTTCTGAGATTTGGTGGTGTCTAATACATGGTCAACCCATATATAATCTGTGTTTCATTCTTTAGATTTCCTCCTCATGTATCTGCTTTTACATGAAGGTTTTGATTCCCATCTCTAGCTTTAGCCTCATGATACTGATAACTTGCAACTGTTATTTATCCTGACACCAAAAGCTGTATTGATCCTAACAATTGTCATCATATTATGTTTCTAATAAAGGCCTAAAAAATTCTGCCGTCTCTCAGTAAAATTGTCACAACTTCAGTCTTGTTGTGGACCCTCCAGCACCACCTGATTTAATTGGTCAAAGCAGTATCAGGTGACCTTGTCGCAGTAAGTAAGCACAGGCCTTAGCCCCTGAGGCTTCTGCTGCAGGAGGCTGTGTGCCTGCCAGGGTGGGTTACAAACTGAACTTGAATCCTCTGCAGGAGCAGTACGTGATCTTACCTTTCGAAGCTTCTCTCAAGCCTCACTCCCATTTTAAAATAAAAATAAAATATGAGATTTATCTGGAACTGTGCACTCAATTGTGAGAATTAACCACCTGCATGTGAACATTTACTGAAATCAAAGAAGGTCATGTATAAAGAGATTGCAAGAATCCATATAATTCTCATCTCATTGAGTGAAAGAAAGCCCATTAGAATATAAAAACTCAAACTGTAAATTTCAAACCAGTTTTCTAAAACCTAGTAAAATATAAAGGTTTTGAATACATCTCTTTTGCTTCAAAGTGAGAAACCTGAGCTTAACAAGCTCGTTGAAGAAATACAACAGTGGCCTCTCCTCACAGCAGCAGTATCTCTTTCCACCTTCATGCACCTGAGTCAGTTTGTAGCTCATGAGAAATAGCAGTGGCCCAAGACAGGGGCCCTCCAAGAGGATATTTTAAAAGAAAATCAATGTGAATAAACTGTAATTAATAAAAATAATTAAAGAATAAAATCACTACACAAATTCAAGACAAGGAAGAGAATGTTATTTATAAAACAAAGATAAACCTCAAATCCTATGGACAAAAACAGTTCATGATTTATTGATTTTTTTTTTATTTTTTTAATTTTTATTATTAGTTACATTTTATTAACTATGTATCCCAGCTGTATCCCTCTCCCTCATTCCCTCCCAAACGCACCCTCTCTCCCTCATCTGTTTAAATTTATTTTTAAAAAGTTTTATGCTCCTGCTAATGAAAACAAGATGCTAATTGTGCCTGGATGGCCTTTTGTAGACAATTTTTATTTCCATAAGGCCAGATTATCTGTGGTTTCAATTTCCCCATATGACTTAATGTGTTAAAAGTAATTAGTGATTAAATTAAGATAATGAGGCTTTCTTTAATTTACTTGTTTTCAGCTCACATGTAACCCCCAAACACAACAATTTCATTCCCTCCTGACCATTTACAGTTATTGTAAAATATAGAACATGGCAGTTAAATTTGTCCTCTGAGTCTGGCTCCCCTTGAGGGAACACTCTGTGCAGCCCAAAGCTTTTATAATGAGAATAAATCATGTTTCGTAGCTTCCTAGAGGCCAGAAGTTTACAAGAAACTTTCACTGACAAATTAAAAAAGGATCAAACTGAAAAAGTAATATATCAGGAATAATTTTTTTAATTGAATAAACAGCCATCAATAAATAAACCTGTAAAGTAAGTTTGCCTGGCTTTTGATGTAATATAAATTAAAAAATTTATATTACATTAGGAATGTATTTTTTCAATTCTGAATTTTTAAATATGTTTGGAAAATATTTTGTTAATGTTTACAACAATAAGGAAATTTTTTTTTCAATGCAGTTTATTCAGGAACATTGAACAATCCTCGGACCCCGGGGAAAGCCAGCCCACAGCTTAAATAGCCTCTGGGTAGCCAACCCAGGCGTGCCACGGGGGCAATGCAGATAGGTCCACATACATGGAAGCAAGCCAGATCCTCGGCCTTAGCCAAATGTGGAATTGTTCGTGACAGAGAGCACTCACCATCGGGAAGGTGGAAGGTGGAAATTCACTTTATGTAACTGGTTTTGTCTGACATATGTTAGAATTGCAGTTTACTATTGATATCTGCATTAATCTCTCATGTTCCCTGTATGGTTGGTCTAAATATAGGTGTGAGAAAGACAGAAGGTAGGAAATACATTTTGCCTGGGAGACTGTCACTGTGAAGACAAACAGGACAGTGTGTATGTGCAGACACAGTAACTGAAGTCAGCAGGAACAAAACTTTAAATTACAGGAGTTTTGTTTTAAAAGTCATGGGAGGATTTGGAAGAAGAAAGGGATAAATTTTGTCATTATAATATACTCTTAGTTTTTTAATTAATTACACTTTATTCACTTCGTATCCCCCCATAAGCCCCTCCCTCCTCCCTCCCTGTCCCACCCTCTCTCCCCCTTCTTCAAGAATGCCCCTCCCCAACTCCACTGATAAGGGAGGTCCTCTTCCTCTTCCTTCTGATCTTAGTCTATTAGATCTCATCAGGAGTGGCTGCATTGTCATCTTCTGTGGCCTGATAAGGCTACTCTCCCCTCAGAAGGAGGTGATCAAAGAGCAGGCCAATCAGTTCATGTCAGAGGCATTACTATGTAACCCACTTGGACACTAAACTGCCATGGGCTACATCTGTGCAGGGGTTCAAGGTTATCTCCATGCCTGGTACTTGGTTGGAGTATGAGTCTCTGGGAAGACCCCTGTGTTCAAATTTTCTGGTTCTGTTGCTCTCCTTGTGGGGTTCCTGTCCTCTCCAGATCTTATATTTCCCACTTCTTAGATAAGATTCCATGCACTCTGCCCAACAGTTGGCCATAAATCTCACTGACTGCTTTGATAGTCTGCAGAACAGAGCCTTTCAGAGGCCCTCCGTGGCAGGTTCCTTGGTTGTTTCCTGTTTTCTTCTTCTTCTGATGCCCATCCTCTTTGCCTTTCAGGATGGGGATTGAGCATTTTAGTCAGGGTCCTCTCTCTCTTGATTAGTTTCTTTAGATGTACAGATTTTAGTAGGTTTATCCTATGTTTATGTCTATAGGAGTGAGTATATACCATGTGTGTCTTTCTGCTTCTGGGACAACTCACTCAGGATGATCCTTTCCAGGTCCCACCATTTACCTGCAAATTTCATGATTCCCTTATTTTTCATTGCAGAGTAATACTCCATTGTGTAGATGTAGCACAATTTCTGTATCCATTCTTCAGTTGAGGGGCATCTGGGCCATTTCCAGCTTCTGGCTATTATAAATAAAGCTGCTACAAACATGGTTGAGTAAATGTCCTTATTGTGTACTTGAGCCTCTTTTGGATATATGCCTAGGAGTGGTATGGCTGGATCTTGAGGAAGCGCTATTCCTAGTTGTCTAAGAAAGTGCCAGATTGATTTCCAGAGTGGTTGTACAAGTTTACATTCCCACCAGCAGTGGAGGATGGTTCCCCTTTCGCCACAACCTCTCCAGCATGTGTTGTCATTTGAGTTTTTCATCTTGGCCATTCTGATGAGTGTAAGGTGAAATCTCAGGATCATTTTGATTTGCATTTCCCTAATGGGTAGTGACGTTGAGCATTTCTTTAAGTGTTTCTCTGCCATTCGATATTCTTCTACAGAGAGTTCTCTGTTTAGCTCTGTTTCCCATTTTTTAATTGGATTACTTGATTTGCTGCTTTTCAGCTTCTTTAGTTCTTTATATATACTGGATATCAGCCCTCTGTCAGATAAAGGTTTAATGAAGATTTTTTTTCCCAATGTGTAGGTACATGTGTGATCCCCAAAACTCTACCAGGGAACTTCTACAACTGATAAACACCTTCAGCAAAGTGGCCAGATACAAAATCAGTTGAAAAAAATCAGTAGCCCTCCGGTATACAAAAGACAAAAGGGTTGAGAAAGAAATTAGGGAAACAACACCTTCACAATAGCCACTAATAACATAAAGTACCTTGGGGTGACTCTAACCAAACAAGTGAAAGACCTGTTTGAAAAAAACTTTAAGTCTCTGAAGAAAGAATTTGAAGAAGATATCAGAAGATGAAAAGATCTCCCTGCTCATGGCTTGGCAGGATTAACATAGTAAGAATGGACATCTTACCAAAAGCAATCTACAGATTCAATGCAATTCCCATTAAATTACCAACACAATTCTTTACAGACCTTGAAAGAAAAATTCTCAACTTCATATGGAATAACAAGAAACTCTGAATTGCTAAAACAATCTTCTACAATAAAAGATCTTCTGGAGGTATCTCCATCTCTGATCTTAAGTTGTACTATAAAGCAACAGTTATAAAAACTGCACGGTTCTGGCATAGAAACAGAATGGTGGATCAATGGAAACAAACAGAGGACCCAGAAATAAACTCACACACTTATAGACACCTGATCTTTGACAAAGATGCCAAAACCATACAATGGAAAAAAGATAGCATCTTCAAAAAATGGTGCTGGTCTAACTGGATGTCTACATGTAGAAAAATGAAAATAGATCCATATTTATCATCCTGCAGAAAACTAAAGTCCAAGTAGATCAAAGACCTCAACACAAAATCAGACACATTAAATCAGTTAGAAGAAAAAGTGGGGAAAACCCTAGAACTCATTGGTACAGTAGACAACTTCCTGAACAGAACACAAACAGCACAGGCTCTAAGAGCAACAATCAATAAAAGGGACCTCATGAAACTGAAAAGCTTCTGTAAAGCAAAGGAAACCATCATCAAAACAACTGCATTTCCTCTTCTATAGCTAAAGAATGCCTAAAACATATAGGAGCATTACAGGATCAAACAGCAAATGATTCAAGTCACAGAAAAGAACATCAAACCTGAGAACAAGAATACTCACTTGCTACTGCGCCTTGGACAGAGCAATCTTGGAAGCCTGTTTGTATCTACTCACACCTACTCTCTGGGTTCTAAACAGCTGCTCAGAATGAACTTTCTGATTTCCTTAAACAGGAGCCAGATTCAAGATGACAGGAACCATAGTGCCCGAGTGATTTTTGTCTTGTTGGGATTTCTAGAAAATCTGAGCCTTCAAGTTTCTGGTGTTCTTGACCATCTACGTCATTTCCTTGTTAGAAAACATGGGTCTGATTTTAATTATCAGGATCAATACCAAACTCCATAATCCCATGTACTTTTTTGTCAGCCACCTATCATTTATTGAC
Source organism: Meriones unguiculatus (assembly GCF_030254825.1). Taxonomy (NCBI): domain Eukaryota; kingdom Metazoa; phylum Chordata; class Mammalia; order Rodentia; family Muridae; genus Meriones; species Meriones unguiculatus. The sequence goes on from NC_083350.1 coordinate 90,142,376, forward strand.
ATTTGTTATACTTCTGTTAATACCCCTAAGCTCTTAGAAATCATGATTACTGAAGACAAGACAATCTCCAAGGAAGGTTGCCTAACACAGTTTTCTTTGGATGTACCTTTCTGGTAGCACAAACACTTATCCTGTCAGTGATGGCATATGACAGGTTTGTGGCTATCTGTAACCCTCTGCTCTATACAACTTCCATGTCTCCAAAACTCTGTGCTCTCCTGTTAGGTGGAAGTTACCTCTGGGGTGGACTCTGTTCCTCTACACTCACACATTTTCTTTTACAACACTCTTACTGTGGGTCTAACATTATAAATCACTACAGTTGTGAGCACTCTGCCATTCTCTCTATATCTTGTTCTGATACTACAATTAGCCAGTTGGCATGCTTAATCATATGCACATTCAATGAGGCTTTCAGCCTCTTACTTATCATTGTTTCCTCTGTGGTCATCTTTGTCACTGTTATCAGGCTTCCTACTAAAGGAACACTACAAAAAGCCTTTTCTACCTGTGCCCCCCACCCGACTGCCATCTGCTTCTGCCATGGGGTCATTCTCCTTCTGTACTGTGTACTCAAGTCCAGGAGCTCACTGCTCATGGTTAAGATCATCATTGTGTTTTACAGCATGGTCATCCCTCTGCTTAATCCTCTTATTTACAGCCTAAGAAATAAGGATGTGGAGGACATAGTCAAGAAATTGATTCACATGAAACTGCTATTTCATTCACTATAGATATGCACACGTGTACATGTGCATTTGAGCATGGACTCAAACATGTTTATTGCTTTAAAGTGGCAACCCTCAGTTATAATTTTCATTCTCAGTTTCTTATAAAATATTTGGAGAATTAGAATTATTTTGATGCCTATACATTCATATTTATTAAACTGCAATTTGCCTTGACATTATTTGTTGATGCATACACAGTTGAGACATTTTTGATGCCCATTAAAGGAGTAATATTAATTTTTCAGTGTGTCAGAAAATTTAGAAGTGTTATTTTCTACATAAGTTTAAATTATGTTAAATTAATGTATTCATTTTTAATCTCTTTTTCACATATTTTAATCATTTTTTTCTTCTACCAGTTCCTTCCAGATACTCCCAAACTCTATGAACTAAACCAACTTCCATGCATTCATTTTTACTATCACTGTAGATAGAATAAAATATCATGCATATTGTCCATTTATGCTCAAAATATTTCATCAGTTTTCTCCAGCAATGTCATTCAATGCTATGATGGATCAAGATATTCTGGAGAAACCTTTACATCCTCCTTGTGGCCCCATCCCTTTTCACCTTACAGTCCCACTATCCCTCCTTCCTCCCCTCCCAGTCTCACCCTTCCTCTCTCCACCTTCTCCCTTTTTCCTAAGAAAAGAAAATTTCCTTTTCCATTCCCCCCAGCTCATCAAATTGCAACAGGACTGAGATTGTCTTTTTCTCCTGTGGCCTGACAAGGCAGTCCTGACAGGGCAAAGTCATTTTTAAAAAAGTTAGCAAGTGAGTCCATGTCCAGTGCAGGCCCCATTTCCCTTAACAAGGACCCACATGAATCCTAATTGTCTCATCTACTACATCTTTGTAGGAGGCCTAGGTCCAGTTCCTGAATGGCCTTTGGTTGGTGCTTCAGTCTAAGCAAGCCCCTCTGGGCCCTGATTCTTTGGTACTGTTGAGAGTTCCTTGTAGAGTTCTTGTAGAGTTCCTGTCACCTTCATGTTCTGTTATCTTTCTTCCCCCATTTCCCTAAGACTGGCTACACATTACTCAAAGCTTGGCTATGAGCCTGGGCATCTGTTTTGAGGTGATGTTGGGTAGAGACTCTCAGAAGACAACTCTGTCAGGTTCCTGTCTGCAAGCTTAGCAGAGTATACTTCATAGTGTCAGGGACTAGCACTCACCGAGAGGGTAAGTCCTTGGTTGGTCCAGGCGTTGGCTAGGCATTCCCTCAATCTCTGCTCTATCTTTATCCATGCACATCTTGTAAGCAGGGTCAATTTTGGGAAAGAGTTTTGCTTTGTGAGTTGTTGTTCCCTTCCCCATGCTAGGGTAGAAGGTGTCCTCTTTGGTCTCTATGGCCTCTGTTACTAGGAGACCCTGCCTGAGCCCTTGTCTTATCCTCCCAGGAGCCTATGCTGACTTAGGTCTCCAGCTTGTCACAGAGGTACCACCACACTCAGTTTTGTTTTGTTTGGTTTGGTTTTCTCTACAGGATTTCTGTCCTCTTGCCCTCATTCTCCCCATGTCTGATCTCTAACCTCTTAAGTGAGAAGCACTTAAAAAATGCTCAGCTTCCATAGTCATCAGGTAAATGCAAATCAAAAGACCCTGAGATTCTGTCTCACACAAGTCAGAATGGCTAAGAGCAAAATATCAAGTAACAGCACATGCTGACAAAGGTGGAGAGAAATGGCAATACTCCTTCATTGCTGATGGGAGTATAAACTTGTACAATCCCTTAGAATCAATCTGATACTTTCTCAGGGAATTGGGAATAGATTTACATCAAGATCCAGCTATACCTGTCCTGGGTATATACCCAAAACAATCTCTACTATAGAACAAGGACACTTGCTCAATTATGTCCATAGGAACTTTATTCACAATAGCCAGAATCAGGAAACAACATAAATATCCCTCAACCAATGGATTGATAAAGAAACTGAGGCACATTCACACAATGGAATTCTATTCAGCTACTAAAAACAAAGAAATCATGAAATTTGCAGGCAAATGCGTAGAACTAGAAAAGATCATGATGAATGAGGTAACCCAGACCCAGAAAGACACACACGGTATGTACTCAATTGAAAGTGGATTATAGCATGTATTCTCACTTGAGTGTTTGATCTTAGCCATTCTAATGGGTGTAAGTTGAAATCTCAGGATCGTTTTGATTTGCATTTTTCTGATGATTAGAGATGTTGAGCCTTTCTTTAAGTATTTCCCTGCCATTAGTTATTCCTCTATTGAGTATTCTCTGTTTAGCACTGTACTCCATTTTTAAAAAATGCATTACTTGATATTTTGCTGTTTAACTTCTTGAGTTTTTTATATATTCTGGATATTAGCCCCCTGTTAGATATAGGGTTGGCGAAGATCCTTTCCCAATCTGTAGGCTGACATTTTGTTCTGATGACAGTGTCCTTTTCTTTACATCAGGTTTGTGTTTCATGAGGTCCCATTTATAGATTGATAATCTTAGAGCCTGTGCTATTGGCATTCTATTCAGGAAGTTGTCTCCCATGCCTATGAGTTCAAGGCTTTTCTCCACTTTTTCGTCTAACAGGTTTAGTGTGTCTGCTTTTATGTTGAGGTCTTTGCTGGAGAGGATGTGGAGAAGGGAGACAAGAGAAGACAAGAGAATGTAAACTTGCAAAACCACTCTGGAAATCAATCTGGTGATTTCTCAGAAAATTAGGAATAGTGCTTCCTCAAGATCCAGCAGTAGCACTCCTAAGCATATGCTCAAGTATACAACAAGGACATTTGCTCAGCTATGTTCATAACATCTCTACTTGTAATAGCCAGAATCTGGAAAGACTCCATATGCCCCTCAATGGAGGAATGGATACAGATATTGTATGTATTTTCACAATGTAACATTACTTAGCAATTAAAAACATTGAAATCATGAAATTTGCAAGCAAATGGTGGGAACTAGAAAAGATCATCCTGAGGGAGGTATCCCAGAAGCAGAAACACACACATGATATATACTCACTTATAAATGGATATTAGATATATAATAGAGGATAAACCTACTAAAATTTATACACCAAATAAGCTAAACAAGGAGAAGGACCCTGGGTAAAATGATCAACCCTCACTCAGAAAGGCAAAATGGAGAGACATGAGAAGTGGGAGAAAAAAGACAACAGGACAGGAGCCTGCCAAAGAGGGCCATTGAAAGACTCTACCCAGAAAGATATCAAATTAGATGATGAGACTCATAACCAATCTTTGGGCAGAGTGCAGAGAATTTTATGAAAGAAGAGAAAAATAGGATGACCTGGAGAGGACAGGACTTCAACAAGGAGAGCAATAGATCCAAAAAATACGGGCACAGGTGTCTTTTCTGAGAGTGATACTCTAACCAAGGACCATGCATGGAGATAACCTAGAACTCCTGCACAGATGTAGCCTTTGTCAGCTCAGTCTCCAAATGGGTTTCCTAGTAATGGAAACAGGGACTATCTCTGACATGAACTCAGTGGCTAGCTCTGTGATCACATCCCCCTTAAGAAGGAGCAGCCTTCCCAGGCCACACAAGAAGACAATGCAGACAATCCTAATGAGACCTGATAGGCTTACGTCAGATGGAAGTAGAGGAGGACCTCCCTTTTCAGTGGACTTGGGCGGGGGGTATGGAAGGAGATGAGGAAAGGGATGAGTGAGGGGACTACAGTTGGGATACAAAATGAATAATCTGTAATTTATTAAAAAATAAATGATTTTTTAAAGTGGATTTTAGCTCTATAGGACACATTAAGCATAGTATGAGGCACAGTCCCAAAGAAGATAAATAATATACAGGTTCCAAGGGAGGATGCAACAATCTCATTCAGAAGGGTAGATATATTAGACAGAGGTTGGGGCTGAAGAAAAGGAACAAGGCTGGACTCACTTTGTTGAGCAGGCTGGCCTAGAACTCAAAGAGATCTGCCTGCCTCTGCCTCCCCAACTGATGGGATTCACAGGCATATGCCACTGTGCCTGGCTGAATTTGTCCTTTATAAAGCTAAGGCAAATCAAGAAACTGTTCATAAATTGTTTATTTATTTATTTATTTTACAATTTACACTTGGTTTTAGTTTTTATTTTTGATAATCAAATATAGTTTCTTATTTTAATTTTTTTAATTTTTTATTATTAGTTACATTTTGTTAACTCTGTATCCCAGCTGTATCCTGCTCCCTCATTTCCTCCCAATCCCACTCTTCCTCCCTCATCTACTCCCTGCCCCTTTCCAAGTCCACTAATAGGGAAGGACTTCTTCCCATTTCATCTGACCCTGTTTTATGAGGTATCTTCAGGACTGGCTGAAAAAGTCCTCCTCTGTGGCCTAACAGGACTGCTCCTCCCTTGGGGGATGGGGCAGTCAAAGAGCCAGCCATTGAGTTCCTGTTAGAAATAGTCCTTGGGATGAGCATTGAACATATGACAGGAGTCTACTGCAGAAGACATCTGAAAGACTCTACCTAGCAGTGTTTCAAAGCACATACTAATATTCATAACCAAACCTTCAGCAGAGTACAGGGAATCATATGAAAGAAGGGGAGTTAGTATGATGTGGAAAGGATAGAAGCTCCACAAGGACCAAATAAATCTGGGCACAGGGTCTTTTCTGAGACTGACACTCAACTAAGGACCATGTATGGATATAACCTAGAACCTCTGCTCGGATGTAGCCCGTGGTAGCTCAGTAATCAATTGGTTTCCCATAGTAAGGGGAATAAGGACTATTTCTAACATAAATTATTTAACATTTGATCGTTTTATTTTTATTAGCATTGCTTTAAAAATTTGCCCTTTTCTCTCTTGGATTTTAATTATTGTTATTCATGTTTGAACTTCCTTTAATTATGGCATGGTGTATTTATGGCATAGAAAGTATGAAGTGTGTTTTCTACCTTACTGAACAGAGTTTGATGAAGAGAACATATTTAATATTAGCTATACAAATTAAATCATTTATTTAAATTACCTCTGTTCAAAAGAGAAAGGCTTCATACAAATAGAAGGTGGGTATAGCAAGTGAATCAATTGCTCTTTAGTGGTGTTTTAATGGTCCTTACAAGCACAGAGATAATCTACAGAGACACTCATGCTCTTTCTTTCATCTCTCCAACTACTGAATGAAAACAGCCCCAAGAAATTGGAATCTCATGCAGGTTGCTCAGGCAGACAAGAGCAAAAAGCTGACACTTTGGCCAGCAGGGGTTGGGGAAAGCATAATCTTCTAAAAAGAGATTTAGCATTTGTCAGAATGGTTCCCAGGAGATGTAGACAAGAGAACAATGAGTCACTCATTGTTAGAACTAAACCTTGAACAGTACCTTAATTTGGCATGACATCTACACCTTATGCTGGAATCCTGAAGATGCACTTGGATGTGAATCACTGGATCTCTTCTCACTCTTCCCGTGCAAACTTATTTTTTTAATTTTTTATTAATTACACTTTTTTCATTTTGTATCCCCCATAAGCCCCTCCCTCCTCGCCTCCCGATTCCACCCTCCCTCCCCTTTCTGCATGCATGCCACTCCCCAAGTCTACTGATAGGGGAGGTTCTCCTCTCCTTTTTGATCTTAGTCGATCAGTTCTCATCAAAAATGGCTGCATTGTCCTCTACTGTGGCCTGGTAAGGCTGCTCCCCCCTCAGGGGGAGGTGATCAAAGAGTAGGCCAATCAGATTATGTCAGAGGCAGTCCCTCTTCCCATTACTGTGGAACACACTTGGACACCAAATTACCATGGGCTACATCTGTGCAGGGGTTCTAGGTTAGCTCCATGCATGGTACTCAGTTGGAGTATGAGTCTCTGGGAAGACCCTTGTGTTCAAATTTTCTGGTTCTGTTGCTCTCCTTGTGGAGTTCCTGTACTCTCCAGATGTTACTATTTCCCAGTTCTTACATATGATTCCATTCACTCTGCCCAATATTTGGCCATAAGTCTCAGCATCTCAGCAGGGCAGAGCCTTTCAGAGGCCCTCTGTGGCAAGTTCCTAATTTGTTTTCTGTTTTCTTCTTCTTCTAATGTCCATCCTCTTTGCCTTTCTGTATGGGGATTGAGCATTTTAGCCAGAGTCTTCCCTCTTGATTAGTTTCTTTAGGTGTACAGATTTTAGTGGGTTCATCCTATATTATATGTCTATATGAGGGAGTATATGCCTTGTGTGTCTTTCTGTTTCTGGGATAGCTCACTCAGGATGATCTGTTCCAGGTCCCACCATTTACCTGCAAATTTCATGATTTCCTTGTTTTTCATTATGGAGTAATATTCCATTGTGTAGATTACAATTTCTGTATCCAGTCTTCAGTTGAGGAACATCTTGGCTGTTTCCATCTTCTGGCTATTACAAATAAAGCTGCTACAAACATGGTTGAGCAAATGTCTTTATTGTGTACTTGAGCCTCTTTTGTATATATGCCTAGGAGTGGTATAGCTGGATCTTAAGGAAGTGTTATTCCTAGTTGTTCAGATTCAATTTTAATGCTATAAATATCTTATGAAATATTTTATAAGATATCAATATTCTTTAAACTTAAATACATACATATATCTATAAAACCCCTGTAAAATATTGCATAAACTGAGGACTAACTTTCACGGTACCAGAATAGAAGGTAGCATGCAAGTTTCCAAAGAAGGGGAGAAAACAGCAGTTCTCTGTAGCAAAGACCCCATGAACCACAACAATGACCAACATAGCATGAGAGCTTTAAGAGTATAGTAATGGCATGCATACATTCATGGTAAACAATAGCTCTCTATTTAGATTTAAGACCCATTCAGCAAGTGGGCAATCTTTTCTAGTACTGGAAACTTAGATAACTACTCAATGTTAGTGAAGACATGGGTCACCTACAACACCACTTTAAAAGTAACATAATCCTAATGGAGTCCTACTCAGCTATTAAAAACAAGAAAATGATAAAATTTGCAGGGAAATGGATGGAACTAGAAAAGACCATCCTGAGTGAGGTTTTCCAGGGGCAGAAAGACATGAATGATTTATACTCACTTATAAGTGGGTATTGGCCATACTATGAAGGATCCACATACTAAAATCTGTACACCTACAGAAGGTAAACCACAAAGAGGACCCTAGGGAAGATTCTGAATCCTCATTCAGAAGGAAAAACAGTATAGACATAGGAAGTGGTAGAAGAGATAGAACAGGACTGGAGCCTGCCACAGATGTCCTCTAAAAGACTCCACCCAGGAGGGGATCAGAGCAGATACAGATATATGCAGCCAAACTTTGGACAGTGCACAGGAAGTCTTATGGAATAAGGGAGATATGAAAGGACCCAGAGGTGACATGAGCCACACAAGGAGACCAACAAAACCAACCAACCAAACAAACAAAAATACCAGCAGGGCTCAAGGTGACTGTAGAAACTGATGCATCAACCAAAGACCATACATAGAGAGGACCTGCTCAGATGTAGGCCAAAGACAGCTCAGTCTCCATGCGGGTTCCTTGGTAAGAGGAAAAGACATAGTACTCTGACATAAACTTGGTTGCCTGCCTCTTGATCACTTCTCCCTGGTGGGGCGACTTAGCCAGCCCACAGAGGAAGAGGAAAATAAAAGTCTTTTCAAAACTTTTATTTTTCTCATTTTAAATATAACATAGTCACACATAGTGACACACACCTTTAATTCCAGCACTTAGGAGGCCAACCTAGGCAACCTGTAAGTTCAAGACCAGCATGGTTTACAAAGTAAATTCTGTGACAACCAAGGCTATTATACAAAGAACTCCTGTCTCAAAGCCCCCTCCCTCAAAAGAAAAATACTTTTACATTCTGTTAATGCTATTGTGGTTTAATATTATACAATGCTGAATATACAATAAAGTGAGATCTCGTGTGTTTGTATTTAGGACAATATTTCAACTAAATGAAACAACCAATTACTAACTACAAATCATTCTACCACATTCTTTTTTTTTCTTTTTTTTTTTTTTACCACATTCTTACTGTGAGAGTTGGTACCAGAAAAAAAAGTAAGAAAAGAGGGGAGAAGGATGGAAGAAGGGAGGGAATTTAGAGAAAGCCAAATGGAAAAGTGGTCAGGGTGTTTTTGTATATTATTGGAAAAGATGTAAAGATGTGATACGTCTATGGAAACATGCCTGGTGGTTCATCATGTAATTAATGTGAACATTCCACATGACCTGGCAGCTCCACCTCTAGTGTGTACCAGATTAATTAATACCAGAATCACATATTTTAAAGATCATCTTTACTCACAATAGGCAAATAATAGAACCAAACCAGGTAGCCATCAACAGATATGCATCCATCAACATGGATGATCTATGTGGGCATTAAAATAAATGAAACCAGCAACACAGAGAATGCATACTGTATAATTCCAAGCATGTGTGGTATTTATCAGAGTCAAGTTCATAGATACAGAAGTGGAACACTGCTTATCAGACAGTGGATGTGGGGAGGCATCCTGCAGCATGTGCATGGCTCCGTTTGGATGTTTAAATGTCCTGGAGACAGTGGAGACAGCAACACAACTCCGTGAACACATTTGCTGACACCAAACTGTCTACTCTCAAGTGTTCATGTGATCAATCTCTGTGAAGGGTATTTTGAATTGAGATATTAAGAAAGTAATAAAACACAATGACAACGAAATCAACTGGAAAAATATGTGGGTTCCTAATAATTACCTCTGAGTGGCCGTGAGATGAATTTAACGTAAGTCCTTAAGACAAAATTAAAGTATCTATTTCTGACAAGGATGAGGCTAATCTTATGAGCAAACTCTTAGAATTGTGCTCTAAATTGGTACATATTTTAATCATTTGTTTGAACTCATAATGACTTTGGTGTTATATGTGTTGATTGGAAAACTTATATCATTTACAGGAAGGAGAGCTGACTGGACAGGGGATCCTCCCAACTCATGTTTTTTAGATAAATGACATTGGCACTATAGTGTCTAAGTCACAGCTGATGATGATGATAGTACTCATTTTGTCTCATGTTTGAAGGAATGGAATTAAAATTTGCAGTAATTTGTGATTAACAGAGGGTGGAAAAGGGATCTATAATGGATAAATATAGCCTAGGACTAAGAGACTTCTGTATACATGACCTACACGTAAATATTTACATGAATTTTTAAGTTTAATGCTTTTTGTTTTACACTTTACATCATATATATATTATATATACTTATAAATCAATGAAAACATTAATATTTTTGCAGTGAGTGGTATTACTCTCTAATGGTTAGATTTCATTTTATGTATTCTAGTCTTAATACAAACCTCTTCAGAAGAGCTGCAAGGACTTTGGTATTGCTTACAAACAACTCCACTAGGTGGTGGAATGACACCATACCTTCAATCAGCAAGCCACACTGTTCTGTTTTAAGAACAGACATATAGATAACAGCATCATTTATATTTTCATTATAGCTTGACTATCCATTCCACTGCTATCTCAATTAATGGATGATAAACAAGTCTTTAGGGGAATAAAAGGCATGACTGGATTCAAATATTCATACACATCATTTTTCCTACTTTTGTTTATTTTGACTAGATATATTTTGAGTCCTTGTAACTTAAAACTATTACTACTTTTAAAAAGAAAAGATATAGTTGCCTATACTTGCTAAATTTCATGTCCGTATAAAAACACATCAGTGTACTATACACATGAGTGATCCCTCAAAAAAGATTCCCTCAAGGTTAACAAACAAACAAACAAAAACACCTCAAATAGCAGTGGTTTCTAAATGTATTTTACTGCTAGTAAAGAAAATATTCATAATTTTTAAAGTTCTTTCAGGTTAATCACTAAGATGAATGAGAGAACAATTCCTATATATCTTTAAAATCATTCTAGTTATGAATGGTCTTTAAAAATACAGAATACTGAAGGAGTCCAAGATAGCAGCATATCTGAGGGACACAGGATCTGAAACTCTGAAATTGGTGAGTGGAGAGGCAGCTGAAGCCAGAACATCTACATTGAGGCTTCATGGGCAAGAGGGGACAACCCTTGAGCTGAGACCATTTGGATCCAGGTCACCCGTGGAGTTCTTCAGCGACTGAGAGTGGTGAATATTCAATCCCTCTACACTTCCCCTTGCCCCAAACATAAGCCTCAGTGCTGAGTGACTGAGACAGCAGAGGGAGACCTCCCAGTTCTGCAGTGGCGGTGAGCAGCAGTATGGGCCTCCCAGTGGACAGCTGTATCTACCTCCCAGGTCTGCTGCAGCAGTGGGCTTCTGTACAAGTCTCCCAGATTTCCAGGTGACTGTATGGGCCTCTGAGGGCCTCCCAGCTGGCAGCTGTACAGACCCCCCAGGTCTGCTGAGGCAGCGGGGTAATGGCTAACCCTAGCAGGAGCATCCATGCTCTTTGACTGAGTCTGCAAAGGTGGCTAACAGAAGTATGGGTTTCTCTGCCCAGGAGACAAATAGTGGTCACAAATAAGCTGATGGATATCTTACACCCTCATTTGCCCCTGTGGGCTCAAATCTGAGAGAAGAGAACAGGGGGAACCCCTATGTTATCTGATTAGGCCTGCTATCAAGTGAGTGTGCCTTCAAGTGAGTGCGCGCAGAGCCCCAGATCCAGGGTCTCTCTATGCTAGCAGCCAGAGATCAGATCTCTCCCACCCACACCCACACTGTGGGCAACATAGGGATCCTTGGGATACCATTCTCAACAATGAAGCCCCTGTTCTGTGGGTCACCCAGTGGAGTCGAGGCAAATAATTCCTGGAGGCAGACAGATCTGAATAGCAGGAGGAGAGTACATCAGACCAGTAGGCCACTGAGGTATTCAGGGCACCTTCACATGCACATTGCTCCAGCAAACAACACCAGCAGCTATACCCCACCTGTGTTTAAGCACCACCCATCCAGGTATCTACATGCTCTAGCACCCTTTCTGCAAACATAGGCTCTCGCTTTCAATTATGCGCCTGTGGCCTATTTCCGTTAGCTATAGCTGAAACACCAACATCAAATTTCAAACCAGTGGACCTCTCTCATCTTCCTGAAGAATACTACAGACACCAGAAATAGATGGACCAGTCTGAAGTACAGATACAGTAACAAATAGAAAATGGCTAGAGGCTGGCATAAGAACACATCCAACAAAAATCAGGACATCACAGCTTTACCAGCAAACCCCAAAATCAATAGATAATTTAATTCATCAGAAACACAGTAAAATTATTCTAAAGCTATGCTTATCCAGTTACTAGAGGCACATAAAGAGAAAATGAACAAAGCTCTCAAAGAAGTGCAGATAAATACAACCAAACAAATAGAGGCACAGGTAGAGGCACAAGTAGTGGTGCAAGTAGTGGCATATAGAGAAGAAATGACAATCAATCAATCAATAAATAAATAAATAAATAGGCTATCATGGAAAGACATTGAATCCACATTGAAACAGATGAAGGAAATGGTTCAAGACATGCAAACAGAATTAAAATCAATGAAGAAAACACTGGAACTGAAGAACTTAAAGAAAAGATCAGAAAACACAAAAGTAAGCATCACCAACAGAGTACAAGAGATGGAAGAGAGAATATCAGGTACTGAAGGTACAATTGAAAAAAATCAATACATCTCTCAAAGAAAAAGTAAAATTGGAAAGGTTTCAAACACAAAACATCCAAGAATTCAAGGACATTATGAAAAGACAAAACCTAAGAATATTAAGAATAGATAAAAAGAATTTTCCAGGCTCCAAGTTACAGAAAATATTTTCAAGTAAATCATAGAAGAAAATTGTCCCAAATTAAAGAAAGATGTTCTTAATATACAGGATGCTTATAGACTACCAAATAGACTAGACCAGAAAAGAAATTCCTCATGTCACATAATGGTCAAAATACTAAATTTACAGAACAAAGAAAAATATTAAAAGTAACAAGGAAAAAAAGGCCAAGTAGCATATAAAGGAAGATCTATCAGAATCACACCAGACTTCTCATCAGAACTATGAAAGACAGAAGGACCTGGGCAGATGTTATGCAGACTCTTAAGAGACTACAGATGCCAACCCAGTCTACTATACATAGCAGTCTACTATACATATACAAAGCTTTCAATCAACATAGATGGAGAAAACAAAGTATTCAATGAAAAAAATAAACTTAAACAATATCTACACCGCAAACCAGACCTACAAAAGATACTAAAAGGAAGACTATCCAACAAAATCAGGATATAGATAACACAGGATATAGATAACATCACAACAAAAAAATTAAAAGAAAACAAGCATTGAAACACAGTCAACTCCACACTAAAAGGAACTAACATTCATTGGTCATTATTATTTATCAACAGACTCAACTCCCCAATGAAAAGACACAGACTAACAGAATGGTTGCAGAAAAAGGATCCAACATTCTACTGCATCCAAGAAACACACCTCTGCAACAAAGATAAACACTACCTCAGAGCAAAAGGCTTTAAAAAGGTTTTTCAAGCAAATGGAACCAGAAAACAAGCTGGGGCAGCTATCCTAATATCTAATAAAATAGACTTTCAACCAAAATTAATTAAAAAGATGAGGAGGGGCATTTCATTCTCATTAAAGAAAAAAAATCTACCTGGAGAACATCACAATCCCGAACATCTATGTCCCAAATACAAGATCACCTGCATTTGTAAATGAAAAGTTATTAAAGCTTAAATCTAACATTGATCCTCACACCTCATAGTGGGAGACTTCAATCCTCCACCTCGCTAAGAAATAGAAGCTAAATAGGGAAATAATGATCCTTACAGAAGTCCTAAATCAAATGGATCTAATAGATGTCTACAGAACGTTTCACCCAAAGTAAAAAGACTATACCTTTTTTTCAGCACCTCCCTGTACCTTCTCAAAAATTAACCATATACTTGGGCACTAAGCAACCTTCACAAAATACAAGATGATTGAAATAATCTCTTGTATCCTATCAGACAATCATAACCTAAAACTAGACCTCAACAAAAAAAAAAAAGAAAAAGAAATAACAAAAAGTATAAATACACAGGGAAACTAAACAACTCTCTTCTCAATAACAGCTTCGTTAGGAAAGACATAAAAAAAGAAATTGCAGGTTACCTAAAATTCAATACAAATGAAGGCACAACTTACCAAACTTATGGACAAAATGAAAGCACCGCTAAGAGTAAAGTTCATAGCACTAAGTGCCTCATGTCTACAAGCAACTCAATGGCACACTTAAAAGCCCATTGGGGGGAAAAAAGAAGCAGACACACAGAAGAGGATTAGAAGATTGGAAACAATCAAACTCAGAGCTGAAATCAATGAATTAGAAAGAAAACAATTTCCTCTTTTCTCCTTCTTCTGATGTCCATCCTCTTTGCCTTTCAGGAGGGGATTGAGCATTTAAGTTAGGGTCCACTCTCTTGATGAGTTTCTTTAGATGTACAGATTTTACTAGGTTTATCCTTTGTTATATGTGTATATGAGTGAGAATATGTGTGTGTCTTTCTGCTTCTGGGACAGCTCACTCAGGATGATTCTTTCCAGGTCCCACCATTTACCTGCAAATTTCATGATTCCATTATTTTTCATTGCTGAGTAATATTCCATTGTATAGATGTACCACAATTTCTGCATCCATTCTTCAGTTGAGGGGCATCTGGGTTGTTTCCAGCTTCTCGCTATTACAAATAAAGCTGCTACAAACATGGTTGAGTAAATGTCCTTATTGTGTACTTGAGCCTCTTTTGGATATATGCCTAGGAGTGGTATGGCTGGATCTTGAGGAAGCGCTAGTCCTAGTTGTCTGAGAAAGTGCCAGATTAATTTCCAGAGTGGTTGTACAAGTTTACATTCCCACCAGCAGTGGAGGAGGGTTCCCCTTTCTCCACAACCTCTCCAGGATGTGTTGTCACTTGAGTTTTTCATCTTGGCCATTCTGATGGGTGTAAGATGAAATCTCAGGGTTGTTTTGATGTGCATTTCCCTAATGGCTAATGACATTGAGCATTTCTTCAAGTGTTTCTCTGCCATTCGATATTCCTCTGTCGAGAATTCTGTTTAGCTCTGTTCCCCATTTTTTTAATTGGATTACTTGCTTTGCTGCTTTTCAGCTTCTTTAGTTCTTTATATATACTGGATATGAGTCCTCTGTCAGATAAAGGGTTGGTGAAGATTCTTTCCCAATCTGTAGGCAGTCGCTTTGTTTTGATGACGGTGTCCTTTGCTTTGCAGAAGCTTTTCAGTTTCATGAGGTCCCATTTATTGATTGTTGCTCTTAGAGCCTGTGCTGTTGGTGTTCTGTTTAGGAAATTCTCTCCTGTAGCAATGAGTTCTAGGGTGTTCCCCACGTTTTTTCAAGCCGATTTAATGTGTCTGGTTTTATGTTGAGGTCTTTGATCCACTTGGACTTCAGTTTTGTGCAGGGTGATAAGTATGGATCGATTCGCATTTTCCTACATGTAGACATCCAGTTAGACCAGCACCATTTGTTGAATGGTTTTGGCATCTTTGTCAAAGATCAGGTGTCCATAAGTGTGTGGGTTTATTTCTGGGTCCTCTGTTCGGTTCCATTGATCCACCATTCAGTTTCTATGCCAGTACCATACAGTTTTTATTACTGTTGCTCTATAGTACAGCTTAAGATCAGGGACGTAGATACCTGAAGAAGATCTTTTATTGTAGAAGATTGTTTTAGCGATTCTGGGTTTCTTGTTATTCCATATGAAGTTGAGAATTTTTCTTTCAAGATCTGTAAAGAATTGTGTTGGTAATTTGATGGGCATTGCATTGAATTTGTAGATTGCTTTTGGTAAGATGGCCATATTTACTATGTTAATCTTGCCAAGCCATGGGCATGGGAGATCTTCCCATCTACTGACATCTTCTAAATCTTTCGTCAGAGACTTTAATTTTTTTTTCATACAAGTCTTTGACTTGCTTGGTTAGAGTTACACCAGGGTACTTTATTTCATTTGTGGCTATTTCTGGTGTTGATCCTCGAATTTCTTTGTCAGCCCTTTTGTCTTTTGTATAAGGAGGGCTACTGATTTTTTTTTTTTAGGTAATTTTCTATCCTGCCAGTTTGCTGAAGGTGTTTATGAGCTGTAAGAGTTTCCTGGTAGAGTTTTTGGGGTCACTCACATATACTATCATATCATCTGCAAATAGTGATAATTTGACTTCTTCCTTTCCAATCTGTATCCCCTTGATTTCCTTCAACTGTCTTATTGCTCTAGCAAGGACTTCCAGCACTATGTTGAAGAGATATGGAGAGAGTGGGCAGCCTTGTCTTGTCCCTAATTTCAGTGAGATTGCTTTAAGTTTCTCTCCATTCAGTTTGATGTTGGCTATAGGCTTGCTGTATATCGCTTTTACTATGTTTAGATATGTGCCTTGTATCCCTGATCTCTTCAATACTTTAAACATGAATGGATATTGGATTTTGTCAAATGCTTGTTCAGCATCTAGGGAGATTATCATGTGGTTTTTTTCTTTCAGTTTGTTAATATGATGTATCACAGTGATGGATTTCCATATATTGAACCACCCCTGCATACCTGAAATGAAGCCTACTTGGTCATAGTGGATAATATCTTTAATGTGTTCTTGGATTCGGTTTGCAAGTATTTTGTTAAATATTTTTGCATCATTGTTCATAACGGAGATTGGCCTGAAATTCTCTTTCTTTGTTGAGTCTTCGTGAGGTTTAGGTACCAAGGTGACTGTGGCTTCATAGAATGAGTTTGATAATGTTTCTACTGTTTCTATTTTGTGGAATAGTTTGAAGAGAATTGATGTTAGCTCTCCTTTGAAGGTCTGGTAGAATTCTGTGCTGAAGCCATGTGGTCCTGGGCTTTTTTTGGGTGGGAGACATTTGATGAACACGTCTATTACTTTGGGGGATATAGGACTATTTAGTTGATTTACCTGGTCCTGATTCAGCTTTGGTAAGTCAAATCAATCAAGAAAATTGTCCATTTCATTTAGATTTTCAAATTTCGTGGCATATAGACTTTTGAGGTAAGTCCTAATGATTGTTTGGATTTCCTCAGTGTCTGTAGTCATGTTCCCCTTTTCATTTCTGATTTTGTTGATTTGGGTGGTGTCTCTCTGCCTTTTAGTTAGCTTGGCTAAGGGTTTGTCCATTTTGTTGATTTTTTTCAAAGAATCAGCTCTTGGTTTCATTGATTCTTTGAATTTTTTTATGTGTTTCTAATCCATTAATTTCAGCCCTGAGTTTGATTATTTCCAGCCGTCTGCTTCTTCTTGGTGTGTCTGCTTCTTTTTTTTCCTAGGGTTTTTAAGTGAGCCATTAAGTTGCTTGAATGAGCTGTCTTGAATTTCTTCTTGAAGGGACTTAGTGCTATGAACTTTCCTCTTAGCATTGCTTTCATTGTGTCTCACAAGTTTCGGTATGTTGTGTCTTCATTTTCATTGATTTCTAGAAAGACTTTAATTTCTTTCTTTATTTCTTCCCTGACCCAGCTGTCATTTAATAACAAGTTGTTCAGTTTCCATGTGTGTGTAGGCTTTTTGCTATTTCTGTTATTGTTGAGGTCCAGCTTTATTCCATGGTGATCAGACAAGATTCAAGGGATTATTTCAATCTTCTTGTACCTGTTGAGGCTTGCTTTAGGACCAACTATATGGTCTATTTTTCAGAAGGTTCCATGAGGTGCTGAGAAGAAGGTAAATTCTTTTGTGTTTGGGTGTAAAGTTCTGTAAATGTCTGTTAGGTCCATTTGATTCATGACCTCTGTCAGAGACATTGTTTCTTTGTTTAATTTCTGTTTGGTTGACCTGTCCTTTGTTGAGAGTGGGGTGTTGAAGTCTCCCACTATTAATGTGTGTGGATCTATATGTGCTTTAAATTTTATCAATGTATCTTTCACAAATGTGGGTGCCCTTGTATTTGGGGCATATATGTTCAGGATTGTGATGTCTTCCTGGTGGAATTTTCCCTTGATGAGTATGAAGTGTCCTTCCCCATCTCTTTTGATTAATTTTGGTTGAAAGTCTATTTTATCAGATATTAGAATAGCTACTCCTGCTTGTTTCTTGGGTCCGTTTGCTTGGAAAGTCGTCTTCCAACCCTTTACCCTCAGGTAATGTCTATCTTTGTGCCTTAGGTGTGTTTCTTGTATGCAACAGAATGCTGGGTTTTGTTTACGTATCCATTCTGTTAATCTGTGTCTTTTTATTGAAGAGTTGAGTCCATTGATGTTGAAAGAGATAATGACCAGTGGCTGTTAGATCCCTTGATTTTGATGTTGGCTGTGGTCATCAGGTTGTGTGCTTGGTTGCTTTTTGTTTTACTGTAGTAAGGTTAATTATTTCCTGTGTTTTCTTGACAGAAGCTAATTTTCTTGAGTTGTATTTTCCCTTCCATTGTCTTCTGTAATGCTGGATATGTGTGTTGGTATTGTTGAAATTTGTTTTTGTCATTGAATATCTTGTTTTCTCCATCTATGAGGACTGAGAGCTTTGCAGGTTATAGTAGCCTGGGCTGACATCTGTGTTCTCTTAAGGTCTACATGATATCCGTCCAGACCCTTCTGGTTTTCATAGTCTCTGTTGGCTACCATAAAAAGCTAAAATGTTACGCTCAGGATGAGAGGCTAAGCACTGCACTCAGGGTCAGCTCCTTTAGACCCAGAGAAGAGCATGTCTGATTGCATGCGGGTTGATGCCCCATGTCCCGCCTCTGAGAAAAAGGTATAGGACGGGTCTGATGCTCTTTGGGTGGATGACACCTAAATGAACATCGGTACAAAGTCCCCATTTATTTCTAATATCTGAGATCAGACCGCTACTCTTGCCTGATGCATCTAAAACAAAAAGGGGAACTGTAGAGAGCTGCGAAATGCTGCACCTTAAAGATGGAGCTGGTTTCTGCCTTCCACCTTCCCGATGGTGAGTGCTCTCTGTCACGAACAATTCCACATTTGGCTAAGGCCGAGGATCTGGCTTGCTTCCATGTATGTGGACCTATCTGCATTGCCTATGTGGCATGCTGGGGTTGGCTACACAGAGGCTATTTAAGCTGTGGGCTGGCTTTCCCCAGGGTCACATGATTGTTCAAGGTTCCTGAATAAACTGCATTGAAAAAAAAATAAATAAATAAAAATAAAAATAAGTAAATTAAAAAATAAAAAAGAAAATCAGGTGTGATTTTAATGGGTTTGCCATTATATGGTATTTGGCCTTTTTCCCTTGCAGCTTTTAGTATTTTTTCTTTGTTCTGTATACTTACTGTTTTGATTATTATGTGGCGGGAGGATTTTCTTTTCTGGTTAAATTTGTTGGGTGTTTTGTAGGCTTCATGTATTCTTATTGCTCACTCCTTTAACTTGGGGAAATTTTCTTCAATTATTTTGTTGAAAATATTTTCTGGGCTTGGAAAAGGGAGTCTTCTTTTTCCTCTATACCTATTATTCTTAGGTTTTGTCTTTTCGTATTGTCTTGGATTTCTTGGATGGTATGTGTCAGGAATTTTTCGGATTTAACATTTTCTTTGACAGATACATCTATTTCTTCCATTGTATCTTCTACACCTGAGAATCTTTCTTCCATCTCTTGTAGTCTGTTGGTTATGCTTACCTCTGTAGTTCCTGTCTTCTTCCCTAGATTCTTCCTCTCCATTATATCCTCCATTTGTGTTTTCTTTAATTTTTCCAGTTCTATCTTCAGGTCTTGATTTGTTTTGTTTACTTCCTTCACCTGTCTGATTGTACTTTCCTGTTTTTCTTTTAGTTCCTTCAACTCTGTTTCTTTTATTTCATTCAGTGCTTTAAGCATTTCCTTTCTAAAGGCCGCAAACTGTTTGGCTGCAACTTCCTCTATTTCTTTACAGATGGCAATATTCTGTTTGAGTTTATCTTCCTCTCCGTCTTTACGTATCTTATTTGTTTCCTCTGTTATCATCTTCATGAGCATAGTTCTTAGGTCATCTTCTTGGATTTCAGTTATGGTGGGGTGTCCAGGGCTACTTGCCTCTGGGTAACTGGGTTCTGGAGATGCCATATTGCTCTGTCTTTTGTTGCTTGAGCTGTTACACTGGCGTGTACCCATTTTGCTATCTTAGGTGTTTGGGGTTATTTTCTGGTGGTTCCTGGGGATCCTGTGGTGGAGAGAATCCCCTTGGCAGAAAGCTAGTTTTTCCTGAAGGAAGTCTTCTCAGCTTTTTGGGTATAGTCCCTGGATGGCTGGCATTTTTTCAGGAGTTGCTGCTGCTCACCTCAGGGATAGAAGCCTGAGTGGTAACTGTGGTCTTTGTTAGTTGAGAGGGTTCTCTTCTCACCCAGGGAAGTCCTGAAGACAGCTGCCCTGTTTCTTGGTTTCTTGCTGTAAATTTAATGATCTGCTGTGACCCAGTTTGACATCTGCCGCACAGCAACTGTTTGTGCCTGTGTCTGGAGCACAGCTGAGTGATGACGGCTCGGCCCCTCTGGTCTATGAGACTTTTTCCAGGGAAGGATTGGGCGATTTAAATCAGTACAGTTTCCTTCCTTCCTTGTGGATTCTCTGGAGACAGGCACTCCCAATCTCTTTTTTGCCCTGGGGCACACTGTTCAGTCTCCACCAGCTAGCTGGCATGCAGAACCTGCCTGTGTTTGTCTTTCCGGCCTTTGGAGCCTGGGCATCTGCCTAAACTGGGTAATTTTCCCGAGACCTTTTCAGGGTGGTGGTGTCAGCTGAGTGCTCTGAGATCAGACCAGCTGTTTCCCTCTCTGTGGGTTTGCACCCGACAGTGAAACTCAGTCCCTGGTGCCCTGGTGCCCACAGTTCTATCTGAGGCTGCGAATCAGGTGCTCAGGCAGGGCTCTGTGCAGGCGCCTGGGTCCCCAGCTCTGGCTCCAGGCTGGCTCCTGGGGCGCCCGCCGAACTTGAGTCTTTTCCAGGGGATGTCTGGGTGACCTACGGTCAGTCCAAATCATTTTCTGTACCGTTTTGTTATCTCTTGACTGAAAATTGCAGTCTCTGATAGTGTGGTGCACACGGTTCAGTCTGGGACAGTGACCAGAGACACTCATGTGTGGCTCTGGGCTTGGGCTGGCGGCCAAGTGTCTGGTGGAACCAGGATCTCTTCTGTGGTTTAGCTGGGTGAGTTAAAAGCTGATTGAATCACCCACCGTGGGGTATCCTCTCACTTGGGAAACACAATAGTCTGTGTGTTATTGCTGCAAGTTCTGATTGCTGGTCACTGTGCCGATCCTGCTGTGCTTCTGGTCAGAATGAGAGTCCTCCTGGCGCTGCCATCTTGCCCTGCCTTCATTTCTTGAGTTCTTTATAGATTCTGGATATTAGACCTCTGTCAGATATAAGATTAGTGAAGATCCTTTCCCAATCTGTAGGCTGCCGTTTTGTTCTGACTACAGTGTCCTTTTTCTTTACAGAGGCTTTTCAGTTTCATGAGGTCCCATTTATTGATTGTTGCTCTTATAGCCTGTGCTGTTGGTGTTCTGTTCAGGAAATTGTCTCCTGTGCCAATGAGTTCTAGGCTCTTCCCCACTTTTCCTTTTAACAGATTTAGTGTGTCTGGTTTTATGTTTAGGTCTTTGATCCACTTGGTCTTTAGTTTTGTACAGGGTGACAAGTATGGAACTATTTTCATTTTTCTACAAGTAAACATCTAGTTGGAGCAGCACCATTTGTTGAAGATGCTGTCTTTTTTCCATTGAATGGTTTTGGCTTCTTTATCAAAAATCAAGTATTTATAGGTGTGTGGGTTTATTTCTGGGTCTTCTATTCGATGCCATTGATCCACTTTTCTGTTTCTATGCCAATACCATGCAGTTTTTATTACTATTGCTGTATAGTACAGCTTGAGATCAGGGATGGAGATACCTCCAGATGATCTGTTGTACCGGATTGTTTTGGCAATTCTGGGTTATTTGTTTTTCCATATGAAGTTGAGAATTGTTCTTTCAAAGTCTGTAAAGAATTGTGTTGGTATTTTGATGGAAATTACAGTGAATCTGTAGATTGCTTTTGGCAAGAAGACCATCTTCACTATGTTAATTGAACCAATCCTTAAGCATGAGAGATATTTCTATCTTCTGATATCTTCTTCAATTTCTTTCTTCAGAGACTTGAATTGTTTTTTTTTTTTTTTTTTCAAACAGGTCATTCACTTGCTTGGTTAGAGTCACACCAAGGTACTTTATGTTATTAGTGGCTAATTGTGAAAGGTGGTATTTCCCTAATTTCTTTCTCAGCTCTTTTGTCTTTGGTATACAGGAGAGCTTCTGATTTTTTTTTTTTTTTTTTTTTTTTTTAGTTTTTTTTTTTAGTTAATTTTGTACCCAGTCACTTTTGTCGAAGATGTTTATCCTCTGAAGGCATTCTCTGGTTGAATTTTGGGAGTTACTCATATATACTAACATATCATCTGCAAATAGTGATACTTTGACTTCTTCCTTTTCAATTTGTATCCCCTTGATCTCCTTCAACTGTCTTATTCTTCTAGCTAGGACTTCAAGGACTATGCTGAAGAGATACCTAGAGAGTGGGCAGCCTTGCCTTGTCCCTGATTTCAGTGGGATTGATTTAAATTTCTCTCTGTTTAGTTTGATGTTGGCTATAGGTTTGCTGTATATTATCTTTACTGTGGTTAGCTAAGTGCCTTGTATCCCTGATCTCTCTAAGACTTTAAACATGAATTGTTGTTGGAGTTTGTCAAATGCTTTTGGAGGGAACTTAGGAGATAATCATATGTTTTTTCTCCTTCAGTTTGTTTATATGGTGGATTACATTGATTGATTATTGAACCACCCCTGCATACCTGGGATGAAGCCTACTTGGTCATGGTGGATGATATCATTTATGTGTTCTTGGATTAAGATTGCAAGTATTTTACGAGTATATTTGCGTCAATGTTCATAAGAGACATAGGTCTGAAATTATCTCTCTTTGTTGTGTCTTTGTGAGGTTCAGGTACCAAGGTGACTGTGGCTTTATAGAAGGAGTTTGTTGGTGTTCCGTCTGTTTCTATTTTGTGGGGTAATTTGAAGAATAGTTGTGTTAGCTCTTCTTTGAATGTCTGGTAGAATTCTGTACTGAGACCCTCTCCCTGGGTCTTTGTTTTGGGGGGGGGAAGACTTAATGACTGCTTCTATTTCCTTAGTGGATATAGGAGTATTTAATTGATTCACCTGGTCTTGATTCAGCTTTGTTAAGTAGAATTTGGTCAAGAAAATTATCCACTTAATTTAGATTTTCAAATTTCATGGCATATAGTCTTTTGTAGTAAGACCTATTGATTGTTTGGATTTCCTCAGTGTCTGTCATTTTGTCTCCCTTTTTATTTCTGATTTTGTTGATTTGAATAGTATCTCTCTGCCTTTTAGTTAGTTTGGCTAAGGGTTTGTCTATATTGTTGATTTTCTCAAAGAACCAGTTCTTAGTTTCATTGATTCTTTGAATTGTTTTATTTGTTTCTAATTGATTGATTTCAGCCCTGAGTTTGATTATTTCCAGCTGCCTACTCCTTTTGGGTATGTCTGTTTCTTCTTTTTCTAAGGCTTTCAGGTGAGGCTTTAAGTTTCTTGTATGAGATGTTTCAAAATTCTCCTTGAAGGCACTTATTGCTATGAACTTTCCTCTTAACACTGCTTTCATTGTGACCCATAAGTTTGGGTATGTTGTGCCTTCATTTTCATTGAATTCTAGGAAGACTTTAATTTTGTTATTTATTCCTTCCCTGACCCAGCTGTCATTGAGTACCGAGTTGTTCAGTTTCCATGCATATGTAGGCTTTTTGCTATTGCTGTTGTTGAGGTCCAGCTTGAGTCCATGGTGGTCAGATCAGATACAAGGGATTATTTCAATATTCTTGTATCTGTGGAGGCATGCTTTGTAACCAACACTATGGTCAATTTTGGAGAAGGTTCCATGAGGTGCTGAGAATAAGTTAAATTCTTTTGTGTTTGTGTGAAAGGTTATGCAGATGTCTGTTATGTTCATTTTTGTCATGATCTCTGTTAGAGTAATTGTTTCTTTGTTTAATTTCTGTTTTATTGACCTGTCCTTTGTTGAGAGTGGGGTGTTGAAGTCTCCCACTATTAATGTGTTGGGACTTATGTGTGGTTTCAGTTTTATTAATGTTTCTTTTATAAATGTGGGTACCCTTGTATTTGGGGCATAGATGTTCAGGATTGTGATGTCTTCCTGGTGTAATTTTTTTTTGATGAATATGAAATGTCTTTTCCCATCTCTTTTGATTAATTTTGGTTGAAAGTTTACTTTATTAGATATTAGAATGGCTACTCCTGTTTGTTTCTTGGGTCCATTTGCTTAGAAATCTGTCTTCTAGCCCTTTACTCTTAGGTAATGTCTATTTTTGTGCCTTGGGTGTGTTTCTTTATGCAACAGGTTTTTGGGTCTTGTTTACACATCCATTCTGTTAGTCTGTGTCTTTTTTATTGGAGAATTGAGTCCATTGATGTTGACAGAGATTAATGACCAGTGGCTGTTTTGATCCTTTGATTTTGATGTTGGCTGTGGTAGTGTGATTGTGTGCTTCTCCACTTTTAGTTTTGCTGTAGTGAGGTTATTTACTTCCTGTGTATTTCTGAACGTAGTCACTTTTCTTCAGTTGTATTTTTCCTTCTAGTAAACTCTGTCATGCTGGAATTGTGTATAAGTATTGTTGAAATTTGTTTTTGTCATTGAATATTTGTTTTCTCCATCTATGATGACTTAGAGTTTTGCTGGTTATAGTAGCCTGGGCTGACCTCTGTGTTCTCTTAGGATCTGCATGATATCCAACAAGGCCCTTCTGACTTTCATAGTCTCTGTTGAGTAGTCAGGCGTGATTCTGATGTGTTTGCCATTATATGTTATTTTGGTCTTTTTCCCTTGCAGCTTTTAGTATTTTTTTTCTTTTATCTATACTTGATTATAATGTGGCAGGAGGATTTTCTTTTCTGGTCTAATTTATTAGCTGTTCTGTAAGCCTCTTGTATGCTTATAGGCTTCTCCTTTAAGTTGGGAAAATTTATTCTATGATTTTGTTGGAAAAATTTTCTGGGCCTTGGAGATGGAAATCTTTTTCCTCTATTCCTATTACTCTTAGGTTTTGTCTTTTTATGTTGTCTTGGATATCTTGGATGTTTTGTGTCAGAAATTTTTTAGATTTATTATTTTCTTTGACGGATGCATCAGTTTCTTCCATTGTATCTTCCACACCTGAGATTCTTTCTTCCATCTCTTGTAGTCTATTGGTTTTGCTTACCTCTGTAGGTTCCTGTTTTCTTTCCTAAGTTCTTCCTCTCCACTATTTCCTCCATTTGTGTTTTCTTAATTTTTCCAGTTCTATCTTCAGATTTTGAACCATTTTGTTGATTTCCTTAACCTGTCTAACTGTAATTTCCTGAACTGAGAGTAAATCAGAGCTGGTAGTTTATTTTCAAAAGAAAATTAAAGAATTGTGGTATCTTTCTTGTGGTATGACATAGTAGACCAATTGGTTGATTGTGATGATGAGGATATAGAGGTGATGTATTGCAACTGAATATCTTTCACCTCTATAATATTATCCAAAAAGAAATAGTTCAAATTAGGGTCATTCAATAGTATATCTTTTTTAATATTTTTTATTTTACTTTTTATTAATTACACTTTAATCACTTTGTATCTCCCCATAAACCCTTCCCTCCTCCCCTCCCAATCCACCTTCCCTCTCCCTTCTCCACACATGCCTCTCCCCAAGTCCACTGATAGGGGAGGTCTTCCTCTCCTTCCTTCTGATACTAGTCTATCATATCTCATCAGGAGTGGCTGCATTGTTGTCTTCTGTGGCTTGGTATGCTGCTCCCCCCTTAGGGGTACGTGATCAAAGAGCAGGCCAATCAGTTCATGTCAGAGGCAGTCCCTGTTCCCATTACTATGGAACCCACTTGGACACTGAACTGCCATGGGCTATGTCTGTGCAGGGGTCCTAGGTTATCTCCATGCATGGTACTTGGATGGAGTATGAGTCTCTGGGAAGATCCCTGTGCTCAGAATTTTTGGTTCTGTTGCTCTCCTTGTGGAGCTCCTGTCCTCTCCAGATCTTACTATTTCCCACTTCTTTCATAAGATGATCATATAAGCACATATGGCTCTTACCCTGAGAATAAAGGACATGCAATCTAATCAGATTTATGTATTTGAAAGTTATCTAACTGGATGTGCTGTCTTGAGGGGCAAATATTAGAATCAGGGAATGCTGTGATCAAAGTAGGGAATTTATCTACAAAGTAATTACAATTGCCCAGGTGAGACATGATGTTGATTTCTAACAACCTGAAAAAGAATTAAGAGTAATAGCATTTGAAATATGTGTTGAAGATAAAGTCAACAAGGTAATAACTTTTAAATAAGAGATAGATGAGCACAACATAGGAAAAGGAATTTCATTGGCTTTCAGTTTGACACATATAATTAATTCAGAGGAGCAGGTAGGAAGTGGCACATATGTGGCTGCATGCTAGTTAACTAATGAGATTAACTTTGTATTCTTACACTGTAACTTTTCAAAACATACAAATCATGTTGATGTATTTACATTTTATTATGTAATCTCATCAGTAGTTATCAACAGTAGTGAGTTCATCAAAGTCAAGTTTTGACCTTAAAGTCAAATGTATTAGGAGAAATTGAGGTTTTCAGCAGTAAATTGATGTGTTTAATGAATCAACCTAATGTGAATTAATTCAGTGGATATACAGAACATAAAAAAGTAAAAATGATATTAATAAAAGACCTATGATAATTTTAGTGTGGAATATTAGCATAGTTTCATCTATGTAATTGAATGTAAAATTTTATTTTTAATTAAAATTTTTATTTTTTAATTTTAATTACATTTTATTTGTATCCCAGCTATAGCCCTCTTCCTCATTCCCTTCCAATCCCATCCTTCCTCCCTCATTTCCTCCCATGCCCCTCTCTAAGTCCACTGATAGGGAGGTCCACTGATAGGGATACTAGACCTATAAGATAGGATAAACATACTAAAATCTGTACAACTAAAGAAGCTAACCAAGATGAGGACCCTGGGTAAGATGATCAAGCCTTACTTAGAAAGATAAACAGGATAGACATTGGAAGAAGAAGAAAACAAGAAACAGGACAGGACAGGAGCCTCTGAAAGACTCTTACCTAGCAGAGTGTCAAAGCAGATGCTGAGACTCATAATCAAACTTTGGGCAGTGTGCAGGGAATCATATGAAAGAAAGATGAGGGAGTTAGTAAGTCATGGGGCAGACAGGAGCTTCACACAGAGAGCAATAGAACCGAAATATCTGAGCACAGGGGTCTTTTCTGAGACTAATACTCCAACCAAGGTCCATTCATGGATATAATGTAGAACCCCTGCTCAGATGTAGCCCATGGCAGTTCAGTATCCAAGTGTGTTCCCTAGTAAGGGGAACTGGGACTGTCTCTGACATGAACTTAGTGGCTGGCTCTTTGACAACCCCCACACACACACACACTGAGGGAGGAGCAGCCTTGCCAGGCCACAGAGGAGGACATTGCAGCCAGTCCTGATGAGACCTGATAACCTAGGATCAGAAGGAAGGGAAGGAGGACCTCCCTATCAATAAAATGTCATTATTAGAAAGGAAATATATCTTACTGAAATGTTAGAATAAATATAAGAAATATATAAAGATATCTTAATGCCAAGTTTCTAAAACTATCCAGAAGTCCATGAAGCATTTTACTTTTAATTCTACTGGATATCTTTTTTTGATGGTTATGTTGTACTTTGATTTAAGGATTTAAAAATAAATCCTTGGGAGGGGCAAGATGGCGGCGCCGGGAGGACTCTCATTCTGAGCAGCAGCACAGCAGGATCAGCACAGTGAACAGCAATCAGAACTCTCGGCCATAAAACACAGTCATTGTGTTTCCCAGGTGAGAGGATACCCCACGGTGGGGGATTCAATCAGCTTTTAACTCACCCGGCTAAACCGCGGAAGAGATCCCGGTTCCGCCAGACGCTTGGCTGCCGGCTGCCGGCCGCCAGCCCCAGCCCCAGCCCAGAGCCACAAGCCAGTGTCTCTGGTCAAGGTCCCAGACTGAACCTTGGGCACCACACTATCAGAGACTGGAATTTTCAGTGGAGAGATAACCCCAGGGTACAGGAAACGATTGGGACCGGCCTTAGGTCACCCAGACATCCCCTGGAAAAGAATCGGGCGGGTTCCACGGGCACCCCAGGAGCCAGCCCGGAGCCAGAGCCGGGGACCCAGGTTCCAGCACAGAGCCCTGCCTGCCTGCGCGCCTGATTCGCCGCCGGAGATAGAAACAGCGGGTCTGATCTCAGAGCACTCAGCTCACCCCCAACCTGAAAGGGTCCCCGGAAAATTACCCAGCTTAGGGAGCCACTCAGGCTCCCAAAGGCAGACACAGGCAGTTTCTGCGCACCAGACAGCTGGCAGAGACTGAGCCGCCATCACAAGGCTGTGCTCCAGGCACAGGCAAATTTCTGTGGCCAGCCAGCTGGCGGACACTGAGCAGTGTGCACCAGGCCAAAAAAAAGACACTAGGAGTCCGTGTCTCCAGAGAATCCACGTGGAAGGAAGGAAACTGTACTGATCTAAATCACCCAATCCTTCCCTAGAAAAAGTCTAGCAGTCTAGAGGGGCCGAGGCGCCAGCACTCAGCTGTGCTCCAGACACAAGCACAAACAGTTGAGGCGCGCCTGATGTCCAACTGGGTCACAGCAGCTGATCATTAAATTTGCAACAAGAAACCCAGAAACAGGGCAGCTGCCCTCAGGACTTCCCTGGGTGAGAGGAGAACCCTCTCGACTAACAAAGACCACAGTTACCACTCAGGTCTATATCCCTGAGGTGAGCAACTCCTGAAAAAACACCAGCAATCCAGGGACTATACCCAAAAAGCTGAGAAGACATCCTTCAGGAAAAACCAGCTTTCTGCAAACGGGATTCTCTCCACCACAGGATCCCCAGGAACCACCAGAAAATAACTCCAAACACCTAATATAGCACAATGGGTAGAGGCCAGCGTAAAAGCTCAAGCAACAAAAGACAGAGCAATATGGCATCTCCAGAACCCAGTTACCCAGGGGCAAGTAGCCCTGGACACCCCACCATAACTGAAATCCAAGAAGATGACCTAACAACTATGCTCATGAAGATGATAACAGAGGAAACAAATAAGATTCGTAAAGACATAGAGGAAGATAAACTCAAACAGAATATTGCCATCCGTAAAGAAATAGAAGAAGCTGCAGCCAAAGAGTTTATGGCCTTTAGAAAGGAAATGCTTAAAACACTGAATGAAATGATAGAAACAGAGTTGAAGGAACTAAAAGAAAAACAGGAAAGTACAATCAGACAGGTGAAGGAAGTAAACAAAACAACTCAAGACCTGAAGATAGAATTGGAAAAATTAAAGAAAACACAATGGAAGAAATAATGGAAAGGAAGAATCTAGGGAAGAAAACAGGAACTACAGAGGTAAGCATAACCAACAGACTACAAGAGATGGAAGAAAGAATCTCAGGTGTAGAAGATACAATGGAAGAAATCGATGTATCTGTCAAAGAAAATGTTAAATCCGAAAAATTCCTGACACAGACCGTCCAAGAAATGCAAGACAATATGAAAAGACAAAACCTAAGAATAATAGGTATAAAGGAAAAAGAAGACTCCCTTCTCCAAGGCCCAGAAAATATTTTCAACAAAATCATTGAAGAAAATTTCCCCAAGCTAAAGGAGAGGCCAATTAGAATACATGAGGCCTACAGAACACCCAACAAATTTGACCAGAAAAGAAAATCCTCCCGCCACATAATAATCAAAACAGTAAGTATACAGAACAAAGAAAAAATACTAAAAGCTGCAAGGGAAAAAGGCCAAGTAACATATAATGGCAAACCCATTAGAATCACACCTGACTTTTCAACAGAGACTATGAAAGCCAGAAGGGCCTGGACGGATATCATGCAGACCCTAAGAGAACACAGATGTCAGCCCAGGCTATTATACCCAGCAAAACTCTCAGTCCTCATAGATGGAGAAAACAAGATATTCAATGACAAAAACAAATTGCAACAATACCTACAAACAAATCCAGCATTACAGAAGACGCTGGAAGGGAAAATACAACCCAAGAAAGCTAGCTACATTCAAAAAAACACAGGAAATAAATAACCTCACTTCAGTAAAACAAAAAGCAACCAAGCACACAACCTGATGACCACAGCCAACATCAAAATCAAGAGATCTAACAGCCACTGGTCATTAATCTCTCTCAACATCAATGGACTCAACTCTCCAATAAAAAGACACAGATTAACAGAATGGATACGTAAACAAAACCCAGCAATCTGTTGCATACAAGAAACACACCTAAGACACAAAGATAGACATTACCTGAGGGTAAAGGGTTGGAAGACGACTTTCCAAGCAAACGGACCCAAGAAGCAAGCAGGAGTAGCCATTCTAATATCTGATAAAATAGACTTTCAACCAAAATTAATCAAAAGAGATGGGGAAGGACACTTCATACTCATCAAGGGAAAATTCCACCAGGAAGACATCACAATCCTGAACATCTATGCCCCAAATACAAGGGCACCCACATTTGTGAAAGAAACATTGATAAAATTTAAAGCACATATAGATCCACACACATTAATAGTGGGAGACTTCAACACCCCACTCTCAACAAAGGACAGGTCAACCAAACAGAAATTAAACAAAGAAACAATGTCTCTGACAGAGGTCATGAATCAAATGGACCTAACAGACATTTACAGAACTTTACACCCAAACACAAAAGAATTTACCTTCTTCTCAGCACCTCATGGAACCTTCTCCAAAATAGACCACATAGTGGGTCACAAAGCAAGCCTCAACAGATACAAGAAGATTGAAATAATCCCATGTATCTTGTCTGATCACCATGGAATAAAGCTGGACCTCAACAATAACAGAAATAACAAAAAGCCTACACACACATGGAAACTGAACAACTTTTTACTAAATGACAGCTGGGTCAGGGAAGAAATAAAGAAAGAAATTAAAGTCTTTCTAGAAATCAATGAAAATGAAGACACAACATACCCGAACTTGTGGGACACAATGAAAGCAGTGCTAAGAGGAAAGTTCATAGCACTAAGTGCCTTCAATTAGAAATTGGAGACAGCTCATTCAAGCACCCTAATGGCTCACTTAAAAACCCTAGAAAAAGAAGAAGCAGACACACCAAGAAGGAGTAGACGGCTGGAAATAATCAAACTCAGGGCTGAAATCAATCAATTGGAAACAAATAAAACAATTCAAAGAATCAATGAAACCAAGAGCTGGTTCTATGAGAAAATCAACAAGATCGACAAACCCTTAGCCAGGCTAACTAAAAGGCAGAGAGACACCACCCAAATCAACAAAATCAGAAATGAAAAGGGGGATATAACTACAGACACTGAGGAAATCCAAACAATCATTAGGACTTACTTCAAAAGTCTATATGCCACAAAATTTGAAAATCTAAATGAAATGGACAATTTTCTTGATCGATTTGACTTACCAAAGCTGAACCAGGACCAGGTAAATCAACTAAATAGACCTATATCCCCCAAAGAAATAGAAGCGGTCATCAAAAGTCTCCCATCCAAAAAAAGCCCAGGACCAGATGGCTTCAGCGCAGAATTCTACCAGACCTTCAAAGAAGAGCTAACACCAATTCTCTTCAAACTATTCCACAAAATAGAAACAGAAAGAATATTACCAAATTCATTCTATGAAGCCACAGTCACCTTGGTACCTAAACCTCACAAAGACTCAACAAAGAAAGAGAATTTCCGGCCAATCTCCCTTATGAACATTGATGCAAAAATACTTAATAAAATACTTGCAAACCGAATCCAAGAACACATCAAAGATATTATCCACTATGACCAAGTAGGCTTCATCCCAGGTATGCAGGGGTGGTTCAATATACGGAAATCCATCAATGTGATCCACCATATTAACAAACTGAAAGTAAAAAACCACATGATAATCTCCTTAGATGCTGAAAAAGCCTTTGACAAAATCCAACATCCATTCATGTTTAAAGTATTGGAGAGATCAGGGATACAAGGCACATATCTAAACATAGTAAAGGCGATATACAGCAAGCCTATAGCCAACATCAAACTAAACAGAGAGAAACTTAAAGCAATCCCACTGAAATCAGGGACAAGACAAGGCTGCCCACTCTCTCCATATCTCTTCAACATAGTGTTGGAAGTCCTTGCTAGAGCAATAAGACAGTTGAAGGAGATCAAGGGGATACAAATTGGAAAGGAAGAAGTCAAATTATCACTATTTGCAGATGATATGATAGTATACGTGAGTGACCCCAAAAACTCTACCAGGGAACTCCTACAGCTGATAAACACCTTCAGCAAAGTGGCAGGATACAAAATTAACTCAAAAAAATCAGTAGCCCTCCTGTATACAAAAGACAAAAGGTCTGAGAAAGAAATTAAGGAAACAACACCCTTCACAATAGCCACAAATGACATAAGGTACCTCGGAGTAACCCTAACCAAGGAAGTCAAAGACTTGTATGAAAAAAATTTCAAATCTCTGAAGAAAGAATTAGAAGAAGATATGAGAAGATGGAAAGATCTCCCATGCTCATGGCTTGGTAGGATTAACATAGTAAAAATGGCCATCTTACCAAAAGCAATCTACAGATTCAATGCAATGCCCATCAAATTACCAACACAATTCATTACAGACCTGGAAAGAAAAATTCTCAACTTCATATGGAATAACAAGAAACCCAGAATTGCTAAAACAATCCTCTACAATAAAAGATCTTCTGGAGGTATTTCCATCCCTGATCTTAAGTTGTACTATAGAGCAACAGTTTTAAAAACTGCATGGTACTGGCATAGAAACAGAATGGTGGATCAATGGAACCGAACAGAGGACCCAGAAATAAACCCACACACTTATGGACACCTGATCTTTGACAAAGACGCCAAAACCATACAATGGAAAATAGATAGCATCTTCAACAAATGGTGCTGGTCTAACTGGATGTCTACATGTAGAAAAATGAAAATAGATCCATACTTGTCACCCTGCACAAAACTGAAGTCCAAGTGGATCAAAGACCTCAACATAAAACCAGACACATTAAATCGTCTTGAAAAAAAAGTGGGAAATACCCTAGAACTTATTGGTACAGGGGAAAACTTCCTGAACAGAACACCAACAGCACAGGCTCTAAAAGCAACAACCAATAAATGGGACCTCATGAAACTGAAAAGCTTCTGTAAAGCAAAAGACACCGTCATCAAAACAAAGGGACCGCCTACAGATTGGGAAAGAATCTTCACCAACCCTTTATCTGACAGAGGACTCATATCCAGTATATATAAAGAACTAAAGAAGCTGAAAAGCAGCAAACCAAGTAATCCACTTAAAAAATGGGGAACAGAGCTAAACAGAGAATTCTCTGTAGAGGAATACCGAATGGCAGAGAAGCACTTAAAGAAATGCGCAACCTCACTAGCCATTAGGGAAATGCAAATCAAAACAACCCTGAAATTTCACCTTACACCCATGAGAATGGCCAAGATCAAAAACTCAAGTGACAACACATGCTGGAGAGGTTGTGGAGAAAGGGGAACCCTCCTGCACTGCTGGTGGGAACTTAAATTTGTACAACCACTCTGGAAATCAATCTGGCGCTTTCTCAGACAACTAGGAATAGTGCTTCCTCAAGATCCAGCCATACCACTACTGGGCATATTTCCAAAAGAGGCTCAATTACACAAAAAAGACATTTGCTCAACCATGTTTTTAGGAGCTTTATTTGTAATAGGCAGAAGCTGGAAACAACCCAGATGCCCCTCAACTGAAGAATGGATACAGAAATTGTGGTACATCTACACAATGGAATATTACTCAGCAATGAAAAATAAGAAAATCATGAAATTTGCAGGTAAATAGTGGGATCTGGAAAGGATCATCCTGAGTGAGTTGTGCCAGAAGCAAAAAGACACACATGGTATATACTCACTCATATAGACATACAACATAGGACAAACCCACTAAAACCTGTGCATCTAAAGAAACTAAGCAAGAGAGAGGACCTTAACTAAAATGTCCGATCCCCATCTGGAAAGGCAAAGAGGATGGACATCAGAAGAAGAAGAAAACAGGACACAACCTAGGAACCTACCCCAGAAGGCCTTTGAAAGCCTCTGCCCTTCAGACTATCAAAGCAGATGCTGAGCCTAACGGGCAACTGTTGGGCAGAGTGAATGGAATTTTAGGTAAGAAGTGGGAAATAGTAAGAGCTGGAGAGGACAGGGTCTCCATAAGGAGAGCAACAGAACAAGAAAATTTGAACACAGGGAACTTCCCAGAGACTCAGACTCCAACCAAGGACTATTCATGGAGATAACCCAGAACCCCTGCACAGATGTAGCCCAGGGCAGTTCAGAGTCCAATTGGGTTACATAGTAATGTGAAGAGGGACTGCCTCTGACATAATCTGATTGGCCTGCTCTTTGATCACCTCCCCCTGGGGGAGAGCAGCCTTACCAGGCCATAGTAGAGGACAATGCACCCACTTTTGATGTGAACTGATAGACTAAGATCAGAAAGGAGAAGAGAACCTCCCCTATCAGTGGACTTGGGGAGTGGCATGCAAGCAGAGGGAGGCGGGTGGGTGGGATTGGGAGGGGAGGAGGGAGGGGCTTATGGGGGGATGCAGAATGAATAAAGTGTAATTGATGAAAAATTTAAAAAAAAAGGAAAAAAATAATTTAAGAACCTTAAATGACTTTCAAAAGTGGAGGAAAACATGGAGTTAGTCAATTGGCATGGAGCACATCTTGCCCCTGGAGGCAATGGTCTCCTGAACCTACTCAGACCTCGGACACCATCACTGCTACTTCTAGAACTGATGCAGGATGTTCCAATGAGGGGGTTAAGGCTTCTCATAATATTTCCTATAAGCCCACACCTGTTTGTTTATATCCCCCATTTTTATTCATTATTAGCCAGATAGAGCCAAGTAATTGTGGTCATGATACTTGCTTTTTTGCCCAATGCTGGAATGCTAGTAAATTTAGGTATGCCCTGGTTACTTGCATGCCTCGCTGGGTGCCTGTGCCTGTTGATGCCCCTGACGCTATGACTCTCTTCAGACAGAAAAGGGATCTTGGAACTACAGCCGCCATTGTTACTGCCATCTCATTGGCGGCTGTTGGAGCTACCACCACGGCATTAGCCATGAGTCATACTATGCAGACTGCTCAGACCCTGAATAATCATTTAGCCAATGTAGCTCATGCCTTAGTTGTACAAAAAGGAATTAATGCTCAACTAAAAGGAAGCTTGATGGTGTTCAATCAGAGGATTGACCTCTTGCAGGAGCAAATTGATACCCTATGGCAAATCGCTCAACTTGGCTGTCAATGGAAGAATGCTGGACTTTGTGTCACTAGCATATAACATGAGAATTTTTCCTGTGCTGTAAATCTGTCTAAACAATTGTCGAGCTATATTTTAGGTAATTGGACTGGAGAATTCGATACTACGATGGAGCAGCTCAGAGTGGCCATTATCACAGTAAATTCTACCAGAGCAGATGCAGGTCTAACCACAGGATTATCACCATGGATTGCTGCAGCCATGAATCATCTGAAGGAATGGGCGGGCATGGGAGCGTTAGCAGGCCTTCTGGTGTTGGTCTCCTTGGTTTGCCTGTGGTGTATATGCAAGATTAGAGTCTCACAACAGCGTAATGCAGCCATGACCATTCAGGCCTTTACAGCCATTGAAGCAGGACAGTTTCCCCAAGCATGGTTGGCTACCATAAAAAGCTAAAATGTTATGCTCAGGATGCAAAGCTAAGCACTGCACTCAGGGTCAGCCGCTTTCGACCCAGAGAAGAGCAAGTCTGATTGCATGTGGGTTGATGCCCCAGGTCCCGCCTCTGAGAAAAAGGTATCGGACAGGTCTGATGTTCTTTGAGGGGATGACACCTAAATGAACATGGGTACAAAGTCCCAATTTATTTCTAATATCAGAAATCAGACCTCTACTCTTGCCTGATGCGTCTAAAACAAAAAGGGGGAACTGTAGAGAGCTGCGGAATGCTATGCCTTAAAGATGGAGCTGGTTTCCGCCTTCCACCTTCCACCTTCCCGATGGTGAGTGCTCTCTGTCACGAACAATTCCACATTTGGCTAAGGCTGAGGATCTGGCTTGCTTCCATGTATGTGGACCTATCTGCATTGCCCACGTGGCACGCCTGGGTTGGCTACCCAGAGGCTATTTAAGCTGTGGGCTGGCTTTCCCCAGGGTCCGATGATTGTTCAAGGTTCCTGAATAAACTGCATTGAAAAAAAAAAATGGTTATCTTACCAAAAGTTTAAAGTCATTCAAAATTCTGGTACAATTCTTTACAGGTCTTGCAAGAGCAATTCTCAATTTCATATGGAGCTAAAACAATTCTGTATAATAAAAGAACTCCTGGAGGTATTAATATATGTGATTTCAAGCTACATTATAGAGTAATAGTGATAAAAACCACATGGTATTGGCATAAAAACAGACAGGTTGATCAATAGAATCCAATCAAAGAACCAGAAAAAAAATCCACAAACACCTATGGACACCTGATTTTTGACAAAGAAGCCAAAACTATACAATGACAAAAAGAAAGCATCTTCAGCAAATAGTATTGCTCTGACTGGATGTCCAGATCTTTTACTCCACAGAAAATTCAAGTCCAAGTGGATCAAAGACCTCAACATAAACCTAGATATACTAAATCTATTAGAAGAAAACCCTGGATCTCATTGGCATGGGAGGCAATTTTCTGGGAAGAACACAAACAGCTCAGGCTCTAAAACCAACTATCAATAAATGGGATCTCAAGAAACTGAAAAGTTTCTGTAAAGCAAAAGACCTTGTCAACAGAACAAAAGTATACCTTATAGATTAGGAAAAGATCTTCATCACCAACCCTACATCTGACAGAGGGCTAATAGTCAGAATATATAAAGAACTCAAGAAATTAAACACAAACAAAACAAATAACCCAATTAAAAAATGTGGCACAGAGCTTAACAGAGAATTCTCAACAGAGGAATATCGGCTAGCATAGAAACATTTAAAGAAATGCCAAACATACTTAGTCATTAGGGAAATGCAAATCAAAATGATTCTGAGATTTCATCTTATACCCATCAGAATGGCTAATATCAAACACTCAAGGAATGACATATCCTGAAGAGGTTGTGGAGAAAGGGGAACCCTCCTCCATTGCCAATGGGAATGTAAACTTGTACAACCACTTTGAAAACCAATCAGGTGTTTTCTCAGAAAACTGGGAATAGTGGAATAGACCCAGCTCTACCACTCTTGGGCATATACCCAAAATATACTCCACTGTACTACAAGGACATTTGTTCAGCTATGTTTTTATCAGCTTTATTCATAATAGCCAAAAATTTGAATAACCTAAATATCCCTCAATCAAAGAATAGCTAAAGAAACTGTGGAACATTTACACAATGGAATACTACTCAGCTATTAAAAACAAGGAAATCATGAAATTTTCAGGCAAATGGATGGAACTAGAAAAGATCATCCTGAGTGGGATAACCCATACCCATAAAGAAACACATGAATATTTATATGTACTCACTTATAATAGGATATTAGTCAAATAATACAGGATAACCCTACTACAATCCAAAGATCCAAAGAAGATAACTAACAAAGAGGGCCCAAGGGAGGATTTTTGAATTCCACTTAGAAGCATAAATAGAATGGATGTAGAATGTAGAAGAATAAAGGGAATTGGGGTTGGGGAAGAGGGTATGGAGAGGAGAATGAGCATGGGCATCAGATGTGAGGAGAGCAGGGTTGGGAGGTGAGAGAGCAGGGACATAGAAGAGAAACCAATGGATAAGAACATCTCTGAGAAAAGCTAGAGACTCATGACTGCGTAGGATTCTGGGAGGTTAAGAGGGTGTCTCCAGATGAGACTTCCAGCTGCAGAGGACATGAAGAGTGAGGGGTCCACCTTTTAGCCAGGTGAGACTTCCAGTGGAAGGAGGTGGACAGCAACCCACCTAGAAAATCTTTGACCCCAAATCAACCCTGCCTACAGGATATACAGAAATAAAGATAGAGGAGAGAAAGAGTGAATGGCTAACCAGTAACTGGCCCAGCCTGAGACCCAGCCCATAGGTAAAAAACAAGCCCTGACACTATTAATGATACTCTGCCTGGGTAGCATGACTGTCCTCTGAGAAGGTCTATGCAGCATCCGAATAAAACAGATGCTAAGACCCACAGCCAAACATTAGGTGGACCTAGGGGAGTCTTGTGGAAGAGTGTGGGGAAGGATAGAAGGTCTCCTGGTGGGAGGGGGCACAAAAACCCCTCAAGAAGATAATCAGTATCAACTAACCTAGGCTCATAGGAGCATACAGAGACTGAAGAACCAGCCAAAGGGCAGAACTGGACCTAGGCCCATGACACATATAACTAATGGACAGCTTTTCAAGTGGGTTTTCTAGCAACAAGAGAAACATGTGTGGTATCTGACATGGACTCTCAGTTGCCTGATTTTGGATCACTTTACACAAGCTGGACTGTCTTTCCTGGACTTAATAGAAGAGGATGTACTAAGTCCTGATGTGATTTGATGGACCGGGATAAGTTTGTTAGGGAGGGATCTTCTTTTCTGAGAAGAAGAGGAGCAGGAGCAGCAGGAGGAAGAGGGTGGAAAGATGGGACCAGGAGAGAGGGAGGAGGAATCTGTGTTTGGGCTATAAACTAAATAAATGCACACATTTATTAAAAACAACACTAAACTGAAGGAAAACTATAAATCAAAGTTTAGGTAATCAAACATAAACCTCAGGTAATAGTACAGAGGAATGAGAAGAAATCCAACTCAAAGGCAGAGAAAACATTTTCAACAAAATTATACGAGAAAAGCTCCCCAACCTTAAGAGGTAGGAGGAGAATATCAAGTTGCAAGAATCATACAGAACACGAAATAGACTGGACCAGAAAAGAAATCTCTGCCTCGCCCCAAGCCCCTACTCTCCTGCTCCCTGCCCCCTACCCCCTGCTTCCTGGTACATGATGATCAAAATACTATATGTACAGAACAAGGAAAGAGTTTTAAAAGCTGCAAGGGAAAAGACCAAGTAAGATATTAAGGCAGATCTATAAGAATTACATTTGTCTTTTCAATGGACAATCTAAGAGACAAAAGGGCCTGAATACGTTCTACATACTCTAAGAGACCACAGATGTCAGATCAGACTATTATACAAAGAAGGACTTTTAATCATAGTACACAGAAAAAAATAATTCCATGATAAAACCAAATTTAAGCAGCATGTATCTATAAATTGATCTCTACATGCTACATAAGGCATTAGAAAGAAAATTTCAACCAGAAGGGTTAATCACACCTAAAAAAACATAAGGAATAAATAATCCAAGACTAGAAAATCAAAAGGAGGTGGTGGAAAACCCACATCATAACAACACTGCTCACTGATAACTCTCACTGTCACTAGTCTCAATTCCAAAACAAAACCAAAAAACAAAACAGAACAACGACAACCACAACAATAGCTAACAGAATAGATTTAAAACCAGGTTTCATGCATTGGTGAAACACATTTAAACATCAAGGATAGATATCATCTTGGGGTAAAAGAATGGCAAAAGAAAACAGTCCCTGTTCCCCTTATTAGGGTACCCACTTGGATACTGAGCTACCAAGGTCTACGTATGAGCAGAGGCTCTAGGTTGCCTCCATACATGGTCTTTGTTTGGAGAAACAGTTTCATAAAAGAACCCTGTGCCTAGATATATTTGGTCCTTGTGGAACTCCTGTCCTCTCCAGGTCATGTTAACTGCCCCCTCCCCTTTTGATTCCCTGAGCTCTGCCAAAGATTTGGTTATGAGTCTTAATATCTGCTTTGATACATTGCTAGGTAGAGTCTTTCAGAGGCCTTCTGTGGTAGGCTCCTGTCCTGTTAGTTGTTTGCTCCTAGATCAAATGTCCATCCCATTTGTCATTCTAAGTGAGGATTGATCATTGTACCCTGGGTCCTCTTTCTTGTTTATCTTTTTTAGGTGTATAGATTTCAGTATGTTTATCCTATCTTATAGGTCTATATAAGTGAGTATATACTGTAAAACCTGCACTCCCAATGCAGGAACTCCAGACTGCTCCCTCCCCAGAGAGACTCACAGACCACGGTTAGATGCAAAAGCGAGAGGCAGTCTATTCCAATTGCAATGGGGGTCGCCCCTCCAAAGCAGGAGATGACCCCAAGCATACAAAGCACAGGGTTTTTATCTCAGTACAAGACAAACAACAACGACAAACAATAACAATAGCAAGAGAGACAAGAGACAAACAACAGCCGTGGTACCTACCTAGGAGCTTGAGCTAAGTCCTCCTATAACCACTGTCCAGAGTCTCTCTCAGTGCCTCAGTGATCCAAGTCAAGGCACCAAGATGCTAGGCCCAGCAGGAGCCTAATGGGCTCAGCAGGGGCTTAACAACCAAAAGAAGCACTTAAAAGAGACGGACGGACCGCTGCAAATG
Organism: Meriones unguiculatus; assembly: GCF_030254825.1. Taxonomy (NCBI): domain Eukaryota; kingdom Metazoa; phylum Chordata; class Mammalia; order Rodentia; family Muridae; genus Meriones; species Meriones unguiculatus. The sequence goes on from NC_083350.1 coordinate 90,182,732, forward strand.
CATGAGGATTATTTGACCATTGCAATGGGGTCACTCCTGCTAGTCAGCAAGGAGAGGCCCCCTGAGTCAAAGACCTTAGGTTTTTAAAAGAAAAAAGGCGGAATCTCCTGGGGTTGCTATCTTGGCGATTCAGATTGGATGAGGTGTTTAACTTTTAAAATAATCGGTTGGTTCTGGGCACCCTTAGGTCCAGTCAGCCCTGCTGTAAATATCTGATCTCCAAGTCAGTTTGGAATTTCTTACCATATGAGATACAGCCATAGTTAAAGCTGGGAGAGTGGCTAATTTATCCCGTGTCTGTTTTGAGGAGTGGGGGTTTCAGGCCTTGGATCAAAGGTCAGGAGCTGTGCAGGAGAAGGATTGGGGTCTTTTGGCCTGGTTACCAAACAAAGCTCATCTCACAGGCACCAGCTGGTGATTTACTCTCCATTTAGTAGAGATCTCTGCTTGTTCTCTTCCTTATCTCTGTCATCACAGATGACTGATGTCAGGACTTTTATATTCCTTGGCTCTCTGGATAAGCACTAAGAGGCTTTAATTAACATGGGCCTAAAACTTGAAAATATAAGAAATATAAGTTATAAGGCAATTAAAAGAAACATAGGTTACAAAGTTAGTCTGATTCTTTCAATACCATGTGTGTCTTTCTGCTTTTGAGATACCTCATTCAAAATGTATTTTAAAATGTGTTAAAGTCATTTTACTCAAACAAAAATTAACAGAAAAATTCTCATGTTGTATGCTAGTGACACAAAGTCCAGCATACTTTCATTGACAGCCAAGTTAAGCGATTTGCCATAGGGTATCAATTTGCTCCTGCACGAGGTCAATCCTCTGATTGAACACCATCAAGCTTCCTTTTAGTTGAGCATTAATTCCTTTTTGTACATCTAAGGCATGAGCTACATTGGCTAAAAGATTATTCAGGGTCTGAGCAGTCTGCATAGTATGACTCATGGCTAATGCCGTGGTGGTAGCTCCAACAGCCGCCAATGAGATGGCAGTAACAATGGCGGCTGTAGTTCCAAGATCCCTTTTCTGTCTGAAGAGAGTCATAGCGTCAGGGGCATTAACGGGCACAGGCACCCAGCGAGGCGTGTGAGTAACCAGGGCATACCTAAATTTACTAGCATTCCAGCATTGGGCAAAAAAGCAAGTATCATTACCACAATTACTTGGCTCTATCTGGCTAATAATGAATAAAAATGGGGGATATAAACAAACAGGTGTGGGCTTATAGGAAATATTATGAGAAGCCTTAACCCCCTCGTTGGAACATCCTGCAAAAACAATTGGCTAACTATATTTTAGGTAATTGGACTGGAGAATTCCATACTACGATGGAGGAGCTGAGAGTGGCCATTGCCACGGTAAATTCTACCAGAGTGGACGCAGGACTAGCCACAGGATTATCATCATGGATTGCTGCAGCCATGAATCATCTGAAGGAATGGGCGGGCATGGGAGCGTTAGCAGGCCTTCTGATGTTGGTCTCCTTGGTTTGCTTGTGATATATATGCAAGATTAGAGTCTCACAACAGTGTGATGCAGCCATGACCATTCAGGCCTTTACAGCCATTGAAGCAGGACAGTCTCCCCAAGCATGGTTGGCTACCATAAAAAGCTAAAATGTTATGCTCAGGATGCGAGGCTAAGCACTGCACTCAGGGTCAGCCACTTTCGACCCAGAGAAGAGCAAGTCTGATTGCATGCGGGTTGATGCCCCAGGTCCCGCCTCTGAGAAAAAGGTATCAGACGGGTCTGATGCTCTTTGGGTGGATGACACCTATATGAACATTGGTACAAAGTCCCCATTTATTTCTAATATCAGAGATCAGACCTCTACTCTTGCCTGATGTGTCTAAAACAAAAAGGGAGAACTGTAGAGAGCTGCGGAATGCTATGCCTTAAAGATGGAGCTGGTTTCTGCCTTCCACCTTCCCGATGGTGAGTGCTCTCTGTCACGAACAATTCCACATTTGGCTAAGGCTGAGGATCTGGCTTGCTTCCATGTATGTGGACCTATCTGCATTGCCCACGTGGCATGCTGGGGTTGGCTACACAGAGGCTATTTAAGCTGTGGGCTGGCTTTCCCCAGGGTCAGATGATTGTTCAAGGTTCCTGAATAAACTGCATTGAAAAAATAAATAAATAAAAAATAAATTGAGCAAATTAAAAAAAAAAGCTAAAAATGTAAAGATATTATTTTCTATGTCAGTAACATTATCCTAAATGTAACAAGTTTTGTTAACTAATTTGTTAACATATATTATATTTTAGAATGCCTGATTTCTGTGAAAATAATAAATTTGATCTATGTTGAAAAAAAATTAACAGAAAATATCTTTTTAATTGCATGTGTTAACGATGTCAGGCTATGTGATAGATTCCCACAATCCAGTGGCTTATAACAATAGCACTTCTGTCATATTGCTTGAGATCCAGTGAGAGGGCAGGACAGAGGTCTGTCACATCTGGAAGCTTTAATAAAGATTCCTTTTCTTCTCAAAAAAAAAAAAAAGAACAGCAAAAGGAAAATAGACAGAAGAAGGAAGCTGGTGTAGTCATTTTAATATATGAAAAAAATTGTTTTTTACCAAGAACTATTCTGAAGAGATAGGAAGATAGAGAAAGACACAACATACTTATTAAAGAAAATCTACCAAAGGGATCTTGTAATTTCTTTTATGCACCCAGTACAATAACATTCAATTTCATAAAAGAAATACTACTACAGTTTAAATAACATATTGCCTGTCTCACAGTGATAGTGATTTAAATACCCCACTCTTACCAATAGACAGGTAATCCAGACAAAGCCGAGACAGAGAAATGCTAGAGCATCAAGATGCCATAAACCAATGGGACCAAAAAGGTATTTATAGGAGTATTCCCTGAGACTGATACTCCAGCCAAGGGCCATGCATGGAGATAACCCAGAACCCCTGCAGAGATGTGGCACATGACATTTCAGTGTCCTAGTGGGTTCCCTCTTAATGGGATCAGGGACTGTCTCTGACATGAACTGATTGGCCTGCTCTTTGACCACCTCCTTACCAGGCCACAGAGGAAGACAATGCAGCCACTCCTGATGAGACCTAACAGACTAGGATCAGAAGGAAGGAAAAGAAGACCTCCCCTACCAGTGATCTTGGATAGGAGTATGCGTGGAGAACTAGGAGAAAGGGAAGGATTGGGAGGGGAGAAGGAGGGAACTATGAGGAATACAAAGTAAATAAAGTGTAATTAATAAATACAAAATTAAAAAAAAACAGGTACTTACAGAACATTTTACCCAGTGCAAAAGAATCTTCCTCTCAGCATCTTTTTTTCTTTATTTTATTTTATTAATTACACTTTATTCATTTTGTATCCCCCCCATAAGCCCCTTCTCTCCCCTCTCGATCCCACCCTCCCTCCCCTTTCTGCATGCATGCCACTCCCCAAGTCCACTGATAGGGGAGGTTCTCCTCTCCTTTCTGATCTTAGTCTATCAGTTCACATCAAAAGTGGCTGCATTGTCCTCTACTATGGCCTAGTAAGGCTGCTCCACACTCAGGGGGAGGTTATCAAAGAGCAGGCCAATCAGATTATGTCAGAGGCAGTCCCTCTTCACATTACTATGTAACCCACTTGGACACTGAACTGCCATGGGCTACATCTGTGCAGGGGTTCTAGGTTATCTCCATGAATAGACCTTGGTTGGAGTATGAGTCTCTGGGAAGTTCCCTGTGTTCAAATTTTCTTGTTCTGTTGCTCTCCTTGTGGAGACCCTGTCCTCTCCAGCTCTTACTATTTCCCACTTCTTACCTAAAATTCCATTCACTCTGCCCAACAGTTGCCCGTTAGGCTCAGCATCTCCTTTGATAGCCTGTAGGGCAGAGGCTTTCAGAGGCCCTCTGTGGTAGGTTCCTAGTTTGTTTCCTATTTTCTTCTTCTGGCTTTCAGAAGCCCTCTGTAGAAGGCTCCTAGGTTGTTTCCTGCTTTCTTCTTCTTCTGATGTCCATCCTCTTTGCCTTTCAGGATGGGGATTGATCATTTTAGTTAGGGTCCTCTCTCTTGTTTAGTTTCTTTAGATGCACAGATTTTAGTGGGTTTGTCCTATGTTGTATGTATATATGAGTGAGTATATACCATGTGTGTCTTTTTGCTTCTGGGACAACTCACTCAGGATGATCCTATGCAGGTCCCACTATTTACCTGCAAATTTCATGATTTTCTTATTTTTCATTGCTGAGTAATACTCCATTGTATAGATGCACCACAGTTTCTGCATCCATTCTTCAGTTGAGGGGCATCTGGGCTATTCCCGGCTTCTGGCTCTTACAAATAAAGCTGCTACAAACATGGTTGAGCAAATGTCCTTGTTGTGTACTTGAGCCTCTTTTGGATATATGCCTAGGAGTGGTATGGATGGATCTTCGGGAAGCGCTATTCCTAGTTGTCTGAGAAAGTACCAGATTGATTTCCAGAGTGGTTGTACAAGTTTACATTCCCATCAGCAGTGGAGAAGGGTTCCCCTTTCTCCACAACCTCTCCAGGATGTGTTGTCATTTGAGTTTTTGATCTTGGCCATTCTCATGGGTGTAAGGTGAAATCTCAGGGTTGTTTTGATTTGCATTTCCCTAATGGCTAATGAGGTTGAGCATTTCTTTAAGTGCTTTTCTGCCATTCAATATTCCTCTACAGAGAATCCTCTCTTTAGCTCTGTTCCCCAGTTTTTAAGTGGATTACTTGGTTTGCTGCTTTTCAGCTTCTTTAGTTCTTTATATATGCTGGATATGAGTCCTCTATCAGATAAAGGGTTGGTGAAGATTCTTTCCCAATCTGTAGGCAGTTGCTTTGTTTTGATGACAGTGTCTTTTGCTTTTCAGTTTCATGAGGTCCCATTTATTGATTGTTGCTCTTAGAGCCTGTGCTGTTGGTGTTCTGTTCAGGAAGTTTTCTCCTGTAGCAATGAGTTCTAGGGTATTCCCCACTTTTTTTTTCTAGCCGATTTAATGTGTCTGTTTTTATGTTGAGGTCTTTGATCCACTTGGACTTCAGTTTTGGGCAGGGTGATAAGTATGGATCTATTTTCATTTTTCTACATGTAGACATCCAGTTGGACCAGCACCATTTGTTGAAGATGCTATCTTTTTTCCATTGTATGTTTTTGTCTTCTTTGTCAAAGATCAGGTGTTCATAAGTGTGTGGGGTTTATTTCTGGGTCCTCTGTTTGGTTCCATTGATCCACCATTCTGTTTCTATGCTAGTACCATGCAGTTTTAAAAACTGTTGCTCTATAGTACAACTTAAGATCAGGGATGGAGATACCTCCGGAAGATCTTTTATTTTAGAGGATTGTTTTAGCAATTCTGGGTTTCTTGTTATTCCATATGAAGTTGAGAATTTTTCTTTCCAGGTCTGCAAAGAATTGTGTTGGTAATTTGATGGGAATTGCATTGAATCTGTAGATTGCTTTCAGTAAGATGGCCATTTTTACTATGTTTTTTCAAAATGAACCACTTACTTGGTCACAAGTCTCAACAAGAGTAAAGAGTAATACCTTGCATCCTGTCAGAGAAGCATGAATTTAAGCTCCATGTCAACAGTAACAGGAACAACAGAAAGCTTACATACTCAGGACAACTGAACAACTCAGAACCAAATTAAAAAAAAATAGATTGACTGAAATTAGGAACAAAATTATAAAGTCTTTCTAGAATTGAATGAAGACAAATACACAACATACCTGGACTCAGGAAACACAATGAAAGCAGTTCTAAGTACTTTGGGAATTTGTTCTAATATTTTGACTATTGCTTATTGTCAGGCTTTAAATGCCTATGCAGCCCGGCACAAACCGAACAGAATTCACAATCAACTACACTGCATGAACTACACTGACTGAACTGATCACCAAATGACTGACTCTCTCTGCAGTGCTCTTAAGTAGACTGTCTCTCCTGTCCTCGTAAGAGGCATATCCTATCTCTGACTCATTCTGACAATTTTTTCTCTTTTTTTATCATTTTTTCTTCCCCTCAGTCAGACATCATTGTTTGGGATTAAAGGTATGTTTAAACTCTAGCCAGAAAGATTAAAGGTGTGTATTACAGCCCCAGCAGGAACAAAATAGAGGATTAAAATTCCTCTATGTATTTCCCCATTAAGTAAAGTCGAAGTAGATCAAAGAACTCAACATAAAACCAGACACACTAAATTTGTTAGAAGAAAAAGTGGAGAACAGCCTGGAACTCATTGGCACAGGAGACAACTTCATGAACTGAACACCAACATGGGACCTCATGAAGCTGAAAATCTTCTGTAAAGCAAAGGACACAGTCATCAAAACAAAGCGACAGCCTACAGATTGGGAAAGAATCTTCACCAATGCTTTATCTGACAGATGGCTAATATCCAGTATGTATAAAGAATTAAAGAAGCTGAAAAGCAACAAACCAAGTAATCCCATTAAAAAATAGGGAACAGAGCTAAACAGAGAATTCTCTGTAGAGGAATATAGAATGGCAGAGAAGCACTTAAAGAAATGCTCAACCTCATTAGCCATTAGGGAAATGCAAATCAAAATGACCCTGAGATTTCACCTTACACCCATCAGAATGGCCAAGACCAAAAACTCAAGTGACAGCACATCCTGGAGAGGTTGTGGAGAAAGGGGAACCCTTCTCCACTGCTGGTGGGAATGTAAACTTGTACAACCACTCTGGAAATCAATCTGGAGCTTTCTCAGACAACTAGGAATAGCGCTTCCCCAAGATCTAGCCATACCACTCCTAGGCATATATCCAAAAGAGGCTCAAGTACACAACAAGGACATTTGTTCAACCATGTTTGTAGTAGCTTTATTTGTAATAGCCAGAACCTGGAAACAACCCAGATGTCCATCCACAGAGGAATGGATACAGAAATTGTGGTATTTTTACACAGTGGAATACTGCTCAGCACTCAAAAATGAGGAAATCATGAAATTTGCATGCAAATGGTGGGATCTAGAAAAGATCATCCTGAGTAAAGTATCCCAGAAGCAGAAAGACAAACATGGTCACTTATATATTAACTACAAGATATGATAAACATAATGAAATCTATACAACTAAAGAAAATAATCAAGAAAGCAGACACAGGGTAAGATGACCAATAAATGGGATGTGCATTGAACGTATGACAGGAGTCTACTGCAGAAAGCATCTGAAAGAATTACCTAAGTGTTTCAAAGCAGATACTAAGACTCATAACCAAACCTTAGGCAGAATACAGGGAATCATAGGAAAGAAGAGGAGTTATGATGTGGAAAGGATCGAAGCTCCACAAGGACCAAATATATCTGGGCACAGGATCTTTTCTGAGACTGACACTCAACCATGGACGATGTATTGATATAACCTAGGACCTCTGCTGCGATGTAGCCCATGGTAACCAATTGGTTTCCTGTAGTAAGGGGAACATGGACTATTTCTGACAGGAACTCAATGGCTGGCTCTTTGGCCTCCCCACCTGCCAAGGGAGGAGCAGTCCTGTTAGGCCACAGAGGAGGACTTTGCAGCAAGTTCTGAAGATACCTGATAAAACAGGGTCAGATGAAAGGGGAGGAGGTCCTCCCCAATCAGTGTACTTGGAAAGGGGCATTGAGGAGATGAGGGAGGGAGGGTGGGATTGGGAGGGAATGAGGAAGCAAGTACAGCTGGGATACAGAGTTAACAAAATGTAACTAATAATAAAAAGAAAAAAATAAAATGAAATGAAAAAAATAATATAGTTTAACTATTACAAGAAAAACAATTATCAATCTCACAATCTTAACAATTCTAATATCCTTATGAAGATCTGTTGATGCAATGATCCTTTTTTTTTCTCTATTAATTACACTTTATTCACTTTGTATCCCCCCAGTGGTTCTGCTGGAGCCAGCCAGCAGAGTTGAATGGTTCTTGAGCTGGGAGTGAGGATTAAAATTAATAAAATAACACACAGCACACAGGAGGCTTTTTTAAGAAGGTGCCGACTCGACATCCACAGCAAAAAGCTGCCCTAGCAGCAACCTCAAGCCTCTGCAGCAAAACTAGCAGCAACTGCCAGCCTGTCTTTTTATTGTAGAGTATTTTAGCTTGAGTAGAAACATCTCAGAACAATGGGTTAATTTCCAAGAGGAACCTGAGGAAGAGGTGTGATCCTCAGAAGCTATCCCACCTGCTGTCACAAACAAAAGGAGATGGACTTGCAAATTCTTCCCTGCCTTAGTGAAGGTCCAGTAAAAGCAGTCTCTCCACTGAGATTTAAATATCAAAGCAGCTGCCAGAGGCATTGCTCCCGACAGACATGTTTTCCTCCCTCCTCCAGTCCCAATCCCTTCCTTCCTCCACCCTCTACATGCATGCCCCTCCCCAAGTCCACTGATAGGGGAGGACTTCTTTTCCTTCCTTCTGATCCTAGTCAATTAGGTCTCTTCATGAGTGGCTGTGTTGTCTTCTTCTGTGGCCCGGTGTGCTGCTTCCCCGTCAGGGGGAGGTAATTAAAGAGCAGGCCAATCAGTTCATGTCAGAGACAGTCCGTGTTCCTATTACAATGGAACCCACTTGAATACTGAACTGCCATGGGCTACATCTGTGCAGGGGTCTTAGGTTATCTCCATGCATAGTCCTTGGTTGGAATGATCCTTTCTAACTGCAGCCCTGATCATCTATCCTTCAACAAAGGTCCATCAAGATTTTCTAGTCTGCCAGCCTGATTAACAATATGTTCTTTGGCTAGTTTGTTGAGTTGTCCAGGAAGATCAGTTTTCTGTTTCAATTGCCTTGAAGTCTTTCTGTGTCGCTTTCTTCCTTGAGTCACACCTCTTAAGTGGAAGCTTCTATTACTCAGAATGGATCTTCATGAATTTTGATGGAACCCGTTGTCTTCCAACACCTATAGAAATATAAGCAAAACCTCTTCTTTGAAGTAACACATTCCCTGATTGACATTCTGATGTTAAAACTTCTTTGAAGTATACAGGTTCATCTAATTTGGCAATTTTTCCCCTACAATCCAGTCTTTCAGCAGCTATTATTCCTGCCTCATTGGCATTCAAAACATTTAAAATTAATAAAGCATTATTCAGTCTATTTCTGGGAGTTCTTTTAAGTCATTAACTGTGTATTTTCCTCTTAGACTATTTTCAAGGTGTCCTAGAGGTATTGCTTTCATTTTCATTATTTTTATAAAATGTATTGATTGGTTGATTGGTTCTTTGACCCATTCATCATTCAATAATCAGTTGTTTAATATCCTTAAGTTTGTGTATTTATTAATGATTATTTTGGTATCAATTAATAGTTTTATTTCATGTCTAGGTGGGATATAAAGAATGATTTCAGTCTTTTTCAATTGTAATGATTTATTTTGTGTGCCAGTATTATACCTATTTTAGAAAAACTTTTATCTCATATGTGCTACTAAATAGAATGTGCTTTCTTTGGTTTGGGGTTAAAATATTCTGTAGACATCTGTTAGGTCCATTTGATCTATGATGTCAATTAATTCTAATGTTTCTCTCTTTATTGTTTCTTTATTGTTGTTGCTCAGAGGACCTGTCCAGATGATTGTAGAAAATGGAGTATTAAAATCACCTATGAATACTAGATCATTGTTAAATAAATAAAATACAATTTAAATGAAAAAATAAATAAATCTTTAAATAATAAAATACAATTTTTAAAAATGAAAATAGATGCAGCCAATTTTGGTACATGTATGCTTAAGATACTAATGTTTTGTTGCTTTTTTATTAATTACAGTTTATTCACATTGTATTCCAGCTGTAGCCCCCTCCCTTGTTCCCTACCAACCCCACACTCTCTTTGCCACCCATGCCCATCCCCCAGTCTACTGATAGGGTAGGTCCTCCTCTTCTTCCTCTGTGGCCTGGTAAGGCTGCTCCCCCCTCATGGGGAGGTGATCAAAGATCAGGCCACTGAGTTTGTGAATGTTTTGTTGCTTAACTTTTCCCTTGATAAGAATGATTGCCCTTCTCTATCTCTTCTGATTAGTTTTAGTTTGATGTCTATTTTATCAGATGTGTACATTACATGCCTTAACTTTGAGTTACCAATAATATATTGATGTTACATGGAGGAAAGAGATACTAGGTGCTTCCCCTGGAGTCATTTAAACAAGAATGAGTCCAGATTAAGATTCTCTACCTCATGTTCCCTGTGTCTTCTGTCCTGCTTCTCTGTTTTATTGTTTGAATCTGTGCTTCCCTGATGGTGGTCTTATGCTTCTGTGTGGGTATGTCTATCCTATGACTGTGTTTGTAGGTGACAGTGTGTCTTAGTTATGATGTATGATTCTCATATATATATATATATGCCAATACCTTGTCGTTTTTAATACTGTTACTCTATAGTACAACTTGAGATCAAGGATACAGATACCCCATGAAAATATTTTCATTTCTTTTTTTTAATTAAATTTTTATTTTTACCTCTGTAGTCCATTTTTTAATTGGATGACTTGATTTGTTGCTGTTTAACTTCTTGAGTCCTTTATATACACTAGATATTAACCCTCTATCAGATATAGGGTTGGTGAAGATTATTTCCCAATCTGTAGGCAGTCGTTTTCTTTTAATGACAATGTCCTTTGCTTTACAGAAGCTTTTCAGTTTCATGAGATCCCATTTATTGATTGTTACTCTTTTGTGTGTGTGTGTCAATCAATGCTTTATTTAATACAATCTTGAACCAAAACATTAACTAGTTCTTTCATTATATTTCATGTCTGTTTGATTTTTTCCTTTTTTTTAATTCTTTATTAATTACACTTTATTCACTTTGTATCCCCCCTGTGGTTCCTTCCCTCCTCCCTTCCCAATCCCTCCCTTCCTCCACCCTCTGCATGCATGTCCTTTCACAAGTCCACTGATAGGGGAGGTCTTATTTTCCTTCTTTTTGATCCTAGTCAATTCCTGATTGTTACTCATAGAGTCTGTGCTGTTGGTTTTCTGTTCAGGAAGTTGTCTCCTGTGCCAATGAGTTCAAGGTTCTTCCCCACTTTTTATTCTAACTGGGGAACCCTCTTCCACTGCTGGTGGGAATGTAAACATATACAACCACTCTGGAAATCAATCTGGCGCTTTCTCAGACAACTAGGAATAGCACTTCCTCAAGATCCAGCTATACGACTCCTAGTTGTATATCCAAAAGATGCTCAAATATACAACAAGGACATTTGCTCAATCATGTTTGTAGCAGCTTTATTTGTAATAGCCAGAACCTGGAAACAGCCTAGATGCCCCTTATTTGAGGAATGGATACAAAAATTGTGGTACATTTATACAATGGAATATTACTCAGCAATAAAAAACAGGGAAATCATGAAATTTGCAGGCAAATGGTGGGAACTGGAAAAGATCATCCTGAGTGAGGTATCCCAGAAGCAGAAAGACACACGAGGTATATATTCACTCATAAGTGGATATTAGACATGTAATATAGGATAAACATACTAAAATCTGTACATCTAAGGAAGCCAGTCAGGAAGGAGGACTCTGGCTAAGATGCTCAATCCCCATTCAGAAAGGCAAAGAGGATGGAGGAGAGGACAAGGAACGGGACAAGAGCCTACCATAGAGGGCCTCTGAAAGGCTTTACCCTGCAGGGTATCGAGGCAGATGCTGAGACTCATAGCTAAAATTTGGGCAGAGTACACGGAATCTTATGGAGGTAGTGGGAGATAGTGAGACCTGGAGAGGACAGGAGCTTCATAGAGACAGTGGCAGATCAAAGGGGTCTGGGCAAAGGGGTCTTTTTTGAGACTGATACTCCATCTTTCATCACATGAAGATGGCTTGGAGTCCCTGCACTGAGGTAGCCTATGGTGGTTCAGTATCCAAGTGGCCTCCATGATTATGGGGACAGACAGGGACTGTCTCTGACATGAAATGATTGGCCTGCTCTTTGATCACCTCCCTCTGAGAGGGGAGCAGCCTTGCCAGGCCATGGAAGAAGACAGTGCAGCCACTCCTGATGAAACCTGCTGAACTAGGATCAGAGGGAAGGAGAGGAGGACCTCCCTTATCAGTGGACTGGGATAGGGATGCGGGTGAGGAAGATGGAGTGTGGAATTGGGAGGGAAGAGAGAGAGAGGTAGAGGGGGGATACAAAGTGAATAAACTTTAATTAATAAAAATAAAATAATTATATATATATTATTTTTTATATTAATTACAGGTTACTTACTTTGTATCCCAGCTGTAGCTCCCTCCATTTTCTCTCAACCTCCCCTATCAGAGAACTTACAGAGGAGCAGGGAGGAAATGACTAAAGGTGGCTCATATATGTTTTATTGCTCTGTGTGTCTGTCCTGTAACTGTGAGTGAATGGTGGGTATTTCTCTGTGCATGCCTGTGAATGTATCTGATTGCCTTTCCCTAAAATTTTGCTTCACACAGCACACAAGCACCACATGAGGGAAGGAATGGTATAATTTATAGAAATCTTAACAAATTTTTACAAGAGATTAAGTGAATGGCTAAAACTAATTTCACCTGATCCAGATAACAACATTATCAACTACAGTTTATAAATAGTTATTTTCAACCTTATGGGGAAATTTTAGAAAGTTTCTTTCAACTTCTATATTTGCTACTTTAAGCAAATGAAACACATACATTATCTGGGTGAGAGGCATGAAAGTTTATGTAATTTTACATTGCAGCTATGCATTATCTTAGTTTGTAAAAGATGATCACATGGAAAATCCAAGACTAGTAATGTAGATTGTTACATTGTTCCTTTAAAAGCACATTAAACAAACAGGCTGAATACACAGTGGGATACAGTCTTATAATATGACCTCAAGACATATTATTAACTCTGGCTATGAAGTCCAGCAAAATTTCTATTCTTTTTGAATGTAAGATATATTTATAATGTTGCGTATCCAGAGTCCACTATTAAGGATAGTACTGCTAAATACAGCTAAACTTTGCAGAATTTATACTGTTAAAAATATAGATTTTATTCTGGTTTAGTTTTTGTGCCTAGAGACTTGGGAAGGAAAAGATGTAGTACAAATTTGATGGTTCGGTGTGCTGAAGACAGATATTAACTGGAATGGGGGGAGGAGCACTGAGGTATTACCTGGTTTTTCAGCTTAAAAGATGCCCATTGAGGCTAGATTCCTAATGGAGTACAATTAACACAGAAGAAAACTTCAAGTGTGAGGTCTACACACTAATCACTCAATCAAAGGAAGTTCATCCTGTAAACGTAATTCATTAAAAATAACTGTATTCAAACGTGAGGTCCCAAAAAACTAGAGCTACTTCTGTCTCCAGAAATAAGTAGCATCATCAGATCATAGCTGTTAATACCCTGGTATCCTGTCTCAAGTCTTTGCCTCCCCTGCTCTCATCAGTAAGAACTGTAGTTCATACATACGATGTGGCCAGATTCTGTGTTGAATTATATCTTGGTAGTTTTCCAACTGAGTGCTGACCACTTCTAGCATATCTTCTTTTTATATATATTTTTTGAAACTTGCTAAAAGAAATTAAAAACAAAACGTATCTACAAATTACTTGTAAAGCAGATCACCACCATGAAATCTTAGTTTTTCATAAGTAAAACAAACAGCTAAATTATTGATACATTGAAAACATAACTGAGCATCTATTGAGTGTTTGTTTCAATTATATTTTTAATTTTTAATTTTATTTTTTTATTATTAGTTACATTTTATTAACTCTGTATCCCAGCTGTATCTGCACCCTCATTCCCTCCCAAACCCTCCCTCCCTCTCTCATCTCCTCCCTGCCACTTTCCAAGTCCACTGATTGGGGAGGACCTCCTCCCCTTTCATCTGATCCTGTTTTATCAGGTATCTTAAGAACTGGCTACAAAGTCCTTCTCTGTGGCCTAGCAGGACTGCTGCCCCCAATTGTTTCATTTCTTACAATGACTTCAAATAATGTCTTAGACTAATAGGAACATACTTCATATTCAAGTAATTTTGACGCTATTCAATTCCAGTTGGGTGTCATCTCTATGATCTCAAAAAGCCAGTTACTTAATTGTCCCAGTAAGTAAAATAAAAAAAAAATCATACAAGTAAGTTTTAAAGTAAGGTAGATTGCTTAGCTGAAAAATATATTCTTTGACCACCTCCATACTATGTAATGTTTTCTTTCAATTCACTTTGAAAGCCATCTTGAAGCAGTTTCCAGAAAAAAACTAAGTACTAAGCAACTTTTTATGATGAAATTATTTGCGCATACATGAGTTTGGAAAACAACTGCATTGGATTGTCAATGATTTTGAGATAGCAAATGACACTGATTATAATACACAATCAAAAGTTATTTTCACTCACAAACTATAATTAACTGCTCTCCTCACATAATTTCATATAATACATACATCAGAAGCTATTGGGTCAGAATATTTGGGCTCAAAACTGATGGCTCTGTTCAACAATTGCAATTTTTCTGTAAATAAGAACAATATATTTCAAGTTTTTTTTTATTTTAACTTTTTTATATTAATTACATTTTATTCACATTGTATCCAAGCTGTAGCCTCCTCCTTCATTCCTTCCCAATTCCATTCTTCCTCCTTCATCTCTTACCTCTTGAAGTACAATAATAGGGGAGGTCCTCCTCCCCTTCCATCTGACCCAAACCTCTAAGGTCTCATCAGGAATGGTTGCATTATCTTCCTCTGTGGCCTGAAAAGGCTGCTCTCCCTTCAAGGGGAGGTTATCAAAGAGTCAGCCACTGAGTTCATGTCAGTGATAGTCCCTGTTCCCATTATTAAGGAACCCACTTGGATACTGAGCTGCCATGGGATACATCTGTGCAGGGGTTCTAGATTAGGGTTAGAGTTAGGCTAGGGTCAGATAGAAAGGGAGGAAGACCTCCCCATCAGTGGACTGAGGGAAGGACATGGAGGAAAAGAGGAAGGGAGTGTAGGATTAGGAGGAGATGAGGGAAGGAGGGAGCTATAGCTGGGATACAAAGTGAATAAATTGTAATTAATAAAAAATAAATAAAAATTAAAAAATTAATAAAAAACAGCTAAGCATGAAGGATGACTTTGGGTAAGATGATCAGTCCTCACTCATAAAGGCAAATGGGATGGACATCAGAAGAAGGAGAAAACAGGCAACAGGATGGGAGCCTACCACAGAGGGCCTTTGAAAGTCTCTACCCAGCAAGGTACCAAAGCAGATGCTGAGACTCATAATCAAACTTTGGGCAGAGTGCAGAGAATCTTATGAAAGAAGGAGGAGATAGAAAGACCTGGAGGGGACAGGAGCTCCATAAGGAGAACAGCAGAACCAAAAAAATCTGGACACAGGGGTCATTTCTAAGACTGATACTCCAACCAAGGCCCATGCATGGAGATAACCTAGATTTCAAGTTTTATAGTTTCTGTGACATTATACTTACATTTAATTTCTAAAATCCATTTAATCATATTTTTATGTCACTAATAACTTTTTCAACTGAATAAAAACCCACTATAATTTTAAAAACAAAATATCAAATATGTCCAAGAATTATTATGAATTTGTTTTTCTTAGTCAGTCTGTAGATCCTATCTTTATGGACTTTACAAAGAGTTTCAATATAGTCATATCTGACCTGTATTTACCTAACTTTGTTTCTGAAAGAGATTTATGTTTACTTTATTGTGAATATAGGGCTGACTTAATTATTACCAGAATAAATTTTTACCAAGTTGTATCATGCTTAAACATGACTAAAATAAACTACTTGAAGTCAGACTTCCAAATTTGGACCAATATCAGATACTAAGTTTTCTTGAACCAAACTGTTTTCTTGCTACCCAAGGATCTTGTTTCTGCAGGCTTGTGAAGGTCATGGTGATGGCTGTATAACCTCACACCATCCCACTGGGTTACTTTTAGAACAGAAATAACCCATCAACTCTGCATATCTCTGTTATAGTCTCCACTTGCCCTCAGCATTTCATGAGTATTTAGGTTATAACATTCATTGTCATAGTATCACAATGATCAAAATTTTAAAGTAACCCTTATTTTAGTTAATAATGTCTCCAAATCACAAAATTACATTACTATATCATATTTTATTACTATTTTTAATTTCTTAGTGTGATTAATTTGTAAATGGTACTTAGTCATCAATGTACATAGAAATAAGTGTATTTAAAACCATACTGTCATCCTCTGAAGGCCTTGAAATTTATCACTCGAGTATAAAGGGGACTATTGTGATGAAACACAAATTTACAAAGGATATGGGTAGAAGACAATATCCATAGTGTGCCACATTTTATTCAAAATTACACTCTTTTTAATAGCATTCTAATGGCATTTTTTACCTCTGCGTTCCTTACTGTGTAGATAACAGGATTTAGCATGCGTGTAACAATAATATAAAACACTGCTATGACGTTATCTATGGAAAAGGCTGTCAGTGGTCGCATATACATAAAGATACATGGCACAAAAAACAAGACAACTGTTTAAACTCTATAACTCCTCTGTTGAGGATCTACTTTAGTTCTTTAGCATAATTATCACTCCTCTGTTAACACCTGCTGTAGCCTTTAGCATATCCAACGCCATTTTGCTTCCAAGTCTCCATTTTGATCATTAGGTGAAATTAAGTTCAAGTTCTCAGGCCTACTTGCCTAAGACCAGCATACAATTCAATAGTTCAATACTTGCTTCTTAGAATAATACAATACCTGATAAACGAATGTTCTGCTTGAGTTAAAGATCTAAACATCCTGCTATGTTCCCTATTCCCAGAAAGCTGGAAAGACAACAAGAACTCCAGTACTGTAAATCCCAGTGGATCAGTTTAAAGTGCTTTGTCTAGCTACCTAGATCCAACACAATATGTTTGGAACAAAACCAATTATGTTCAGCTTGTCAAAATGATTTAATGCTGTTTCCCCCTTGCCTCCTATACCTGATTACTTGGTTGTTACCTGATTATGGTTTTTCATACATAAAACCTGCCTTAGAAATAGGGTGGCATCATAGTCTGGCCAGATTATGGTCCTGACAGATCAGTTTTTGTTCAATGTTAAATAAACTTCCATCAGTCTGAGTCTGGTGTTTGAGTGGTCAGTATGTGGCTATTTCTGAACTCATAACAAAAATTATATTTTGTCCAACTCAGATATAGAAACAATAGGCATAGACTAGTGTAGAGAAACTTTAGTGCAACAGCATGACTGCTCTGATCACATCCAAAGACCTTCTAGGTTTGTGTGATCCAGGTGGAATGCAGACACACCTTTAATCCCTCTGTCTGGAACCTTCAGCACACCTTTAACCCCAAGCAATGATTTCTAATTGAGGGGCAGACAAAGTGATGAATTGGAGAAAGACTTGACAAAATGAGTCAGAGAAAGGCTATGCCCAACTCTCAGAGTCTATTTAGGAGCACTGCAGAAAGAGAGAGCCAGTTAGTTCTATTCAGTCAGTTGAGTTCAGTGCAGTAAAATTGAGTCAGTCAGTTGTGAGTGCAGTGCAGTGGAGGTGAGTTACTTTCTGAGTTCATGAAGTTCAGTGCAGGTCATCAGAGGAAGTCGAAACCAAAGAATAAGAAGTAACCAGAAGTATCCCAGAGTTAGTCAGAGGCCAAACAGAGTAATTCAGTCAGAAACCAACAGAAACAAGATTGAATCAGTCAGCTTGGAGAGGAGTTTGAGCCAGAAACCTGAGTTGAACCAGCCAGCCAGATTTCAGAAAGAGCTAGAAAGGGTGAGTTTATGAAGCAGTAAACCTCTAAGACAATAATTACATATGGTGAATAAAAGCATACATTTACAGACTAGTTTATTTTGCTTACTCAGTACAACTAAAAAGACAGAACATTTTAATCCAATTTCTACTTTTGTTGTCTGCCTAATTTAAGATTTCTCTAACCTGCAGTCTCCAGAAATTGGGACCTTGTCTCCTTTTGGTTTTGTTTCCCTCTCTCTCTTTCTGTCTCTCTCTCCTTCGTTCTTTCTTCCCTCTTTCTTTTACTTACTTTCCTTCTTTCCCCATCCCTCTATTTCTTCACTTTCTTTTATTCTTTTTTTATTTGTTTCTTGTTGCTTATTTGTTGTTATGTAATCTCATTGTGAACAGGCTGGCCTCAAACTCATGATGATACTGCTTTCATGTAGTTGGATCTATGCCTCAAACCATTACATGCAGCTCATATTTAACCTTATAGAAAGTAATAATCTGTATTTCATATTCTATTGCATTGAGTTATCTGTGAATTCAAGTACATGGAAGAGCAGACTTTTGAAATCTCAGAACCTATCCCCAAAGGCACATCTCCTCCAAGAAAAAAAATGATTTAAATATTTTTTAAAAACGGAATAATGTTCAAATATGTGTATGTACCACATTTTTATTATGTATTCATCTCTTAAAGGATATTTAAGTTGTTTCTATCAACAGCTGTTGTGATGTTAGGTCCACCTTCTATTTTTATACCCTACCAAAGTCCTATTAGTCCCTCCCATTTCTTTATACAAAGTTCCTTCTCTCTTTTCTTGTCAAATATGTGTATATACACAGAAATACACACACAAACAGAGAGAGAGAGAGAATTATGTAGGAGAAATACTGATCCAGGAATTTTTCAAATGTCCTGATGAAAGGACAAAGGGGATCCTTGACCTTGGGTAAACTTAACAAGGTCAGTTCTAGGACTGGAGCTAGTATCTCCAAAGATTTAAGGTTTCCATTCCTGGGAAACCAGTTTACCCTCATCAGTTCTAAGACAAATGGGGCTGAGGTATCCTGTGTTGTCTTTGACAATTTTATTTGACTTAGTATTTTGCTGATTTTCTTCCTGAAAATAATATATAAGATGCCATACTAAGATAAACATGCTTGACATATGCCATTAGCTTATACAAGACAGACGGCCTGGTTTCAGATTTCATTTATGTCTTTCTTATAACGCATAATGCTCTTCTCCAAAACCTCGCCATTTAGGATCCTTATTCATGTGGGTTGGGTCAAACACACACACACACACACACACACACACACACACACACACACACAAGTTGTTTAAAAGAAGGACAATTCCAACATTTCTATTTTACCAAATAAGACTCAGGAGCCAGATGCTCGGTTGAAAATTGGCTAGCTCAGAGATACAGAGAAAGTAACCAGCTGACCTTCTCAGCTCAGATCTGGATGAAACAAAACAAAACACCAAAAGGCTCATTTGACAGTCCAGGAGCAAAAGGAAAACAAAACAAAACAAAACAAAAGACAAACAAACAACAACAACAAAACCAAGGCCAAAAGCTTGATAGCTCAAAGCTCAAAGAGCCAAGGAAATGAGGAATTGAAGCCTAAACTAAAGCCAGAACTTAAGCTAATAACTCTTTGTTCTTCTCTTTGCTGGCTTAAATATCCTTCAACTCAAAGTCCCTCCTACTCTGGTTTCTTGCTCTACCTCTCAACTTAGGGTTAACTTAATTATATCCTGTGTACAGAAAGTTCTTGGATTAAAGGTATGTGATAGTGATTAACCACACCAAAGAAACAGTTTCACAATTTTGAGGTTCACAATGAGATCAAATATTCTGCAACACACACACACACACAAACACAGAGTATGTACATGCGAGAAACTCAAAATGAAGTATACAAGAGAGAAAGAATACCCCCCAAAATCTTTCTGGAATTCCAATCCAAGCTACAACACTCAGTAGTTCTGTTACACTGAAGATGGTAGAAACAATGTCTTATGAAAGAAAAAAAATGCTTATATTGTTTTGATATTTTATTAATTAGCCAATTTAGAGATAATATTTTCTATAGTTGTTTATTTAGCAATGCAAATGTTCTTTGAAAATAATAGTGTGTCACACTTACAGTATAAAAAGAATTAAATGATAAAACTTAAAAAAAATAAAAAGATTTAATGGAGCCTAAAGCATAGACACTAAAGCATTTCATACATTAGTGATATGAGTGAAACTTTAGGATACTGATCAACAGTTACGAGTAAAATACTCATATGGTTAATTCTACAGTTCTATCATAGAAATTTATCTTACAGAAATATTTTAGTCAACTTAATCAATGAATCCATATATGTGAACATACTGCTGATTTATGTAAACAAGTATGAGAAATTTTGACTGCAGCACCATTGTTAGAAGGCAGAAAATTATGATGCCAAATGTTTATATACTGCCAAGGAATAATATTTGTCCTGATAAGCTATTTGTGAACATAAAATATAGAACCCATTTGTGTATGTACTGTGACATACTTGTATTCTTTGAGCTATTAAAATGTAGCTTCTATATTTACATATAAATGTTTATATAAATGTATATATATATATATATCCTAAAGAATAAATCAGTGCTGGTAAACCATGCAGCTGAGATGCATAGCAGAAGTCATATTAGATCCTGATATTTATGACTCTAGGACCTTGTTCTCTGAACTCTGCCTTAAAAATGTCCCTTCTCCTCTCCTCTGGGTATTTGTTTATAGTGCTCCCTCTGTTGGGAATCATGCAAAGCATTTATTTTTTCTGATTACTATGTTACTTTAACCTTAAGCCTCTATTTTTCTACGATTCCTTCACTTTTTATTTCTATTAGCACTAATTTTAGTTTATGAGTTTTGCTCTCACAGACATAACCATGTAAAAAGCTGGTGAATCAAACTACTTTATGCTTGTATAAATATTTCCAGAGAGAAGATTGACAATCACAAATTAGAGAGTTGGTGATTTTCCTTATCTTTACTGGAACAACTTTTATTAAAAATAACCTATTTTTTTTTTTTGGTTGAGCAAATGTCCTTGTTGTGTATTTGAGCACATTTTGGATATATGCCTAGGAGTGATATAGCTGGATCTTGAGGAAGCACTATTCCTAGTTGTCTGAGAAAGCGCCAGACTGATTTCCAAAGTGGTTGTACCAGTTTACATTCCCACCAGCTATGGAGGAGGGTACCCCTTTCTCCACAACCTCTCCAGCATGTGTTGTCACTTGAGTTTTTTTTTTTTTTTCAATGCAGTTTATTCAGGAACCTTGAACAATCGTCTGACCCTGGGTAAAGCCAGCCCACTTTAAATAGCCTCTGGGTAGCCAACCTCAGCATGCCACGTGGGCAATGCAGATAGGTCCACATACATGGAAGCAAGCCAGATCCTCAGCCTTAGCCAAATGTGGAGTTGTTCGTGACAGAGAGCACTCACTATCGGGAAGGTGGAAGGCGGAAACCAGCTCCATCTTTAAGGCACGGCATTACGCAGCTCTCTACAGTTCCCCCTGTTTGTTTTAGACGCATCAGGCAAGAGTAGAGGTCTGATCTCTGATATTAGAAATAAATTGGGACTTTGTACTGATGTTCATTTAGGTGTCATCCATCCATCAGACCCGTCCAATACCTTTTTCTCAGAGGCGGGACCTGGGGCATCAACCCGCATGCAATCAGACATGCTCTTCTCTGGGTCCAAAGCGGCTGACCCTGAGTGCAGTGAAATTAGATAGATTACAAAATGCTTTCTGTATTCTTTATTTTACATTATTTTTCTTCTTTGAGAATTTTATATATGTTAACTGTATTTATATCATTTGCATACATTTCTCCATCTCCTATAACTCTTCTGATAGCCTCCCTCTCAAATTTATGATCTCGTCTTCTTTAATTACTATTGATAAAAAATGTTGACTCAAATATATAATTGTAAACAATAAATGCAAATTCCCATGCTTCTGTTTATTTTCACAAAGAATTTATCCTCATTGATCAACATACTAGTTGGATAATGGATAGGTGTATAAATACATAATTTCAGATTATAAGAAAAGCAGAATATTCCAAAAATATTATTGACTTTTCCAAAACGGTATTATTGGAAATTCTTCATTTCATAATCTTGTGTCAGAGCTCTTTAAATTTTATTTTAATTTATTTCTATTTTCTCTACATAATTTCCATATAAATTATGACTTTTGGTTTTTGTGTATTTTTGAGATATTTTTAATTAAAAAATTTTAATTAATTAATTTTTTATTAAATATAGTTTATTCACTTTGGACCCCAACTGTAGCCCCCTCCCTCATCTCCTCCCAACCCCACCCTTCCTTGCTCTTCTCTTCCCATGTTCCTCCCACAGTCTACTGATAGAGGAGGTCCTCCTCCCTTCCATATGACTCTAGTCTATCAAGTCTCATAAGGACTAGCTTCACTGTCTTCCACTGAGGCCTGGTAAGGCTGCACCCCCCTCAGGAGGAGGTGATCAAAGAGCAGGCAACTGAGTTCCTATCAGAGACAGTTCCTGTTCCCATTACTAGGGAACCAACTTGAAGACTGAACTGCCATGGGTTACATATGCACAGGGGTTTTAGATTATCTCAATGAATGGCCTTTGGTTGGAGTATCAGTCTCAAAAAAGACCCCTGACCCAGAATTTTTTTCTCTCCTTGTGGAGTTCCTGTCCCTTCCAGGTCTTTCTATCTCCCCCTTCTTTCATAAGATTCCCTGCACTCTGCACAAAGTTTGGCTCTGAGTCTCAGCCTCTGCTTTGATACCTTCTTGGGTAGAGTCTTTTAGAGGCCCTCTGTGGTAAGCTCCTGTCCTGTTCCGTATTTTCTCTCTCTTCTGGTGTCCATCCCATTTGCCTTTCTGAATGAGGATTGAGCATTTTACCCATGGTTCTCTTTCTTGCTTAGCTTCTTTAGGTGTACAGATTTTAGTATCTTTGTCATATATTACCTGTCTAATATCCATTATAAGTGAGTAAATACCATGTGTGTCTTTCTGCACTCAGGACCTTGTTTTTAATTGCAGAGTAGTATTCCATTGTGTAAATGTACCACAATTTTTGTATTCATTCCTCAAATGAGGGACATATGGATTGTTTTCAACTTCTGGCTATTACAAATAAAGCTGCTATGAACATGGTGGAGCAAAGGTCTTTGTTGTATACTTGAGCATCTTTTGGATATATGTCTACGAGTGGTACAGCTGGATCTTGAGGTAGCAATATTCTTATTTGTCTGAGAAAGTGCCAGATTGATTTCCAAAGTGGTTGTAGAAGTTTGCATTCCCACCAGCAGTGGAGGAGGGTTCTCCTTTCTCCACAACCTCTCTAGCATGTGTTGTCACTTGAGATTTTGATCGTAGCTATTCTGATGTGTGTAAGGTGAAATCTCAGAGTCGTTTTGATTTGCATTTCCTTGATGACTAACAATGTTGAACATTTCTTTAAGTATTTCTCTACCATTCGATATTCCTCTATTGAGAATTTTGTTTAGTTCTGTACCCCATTTTTCAACTGGATTACTTAATTTGTTGCTGTTTAACTTCTTGAGTTATTGATATATTTGGGATATTAGTCCTCTGTCAGATATAGGGTTGGTGAAGATTCTTTCCAATATGTAGGCTGTCATTTTGCTCTGATGATAGTGTCATTTGCCTTACAGAAGTTTTTCAGCTTCATGAGGTCCCACTTATTGATTGTTGATCTTAGAGCCTGTGCTGTTGGTGTTCTGTTCAGGATGTTGTCTCCTGCACCAATGAGTTTAAGGCACTTCTCCACTTTTTCTTCTAACAGGTTTAGTGTGTCTGTTTTTATATTGAAGCCTTTGATCCACTTGGACTTTAGTTTTGTACAGGGTGATAGGTATGGATCTATTTGCATTTTTCTACATGTAGATATCTAGCTAGACTAGCACCATTTGCTATTTCTTTTCCATTGTTTGATTTTGGCATCTTTGTCAAAATTCAGGTGTCCATAATGCATAGATTTACTTCTGTATCTTCTATTTGATTCCATTGAGCCGGTTTCTATGCCATTACTATGCAGTTTTTACTACTGTTGCTCTACAGCTTGAGATCAGGGATAGATATCAAGGTAACTTTTAACTGTGCACACAAATGTGCCTCTGGGTCTATATATTTTCCTTGTACCTATTCCTGACCTCTTTTTGTTCTATTTGATTGTTTTGTCCTATTCTGGTTTTTCTGTTTTTGTTTTATCTTACATTTTATATTATTATCCCATAAATGCCTACTCTTTTCCTAAGGACAGACAGAAGGGGGTAGATCCTGATTGGAGGGGTGGATGGGAGCAATGGGAAGAAGTAAAAGAGAGAAAACCATAATCAGAGTACATTGTATTTAAAAAAGGAATAAAACAATTTTGGCCTATTTTCTTAAATATAAAGTCACAGTATTTCTAGAGATCCTATTTCTTTTTATTTATTTATGTGTTTGTTTACTTATTTATTATCTATAACTCATATAGCTTGTATTGCTGCTGTAGCCTCCCCCCTTGACTTCTCCTAGTACCACCCATCTTTCCTCTTCTCCCCAATGCTCTTCCCTTAGTCCACTGATAAGGGAGGACCTTCTCCCCTTCAATCTGACCCTACACTATCAGGTCTCATTAGGGCTGGCTGTATCATCTTTCTCCATGGACTTGCAAGGCTGCTTCCCCAAGGAGGAGGCAATCAAAGACCCAGCCACTGAGTTCATGTCAGAGACAGCCTCTGATCCCCTTACTAGGGATCTCACTTGGAAACTGAGCAGCCTATGGGCTTCACCTCGCAGATGGTTTAGGTTCTTTGTATGCATGGTCCTTAGTAGGAATATCAGTCTCTGCAGGCCCTCCTGAGTCCAGATTTTTTTATTTTATTTTATTTTTATTTTTTTAAAAGTTACAGTTTATTAGCTCTGTATTCCAGCTGTATCCCGCTTTCTCACTCCCTCCCAATCTCATTCTCTCTCCCTCATCGCCTCCCTGTCCCTTTCCAAGTCCACTGATAGGGGAGAACCTTCTCCCCTTTCATCTGACCCTGATTTATCAGGTATCTTCAGGACTGGCTGCAAAGTCCTCCTCTGTGGCCTAGCTGGGCTGCCCCTTCTTTGGGGGGGAGGGACAAAGAGCCTGCCACTGAGTTCATGTCAGAAAGAGTCCCTGTTCCACTTACTAGGATATCCACTTGGATACTGAGCTACCATGGGCTGTATCCAAGCAAAGGTTCTAGGTTATATCTATACATGGTCCTTGAATGGAGAAACAGTTTCATAAAAGAACCCTGTGCCCAGATATATTTGGTCCTTGTGGAGCTCCTGTCCTCTCCAGGTCATACTAACTCCCTCTTCTTTCATATGATTCTCTGCACTCTGCCCAAAGTTTGGTTATGAGTCTTAGTATCTACTTTGATACACTGCTAGTTAGAGTCTTTCAGAGGCCCTCTATGGTGAGCTCCTGTCCTGTTACTTGTATTCTCCTACATCCAATGTCCATCCCATTTGTCTTTCTAAGTGAGGATTGATCATCTTACCCCAAGTCCTCTTTCTTGTTTATCTTCTTTAGGCGTATAGATTTCAGTATGTTTATCCTATCTTATAGGTCTATATAAGTGAATATATACCACGTGTGTCTTTCTGCTTCTGGGATACCTCACTCAGGATGATCTTTTCTAGGTCCCACCATTTGCCTGCAAATTTCATGATTTCCTTGTTTTTAATTGCTGAGTAGTAGTCCATTGTGTAAAAGTACCAGTTTCTGTATCATTCCTCAACTGAGGGACATCTGGGTTGTTTCCAGGTTCTGGCTATTACAAATAAAGCTGCTACAAACTTGGTTGAACAAATGTCTGAGAATGGTTTGTGATATTACATTTGGAACAATTATTCTAAAGATGTAATTGATCCTCAATTCAAATTTTGTGATGGGGTTTTGTGTTTGTGTGTGTGTGTGTGTGTGTGTGTGTGTGCATGTCTGCATGCATGTTCTTAATGTAAGGGAGTATCTCTGCTTTATTCTGATTGTTTAGCCTGAAATCAACCATTGGTGGGTCCATAGGACTGAGTTCAAAAAATTTAGGCAGAAATAATGAATCACTTTTTGAATTTTAGATGGTCTGGATGAGAATTTGTAGTAGATAGTGGTGAGAGTTCTGGTTGACACTGTTCTATAATGACAGTGTTCATTACTAACACTGTTACTCGGGGCTAAAAGAAAGTGTTAATATTTCCTATTCAGTGTTTGTGAGGAACTACACAGAAGCCTTTTAGGTAGATGGGGCATTTTGAAAAGGTAAGGGTGATATCTTCAGTGATTAGGAAGGGATAGTTTCCTCTTGTTAAAAGGGTAACAAGAAATGCCTGGGAAGAAAACATCTTTGAGAGGTTTCAATTCATCCACAAGAGAAATCAGAATATATACCCATCAACATCTGTCAAGTGCACAGTCAATGAGTCAGTTTATAAATCATCAGATACAACAGGGCATTCATACCTTCTACATAAATATCCCTCACTTGTATTCTTAGAAATTATCTGTCTTTCTCATTTTCTGATCCTAGCCCTTAGCTGAAGATGTTGAGTAACTTTAACACTTTGAAAATATCAAGGTTTTTAATGTTTGTATGTATTTTGT
Source organism: Meriones unguiculatus (assembly GCF_030254825.1). Classification (NCBI taxonomy): domain Eukaryota; kingdom Metazoa; phylum Chordata; class Mammalia; order Rodentia; family Muridae; genus Meriones; species Meriones unguiculatus. The sequence continues at coordinate 90,209,157 of NC_083350.1, forward strand.
CACATAAGAATTATACAACAATTATTGAGTAACTATGTTTTAATACATATACTTTGTGTCATGATGTGGCCAGGGAAATGGGCATGTTCATCACCTCAAATAGCTATGACTTGTGCTAATACCACTCCTAATCTTTTTTACTAGCTATGTTGAAATATTTGGTTGATGTATTCCAAGGTTATGGTGTTATGCTGTATGAGAATAGAAATGGAAGACAGATGGTTAATTGGTTTTTATTAGTTACCATTCACATTCAGATTATTGTGAAAAATATCATGGTAAAATTAACTTGAAAGCAAAATGGTTTATTTTGTCTCTCCATTTGAGGATATGGTCCAGGAGAGTTGTGATTATAGCAGTATGTGACATCTAACCACATTTCATTCACAGCCAGGAAGCAGAGTGTGAGAAACAAAATCTTCCTCCTTTTTATTCAGTCCGAGAGACTCCAGGAGATGGAATTGTGTTATTCAGAGCGAAGATGAGTCTTCCCACATAAATCAACATAAGCTAGATCATCGCCCACAGGCATCACAGATGCATATTTTCTAGGTGACTCCAGATCTTTGCTCATTGACAATCAATATCGCACCTGGCACTCATGTCTTTGAACTGAGCATGTATGGTTCCAATAAAGGCCTTTGCTATCAAGGAAATTTGGAACTCAGTGTTACCTAACAGTGAGAAGACTCTTTACAAAACTTTGTGAGTTTGCACTCTAAGAGTATTAAACAGGCCTTTTTTTAAAAAAAATATATTTTTATTTTTATTGATTACAGTTTATTCACTTTGTATTCCCCCTCTACCTCCCTTCCTCCTCCCCTCCCAATCCCACCCTCTCTTTTGCCTGCCCATGTCCCTCTCTCAGTCTACTGATAAGGGAGGTCCTCCTTTCCTTTCCTCTGATCCTAGTCAATTAGGTCTCATTAGGAATGGCTGCATTGTCTTCTTCTGTGGCCTGATAAGGCTGCTCCCCCCTCAGGGGGAGGTGATCAAAGAACAACAGGCCAAGCAGTTCCTGTCAGAGACAGTCCCTGTCCCCATTAATATGGAACACACTGGGATACTGAACTGCCATAGGCTACCTCTGTGCAGGTATTCCAGGCCATCTCCATGAGTAGTGGTTTTTGGCTGGAGTATCAGTCTCAGAAAAGACCCCTGTGCCCAGACTTTTTGGATCTGTTGCTCTCCTTGTGGAGCTCATGTCCTCTCCAGGTCTTACTATCAGCCTACCACAGAGGGCCACTGAAAAGCTCTACCCCGCAGGGTATTGAGGCAGATGCTGAGACTCATAGCTAAACTTTGGGCAGAGCACAGGGAATCTTATGAAACAGGCCTTTTTTTTGCTATATGAAGTTTGAAGGAACAGCACAAGAGAAGAAATAAATGTTTATGTTTCTGACTTAATCACTTAAGAAGTAATTACATTTACAAATCTTCATGTGTATTGAAAATAAAATCCAAACATAAAGTAATGAAATTATGGATATTCATCTGGAAAGAATATAGACAAATTTGACATCTGTGAATAGGAGACTAGAAATTTTGAGAAATATTGTTTTGGAATATCTATGCCTACTCTGTTATCACTTGTTCATAGTGAAATTAGTAGAAAAATCTGTGTGGTCATAACCCAGTGATAAAATGGGAATTACTCATATCAACACAGTACAGTGCCTTTTCATCAGCCTTTATCATAATTTTTTGCTGTTGTTGTTGTCATCAGGAAATAACCATAGGGCCTTCTGAATGTTAACTAATGGTTATGTTTTATTGTGAGATGAAGAGGACGAAATGAGCATGAACTATAATATTATTGATTAGATCATATTAAAAGTGAAAGTGTATCACTTAAAACACTCATATACCTAAAGACCAATGAGGATAAACTTTAGGTATGATTTTCATTCCTGGAAACATTGATTCTCAATTTTCATGTACTATTTAAATCCAGCAAATAGATCCTCCTCCCTCTCTTTATTCTGGTACTTACTAGGTGCTAAGAAGTTAACCGACCCCAGGTTAATAATTTATTCAAATACATAGAATTAATTATTTCTCCAAATATTCACAAAGCTAAAACAAACAATAAGGATGATAATGTTCTTTCTCTCTGCTCAGAGAGAATCAGTATTTCTATGCATCTTCCTATCCTCTCCCTTTGTGTCTTTATCTCTCCCTATTATAAGTGGTCTTCTTTTTTGATCTCCATATTCAAGTTGTGTGAAATTCAACTCCCTGCCCTACTTCTCCAGTGGCAATGTGAAAGAACTTCAGTGAAATCCAAGTGAAAGGCTTCTTCTATTATTGCCACAGGAGAGTCACAATCTTTTCAGCTAAGGTCTGGGTTTTGAGTACACTTTCAACTTTCTGTTGTAATTCAATTGGTTATTACTGCAAACCCCCATGGGAGTCGAGAAGGTACATACATTATGATTTCTTTTCTTATTATCATTTATTCAATTTGTATCCTGGCTGTGGCACCCTCTCTCATCTCCTAATCCCATCCCTCCTCCCTCTTCTCCCCCATGGCCCTCCCCAAGTCCACCTATAGAGGAGGTCCTCCTCCCCTTTTATTTGACCCTAGTCTATCAAGTCTCATCAGGACTGGTTGCATTTTCTCTCTCTGTGGCCTGGCAAGGCTGAACTCCCTAAGAGGGAGGTGATCAGAGAGCCTGTCACTGAGTTCATGCCAGAGAAAGCACCTGCTCTACTTACTAGGGACCCCACTTGGATAATGAGTCTATGGGCTACATCTGAGCTGGGATTTTAGGTCTTTTCCATGCATTGTCCTTAGTTGGGGTATCAGTCTCTGTAGGGATCCCAGGTCTCAGTTTTGTTTGTTTGTTTTTGTATTTGTTGATCTACTATTGGAGCTCCTGTTTCTTCCAGATCTTCCTATCTCCACCTTCCTTCATAAAATTTCATGCCCTCTACCCAAAGTTTGGCTATGACTTTCAGACTCTGCTTCCACACCTTGATCAGTAGAGTCTTTCAGAGGCCCTCTGTGATAGGCTCCTGTCCTGTTCTGTCTCTTCTCCTATTTCCAATGTCTGTCACATTTGTCCTTCTGAATGAGGATTGAGAATATTCCCTAGTGTCTTTCTTATTGTTTAATGTCTTTAGGAGTATGGATTTTAATTTATTTATTCTATGTTATATGGCTAATATCCACTTATAAGTGAGTATATACCATGCGTGTCTTTCAGCTTCTGGGTTACCTCATATTTTCTAGTTCCCACCATTTGCCTGCAAATTTCATGATTTCCTTGTTTTTAATAGCTGGGTAAAATGTATCAAAATTTTTGTAACCATTCTTCCTTTGAGGGACATCTAGTTTCCAGTTTCTGGCTCTTACAAATAGAGCTGCTAAGAATATAGTTGAACAAATGTCCTTGTTGTATAGTTGAGCATACTTTGGATATATGCCTAAGAGTGGAATAGCTAGACCTTGAGGTAACACTGCTCCTAATTTTCTGAAAAAGCACCAGATTGATTTCCAAAGTGGTTGTACAGGTTTACATTCCCACCAGCAATGGAGTAGGGTTCCTCTTTCTCAACATCCTCTCCAGCAGGTGTTGTCATTTGGGTTTTGATCATAACCATTCTGATGAGTGTAAGGTGAAATCTCAGGATTATTTTGATCTACATCTCCCTGATGGCTAAGGACATTGAACATTTCTTTAAGTGTTTCTCTGCCACTTGGTATTCCTCCATTGAGAATTCTCTGTTTAGCTCTGTACCCCATTTTTAAATTGGATTACTTGGTTTGCTGGTATATAATTTCTTAAGTTCTTTATATATTCTGGATATTAGCCCTCTGTCAGATATAGGTGTTCCAATCTGTAAGCTGTTATTTTTTTTCAGCTGGGGTCTTGGCTTTGGGTATACATGCAAGTTTTGTTGTAATTATTACTACAAACCCCCATGGGAGACAAGAAGGTACACATATTATGATTTTTAAATCATGCCTTCTAATCATTAGCTTAGCAAAATAACATTTTGCTCTGTATGTTTTCTTATAGATTCTGTTTATGAACATATTCAAAATAAACTAGAATAAAATCTTTAATAACACTTTGCATACATACTTTCACATTAATACTATATATAGTTATAAATTATTTATTTCTCTATATGTACATGTACACAATTAATTATTAAATTTCTGTCTATGTATATGGCTTGACTTAGATTATAACTTTAAAACTCTTATTGCATATATTTATGTACTTATATTTATGTATCTGTTCAGAACATGCCACATGAGAAGAGGCTAGAAAACAACTTTCATGAGTTTATTTTCTCCTTTAACCATGTGGGTTCCAGGGACTGAACTCAAATCATCAGGCTTGGTGACATGTACATTTACCCACTAAGCTATCTCACTGCCTCCAGATTATCATTTATGTACACATATGCAATACATATATCTTGATTATATACTGTCAGAAACACTTTATTTTTTCAGTTCATGTATCAAAATTAACCTCTTTAGGAGCTATACTTCAGAATCCTCATCTATTATCTATCAACTGAAATCATACTTTACCACACCATAATTTTTTCATGGCATTTTTTACTTCTGCATTCCTCAGAGTATAGATAAGAGGGTTGAGCAAAAGTGTCCCAATTGTATAAAATACAGCTACCATCTTGTCTATTGGAAAAGTGGTTGTTGGTCGTGTGTATATAAATATACAAGGACCAAAAGAAAAAAAAAAAAAGATCACCACAATGAAATGAATAGTGCATGTTGACAGGGCCTTTCGTCTTCCTTTTGCACTGTGGTTTCTCAGAGAGTGTAAGATGACGATATAGGAAATAAGCAGAAGTATGAAACTTAACACGCATATGGCACCACTATTAGACACAACTAGCAAATTTATCACATAGGTATCCGTGCAGGCAAGTTTCAGCAAGGGCTGCAAATTACAAAAATAGTGATCAATCACATTTGGGCCACAGAATGGTAATCTTAAGGCCAAGAAATTTTGTGCTGAAGAGTGGATCCAAGATCCTACCCAGGCAAGAATCACTAGTATACTGCAGATACGCTGGTTCCTTATATTTGTATATCTTAGAGGCTTACAGATTGCAACATAACCATCGAAAGCCATGAGGATGAGCACAAAAATCTCCATGCACCCAAAAATGTGAACTGCAAAGACCTGAGTCATACATTCATTGTAGGTAATAATTTTTTTTCTGAGAGAAAATATCCATAATCAGTCTAGGGGCTGTAGTTGTAGAGAAACAAGCATCAGCAAAAGACAAATAGAAGAGGAAAAAGTACATGGGACCCTGAAGAGTCTGACTTAACTTAATGGTCACCACAATAAGAAAGTTTCCTATTAGAGTCAGAAGGTAAAGTATCAAGAATAGTCCAAATAGTGCCTTCTGTTTTTCTGGATCCTGTGTCAACCCAAAGAGAATGAATCCAGTCATGCTATTGTTATGCACCATATCAGTGACTGTAGTAGGTGGCTGACAAATGTTTAACCTGCAAAGAAAGAAAAAAAAATGTCATAGTGGGATCAGTGTTCAGACCTGTAAGTTTTGTGGCACTACCCCATTCTTTTAGTCTTACTTGATTTTGTCATGAAACCCCTGAAGAATCTTTTCAATTTTCAACATAGATAACTATGTCTCAATGAGACTTACTCTGAAGATTACTGGACTGGATCAAAACTTCTGAAATTTAAGGAATGAAAAATATGAATGCTGTTCAAGTATTTTGATCCTGTTGATATTCCAAAGTGTAGAATTTGAAAAAGTGATTTAGTGATTTGGAAATTTAGGAGAAAATATTTGAGTTTGTTGGATGCGTTGGGAATATATGAGCGCAGAGAGTTAACCATTCTTAGTGCTTTGAAGAAATGAGTATTTTATCCATGCAAATATGTGTACACACATACATACACACATACATATATACATACAAGCATACATACATACATACATACATATACTTACATAATACATACATATATACATAGAGATCCCATTGCCCAATCTTTCCTTGTGCTCCATAATATGAAAGGCACTATTTAATGCAATGAACCACTAAGATTCGTGATTTTATTAAAACAAAAATCTCAATTTACTAAGCTTTGTTTTTATTAGCCCTGTCTCCTTTAGCTCCTGAATAATTTATCCTATGAAAAAATTTAATCTATTTCTACAGTCCCCTCTGGTCCCAGGTTTTTTGTTGTTGTTGTTTCTTGTTTTTCGTTTTATTTTTTGTTTTGTTTTTACCTTTGTTGGTCTCCTTGTGTGGCTCCTGTCCCCTCCAGGTCCTTTTATATCCCCATTCTTCTATAGGACTACCTGTGCTCTTTCCAAAGTTTGGCTGTGTGACTCTACATCTGCTTAGATTCCCCTGCTGGGTGGAGTCTTTAAGAGGACATTTGTTGTAGGCTCCCATTCTGTTCCCTCTCTTCTGTGGCTTCTGGTGTCTATCCTGTTTTCCATTCTGAATGAGAATTAAGCATCTTTCTTAAGGTCCTCCTTGTTTAGCTTCTTTAGGTCTGTAAGTTTTAGTATATTTAGTCTATACTATGTGGCTTATCAACTTAGAGTGGATATACCATGTGTGTCTTTCTGCTTCTGGGATACCTCAGAATGATCTTTTCTAGTTCCCACCATTTGCTCTAAATTTCATGTTTTCCTTGTTTCTAATAGCTGAGTCCATTGTGTAAATGTACAATAATTTCTCTATCCATTCTTAGGTTGATTGAATCTAGTTTTTTTTCTAGCTTCTGGCTATTAAAAATAAATCTGATATAAAAAATATTTGAGCAGACCATGCATAGAGAGGAGCTAGACCCCTTTCTCAGATGTAGTCCATAGACAGCTCAGTCTCCATGTGGGTTCACTAGTAAGGAGAAAAGAGACAGTCTCTGACAATAACTCAGTGGCTTGCTCCTTGAACAGTTCTCCCTGATAGGATGAACTAGCCAGAACTAGTTCTGAACTAGAGGAAGACAATCCAGGTAGTCCTGGTGGGTCTTGATAGGCTATGGTCAGACAGTAGAGGAGGAGGACTTACCCTATCAGTGGACAAGGAAAGAGGGATAGAGGAGGAAGAGGAAGGGAGGGTGTGATCAGGTTAGATGAGAAAGGGACAACTGGACACAAAGTGAATAAATTGTAAATGATAATAATGATAATAAAATTTATGCAGACAATTATTTTTTCAAATAAAAAATAAAAACTTCCATTCTTCAAATAGATGCTCCTTAATCCATTGAAAAATTTTTAATCCTATTTTAATAGTATATCTTGTATTCAATACACCACTTTATTGTGGCAATCATAAAATAAGGGTTCGAACTATACTTTGATACTTTAAGGTTGTTATAAACAAAGAAAAGTATGCTATAATATTTTATTACACTTAGGTTAATTCCATTTGAAAAGTAAATTTTTACCCATAATTTTAAACTTTTATTAAAGATTTTGATTTTTTAAACATGAAAAATGTTCTTTAGAATAATGTGTGCATATATTTATCTTCTAAATTATTCATTTTTTCAATATTATGTGAAAAACTTCTTTGTTGCAATGTTGGCTTTCATACTTTTTAGTTGCATATTCAAATATTTGTATCTTAGAGATTGAAAATAGTCCTCAATGTAATTTTATTGCATCACTCTTACTTGGAAATTCTATAAAATCCTTATCATATTTTAATATTTTTCACTTATAATTTATGTGTGTTTCTCTCTCTCACTCGCGTGTGTGTTTTCATGTGCACTCATACAATCTCACCCATGTGAAGGACAGAGGAGCTGATTCTCACCTACCACCATATGGTTGCAGGGGATGTATCTCAGGTTGTTAGGCATAGCAGCACTCTTTACCTGACAATCCATAGCACTGCCCACATATTTTTATACTTTACAATAATTATCAATTTAAATTTAACAGTGTAATGACATATTCTTTAGAGACAATTATACTGTATGTAGTTTTATTTTATAAATAATAATTTTATAAAACATAACAATTTCTGAAGGGTAAATAACTTTACTTGATGCTAAGGGAAATATTATTATTGATATTTAACCTACAAAGAAAATTGCATAGTGGGATCCGCTAATATTGGGAAATATTAGCTGTTTTTTCAATAGTATATATAGCTTTGTTAATTGTTAACTTTTCAATTTTCAAATTTCTCCATTTATTTTATTCCTATATAGTATAAATATAACACTCATTCTTTACTCTTAGACACTTATCTTGGTTTTCAAAGGGTCTATAAAATTTACCAGGGATTGTTGCAAGGAGCAGATAAGCCCACCCCTCAAAACATTATTGTTCTGTTTATGTTTGTTCAGTCCTATTTATATTTATTAGTTTTTATTTGTATATTATTATCATTATTATTTCTTTTAGATGCCTATTTGTTTACTAAGGAAAGACAGAAAGAAAGTGTACACATTTGGGTGAATAAGGAGGTAGAGACAGTCTGAGAAGAGTTAGGGGTGACAAAAGTAACCAGAATATACTACATTAAAAAAAATTTTCAAGAAAAAAAAGATAAATTTAAATCAGGTAGTTAAATATATAAGGAACTACGTGGTTAGCACTACAACAGAAGTCATCTTCAGATTTCAAAGAACAATTTCAAAGTGATAGAATGCTCAGAGAAGGACTTGAATTTACTAACAGAGATGAATTAAATCCTCAAATGACAGACGCCAGTTACCAACCAGATTCTCAGTGTTACCAATGAGGCTGACCGAGCAGAGAGTGCAACCCTGATGAGCATTTTCAAACATCTTTTCTCTGCCCACCAAGGATATAAAACCTGAGCACCACAATATCTACATGTAATTGTATGAAATTCAATAACCTCTCCATTGGGTTGCTATAAACTTTAGTTGACTCTATTTTAGTTGACTTTATTTTCTCTATTGAAAAGTTATGTAGAATTATGGCTATATTCTCTGGTTTGTTGACATTTATTACTGGCTCTTCAATCTCAGCCTTCCTTTTCATAACTGTATTTCAATTTGTTTATTTTCTCAAATTTTACACTGTTTCAAATCCAAATTTTCTTTGTAACATGGCTGAAATAATATCATCCTTAATGATTTAAAAGCTTTTATGTGGTGGCCACAAGATAGAAAAGACTTTTGAAGTTTTTCCTAACTACTTAAACACAAAGAGCAAAATTACATTGCCTCTCGAAAACAGAATCTCTGTATTGAAGGGAAAATCGTAACAGAATGGCTGTGATAGTGTAGATACCAGTGTTATTAAAATCAGAGAAAAGTCATGATTTTGGATGAAAGAAATGAAATCACATTTTAAAGGAAGTGAGAAATAAAATACATTTCCAGGAAAATAAATCAATACAACCAACCCCTGCGTAACAGACTCCAAAACATGGTAGAGATATAAGTGGTTTCCTGAAGAACTTCATGAAAAGAAGGTGATAAATTTTGGGTGTTTTTCCGTTATTAAATTATAAAATTGGAGGACGCGAAATATAAGAACACTCACTGTTAAAATCTTCATATGCAGCACCTGGTGAGTGGAGAGATAGGAGAGCTCTTTCTCACATGGACTCTATTGCCTGCTTTTGGTCCATGTCCTCCGGGCATCCTTGCCTTGCCTGGCCTCAGGGGATGAAGATAAGTCCTGATGTGACTTGATGTGCTGGGGAGGGTTGATACAGGGAAGGGGGATCAGGGGTGCAGCTACCTTTTTCTGGGAGAAAAGAGAAAGGGAATGGGGGAAAGATGGGAAAGAAGGGACTGGGAAGAGAGGAGGGAGGAGGCACCCTTAGGATGTTAAATAAATAAACTAAAATTTTAAAAAAGAAAAAAAAAAAAGAAAAGATTTATTCACCAGGACTTGGTGAGATGCTCAGCAGGAAAAGGGGTCACCATCAAGCCTGAGGACCAGAGTTTGATCCCTAGAATCTACATAATAGAAGGAGACAACTAATTTTGTAAGATGCCCTTTGACTTTCTTTCTTTCTTTAATTAATTTTTTATTTTTTGCATTAATTACATTTTATTTGCTTTGTATCCCAGCTCTAACCCCTTCCTTCCTCCCCTCCCAATCCCACCTTCCTTCCCTCATCTCCTCCTATGCTTTTCTCCAAGTCCAAGGATAGGAGAGGTCTTCCTCCCCTTCCATCTGACCCTAGCTTGTCAGGTCTCATCAGGACCGGCTGCAATGTCCTCCTCTGTGGCCTGGCAAGGCTGCTCCTCCCTCAGGGGTGGTGGTCAAAGAGGCTTCCACTGAGTTCATGTCAGGAACAGTCCCTCCTGCCCTTACTAGGGAACCCACTTGGATACTGAGCTGCCATGGGTTACATCTGAGCAGGGTTTCTAGGTTATATCTATGAATGGACCTTGGTTGGAGTATCAGTCTCAGAAAATACCCCTGAGCCCAGATATTTTGGTTCTGTTGCTCAACTTGTGAGCTCAGCTGTACTCTCCTGGTCTTACTAACTACCTATTCTTTCATAAGATTCCCTGTACTCTGCCCAGAGTTTGGTTATGAGTCTCAGCATCTGCTTTGATACACTGCTAGGTAGACTCTTTCAGAGGCCCTCTATGGTAGGCTCCTGTCCTCTTACTTGTTTTCTATTACACACACACACACACACACACACACACACACACACACATGCAGATGCACACATACACACACACACACACGAGAGAGAGAGAGAGAGAGAGAGAGAGAGAGAGAGAGAGAGAGAGAGAGGCAGACAAAGAGAGACAGGCACAAAGGGAGAAATAAATGTAATAAAAACGAAAGCAAAGATTTATTCATCTTCTAAACTAAAAGAAAAATCAGTGACTTATTTAGTATAATTTTATATCTTTTGTGTGGAATATTCTTATGAACTGAGCTGTAATAAAAAGCTGACATCAGTCTCAGAAAAGACCCCTGTGCCAGATTTTTTGATTATTTTGCTCTCCTCGTGGAGCCCCTGTTCCCTCCAGGTCTTTCTATCTCCCAATTCTTTCACTCTGTCTAAAGTTTGGCTATGATCATTTGACTAGGGGAGGGGCATAGGAGAAGAAGAGTGAGGGAGGGTGGGATTGGGAGGGGAGGAAAGAGGGGCTACAGCTCGGATACAAAATTAATAAAATGTAATTAATAAAAATAAAATTTAAAAATTGAATAGCAGATTGATTAATATAATACAAATTAGAGGTTCATGTAGTTTTTGGAAAAAAAAAGTGACATCGTTCAAAATGCCAGAGTTCTCCTGCTACAGACATCTGTTGTTCTCTTCTTACACTTAGGAAAAATCCAATCAGCTTTACCTTGAAAAAATTGCAGGGGTTAGAAGACTTGGAGCACAAAGACTTGGCTTCTGGTTTTGGGTCATCTCTGGCTGTTGCATAATTAACAAGCAAGTTTTTATAATGTGTGCAAACTAGAATAGTATAAATTTCTTTTATTAGGTATGGTAAAAATTGAATAACCAAACAATGTTCAAACAAAAATGAGAGAAGGGTGTACTAGGAATGACATTACTCAAGAAATACAGACATACAAAATTTATAATGGAAGTCTATTAGCAACATTGATGCCACAAAATGCAGATTGGGACTTCCCAACTTTGACTTCATCAAAGTCATCATCTTAAAGAAAGACCAGAAGTACTCATCCTCAAGTACTTTCTAGAGGAATAGCAAAACTGAATGTCTTTCTTCTGCTTTATAAAAGCATTTGCATAGTTTATACTGCATTTTCTTTGATACAATATTTTACAGTTATTACTCTTTGAAGTCTTATAAAATGTAGTGGAAAGTACAATAAATGATATGTGAATATATGCTCCGACAGAAAAGAAATTTGAAATCCTAGGAAATAATTAATAAAATTATCATTATGTCCATTAAGAATATGTCTTTTTTTGTGTGTCTAATCAGACACATAGGGATTGGAAATGAAGATGTGTTGATTCTGAATGGGAAAAAAGTAAATAACATAGATTTCAAAACTTACCCTTTATTTTGGAGATAGAGATTTTTTTCAATCCATTGCTCATAGTTTGCTGTGATAATGAATCACATACATGAGAATCTGCAACAAGTAAATTGGAGGGCTGAGTCTCTATAGCTTAAATTGTATTTTGCATTCATCCACTCTGGTTTTCTGTGTTAAAAACTATATAGAGTGGAGAAACTCCACAGACACTACTGTAGATGACTTGATTTAGACTCTAGTATGGAGACTGAATATTGGCTAGAAAGATTCTTCTCTATCAAAAAAAAATGACCTCACTGATCCACTTTTCTACATAAAAATATTGCTAGGCTCCCATCTGCAAGCATAGCAGAGCATAGTTAATCATGTGAAGGGTTGGCCGTCTCCTTTGCTATGCTTGCAGAAGGAAGCCTAGCATCGCTGTCCTCTGACTGGCTCCACCCAAAAGCTGATGAAAAGCAGATGCAGAGACCTAGAACCAATGAGTGGAGCTATGGGACTCTTGTGGAAGAATAGGAAGTAGGACAGCAGGACCCAGAGGGGACAGGAGCTCCACAAAAAGACCAACAGAGCCAAATAACTAAGGCTGAGGGCAGGGGCTATTAGAGACTGAACACCAACCCAGGGACCATGCATGGACTAGACCTATGCCCCTACACAAATGTATTCTATAGGCAGCTTGTTCCCCATATGGGTTCCCTAGTAAGGGAAATAGGGACTGACTTGACATGGACTCTGTTGCCTGCTTTTCAGTTGTATCACATTTCCCTGGCAGGGCTACCTCGCCAGGCCACAGGGGAAGAGGATGTGGACAGTCCTGATACAACTTGATATGCTGGGGTAGGTGTATAAGGGGGTGGGGCTGGCCCTCTCTGAGGGTACCAGAGGGTGGATAGGGGAAACAGGGAGGGAGGGTGGAACTGGGAGGAGAGGAGGGAGAGGACTATGACCCGGATGTAAAATGAATAAGTAAAAATAAAAATAAATATGTCTCATGTCACCCATTTGGTAAAAAGTTCCCTGGAAATATATGAGAAATAAACATTCTTCATCATCTCAAATTATTTATAGGTATATATTAATGTGCACAAATGCTCAGCCAGCAAGGGACAAAGGCTGATCAATTTAACAGAATTAGTACACTACCATCACAACTACACAGTCAATTATTCCCAAGAAATGTTGTCACAGACATATTCTCTTTCCTGCCCTTACCTTCTTTCTCTAAGGGATGTTTGTAGCATTATTTAACAAAGATTATATCTAATGAGGAGTTCAAAGTCACATTGAGGTTTAGACCATAAAAGAAATAAAATAAGCTTTCTAAATGGCAGGCAAACTATAGTCCAGTTTATGATTTGAATATATATGATGATATTGAGTTTTAGATCTATCAATTAAATATGGAGCTTTACACATATTTTCTTTTTTTGTGAATATAATATGGGTTATTTTTTTTTATTTTTTTATCAGTTACATTTTATTAACTCTGTATCCCAGCTGTGTCCCGATCCCTCATTCCCTCCCAATCCCTCCCTCCCTCCCTCATCTCCACCATGCCCCTTTCCAAGTCCACTGATAGAGGGGGACCTCCTCCAAATTCATCTGATCCTGTTTTATCAGGTATCTTCAGGACTGGCTGCAAAGCCCTCCCCTGTGGCCTAACAGGACTGCTCCTCCCTTCTGGGGTGGGGAGACCAAAGAGACAGTCATTGAGTTCCTGTTAGAAATAGTCCTTGTTCCCCTCACTTTGGGAAACCAATTGGTTACTGAGCTACCACAGGCTACATCTGAGTGGAGGTTCTAGGTTATATCCATACATGGTCCTTGGTTGAATGTCAGTCTCAGAAAAGACCCTGTGCCCAGATATATTTGGTCCTTGTGGAGCTCCTATCCTTTCCCCATCAGATTAACTCCCCTTCTTTCTTATGATTCCCTGTACTCTGCCAAAGGTTTGGTCATGAGTCTTTGCTTTGAAAACACTGCTAGTTAGAGTCTTTCAGATGCGCTCAGTAGACTCCTGTCATACGTTCAATGCACATCCCATCTGTCTTTCTAAACGAGCATTGATCATCTTACCCCATGTCCGCTCAATTGATTATCTTTTTTAGGTGTATAGATTTCATTATGTTTATCATATCTTGTAGGTCTATATAAGTGAGTATATCCCATGTTTGTCTTTCTCCTTCTGGGATATTTCACTCAGAATGATCTTTTCTAGGTCCCACCATTTGCCTGCCAATTTCATGATTTCCTCCTTTTTGATTGCTGAGTAGTATTCCATTGTGTAAAAATACCACAATTTCTGTACCCATTCCTCCGTTGATGGACATCTGAGTTGTTTCCAGGTTCTGGCTATTACAAATAAAGCTGCTATAAACATGGTTGAGCAAGTATCCCTTTTGTGTACTTGAACGAACTTTGGGTATATACCTAGCAGTGGTATAGCTGGGTCTTAAGGAAGCACTATTTCTAACTGTATTACAAAGCGCCAGATAGCTTTCCAGAGTGGTTGTACCAGTTTACATTCCCACCAGCAGTGGAGGAGGGTTCCCCTTTCTCCACAACCTCTCCAGCATGTGTTGTCGCTTGAGTTTTTCATCTTGGCCATTCCGATGGATGTAAGGTGATATCTCAGGGTCGTTTTGATTTTCATTTCCCTGATGGCTAATGAGGATGAGCATTTCTTTAAGTGTTGCTCTGCCATTCGATATTCCTCTGTCGAGAATTCTCTGTTTAGCTCTGTTCCCCATTTTTTAATTGGATTACTTGGTTTGCTGCTTTTCAGCTTCTTTAGTTCTTTGTATATACTGGATATTAGTCCTCTGTCAGATAAAGGGTTAGTGAAGATTCTTTCCCAATCTGTAGGCAGTTGTTTTGTTTTGATGACGGTGTCCTTTGCTTTACAGAAACTTTTCAGTTTCATGAGGTCCCATTTATTGATTGTTGCTCTTAGAGCCTGTGCTGTTGGTGTTCTATTCAGGAAGTTGTCTCCTGTGCCAATGAGTTCTAGGCTGTTCCCCACTTTTTTTTTCAAATTGATTTAGAGTATCTGGTTTTATGTTGAGGTCCTTGATCCACTTTGACTTTAGTTTTGTGCAGGGTGATAAATATGGATCTATTTTCATTTTTCTGCATGTAGACATCCAGTTGGTCCAGCACCATTTGTTGAAGATGCTGTCTTTTTTCCATTGAATGGATTTGGCTTCTTTGTCAATTATCAAGTATTCATAGGTGTGTGGGTTTATTTCTGGGTCTTCTATGTGGTTCCATTGATCCTCCTTTCTGTTTCTATGCCAATACCATATAGTTCTTGTTACTGTTGCCCTGTAGTACAGCTTGAGATCAGGGATGGAGATACCTCCAGATGATCTGTTGTTGTACAGGATCGTTTTGGAGATTCTGGGTTTTTTGTTTCTCCATATGAAGCTGAGAATCTTTTTTTCAAGGTCTGTAAAGAATTCAGTTGGTATTTTAATGGGAATTGCATTGACTCTGTAGATTGCTTTTGGCAGTATGGCCATTTTCACAATGTTAATCCTACCAATCCATGAGCACGGGAGATCTTTCCATCTTCTGATATCTTCTTCGATTTCTTTCTTCAGAGGCTTGAAGTTTTTCTCAAACAGGTCTTTCACTTGCTTGGTTAGAGTCACACCAAGGTACTCTATGTTATTAGTGGCTATTGTGAAGGGTGTTGTTTCCCTAATTTCTTTCTCAGCCTTTTTGTCTTTGGTATATAGGAAAGCTTCTGATTTTTTTGAGATGATTTTGTATCCTGCCACTTTGCTGAAGGTTTTTATCAGCTGAAGTTCTCTGGTTGAATTTTTGGGGTCGCTCATGTATACTATCATATCATCTGCAAATAGTGACACTTTGACCTCTTCCTTTCCGATTTGTATCCCCTTGATCTCCTTTAGTTTTCTTATTGCTCTGGCTAGGACTTCAAGTATTGAATTGAAGAGATATGGGGACAATGGGCAGCCTTAGAGTGGGCAGCCTTGTCTTGTCCCTGATTTCAGTGGGATTGATTTAAGTTTCTCTCCATTGAGTTTGATGTTATCTATAGGCTTGCCATATATTGCCTTTACTATCTTTAGGTATGTGCCTTGTATCCCTGATCTCTCCAAGACTTTAAACATGAATGGGTGTTGGACTTTGTCAAATGCTTTTTCGGCATCTAAGGAGATGATCATGTGGTTTTTCTCCTTCAGTTTGTTTATGTAGTGGATTACATTCATGGATTTCCGTATGTTGAACCACCCTTGCATGCCTGGGATGAAGCCTACTTGGTCATGGTGGATGATATCTTTGACAGGTTCTTGCATTCGGTTTGCAAGTATTTTATTGAGTATTTTTGCGTCAATGTTCATAATAGAGATAGGCCTGAAGTTCTCTTTTTTTGTTGGGTCTTTGTGTGGTTTAGTTATCAAGGTGACTGTGGCTTCATAGAATGAGTTTGGTAGTGTTCCTTCTGTTTCTATTTTGTGGAATAGCTTGAGGAGAATTGGTGTTAGCCCTTCTTTGAAGGTCTTGTAGAATTCTGCTCTAAAGCCATCTGTTCCAGGGCTTTTTTTGGAGGGGAGCCTGTTAATGACTGCTTCGATTTCCTTGGGAGATATAGGGCTATTCAGTCTTTCTACCTGATCCTGACTTAGTTTTGGTAGATGGAATCTTTCAAGAAAATTATGCATTTCATTTAGATTTTAAAATTTTGTGGCATATAGGCTTTTCTAGTATGACCTAATAATTGTTTGGATTTCCTTAGTGTCTGTGGTTATGTCCCCATTTTCATTTCTGATTTTGCTGATCTGGATAGTTTCTCTCTGCTTTTTAGTTAGTTTGGCTAAGGGTTTGTCTATCTTGTTGATTTTCTCAAAGAACCAGCTTTTTGTTTCATTGATTCTTTGGATACTTTTATTTGTTTCTAATTGATTGATTTCAGCCCTTAGTTTGACTATTTCTAGCCGTCTGCTCCTCTTGGGTGTATCTGCTTCTTTTTTTTCTAGGTTTTTCAGTTGGGCCATTAAGTTGTTTGTATGTGATGTTATGGATTTCTTCTTGCAGGCACTTAGTGCTATAATTTTTCCTCTGAGCACTGCTTTCAATGTGTCCCATAAATTTGGGTATGTTGTGCCTTCATTTTCATTGAATTCTAGGAAGTCTTTAATTTCTTCCTTAACCCTGCTGTCATTGAGTAGTAAGTTGTTCCGTTTACATGTGCGTGTCGGCTTTTTGTTGTTTCTGTTGTTGTTGATGTCTAGCTTTAGTCCATGGTGGTCAGATAGTATACTAGGGATTTTTTCAATCCTTTTGTATCTGTTGAGGCTTGCTTTGTGACCCACTATATGGTCTATTTTGGAGAAGGTTCCATGCGGTGCTGAAAAGAAGGTGTACTCTTTTGAGTTTGGGTGAAATGATCTGTAGACGTCTATTAGGTCCATTTGATTTAGGGATTCTGTGAGTGCTTTTATTTCCCTATTTGGTGTCTGACTAGTTGATCTGTCCCTTGTTGAGAGTGGAGTGTTGAAGTCTCCCACTATTAAGTTATTAGGATCAATTTATGATTTAAGCTTTAATAATTTCATTTATGAATGTTGGTGCTCTTGTATTTGGGGCATAGATATTCAAGATTGTGATGTCCTCTTGGTGGATTTTTCCTTTGATGAGAATATAGTGGCCCTCCTTATCTTTTTTGATTAACTTGGGTTGAAAGTCTATTTTATTAAATATTAGGATGGCTACTCCAGCTTGTTTTCTGGAACCATTTGCTTGCAAAACAGTTTTCCAGCCCTTTACTCTGAGGCACTGTTTATCTTTGTTGCATAGGTGTGTTTCTTGGATGCAACAGAATGTTGGATCCTGTTTCCTTAACCATTCTGTTAGCCTGTGTCTTTTTATTGGTGAGTTGAGTCCATTGATACTGATAGATAATAGTGACCAATGCATGTTAGTTCCTTTTGTAATGGAGTCAGTGATCTTGCCCTGTTTCATTGCTTGTTTTCTTTTCATTTTTGTTGGGATATTATCTGTATGCCCTGTTTTCTTGGGTGAATTTGTTTTCATTGGATTGGAGTTTTCCTTTTAGTATCTTCTGTAGGGTTGGTTTGCTGTGTAGATATTGTGTAAATTTAGTTTTGTCATGGAATATTTTGTTTTCTCCATCTATGTTGATTGAAAGCTTTGCAGGGTATAGTACTCTGGGTTGACATTTGTGATCTCTCAGAGTCTCCATGATACTTGCCCAGGCCCTTCTGGCTTTCATAGTTTTTGATGAGAAGTCCAGTGTGATTCAGATAGGTCTACCTTCATATGTTACTTGGCCTTTTTCCCTTGCTGCTTTTAATATCTTTTCTTTGTTCTGTAGATTTAATGTTTTGACTATGATGTGACGTGATGTGTTTCTTTTCTGGTCTAGTCTATTTGGAGTTCTATAGGCCTCTTGTATATTTATGGACATCTCTTTCTTTAAGTTGGGAAAATTTTCTTCTATGATTTTCTTGAAAATATTTTCTGGACCTTGGAGCCTGGAGTCTTCTTTTTCATGAATTCCTATTATTCTTAGATTTTGTCTTTTCATAGCATCCTTGATTTCTTGGATATTTTGTGATTGGAACTTTTCTGATTTTACTTTTTCTTTGAGAGAAGTATGAATTTCTGCAAGTGTGTCTTCAGCTCCAGAGATTCTCTCTTCCATCTCTTGTATTCTGTTGGTGATGCTTACTTTTGTGGTTCCTGATCTTTTCTCCAAGTTCTCCAGCTCAAGGGTTTTCTCATTTTGTGTTTTCTTTATTGATTCTAATTTTGTTTTCATGCCTTGCACCATTTCTTTCATGTGTTTGAATTTGGATTCCTGTCTCTCTACGATGGCCTCTATTTCTTTTTTCATTTCCTTTTTATATGCCACTAATTTTTCCTCTACTTGTGTATCTATTTGTTTGTCTGTTTGCCTGTGTTTCTTTAAGGATATTGTCTATTTCTTCTTTCTTTGCCTCCAATTGACTGGCCATCTCTTTGAAAGACTTGTTCATTTCCTCCTTATGAGCCTCAAATAATTGGGCAAGCATGGCTTTAAAATCATTTTCCTGTGCTTCTGCTGAATTGGAGTATCCATCAATTTTGGGGTTTGCTGGTGAAGTCATGATGTCCTGATTTATGTTGGAAGTGTTCTTTCGCCTACCCCTGGCCATTGGCTTATCTGAAACCTTCCCTGTTTGTTTTTGGATTCTGCAGATCAGACTGGTGCTGTGTCTCTCTGGCGTCTGGAGAGTTCTTCAGGAAGCTGAGCACTCTCAGTGTGTGCTGAGGACTAGCTGTACCTGTGGGAGGAAAGTACACAGGTGCAAACGGGGCAAATGCAAGCGTGTGTGTGTGTCTGTGTGTGTAAGTGTGTGTGGACGTGTGTCTTGAGGGACAGAGTGATGGCTAATGTTGAACCCTTGAGTGTGTGGGAGGGGCTCTGCACTGTATATGTCGCAGGCGCTAATGATGATTGCAGCGCAATTTCTGGCATTAACTGCCTTAACTCCTCAATCAGGCCCACAGGGCAGGAACTTCAATGTCCCTAGTGCCCCTCTGTTTCCCAAAGTGGGTATGTGGGTGGGAGGGGGGTTCGATGCCTGGCTTTTGATTTAGAAGGACCCAGGATCTGGGGAACTGCAGATTCTCAAGGGTGAACTCACTTACAGGCAGGTCTCTTGGCAGAGATCGTGGTATCTGGGGCTCTCTGCTCTCTGGTTTGGCCCTGCTTCTTTGATGTGCTCTGCCAGTTCTGTGCTGCTGTCACTGCCAGGATCTGAGGTCTTGCTGCAGCTGGAGATTTCAGGGTGGTCACTTCAGCAGGGATGGGGTAACCAGGCTCTCTGTTCTCTGGTTTGGCCCTGGTTAGTCTTAAACTGGAGGGCTGTGGTGCCCCACCAGTTCAGTGCTGCTCCGCAGCCATGTCCTGCTGTAACTGGAGACTGGGTCGCTAGTTCCTATGCTTTCTGGGAAGTCCTGGGGTCTCTTCGTTGTGCTCTCCAAGCTTGGGAGGCCCAGCCCCTGGTGTGTCCAGGTTGTATGACATTTCTGCCTGGTTTTGGTGAGTATATAGCGTATTCTCTGTCACGGTGGGATTGGGCGGGCCGTACCGTCAGTGATGGCGATCCTGCAGAGCTAGTATGGTGTCTAACAGATTCGCGCCCTGGGAGGATGGAGCTGCCACCACACGAATCTGGGACTCCGGGACAGGTACTGCTGGCTTTTGTCTGCCGCTAAAGTGCTTGGGGCTCAGTCTCAGCAGCTGTATACCCCAAGCAGTTAGGACTGCGCTGAGAAAGATGAGTCCGCTGTGCCCTGTGCCAAGGAGGAAGGAGGTCTGGGGGAAGGGAGTGCTGCAAGATCAAAGGATCGTTTCTCTCCTTCCCCAAACAAGTCCCCTGGTGACCCGAGACCAAAGTTTTACCTCCTGGGATGTTCCCTGTTGTTTAGAAAGCCTCACTGTGGTTTTCCTGAGTTAGAGGTCCTTCCATTCACCAACTCAGAAGTTCAGGTATCCCACCGCTCAGAAATTGTGTGTGCTAGTCACCATCTTGGCTCTGCCCCCCAATCTACACATATTTTCTAACTAGTTTCTAACAATGAAAATTGTTTACCATTATAGTCACAGATAAAACCAAGGTAGAGCACTTAACCAGTATGCACAAGGTCCTTGGTTTTTGTTTCATTGATTCTTTGGATACTTTTATTTGTTTCTAATTGATTGATTTCAGCCCTTAGTTTGACTATTTCTAGCCGTCTGCTCCTCTTGGGTATATCTGCTTCTTTTTTTTCTAGGTTTTTCAGTTGGGCCATTAAGTTGTTTGTATGTGATGTTATGGATTTCTTCTTGCAGGCACTTAGTGCTATAAATGTTCCTCTGAGAACTGCTTTCAATGTGTCCCATAAATTTGGGTATGTTGTGCCATCATTTTCATTGAATTCTAGGAAGTCTTTAATTTCTTTCTTTATTTCTTCCTTAACCCTGCTGTCATTAAGTAGTAAGTTGTTCCGTTTCCATGTGCGTGTCGGCTTTTTGTTGTTTCTGTTGTTGTTGATGTCTAGCTTTAGTCCATGGTGGTCAGATAGTATACAAGGGATTATTTCAATCCTTTTGTGTCTGTTGAGGCTTGCTTTGTGACCCACTATATGGTCTATTTTGGAGAAGGTTCCATGTGGTGCTGAAAAGAAGGTGTACTCTTTTCAGTTTGGGTGAAATGATCTATAGATGTCTATTAGGTCCATTTGATTTAGGGATTCTGTGAGTGTTTTTATTTCCCTATTTGGTGTCTGTCTAGTTGATCTGTCCCTTGTTGAGAGTGGAGTGTTGAAGTCTCCCACTATTAAGGTATTAGGATCAATTTATGATTTAAGCTTTAATAATGTTTCATTTACGAATGTTGGTGCTCTTGTATTTGGGGCATAGATATTCAAGATTGTGATGTCCTCTTGGTGGATTTTTCCTTTGATGAGAATATAGTGGCCCTCCTTATCTTTTTTGATTAACTTGGGTTGAAAGAACTTTTCTTTGAGCACTGCTTTCATTGTGTCTAACTGGATGTCTGCATGTAGAAAAATGCAAATAGACCCCCATTTATCACCCTTCAAAAAACTCAAGTCCAAGTGGACCAGAAACCTTGAAATAAAACAAGAGACTCTAATCCTATTAGAAGACAAAGTGATGAAAAGCATGGAACTCATTGGCATAGATGCCAACTTCCACCATAGAACAGCAATGGCACAAGCTCAGATATCAACAATAAATAATGGGATCTCATGAAACTGAGAAGCTTCTGTAAATCAAAGAACACTGTCAACAGAACAATATGACAGCCTATAGGTTGGGAAAAGATTTTACCAACTCTACATGAGACAAAAGGCTGATATCTAAAATAAAGAAAGAACTTAAGAAATTAAACACCAAAAAAATCCAATAATCTAGTTCAAAATGGGGTAGAGGCATGCAACAGGGTAGGTTCCTGGGGTGATATGGTTGTGACTATAGCTGAGACTCATTACAGTGGGTGGTGAGGGAATAAATACTGCAGTGACATTCTCTTAGCCAGGCAGGACTAGTAGAAGGAGGAGCACAACAACCCTCTGACAAAAGTTTATCCTGCCTACAAGAAGTGCATGGATAATGAGGGAATGAAGATTGAGGAAGAGTCCAAACAATAGTTGGCCCAAACTGAGACCCACCCCATGGTAGAGAGCCAGTCCCTGACACTAATAATGATACTCTGCTATGCTTTTAGACAAGAGCCTAACTTGACTGTCATCTGGGAGGCTCCAGCCAGCAACAGACTGAGTCAGATTCTTCAACTTGCAGCCAAGCATGGGGCAGAACTCTGTGGGTCCGGTGGAAGTGTTGGGTAAAAGTTGGAAGGACTTGGAGAGGCAGGAACCTGACAAGAAGACCACAGAGACAACTAACCCAGTTCTAGGGAGGTTTTTCAGAGAATGAGACATCAACTAATGAGCATGCACCATCTGGACCTAGGCCCCCCTGACACATGTAGACAATGGGTGACTTGCTCTTCATATGAAGTGCCCGATGAGTGGAGAGGGGGAGCTGTTTCTAACATGAACTCTATTGCCTGACTTTGGATCGCTTCCTCTTGGTAGCACTACCTTACCTAGCTTCAGGGGATGAAGCTATGCTCAGTTCATTGTATCTGGAGACCAACCAGAAACACCTGGTAATACCTTATTCCTGAAAATACCAAACAGCTTGGTTATAGGGCACAGAGAAATCAAGTTGGAACTGAACTGTAAGCTGCCTCCTTTCTGACTAGTATACAAGACTCTGAAAATTGTTATTCAAGCTGGTAGGACAGAGAAATTTATGCTTTCACCCGGTTGTGTATGGCAAAAGGTATGCCTGCTTTTGCAATAGTGGCATGGCTACTATGTGCATAATCATAGTAGGTTTGAAACCTACTCCTTAGGAAAAATGTATGCCTATGTCTGCAAACCAAGTCAAAAATCCAATAATA
Source organism: Meriones unguiculatus (assembly GCF_030254825.1). Lineage (NCBI taxonomy): Eukaryota > Metazoa > Chordata > Mammalia > Rodentia > Muridae > Meriones > Meriones unguiculatus. Next base: position 90,232,139 of record NC_083350.1, read on the forward strand.
GTGAGGTCATAAGCCCACTGTTGCTAAATTTAAATAGAATCAAAGTGATTGTAACTATCTATGTTTACATGCATAAACAAATACTATTCTGAGCCTTGATAAGAGGTTCTCTTTTCATTTCATAGTGGCAAATTTAGTCCTATTGCTATTGCAGGTGCTGGAAATAAGTGATAGTTGAGTTCTTAGCCTATGCAGTATAGTCATAGCACATATTAGACCCAGGTAAAATTGCTGAAGAGGAAACCTAAAGAATATAAGAGCCATAAGATAGGCAGAAAGCCTATTTTAGGGGATGGCACATCAATTGTGATCATAAACTCAGAATGTCTTCGTGTACCTGCATTAGGTTTGTGTAAGACAGGCTGTATGAACTCAGTCATGGAGTGAGGAGAGATTCATTGATCCCCAAAATGGTGGGTGATCTGTAAACTATTGATGAATACTGAGTTATTGTCTTCAGTTATATACTCACTAATGACCCCACCAGATTCCAATGGATATTTTTACTGCCACATTTACTTGGAAAGCCCTAGTTAAATTCAGCGGATCACAAAAAGAAGAGGGAGGAGGAGGATAAGGAGGAGAAAGAAAAGGAGGATGAGGATGAGAAGGAGGAGGGAGAAAGAAAGAATGAGGAGAACAAAATGAGGAAGATAAAAAGGAAAAAGAAGAAACAGGAGATGGAAAGGAAAGACGAAAAAGAAAAGGAGAAGGAAAAAGACATACATGTGGGAAAGGAGTTAGTAGGAAGGTTAGATTTAACATGGATTTGGGTGAGCTTAAACACAGAGCTGGAGAGACAGCTCTGCCTTTACAGTCTAGGCCCACAACCAAAGACACACTGGTGAAATCAGCATGTTTTATATATGTGTCTTGTCTTGTCAAAGGCCTAACTGAAGTAATAAAAAATAACAGGAAAAATTCACGACTTGGGAAGGAGAGGTGGGAAGACCAGGAGTTCAAAGAACATTCTGCTTCACATTGAGTACAAGGCCAGCCTAAGCTACATGAGACCATGTTCTAATAATCACAATAATTCCATAGTAATTAGACTAATGAATGACAGATGTTAAATAATAACCAGCAATACAAAGGAATAAGCATGAAACCTCTCTTTGTAGTTGTTTGGTTAGTTTTAGTTTGTTTTTCTTTGTTTTGTTATGATACAGGACCCCAAGAAGTAACCTTAGCTATGGACATGAATATAACATGGAGAGTTGTAGAGATTCCACAAACATCCAAAGCATCCAGAAATATGAGAGAAAGGGGTTAGAACGTTATTATTTTTAAAATGTTCAGAAATAATGTTACATTGGTAAGAATACATATATTGCCTTTGTCATATGTAGCATAAGAGAAGTTGCATTCATGGTGGACACACTGTTGCTTATATGGCATTCAGTGTTCTTAACCAAACAGTGTTAGAGAGGGATCTAATACATGCTTTCTCTCAACACTTGCAGAATTCTATTCCCCACTGAAGAATGAGTGAGTCACACATATCTTCTAAGACCTGGATTCTAAATAGATCATTTCCATCAAAGGAGATAATTAATTCCTGGGAGAGAAAGCACAATTAACAAGATCATTGAAATTCATGGGAGCTCCTTCAAATACACTTTCCACACAAGATACAAATGTTCTCTCTTTGTAAGGAACATAACCACAGCAAGATCACATTCCATTGTGAGTAGAATGAATCCTTTGGAGACTTTTCTGAAATTTTGCAGCCTCTGCCTTTCGGGATGAATGACCAGAATAAAAAATCAAAGATCATCTCTACATAGTTTATTAAAAGAATGCATTATAAATCTAAATCTCATACTGTCTGTGAAACACATTTAGGTTTTTGGAGAGAAAGAAAGATTTTTCTGTGGAGATGGTATTTAATACATGCTGACTGAATATCTGCAAATATGTTATCATTTCAAATTGAAAGTTCCTCTCCTGAAGAGGTTTGCTCTGAACAATCACAGCACTCCTGAGTTCAGGAGCTGCTGGGGTATATCTTTCAATAGTGCTCACGCTGTGACTTTTTCCACAGGAGTTTGATATTTCAGGGTTTATGAATAAAGTCACAGCATATATCATCTTCCCTCTAACTTATCAAGACATTTGGTAAGTAGTTTGAATTGAATTAATGTCAGAATATAAGAGAACCATAGAAGAATACATGGGTTAGATGCATCTGTCACTGTATCACAGTGTGATACCTCTTTTAACAATTACGGCTAATCAGAGGTTGAGCACACGGTTTAGCTCACAGTGAAAATCTTTTTTTTTTGTTTGTTTGTTTTTCTTCTCAATGCAGTTTATTCAGGAACCTTGAAAAATCTTCTGATCCTGGGGAAAGCCAGCCCACAGCTTAAAATAGCCTCTGGGTAGCCAACCCCAGAGTGCCTCGTGGGCAATGCAGATAGGTCCACATACAGGGAAGCAAGCCAGATCCTCAGCCTTAGCCAAATGTGGAGTTGTTTGTGACAGAGAGCACTCACCATTGGGAAGGTGGAAGGCAGAAACCAGCTCCATCTTTAAGGCGCGGCATTACGCAGCTCTCTACAGTTCCCCCTTTTTGTTTTAGACGCATCAGGCAAGAGTAGAGGTCTGATCTCTGATATTAGAAATAAATTGGGACTTTGTACCAATGTTCATATAGGTGTCATCCACCCAAAGAGCATCAGACCTGTCCGATATCTTTTTCTCAAAGGCTGGACCTGGGGCATCAACCCCCATGCAATCAGACATGCTCTTTTCTGGGTCGAAAGCTGCTGACCCTGAGTGCAGTGCTTAGCCTTGCATCCTGAGTGTAACATTTTACTTTTTAAGGTAGCCAACCATGCCTGGGGAGACTGTCCTGCTTCAATGGCTATAAAGGCCTGAATGATCATGGCTGCATTACGCTGTTGTGAGACTCTAATCTTGCATATACACCACAGGCAAACCAAGGAGACCAACACCAGAAGGCCTGCTAACGCTCCCATTCCCGCCCATTCCTTCAGATGATTCATGGCTGCAGCAATCCATGATGATAATCCTATGGCTAGTCCTGTGTCCACTCCGGTAGAATTTGCTGTAACAATGGCCACTCTCAGCTGCTCCATCATAGTATCGAATTCTTCAGTCCAATTACCTAAAATATAGCTAGACAATTGTTTAGACAGATTTGCAGAATGGGAAAAATTCTCATATTGTATGCTAGTGACACAAAGTCCAGCATTCTTCCATTGACAGCCAAGTTGAGCGATTTGCCATAGGGTATCAATTTGCTCCTGCACGAGATCAATCCTCTGATTGAACACTATCAAGCCTCCTTTTAGTTGAGCATTAATTTCTTTTTGTACATCTAAAGCATGAGCTACATTGGCTAAGAGATTATTTGGGGTCTGAGCAGTCTGCATAGTACGACTCATGGCTAATGCAATGGTGGTAGCTCCAACAGCCGCCAATGAGATGGCAGTAACAATGGCGGCTGTAATTCCAAGATCCCTTTTCTATCTGAAGAGAGTCAGCGTGAGGGGCATCAACGGGCACAGGCACTCAGCGAGGCATGCGAGTAACCAGGGGATACCTAAATTCACTAGCATTCCGGCATTGGGCAAAAAAGCAAGTATCATTACCACAATTACTTGGCTCTATCTGGCTAACAATGAATAAAAATGGGGGTTATAAACAAACAGGTGTGGACTCATAGGAAATATTATGAGAAACCTTAACTCCCTCGTTGGAACATCCTGCATCAGTTCTAGAACTAGCAGTGGTGGTGTCTGAGGTCTGAGTATGTTCAGGAGATGATTGCCCCCAGGGGCGAGCCGTGCTCCATGTAAATTGACTAAGTCCATGTTTTCCTCCACTTTTGAGAGTCATTTAAGGTTCTTAAATTATCTTTTCTTTTCTTTTTCTTTTTTTTTTTAACTTTTCATCAATTACACTTTATTCATTCTGCATCCCCCCATAAGCCCCTCCCTCATACCCTCCCGATCCCACCCTCCCTCTCCTTTCTGCATGCATGCCACTCCCCAAGTCCACTGATAGGGGAGGTTCTCCTCTCCTTTCTGATCTTAGTCCATCAGTTCACATCAAAAGTGGCTGCATTGTCCGCTACTATGGCCTGGTAAGGCTGCTCCCCCGCAGGGGGAGGTGACCAAAGAGCAGGCCAGTCAGATTATGTCAGAGGCCGTTTCTCTTCACATTACTATGTAACCCACATGGAGACTGAGCTGCCATGGGCTACATCTGTGCAGGGGTTCTAGGTTATCTCCATGATTAGTCCTTGGTTGGAGTATGAGTCTCTGGGAAGTTCCTTGTGTTCAAATTTTCTTGATCTCTTGCTCTCTTTGTGGAGGCCCTGTCCTCTCCAGCTCTTACTATTTCCCAGTTCTTACCTAAAATTCCATTCACTCTGCCCAACAATTGCCCATCAGGCTCAGCATCTGCTTTGATAGTCTGTAGGGCAGAGGCTTTCAGAGGCCCTCTCTTGTAGGTTCCTACATTGTTTCCTGTTTTCTTCTTTTTCTGATGTCTATCCTCTTTGCCTTTCAGGATGGGGATTGACCGTTTTAGGTAGGGTCCTCTGTCTTGCTTAGTTTCTTTAGATGCACAGATTTTAGTGGATATGTCCCATGTTGTATGTCTATATGAGTGAGTATATATTGTGTGTGTCTTTTTGCTTCTGGGACAACTCACTCAGAATGATTCTTTCCAGGTCCCACCGTTTACCTGCAAATTTCATGATTTCCTTATTTTTCATTGCTGAATAATATTCCATTGTATAGATGTACCACAATTTCTGCATCCATTCTTCAGTTGAGGGGCATCTGGGTTGTTTCCAGCTTCTGGCTATTACAAATAAAGCTGCTACAAACATGGTTGAGCAAATGTCCTTTTTGTGTACTTGAGCCTCTTTTGGATATATGCCTAGGAATCGCATGGCTGGATCTTGAGGAAGCGCTATTCCTAGTAGTCTGAGAAAGCGCCAGATTGATTTCCAGAGTGGTTGTACAAGTTTACATTCCCACCAGGAGTGGAGAAGGGTTCCCCTTTCTCCACAACCTCTCCAGCATGTGTTGTCACTTGAGTTTTTGGTCTTGGCCATTCTGATGGGTGTAAGGTGAAATCTCAGGGTTGTTTTGATTTGCATTTCTCTAATGGCTAATGAGGTTGAGCATTTCTTTAAGTGCTTCTCTGCCATTCGATATTCCTCTACAGAGAATTCTCTGTTTAGCACTGTTCCCCATTTTTTAAGTGGATTACTTGGTTTGCTGCTTTTCAGCTTCTTTAGTTCTTTATATATACTGGATATGAGTCCTCTGTCAGATAAAGGGTTGGTGAAGATTCTTTCCCAATCTGTAGGCAGTCGCTTTGTTTTGGTGATGGTGTCCTTTGCTTTGCAGAAGCTTTTCAGTTTCATGAGGTCCCATTTATTGATTGTTGCTCTTAGAGCCTGTGCTGTTGGTGTTCTGTTCAGGAAGTTCTCTCCTGTAGCAATGAGTTCTAGGGTGTTCCCCACTTTTTTTCAAGCCGATTTAATGTGTCTGGTTTTATGTTGAGGTCGTTGATCCACTTGGACTTCATTTTTGTGCAGGGTGATAAGTATGGATCTATTTTCATTTTTCTACATGTAGACCTCCAGTTGGACCAGCACCATTTGTGGAAGATGCTATCTTTTTTCCATTGTATGGTTTTGACGTCTTTGTCAAAGATCAGGTGTTCATAAGTGTGTGGGTTTATTTCTGGGTCCTCTGTTCGGTTCCATTGATCCACCAAGCTGTTTCTATGCCAGTACCATGTAGTTTTTAAAACTGTTGCTCTATAGTACAACTTAAGATCAGGGATGGAGATACCTCCAGAAGATCTTTTATTGTAGAGGATTGTTTTAGCAATTCTGGGTTTCTTGTTATTCCATATGAAGTTGAGAATTTTTCTTTCCAGGTTTGTAAAGAATTGTGTTGGTAATTTGTTGGGAATTGCATTGAATCTGTAGATTGCTTTTGGTAAGATGGCCATTTTTACTATATTAATCCTGCCAAGCCATGAGCATGGGAGATATTCTCATATCTTCTTCTAATTCTTTCTTCAGAGATTTGAAATTTTTTTCATACAAGTCTTTGACTTCCTTGGTTAGGGTTACTCCGAGGTATGTTATGTCATTTGTGGCTATTGTGAAGGGTGTTGTTTCCCTAATTTCTTTCTCAGCCCTTTTGTCTTTTGTATACAGGAGGACTACTGAATTTTTTGAGTTAATTTTGTATCCGGCCACTTTGCTGAAGGTGTTTATCAGCTGTAGGAGTTCCCTGGTAGAGTTTTTGGGGTCACTCACTTATACTATCATATCATCTGCAAATAGTGATAATTTGATGTCTTCCTTTCCAATTTGTATCCCCTTGATCTCCTTCAACTGTCTTATTGCTCTAGCAAGGACTTCCAGCACTATGTTGAAGAGATATGGAGAGAGTGGGCAGCCTTTTCTTGTCCCTGATTTTAGTGGGATTGCTTTAAGTTTATCTCTGTTTAGTTTGATGTTGGCTATAGGCTTGCTGTATATCGCCTTTACTATGTTTAGATATGTGTCTTGTATCCCTGATCTCTCCAATACTTTAAACATGAATAGATGTTCGATTTTGTCAAATGCTTTTTCAGCATCTAGGGAGATTATCATGTTGTTTTTTTCTTTCAATTTGTTAATATGGTGGATCACATTGATGGATTTCGGTATACTGAACCACCCCTGCATTCCTGGGATGAAGCCTACTTGGTCATGGTGGATGATATCTTTGATGTGTTCTTGTATTCGGTTTGCGAGTATTTTGTTGAGTATTTTTGCATCAATGTTCATAAGGGAGATTGGCCTGAAGTTCTCTTTTTTAGTTGGGTGTTTGTGAGGTTCAGGTACCAAGGTGACTGTGAATGAGTTTGGTAATGTTGCTTCTGTTTCGATTTTGTGTAATAGTTTGAAGAGAATTAGAGTTAGCTCTTTTTTGAATGTCTTGTAGAATTCTGTGCTGAAACCATCATGTCCTGGGCTTTTTTTGGATGGGAGACTTTCGATGACTGCTTCTATTTCCTTGGGCGATATAGGACTATTTAATTGATTTACCTCATCCTGATTTAGCTTTGGTAAGTGGAATCAATCAAGAAAATTGTCCATTTCATTTAGATTTTAAAATTTTGTTGCGTATAGACTTTTGAAGTAAGTCCTAATGATTGTTTGGATTTCCTCAGTGTCTGTAGTTATGCCCCCCTTTTCATTTCTGATTTTGTTGATTTGGATGGTGTCTCGCTGCCTTTTAGTTAGCTTGGCTAAGGGTTTGTCTATCTTGTTGATTTTCTCAAAGAACCAGCTCTTGGTTTCATTGATTCTTTGAATTGTTTTATTTGTCTCTAATTGATTGATTTCAGCCCTGAGTTTGATTATTTCCAGCCGTCTGCTCCTTTTTGGTGTGTCTGCTTCTTCTTTTTCTAGGGTTTTTAAGTGAGCCTTTAAGTTGCTTGAATGTGCTGTCTCAAATTGAAGGCACTTAGTGCTATGAACTTTCCTCTTAGCACTGCTTTCATTGTGTCCCACAAGTTTGGTTATGTTGTGTCTTTATTTTCATTGATTTCTAGGAAGATTCTAATTTCTTTCTTTATTTCTTCCCTGACCCAGCTGTCATGTAGTAGCAAGTTGTTCAGTTTCCATGTATGTGTAGGCTTTTTGCTATTTCTGTTGTTACTGAGGTCCAGCTTTATTCCATGGTGATCAGACAGGTACAAGGGATTTTTTCAATCTTCTTGTGTTGTAGGCAGTTATTAATATTTACTAAGTGTTTAACTTCTGGTAACTCTGGTGTTAATTCTCAGCAGCTGTATAACCAAATCACCACACAGAACCTGGGTTTTTAGTTAACCTAGAACACAATGCTGTGCAATATTTACTCCCTCCTAAACCTCCATGTTCTCAGTTTCCTAACATTTAGATTTCCCACATTATACTTGCTTTTTGTGAAATCTTAGGTCTGGTTCATGCTCCAACTCCTCCAAGCTCTCTCCTCCTGCTCTGCTCTCCTCTCCTCGGGTTCCTCCTCCTTCTCGCCCCTTCCTGTTATCTAGCTCCTCCTCTCTTTCCTGTCCTCTGGCTCCTCCCATTGCACAACATTGTATCTAGTTGCTTTATTTGTGTCCTGTTTACACAAGAGTTGAGACAGGATGCTTATAGTGAGTATCACAATGTAATATCCAGATTGAAACCAGAGAGTTGGGGGTGGGGAAATCAGCTTAACAAAGGGTAAGGCATATACATTTTAAAAGAACATTATACCAACATTTCCCCCTTTAAGTCCAATAAAAGGCTCCTTTTTTCAATAAAACAATAATTATGAAATTATGAAAACTGTTAGGTAAGATCTACATGTGCAATGTCCAGTCCATGTGTATTTAGCACATGGAGAGGGTGTCTGATTATCCTATCTATCTTGAGAAGTTTAAAGATCTATACCTAAATTAACTTTTATACTCATTGGTATTACCTATATAGAAAGATTTCTTAATTTCTAAATAACTTAATCTTAAATGTGATACTGTAACTATTTGGTCTTTAACCCCATCAGAGACTTGAGAAGGAATATAATTAGTTATGAGAGTAAATAGGAAGTACATGTTAGCAGCTTCCAAAAAATAAAAAAATGACAGAGACAGTTTGCTGATGAACAGTTAGTCACCCATAACTCTCTATAACGTTGGAGCATCATCTTCAGCCTTCTGGCTCAGAATATTTTGACAGACATATATGTGAAGCAGGAACTATTTAGGACATGCTTACCCTGTCTTGGCAGAGTTCGGCAGTCAACTTGTCCTGCATTTAAGTTTGCCCATTTTAGGCAGAATTTGTCTGTTGAGAAGCAAAGGTATTTTCGAGTGGCTTGTTTACCACATTTGAAGCCATCTCCATATGGAGGTTCTTCGGTGCTCATTATCTTCTTTCAGGTAGGTGGGGTGCTGCCAGGAAATGACTTATCTCATTGTCAAAGAATCTTTAAAATAATAAGAACAGTTTAAATGCCATATTCTGTAGGTCTCTGAAGTTTTTGAAGACTATCTATCTTTATGTAATCGCTTTGTATACAAAATCATATCTATCTGTCAAACCTATGAGATATACTCCTGTGATAAATTAGACTAGTGTCTGACATGACTATGAGTTGAATAACTAATAATTAACTTGCATACCTAACATCCTAACCACCTTTTAATAATAGTTTAAAAGTATTGGAAGTAACCTTGACTTTCTATCAATATAGTAAAGCTTATACCAATGTATTAAAAATACTTATTTTTGCATCAATATGCAAAATCCTATACCAGACGTAAAATTCACCTTATTTGTGAATAACAAATAAAACCTTAAGTTGAATAGATTCAATAATCTACCCTTTTTTCTATTTCTATAAAATATCCCTGTATATTCCTTGTTTCACTTTGAATAAGACCATTAGGAATAAACATCTCCCAATGACAATAAAATTTTGTAGCCATATCAAACAACCAAAAACATACCCAACCCCCTTTAAAGGAAATTGGACGCGGTTCTCTTGAGTTTCTTTTAGCTGACACTGGGGACATGTAGAAATCCTGTAGGGGGCCCAAATAAAAATGGTTAATTAAGCAAGCAATAACATTTGTGGTCCAATAACATTTGAATATTGAGAAATTTCAGGCTTAATAAAAGTCCTTTTTGGAATAGTCTAAAATGCTGGACCAGTTAAAATTAGTAGCTTTCTTCAAAGTTCTTTTGGGAGCAGGCTTTGATGAGAAAACAGCAATTGAAGCAGTTGAGGCAGGAAGAACCAGAATGCTGGAACATGCAAGATACTGGAAGAGATGTGTCAATGTCTCAGCATGCTGAAGAATGAATCCTTCAGGTTTGATCCAGCATCTCTGGTGTCCAGTTCTTTTGTTCTGCAAACATATAATTTCTCACAAGCATTATAGAGTTCTAAAATTATAAATGTATGAGATGTGCAGGATGAAAGTAAACTGTAAGCTATTTTTAATCTATATCAATTAAAAGGTTAGCATAATGCATTTTGAGGATATTATAGCCAAGGATTTATTGGCCAAGTATTGTTGAAGTTTTTGGCTGGAGACACATTTTTATGTCTCAGTCAGTTTTAGAGTTGTTCCCATGTAAAGGGATTAGCAATATAAGTTACCATTTTATTGAACATATAATCATTATCATCAAAACAAGGTTAGATAGATTAAAATATCTTTTCGGGCTCTTGCGTGCCTATTGTATTAGGCCAAGTTGCTACCTATTTCCCTAGAGAAGTCTCCCATTAGAGAGACAAGCTGGTTGCCTTGAGCAATAGAAAATGCATGTTTTAAGTAAACTTTACATAAACTCCTTTTTACTTTAGAATATAAGCATACCGTAGATATCTTGTACCTGTTTTGAGGTTTAGCCCTAGATTTTTATAAATGTTGTAGCTATTTGTCCTATCCCCTTGTTTATATAGAATGAGCAGTTATGCCTTTATAGCCAAACTTTATTTAAACTCCATCTTACCTTTAGCATTTAAGCATACCTTAGGCATCTTATACCTGGGTTTTACAATGTTAGTGGCTATTTTTGGCTTGTCCCTTATTTATACAGGATGGGCAGTTATGCCTTTATAGTCATACTTTATTTAAACTCCTTCTTACCTCTAGCATTTAAGCATACCCTAGGCATCTTGTACCTGGGCTTTACATTGATAGTGGCTATTTTTTTTGGCTTGCCCCTTATTTATACAGACTGGACAGTTATGCCTTTATAACCGAAATTTATATAAACTCTCTTAGTATTAGCATATAAACTCTCTTACTCTTAGCGTTAAGTATATCCTAGGCATCTTGTACCTAGACTTTACAATGATAGTGGCTATTTTTTGGTTTGCCTTCTTTTTAATATGGGATGGACAGTTTTGTTTTTTAAACATATGAATATAATTTTTGAGTTTTTAGGACTAAACTAGGTTGGCATGTACTTTGCCATCTTTAAAACTCTTGTGTCCTTTTAAAATAGGCACAACCAACATTTTTCTCCCATGAAAATATCTCACATTTAAAAGAATAAGGTAGTTTTCAGAGCAGTGTTACTTTAAACCTAAAAATGATGTGGATCCAACCTTAGAACAGTAAGGACATAACATCTATTATTAAGAAAAAGAATTTACATGGTAACCATAAGGAAAATTTTGTCATTTAGTATCTTAGACTATCTCTGTAAGTGGCTAAACAGCAGGACTTGCCATCCTGGCTTTTATTATGTAAATAAGCTTGATCCAGAACTCAGAGATCTGCCTGTTTCTTTTTACTTTGTGTTGGGAAGAAAGGCATGTGCCTTCACCAACTTGTTCAGATATATATATATATATATATATATATATATATATAGTTACAAATCAGTATATTTGTAACTCAAAGCCTTTAAATGAAAATCAAACAAAGAGACAAGAAATTTTTAAGTTTGGAATCAGTTGTGCCAATTTACGCTGTAACAAAGAAAGCCCAGTTGGTTATTTTAGTTGTTTCAATAAATTCCCAGACCCTTACCAGAAAGAGTTGACAAATACCTTGCAGCCAGAGAGATTGAATTTTAGCCGTTATTAACATAATTATTTGGATGAGTACTATAGTCTGTAACTTAATGCCCCAATCCTTGGCTTTTTCCCCATTTTCTCCTTGAACTTTCTTGGAGAAGGCATGGAGAAGAACCAACACCATTAAACATATTGCAACCAGATCCATGAATATGAGAGCCAAAATGAAGCCAAAAGAGATTAAAACACCCTCTGCCATGGCAATTTTTTTAATTTACATGTAGTTTAGGCCAAACTCTGTCGAGAGGATTGTCTGCCTCCAGTTGCTGTCTTTCCTGCCATGGCTGTGGAGCTGAGCCAGTTGAGCCAGACACAGTATAAAAGATCCATGCTTGTTTACTCCTTAGTTAAACCACAGCACAACAGCAGCCAGTTTTGTTATGGAAGTCTCAGGTCTGCCCACAGGAGGCTGTCTTTTGCTCCTGGGCAGGTTTAAGAGTCTCTCTTAAAGAGACAGTAACTGACCTGGGAGTTTTTAGATTTTAAGTTTGGTTTGCATCACTGGGAGCTTATTCCCCCACCAAATTATGATAAAGTATGATTTAACGGGTGTGGATTCTTAGATTAGTTGGGCGCCATTTGTTGTAGGCAGTTATTGATATTTACTAAAGGTTTAACTTCTGGTAACTCTGGTGTTAATCCTCAGCAGCTGTATAACCAAATCACCACATAGAAACTGGGTTTTTAGTTAACCTAGAACACAATGCTGTGCAATATTTACTCCCTCCTAAACCTCCATGTCCTCAGTTTCCTAACATTTAGATTTCCCACATTATACTTGCTTTTTGTGAAATCTTAAGTCTGGTTCATGCTCCAAGTCCTCCAAGCTCTCTCCTCCTGCTCTGCTCTCCTCTCCTCGGGCTCCTCCTCCTTCTCGCCCCTTCCTGTTCTCTAGCTCCTCCTCTCTTTCCTGTCCTCTGGCTCCTCCCATTGCACAACATTGTATCTAGTTGCTTTATTTGTGTCCTGTTTACACAAGAGTTGAGACAGGATGCTTATAGTGAGTATCACAATGCAATATCCAGATTGAAACCAGAGAGTTGGGGGTGGGGAAATCAGCATTTGAGTTAACAAGGGTAAGGCATATACATTTTAAAAGAACATTATACCAACATTCTTGTATCTGTTGAGGCTTGCTTTGTGACCAACTATGTGGTCTATTTTGGAGAAGGTTCCATGAGGTGCTGAGAAGAAGGTAAATTCTTTTGTGTTTGGGTGTAAGGTTCTGTATAGGTCTGTTAGATCCATTTGATTCATAACCTCTGTTAGAGATATTGTTTCTTTGTTTAATTTCTGTTTTGTTGATCTGTCCTTTGTTGAGAGTGGGGTGTTGAAGTCTCCCACTATTAGTGTGTGGGGATCTATTTGTGGTTTAAGTTTTATCAATGTTTCTTTCACAAATGTGGGTGCCCTTGTATTTGGGGCATAGATGTTCAGAATTGTGATGTCTTCTTGGTGGAATTTTCTCTTGATGAGTATGAAGTGTCCTTCCCCATCTCTTTTGATTAATTTTGGTTGAAAGTTTATTTTATCAGATATTAGAATGGCTACTTCTGCTTGCTTCTTGCATCCATTTGCTTGAAAAGCTGTCCTCCATCCCTTTACCCTCAGGTAATGTGTATCTTTGTGACTTAGGTGTGTGTCTTGTATACAACAGATTGCTGGGTTTTGTTTACGCCTCCATTCTGTTAGTCTGTGTCTTTTTATTGGAGAATTAAGTCCATTGATATTTAGAGAGATTAATGACCAGTGGCTGTTAGATCCTTTGAATTTGATGTTGGCTGTGGTCATCAGGTTTTGTGCTTGGTTGCTTTTTGTTTTACTGTAGTGGGGTTATTTATTTCCTGTGTTTTTTTGAATGTAGCTAGTTTTCTTGGGTTGTATTTTCCCTTCCAGTGTCTTCTGTAATGCTGGATTTGTTTGTAGGTATTGTTGAAATTTGTTTTTGTCATTGAATATCTTGTTTTTTCCGTCTATGAGGACTGAGAGTTTTGCAGGGTATAGTAGCCTGGGCTGACATCTGTGTTCTCTTAGGGTCTGCATGATATTTGTCCAGGCCCTTCTGGCTTTCATAGTCTCTGTTGAAAAGTCGGGTGTAATTCTAATGGGTTTGCCATTATATGTTACTTGGCCTTTTTCTCTTGCTTTTAGTAGTTTTTTTTCTTTGTTCTGTGTACTTACGGTTTTGAGTATTATGTGGCGGGAGGATTTTCTTTTCTGGTCTAATTTATTGGGTGTTCTATAGGCCTCTTGTATTCTTATTGGTCTCTCCTTTAAGTTGGGGAAATTTTCTTCAATGATTTTGTTGAAAATATTTTCTGGGCCTTGGTGCAGGGAATCTTCTTTTTCCTTTATTCCTATTATTCTTAGGTTTTGTCTTTTTATGTTGTCTTGAATTTCTTGGACGGTCTGTGTCAGGAATTTTTTAGATTTAACATTTTCTTTGACAGATACATCTATTTCTTCCATTGTATCTTCCACACCTGAGATTCTTTCTTCCATTTCTTGTATCCTATTGGTTATGCTAACCTCTGTAGTTCCTGCTTTCTCCCCTAAGTTCTTTCTCTCCACAATTTCTTCTATTTGTGTTTTTTTTTTTTTAATTTTTCCAATTCTATCTTCAGGTCTTGAGCTATTTTGTTGGTTTCCTTCCCCTGTCTGACTGTATTTTCATGTTTTTCCATCAATTCCTTCAGCCGTTTGTTTGAACAATCCACTGTTTCTTTTATTTCATTCAGTGATTTAAGCATTTCCTCTCTAAAGGCCACAGACTGTTTGGCTGCAGCTTCCCGTATTTCTTCACGGATGGCTATAATCTCCTTGTCTTTAATTTCCTCCATTTCTTTACGGATAGCCATGATCTGTTTGTTTTTATCTTCCTCTAATTCTTTTCATATTTTATTTGTTTCCTCTGTTATCTACTTCATGAGCATAGATGTTAGGTCATCTCCTTGAATTTCATTTATGCTTGGGTGTCTAGGGCTATTTGCCCCTGGATAACTGGGTTCTGGAGATGCCATATTGCTCTGGCTTTTGTTGGTTGAACTTTTATGCTGTCCTCTACCCATTGGGCTATCTTAGTTGTTTGAATTTAGTTTCTGTTTGTTCCTGGACTCTTGTAGTGGAGAGAATCCCTTTGGCAGGAAGGTGGTTTTTCCTGAAGGAAGCCTTCCCAGCTTTTTGGGTATAGTCACTGGATGTCCGGTATTTTTCAGGAGTTGCTACAGCTCACCTCAGGCATAGAGACCTAGGTAGTAACTGTGGTCCTGATTAGTCTAGAGGGCTCTCCTCTCACTGGGAGAAGTCCTGGAGACAGCTGCCCTCCTTCTGGGTTTCTTGCTGTAAATTTAGTGATCAACTGCTGTAACCTGTGTGTCCCGTGGTTTGGTCAGTTTTGTTAGGGATAACTGGTTGCCCCTTGGAGCAGTATCTGGGGTTTGATCTCAGGGTTCCCGATCTTTTTTGTAATCTGAGGTCTGAGGTTGGGGCTCTGTGCCCCAGAACCCAAGAGGTAATCTGTGGCGAGTGAGTACTGCTCTGGTGTCTTGGGGCACACAGTTCTGTCTGTAAGGAGTAGTTGGTACAAAGCAGGCCTCTGCCCTGGCGGAGCATGTGCCCACTTGCTAGTCTGTGGGAGCTGAGTTTCCAATCACTCTGTGCTCCCTGTTTGGGCCTAGATCTGTGATGGCTGGGCATACTTGCCTGTTTGCGATCTGCAGTCTGCTAGACTTTCCCTACGTGACCCCAGCAGCAAGGTTTCTTCCTTCTCTGTGGGGTCCTCTCCGGACAGGGGTTCCCAGTCCCTGTTGTACTGGGGCGTGCAGCTTGTCTGTACTGCTCAGCTGAGCTTACAGCTCTCCACACACGGCAGGAGCTCATCTTTGATGGTGGCAGGCAACCGCTGTCCCAGAGACCTTCTGGGGAAAGACTGGGTGACCCGTGATCAGACCTGCAACCTTGCTTCCCTGTGGAATCCCCCCGCGACTGGGACTCCCAGCCTCAGGCACCTTTGTACCCACGGATCAGCCTGGGAAAGTGATGGGGACATGCAGGCTTAAGGCACCAGCCCGGAGACCCAAAGTCCGTGCCACCCGGGATCTCTTCCAGGTTTTGGCTGGGCAGCCAAGAGTGGACCCGACCGATTCCCATGCTGTGGGAGCCTCCCCTCACCTGGGAAACACGACCACTGTGGTTTCAGGGCCCAGAGTTCAGTCTCCTGGTCGCTGTCCTGCTTCTCAGACACAGTGCTCTCCCGGCGCCGCCTCTTGGCTTCTCCCTTTAAAACTTCCACAGTGAAAAATCTTACAAATGAATATTAAGTGAGTAAATATAAGCTTTGTAAATAATCTATTTTTTTTTATAATTTATTCACTTTATATCCAGTTGTAGCCCCTCCCTTGCTTCCTCCTGGTCCCATCCTCCCTCCACCTTCCCCCTTCTCACTTCCCCACAACCACAGAAAGGAGGAGCTCTCCTCCCCTACCATCTGACCTATCAAGTCTCATCAGGACTGCTTTGATTCTCTTCCTCTGTGGCCTGGCAGTAAACACAAATGATTCATTCTCAGGTTATGTACTATGGATATTACAAATTTCTGCAACTACATTCCGGGCAGTGGTGGAGCATGCCTTTAATACCAGCACTCAAGAGGAAGAGACAGGCAGATCTCTGAATTGAAGACCAGCTTCATCTACAAAGGCAGCCAGAGCTACACAGAGAAACCCTGCCTTAAAAAATAAATAAATAAAATAAAAACAGAATAAAACAAAACAAGAGGACAAATATCTGTGGCTTCTTTGAAAGTATTAAAAGGTGTTTCTTAAGCTTATTGGAAGGTTAATTGTTTATCCCCATTGCTGCCCAAATTATCAGTTCTACTTATCTTCATGCTCATAAATAATTTAAGGCCTTGTATTTGTTCCCAGACCTGTAGTACATGCTTTCCCATTTTAACCAGTTCTCATAGTAAATTATGCAATGCCATTCTTGTTCTCATTTTTGAACAGATAATGAAGTGTGTCAAGTACCAGAAAATGAGGTCAAGCTGGGTCACAAAAGGAATAACAAGAATTCTCATTTAGTGCCTACAATTCTTGAATTGATGTACTTTCCATTGATGCAGCACATTTTCACAGTGTTTTGCAACCTCTACTTTATAATGATATATGAGAAGGTTGACCCAAAGATGGGCTAAGAGAAAAGAGTCCTTCTGAGAATATAGCAACACTCACTGCTTTAGTGATTCAAATGTCAAAAATATCATTATGATAAGACTATGATACTGCTTGCCTATAAATTTGCCTCGAATGAAGTTATTTCTGAAATAGTATACAAGTAAGTAAATCATTAAGGCATATCTAAGGTAGTTTGTGAACCAATACTTGTGTTACATGGCAATGTGGGTTATACAGTTGGATGATCTGAAGGGCATAATACTTTAAATTGAGAGATTAAAATAACTAAAAGAATCAAAATACTGTAATACTTCCAATTTTTCTGCTTACGTGAGGCAGGAAAGATAATTTCTCTGTTTTGTTTTTTTTAATCTATCACTTTATGTGTTTAATGACATAATTTTATACATATTAAATATTTTCTCTTGAACAGTGTATGATGTCATCACAGTTTTGTTTACATTTCTTTGATAGCAATAATGACAAAAGTATTTGCATATTTTTACTTATTGATACAATAAATTATAAAGAACACCCCAACCTTGCATATTTTTATTAAATTGTTTTATTTATATTTTTGTATTGAATTATGGCAACACAGATGGGCATGTCTTCCATGCCTCTTTCCTACTCTCTTTACCTTTGGGAACAAGATGCCTGGAGGTCAGCTTTATGGTAAATTGTTGAATTAAGCTAGATCTGCAGTGCTTACCCAGATGGCATCCCAAAGACCTTAAACTTCTTTTTTTAAATTTTTTATTAATTACACTTTATTCATTTTGTATCCCCCTATAAGCCCCTCCATCCTACCCTCCCGATCCCACCCTCCCTCCCCTTTCTGTATGCATGCCCCTCTCCAAGTCCACTGATAGGGGAGGTTCTCCTCTCCTTCTTTCTGATCTTAGTCTATCAGTTCTCATCAAAAGTGGCTACATTGCCCTCTTCTGTGGCCTGGTAAGGCTGCTCCCCACTCAGGGGGAGGTGATCAAAGAGCAGGCCAATCAGATTATGTCAGAGGCAGTCCCTCTTCCCATTACTATGTAACCCATTTGGAGACTGAGCTGCCATGGGCTACATCTGTGCAGGGGTTCTAGGTTATCTCCATGATTAGTCCTTGGTTGGAGTATGAGTCTCTGGGAAGTTCCCTGTGTTCAAATTTTCTTGTTCTGTTGCTCTCCTTGTGGAGTTCCTGTCCTCTCCAGCTCTTACTATTTCCCACTTCTTACATAAAATTCCATTCACTCTGCCCAACAGTTTTCATATTACATAAAAAGACATATGAATATTTGTAGGGAAATTATGGCAACCACCTGTTTTATGTATATAAAGAACTATACTAGTAAGTGTTTAAAAGAACTCTTAGTATATAGATAGTATTTAGTAATTTCATTTAATGTTTTTGTTCTTATATATGGATAGTCGTTCTTTTCTTTATATCAATAAAAGAATAACAACAATACAGGTTATTTAAAGCGACATCCGTCAAGTACAAAGCACTTAGTAAAAACCAGTGCAGGAACACAGACTTTTGGAGTTAACACACAGACATATATATTATAGATTCTTTTTTGTTTCGATTTATTATTATTGTTATTATTATTATTTATTAAAATCCATTCACTTTGTATCCTAGTTGTAGCTCCCTCTTATCTCCTCCTGGTCCCATTCTCCCTCCCTCTTTGCTTTCTATGCTTTTTCTATAGTCCATTGATAGGGGAGGTCCTCCTCCCCTACTATCTGTCCCTAGCCTATCAGGTCTCATCAGTACTGTCTGGATCCTCTTCCTCTGTGGCCTAATAAGGCCACCCCTCCAAGGGAAGGTGATGAAAGAGCAGGAAACTGAGTTCATGCCAAAGACTGCCCCTGCTCCCTTTACTAGGGGATCCCCATGGAGACTGAACTGCCTATGGACTTCATCACCAGCAGGGTACCCAAGCAGATGCTGAGACTCATGGCCATACTTTGAGCAGAGTGCAGGAATCTTATGTTAGAAGGGGGAGATAGAAAGACTTGGAGGGGACAGGAGCTCCACAAAGAGACCAACAGAGCCAAAAAATCTGGGCCTATGGGGTTCCTGCAGAGATTGATGAATCAACCAAGGATCATATTATAGATTCTTTTACAATATCATTTGTTCTTTCGCCGAATCCTCAATACTATTCCCCCGGAACACTTCACATCAGTTCTGTTCCATTTTGTTGTTCATCAAATGCCTGTCTGTTTCAGCCAAGGCTAAGGCTCAGTTTATGATGTTAGTATCCAAGGTTCTTTATCACTCAAGTTCTATCTGTCCTTCCACTCAGATCATGATTTAGCTTTTCTAGCTGTCCATTTCTTATGAATCAAGTGGAGAGTAGTCACCTTCACTTTGATGTCTACTGCACTAAACTACTATACATTCTAGTAGCCTTTGTGTTTTTACCTGTTTCTATGAATCTGAGCTCTTTTTAGGCTCTAAGTCATCCCATACAATTCTGCAGACTTGAGCTTGCTTATTGTATTTATAAACAAACATTGCTCGTGTTCATAATCTTTTCAGCTACCTTCACTGAGGAGACAACTTCGTAGTCATTAACAATCATAAATATCTAGAACTCTTTCTGCAATATTAAAAATAATCTTGCTATATTTTATTAATTAACATAATCAAAGTACTAATTATTAGAATACAGAAATTACTTAAACATGAGGATATTCATTTTTTCAGGAAATATAATTGTCTCATAAACTAGATGGAATACAGGAACAACGTGACTGAGTTTATTCTACTGGGACTCACACAGAACCCACACATGCAGAAAATTGTATTAGCTGTGATTTTGGTCATCTATATCTTCTCTGTGGTGGGGAATTTGCTCATTCTGATTACCATTACAAACAGCCAGTTGCTGGGGTGCCCTATGTACTATTTCCTGGCCTATCTCTCCTTTATTGATGCCTGCTACTCCTCTGTCAATGCACCTAAACTGATTGTTGATTCACTCCATGAAAGAAAATCTATTCAGTTCAATGGATGCATGACACAAGTTTTTGGGGAACATTTCTTTGGAGGAGCTGAGGTCATCTTGCTTACTGTGATGGCCTATGACCGCTATGTAGCCATCTGTAAACCCCTGCACTATGCAACCAACATGCATCGCCAACTTTGTAACTTACTTGTGGGAGTGTCATGGGCTGGGGGCTCTCTTCATGGAGGTATACAAATTCTTTTCATCATTGGACTACCTTTCTGTGGCCCTAATGTCATAGATCACTTTATGTGTGATCTGAACCCTTTGCTTGATCTAGCCTGTGAAGATACTCACATTCTAGGCCTCTTTGTTGCTGCCAACAGTGGCTTTATCTGCCTCTTTTTTTCTGATTTATAATTTCATTTACTTTAATGAGTGTTAGAGAATGAAGCAATGGAGACATTTGTTATAACTCTATTCTGCCATCACACAATCAATTTCTTTGTTGAACTGAATAATAGTTTTTGAATACCAAAAGGATACCTCCTAATTTATTGCAAAGAGCTAGAGACATGACCCACTTTTACATTTAATTTTTATTATTAACATTTTCCACTATTTTAAATCAAAAAGAGTAAATCAGTCCTGACTTCGCAGTGTATTCTGGATTTCAGAGTGCAAATGCACCATGGCCGTTTCAAAGCACAAACTTATTGAGCACAGAATTGAAAAGAGACACCCAGAATGTATTTTCTGATTTTAACACGCAAAAGACAATGTGAACATTGTCTAGAACATAGCCAATAGTAGAATTTTAGCATTTTAAACATCATTTAACAATTATTTTTATGCTATCTTAAATTGTAAGTTTATGTAAATTTCCCTTTTAAGTATTATGCTTAACAACCAGTTTACTAGTTTCATGAAGATTAAATTTGACTTTTGGCAGATAGCACTAGCAGCTCCAGTTCAGTACACAGATGAGTTTTTTTTTTTTTTTTGTGAGTATCTGAAACAAATTACCTATACAGAGCAGAAATGAGTTTTGATCTTGAATGCTGCTGCCTATATCCCTTTATAAAGAATAAACTGATTACTCCTCCCACATTATTCTATGCTTTTAGATTATTTTCTTGAAATGAAAATAATAGAGAGACTTTCTTTATTCTTTTCAGCCCAAGTAGGAAAAATAACTATTTGTGTAAAAGTATTTTTTTTCAAAATTATTATAATTTTGCAAGCTTAGTAGTTTACGACAGAGTACAAAAAATGGGGAACGGAGCTAAACAGAGAATTCTCTGTAGAGGAATATAGAATGGCAGAGAAACACTTAAAGAAATGCTCAACGTCATTAGCCATTAGGGAAATGCAAATCAAAACGACCCTAAGATTTCACCTTACATCCATCAGAATGGCGAAGATGAAAAACTCAAGTGACAGAACATGCTGGAGAGGTTGTGGAGAAAGGGGAACCCTCCTCCATTGCTGGTGGGAATGTAAACTTGTACAACCACTTTGGAAGTCAATCTGGCGCTTTCTCAGACAATTAGGAATAGCGCTTCCTCAAGACCCAGCTATACCACTGCTAGGCATATACCCAAAATTTGCTCAAGTACACAATAAGGACATTTGATCAACCATGTTTGTAGCAGCTTTATTTGTAATAGCCAGAACCTGGAAACAACCCAGATGTCCATCAACGGAGGAATGGATACAGAAATTGTGGTATTTTTACACAATGGAATACTACTCAGCAATCAAAAAGGAGGAAATCATGAAAATTGCAGGCAAATGGTGGGATCTAGAAAAGATCATTCTGAGTGAAGTATCACAGAAGGAGAAAGACAAACATGGAATATACTCGCTTATATAGACCTAAAAGATGGGATAAACATAATGAAATATATACACCTAATGAAGGTAATCAAGAAAGTGGACACGGGGTATGATGATCTATCCTCATTTAGAAAGACAAATGGGATATGCATTGAACGTATGACAGGAGTCTACCGCAGAAAGCATCTGAAAGACTCTACCTAGCAGTGCTCCAAAATAGATACTAAGACTCATAACCAAACCTTCCGCAGAGTGCAGGGAATCATATGAAAGAAGGGGAGTTTGATGTGGAAAGGATAGGAGCTCCACAAGGACCAAACGTATCTGGGCACAGGGTCTTTTTTGAGATGGACACTCAACCAAAGTCCATGAGAGGATAAAACCTAGAACCTCTACTCAGATGTGACCCGTGATAGCTCAGTAATCAATTGGTTTCCCATAGTAAGGGGAACAAGGACTATTTCTAACAGGAACTCAATGACTGGCTCTTTGACCTCCCCACCTCCCAAGGGAGGAGCAGTACTGTTAGGCTACAGAGGAGGACTTTGCAGCCAGTCCTGAAAATACCTGACAAAAGGGAGTCATATGAAAGGGGAGGAGGTCCTCCCCTATTAGTGGACTTGGAAAGGGGCAGGGAGGAGATGAGGGAGGGAGGGTGGGATTGGGGAGGGAATGAGGGATACAGCTGGGATACAGAATTAACAAAATGTAACTAATGAGAAAAATAAAATTATGGAAAAAAAAAGACTTCTGCAGAGAACATCATTAAACTGGCTTTCTCTATTCTTTCTCTTTTTTGTGTTTTCTTTTTTTTTCTTTTTATTAATTACACTTTACTCATTTTGTATCCCCACCATGGTTCCCTCCCACCTCCTGTCCCAATCCCTCCCTTCCTCCACCCTCTGCATGCATGCTCCTCCCCAAGTCCACTGATAGGGGATGTCTTCTTTTCCTTCCTTCTGATCCTAGTCAATTAGGTCTCATCAGGAGTGGCTGTTTTGTCTTCTTCTGTCACCTGGTAATGCTCCTTCATCTGCCTCTTAAACTTTTTCCTGCTGCTCATCTCCTATATGGTCATCTTAAACTCACAAAAGACCCACAGTGCAGAAGGAAGGTAAAAAGCCCTCTCTACCTGTGTTTCTCACATTACAGTGGTGGTTTTATTTTTTGTGCCTTGAATATTTGTGTACATGAGACCTGCAGCTACATTACCCATTGATAAAGCAGTTGCTATATTTTATACTATGATAACTCCTATGCTAAACCCATTAATCTACACCTTGAGAAATGCTCAGATGAAAAATGCCATTTGGAAATTGTTTAGTAGAAAAATTCAGTCAGATGACAAATGAACTCACAATCATGTGACTTCAGATGTTCTGGAAAAAGAATGGAATGGACAGTTTTGATGATCTCTATATGAATGTCTTACTTACACAATGAAGAAACAACTGCTACTCATTTGAGTTACACAAAGAGAAGCAGAAATGAGTGCCCCAAATTGGGAAAGCCCAATTTAGGATCCTTTATTGTTCTAACAAACACTACACACACACACACACACACACACACACACACACACACTGCCTGACAGTTGAATATATTTGCCTTTTTTTAGAAAATCTCTGATCCAATGAACTAAGTTTATAGAGATTTTCAGGATAGAAAATTCTGGCTTCTTCCTTCAATGTCTTCTGTTATGTAATGACACAAATAATGCCTTTGGAAGTTAAATTCTGACAATTGACCCTTTGTCATCCCATAATCTAATTAATAACTTAGTATAGATATTTTTCTACTGTGCAACATAACTTTCCCACTGTAAGTACAGACTGAAGAGATTGACAATTAAAGAACTATTCAGGGCATCTGTTTACAGTTTTGACCAAAATTATGTCTTAATTGCTTCAATATTTAGGTGTAGGAGTCAAATGATAAATCATACCAAAATTCCAATTTCCCTAACCAAAAATCCCTTCTTTCTTACTTCTTATTTTCAAATCTTTCAGTTATATTTATTATTATTATTATTATTATTATTATTATTATGCATTGGGCATACTTACTGTGGTGCTTTTGTAGAAGTCAGTGTCTTCTGTGGTGGCAGTTCTTTTTTACCTTTGTGTATGTTACCAGGCTAGCACAGAAAGCACCTTTACATGCTGAGCCATTTGGCCCACTTGTATTTTTTTAATTTTTTTTAAATTTAAAATATAAGTTTCTCCTTTTCTTCCTCTCCTTTCTCTTTTTCATTATGCTCCTCTCATATGCATTCTATTTTTAAGTGGTTTATACATTCATATTTATAAATTTGTTTATATATTTCTTCCTCACTGTGGACATGCTTTTGATCATGTTGCTGCCACACATTTCAACAGAGCTATCTATCAATGGCTGAGCTGCAGCACTTAATGATGCAAATTATCCTACTGAGTGCACATAAATACAGTTGAACTGATACAACTTGTAATTTTTTTTACCATTATCACACCTAATGGTGTGATGGATAAATTAGATTAAACATGCAGCCTTTGTAATGAAGTACACCCACTCAGAAATCACATTTTGAATTGAATAAGTCTACCTGTATGTCTAGAAGCTAATCAGGGTGGTGGGAGTGCTCCCTAAAGAAAATTAGAATTTTCTTGCAGTAAAATGTCTTTATAGAAGGCCATTATAGTTTTCTCAGAAAATGTAGGATAAATCCTTCTGAGCTGAAACCACCAGTTTGCAATAGAAAGATAGGGTTCTGCTGCATATGGAGACAGTTTTATTAACACTTAAAAATACTCATCTTTTCCTATTGTATTATTTTTCTACTCATTGAGAAATGTAATCCAGAACTTGGAATTTGTCTCTTTCTAATTCTGTCTATATAAAAAGTTACTTGTCTCTATTCTTGCCATCCTATTCCTTTTTCTTTTTCTTTTTTGTAAAAGAAGCATTTATTCTGTGCATTATTTATATCGAGCATTCTTAAAGTTAGACTAAACACATCTTTTTGCATCATGAGATGGCCATGACCTATGAAGATCAGGTATATATTGTTATAGTTTGAATTGGAAATATCTTCCATAATCTCATACTTGATTTTTTGTTCCCTAGCATCTACCTGATAGCTCATAATCAGTAACTCCAGTTCCAGAGGGTACAGTGCTTCCTTCTGTCTTCCATAGCACTGCAAACATGCAATACACAGACACATGTGAAGGCAAAACAGTTATACACATAGGAAAATAAAAACAACTGAAAATAATAATTTTTAAAAAGTTTAAGCTACATCCCAAATTTGTATACCTTTAATTATATTTACATGCCATCAGTTTTTAATAAAATGTAAGGGGACAAATAAAAAATAATTTCTCCAAATTATCTGGGTTATATTTCTTAATTGAAAGTAAGAGGACACATTAGAAAAATTACTTTCCCCAGACTCCTGTGTTCTACATCATTAATGCTAAATAGTCCCACTGGGAAGGAAAAAAAGAAACAATCCTTTGTCAATTTCCTATGTGAATATGGATTTCAGAATACTCATGATAAATAAATTTGGCAAATTTTAACAATTTGTAATGTTCATTATAATGCATATCTACTGGAAAAATATCTGAATTCTCATTTCAGACTAAAAACATTTCAACCTTCTACTTTTATCAATACTTGAAGTAAAGTTTGTATTAATTTTTTATAATAACTTATGTTACTCAAACACAAAATTTTCTTTTAATAAATAATTAAAATTGTACATGGTTATGAGCTAAAATGTGAAATTGTAATAGAGATAAGAAAGATGATATGAACTCAATGGCTGGCTCTTTGACCTCCCTCCACGCCCGAGGGAGGGGCAGCCTTGCTAGGCCACAGAGGAGGACTTTGCAGCCAGTCCTGAAGATACCTGATAAGCTAGGATCAAATGAAAGGGGAGGAGGTCCTTCCCAATCAGTGGACTAGGAAGGGGGCAGGAAGAAGATGAGGGAGGGAGGGTGGGATTGGAAGGAAATGAGGGATCAGGATACAGCTGGGATATAAAGTTAATAAACTAATATTTTTTTAAAAAGATGATGAATAGGCTTACACTTGAATATACAAATATAGGATGGCGGATGATAGCTAAAGAATGTACTGTCAACTATTTTTAAATATATGATAGATTACTATTTTATCTATAGTCACATTGCTGTGCAATAGATCTGATGTCACTCCTCGTGTCTAACTCTGTCCTCTGACTTACATCTCTCACCATTCCCTGACCTTTAGAAACCATAAATCTACTATTTCTCTGATTTCTGTCTTATATTTCAAGCATAAATGAGATTGAGTTGTATCTGTCTTACACCCAGATTATTTCAGGGAATATAATGCCCCCTCGACCTTTGTCCTCATTGTAAATGAGAAAATTTTCCTTCTATTTTATGGATGCATAACATTTCATTGTCTATAATTTTATGTGTAAAGTTAGCTTTTGCTAGTAACTTCACTTAGTTACATGTCTTGCCTGTTGTGTTTTTTTCATTTTATTTATTTATTTTTATTATTAGTTATACTTTATTAACTTTGTATTCCAGCTGTATCCCAATCCCTCATTCCCTCCCAATCCCACCCTTCCTCCCTCATCTCCTCCCTGTCCGTTTCCAAGTTCACTGATTGAGAAGGACCTCCTGCCTTTTCATCTGACCCTAGCTTATCAGGTCTCTTCAGGACTGGCTGCAAAATCCTCCTCTGTGGCCTAGTAGGACTGCTCCTCTCTTGGGAGGTCAAAGAGCCCCATTGAGTTTATGTCAGAAATAGTCCCTGTTCCCCTTACTAAGTTATCCACTTGGATACTGAGCTAACATGGGCTATGTCCAAGCAGAGGTTCTAGGTTATATCCAATACATGGTCCTTGATTGGAGAAGCAGTCTCATATAAGACCCCTGTGCCCAGATATATTTGGTCCTTGTGGAACTCCTGTCCTCTCCAGGTCATATTAACTCCCCCTTCTTTCATATGATTCCCTGCTCTCTACTGAAGGTTTGGTTATGAATCTCAGTACCTGCTTTGATATACTACTAGGTAGAGTCTTTCAGAGGCCCTCTGTGGTAGGCTCCTGTCCTGTTACTTGTTTTCTTCTACATCCAATGCCCATCCCAATTGTCTTTCTAAGTGAGGATTGATCATCTTACCCTGGGTCCTCTTTTTTGTTTATCTTTTTAGGAATACATAAAGGACTAACAAAGTTAAAAAGCAATAAATCAAGCAATCCAATTAAAAAATGGGGTATGGAGGTAAACAGAGAATTCTCTGTAGAGGAATATAGAATGGTAGAGAAACACTTAAAGAGATGTTCAATTTCATTAGCCATCAGAGAGATGCAAATCAAAACGACCCTGAGATTTTACCTTAAACCCATCAGAATGGCTAAAATCTGTAGCCTGATCTTTCGTTCTGTTGACAGTGTCCTTTGCTTTACAGAAGCTCTCAGTTTCGTGAGTTCTCCATTTATTGATTGTTGATCTTAGAGTCTGCGATGTTAGGGTTCTGGTCAGGAAGGTGTCTCCTACACCAGTAAGTTCAAGGATGGTTCCCACTTTTCCCTCTGATAGATTTACTGTTTCTGATTTTATGTTGAGGTCTTTGAGCTACTTGGAGTTGAGTTTTGTGCAAGGTGATAAATACGGATCTATTTGGATTATATATATATATAAATACACATTTTATATTATATATATATATAAAATATATATTATATATATATACATTATATATATATTTATATATACACATCCAGTTGTAACAGCACCATTTGTTGAAGACGCTTTCTTTTTTCCATTGTATAATTTTGGTTTCTTTGTCAAAGTTAAGTTTCCAAAGGTGTATGGGTTTATTTCTGAGTCTTCAATTTGATTTCATTAATCAATCAGTCTGTTTCTACGCCAATAATATGCAGTCTTTATTACTACTGCTCTGTAGTACAGCTTGAAATCAGGGATGAAGAGACTGCCAGAAGTTCTTTTATTGTATAGAATTGTTTCAGCTATTCTGAGTTTTTTGCTTTTTCATACGAAATTGAGAATTGTTCTTTCTTGTTTCGTGAAGAATTTTATTGGTATTTTGACGGTAATTGCATTGAATCTATAGATTGTTTTGGGGAAGATGGCCATTTTTACTATGCTAATCTTAGCAATCCCTGAGCACAGAAGACTTATATATTCTGATAGCTTCTTCAATTTCTGCTTTCAGAGATTTGAAATTCTTGTCATACAGGTCTTTCAATTGCTTGGTTAGATATTTTATATTATTTGTGGTTATTGTGAAAGGTGTTGTTTCTCTAATTTCTTTCTCAGCCCATTTGTCATTTTTATACAGGAGGGTGACTACTTTTTTAATTAACATTTTATCCAACCAATTGATTGAAGATATTTATCAACTTTATGAGCTTTCTGGCAGTTTCTGAGGTCACATAGGTATACTATCATATCCTCAACAAATAGTGGCACTTTGACTTCTTTCCCATTTGTAACCACTTGATCTCCTTTAGTTCTCTAGATCTCCTTTAGTTCTAGCTAGACCCTCAAGAAGTATACCAAAGAGCTATGTATGGTATGTTTAAAAGTTGAAACCATAAAGTGAGGGGGAGCTGCATGGCCTGTACCAATCTTATTTTGACATAATGGGTTGAGCAAATGAGTTTCCTTTAATCAGGATGAGATTAGGTTCCTGGGCCTGAGAACATGAACTTAGCTGACTCTGCCACCAAGATGGCAAAGTCTTCCCTGAGATGGCTGGAGTCAGTCAACTGCTTCCTTACAAGTTCTCTCTGAGATGGCTGGATTCAGACATCTACCTCTTTATAACAAAAGCTGTTCAGCTATCGGGAATTCCCAGCTCCTCTAGAGCCTGGGACCTCGAATTTAGTTTATACCTATTGATCAAATGGAATCTAAAAACAAAATGGTAATACTTAGAACAGTTTCTTTTACTTGTATTCACAGTACTTAATAGTGTACTTACTGTGTCATGTGAATTTCTGTGTCTACCTTTTTTTAAATCTCCAAAAAGTTCTTCATAATGCCTATGTTAATCTATATCCTTCAGTATGTTACAAAGATTGAACTGTTTCCATACCCTTACCAGTCTTTGTAACATTTATCATTGTTGATAGAAACATTTGTAATTGGGATGAAATGTTGTCTTCTTGTACTTTTTATTTGCACTTCTCAAATGTTTGGTAATACTGAACACTTTTTATTATGTAAATTTCCTCAGAGATATGCCATCCTACAGAGAAGCTCCTTCTGACAGAAAATAAACAACTCAGAATAGCTTCAGTAAGTTCCTTAAACTGACCAAATAAATTTACTAAGCTCCCTTCCTCCCATGAGTAAACAATAAAGACAACTGAAAATCATTCTCAATAAGGCAAACTGCAAAGACCAAGAAAAGTCCAGCTGCCTGAAGAAACAAGAAAGGACCCCCGTTGCCTGGAAGAGCTTGAGAACACGGAGCTGCCTGGAAAGGACACTCTTCAATCTGTCCAACTGTCTGTAGATGCAGTGTCCCCCAGGGATTCAGCTTCTGTGGTCTGTCACCCACAACAGCATAGGTTTTGGTGATGCAGCTGTACTTGAGTCATTTTTATTTCAGTAAGTAACCCTTACCCATATGTCTATACATAATCTCAAAAACACTCATAGATTCACAAAATTGAATGTTGGTGGTATCTGTACTTTTGGTTGTTGTGGACTCCATATCTGGGTGAATAGACATATGTGTTGCATTTCTTCAAGAAAAGTTTCTCACACAGCATTTCTCTTATAGTTATTAGAAATTTGTTTTCATTCCTTATTTTATTTTATTTTAATATTAAAATTTTTCTTCCTTTTCTGCCTCTAAGCTCTCCCCCTTCTTGTTCTCCCTCAAGGTCACGTGGCTTTGTTTCTCAGTAATTATTATTGCCTATAGTTTTTTGTGTATGTTTGATATGTATTCTTTTTGTTAAATATAATTTTGACAAACGGAAGAACTTGCCTATTTCAATTCATTTATTTAGTTTTTATGATATTGGATTATTTCTTTTATGAATTATTTAGGTATTAATTCTTTATCAGATGCATATTCTGCAGGACAGCTGTGATCAAATGTAATTTTAATGTCTTATGTCTTTTACCCATATTCTAATTTAGAAAAAAAGAAAGTCTTCCCTACTTCTGCCTTCCTTCTGGAAGAAAAAAAAAAAAAAACAGTGGACAGTAGATCCCATTCTTAGCCTGTGATTTAGCATAGACTATAGTTCAACCTGTGGGAGATGCACTGAAGAACTTGTTGAACATTTTCCATTAATGTTGTATGTTGTTCATGGCAGTTGAGTGACACACACACACACAAGTGTGTGTGTATTTACACATATATACTTATTGGTATATATGTATATATACATATATAGTGAGCATTATAAGAGAAAAGTATAAGACATATAAAGTAACATGAGTATATATTTCAAATATATAAATATTTCAAGTATATAAAATATATAAATTTTATTTCAAATAAAATAAATTTTAACAAATTAACAAACCCTACAGGATTAAAGATATATAAATTATCTGTTTAACAATTCAAAATAAAACCATAAAGATGGTCTTCAAACTCAGGCAAATGACACTGAGCAAACAGACTATCAGCAGAGTTATAAACTTAAAAAAGAAACAGCAGAAACTTAGAGCCAAAAATATAATCACTGAACTTAAAACTGCATAATTTAGTAAAGTAGAAGTACTGATAAACCAAAAACAAGTCATTAAAAATTACATAGTCACCAACATGATTGCCCAAACATGAGCTGAACAAGAATATACCAATGGGCAGGCCCAACTCAGCAAGAAAAGACCTACTAGGAGAAACCTTACCCAAGGAACTATGGGCGACTGAGGATGCTGGGAGCAGGAGAGATGGCCTTTCCTGAGAAAGAGCAAACTAATTGGTGTCCAGTACCATACGGTCAGGGCTGAAAACATAAATACAAACAACATTATATGGGTGAGTAGGTTACATTTAAGAATATATGTTTCTATAGATATAGATGTATATAATAACAATTAGTGAGAGAAAGATGCAGTTAATTAGAAGGAGAGCAGGGAAGGCTATATGAGAAGTTGTGGAGGGAAGAACAATAAAGGGAGAGATTGTAATTATGTAATAATCTCAAAAAATAAATTACAAACATAATAAGCTAAATTTTAATCAGCAGTGGGACAAAAACAAAATGTGATATGAGCATAATACAGAAGATGAAGTGTTTTTTTAATTAAATTTTTATTTTTTAATATTGGTTACAGTTTATTAACTTTGTATCCCAGTTGTAGCCTGCTCCCTCCTTCCCTCCCAATCCCACCTTCTCTTTCTCCCTCATTTCCTCCCTCCCCCTTTCCAAGTCCACTGATAGGGAAAGTCCTCTTACCCTTCCATTTGACATTAGCTTATCAGGTATCTTCAGGACTGGCTGCAATGTCCTCCTCTGTGGCCTAGCAAGGATGGTCCTCCTTCACTGGAAGAGGGGAGAGGTCAAAGAGCCAGCCATTGAGTTCATGTCAGAAAAAGATGAAGTATTTTAAAAAGAAAACTTTTGTAAAGCTAAAACAAGGATGAAACATCAGGCTATTAAAAGAACTTCTCAGAAGTGACTGATGAATAACTTCCATTTCTATGAGGCACTTTTCTGGTAGTTGATTGTTTCTTTCATTTTTGTTTTCTTTTTTTTTCTTTGCTCACTCTTTCTTCTTTTATTCATCCTCAATTTGACACAAGATAGAGCTATCTGAGAAGAGGAATCTCTAATGAGTAAATGCTCTATCAGACTCAATGTATGGTGTTCTCTTGATTAATGATTGGTGTGGGAATGCTCAGCCCACTGTGGGAAGTACTACACTTGCTCAGGTAGTCCTGAGATGCATAAGAAAGCCAGAAGGAGCAATCCAGTGCAGGTACTCATTCATAGTTTCTACTTCAGCTCATGCCCCCAGGTTCCAGCCCTACCTGAGTTGCTGCTTTGACCTCCCTCCATAGTGGACTTTTACCTGGACGTATAAGAGAAATAAGTCCTTTTTTATCCAAGTTTTAGTTATGACAAATATCTAGAATTGTCACAGCCACAGATACAAACAGTAGAATTATGCCTATTTAAGGCTGAGGGGAGAAATGGTAAATTATTTAATTTTTTCATATCAGTTTTTAAAGATGAAAATAATTATGATTTGGTAAGGTCAATATTTACAAACTGTATGTCAAGACATAATAATGAATTGTGTGCTTTAAAATGAGTAAGATGGCAACTTTTATGTCATATGGATTTCTAAAATTATCAACTCATATTTAGCATGTTGCATTTGTAAAAAATATTGCTAATTGTGATTCATATTTATTGAGATTCCTGTTTTAATTTTATTTATGCCTACACGCAGAGGTATAGAAATTGTGAAATTACAGTATTCATGAATGTAATTCCAAAAATTAAATAAAAATTCTAAATTTAAAAGATTAAAGATGGTATGTGGTTGTAAAGATTTGGAGCAAATGTGGTGATTGGAACTGTTGAAACCATGTAGCTAGTACAACCTTTATGGTAAATACTACAGATCTTCTAAAACATAAAAACAGAACTACCATCTCATTTAGCAACCTCACCCATGGGTACTGAAATCATAGCTATATTCAAGAAACAAGTATGCTGAAGAGATGTTGATACTTTCATGAGTTCAGATAGTCTCATGTTTAGTCATTTTTTTGTCATTTTCTTTTTTTTAATTTTTATTTTTTTAATATTAGTAACAGTTTGTTAACTTTGTGTTCCTGCTATATCCTGCTCCCTTTTTCCATCCCAATCCCACCCTCCCACCCTCATCTCCTCCCTGCCCCTTTCCAAGTCCACTGATAAGGGAGAACCTCCTCCCCTTCCATCTGATACTGGTTTATCAGGTGTCTTCAGGACTGGCTGCAAAGTACTCCTCTGTGGCCTAGCAGGGCTGCTCCTCCCTGGGCAGGGGCGGGGGGGGGGGGGAGGCGAGGAGGTCAAAGAGCCCGCCATTGAGTTCATGTCAGAAACAGTCCCTGTTCCCCTTACTATGGAAAACCAATTGGTTACTGAGCTACCAAGGGCTACATCTAAGCAGAAGCTCTAGGTTGCATCCATACATGGTCTTTGTTTGGAGAAACAGCCTCAGAAAAGACCTCTGTGCCCAGATATATTTGGTCCTTGTGGAGCTCCTGTCTTCTCCAGGTCATATTAAACCCCCCCCTCTGTTTTTTCTTGTTTTGTTTTGTTTTGTTTTTATTCCCTGCATTCTGCCGAAGGTTTGGTTATGACTCTTAATATCTGCTTTGATATACTGCTAGGTAGAGTCTTTCAGAGGCCCCGTGTGGTAGGCTCCTGTCCTGTTACTTGTTTTGTCCTACATCCAATGTCCATCCCATTTGTCTTTCTAAGTGAGTATTGATCACCATACCCTAGGTTCTCTTTCTTGTTTATCTTCTTTAGGTGTATAGATTTCATTACCTTTATCCTATCTTTTTTTAATTTTAATTTTTTTAATATTAGTTACAGTTTGTTAACTTTGTATCCCTGCTGTATCCCACTCCCTCTTTCCCTCCCAATCCCACGCTCCCACCCTCATCTCCTCCCTGCCCCTTTCCAAGTCCACTGATAAGGGAGAACCTCCTCCCCTTCCATCTGATACTGGTTTATCAGGTGTCTTCAGGACTGGCTACAAAGTCCTCCTCTGTGGCCTAGCAAGGCTGCTTTTCCCGGGGGTGGGTGAGGTCAAAGAGGCTGCCATCGAGTTCATGTCAGAAACAGTCCCTGTTCTGCTTATTAGGGTACCTACTTAGATACTGAGCTACTAAGGGCTACCTCTGAACAGGGGCTCTAGGTTGCATCCATACACGGTCCTTGGTTGGAGAAACAGTCTCATAAAAGACCCCTGTGCCCAGATATATTTAGTCCTTCTGGAACTCCTGTCCTCTCCAGGTCGTATTAACTCCCCCCCACCTTTTTTGGTTCCCTGCATATTATAGGTCTATATAAGTGAGTATATACCATGTGTGTCTTTCTGCTTTTGGGATACCTCACTCAGGATGATCGTTCCTAGGTTCCACCATTTGCCTGCAAATTTCATGATTTTCTTGTTTTTAATTGCTGAGTAGTATTCCATTGTGTAAAGTACCACAATTTCTGTATCCATTCATCAACTGATGGACATCTGGGTTAATTCCAGCTTCTGGCTATTATGAATAAATATGCTATAAACATGGTTGAGCAAATGTCTTTGTTGTGTATTTGAGCCTCTTTTGGATCTATGCCTAGGAGTGGTATAGCTGGGTCTTGAGGAAGTACTAATCCTAAATGTCTGAGAAAGCACCAGATTGATATCCAAAGTGGTTGTACAAGTTTGCATTCCCACCAGCAATGGAGAAGGGTTCCCCTTTCACCACAACCTCTCCACTATGTGCTGTCACTTGAATTTTTGATCTTAGCCATTCTGGTGGGTGTAAGGTGAAATCTCAGGGTCATTTTGGTTTGCATCTCTCTGATGGCTAAGGACACTGAGCATTTGTTTAAGTGTTTCTCTGCCATTCTGTATTCCTCTACAGAGAATTCTGTTTAGATCTATACCCCATTTTTTAATTAGATTGCTTGATTTGGTGCTTTTTAACTTCTTTAGCTTTTTATGTATTCTGGATATCAGCCCTCTGTCAGATATAGGGTTGGTGAAGATCCTTTCCCAGTCTGTAGGCTGTCGTTTTGTTTTAATGACTATGTCCTTTGCAAAAGAAGCTTTTCAGAGGTCCCATTTATCAATTGTTGCTCTTAGAGCTTGTGCTGTTGGTGTTCTGGTTCAGGAAGTTGTCTCCTGTGCCAATGAGTTCCAATGTCTTCCCCACTTTTTCTTCTAACCGATTTAGTGTATCTGGTTTTATGTTGAGATCTTTGATCCACTTGGAGTTTAGTTTTGTGCAGGGTGATAAGTATGTATCTATTTTCATTTTTCTGCATGTAGACATCCAGTTGGACCAGCACCATTTGTTGAAGATGCTGTCTTTTATCCACTGAATGGTTTTTGCTTCTTTGTCAAAAATCAAATATCCATAGGTATGTGGGTTTAATTTGGGGTCTTCTATTCAGTTCCGTTGAACCACTATTCTATTTCTATGCCAATATGTTCATCTCCTTAGATGCTGAAAAAGCATTTGACAAAATCCAACACCCATTCATGTTTAAAGTCTTGTAGTGATCAAGAATACAAGGCACATACCTAAACATAGTAAAGACAATATACAGTAAGCCAACATCAAACTCAATGGAGAGAAACTCAAACCAATCCCACTGAAATCAGGGACAAGACAAGGCTGCCCACTCTCTCCATATCTCTTCAACATAGTACTTGAAGTCCTAGCTAGAGCAATAAGACAACTAAAGGAGATCAAGGGAATACAAATTGGAACGGAAAATGTCAAAGTTTCACTATTCCCAGATGATAGGATAGTATACATGAGTGACCCCAAGAATTCAACCAGAGAACTCCTTAAGCTGATAAACACTTTCAGCAAAGTGGCTGAGTACGAAATTAACTAAAAAAAAAAAAAAAAATCAGAAGCCCTCCTGAATACCAAAGACAAAAGGGCTGAGAAAGAAATTCAGGAAACAACACCATTCACAATAGCCACTAATAACATAAAGTACCTTGGAGTGAGTGACTCTAACCAAGCAAGTGAAAGACCTGTATGAGAAAAACTTCAAGTCTCTGAAGAAAGAAATTGAAGAACATATCAGAAGATGGAAAGATCTCCCGTGCTCATAGATTGGTAGGATTAATATAGTGAAAATGGCTATTCTGCCACAAGCAATCTACAGATTCAATGCAATTCCCATCAAAATACCAACACAATTCTTCATAGATCTTGAGAGAAAAATTATCAACTTTCATATGGAGAAACAAAACACCCAGAATTTACAAAACAATCCTGTACAACAACAGATCATCTGGAGGTATCTCCACCCCTGATCTCAAGCTGTACTACAGAGCAATAGTAATGTTTAGTCATTTTTTATTAGAAGTCCTGATTCAGTTTACTAAAGAATGGTAGCAAAATACCAAATATGGTTGCTAGACTTTCAAGTTTTATTTTACTGAGTTTCCTAAATTAATATCTTTAATTATAAGTAGATAGAATCAGCTTTATGAAAAATCAGCTATATGAAAAGATAAATTAAAGAGAGATAAATTAAAGAAAGAGTTTTTCAGTGCCTTCAAATTCTTTAATTGAGAGGAAAGGGATGCATTAAAAATTATTTTCTTTTTATTTATATATTTATTATTACACTTTATTCACTTTGTATGCCCACAGCAGCCCCCAACCTCTTCTCCTCCCACTCCCACCTACCCTTCCTCTTCTCCCTCTATACATTTCCGTAGTCCCCTGAGAAGGGAGAACCTCCTTCCCTTCTACCTGAGTTCATGTCCCTGTATCTTTACTAGGGAACCCACTTGGAAACTGAGCAGCCAATGGGCTTCCTTTGAACAGAGAGTATATGTCCCCTCCATGCATAATCTTTGGTAGAATATCAGTCACTCCAGGCCTCCCTGGGCCCAGGTATTTTGGCTCTGTTGTTCTTCTTGTGGAGTTCCTGACCCCAAAATGAATATATATATATATATATATATATATATATATATATATATATAAATTTAAAAAAGATTTAAAAAACTTACTTTCCTGTTCCTTGTCTTCCTACTTTTCAATGTCTATCCTGTTTGCCATTCTGAGTGAGGTTTCAGCCTCTTCCCTTCAGTCTTCCTTGTTGTTTATATTCTTTAGGACTATAGATTTTAGTATGTTTATCCTGTATTATAAGTGAGTATACACCATTTGTGTCTTTTTCTTTCTGGATTACCTCACTCAGGATAATCTTTTTTAGTTCCCACCATTTGCCTGCAAATTTCCTGATTTCTTTGATTTTAATTGCTGAGTAGTATTACATTGTATATTTATATCATGTATATGTATATTAAATCATGTATATGTAACATGATTTCTGCATCCACTCTTCAGTTGAGGGACATCTAGGTAGTTTCCAGATTCTGGCTATTATGAATAATGCTGCTGTGAATACAGCTGAGCAAATGTCCTTGTTGTATGGTTGACCATCTTTCAGATATATGCCCAGGAGTGGTATAGCTGGGTCTTGAGGTAGCACTATTCCTAATTTTCTGAGAAAGGGAAAGATTGAGTTCCAAAGTGATTGCAGAGACCAATACTTTAACCAAGGACCATGCATAGAGAGGATTTAGATCACCCTGCTCAGTTTCTAAGTAGGTTCCCTAGTAAGGGGGGGGGGGCTGTCTCTGACATGAACTCAGTGGCCAATACTTTGATCACTTCCCCCTGGGGGGTACAGCCTTGCCAGGCCACAGAGGAAGATGATGCAGCAATCCATGATGAGAATAGATAGTCTAGGGTCAGATAGAAGGGGAGGAGGTCCTCCCTTAGCAGTGGACTAGGGAAGAGGCATATGGGGAGAAGAGAGAGGGTGGGTGGGACTGAGAAAAGATGAGGGAGCTACAGCTGGGATACAAAGTGAGTAAGCGGTAATATATATATATATATATATATATATATATATATACATACATATATATATACATTTTTTCAATGATAGCTAAGTATAAACTACTTTAGAACATGATTAATTTTTATTTATAGGGCATGGATAACTTTATGAAGTTTCTTCATGTCAGCATGTGTACCATTATTTGTACATGTTACTATTTTTAAAAGTATCACATTTCGACAAGATTGACCTCAAACTTACATCCTTTTGCCATGGCATCACAAGTGCTAGAATTACAAGTAGGTACCACTTCATCTGTTTTCTAGAGTATCCATTTGCCTGTAATTTATATGAATAAATATTTTAATAATTTTGTATACTGTACAATTGTGCAAATATGTTTACTATCTAAACCTACCCACAATGATAAAGGTAAATTCATATATGGAAAATATTTATTTTACTTTATTCAACACTAAACTGTTCTTGTTTGCTAAGAGACTTGACAAAGAGTGCTGTTGGAATATATCCAACAAAGTAAGTGAACCTTCAGTCAATGTCCACCAGGTAACTGTGTATGAAGTATTTAAAGCATACTCCGTTTCAGATCTATCCTCACAGTTGATTCCTCTAATAATATTTCCAGAGACCCATTTTTTTTTTCTTAAAGTGCCACAAAGCTTCCTATCTAGCACTGAATATCCATGACAGCCTAGTGACATGCCAATGTGACCAACAATCTGTTAAGGTAAGTTTTCATAGGTTTATTTTAATTCACTACTACTTTCATGACTTTCAAGGTCTTTCTAACCTTTGTTGCTGTTTAAAAAGCTGCAGACATTGTTCCTGGGAGCTGCAATATCTGGGGTAAGTGATTCTCTGTTTTCTTTTCTTTCTTTCATTCAGATATTACAGCCTTATTTGCACATCCCAGACCTGCCTTTTGATCTCACATCACAAACAAATGTGACTGACTTTTTTACATATTTTTTGGTCAATATTTTTTTACATATTTACATATTTTAACCACCATTGTTTAAAACGCATTGTCTCAAAGCATTGTTACAGTAAGCCCTTTAGCTGGAATCTGAACATATGGATGAAATTTCATATTTTGTATATTTCT
Source organism: Meriones unguiculatus (assembly GCF_030254825.1). NCBI lineage: Eukaryota > Metazoa > Chordata > Mammalia > Rodentia > Muridae > Meriones > Meriones unguiculatus. The sequence goes on from NC_083350.1 coordinate 90,270,421, forward strand.
ACACAAAAAATTATCTCTTTTAAAATCAGCTCATATATGTATGTTTGATAAATATATTTACTATTTTTGATAACTTTAGTTTTGATTGTCTACCATTAGAATATACATGTTATAAGTTAATTAAAATATTATCTAGTATTCAAATAAACATAAGTATATATAAATACTTATATGTGTGTGTCAGTATATGAAATCCTTCATAATGAGCATAATATGAATTCCACCAAAATTTCAGTAAGGAATTTAAATACCATTGTCTCCTTAAATCTGAAAATTAAGGAAACTTGATTTATTTCAGATGTTGTCTCTTCATTCCTGAAGATTCACATATATGTTTCTGATAAAAATTTCTTGAAGTAATAACACCTATAAAAGTTTAAGACCTGTTAAAGCAAAATAGATTAAATTTGGAAAAATAATTAAGTCATTCTTACTGTGCAGACAGGGCTGTTCTTCAAAGATTTACATTCATTATTTCTCATTTGTCAGTTTCACATATTTAAATAATCACTATCTGAATGTTCAAAATATATAGCATGTCTTCTTGTGTAGCTACAGGGTTCAAACAAAATGAAAGCATATAAACATATGAAATATTTTTAATGTTTTCAATAAACTAAACATGAGTAGATCGTGCATAAAACTAACAAGCACATTTCATTCAGAAAGTTACTACTCCTATTACATCTCCAAAATTATCGTTTAGCTCAAAAAATTGGCTCTTTGATTATTTGAATGTGCTGTCTGTTTAGTAAATATTAAATTACTATTTTCAGAACAAAATAAGCCGAGAAAATGCCAAGTGATACCTCACTGGAAAGATCTTATGGAACTTCCATTTTAGCTTGCATAATACTTTCCGTTTCTCTTTTTCAGATTATTTCTGGCATGTGATTTCCTCCCATGGACTGACACAATGCAGAAGAACAGCAGTGTCACTGAGTTTATACTGTTAGGGTTGACACAGGATCCCCTGAAGCAGAAAGTCGTGTTTATAATCTTCTTAACTTTCTATATGGGGACTGTGGTAGGGAATACACTTATTATTGTAACGATCAAGTCCAGCCGGACACTTGGGAGTCCCATGTACTTCTTTCTGTTCTACTTGTCCTTTGCTGATTCCTGCTTCTCAACATTCACAGCCCCAAGACTCATTGTGGATGCCCTCTCTAAAAAGAACATCATTTCCTACAGTGAATGCATGACACAAGTTTTTGCTCTCCATTTATTTGGCTGCATGGAGATATTTGTCCTCATTCTCATGGCTGTTGACCGCTACATTGCCATCTGTAAACCCTTGCGTTACCCAGTCGTCATGAGCCGGCAGGTCTGTGTCATCTTGATTGTTCTTGCCTGGATAGGTTCTTTCATTCATTCCACTGCTCAGATTGTTTTGGCCTTGAGACTGCCCTTCTGTGGGCCCAATTTGATTGACCATTATTGCTGTGACTTGCAGCCCTTGCTGAAACTTGTCTGTATGGACACATATATGATAAATCTGCTGTTAGTGTCTAACAGTGGTGCAATTTGCTCGACCAGTTTTATAATTTTAATTATCTCCTATTTTGTCATCTTATACTCTCTGCGAAACCATAGTGCAGAAGGGAGGAAAAAAGCACTCTCTACCTGCACTTCTCATATAATAGTAGTTATCTTATTCTTTGGGCCCTGCATATTCATATATGCACGGCCACCAACTACTTTTCCCATGGACAAGATGGTAGCAGTATTTTATACCATTGGGACACCCTTTCTCAACCCAATAATTTATACATTAAGAAATGCAGAAGTAAAAACTGCCATGAGAAAGTTATGGCATGTTAAAATTATGACTGAATAAATCCAGATATCAGATATCATAACTGAACATTGCAGATATAAGATACAGCTGAGTTCTTAATAATCTTGATTAAATTAATAAAAAGATAAAAAATGATAGAAAAAAATTACATTTCTCTCTCATTTTCCAAGTATAAACTAAGAAATGTTGATTGAGACAATTATGTAGAAAATAAAGTTTTAAATCAATTAAACAAAACCAGACACATACTCCAGTATTGTCACTAGTCAGGAAAGACATTTTGAAAAGATTACTGCATTTTTTCTTAAAAACATCAAAGATAGACTTAGCTGCACGCTTCAATTACCAGAAAAATAAAAAAAAAGTATTCAAAATCAAAGTGTCATTTCTATCCATGCTTTATGTAGCTACAGAAGACAAGCATTTATTCTATAAAGTAGAACTCATTAGGTATCTATTCAATAAAATATGTGTTTAAGAATTACATATCCTAAAATAATACTCGTAATTAATGGCTCTAATAAATTTCTAGGCATAGTATTTTGTGTCATTATTAAATATAGTGTAGGTTAATCCATAAATTAATGTGTGCATTAATAATCTTTCTACTAAATTCTTCCTTCTAGGCAGGCAGTCACCAACTTTTAAAAGCTGCCACACCCTTGCACAATAGACTAGTGTATTTGATTTCTGTTTTTTTTGTTTTGTTTGTTTTGTTTTTTTTTTTTTTTTTTGGTTGTTTAGTTGGTTAGTTTCCTCACTTGCTTTCTGGTAATATCCTAATAACTTCTCTCAAATCTTATGTCTATACTTTCCCCACCCTAAGTTTAAATTTGACAATGTTTCCTGGAAACTACAGTGCAGCCATATACAAACATACACATTTGATTTAAAAAAAAAAAGCTATTTATCACAACTGTTAAAGCTCCTGTATAACAGTTATCCGTTGTTTTCTTCCTTTAATAGCCAATTCCAGCAAAATATTCAGCTTTCTCATCATTGCTTACCAAGTATGTATCAAGGTGACACTCTCCTTTCGTTTTCTAGTTTATGTTTAAAGAATTTCTTCAAACAAGATGCTATTCTTATGAAACTCTATGCTTAGTGAAAAAGAAGTGAAATTATCATAGGCATTCATGAAATACCATTCTTTTTCTCATTAGCAAGTTGGGAGTACTTACTCCTCCTGCCATGATCCACATTCTCTATTCCTTTTTTTTTTCAATGGAGAATTTGTGTTAGAATTGCTAATAAAATCTCCACACCCTTTGCTGAAGGTGTTTATCAGCTGAAGGAGTTCTTTGGTTGAATTTTGGGAGTCGCTCATATATACTAAAATATCATCTGCAAATAGTGATACTTTGAAGTCTTCCTTTCTGATTTGTATACCCTTGATCTCCTTTAGATGTCTTATTGTTCTAGCTAAGACTTCAACAACTATGTTGAAGAGATACCTAGAGAGTGGGCAGCCTTACCTTGTCCCTCATTTCAGTGGGATTGATTTAAGTTTCTCTCTGTTTAGTTTGATGTTGGCTATAGGTTTGTTGTTTATTGTCTCTACTATGTTTAGGTATGTGCCTTGTATCTCTGATCTCTCCAGGACTTTAAACATGAATGAGTGTTGGATTTAGTCAAATGCTTTTTCAGCATCTAAGGAGATGATCATGTGGTTTTTCTCCTTCAGTTTGTTTATATGGTGGATTACATTGATGGATTTCCATATACTGAAACACTCCTGCATGCCTGGGATGAAGCCTACTTGGTCATAATGGATGATATCTTTTATGTGTTTTTTGATTCGGTTTGTGAGTATTTTATTAAGTATTTTTGCATCAATGTTCATAATAGAGATAGGCCTGAAGTTTTCTCTTCTTGTTTGGTCTTTGTGTGGTTTAGGTACCAAGGTGATTGTGGCTTCATAGAATGAGTTTGGTAATGTTCCTTCTTTTTCTATTTTGTGGAATAGTTTAAAGAGAATTGGAGTTAGTTCTTCTTTGAAGGTCTGGTAGAATTCTGCTCTGAAACCATCTTGCCCTGGGCGTTTTTTTTTTTTTTTTTTTTTTTTTTTTTGTACGAAGACTTTTGATAACAGCTTCTATTTTATTGGGAGTTATAGGATTATCCAGTCTATTTACCTGACCTTGATGTAATTTTAGTAAATGGAATCTATCAAAAAAATTGTCCAGAGGAAGACAAAGCAGCTAGTCCTGATAAGACCTGATAGAGTAGGGTCAGAAGTAAAGGGAGGCTGACCTCCCCTATCAGTGGACTTGGAGAGGGGCATGGGAGGAAATGAAGAATGAAGAAGGGTGGATCAGATTGGAAGGGAAAGAGAGTGGGGGCTTCAGCTGGGATACAATGCAAATAAACTATAATTAATATAAAAATAATAATATAATGTCAAAAGCAGAAGGCAAAAAAACCCACAAAAACTATAGCCCAAATTTTCTGCTTTAAATTACAAGTCTTTTTATAGATTCCTTTTTTATACTTGTGACAGAGTTGCTAATAATTTTGTATATTGATATCACTTAGATAATTTTTAATGAGATACATTGAGTAGGATAAGCATTTTTTCTAAAATAAAAATGTATACACCCACAGCTTACAGAAAAAAAAATTAGTTTATGTCCCACAGTTGAGTTAGTACTGAGTTATAATATCAACTTTTAATATTTGTTTATTTTCTTGTAGTAAATTACGTGTCAATTTGGAATCATAGCAGATTCCAGTTTATCTAACTCTTGTTCTTCACTAACCAACACTAACCAAAGTGTTACGAATTCCAACCACTTCTCCATAGAAGACTACACTTTTAGCAAATTAAATAAAGCAATATAAGATATTTTTATATTCATTACTTTTTGTTCCTGAGACATAAAAAGTTCAGTGTTTTCAAAAGTTTCCAAAAGTTGATGTCATAGGGGGTGGTGGGCAAATAATTAATAAACAGTGGAAATATAAGTCCATCTGTGTTTCATTTGTTACAAAATATCTATGCACATCCAGACGTACACACACCCATGTCCTCGGAAACATAATACAAGCTGATATTTGCAGAATGAAAAAGATTAGACAAAAGGTCAATAAAGCAACTTCCCTGGGGTCTTCTTTGTTGTTTAGCTTCTTTAGGAGTATAGATCTTAGTATGTTTATCCTATATAATATAGTTAATATCACTTATAAGTGAGTCTATACCATGTGTGCCTTTCTGATTCTGGGTTACCTGACTCAAGATGATCTTTTCTAGTTCCCACCATTTGCCTGGAAATTTCATGATTTCCTTGTTTTTAATAACTGAGTATTATTCCATTGTATAAATGTACCATAATTTCTGTATCTATGACTATGAAGGGAAAGGACCTAAAACCCCAGCACAGATGTTGCCCATAGACTCAGTCTCCAAGTGAGGTCCTTAGTAAGGGGAGCAGAGACTTTTTCAGGCATGAATTCAGTGGCAGGCTCTCTGTTCACTGCCTGTTGCAGGGTGTAGCCTTGCCAGGCTGCAGAGGAAGACAATGCAGCCAGTCCTGATGAGACCTGATAGGCTAGCATCAAAGATAAGGGGAGGAGGACCTCCTCTATCAATGTACTATATGAGGAGCATCAGCATGGGGGAGGAGAGTGGGACTGAGAGGAGACAGGGAGGGGCCACAGCCAGGATACAAATTGAATAAAGTCTAATAAATGATAATAATAAAAAAGAAAATAAAGTCAATAAAGAAAACAGTGTTTGAGAATAGAATAAGAAGGTGTGTGGTGGTTGAAATTAGAAAATCTTCTGAATTTCTAAATTATTAGTCATTAATTTAAAACAGAAAATAAATTGCTATATTTAAAATTCTTTGACAATATACCCGCCTGAAAGATAATTTTGTAGTGATTATACAACTTCATAAATGCTTGAGAGAAAAATCCATGCATTCCAATTATCTTTGTTGTATTTCAATAATTTGTACTTCATTGTACAAATTATTTTAAAAATCACATCTGTGATTCGCTCAAAGTGAGTTAGTCAGCTATATCAATTTTTTTTTCCAGATGAAAAAATCTAAAAGGAAAATAAAATAATTACTTGAGATTGTTTTCTTAGTTAGTTACAGACTTCTAAAGGGTTTTCATTTGATTGTCTTAGTGTCTGGGATTGAATCTGGGACATCAGACATGCCAGCTCAGACATGCCTCAGTGCAGCCCCAGAACCAGGTGCTGAAATAATTTATGTTTTTCTAACCAGAAACCATTTCTTTTAAAAATATTTTTTCAAAGATTCTAAGAACACAGTAAACTTGAAAATTTGCTGTAATGATTGTTAATTGCATTTATTTTAACGTTAAAGTGGTGTCTAAAGTCTAAGGTGAGACTGTGAAGTAGTGATAAACCTTTTTATTATGAATGAGGTGCTGTCTTTAGTCCTCATAACTACAGGTACACTTATTTTTGTAGCTTTCTAATCAGTCAATAGAGATCTTAATATTGAAGGAACTCTGCCCAGCTCAAGTGTGGTGAGCATGTCTCTGCAGGCCTTGGCTTCTCCCCTACTCCCCTTGCCTTGCTGAAAAGCATTGGATTGTACTGCTAAAGCCCATCATGAAAGTTTATTTACCTGTTTGGCCCCTTCCTCCTCCTGAGGCTGACTACCAAGGCCCACCTATCAAAGTATTAAAGTCCAGTAATCAAGTCCCACTTTAGCTCACCTAATTAGCGTGCTCAAATGTTAAAATTAAACACCTCATCCTAACAGGCAGGTTTTCATTTTACCTTCATAAAACATCATTTTCCCTTTGCCTTTCTGTCTCCTCTCCATCCAGAGGCAGTACTTGCCTCCCACCACCAGGACAAATATTTGTTACCCCTTTTCTCCCCTCTCCTTTGTTCCCTTTCCTTTCTCCTTCTTAATATATTTCCTGTCCTTGTCCCTTAAGCCTGCCCTTTGTCCCTCTGTGATATTTAAATTTTCTTTGTGCTGAGAACTTGGTCAGAAAACTTGGTCTTGGAGCTCCTGAGCAGATACTTTTCTTTCAAGCATCTCAACTAAAATCTCAAAGATCTAAGACAACTGAAATATTTTTAATGTCTTCTTACCTTCAAGGGACCTATAAGGAAACCATTAGTAAATTTGTGAGCAGAAATCTGAAGGACATGAGCGAGTACATACATTCAAATAATAAGCATGCCGTTAAAGAAGAGCATATTTGGAATAACAGATATTTACTAGATTTTACATTTGTGTGTGTGTGTGTGTGTGTGTGTGAGAGAGAGAGAGAGAGAGAGAGAGAGAGAGAGAGAGAGAGAGAGAGAAGTGACTTCAGATACCAGAAGAAAGTGCCAGATCCTATGTGGTTGAGGTGTGGGGACCCCGCCTGAAGCGGTGACTTGACTCAAATACGGGGGTACGGGGGTTTTACAACATGGATACAATGTTGTTTTGTTTTTGTTTTTTTATGTTTTTTTGATGTCTGAGATATATTTTCAGTTTCTGGAAAAACAGACTTTTAAAACAGAATACCACCAGGTGGTGGTGATGCATGCTTTTAATTTCAGCACTTGGGTGGCAGATGCACACACTTCTCGGTGAGTTCTAGGCCAGCCTGATCTACAGAGAGAATTCCACAACAGCCAGAGTTAAAAACAGAAACTTTGTCTCAATAAAACAAAGGCAGCAAACAAACAAACAAAGTGTATTGTTAGGACTTTCTCAGAGGCTCAAACTTAATCAAACAGGGCATTCCAAGTTGTGCTTTTAACATTAAACAAACAAACAAAAAGGATGCTGTCTTTATTAAAACAGATGGAAGAAAAGAAAATTCTGTGATGTGAATCATAAAACACTAAGAATAGAGAACAGAGATATAAATCAATTAGTGCAAAAGTTAGAATACTAAAAGATAACTATAAATACAAAAATATATTAATTATACACAGTATGAGCCAGTGTAATTTGTGGTATTGACATTAGAAAATGGAGAAGAATATGTATATAAAATTATAAAATGATTAATGTTTCCTTAATTTCAAATGGTTATGACTTCAATAGTTACAACTTCAAATGCTTACATGATTCATATAAGCCAAAGGCAACTAAAAAGTACCACAAATTTGAACTGTGTGTTCATAATCTAATACATTTGTAACATTTTTTTTCTCCTAACTTGTTCTTAGAATTGAGTGATTTTATACCATTTCATTAGTTTTTTTTTCCTATTTCATCTTTATGTTTAAATGAAGTTATTTATATATTTTTAATACGTAGTTCCTGTTAGTCTGCACTTCAATTTTAGTAAGTGTTTTGTAGAAAATTTGCTTTCTTAAGATTTCATGTATTTTTATTTTATATCTAAGAATGATTGCATGCAAGAATGTGAGTACACCACCCACATGCTTGATCTTGGCAGACACAAGAATACTGTCAGATACCCTGGAACTGGAGTTAAAGACAGCTGTAAGCCACCAGTGGGAACCAGTTCTTGTCTTCCACAAGAGCAGCAAGCATTCTTAACTGCTGAACCATCTCTCCAGCCCATTAGAGAAAATATCCTTAAGAGATTTCTAGTGTCAAATCATTCAGTTTTGTTTATCTGGGCACTTTTTAGCCCATAAAATTAGAAAGAAAGGTTTTCGAGGTACCGAGTATAGAATTCTAAATTAGTAATTTATTTTATTTTTGATTTTGATTTTATTTTTTATTAATTATAGTTTATTCACTTTGTATCTCAGCTATAGCTCCCTTTCCCATCCCGTTCCAATCCTTCCCTCCCTCCTCTTCTTCTATGCCCCTCTCCCAGACCAATGATGAGGGAGGTCCTCCTCCCCTTCCATGTGACCCTAGTTTATCAGGCTTCATCAGGACTGGTTTCATTGTGTTCCTCTGTGACCTGGAAAGGCTGCTCACCCCTCAGGAGGAGGTGATGATAGAGCCAGCCCAGAGATGGTCCCTGTTCTTGTTACTGGTGAACCCTCTTGGACACTGAGCTGCCATGGGCTACATCTGTGTAGGGTTATCTCCATCCAGGGACCTTGTTTGGAGTATCAGTTTCACAAAGACCACTGCACCCAGATTTTTTGCTTTTGTTGCTCTCCTTGTGGAGCTCCTATTCCCTCCAGGTCTTTCTATCTCCCCCTTCTTTCATAAGATTTCCTGCATTCTGCCCAAAGTTTGGCTGTGAGTCTCAGCATATGCCTTGATACTCTGCTGGGTAGAGTCTTTCAGAGGCCCTCTGTGGTAGGCCCCTATCCTGTTCCCTGTTTTCTCCCTCTTCTGATATCCATCCCATTTGCCTTTCTGATCTAAGATTTAATATCTTACCCAGGGTCCTCCTTCTTGATTAGCTTCCTTAGGTGTACAGATTTTAGTATGATTATCCTATATTATATGTCTAATATCCACTTATAAGTGAGAATATACCATGTGTGTCTTTCTCCTTCTGGGATACCTCACTCAGGATGATCTTCTCTAGATCCCACCATTTTCCTGCAAATTTCATGATTTCCTTGTTGTTAATTGCTGAGTATTATTCCGTTGTTTAAATGTACCACAATTTCTGTATCCATTCCTCAACTGAGGGACATCTGGATTGTTTCCAGCTTCTGGCTATTGCAAATCGCTATTCCTCATTGTCTGAGAAAGTGCCGGATTGATTTCCAAAGTGGTTTTACAAGTTTATATTTCTACCAGCAATGGAGAAGGGTTCCTCTTTCCCCACATCCTCTCCAGCAAGTGTTGTCCCTTGATTTTTTGATCATAGCCATCTTGATGGGTGTAAGGGGAAATCTCAGGATCATTTTGATTTGCATTCCCCTGATGACTAAGGATGTTGAGCATTTCTTAAAGTGTTTCTCTGCCATTCGATTTACCTCTATTGAGAATTCTCTGTTTAGCTCTGTACCCCATTTTTTTCCTTTATTCTTTTTTTTACATTTTATTATTATTTTTATTAGTTACATTTTTTAATTCTTTATTAATTACACTTTATTTACTTTGTATCTCCCCTGTGGTTCCCTCCCTCCTCCCATCCCAATCCCTCCCTTCCTCTACCTCTGCATGCATGCCTCTCCCCAAGTCCACTGATAGGGGAGGTTCTCCTCTCCTTTCTGATCTTAGTCTATCAGTTCACATCAAAAGTGGCTGCATTGTCCTCTACTATGGCCTGGTAAGGCTGCTCCCCCGCAGGGGGAGGTGATCAAAGAGCAGGCCAATCAGATTATGTCAGAGGCAGTCCCTCTTCACATTACTATGTAACCCACTTGGATACTGAACTGCCATGGGCTACATCTGTGCAGGGGTCTTAGGTTATCTCCATGCATAGTCCTTGGTTGGAATAGCAGTCTCAGGAAAGACCCCTGTGCTCAGATTTTTTGTTTCTGTTGCTCTCCTTGTGGAGTTCCTGTCCTCTCCAGATCTTACTGTTTCCCACTTCTTTCAAAAGATTCCCTGCACTCTGCCCAAAGGTTGCCCATAAGTCTCAGTATCTACATTGATAGTCTGCAGGGCAGAGACTTTCAGAGGTCCTCTGTGTCAGGCTCCTGACTTGTTCCTTCTATTCTCCTTCTTCTGATGTCCATCCTCCTTGCCTTCTGGATAGGAAGTGAGCATTTTAGCAAGAGTCCTCCCTCTAGATTATTTTCTTTAGAACAGATTTTAGTAGGTTTATCCTATATTATATGTCTGTATGAGTGAGTGAGTACACAGGGTATGTACCCCATTGTTTAATTGGGTCACTTGATTTGTTGCTGTTTAACTTCTTAAGTTCTTTATGTATTCTGGATATTAGCCCTCTGTCAGATATAGGTTTGGTGAAGATCTTTTCCAAATCTGTAGGCTGTCATTTTGTTCTGACGACAGTGTCCTTTGCTTTACAGATGCTTTTTAGTTTCTTGAGGTCCCATTCATTGATTATTGCTCTTAGAGCCTGTGATGTTGGTATTCTGTTCAGGAAGTGCTCTCCTGTGACAACAAGTTCAAGGCTCTTCCCCACTTTTTCTTCTCACAGGTTTAGTGTGTCTGTTTTTATATTGAGGTCTTTGATCCACTTGGACTTTAGTTTTGTGTGGGGTGAAGAATATGGATCTATTTTCATTTTTCTACATCTAGACATCCAGTAAGACTAACACTATTTGTTGAAGATGCTATCTTTTTTCCATTGTATTTTTAATCAGTTTTAATTATTCATTTAGTTATTTATTTCCGTGTATGTGTATATAAATATATGTGAGCCACATGCCCAAATGAAGAAATATAACCTGAGTGAGCTACTAAACTTCTGTGAGTCAGCTTTCCTTCATGTGAAATAACATTGTTAATGCAGTATTAACAGAATAATTAGATAAATTATAGATTATACTTATATACCCAATGATAGCCCATTGGGGAAATGTAAATTTTCGTTTGTGAGTACATAAAATTGCTGAAAGCTTCTTCGTTTGGGTGAGAGACAGTGTGTACTTTCCATCTTGGCCCTGAGCCCCATCTGGCTTGAACCTGTGCAGGACCTGTTCATAAGGACCCAGTCTCTGTGAGTCCATTTGTGTAACCTATATACATACATGTGTATACATACATATTATATATTGTGCATTTAAAATATACTAGTATATAGTATAAATATATATATAGTGAAAAAGTTATTTCATTAAAATATATTCCTCCAGACTGAGAATAAGATACAATAAAGAGCTTGTTTCACAAATATGAAGACTTTAATTCAAGCCCTCAATATCATACATTAAAGAGGGTTGACACAGTGGCCCATATATATCTGTAATTCAAGAACTGCAAAAATGGAGGACGGAGCCTCTCTGGTACTGTAGGCATTATGTAACACTTTGAAATGTTTCTGGGGAGACACAATCAAATGTTTATTCAATGTAAGCAGTGTATCAGTAGCAACAGACCAAAGTAATTATTTCAGCAAAGTCCATCTGGAAATACTGAGATAGCTTACAGTATAGCTGTGGAGCTTTTTATAGGATGACTGAAGTGTACCCACATCACTGGAAAGTACACTGACTGTGGGGAATGATCCAGGAAGTTGCAAGCTTGGTCAAGTGGCCCACAGCGTGGATGATCAAAGTGTTTCCAGTAATCATTTACCGTCCCCATAGTCTTATGGGGAGCATTTTATGAATCTTTTTAGTTTAAAAAATTTCCAGAAACCTGAGAGTGGTTCATTTCCTGAATCTCATGATTCTTCCTTCTTCCTTCTGGAGGAAATGTTTCCATTCAGATAATTGCTATACCACAGCTGACCAGCCATTCTAGTAGGAAAGGCATATTGGCTAAAATAAGTGAGCAAATTGAGTATTGCTGCTTTGCTATATCTTAATTGATCATGAAAGAGAGAGAGACAGAGACAGACAGAGGGAGAGAATACTAGGTCTGAATATTGGCCAAGGTGTAATAATAGATAATCCCTGTCGTATGGCCATAAGTACACCAATTAAGCCAGTCTGAAGAGTTTTCCACAACCTTACAAAATAACATCTCCAAGTGGGGACTAACTTTTCAAAAACAAGAGCCTATGCAGGACATTTTATACTCAAACTATAGTAAATTATTAAGTTTCCTTTTAGAAACCTGAGCTATCAAAGCAATTAAAAATTAATTTAAAAATCAAAGAATACAAATTATTTTCTATGTAATTGCTTTGAGGTTATTTACTAATGCTCACACTATTTGCTGTAAGTTTTTGGTCTGTAGTGAGGGTATCTATGCCCTAGACAGAAACCCTTGTAGGCTCACATTTTTCAACAAACTATTTAGGGTTCTTAAATGCTTCTACCTCCCTTCCAAGACACCGACCAGAGTTAGGGAAGAAAGAAAGTTATTAAGAAAAGGGGGTTGTAGACATTTTTAGAATTCCCCTTGGTGTGAGCCCATTATTACTTGCCGGGATACCAGCAGTCCAGTCCAAAAGTCAACACCAAACAGCAACACAAATCAGCAAATCCAGCAGATCAGGACAAGTCAGCAAAAGCTGTAAGACTCCCTTTCTTTCTTTTTTTTTTTAGGATTTATTTATTTATTATGTATACACTATTCTGACTGCATGTGTGCCTGCACAACAGAAAAGGGCACTAGCTATCATTATAGATGGTTGTGAGCCATCATGTGGCTGCTGGGAATTAAACTCAGGACCTCTGGAAGAGCAGCCAGTGCTCTTAACCTCTGAGGCATCTCTCCAGCACCCCACCCCCCAAATAAAAGCAGCAAGACTCAGTTGGATTGTCCCAAGAATTTCTCTGGATCATTTCTTTCTAAGAAGTGAAGTGTGGGAGAATGAAGACAAGTTCAGTGATGTCAATCCAAAAGGTGTTGTCTCACTGTCGGTCTCATCTCCTCAAAGTCCACTCAAGAACGTTTTCAGCTGGCCAAAGTCACACCGCTAGCATGAGACAGCTCACAGCAAAACATCACATGCCCCCTCACAAGACATCTTCCAGCAAAACAGCACATGACACAACTGAGTTTTTAAAGAAACCAGAAACTTCCACTTCAAACTCTTTTTTTTTTTTTTTTTCAATGCAGTTTATTCAGGAACATTGAACAATCCTCGGACCCTGGGGAAAGCCAGCCCACAGCTTAAATAGCCTCTGGGTAGCCAACCCAGGCGTGCCACGGGGGCAATGCAGATAGGTCCACATACATGGAAGCAAGCCAGATCCTCGGCCTTAGCCAAATGTGGAGTTGTTCGTGACAGAGAGCACTCACCATCGGGAAGGTGGAAGGCGGAAACCAGCTCCATCTTTAAGGCATAGCATTCCGCAGCTCTCTACAGTTCCCCCTTTTTGTTTTAGGCGCATCAGGCAAGAGTAGAGGTCTGATCTCTGATATTAGAAATAAATTGGGACTTTGTACAGATGTTCATTTAGGTGTCATCCACCCAAAGAGCATCAGACCCGTCCGATACCTTTTTCTCAGAGGCGGGACCTGGGGCATCAACCCGCATGCAATCAGACATGCTCTTCTCTGGGTCCAAAGCGGCTGACCCTGAGTGCAGTGCTTAGCCTCGCATCCTGAGCGTATCATTTTAGCTTTTTATGGTATCCAACCATGCTTGGGAGAATGTCCTGCTTCAATGGCTGTAAAGGCCTGAATGATCATGGCTGCATCACACTGTTGTGAGACTCTAATCTTGCATATATACCACAGGCAAACCAAGGAGACCAACACCAGAAGGCCTGCTAACACTCCCATGCCCGCCCATTCCTTCAGATGATTCATGGCTGCAGCAATCCATGTTGATAATCCTGTGGCTAGTCCTGTGTCCACTCTGGTAGAATTTACTGTGACAATGGCCACTCTCAGCTGCTCCATCGTAGTATCGAATTCTCCAGTCCAATTACCTAAAATATAGCTCGACAATTGTTTAGACAGATTTGCAGCACAGGAAAAATTCTCATGTTGTATGCTAGTGACACAAAGTCCAGCATACTTTCATTGACAGCCAGGTTGAGCGATTTGCCATAGGGTATCAATTTGCTCCTGCAAGAGGTCAATCCTCTGATTGAACACCATCAAGCTTCCTTTTAGTTGAGCATTAATTCCTTTATGTACAACTAAGTCATGAGCTACATTGGCTAAATGATTATTCAGGGTCTGAGCAGTCTGCCCAGTATGACTATTTGAGAGCATAAAACTATCTTCCTTGGATTCTATGTATTCATCCAGTTTGTGCTATGGGATTTTCTTTTCACTTTTTTATTTGTTTGTTTTTTTACTTATTTACTTATTTATTTATTCAATAACTTTATAGCCTGATCCTAGCTCTCTTTCTTCTCCCCTACGTCCACCTTCACCGCTCACACTCTCTATTTGCCTCTCACTTTCTTCTCAGAGAATGGGTGGCCCCAAGGGGTACCTACCCTCCCTGGCACCTCAAGTCACAACAGTACTAATTACATCATCTCCCTCTGAGAACAGACAAGGCAGCCCAGGTAGGGCAAAATGATCCTAAGGCAGACGATAGAGTCAGAGACAGCCTCTGCTCCCATAGTCAGGAGATCCACATGATGACAAAGCTGCACATTTGGTACATATGTGTAGGAGGTCTAGGCCTAGCCCATGCATGCTTTTTGGTTGGTGGTTCAGTCTCTGTGATTCCCCATGGGAATAGGTTAATTTACTAAGAAGGACTTCTTAAGGTGTTCTTTACCCCTCTAGCTTTGTCAGTCCATCTCCCCAGTCTACCACAAAACTCCCTGACCTCAGCGTATTTTTTAGATGTGGGTCTCTGCATCTGTTTTCATCAGCTGTTGGATAAAGCCTTTCAGAAGACAGTTAGGCTAAGCTCCTGTCTGCAAGAATAGTAGAGTATCATTAACAGTGTAAGGGGTTGGCTCTCTCCCAAAGGGTGGGACTTCTAGTTTGGCCAGTCATTGGTTTGCCATTCCCTCAATCTCTGCTCCATCTTTATCCCTACGCTTCTTGTAGGCAAACAAAAATATTTCCAGTCGAAGGTTTTATGGGTGAGTTGCTGTCTGCCTTCCTCCACTGGAAGTCCCACTTGGCTACAGGAGGTGGTGGCTTCAGACTCCCCTGCTTTTGTAGTATCAGATAGGGTTACCTCATAGACTCTTATGTCTCAGAGATTCTTCCCACCATTTTCTGATCTCTTTCCCAGTCCTCCCTCAGTACCCCAACTCACCCCACACTCCCCACACCTGGTCCCCACCCCCATTTACCCTCCCCACCCCCTCTCTCATCCAGTTCTCTCTCTCCATCTACTTAAATTGTTTATTTTATTTCCTCTTCTGACTGAGATTCAAGCATCCTCCCTTGGATCCTTCTTGGCTTCCTTAGGTCTCTGTATTTGTAGCATGATTATCCTGTACTTTATGGCTAATATCCACTTAGAAGTGAGTATATACCATGAGTACTTTTCTGGGTCTGGGTTACCTCACTCAGGATGAGTTTTTCTAGTTCCATCAATTTGTCTACAAATTTCATGATGTCTTTGTCTTTAACAGCTGAATTGTGTTCCCTTGGATAAATATAACCCATATTCTTTATCCATTCTTCAGTTAAGGGACATCTAGGTTGTTTCCAGTTTCTAGCTATTACAAACAAAGCTGCTATAAACATAGTTGTGCAAGTGTCCTTGTGATATGATAGAGCATCTTCTGGGTATATACCCAGGAGTGGTATAGCTGGATCTTGAGGCAGAACTATTCCCCACTTTCTGAGAAGCTGCAAAATTGATTTCCACTGTGGTTGTACAAGTTTGCGCTCAGACCAGCATTGGAGGAGTGTTCCTCTTACCCCACATCCTCTTCAGCATGTGTTGTCCCTTGAATTTTTCATCTTAGAAATGCTGGCAGATGTAAAAGGGAATCTCAGGGTAATTTTAATTTCTGTTTTCATGATGACTAATGATGTTGAACATTTCTTAATGTGCTTCTTGAACATTAGTGATTCCTCTGTTGACAATTCTCTGTTTAGCCTTGTACCACAGTTTTAATTGGGTGATTTTGTTTGTTGTTTAGTTTCTTGAATTCTTTATATATTTTGATATTATCCCTCTGTCAGATAAAGGGTTGGTAAAGATCTTTTCCCATTCTGTAGGCAGCCATTTTGTCCTATTGATAGTGTCCTTTGTTTTACAGAAGCTTTTCCATTTCATGAAGTCCCATTTATTAATTGTTGATATTAGTGTCTGAGCTCTTGGTGTTCTGCTCAGAAAGTTTTCTCCTATACCAATGAGTTTAAGTCTATTCCCTACTTTCTCTTTTATTAGGTTTAGTGTATCTAGTTTTATGATGAGGTCTTTGATCCACTTGGACTTGAGTTTTGTTCAGGGGGATAAGTATAGATCTATTTGCATTCTTCTACATGTAGACATACAGTTAGACATTCAAAATCATTTGTTGAAAATGCTTTCTGTTTTCCATTGTATGAGATTAACATTACATTCTATCCATGTGTTCACAAACACACTTCTAGAATAAGGAGAGACCAGAAATTCATCTCTTGAAGGAAGCCATTTGTCTTAAAAAGACATTTGAGAAATATTTTTTTTGCTAATAATTGTTGCTGAATTTTATTAAAAATATGCTTCATGGTTCTAATTTGTTTCTCATTTAGAAGGATAACTTCATTATTTGTCATAAATTATACCAGGTATAACAAATCAATTATAATATATAGTCATGACTATTGCTTAGATGGCTTAAGTATAAAGTAGAATGTTTAAATGGATTACAAGTACTAAAAACTAAAGTTATTACCAAGTAGTGAGAATGAATTTTAAAATGGTAATAGAGTCTGACACAGAATGATATAATCCAGAGGGGCAATTTGAGCCTTATATATGAATTATCTTTTGGAAATGAGATAACTAGAGGCTTGGAGAGCTGGCTAATTCTCCACTGGGACTGGACTCTCAACTCTACATTTTGACTTTTGGTAGTGGTTTTTGTAGTGTTCTCCATGTATTGAAAAAAGAAGCCCTGAAGAGTAGTTAAAAGTGCACACTGCTATTACAGAGATTCTGAACTCAGCACCAACATTCACAGCAGGTGTCTCACTATGTGCCATTCCATTTCTAGGGGATTTTAAATCCTCTTCTGAACTCTGTGTGGACATTTACACAAGCTACACATAGACCCACACTTATACACATAATTTTAAAATTAATAAAAATAAATCATTAAAAAATGAAAGGACATTTTTTTTGAGACAGTGTCTTTATTTATTTATTTATTTATTTATTTTTTCAATGCAGTTTATTCAGGAACATTGAACAATCCTCGGACCCCGGGGAAAGCCAGCCCACAGCTTAAATAGCCTCTGGGTAGCCAACCCAGGCGTGCCACTGTCTCAAAAAAAAAAGTCTCATCAGGACTATCTGGATCCTCTTTCTCTCTGACTGATGAGAGACCTGATAGGCTAGGGTCAGATAAAAGGGGAGGAGGTCCTCCTCTATCAGTGGACTAGGAGAGGGGCAATGTGGGGGGCAAGAGGGAGGGTGGGACTGGGAGGAGAAGAGGAAGGGAGCTACCGCCAGGATATAAAGTGAATAAATTGTAATAATAATAATAATAATATTGAAAAATAATAACCTTTAAAATAAAGAAGTAAAGACTTAAAAAAAATGAAAGGACAAAACTTAAGACAGTGAAAAAGAAGACTGTGGTTAACAGAGATTTGAGATTTTTTAAAATGTGAAATGATGAATCACACACTGTCAGAACTGTGAACTTATTCCTTATGGTACCATGAAGATTCATGACAATGCATCAATCAAAAAGCATGAAGCTTTAGAAAACAAATAGGAAGCCTTAATGTTACTAGTAAGTAGTCAGTAAAAGACTCTCTATTTTTGTTATACATTTTGGTAAAATTATATAAATTCCTGATATAAATATATATTTTATTAAGGCATGTATTGATCTTAAACTTTTGACAATTTATTACTGTGTCTTGCATATCACTGATAAACAAATAATATTACTGTGATAATCAGCTTTTACATCTTAGAATACTAAAACTATATGCTTATTACTATATTAAAGATAATTATTTTATTATTTATAATCAATACATGTTAAATTTGAATATTTATTTTATATATCAAGATATCTATATTGTTGCAGATGGTAACATTGCAAGAAGCTCTGTTCTTAGTGGCCTTGAGCACTGTCACTCAGAAAATCACCACCCATTTGGTATCTGCATTCATTGAGGTCCAACTGGGGTACAGGGATGACAGACACTTTCCTTAGCATCTCAGCAGCAGTACACACTTGAAGATTTTTACTGGTGCATTTAGAAGTCACACACATACGAAAGAGAGTGAGACAGAGACAGAGAAAGAAATATAACTATACATTCTCCTGAAATCTACTCAGTGTTACAACATAATATATTAATAAAGGCTCCCAAAAGGGCATTTTATTATCTATTATGGGCTTTATACAATAAAACTTCTGAAACCTAGATGCAAGGAGCAAGGATCAGGTTGAAACCCTGAGTAGAAAGATTGTTAAGAGGTATAACATTGTGGAGTTTGCTTAAGACTGGGATTCCTAGTAATGTCAGAAGCTACTACCATCAAGTCTCAGCAAAATGACTGCCTTTAGCTGGATAAAGACAACAGCAATAGAACATTATAGATGTGCTAACATGGACAGGGGAACCTCCAGAAGGCCTCAATTCTAAACAAAGAACTACAGAAAACTAAGGAATACTGAATCTTGTCCATGGAAGAGCACAGTTGGTTACCAATGGTCATCCCTTAAAACATACATAAAGTAACATTATACAAATTGAGGTTAAGTTTTTGTATGTAAGAATATATATGGATGAATATATTTGTATGTAAGAATATATATATATATATATCCATATATATAATTAGTAATGAGCTGTGAATATTTTGAAAGTTTTAAGGAAGAATGGTAGGGAGAAATTAAATAATTATAATCTCAAAATAAAAGAAACAATTAATATAGAAAAAGGTTGAGTAAGATGAATCAGTAACTATTGAAAGCACATAAAATTCTTGGCTACCAACTACGGTTACTCAATTACAGAAAGATACATGAGAGATACTTCAGAAGTTTTACCCATACTCATTTCCAAGATTCTAAGCTCTAAGCTCACTCAACAGCTTGAAGGCAACTAACTGAACAGTTCAGAGAGTGGTCTGTATCATAGACCGTAGGAAACAGATTTTAGAGGAAATAAAAGAGACTACTTGCACCTAAGATTACAAAGCTTACTGAAAGGGTTCCATAGAGTTTTCAATAGTTAAAAGCCAAATGTCCCCAACATCTAAATTTTAAATTCATATTCAATGCTCAACCACTGACATTTATAGTCCAGAGCAGTATGCTTCTGGCCTGAGAAGGTATGGAATTTTTTTCTGGATTTAAGAATGCTTAGATCCACAAACTTCTAATTCTCATGACTGTCAACTAAAGTAGATATCCATCAACCTTGAAGATCATATTTCAAACATTAAAGAAAAATTAGCTCCTGACTAATTTGTGACTTAACCTAACTAAAACAAAAAGGCACACCAGCCATCCATTTATGACAATAGATTTCTGCCTGGCATCTCAGAGGGCTAAGAAGCTCAGTCTTTGCATTCTGTGCTAAAATAGTATTTGTAGAGTTTGCACTAGAACCTAGGTCAATGGTGATGGCCTGATGGATAGGGCTGGAGATCCATTCTGGTGATTGAGTAAGAATAAATTAGGTAAGATTAGACCAAAGATAGAAGAATTGATTTTGGTACTAGAAAGGCTTAGAAGTACATTCTATGAGCACAAGTACCCAGCCTGACAGTTGTCCTTGATTTACTCTGGAAGCTGGCAGAGTTAACTTCTATTACTTCACAAAGCAACTAAAAATTAATATTATAAGGAAGAGCAGTTATTTTAGTTTCAGAGGTTTTACTTTAGTCCATGGTGGTTTGGCTCTCAGTCTTTGAGGCTGTGTTAAGACAGAATATTCCAGTATAGGATACATAGTAGAGCAAACCTGCCCACTTCACAATAGCCAAGAAGGAAACTGAGAGAAAGGGATGTGGGCATATTGGCATATTTTTCACCAGCATACTTAAATGATATATTTCCTCTATTTTGTAATCCCAGTAGTATCAATTGCTGAGGGCCAGTCTGTAACCTATGAACCTTTGAGGTATATTACAGATCCAAACTGAGAGAACTTGAATTTATAATTTGAGCCTGATAAATAAGGCTCTGGATCCCAGGGCTCAAGTGATGCTCAGAGTCAAGCCACTCTAGCCATATAGTTTGTCAACAGCTTGTGTCCTCTAGGGTTAGAATAATGGTCAGAAATGCTCTGAGATCTTCCCCTTGCAAGGCCCATATCCTCACTTTGTAGGATCCAGCCTGATGCTGTATAGATCTGAGGGTTTAGTCCATAAGTCCTGACACTAAAATCTGAACCATTATGATTTGCACAATATTGAACATTATGCTATCTCTTGTTTACTTTTATACTTACTTTTCATAATGGATGGGTGCCTCTCCATTCTGGGGTTAGGAAAAAAGTGATACATAAATGTTGGGTTTATTCTTAACTTTAACAGTACTTATTTTTTAAGTCTATGCTTAACTCAGAGGCTGCAAACTCACACCAACTTTCTTAGTTCTCATGAAAGAAGATTTGTATGTACATAGGTAATCATTTGAACTGATTGAGCTATAAGATTTCCAGCACTTATCCCTCTATCCCACTTATCCTATGATAGAGGAATAAGTGCTGGAAATTCCTATTTCATCAGTTTGCTAGTGAGTAACAAATAAATGGAGAGGTCACCCATTCATAATATGAAAATCCTAATTGCAATACCACATCACTCTCAGGATTCCAAGTATTAAATAGAACAATGGATATAATTATTACATTAATAGAATATTTGTATTGCATTGAATAATTTTATAAACAAAATTGTTTAAAGAGTCAAAATGTACAAATACTGGATTTTTTGAGATTGTGTTATAATTACATTTCTCCCTTTCCCTTCTTCTTTCCAAAGCTCTCATACCTCCTTCCTTGTATTCTTTATTTAAATTCATTACTTCCTTTGGCATTATACATACAGAGATAGAAAGAGAGAGAAATTGGCAAATATCCATCCTGTTCAGTGAATATACTGTTACTTGTACGTATGTCTTTCAGAGTTGCACATTTGCTTCTGGGAAATCAACTGTTATGCTCTCTAGTGGGGAATATAATGTCACTTCACCCACTCTCAAAGGAGGAAGGCAACAAAGTCTTCCTCAGCTATAATAGCAACAAACCATATTGCAAACCGGCATTCATGATAGCCCTAACCGTGCAATAATGGCACAAATATATTGGTAGTAACTAACAGCTTTATGATGAAGTTAAGCCCTACTTAACAAGAGGGAAATCATACCTAGTACTGGAAACCTAGCTAACTGCTCATTGCTAATAAAATCATGATTATTGGAAGAGAATCTACATCTGCTAACTTGCTAAACAAGCACAATACCAAACAATATAATCATTTGTTCTTATGCCCACAGAGACACATACTCCTCACCACTCAATAAAGAAAGCCCTCTTTGCAACAGGCAGAGACCTCTGTAGAAAAAAAAAAAAAACAATGAAAATGCAAAGTTGGGTGGCCCAGTCTCAAAGACTATATCTACAAAGCATGCCTACAACTAAGTCTCAGGAAACTTGCAGAAGAGAAGGAGAAAGATCGTGACAGACAGAGGATCAAGGAGTTTGCTATGAGATTGTGTCTACTCATAACATCAGAAGCTATATCCGCAAAGATTCACCAATATGAGTATGAAACATGAGGTGAATAAGGATAACAGTAATGGGCATAACATATACAGTGTTGGGGGTTTTCTCACACTTATTTTGTTAACTATAGTAGAAACACCAGCAAGTATATGATTAGGACTTCTCTACCACAGCTAGCTTAGACAAAATCAATTTCCCAAAGTAGAGTAAAATTACTAAATTATACAGCCTTCTTAATTTGCACCAATAATAAAACAATGGCCATTGTGTCTGGGATCATAAGATAATTCAATTTTAAGATAATTCAACTGTAAATTTGTTACTTTAAAAAGAGCAATAAGTAACATGCATGGAATACTTGAAAGTACAGTAAGTTCATTCATGAGAACAGATACACAAAGTGATACTAATAAATTAATTACAGTGAAAATAAAAAAATAATTTTAGTTGTTGGAGAAATTCCAAAGCTTTACACTTAGTAGAAACAAGGCAGATACCTGAAAAGTTAAACACATACTCTTAGTTCAAAATCGAGATACAAGGTCACATGTTGGCAGCATGGAATTGTGTTTTGTTCAAAGAAAATGTTATTGTAAATCTCAGTCCTTCAAAATTACTAAAATTACTGAATTCTGAAAATGTGTGCTAGCACTCTACACTCTGCTTCAGTGGAATCAATAACATTAGTAAACTTCTTCATATCAATCTTAGAAATGTCATTGAAACCTACTATAAAAATAAATAATAAAGGTGATAAAGAGCAATTAGCAAAGTTTTGGAGAAGAATGTTCTAGCATAACAGTAACTTCCAAGATTTCACCTTATTTTCCAGTGTGTTCCAGAGGCCCCCACTGGTGTCATCAATTACTCATATTCTGGTATCATTTCATATGTTAACACCTGTAGGGACACAGAGCACATCCAGAGGACTGCCTTCACTTTAACTGTTTCAACCATTTCCATCTTTAAATTGAACATTGTTTTTTACTTTACCAGATAATCTGCATATGCATGATGATATACCTTAAAATGTCAGTGAAAATATAAAATATTTTTCTTCATTTTTAATATACTTTATGTAAATACAGTAACTGGTCTAAAATGTGTCAAAAGATGTTCCACTCAAGACAACTTTATAAAAGTAAATCAATTAATCAACCTTATTAACAAATGAAAATGTCACTTTACTATAAAGAATTAGAATAGTGAGAGATCAATGCCTTTTGTCTTGTATGGAAGTACAAGTAAATCTTCAGCAAAAGCTCATTTGAAGCACACACACACACAAAGAAAGATTATGTATAGCATTTTATATACTGATTCAAATTCCACTCATTGATCTCAAGTTAATACATTTATTGTCTAATTATTCCCCAAATCTTTGAAAGTGTCAAATGGGAAAAGGTACAGTTAGAAATCTAAAATCAAGTAAATGTCTAATATACACTTAGAAGTGAGTATAGACCATGTGTGTCTTTCTGCTTCTGGGTTACCTCACTCAGGATGATCTTACTAATTCAACCCATTTGCCTGCAAATTTCATGATTTCCTTGTTTTTAATATCTGAGTAGTATTCCATTGTATAAATGTTGCATAATTTCTGTATGCATTCCTCAGTTAAGGGACATCTATGTTTTTTCCCAGATTCTGGCTATAATGAATAAAACTGTTATGTACACAGTTGAACAAATGTTCTTGTTGTGTGGTTGAGCATCTTTCAGTTATATGCCCTGGAGTGGTATAGCTGGATCTTGAGGTAGCACTCTTCCTAATTTTCTGAGAAAGTGCCAGATTGATTTCCAGTTGTACTCCAATAAATAGTCCTAAAAAAGCAAAACAGCAAAGAAGACCCTAGGTAAGATGTTTAATCCTCACTCAGAAGGGCAAACAAGATAGACATCAGAAGCAGGAGAAGACAGAAAACAAGATAGGAACTTACCACTGATGGTAGCTGAAAGACTACCCAGCAGGATATTGAAGCAGACACTGAAACTCATAGCCAAATGTTGGGCTGAGTGCAGGAAATCTTATTGAAGAAGAGGGAGAAAGATCTGGAAGGGACAGGAGCTCGAGAAGGAAACCACCCCAGCCAAAAATTCTAGGTTCCGGTGGTCCTGAAGAGACTGATTGACCAACCAAGGACCATGCATGGAGAGGAACTAGACCCCCTGCTCAGCTGTAGCCCATGGGCATTTTCCATGGGTTTTCCGTAGTAAGGAGAGCAGGGATGGTCTCTAGCATGAACTCAGTTGCCTTCTCTTTGATCATTTTCCCCTGGTGGGGTGGCCTTACTAGGCCATAGAGAAAGAGGATCCAGGCATTCCTGATGAGACCTGATAGGCTAGGGTCAGACAGTAGGAGAGGAAGACTTGCTCTATCAGTGAACTGGGGAAAGAGGAGGGTGGGACCGGGAGGAGGTGAGGGAGAGGGCAACAGTCAGGATACAAAGTGAATAACTGTAATTTATAATAATAATGATGATGATGGAAATGCAAATTAAACAACAATGCCCTGAGTTGTCAGCATTGCACATATATAACTTAAAATCTTTTTTAAGACAAAATTTACTGACAGACTAGGATGTAAGTATTTACCTGAAGAGGAATTTTAATCCAGCAACGTGGCTACTCTGGCTAGAATATAGACACACTCTCAAAACATACCTTTAATTCCAAATAATGAAGGTAAAGTTGGTTTGTAGAAGGAAGCATTGAGTTAGAAGTTCATTCTTGAGTTTAGGGCAGGTCAGCAGAGACAATTTTACCTGGAGAGTTTTTTAGAGACTGGTTGCAGAGACAACCAGCTAGACACAGTGAAGACAGATGAACCAGAGAATGAGAAAAAGCCAAAGATTAGAACAGATTGCTAGAGTTACTTTGAGGACATTTCAGTAAAAATCTGAGAGAAGCCAAATTGATTCAGTCAGCTTGGAGGAAGAATCTGAGCCAGAATAGGCTGAGTTGAAACAATTAGCAAGAGTTCAGAAAGAAATAGAAAGGGTGAGTTTATTCAGTAGTGACTGTTAGGGGCTGAAAACATTCTAGTCCTACATAATATTAAGCAGAGAATAGAATCTTCCAGAATGAGGCCTAGGAGAGCAGAAGGAGGCAATAAGCATCAGAGACAGCAATTACATCAGTCAAATAAGAGACAATTTACATTTAATAATAATTTACATTTAATAATAATAAAGAATCTTACTAAACATTCAAAAGAATATTCATTGCAGCCTTGTAAGCATTTTAAATAAAGAAAAATCTCTAAATACATACTCATTACAAAGCAGAAATAGAGCATGATATATTTTTACTGTGGAATATAAAGCAGGAACTTCAGTAACTTAACTGTATCTTTATGACAGTAAAGAGAATAATATACTGCAAGCATAAATCATAAGGAGTTTCAACCAAGGCCCAAATCTAATAATGAGTATTTGAAAAAAATCATACCCAGCTAATTTCTATGAGTACCTAAGTGTGTATAAATGGAGTTTAAAAGGTTTGGAATGACATGGTTATATCTGACACAGACTGTCCAAGAAATCCAAGACAACATAAAAAGACAAAACCTAAGAATAATAGGAATAGAGGAAAAAGAAGATTCCCTCCTCCAAGGCCCAGAAAATATTTTCAACAAAATCATTGAAGAAAATTTCCCCAACTTAAAGTAGAGTCTTTCAGAGGCCATCTGTGATAGCCTTCTGTCCGGTTCCCTGTCTTCTCCTGCTTCCGATGTCTTTGTCTTTGTCCGTCTGAATGAATATTGAGCATCTTTCCTAGGGGATTCCTTGTATTTAGCTTCTTTAGGAATATAGATTTTAGTATGTTTACCCTATATTATGCGGCTAATATACACAATCAACAAGATAGACAAACACTTGGCCAGACTAACCAAAAGGAAGAGAGAAACTCTCCAAATCATCAAAATCAGAAAAAGAAAGGGGGAGATAGGGACAGACATTGTGTAAATTCAAAGAATCATTAGATGTTACTTCAAAAGCCTATATGCCACAAAATTTGAAAATCTAAATGTAATGGACAATTTTCTTGATTTCTTGATATATTCCATTTACTGAAACTAAACCAAGAGCAGGGACTATATTTTTAAATAAAGTCAGAGTCTGAGGTATAGGGAACCAAGATTTATCCCATTGTTTTCTAGGGACAAGCAACAAAACAGTAATATCCTTTCTTGTCATGGTGGGATGTCTCATGTGGGTTTCTTACTCTAGACTTGTATCCTGACAACCTCAGTGAAAACCCTGCAGAACTCATTCTGATAATGAACTTCTCATTAGATTCATTCTTGCACCTACTAGCTAACTCCTATTATTTCCTGATATCTTTGTAAAGTTAGTTTGTACTTTTCTTTTTTGTTTATTATTATTAATTACATTTTATTAACTATGTATCCCAGCTGTATCCCGCTCCCTTATTCCCTCCCAATCCCACCCTCCCTCACTCAGCTTCGCCCTGCCCCTTTCCAAGTCCAAGGATTGGGGAAGACGTCCTCCCCTTTCATCTGGCCCTGTTTTATCAGGTATCTTCAGGGCTGGCTGCAAAGTCCTACTCTGTGGCCTAGCAGGACTGCTCCTCCCTTGAGGGGGGGTCAAAGAGCCAGTCATTGAGTTCCTGTCATAGATAGTCCCTGTTCCCCTTACTATGGGAAACCTTAACCCAGCTGTCATTGAGCAGCAAGTTGTTCAGTTTCCATGTGCTTGGAACCTTCTTTTCTAATTCCAATGTTGTTGATGTACAGCTTTATTCCATGGTGGTCAGATACAATACAGGGGATTATTTCAATCTTCATGTATCTGTTGAGGCTCGCTTTGTGACCAACTATATGGTCTATTTTGGAGAAGGTTCCATGAGGTGCTGAAAAGAAGGTATATTCTTTTGCATTTGGGTGGCAAGTTCTATAGACGTCTATTAGCTCCATTTGATTTAGGACCTCTGTAAGTGCATTTATTTCTTTATCAGGCTTCTGTCTAGATGATCTGTCCCTTGGTGAAAGTGGGGTGTTGAAGTCTCCCACTATCAAGGTGTTGGGATCAATGTGTGATTTAAGTTTTAGTAATGTTTCATTTATGAAAGTGGGCGCTCTTGTATTTGGGGCATAGATGTTCAGAATTGTGATGTCCTCTTTGTGGATTTTTCCTTTTGATGAGAATGTAGTGTCCCTGCTCATCTTTTTTGATTAATTTTGGTTGAAAGTCTATTTTATTAGATATTAGGATAGATTCCCCAGCTTGTTTTCTGGATCCGTTTGCTTGAAAGACATTTTTCCAGCCCTTTACTCTGAGGTAGTGTTTATCTTTGTTGCAGAGGTGCGTTTCTTGGATGCAGCAGAATGTTGGATCCTGTTTTCGCACCCATTCTGTTAGTCTGTGTCTTTTTATTGGTGAGTTGAGTCCATTGATGTTGATAGATAATAGTGACCAATAAATGTTAGTTTCTTTTGTATTGGACTCGGTGGTCTTACTGTGTTTCATTGTTTGTTTTCTTTTCATTTTGTTGGGATATTATCTGTGTGCCATGTTTTCTTGGGTGAAGTTGTTTTCATTGGATTGGAGTTTTCCTTCTAGTATCTTCTGTAGGGCTGGTTTGCTGTGTAGATATTGCATAAATTTAGTTTTGTCATGGAATAATTTGTTTTCTCCATCTATGTTGATTGAAAGCTTTGCAGGCTATAGTAGTCTGGGTTTGACTCTTAGAGTCTCCATGACACTTGTCCAGGCCCTTCTGGGCTTTCATATTTTCTGATGAGAAGTTTGTTGTGATTCTGATAGGTCTACCTTCGTATGTTACTTGGCATTTTTCCCTTGTTGCTTTTAATATCTTTTCTTTGTTCTGTAGATTTAGTGTTTTGAGTGTGATGTGATGTTATGTGTTTCTTTTCTGGTCTAGTCTATTTGGTGTTCTGTAGGCCTCTTGTATATTTATGGACATCTCTTTCTTTAAGTTGGGAAAATTTCTTCTATGATTTTCTTGAAAATATTTTCTGGACCTTGGAGCCATGGAGTCTTTTTTTTCCATCAATTCCTATTATTCTTTTTTTTTTTTCAATTTAATTTTTCTTTTTAGTTACATTTTGTTAACTCTGTGTCCCAGGTGTATCCCGTTCCCTCATTCCCTCCCCAACCCCACACTCCCTCCCTGGTCTCCTCCCTGCCCCTTTCCAAGTCCACTGATAGGGGAGGACCTCCTCCCCTTTCATTTGACCATGTTTTATCAGGTATCTTCAGGGCTGGCTGCAAAGTTCTACTCTGTGGCCTAACAGGACTGCTCCTCCCCTGAGGCGGGGGAGGTCAAAGAGCCTGCCCTTGAGATCCTGTTAGAAATAGTCCTTGTTCCCCTTACTTTGGAAAACTACTTGGTTACTGAGGGACAGATTTCATCTTTTCATAGTGTCTTTGATTTCTTTGATATTTTGTGTTTTGGACTTTTCTGATTTTACTTTTTCTTTGAGAGAAGTATCAATTTCTGCAAGTGTATCTTCAGCTCCAGAGATTCTCTCTTCCATCTCTTGTATTCTGTTGGTGATGCTTACTTTTGTGGTTCCTGATCTTTTCTCCAAGTTCTCCAGCTCAAGGGTTTTCTCAGTTTGTGTTTTCTTTATTGAATCTAATTCTGTTTTCATGCCTTGCACCATCTCCTTCATCTGTTTGAATGTGGATTCCTGTCTCTCTATGATGGTCTCTATTTTTTTGTTCATTTCCTTTCTATATGCCACTAACTTTAACTCTACTTGTGCCTCTATTTGTTTGGCTATGTTTGCCTCTATTTCTTTAAGAATTTTGTCTATTTCTTCTTTCTTTACCTCCATTGACTGGCCAAGTCTTTGAAAGATTTGTTCATTTCCTCTTTAACTGACTGAATTTGCATGGTTATTGTTCTGAGAGAGTTGTTTGTTTCCTCTTTATGAGCCTCAAATAGTTGGGTAAGCATAGCTTTAAAGTCATTTTTCTGTGCTTCTAATGAATTTGGTATCTGTCAATTTTGGGGGTTGCTGGTGAAGTCATGATGTCCTGATTTATGTTGGAAGTGTTCTTTTGCCTACCCCTGGCCATTGGTTTATCTGAAACCTTCCATGTTTGTTTTTGAGTTCTTCAGTTCAGACTGGTACTGTCTCTCTCTGGCTTCTGAAGAGTTCTTCAGGAAGCTGAGA
Organism: Meriones unguiculatus; assembly: GCF_030254825.1. Lineage (NCBI taxonomy): Eukaryota > Metazoa > Chordata > Mammalia > Rodentia > Muridae > Meriones > Meriones unguiculatus. Next base: position 90,299,635 of record NC_083350.1, read on the forward strand.
GAGGTCCGTGTCCTCAGTGTGTGCTGAGGACTAGCTGTACCTGTGGGAGAAAAGTATGCAGGCACAAATGGGGCAAATGCAGGCGCGCGCACGCGCGCGTGTGTGTGTGTGTGTGTGTGTGGTGTTTTGTGTATTTGTGTACATTTGTGTGTGTGTGTGTGTGTGTGTGTGTGTGTGTGTGTGTAAGTGTGCATGGAAGTTTGTCTTCGGGGGACAGAGTGATGGCTAATGTTGAACCCTTGAGTGTGTGGGAGGGGCTCTGCACTGTATGTAGCAGGCGCTAGTGATGGTTGTGGTGCAATTCCTGGCATTAACTGCCTTAATTCCTCAATTGGACCCACAAGTGACTCTCTGTTTCCCCAAGTGGGTATGTGGGTGGGAAGGGTTCGATGCCTGGCTTCTGTTTTAAAAGGATCCTGAATCTGGGGATCTGCAGATTCTCAAGGGTGCTCTCACTCTCAGGCAGGTCACTTGGCAGGGATGGGGTATCTGGGCTCTCTGCTCTCTGGTTTGGCCCTGCTTGTTTGATGTGCTCCACCAGCTCAGTGCTGCTGCCATTGCCAGGTTAGGAGGTCCCGCTGCAGCTGCAGATCTCAAGGTGGTCACATCTGCTGGGATCAGGGTAACCAGGCTCTCTGTTCTCTGGTTTGGCCCTGGTTGGTCTTAAGCTGGAGGGCTGATGTGCCAAGCCAGCTCAGTGCTGCTCCACTGCCAGATTAGGAAGTCCTGCTATAGCTAGAGACTGGGTTGCCAATCCAGATGCTTTCTGGGAAGTCCTGGGGGCTCTCCACTGTGCTCTCCAAGCTTGGGAGGCCCCAGCACCTGATGTGCCTAGTTTGTATGGTGTTTTTGCCTGGTTTTGGTGAGTGTATAGCGTATTCTCTGTCACTGTGGGGTTGGGAGGGCTGTATAGTCAGTGATAGTGATCCTTCAGAGTATGGCGGCTAGCAAACTCAGGCCCTGGGAGGATGGTGCTGCTGCACGTGTCTGGGACTCCAAGACTGGTACTGCTGGCAGTTGCCACTAAAAGGCTAGGAGCTCCTCATAAGCCGCTGCAGACCCCAGGCAGTTAGGTCTGCACTGAGAATCTTGCTGAGACCCCTTTGCGAAGGAGGAGAGAGGTCTGGGGGAGGGAAGCACCAGAGATCAAAGGATCCTTTCTTGCCTTCCCCAAACAATTCCCCGGGTGACCCAAGACCAAAGTTTTCACCTCATTTGATGTTCCCTGTTTTTTAGAAAGCCTCACCGTTGTTTTCCTGGGTTTAGAGGTCCTTCCACTCACCAACACAGCTGTTCAGCTCTTCCACAGCTCAGAAGCTGAGTGTGCTAGTGGCCATCTTGGCTCTGCCCCCTAGTTTGTACTTTTCTAAACAGGCTTTCCTGAGATGTTTCACTGAGTTACTCTTGAAAGCAATAAGTAGTATTCTTTTAGCAAGCAAACACTACTGAATGATGGGTTCTTCTCAGAGACAACAGCGTTGTCTAGATGTAAAAACATATTCCTCTTACAAGGAAGAGGAAGCTATTAGAGACAACCTAGGGAATATGAAATTGTTCATCAGGTCAAAGCCCTCGTTTCACTTCACCAGTTTCCATTTTACTACTCAAATTTCATTCTTTAATGGAGGATGTCCATTAAAGTGTTTGCTTCATCCAAAATACCTATTGAAGTTGCACATGCAGTCTTATTTGCATCTCTATTGCAAGGTACTGGAAATTGTTTAGTGTAATGTCCCAATCTACAGGAGATGCATGACAGCAAAAATGGAGGCTCTATATTCGTTGCATGTCCAGAAGTATTATCGTACTATAAGAAGATACCTACAGGGCTGGAGAAATGATTCAGTGGTTAAGAACACATGCTGTTTTTTGCAGATGACCCACATCTAATTCCCAGAACCTACACTAAGTTTAAAAAAATCCATAGCTACAAATCCAAGAATCCAATTTTCTCTTCTGATATCTGTGAGGTCACCAGGCACATACATGTTGCGCAGACATACAGAAAATCATAACATTCATATAATAAAGCAAAATAAATAAAGAGTATTTATCTATGTTCAGTGTGCATATTTACCTGTCTTAAAAAAGAGAAGGGACCAAGTATTATTCTGTCAACTGAAATTTAAAACTGAAAATCCTGTAACAACAGTGTTATGCTGTAGGTATTCCATGAGGACAACATGCTCAATTTTTGAAGACTAAAGAACAAACAAGTGTAAAAAGAAGTCACATATACTATACATATCAATATAGTTCATTGTAGACTCTATAGATTTCTAGCAGCACACAAAAATATGATTATTATTTAGGACTAAAGGAATTCTAGGTGTGCGTTATTTCTCTCTCAATAGTAGAGCTCATGATGAGCATGAGTGAAGATCTATTCTCAATCCCAGGCACTCAAGAATACAAAAAAAGGAGGGGGGGAATCAACACCCTGGCCCCTGGCAATAGGCAAAAAGACATACTGTTGGTGGTGGTGTTCTAAGGAAGGAGCAGAAGAGATGACAGTTTTTGTTTCTTCCTAGGTTGATGACTGAATTGATGGCCAAAGTTTTTTATGCCCTGGACACATAAAATTCAAATCAAATCAAATATAGGTAGCAAAACATGAGAGGAGGAAGACAGACAGACACGTGTGGATAGCCCTACCAGCCACAGACCTGTATTTCAGCACACTAAACAGGCAGGTCTTAGACACTCGCTGTCACACCACAGCAAGGAAGGAGGATGTCACCAAGAGACTCAACAATCACATGGCCAGCCTGAAGAGGGGGTCACCACAATGTGTATGTGGTGGACAAATGGGAGAAAAAGATAAGTGGTATTAGCATTAAGATAAATGGAATTGAGCATTATGAAGAAAGATAGAACTGGAGACTCAAGTGTTTAGAGAAGTAACTTGTTGTAAGTGGCCAGCCTTGCCACCTAGGGCTATGGTGAGGTCCCAGCAGCAACTGGTACTAAGAGCCATATCTGGGTCTATGACTTTGCAGTGGCAGGGGTTGGTGTTGATGTTTGTTGCTCATATTACCACTAGAGAACAAGGAGACATCAGTGATAAAGGCAGCCAGTGGGGACAATGTGGATGTCCAAGGGCTGTGAAGAATTGGTCCTGCTCCTCACTGGCTGGAGCATTCTGGAGAGATGCTCTCTACCTCTCACCTGAGCAGGCATTGTGCCTCACCCAAACAGCAGAGTGGAGCTGCCCTTTTTGGCAGGGGGGTAGGTGAGCCAGGTCTGAGGGCATGAGTTTGGCAGAGCTGACCCTGTCAGTTGTTTGCCATGGTGTGACATGGTCACAGAGGTGTTGTCCTCCTCCACTACCCCTCATCATCTGGCAGTTGGAAAAGTTGCCCACAGGGTCATGAGAGCTGGGGAGATGTCTCATCCTCATTCAGGGTGCAGCTCTTGGGAGAGAAGACCCTGAAACTCACCTGAGCAGCACAATAGAGCTCGTCCTGGTGGAGTGGGCACAGTGGGCTCTATGAGCGTGAGAGTGCTATTCTGCAGTGATGCATCTCTCCCTGTGCTATCTTCTGTAGAAGGGATAGCTGGCCCCAAGGGCATGAAAGAAGGGGGGGCTACCTTTGTCCCCTCATTGAATGTACTGTTTGGGAAAGCAGGACTTGCACCTTGCCTGGGTAACACAATGGAACTGGCCCTGATGACAAAGGCATGGGTGAGCCAGCCCCAAGGGTGTTAGAGCAGAAGAGATGGCCCTTCCTCATGCTGATGATGACATTGGGTGTCCTAGCAGGAGCAGTGCTAGAAAGTTCACCCTGGTGGTGTACATAAGGGAGCACAAGCATACTGACCAGCTCAGCCACCACTCAGGCTCAGATCTAGGGCTATGAGTTGGCCCACCACAAAATTTATTCCATCTGCAAAGAGTTGGGATACACAAAGGGCCAGTGATACTTATCTAAAGCTGCAGGATCTCTACGACACAGAGTAATAACAGGATAAGTGGTAGGAGTCCCAGTGAGGATCCAATATTGATGGTGTTGCAAAAACCATAGATCTCAACCTAGACTAATGACCTCATTGCAATGAATATTTGCAAGTCAATATGGGTGGACATGGATATTCTGTGGGACATACTGTGACATACTGCAACTTCCATTTTTTCTAAGCTTTGGTTTTGCTTGTTTTTTTTTTTTTTGCTTGTTTGTTTGTATATTTATTATTTGGAGAAAGGTTGCAAGGGTAAAGGGCAGATATGAGGAATGGGTAACTGAGTGGGATTTGGATGTAAAACATACAAAAAAATCAATAAAAGCTTTTTTAAAAAAGGAAATAAAGAAATTTTGTGGTTTCTGGCACAACAAAGTTGATATAAATTTTGTCATCCAGTTTGCTACATTATGAATGTAATAGAAGTCTCAAGTAAAAAAATGTTTTTAATTTTTTCTATGAATAAAAACACAGAAGAAAACATTAAAATTAGAAATATGTCTTATAGCTGGTCTTTGGCTACCTTGTGGGTTCTTCTTTTTTTCACCCTTTTCTACCCTTATTGTTCCACCTTTTCAAATCTCTAACACTAGATAGGAGAGAAAAAAAAAGAATAAAGAGGAAAAGGAAAAGATCCCTGAATAAAGTCAGGGGTTAGAAAATGGGCAATGTTATCATTAGTCTACTTTCTGTTGATTAGGGGTATCAAGATCCTTGGGGCAAGTTTGATCTTCTCCATGAGGATATCTAAATTTTACTTCTTATTATTTCTTCTTTGCACACAACTAATAACAAACCATGACCAACAAGAACCAACAACCACAATACAAACCACTTCTTGGAACCCTAGCACTTATATATCCTCTGAAAAGTTTCCATAATTCCAAGCATCATAATTTCAGAAGCTATCTGCTGCTGGCAAAATCACGCCTCTGCTAGAGCATGAGGCAAATCATAGTCACCTGCTGTGGACAATCTGAAGCATCACCATACCTCAGGTGTGCTGATTAAAATGAAACATATTCTTATATTATTTCTGATATTTTTTTTAAGAAATCAAAATTCTGAGGCTGGGCAAGATGGTGGTGCCGAAGGACTCTCATTCTGAGCAGCAGCACAGCAGGATCAGCACAGTGACCAGCAATCAGAACTCGAGGCCATAAAACACAAGTGATTGTGTTTCCCAGGTGAGAGGATACCCCACAGTGGGGGATTCAATCAGCTTTAACTCACCCTGCTAAACAGCAGAAGAGATCCCGGTTCCACCAGGCACTTGGTCACCAGCCCAGAGCCACACGCCAGCATGATCTGTTCACTATCCCAGACTGAACTGTGGGCCCACAACATCACAGACTGGATTTTCCAGTCGAGAGATAACCCCATGGAGCAGGAAACCATTAAGACCGACCTTAAGTCACCCAGACATCCCCTGGAAGAGACTCGGTTCCACAGGTGCCCCAGGAGCCAGCCTGGAGCCAGAGCCAGGGAATTCAGGCACCTGCACAGAGCCCTGCCTGCACGCCTGATTTGCCACCTCAGATAGAACTGTGGGCTCCAGGGCACCAGAGACTGAGTTTCACTGTCGAGTGCAAACCCACAGGGAGGGAAACAGCTGGTCTGATCTCAGAGCACTCAGCTGATACCACCACCCCAAAAAGGTCTCTGGAAAATTACCCAGTTTAGGCAGACGCGCAGGCTCACAAAGGCCAGAAAGGCAGAGCCACAGGCCGGTGCCTGTGCCTGTGGGTTCTACTAACCACCCCGGACAGAACAGCAGTCCACAAAGCAAAGACTGGGTGTCCCTGGCAGGAGGAAACCCACAGCGGGGGGGGATAATCAGGTCTAATACTCAGGACACCCAGCACCAAAAGACTTTCTGGATTCACGCAGACTCTAGGCTCTAGCTTTCTAATGCAGGCAGGAGCACTGTGCTCAGCCACCATTATTGAGTACCCTTAAGGCACTGGGGCACACAGCTACATCCTCAGACCTACAAAAGCCAGAAAGCCATTACAGCAGCCCTCAGATACTATGCCAAGGATCAATCAATTATCCCTAGCTAAACTGACAAAACTGTGGGAATCCCTGGTCCTTCAAGAGGGCTGCACCCACAGCGTCTTGACCAGAGCAATGCCCGCAGCTGCCATCCCAGACAGGGACACACAGCTTCCAGTCCAGAGTGAGGCACCCAGCCTTCAGACCAGAGTGGAGCCCTCAGTTACCAGCCTCCAGACCAGAGTGGCACCCCCAGGCGCCAATTCAACCTAGGTGCACATTCTCAAGGCCCAAAGCAAAGCACTCAGCTTCTGGCCCAGAGACTTGCTAGGTGGTCCTCTCACATTCCTAGACAAAACTGTGTGCTCCAGGATAACAGACTGAGTTTCCCTGTTGGGAGAAAACCCCACAGCTAGGGAATCAGCAGGTTCTTCAAGAGGACTGACTGTACCTGGAAAACTGTAATAACAGCAGCATCTCACTAAATTTATAACAAGAAACCCAGTAGTGGAGAAGCTGTCTTGAGAACTTCTATGGGTAAGATGAGAGCCCCCCCCCCCCCCACCTAACAAAGACCACGGCTACTACTCAGGTCTATACACCTGAGGTGAGCAGTGGAAATTCTGGAGAAACACTGGCCATACAGTGACCGTACCCAAAAAGTAGAGGACTCCTTCAGAAAAAATCATCTTCTGGCCAAGGGGATTCTCCCTACCTCATGACTCCAGGAAGCACAGAAACTAACAGCCAACACCTAAAACAGCCCAATGGGTAGAGGTCAGCATAAAAGCTCAACCAACAAAAGACAGAGAAATATGGCATCCCTAGAACGCAGCCATCTAGGAGCGAACAGCCCTGGACAACACAGCACAATAGAAAATCAAGAAGATGACCTTACATCTATGCTGATGAAGAGGATAATAGAGGAAACAAATAAAATAAGTAAAGAATTAGAGGAAGATAAAAACAAACAGATCATGGCTATCCATAAAGAAATGGAGGAAGTTAAAGACAAACAGTTTATGGCCATCCATAAAGAAATACCGGAAGATGCAGTCAGACAGTTTGCAGCCTTCAGAGAAGAAATAATTAAATCACTGAAAGAAGTAAAAGAAACACAGTTAAAGGAACTAAAAGAAAAAGAGGAAAATACAATCAGACAGGTGAAGGAAGTAAAATAAAGAAATCAAGACCTGAAGATAGAACTGGAAAAATTAAAGAAAACACAAATGGAGGAAATAAAGGTGAGGAAGAATTTAGGGAAGAAAACAGGAAATACAGAAGTAAGCATAACCAACAGACTACAAGAGATGGAAGAAAGAATCTCAGGTGTAGAAGATACAATGGAAGAAATCAATGTATCTGTCAAAGAAAATGTTAAATCCAAAAAATTCCTGATACAGACCATCCAAGAAATCCAAGACAATATGAAAAGACAAAACCCAAGAATAATAGGTATAGAGGACAAAGAAGACTCCCTTCTCTAAAGCCCAGAAAATATTTTCAACAAAATCATTGAAGAAAATTTACCCAAGTTAAAGGAGAGGCCAATAAGAACACAAGAGGCCTACAGAACACCCAACAAATTTGACAAGAAAAGAAAATGCTCCCGCCACATAATAATCAAAACAGTAAGTATACAGAACAACAGCAACAAAAAATACTAAAAGCTGCAAGGGAAAAAGGCCAAGTAACATATAATGGCAAACCTATTAGAATCACACCTGACTTTTCAACAGCGACTATGAAAGCCAGAAGGGCCTGGATGGATATCATGCAGACACTAAGAGGACACAGATGTCAGCCCAGGCTACTATAACCTGCAAAGCTATCAGTCCTCATAGACAGAGAAAACAAGATATTCAATGACAAAAACAAATTTCAACAATACGTACACACAAATCCAGCATTACAGAAGACACTGGAAGGAAAAATACAACCCCCAAAAATTAGCTTCTGTCAAGAAAAAAAAAAAGGAAAAAATTAACCTTACTACGGTAAAACAAAAAGCAACCAAGCACACAACCTGATGACCACAGCCAACATCAAATTCAAAGGATCTAACAGCCACTGGTCATTAATCTCTCTCAACATCAATGGACTCAACTCTCCAGTAAAAAGACACAGATTAACAGAATGGATACGTAAACAAAACCCAGCAATCTGTTGCATATAAGAAACACACCTAAGACACAAAGATAGACATTACCTGAGGGTAAAAGACTGGAAGACAACTTTCCAAGCAAATAGACCCAAGAAACAAGTAGGAGTAGCCATTGTAATATCTGATAAAATAGACTTTCAACCAAAATTAATCAAAAGAGATGGGGAAGGACACTTCATACTCATCAAGGAAGAATTCCAACAGGAATTCTCATAATTCCTGAGAAGACATCATAATCCTGAATATCTATGCCCCAAATACAAGAGCACCCACATTTGTTAAAGAAACATTGATAACATTTAAACCACATATTGATCCCCACACATTAATAGTGGGAGACTTCAACACCCCACTCTCAACAAAGGACAGGTCAACAAAACAGAAATTAAACAAAGAAACAATAACTCTGACAAAGGTCATGAATCAAATGGAACTCAGAGACATTTACAGAACTTTACACCCAAACACAAAAAAATTTACCTTCTTCTCAGCACCTCATGGAACCTTCTCCAAAATAGAACATATAGTTGGTCACAAAGCAAGCCTCAACAGATACAAGAAGATTGAAATAATCCCTCGTATCTTGTCTGATCACCATGGAATAAAGCTGGACTTCAACAATAACAGAAATAGTAAAAAGCCTACACACACATGGAAACTGAACAACTTGTTACTAAATGACAGCTGGGTCAGGAAAAAAATAAAGAAAGAAATAAAGTCTTCCTAGAACTCAATGAAAATGAAGACACAACATACCTAAACTTGTGGGACACAATGAAAGCAGTGCTAAGAGGAAAATTGATAACACTAAGTGCCTTCAAGAAGAAATTCATGACAGCTCATTAAAGCACCTTAATGGCTCACTTAAAAACCCTAGAAAAAAAAAGAAGCAGACACACCAAGAAGGAGTATATGGCTGGAAATAATCAAATTTAGGGCTGAAATCAATCAAATGGAAACAAATAAAACAATTCAAAGAATCAATGAAACCAAAAGCTGGTTCTCTGAGAAAATCAAGAAGATGGACAAACCCTTAGCCAAGCTAACTAAAAGGCAGAGAGACACCACCCAAATCAACAAAATCAGAAATGAAAAGGGGGACATAACTACAGACACTGAGGAAATCCAAACAATCATTAGGACTTACTTCAAAAGTCTATATGAAACAAAATTTGAAAATCTAAATGAAATGGACAATTTTCTTGATCGATTTGACTTACTAAAGCTGAATCAGGACCAGATAAGTCAATTAAATAGTCCTATATCCCCCAAGGAAATAGAAGTGGTCATCAAAAGTCTCCCATCCAAAAAAAGCCCAGGACCCGATGTTTTCAGCGCAGAATTCTATCAGACCTTCAAAGAAGAGCTGAAACCAATTCTCTTCAAAATACTCCACAAAATAGAAACAGTAGGACCATTATCAACTCATTCTATGAAACCACAGTCACCTTGGTACCTAAACCTCGCAAAGACTCAACAAAAAAAGAGAATTTCATGCCAATCTCCCTTATGAACATTGATGCAAAAATACTTAACAAAATACTCACAAACCCAACCAAGAACACATCAAAGATATTATCCACTATGACCAAGTAGGCTTCATCCCAGGTATGCAGGGGTGGTTCAATATACAATATACGGAAATTCATCAATGTGATCCACCATATTAACAAACTGAAAACAAAACAAAACAAAACAAAACAAAACACATGATAATCTCCCTAGATGCTGAACAAGCATTTGACAAAATCCAACATCCATTCATGTTTAAAGTATTGGAGAGTTCAGGGATACAAGGCACATATCTAAACATACTAAAGGCGATATACAGCAAGCCTATAGCCAATATCAAACTGAATGGAGAGAAACTTAAAACAATCCCACTGAAATCAGGTACAAGACAAGGCTGCCCACTCTCTCCGTATCTCTTCAACATAGTGCTGGAAGTCCTTGCTAGAGCAATAAGACAGTTGAAGGAGAGCAAGGGGATACAGATTGGAAAGGAAGAGGTCAAATTATCACTATTTGCAGATGATATGATAGTATATGTGAGTGACCCCAAAAACTCTACCAAGAAACTCCTACAGCTGATAAACACCTTCAGCAAAGTGGCCGGATACAAAATTAACTCAAAAAAATCAGTAGCACTCCTGTATACAAAAGAAAGAAGGGGTGAGAAAGAAATTAGGGAAACAACACCCTTCACAATAGCCACAAATGACATAAAGTACCTTGGTGTAACCCTAACCATGGAAGTCAAAGACTTGTATGAAAAAAATTTCAAGTCTCTGAAGAAAGAAATAGAAGAAGATATGAGAAGATGGAAAGATATCCCATGCTCATGGCTTGGCAGGATTAACATAGTAAAAATGGCCATCTTACCAAAAGCAGTCTACAGATTTAATGCAATTCCCATCAACTTGTCAACACAATTCTTTACAGACCTGGAAAGAAAAATTCTCAACTTCATATGGAATAACAAGAAACCCAGAACTGCTAAAACAATACTCTACAATAAAAGATCTTCTGGAGGTATCTCAATCCCTGATCTCAAGCTGTACTATAGAGCAACAGTTATAAAAACTGCATGGTACTGGCATGGAAACAGAATGGTGGATCAATGTACCGAACATTAGACACAGAAATAAACCCACACACTTGTAGACACCTGATTCTTGACAAAGATGCTAAAACCATACAATGGAAAAAAGATAGCATCTTCAACAAATGGTGCTGTTCCAACTGGATGTCTACATGTAGAAAAATGAAAATAGATCCATACTTATCACCCTGCACAAAACTGAAGTCCAAGTGGATCAAAGACCTCAACATAAAACCGGACACATTAAATCGGCTAGAAAAAAAAAGTGGGAAATACCCTAGAAGTCATTGGTACAGGAGAAAACTTCCTCAACAGAACTCCAACAGCACAGGCTCTGAGAGCCACAATCAATAAATGGGACTTCATGAAACTGAAAAGCTTCTGTAAAGCAAAGGACACCGTCATCAAAAAAAAGCGACTGCCTGCAGATCGGGAAAGAATCATCACCAAACCTTTATCTGACAGAGGACTCATATACAGTATATATAAAGAACTAAAGAAGCTGAAAAGTAGCAAACCAAGTAATCCACTTAAAAAAATGGGGAACAGAGCTAAACAGAGAATTCTCTGTAGAGGAATATCGAATGGCAGAGAAGCACTTAAAGAAATGCTCAACCTCATTAGCCTCAGGGAAACGCAAATCAAAACAACCCTGAGATTTCACCTTACACACATCAGAATGGCCAAGATCAAAAACTCAAGTGACAACACATGCTGGAGAGGTTGTGGAGAAAGGGGAACCCTTCTCCACTGCTGGTAGGAATGTAAACTTGTACAACCACTCTGGAAATCAATCTGGCACTTTCTCAGACAACTAGGAATAGTGCTTCCTCAAGATTCAGCCATACCACTCATTGGTATATATCCAAAAGAGGCTGAAGTACACAAAAAGGACATTTGCTCAACCATGTTTGTAGCAACTTTATTTGTAATAGCCAGAAGCTGGAAACAGCCCAGATGCCCCTCAACTGAAGAATGGATGCATGGTACATCTATACAATGGAGTATTACTCAGGAATGAAAAATAAGGAAATCATGAAATTTGCAGGTAAATGGTGGGACCTGGATAGGATCATCCTGAGTGAGTTGTCCCAGAAGAAAAAAGACACACACATGGTATATACTCACTCATACATACATACAACATAGAATAAACTCACTAAAATCTGTGCATCTAAAGAAACTAAGCAAAAGAGAGGACCCTAAATAATATGTTCAATCCCCATCCTGAAAGGCAAAGAGGATGGACATCAGAAGAAAAAGAAAACAAGAAACAACCTAGGAATCTGCCATAAAGGGCCTCTGAAATCCTCTGCCCTGCAGACTGTCAAAGCAGATGCTGAGTCTGATGGCCAACTGTCGGGCAGAGTGAATGGAATTTTAGGTAAGAATTGGGAAATAGCAAGAGCTGGAGAGGACAGGAACCCCACAAGGAGAGCAACAGAACAAGAAAATTTGAACACAGGGAATTTCCCAGAGACTCATATTCCAACCAAGGACTATTCATGGAGATAACCTAGAACCCTCACAATGCAACCACTTCTGATGAGAACTGATAGACTAAGATCAGAAAGAAGGAGAGGAGGACCTCCCCTATCAGTGGACTTGGGGAGGGGCATGCATGCAGAAAGGGAGGGAAGTTGGGACCTTGAGGGGAGGAGGGAGGAGCTTATGGGGGGATACAAAATGAATAAAATGTAATTAATAAAAGTTAAATAAAAAATTTAAAAGAAAAGGTACCAAAATTCCACATTTATCACTAGAATTTTAGCATTAATATTCTTCAATTTTAAAGTTTTAATGAATAATGATTAAATTAATATTCTTCTTTAATATAATAATGTCTGCTCCTCCTTTACTAATATTATTTTCATCAGCATTCAGTTCAAAAGCCAATAAAATAACATATTTGTAATATAAAATTTCTTATCAACAGCTGAAATATTTCTTTGGGTCATCCAATTTTTATTTAATTTGTCAACATATCCCAATAGCCTACCTTAAAGTGATTATTCTCTTCATTCTGACAAATATAAACATTTTTATCTTAAACTACGCTAAACATTTATGCCATAAGTACATATGCTGTACTTAATCTATTAACACTTTGTAATAAATAAAACATTACCATTAGTATGTCTAAGAGAAAACTTTTTTAAATTATTATAATTTTTTATTTTTATTAATTACAGTGTATTCCCTTTGTTTCCCACCAGTAGCTCCCTTTCTCTTCCCCTCCCAATCTCATCCTCCCTCCCTCTTTTCCACCCATACCCCTCCCCCAGTCCACTGATAGGGGAGGTCCTTCTTCCCTTTCATCTGATGCTGTTCTATCAGTTCTCATCAAGAGTGGCTGCACTGCCTTCCTTTGTGGTCTGGTAGACCTGCACCCCACTGAGGGAGAGGTGATCAAAGAACAGGCCAATCAGTTTAAGTCAGAGACAGTCCCTACTTCCCTTACTAGGGAATCCACTTGGATATTGAGCTGCCATGGGTAACATCTGTGCAGAGATTCTAGGTTATCTCCATGAATGGTCCATGGTTTGAGTATCAGTCTCAGAAAACACCCCTGTTTCCAGAATTTTTGGTTCTGTTGCTCTCCTTGTAGAGCTCCTGTTCCCTCCAGACTTTTCTATCTCCCCCTTCTTTTGAAAGATTCCCTGCACTCTGCACAAAGTGTGGTTATGAGTCTCAGCATCTGCTTTGATACTCTGCGGGGTAGAGTATTTCAGAGGCCCTCTGTGGTAGGCTCCTGTCCTGTTCCCTGTTTGCTCCCTCTTCAGATGTCCATCCACTTTGCCTTTCTGAATGAGGATTGAGCATATTACCCAGAGTCCTCCTGCTTGATTATCTTCTTTAGTGTACAGATTTTAGTAAGTTTATCCTATATTATATATCTAATATCCACATATAAGTGAGTATATACCATGTATGTCTTTCTGCTTCTGGGATACCACACTTAGTATGCTCTTTTCTAGGTCCCACCATTTTCCTGTAAATTTCATGATTTCCTTGTTTTTAATTGCTGAATAGTATTCCATTGTGTAAACACAATAGTATTCCATTGTGTACCACAATTTCTGCATACATTCCTCAATGAAATGCAAATCAAAATGACCCTGAGATTTCATCTTACACCCATCACAAATGCTAAGATCAAAAAAACTCAAGTGACAACACATGCTACGGAGGATGTGGAGAAAGGGGATCCATCCTCCATTGCTGGTGGGAATGTAAATTTGTTAAAGCACTTTGGAAATCAATCTGGTGCTTTCTCTGACAATTAGGAATAGTGTTATATCAAGATCCAGCTAAACTCCACAAGGAGAGCAACATAACAAGAAAATTTGAACACAGGGAACTTCCCAGAGACTCATACTCCAACCAAGGACTATTCATGGAGATAACCTAGAACCCTGACAATGCAGCCACTTCTGATGAGAACTGATAGACTAAGATCAGAAAGAAGGAGAGGAGGACCTCCCCAATCAGTAGACATGGGAAGGGGCATGCATGCAGAAAGGGGGGAGGAGGGTGTGACTGGGAAGGGAGGAGGGAGGAGCTTATGGGGGGATACAAAATGAATAAAGTGTAATTAATAAAAGTTAAGTAAAAAAATTGCCCCCCCCAAAAAAAAACAAATAAACAAACATGAAATCAGAAAAAAAAAGATCCAGCTATACAACTCCTAGGCATATATCCAAAAGATGCTCAAGTTTTCAACAAGGACATTTGCTCAACCGTGTTTGTAGCAGCTTTATTTCTAATAGCCACAAGTTGGAAACAACCCAGATGCCCTCACCTGAGATATCTTAACAGATAAATTAGAAAAGACCAAATCAGAAAAAGGGAATAAGGGTTAATAAAAGAATCATTATGACTGAAACATAAATATTGAGAGAAGAGCATCAGAGATTCTCAAGGTATTTTTTTTCTCTGAATACTGTTAGTGTTTTATATAAATAAACACATTGTAAGAGTTCTGGGATAATTTCCAAATAGAAAAGAGATTTCTTCAAGTGTATGCATTTTCCCTTAGAATAACACCTTTTGTAATTATTCTGAAGTGGAACAATGCTGAATCCAAAAAATAACACAGGTTGATGATATGATCAAAATGTCTTTGTAACAAGAACTGAAGTATACATGAATAGGGGAACCTTCCTCCACTGCTGGTGGAAATGTAAACTTATACAACCACTCTGGAAATCAATCTGGCATTTTCTCAGACAACTAGGAATAGCGATTCCTCAAGATCCAGCCATAACACTCCGAGGCATATATCCAAAAGAGGCTCAAATACACAATAAGGACATTGGTTCAACCATGTTTGTAGCAGCTTTATTTGTAATAGCCAGAAGCTGGAAACAGTCCAGTTGCTCCTCAACTGAAGAACGGATGCAGAAATTGTGGTACATCTACACAATGGAGTATTACTCTGCAATGAAAAATAAGGAAATTATGAAATTTTCAGGTAAATGGTGGGAACTGGAAAGGGTCATCCTGAGTGAGCTGTCCCAGAAGCAGAAAGACATACACGGTATATACTCACTCATATAGACATATAACATAGGATAAACCTACTAAAATCTGTACATCTAAAGAAAACTAATCAAGAGAGAGGACCCTGACTAAAACGCTCAATCCCCATCCTGAAAGGCAAACAGGATGGACATCAGAAGAAGAAGAAAACAGGAAACAAGTTAGGAACCTGCCACAGAGGGCTTCTGAAAGGCTCTGCCCTGCAGAATATCAGAGGAGACGCTGAGACTTATGGTCAACTGTTGGGCAGAGTGCATGGAATCTTATGTAAGAAGTGGGAAATAGTAAGATCTAGAGGGGACAGGAACCCCACAAGGAGAGCAACAGAACCAGAAAATTTGAACACAGGGGTCTTCCCAGAGACTCATACTCCAACAAAGTACCAGGCATGGAGATAACCTAGAACCCCTGCACAGATGTAGCCCATGGCAGTTTAGTGTCCCAGTGGGTTCCATAGTAATGGGAAGAGGGACTGCCTCTGACATAATCTGATTGGCCTGCTCTTTGATCACCTTCCCCTGAGGGGAGAGCAGCCTTACCAGGCCACAGAAGATGACAATGCAGCCACTCCTGATGAGATCTGATAGACTAATATCAGAATGAAGGAGAGGAGGACCTCCCCTAACAGTGGACTAGGGGAGGGACATGTGTGAAGAAGGGGGAGGGAGGGTGGGACCAGGAGGGGAGGAGGGAGGGGCTTATGGGGGGATACATAGCGAATAAAGTTTAATTTAAAAAATAAATTAAAAAATAAATATTCATATATGCATGCAATAACTCTTAGTGGAAAAAAAGAAGTCCCAAATTTAAAGAACACCAGAAAGATTTAAATGGAAGAGTTTTGAGGAAGGAAAGGGAAAGGAGAACTGTATAATTATATTAAAATCACAAAAATAAAATAATTAAAATAAAAAGTAACTACCTGGGAGAGGTAACCCTATTAAGCTTTGAAGAGAAGATGTAATTGTATAGATAAATAATTATTAGAAGGAAATTTTTAAGTCAACAGGAGGAAGGGCAGAAATTTACAGTCACAGCCACAAGTTGCATTAGGACAGTAATGCTAGAGATCCAAAGATACAGCAGGCACAAAATATGAACAAAAACCAAGGGTCTCCATATCTATTTGTATTTTATGCTTTATCACACTACATAAAATTGATTCAACAAGAGTGTTTCACATTGTCTCCATATTATATGAATTTATAATCCTCATGGCTTAATAAACTGATATATTAAACTAATATTAAAAACAATTTTAGTATATACTCACCTATAAGTGTATATTAGACATATAACATAGACTAAACATACTAAAATCTGTACTCCTAAGGAAGCTAAACAAGAAGGAGGTCCCTAAGGAAAATGCTCAGTCATCATTCAGGTCATCATCCAGGGCAAACAGGATAGAAGTTGGAAGCAGGAGAGAACAGATAACAGGACAGGAGCCTACTACAGAGGGCCTCTGAAAAACTCTACCCAGCAGGGTAAAGAAGCAGATACTGATACTCATAGCCAAACTTTGGGCAGAGTGCAGGAAATCCTATTGAAGAAGTGCCAATAGAAAGACCTGGAGGGGATAGGAACTTCACAAGGAGACCGAGAGATAAAAAAACAACCTGGGCCCAGGAGGGCTTGCAGAAACCTATGCTCCAACCAAGGACCATGCATGAAGATAACCTAACACCCCTGCTCAGGTATATCCCATAGACAGCTCAGTATCCAAGCCTGTTCTTTAGTAAGGGAACCAGGGGCTTTCTTTGACTTGAACTCAGTGGCCAGCTCTTAGATCACCTCCCCCTGAGGGGAGGGGTGCAGCTTTGCCAGGCCACAAAGGAAGACATTGCAGCCAGTCCTGATGAGACCTGATAGGCTAGGGTCAGATGGAAGGGGAGGAGGACCTCCCCTATCAATGGACTAGGGGAGGGCTATAGGGAAAGAAAAGGATGGATGGGGGACTGGGAGGAAGTGGAGAGGGAACTACATCTGGGATACAAAGTGGATAATTGTAATATATAATAATAAAGAAATAAAAGCAATTTTGTTGACTTTTAATTTAATGCTACTGTGAAAAAAAAAACTTGGAGAACTCCATTTATTTATTTTCATTCATCTGAGACCAATTTCTTCCTCCATAATTTTTTTCATGGCATTTTTCACCTCTGTATGTAAATTAGAGGATTGAGCAAAGGTGTCCCAATTGAATAAAATACAGCTATCATCTTGTCCATAGGAAATGTGGTCGCAGGACGTGTGTATATAAATATACAAGGTT
This sequence comes from Meriones unguiculatus, assembly GCF_030254825.1. Lineage (NCBI taxonomy): Eukaryota > Metazoa > Chordata > Mammalia > Rodentia > Muridae > Meriones > Meriones unguiculatus. The sequence continues at coordinate 90,317,173 of NC_083350.1, forward strand.
CAAAGAACAGGATGACCACAATAATGTGAGAGACGCAGGTGGATAGGGCTTTTCTCCTCCCTTCAGCACTGTGGTTTCTTAGGGAAAGAAGAATAATGACATAGGAGATCATCAACATGAGGAAACTCACTGTACAAAAGGCTCCACTGTTGGACACAAGAAACAGGTTGATCACATGAACAGGCAAGTTTCAACAGTGGCTGCAAGTCACAAAAGTAGTGATCTCATTGGGACCACAGAAGGGTAAACTCAAGGCCAGAAATATCTGAACTAAAGAATGTACACAGGATCCCACCCAGGCTATGGCCACCAGCACCCCACAGACCCATTGACTTATGATGGTCATTTAGTGCAGGGGCTTACAGATGGCCACATAGTGGTCAATAGCCATGAGGATGAGGATAAAGGTCTCCAGGCAGCCAAAGAAATGAAGTGTAAAGACTTGGAGTATACACTCATTGAAAGAAATAGAGGTCTCCTTCGGCAGAGAATCCACAATTGTTCTAGGGCTATAGTTGTAGAAAAGCAGGTGTCAGACAAGGATAAATAGAACAGGAAGAAGTACATAGGACTCTCAAGGGCCTGGCTTGTCTTGATGGTAGCAATGATCAGCAAGTTACCCAATAATGTCCCCATATAAAAAAGTAAAAACACAACAAATAGGATTTTCTTCTTAAAAGGATCCTGTGTCAAACCAAGTTGAATGAACTCAGTCACATTGTTACTCAGTCACATTGTTTCATTTGATCAGAAGTGGTGAACAGTGAGATACCTTTTCTGAAAAAAAAAAAAAAAGACATTCATTTTGTGGGTGATATGTGATGCTATGGAGCATTTTAAGAAAAAGTAAGTAACCCCTATTAATCATATTCTGTCTGTTATTTCTTTAATAAGTGGTTCAGCACTTCTTCCTAAATTTTAGTGACCATTTATATTCATTGTTATGAGTACCAAATATGGTTGGGAATAAATTCCCATTGAACTCTTCAAACACAAATCCCTGTTATCACAATTATGATTAATTTTACAACTCAATGTACGTGAGTAACAATATGTGATCTGTTGTATTTTTATCATTAACTTTAGTTTTTACATTCAATTAACAATAAAGCATCTAGTTCATATTTGATTGTCTTGGGGTTTCATGAAAGAAATAGTGAGTTGCCTATCACTACCACACCATAAGGAATAACATATATTTCTGACACATCATTATGCACGCTTTTGCAGAAATGATCATATATATAATATTTGAAAACTCTGCAAAGGTTCTTTCATACAGCTAGTATAAAAATAAGAAAAATAACTATTTCTAACTTTTAAATAATCTTAAATGTTATACTTACTACTTGACATATTCACTGAATCGGAATAATGCCTTTTAGTAGCTAGAAATATTAATATTACCAGTTTTAATTCATGTTTTTTTGTAATAGAGCCACATTTTAGAGCAGTAACAGCCCAGTGATTACATCTGAATATGAAAACGGCAGATATAATTGTTCAATTGTTACTGTGTTGATGAAAGTTTTTATTCGCATGTTTAGATCATCTGACAGAGAACTAGAAGGTGGATAGAATCCCCAGTAGTTTTTTTCTAGTAGTTTTTAATCTGTAAACACAACGTTCTTGGAACAGAGTAGTAATACAGAAACAAAAGGAAGATGTTGTTTTGCAGAAGAGGAAAAGTAAATGATAAGTAATTGGCTCTTTATTCAGTTTGTGTCTACCTCAAAAGTCAATTACTTATTTTTAAATACTACTTTAAATAAAAATTAACGTAATACTATAATCATAATTTTACTGTTAAAAACAGAGCTTTTTCATGAATTATTTCTTGTCAAAATAGTTAGATGACACATATAGTCAGTAATACGTAAATTGAAGTGAAATCTATTTACATGCCACGTTAAAGGCCTATGTATCCCACTCACATAGTCACAGCATGATGTTGAAAGCTGTTAGCCAAAGTAAGGAATATAACAGACAAGAGAGACACAAAATTATCCTCATATGCATTTACATTTTTCTTTTAGCAAATTTTCTTCTTATTCATAGGCTTGAGATGCCTTTTGTTTTCTATAAATGAAAATACCCATGGAGAATTCCCAGAATAAAGTTATTCACTGTAGATTTTGCGATCTTTGGCAAGGATCTTAAGGTACAGGAGAACTGAGTTGTTCTGTTAATTATTCAAATGAGGCTATACTTTCATTTGTGGTATTAGAATCCTCCATATTTGTACATGAAAATGGCATATGTTTTGTGGGCATAGAAAAATGCATTTACCTCACATCATTTTGGATACTCCTTGGAAAATATAATGTTTTAGGTGTTTCTAAGACAAGCTCATTAACCTCAAACACATACTCAGCATTTTTTACATAAAGAATTAAAAGCACTGGATTTAATAAACTTGGTCAAAGTTATGGTTTTTTATCAAACATTTAATCATTATTTTATTTTTATCAATAGTTTATTATTATTATTATTATTTACATTTTATTAACTCTGTATCCCAGCTGTATCCGCTCCCTCATTCCCTCTGAATCCCACCCTCCCTCCCTCAGCTCCTCCCTGCCCATTTCCAAGTCTACGGATTTGGGAGGACCTCCTCCCCTTTCATCTGACCCTATTTTATCAGGTATCTTCAGGGCTGGCTGCAAAGTCCTCCTCTGTGGCCTAGGAGGGGTGGGGCCTTGAGGGGTGGCGAGGTCAAAGAGCCTGCCATTGAGTTCCTGTCAGAGATAGCCCCTGTTCCCCTTACTATGGGAAACCAATTGGTTATTGAGCTACCATGAGCTTCGTCCAAGCAAAGGTTCTAGGTTATATCCATACATGGTCCTTGGTTGGGGAAACAGTTTCAGAAAAAACCCTGTGCCCAGATATATTTGCTCCTTGTGGAGCTCCTACCCTATCCCCGTCATACTAACTCCCCTTCTGCTGAAGGTTTGGTTATGAGTCTTAGTATCTGTTTTGAAAAGCTGCTAGGTAGAGTCTTCTGCAGTAGACTCCTGTCATAAGTCCAATGCACATCCCATTTGTCTTTCTAAATAAGGATTGATCATCTTACCCCGTGTCTGCTTTCTTGTTTATCTTCTTTAGGCGTATAGACTTCATTATGTTTATCATATCTTGTAGGTCTATATAAGCGCGTATATACCATGTGTCACGAGTGCTTAATTATGCCGGAGGACTTTAACCAAGACGCCACAGAGGGTGGCAAGGTATTGATAAGAGCCAACGCCAGAATGATTTTTGAATGCTGCTTTAATCACACTAATCACACAGATATCTAACAGTTGCCTAGCTCATTATACATCCTATGGGGAATACAAGCTGGCCACAGGTACGGACTCGGACACTTTTGCCTCTGGCTTCAGCTGTCTTCTAGGTCCCGGAACTTCGCAGTTCCAGCCGGACCTCAGATGCATCTTCTGATGACTTGATAGGCCTCAGAGCTTCTTTGCTCCAGCCAGACCTCAGATGCAAAGAAAGCTGCGGTTTCTCGGGAGCTGCCTTCCATGGCCGGTCTGATAAGGTAGGTGGTCCTTTCAGAACCGGTTTGTTAAGGTGGTCTGGGCTTTTCAACAAGCCATTCAGGAATTGGCTGGTTAGTGGCGGTCTTTCGGTGTACTCACCAAAGAGTCTGGCCTGCCGCACCTGTGTAGGCTCAGGCTGCATTTTTATACACTTTTTGGGGAAGAGCTTTAACTTATCATTCTTTCACATGCACGCAACACACATCAGCTGCCTTAAGAGCAGTCTTAGTTACTATTACTACGAATATCTTTTTTTTTTAATTCAGGAGAGTTTATTGATTATATTCGACAAAACCATTACTACTCATATAGAAGAAACAACAGGAGCCCTTCCTTACTCTATACACAAATTTTCATCCTTAATAGACTGAAAATTAAACAAAAATAGTATTTCTGGAACAAATTATAAAGTAATATTTTCAGAACCTGAGATGATAGAGCATTCTTCAGTTAGACAGAAATATCTTATCTATTCTTGACAACTCTGCTGTCTTACAAGCTCTCAATGTTTTAGGGGAGTTGCCCAGTCACTGTCACCAAAAATGTCTCTTAACTTTGCTCCTGACAGCTTTGCTGTCTTACAGGCTCATTCCACCATGTTTGTCTTTCTCCTCCTGGGATACTTCACTCAGGATAATCTTTTCTCGATCCCACCATTTGACTGCAAATTTCATGATTTCCTCATTTTTGATTGCTGAGTCAATAGTTAATCAATAGTTAAAACCATCTTTCTCCCTGGTTTATATAGAGCTCAATTTATAGCTCTCATGACCGTCTTGACATTTTGAGACTCAGTTTTTTTTTTTTAAATGCAAGTAAATTTTTAATAAGGATTCTTTTTTGCAATAAGAAAACTAATCTCTGATTTGTAAAAAGGCTTTTCCTCATAAGTTTTGTTGTAAGTACCTACATTGTTGTACTAATGTAGGTACTTGTATTGCAATTGTCTAAATAGTTCTTTAATTTCATTCTTGGAATAAATCTGTAGGGAATCTTTGCTCACAAGATAATCATGTTCCACTATAGCAAACTCAATATCTTGAATATATGAACACCTAAAAGTTTAAATTGAACATTATCTCTTACTTCTCAAAATGCAATACTTAGAGCTGGGGTTGTGGTTCAATGCACAAAGTTCTTGCTGGGTATGAGGATCAGACTTCAGATCTCTGCCATGTAAAATACTAAACATGATGGAATGTACTTATAATCCAAGAGCTAGTCATTGGACATAGAGAAAGCTCAGGACTCACAGCCTGACTCACAGCAATTACAGAAGTACCGAACTTCATAATATTGGAAGCAATTGAAGAAGCCACCCTGATGTCAACTTCTGGCCATTACACATGAGCAGACACATAACCACACACACTTATACCTTAAATTTAGTATTGACCTAATTATTTTATTGATTTTTTTAAACTTTAAATCATATTCAAATCCCGAGTTTGCTTGGAGTTTCTATCCACTATGAAATTAATGTGGAAGTCGTAGGGAAAGCAAGAAAATATGATTCTAATTTATTATTTTTTTAAATCCCAAGATTTAAATAACTTGTGAATTAACAGTAAGGATTATATCATAATATGTTGTGTTTTAAACAGCACCATGCTGATATTACTGGGACTCTGGCACCCACAAAAGGAACATTTTCAGAATCTGGCATGGTGTTTACCAGGAATAACCTTGGCATTTTCACATCCTCCCGATACAAATCAACTCTTGTGTGGATATCTGTACATACAACCCTATGTCTATTTCCATTCCAGAACTGTTATGTTTTTCAGCAGGCTCTGAAAGGAATCTAGTATGAAAACTCTGTTTCACTGGTCTGAAAACAGAGCAGTGTTGGAGAGACCCAAGGATCGCTTTAAGAGATCAACACAACAGTAAACAGAAAATGAGATGATGATGCTGTAAGTGATGGAAAAGAGCTGAATGCAAAACAATGCAGAAAGGACTAGAAAAGAAAAAGTTGACCAGAAAGTGTGGTGATTTTTCCCTAGCATGATGCTACATGTGTCATGAGAAGTGTCTCTGCCTATCTATCTTCTAGAGAACCCCTACACCCCACATCCCTACGTCCCTATCTTTTCTAATTTGGCTACTCTGCCTATCTATCTTCTAGAGAATCCCAACTCTCCTTTGATTCTTAAGAAGAGGTTACCATTTTCACTGAAGAGAAAAGGAGCTTTTATTTATCCATAGAAAAACAGAGTATTTCTCTGGGAGTTTTAATCCTTCTCATTGCCCAAAATAAAGAGTGATTTTCTTTCTTCCTGGTAAAATGATATGTCGAAATCAGCTTGCTTGAGGACTCATTATATGCTCCACAGCTTAACCTAGTCACTGTACAATATGTTTCTTAACTAGCATAAAATTAATATGTAGTTATTCTTCCTTTTAAATATTACTAACCAGAGGACAGGATCATTGTATACAGGCAAGAGTAAAGCTAGTTTTTTCAGTTAAAAAAAAAAACACAAAAGAGTCAAGGACAGCACAAAGAGAAAACAAAAAACAAAACCAAACAAACAAAAACATAAAATCAATTAACCTGGACTCAGACAGACTTACAGATACTGAACCCACAATCAAGGAACCTGAATGGGTCTGTCCTAGGCCCTCTGTGTATGTCTTATGGATGCATAGCTTGTTCTTCTTTTGAAACCCCTAACAGTGGGAGCAGGGACTGTCTATGACACTTTTGTCTACTTTTGGGATGTTTTTTCTCCTACTAGATTGTCTCATCCATCTTTAATATGACAAAAGATGCTTAGTTTTATTGTAATTTGACATGTCATATTTGGTCAATATCTCTGGGATGCCTACCCTTTTCTGAAGAGAAACAGAGGAAGAATGTATTTGGGGCAGAGACTGGAAGGAGAAGAGAGAGGGGAAACTGAGATCTGGGTATAATATATGAGAGAATAAATTAAAATTTTAAAACAAAAATCATAAAAAAACAAACAACAAAGATTGACTAGGGACAAATACTGAATAAAAAGAAAGACTTTTACCTCAAAGTATTTTCAGAATTACCCTTTCTATTCTTAAAACATTTTCTCCTTTAGTATATATTCAAATTTATATACCATTAATTCATGCTATTATTAAATGGATTACATGTTACATATATTATGATTACAGTCTTCTTTTAAATATTTACTGTCACATTCTTGAAATGTAGTTGTTCACTTTCCAAACAAATCTCAGATATGAATGAATTACAGATTATACAAAAAATTATGATAATGAAGAACTGTGGGGAAAGTACAGTATTCTATTTAAGTTTGTCAGTTAGAGATGGAAAAACAGGCTTCCTCCAGAAGACTTAGCAAGGTGCCTAGTCTTTGCTCATCCTCCATTTATAGTAGATAAATCACGAAAATCTCCTCTCCGTTTCTGGCTCTTAGTAATATCAAATCTAATTCCACCACCTCAAAAGTAAAGCATTTGAAAATCATTCTACACTCTCCTGTATCAATGAACTTTAGTCAAGTTCAACTTCTGGAACATATCCTGTCTTCCCACTATAATGGCTTTTCACAAACATAGTGTAGGCGTTTGTCAACATCAAAGATTTTTTTTATCCAAATCGTTGTATTTCACTCAACTTATTTTCTTTATAATAGTCAGTTTTTAAAAGTGTTGAGTTATATATTTCCATAACCTTGCTCATATGATGTCAAAATAAGGCTTATTTAGGACAGTAGATATAGTAAAATACACTAAATTAACTTGTAATAATGATCTGAGCTTAAAAAGCAAAAATCTGTCACTTACCAGCAATAAGACTCAGCAAGTTAACACTATTGTCTGTCCATTGCCCTTTGAAGGCAGCTTTTCCATAAAGTACTACGTAAATCAATTTTTTTGCATGCCAAGGAGAATTTTAAACTCATAATGGTATAACATATCAATATTCTAAAAGAAATTATTCCCTAAAATTACCATTATTTTTGCAGATGAGAACTTAATGATATAAATTTAATTTTGCATTCTGCTTAGCCCACAAGAATATCAAGGCAACCCATATCTCACTGGAGAACAAGATGAAAACCAAGACATGATGGTTAGAAGTTTCAGAGAGACCACGAAGCAAGAAATACAAGTGGATGATGAAGAGCTTAGTAGAAAATAGGAAATAATAATATCATTATTGAAAAAAAAATGGATAGTGAAAGAATATTACTGCTCTCACTAGTGTCTTAAGTTATCATGAAAGGTGTTAGTAGATAAGCCTTTGAGCTCTTATAAAATATTGTGTTATATTTTCTCATTTTACTTATTTTATTGTTTATTTAATGTTTATACAATATATATTAATCATGTTTTCCCCTACAATCTTCTCCCAGATCCTCCACAACTTCCTACTCACCAAACTTCATGTTCTTTCTCTTTCAAACGAACACTCAATAAAAATTGTCAAAAAAAAAAGTAAAACAAAAAGTCCTCCAAAACACATAGTTCTTTTCGCATTAGTTCACTACTCCTGGGAATGGGGTTTGCCCAAAGTGTGGTTGATATTTACAGTGGCACTGTATTGGGATGAATTTATTATCCCTTTGCAGTTGGTATGGATTACATATAGCTTTTTGGTTATGGGTGGAAACCAGTATCCACTTTCTCTTCTCAGTGATGAGACCCCATATGACTTGAACTTGTGCATGCATGTCCTAACCACTCTCATACGGTCTCTATGTGTTCATTTGTGGATCAGCCTATGGTTTCTGAAAGACTCTGTTACCTTGGATTCACCTATCATCTCCGGTGCCTACAAATTTTCCACCTCCTTTTCCTTATGGATCTCTGACCTTTGAAAGTAGATGTTTGATGAAAGAATTACATTTGTGACTGAGTGCTCAAAACTTTTCACTCTTTGCATTTGTTACAGTTGTCGATCATTGTGTTAATTTCCATTCAGAGCAAAATGTAGCTTCTCTAATGAAGGTTGATCAAGGCACTTTCTATGACTACCATAAAAGTCATAGGAGTCATTTCATTGCTATTCTCCTTTAGCAAAATAACAATTGTAGGTTTTCCCCATGGTCTATGACCTCAGGTTCTCAGTCATTTTACCAGTGTCAAAAATGGACTCCATTTCACCGAGTGTGACCTTAATATATTTTTTTAAAGTGGTAGAAAGAAGCTAAACAACAAAGAAGACCCTAGGGAAGATGCTCAATCCTCATTCAGAAGGACAAATGTGAAAGACATTGGAAACAGGAGAAGATAGGGAACAGGTCAAGAGCCTACCACACACTGTCTCTGAACGACTCTATTGATTGAGGTATTGAAGCAGAGACTGAGATTCATAGCCAAACTTTGGGCAGAATGAATGGAATTTTATGAAAAAAGGGGGAGATTGAAATACCTGGAGGGGACAGGATTTCCAAAAGGAGATCCACAGAGCCCCTCCCCCCCCCAAAAAAAAAAAAACAAAAAAACAACTGAGCCCTGCGGGACCTGATGAGAATGATAACCCAACCAAAGACAATGAACGAAGAGGACCTAAAACCCTGGCTCAGATGTAGCCCGCAGACTAAGTTTCCATGTGAGGTCCTGAGAAAGGGAGGCAGGGACTTTCTCTGGCATGAACTCAGTGGCAGGCTCTCTGATCAGCTGTGGGGGAGCAACCTTGCCATGCCACAGAGGAAGACAATACAACCAGTCCTGATGAGATCTGATAGGCTAGGCTCAGCGGGAAGGGGAAGAGGTCCTCCCCTATCAGTGGACTAGGGAGGGGCATAGGGGGAGAAGAGGGAGGGGGTGAAATTGGGAGGAGAGGAGGGAGGGGTCCACAGCGGGCATACATATTGAATAAACTGTATTAAATGATAATAATAAAAATGTAAATGTGGTAGGTTACTCCAATAATATTTGGGCCGTTATTGCACCAGTATTTCTTGATAAAATCTAAATCAGGAAAAGCTTTAAAATCTAAATCAGGAAAATCTAAATCAGGTAATACAATGAAAGTGGAGTCTGTTCCCTGTTTACAAACATATTCATCCAAGAACTTCAATTTAATTTAATTTATACTTAAAATTATTCTGAAGAATAAAATGCACAATAAGAAACTATGTAATTTTGTATCTTTTCAATTTAATTTTGTTAGTTTTAGTAACTCACATCATTAAAAATTACTTGAACAAATTTATTGAAAATTTTATTTCATGAAATATTTTCTGAATATTTTATATAACTATTCAAATTATAATTTTAATTTAATAGTTGTTCCATAATGTAGGAATTAACAAGAGAATTTCAAATACAAGGAACTAAAGTTCACAGGCATAAGCAGATTACACGCTTATGAAGTTATTACTGAGATATTCACTAGTGCTCTGTGGTTTTCTGTTTACATATGCTTTCTTTACTCTAACTAAAATGAAAACTAGATAATTCTAGAAAGTAATTGTGACTATAAAATGTTTTTCAGTCAGTAATAAATGGTACCCAAGTTAAATAGTAGTAAGGCAATGAAACCCTGAGATCCAGGTCACTATGTTATACACAAATGAAAATGTTCACTAGAAAGAAAAATATGTTTAAAATTGTAACTTTCCTGTTAGTGATACCACTTAGCAAGAAAAAGAGCTTGCCACCAAGCTTGACAATATGTTTGATCCCTGGAACTCAAATGATAGAAAGAAAGAATTATCTCCTGAAATGTCATTCTTTGACTTACACATCTATGTAATATTTTTGTGGCACACTCCCCTTACTCTCTCCAACACACCACACATGAGAGAGGGAGAGAGAGAAAGAGAGAGGAGGGAGAAAGAAAGGCTGTAAATAAGTGTAATTTTTTCCCTGCTTAGTAACTTTATTAATTATTTGGAAATTACATACAATGCAGCCTGCTCACACTTGCTTTCTATTCCTTCCAGGTCTATCCTCCCACTTTTGCACCAGTCTCTCCTAAAAACCAAGTCTAATTTATGTTGCTTCTAAACTAATTGGTCCTGTTTCATCCCATGGCCCTCTTCCCCCTCTCAGGAGCTACATTTCAGCCTCTTTTTTTTTTAATTAAATTTTTATTTTTTTTTATTTTTTATTTTATTATTATTTTTTTATCAGTTACATTTTATTAACGCTGTATCCCAGCCGTGTCCCGATCCCTCATTCCCTCCCAGTCCCTCCCTCCCTCCCTCATCTCCATCGTGCCCCTTTCCAAGTCCACTGATAGGGCGGACCTCCTCCCCATTCATCTGATCCTGTTTTATCAGGTATCTTCAGGACTGGCTGCAAAACCCTCCTCTGTGGGCTAACAGGACTGCTCCTCCCTTCGGGGGTGGGGAGACCAAAGAGCCAGTCATTGAGTTCCTGTTAGAAATAGTCCTTGTTCCCCTCACTTTGGGAAACCAATTGGTTACTGAGCTACCACAGGCTACATCTGAGTGGAGGTTCTAGGTTATATCCATACATGGTCCTTGGTTGAATGTCAGTCTCAGAAAAGACCCTGTGCCCAGAGATATTTGGTCCTTGTGGAGCTCCTATCCTTTCCCCATCAGACTAACTCCCCTTCTTTCTTATGATTCTCTGTACTCTGCCAAAGGTTTGGTCATGAGTCTTTGCTTTGAAAACACTGCTAGTTAGAGTCTTTCAGATGCGCTCAGTAGACTCCTGTCATACGTTCAATGCACATCCCATCTGTCTTTCTAAACGAGGATTGATCATCTTACCCCATGTCCGCTCAATTGATTATCTTTTTTAGGTGTATAGATTTCATTATGTTTATCATATCTTATAGGTCTATATAAGTGAGTATATCCCATGTTTGTCTTTCTCCTCCTGGGATATTTCACTGAGAATGATCTTTTCTAGATCCCACCATTTGCCTGAAAATTTCATGATTTCCTCCTTTTTGATTGCTGAGTAGTATTCCATTGTGTAAAAATACCACAATTTCTGTACCCATTCCTCTGTTGATGGACATCTGGGTTGTTTCCAGGTTCTGGCTATTACAAATAAAGCTGCTATGAACATGGTTGAGCAAGTATCCCTTTTGTGTACTTGAACCAACTTTGGGTATATACCTAGCAGTGGTATAGCTAGGTCTTGAGGAAGCACTGTTCCTAATTGTCTTAGAAAGCGCCAGATAGCTTTCCAGAGTGGTTGTACCAGTTTACATTCCCACCAGCAGTGGAGGAGGGTTCCCCTTTCTCCACAACCTCTCCAGCATGTGTTATCGCTTGAGTTTTTCATCTTGGCCATTCTGATGGGTGTAAGGTGATATCTCAGGGTCGTTTTGATTTGCATTTCCCTGATGGCTAATGAGGATGAGCATTTCTTTAAGTGTTTTTCTGCCATTCGATATTCCTCTGTCGAGAATTCTCTGTTTAGCTCTGTTCCCCATTTTTTAATTGGATTACTTGGTTTGCTGCTTTTCAGCTTCTTTAGTTCTTTGTATATTCTGGATATTAGTCCTCTGTCAGATAAAGGGTTAGTGAAGATTCTTTCCCAATCTGTAGGCAGTTGTTTTGTTTTGATGACGGTATCCTTTGCTTTACAGAAACTTTTCAGTTTCATGAGGTCCCATTTTGGTGCTGGACCAACTGGATGTCTACATGCAGAAAAATGAAAATAAATCCATATTTATCACCCTGCACAAAACTAAAGTCAAAGTGGATCAAGGACCTCAACATAAAACCAGATACCCTAAATCAATTGGAAAAAAAAGTGGGGAACAGCCTAGAACTCATTGGCACAGGAGACAACTTCCTGAACAGAACACCAACAGCACAGGCTCTAAGAACAACAATCATTTCAGCCTCTTTATTACAGTTTTTAAGAATATCTGGACTGTTGCTTCTTTTTGGGAAGAAGGGATTGTCACAGAAGCTTTCCATGTCTCCCATTCTTAGTTATGAGTCTGCAGTCATCCTTAGCACTGCAAAGGAAGCTTCCTTACCCATAACAGTGCCAGCAGAACAGATTTTGGACTTTAACATGGTTTCCATTGGTAGCATGATCAAGGACATCAACTTGAGCCTCTGGGGGTGGCAGCACAAACCACAGACTTCAACATGGCCTCCAGCAGCAGCAGAGACTAAAGACATCAGCTTGGCTGCCTATGACAGCATGGATTGTGAAAGTCTTCTGAGAAGAAAATGAACCATTCTGCTCTCATATATCTCATTGTTGCTCAGAGTCAGGGTAATTGCACAGTTTAAAGTATAACTTTCCAGTCAGTGTTAAATATCTTCACTTGGAGTTTGCCATTTAAAAATATTTTAAATCATGTGACTGGGTGAAATCTCTTAAAGAAAAGTTACAGAAAGAGGAAATTAACAGCAGTCTCTCAGCTTTTACCAACATATAAAGGAATTCCCAAAGAAGCACAAGAGTTCTTTAAAGAATCATGATTATAAGTGGCTGGAAAGATCGCTCAGTGGCTGCTTTTCCAGAGGCCCTGCCCTCAATTTCCAGCATACATATGGCAGCTCACACCTGTCTGTAACTCCAGTTCCAGGGCTTCTGACACCATCGTACATATATACATACAGGCAAAACACCAATGAATGTAAAATAATAATCAATTATTTATTAAAAAATAAAGTTTAAAAAAGAATAATAAAAACCAGCCTGGGATAATGTAAATGTTGAATGCCCTCATGATAGAGTATAATTTTCCTCATGCTGTACTGTGGATGGCAGTATCCACAAAGAAACTGTACATAGTTAGAACTTTGTGGACATTTGTAGGGTTTTCTTTTCTACATAGTGTTTAAACATTCTTGGACGTATGTCCAGACTATTTAAGGATGGTGATAAGAACTGTCTCAATAGGTCCTAAATGTTCACATCTAACAACACTTTCATTTCAGTTTGAATAATTGAAATCATTTAGTATTGTTTTCACTATTAATTCATTACATTTTGATTATTTAAAAACAATTCTATTACCCTTTCAGAAAAAAAAATTTGATTACTATGAGCAGCACAACCATAAGCATTTAAAAAATATGTATCTTATGAATACAGTTTGTAGACTGCAATACATGACAACATGCAACTGCCTAAGGTAACATCATACATTCTACATGGAGTTAAGAAAATTATGTCTGTGGGTCAGAAAGAAAATGGGCTGGAGTATTTGTAAACCAACTGGATAACTTGCATCCTATCAGGAAATAAGTGACTTGATGAATGATATTTTGCATTTTTGTTGTTCTAAATAGGTAGACAAATGAATTTAAAACCCATAACAATCTTAAGTTTATATTTTCAGATCTATTTTTAAATTTTAATTGGTTCAGTTCATCAATTTGAAACATTTATTAAGCACTAAAATATACTAATATACTAATGTAAAATATGATAATGTCCTTGTAAAACAAAACTAGTTCCTTTGAGACTCAAAGCCTTATTACTATTCATAAAAATATTAACATATGTGATCCAGAAAATTAAATTTGATTTTACGGTTATTATATTTATGTAACTGACACACTAATTTGAAATTTTTCTTATACTCTTAAAAACATACATTAATTACAGATGACTTGCCATGGCTAGCAGAAGCATAAAATGAATCTTTTAAAGCATTATAATTCTTTTTTCCTATAACGTCACATGGGATCATAAAACACATGGATATCTTCCTAAGTATATCTTTAATAAACCTGCACTTGCTAATATCAAACTCTGTTTGCAAAGTCTTTTATCATTAAGAGAATTTTTTAAAGTTGTATTAGGAGCTCCCTAATAAAAAGTATTTTCAATGTATATCATAATTTAGAAATCACTAATTTACAGATAACCAGAGATGACTAATACTATTGAGTTATCTCAATGGTATTATCTATCTAGCTTATAAACTATATTCAGGTGTTGCCCATGATGATTCATTCTTCAAATCAATCCTAAGCACAGAAACCTTAGAATGCAAGCTTCTGCTTTGAGTGTCCACACACTCAAAGCTGCGAAGGTACAGAGGGTCCCCAGAGATGTATGGCAAATTGTGGTCAGTATCTTCTTCCAACATCGTCTTTTGGTCTCCAAGGCTGATTCAATGCTTTAATTGTTTGGAACAATTGCTGCCAAAACCATTTTTACACTAACAGGCACTGTTGTTTTTCAACTCCCCAATGATGGCTTTTTATAGCAAATAGATTTTGGCAAGAAGCTTCAGAATAGGGCTACTGAAAATGATTCCTGCAAACAGGGCCCAATTCCCCAAATATAATATAAAATTCTCTGAGCTCATTATGTTGGCAGCCTTCTATGGTGTTTATGTCTTCAGTGTCCTGTCTGGTCAAACTCTGTCATTAATTCAGTTTACCTCTTTCTTTCACATTCATAAATCAATACCAAATCTGTTTTTAAAATTACTGCTTCTTTTTTATTTATTTTATTTAATTTTTCTTTATTAATTACACTGTACTCTCTTTGTATCCCCCCTCGTGGTTCCCATCCTCCTCCCATTCCAATCCCTCCCTTCCTCCAACCTCTGCATGCATGCCCTTCCCCAAGTCCACTGATAGGGGTGGACTTCTTTTCCTTCCCTCTGATCCTAGTCAATTAGGTTTTATCAGGAGTGGCTGCCTTGTCCTCATCTGTGGCCTGGCAATGCTGCTTCCCCCTCAGGGGGAGGTAATTAAAGAGCAGGCCAATCAGTTCATGTCAGAGACAGTCCCTGTTCCTATCACAATGGAACCCACTTAGATACAGAAATGACATGGGCTGTATCTGTGCAGGGATCTACATGTAGATCAATACAAACAGATCCATACTTATCTCCCTGCACAAAACTAAAGTCCAAGTGGATCAAAGACCTCACCATAAAACTACACACTAAGCTGCTTAGAAGAAAAAGTGGGGAATACCCTTGAACTCATTGGCACAGGAGACAATTTCCTGAACAGAACACCAACAGCACAGGCTCTAAGAGCAACAATTAATAAATGGAAAGTTATGAAACTGAAACTTCTGTAAAGCAAAGGATACTGTCCTCAGAGCAAAACGATAGTCTACAGATTGGGAAAAGATCTTCACCAGATATAGATATTCTGACAGAGGGCTAATATCTGACAGAAGGCTAATATCCAGTATATATAAAGAACTAAAGAAGTTAAACAGCAAAAAATCAAGTAATCCAATTAAAAAATGGGGTACAGAGCTAAACAGAGAATTTTTTGCAGAGGAATATCGAATGGCAAAGAAACACTTAAAGAAATGCTCAACCTCATTAGACATCAGGGAAATGCAAATCAAAATAACCCTAAGATTTCACCTTACACCC
Source organism: Meriones unguiculatus (assembly GCF_030254825.1). NCBI lineage: Eukaryota > Metazoa > Chordata > Mammalia > Rodentia > Muridae > Meriones > Meriones unguiculatus. The sequence goes on from NC_083350.1 coordinate 90,332,968, forward strand.
ATCAGAATGGCTAAGATCAAAAACTCAAGAGACAACACATGCTGGAGAGGTTGTGGAGAAAAGGGAGAACCCTCCTCCACTGCTGGTGGGAATGTAAACTGGTACAACCACTCTGGAAAACAATCTGGCGCTTTTTCAGACAACTAGGAATAGTGCTTCCTCAAGATCCAGCCATACCACTCCTAGGCATATATCCAAAAGATTCCCAAGTACACAATAAGGACATTTGATCAACCATGTTTGTAGCAGCCTTATTTGTAATAGCCAGAAGCTGGAAACAGCCCAGATGCCCCTCAACTGAAGAATGGATGCACAAATTGTGGTATATCTACACAATGGAATATTACTCAGCAATAAAAAAAAAAAACAAGAAAATCATGAAATTTGTAGGTAAATGGTGGAATCTGGAAAAGATCATCCTGAGTAAGCTATCCCAGCAGCAGAGGGATGCACATGGTATATACTCACTCATATAGACATATAATATAGGATAAACCTACTAAAATCTGTACACCTAAAGAAACTAATCAAGATGGAGGGCTCTTGCTAAAATGCTCAATTCCTACCCACAAAGGCAAAGAGGCTGGACATCAGAAGAAGGAGAAAAGAGGGAACAATTCAGGAGCCTGACACAGAGGACCTCTGAAAAGCTCTGCCCTGCAGACCATCAATGTAGATACTGAGACTTATGGGCAACCTTTGGGCAGAGTACAGGGAATTTTAGGAAAGAAGTGGGAAACAGTAAGATCTGGAGAGGACAGGAACTCCATAAGGAGAACAACAGAACCAAAAAAAATCTTAGCACAGGAGTCTCTCCTGAGACTGCTATTCCAACCAATTACTGCTTCTTAAGATGGCTCTTTTCTACTCCTCTCATTTCAGGACGCAGCACATCTCCACTTGGTTCAAAACCTATATGTTTTAGGAAGTTCCAACATTTATATTCAAGGCCTTTATGAACATCTTGTGATTTGTACACAATGTTTTAAAAACTTGAGTTCATATTGAATTTCTTTAAATAAAGATTCCCAGACTCTTAGACTCAGCCAATTATCAATCTTGACTTGAGAACCTGAGAGGTGAAATTGTAATGCCTACATGACTGTTACTTTTTATACCTTTGTTCTTCAACACAACAATTGCCAATGTTATTAACATTTCCAGGCTTCACAATGGTACCATTACTACTATTCGTGGAGATTTGATTTGTTCTCAATGTATAAATATGTATTCTCCAATATTAATGAACAACCTGCATGTAACTTGAATGTAGGACTCATTTTTATATTTTGTCAATGTCATTTTATATTAAGCATTAGCCAGATTATATTATAACAAGAATAGTAATAATACTTGTTTCCCAACATTTAAGCATAATCATGTATGTGATTTGAAGAATGCATCATCACGACCAACACATGAATATAGTTTATAAGTTAGATAAATAATATCATTGAGAAATAACTGGCATATAACTATTCATCTCTGACTATCTGCAAATTAATGATTTCTTAATTATGACATACATTGGCAATAATTTTTATTAGGGAGGTCCTAATACAACCTTTAAAAACTTCTCTTAAGGGGGGGCCAAGATGGCGGCGCCAGGAGAACACCAAGTCTGAGAAGTGGGACAACACACTCCGTGCAGCGACCAAGAGACTGAACTCTGGGCCCAAAAACTGCAGCGATCATGTTTCCCAGGTGAGGGAAGGCTCCCACAGCATGGGAATCAGTCAGGTCCACTCTCGGGTGCCCAGCCAGAACTCGGAAGAAATCCCGAGTAACGCAGGCTTGGAGCCACAAGCCTGAATGTCCTGATCACTTTCCCAGGTTGATCGGTGGGCACAACGGTACCAGAGACTGGGAGTCCCAGTCGCAAGAAAACCCCACAGGGAAACAAAGTTGCCAGTCTGATCACCAGTCACCCAGTCTTTCCCTGGAAGGTGTATTGGACCACGGGTACCTGCCGCCATCACAACTGAGCTCCCACTGCACGCCTAGAGCAGCTGCATGCCAAGCTCAAAATCCCTACTTCCTCTTGGGAGGAGGCAGGAGGCGGGCAGCAGAATCTGCCACAGACCACATTGTTTGTACCCAAACCCGAGATCAGGGCTGAGAAAATCCAATCATTTCAGGCACTCCCCCAAACACCACCATAACCCTGCCGCAGCAGAGTGGAAGGACACAGAGGCGCACAGCTGCTTCACAGGGTTGGAACTCCAGTGCTGCTGGCTGCTCCTAGCAAACAAACTACAGCTCGAGATTTGGCACTGTGGTCATTCTACACATCCTGAGATTCTCCTGGGTCCAGCGCAATAAGGTCTAGCAGCAAGTTCTATCACCGGCGCACCTCCCCCAAACCCCTGGAAGAGAAATCCCAGCTCAGGATCAGACAGAGAAGCCCCAACCACTTCTGGCACTCCCCTGAGAGCACTGCCATAAGCTTGCCCTAGCAGAGGGGAAGGTCAGAGGGGAAGGACAGAGAGGCACCCTGCCGAGGACACAGCACCCTCTCTCCAGCTCACCAATCCTCCCCTAGCAGAGAAACCCAAGCTCTGGATCTGAGGACACTCAATCCTACCTGGTACTCTCTCAGGATCAGCAGAACATAGGTTCTACTGCCAGGCTGCTTCTGGCAGAGAGATCTGGGCCAGGGATCTGGGATTGAGAACACTCAACCTAACTCCCGAGCCGCCCCAGGACCAGTCAACATACCTCCTCCTGGCAGAGAGAAAGGACAGACAGGTAGCACACAGGAAAGGTAGACACCGAGTCCTGTGGCCACAGTGTCACAGAGCTGACTGTTAGCCTACCCGTGCACTCTCCGCAGCAGGACCAAATCAGAGAGTAGAGAGCAAGGGGAACCCCTGTGCATTCCAACTGGTCCTGCAAGAGAGTGAGTGAGCCTTCTAGGGAGAGTTTGCCCCAGACCAAGGGCCTCTCCACAGAAGCAACCAGAGAGATCCCTGCCACCCACAACCCTAGTGTGGGCATCATAGGGATTCTTGAGATAGCGACCCCAATGTTGAAGCCTCTGCCTTGTGGGTCCACCAGTGTAATCCAGGCAAACAATCCCTGATCTCAGACAGAACTGCATAATAGTGGCCTGCAGGCCACTGCAATAATCAGAGAATCTGTGCATGCACACTGTGCCCCCTAAAAGAGCACACGAATAGTGCCAGCATCACATTCCTTACTTAGGCAAACCTGAAACCACAGTGCACACTCCCAAACCAGTGTACCTCACTCATCTTCCTGAAAAAACAGTCCAGAAAACAACAAGAGAGGGTCATAGCCCAAACTACAAACTCGAGGAACAAACAGTGAAGGTTATAAATAACCAGATGGCTAGAGGCAGAGCTGTGGAATGCTATGCCTTAAAGATGGAGCTGGTTTCCGCCTTCCACCTTCCCGATGGTGAGTGCTCTCTGTCACGAACAATTCCACATTTGGCTAAGGCCGAGGATCTGGCTTGCTTCCATGTATGTGGACCTATCTGCATTGCCCACGTGGCATGCCTGGGTTGGCTACCCAGAGGCTATTTAAGCTGTGGGCTGGCTTTCCCCAGGGTCCGAGAATTATTCAAGGTTCCTGAATAAACTGCATTGAAAAAAAAAAAAAAGAACAGTCCCAACAAAAATCAGGACATAATGACCTCACCAGTTACCCCACAAAACAATGGACACTTCAATTCACTAGATATACAAGAGAACAACCTCAAAACTATGTTTCTCCAGCTAGTAGAGGCCCATAAAGATGAAATGAACAAAGCCCTCAGAGAAATATCCAAAGAAATCGAGACTAACCAAGAGGAAACAAATCGTGCTCTCAGAGAAATGACCACGAAAATTGAGGCAAACAAAGAAGAAATGCACAAAGCTCTCAAAGAAATGTCCACACAAATCAAGGCAAATAAAGAAGAAATAAACAAAGCTCTCATGGAAATACAGGAAATTATAGCCAAAGAAGTAGAGGCACAATTAGTGATATACAGAGAGGAAACACACAAAAACATAGAAGCTGTCATTGAAAAGCAGGACTCCACAGTCAAACAGATGAAGGAAATGGTGCAAGACCTGAAAACAGAATTAGAATCAATAAAGAAAACACAAATAGAGAAAAACCAGGAGCTAGAGAACATAGAGAAAAGATCAGGAACTACAAAGGTAAGCATCACCAACAGAATACAAGAGATGGCAGGAGCCGAGGATACACTTGCGGAAACTGACACGTCTCTCAAAGAAAAAATAAAATCAGGAAAGTTCCAAACACAAAACATCCAAGAAATCAAGGACACCATGAAAAGACAAAACCTAAGAATAATAGGAGTAGAAGAAAAGGAAGACATCAGGCTCAAAGGGCCAGAAAATATTTTCAAGAAAATTATAGAAGAAAACTTTCCCAACTTAAAGAAGGAGATGGTCATAAACATACAAGAGTCCTACAGAACACCAAGTAGACTAGACCAGAAAAGAAATTCTGCACGTCACATCTCATCACAAAGAAAAAATTCTAAAAGCAGCAAGGGAAAAAGGCCAAGTAACATATGAAGGTAGACCTATCAGAATCACACCAGATTTTCAACAGAAACTATGAAAGCCAGAAGGGCCTGGACAGAAATCATACAGTCCTTAAGGGACCACAGATTCCAACCCAGACTACTATACCCAGCAAAACTTTCAATCAACATAGACAGAGAATTCAAAATATTCCTTGACAAAACCAAATTTAAACAATATCTACATAGTAACCCAGCTCTACAGAAGTTACTAGAAGGGAAACTCCAAAACAAAGAAAACAACTACATCTAAGGAAACAGAGGAAATAGATAACTACACAAAAAAAAAAAAAAAAAAGGAATACAAGCAATGAAACTCAGTGACACCACAAACCCCACATCTAAAGTAAGTGGCAATTGATGGTCACTAGTTTCTATCAACATCAACAGACTCAACTCCCCAATAAAAAGACACAGACTAACAGAATGGGTGCGGAAACAAGATCCATCATTCTGTAGCATCCAAGAAACACACCTATGCAACAAAGATAAACACTACCTCAGAGTAAAGGGCTGGAAAAATGTCTTTCAAGCAAATGGTTCCAGAAAACAAGCAGGAGTAGCCATACTAATATCTAATAAAATAGACTTTCAACCCAAGTTAATCAAAAAAGATAAGGAGGGCCACTATATTCTCATCAAAGGAAAAATCCACCAAGAGGACATCACAATTTTGAATCTATGCCCCAAATACAACAGCACCTACATTCGTAAATGAAACAATATTAAAGCTTAAATCACACATTGATCCTAATACCTTAATAGTGGGAGACTTCAACACTCCGCTCTCACCAAGGGACAGATCAACTAGACAGACACCAAATAGGGAAATAAAAGCACTCACAGAATCCCTAAATCAAATGGACCTAATAGACATCTACAAATCTTTTCATCCAAACTCAAAAGAGTATACCTTCTTTTCAGCACTACATGGAACCTTCTCCAAAACAGACCATATAGTGGGTCATAAAGCAAGCCTCAAGAGATACAAAAAGATCGAAATAATCCCTTGTATTCTATCTGACCACCAAGGACTAAAGCTGGACCTCAACAACAACAGAAATAACAAAAAGCCGACACGCACATGGAAACTGAATAACTTGATACTCAATGACAGCTGGGTTAAGGAGGAAATAAAGAAAGAAATTAAAGACTTCCTAGAATTCAGTGAAAATGAAGGCACAACATACCCAAATTTATGGGACACATTGAAAGCAGTGCTCAGAGGAACATTTATAGGATTAAGTGCCTGCAAGAAGAAATCCATAACATCACATACAAACAACTTAATGGCCCAACTGAAAACCCTAGAAAAAAAAGAAGCAGATACACCCAAGAGGAGCAGACGGCTGGAAATGATCAAACTCAGGGCTGAAATCAATCAATTAGAAACAAATAAAACTATTCAAACAATCAATGTAACAAAAAGCTGGTTCTTTGAGAAAATCAACAAGATAGACAAACCCTTAGCCAAACTAACTAAAAAACAGAGAGAATCTATCCAAATCAACAAAATCAGAGATGAAAAGGGTGACATAACTACAGACACTGAGGAAATCCAAACGATTATTAGGTCATACTACAAAAGCCTATATGCCACAAAATTTGAAAACCTAAATGAAATGGACAATTTTCTTAATAGATTCCATCTTCCAACATTAAGTCAAGATCAGGTAGAAAGACTGAATAGCCCTATATCCCCCAAGAAATTTTAAGCAGTCATTCACAGTCTCCCCTCCAAAAAAAGCCCTGGACCAGATGGTTTCAGCGCGAAATTCTACCAGACCTTCAAAGAAGTGCTAACACCAATTCTCCTCAAATTATTCCACGAAACAGAAACAGAAGGAACACTACCAAACTCATTCTATGAAGGGACAGTCACCCTGATACCTAAACCACACGAAGACCCAACAAAAAAAGAGAACTTCAGAACTATCTCTCTTATGAACATTGACAAAAAATACTTGCAAACCGAATCCAGGAACACATCAAAGATATCATCCACTATGACTAAGTAGGCTTCATCCCAGGCATGCAAGAGTGGTTCAACATACGGAAATCCATCAATGTAATCCACCACATAAACAAACTGAAGGAGAAAAACCACATGTAACCTCCTTAGATACTGAACAAGCAATTGACAAAGTCCAACACCCATTCATGTTTAAAGTCTTGGAGAGATCAGGGATACAAGGCACATATCTAAACATAGTAAAGGCAATATACTGCAAGCCTACAGCCAACATCAAACTCAATGGAGAGAAACTTAAATCAATCCCACTGAAATCAGGGACAAGACAAGGCTGCCCACTCTCTCCATACCTCTTCAACATAGTACTTGAAATCCTAGCCAGAGCAATAAGACAACTAAAGGAGATCAAAAGGATACAAATTGGAAAGGATGAGGTCAAAGTGTCACTATTTGCAGAGGATATGATAGTATATATGAGCGACCCCAAAAATTCAACCAGAGAACTCCTCCAGCTGATAAACACTTTCATCAAAGTGGCAGGATACAAAATCAACTCAAAAAAATTAGAAGCCCTCCTGTATACCAAAGACAAAAGAGCCGAGAAAGAAATTAGGGGAACAACACCCTTCACAATAGCCACTAATAACATAAAGTACCTGGGGGTGACACTAACCAAGCAAGTGAAAGACCTGTTTGAGAAAAACTTCAAGTCTCTGAAGAAAGAAATTGAAGAAGATATCAGAAGATGGAAAGATCTCCCATGCTCATGGATTGGTAGGATTAACATTGTGAAAATATCCATCCTGCCAAAAGCAATCTACAGCTTCAATGCAATTCCCATCAAAACACCAACTCAATTCTTCACAGACATTGAAACAATGATTCTCAGCTTCATATGGAGAAACAAAAAACCCAGACTCTCCAAAATGATCCTGTACAACAACAGATCATCTGGAGGCATCTCCATCCCTGATCTCAAGTTGTACTACAGAGCAACAGTAATAAAAACTTCATGGAATTGACATAAAAATAGAAAGGAGGATCAATGGAACCACATAGAAGACCCAGAAATAAACCCACACACCTATGAATACTCAACTTTTGACAAAGAATCCAAAACCATTCAATGGAAAAAAGACACCATCTTCACCTGGATGTCCACATGCAGAAAAATGAAAATAGATCTATATTTATCACCCTGCTAAATAAAGTCCAAGTGGATCAAAGACCTCAGCCTAAAACCAGATATTCTAAACTGTTAGAAGAAAAAGTGGGGAACAGCCTAGAACTCATTGGCACAGGAGACAACTTCCTGAACAGAACACCAACAGCACAGGCTCTAAGAGCAACAATCAATAAATGGGACGTCATGAAACTGAAAAGCTTCTGTAAAGCAAAGGACACCGTCATCAAAACAAAACAACTGCCTACAGATTGGGAAAGAATCTTCACTAACCTTTTATCTGACAGAGGACTAATATCCAGAATATACAAAGAACTAAAGAAGCAGAAAAGCAACAAACCAAGTAATCCACTTAAAAAAAAGGGGAACAGAGCTAAACAGAATTCTCGAAAGAGGAACATCGAATGGCAGAGAAACACTTAAAGAAATTATCAACCTCATTAGCCATTAGGGAAATGCAAATCAAAATGACCCTGAGATTTCACCTTACACCCATCAGCATGGCCAAGATGAAAAACTCAAGTGACAACACATGCAGGAGAGGTTGTGGAGAAAGGGGAACCCTCCTCCACTGCTGGTGGGATTGTAAACTGGTACAACCACTCTGGAAAGCTATCTGGCGCTTTCTAAGACAATTAGGAATAGTGCTTCCTCAAAACCCAGCTATACCACTGCTAGGTATATACCCAAAGTTGGTTCAAGTACACAAAAGGGATACTTGCTCAACCATGTTTATAGCAGCTTTATTTGTAATAGCCAGAACCTGGAAACAACCCAGATGTCCATCAACAGAGGAATGGGTACAGAAATTGTGGTATTTTTACACAATGGAATACTACTCAGCAATCAAAAAGGAGGAAATCATGAAATTTTCAGGCAAATGGTGGGATCTAGAAAAGATCATTCTGAGTGAAATATCCCAGAAGGAGAAAGACAAACATGGTATAGACTCACTTATATAGACCTATAAGGTATGATAAACATAATGAAATCTATACACCTAAAAATTTAATCAAGAGATCGGACATGGTGTAAGATGATCAATCCTCATTTAGAAAGACAGATGGGATGTGCATTGAACGTATGACAGGAGTCTACTGAGCACATCTGAAAGACTCTAACTAGCAGTGTTTTCAAAGCAAAGACTCATGACCAAACCTTTGGCAGAGTACAGGGAATCATAAGAAAGAAGGGGAGTTAGTCTGATGGGAGCTCCACAAGGACCAAATATCTCTGGGCACAGGGTCTTTTCTGAGACTGACATTCAACCAAGGACCATGTATAGATATATCCTAGAACCTCCACTCAGATGTAGCCTGTGGTAGCTCAGTAACCAATTGGTTTCCCAAAGTGAGGGGAACAAGGACTATTTCTAACAGGAACTCAATGACTGGCTTTTTGGTCTCCCCACCCCCAAAGGGAGGAGCAGTCTTGTTAGGCCACAGAGGAGGGCTTTGCAGCCAGTCCTGAAGATACCTGGTAAAACAGGATCAGATGAATGGGGAGGAGGTCCCCCCCTATCAGTGGACTTGGAAAGGGGCATGGTGGAGATGAGGGAGGGAGGGAGGTCCTGGGAGGGAATGAGGGATCGGGACACGGCTGGGATACAGAGTTAATAAAATGTAACTGATAAGAAAAAAATAAAAATAAAAATAAAAACAAAACAAAAAAAACTTCTCTTAAAGATAAAAAGGTAATAATAATCACAAATGCTTGTGCATTTAGATGTAAATCTGATAGTGAATCAAACCAGGGTCAAACCTGAATAGGATTGTATGATCTTCCTCCTCTTCAATTTTAAGACAATATCATGTTGTTGAAAAACACTGGAATACTGTTTTATGTTCCTGCCCCACGCTAATTAATAAAAAGCCCCACTGAGACTAGGATATCATTGTGCTATTGGTCCCTTTTAAAGTTTTGATCACAAGTATCCTCTCAGATGCCAGTATTAAAGGTTAGTCATCAGCCTGACACTAATGAGAAATGACTGAACTTTTAGAAATAAGTGTTATGTTGTAAAAGGAAGTTGTTTCATATATGTGTACCCTTGGAGGAAATGTTGGGTTCTCTCTCTCTCTCTCTCTCTCTCTCTCTCTCTCTCTCTCTCTCCCTCTCTCTCTCCCTCTCTCAAGATAAGTCTTGATTCATTTTCTGCTTCTACTATATAAACAAATAAAAAAGAACACCACATGATCATCTCATTAAATAACAAGAACAACAACAACAACAAAAATGCCTCTGACAAAATCCAAAACCCTTCATGATAAAAGTCCTGGAGCAATTAAAGATATAAGGGACATACCTAAAAATAATAAAGGCCATCTCTGAGATTCCATCTTACACCCACCAGAATGCCTAAGATAAAAAATATTGATCATGGGCAGAGTCTGAGATGTAAGAGTATAAATTTATAAAAGGCAGTGCTAAATTTTAAATGCATGTGCATTTAGATATAAATCTGTGTCTATCACTGTAGTCTGGCTTGAATGAGGTTTTGTTGTTTTGTTTTGTTTCACTTTGTATTTCAAAATGTGAGTCTAAAGAATTATAAAACAATTGAAACCAAATTAGTTTTTTTCATTAGTACTCATAAATAAAGGAAATTATCAAGAGCAAAAATCATTGTGTGTAGGGAAAAGACATCACAGATCCAACCCTGTTATGAAGAAGAAAGATGATAAAGCATGTAATGAAGAGGCGAGCTCTATTAGGGTCCTGTGCTATGTGGTTCCATGTATGGGCATATGTAATGCACAAGCATACTTCAGGTGATTGGAACCTAATCACAATACCCCATGAAATCTCCCTTCTAAATTCTGATGAAGTCTTATGCCACAAAATGCACTCTTTTACTTTGAACTGGCATGAAGCATTAAGGAAAGAATGGAATGGAGTGTTCAGTACTGTTCCTACACTACATGATTAATTAACATTTTATCACTGTTGATATAACAAGAAAAATTCAGGCTTTACATTTACTTCAAGAGCCACATGGCTAGCTGATACTAATGAAACTCAACTAAGGGGTTAATTTCTACTATGTGGCTAAATTAAAAGTCATTTTACTGATGATTATTCCATTTTTATTATTTTCATTTCCATAGTCAAAAAAAAACTAAAGTCACCAAGACAACTAAAATGATCCCTACTTTTAAAATTGGCTTTTTGTATTCTGGCTACCTTGTAACTATGGCAATGTGGAAAGCCAGGTTACTCCATTTTTATATGTTGCTGGTGTAGGAGTTGCTCAAGTGTTCTCTTTCTTGATACTTGAATAAGAAGTAATCACTGCTGATTTCTACATGGAATCTTCCCAAGTCCATTCCCATACCAAATCAGTATGAAAAAACATTCAAGTGTCACTAGAGGAACATAAACAATTGATTTAATCAAATTATATCTCTCAATAAATTCAATATGCTACTTACACCATATACCTGATGATGATAAGCTCATACTGCATGCTGGCATCATATGACACAGAAACATCAACAACAGAGGTTCTGTGACTGTTCTGCTGTCCATGTGTCCTGAACCCTGTTTATTTCCAGGAGTCACTTAAATTTGTAAAATGTTTGACCTTGTGCTTAGGATGGAATAAATGGTAAATAACTGGATACATAAATTCTCTTTCCATTTTTTCTTTCTTTTTTTTTGTTTACCCTTGTTTTTTTTTATTTTACTTTTCTTTTTAGTTACATTTTGTTAACTCTGTGTCCCAGCTGTATCCTGCTCCCTCATTCCCTCCCCAACTCCACACTCCCTCCCTGGTCTCCTCCCTGACCCTTTCCAAGTCCACTGATAGGGGAGGACCTCCTCTCCTTTCATTTGACCCTGTTTTATCAGGTATCTTCAGGGCTGGCTGCAAAGTCCTCCTCTGTGGCCTTACAGGACTGCTCTTCCCCTGGGGGTGGGGTCAAAGAGCCTGCTGTTGATATCCTGTTGGAAAAGTCCTTGTTCCCCTTACTTTGGAAAACTACTTGGTTACTGAACTACCACGGGCCACATCTGAGCAAAAGTTCTAGGTTATATCCATAGATGGTCCTTGGTTGAGTGTCAGTCTCAAAAAAGACCCTGTGCCTGGATATTTTGGTCCTTGTAGAGCTCCTATCCTTTCCATATCATACTAACTCCCCTTCTTTCATATGATTCCCTGCACTCTGCTGAGGGTTTGGTTATGAGTCTTAGTGTCTGCTTTGAAACACTGCTAGGTAGAGTCTTTCAGATGCCTTCTGTGGTAGACTCCTGTCATACATTCAATGCACATTCCATTTGTCGTTCTAAATGAGGATTGATCATCTTCGCCTGTGTCCACTTTCTTGATTTCTTTAGGTGTGTAGATTTCATTATGTTTATCATATCTTGTAGGTCTATATAAGTGAGTATATACCATGTTTGTCTTTCTCCTTCTGGGATACTTCACTCAGAATGATCTTTTCTAGATCCCACCACTTGCCTGCAAATATCATGATTTCCTCCTTTTTGATTGCTGAGTAGTATTCCATTGTGTAAAAATACCACAATTTCTGTATCCATTCCTCCCTTGATGGATATCTGGGTTGTTTCCAAGTTCTGGCTATTACAAATAAAGCTGCTACAAACATGGTTGAACAAATGTCCTTGTTGTGTACTTGAGCAAATTTTGGGTATATACCTAGGAGTGGTATAGCTGGGTCTTGTGGTAGCACTACTCCTAGTTGTCTGAGAAAGCACCAGATTGACTTCCAAAGTGGTTGTACCAGTTTACATTCCCACCAGCAGTGGAGGAGGGTTCCCCTTTCTCCACAACCTCTCCTGCATGTGTTGTCACTTGAGTTTTTCATCTTGGCCATTCTGATGGGTGTAAGCTGATATCTCAGGGTCGTTTTGATTTGCATTTCCCCAATGGCTAATGAGGTTGAGCATTTCTTTAAGTGTTTCTCTGCCATTCCATGTTTCTCTTTTGATAATTCTCTGTTTAGTTCCACTCCCCATTTTTTAATTGGATTACTTGGTTTGTTGCTTTTCTGCTTGTTTAGTTCTTTATATATACTGGATATTAGCCCTCTGTCAGATAAAGGGTTAGTGAAGATTCTTTCCCAATATGAAGGCAGTCGTTTTGATTTGATGACAGTGTCATACTACTAAAGCCTATATGCCACAAAATTTGAAAACCTAAATGAAATGGACAATTTTCTTGAGAGGTTCCATCTTCCAACATCAAGTCAAGATCAGGTAGAAAGACTGAATAGCCCTATATCCCCCAAGTGAATTGAAGCAGTCATCCACAGTTTCCCCTCCAAAAAAAGCCCTGGGCCAGATGGTTTCAGTTCAGCATTCTACCAGACCTTCAAAGAAGTGCTAACACCAATTCTCCTCAAACTATTCCACGAAATAGAAAGAGAAAGTACATTACCAAACTCATTCTATGAAGCAACAGTCACCCTGATACCTAAACCACACAAAGACCCAACATTTCATTTTCATTTTTGTTGGGATATTATCTGTATGCCCTGTTTTCTTGGGTGAATTCCTTTTCATTGGATTGGAGTTTTCCTTCTAGTATCTTCTGTAGGGTTGGTTTGCTGTATAGATATTGCGTAAATTTAGTTTGTCGTGGAATATTTTGTTTTCTCCATCTATGTTGATTGAAAGCTTTGCAGGGTATAATATTCTGGGTTGACATTTGTGATCTCTTAGAGTCTCCATTATGCTTGCCCAGGCCCTTCTGGCTTTCATAGTTTCTGATGAGAAGTCCGGTGTGATTCAGATAGGTCTACCATCATATGTTACTTGGCCTTTTTCCCTTGCTGCTTTTAATATCTTTTCTTTGTTCTGTAGATTTAGTGTTTTGACTATGATGTGATGTGATGTGTTTCTTTTCTGGTCTAGTCTATTTGGAGTTCTGTAGTCCTCTTGTATATTTATGGACATTTCTTTCTTTAAGTTGGGAAAATTTTCTTCTATGATTTTCTTGAAAATATTTTCTGGACCTTGGAGCCTGGAGTCTTCTTTTTCATCAATTCCTATTATTCTTAGATTTTGTCTTGTCATAGTATCCTTGATTTCTTGATTTCTTGGATATTTTGTGATTGGAACTTTTCTTTTTTTTTTTCCAATGCAGTTTATTCAGGAACCTTGAACAATTGTCTGACCCTGGGGAAAGCCAGCCCACAGCTTAGAAACTTTTCTGATTTTACTTTTTCTTTGAGAGAAGTGTCAATTTCTGCAAGTGTGTCTTCAGTTCCAGAGATTCTCTCTTCCATCTCTTGTATTCTGTTGGTGATGCTTACTTTTGTGGTTCCTGATGTTTTCTCCAAGTTCTCCAGCTCAAGGGTTTTCTCATTTTGTGTTTTCTTTATTGATTCTAATTCTGTTTTCATGCCTTGCACCATTTCTTTCTTGTGTTTGAATTTGGATTCCTGTCTCTCTACAATGGTCTCTATTTCTTTGTTCATTTCCTTTTTATATGCCACTAATTTTTTTCTCTACTTGTGCCTCTATTTGTTTGGCTATGTTTGCCTGTGTTTCTTTAAGGATTTTGTCTATTTCTTCTTTCTTTACCTCCAATTGACTGGCCAACTCTTTGAAAGATTTGTTCATTTCCTCCTTATGAGCCTCAAATAATTGGGCAAGCATGGCTTTAAGGTCATTTTCCTGTGCTTCTGATGAATTGGAGTATCCATCGATTTTGGGGTTTCCTGGTGAGGTCATGATGTCCTGATTTATGTTGGAAGTGTTCTTTCGTCTACCCCTGGCCATTGGCTTATCTGAGACCTTCCCTGTTTCTTTTTGGATTCTGCAGATCAGACTGGTACTGTCTCTCACTGGTGTCTGAAGAGTTCTTCAGAAAGCTGAGAGAGGTCCCGTGTCCTTAGCTTGTGCTGAGGACTAGCTCTACCTGTGGGAGAAAAGTACACAGACGCAGATGGGGCAAATGCAAGTGTGCGCATGTGTGCGTGTGTGTATGTTTGTGTGTGTGTGTGTGTGTGTGTGTGGAAGTGTGCGTGGACATGTGTCTCAAGGGACAGAGTGATGGCTAATGTTGAACCCTTGAGTGTGTGTGAGAGGCTCTGCACTCTATATGTTGCAGGCGCTAGTGATGATCGCAGCACAATTTCTGGCATTAACTGTCTTAACTCCTCAATTAGATCCACAGAGCAGGAACTTCAATGTCCCAAGTGCCCTTCTGTTTCCCAAAATGGGGATATGGGTGGGAGGGGGTTCGATGCCTGGCTTCTGTTTTAGAAGGACACAGGATCTGGGTATCTGCAGATTCTCAAGGGTGCACTCACTTACAGGCAGGTCACTTGGCAGAGGTCGGGGTATCCGGGTTCTCTGCTCTCTGGTTTGGCCGTGCTTCTTTGATGTGCTCCGCCAGATCCATGCTGCTGTCACTGCCAGGTTATGAGGTCTTGCTGCAGCTGGAGATTTCAAGGTGGTCATGTCATTAGGGATTGGGGTAACCAGGCTCTCTGTTCTCTGGTTTGGCCCTGGTTAGTCTTAAACCGGAGGGCTGATGTGCCCCGCCAGCTCAGTGCTGCTCCACTGCCAGGTTAGAAAGTCCTGCTGTAACTGGAGACTGGGTTGCTAGTCCAGATGCTTTCTGGGAAGTCCTGGGATCTCTTCACTGTGCTCTCCCAGCGCCTGGTGTGCCTAGCTAGTGTGGCATTTCTGCCTCGTTTTGGTGAGTATATAGTCTATTCTCTGTCACTGTGGGATTGTGCGGGCTGTACCGTCAGTGATTGCGATCCTGCGGAGCTAGTATGGCGTCTAGCAGACTCGGGCCCTGGGAGGATGATGCAGCTGCCATGCGGATCTGGGACTTCGAGATGGGTACTGCTGGCACTTGCAGCTAAAGGGCTTGGAGCTCTGCCTCAGCGGCTGCAGGCTCCAGGCAGTTACGTCTGCGCTGAGAAAGCTGAGTCTACTGTGCCGAGGAGGAAGGATGTCTGGGGGAGCAGAGTTCTGGGAGATCAAAGGATCGTTCTCACCTTTCCCACACAAGTCCCTGGGGTGACCGGAGACCCAAGTTTTCACCTCCTGCGATGTTCCCTGTTGTTTAGAAAGCCTCACCGTTGTTTTCCTCAGTTAGAGGTCCTTCCACTCACCAACTCAGATGGTTAGCTTTTCCACAGCTCAGAAATTGTGTGTGCTAGTCGCCATCTTGGCTCCGCCCTTCTCTGGGATACAGAGTTAATAAAATGTAACTGATAAAAAAATAAAATTAAAAACAAAGAGTTAAAAAAAACATACATGCTCTTAATCTCTGAAGAATCTCTTCAGCCTCATATTATAGAGTTTTAAATCATCACATTGTACACATTTTATATGTATTCATACACCACAAGAAACTGTAGAATTTAAGTGATTCATGAAAAACCTTAATAAAAAAAGTTTCCCGGAAGAACTATTATCTGCATAGTCTATAAATTTAAGACATGGGTATTGTTTTCTTTTAATTTAAATGTTAACTACATGTTCTGGTAGAGCAGAATCACAAGCTACAGATGTAATGTTTCATTTTCTATCCCCAGGTCTTATTGAATTATTCATATCGTATTCTACCTTACAAGAGTGACCCCCAAATCTCAAAAGAGGCAAAAACCATTTTATATTCTATTCTTTTTTTTTTAAATTTTTCATCAATTACACTTTATTCATTCTGCATCCCCCATAAGCCCCTCCCTCCTCCCATCCCAATCCAACCCTCCCTCCTCCCTCTGCTTGCATGCCACTCCCCAAGTCCACTAATAGGGGAGGTTCTCCTCTCCTTTCTGATCTTAGTCTGTCAGTTCACATCAAAAGTGGCTGTATTGTCCTCTACTGTGGCCTGGTAAGGCTGCTCCCCCCCCCAGAGGGAGGTGATCAAAGAGCAGGCCAATCAGATTATGTCAGAGGCAGTCCCTCTTCACATTACTATGTAACCCAATTGGACTCTGAACTGCCCTGGGCTACATCTGTGCAGGGGTTCTAGGTTATCTCCATGAATAGTCCTTGGTTGGAGTATGAGTCTCTGGGAAGTTCCCTATGTTCAAATTTTCTTGTTCTATTCTTTACACTACCTTACTTCACCTTCAATTATTTGTATCTGTTAGAAAAACAATGCAATACCACAGAAATAATATTGTGAAAATGAATCAGGACAGAAAATACAATATTATTGATTCTCTGATTGCAGATAGGAGCCTAGCATAACTGCCTTCGCAGAGCCTTCATTCAATAGTGGATGGAAAAAGATGCAGAAACCCATGGCCAAACATTAGGCAGATCTCCAAGTAGGGAGGGGGTCTTGTGGAAGAGTTGGGGGAAGGATTGAGGGAGGCTGAAGGGTCAAGGACACCACAAGAAAACTTGCAGTTTAAACTAAACTGGGTTCATGGCAGTTCATGGAGACTGAACCACCAACCAAAGAGCATGTATGGTCTGGACCTAGGACATCTATGTAGCAATGTGCAGCTTGGTTGTTATGTGAGCCCTTCACAATTAGAGTAGGGGCTGTCTCTGACTCTGTTACCTGCCTTTGGATCACTTTCCCCTAGCTGGGCTGCCTTGTCTGGCCTCAGTGAAAGAGGATGCAGGAAGTCCTGCATGAGCTTAATGTGCCAGGGTGAGCTGGTACCCATGGGGGTACTCCCGTTCTTTGAGGAGAAGGAGATAGGGGATAGGAAGCAGGGTATGAGGGCAGGACTAGAAGAAAAGGTGGGAATGGACTGCAATCAGGCTATAAAGTGATTAAATAAATAAATTAATGAAAAAATCAGATAAGCCTTAATTTCAAATTATTAAAAAAGGGGACATAGTCAATGAATTATAAGCAATATGAGTTTGGAACATAAATTAGGCTTACCTGAGTTACCTACTGTTTTATTTTTTAGATTAATTAATTTTTTTATAAATTACAGTTTATTCACTTTGTATCCCTGCTGTAGCCCCCTCCTCATCCTTTCCCAAACCCTCCCTACTTCATCTCCTTTCATGCCCCTCCCCAAGTACACTGATAAAGAGGTCCTCCTCCCCTTCCCTCTTACCCTAGCTAAACAGGTCTCATCAGAACTGGCTGCATTGTCTTCCTCTGTGGCCCGGTAGGCCTGGGAGGCGATCAAAGAGCCGGCCACTGAGTTCATGTTAGAGACAGTCCCTGTTCTCATTACTAGGGCACCCACTTGGGCACTGAGGTGCAATGGGCTACATCTGAGTAGGAGTTCTAGGTTATCTCCATGCATGGTCCTTGGAGTATCAGTCTCAGAAAAGACCCCTTTCCCCAGAGTTTTTGGTTCTCTTGCTCTCTTTGTGGAGCTCATGTTCTCTCAGTCTTTCCATCTCCCCCTTCTTTCATAAGATTCCCTGCACTCTGCCCAAAGTTTGGCTCTGAGTCTCAGCATCTGCTTTGATATACTGCTGGGTCAAATCTTTCAGAGGCCCTTTGTGGTAGGCTTCTGTCCTGTTTCCTCTTTTCTCTGCCTTCTGATGTCTATCCCATTTATCTTTCTGAGTGAGGATTGATCATCTTACTCAGGGTCCTCCTTCATGATTAGCTTCTTTAGGTGTACAGATTATAGTATGTTTATTCTATATTATATGTCCCATATCCACTTATAAGTGAGTATAAACCACGTGTGTCTTTCTGCTTCTGGGATACCTCACTTAGGATGATCTTCTATAGTTCCTACCATTTACCTGCAAAGTTCATGATTTCCTTGATTTAACTTCTGTGTAGTTTTTCATTGTGAAAATGTACCACAATTTCTGTATCTATTCCTCAGCTGGGAAACATCTTTTTCCCCCCAGATTCTGGCTATTACAAATAAAGCTGGTACTAACACAACTGAGTAAATGTCCTTGTTGTATACTTGAGCATATTTTAAATATATACCTACGAGTGATAGCTGGATCATGAAGAAGCAATATTCCTAATTGTCTGAGAAAGCACCAGACTGATTTCCAAAGAGACTGCATAAGTTTACATTCCCACCAGCAATGGAGGGGTTTTCCCCTTGATCCCATCTTTTCCAGCATATGTTGTCACTTGAGATTTTGAGCTTAATCATTCTGATGGGTGTAAGATGAAATCTCAGGATTGTTTTGATTTGCATTTCCCTAATAACTAAAGATGTTGAGCATTTCTTAAAGTCACATTCTCACCATTTATTATGGAAGGAGCTTCCATGGAAGAAGTTTAGAGCTTGATTAACCTCAATGATTACTTTATTATACAAAGTATGTGATGTCTCAGCATTAAGGTTTTAACATATAGTCATAGGCAACCAAGAGTAATTGTGACAGACTATATTGGTTTAGGTACCTTACACTGTTTTTATTGAACAGTTTGTGGCTTCTGGGAAAAACTTATCCACAACTGCAAGATAACTCCATTCCATCTTCCCTTAAAATAGTATAATGAATTAGCTTACTAAATGGCAGATTTCCATATGGTCTTTTCAAACATCTTTAGTTTGGGTTCTCTCTCTCAACTCTGTTATTCTCTACCTACATCCCTTCTTAAAACTTTTCACACTCATTTTCCTCCACTTTTATATCACATTTTTTTTTTGTTTTGTTAAATTGTAGGATACATCTGAAAGTGAGAGTCAGGTATAAAATTTTACAGTATTAGTGCACCAGGTTCTATTTGATTTATAATTCCCTAAGGAAATAGAAGAAGTCATTAAAAGTCTCAAAAACAAACAAAAACAAAACAAACAAAGGCTTTGGACCAAGTGGCTTTCGTCAAGAATTCTGCCAGATTTTCAAAAAAGAGCGAATACTTCTCAAACTTTTTATTCCATAAAACAAAAACCAGGCTGGAGCTTCACAAGCCTGGAGGTGCAGACCATGCCTTATATGACCCTTGCCTGGTGCCATAATACATGACAGGGCAGTTCTGAGACCACTCCTGTAAAACCCTAGATACCCAAAGACCCCAGGTGCACTGAGATGGGCAAGGTAGAGAAATGGAAGAGTAATAGGAAGAGGATGTGGCACAATGAAGAGAGGCCGAACTAAAGACTTGAGGATATTGAGGAATAGTCTGATATGAATAGCTTGTGATGCCAGCTGGGACCACGGTGGGGTCCTGGCCTGTGCTGCCACCAAGGGCTACATCTGGATATATGGCCCTGCAGCAGCAAGGGTCTGTTGCCACCAAAGACCAGACAGATGTTCCTGGTCTGGGCTCCTGCTCAGGGACATGTTGATGTGCAGAAATGGCCCTTCTCCTCACTTCTGCATTATGAGAGATCTAGCCCTTTGGTCCTGAGAGCGAGAGAGCTGACCCTGCCTTTGGCCAGATACAGTACATGGGAGAGTCAGCCCTAAACATCTTTGCAGGAGTTGTAGGTGAGTAGGCCCTGAGGGTATAAGCATTGGAGAAATGTTCCTGCCACTCATCTCCCTTTCAGTAGCATGGATAAGAGAGAGATATTTCTCTCCCTTCTTGTCCCTCGCCACCTGCAGCAAGTGGGAGACCTGGCCCTGGGGTCATGAGAGCAAGAAAACTAGTCCAGTCTCTCATGACCTTCAACACTCAGTTAGCAGGCCTTGCAGTTCATCTGGACAGCATAGTAGACCTATCCCTGGGAATGATGGTTGTGGGTTATCTGGCCCCAAAGCATGAACACAGGAGTGTCAGTCATGCCTCTTGTCTTCTGTGTGGTGCCTGCCCAAATGAGAGAGAGAGATGCCCTCCTCCTCTTTCTCATTTTTTGTCATCAGGGAAGAGCAGGAGAGCTAGTAGCTCTGGTGGTATGTGTGTGGGATGGCTAGCAGGGTGGACTGACCAACTCCGGTAACTCTCAGGCACAGATCCAGGGCTTTGAATGGTCCCACCCCAACATCTTCCCCACAGAAGAACTGCTGAAGTACATGGCAAGGCCACAGATTCAAAACTACAAGATCTCCATGACACGGTGCAACAACAAAGTATAGAACAGAAATCACAGGTAGGTTACAGTATTGATAGTGTAGCAGAAGCCAGAGGCCTCAAACTAGAAAAATAACTCATTGCACTAAACATTCGTAAGGAAGGAAGTGTGGACAAAAGAGAATACTGTGGGACACACCATGACACACTATAGTTTCCTCAAAAAAGTTTTTTTTTCTCTTTTTGGAAGGAGGTTGAAAGGTTACAAGGGGTGGGTACAAGGGGATGAAAAGGTGAGTAAGATTGGGATACATGATATGAAATTCACAAAGAACCAATAAAAGTTTTAAAAAAGCAAAAATCTGCCAGTTATACCTTATACAAGGAACTAATGAGAGCAAATCTTCCAATTATTAATGGTCCAATAAATTAAAAAGTTCCCCAGAGAAGAAATCAAATGGCTAATATATGCAGGAAAATGATCTGTATCCTTAGCCTTAAAACTGCTTCATGATTCTACTTCATAATGCTGAAGAAGTGGTTTTGAGACTTGGTACTTTTGCAAAGGAGATCAAGTTTCAAATCTCAGGACTCTAGGGAGATCCAAGATGATGGCGACCAGCACACACCGTATGTGAGGGGCACAGGATCCGAAACTCCAAAATGGGTGAGTGGTGGGCAGCTAAAGCCAGAACATGGACATTGAGGCCTCCTGGGCGCGAAAGAACAACCTGCGACCTGAGACCATTTGGATCCAGGTCACCCTCAGACGTCTTCAGGGCCTGAGAGTGGTGAATATTCAGCCCTCCTGCACTTCCCCCTGACCCAAGCACGGGCCTTCCTTCTTGGTAACTGAGAGAGCAGAGGTGGGCCTCCCAGTTTTGCTCCTTGCAGCATGCCACTCTTCAGGCTCCCCATGTCTGCAGGTAGCTGTACGGGTCTCCAAGGACCTCCCAGCGGGTGTTTGTACCAGCTTCTCAGATCTTTAGTGGTAGCTGCAGGTGGATTCTAGCCCTAACAGGAGCCTCCAGGCTCAGTAACTGAGACAACAGAAGTGGCTATCAAAAGTAAGGGTCTCCCTGCCCAGCAGACAAACAGTGGATACCACTGAGCTAGCTGGTGGATCTCCTACACTCTCATTTGCCCGAGCAGGCCCAAATCTGAGAGTAGAGAACAGGGGGAACCCCCCTGTACTTTCTGAGTAGGACTGCTAGCAAGTGAGTATGTCTTCAAATGAGTGCATGCAGAACCCCAGATCCAGGGTCCCTCTACACTAGCAGCCAGATATCGGATCCCTCCCATGCATATATGCACTGTGGGCAACATAGGGATTCTTGGGACATTGTTTGCAACACTGAAAACCTTGTTCTGTAGGTCTACTAGTACAGTACAGGCATACAATTCTTGGAGCCCAGGCAGATATGCATACTAGGACAGTATGACAGGCCTGTAGGCCACTGAGGTATTCAGGGCATCTGTGCATGCCCATTGAACCAGCATCCACACTCTCTCCTGCACCCTCTAATGGGTTTAAGCTCCACATTCCAGGCATCTACATGCTTTAGCATCCTGTCCTTCAAGGCACACTTCCATGCACATTCCTGTGTTTGCTCAACCGCACTTGTGCACCTGTGCCTGTGACCTTCCACCCTTAGCTACAGCTGAAACACCAACATTCACTCTCAAACCAGTTGACTTCTCTCATCTTCCTAAAGAATACTCCAGACACTAGAGAAAGACAGACCCAGTCAGAAGTATAGACTCCAAAAATAATCAGCGAAGGCTACCGATAATCAGATGGCTAGAGGTCAGCATAAGAACATATCCAACAAAAATCAGGACATAATGGTTTCACCATTAACCCACAAAATCAATGGACATTGAAATTCATTGGAAACATGGGAAATGATATAAATTCTAGGCCTACCCAGGTATTAGAGACACATAAAGTGGAAATGAACAAATCTCTCAAAGAAATACAGACAAATAGAGGCCTGGGTAGAGGCATGAGTAGAGGCATATAAAGAGGAAATGAACAACAACAGCAAAAAATAGAAGCCATCATGGAAAGATAAGAATCCACATTCAAATAGATGAAGGAAATGGCACAAGACATGAAAACAGAATTAGAATCAATAAAGATAACACAAAGAGAAAATCCTGGAGCTGGAGAACTTAGAGAAAAGATCAGGAAACACAAAAGTAAGCATCACCAGTAGGATACAAGAGATGAAAGAGAGAATCTCAGGTGCTGAAGATATACTTGCAGAAATTGATGCATCTCTCAAAGAAAAAGTAAAATCAGAAAAGTTCCAAACACAAGACATCCAAGAAATCAAGAAAGCCATGGAAAGACGAAATCTAAGAATAATAGAAATAGGCAAATCTCATGGTGTTTCACAACCATTTGTCTCTATCATTGTAGTTACAGTGGGTCTATTTACTCCCTTTCCCTCCAAGAGCAGTGCATACATGTAGCAGGTATATATACACAAAGTCATAAAACTCATACACACACAAAAATATATTAAAAAATTCCTCTACACCTTAGTCAGAAGTTATCCTGAAGATAATGATATAAAAGATGATGAGGATGTGAGGAATGGCTAGCAGGAACGTAGACTGGTGCAGCCACTATGGACATCAGAGTGGAATGTTTGTTTGTTTGTTTGTTTTTTAATAAAATAAAAACACAGAACTATTAACTTACTCAGCTCACTCCTGATTTCTAAGTCCTACTACAGTGATGTTTGCTTATCTCTATTAACTACAGTTTTTAAAACATCCAATAGACTTAAGAAATTGCTAACAACAACTGAATTGATAATGAAAAAAGTGTGTAAATAAGAGCTGGTGAGATGACTCAGTAGGTCAATGTGCTTCCCGCCATATCTGACATCCAGACTCACCAGAGACTATATAGTAGAAAAAGTTGTCCTCTGCTGTCAACACATGCACTACAGCATGCACATACGTCCTTCAGAAACAAGAAAACATACAAACAAATAAACTCATAAATGCAAAAAAGAAAATAATCTGCAAAGATGAAATTTTGACATATTTTTCAAGAAAATGGAGGGAACAAGACATTATCTTAAGTGAATTATACTAGTCACAGAAATGAAAATACCACATTTTCTTTTATATGCAGATTCTATATTTTAAACAATAGGTTTATGTAGACATATTTATGGGGGTATGAATCCTATAAAGGGGACCATGATAGTGCTAGAGACTGGAGGGTTGTAGAAGGGGAAAAAGAATAATATTCTTGCAATGTGGAAAGGAAGACAGCCAGAGACCTGAGAGAACTTTAGGATGGGGGCTGGAGTTTGTAGACTACAGTGGGAGACAATAATCAACAAAGTATATATGAGAAGCCTATGTTTAGATGCAGTATTATGTACACCTACCCCTAACAGAGTATAAATTAAAAAAATTAGAAGCAGGAATGGCAGCACCTAATACCTTCAGTAAACATAAAACATAAAATGCATAAAAACCATATGACATATAAATGCTGATGCCCATTAAGAAGAAAATTATAAACAAAACATGTCTTCAGTAACAAAACACTCAAAGACATGACAGATAGGTGAGGTAACTTGGGATGAGTAAAGCAAAAATTTAATAGAAATTAGATAAATAATGTGTTGATTTATGCAAATGCAAGATCAGTTTGAACCCTCTGTTTAGCCAGATCCAACTGTATCAGTAGATCTTAAATTAGGTGCCATACTAGCTGAAGGCCATGAAAACAGGAATTGGAATATAGCTATCTGTTGTTTCTTACAGCATAACGTTTGTGATTACATAAACAGACAACTTTTCATTAAGATTAATTAATTGCGTTAAGAACAAATATCCTCAGAGTTAAGTGAGCTAAATTTTGACATTTTTTTTTGACTGAGTTGCAAAGAAATAGACTTTAAGGTTATCCTTATAATGAACTTATCTCTTTTAGGATGCCAGAGGTTTTTAACAGGAAACTTTTTCTGTCCTAGCACTTAGAGACCCAACATGAAGTGTACAAGGTATTCACTGTGGCTCACACATAAGAAGGACTGCCCTTAAGGCATTCCAAATATTAAGTCAGACATGCCAATGTATTTTGTTTAACCCAGGGTCTTACTGTGTAGCCCTGACTGCCCTAAATGACTCTATCTTTTTCTATTGGCATTCTGAGTGTTGAGAATGTAGGCATGTGACACAGTGTCCAAGGCATCAGTTTGTCTCTTACAGGTGGATCAGACAGGTCTATATCAAGTGTGGATTTTATGAAAATTAAATGTCAGTTCTCAGCTTTTGAGCATGGTTTTTATATTACAAACTTAGGAAAAATGTCTATCACAGTGTTTAGTATTGAAGAATTCTGAATGAAATGTCTTACTTTTTCGAGTGACAGAGGAAAAAAAAGTCTTACTTTAAACGAGATTCATATGTGATCTCATTGTGAAAATTATCAGCTCATGAAAACAAAAAAATCATAAATGTCATTATCAAAGGCCTATGCTAGAATATTTTCATAAATCCTCACAGGTCTTTATTGGGTTCCCATTTTAAGCTACATAAGAAGAATGAATCTAAAATTAGATAATTTGTTTTATTTTTTTTTCAGTGCTACTTTCTGTTTTCTATTTATAAAAAAATGGGCATATTAATGTGATGATTCAGCGATATGAAACAATGGTACCCAGGTAAAATGTCTAAAATTCTCAATTCTCACCAAGATGCTCACAGCTCCCTAACCCTGCATCACCTTCTGGCTCCTACAGAATGTTCACCCATTCTCCAGCCAAGCCTAGTAATTGCTGTTCTTTGTAAACCAGAAGAGTCCCACTCTCGGACTGTCCATAACACAAGAGCTTGTTTCTACTCTAGCCTCTATACCGATATCTATGTGGAAATAGAACCCATTTTAGTCTATCTTCTTAGAAAGCCTTCCCAGCTTAACATCCCAGAACAGTTTCTTGTCAACATTTTCCTATACCTCAATGAGTGTGCTATAAAGCCACATTTTCTCTATTAGGAGCTTTTGCTTGTGTTTTTCTTAATATTTTTCAGCAAATTTTACAATATTTCACTCTACAATGAAAAGAAATACAGTCTCCCATCTCTAAAATACATTAATTAATTTAAAATTTTAATAAAAAATAATGGGAGTTTATATCTGTAGGAAATTGTGGAATATTGGATATATTCTATTATTTTAAAGTTAGATTTTAATTTGAAGAATATAAAAATGATTTTAGTGTGTGTTGAGGGGGTGCCATGTCATACTCTGGAATTCAAAGGACCACTTTTAGGAAGTAGTTGTCTCCTTCTACCGTGTGTGTCCCAGATGACCAGGTTTGGTGACTAGTGCCTGCACCTAGTGAGCTATCTCACCAGATCCTCAATATATTTGGAGAAACTAACTTTTATCTAAAATTTCACTTCCAATTTGCTTATATTTCTGTCAAATTGTTGTTCCTTAAGATTTTCTACTTCAAAGCCATTAGCAATAAAGGTCTTTTTCTTTTAAGTTTTTTTTTTTGATAAGTATAATATGTAGTATGCTATATAATATTTACATCCTATTGCTATATTAATTAATGTATATAGTACTTGGTAAAGTATTATCCTTTTCAGTAAATGTTACTTCCAAGATCACATGTACCAAAGAACCAGAAAAATAAAAACAGAAGGAAAAAGGATGAAAACCAGAGAAATATGTTTTGGGGTAGGAGGCAGCTTCATAGATACAATCATTACCATTTGCCTGTGGATGGATAACTGGCCTTGAAGTCTATATTTCTTCAGAGAAAGCAAGCATGAGGGTCATTCAGATTTTATTTTAGGACATAGCGTATGCACTTTACAATTCATCTAATAGCTGTTGTCAGCACCAAGGCATGTCAGAATCAGTGTTACCAGGTGTCAGGATCAAAGTTCATTAAAAAGCATACTGATTACAGCATCTGATTAAAACACTTAGGCAAAGGGTCAAGGAAAAAAATGTTTATAGTACTTTATATAATCAAAATATAGAAAAGGCACCTATACCTACACATTTTTAAATAAATTTATCAAAATTTACTGTGTAAAACCCATGTCAATTTAAAGAATTATTTATAAATAGTACAAATAATAAAAATTTACTTTGTAATATTTTTAAGAATATAACTAATATTTAATATTTAATAAATAAGATATTTTAAACACATTCTTGTTCTCTAAATGAGCTTTTTCTATGTATAACTTGCACTGCTAATGATTAAGCAGCTTATGATAATTTCTGAATCCAGATATACATGAATAAACTGCACAGCAGACAGTTTTCCGTCCCTGTAATGAAATGCCCGAGAAGGGAAATGAACTAGAGTGAAAAACACTTTTTTTTGAGAGGGCCTGGAAGTAGTAGTCAAAGTTCAGGGTTTTTTATTGCTTTGGGTCCCTAAGTGGTCCATAGGTGTTACACAGGAAACTTGAAGAGATAAGTACTGACATCATTGCAAGATAAGCAGAGAAAACAACTGACCTATGAGCCTACATAAGACCACACCGGCAGAGGTTTGCTGTGCCTTCCAATAGCATAACCTCCATTGTGATTAATGCAGGAACTAAGTCTTTAATACATGCTCATTTTGGAAATATTCAGTATCCCACATAACACTGTAGAACATCTATGTCAGTATCACTCAGCCAATTAAAAAGCAGGAATCACTGATATAACACAAATTAATCAGCCTTAAAGGCACAGAGAGAAAAGTCAGAATCTTTTCATACACTAACAGAACAGAAATGACACTATTGTAGGAGTGAAATCAGAAAAATTCGTTTCCATGGTGTAAGGAAATAAAGGAAGCAACACCTATAAAGGATGCTGGGACAGAATCCCTTATGGTAATGGAACAGCTTAATATGTTGTCTCTGTGATGGTGACAAGAATCTGAATACGGAAAACCAGTTCTTATAAAATAGCACACAAAAGATATTTTGTTCTTTTTATTAGTAATTTTTGTTTGTGGCTATTGGTTTTTTAATACTTTTATACATGTACACTATGCATTTATGGTCTCTTTCCCTCATGCCATTCCCATTACTGTTTTTCCTCTACCACAGTCACCCTTTCCTATAAGTGTGTGTGTGTGTGTGTGTGTGTGTGTGTGTGTGTGTGTGTGTGAGTGTGAGTGTGTGTGGTGGTGGTGAAGTTGGCTACCTATGTGATGTTGAATTGGGAACTGATCATTAGAGCCTACTGGGCCCTGCAGCAGGTACAAAAATCGATATCCAGATATAAAGAACTCAAGAAGTTAAACACCAAGAAACCAAGTAATCCAATTAAAAAAGTGGGGTGCAGAGCTAAACAGAATTCTTAACAGAGGAATATCAAATGGCAGACAAACACTTGAAGTCCTCAACATCCTTAGTCATTCAGGGAATGCAAATCAAAATGCCCTGAGATTTCACCTCACACCCATCTGAATGGCCAAGATCAAAAACTCAAGGGATGATGCATGTTGGAGAAGATGTGGAGAAAGGGGAACCCTCCTCCATTGCTGGTGGGAATGTAATCTTGTACAACCACTTTGGAAATCAATCTGGCATTTTCTCAGAAAATTAGGAATAGTGCTACTTTAAGATCCAGCTTTACCACTCCTAGGCATTTACCAAAAAGATGCTCCACTATTCAATAAGGACATTTGCTCAACCATTTTCATAGCAGCACTATTTGTAATAACTAGAATCTGGAAACAACCTAAATGTCCCTCAACGAGGGAATGGATACAGAAAGCATTTTACATTTATACGATGGAATACTAGTCAGCAATTCAAAACCAGGAAATCATGAAATTTGCAGGCAAATGGTGGGAACTAGAAAAGATCATCCTGAGTGAGGTAACCCAGAAGCAGAAAGACACCTATGATATATGCTCACTTATATGTAGATATTAGCTGTATAATATAAGATAAATATACTAGCCCTAAAGAAGCTAATCAACAAGGAGGATCCTAGGAAAGAGGCTTAATCCTCATTCAGAAGGGCAAACAGAATAGGCATCAGAATTAGGAGAAGACAAGGAACAGAACAGGAGCCTACCAAAGAGGACCTCTGAAAGACTGTGCCCACCAGGGTATTGAAGGAGATACTGAGACTCATAACAAATTTTGGGCAGAGATCTGGGTTCCTTATGGAAGAAGAGGGAGATAGAAAGACCTGGAGGGGACAGGAACTCCACAAGTTGAACAACAGACCCAAAATATGTGGGCCCAGGGGAGCCTGCAGAGACAGATACTCCAACTGAGATATTTTTGTTTGTTTGTTTTTTAAGATTTTTAAAATTTTATTTAATTTATATATTTATTTATTACAATTTATTCATTTTGTATCTCCACTGCAGTCCCCTCCCTCATCTCCTCCCAGTCCCACCCATCCTTCCTCTTCTCCCCATATACCCCTCCCCTAGTCTCCTGATAGGGGAGAGCCTCCTCCCCTTACATCTGACCTTAGCTTATCAGGTCTTATGAAGGCTGGCTGCATCATCTTACTCTGTGGCCTGGCAAGGCTGCTCCCCTCCGAGTGAGGTGATCAAAGAACTGGCCACTGAGTTCATGTCATAGACAGGCCCTGTGCCCTGTACTAGGGAACCAATGTGGAAACTGAGCAGCAATGGGCTTACTTGAACATGGGGTTTAGGTCCTCTCCATGTGTGGTCTTTGATTGGAGTATTGGTCTCTATAGAACACTAAAGTAGTTTGAATGGAGATTCAAGGTTGCAGAAAGTGTTAGCATCGGACTGAGAAGAGGTATATGTGTAGTATGGTTTGAGATTGTATAAAATACACTGACATAGTATCATAGAAACTTAAGTGATTCTCCACCCTATTTAGTTATTAATAGAGAAGATAAAATGTATTCTTTCCAAGATCACATATTACTGTACAGCACAGAGAAGGGCAATACATATTAGAGTGACTCAAGCTATTTATATAACTGTGTCCACTTAATTTTTCCTCTGTGTTTCTGTTGCCATAAACATCATCAGGTTTTCATCCCAGGACTGTTCAGGAAGATGTGAAGTGGTTGATATTTTGAACTAAGTTAGTGTTTTAGGCATCACATGGTCTCCTTCTAAAAGTAATATAAATCATTAAGTGAAGAAAAATAGAATGTTCAGACATCTATTAGAAATGAGATAAAAGCAGACTGAGAACAGTACCTTCCCCAATATTTCATAAATCATAAAGCAATAAAACTGAGACATTTAAGAAATCTAAATTGCAACAGTGAAAAGAACGAGTGACAATTAGTAATCTGAAGGGAACACATGTCCCAGACAGTAATAAAGAGATGTCAGATTATTGGCAATCATAGGAAATAATTTTTTACTACAATGAATTCAAATCAAAATAGGATGAATTTAAGGAGTTTAACATAAAAGCCATTTCAAACAAGGTTATCAGTTATTCTTTTTCTTATAACAGCAGTATAAATTTGTTTGAAATAAATTTTTAGAACTAATAGTTTTGTTGATAAACTTGTACTCATCATTTTGATAAATGTGAATGTTATAAATAACATTAATAAAGAAACCCTCATTAATAAAGAAACCCTGTTATTTGAATAACAAATATTACTACAAATAGATTTGAAATTAAAATAAATGGGAAGGAAATAGTGCCTAACAAGAACAGTAAGTCATAGGAAAGCCTAATTCTAGAGGTCACTGCTCCAGGAGACAACTCAGGGACCACATTTCTTTAAAGATCCCTGAGCACAGGCAGGTACTGCTGTAGAACATTCAAGATTGTACTTCTTACTTTGTTTGTTCCTCTAGATGGGGTTTCTCTGTGTAGCCCTGGCTGTCCTGGAACTTGCTTTGTAGAAGAGTCTGCCCTTGAACTCACAGAGATCTACCTGCCTGTCTCCCAAGTGCTGGGATTAAAGACATGTACCAACAGTTCAGCAAGATTGTGGTTCTTACAGAAACAAAAATCATGAAATATTTCTTGAGACAGATGACATAATAAGGTGCTCCATAAAAAAATAGAAATTTCAAAGAATCTATAATGGTGAGGGTTTGGGTCTATGGTATATCTGTTTATGGAAAGTTTATAACAATTTCACAGTATCAATGAAAGAAGTTGTATAGTGATAGCCTGACTTTCATATCTGCTCAGCAAGGATCTGAAAACTCCACAATATTTTTCTGAACTTAAAAAATTAGATTGTGCATTTACAGGTTTTATTTAAAAGATTTTCAATCAACATATTTTGATCATTTTATTTTACTTATCCCAATTCAGCCCATATCCCCCCCCCAATTTCCTGCCCCAGCCCCTACTTTTTAGGGGAAGAAAAGTTGGCTTTGTGGATTTCAAAACTAGATTTTTTATTAAAAATATTTTGGCGCTAGTGAAAAGACAAATGCTGAAAATAAAGTGTCTGCTATTATTATATTCTTCCTTGTAGATTATAAGTTGCATTTAAAATATCTACATTAGTTTTCTTCTACTTCCTCACATGTGGTATTAAATAAATATTTAATCATTCTATCTTCACACTGTGGTATTTTACTTATATTAGTGATTTGTAGTTTAATAAAATTCATGTTTAATTAGAAATAACTGTTATTGAAATCTTAAGATATTTCCATTTTTCAATATAGTTGTAACAAAGAATCATACTCTGATATGAAGTTCCCCCATCTCATCTTAGCCCTAACATAAAATTTTAGAACTTAGCTTACTAATATAATTGAACACAAAGTTATTTTTGAACTTGGATTACAATTTTCTAAAACAATTTATTGGATTAACACACATCATAGTCCTTGTAATACTTAAAACATAGTATAATTTTACAAGAATATTTTAGGATAGATTAAATTTTGATATCAGGTTGCACATACAGGCACTGGATAAGTAATACTGACATCAACATTCACTTGTTTCTTTGAATTTACACTGTTTAGAATTATATTATTAAGAATTATAAACATTAATTATTTTTTAAAATGTACCAATTTAAATTTTCATTCTAGGGTAGGAAAATCCATTGTGATATGTGAACTACATTTTCTGTAACAATTTTCCGGCTGATATGAGTCTCTGTCACTAATCAAGAAGCCAGCTCCAATTCACAACACTTGTAAATATATATATTTCTTTTTTAATTAAATTTTATTTTTTATTATTAGTTACATTTTATTAACTCTGTATCCCAGCTGTATCCCTTATTCCCTCCCTTATTCCACCTTCCCTTCCTCATCTCCTCCCTGCCCCTTTCCAAGTCCACTGATTGGGGAGGTCCTCCTCCCCTTTCATCTGACCCTGTTTTATCAGGTATCTTCAGGAATGGCTGCAAAGTCCTCCTCTAACACTAAGTGTGATAATAATAACTTGGAAATACAAATATCATATGTTCCCTTCTACAAAATTTAGCATTTGAATTTTACATATGTAAAATTATGTGTAAAATATGTAAAAATATGTGTTTTTCTGGAAATGAGGATATGTTACTTACAGGAAGTGTAAAGGGACCCATGTGATAAGAAAAGGGGGCTTTAGGAATGTCAAAGACAAGGGTAAAAGAACACAAGTATGTAACCTTGGGATGCAACTAGTGGGGATGCTAAAGTCTAAGCAGGGAGAGGAGTTAGAGGATGGGGGTGGTTAAAGTCAACTAAGCAAATACAAAAATTTCATGAAGAAACCAAACACTGTAAGGATATTGGAAATGCAAATAAAGCAATAAAAATGGAATTGGATCACTGACAATATGTAGCTTTCAAATGAGATCATATTTAAGTCCTTTCTCTAAATGTGAGAAACTCAAAGGATCATCTCATGTATAATATTTTCCTGATGCAAATAGTCAATTTATAAAGAGGGGCTATGAAATTAATCAAGAACAAGGCATTTTTCTCTATATCTAACATATAACTGAACATTTTATAGTACATACACATTGATATAATAAGTATAAAGTAATGTTTTTTATGTTACGATTCCAAATTGTCTTGAAAGTTAACTGTAAAAAAAATGGCAAGACTTGGACCTCTAATAAATTCAGATTTTGTAAGATGAATTAATACAATATTTATTTTTTATTTATTTATTATTATTAATTACACTTTATTCATTTTGTATCCCCCCATAAGACCCTCCCTCCTCCCCTCCCGATTCCACCCTACCTCCACTTTCTGCATGCATGCTCCTCCCCACGTCCACTGATAGGGGAGGTCCTCTTCTCCTTCCTTCTGATCTTAGTCTATCAGATCACATCAGGAATGGCTGCATTGAAATCTTCTGTGGCCTGGTAAGGCTGCTCCCCCCTCAGGGGTAGGTGATCAAAGAGCAGGCCAATCAGTTTATGTCAGAGGCAGTCCCTCTTCCCATCACTGTGTAAGCCACTTGGACACTAAACTGCCATGGCTAAATCTGTGCAGGGGTTCTAGGTTATCTCCATGAATAGTCCTTGGTTGGAGTATGAGTCTCTGGGAAGTTCCCTGTGTTCAAATTTTCTTGTTCTGTTACTCTCCTTGTGGGGTTCCTGTCCTCTCCAGCTCTTGCTATTTCCCAATTCTTACATAAAATTCCATTCACTCTGCCCTACCGTTGGCCATCAGGCTCAGCATCTGCTTTGATAGTCTGCAGGACAGAGGCTTTCAGAGGCCCTAAGTGGCAGGTTCCTAATTTGTTTCCTGTTTTCTTCTTCTTCTGATGTCCATCCTCTTTGCCTTTCAGGATGGGGATTGAGCGTTTTAGTTAGGGTCCTCTCTTTTGCTTAGTTTGTTTAGATGTACCGATTTTAGTGGGTTTATCCTATGTTGTATGTTTATATGAGTGAGTATATATCATGTGTGTGTCTTTTTGCTTCTGGGACAACTCACTCAGGATGATCCTTTCCAGGTACCACCATTTAACTGCAAATTTCATGATTTCCTTATTTTCCATTGCATAGTAATACTCCATTGTATAGATGTACCATGATTTCTGCATCCCTTCTTCAGGTGAGGGGCATCTGGGCTGTTTACAGCTTCTGGCTATTACAAATAAAGCTGCTACAAACATGGTTGAGAAAATGTCCTTTTTGTGTACTTGAGCCTCTTTTGGATATATGCCTAGGAGTGGTATGGCTGGATCTTGAGGAAGCGCTATTCCTAGTTGTCTGAGAAAGTGCCAGATTGATTTCCAGAGTGGTTGTACAAGTTTACATTCTCACCAGCAATGGAGGAGGCTTCCCCTTTCTCCACAACCTCTCTAGCCTGTGTTGTCACTTGAGTTTTTCATCTTGGCCATTCTCATGGGTGTAAGATGAAATCTCAGGGTTGTTTTGATTTGCATTTCCCTAATGGCTAATGAGGTTGAGCATTTCTTTAAGTGCTTCTCTGCCATTCGATATTCCTCTACAGAGAGTTCTCTGTTTAGCTCTGTTCCCCATTTTTTTAAGTGGATTACTTGGTTTGCTGCTTTTCAGCTTCTTTAGTTCTTTATATATACTGGATATGAGTCCTCTGTCAGATAAAGGGTTGGTGAAGATTCTTTCCTAATCTGTAGGCAGTCGCTTTGTTTTGATGACAATATCCTTTGCTTTACAGAAGCTTTTCAGTTTCAGGAGGTCCCATTTATTGATTGTTGCTCTCAGAGCCTATGCTGTTAGTGTTCTGTTCAGGAAGTTCTCTCCTGTACCAATGATTTCTAGGGTATTCCCCACTTTTTTTTCTAGCTAATTTAATGTGTCTGGTTTTATGTTTGATCTACTTGGACTTCAGTTTTGTGCAGGGTGATAAGTATGGATCTATTTTCATTATTCTACATGCAGACTTCCAGTTAGACCAGCACCATTTGTTCAAGATGCTATCTTTTTTCCATTGTATGGTTTTGGCATCTTTGTCAAAAATCAGGTGTCCATAAGTGTGTGGGTTTATTTCTGGGTCTTCTGTTCGGTTCCATTGATCCACCATTCTGTTTTTATGCCAGTACCATGCAGTTTTTATAACTGTTGCTCTATAGTACAGCTGGAGGTCAGGGATGGAGATACCTCCAGAAGATCTTTTATTGTAGAGGATTGTTTTAGCAATTCTGGGTTTCTTGTTATTCCATACAAAGTTGAGAATTTTTCTTTCCAGGTCTGTAAAGAATGTGTTGGCAATTTGATGGGGATTGCATTAAATCTGTAGATTGCTTTTGGTAAAATGGCCATTTATACTATGTTAATCCTGTCAAGCCATGAGCATGGGAGATCTTTCCATCTTCTCATATCTTCTTCTAATTCTTTCTTCAGAGACTTGAAATCTTTTTCATACAAGTCTTTGACTTGCTTGGTTAGGGTTCCACCACAGTACTTTATGTCATTTGTGGCTATTGTGAAGGGTGTTGTTTCCCTAATTTCTTTCTCAGCCCTTTTGTCTTTTGTATACAAAAGTGCTATTGATTTTTTGGATTTAATTTTTTATCTGGCCACTTTGCTGAAGGTGTTTATGAACTGTAGGAGTTCCCTGGTAGAGTTTTTGGGGTCACTCATTTATACTATCATACCATCTGCAAATAGTGATAATTTGACTTCTTCCTTTCCAATTTGTATCCCCTTGATCTCCTTCAACTGTCTTATTGCTCTAGCAAGGACTTCCAGCACTATGTTGAAGAGATATGGAGAGAGTGGGCAGCATTGTCTTGTCCCTGATTTTAGTGGGATTGCTTTAAGTTTCTCTTCGTTGAGTTTGATGTTGGCTATAGGCTTGCTGTATATTGCCTTTACTATCTTTAGGTATGTGCCTTTTATCCCTGATTGCTCCATGACTTTAAACTTGAATGGGTGTTGGACTTTGTCAAATGCTTTTTTGGCATCTAGAGAGATTATCATGTGTTTTTTTTTCTTTCAGTTTGTTAATATGATGGATCGCAGTGATGTATTTCCATATATTGTACCACCCCTGCATACCTGGGATGAAGCCTACTTGGTTATAGTGGATAATATCTTTGATGTGTTCTTGGATTCGGTTTGTGAGTATTTTGTTAAGTATTTTTGCATCAATGTTCATAGGGGAGATTGGCCTGAAATTCTCTTTCTTTGTTGAGTCTTTGTGAGGTTTAGGTACCAAGGTGACTGTGGCTTCATAGAATGAGTTTGGTAATGTTCCTTCTGTTTCTATTTTGCGGAATAGTTTGAAAAGAATTGTAGTTAGGTCTTCTTTGAAGGTCTGGCAGAATTCTGCGCTGAAGCCATCTGGTCCTGGGCTTTTTTTGGATGGGAAACTTTTGACGACCGCTTCTATTTCTTTGGGGGATATAGGACCATTTAGTTGATATACTGGTCCTGATTCAGCGTTGGTAAGTCAAATCGATCAAGAAAATTGTCCATTTCATTTAGATTTTCAAATTTTGTGGCATATAAACTTTTGAAGTAAGTCCTAATGATTGTTTGGATTTCCTCAGTGTCTGTAGTTATGTCCCCCTTTTCATTTCTGATTTTGTTGATTTGGGTGGTGTCTCTCTGCCTTTTAGTTAGATTGGCTAAGGGTTTGTCCATCTTGTTGATTTTCTCAAAGAACCAGCTTTTGGTTTCATTGATTCTTTGAATTGTTTTATTTGTTTCCATTTGATAGATTTCAGCCCTAAATTTGATTATTTCCAGTCCTCTACTCCTTTTGGTGTGTCTGCTTCTTCTTTTTCTAGGGTTTTTAAGTGAGCCATTAAGTTGCTTTAGTGAGCTATCTTAAATTTTCTTCTTGAAGGGACTTAGTGCTATGAACTTTCCTCTTAGCACTACTTTCATTGTGTCCCACAAGTTTAGGTATGTTGTGTCTTCATTTTCATTGAGTTCTAGGAAGACTTTATTTCTTTCTTTATTTCTTTCCTGATCCAGCTATCATTTAGTAACAAGTTGTTCAGTTTCCATGTGTGTGTAGGCTTTTTACTATCTCTGTTATTGTTGAAGTCCAGCTTTATTCCATGGTGATCAGAAAAGATACAAGGGATTATTTCAATCTTCTTGTATCTGTTGAGGCTTGCTTTGTGACCAACTATATGGTCTATTTTGGAGAAGGTTCCATGAGGTGCTGAGAAGAAGGTAAATTCTTTTGTGTTTGGGTGTAAAGTTCTGTAAATGTCTGTTAGGTCCATTTGATTCATGACCTTTGTCAGAGTTATTGTTTCTTTGTTTAATTTCTGTTTTGTTGACCTGTCCTTTGTTGAGAGTGGGGTGTTGAAGTCTCCCACTATTAGTGTGTGTGTATCTATGTGTGGTTTAAGTTTTATCAATGTTTCTTTCACAAATGTGGGTGCTCTTGTATTTGGGGCATAGATGTTCAGGATTGTGATGTCTTCCTGGTGAAATTTTCCTTTGATGAGTATGAAGTGTCCTTCCACACCTCTTTTTATTAATTTTGGTTGAAAGTTTATTTTATCAGATATTAGAATGGCTACTCCTGCTTGCTTATTGGGTCCCTTTGCTTGGAAAGTCGTCTTCCAACCCTTTACCCTCAGGTAATGTCTATCTTTGTGTCTTAGGTGTGTGTCTTGTATGCAACAGATTCCTGGGTTTTGTTTACGTATCCATTCTGTTAATCTGTGTCTTTTTATTGGAGAGTTGAGACCATTGATGTTGAGAGAGATTAATGACCAGTGGCTGTTAGATCCCTTGATTTTGATGTTGGCTGTGGTTATCAGGTTGTGTGCTTGGTTGCTTTTTGTTTTATTGTAGTAAGGTTAATTATTTCCTGTGTTTTCTTCAAAGAAGCTAATTTTTGGGGGTTGTATTTTCCCTTCCAGTGTCTTCTGTAATGCTGGATTTGTGTGTTGGTATTGTTGAAATTTGTTTTTGGCATTGAATATCTTGTTTTCTCTGTCTATGTGGACTGATAGCTTTGCAGGGTATAGTAGCCTGGGCTGACATCTGTGTTCTCTTAGTGTCTGCATGGTATCCATCCAGGCCCTTCTGGCTTTCATAGTCTCTGTTGAAAAGTCAGGTGTGATTCTAATAGGTTTGCCATTATATGTTACTTGGCCTTTTTCCCTTGCAGCTTTAAGTATTTTTTCTTTGTTTTGTATACTTACTGTTTTGATTATTATGTGGCGGGAGGATTTTCTTTTCTGGTCAAATTTGTTGGGTGTTCTGTAGGCCTCATGTATTCTTGTTGGCCTCTCCTTTAACTTAGGGAAATTTTCTTCAATGATTTTGTTGAAAATCTATATTTTCTGGGCCTTGGAGAAGGGAGTCTTCTTTTTCCTCTATACCTATTATTCTTAGGTTTTGTCTTTTCATATTGTCTTGGATTTCTTGGACGGTCTGTGTCAGGAATTTTTTGGATTTAACATATTCTTTGACAGATACATCGATTTCTTCCATTGTATTTTCTACAACTGAGATTCTTTCTTCCATCTCTTGTAGTCTGTTGGTTATGCTTACCTCTGTAGTTCCTGTTTTCTTCCCTAGATTCTTCCTCTCCATTATTTCCTCCATTTGTGTTTTCTTTAATTTTTCCAATTCTATCTTCAGGTCTTGAGTTGTTTTGTTTACTTCCTTCATCTGTCTGATTGCACTTTCCTGTTTTTCTTTTAGTTCCTTCAACTCTGTTTCTTTTATTTCATTCAGTGCTTTAAGCATTTCCTTTCTAAAGGCCATAAACTGTTTGGCTGAAGCATTCTCTATTTTTTTATGGATGGCAATATTCTGTTTGAGTTTATCTTCCTCTATGTCTTTACATATCTCATTTGTTTCCTCTGTTATCATCTTCTTGAGCATAGTTGTTAGGTCATCTTCTTGGATTTCAGTTATGCTGGGGTGTCCAGGGCTACTTGCCCCTGGGTAACTGGGTTCTGGAGATGCCATATTGCTCTGTCTTTTGTTGCCGAGCTTTTATGCTGGCCTCTACCCATTGTGCTATCTTAGGTGTTTGGGGTCATTTTCTGGTGGTTCCTGGGGATCCTGTCATGGAGAGAATCTCCTTTGCAGAAAGCTGGTTTTTCCTGAAGGATGTCTTCTCAGCTTTTCGGTATGTTTTTTCAGGAGTTGCTGCTGCTCACCTCAGGGATAGAGACCTGAGTGGTAACTGTGGTCTTTGTTAGTCGAGAGGGTTCTCTTCTTACCCAGGGAAGTCCTGAGAACAGCTGCCTTGTTTCTGGGTTTCTTGCTGTAAATTTAATGATCAGCTACTGTGACCCAGTTGGGCATCTGGCATGCAGCAACTGTTTGTGCCTGTGTCTGGAGCATAGCTGAGTGATGGCAGTTCAGTCTCTGCCAGTTGTCTGGCACACATAAACTGCCTATGTCTGCCTTTCCGGCCTTTGGGAGCCTGGGCATCTGCCTAAACTGGGTAATTTTCCCGAGACCTTTTTGGGTTGGGGGTGTCAGCTGAGTGCTCTGAGATCAGACCAGCCTTTTCCCTCCCTGTGTGTTTGCACCAGACAGTGAAACTCATTCGCTGGTGCCCTGGTGCCCACAGTTCTATCTCAGGCAGTGAATCAGGTGCTCAGGTAGGCAGGGCTCTGTGCCTGAGCCTGGGTCCCGGGCTCTGGCTCTGGGCTGGCTCCTGGGGTGCCGGTGTAACCGAGTCTTTTCTAGAGGATGTCTAGGTGACCTAAGGTCAGTCCCAATCATTTCCTGTACCCTGGGGTTATCTCTAGATTGAAAATTCCAGTCTCTTTTAGTGTGGTGAGCATGGTTCAGTCTGGGACCGTGACCAGAGACACTGGCTTGTGGCTCTGGGCTGGGGCTGGGCTGGCAGCCAGCAGCCAAGTGTCTGGCGGAACCAGGATCTCTTCTGCGGTTTAGCCAGGTAAGTTAAAAGCTGATTGAATCCCCCACCGTGGGGTATCCTCTCACCTGGGAAACACAATGACTGTGTTTTATGGCAGCGAGTTCTGATTGCTGGTCACTGTGCTGATCCTGCTGCTGCTGCTCAGAATGAGAGTCCTCCTGGTGCTGCCATCTTGCCCACTTCATCCAATACAATATTTCTATGTAGCAGCAATTTTGACTTCAATTCTGCTTGACTCAGGAGCCATTAAAACCAAATTTGAACAACAACAAAAAAATTATAAACAAAGGTTTATGAAGATAAACAAAAGGTTTGAAATAGAGTAGTGTGTTCACTGGTGCCTGGATATTAGGCAACATTGTTATTTGGTATCTTTAAAAAATTATAGCTTTTATTTTGAATATTATAATATAATTGAATCATATCACCCTCCCTTTCATTTCTACTAAACCTCCCATATACTCCTTTCTGCTCTCTCTCTCTCAGACTGATGACATATTTTTCATTAATTATTGGTATCTTTTTGATAATAGAAAATGAGAACATTTTTAAATTTTTCCTCAATGTTTTATTTTTACTAATTTTGGAAGAACATGAACTTTCTAGCACATTCCCACTTAGATTCATTTAGTAGTCATCATACATCACTATGATGAATTTCTCATCACCATGAAGTAAACAGATTTATTTCTCCTAATTAAATATCAAATTTTGTATTAGTTATTATAAACTTATCAGTTTCCACTACTATGTGTTTTGTTTTCTATTTAATTAATAGTTCAATACCACATTATTTTCAGCAATATATGTGATAATAATTTATATATACTTATATATACTTATACACAGTGTCTTTTGGAAATATTCACACCACCCTCCCAATGCCACTTTAACTCCTGTTGATCCCTCAGGGTTTCTCAACTATTTCCCTACTACTGTCTTCTCTCTCACACTTTCTCTTTTTTCTCTCTCTACTTCTCTTTTATTCACTTTAATTTTTCTTTTCTTTTAGCATTCTACCTCCCCTGTGTGTTTATCTGTGTGTTCTTCTGTGAATGTGCTCATATGTGTTGGTATGTCTACATATATGTGAACTTATATGGGGCTGCCTGGGTTCATGTGTCGTTCTTAGCTACTGTACATTTTAATATGTGTTTGAAACAGGATTCCTCATTTGAAGCTTGTCTATACACGGGCCTGGGTGGTAAGTAAGCTCCAAGGCTCAGCCTGTAACCACCTGACAAGTATGGGGAGTACAGGTGTGGCCTACCATGCCTGGCTTGTGTGTCTGCTTTCTGAGGGCTTTATGTTTGTGCAGCAGGCACCTTGAGGAGAATCTATTCTTGTAGGTCACTGGTCCTCACCCTTCATACTGTTGTAACCATTTAAGACAGTTCCTCATGTTGTGGTGACTCCCAAAAATAAGTTGTTTTTTTTAATTTTCCATTTCCTTTTATTAGCAATAGTTAAGAATTCATTTCCAATTTGTCTTCAAGGTGTTATTACCCTTAATCTATGCTCTACCTTGCTCTTTTTAAATTATCTTAAAATACAATCATAGCAATATTTTTTTGCTTTTCTTTTTTAAAATTTTTTATTATTGTCATTAATTAAAATTTATTCAGTTTGTATCCTGTTGTGTCCACCTCCATAGGCTCCTCCCAGTCCCACCCTCTCTCCATCTTCTCCACCTATATCCCTCCTCAGTTCCATTGATAGTTGAGGTCTTCCTCCCCTTCTATTTGACCCTAGCCAATCAGGACTCAACAGGACTGATTGCACTGTCTTCTTTTGTGGCCTGGCAAAGTTTAACACCCATACCCTGCCCCCTGAGGGGGAGGTGATCAGAGAGCCTGTAACTGAGTTCAAGCCAGAGAAAGCCCCTGTTGTTCGTCGTAGGGAGCCCACTTGGAGATTGAGTCTATGAGCTACACCTGAGCCTGTTTTTTTTTTTAACTTTTATTAATTATACTTTATTCACTTTGTATCCCCCCCATAAATCCCTCCCATCTCCCCTCCTAATCCTAACTTCTCTCCCCCTTCTTCACGCATGCCCCTCCCCAAGTCCACTGATAGGGGAGGTCCCACTCTCCTTCCTTCTGATCTTAGTCTATCAGATCTCACCAGGAGTGGCTGCATTGTCATCATCTGTGGCCTGGTAAGACTGCTTCCCCCTCAAGGGGAGGTGATCAATGAAATTTGCAGGTAAATGGTGGGAACTGGAAAGGATCATCCTGAGTGAGATGTCCCAGAAGCAGAAAGATGCACACAGTATATACTCACTCATATAGACATATAATATAGGATAAACCTACTAAAATCTGTACATCTAAAGAAACTAATCAAGAGAAAGGACTCTGACTAAAATGCTCAGTCCCCATCCTGAAAGGCAAAGAGGATGGACATCAGAAGAAGAAAACAGGAAACAAGTTAGGAACTTGCCACAGAGGGCCTCTGAAAGTCTTTGCCCTGCAGATTATCAAAACAGATGCTGAGACTTATGGCCAACTGTTGGGCAGAGTGCATGAAATTTTATGAAAGAAGTGGGCAATAGTAAGATATGGAGAGGACAGGAGCTCCACAAGGAGAGCAACAGAACCAGAAAATTTGAACACAGGGGTCTTTCCTGAGACTCATCCTCCAACCAAGTACCATGCATGGAGGTAACCTAGAACGCCTGTACAGATGTAGCGCATGGCAGTTCAGTGTCCAAGTGGGTTCCACAGTAAGGGGAAGAGGGTCTGCCTCTGACATGAACTGATGATCCTGGGTTTTATGTTCTCTCTGTGCATTGTCCTTGGTTGGGGTATCAGTATCTGCAGGGCCCCCAAGGCTCATTTTTATTTGCTCATTTGGTCTCCTTTTGGTGCTACTGTCCCATCCAGGTCTTTCTGTCTCCCCTTTCTTTCATAATATTACCTGTACTTTACCAAAAGTTTGGCTATGAGTC
This sequence comes from Meriones unguiculatus, assembly GCF_030254825.1. Classification (NCBI taxonomy): domain Eukaryota; kingdom Metazoa; phylum Chordata; class Mammalia; order Rodentia; family Muridae; genus Meriones; species Meriones unguiculatus. The sequence goes on from NC_083350.1 coordinate 90,375,224, forward strand.
TCATTCAAAACCTCCATCAGTAGAGTCTTTCAGAGGCAGACTGTGGTAGGCTTCTATCCTGTTCCCTTTCTTTTCCTGCTTCTGATATCTATCCCATTTGTCCTTCTGAATGAGGATTGAGCATCTTCCCTAGGTTCTTCCTTTTTGTTTAGCTCCTTTAGGCATATAGATTACTATGTTTGTTCTACATTATTTTGCTAATATCCACTTATGAGTGGGTATATACCATATGTGACTTTCTGCTTCTGGGTTACTTCACTCAAGATGATCTTTTCTAGTTCCCACCTTTTGCCTGAAAGTTTCATTGTTTTTATTAGCTGAGTGGCATTCCATTATATAAATGTACAACAATTTCTGTATCCATTCCTCCATCGATGGCCATCTAGGTTGTTTCCAGCTTCTGGTTATTACAAATAAAGCTGCTACAAACATGGTTGAAAGAAATTTCCTTGTTGTATAGTTGATCATATTTTTGATATATGCCCAGGAGTGGTAAAGCTGGATCTTGAGGAAGCACTATTCTCAATTTTCTGAGAAAGCACCTGATTGATTTCCGAAGTGGTTGTATAAGTCGACATTCCCTCTAGAAATGGAGGAGGTTTCCCCTTTCTCCACATCCTCTAAAGCATGTATTCTCACTTGAGTTTTGATCTTAGCCATTCAGGTGGGTATGAGGCGAAATCTCAGGCTTGTTTTGATTTGCATTTCCCTGATGACTAACGATGTTGAGCATTTCTTTAAGTGTTTCTCTGCCGTTTGATATTCCTCTATTGAGAATTCTCTGAATTCTATTGAGAGTTTAGCTCTGTATCCTATTTTTAAAATCAGATTACTAGGTTTGTTGGTGTTTAACTTCTTAATTTCTTTATGTATTCTGGATATTAGTCCTCTGTCAGATATAGGGTTGGTAAAGATCCTTTCCCAACCTATAAGCTGTCGTTTTGTTCTGATGACAGTGTCCTAAGTTCTCCAGCTTCAGGGTTTTCTCTGTGTTTTCTTTGTTGACTCTAATTGTTTCCATGTCTTGTACCATTTCTTTCATCTGTTGCATGTGGATTCCTGTCTTTCTATGATGTCATCTTGTTTTTCAATTGTTTCCTCTTTATGTGACTCTATTTGTCTGGCTATCTCTTTGAGAGTTTTGTTCATTTTTCTCTTTATGTGCTTGTGATAACTTGTTAAGCATAGCTATAAAATCATTTTCCTGTGTTTCTGATGAATTAAAATATCCGTCGATTTTGGTGGTGAAGCCATGATGTCCTGAATTTTGTTGGATGTGTTCTTAAGCTTGCCTCTAGCCATCTGATGGTCAGTAGTCTTTGCTGTTTGTTCCTGGAGCCTGTAATTCAGACTGGGTCCATCTGTCTCTGGAGTCTGGAGTATTCTTCAAGAAGATGAGAGAGGTCCACCGGTTTGAGAGTGGGTATTGGTGTTTCAGTTGCAGCTAAGGGAGGAAAGTCACAGGAGCAAGTGTGCAAGTGCAGTAATGTCCAAAGATGTGTGCCTGCCTGGAAGGGTAGAGTGTGAAGGAGAAGTACAAGCAAGCTTAAGTTGTATTGAAGGAGTGGTTTGCACATGCACAGGTGCCCTGAATGGCTCAGTAGCTGACAGGACTGTCTCCAATTGTGTTCCAATTGCTTACATCTGTCTGAGCTGCAATGTCTTGGTTCTAGGAATTGTTTGGCTGGACTCCATCCACTGGGAGACCCACAGAACAGTGTCTTCAAAGTTGAGAATGCTGTCCTAGGGGTCCCTATGTTTCCCACAGAGAGGATGTGGGAGGGAGGGATATCAGGTCTGGCTAGTACTGCAGTGGGGCCCAGATTTAGGGCTGTGTATGCCCTCTCTGGCAGAAGCACTTACTAGTTTCTTCTTGGCTTTCTTGTCCCTATTGGATGCATTCTTCTCTTCTGTCATCACACCAAAGATGGTTGCGGACTCCCTATATGAGAAGAAAACTATCTCCTTTGAAGGATGCATGATGCAGCTCTTTGCTGAACACTTCTTTGCCGCAGTAGAGGTGATTGTTTTGACAGCCATGGCCTATGACCGCTATGTAGCAATTTGTAAGCCCTTGCACTACTCTTCCATCATGAACTGGAAGGTCTGTGGCACACTGATGGGGATAGCATGGACAGGAGGATTCTTGCATTCTATCATACAAATTATTTTCATTTGCAGTTACCCTTCTGTGGACCCAATATCATTGATCATTTCATCTGTGATTTGTTCCCATTACTGGAACTGGCCTACACAGATACACATATCTTTGGCCTTTTGGTGGTTGCCAACAGTGGGTCTATCTGCATAGTAATCTTTTCTATTTTACTTGTATCCTATGATATCATCTTGTGCTCTCTGAAAGCCCACAGTTCTGAAGAGCAATGGAAAGCTCTCTCCACCTGTGGGTCCCATATTGCAGTTGTGATTTTGTTCTTTGTTCCATGCATATTTATATATGCTCGCCCACCATTTTCTTTCTCCTTTGACAAAATTGTGGCAATATTTTACACCATTCTAACTCCCTTGCTCAATCCTATTATTTACACTTTTAGGAATAAGGACATAAAAAATGCCATGAAGAAAGTGTGGAAGAGATTCATGGTGGTTTATAATGGAAAGTGAGTAATAGAAAGATATCAGTAAAGATGCGAAAATAATTTTGATAAAAACATTCTGGGTTTTCTTTAATATTGAATATGTCATCTCTTTCACTAGCAAAGCTTCTCAAAAGGGTAATAAATGATGTGTTCATGTTATTTGAGGACTAATTCTTAGCTGACAACTCAATATTTTCAAGTGTTTACTAAAGAGGTTTGAAATGTATGCTTGCTTATACTATAGTAATTTAAGAAAAAATGGAGGGAGCCAAGATAGCGACTAGCACACACAGTTTCTGAGCTGTGGAAGAGATAAACTTCTGAGTAGGTGAGTGGAAGGACTTCTGAAGCCAGGGAAATGACGGAGAGGCTTTCTAAACAACAGGGAACATTGCAGGAGGTGAAAACTTTGGTCTCAGGTCACCCGAGGACTTGTTTGGGGAACACCTACCTGCCTGGGGCCTGCAGCCACTGAGGCAGAGCTCCAAGCCCTTTAGCGGCAAAGGCCAGCAGTAAGTGTCTCGCAGCCCCAGATTCGCGCTGGGGCTGCACCATCCTCCCAGGGCAAAAGTCTGCTAGATGCCATCTTAGCTCCTCAGGATCACCATCACTGATGCTGCAGCAAGACCTCATAACCTGGCAGTGACAGCAGCACGGAAACTGGTGGAGCACATGAAAGAAGCAGGGCCAAACCAGAGATAACCCGATCTCTGCCAAGTGACCTGCCTGTAAGTGAGTGCACCCTTGAGAATCTGCAGATACCCAGATCCTGTGTCCTTCTAAAACAGAAGCCAGGCATCGAACCCCCTCCCACCCATATCCCCATTTTGGGAAACAGAAGGGCACTTGGGACATTGAAGTTCCTGCTCTGTGGATCTAATTGAGGAGTTAAGACAGTTAATGCCAGAAATTGTGCTGCAATCATCACTAGCGCCTGCAACATATAGAGTGCAGAGCCTCTCACACACACTCAAGGGTTCAACATTAGCCATCACTCTGTCCCTTGAGACACATGTCCACGCACACTTCCACACACACACACACACAAACATACACACACGCGCACATGCGCACACTTGCATTTGCCCCATCTGCGTCTGTGTACTTTTCTCCCACAGGTAGAGCTAGTCCTCAGCACAAGCTAAGGACACGGGACCTCTCTCAGCTTTCTGAAGACCTCTTCAGACACCAGTGAGAGACAGTACCAGTCTGATCTGCAGAATCCAAAAAGAAACAGGGAAGGTCTCAGATAAGCCAATGGCCAGGGGTAGACGAAAGAACACTTCCAACATAAATCAGGACATCATGACCTCACCAGGAAACCCCAAAATCGATGGATACTCCAATTCATCAGAAGCACAGGAAAATGACCTTAAAGCCATGCTTGCCCAATTATTTGAGGCTCATAAGGAGGAAATGAACAAATCTTTCAAAGAGTTGGCCAGTCAATTGGAGGTAAAGAAAGAAGAAATAGACAAAATCCTTAAAGAAACACAGGCAAACATAGCCAAACAAATAGAGGCACAAGTAGAGAAAAAAATTAGTGGCATATAAAAAGGAAATGAACAAAGAAATAGAGACCATTGTAGAGAGACAGGAATCCAAATTCAAACACAAGAAAGAAATGGTGCAAGGCATGAAAACAGAATTAGAATCAATAAAGAAAACACAAAATGAGAAAACCCTTGAGCTGGAGAACTTGGAGAAAACATCAGGAACCACAAAAGTAAGCATCACCAACAGAATACAAGAGATGGAAGAGAGAATCTCTGGAACTGAAGACACACTTGCAGAAATTGACACTTCTCTCAAAGAAAAAGTAAAATCAGAAAAGTTTCTAAGCTGTGGGCTGGCTTTCCCCAGGGTCAGACAATTGTTCAAGGTTCCTGAATAAACTGCATTGGAAAAAAAAAAAAGAAAAGTTCCAATCACAAAATATCCAAGAAATCAAGAAATCAAGGATACTATGACAAGACAAAATCTAAGAATAATAGGAATTGATGAAAAAGAAGACTCCAGGCTCCAAGGTCCAGAAAATATTTTCAAGAAAATCATAGAAGAAAATTTTCCCAACTTAAAGAAAGAAATGTCCATAAATATACAAGAGGACTACAGAACTCCAAATAGACTAGACCAGAAAAGAAACACATCACATCACATCATAGTCAAAACACTAAATCTACAGAACAAAGAAAAGATATTAAAAGCAGCAAGGGAAAAAGGCCAAGTAACATATGATGGTAGACCTATCTGAATCACACCGGACTTCTCATCAGAAACTATGAAAGCCAGAAGGGCCTGGGCAAGTATAATGGAGACTCTAAGAGATCACAAATGTCAACCCAGAATATTATACCCTGCAAAGCTTTCAATCAACATAGATGGAGAAAACAAAATATTCCACGACAAACTAAATTTACGCAATATCTATACAGCAAACCAACCCTACAGAAGATACTAGAAGGAAAACTCCAATCCAATGAAAAGGAATTCACCCAAGAAAACAGGGCATACAGATAATATCCCAACAAAAATGAAAATGAAATGTTGGGTCTTTGTGTGGTTTAGGTATCAGGGTGACTGTTGCTTCATAGAATGAGTTTGGTAATGTACTTTCTCTTTCTATTTCATGGAATAGTTTGAGGAGAATTGGTGTTAGCACTTCTTTGAAGGTCTGGTAGAATGCTGAACTGAAACCATCTGGCCCAGGGCTTTTTTTGGAGGGGAAACTGTGGATGACTGCTTCAATTCACTTGGGGGATATAGGGCTATTCAGTCTTTCTACCTGATCTTGACTTGATGTTGGAAGATGGAACCTCTCAAGAAAATTGTCCATTTCATTTAGGTTTTCAAATTTTGTGGCATATAGGCTTTTGTAGTATGACCTAATGATTGTTTGAATTTTCTCAGTGTCTGTAGTTACGTCACCCTTTTCATTTCTGATTTTGCTGATTTGGATAGATTCTCTCTGCTTTTTAGTTAGTTTGGCTAAGGGTTTGTCTATCTTGTTGATTTTCTCAAAGAACCAGCTTTTTGTTTCATTGATTCTTTGGATACTTTTATTTGTTTCCAACTGAATGATTTCAACTCTGAATTTGATTATTTCCATCCGTCTGCTACTCTTGGGTGTATCTGCTTCTTTTTTTTCTAGGGTTTTCAGTTGGGCCATTAAGATGTTTGTATGTGATGTTATGAATTTCTTCTTGCAGGCACTTAGTGCTATAAATGTTCCTCTGAGCACTGCTTTCAATGTGTCCCATAAATTTGGGTATGTTGTGCCTTCATTTTCACTGAATTCTAGGAAGTCTTTAATTTCTTTCTTTATTTCTTCCTTAACCCAGCTTTCATTGAGTAACAAGTTGTTCAGTTTCCATGTGCATGTCGGCTTTTTGTTATTTCTGTTGTTGTTGAGGTCCGGCTTTAGTCCATGGTGGTCAGATAGTATACAAGGGATTATTTCGATCTTTTTGTATCTGTTAAGGCTTGCTTTATGACCAACTATATGGTCTATTTTGAGGAAGGTTCCATGCGGTGCTGAATAAATAGAAGGTATACTCTTTTGAGTTTGGATGAAAAGATCTGTAGACATCTATTAGGTCCATTTGATTTAGTGACTCTGTAAGTGTTTTTATTTCCCTATTTATTTTCTGTCTAGCTGATCTGTCCCTTGGTGAGAGTGCAGTGTTGAAGTCTCCCACTATTAAGGTATTAGGATTAATGTGTGATTTAAGCTTTAATATTGTTTCATTTACGAATGTCGGTGCTCTTGTATTTGGTGCATAGATATTCAAAATTGTGAGGACGTCTTGGTGGATTTTTTTCTTTGATGAGAATATAGTGGCCCTCCTTATCTTTTTTGATTAACTTGGGTTGAAAGTCTATTTTATTAGATATTAGGATGTCTACTCCAGTTTTATTTTTCTGGAACCATTTGCTTGAAAATCATTTTTCCAGCCCTTTAGTCTGAGGCAGTGTTTATCTTTGTTGCAGAGTTGTGTTTCTTTGATGCAGCAGAATGTTGGATCCTGTTTCCACAACCATTCTGTTAGTCTGTGTCTTTTTATTGGGGAGTTGAGTCCATTGAAGTTGACAGATACTAGTGACCAACAATTGTTACTTACTTTTGATGTGGGGTTGGTGGTGTCACTGAGTTTCCTTGCTTGTATTCTTTTTGTTGTTGTTGTGCAGTTATCTATTTCCCCTGTTTCCATAGATGTAGTTGTTTTCTTTGGTTTGGAGCTTTCTTTCTAGTAACTTCTGTAGAGATAATCCTATGTAGATATTGTTCAAATTTGGTTTTGTCATGGAATATTTTGAATTCTCCATCTATGTTGATTGAAAATTTTGCTGAGTATAGTAGTCTGGGTTGGAATCTGTGGTCCCTTAAGGACTGTATGATTTCTGTCCAGGCCCTTCTGGCTTTCATAGTTTCTGTTGAAAATCTGGTGTGATTCTGATAGGTCTACCTTCATATGTTACTTGGCCTTTTTCCCTTGCTACTTTTAGGATTTTTTCTTTTTTCTGTAGGTTCAGTGTTTTGACTATGATATGATGTGAAGAATTTCTTTTCTGGTCTAGTCTACTTGGTGTTCTGTAGGCCTCTTGTATGTTTATGGCCATCTCCTTCTTTACATTGGGAAAGTTTTCTGCTATAATTTTCTTGAAAATATTTTCTGGACCTTTGAGCCTGATGTCTTCTTTTTTTCTCCTACTCCTGTTATTCTTAGATTTTGTCTTTTCATGGTGTCCTTGATTTCTTGGGTGTTTTGTGTTTGGAACTTTTCTGATTTTATTTTTTCTTTGAGAGAAGTGTCAATTTCCACATGTGTATCCTCGGCTCCTGAGATTCTTTCTTCCATCTCTTGTATTCTGTTGGTGATGCTTACCTTTGTAGTTCCTGATCTTTTCTCTATGTTCTCCAGCTCCTGGTTTTTCTCTATTTGTGTTTTCTTTATTGATTCTAATTCTATTTTCATGTCTTGCACCATTTCCTTCATCTGTTTGAATGTGGAGTCCTGCTTTTCAGTGACAGTTTCTATGTTTTTGTGTGTTTCCTCTCTATGTATCACTAATTGTGCCTCTACTTTTTTGGCTATAATTGCCTGTATTTCTATGAGACCTTTGTTCATTTCTTCTTTGTTTGCCTCAATTTTTGTGGTCATTTCTCTGAGAGCTCTATTTGTTTCCTCTTGGTTCGTCTCAATTTCTTTGGCGCTTTCTCTGAGGGCTTTGTTCATTTCATCTTTATGGGCCTCTAATAGCTGGAGAAACATAGTTTTGAGGTTGTTTTCTTGTATATCTAGTGAATTGAAGTGTCATTGGTTTGTGGGTTTGCTGGTGAGGTCATTATGTCCTGATATTTGTTGGGTGTGTTTTTATGTCTGCCTCTAGCCATCTAGTTATTTATAACCCTCACTATTTGTTACTCGAGTTTGTAGTTCAGGCTATGATCGTCTCTTTCTGTTTTCTGGACAGTTTTTTTCAGGAAGATGAGAGAGGTTCACTGGTTTGGAGTATGCGTTGTGGTTTCAGTTTTGCCTAAGTAAGGAATGTGATACCAGCGCTATTCGCATGTGCTTTTAGCAGGCACAGTGTGCATGCGCGGATTCTCTGACTATTGCAGTTGCCTGCAGGCCACTATTATGTAGTTCTGTCTGAGATCCAGGGATTGTTTGCCTGGATTACACTGGTGGACCCACAAGGTAGAGGCTTCAACGTTGAGGTCGCTATCCCAAGAATCCCTATGATGCCCACTCTAGGGGTGTGGGTGGCAGGGATCTCATCTGGTTGCTTCTGTGGAGAGGCCCTGGGTCTGGGGCAAACTCTCCCTAGAAGGCTCACTCACTCTCTTGCAGGACCAGTTGGAATGCACAGGGGTTCCCCTTCCTCTCTACTCTCTGATTTCGTCTTGCTGTGGAGAGTGCCCGGGTAGGCTAATAGTCAGCTCTGTGACACTGTGGCCACAGGACTCGGTGTCCACCTTTCCTGTGTGCTGCCTCTCTGTCCTTTCCCTCTTCCAGGAGGGGTTATGTTGACTGGTCCCAGGGTAGCGCGAGAAAGAGTTAGGTTGAGTGTTCTCAATCCCAGATCCCAGACCCAGATCTCTCTGCCAGAAGCAGCCTGGTGGTAGAACCTATGTTTGCTGATCCTGAGAGAGTACCCAGTAGGGTTGAGTGTCCTCAGATTCCAAGCTTGGGTTTCCCTGCCAGGGGCCGATGGGTGATCTGGAGAGGGGGTGCTGTGTCCTGTGGCAGGCTGCCTCTCTGTCCTTCCCCTCTGACCTTCCCCTCCACTAGGGCAAGCTTATGGTGGTGCTCTCAGATGAGTGCCAGAAGCAGTTAGGACTTCTCAGTTCCGATCCTGAGCTAGGGTTTCTCTGCCAGGGGTCTGGAGGCTGCTGGTGTTAGGACTTGGTGCTAGACCTTATTGTGCTGGACCCAGGAGAATCTCAGGATGTGTTGAATGACCACAGTCCCAGATCCCGAGCTGAAGTTTGTTTGCTAGGAGCAGCTGGCAGCACTGACGTCCTGGCACTGTAAATCTGCTGTGTGCCTCTTTATCCTTCTGCTCAGCCGAGGCAGGGTTATGCTGGCATTTGGAGGAGTGCAGAAAGGATTGAGTTTTCTCAGCCCCGTTCTCTGGTTGGGTTACAGACAATGTGGTCTGTGGCAGATTCTGCTGGAAGCCTCCTGCCTCCTCTGAAGAGGGTGTCGGGATTTTGAGCTGGGCGTGTAGCTGCTCTCCCCGTGGCGGAAGCTCAGTTGTGATGGTGGCAGGTACCTGCAGTCTGTGAGACCTTCCAGGGAAAAACTGGGTGACTCGGGATCAGTCTCGCAACTTTCCTTCCCCGTAGGGTTTTCTTGAGACTAGGACTCCCAGTCTTTGGCACCCTTGTGCCCACCAATCAGACAGGGAAAGTGATCAGGACATGTAGGCTTGTGGCTCCAGCCTGGAGACCCAAAGCCCGCGTTACCCGGGATCTCTTCCGGGTTCTGGCTGTGTGGCCCAAGAGTGGACCCAACCAATTCCCAAGCCATGGGAGCCTCCCCTCACCTGGGAAACAGGATTGCTGTAGTTTTAGGGCCCCGAGTTCAGTCTCCTGGTCGCTGCACGGAGAGTGTTGTCCTGCTTCTCAGACACAGTGTTCTCCCGGCGCCACCATCTTGCCTTCCCCCGCCCCGCATGTATGTTTTTTACAAAGGACTTTGGTTTGTTTTCTGACACCCATGTCAGGTAGCTCACAACTGCCTTTGACTCCAACTTCAGGAGATTCTGATAGCTCTAGCATCTAAGATCATTGCACTCATGTACACATATGCCATGCAGAGGCAAACATTTATGCGTAAAATAATTGTTTAAAACTGTATTTAAAAACTGTATAACATAACCTAATATACTGTTTCATATGGTACCTCTTTGAAAATGTCAGAGAAGTAATGTCTAGGTTTCCACTCAAGTTCATTTTTTATATTGGATCCCCTTACATAAATTAGATCTTCCATCTCATTGTTAGATAACAACATGAAAAGACAAAAATTCTTACAACCTCCAGAAACTATACTTTTTTATTTTAAAGTTACAATCCAAGCAAGATAGGATAATTAATACAAGCATTTAACTCCAACTCTTGGTAAACTGAGGCAGGAGAATTTCTGTGAATTCCAGGTCTGGATGGATTATAGACTAGATACTTTTTTTCCAGAAAATCACACACACACACACACACACACACACACACACACACACACACCGTACAAACAACTATGAGTTCATAAAATCAAGATCATTAGAGCAAATGAACAGCATTATAATTAATATACAGCCCTTAATATTGTCTACATATTTTTTTCTATTTCCCTATAACAAAACATATCCCCCTAGTAGGTTGGTCGATTCCTTGCAACAGAATTCTGCTTTCCTGTTTTCTAAGTGAACATACCTTGTTTTGAATGTTTCAATGAAACACAGCATTCCATTCATTATATAACAGTGAATATATAGAAATATCATTAAATTGAAACTCTAGAAAAGTAATAGCAAACAGTAATTTGGTTAGGACATTCAAGATTTGTAATCACTCCAATAATTTTAAAATTTACAATTTCATCTTTTAAAAAACCCATGTGACAAGAAATTTCGCAAGTCCTGGAGGACTGAGACTCAATCTCACAGGCTCAAGAGCTCTGGGGGAAGCCTCTTTAAATTCTACTTGCAGTAAAGCAGGAATCTTTGGCTCCCATTTAACAAACAAACAAACAAACAAAAAACCTGAAATCACATTGAGGAAAAGACTTGAAAACGAGTGGAAACATTTTCCACCTTTACTTTCAGAGTTTTCTTTTACTCTTAGATGTAGAAGGAAGAGTTGGAGATAAACTGTATTTTAGTCTCCAGTGAACACAATTTCTGCCATAGAAAACAGGAGTTGTCTATGCAGATTTTTCATAGACTGACCTATGGTGAGACTTATAAGCCACTATTTTGCCTTTTGTGAATGGATTTAAATTGTGATAAAGTGGTTGAAATTCTGTATGTTGTGGTCAGGGTACTGTGGTTAATGCTGTCTTGGACCTTTCATTTCAAAACTGTATTATCTTGAGTAATTGCATAAACTGCATAGCTCAGATTCTTCATCTTCATTGAGGATAGTATGAAAAGACCTCTAAATATAGAAGCAAAAAATAAAAAAAAAAAAGATTGTGGCACGTGGAGTCCAGAACACACAGCCCAGAACACAGCATTTGAAAAGTAATGACTGCCAAACAATGATATTGGCAGTGTGCAAAGCTCTTGAATTCTCTCATTGTCTGCCCCCTTCCTCCTTTTCCTCCTCCCTCTATTCCTTCCCTCCTCTCTTTCTTTCTCCCTTCTTCCTGCTTTTTTTCCCTTGAATATCTATGTTTTGAATTATAAATAATTTAAACATATCTCCAGTCCTTCTTCACATTGAAACCAATTCACTTCAAATTACATGTGCACCTTTGCCTACTGTCTGTCCAATAGTACTTGATTGTTCTTCCTAAACACATAATTAGTTTTATATTGTTCTTCAAACCATTCTGACATTTTAAAACTGCATTTCTTTTTCATTGAATGCCGATAGAAGCATGGTCTACTAAAGTATTCCTTTGCTATAGATCAGCAGTTCTCAACCTATGGGTCACAATACCTTTGGGGATCAAATGACCCTTTTACAGGAGTTGCCTAAGACCATCTGGAAACAAAAAAATATTTACAGAACAATTCACAACAGTTGCAAAATTACAGTTATGAAGTGGCAATGAAAATAATTTTATGGTAGGGGGTAAACACAATGTGAGGAACTATTTATTAAAGGGTCATGGCATTAGGAAAGTTGAGAAGCACTGTTATTAATGATAGGTAGAAAACATAAAATGTGATTTTTGTGCCAATACATATGGACACATGGCACAGAGAAGGACACTGAGGTTTAGAAATGGTGAGAGGGGTGTCTTCTGGCTGCTCTTAAGTTCTCATCTCAGGACTTCAGGACTCTTTGAAAATTAAAGTGATTGAATCTCAGCATAGTTTTAGTGTCCTTGTTGTTGCCTGGCTTGGTCTCTCTTTTTTTTTTTAAGCAGATGAATGATTAACATAACAACAAGGAGAGAGAGAGTATTCAGGCATCCAGTGCAAAGAAACAAAAGGGAAAAGCTAAGTTCATTCTTTTACATTTCATAACTTGAGTAAAGTTGAGATATTTAGAATATCAGTAGATCAACACTAATGAGAGTTGGGAAAGGTTGGTAATCTAAAGAGAAACTATTTCCCAGAAGGTCATGGAAAGAGATCTGCGATAGGTAAAATCCTACACAAAAATACAGTAGGTTTAAAAAGTTAAACATAAAAGTAATTTCTAATAAGACTTTAATTTATTATTTTATGTGTCATGACAATATCAGTTTCAAATACCTGGTAGTTTATTTATTGATATAAGCACTGGTTTGTTTAAATTATTTTTTCTTTGTAAAACAGTCTCATATGCACCAGGTTACTCTTGCATTCCTTGTATAACCAAGAATGGCTTTAAAGCTCTGCTCTTCAATTTTTCATCTCCAGAGTGCTGATTTTAGAGGTGTGAGGTATATGCAACTAAACCTAGCTTATGTGGTGCTGAGGATCACTGATGGTAGGTGAGCCTTCCAAGAGAGCTATATCTCCACTCCCTAAAACCTACTACTTCTAAGGACAAACTTTGAAACAGAAATTTTGCTATTTTCCGAATGATTAGTGCAAGAGATAGCTGTGTTGCTAAGAGAAATTGGAGGAAAATAGTGGGTAATATGCATAGCAAGGCATGGGTAGACACACTTCCTAAAGTTACTGCTTCTTGAGCTGGCTCAGTGACCACAGTCCCTGCTGTACAAGGGTACCAACCCCTGGGCAAGGGTAGATAGAGCCTTAAAATTTCTGTGGTATTTTAATAATAGTACCAAAATATATATTTCTACTAAAATTGTTATTTTGTATGTTTCTGTCTCGATTATAAATTTAGAATATCTATAAATGAAAATTTGTTATTATTTTTTCACTGCTTTATTCATTTATCATGGTATTAAAATGCTATATCTTTGATGACCTCAGATTTTTAGTGTTTCATTTACAAGAATGTGATAGAAATTTATAATATTCTTATTTACAAAAATTTTATGTTTTGGAAATTTTAGATATTTTACAGCTCTTAATATTTTTGCTACTATATCATGTTATGGCCAAATTTCCTCATCTCATTATTTCAGAATAAAATTTTAGGATTAGGAATACTAATACAAAAAAAGAATACTAATACAAATAATATAAGCATGGTTATAACTGTAGAATCATTTATTATATGTCTTCTCAAACTATTACTTGGATGAACCAATTTCATTGTAATTGGTATAATTTCTAAAGTGTTGTTTTAAAAACACATTTATTCTTATTATTTCAAGTTTATCTTAGTCTCTGTGTGTACACACTGTCATGTAATTCTGACATAAGTCTTCATATGTTTCATTTTTATCTTAGTTTATATGTCAATAGGAACTATGTTTTTTTTTTGTCTGGGTGTTATGGCACAAGCTTGTAATTCCAACACTTGAGGGGAGGAACAACAAAATCAAGAGTCCATGGTCATCTTTGCAACATGATGAGCTCAAACTCATGGCCTGAACCACAAGAGACATCTAAGTATTCTCTGAAAAAGAAAATGAACTATCAGTGTTTTAATTGTGGCCCCAAATCATTGATGTGAGGTAGTTTGTTCAATGGCAAATGGGTATTACATATAAATATTTTCCTGTCCTTTTGATAGCAGACTTAATAATTGATTTTTAACAATATTTGTTCAATTTAAGATTAACAGAAGTAGTAGAAAATAAGTTCCAGTATATTAGCCATTTAATTTCACTGGTACTCTCATACTACAGTTAAATAAGAACAATATATTTTTTTTTAGAGTGATGACAAAGCATTATAGGGTTTTTATTCTGCTATTTCCTGGTCTATATTATACGAGTAAATTCTGAATGATATCATAATACTGGTGAGGAAAAGACATAAGGAAACATGGGAATGATTATTTTAAAGTATTAGACAACACCTTTCTTGGTACTTTCATAAGCATCTAAAACTGTGTCTATATTCTCTAAATGCCAGTCATTAAAATCAACTTATTTTTATTTTTAATATAAATGTATTACTGTTTTATGAACAAACTTTAAGAATAAATATATCTATGCACATATACTCTTCCTATACCAAATTTGTACTTTTTAGATGCATGCATTATAGATGCAGGAAAAGACATGGACAGTTTGCAAGCTGTACATTCTTGAAAGAAATTAGTTCAAGGGCTCGACTATTTATTGGATGATTCCTAGGATAATTTCTGCAGGTAAGGAAGTTGGGCTTTCAAGAGAATAAATTATAACTTGAATTGTAAAGACATGTCATCAAGAGCAGTATTTTAACGTTTTCTAATTTGACCCCCCCATCATAAGCTTAAACAGGTAAGCTGTTTACAAACATCAGCGTAGGTTGAATTCATACAGATTTCAAATCATATAAGTCACAGAATTATACTTCCTAATCAAGGTTATCCTGCTGCATTGTAGATGATTAAGAAGTGTTGGACTCCATATCATAGTACACCTACTATTTTTTTCCATTTCAGGTTTAATTAGATGTAGCTTATTTACACATAAGTGCTTGGCCATTACCTTGTAAGTCTTTAAGTTAAATTTTACACACTTACAGAATGTATCATATCCACCCTCAGATACCTTCAGACTCCGACAGAGGACCCCATTCCATCATCCGTCCAACTTTAGGACCTCCTTTTAAAATTTTAAATAAGTTATTTATATAGTAACAGCTTTCATTGAATTATTTCAACTATCATGAAAACAGACATTATTTTCATTAAGATATGGTCTTTTTTTATGGAAACAAAGTTCTTTTATTTGTTTGTTTGTTTTTTACACTTTAGTCACTTTGTATCCCAACTGTAGTCCCCTCCCTCATCACTTCCCAGTCCCACCCTCCTCTTCTCCTATGCCCCTTCCCTAGTCCACTGATAGCAGAGGATCTCCTCCCCTTCTGGCTGACCCTAGCCTATCATGTCTCATCAGGGCTAGCTGCATCATCTTCCTCTATGGCCTGAAGGGGCTGCAACCCCCAGAGGGAGGTGATCAAATATCTGGCCACTGAGTTGATGTCAGAGACACCTCCTGTACCCCTTACTAGGGAGCTCACTTGAAAACAGAGCAGCCTATGGGTTTCCTCTGAGCAGAGAGTCTAGGTCATCTTCATACATGGTCCTTGGTTAGACTATTGGTCTCTGCAGGCGCCTCCTGGAAGCATGTTTTTTGGCTTTGTTGGTCTTCTTTTGGAGTTGCTGTCTCCTCCAGGCAGGCCTTCTCTCCCCCCCCCCCGCATAGTTTTTTCTTTTATTACTTTTTAAATATAATTTTATATTTATTACAATTTATTCACTTTATTTCCCAACTGTAGCCCCACCCTCATTCCCTCCTAATCCCTCCTCCTTCCCACCTTCATCTCTTTCCATGCCCCTTCCCCAGTTCACTGATAGTGGAGGACCTCCTACCCTTCCATCTGACCCTAGCCTATCAGGTCTCATCAGGACCGTCTTTCATAGTTTTCCTCTGTGGCCTGATCAGGCTGCTCCCCCCTCAAGGAGCGGTGATCAAAGAGCTAGCCATTGAGTTAATGTCAGAGACAGCCTATCCCTTATGAGGGTACGTAATTGGATATTGAGCTGCCATCGACTACCTCTGTGCAGGGGGTCCAGGTTATCACCATGAATGGTCCTTGGTTGGAGTACCAGTCTCAAAAAAGACCCCTAGGCCCATATTTTTTGGTTCTTTTGTTCTCCTTGTGGATCTCCAGACCCTTCCAGGTTTTTCTACCTCCCCCTTCTTTCGTAATATTCCCTGCATTATGCCCAAAGTTTGGCAATGATCTCAGCATCCACTTTAATACCATGAGAGGCCCTCTGTGGTAGGCTCCTGTCTTGTTCCTTATTTTTATCTTCTTCTGATGTTTATCCTATTTGCCTTTCTAAATGAAGATTAAACATCATACCCAGGGTCCTCCTTCTTGCTCAGCTTCTTTAAGTGCACAGATTTTAGTATGATTATTCTATATTATATATCTAATATCCATTTATTTGAAGTGACTATATAGCATGTATGTCTTTCTGCTTCTGGGATAGCACATTCAGCGTGATCTTTTCATTCCATTGTGTAAATGTACTAGAATTTCTGCATCCATTCCTCAATTGAGGGACATATGTGTTGTTTCCAGATTCTGGCTATATGAACAGAGCTGTTACAAACATGGTTGAGCAAATGTCCTTGCTGTATACTTGAGCATCTTTTGGATATATGCCTAGGACTGGAATAGCAGGATCTTCAGGTAGCACTATTCCTAATTGTCTGAGAAAGTGGCAAATTGATTTCCAAAGTGGCTGTACAAGTTTGTATTCCCACCAGCAACGGAGGAGGGTTCCCTTTTCTCCACATCCTCTCTAGCATGTCACTTGAGTTCTTGATCTTTGCCATTCTGATAGGTGTAAGGTGTAATCTCAGGGTCATTTTGATTTGCATTTCCCTAATAGGTAAGGATATTGAGCATTTCTTTATCTGCCATTCAATATTCCTCTATAGAGAATTCTCTGTTTAGCTATGTACCCCATATTCAAAATTGATTACTTGAATTGTTGAGTTCTTTATATATTCTGGGTATTTGCCCTCCATCATATATGTGGTTGGTGAAGATCCTTCTCAGTCTGTAGGCTGTCATTTTGTTCTGATGACAGTGTCCTTTGCTTTACAGAATCTTTTCAGTTTCATGAGGTCCCTTTTATTGATTGTTGATCTTAGAGCCTGTGCTGTTGGTATTTTATTCAGGATGTTAGCTCCTATGCCAAGGAGCTCCAGGTTCTTTGCCATTTTTTCTTCTAACACGTTTAGTGTGTCTGGTTTTATATTGAATTCTTTGATCCACTAGGACTTTAGTTTTGTGCAGAGTGATAAGTATGGATCTATTTGCATTTTTCTACTTGTAGATATCTAGTTAGACCAGCACCATTTCTTAAAGAGGCCATTTTTTTCCATTATATGGTTTTGGCATCTTTGTCAAAGATCAGCATCTGTAAGTGTGTGGGTTTATTTCTCAGTCTTCTGTTCTATATCATTGATCCACCATTCTGTTTCTATGGCAGTACCATGATGTTTTTATTATTGTTGCTTTATAGTACAGCTTGAGATCAGGGATGGAGATCCCTCCAAAAGATCTTTTATTGTAGAGGACTGTTTTAGCAATTCTGGGTTTCTTGTTATTCTATATAAAGTTGAGAATTTTTCTTTCAAGGTTTGTAAAGAATTGTGTGGGTAACTTGATGGGAATTACATTAAATATGTAGACTGCTTTTGGTAAGATGACCATTTTTACTATGTTAATCCTGCCTACCCATGAGCATGGGAGATCTTTCCATCTTCTGATATCTTCTTCTATTCCATTCTTCAAAGACTTGAAGTTTTTTTCATACAAGTCTTTAACTTGCTTGGTTAAAGTTACACCAAGGTACTTTTTGTCCTCTGTGGCTATTGTGAAGGGTGTTGTTTCCCAAATTTCTTTCTCAGCCCATTTGTCATCTGTATACAGGAGGTCCACTGATTATTTTGAGTTAATTTTTTTATCCAGCCTCTCTGCTGAAGGTTTTTATCAGCTCTAGGAGTTCCCTAGAATAATTTTTGGTGTCATTCATGCATACTATCATATAATCTGCAAATAGTGATACTTTGACTTCTTTCTTTCCAATCAGAATCCCCTTGATCTCCATTAGTTGTCTTATTGTTCTATCAAGGAGTTCAAGAACTATGTTGAAGAGATATGGAGAGACTGGGTAGCCTTGCCTTGTCATGGATTTCAGTGGGATTGTTTCAAGTTTCTCTCCATTTAGTTTAATGTTGGTTATAGTCTTGGTGTATATTGCCTTTACCTAAATACAGTATGTTTATCCCTGATCTCTCCAGGACTTTAAACCTGAATGGATGTTGGATTTTGTCAAATGCTTTTTCAGCATCTAAGGAGATTATCATGTGTGTTTTTTTTTTCTTTCAGTTGTTTATATGGTGGATTACATTGATGGATTTCAGGATGTTCATTTTTAAAATGATGAATTAAAATTGATATCAAACTCTTTTTAGTATAGAACTAAAAACTCCCCAGAAACATTTCTGTATTATAAAGAATGAATTAATCCAATTTAAGTTTTAATTTATTCCAGACATCAAAGAAAATTTAAAATATGTCCTGAATTTCCATGTGCATTCCGAATTACAATCTAACACTTCCTCAGTTGGTACAGCATAGTATTTGGATATGTCCTGCCAGACATGATTAATCAATTGAATATAAGTTGTTCTTTTTATTTTCAAATATTTTATTCACAAAGAAAAAGTTTCATTTCTTAACATTTACAATTCACCTTGCAGAAATGTTCTTCATTTATATATAGACTAGCTGATGTTTTCTAACACTTCATACCAGAAGACTACTGGAGAATGAGAAAAGCTGACACATCAAAGATGAGCTGTTTCTTTCTTTACACCAAGCAGGTGATTTTCATCCCTTATAATAAAAATAAGGCTATTTTGAATGTTCAGTAATGTATCTCCACCACATTTATACCTGATTATCAACTGCTCCTTTGCATGATTTTCCATTTTTTAATCTAAACATCAATAGAATTAAGCAATATATGTTTGTATATCAGTGCACAGTCATATTAAAAGTAATGTAAAATTATTTGTATCATAAACATTTTTTCCATAATTACAGATTTAAATGACAACAGTTTTGACTGTTTGTATTATTTGACAGAAGGCTGTGTGGTAAAGTTACTGCTGTCAAGACTGACTCCTTAAGCCCAGTTCAAAACCCAGAGCCCACAGAGTAGAGAAAGAAATTACTTCTGCTAGTAGTTCTGTGAGCTCTACACAAAGACTGCAGCACCTGCATATGCCCATATACACACACCACAAAGTACAGAAGCATATACATATAAATGAATAAATACATATGTGAATAAAAATTATGTTAAATCTTTCTTGATAATCATGCCAAACCAAACTATTGTAACTGAGTTCATCCTCCTGGGACTTTCACAGAATGCAAAAATTCAGATAATGATATTTGTTGTATTCTTATTTTTCTATATTGCAACCATTGGAGGCAACATAATAATTGCAGTAACCATCCTCTGCACGCCTGCACTGCTTGGATCACCCATGTACTTCTTCTTGACATTTCTGTCTTTCTTGGATGCATGCATTACTTCAGTCATCACACCAAAGATGATCACTGACTCCCTCGCTGAGAGTAAAACCATCTCCTTTGAGGGCTGCATGACACAGATCTTTGCTGAACACTTCTTTGCTGCAGTGGAAGTAATTGTACTAATAGCCATGGCCTATGACTGATATGTAGCTATTTGCAAACCTTTACACTACTCTTCCATAATGAACTGGAGGCTCTGTGGCACTCTGGTGGAGGTAGCATGGACAGGGGGATTCTTGCACTCTATCATACAAATTATCTTCACTTTACAGCTGCCCTTTTGTGGACCCAATGTTATTGATCACTTCATGTGTGATTTCTTCCCATTACTGGAGTTGGCATGCACTAACACTTAGGTTTTTATGGACTCCTTGTGTTTGCCAATAGTGGGTCTATTTGCACCATAATTTTTTCTATGTTGCTTATCTCCTATCGTGTTATTTTGTTCTCTCTAAGAAGTCATAGTTCTGAAGGACTATGAAAAGCTCTCTCCACTTGTGGATCCCACATTGCTGTTGTTGTTTCATTCTTTGTTCCATGCATATTTATATATGCAAGATCTACGTCTGCATCTTCTTTTGAGAAAAAGGTAGCTGAGTTTGATGCCATCATGACTCCATTGCTCAATCCTATAATTTACACTTTTAGAAATAAAGAAATAAAAAGTGCCATTAGAAAAATATGGAAAAGATTTAGGGTGGTCTCTGATAAAATTTAAAATTTTACACTTACAAATTTCAATGGTCAAAACAAAGAAGTCAAGATTTACTTCAAGCACTTAATGATTCGTTCATTATACAGAAAAAGAAGACACCATTCTATAGAGAAAGCATCAATATTGCGGGCTAAAACTCTGACTTTAACTGGAGATTAATACTTGCAGTATGAGTTGTGGTAGTTTGAATATGATATTAGCTATAAGTGCTTGGAATTTGAATACTTGGTATTTAGCGGTGGCTGTTTGCAGAGAATTGGATGTGGACTTGATGTATGTCACTGGGGTTTCAGAAGAATTTCAATTCCAAATTAGCTCTCTCTGCTTCACATTTGATCTCTAACGTGAAGATCATATCTTCAAGATATGATCTCTAAGTTGCAGCAGCTGTCTGCTGCTTGCTTCATCTGTTTCTTCATCATGGACTCTTACCCTCTGGTCACATACCCCAAATAACTTCTTTCTTCTAGAAGTTGCTTTGGTCATGATGTTTTATCATAGGAATAGAAAGTAACTAATACATCAGTATTGTCATACAAAAATCTGTATGAATTAATTTTATAATTCTCTAACACAAATGAAATACAATATATAAGTTACCTATTAGAAAGTTTTAATGTAGTACTATGTTTTTTAAAACTCTTATTATATTTAGAATGTGTTGAAATTAAGAAAAAATATTCTGAAATCATGCTAAGTAAAAAGTATATTTATGTGACAATGTCATTGTAAAAGGCCAGAACCCAGAAATGTAGAGAGAAGAGAGAGATCAAGACACAAAAATAGGTGCTCTTGTATTATTTGCCTTAATTTATGAAGTCAGTCCAAAAATGCCTAGTACAAAATATGGTCAGCACTTCTTGGCTATTTCGCCAGATAAAATATGATTAGCCCTACCTGCTTATGGATGAGTATCTGTTGAGTCATATAACTACTGCATTTCAATCAGATATGAACGCAAATTCTCTAAAAAAACATTCATGAGCATCTCTCAGCCTCGACTAAGCACAAGCAGCTTCAAAAATAACTTGACTAGCAACACCAAGCAGAAGATGTTACTGTACTAAAGCACAATTTTTCACCTCCACAGAAAAGCAATAAAAAATATAGTAGCCAGTTAAAAAATACCTTGCTATTATATTGTATTTAATTAATGGTTGTTTTTTTTTTTAATTTTATTAGTTACACTTTATTCACTTTGTATCCCCCCATAAGTCCTTCCCTCCTCCCCTCCTGGTCCCACCATCCACCCCCTTCTTCACGCATGCCCTTCCCCAAGTCCACTGATAGGGGAGGTCCTCCTCTCCTTCCTTCTGATCTTAGTCTATCAGATCACATTAGAAGTGGTTGCATTGTCATCTTCTGTGGCCTGGTAAGGCTGCTTCCCCCCTCAGGGGGAGGTGATCAAAGAGCAGGCCAATCAGATTATGTCAGAGGCAGTCCCTCTTCCCTTTACTATGTAACCCACTTGGACACTGAAATGCCACAGGCAGTTGTAGGCATAGTGTCTGTGCAGGGGTTGTAGGTTATCTCCATGCCTGGTACTTGGTTGATTTTTATGGTTGATTTACTCAACTCTAATATGACCATTTTTGATACTTCATATATAAAAAATAATTTTTGTATAAAATTTAACACTTTAATTCTCATTTAAAATATTTGCACATTTCATTTTTACAAAAATATCTTACTTTACATTCTCACTATAAGAATTTTTGACCATGCAGTCTAACACCTGAGGCTAAGATGTCATAAATTCCAGTATAACCAATGGTTAACAATAGACTTCTAAAAACAGGCCCTCATAGGCCTTTACTTAAGTCCCATCTGCTTCACTATAAAAAGAGAATGGATGTAAAGTTGTTTCCTATTATCCTCAATTTTTAAATCCACTACTTTTTCTCTCCTTCTATCATTTGAAAGGAAAATTTGACTACGTGAAGTTACAGTGATTCAAAAAATAAGAAAATAATACCTATGGTCCCCAAGTACAGTGGCTGAAAACTTCAACAAGACTTACTGAGTCACTAACATGAGCCACATCTGGCTTCCATATAATTCACCTATTGGTTCTGCTCAGCCATGTTCCAACCATGATGATCAAGCACATTATACCTGGACATTTTCACTCCTTTATTGTTCCATATCTCATAAGGTGGCCATTCATGTACTCTAGCCTCTACTAACAATATATACTGTGATAAGAGAAAGTAATTCAAATTCCATCTTCCCAGAAAGCCTTCCCACATTTTCACAGTCAAATCACATTTTTGCCACTATTTTTCCACTGTTAACATGTTTGTGTTTTTAAAATCATGTAATTTCTAAATATATCTTCATTTTTTGCTTCAACATCTTCCATTAATTTACTATTATTTTATTATTGCGATCAATTTTTTAAGTCTTAAAAAATTATGTTCATTTATTTAGCACATTGGAGCCATAACAGTTAAGATGGTTGTTAGAAGGCAATCTGTGGAATTAAATATTTCCTTTGAGCCCTGAAGATCAAACTCGGATCATTGGGCTTGGTGGTAAGTGCCTTTACTCTCTGGGGCAGCGCCCTAAGAGTGCTTAGTTTTTTGAGACAGATATCTCTGTAGTAAAAAGTTGGTCTTGAGCTCTCAGGCTGATGTACTAGCAATGGTCCTTCTGTTTCAGCCTGCTACGAGTTAGGAGAGTAGATGTGAGCCACAATGGCCACTTTTACAAAATCATAAAAAATAATTTAGTATAATTCTGCTTTGTGCATTTCAAGCTAAACTGGGAAAATGGTAGAGGGAAATCAAAGAACCCTTGGAAGAAGAACCCAGTCTATTAAACTTTGTAGTGTTCCACCCCAGGTAGCAAATTACAAGGTGTGGCCAGGATAAACTCCAGAAGCCAGAGTCAGATAAAAGAGAAAGCCATTTTATCCTCAGATGTGATAGTTCTCAAGACTCAGGCAATAGATGTAGAGGAAAGTAAAATAGCAAAAAAAAAAAAAAAAATCTTAATAATTGGAGATAGAAAAATGATCGAGGGAGAGGGCAGTGAAATACCTAGGATATGAAAAATAAGTCAAGATTCATGGTAAAAATTTTAATAGTTTGGAATGAAGAGCCGTGGTAAGATTTTGAGCAAAGTTAATGACCTTATATGATTTAAATGTCATTTTTATTCTTTTAATTCTGTATTATGGAAGATTCTCTCACTATAGCCTTCTTTCAACTATGTAGACATAGTTCAATTTCCTTTTTCTACTTTGATAAAATGTGTTTTTATAAAAACAATACAGTAACTATAATAAGCCAACTTAATATTACCATGGCTGATCTAATGCCAGAGAGCTAATAAGCTTTAATTAATTTCTTCATGCCCAAGCAAAATCAACATAGAAGATGACATGTAAATGAGAGTCATTAAATTTTCTTGAAAGAATATTGCAATATTCTATTCATTAAGCTGGTAAAAACTGGGTATCAGTTTTTATTATCCTTTTGCTGAATATCATGATTTCATTTCATTACATTCATTTCATGTAATGGTCAGAGTCTTCACTGAAAATAAGTGCTAAAATAATAATAATGGTTGAGCAAATGTCCTTGTTGTATACTTGAGCATATTTTGGATATTTGCCTAGGAGTGTTATAGCTGGATCTTGAGGTAGCACTGTTATGCCTAGGTCACAAGATCCACAAGAGACCACCAGGAGTCGAGTCCTATGCAAAACACATGAGAACCTTTATATTATAAGCTGTAGCTTGGGTTCAGACCCTCACAGATGCTGTGGTTGAGACCAGAGAGCCCCCAGTTCAGGGTAGGTGGTGATTTAAAGTTTCCAGTCCCTCCCTGCATGCCCAAAGCAAGGGAATTCCTGCCTGGCAAGACTATATTGGTTGAAACACAAATGGGGATATTGCATTTTAAACTGATTGGCTATAGGAAGGCTCCAAGGGAATTGATGGTCTAGCTTCCCTTGTTTGGCTGTCCTAGGGCAAAAATCTGGACCTATTTCCTACCTATCTCTAGTGGGCAGGAAAAGAATGCAATAAGACTGGTTCCTACCAGCAGGTGACTGGACATGTCTCCACCTGTCTGGCCTTTGTTCAGGCTTGTGCTTTAAACTTTAAACCAATAACTCAAAACACTAATTTTTAATTCTTTGGTCTCTCAGCACTATTCCTAATTTTCTGAGAAAGCAACAGATTGTTTTCCAAAGTGGTTGTACGAGTTTGCATTCCCACCAGCATTGGAGGAGGGTTCCTCTTGTTCAACCATGTTTGTAGAAGCTTTATTCTTTTTTAATTAAATTTTTAATTTTTAATATTATTTACAGCTTATTAACTTTTTATCCCAGCTGTGCCCCTCTCCCTCATTTCCTCCTAATCCTACCCACCCTCCCTCGTCTTCTCTCTACCTCTTTCCAAGACCACTGATAGGGGAGGACCTCCTCCTCTTTCATCTGACCCTCACTTATCAGGTTAATAGCCATAATCTGGAAACAACCAGATGTCCCTCAATGGAGGAATGGATATAGAAATTATGGTACATTTGCACAACAGAATACTACTCAGCAGTTAAAAACAAGAAAAATCATGAAATTTGTAGGCAAATGGATGGAACTAAAAAAGATCATCCTGATTGAGGTATCCAAGAGGCAAAAAGACACATATGGTATATACTCACTTATAAGTGGATAATAGACATATAATATAGGATAAACACACTAAAATCTGTACGGCTAAAGAAGGTAAGCAAGAAGGAGGACCCTGGATATGATGCTCAATCTAAAGGAATTAAGGAATGGCAGGGTGGTTCCATTTTGTTTCTCAGACTCTATCTTAAGTTGACTGTCCTTGGAGTGACTTGGCCCCTACCTCACCCCCTGTTCTGACAAGGGCCACCTGGCTCTCCACCGTGCAGGTTGTCACAGGTTGTCATGGATACCACAGAATGTGTTAATAGATAACTATAATCAGGCCTCCACTCCACAAGTTGTCTTAAATACCACAGAATGTGTTAAATACCATAGAAATGTGTTAATGAATCTTCCACCCAGCAGACTATCATATAGATATCTTAGATATCTTGTGGTTTGACCAGGTGGCTTGGAACAATTAGCCTAAAGGTCACCTTGCTTGCTGAACCAACCTACCCAATGTTACCCTTCTATGTAATGCCAATGCTTAGAATTCCCTGCTTGTGGTTTTTCCCTTTAAAAACTCACTTTCTAACCTGTTACTTCAGGGAAGATTGGCAGCTGAGCTTAAGATTGAATAAAGATCCTCTTTTGCTTTTCAATGGACTGGACTCTTAGTGGTCTTTTGGGATCTCTGGAATAGGGCACAAATCCTTATTTAGAAAGGCAAAGAGGATAGACATTGGAAGAGGGAGAAAACAGGGAAACAGGGAACAGGACAGAAGCCTACCACAAAGGGCCTTTGAAAGAATACCTAGCCTGGTATCAAAGCACATGCTGACACTCATAGCCAAACTTTGGGCAGAGTACAGGGAATCTTACCAAAGAAGGGGGAGATAGAAAGACCTGGAGAGGAAGGGAGCTCCACGAGAAGAGCAACAGAACAACAACAACAAAAAATGTGGGGCCCAGGGGTCTGAGACTGATACTCCACCCAAGGACAATGCATGGAGATAACTTACAACACCTGCACAGATGTAGTCCATGGCAGCTCAGTCTCTATGTTTGCCTACTAAGGGGAACAGGGGATGTCTCTGACATGAACTCAATGGCTGGCTCTTTGATCACCTCCCCTTGAGGTGGGTGCCACCTTACCAGGGCACAGAGGAAGACAATGCTGCCAGTCCTGATGAGACCTGATAGGCTAGGGTCTGATGGAAAGAGAGGAGTGTTAAGATTTTGGAACTAAACCTGCTTCTGGGTTGCCTAGCAACTTGTGATGTCATCATGTGTTGCCTGCCAGGTGGCCACACCTGGAAGGCATGGTTACCTTGCCCCTAAAAGGGACAACCTGACACATGGTCCCTCTCTTGGTCCTTTCTCTCTTGGTCCCTCTTGCTCCTGGCCTCTTGGCCTTCTCCCCTTTCTCTATTGGGGCACCTCCTTGTCTCTCTTTTTCCTTCTCTCTTTCCCCTCTATCTCTCTCTTTTCCCCCATATTATCCTGCTTCCCCCTTCTCTACTTCTCTTCATATCCACCTAATACACCACTTTCATATAAGATCTGTTGTATGCCTAATCATCATTATGTAATCTGTCCCATAATATTACAAGGAGGACCTCCCCAATTAGTGGACTTGGGGAAAGGCATGGGAGGAGAGGGAAGGAGGGTGGAATTGGGAAGGGTGAGGGAATAGGCTACAGCTGGAATACACAATGAAAAAATTATAACAAATAAAAATAAATAAATAAAAAGGGAAAAATTATAATGTGCTTAAGTTAGATGTATGACAGAACAGAATTAACCTGTGTTGTTTGGAACATTAAAATCAGAATGAGGTTTTATTTTGGAGTTGTTGTTTTTTTTGTTTTTTGTTTTTTAAATATTGGATGCATAGTTCCATTAAGTAACTGGGTAAGCAGCCCCAGATATCCATTCCTCAAACTAATTCTCAGGAACAAATGAGATATCACATTAAGAACCACTATGTGAAGAGAGAAGGATTAGGTCCTTCTAATTGGCAGACAGATAGACAAGCAAGGAGATGTCAGAAGAGCATCTATCACTTCCCTACCTTTGTTATACACTTGTTCCAATAAAATGCACATACTTTGATGAGATGTTTTGAAGCCAGATCTTAATTCCTCACATTCTTTCCATTGAAAAGCTAAAAAATCATTTATGTGTCTTTGACATGCTTGTCTACATGAAATATTAAGAAGGACAAAAAATATCACACACACAAACAATCACACACACACACACACACACACACACCAATAACAACAAAAATGGGGAAATGCAGCTAAGTTTGAAAAGTTACCACTGTTCTAGGGTCACAGTCCCTAGAGGGGAACTGGCTACTATTGTTTTCCTAAGTGGTCTCTTTTTCAAACTGCTTTCTAAACACTTACAAGATCTGCATAACATTGAGCCTCAAGTAATCCATTTTGGGGACCTTACTCTTCTCTAAGAAACTATTGATAGTTAATAGTTGTTGGAGGGGTATGTCTTATTTTAGGGTTGCAAGCACTGAGGAATTGCCCTTGCTCTTGTAAAAAAACTTCCTTTTTATACTCTGAAGGGAAACTCTGATTATACTTGTTGAGCCTCAGATAAAAAGATGTGAGAATAATAGAGAGATTTGTCGGGAAGAAGAATTAAGCTGGGAGAGAAAGGGAGAAGAAAGTGGAGAATAGTGTGAAAAATTGACTAAAATTCGTAATATAAACACGACATTTCCAAACATTAAAAAATTATAGTGAAATAAAGTTCAATGATCTCTGTTGATAATTGTTTGAGTTCAATTATATTCAGCTGTATTACAAAGTTTAGGAATATTAAAATCCTCTCCAGCATGTGTTGTCAACTTGAGTTTTTGATCTTAGCCATTTTGATGGGGTTAAGGTGAAATCTCAGGGTTGTTTTGATTTGCATCTCCCAGGCTTACTGCATTCTTTTCCTGCCCACTAGAGATACAATTGCTAGGAAATGGGCCCAGATTGCCAGGTCAGAACTGTTTGTGGTCTTGTCTCCTAAAGTAAACCAATCATTTCAAAAGTCAATTTCCCTTACCTAATCATGTAACACCAAGGCATGTAATTTCCTGCTTCCGTTTTTTTCCCCCTTTAAAAAAAGAGGGTGGGATGGTGAGATGGGAGGGGATGGGGAAGGGGGCTATAAAGGGGATACAAAGTTATTAAACTGTAATTTATGTAAGAAGTGGGAAATAGTAGGTTATGGAGAGGACAGGAACCTCACAAGGAGAGCAACACAACCAGAAAATTTGAACACAGGGGTCTTTAAACTTTAAAATAATAGCCACTGATTTTTAATCCTTTGGTCTCTCATCAGAAATGTAGGTCCGGTGCTGCAATATTGGCTCTTGTATCTTAGGGGTAACTGACAGCTGTCTAATTGTACTTAAAGCTCATTCAATATGAAACAAAAATTCAATCTTGGTACTCTAAACCTAGCCAATGACCTTTGTCTATTGAGGGCATAGACCCTAAAAGAATACTATTGCTGTTTCCTTAAATTAACAGAGTTTTCAGCAATATTTGAAATATTTTATGTATTTATTTATTATCCATGAATAGGTGTAGCTCTCACCCCTCCACAAAGAAGCCATGCACAATGGAGAGTGGAGAGAACAACTCACTGTGGAGTGCCTATCTCCAGTTGATACATTATTTACAACAGTGTCCTACACTTATGTGTTAGTAAAATTGGCAAGAAGGGTGGGAAAGTTAAAAGAACCAGAGGATTGGACATCTGCTGAACAAGTATCTCTTAGACATGACAGGGATGGAGCATCCATGGAATCACAACAAAACAGTTCCCTAAACAAGAACTGTGTAGGAATTGAGCACTTTAGCAAGAGTCCTCCCTCTTGATTAGTTTCTTTAGGTATACAGATTTTAGTAGGTTTATCTATATTATATGTATATGTGAGTGAGTATATGTGCATCTTTCTGCTTCTAGGATAGCTCACACAGGATGATCTTTTCCATATCCCACCATTTACCTGCAAATTTCATGATTTCCTTGCTTTTTATTGCTGAGTAATATTCCATTATGTAGATGTACCACAATTAATGCTCAATTCCTACCCATAAAGGCAAAGAGGCTGAACATCAGAAAAGAGGGAACAAGTCAGGAGCCTGACACAGAGGACCTCTGAAAGGCTCTGCCCTGAAGACTATCAATGCCAATGCTGAGACTTATGGGCAACCTTTGGGCAGAGTGCAGGAAATCTTAGGAAAGAAGTGGGAAACAGTAAGTTCTGGAGAGGACAGGAACTCCACAAGGAGAGCAACAGAATCCAAATATCTGCGCACAGGGGTCTTTCCTGAGACTGATACTCCAACCAAGGACTATGCATGGAGATAACTAAGACCCCTACACAGATGTAGCCCATGGTAGTTCAGTATCCAAGCGGGTTCCATTTTAATAGGAACAGGGACTTTCTCTGACATGAACTGATTGGCCTGCTCTGTAATTACCTCCCCCTGAGGGAGAAGCAGCATTACCAGGCCACAGAAGAAGACAATGCAGCCACTCCTGATAAGACCTAATTGACTAGGATCAGAAGGAAGGAAAAGAAGACCTCACCTATCAGTGAACTTGGGGAGGAGCATGCATGCAGAGGAGGAAGAGGGAAGGAACCATAGAGGGGATACAAAGTGAATGAAGTGTAATTAATAAAGAAAAAAAAGAACTGTGTAATGACAATAGTGGTGCATGTGTCAATGTGGATGGGGAAACTCTCTTAAGGTCGTAGCCCTAGAGAAAGAGCTATAGAAAATCAATGGCTGCTGAGACAGATAAATAATATTTTCCAGGGATAAGCTTCCTGATTGGTTATCTAACCTTAAATAGTCAACCTTAAATACATATACATATGAACCACTGTTTGTATATGTAATGTATAAGGTATTTGTTTAAAAATCTTCACAATTACAGAAGAGGTCATGAATTTGAAAGGGAATGGGGGCATAGGGGGGTCTTAGAGAAGTGAGAAGGACTCTTGAAAATGATGTAAATATAGTACATGTGTAACCATGCTCTTTAGAAGATGAAATCAGAAGTAGCGCCTGCTGTGAAACAGACAGATGGTAAGCAATGATATTTTGTAAGGATATTTTTCTGGCATGTTTGAAAGCTTTTGTTACACATCGGTCTGATGTGACCTGTACACTTGGTTCAGACCCAATGTTTTAGACTCAAATTGCAATCCTTCATAAACTTTCCAGTTGAAGATCTATATGTGTGTTTTGGCTCTGGAATAAATAAAAACTTTAAAATTTTTATTTTATTTATTATTATTAAATTCTATACATGCATACAATGTTCATTGATCATATCCATCCCCCATTTCCTCTTGAACTTTCTCCAGACTCCCTCATACCTTCCTCAAAAGTTTATGTTCTCTTTTATAACTCTGTATTTGTTTATCCCTCTTAGCCTAATTAGTGCTACCTATAAACACATAACCATGTGGTCATTAACTGTGGCCTAAGAAAAACACCATTGTCACAATTCTAAAGAAAATAACTCTACCTGATATACCATCAACAGTCAATAGCCCCTCAACTAAGTGTGAAGTTTCAGGAGCCCTTTCTTCTACTCCTCAATGGAGTCTTCCATTGATTTAATCTCATGTAAGTCTTGTATAAGTGACCACAGCTACTGTGAGTTCATATGTGCAATAGGCATGTCATTTCCAGAAGAGAGCTTTTCACCACATCCCCATTTGTTGATTTTATATTTTCCTATTCAATGTTATCTTTATAAAAATCTGAATGTATTTTCACTTGAGTGCACAAAATTATGAATATTAAA
Source organism: Meriones unguiculatus (assembly GCF_030254825.1). Taxonomy (NCBI): domain Eukaryota; kingdom Metazoa; phylum Chordata; class Mammalia; order Rodentia; family Muridae; genus Meriones; species Meriones unguiculatus. Next base: position 90,405,870 of record NC_083350.1, read on the forward strand.
GTACCAAACAAATTAAAAGGTTTTACTCTTCTTTTTGGAGCATTTATTTTAGGTTTTTTGTTTGTTTGTGGGTTTTTTTTGTTTTGTTTTTTTGACAGGGTTTCTCTATGTAGCCTTGGCTGTCCTGGACTCACTTAGTAGACCAGGCTAGCCTCGAACGTACAGCAATCTGCCTGCCTCTGTCTCTCTGACTTCTGTGATTACAAGCATGTGCCACCATTTCTTGCTGTCTTACTCTTTTGAAAATTACCATTGACTATGGTTTCTCTGAGATCTTTTCCCTGTATAAAAGGTGAGAAATATGTGCTCACTTTGTTAGCATCTTAGCCCCATCACGTCCAGTAAAGTATTATTTAACACTTAGGTTATGCTTCAATAAGATAAATCTATGGACAAGATCACAGAATCCATTGGAATGGTATAATCACAGGAGAAACTCACACATGATCAGGATGGTCAATCATATTTTATATGTTAAGAAATTCAAGAATTAACTTAAATTGTATACAAATATAATGGAGCAACCTTAATACTGAATTCACATGAGACAGAACACCTATATTTCAGATTCTGTTTATTCCTCCTTTGTGCTTCTAGGTTCTCATGATCACAGTTACTTACAGAAAGATATTTTAGTATAGTTTATTTCTAATTTAAACCACATGTTTACCAACAAATATTTTCCTAAAACATAGAATGAATGGCAAGCAATTTTTATAGCTAAATCTTTTCTGTTTTGTCTCTTTTTTTATATATTTATGAGAGTTCAAGTTGAGCTGGCTTCATTTTTCATTGACAATACTAAGTAGTCAATTCTTCATGAAAGTTTGATCAGTTTTTACCTTCATGTTATTGCATTCTCTATGGAATTATGCTATCTCTTTCAAAAGAATGAATAAGTCATAAATTATTTAACATAGTAAATATGTTGACTTCTTTGTTACTTATAAATGTAATTGCTCCTTCTCATGTATATGTGTGTGTGCATGTGTATGCATGCACATTACATGCATGCACAGTGGTGCAGGAGCATGTATGTATCACCTGAAAATCTGTGTAAAGCTCAAAGGAGAAAATTAAACATCTACATATAACCCCTACTACATTATTTCTTTGACATCAAGTCTCTACCTGAACCTTTAAATTCTTTTGATAAAATATCTCTCCAGTGATCCTCTGGAACCTGTCTCCACTTCACCAGCCCTGAGTTTAAGTTGGGTTAACATGCCTGGCTTCTGCATAGTGCTGGGAATCTGAACTAAGTTCCTCATGCTTACACAAGAAGTACTCTTACCCACTGAGTCATCTACCAAGTGAATAAATACAATATCTTAAGATATACCATAAGCCATTATTAATCTCTTCCACAATTTCCTGATGGCATTTTTCATTTCCTTGTTCCTGAAAGTGTAAATCATAGGATATAGCAATGGCGTGAGGATGGTAGCAAACAGAAACACATTTTTTTCAGAGAAGAAGGCAGATGTAGGCCTTGCATATATTATTATGCAAGGGACAAAGAACAAAACCACCACACTAATGTGGGATCCACAGGTAGAGAGAGCCTTACACCTTCTATCAGAACTATGGGCTCTCAGAGAGAACAAGATGACACCATAGAAAACAAGCAACAAGGAGAAGATAATAATGCAAAAAGATCCACTGTTTGCAACCACCAAAATGACAAAAATATGTGTATCAGTGCAGGCAATCTTCATTAATGAGAACAAGTCACACAAGAAGTGATCAGTTACATTGGGATCACAAAGGGGCAGATGCAAAATGAAGATAATTTGTATGATAGAATGCAAGAAGCCCCCTGTCCAGGCCACCCCCACAGGAACTCCACAGAGTTTTCTGTTCATGATGGAAGAGTAGTACAAGGCCTTGCAAATGGCCACATAGTGATCACAGGCCATGGATATCAAGATAATCTACACCAGTAAAGAAGTGCACAGCAAATACCTGATGGGGACAGAAGCTCCACAAGGAGAGCAACAGAACCAAAAGTCTGGGTTAAGGAGTCTTTTTTGAGACTGATACTCCAATCATGCATGGAGATAACCTAGAGCCCCTTCACAGATATAACCCATAATAGCTCAGTCTCCAAGTGGGTTCTGTAGTAATGGAAACAGGGACTGTCTCTGACATGAACTCAGTGGGTGGCACTTTGATCACCTTTCCCCTGAAAGGGGAGCAGCCTTACCAGCCCACATAGGAAGACAATGCTGCCAGTCCTGATGAGACCTGATAGGCTAGATTAAAATCTAAGGGGAGGAGGACTTCCCCTTTTAGTGCCTGATTCGAGAGACCCGGAAAGAGCACTAAAAGTCGAGTCCAATTCAAATCACAGGAGGATCGTTTTTCCAAGCTTAAGCTTGGGCCGCCACTCTTCCTTGAAGTAACATGTTAGAAAGTGAGGCCCTCTGCCAAATGTTTGGTTATGTCAGGGAATCATATGAAAGAAGGGGGAATTAATATGACCTGGAGAGGAAAGGAGCTCCACAAGGACCAAATATATCTGGGCACAGGGGTCTTTTAGGAGACGGTTTCTCCAACCAAGGACCATGTATGGATATAATCTAGAACCTATGCTTTGATGTAGTCCATGGTAACTCAGTATCCAAGTGGGTACCCTAGTAAGGGAAACAGGGACTATTTCTGATATGAACTCAATGGTAGGCTCTTGGACCTCCCCACCCCCCAAGGGAGGAGCAGCCCTGGTAGGCCACAGAGGAGGACTTTGCAGCCAGTCCTGAAGATAACCAGTAAGCAAGGGTCAGATGAAAGGGGAGGAAGTCCCTTTCCAAGTCCCTATCAGTGGACTTGGAAAGAGGCAGGAAGTGTGGGATTGGGTGGGTATGAGGGAGCAGGATACAGCTGGGATACAAAGTTAAAAAAATGTAACAAATAATAAAAATAAATAAATAAAAAAGAAAGTGAGGCCCTGATTCTTGAGGTAGCCGGAGTTTTTAAAGGAAAAGGGCAAGTGGGGAATTCCAACCCTTGGCATTACAAAGAAGGGTAAGTTTTGCATGAGGGGTTCAGCTTTCAAGATGACCTTTAGGCTAATTGTTTCAAGCCACCTGGCCAAACCAACAGATATCTAAGATACCTGTATGATGGCCTGCTGGGTGGAGTGGAGGACCCACTAACACATTCTGTGGCATTGATAACAACCTGACAACCTGTAGGGTTGAGACCTGATTATAGTTATCTATTTACACATCCTGTGGTATTCATGACAACCTTCAGGGTGGAGGGCAATGTGGCCCTTCTCAGAACCCAAAAGTGGGGGTCAAGTCACTCCAAGGTCAGTCAATTTAAGAAAGAATCTAAGAAACAAAATGGAGCCACCCCTGCCATCCTCAGTTCCTTTACCCTATCAGTGGACTTGGGAAAGCACAAGAGAGGAATGAGGGAGGGTGGGATTGGGATGGGATGGAGGAGGTAGCTTCAGATGAAATACAAAGTGAATAAGCTGTAATTAATAAAAAAAATACATCTAAAACAAAAGAAATACAATCCCATCTGTGGTGGGCATGTTTGTGCACAACTTTAATCCTGTACTTCATAAACAGAGGCAAACATGTTCCTGAGAGTTTGAATCCAGCTGAGTGTACATAGTCAGTCAAGGATGTAGAGTGAGACTCTGTGGGAAATCCCATGGACACATATTAAGTTTGAAAAATAATATAAGGTTTCTAATAATATACGGTTTCTATTATGTTCATCTCTCTATATTTCTAGTTGGTGTAATCTCAATGTCACTAAAACCTTGAAATATTTTTAGTTTATTTCTTTTCCCAATTTCAAGACAAAATTTTATATGAATGGAGTCTAGGTTCAGCCTGGACAGGTTCTTGTTTGTTTGTTTGTTTGTTTGTTTGTTTGTTTTTTGGTTCAGTCTTTGTGAGCACCTATGGTCCCAAATTAGTTTACTCTAATAGGTAAATAGTTTACGCTAATAGTTTACTCTAGTAGGTCTTCTTGTGGTGTCTTTGACACCTCTGGCTCCATTTCCTTCCTCCAATACTTCTAAAAAATTCCCAAACCTCTCTCTTTTCTTTGGCTCTGGGTCTCTGCATCTGTTTCCATCAGCTGCTGGATGAAGCCGCTCAGAAGATATTTATACTAAGCTCCTGTCTGAAAGCATAGTTGAGTATCATTAGTAGAACCAGGGTTTGGCTCTTTCCTATGGGGTGTTTCTCAAATTTGGCCAGTCATTGGATTGGCATTCCCACAGTCTCTGCTCCAACCTTTGTACTTTTTGTAGGTGAGACATATTTTGGGTAGATTTTATGGGTGGGTTGGTGTTCCCCTCCCTCCACTGGAAGTCCCACCTTGTTATATGAAGTAGCTACTTCAAGCTTCATATCTCCTGCTGCTTCTAGTAGTCTCACCTAGGGTCACCTCCATAGACCCCAGGGAGTCTTTCCTGTCCAAGAGATAACCCCACACACACTGACTGCTGTTCTCTTTCCCAGTCTTCCCTCTCCACCCCACCAACCCCTGATATCTCTACACCTGAACCCCACCTAAGTTCTCCTTTCTATTCCTTTTCCCACTCACTTCCCTCCTTCCATCTACTCAGATATCAACCAAAACACATTCGTTCCATCAACTAATTTTAAGAGATATTCAAATAGTTAAATTTCTTTTAATATTGCCTTAGATTTATGACATATAGTTCAATTATTTTAAAATCTTTACTGTTTAGAATATTTGTGAATAAATAAAAGTATTCCACTCTAAAACTAATCAGATCTCTGATATATATAACTCATGAGTTATGAAAAAGGATAAAATGCTATATTATTTTACTCCCAATTCAGTCAATGACTTATTTGTTTTTATTGATGGTTAAGTATATCAATTCTGAAACTATAAAATTTAAAGGGAAGCTTCGCAGCATCTTTCTGAATGTCAATTTCAACTCTATATATGATCATTTAATGTTTATATTCAATTAATAGTGAAAATTTTATCTCATAAACGAATTTCTCATATATATCTTAATACATTATTGATAGAATAGTTTCATGTGCTTCTCTATAAGGAGTAATCATGAAGGGCTTTTATGAGTAAATATGGTTTTACTTTGTGGTTTACCTTAAGTTTACTAAGTATAATTGTTTTATTTGTTGTATTTGTTATGTGTATGAATGTGTGTATGTGTGTGTGTGTATTTGTGTGTGTGTAATGTATGTGAACATGAAGAAAATGCTGGTAGCCATGCACATTCCTGCAGAACATTCAGGAGTAATGAATATCTATCTCTATATCTATATCTATCTCTATGAGATAGAGATATTTTTTCTATCTCATTTCCTTGAGAAAAATATTCCTGGTTGACTGAGTTTTGAACTAGCTATGTTATTCACAGATTAGTTGTCCAGTTCATTCTTGGGGTCTGCCTGGTTCTGATTTACCCACAGTGCATTAACGATGACCTACCATAATTGGCTTTGGACATCAGTGGTAAGTATCCTCATTCTTACACAGCAAAGACTTTTGTCCACTCAGCCATTTCCTCAGTACTAGAAATACAATGTTTTAATACTAATCATGAACCTCTATCAGTTTCTTCCAGATTTTCCTGATGGCATTTATCATTTCCTTATTTCTGAAAGTGTAAACCACAGGATTGAGCAATGGTGTCAGGACATCTGTAAACACAAATACATGTTTCTAGAAAGAGAATGCAGATGTAGGTTGTGCATATATTAATATACAAGGAACAAAGAAAAAAACTACAACAGTAATATGGGATCCACAAGTGGACAGAGCTTTATACCGCCCTTCAGAGCTGTGGGCTCTCAGAGAGAACAAGATGACACCATAAGAAACAAGCAAATAGGAGAAAATAATTATGCAGATTGAGCCACTGTTAGCAAACACCAAAATGAAAAAAAATGTGTGTGTCAGTGCAGGCAAGCTTCAGCAATGGGAACAAGTCACATATGAAATGATCAATGATATTGGGTCCACAAAAGGGCAGCTGCAAAGTGAAGGCAATTTGTATGATAGAATGCAAGAATCCTCCAGCCCAGGCCACGCACACCAGAATGCCACAGAGCCTCCTGTTCATGATGAAAGAGTAGTGCAAGGGTTTGCAAATGGCCACATAGCGATCATAGGCCATGGCTGCCAGGATAATCACCTCCACTGAAGAAAGACAGTGCACAGCAAAAATCTGGGTCATACAGCATTCAAAAGAGATGGTCTTCTTCTCATAAACCAAGTCTATGATCATCTTCGGTGTGACAACAGAAGAGACACAGGCATCTACAAAGGATAGGAATGCCAAGAAGAAGTACATGGGGGAGCCGAGCAGCACAGGACTATAGAATATGGTCACCACAACTATCATGTTGCCCACAGGAGTTGCAAGATAGACCAATAAAAATATAACAAATGATATTTTCTCAATTTGGGGGTTTTGTGAAAGCCCCAGGAGTATGAACTCATTGACGAAGCTCTGGTTTTGCATGTTCTCCAGAGGAAAGAATGGTGTATTTATGAGACTCTGTAATTATAAGAAAAACACACATCATATAAATTTATAGTATTAGCATCGACAATGTAGCATATCTTTTTTCAAAAATTATCTTTATTGATTTTATTACTCTTCAAATCAATACATAAAAGAAAATATAATCAGATACCATGCAGAACTGATGTAGAAAATTTTGAATAATTTTAAATAGCCACAATTTTAATATTTGGGATAAAACCATCTATTTGAGCTTTCAGTTTTTATCAATCTCTAAATTTTTTTTTTTTTAGTAAAATATTGGAAGGCTCCCTGATTCTGCCCAAAGTTTGGCCATAAGTCTCAACATCTGCTTTGATAGTCTGCAGGGCAGAGCCTTTCAGAGGAATCTTATGAAAGAAGTGGGAAATAATAGTAAGATCTGGAGAGGACAGGAGGACAAAAAGAAGAGCAACAGAGCCAAAAAAAATTGAACACAGGGGTCTTTTCTGAGACTCATACTCCAACCAAGTACCATGCAGGGAGATAACCTAGAACCCCTGAACAGATGTAGCCCATGGCAGTTCAGTGTCCATGTGAGTTCCATAGTAATGGGAACAGAGACTGCTTCTGACATGAACTGATTGGCCTGCTCTTTGATCACCTCCCCCTGAGTGGGGAGCAGCCTTACCAGGCCACGGAGGAAGACAATGCAGCCACTCCTGATGAAACCTAAGAGACTAGAATCAGAGGACAGAAAAAGAAACCCTCTCCTACCAGTGGATTTGGGGAGGGGAGTGTGTGGAGAAGGGGGGAGGGAGAAATTGGGAGGGGAAGAGGGAGGGAACTAGAGGGGGGGATACAAAGTAAATAAAGTGTTAAAAAAAAGAGTCTCACAGTGCTGTGATCAAGGTGTTGGACAGGATTAAAAGCTACCTGTATCACCGTGAGTCTAAAGCACTCCCAACCTGAGCAATGTCAATTTGATCATCCTTTAGTACCATGTGAGTTTTCAATAAAATTTAATGTTATGATCATGCTTTCTTTACTACCCATAAAAAGAAAATATTGAAAGGCATTTAGAAACTCTACCTTAATAATGAACCAAAAACTACACTTTATTAATCATGTCTACCATTTGCATGAAACAAGTCAGGGCTGTGTTATCTACAATATTGGAATGAAACTTCATCTACTAATAAACAAAGATATAAAATGTACCTTGAAAATCCTGACAACATTTAAATTTTTGTTTGAAAGCGTGAAGTGCTTTAGAGTTCAAATCAAGTAATTTGCTCTTCATAACACAAAACGTCCAGTACAACAGTAATTACCATTAACATGATGCTAATGAAAAAAATTGTTGAAAATTCACTGTGGTTCATCAATTTACAATGTTGCCAGTGCTTTCTAAAAATCATGCTGTTGTCAGGATGACTAAATGAGGTGGAAAAACACACCTATACCAGACTCAGCCTCCTTGTCAATAATACCTGGCATGTGCAAACCTTTTAACTAAAATTTTAAGTTTAAAGGAACAAGGTGTTCGAACTTGGATTTCAAGAGCTTTTAGCTGAACTATGCCTGACCTGCTCCACATTCTTGAGATTTTTTTTTCTCCCTCAGATCTAGACCTTTACCTTTTTCTATAGGATGGGTCTGGTTGTTTGATGTTCCTAAATTCAATAAGCCTGGGAACATTGAAGTTTCTTTTGTGAAAATCACATCAAAATAATAATGGAAGCAGAAATATTGGAGGAGATATTGAGTATTAAGGGAAAAAAACTCAGACAATGATACAAACTAGGGAAGATTGTTTTATATTAAGTTCTTGCCTTTTCATAGCCAAAGCTGATAAATATTTTTCTTCATATTTATTCACAAGGTAAAATACTTGGTTTAATAGGTTTTGGTAAAATATAATTTCAATGTATATCATGGTCTGATGCTCGTAGTTAATGGTGAGATGTCAAAGCTCTTGTCCTGACTCACAGATACTCATGTTTAACACCCATTCTTAACAACAAAACAAAATACACAAACACCAAAACAAGCAAAGTGAAACAACAAGAGTGAGTGAAAATTTTGAAGGGAAACAAAAGGCAAGGTTGACTTAAAAACTGTGTTAATATTAGCTTAAACTTTTAAATTTGCTTAAGATGCCTGTTTGTTATAATTGAACTGACAATGGCATTTTCCAGAAAATAATTTTCTATTTCAATTATGGACAGTACAGCATAATCACTATGGTTTATGATTACAAGTTATCCTGTTAAATAAAATGACTAGTAGTTAAAAATTAAACTAAATACATATTTAAATCTCTTTCTTTAGTTGACTAACATATTCTTGTATATTTTATAGTCTTGCCAAGTAAACTCTTATTAAAGCACTGTGGCAATAATAAGTGAAACTAAATAAGTGATAATCTGAAGCCTTCTGTTCTACCTTATTTGTGTTAATCTAAAACGAGAATAAATACAATGTTAAGTAGAAATTTAAACTTTTTTTTTTTTTTTTTTTTTTTTTACTAAGCAACGGGATGACCTAGGAGGAATAGGATGGAAGTGTATATGAACACAATACAGACATAAAATTTTCAAATAATAAATATATTTTAAAATAGCAACAAACAGCTTTATTTGTAAATAGTCTTGTCACTGAACAAACTACCAGATCTCAGGCTCATGGTCCATGAAAATAAATGGGGGTTGACAAGGTCTGCTGCAGTCCAGTTGGACATAACATCAGCCTAGCCTGGAAGGACTTTTAACTCCTGAGCCTCCAGCCTCCATATCGAGGTCATATTGCAGTCTTGTGCCACCATACCCAGCCAAATTAATTTTTTAAAAATCATTTCTAAAATTCATAATTCAAGAATAACACATGACTATTGAGTCAACATTATTTTAAGCAGTGCCTACATAACACACTGAGATGAAATATTGAATCAATCAAAAGAAAATGTTTTTATAATCACATTATAAAGTATTCTGATTAAAATGAAAAGGATTTACACATTCAATACATTTAAAAATATATTAGAAAATTTTCCAGTATCCTATTTATAATTCGGAAGTATTACTTCAGTTTCCAAATTGCACTCTGAAAACAAAATAAACTGAAGAAATTTTATGATCAAATACCATGCTGTATAAAGTATCAAAAAGTATTGAATGTGGACTGGAGAGATAGTTCAGTGGTTAAGATCACTGGCTGCTCTTCTACAAAACCAGAGTTCACTTCCTAGCATCCACATAGCAGCTCACAATCAAGCACCCTCACACAGACATACATGCAGCCAGAACACCAATGCACATGAAATAAAAACAAATAAAAAATTTAAAAACTAAGGAATATGGAAAACATTTGTAAGAGGTATAATGTAAATATAAGAATCTAACCAAATCACTATCGTATGCTAGTGTAAATAAAATATGAAAGATGAAACATTTTAATAAATTGGTAAGTGATAACAGCAGAATAATTTAAATGTCCATTCTTAAGAGTTAAAAATACAATATCCAGTCCAGAAGTGAACAGTAAATATGAGATACTTCATTTATAACAGATACTTTATTATCAAATTACATAAAATTAAACATAAGTTGATCCCCCCAAACACCTAGCTTCTCTTTAAATGTAAATATTAAATCAATATCACAACTTAAACTCATTTTTGAAAATACAAAGGTGTGCCTTGTGTCTCACCATATATCCATTCTGTAGGAACTCTGAAGATATATGTATCCTGTTCTCTATGGTACAGTGATCATCAGTCTTAACCAAGATTCTCCACTTGTTTCCATTTCTTCCCTCCACATCTTAGGGGCAGCAGAGGAGCAGCTCTGGCAGTGAGGGTGGAGGATGTCACCACTGCTTTCCAAGTGCTCTGTACATGTGCTTGTTTTAGCAAAACAGACTAAGTTCTAAATTTCCTCCTTTGCTGGAGCCAGAATTTAAAGGCGTTTCCTTGAAAAATCATGATTTTTTTTAGAGTGACTCTTTATCCCAATGGGTTTTAGAACATGCCTGTCCTCATGAGATTCTAAGAGTGATTCTTTGTTCCAGTGGGTTTTAGAAAATGCCTGTCCTCATGAGATTCTAAGACATATTTTTCTTCATGTTTATACTTATAGCAGTAATAATAGTGCTTTTGTTTTATCTAAACTTAATGTTGTGTATTTTAAACTACATTAAAATTGTTTGCTAATCCTCTTTTATACCATCTTTTTCAGATAAAGAACAAAATTTTTAATGAATGGAGTACAATGTCTCTATGAAGTATTTAACCAAATTTTTTTCTGTCACAAGGGATTTTTTTAAATCAGCCTATCAAGAAAAAAAATCATTGTTTTGAAAAACACTATCAAAGACTTTTCTTTAAAGAAAAATATCACATATATGTATAAAATGAAATAATACTAATAAGGTATTTTTCTCTAAGAATTTTGCTTTATTTTTACTAATTTTGACTGTTTCATATATGTACACAATTTATTATAATCATCTTGACCACATAACTGTCTCTTTTTGTCCTGCAGGTCTTCTTTTAAAATACCTCCTCATATATTTATATCCTTTTATTGACTAATGAGCTTAATTATGAACATGCATAGAAAGTTATGACTGAACCACTGGAAACTTATTGGTGACAAAACACATGTAATTATCTTTACCAACAAATGTTAAATTCAGGATTGGTAGAACTCATGAGTCCTTCTATTTATAATGGAATTTTGAAGAACAAATCTTGTGCCAGTGTTGTGCAGGTATCCACAACCTGATACATGTTTATGATTAAAATTGCCATATCACATCCAGCAGACACAGTATCACAGCACATCTACCCATCTCCTAGCTCTTATATTCTATATTGTCCTCCATTTTGAGCTATTTCCTGTTCTACGAAAGGTTGATATAGCTTTCCCATTTAGGTATGTGCATTAGATGTTTACTCATTCTCCGTACTTAATAAAAAATCTCTACATAAATCGCTAACCACTGCAAAAAGAAACTTATCTTGTCAAACCTTGAAAATAGCCAAGAAAAATAAATATGAATTTTTTTAAATTTTTATTATTTATATTTACCACAGGTTATTTACTTTGTATCCCAGCTGTAGCCCCCTCCCTCATTCCTTCCCAATTCCACCCTTCTTCATCTCCTCCCTGCCCCTTTCCAAGTACAATGCTAGGGGAGCTACTCCTTCCCTTCCATCTGACCATAGCTTATCAGATATCTTCAGTACTGGCTGCCATGTCCTCCTCTGTGGCCTAGCAAGGCTGTTCCTCCCTTGGAGGTGGGGGGAGGTAAAGAAGCCAGTCACTGATTTTATGTCAGAAATAGTTCCTGTTCCCCTTACTAGGGTACCCACTTGGATACTGAACTACTATGGGCTACATCTGAGCAGGGGTTATATGTAATATCCATACATGGTCCTTGGTTATAAAAACAGTCTCATAGAGGAACCCTGTGCCCTGATATATTTTGTCCTTGTGGAACTCCTGTCCACTCCAGGTCATACTGACTCTCCCTTCTTTCATATGATTCCCTGCACTCTGCCCAAGGTTTGGTATAAGTTTCTGTATCTACTTTGATAAACTACTAGGTAGAGACTTGCAGAGGCCCTCTGTGATAGGCTCCTGTCCTGTTACTTGTTTTCTCCTACTTCCCATATCCATCCCATTTATCTTTCTAAGGGAGGATTGATCATCGTACTCCAGGTCCTCTTTCTTATTTATCTTCTTTAGGTACATATATTTTAGTATGTTTATCTGAACTTACAGGTCTATATGAGTGAGTATATACCATGTCTGTCTTTCTGCTCCTTGGATGCCTCACTCACGATGATCTTTCCTAGATGCCACCATTTGCCTGCAAATTTCATGATTTCCTTGTTTTTCTATTGCTGAGTAGTATTCCATTGTGTAAAATTACCACAATTTCTACATCCATTCCTCTGTTGATAGACATCTGGGTTGTTTCCAGGTTCTGGCTATTACAAATAAAGCTGCTACAAACATGGTTGAGTAAAGGTCCTTGTTGTGTACTTGAGCTTCTTTTGGAAATATGCCTAGGAGTGGTATAGCTGAATCTTGAGGAAGTACTATTCCTAATTGTCTGAGAAAGCGCCAGATTGATTTTCAAAGTAGTTGTACAAGTTTACATTCCCCCTAGCAATGAAGGAGGGTTCCCAATTCTCCACAAAATTTCCAGCATGTGTTGTCATTTGAATTGTTAACCTTTGCCATTCTGATGAGTAGAAGGTGAAATTTCAGGGTCGCTTTGATTTGCATCCCTCTGATGGCTAAAGACACTGGGCATCTCTTTAGGTGTTTCTCTGCCATTCTATATTCCTTCACAGAGAATTCTCTGTTTAGATCCTTACCCCATTTTTTAATTGGATTACTTGATTTATTGCTTTTTAACTTCTTTAGTTCTTTACATATTCTGGATATCAACCCTCTGTCAGATACAGGGTTGGTGAAGATCCTTTCTCAGTTTTTTTTCATTCTGATGACAATGTCTTTTTTTTTTTGTTTTTGCTTCATTCTGTTCATTCATTTTTGTTTTTGCTTCATTCATTTTTGTTTTTGCTTCATTCTGATGACAATGTCTTTTGCTTTACAGAAGCTTTTCAGTTTCATGAGGTCTCATTTATCGATTGCTGCTCTTAAAGCTTGGACTGTTGGTGTTCTGTTGAGGAAGTTGTCTCCTGTGCCAATGAGTTAAGGCTCTTCTCCACTTTCTCTTCTAACATATTTAGTGTGTCTGGTTTTATATTGAGGTCTGGTATTATGTTGAGGTCTTTGATTCACTTGGACTTTAGTTTTTTGCAGGGTGCTAAATACAGATCAATTTTCATTTTTCTGCATGTAGACATCCAGTTGGACCAGCACCATTTGTTGAAGATGCTTTATTTCTCCATTGAATGGTTTGGCTTCTTTTTAAAAAATCAAGTATTCATAGGTGTGTGGGTTTATTTCTGGGTTTTCTATTCCATTCTATTTATCCAACTTTTGGCTTCTATGCCAATACCATGTCATTTTTATTACTATTGCTCTGTAATACAGCTTGAGATCAAGGATGGAGATATCTCTAGATGTTCTGTTGTACAGGATTGTTTTGGAAATTCTGTATTTTTTGTTTCTCCACATGAAGTTAAGAAATTTTTTTCATGGTCTGTAAAGGATTGTATTAGTATTTTGATCGGAATTGCATTGAATCTGTAGATTACTTTTGAAAGGTTGGCCATTTTTACTATGTTAATTGTACTGATCCATGAGAACAGGAGATCTTTCCATCTTCTGATATCTTCTTCAATTTCTTTCTTCAGAGACTTGAAGTTTTGTTCAAACAGGTCTTTAACCTGTTGGTTAAAGTCACCCCAAGGTACTTTATGTTATTAGTGGCTATTGTGAAGGGTGTTGTTTCACTGATTTCTTTCTTGGCCCTTTTGTCTCGGGTATACAGAAGGGCTTCTGATTTCTTTGAGTTAATTTCATACCCAGCCACTTTGCTGAAGGTGTTTATCAGCTTAAGGAGTTCTCTTGTTGAATTATTGGGGTCACTCATGTATTCTATCATATCATCTGCAAATAGTGAAACTCTGAGCTCTTCCTTTTTTGATTTGTATCCCCTTGATCTCCTTTACTTGTCTTATTTCTCTAGATAAGACTACAAGTACTATGTTGAAGAGATATGGAGAGAGTGGGCAGCCTTTCTTGTCCATTATTTCAGTGGTATTGATTTAAGTTTCTCTCCATTGAGTCTGATGTTGGCTATGGGTTTGCTGTATATTGCCTTTACTATGTTTAGGTATGTGCCTTGTATCCCTGATCTCTCCAAGACTTTAAACATGAATGGGTGTTGGACTTTGTCAAATGCTGTTTTGGCATCTAAGGAGATGATCATGTGGTTTTTCAGTTTGTTTATATGGTGGATTACATTGATGGATTTCCATATATTGAACCATCCTTCCATACCTGGGATGAAGCCTACTTGGTCATTGCTAATGACATCATTTATGTGTTCTTGGATTTGGATTGCAAGTATTTTATTGAGTATTTTTGCATCAATGTTCATAAAAGAGATTGGTCAGAAGTTTTCTTTTTTTGTTAGGTCTTTGTGTGCTTTAGGTATCAAGGTGACTGTGGCTTCATAGAATGAGTTTGGCAAAGTTCCTTCTGTTTTTATTTTGTGGAATAGTTTGAAGACAATTTGAATTAGCACTTCTTTGAAGGTTGGTAGAATTCTGCTCTGAAACCATCTGGACCAGGGCTTTTTTTGGAAGGAAGAATGTTCATGACTGCTTCAATTTCTTGGGGGTTATAGGGCTATTTTATCACCGACCAGCAGTGATACCTGGACACCTCCTGAGTAAGGGCTGGAAAAAAGGGGGGCAAGGTGACAAGAAGAGGGACACCAAATCTATGCTTTGATCAAGGTGTCGGTTTAATGGACGTCAGGTTCACACTTAAGTAGGCAGAAAAGTACAAGCAGTTTCTCATGTAGGAGCTTTACTTGGTCAAAACATAGGAGAGCTCATTCAAAGTTACACAGAGTCTGCTCTCTGGTTACCATGGTAGCAAGGAATTTACTCTCTGGTTCTCACAGTCAGAACCTTCTTGTTATGAAATTGCCAGGGTCAATTTCTTAGCCTCCAAGCTTAGATAATAACTGGGGCCAAAAGGCCGAGTTCCGCTGCACAGATGTGCATCCCAATTTGCCAATAACTCCAAATGGGCTGCCACACTAGTCAATCTTTCTACCTGAGCATGACATAATTTTTGTAGATGGAATCTTTCAAAAAAATTGACCGTTTATTTTAGATTTTCAAATTTTGTGACATATAGGCTTTGTAGTATGACCTAATGATTGGCTTTTCTCAGTGTCTATAGTTATGTCCCCCTTTTCATTTCTGATATTGCTGATTTGAATAGTTTTCTTTGCCTTTTTGTTAGTTTGGCTAAGGGTTTGTCTATTTTGTTGATTTTCTCAAAGAACCAGCTATAGGTTTTATTGAGTCTTTGAATTGTTTTATTTGTTTCTAATGATTGATTTCAGCCCTAATTTTGATCATTTCCAGCCATCTGTTCCTCTTGGGTGTATCTCCTTCTATTTTGTTGTAGGGCTTTCAGTTGGGCCATTGAGTTGATTGTATGAGATGTTACAAATTTCTTCTTCTTCTTTTTTTTTTTTTTTTTTCAATGCAGTTTATTCAGGAACATTGAACAATCCTCGGACCCCGGGGAAAACCAGCCCACAGCTTAAATAGCCTCTGGGTAGCCAACCCAGGCGTGCCACGGGGGCAATGCAGATAGGTCCACATACATGGAAGCAAGCCAGATCCTCGGCCTTAGCCAAATGTGGAGTTGTTCGTGACAGAGAGCACTCACCATCGGGAAGGTGGAAGGCGGAAACCAGCTCCATCTTTAAGGCATAGCATTCCGCAGCTCTCTACAGTTCCCCCTTTTTGTTTTAGACGCATCAGGCAAGAGTAGAGGTCTGATCTCTGATATTAGAAATAAATTGGGACTTTGTACAGATGTTCATTTAGGTGTCATCCACCCAAAGAGCATCAGACCCGTCCGATACCTTTTTCTCAGAGGCGGGACCTGGGGCATCAACCCGCATGCAATCAGACATGCTCTTCTCTGGGTCCAAAGCGGCTGACCCTGAGTGCAGTGCTTAGCTTCGCATCCTGAGCGTATCATTTTAGCTTTTTATGGTATCCAACCATGCTTGGGGAGAATGTCCTGCTTCAATGGCTATAAAGGCCTGAATGATCATGGCTGCATCACACTGTTGTGAGACTCTAATCTTGCATATATACCACAGGCAAACCAAGGAGACCAACACCAGAAGGCCTGCTAACACTCCCATGCCCGCCCATTCCTTCAGATGATTCATGGCTGCAGCAATCCATGTTGATAATCCTGTGGCTAGTCCTGCGTCCACTCTGGTAGAATTTACTGTGACAATGGCCACTCTCAGCTGCTCCATCGTAGTATCGAATTCTCCAGTCCAATTACCTAAAATATAGCTCGACAATTGTTTAGACAGATTTGCAGCACAGGAAAAATTCTCATGTTGTATGCTAGTGACACAAAGTCCAGCATACTTTCATTGACAGCCAGGTTGAGCGATTTGCCATAGGGTATCAATTTGCTCCTGCAAGAGGTCAATCCTCTGATTGAACACCATCAAGCTTCCTTTTAGTTGAGCATTAATTCCTTTATGTACAACTAAGGCATGAGCTACATTGGCTAAATGATTATTCAGGGTCTGAGAAGTCTGCCCAGTATGACTCATGGCTAATGCCCCAGTGGTAGCTCCAACAGCCGCCAATGAGATGGTAGTAACAATGGTGGCTTATGGGGGGATGCAGAATGAATAAAGTGTAATTGATGAAAAATTTAAGAAAAAAGGGAAAAATAATTTAAGAACCTTAAATGACTTTCAAAATTGGAGGAAAACATGGAGTTAGTCAATTGGCATGGAGCACGTCTCGCCCCTGGGGGCAATGGTCTCCTGAACCTACTCAGACCTCAGACACCACCACTGCTAGTTCTAGAACTGACGCAGGATGTTCCAACGAGGGGTTAAGGCTTCTCATAATATTTCCTATAATCCCACACCTGTTTGTCTATATCCCCCATTTTTATTCATTATTAGCCAGATAGAGCCAAGTAATTGTGGTAATGATACTTGCTTTTTTGCCCAATGCTGGAATGCTAGTAAATTTAGGTATGCCCTGGTTACTCGCATGCCTCACTGGGTGCCTGTGCCCATTGATGCCCCTCACGCTATGACTCTCTTCAGACAGAAAATGGATCTTGGAACTACAGCCACCATTGTTACTACCATCTCACTGACGGCTGTTGGAGCTACCACCAGGGCATTAGCCATGAGTCATACTGGGCAGACTGCTCAGACCCTACAAATTTCTTCTTGAAGGCACTTAGTGCTATGAATTTTCCTCTGAGCACTGCTTTCATTGTGTCCCATAAATTTGGGTATGTTTTACCTTCATTTTCATTTTATTCTAGGACGTCTTTAATTTCTTTATTTCATCCCTGAACCAGCTGTCATTGAGTAGCAAGTTGATAAGTTTCCATGTGTGTGTAGGCTTTATGTTATTTCTATTGTTTTTGAGGTCCAGCTTTAGTTCATTGTGGTCAGATAGAATACAGGGGATTATTTCAATTTTCTTGTATCTGTTGAGGTTTGATTTGTGACCAATTATATGGTCTATGTTAGAGAAGGTTCCATGAGGTGCTGAAAAGAAGGTATATTCTTGAGTTTGGGAGAAAAGTTCTGTAGACATCTATTAGGTCCATTTAAATTAGGGCATCTGTAATTGCCTTTATTTCCCTATTTGACTTCTGTCTAGATGATCTGTCCCTTGGTGAAAGTGGGGTGTTGAAGTCTTCTACTATTAAGGCATTGGGATTGATGTGTGATTTAGCTTTAATAATGTTTTCTTTATGAATGCAGGCGCTCTTGTATTTGGGGCATAGATGTTTAGAATTGTGATGTCCTCTTGGTGGATTTTTCCTTTGATGAGAATGTAGTGCCCCTCCTCATCTTTTTTCATTAGAGACCCTTATTTGGGGTAACCACTTTTGTTGTCTCAGTCATGGAGCATGGAGGCTCCTATAAGGGTTAGCCGCCACCCTGCTACCATTGCTTCAGACCTGGGATGCTGGTATAGCTGCTGCCTCAGAGGTCCTTGCAGGCCTATACAGCTGCCCTCTGCTGCTGCAGATCTGGCACACTGGTACATTCATCAGCTGGGAGGCCCTGGAAAGCCTGTACAGTGTCCTGCAGACCTGGGTGGCCCTGGGAAGCCTGTACAGCCACCTTCATACCTGGAAGTCCCATACAGCATTCTGCTGAAAGGCCCTTACAGTGTAGCAGTTACAGAACTGGAAGGCCTGCCTCTACTATCTCATTTATGTGGCAGGGAGTTCTGTGTTTAGAGCACCGGGTTCTGTGGGCTGAAGTAGGCGGGTGTTCTGCTCAAGGGTTGTCCTTTCTCCCCCAGCAACCTTCAATGTCAATGTTCTGGCATTAGCTGTCCCTCCATTCATCAATTTCAGAGTTTTGTATCCTGTGCCCCTCAGATATGGTGTGCAGTAGTCGCAGACATCTTGGATCTCCCCTGCTCTCCAGAATTTAAGGTAAAAGCCCACTGAAATTCCAAATATAAATGCATGGCTTGGCACATGTATTTCATTTCTCCAGACTCTGTAAAAGGGAGCATAACAGCCATTGTATGACCTTATTCTAAGACAACACTAAACAGAATCAGCATTTCTACTTTAGCAGATATACCTTCATCTAGTAATTGAACCTTGACAATACACACACAATATCCAGTTTGACCAAGTTGGCCTATAACTGAAAACTTTCTCTCTAGCATTTCAGTGGGCTGCCATTTTGCAATATCTCAAGGCTCTGTGGACTTTTATCATCTGGGACCACCCCTTTCTGTGTTATTGTAAGTTCTAGATTGGCTTGCTCTGAAAGCTCTCTATTATAATTCAAAGAGTCTTCCAACCTCTATTCTATGGCCTTTAATTTAGCATTTTTTTTTCAGGCTCTTCTTTCTCCAAGTCTATCTTATCTTGATCTCTCCCAAAGAGGATATATAAAACAAATTATCACTGAAAAAATTATTTATATGCTAAGTGAAACAAACTCAAATGGTACTCAGAAGCACTGTGTCATTGTGTCTTCCTCCATCTCAAAACCTTTCCCTAAGGATTTTACATTTTGAGATACAGGTTCCCTTTCAGACCTTAGCAGTTCAGATGCTTGAAGCTTCTCTGTGTGTCTCTGGCTCCTGCTTCCAGGGAGAGGTATTTTTTTTGACTCCTTCATTGATCCTGACACATTCCTCACGCTGGGGAATTATTTGGTCTACAAATGTTTGCTCCTCAAACCAGGAAGAATTCTAAAAGGGATTTAACTTTCTGCCTTGGCTAGCAAAGTCTGGTTTTGAGAAGCTTCCCTGTTAAAGAGCCATTTTTTTCTTTACCTAAATAAACTGCCTCCCTTGGGTTTGTATGTATCTGTAAGACCTGGGGTCTCACAGCTCAGGAGTTCAATCACGCCCTTCCCAGAAACTCCCCCAGACCAAGACTCGTTGCAAAAGCAAGAGGTTTATTAACCATTGTACAACGGGGTCACCCCTGCTGGTCAGCAAAGAGTGGCACTGGGAGACAAAGGCCTTTAGGTTTTTAAAAAGAAAAATTGCGGGAGATTTGAAGTTCTAGTTTTGGCAATTTAGGATTGGATGAGGAAGCTATAAAGTAAGATAATTGGTTAGTCTTAGGTGCTCAAGCTTGGCCAGTCCTGCCAAGTGTGGATGCAGCTGCAATTGAAGGTGGGGGTGGTTAGCTCATCCTTGAAGATTAAGGCTGTGGGCTCTTGGCTGGAGGTCAAAAGCTACTCAGAAGAAGTCTAGGTTTGTTGCTAAGAAACACTATCTCAAAGACAAGGGTCTGGTCGTTCTTTTGCTGAGTGAAGGTCATTGCTTGCTTGCCCCTTTTTTTATATCTGTCCTCACAGATAGGGTCACATTCCTTCACTCTCTGGAAAGGTACTAAGAGGCTTTAGCTTAACCTGGACCTAAAACTCAAAACAATAGGCTTTAGAGGACATATAGGTTACAAAGTTAGCCTAACCCTTTCATTTCCCCCTTCTCCTTGTAACTGCTTCAATCATGAAGCAGCTGCAGAGTGAGAATTTTATTTTAAAAAAATTTTTTCTTTTTTTCTTTTGACTCAACATTTCAGCCTGTAGAATGGGACAATGGGCCGATGATCTGTCTTCTGGAATTTCTTCATGCTGATGATTGGATCATTGAAATCTCAGTTTAAAAGAGGCTGAAATGCTGGTCAAAAGTTGGGGAGAGTACATGGTTAAAGATTACTAGGAGCCAGTCAAAGGCTGGTCAATGAGACAGTCCTTAACAGTCTCTGGTTAGTTGATCCAATTGAAGAGACAGGGAGCAGTCATGTCAGCTTCTAACAAGTCCAGATTTTAGTTTGCAGCCCAGAGTCAACCAGGTGAAAATCTGCTGAGACAAATTCAGACTAGAGACAGAAGTTAAGATTTGTCTGTTAAATGGAAAAAGTGAGGAAACCCAACAGCAGGGAAAAACTTTTCTGTGATCCATTTGAGCTATGCCAGATCTAGGTCTCATGACCTTTTGATTTTTATAAACTGATATGAATTTTTGGTACACAAAAGGAAATATATATATATATATATATACACATATATGTATGTATGTATATATATATACACATATATATATACATAAAAACTCAGAAAAGTAACATATCAGCAAATCTAATACAGCAACATTTTGAGAGTAACAGATAAAAACTATATCCAACAGAATTGGTACCAGTCAGCTGTTTGTTTTATATCTTTTATAAACAACTTAAGTGTGTCCATGTGGCAGCCTTTTTGGAGTTAACGGCATCTGAGCAGCGGAACTCAGCCTCTTGGCTATTTTTCAAAGTCCAGTCTCTCACAGACTGACCTTGGTGGTCTTACAGCGGACTGCTCTGACCCTGAGAAACTCCATGCAACCATAGTAACCAGACAGCCGGCTCTGTGCAACCTTGAGTAAACCTTCCTATATTTTGGCTAAGTAAAATTGTCTGTGTGAGAAACTGTGTGTACTTTTTTTTTTACTTAAGTGTTAACCTGATGTCCATTAAATTGACACTTTGATCAGTATGTAAACCAACATTTTTTAGATTTTTATAACCTGAACTCCTATATCCTCAGACCCTATATAAACTTTATATTTTTTATTTAACTATTATTATAAGACATTGGCAACTGATGTAAAGCCTGTGAGCAGGGCAAACCTTTTTTTTTCTTTTATATAAAAGATAAAGTACCCAGTAGTTTTAACTAACTAATGAACTGTCCAATGAGCTGATAGTGAACCTAACTGTCTGCTCTTTAGCTGCCAAGTTACTGTTAACTAAGCCTAGCCTTTCAGTCTAGCTGTCAATGTGATCAGAGACCTGAGAAGGATAAATTATGAGCTAAGTAAATGTACCAATCAAAATGACAAAGATGACTAGTTAGTCCATCACCTAGGCAGTGTCCCTGGCTCATGTGGTCTCCTGGCTTTCTGAGCAGAGGTAGTCTAGCCATCAGGCATAGAGGATGAGAAACTGCTGCTGTGGAAAGAGGAACAGGAGAGATTGACCTCACCTTGCCTCTCACAATGTGAGACAATGGCTCTTCAGGTATCCCCGGCTTTGTCCACAGTTTAGGCTGGGCCCTAGCAGTGGGCCAGTTGGGGCAGTATTGCCCAGTGGTTAGCATACCACAATCCAGAGTTGCAGTCATCTGTCATTGTCCAAATCTTCTCGGAGAGGGAGCTACTGCCAGGATTTTGGGACTTTCTGCCACAATAAAGTTACATATGTTAAAATGCCATATTCATCAGATCTCTGATAAGCTTGAGGGCCAGCATATCTGAGTTACTCTTTGTTTTTATCATCTGTTTTAAACTGTGTCCTATAAAACAGGATGCTATTTAATCTAGTTCCAGCATATTTTTGACATGTATGTTTTAGAACTATATATTTTTAAGACAAATAGGCAAACTTTATAGTTACCCATCCTAGGCTTAACCTTAAAAAAAACCTATACAAAGACACTAGGTAAAGCCCAACACCTTAACCAACTGCAGTCGTTAGCGTAGCTTTAAGTCTGCTCTTTCTGAACTAAAATCAAAGCAAACATTTTAATCAGATACAGTTTATAGAGGGGCTAGCAAATCTTGCTGATCCTACCACTTTGTATTAAAATTGAACAGTAAAAAGCTTTGCACTTAACACTAATCAGAGGACTGAACATAACTGAGAGACCTAAACAAAATGGTGGTAAACTCATGTCTCCACCCTCTTTATCTCCGGAACAGCATGGTGGCTGGCCACGTGTAACTGAACTCAGTTGGAAGTCCTAAAAAAATATGGCAGCAAAACTACAGCTTCACGTGCTCTCTATCCCTGAACCATCATGGCAGCTAGCCATGTGTTAGCACAGGCTGTGACTGACAATACCAAACATAGCCATTAGGTGCTGTTGATGACACAGCAAACACTGTGGAGCATCCATAATCCCCCACAACCAAAAGTTATAACATAGTGATCAAATAAGTTTTAGAACCAACAGTACAGAACACTTTAAACTGTATGAATTATTTTAGCTATACCAAACCTATCAGCCAGAATTAATTTTCCTTAAAAGAGCATAAAAAAACATTTTGCAATGAAGAATCACCAGCCTTTTAAATGAATTATAACATATTTAAAAACAGTTTTTTTTTTTCAAATCATATTAACTCTCTGGCTTTTTATAATACATCCACGAACCTTCTGCAACATCCTATATATCTTCAGGCTTTTAGCTTTCTTTTTCTGGCTTAACCGACATTTTTGCTTTAGACAAGCTTTTTTTTTTTTTTTTTTTTAATATCTCTTGCTCACTCTCTCTTTTCAGACAACAGGAAAACTCTCATTAATTTTTTTTTCCCCAAGGGTTGGGAAACTGTTTTAAGTTCATTGTTAGACTGCCCAAGAGTTATTGCTTAAAAAATCTGATAAACTGTAAATGTTTTATCCTCTTAAACATCTAAACAATTTTTAAAACTCGTCCCTGCAATATCAAAGCAAAGTATCTTTTTTAGGAGTGAATTTACAAAGCATAACCATAATTTTAAAAGTCGAAACCAGATTTTAAGACCAAAATTTATCAGTGAAAACAACCCAATCTTCAGAACCAATATCAACTTAGAATAAGACTTTCTTCTTATCCAAAAAGGAAATAAAATCATTTTGACTCAGAGATTTTGCAACCTTTGTTTTTTTTTTTTCCTGAGCCACACCATGTGGCAATTTACATTGTTGTTATTTAAACATATGTATTTATAGACCCTACAAACACATAGGCACATATACGTGTTTCAAATAAGAATTTGAATTTAACCTTAAAACATACCCAATTATTTTTTTATCATATCAACCATTTAAGACAAGTTGAAAACAATCATATAATGGCCATATATTTAAACAGACAAACTCAGCTGCAATTCTAAACATTACAGCAAGTGCAGTTTTTTTCCTAAATTACTGTTTGATCTGTAAGTTGCAAGCCCCCTAGGTGGGAGGAGGGAAGAGAGGAGCAAGAGGATGTGGTGAGCTCTTGCTGCTCACTTCCTTGCTAAGCTGGCATGAAGGCAAGGGGGAGGAGTTTTTCCTAACTCTCGGCAGCCAGAGCAGCTCCTGTCGTGGAGCAGCTACGGTGCCAATCCCCGCCTAGCCATGTCTAAGGACTTCCACCCAGCAAGCCCATGAGCCTTGCCTACTCCCTTGGCTCCCTTGTGAGCTCTACTGTAGCTTACCTCCCACGCAGGTCCTGAATCTGCTTCCTGGCTGGGCTTCTCCCCTCCCCCGTGCTCTTTGGCTGTCCATCGCAACAAGGGGATGGCACATCAAGCCCATGCCCTGCTGGGTGTGCATTGTTATTCCACAGACACTCAAGTGCCTGAGCACCGCCTGCCCAAGCTCCAGCCCCAGCTCCACACGTCTCCCCAGCCACCTGAAAGCATTCCCTCCTTGGTTCCCTCCGGAGGGAGAGCACACTGCTTGGTGTCCTGCCATGCAGCCATGTGCACTCCCGGGCCGAGAACTAGTTCTAATTTTAACTATCCTCTGTCCGAATTTTCATCAGTCCAAGTCTACAAAGAAACAGACACAGGAAAATACATACATACATGAGAAACACAGGATTTAAACTACTGGGGGAGCAGAATCTTTCCTCCCTTTTCACAGAAAGGGGCAAGCTGAGTGTCCTACAGGATGTCCCATGGACTTGGCATTAATGACATGTCTGTCTGCCTTAATGAAACTGTTCCAGGCAAGTGGCCTCGAACCACTCAGGGGACTCGAACCCCTTCTACAGATGCTCTCAAGCCAGACCATCTCCCTGTCAAAAGAGTCAGAGAGGCAACAACAACAGAAACACAAAGAATCAGGCAAGTAATCAAACAAGGACACCCTTGTGAGTGGTACCACAGTGCTCTGATAGAACGGCTGCCTGGTGGCGGTCGTTCTCTACGAAAATCAGATGGGAGGAGGACTGTCTCAGATCCAACCTCCCAAACGGGAACTTGGGGCGTCCCCCAGTTCCCAGCCAAGCGATATTTTGACACGTCTGTCAATCGCAATGACTGATCAGATGACCAAAAAGGTCCAGATAGGCGCCTAAACTGAAACAGATTGGTACCACAGAAATCTAATTGAGAGGCTGCCTCATGGCAGCCATCTCTGACAAGAAACAGATTGGTAAGACAGAAACAGACTAACCTGTTCCAAGCTCGACCTCCGAGTTCAGTCTGATGAGGGTTGGGGGAAGGGGCACGTCCTTTCCCGGCCAACGCACCAAAAATGTAAGACCTGGGGTCTCACAGCTCAGGAGTTCAATCACGCCCTTCTCAGAAACTCCCCCAGACCAAGACTCGTTGCAAAAGCAAGAGGTTTATTAACCATTGTACAACGGGGTCACCCCTGCTGGTCAGCAAAGAGTGGCACCGGGAGACAAAGGCCTTTAGGTTTTTAAAAGAAAAATTGCGGGAGATTTGAAGTTCTAGTTTTGGCAATTTAGGATTGGATGAGGAAGCTATAAAGTAAGATAATTGGTTAGTCTTAGGTGCTCAAGCTTGGCCAGTCCTGCCAAGTGTGGATGCAGCTGCAATTGAAGGTGGGGGTGGTTAGCTCATCCTTGAAGATTAAGGCTGTGGGCTCTTGGCTGGAGGTCAAAAGCTACTCAGAAGAAGTCTAGGTTTGTTGCTAAGAAGCACTATCTCAAAGACAAGGGTCTGGTCGTTCTTTTGCTGAGTGAAGGTCATTGCTTGCTTGCCCCTTTTTTTATATCTGTCCTCACAGACAGGGTCACATTCCTTCACTCTCTGGAAAGGTACTAAGAGGCTTTAGCTTAATCTGGACCTAAAACTCAAAACTATAGGCTTTAGAGGACATATAGGTTACAAAGTTAGCCTAACCCTTTCCTATCAATATTTGTTTTTCTGCAGCCTGCTGGAAGGCTTGCTGTTCTGCAGGGGGTCTGTCTACTCAGGAAATTTTGAACTCCTAGTTTAGGAACTGACTTTGCTTTGTTTTAAAGGACAGAACTAAAAAACAAACAAACAAAAACAATAACAACAACAACAAATAAAAACACCCAAAACCAAAAAAAAACAATAAAAAAAAAACAACTGCTCTATGGTTTTACTTTCTATGTAAGTTCTTGCTAGATAACAGTAAATTCTACCCCACGTTGGGAGCCATGTGTTGTAGATTATCAATATTTATTATTGATTTATCTTTTACCTAATCAACCCCACCAGAGACTTGGAATTATTTAATTCATCAAGAGCACAAGGCAGGGCAATAGTTACTGCATCCTAAACCTCCAAGCTTCCTCCCAATCAGATTTTCCACATTACACTTACTTTTAGTCATATCTTAGGTCTGGTTCATCTCTCAGGTTCATCTAAGTCCTTTCCTGACACCCTCTGTTCTCCTACTCCCACTTGTTTCTTTCTCTTCTCCTCCAGACCAAGATGTCCCACCCTATTCTCTCCATTGCTCAGCATTGTGGCTGGTTGTTTTATTGACAATGAAGAGAACAGATTAGTGGCATGTTTACACAAACTTGAGACAGGTGATGCTTAGAATAGACATCATCATGCAATGTCTGGCTTGAAACCATATAGTGGGGTAGAGAAATCAGCATTTGAATGAACAAGGGTAAACTGTGTACATTCTACAAGAACATTATACCAACAGTCACCATTTAGTAATTGTGTCTATCATCTACCTTGAATAAGGCAGTGTCGCAGAGTCTGCAGAAACTCACCAGAGCAGAATTTTATCTACCAAAGGAAGAAATAAAAGCACTTCAGGGTGCACCACAAAACCCTGACCATGTTTTGAACTGTGTTTCTAACACAAAGTGAAATAGAACTTCAAATTAACTAATTTATCTTCATGAAAGATAAAGTTATGTAGGACAGTCTATTATACATGATGCAACTATTGAAAAGTTACTTACATTTCATCAATTCAGAAAGATTATGTTGTCACAACAACTAAGTGGAAGTGCTGAAAAAAATAGTAACTGTCCAGGACATGGGTCCTAGTCAACAGTATGTGGCATGTGTTATTGTTGCCAGTTTTAAAAAGTTATAAATAAAAAGGAAAGTTTAAACAACAAAAGATGCTTACTTTTTAAAAAGCAACCAGCTCCATCTTTTCCCTGTGTATCAACAGGGTAAAGGATGAGATTATTTTTTTCTCACGAAAACTTAAGTTGCTCTTTCTGTAGTCTCCTTCCCTCTTTAAAACTTAAAGAACACCTGTCTTTTGTTCATGTGTGAATAAGGCATCTTGAAAATGACAACAGAGTATAGGATGGACCAATCATCTGAAGCCATAAAGCCTAAGTGACTCAAAAAAAATTAGTTGAATATAATTTAAGATCTTAAGACCTGGTTATTTGTCAATTGTTTATAAAATGCACACTTGTGTGTTGTCTGGAAAGAATAGCTTAACATTTCAAAGTACTTGATGCTATTCCAGAAGAGTGGGTCACTAACCAGCATACACAGGGTAGCTTACATCCAAGGGACCACCATCCTTTTCTGGACTGTGTGTGTACCAAACAGAGACCAGTACACATACAGGCATACAGATGAAGTACCCACACATAAGCATTTAAAATAAATATTTTTAAATGCAACTCTGCCTTATAAATACTATTCTGAAGAAAAATGGTTAGATATTTATATGAATTTACTATAAAACATGTTCATTAACAGTTTATCACAAGATTTATGAGATGTAAAGCAGGATGGACAAAGGGCTGCAAATAATACAAGTCACACAGCAAAGGCATAGTACACTTGCATCAAAAAGTTGCAGTCAAACTTCAGAGGAATTAAAAGGGCCTCATCGGAGGGTTTTGTGAAAAAACGGAGAACTTGGAGGAAGGAAAAGGGAAAATTGTGTAAACATATTTTAAACAAGACTTGAAAGACCTAACTGAACCAAAAATAAAATAAAAAAAAGAAAAGAAAAATACAAGGGAAGGGTATGTTTAAAAGTTTATTTTAAGATATGTCACTGTCCTTGTGGAGCTTCTCTCCTCTCCAGGTCTTGCTATCTCCCACTTCTTTCATAAGATTCCCTATAATCTGCCCAGAGTTCGGCTATGAATCTCAACATCTGCCTCGGGACCCTGCAGGGTAAAGTCTTTCAGAAGCCCTCGGTGGCAGGCTCCTGTGCTGTTCCCCATTTTCTCTCTCTTCTGATGTCCATCCTCTTTGTTTTTCTGAATGGGGATTGAACATCTAGCCAGGGTTGTCCTTCCTGATTAGCTTCCTTAGGTGTATATATTTTAGTATGTTTATCCTATATGTCTAGTATACACTTATGAGTGAGTATATACCCTGTGTGTCTTTCTGCTTCTGGGATAGCTCACTTAGGGTGATCTTTTCCAGTTCCCACCATTTACCTGCAAATTTCATGATTTCCTTGTTTGTTTGTTTTTTTTATAGCTGAGTAATATTCATTGTGTAGATGTACCACAGTTTCTGTATCTGTTCCTCAACTGAGGGGTATCTGGGCTGTTTCCAACTTCTGGCAACTTCTTTTGTTTGTAATAACAAACAAAGCTGGTCTGGGCACAGGGGTCTTTTCTGAAACTGATACTTCAGCCAAGGACCATTCATGGAGATGTCCTGGAACCCCTTCACAGAGGTAGTCTATGGTAGTTCAGTATCCAAGTGGCCTTCATAGTAATGGGGACAGGACTGTCTCTGACACGAACTGATTGGTCTGCTCTTTGATCACCTCCCCCCAAGGGGGCAGCAGCCTTATTAGGCCACAGAAGAAGACAATGCAGCCACTTCTGATAAGACCTGATAGACTAGGATCAAAGGGAAGGGGAGTGGACTGGGATAGGGACACGGATGGGGAAGAGGGAGAGTGTGATTGGGAGGGGAGGAAGGAGGAAGTTACAGGGGGATACAAAGTGAATAAGCTGTAATTAATAAAAATAAAAATTGGATGTCTACATGCAGAAAAATGAAAATATATCCATATTTATCACCCTGCACAAAACTAAAGTCCAAGTGGATCAAAGACCTCAACATGAAACCAGATACTCTAAATTGGTTAGAAGAAAAAGTGGGGAACAGCCTAGAACTCATTGGCACAGGAGACAACTTCCTGAACAGAACACCAACAGCACAGGCTCTAAGAGCAACCATCAATAAATGGGACCTCATGAAACTAAAAAGCTTCTGTAAAGCAAAAGACACTGTCATCAGAACAAAACAACAGCCTACAGACTGGAAAAGGATCATCACCAACCCTATATCTGACAGAGGGCTGATATCCAGCATATATAAAGAACTAAAGAAGTTAAAAAGCAATAAATCCAGTAATCGAATTAAAAAATGGGGTATGGAGCTAAACAGAGAATTCTCTGTAGAGGAATATAGAATGGCATAGAAACACTTAAAGAGATGCTCAATATCCTTAGCCATCAGAGAGATGCAAATCAAAATGACCCTGAGATTTCATCTTACACCCATCAAAATGGCTAAAATCAAAAACTCAAATGACAACACATGCTGGAGAGGTTGTGGAGAAAGGTAACCCTCCTCCGTTGCTTAGTGGGGATGTAAACTGGTACAACCACTTTGGAAATCAATCTGGCGCTTTCTCACACAATTAGGAATAGTGTTTCCTCAAGACCCAGCTATACCACTCCTATGCATACCCAAATTTTGCTCAAGTACACAATTTGCTCAACCATGTTTGTAGCAGCCTTATTTGTAATAGCCAGAACCTGGAAACAACCCAGTTGTCCATCAACAGAGGAATGGATACAGAAATTGTGGTATTTTTACACAATGGAATACTACTTAGCAATCAAAAACAAGGAAATCATGAAATTTGCTGGGAAATGGTGGGATATAAAAGATCATTCTGAGTGAGGTATCCCAGAAGGAAAAAGACACACATGTTATATACTCACTTATATAGACTTATAAGATATGATAAACCTAATGAAGTCTATATACCTGAAAAAGTTAAACAAAAAAGAAGACCAGGGTAATATGATCAATCCTCACTTAGAAAGACAAATGGGATGGGCATTGGACATAGGAGAAAACAAGTAACAGGACAGGAGCCTACCACAGAAGGCCTCTGAAAAACTTTACCTAGCAATGTATCAAAGCAGATATTAAGATTTATAACCGTCAGAGTGCAAGGAATCATATGAAAGAGGGAGAAGTTAGTATCTCCTGGAGAGGATAGGAGCTCCACAAGGACCAAATATATCTGGGCATAGGGGTCTTTTATGAGACTGATACTCCACCAAGGACCATGTATGGATATAACCTAGAACCTCTGCTTGGATGTAGCCCATGTTAGCTCAGTATCCAAGTGGGTACCCTAGTAAGAGGAACAGGGACTATTTGTGACATGAACTCAATTGCAGGCTCTTTGGCCTCCCTACCTCCCCCAAGGGAGGAGCAGTCCTGCTATGCCACAAAGGAGGACTTTGCAGCCAGTCTTGAAGATACCTGATAAAACAGGGTCAGATGAGAGGGGAGGAGGTCCTCCCCAATCAGTGGACTTGGAAAGGAGCAGGGAGGAGTTGAAGGAGGGAGGGTGGGAATGGGAGGGTATGAGGGAGCAGGATATAGCTGTGATACAGAGTTAATAAAATATAACTAATAATAAAAAATAAAAAATTGGAAAAAAGTTTATTTTAAGATCTTTAAACAGTGCTTACATCTAGCCACTCCCCTTTTGCTGTATCATGAATTAGGTTACACAATTTTCCCCTAAACAATAAACCTGAGGTTTATATCTGTAAATTCTCCTAATAGGGAGGAGTTATCAATAGGGCTTATGAGCAGCAGTTGCTTCAGGTAGCCTTCCTGTAGAGTGCACCAAATTCAGTAGGAGACTGAAAAAAAACATAGTCTTATGTCTGTCTAAAAAACAGCATAATCATATTTCCAACAAAGCAACTTCTGCAGTTTGTGTTAAAAATTCCCCTGACGTGTATAACAGGATCACCTTTTATTATCACAAGAATTATAAGTTGTAAATCATTTAGAAGACGATTGACCTAACTGAAGCTCCATTCTAAATTGCAGCCTTTAACACTGAGGATATTGGTTAAAAATTAAGGTGCATATAATTATTTTTTTATTTAGATTAGGCAAGTATACCCATGTTTTCTTCATAACCTTGACTACTGCGTGCAAAGTAAAATTGTGTAGCAGAATAAAGTGAATCTATGTGAGTGATATCATGAAACCTTCTGTTCTATATTGTGTTAAGATGGATTCAGATAAAAATCAAAAGTACTAAGGATAAGAGACTATGTGATCAGTACTACTTGAGGCAATTACATTTACCTCCACACCAAAGCAGTGCTCAGAGAACAACATGAAAGAGAGTAAGGACCACACCCATGTGCATATGGGAAACACTAACTGGACACAGTAACTTATCAATAAATAAGAGAATCATGATGTTGTGAGAAGTGTGTTACAGTCAACTTGGGAGAACTCAAAGAGAGGAAGGAGGGTAGATAGGATCATGCTTACTTTTATGTATGTATCAACTTTTTAAATGTACAGAAAAACCGAAAGTATATTAAAATTAGGCTAAACATAATGATAAGTAGAGGAAAAGTTGATCACTCCTATGCTCAAATAGGCAAATAACAGGTTCAGTGCAATGTTAATTGGACACAGAAAAAAAAAAACCTGCAAGATTTGAGTCCATAAAAGAAAAATTGATAGTTTTCTAATTTGATGGGAAATCGACAAGTTCTTAGGTAGACAAGGCTGGGATCAAACTCAACATTTAGCTCAACCTTAAACTACTGATACACTCTCCTACATTTTCAAATGCCAGAATTAAAACATCATGTCATTACAAGATATTCTGGAAATAATAAATGCAAGGAACAGCATTATTTTAAGCACCTGAAATACATGGTGATGTGAAAACTGAATTATTCAATGGAAAAATATCTTTTCAAATATGTATTTTAAAAGTTAAACCAACTATAATAAAATTTGTTCATTCCAGTAATATTTTTAGAAAACATACCAGGAAATATCTCCAAATGACACAACTATTTATATTCTTTGTAATAGTGAACTCAGTCTTTAATGTATATTTTAAAAATAAATGAGAGGAAATCTCAAGATTGTTTTGATTGCATTTCCTCAATGACTAAGGTATTGAGCATTTCTTTAAGTGTTTCTCTGTCATTCGATATTCCTGTCGAGTATTCTTTTTTATATATTATCAGAAATACTATTTATTCTGCTATCCCAGATGATAAGTCACATTCTTACAAGGCTAGGTAAGGTTGACAGAACCATTACAGACCTCAATGTGCAGGAGTGATCCTCAGGAGTGGCTTGCTAAGAGTGGGTACCTGAGAACTGTGCTGGATTTGAGATAGTTCTTCACCTTTGTGAGATATTGCTTATAGATACATGGAGTGGAACAGGCTTCATGAATTTAAGTTGGTGAATGTATACAATCATCAGACAAAACAATATTACTGTGCTGGCCAAACAGCATTTTTTTCCCTCACTGGGCTAGCCTGGTAAACTTGAATGTGAGACAATACAGCACAAACTTTAATAAAATATCTTATGGGTAGTTAAAATTAATTATGACACTAATAAATATAGGAGTACTACTCTGGTTTTACAAGGGGATTTATTTTAAAATTTCTCAGACTAAAACATTATGACTGAATTAACAAAGTCATCAGAGTAATTGCACAGGACTCTTGTGTCCAAGGAAATTCATTCCTTTGCTTCATTCCTTAGCTTACATTACAAAGTTCCAAATTTCTAGGCAGACAAATATCTTAAAACGCAGATTCATCTGAGAAATGGGACCATCCCAAATTAGAAAGAAAAACAACTGGACCTTGAATAAGGGCCAGCTAAAAAGAAAGAGCAAGTCAGGCAATTTAGGGGAGGACTGTCCTTGAAGCTGTAAGCAGCCTGCTACAGAACCGAGAGATGGGAGAAGAGGGGAGGACTGTCCTTGGAGCTATGAGTTCCCCGCCACAGTTGCCAACCGCATAACTGCTATCTTTTCTGCTAACTAATCAATGTAAAGGCCTGAAATTAAAAACTCTGTGCTTTGTATGCTCGGGGTCGTCTCCTGCTTTGAAGGGACGACCCCCATCGCGATCGGAATAAACTGCCTCTTGCTTTTGCATCGAACCTTGGTCTGTGAGTCACTTTGGGGGAGGGAGCGGTACGGACCCTGCACCGGGAGTGCAGGTTTTGCATGTGGTGCATCCCGGGAAACCGACGCGACCCTTCCCCGACCCTCACCAGACCGAGTTCGGAGGTCAGGTTGAAACAGGTTAGTCATTTTGTTTGTTTGACCTCAGGTTTCTGCAGATTCTGTTTTGTTCCGTTTTTCTGGTTAGGCGCCTGTCTGAACCGTCTTGGTTGTCTGATTAGGCTATTTCGATTGACAGGCGCATCAGATAGTCGAAAAGCCGGGAAGCTGGAGGACGCTCCAGGTTCCGTTTGTTGGGAGGTTGGATCAGAGATGGTCCTCCTCCCGTCTGAGTCTGATTTTCGTAGGGACCGGCCAGGGAGCCGTTCCGTTAGGGCACTGTGGTATCACCCACAAAGGCGTCCTTGTCTGATTGCTTGTTTGGTTCTTTTTGTCTCTGTTCTTGTTGCCTCTCTGACTTTTCTGACGGACGATTTCATTATGGGACAGACGATGGCTACACCCTTATCTCTCACCCTTGACCACTTCTCAGAAGTAAAATATAGGGCACATAATCTCTCAGTGGAAGTTAGAAAAGCAAAGTGGCAAGCCTTTTGCTCCTCGGAATGGCCTGCTTTTCAGGTTGAATGGCCACCGGAGGGCACCTTTCACCTTGACACGATTCTTGCTGTTAAGACTAAGACTCTCCAAGCGGAGGGGGGCCATCCTGATCAGGTACCTTATGTCCTAACCTGGGAGGATATTGTTCGCCATCCACCCCCTTGGGTGCGCCCCTTTGTTCTCCCCACAGAGACTCCGTCGACAACTGTTTGTGCCGTTAAGGAAGAGGAGAAAAAGAAAGTGCTCACTTCTCCAGAAGCAGACCTCCTTCTTGACCTTCCGCCCCCTTATCCGCCAGCCATGGCCCCTACCCCTGCCAGTTCCCTGGCTGGTTCTCCTGCCAGACCTCCGACCGTTTCCCCTGTCAGTTTCCCGGAGGCTGTCAGTTCTCCCTCGGGGCCTAAGGCGGGGCTAGCATGTAACTTTCCTAGTCCCCTCTCAGGTCCCTCAGCAGGAGCTGTCGGTCCCTCAGCGCTGCCGCTGCAGACACCACCAGAGGTTCTGCTGCACTCACCAGCTGACCCTGCTCAGAATGAAAGGGGCCCAGCAGCTGGAACGTGAAGCTGCAGAGCAACCCAGCTGGACTCGGTGGCTCTCCCATTGCGAGCCTATAAGCCTGGGAGCAACCCATATAAGCCTGGGAGCAACAATTATCGGCCTGTGCAAGACCTGAGGGAAGTTAACAAACAGGTTATGGACTTACATCCAACAGTCCCCAACCCATATAACCTGCTGCGCTCCCTTCCCCCTGACAGAGCCTGGTATACTGTTCTAGACCTTAAAGATTTCCAGAGGGGGATGGGCAATACCCCCTTCAGTACTGGCCTTTTTCCACAGCTGATCTCTACAATTGGAAGGCTCACAATCCCTCTTTTTCTGAGAACCCCCAAGCCTTGACTGACTTGTTTGAATCTGTCCTTTTCTCTCACCAGCCCACTTGGGATAATTGCCAACAGCTTTTACAGACACTCCTGACTACCGAGGAAAGGGGACGAATTCTTTTAAAAGCAAGGAAGAATGTCCCGGGACAGATGGGAGGCCTACAGTTCTCCCCAACGAGATTAATAATAGGTTTCCTCTCTCTCGTCCTGATTGGGATTACAATACACCAGAGGGTAGGCAGCACTTGAAGGTTTACTGCCAGACTCTAATGGCGGGTCTCCGTGGGGCTGCTCGAAGACCCACCAATTTGACTAAGGTAAGAGAAGTGGTCCAGGGGCCGGAGGAATCTCCTGCAGCCTACTTAGAACGGCTGATGGATGCATTCCGCCGGTTTACTCCCTATGACCCTGCTTCAGATGAGCACAGGGCAACAGTAGCTGTATCTTTCATAGATCAGTCAGCTAGGGATATTCGTAAAAAACTTCAGAAATTAGAAGGTCTGCAGGATAAGTCGTTGAAGGATTTAGTGCAAGTAGCAGAAAAAGTCTTCTATAGTCGAAAAACAGAAAAAAAAAGAAAAAAGAAAACAGAAAAAACAGGAGATAAGAGAGAGAGAGACAAGAGGCAGGATAAA
Source organism: Meriones unguiculatus (assembly GCF_030254825.1). Classification (NCBI taxonomy): domain Eukaryota; kingdom Metazoa; phylum Chordata; class Mammalia; order Rodentia; family Muridae; genus Meriones; species Meriones unguiculatus. The sequence goes on from NC_083350.1 coordinate 90,440,881, forward strand.
AAATTGACTAAGATTCTGGCCACCATAGTTCAGGAAAGTTGTACTAAAAGGGAGAGAGTTCCTGGCAACCGTAAGGGCCCTTTGTCTAAGGACCAGTGTGCCTACTGCAAGGAGACGGGACACTGGAGGAGGGATTGCCCCAAAAGAAAGAAGAAGCAGCTGAATTCTCAAGCCACAGAGACCAGGGTCCTCCTGACCTTAAACAATGACAGTGATTAGGGAGGACGGGGTTCGGTTCCCCTCCCCGAACCCAGGGTAACCCTCAAGGTGGAGGGGAAGCCAGTCCATTTTCTAGTGGATACTGGCGCTCAGCATTCAGTTCTGTTGCAAGACTCAGGGGCTAAAAAAGAAAAAAAAATCATGGGTTCAAGGGGCCACTGGATGTAAGCAATATACATGGACTACCCGAAGAACAGTGAACCTTGGAGTGGGCCAGGTATCCCACTCATTCTTAGTCATGCCTGACTGCCCATACCCATTGCTGGGACAGGATATCCTGACCAAAATAGGAGCCCACATCAATTTTAACCCAGAAGGCCCACAGGTTACAGATAAAAGAGGGGATCCTATTCACGTGCTTACAATTCACTTGAAAGATGAATACCGGCTATTTAAAAATTTAAAAGAGGGGAAAAAAGACATTGACTGGTGGGTAAAAAAATACCCTGAGGCCTGGGCTAAAACAGCTGGCTTAGGGAAAGCAAGAAAGCAACCGCCAGTCCAGATAGAGCTAAAACCTCAGGCAGCCCCAGTTGCAGTGCGGCAGTATCCAATGTCTAAGGAAGCCCATGATGGGATTCGCCCTCATATACAGCGACTCCTTGACCTAGGGGTTTTAAAAAGGTGTCAATCTGCTTGGAATACTCCATTACTGCCAGTCCGGAAGCCTGGGAGCAACAATTATCGGCCTGTGCAAGACCTGAGGGAAGTTAACAAACAGGTTATGGACTTACATCCAACAGTCCCCAACCCATATAACCTGCTGCGCTCCCTTCCCCCTGACAGAGCCTGGTATACTGTTCTAGACCTTAAAGATGCATTCTTTTGTCTTCAACTTAGCCCTGCCAGCCAAGACATTTTCACTTTTAAATGGAAAGATCCTGACTCCGGGGTCTCGGGCCAACTAACATGGACTCGACTTCCCCAAGGATTTAAGAATTCTCCTACCATATTTGATGAAGCCCTGCACCGAGACCTGGCACACTTCCGGGCCACAAATACTCAGGTAACTCTTCTCCAGTACATGGATGACATCTTACTAGCTGCAGATTGTCAGAAAACCTGTCTCAAAACCACTGGCCAACTGTTACAAGAATTGGGCGAACTCGGCTATAGAGCATCAGCAAAGAAGGCCCAGATATGCCGGAAACAGGTCAGTTACCTGGGGTATATACTGAAGGAAGGAAAAAGATGGTTATCGGAGGCTAGAAAAGAGACTGTGTTTCATATTCCCCCTCCGCAAACTGCAAAACAACTGAGGGAATTTCTTGGTACAGCGGGGTTTTGCCGATTATGGATTCCTGGGTTCGCTGAAATGGCAGCCCCTCTGTATGCCCTTACAAAGGGCAATGACTCTTTTTCCTGGGGAAAAGATGAACAGGCTGCATTTAATAATATTAAACAGGCTTTAATGTCGGCTCCAGCCTTGGGACTTCCTGATGTCACTAAACCTTTTCATCTCTATGTGGCCGAGAACCAGGGAATGGCTAAAGGGGTGTTAACTCAAAATATTGGACCCTGAAAGAGACCGGTAGCTTATCTATCTAAAAAGCTTGATCCAGTAGCAGCAGGATGGCCGACCTGCCTTCGGATAATAGCAGCAGTCGCCGCATTGGTAAAGGATGCTGACAAGCTGACCTTGGGACAAGATCTTACTGTTTATGCCCCTCATGCCCTTGAGAGTGTTGTCAGACAGCCACCTGATCGCTGGCTCACGAATGCGCGCATGACTCATTATCAAACTTTGCTTTTGAATAATGACAGGATTACTTTTGCCCCAGCAATGGGGCTAAACCCTGCCACCCTGTGACCAGATCCAGAGATTCAGCCCCCAGAGCATGATTGCTTGCAGGTGTTGGCGGAAGAACAGGGATGGCGAAAGGACTTAAAGGACCAGCCTCTGCCAGATGCTGAGGTGACATATTACACAGATGGGAGTAGCTTTTTGAAAAATGAAAAAAGAAAAGCAGGAGCAGCGGTGGTGGATGGACACAAGGTAATATGGGCCCAAGCGCTGCCTGAAGGCACCTCTGCTCAATGAGCAGAACTAATTGCCTTAACTCAAGCATTAACTTTGGGGAAAGACAAAAAGATAAACATCTACACTGACAGCAGATATGCCTTTGCTACGGCCCATGTGCACGGGGCCATCTACCAGCAGAGAGGACTATTGACGTCAGCTGGTAAAGAAATTAAAAATAAAAATAAAATCTTGGCCTTGCTCAATGCCTTACTACTGCCCACCAAGGTAAGCATAATTCACTGCCTGGGACATCAGAAGGGAAATTCCAAGGCAGCAAAGGGAAATAACATGGCTGATCAGGAGGCTAAAGCAGCTGCTAGAGTAAGTCCTGCTCCAATGATATTAACTACTGAATTGCCAGAGAAGGAACAGCTAAAATACTCGGAGGATGACCTGGAGCAAATACAGAGAAAACAAGGGACATTTGATGCTAATTTGGGAGCATGGATTGACTTCAAAGGTAAGGTCATTTTGCCACAGGAAGATGCTAAGAGACTAATAGCACAAATGCATCAATGGACTCATTTAGGGGCAAGAAAATTGACTGAAATTGTTCTCCAATCTCCTTACCGAATACTAAACCTCACTGCCCTAACCGAAAAAGTGACTCAGACATGTATCCCTTGCCAAAAGGTAAACATAGGGAAGAATTTCCAAAGCTCGGAAAAACGGTTAAGGGGAACTAGACCTGGAATGCATTGGGAAGTGGACTTTACCGAGATCAAGCCGGCCAGGTATGGAAATAAATATCTTCTAGTCTTTGTAGATACCTTCTCAGGATGGGTGGAAGCTTTTCCCACCAAGAAAGAGACTGCTCTGGTTGTAGCCAAGAAGATTTTAGAAGACATTTTTTCCCGGTTTGGAGTTCCAAAGGTAATCGGGTCAGACAATGGGCCGGCCTTCGTTGCTCAGGTAAGTCAGGAGGTGGCCAGATTTTTGGGAACTAATTGGAAATTACATTGTGCATATAGACCCCAAAGTTCAGGACAGGCAGAACGAATAAATAAAACTCTAAAAGAGACCCTTACTAAATTGACCATGGAGACTGGCGGTGACTGGGTGGTACTCCTCCCTCTGGCTCTTTTTAGGGTCAGGAATACTCCTTCCTTGTTGAATCTCATGCCTTTTAAACTATTGTATGGAGTTCCTGCTCCCTTGACTCTCCTGGGAGACCCTCTTGACATAACTAGTGGTAACTCTGACTTGTTGTCCAGGTTAAAGGGACTGCAGCTTATTAAAAAAAAAAAAAATCTGAAACAAGGTTGACAGTGAATATGCGCCAGGATCCTTAGAGGTGCCACACCAGTTCCAAGTTGGAGACTTGGTTTATGTTCGGCGACACCGTAGTCAAAATTTGGAACCCCGGTGGAAAGGTCCTTACTGCATCCTGCTCACCACCCCAACGGCTGTGAAGGTAGAAGGCATTGCTGCTTGGATCCACGCATCACACGTCAAACCCGCTCCAGAGGACGCCACTTCTGACTGGAAAATCCAGTCCAGTGACAATCCCTTAAAACTTACACTTGTTAAGAATGTTAGCTGTGGGTGATATCCACAAACTGCTGGTGCTTTTTTTGGCTCTGTTAAGCACTTACAATACTTGCTTGGGCTCCAGTCCTCACCAGCCCAAACTTTTGACTTGGAAAGTAATCAGAGACATATTATAATTTGGTCTGTTTCAAAGATAGCCCCACCCTTCACATGGTGGCTGGACTTGTACCCTGACCTTTGTAAAATGGCTCTAGGAGCACCTGCTAACTGGGATTTGCAAAGCCACCTAGACCCCAACGTGGTTCCTGGGGACCATAGACGTGGGTCTTTTAGTGAGAGAAGGGGCTTAGATCCCTGGGGGGGCTGCGGGACCACCAACCACCGCAGTATGCTGGGAGTCCTAACCTTTTATGTATGTCCAGGACCTCACCAGCAACCTAAAATGGTAAACAAATGTGGGGGGAGAAATGACTTCTACTGCAAGAATTGGGGGTGTGAAACCACTGGCGATACTTACTGGAAGCCTACCTCCAGTTGGGATTACATTGTTGTTAAAGCTAATTACAGTCATACCCAGCCCCCAGACTGGGGACCAAACAATAGGTGGACTAATCAGCCAATATGTACCACCTGGTGCCACCCCCTGCTAATCCGGTTCACAGACGCTGGAAAACAGATTTCAACTAACTGGGTGATGGGGTTCACTTGGGGCCTACAAATATATAAGAAAAGATATGATGATGGGTTACTTTTCACCATCAAATTAAAAATAACAGCCCCATCTGCTGAAGTAGGGCCAAATAAAGCTGGCCCTCACCTGGTTCCCCCAGTGAAAGTGGACCCCCAGACTATAGCCCCACGTCCAACAACCCCCTCACTGACTCCTAACTCAAAAATGAATAAAGATTCTTCTTCCCCTAAGCCTCCTGGACCATACATTACTTCCCTAGCACAGGGGGCCTTTCAGGCCCTAAATAATACCAACCCCAAGGTTACTGAGTCTTGTTGGTTATGCTTTGGAATTGCTCCCCCATATTATGAAGAAATTGCCTTTACAGATGAGATAAGTACCTCCCAAGAGGCAACAGCCTGCCGTTGGACGCAAAGGGAGGCTAGACTTTCCCTGTCTGCCGTTTCAGGGCAAGGACTCTGTGTAGGTAAAGTTCCCCCCAGTCATCAGTTTTTATGCAACCAAACCTATGATGTTGCAGGTCTGTCTGGGTACCTCATACCACCAATCGATGGATGGTGGGCCTGTGCAACAGGGATCACTACTTGTGTCAGTACTCAGGTGCTTGTCAATTCATCTGACTACTGTGTCCTGGTCCAGGTAATCCCCCGAGTCACCTATCACCCGTATGAAGAGCCCTTCCAATACTGGGACTCTGTGGGGGAACCGCTGATACGAACAAAAAGAGACCTGGGAATTTCCTTAGCCATAATGCTTGGGGTCGGGCTAGGAGCAGTAGGGACAGCAGCTGGAGGGTCGGCTATAGCCCTCCGATATAGCGGGTTAAATGAGCTTAGGGCAGCTGTTGATAAGGACATAAAAAGATTAAAAAACACAATTAGAGAGCTCAAAGATTCCTTACAGTCATTATCAGAGATGGTGTTACAAAACAGAAGGGGCTTAGATTTATTGTTTTTGCAACAAGGAGGTTTATGCGCGGCCCTAAAAGAAGAATGCTGTTTCTATGTCGACCATACTGGAGTTGTCACTGAGACCCTAGATAAGGTCAAAGAGGGCATAGAAAAGAAAAAGCGAGAACGAGCCCAAAGCCTAAAATGGTTTAAAGGATGGTTTAATTCCTCTCCATGGATGACCACTTTAATCTCCACCTTGCTAGGCCCTTTGCTAATTCTTCTCCTGATTGTAACTCTTGGCCCCTGCATTCTTAATAAGCTAGTCAATTTTGTGAGAGAACGGATCAGTACTGTTCAGGTCCTTATGCTTCGACAGCAGTATCAGCAATTAGAGATGCAGGCTGAATCTAGCCTGCAATTTTAGGGTTAAAATTATGCCAAAGAAAAAGGGGGGAATGAGAAATGGGACCATCCCAAATTAGAAAGAAAAACAACTGGACCTTGAATAAGGGCCAGCTAAAAAGAAAGAGCAAGTCAGACAATTTAGGGGAGGACTGTCCTTGAAGCTGTAAGCAGCCTGCTACAGAACCGAGAGATGGGAAAAGAGGGGAGGACTGTCCTTGGAGCTATGAGTTCCCCGCCACAGCTGCCAACCGCATAACTGCTATCTTTTCTGCTAACTAATCAATGTAAAGGCCTGAAATAAAAACTCTGTGCTTTGTATGCTCGGGGTCGTCTCCTGCTTTGAAGGGACGACCCCCATCACGATCGGAATAAACTGCCTCTTGCTTTTACATCGAACCGCGGTCTGTGGTCTGTGAGTCACTTTGGGGGAGGGAGCGGTACGGACCCTGTACCGGGAGTGCAGGTTTTGCAATCTATGCCCACCTTCCAAAAGAGAGCAATTAGAAAGCCTTACCTTCCAGTGAGAACATATTAAAACACATAATTTTACATTCGTTTGTTGTAGATAGAGATTAATATTTACTATTGTTTTATCTTCTTGTAACCCTTGCTGTTAATCCTCAGCAGCTGTATAACCAAATCACCACACAGAGACTGGGTTTATAGTTAACCTAGAACACAATGCTGGGCAATATTTACTCCCTCTTAAACCTCCAAGCCCTCAGTTTCCTAACATTTAGATTTCCCACATTATACTTGCTTTTTGTGAAATCTTAGGTGTGGTTCATGCTCCACGACCTCCAAGATCTCCTCCAGCTCTCCTCCTGCTCTCCTCTCCTCGAGCTCCTCCTCCTTCTCACCCCTTCCTGTTCTCTAGCTCCTCCCCTCTTTCCTGTCCTCTGGCTCCTCCCATTGCACAACATTGTATCTAGTTGCTTTATTTGTGTCCTGTTTACACAAGAGTTGAGACAGGATGCTTATACTGAGTATCACAATGCAATATCCAGATTGAATATCCAGAGAGTTGGGGGTGGGGAAATCAGCATTTGAATTAACAAGGGTAAGGCATATACATTTCAAAAGAACATTATACCAACATTCACTTTTAAATTTTCTGTAGTCCCCTCCCTCATTCCCTCTCAATCCTACCCTCCACCCTTCACCTCCTCCTTTGCCCCTCTCCAAGTCCACTAAGAGGCGAGGTCCTCCTCCCTTTACATTTTACCCTAGCCTATCAGGTCTCATCAGGAATGGTTGTATTGTCTTCCTCTGTGTCGTGGTAAGGCTGCTCCCCACTCAGGGAATGATGATCAATGAGCCAGCCACTGAGCATGTAAGAGACAGTCCCTGTTCCCCTTACTAGGGAAACCACTTGAAGACTGAGCTGCCATGGGCTACATCTGTGTAGGGGTTCTAGGTTATCACCATCAATGATCCTTGGTTGGAGAATAAGTCTCAGAAAAGAACCTTGAGCCCAGTGTGTTGGTTCTATTGGTCTCCTTGTAGAGCTCCTGTCCCTCCTTCCCCTGCCCTTCTTTCATAAGATTTCCTGCACTCTGCCCAAAGTTTGGCAATGAGCTTAAGCATCTGCTTTGATACCAGGCTGGGTGGAGTCTTTCAGTGGCCCTCTATGGTAGGCTCCTGTCTGTACTCTGTTTTCTTCTTCTTCCAATGCCCGTTCTGTTTGCCTTTCTGAGTAAGGATTGATTACTTTACCTAGTGTCCTCCTTTTTGCTTAGCTTCTTTATGTGTAGAGATTTTAGTATGTTTATCTTATAGTATATATCCAATATCCACTTATAAGTAAGTATATACCATGTGCGCCTTATTTTTCATTCTTAAGTAACATATGTTAAGAAACTTCCAAACACAGCTGATAATAAGAGAACTGCCTAATTTTTAAATCTGATCTCTTCCTTTTCCAATCCAAAACATAATTCTATTGTAAATACAATATAAAAAGCAAAATAAAGGGGGGGCAAGATGGCGGTGCTGGGAGAACACTGTGTCTGAGAAACAGGACAACACTCTCACTGCTCCTAGTGCAGCAACTAGGAGACTGAACTCTGGGCCCTAAAACTACAGTGATCCTGTTTCCCAGGTGAGGGGAGGCTCCCACAGCATGGGAATTGGTCTGGTCCACTCTCGGGCCACACAGCCAGAACCTGGAAGAGATCCTGGGTAATGCAGGCTTTGGGTCTCCAGGCTGGAGCCGCATGCCTGTGTGTCCCAATTACTTTCCCAGTCTGATTGGTGGGCACAAGGGTGCCAGAGACTGGAAGTCCCAGTCACAAGAAAACCCCACAAGGAAGGAAAGTTGCAAGACTGATCACAGGTCACCCAGTCTTTCCCTGGAAGGTCTCCTGACCACAGGTACCCACCGCCATCACAACTGAGCCCCCACCACGCGCAGAGAATGGCTGCACCCACCTCAAATTCCATACTCCCTCTTCAGAGAAGGCAGGAGGCGTCCAGCAGAATCTGCCACAGACCACATTGTCTGTACCCCAACCCAGGATCGGGGCAAAGAAAACCCAATCTTTTCGGGCACTCCTCCAAATGCTGCCATAACCCTGCCACAGCATAGCAGAAGGATAAAGAGGCGAAAAATGGCTTCAGGGTGCCAGGACCCCAGTGCTGCCAGCTGCTCCTAGCAAACAAACTTCAGCTCGGGATCTGGGACTGTGGTCATTCAACACGTACTGAGATTCTCCTGGGTCCAGCACAATAAGGTCTAGCACCAAGTCCTAACACCAGTGGCCTCCCGACCCCTGGCAGAGAAAGCCTAGCTCAGGATCAGAACTGAGAAGTCCTAACCGCTTCTGGCACTCCCCTGAGAGCACCGCCATAAGCTTGCCCTAGTGGAGGGGAAGGTCAGAGGGGAAAGACAGAGAGGAACCTGCCACAGGACACAGCACCCCCTCTCCAGCTCACCCAGGCGCCCCTGGCAGGGAAACCCAAGCTTGGGATCTGAGGACACTCAACCCTACTGGGTACTCTCTCAGGATCAGCAAACATAGGTTCTACCACCAGGCTGCTTCTGGCAGAGAGATCTGGGCCCAGGATCTGGGATTGAGAACACTCAACCTAACTCTTTCCCGCGCTACCCTGGGACCAGTCAACATAACCCCTCCTGGAAGAGGGAAAGGACAGACAGGCAGCACACAGGAAAGGTGGACACTGAGTCCTGCTGCCACCGTGCCACATAGCTGACTCTTAGCCTACCCGTGCACTCTCTGCAGCAGGACCAAATCAGAGAGTAGAGAGCAAGGGGAACCTTGCATTCCAACTGGTCCTGCAAGAGAGTGAGTGAGCCTTCTAGGGAGAGTTTGCTCCAGACCCAGGGCCTCTCCACAGAAGCAACCAGACAAGATCCCTGCCACCCACACCCCTAGAGTGGGCATCATAGGGATTCTTGGGATAGCGACCCCAACGTTGAAGCCTCTGCCTTGTGGGTCCACCAGTGTAATCCAGGCAAACAATCCCTGGATCTCAGACAGAACTACATAATAGTGGCCTGCAGGCCACTGCAATAGTCAGAGAATCCGCGCATGCACACTATGCCCTCTAAAAGCGCATGCAAATAGCTCCAGCATCACATTCCTTACCTAGGCAAAACTGAAACCACAACGCATACTCCAAACCAGTGAACCTCTCTCATCTTCCTGAAAAAACAGTCCAGAATACAGAAAGAGACGATCATAGCCCGAACTACAAACTCAAGGAACAAACAGTGAGGGTTATAAATAACCAGATGGCTAGAGGCAGATATAAAAACACACCCAACAAATATCAGGACATAATGACCTCACCAGCAAACCCACAAACCAATGGACACTTCAATTCACTAGATATACAAGAAAACAACCTCAAAACTATGTTTCTCCAGCTATTAGAGACCCATAAAGATGAAATGAACAAAGCCCTCAGAGAAAGAGCAAAAGCAATCGAGACAAACCAAGAGGAAACAAATAGAGCTCTCAGAGAAATGACCATGAAAATTGAGGCAAACAAAGAAGAAATGAACAAAGCTCTCAAAGAAATGTCCACACAAATGAAGGCAAATAAAGAAGAAATAAACAAAGCTCTCATAGAAATACAGGCAATTATAGCCAAAGAAGTAGAGGCACAATTAGTGATACACAGAGAGGAAACACACAAAAACATAGAAGCTGTTATTGAAAAGCAGGACTCCACATTCAAACAGATGAAGGAAATGGTGCAAGACATGAAAACAGAATTAGAATCAATAAAGAAAACACAAATAGAGAAAAACCAGGAGCTGGAGAACATAGAGAAAAGATCAAGAACTACAAAGGTAAGCATCACCAACAGAATACAAGAGATGGAAGAAAGAATCTCAGGAGCCAAAGATACACTTGTGGAAATTGACACGTCTCTCAAAGAAAAAATAAAATCAGAAAAGTTCCAAACACAAAACATCCAAGAAATCAAGGACACCATGAAAAGAAAAAAATCTAAGAATAATAGGAGTAGGAGAAAAAGAATCAGGCTCAAAGGTCCAGAAAATATTTTCAAGAAAATTATAGAAGAAAACTTTCCCAACTTAAAGAAGGAGATGGCCATAAACATACAAGCGGCCTACAGAACACCAAGTAGACTAGACCAGAAAAGAAATTCTTCATGTCACATCATAGTCAAAACACTGAACCTACAGAACAAGGAAAAAATCCTAAAAGCAGCAAGGAAAAAAGGGAAAGTAACATATGAAGGTAGACCTATCAGAATCACACCAGATTTCTCAACAGAAACTATGAAAGCCAGAAGGGCCTGGACAGAAATCATACAATCCTTAAGGGACTACAGATTCCAACCCAGACTATATACCTGGCAAAAATTTCGATCAACATAGACGGAGAATTCTAAATATTCCTTGACAAAACCAAATTTAAACAATATCTACATAGTAACCCAGCTCTACAGAAGTTACTAGAAGGGAAACTCCAAACCAAAGAAAACAATTACATCTAAGGAAAAAGAGGAAATAGATAATTACACAACAACAACAACAAAAACCCAAAAGAATACAAACAATAAAACTCAGTGACACCACCAACCCCACATCAAAAGTAAGTAACAATTGTTGGTCACTAGTATCTATCAACTTCAACAGACTCAACTAACCAAACAAAAAGACAAAGACTAACAGAATGGTTGCGGAAACAGGATCCAACATTCTGTTGCATTCAAGAAACACACCTATGAAACAAAGATAAACCCTACCTCAGAGTAAAGGGCTGGAAAAATGTTTTTCAAGCAAATGGTTCCAGAAAACAAGCTGGAGTAGCCATCCTAATATCTAATAAAATAGACTTTCAACCCAAGTTAATCAAAAAAGATAAGGAGGGCCACTATATCCTCATCAAAGGAAAAATCCACCAAGAGGACATCACAATTTTGAACATCTATGTGGAAATACAAGAGCACCTATTTTCGTAAATGAAACAATATTAAAGCTTAAATCACACATTAATCCAAATACCTAAATAGTGGGAGACTTCAACACTGCACTCTCACCAAGGGACAGATCAACTAGACAGAAAACAAATAGGGAAATAAAAACACAGAGTCCCTAAATCAAAAGGACCTAATAGACATCTACAGATCTTTTCATGCAAACTTAAAGGAGTATACCTTCTTTTCAGCACCGCATGGAACCTTCTCCAAAATAGAGCACATAGTTGGTCATAAAGCAAGCCTCAACAGATACAAAAAGGTCGAAATAATCCCTTGTATTTTATCTGACCACCATGGACTAAAGCTGGATCTCAACAACAGAAATAACAAAATGCTGACACGCACATGGAAACTGAACAACTTGTTACTCAATGAAAGCTAGGTTAAGGAAGAAATAAAGAAAGAAATTAAAGACTTCCTAGAATTCAATGAAAATGAAGGCACAGCATACCCAAATTTATGGGACACATTGAAAGCAGTGCTCAGAGGAACATTTATAGCACTAAGTGCCTGCAAGAAGAAATCCATAACATCACATACAAACAACTTAATGGCCCAACTGAAAACCCTAGAAAAAAAAAAAAAAGAAGCAAATACACCCAAGAGGAACAGAAGGCTGGAAATGATCAAACTCAGGGCTGAAATCAATCAATTAGAAACAAATAAAACTATTCAAACAATCAATGTAACAAAAAGCTGGTTCTTTGAGAAAATCAACAAGATAGACAAACCCTTAGCCAAACTAACTAAAAAGCAGAGAGAAGCTATCCAAATCAGCAAAATCAGAAATGAAAAGGGTGACATAACTACAGACACTGAGGAAATTCAAACAATCATTAGGTCATACTACAAAAGCCTATATGCCACAAAATTTGAAAACCTAAATGAAATGGACAATTTTCTTGACAGATTTCATCTTCCAACATTAAAGTCAAGATCAGGTAGAAAGACTGAATAGCCCTATAACTCCCAAGGAAATTGACACAATCATTCACAGTCTCCCTTCCAAAAAAAGCCCTGGGCCAGATGGTTTCAGTGTGGAATTCTACCAGACCTTCAAAGAAGTGCTAACACCAATTCTCCTCAAACTATTCCACAAAATAGAATCAGAGGGTACATCACCAAACTCATTCTATGAAGTGACAGTCACCCTGATACCTAAACCACACAAAGACCCAACAAAAAAAAGGAAACTTCAGACCTATCTCTCTTATGAACATTGATGCAAAAATACTCAATAAAATACTTGCAAACCGAATCCAAGAACACATCAAAGATATCATCCACGCTGACTAAGTAGGCTTCATCCCAGGCATGCAAGGGTGGTTCAACATATGGAAATCCATCAATGTAATCCACCACATAAACAAACTGAAGGAGAAAAACCACATGATCATCTCCTTAGATACCGAAAAAGCATTTGACAAAGTCCAACACCCATTCATGTTTAAAGTCTTGGAGAGATCAGGTATACAAGGCACATATCTAAACATAGTAAAGGCAATATACAGCAAGCCTATAGCCAACATCAAACTCAATGGAGAGAAACTTAAATCAATCCCACTGAAATCAGGGACAAGACAAGGCTGCCCACTCTCTCCATACCTCTTCAACATAGTACTTGAAGTCCTAGCCATAGCAATAAGACAACTAAAGGAGATCAAGAGGATACAAATCAGAAGGGAAGAGGTCAAAGTGTCACTATTTGCAGATGATATGATAGTATACATGAGCGACCCCAAAAATTCAACCAGAGAACTCCTCCAGCTGATAAACACATTCAGCAAAGTGGCAGGATACAAAATCAACTCAAAAAAATCAGAAGCCCTCCTGTATACCAAAGACAAAAGGGACAAGTAAGAAATTAGGGAAACAACACCTTTCACAATAGCCACTAATAACATAAAGTACCTTGGGGTGACACTAACGTCAAGTCTCTGAAGAAAGAAATTGAAGAAGATATCAGAAGATGGAAAGATCTCCCTTGCTCATGGATTGGTAGGATTTACATTGTGAAAATGGCCATCCTGCCAAAAGCAATCTACTGATTCAATGCAATTCCCATCAAAATACCAAAACAATTTTTTACACATCTTGAAAAAAACATTCTCAGCTTCATATGGAGAAACAAAAACCCAGAATCTCCAAAACGATCCTGTACAACAACAGATCATCTGGAGGTATCTCCATCCCCAATCTCAAGTTGTACTACAGAGCAATAGTAATAAAAACTGCATGGTATTGGCATAAAAACAGAAAGGAGGATCAATGGAACCGCATAGAAGACCCAGAAATAAACCCACACACCTATGAATACTTGATTTTTGACAAAGAATCCAAAACCATTCAATGGAAAAATGACAGCATCTTCAACAAATGGTGCTGGTCCAACTGGATGTCTACATGCAGAAAAATAAAAATAGATCCATATTTCTCACCCTGCACAAAACTAAAGTCCAAGTGGATCAAAGACCTCAACATAAAACCAGATACTCTAAATCTGTTAGAAGAGAAAGTGGGGAATACCCTAGAACTCATTGGCACAGGAGACAACTTCCTGAACAGAACACCAACAGCACAGGCTCTAAGAGCAACAATCAATAAATGAGACCTCATGAAACTGAAAAGCAATGGACACTGTCATGAAAACAAAAGGACTGCCTGCAGATTGGGAAAGAATCTTTACTAACCCTTTATCTGACAGAGGACTAATATCCAGTATATACAAAGAACTAAAGAAGCTGAAAAGCAGCAAACCAAGTAATCCAATTAAAAAATGAGGAACAGTGCTAAACAGAGAATTCTCAACAAAGGGATATGAAATGGCAGAGAAACACTTAAAGAAATGCTCAACCTCATTAGCCATCAGGGAAATGCAAATCAAAACGACCCTGAGATTTCACCTTACACCCATCAGAATGGCCAAGATGAAAAACTCAAGTGACAACACATGCTGGAGAGGTTGTGGAGAAAGGGGAACCCTCCTCCAATGCTGGTAGGAATGTAAACTGCTACAACCACACTCGAAATCTATCTGGTGCTTTCTCAGACCATTAGGAATAGTGCTTCCTCAAGACCCAGCTATACCACTGCTAGGTATATACCCAAAGTTTGCTCTAGTACACAAAAGGGATACTTGCTCAACCATGTTTATAGCAGCTTTATTTATAATAGCCAGAACTTGGAAACAACCCAGATGTCCATCAACGGAGGAATGGGTACAGAAATTGTGGTATTTTTACACAATGTAATACTACTCAGCAATCAAAAAGGAAGAAATCATGAAATTAGCAGGCAAATGGTGGGATCTAGAAAAGATCATTCTGAGTGAAATATCCCAGAAGGAGAAAGACAAACACGGTATATACTCACTTATATAGACCTATAAGATATGATATACAGCTAAAAAAGATAATCAAGAGAGCAGACGTGGGATAAGATGATCAATCCTCATTTAGAAAGACAGATGGGATGTGCATAGAAGGTATGACAGGAGTCTACTGAGCGCATCTGAAAGACTCTAACTAGCAGTGTTTTCAAAGTAGATACAAAGACTCATAACCAAACTTTTGGCAGAGTACCTGGAATCATATGAAAGAAGGGGAGTTAGTATGATGGGGAAAGGATAGGAGCTCCACAAGGACCAAATATATCTGGGCACAAGGTCTTTTCTGATACTGACATTCAACCAAGGACCATATATGGATATAACCTAGAACCTCTGCTCAGATGTAGCCTGTGTTAGCTCAGTAATCAACTGGTTTCCCATAGTGAGGGGAACAAGGACTATTTCTAACAGGAACTCAATGACTGGCTCTTTGACCTCCCTACCCAGCAAGGGAGGAACAGTCCTGTTAGGCCACAGAGGAGGGCTTCGCAGCCAGTCCTGAAGATACCTGATAAAACAGGATCGGATGAATGGGGAGGAGGTCCCCCCCATCAGTGGACTTGGAAAGGGGCTTGGTGGAGATGAGGGAGGAAGGGTGGAATTGGGAGGGAATGAGGGAGCGGGATACGGCTGGGATACAGAGTTAATAAAATGTAACTGATAAGAAAAAATAAAATTAAAAAAAGAAAAAAATAAAATTAAGGAAAAAAAAGAAGCAAATTAAAATCATGCAGATACTCTTTCTCTATTTTACTAAGCCATTTATTTAATTTTTCCTTTTTTTAATTTTTATTGATTACACGTTATTTACTTTGTATTGCCCCTGTACCTCCCTGTGCCCTCCCAATCCCACCTTCCCTCTTCCCACCCATGTCCCTATCCCAGTCGACTGAAAAGGGAGTTCCTCCTCCCCTCTTCTCTGATCCTAGCCTATCAGATCTCATGAGAGTGGCTGCATTGTCTTCTTCTGTGGCCTGGTAAACCTGATTCCCCTAAGCCATCTTTTTCTTTGTTTGTTGGTTGGTTTTCCCTGGGAATTACTGACAGAATAAGAACTGGATAAAATTGATATCTTTCTATTTTGAATATAGTGTTTTATACAGAACTGTCAATTACTTGTACACAGTGAATACTTCAAGCATAGTAACTATATAGGAAAAATAAGTTTGGAATGGGTAGAAGTCTCTGGAGCATTGTGTTTAATGTACAACAGTCACAGAGCTTGGTTACATTTCTATTTAGTTTCAAAAAATTCTCTGTTTTTCTCTGTACCCCATTTTTTAAATTGTATTACTTGGCTTGTAGGTGTTTAACTTATTCAGTTCTTCATATATTTTGGATATTGGCCCTCTGTCAGATGTAGGGTTCGTTAAGATCCTTTCCCAGTCTGTGGGCTGTTGTTTTGTTCTGATGACAGTGTCCTGTGCTTTACAAAAGCTTTTTAGTTTCATGAGGTCTCATTTATTAATTGTTGATCTTAGAGCCTGTGCTGTTAGTGTTCTGTTCAGCAAGTTGTCTCCTGTGTCAGTGAGATCAAAATCTCCCATTTTTCATCTAATACCACACACCCATCCAAATGGTGAAAAAAAATAAACTCAAAGGATGGAGAGAATGTGGAGAAAGGGGAACCCTTCTCCATTGCTGGTGGGAATGTAACCTTTTACAACCAGTTTGGAAATCAGTCTGGCACTCTCAGAAAATTAGGAATATTGCTACCTCAAGATCCAGCTATACTACTCCTTGGCATTTACCCAAAATATGTCCCACCATTCAATAAGAACATTTGCTCAACTATGTTCATAGCATATTTATTCATAATAGCCAGACTCTGGAAACAACCTACATGTCCTGCAACAGAGGAATGGGTATAGAAAGTGTGGTACATTTACACAATATAATACTACTCAGCAATTAAAAACAAGGAAATCATGAAATTTGCAGGAAATGGTGGGAACTAGAAAAGATCATCCTGACTAAGGTAACACAACAGCAGAAAGACACATATTCACTTTTAAATGGATATGAGCCATATAATACAGATTAAACATACTAAAATATATAGTCCTAAAGAAGCTATACAAAAAGGAGGACCCTAAGGAAGGTGCTTAATCCTCATTCAGAAGGGCAAACAAGATAGACATTGGAAGCAGGGAAGACAAGGAATAAGACAGGAGGCTTCCACAGAGGACCTCTGAAAGACTCCACCCCACCAGGGTATTTATTGAAAGAGAATCTAAGACTCATAGTCAAACTTTGGGCAGAGTGCCAGGATCCTTATAGAAGGAGATAGAAACACCTGGAGGGAAGAGTAACTCCACAAGGAGAACAACAAAGCCAAATTACCTGAGCTCAGGAGCTCCTGCAGAGACTGATACTCCAACCAAGGACCATGCATTGAGAGGACCTAGACCCCATGTTCTAAGGAAGCCCGTTGGCTGTTCAGTTTCCATGTGGATTCTCTAGTAAGGGGAACACGGGCTGTCTCTGACATGACCTCAGTGACCGGCTCTTTGATCACCTCTTCCTGATATTCTACTCTAAGTAGTGTACTCAAATATATTTCAAACCAATAAAATTATTGTGATCACTAATGATATTAAGTTAAAGTCTTATTTTAAGTTATTTTATGTTAAATTTCAAAAGCCAATCATATTTTTAATTCAGACTGTTAATGCCAATAAAATATTACTTGCTTTTATCTGTAGCAATGCAAATTCCTTTCAGCTGCTCTCCAGAAACTACTTTCTCTGAGGGTAACTAATACTTTTTCTCTTTGTGTTGAGTTTCCTAAATGTCTCAACTTTCCTTGTCTTGCTATTTCTGAAATGTAGGGGAAAGGACTTTTCCCTGCTTATTACCATCTTTTTCATAAAGGACTCTGAAGCTTCTTTCTTGATGTCTCGGTGATTTGGACATTTTTAAGTGGTCAAGCCAGGACTAGAACCATTAAAACAGTCCTAAATTTAGTCTAAGATTTTCCTGAGGCAGAAACCTACTATTCAGAGGAAAATGAGTGTACTTAATTCATAGCATTCATTTTGTGACCTTATTCTGACCATAATGCCTTTTTCTGGACCATGTTACTGTGTAGCAGTATAAAAAGAACATTTTATGTTTCTTTGTAATACTGTATAGAATTTAACAGGGTGTTAACTTGCCACAGCCCTATGCCAATATTCTTTATAGAGTCTCAAAACATACCACCTTCGTATCCAAACACAGGTAAAGGTGACTTTACTCACCATAATTGAATATGTACTTAGAAAATAAGTAAGGCATTATTGCAAAGATAATATAAAATTCAAAGGATTGAGGCTTTCTATATTACTTGGTTTCTACATGAAGAGGAAAAGTTAAATATGTTTAATTAAGTTAAACTTGAAGAAATTAAGGGTCGATGGGAAGGAAGAAGAAATCAAACTGGAAGAATTAATAGAAGGAGGAACGAAGAGAGGAGGAAAGGAAGGTAGGAAGGGAAGGAGCCAGGAAGGAAGAGAGGCAGGAAAGAAAAAATTCTACTCTCTAACAACTGTTTATTGGACACATAGGCAGTTACTACTTTTAACTGCTATTTTTGGCGTTCTATTGTATTACTTTTAGTAACTTCTATATGCCTTGATTTGGATCATAAAATCTGAATTACAAACAAGCTATGTGTTTGTAATGCCCTCAAAAACCCAGTTATGAAGTAAAAGTCTCAGTGTTTTCATTAAACACACAATGTCCTGACCACAAAAAACAAATTTTAAAGTACATTTTTATAATTAAAATATATTTAAAAATGTGTTTGTGGGTCTTACCATTTGACACTTTATTGAAAACCCTGGAGATAGCCAGCTCTTATTCTCTATTGAGAATTGTCTATACAGTGCCAACTCTTCCTTCCAATCTAAGAGATATAGCAGGGAAGGTAGAGAATTTTCCCACTGTTCCTGTCATGAAGCTTTAATCACATATTAAGGATAAAAGTAAAATAATAGAGCCAAAATCCCTCCTTAATTGCAACTGGAATTTAATGTAGTTTCTCTGAGAGGACTCTCATATCCCTCAGGGTTTGAACAATTTCTTGCCCATGACTTTCTGAAATACAATGCTGACACCTTTTTTTACTAGCTAGTGTGTTCATACTTCTATTTATATCCCATGTCAGCTTTAAAAAGTGTTTTTAGAAACTGTATTCTTTTTTTTTTAACCAGGTACAAAACATTTCTGGTGTATGTGGTGTGTATAGGATAACATTACCTAAATATAAGACTAATTTGATTTATTTCCAAATTCTTTTTCACATTTGGTCATATGTGATCTATATACGCTGTTCAGAAATCATTTTTGACACAAATTGTGATGATATATTTTTCTAAAATATTTCTTGATACAAAAGAGACTAATCTCAGATATGCAACCAAATCATTGACATTCCTTGAAATCGTTTGAATTTTGATTTAAACTTCTATCCTACTGTTTACTCAACTTGTTTAAGTTTAAATTGCTTCTATGACAAGATGTAAATCACTGTACTTTCTGTTGGATTTTCTATGTGATAAGCCCTTTCAAGCTAAGACAAATTCACAAATTTAATACTATATTTTGTATCCTTCAATGCTCCAGATCAAGAATAATGTCCACGTGTGATATCTGTTCCTTGAAAGTAGCAAAAAGTTGAAAGCAGACTTCACCACCACCACCACCACCAAATCCATAAATGTTGGAAAAGCATGTTAGTATAGGCTGATAACATACACATTCATTTTCAATACTCTTCTGGATAATCTGGAGTCAATAAAGTAACTTCCTCCTCTGTAAAACTCAAAGGTTGTTGGAAAGAATCTCTTATTTCTTTCCCATATCATGTTTTCTGTGTTTTTTGATGCACACAGAGAAAGCCTTTTCTTAGGCACAAGGATAGAGATAGAGGAGACTGGCACAGACTCAGTACCAAAAGATGCACAATACATCAGACAGAACTAAGGCTAGACAGACACACACAACAGGCAACAGACACATCAGTCACAACCAACTACAGACAGGTAGAAAAACAGGGAGAGAAACAAAGAATTCATTTTGGGGCTTATTGTTTGTCAAACCAATCTGAGAAAGAATTTATGTCTTTGGTCCTTAACGTGACATCTACACATTTTGATACCTCTTCTGTTGTTTCTTTAATCATTACTTGAAATAGCAAATTTTAGTTTTGTATTTTCCCCCAATGGAAACTCTCATATGTTTTCTGTAGCTTCATGTGTATTGTCTCTAGCAGTTAAAAATCAATGAGAAACAAACTATTAAGAGTCAGCAAATTTTAACCATAAAATTCGGTTGCTGTATAGTGCTGTTGATTCTAAGCAGATGTTTAACAGTAGGCTTATTGCTTCTATAGTCATCTTGACAATGTAACAAATCATAACAATGAAATGATACAAATAATCTCCATTGATAACTGTAAATGTAATTATCATTTGTACATACCAAATTAAGAATATTAAAAACACATAATAAATTGGAATTGAAAATTTTAAAACTAATTTTAAATCTTCTTACTATAGCTTCTATTTTTTTTCTGTAAAGAGTGGGGAATATGTACTCACTGTATGATTACTTCTTCTTCATAATACTAGGAGAGCAGTGTCTACAAGCTTTTTGTTGTTGTTGTATTGGGACAGGAGGACTACATGGTATTTCTCTATCTAATCAAGTTCCAGAGCTCATTAGAATAGGATAGTTACATCATCCAAGAGAAATCCCAGCTGGTTTCATATATTTTATCTGTCATTAAGTTGAAGAAGTAATTCATGTTTTCTAGCAGACATGAATGGAATCACTTAAAATGAAGTCAGATGATGCAGGAACACCTAGAAGTCGGGTTCTGGGTTTCAGTCTCTGCATTTATAGGTTATGAATGTGTCACTTAGAAACCTGTTTGTTCATGGAAATTACTTTAATGTTTTTCTTGTCCAAATACACATTTATTTTGTCAGCCAGTTTTTTAAATAAAACATAAATCTAGTAAAAAGCATTTAAATAATTAAAACATTTCAAATATATAATAAAAATAAGTGAGAGTATAAAATTGAACTGCCTTGTCAGGGTCAGATAGAAGGGGAGGAAGATCTCCCATATATGTGGACTTGGGAGAGGGGCATAGGAAGAGATGAGGCAGGAAGAGTGAGATTAGGAGGGGTGGGGCAGGGGCTACAGCTGGGATACAAAGTGAATAACCTGTAATTAATATAAAAATTAAAATGTAATTGAAAAAAATTGAACTGACTTTAATTTTTATATCAATGCTGAGTAACCAATTAAGAGTAAAAATATGAACTCAGAAACATACTCACCACCCACTATTGATGTGCTATGTATCAAATTAACCTATTTCTTGGTGAAAAGCTAGTGCTTTACTTGCCCAATAAAATATTGAGTCCTCTATTCTTTGTATTTAACAGTAAATATAAGTTTGCATATATTGTTGTGTGTGTTATACATGTTAGTATACATGGTGTCTGTGAATATGCATGCAGAGCCAAAAGAAGGTACTTATTATGAACATTTATAGCATTCTACTTTATTGTCAAGAACCTTGAACTACTCACTGTTTGTCAAATACAACTGCAGTGAAGTGAAACCCAGGAATCCACAACTCTCCTATTCACCATTACTAGAATAAAGCATGCATTCACGCTTAGACTCTGAGATGTGTTCTGGAAAATAAAATTCATATCCTCTTCTGATATAGCAAGTACCTTTATCCATTGTTTTTTTTCTTAACAGTGTAAAAGCAATATTAAAATCTAATAAAAACGATTTTTAGTCTCTTCCACACTTTTCTGATGGAATTTATCATTTCCTTATTCCTGAAAGTGTAAACTACAGGGTTTAGCAATGGTGTCAGGACATTGACAAAAATAAGTGTGTTTTTCTCAAAAGAGAATGCAGGTGTATCCCGTGCATATATTAATATGCATGGAACAAGGAACAAAACTACAACAGTGATGTGGGCTCCACAGGTAGAGAGAGCTTTACGTCGTCCTTTAGAGCTGTGGTTTCAGAGAGAGAAAAAGATGACACCATAGGAGACAATTAACAAGGAGAAGTTTATGATGCAGATAGCTCCACTGTTAGCAAACACCAAGAGAACAAATATATGAGTTTCAGTGCAGGCAAGTTTCAGCAATGGAAACAAGTCACACATATAGTGATCAATGACATTGGGTCCACACAAAGGCAACTGCAATGTGAATATAATTTGTATGATAGAATGTAAGAAGCCTCCTTCCCAGGATATTGCCACCAGAATGCTACAGAGGCTCCATGTAAGGATGGAAGAGTAGTGCAAGGGCTTGCAAATAGCCACATAGCGGTCATAGGCCATGGATGCTAGGACAATCATTTCTGCTCCTGAGAAGAAATGGACTGAAAACAGTTGTGTTATGCAACAGCCAAAGGAGATGGTCTTCTTCTCATATAAAAAATCTACAATCATCTTGGATGTGACAGTAGAAGAAACACATGCATCCAGGAAAGACAGGAATGCCAAGAAGAAGTACATGGGGGAGCCCAGCAGTGCAGGGCTGTAGATGATGGTCAACACAAGTATCATGTTGCCTCCTATAGTTGCAAGATAGACCAATAAAAATATAATGAACAGTAGTTTTTCAACTTTTGGGTTCTGAGAAAGCCCCAAGATTATGAACACAGTAACAAAACTCTGGTTTTGCCTGATTTTGAAGAAGACAATGAAAGTAAACTTTTTTCACATAAAACTTCATTAATGAAAAAAGGCTTCTTATATGTTTATAATATTTCCATCAGTGAAATACTGTTATTGTGCAAATTGGATGCATTTTCATTGATTGAGTCTATTGCAATTTAAATTAAATAAAATATTTTTAAAATGAAGGATGCAGTCATGTAACATGAATTGAGTAAAAATGAATTATTGAATACTTTGAAGAACCCGTGTATTACATTTTGATTATGAACACACCTACTTGTATGAGTAGAAAAAAAATAGTGTAGCATTGAATCATCAGCTCTTGTAAATCTTGATTTTCTTGAAATTAATATTAAAGGGCATTTTAAAACTATAACTTAGATGTGAATAAAAGACCAAGGTTGAGTAGCCTGCAGTGAGTTTTCAGAGCACTGCCTTATACAGCAACAGAACAAGAGGCAACTTTTTCACATAATCAGGTTGACTTTTTCATAATCCTTAGAGATGAAACTCTTTATGAGAATGTTTACAGTAGCATATATGGTTTTCCAACAATGTCTTATCAAATAATACTTGCTTCACACATAGTAATTTCTTCCATTAAAATTAAGAGAATATTCCAGATCTTGAATAAATTTGTCTTCCTACTCACAGCTTCAAAGGCCATTTGTTTCCTTTCCTGATTACACAACTGAATTTCATTATAAATAATATTTTAGTGTGTAAATATTACCTGATTTATATATGCATACATATAAATATGCATGTTTCTTGGCAAAAATCTGGGAGTAAAAATAATGTAGTTGTATCAAAAAGAAATATTGTAATAATATGAATGACAACAATTTCAACTGAACAGAGACAATATTACTTGCAAAATCTATACAACTCACTAATGATGGAGAAGTTGAGTACCTACTTAAAGCTCTCACCTCTATATTTCAGCATCTTTTGTAAAGGAACATATTTTGTACAATGTAAACAGAGAAACAAACACCAACCAAGCCACAAACCCTTTATCTACAATGATGTACTGCCATAGTATCCTAATGTTCTTTACAATTAAAATATATAGAACACAGTACAGTATAGTCATTGTTTATGACTATATTTTAGAGCAGTTAGAAGATATGCAGTATTATCTAAGTTGAACCCTGCAACATGAACAGGATGATAGTGAGATATAAGCTTTAAATGACATGAAAGCCTCCTCCCTAAGTATTAATTTTCATTAAACCAGAATTTGCTTGTCAAGCTGTAAGGTGGAGTGCCAATAAATAGTTGGAATAAAGGTTTTTGTTGTTGCTTAGTGTTTTTGGTTTTTGGTTTTTTGAGACAGGGTTTCTTTATGTATCCTTGGCTGTCCTGGACTCACTTTTTAGACCAGGCAGATCTTGAACTCACAATGATCTGCCTGCCTGAGTGCTGGGATTACAGGTTTGTGCAACCACATCTGGCTGTAATCAGTTTTCATGCTTATGAACCATGATGACCAATATGGTTAGATATTCCTAAAAGAATAATGAGGCAGTCCTATTTTGGCAAAAGCTAGGAGCTCTCTAGTTAAACATAAAGATTAAGTTCAACAAAGAAAAACTATGTCCATTAACTATCCAACTACCCAAGTTTAGTGTGGTCATGGGTTTTAGAGAAATATTTGTTATCATTTTACTAGACCAGCCAAATTCCTAGTTGAATCCTAAAGCTTATCTTTACACCCACAGATTAAGTGTAGAACTCATCCCTCATCAAAGAAACTTTTCTTTGCAGCAAATGAAGACCAGTAAAGAAAACTGATCAAAATATGCATATAGACTAATCATGGGGAATCAAATCCCAACAGATATTTCTACCACACAGTTTCAACAACTAAGGTTCAGGGTACAATTATGGCGAGGTACATAAAATTGTAAGAACTACAGTACAAGAAACTACACTGTGAGATTGTGTTTCTTAGAAATGACAGGGAAGCTACACCTATGTTATCTCAACAATATGGCTGTCTAAAGGAGACCTGAATGATGAGAACAGCTAATATGAATGGGAAACTCCCATGGGACTCACTCTACACAAAGGAAATTCAGCAAATAAGGACTGTTGAGGGAGGAAGAATTAATATTTCCCAGTGATGAGTTCCCAGTAAGGTGTCCAATAACAAGTGTTCAGCTCTGATATAATTTAAACACTTGTAACAACAAACAGACTGAGAGTCATTTTAAAAAATTTACATTTATATATTATCTAACAATAATAATTTTTAAAGGGCCATTAATTTGAGAGGTTGTGAAAAAGAAGATATGAAAACAAGGGAAGGAGGGTATATAGGAGAGGTTATAGAGATAACAGGCAAGGAGAAAGTTATTTAACTATATTTTAATTTGAAAAGTAAATAAAATTTTAAAAGAAAAATAGTCAAAATTTGATCTAAACATAAATAAAATTTGTTAAGATAAGGCAAATGTTCTCATTTTTTTTTTTACATTTCCCTGATAATTTAATGCATGGTAAACTACTGTGGCAGACTCTAGTGAATCTACGTGAGAAAGAATATGCAGCTTCTGTTTTGTTATTTGTATAATCTAGTATTAGATTAAATAAAATGTTACATAGACCTGAAAAACCATTTACTTTCTATTGTGGGAATATCTGGGATATGGTCATGATACGTTTTACACATGTTTAAATTTCTCAAATGAATAGAAAATATATTATAAATGTGGGTAACAAAACTGCCTGATGTTTAATACCCATGTGCTAGTTACTGACCTACCACAGCTGAAAGAACTTTTTTTTTCCCATAAAGGACACATAGACTTTATTCTAGTGGTAGTGGAAAAGACATATGTAGCCAAGGATGAACACAGACTCACCATGACTTTGTAATCTTGATCTTCTTGACTACACCTCCAATTTCTGGGATTATAAATGTGTGTAGTCACAAACAACAGAATCCATAGAATTTATTAGCACATACAGCAAACTCTAGGTTAAAAAGAACATGAATATTCTTGTCAAAATTATTTAAAAAACGTTCTATGCCAAAATGAAATACTGAATCAGTCAAAAAAGTCTTTTTGAAAATAGCACTTTAATTGACAGCCAAGTTGAGCGATTTGCCATAGGGTATCAAGTTGCTCCTGCACGAGGTCAATCCTCTGATTGAACACCATCAAGCTTCCTTTTAGTTGAGCATTAATTCCTTTTTGTACAACTAAGGCATGAGCTACATTGGCTAAATTCAGGGTCTGAGCAGTCTGCCCAGTATGACTCATGGCTAATGCCCCGGTGGTAGCTCCAACAGCCGCCAATGAAATGGCAGTAACAATGGTGGCTGTAGTTCCAAGATCCCTTTTCTGTCTGAAGAGAGTCTTAGCGTGAGGGGCATCAACGGGCACAGGCACCCAGCGAGGCATGCAAGCAACCAGGGCATACCTAAATTCACTAGCATTCCAGCATTGGGCAAAAAAGCAAGTATCATTACCACAATTACTTGGCTCTATCTGGCTAATAATGAATAAAAATGGGGGATATAAACAAACAGGTGTGGGCTTATAGGAAATATTATGAGAAGCCTTAACCCCCTCGTTGGAACATCCTGCATCAGTTCTAGAACTAGCAGTGGTGGTGTCTGAGGTCTGAGTAGGTTCAGGAGACCATTGCCCCCAGGGGAGAGACGTGCTCCATGCCAATTGACTAACTCCATGTTTTCCTCCACTTTTGAAAGTCATTTAAGGTTCTTTCTGATGCTCTTTGGGTGGATGACACCTAAATGAACATCAGTACAAAGTCCCAATTTATTTCTAATATCAGAGATCAGACCTCTACTCTTGCCTGATGCGTCTAAAACAAAAAGGGGGAACTGTAGAGAACTGCGGAATGCTATGCCTTAAAGATAGAGCTGGTTTCCACCTTCCACCTTCCCGATGGTGAGTGCTCTCTGTCACGAACAATTCCACATTTGGCTAAGGCTGAGGATCTGGCTTGCTTCCATGTATGTGGACCTATTTGCATTGCCCACGTGGCACGCTGGGGTTGGCTACCCAGAGGCTATTTAAGCTGTGGGCTGGCTTTCCCCAGGGTCAGATGATTGTTCAAGGTTCCTGAATAAACTGCATTGAAAAAAAAAAAAAAGAAAACATACAATATGGTTTGAGGCTATTTCTTGTAACTAAATAGAATATATAACACTTCTATTCAGATATGAACCATGTCATTTTATTGTGTTTTTTACTTGATTCAATTGTATGTTTTCAATACTTTATTTTTTTTCTGATTTGTGCATCCTAATACACTTTTTATCAAATAAAAAAATAACACTTTAAAATGAATTGCAATGACTTCAACATTCTTTTACTAATGCAGTAATTGTGAAGCACATTAGATATTATAAAGCGTGTCTTTATTTTTCAAGCAACCCTCCTCCCCAAAATTTTATTCTAAATGTTAAATGAATGGAGAAACTTTTCCCATAAAATGTGTTGCAGTGTGTAAAATATTGAAAAATGTAAAACTATCATAAGAGCTATGATATGTAATTAAGATTATTACAAATTACTATCACATGATATTACAAATAAAAACCCAAGTATATGACATAAAAAAAGAGGCATTTAAAAACTTTATTGAGAAGAAGGATATCAGAGGAGCATTAATAATTTATGCACCAAAATTATAAATACATTCTATTTTCTAGATGGGAACTTAATATGGCAGGATTTATTAAGGGAAAATATGATATTATTATAATTAAAATATTGGAAAACAAACACTAAGATGACACCCACAAAATCTCAATTCTGAAAATAATGCCAGATTTTCAAATCATTCATCTAAATACCAAAAAATGGAAGCAATGAATTGATGTAACAGGACTTCCTAATGTGGAATGTTTTATTCTAATTATCCATTAGTGGCTATATATTGAAATTGACCCTTTCCCAATTTATTACTCTGGTTTTAAATTCATATTCTCAGGAACATATTCTCATTTTGTAGTTATTATCATAATTATAGTAGACAATATTATATTATCTAAAATGTCTCATGATCTTTCCATAGCAGCCATTTACTTGAAAAGCATAGAGGGATAAATTACCTTGCTCAGGGAACACAAAACAGAAACTGTGAGCCCTTTCCTAAGCAGTGACCTAGGGAAGTGTGCCTCCCTAATCCACCATCTACATTACCCACTATTTACTTTCCATTTAGTTAAGCAGCTCAACTAATTGTAGTGCCAATACACACTCATAACAGCAAGTCTTCGGTAACTGTGATGTGCATGTAACATTCAAAATAGTCAAAGGTTACTATTGCATATATATGCTTTTAAATATATATATGCTTTTAAATTTCTTTAATATGGCAAGTAGATGATGATAATTTATTAAAATTGTACATGAAATTGTTCCCTATACTAAATCCCATAAATCCATCTTATTTTTTAACTAAAGTTATTATCAACCAATACAGGATTTTCTTTT
The DNA here is from genome assembly GCF_030254825.1 of Meriones unguiculatus. Lineage (NCBI taxonomy): Eukaryota > Metazoa > Chordata > Mammalia > Rodentia > Muridae > Meriones > Meriones unguiculatus. Next base: position 90,468,657 of record NC_083350.1, read on the forward strand.
ATTGACTTTTTGAAAACTATGGTCCTTCAGATTAGTTATCTTTTCTCTGCTCATCGTGTTACTTTTGATTTCTCTAATTGTCTCAACTTTACTTCCTCTCCTATGTCTGTAATGTAGGGGAAAGAGATTTTCTCTTTCTTCTCATGATTTTCCTGATGGTTTTCTGCAGCCCCTTTGATATAGTGATTCTGTTTGTTTTAAGAGAGAAAAGAACAGAATCCTTACACTAAGGCCATCAGAGCTTCACCCACTTAGTTTTTCTAAAGGTTCAGAGGAAGAACATTACTGCTTTAAGGAATCTAAGTAGACATGATTAAATCAGAGGATTCACTCTGTGAGTTGAGTCAAACTTTCTTGCATTATATTCCTTCTGTATCACGTGTACTAGCGCGTGTTTGTGGAGGTAGCACATTTTATATTTGATTTTTATAGATATTTAAGGCACAGAGATGCATACATTTATCAGGTCCTTATGTCATATTCTTTATACAGTCTCAAAGCTATTCTGCCTTTCAATGCAGGCTTCAGAATGATGAGTTACATGAACATATGTTCAGATAATCAATTTGTTGTCAGAGAGGTAAGAGAGAAATGGATTTGTGCTAGGTATCTAAATTCTTACTTTAATGTAAAGATGAAAATTTAAAATATGTTTAATTTCATTAAACTTTAAAACATTGAAAGTTCAAAATAAATTAATAGAAAGACCTTTTCAGGAGGGATGGATTGATAAAAGGAGATTACACTATAACAATCATTATTTGAGCAGTGTAAACATTTGAAAAAATTTTTATCATGAAATGCTATTCTCTGATCTCTTCATGTACTATTTATTCACTTAATAAAATACTGATTTGGCTCATAACATTTCTATTAAGATAAGTGATCTGAGAATCAGGATCTATGAAATTCTCACAGAGCAGACAATTCTGAAGTGAAAGGGCCATTGCTTTGTTACTGCAAAGCAGTAGGCTGCACAGAGTAACCAAATGTTAGAAAATTACGTTATCACAGATTGAAACGCATTTATAAAAATTCATACATAATATGTTTACTTTGCTTCACTAAGTGTTGTGCCAGTAAAAACTCTGAAGATAGCTGTCCTTTCCAGTCAGACTGAACCAAGATTTTCTGTTTGTTTCCAGCTGTTCCTTCCACATCTATGGAAAAGCAGGTGAGCAGCTCAGGCTGTGAAAATGGAGAATGTTACCTCTGCTCCTTTCGTGCTGTGTTCATCATGCTTGCTGAGAAAAACATAAACTAAGAATCCAAATGTTCCCCCACCCCCTCACAGCATATGGCACTTAAAAAGGTTTCTCTGAGACATCATGAAATTGTGAGACTCTTAGTTCCCCAAGGTTTGTAAATCTTCTGGTCCCATGAGAATCCATGGCATAATTTTGTGCATCTTTCCACTTATTTCAAAACTTACAATGTTTCCATGTAAAACTAAAGTTATGTTCTGTGTTTTATAATTTGCAGATGGTTCTATCTGAAAATAATTCCATATACATCCAGGATCAATAGACTATTGTTATCATTATATTTATATTATTATTATTATTATTATTATTATTATTATTAATTAGTTCATTTATTTACTTTACACCCCAATCACAGCATTCACTTCTTGCTCTCCTCTCAGTATTTCCCTCTCACCTCACCTACCCCATCCTCCTCTATTTTCCTCAGAGAAGTGGAAGCCTCCCATGGATATCAACCAGCCTTCACATAATAAGTTGCGGTAGGACTTGGACCATCTTCTTCTATTGTAGCTAGTTAAGGCAGAACAGTTAGGGGAAAGGGATCCAAATGCAGGAAACAGAGTAAGAGAAAGCTCCAATTCCTGCTGTTAGGAGTCCCACATGAAGATAGAGATGTACAACTGTTACATATGTGCTGAGGGCCCAGGTATGTCTCATGGATGCTCTCTGTTTGATGGTTCAGTCTCTTCCATAAAATAATCCAAGCTTTGGGTAGTGTTTGGCTCTGTCTCTGTATATATTTCTATCACTTGCTTAATGAAGCCCCCCAAGTGGCAGTTATGTTAGGTTCCTATCTGCAAGTATAGCAGAACATTGCTAATAATGCCAGAGGTAGTCTCTCTCTCATCACATGGCTCTCAAACTGGGCCAGTCATTGATTGTACTTTCCTAAAATTTTGCTTCATTTTTACCCTTGCATATCTTGTCAGAAAAAAATTATGGTCTAAGGTTTTGTGGCTGTTTGGTGTCCCCGTCCCTCCACTGGAAGTCTTGCCTGGATACAGGAAATGGCCATTTCATGCTCCATATTCCCCATTGCTAGGAGTCCCAGCTGGGGCCACATTCATAGATACCTGGGAGTTTCAACTGTCCTAGTTTTCCAGCACCTCCCAGAGAGCCCTCCCCCCTATTCCAATTCTCTTTCCCCACACTATCTCTTTCTATCCTCCTCACAACTTGATTCCTCCTTATCTCCTTCCTAACCTGTGTCTCATCTATTCCCCTCCTCTATCCACCCCTGATGTTTATTGTATTTTCCTTTCTCAGTGAGATTCAAATGTTCCCCATTGGGCCCTATTTGTTACTTTGCTTCTTTTAGTTTGGATTGTAGCATGGTACCTTTATTTTATGGCCACTATTTACTTACAAGTGAGTACATACCATGAATGTCTTTTTGATCTGGGTTACCTTTTCAGTTTTTTTTTTTTTCTTTTCTAGTTCCTTCCATTTGCCTGCACATTTTATGATGTCATTTTTAATAGCTGAGTAATATTCCATTGTGTAAACATACCACATTTTCTTTATCTATTCTTTGGTTGAAGGACATTTAAGTTGTTTTCAATTTCTATCTATTTTGAATAAAGTTGCTATGAACATAATTGGGCAAGTGTCCTTGTAGTACGGTGACGGATCTTTTGAGTATACGCCCAGAAGTTGTATAACTTTATCTTAATGTAGAACTATTCCCAATTTTCTGAGATACCACCAAATTAATTTCACCATATTAATTTTGGACAAATTTTCACTCTCACCAGCAATGGAGGAGTGTTCCTTTTGATCCATATCCTTTCCAGCATGCGCTGTCACTTAATTTTTTGATCTTGGCCATTCTGACAAGTGTAAGTTTGAATTTTGGAGTCCTTTTGGTTTGTATTTCCCTGATGACTAAGGATGTTGAACATTTCTTTAGGTGCTTCTTGGCTATTAATGATTCTTCGGTTGAGAACTCTGTATTTAGATGTGTTTTTAATTGGGTCATCTGATTTATTTATTTCTAGTTTCTTGAGCTCTTTATATATTCTGGATATCAGCATTTTTTTCAGATGTAGGATTGGTTAAAGTCTTTTCATATTCTGTAGGCTGCCATTTTGTCCTTTTTATATTTTTATTTTTTCCATATCTTATTATTATTAATTACAGTTTATTAACTTTGAATCCCATTGTAGCCCCCTTCTCCATTCCCTCCCAATCCCATCCTCCCTCCCTCATCTCCTTCTATGCCCTCCCCAAGTCCACTGATAGTGGAGGTCCTCCTCCCCTTCCCTCTGACCCTAGCCTATCAGGTCTTATCATGACTGGTTGTATTGTCTTTCTCTGTGGCCTGGTAAGGCTGCTCTCCCTTTAGAGGGAGGTGATCAAAGAACCAGCCACTAAGTTCATGTCAAAGACAGCCCCTGTTCCCCTTACTAGGGAACCCACTTGGACAATGAGCTACCATGGGCTACATCTGTGTAGGGATTCTAAGTTATCTCCATGCATGGTCCTTGGTTGAAATATCAGTCTCAGAAAAGACCCCTGGGTCCAGATGTGTGTGTGTGTGTGTGTGTGTGTGTGTCCCTGTGTGGTTCATGTCAAATAACAGCTGGATATAGAAGACTAAGATTATATGAATCTGTCTCATTGATCTATATGTTTTTATACCAATATCATAAAGATTTATTAGTAGGTGTGTATAGTGTAATTTGAAATCTTTAATGGTGATACCAATGGCCCTCTTTTATTGGTCAAGATTTTATTTGCTACCAGTGTATTTGGTATTTCAATTAAAAAGTTTAAAATTAGTTATTGAAAATTTCTATGAACTGTTTCATAAATATTTTATAATTATAGTCTATAAATGAATAAAATTATTGATAACCATCCTGAGAGAAGTGATCCAAATTAGAAAAGACAAATATGGTATGCATTCCCCTATATGTGGATGTTAACTTTAAAGCTTTCAGTAGGCATATTGCAATCTGTATAACCATTGAAGTTAGGTATAGAGTTATAGAGTAAGGGACTAACGGAGAGTCAAGGGTAAACTGTAAAATATATAGAATAATATGTAGAGTGTATAGCTATGGAAATACAGGAGGTACAGGAATTGGAGGATTAAATGGACAAGAAAAGGAAATAAAGAAATAAGGGAAGGCATATGGAGAGAGATATCTAATACTGAGGGCCATTTGAGGGAGTCATAGAAAGCCTACTACTGTAAAAGCTTCTTTAAATATATGCATGTATGAACATGTAAATGGAATTATCAAATAGTGGGGAAAAGAAAAACCATATCTCTCATAATCAAGTGAAGCATCCAGTGCCAGAAACCGGCTATGTCTATTTAAGTTGTTGGACAGGTGGCTCCACAGAAATCACCAAATAGGTGATTGCCAAGGCTATTTGATCCTTTAAACAAACTGATGATAAAGGTCTGTTCCTAAAGACCACACTAACATATTTCAGTGAACATGGAGAAGTTAAGCGATGTTTATCAAAAGGATTTACCCCTACTGACCAGTGTTTATGGTACTAGAAGGAGTCTATACACTATCAGAGAAGAAAGTTTAGCTCTAAACTTTCTACAAACCCTTAATCTCCAATTGTGACATGTTTCCAAGATTCACCAGTTCAACAACAGCACAAAAGTAATGAGCATAACCAATTACTAGCTGATTGGATTTAAGGCTGACTCCATGAGACTGAACCCGTACCTGATACTGATTAGGTGGCCATAATCCTGAGACTCTATAGGTCAGGACATAGAAGAAAATCAAATACTATTGATCTGCTAAAGGAACTTAGAAATGAGTGACTCCTAATGATATTCTGCTATATCTATAGATTATCATCTTACTTAATTATCATCAGAAAAGCACCTTCTTCAGGAGATAGCAACTAATATAGAGAGCCACAAATGGGCAATGTGTAGAGAGTGAGAGACCTTTGGACATTCAGTCCAAAATGGGATGTCTTCATCAATCCTCTCTCCTAAGGGCTAAGGGAACTATCCAGAACAAGAGGCTAAAAGAATATGAGTAGCAGTGAGGATGGAAGACACCAAGGAAACATGGTCTTCCAGACTGATGCATGTATGAAATAAAATAGACTGTTTCAGTTTTTATGGGGACTACCAGGTACAGGACAGATAGGGTTACAGTATTGAGAAGGGGAATGGACATGAGCCCCCTTCCCTAATCAAGAGGCTATCTCCAAACTACAACTTCTCACACACACACATATGCACGCACGCGTGTGCACACATACACACACACATAAACTTAGTTTGTTCCAATGGAGTCTCACTAGATATACAAACCACACTTAAGGGCAGACCACATACTTACCAATAACAGCCAATAAATAAATAAATAAATAAATAAATAAGGAACCCAATAGCGGTTTTGAAGACGTTTAAGTCTTATAAAACCATATATATATATATATATATATACTAATATATATATATGGTTATATATATATACTAATATTTTGCTTGTTTACATATTATGACTTCTGATTTTGTGTTTTAATGGTTTGTGTGTGTGTCTATGTGGGTATATCTTCATTTTTGTGACTCTTATGTTTTTTACTTTGTTTTTGTTTTGTTTTATTCTGTTGTTTATTTGTTTCTTTATTTTCTAAGATGAGACAGGAGGTTATGTAGTGGAATTGATGGAGACCTGAAAGAAGATAAGAGAATGTAAGCAACAATCAGAATATAATGTATGAAAAAAGAAAAATTAATTTTCAACAACAACAACAACAACAAAAGAAGTCAGATGATAAAAAGACAGCTAAAGGTCAGGTTCTGTTTTAACATTTCTCTGCATATTTAGGGTCTGAAGTCTTATGATGTCACTTTGTTTTCTCTTGGAATGATCTCAACATTTTCCTTCTCTAAATTTCAAACACATATTTATTTTGCCATTAGTTTTAATCAAATAGTGTCAATAATAATCCCAAATACTTAAACTCTCTCAAATTTAATTAAATAAATGAAAGAGTAAAGTAACTGGCTTTGGTTTTGATGTAACGATGCTGAGTGGTCTTTTCAAAGTTAAGATGTGAACTCAGAAACATAAATTCTCACTTTCTCTATTAATGTCCTCGGTATTGAAAGATACCATTACATTATAAATGATTAAGAGGATAATGTTTGCCCACTGAAATATAGAATGTTTCATTTTTTTATTGAGTTTTACAGGTGTTTTGTTTTTTGGGGTTGATGTGGGAGATGGGGGGGTGTCTGTGGTGTGGTATAAACATGTGAGTGCATATGAAGGGTATATAGTATTTGTGCCTGTTAATATTCACACAGAACTAAAGGAAGTCATTCCTATACCCAGCTATTGTGTTCTACCTTAATTTCTTAGAATGTCTACACCAAGCCTTGAACTCATAGTTTAGCAGATAAATCCACAATTAAATAAAACTCTAGTATCCAAAAATCTCCTGTGCACCAGTACTGTATTTAAAATATGCTATGTTTAGTTATCACATAAAAAAACTTCTGAAAAGTAAATCTTAAATCATGATGTTTGCATAGAAAATGCCTTCCCCACTGAAAGTGTAAAATTTTAAAATTTATCAGAAACTACCATCAATCTTTTCCACATTTTTCTGATGGCATTTATCATTTCCTTATTTCTGAAAGTGTAAACTACAGGATTTAGCAATGGTGTCAGGACATTGACAAATATAAGCATATTTTTTTCAAAGACGAATGCAGATGTAGGTCTTGCATATATTATTATACATGGTACAAAGAACAAAAGCACAACAGTTATAGGTGATCCACAGGTGGAGAGAGCTTTATGCCGACCTTCAGAACTGTGAGCTTTCAGAGAAAACAAGACAACACCATAGGAGACAAGCAATAAGGAAAGGATTATGATGCATATAGCCCCACTGTTGGCAAACACCAAAACGACAAAAACGTGTGTGTCAGTGCAGGCAAGCTTCAGTAATGGGAACAAATCACACATGTAATGATCAATGACATTGGGTCCACATAAAGGCAGCTGCAATGTGAATATAATTTGTACAATAGAATGCAAAAAGCCTCCTGCCCAGGATACTAGCACCAAAATGCCACAGAGCCTCCTGGTCATGATGTAAGAGTAGTGTAGGGGCTTGCAAATTGCCACATAGCGGTCATAGGCCATGGATGCCAGGATAATCACTTCTGCCCCAGTGAAGAAGTGGACTGTAAAGAGTTGTGTCATACAGCATTCAAAAGAGATAGTCTTTCTTCTATAGAAGCAGTCTATAATTATCTTGGGTGTGACAGTAGAAGAAGTACATGCATCCAGGAAGGACAGGAATGCCAAGAAGAAGTACATGGGGGAGCTCAGGAGTGCAGGGCTATAGATGATGGTCACCACAATTATCATGTTGCCCCCTATAGTTGCAAGATAGATCAATAAAAATATGACAAATAGTATTTTCTCCACATTTGGAGTCTGTGAAAGCCCCAGGAGTATGAACTCAGTGACACAGCTTTGGTTTTGCATGATTCACAAGAAGGAAGTAAAACATATGACTCTCAATTATGAGAAAAAAAATTGCTTCTTATAAATTTATGGTTTTGCAATAAAAAAGATGGCACACACTTTAAACATTACCTTGATTGAGTCCATTACAATTTAAAATAAAACATTAGAAAAATTTAAAGGCTATAGTTGTGTAACCTGAAGAATTGAAGCAAAGGTAGATTATTAAATAATTGATAGTCACAATTCAAATATTGTATACAAAGCTCTTTACTTGTGTGGGTAGAAATAAGTGTCTAATCTTTGAATTATTAGCTTTTAAAAATCTGTTTCTTCAAGAGAAATATTAAAACAATATTGAAACTGTAACTTAGATATGAAAAAAGACCAGAATTTATAAATCATGGCTGTAGTCTTCATGGAGTGAGGGGGCTGAGCAGCCTGTATTGACTTGTCCAAAGAGTACTCCTCATAAACCAATAGAAGAGGAGGCAAATGTACCTTTGGATGCAAACCAAAACCTTGGCTACTTTTAAAACTTATTTTACACTAAAAAGCAGATTTTAACCTCAAATTATTTGATACTCAATCATGAATTGTTTACTTGTTAAAGAAATACTATTTGATAAGGCGATAAGACACATAGTTACAAATTTGCTCATAGAGAGTTTACATGTTCATCTTTAAGGATTATGAAAAAGTCAAATGGAAAAGTGTGAAAATGTTATTCATAGTCACATGAACTCAAAATTCTACATTGTTTCAATTCATTCACTTGAAAACCTATCTGCATTTTACATAAATATCTCTTTAATACACACTAAGGTAATTTTCTATCTTATGTATTCATTTCCCCTACTTGTCATGGCTTCAAAGAACATCTATTACCTTTCCTGTCTACATGCCCGAAATTTCATAATAAATATGATTCTATGTGTGAATAATTCTATGGAAATATATAAAATCTATGTGGAAAAATACATAATTACTGTTTCAAATCTGTGAGTAAAAATAATCCAATTGTATTGTGAAGAAAATGTGACAATTTTAATGACTACAATTTATTTTTTCTTTTTTTATTTTTTTAATTTTTCTTTATTAAAGTGTAATTACACTTTACTCACTTTGTATCCCCCCCATGATTCCCTCCTCCTCCCATCCCAATCCCTCCCTTCCTCCACCCTCTGCATGCATGCCCCTCCCCAAGTTCACTGATAGGGGAGGACTTCTTTTCCTTCCTTCTGATCCTAGTCAATTAGGATCAGCCACTCATCAGGAGTGGCTGCATTGTCTTCTTCTGTGACCTGGTAATGTTGCTTCCCCCTCAGGGGGAGGAAATTAAAGAGCAGGCCAATCAGTTCATGTCAGAGACAGTCCCTGTTCCTATTACAATGGAACCCACTTGGATACTGAACTACCATGGGCTACATCTGTGTAGGGGTCTTAGGTTATCTCCATGCATAGTCTAGTATCCACTTATAAGTGAGCATACTGAAATTTGTACACCTAAAGAATATAAACAAGAAAGAGGACCCTGGGTAAGATAATCAACCCTCACTTAGAAAGACAAATGGGATGGACATTTGTTGTAGGAGAAAACAAATAACAGGACAGGCCTACACTGAGAGCCTCTGAAAGTCTCTACCTAGCAGTATATCAAAGCAGATACTGAGACTCATAACCAAACCTTCGGCAGAGTACAGGGAATTATATGAAAAAAGAGGGAGTTAATATGACCTGGAGAGGCAGGAACTTCACAAGGACCAAAAATATCTGGACACAGGGGGTCTTTTGTGAGACTGTTTCTCCAACCAAGGACCATGTATAGATATAACCTAGAACCCCTGCGTCGATGTAGCCCATGGTAGTTCTGTAATCAAGTGGGTACCCTAGTAAAGGGAACAGGGACTATTTCTGACATGAATTCAATGTCGGGCTCTTTGACCTCCTTCCCCACCTGAGGGAGGAGCAGCCCTGCTAGGCCACAGAGGAGGACTTTGCAGCCAAGCCTGAAGATACCAGATAAACTAGGGTCAGATGAAAGGGGAGGAGGTCCCTTCTATAAGTAGACTTGGAAAGGGGTAGAGAGAAGATGAGAGAGGGAGGGCGGGATTGGGAGGGTGGGACTGGGATTGGGCGAAGGATACAGCTGGGATACAAATTTAATAAACTGTAACTAATATTTAAAATAAAAATAAAATAAAATAAAAATTAAAAAAGAAAAGAAAAAGGAAACTGAAGAAGATATCAGAAGATGGAAATATTTCTCATGCTCATGGATTGGTAGGATTAACATAATTTAAATTGCTAACCTATCAAAAACAACTTAAATATTCAACACAATCTCATAAAAATTCCAACATAATTATTTACAGATTTTGAAAGAATAATACGCAACTTCATATGAAAAAGCAAAAATCCAGGATAGCAATCTTATACAGTAAAAGAACTTTTGGTGGTATCACCGTCCAGATTTCAAACTATGCTACAGCACTGTAATAATAAAAAACACATTGTAAAAGGCAAAAGATTTATATGATCTGAAGAGATACCACGAGGGAGGCACAGCCTTGCTAGGCCACAGAGGAGGACATTGCAGCCAGTCCTGAAGATACCTGATAAGCTAGGGTTAGATGGAAAGGGAGGAGGACCTCCCCTAGCAGTGGACTTGGAAAGGGGCAGTGAGGAGATGAGGAAGGGAGGGTGGGGATGGGAGAGAATGAAGGAGGGAGCTACTGCTGGGATACAAAGCAAATAACCTATGATTAATATTAAAAAAAATAAAATTTGGTTTACATACACACTAAAAAAAAACACATTGTGTTGGTATAAAACCAGACAAGCTGATCAAGGAAATTTAAGGGTAGAGAGACATATAAATCCACACAGATATGCACACCTGATATCTGAAAAAGAATTCTGAAATATACAATGGAACAAAGAAAGCATCCTCACTAGCGGTGCTAGTCTAACTGAATGTCATTATGTAGAAGAATGCAAGTATAGCCATATCTATCACCCAGCACAAAAGTCAAGTCCAAGTGGATCAAAGAACTCAAAATAAAGCCAGATACACTAATCTAGAAGAGAAAGTAGGAATAGGCTTGAATGTATTGACACAAGAGACAACTTCCTAAACGGAACACCACTACTTCAGGCACTAATATCAACAGTTAATAAACAGGACCTCATGAAACTGAAAAGCTTCACTAAGGCAAAGGACACCATCCATAAGACAAATGGCAGCCCAGAAAAAAAGATTTGCATCAACTTCACATCTAACAGAGGGCTAATATCCAAAAATATAAAGAACTCAAGAAACTAGATGTCAAAAAAACCAAATAATCCAATTAAAATGGGGTACAGATCTAAACAAGGGATTCTCAACAGAGAAATATAAAATGGCTCAGAAACACTGTAAAAATGCCCAACATCATTAACCATCAGGAAAAGGCAAATCAAAATGACTTTGAGATTTCATCTTACACCTGTCAGTTTGGTTAAGATAAAAAACACAAGTAACAGCTCATGTTGGTGAAAATGTGGAGCATGGGGGATATTTCTCCACTGCTGGTGGGAGTGGAAACTTGTAGAGCCACTTTGGTGATTATTTTGGCAGTTTCTCAGATAGTGGGAAATGATCAACCCCAAGACTCAGCAGTACAATTCCTAAGCATAAACCTAAAGGACACTCCATTCTACTACAGGACACTTGCTTAACTATGTTCATAGCAGCTTTATTCATATAGCCAAAAAGTAGAAACAACATAGATGTCTCTCAGCTGAATAATGTATAATGAAAATGTGATTCACTTACACAATAGAGTATTACTCAACTGTTAAAAATAACGACATTATGAAATTTGCAGGCAAATGAATGAAAATAAAAAAAAAATTATCCTGAGTGAGGTAACCCAGATGCAGAAAGACAAGCATAGTATGTACTTACTCATAAGTAGATATTGGCTGTATAGTAAAAGATAATCATGCTGTAATTCACAGACCCAGGAAGGCTAAGTAACAAGGTGGGGTTAACTGGAAGGGGGTGGGGTGCAAAGATCTCCCTGGTAAGGCAAAATAGAATAGATTTCACAGATGGACTGGGGTAGGTTGGGTTGGGAACAGGAGGGATCAGGTGGAGGGTGGGAGGAAGAAAGAAAATATTTGGAGAATTGGAGGACATTTAGGAAGTGAGGTAGAAAACTACTGCAATGGAAACTTAATGAAATCTATCAGCTTAACCCTATCAAAGACTCCTCCTAATGAAGGACATGGAGCCTGCATTGCTCATCTTCTGTAACTAGCCAAGGCCTCAAGTGGAGGGACTGGGACACCAACCAGGCATAAAACAGCTGACCTACAATTTGTCCCTCCTCCAGAGTGTCCTGGGACCGGAGCCTAGCATAATCATTAACAGAGTGATCAGTAAATTTTCATCAGGCAACTGATGGGAACAGATGCAGAGTCTCACAGCCAATCATTACCTGATATTGCAGTGTTATATATAATAGGGAAGAAGGAAAAGCATGACAGGAGCCAGAGGGGTCAGGGACACCACAAGAACATGGTTCACAGAATCAACTAACTGGGACTCAAGTAGGCTCACAGAGATCAGAGAGCCTGTAGGGGTCTGACTTAGGTTTTCTGCATATATGTTATGGCTGAGTAGCTTGGTGTTCTTGTAGGGTTGCTAAAAGTCTGAGCAGGGGTTAACTCTTACTCTTTTGCCTGCTTGTGGAACCTTATTCCTCCTACTGTTTTGCCTCATCCAGCAATGATGTGGTGTCATGTCTCTGGTCTTATTGTAGCTTGTTAGGCTTTGTTTGATTGATGTCCATGGGAGGCCTGCTATTGTCTAAGGGAAGGAAGATAATGGGTGGATCTAGAGAAAGGAAAGATTGGTAGATGAGACTAGAGGAGGGAAAATGCAGTCAGGATGTAATATATGAAATAAAAACACATATTTAAAAACAAAAATAAATTAGTTTTTTACAGTTAAGTCTTCCAGACATATAAACCATCCATATAGGCCCCATGTCCAATAGTAGATGGCCAACAAAACTAACTCATTGATATTTAGAGAGGTTCTTTTTCTCAGGCTTCTTATTTTTTCACCTTACACATCCTTAGTACATATATTGTGAGTTCCAGTTTTATGTTTTTATGGGATTCTTTTTTGGATTTGTTTTTATTTTTTTTCTTCACAATTTATTCATTATATATCTAGATTGAAGCCCCCTCCCTCAACTCCTAAAATACCACCCTCCCTCTCTCTTCCCCTCATTCCCTTCCCCTTGTCCACTGAAAAGGGGTGTTTTCCACTATTGTCATCTGCCTATAACTTGTTAATTCTCAACAGGACTGCCTGGATCCTCTTCCTCCATGGCTTGACAAGGCCATATCAGCAGGGGCAAGTGATTAAAGAGCAGTCAATGAGGTTCATGATACAGGCAGCCCCTTCTTCCCTCACTCAGAAATCCACATGGAGATTGAGCTGTCAGTTGGCCACATCAGGGCAGGGTGTTCTAAGTCCTCTCCATGCATGGTCCTATATTGATGCATCAGTTTCTGCAGGGCCCCCTGGGATCAGATCTTTTAGTTCTGTTGGTCTCTCTGTGGGGCTCCTGTGCTCTCTGTCCCTCTAATCCCACCACTCTCTTCCTCCATAAGATTCTCTGCCCTCTGCCCAAAGTTTGGCCCTGAGTTTCAGCATCTGCTTCAATCCTCTGTTGAAAGATGGCTCAAGGTTAAGAAAGCTGGCTGCAACATCAAACTCAATGGAGAGAAACTTAAATCAATCCCACTGAAATCAGGGATAAGACAAGGCTGCCCACTCTCTCCATACCTCTTCAACATAGTACTTGAAGTCCTAGCCAGAGCAATATGACAACTAAAGGAGATCAAGGGGATACAAATCAGAAAGGAAGAGGTCAAAGTGTCACTATTCACAGATGATATGATAGTATATATGAGCGACCCCAAAAATTCAACCAGAGAACTCCTCCAGCTGATAAACACCTTCAGCAAAGTGGCAGGATACAAAATCAACTCAAAAAAATCAGAAGCCCTCCTGTATACCAAAGACAAAAGGGACGAGTAAGAAATTAGGGAAACAACACCCTTCACAATAGCCACTAATAACATAAAGTACCTTGGGGTGACACTAACCAAGCAAGTGAAAGACCTGTTTGAGAAAAACGTCAAGTCTCTGAAGAAAGAAATTGAAGAAGATATAAGAAGATGGAAAGATCTCCCTTGCTCATGGATTGGTAGGATTAACATTGTGAAAATGGCCATCCTGCCAAAAGCAATCTACAGATTCAATGCCATTCCCATCAAAATACCAACTCAATTCTTTACAGACATTGAAAAAAAACGATTCTCAGCTTCATTTGGAGAACCAAAAAACCCAGAATCTCTAAAACAATCCTGTACAACAACAGATCATCTGGAGGTATCTCCATCCCCGATCTCAAGTTGTACTACAGAGCAATAGTAATAAAAACTGCATGGTATTGGCATAAAAATAGACAAGAGGATCAATGGAACTGCATAGAAGACCCAGAAATAAACCCACACACCTATGGATACTTGATTTTTGACAAAGAAGCCAAAACCATTCAATGGAAAAAAGACAGCATCTTCAACAAATGGTGCTGGTCCAACTGGATGTCCACATGCAGAAAACTGAAAATAGATCTATATTTATCACCCTGCACAAAACTAAAGTCCAAGTGGATCAAAGAACTCAGCATAAAACCAGATACTCTAAATCTGTTAGAAGAGAAAGTGGGGAGCCTAGAACTCATTGGCACAGGAGACAACTTCCTGAACAGAACACCAACAGCACAGGCTCTAAGAGCAACAATCAATAAATGGGACCTCATGAAACTGAAAAGCTTCTGTAAAGCAAAGCACACCATCATCAAAACAAAAGAACTGCCTACAGATTGGAAAAGAATCTTTACTAACCCTTTATCTGACAGAGGACTAATATCCTGTATATACAAAGAACTAAAGAAGCTGAAAAGCAGCAAACCAAGTAATCCAATTAAAAAATGGGGAACAGAGCTAAACAGAGAATTCTCGACAGAGGAATAGCGAATGGTAGAGAAACACTTAAAGAAATGCTCATCCCCATTAGCCATCAGGGAAATGCAAATCAAAACGACCCTGAGATATCACCCATCAGAATGGCCAAGATGAAAAACTCAAGTGACAACACATGCTGGAGAGGTTATGGAGAAAGGGGAACCCTCCTCCACTGCTGGTGGGAATGTAAACTGGTACAACCACTCTGGAAAGCTATCTGGCGCTTTCTAAGACAATTAGGAATAGTGCTTCCTCAAGACCCAGCTATACCACTGCTAGGTATATACCCAAAGTTTGTTCAAGTACACAAAAGGGATACTTGCTCAACCATGTTTATAGCAGCTCTATTTGTAATAGCCAGAACCTGGAAACAACCCAGATGTCCATCAACGGAGGAATGGGTACAGAAATTGTGGTATTTTTACACAATAGAATACTACTCAGCAATCAAAAAGAGGAAATCATGAAATTGGCAGGCAAATGGTTGGATCTTGATAAGATCATTCTGAGTGAAATATCCCAGAAGGAGAAAGACAAACACGGTATATACTCACTTATATAGACCTATAAGATATGATAAACATAATGAAATCTATACACCTAAAAAAGATAATCAAGAGAGTTGACATAGGGTAAGATGATCAATCCTCGTTTAGAAAGACAGATGGGATGTGCATAGAAGGTATGACAGGAGTCTACTGAGCACATCTGAAAGACTCTAACTAGCAGTGTTTTCAAAGCAAAGACTCATGACCAAACCTTTGGTAGAGTACAGAGAATCATAAGAAAGAAGGGGAGTTAGTCTGATGGGGAAAGGATAGGAGCTCCACAAGGACCAAATATATCTGGGCACAGGGTCTTTTCTGAGACTGACATTCAACCAAGGACCATGTATGGAAATAACCTAGAACCTCCACTCAGATGTAGCCTGTGGTAGCTCAGTAACCAATTGGTTTCCCAAAGTGAGGGGAACAAGGACTATTTCTAACAGGAACTCAATGACTGGCTCTTTGGCCTCCCCACCCAGCAAGGGAGGAACAGTCCTGTTAGGCCACAGAGGAGGGCTTTGCAGCCAGTCCTGAAGATACCTGATAAAACAGGATCAGATAAATAGGGAGGAGGTCCCCCCTATCAGTGGACTTGGAAAGGGGCATGGTGGAGATGAGGGAGGGAGGGAGGGACTGGGAGGGAATGAGGGATTGGGACACGGCTGGGATACAGAGTTAATGAAATGTAACTGATAAGAAAAAAAAAAAAAAAGAAAGAAAGAATGCTGGCTGCTCTTCCAAAGGCCCTGAGTTCAATTCCCTAGCAACTACATGGTGGCTCATAGCCATCAATAATGAGATCTGGTGCCCTCTTCTGGCCTGTAGGCACACATCAGGCAGAACACTGCATAAATAATAAAAATTCTTTAAAACAAAAAGAAAAACAAAAAAGAAAATATTGGATGGACACCAAAAGAAGGAGAGAAGAGGGAACAATTCAAGAGCCTGACACAGAGGACCTCTGAAATGCTCTGCCCTGCAGACTATCAATGCCGATGCTGGACTTATGGGCAACCTTTGGGTAGAGTGCTGGAGAATCTTAGGAAAGAAGTGGGAAACAGTAAGATCTGGAGAGGGCAGGAACTCCACAAGGAGAGCAACAGAATCAAAAAATCTGAGCACAGGGGTCTTTCCTGAGACTGATACTCTGACCAAGGACCATGCATGGAGATAACCTAAGACCCCTGCACAGATGTAGCCCATGGCAGTTCAGTATCCAAGTGTGTTCCATAGTATTAGGATCAAGAACTGTCTCTGACATGAACTGATGGGCCTGCTCTTTAATTACCTCCCCTGAGAGGGAAGCAGCATTACCAGGCCACAGAGGAAAACAATGCAGCCACTCCTGATGAGACCTAATTGACTAGGATCAGAAGGAAGGAAAAGAAGACCTCCCCTATCAGGGGACTTGTGGAGGGGTATGTGTGCAGAGGGGGGAGGAAGGGAGGGATTGGGATGGGAAGAGGGAGGGAACCACAATGGGGATACAAAGTGAATAAAGTGTAATTAATAAAAAATTAAGAAATATTGGGATAAAGACATATTGACTAGGAGACACACACTTTACTCACATAAGAATCCCATAAATCTCCCTGAGCTCCCTGTCTCTGACATATTGATGTCTTTATCCCAATATATTCTTTTTTCTTCTGTTTATTTAGTAGCATTTTAATTTCTTTGTTTTTGTTGAATGTTATTTTATTTTTTATTATTTCTAAGATGACTATTTGCTTTCAAAATGTGACAAAAAGGGTCTAGATTTGTGTAAGAGAGGAAGTGGGGAGGAATTTGAATGATTTGTATAGAGGAAACCATAATTTGATATACTATATGTGAAATAAAAACCTATTTTCAACAAAAGAAAAGGCAAGGCAAAACAAAACAAAGGAATAAGTAGCCCCAAATAATGTCAATGATTAGAAAAGATAATTTTATATTTGAGTCTGCTTTTGCATAAGTACAGTTGCTAAATGTTTTTTCTTTGTACTCATTCATAAAGTAATTTTTTGTATTTCATAAGTTCATGTAAAGAAACTTTAATCCAGCAACATGGCTGCTCTGACAAGAATTTGTACCCAACGACCTCCTAGGTCTACATGATCTGACCAGAATTCAGACATGCCCTGCATTACAATATGATCTGGCTGGAATACAGAAATGCCTTTAGTACACTGAATCTCTAATAAGGTTAGTTTGTAGTGGGAACAAGCCCTTTTTGAAGGTGACATCTGGTTGAGGGGGCAGAGATTCTACGAGCTAAGAATAAATATCCTAAATGGCCTTAAGCAATGACATTCACAAGAGAATTTCATTTTAGATAAATTCTTGATTTTCATAGCCAAAACTGATAGGTACTGTTCTCCATAATGATGCACAAGGCAAAATACTAAAATACTACATTTCATAGCTACAAGATATGATAGCTTCAATGTCCACTCTGTCCATTTCTGTTCAATATAGTACTTAAAGTCCTAGTTAGAGCAATAAGACAATTAAGTGAGATCAAGGGGATACAAGTCAGAAAGGAAGAAGTCAAAGTATCACTATTTACAGATGATATGATAGTATGCATGAGTGACGCCAAAAATTTTACCAAAGATCTCCTACAACTGATAAACGCATTCAGCAAAAAAGTCAGTAGCCCTCCTGTACACAAAAGACAAAGGGCTGGGAAAGAAATTAGGAAAACAAGAGCCTTTGCAATAGCCTCAAATAACATAAAATACCTTGGTGTGACTCTAACCAGGCATGTAAAAGACCTGTATGAACAAAAACTTCAAGTCTCTAAAGGAACTAAAGTTGAGAATATAGCAGAAGATGAAAAGATCTCCCATGCTCATGGATCAGTAGGATTAACAGTGAAAATGTCCGTCTACCAAAAGCAATCTGCAGATTCAATGCAATCACCATCAAAATATCAACACAATTCTTTACAGAACTTGAAAGAACAATTCTCAATTTCATATGGAAAAACAAAAAACCCAGAATTGCTAAAACAATCCTGTACAATAACAGATTTTCTGGAGATATTTCCACCCTTGATCTCAAGCTGTACTACAGAGCAATAGTAATAAAAACTGCATGTTACTGGCATAGAAACAGAATGGTGGATCAATAGAATCAAATAGAATACCCAGAAACAAACCCACACACCTATGAATACTTGATTTTTGATAAAGAAGCCAAAACCACACAATGGAAAAAAGATAGCATATTCAAAAATAGTGCTGGTCTAATTGGATGTCTACATGTAGAAAAATGCAAATAGATCCATGTTTGTCACCCTACACAAAACTAAAGACTAAGTGGATCAAAGACCTCAAGATAAAACCAGACACATTAAACCTGTTAGAACAAAATTGGGGAAGAGCCTTGAACTCATTGGCGCAGAAGACAACTTCCTGAACAGAACACTAACAGCACAGGCTCTGAGATCAACAATCAATAAATGGGACATCATGAAACTGGAAAGCTTCTTAAAGCAAAGGACACTATCATCAGAATAAAACAACTACCTACAGATTGGGAAGGGGCCTTGACCAACCTTATATCTGACAGAGGGCTAATATACAGAATATATAAAGAACTTAGGAAGTTAAGTACCAACAAACTAAGTAATCCAGTTAAAAAATGGGGTGCAGAGCTAAATAGAGAATTCTCAATAGAAATACCAAATGGCAGAGAAACACTTAAAGAAATGTTCAGTGTCCTTAGTTATCAGAGAGGTGTAATTATATTTTATTTTGAAAAATAAATTTAAAAAACTTTGGTAAGTGGAATCGATCAAGAAAATTGTCCATTAAATTTAGATTTTCAATTTTTGTGGCATACAGACTTTTGAAGTAAGTCCTAATGATTGTTTGAATTTCCACAGTGTCTGTAGTTATGTTCCTCTTTTCATTTCTGATTTTGTTGATTTGGATGGTGTCTCTCTGCCTTTTAGTTAGCTTGGCTAAGGGTTTGTCTATCTTGTTGATTTTCTCAAAGAACCAGCTCTTGGTTTCATTGATTCTTTGAATTTTTTATTTATTTCTAATTTATTGATTTCAGCCCTGAGTTTGATTATTTCCAGCCATATACTCCTTTTTGGTGTGTCTGCTTCTTCTTTTTCTAGGGTTTTTAAGCGAGCAATTAAGTTGCTTGATTGAGCTGTCTCGAATTTCTTCTTGAAGGCACTTAGTGTTATGAGCTTTCCTCTTAGCACTGCTTTCACTGTGTTCCACAATTTGGGGTATGTTGTGCCTTCATTTTCATTGAATTCTAGGAAGACTTTAATTTCTTTCTTTATTTCTTCTCTGACCCAGCTGTCATTTAGTAGCAAGTTGTTCAATTTCCATGTGTGTGTGTAGCCTTTTTGCTTTTCCTGTTGTTGTTGAGATTCAGCTTTATTCCATGGTGATCAGATAGGATATAAGGGATTATTTCGATCTTTTTGTATCTGTTGAGGCTTGCTTTGTGACCAACCATATTGTCTATTTTGGAGAAGGTTCCTGAGGTGTTGAGAAGAAGGTAACTTCTTTTGTGTTTGGGTGTAAGGTTCTGTAAATGTCTGTTAGGTCCATTTCATTCATGACATTCTTTCTTTGTTTTGTATCCAAATATAACAGAATTCTCTATTTGGATAAGACAAACATTTCTCTCCTCAGCTATTAAAAACAAGGAAATCATGAAATTTGGAGGCAACTGGACGGAACTAGATAAGATCATCCTGAGTGAGGTAACCCCGAAGCAGAAAGACCAACATCGTATATATTCACTTATGAGTGGACATTAGACAGAAATAGGATAAACATACTAAACAAGCTAAACAACCAGGGACCCTAGAGAAGATGTTCCTTCAGAAGGGCAAATGGTATAGACACTGGAAGCAGGAGAACACAGGGAACAAGACAGGAGCCTACCACAGAGGGCATCTGAAAGATTCTACTGACTGGGGTATTGAAGCAGATGCTGAGACTCAGAGCCAAACTTTGAGTGTAAGGAATATTATGGAAAAAGGGGGAGATAGAAAGACCTGTAGGGGACAGGAGCTCCACAAGGAGACCAATAGAGCCAACAAAAAGGGCCCAGGGGGCCATGCAGAGACCAATACAGCAATCAAGGACCATGCATTGAGACGACATAGAACCTCTGCTCTGATGCCTAACCCATGGCTAGCTCGGTCTTCATGTGGGTTCCCTAGTAAGGAGAGCAGAGGCTGTCTCTGATATGAACTCAATGGCAGGTTCTTTGATCACCACCCTCTGTGGGTACAGCCTTGCCAAGCAACAGAGGAAGATAGTGCAGCCAGTCCTCATGAGACCTGATAGCTTAGGGTCAGATAGAAGGGAAGGAGGACCTCCCTTATCAGTGGACTAGGGGAGGGGCATAGGGAGAGAAGAGGGAGGGAGAGTGGGACTGGAAGGAGATGAGGGAGGGGGGACTACTGCAGCCAGGATACAAAGTGATTAATTTGTAATAAAAAAATAAATACATTTAAAATAGTTTTCCTTTCCCTTCATTATCTTGACAAATGATAGAGTACAGTACAGTGACAGTATAAAAAAATCTATGTGAGATACAGTAACCTGAACCCTCTGTTCTGTGTTATTTAATCCAAAACTGGGCTAAATAAAATATTGCTTTGCAATTAAATAGATGTTTACTCACCGCTGTTGGAAGAGCTAGAATATGATTACAGTGCCTTGTACATATGTATGAAATTCCAAAATGAAAAAAATACTCTGTAAATTCGGTTTAACTAACCAATTTGAATTGTTATAGCCATGTGCCATAAACCAACTGACCAAAGCTCAACAAAAGTGGACTTTAATTTCAATAGTAGTAGAAAGGACTGATGTTTCACTCAGAATGATCTTTTCTAGCCTGCAAATTTCATGATTTCCTCCTTTTTGATTGCTGAGTAGTATTCCATTGTAAGACAAACATGGAATATACTCACTTATATAGACCTATAAGATATGATAAACATAATGAAATCTATACATCTAAAAACGATAATCAATTGAGCGGACATGGGGTAAGATGATAAATCCTCATTTAGAAAGACAGATGGGATGTGCATTGAACGTATGACAGGAGTCTACTGAGCGCATCTGAAAGACTCTAACTAGCAGTGTTTTCAAAGCAAAGACTCATGACCAAACCTTTGGCAGAGTACAGGGAATCATAAGAAAGAAGGGGAGTTAGTCTGATGGGGAAAGGATAGGAGCTCCACAAGGACCAAATATATCTGGGCACAGGGTCTTTTCTGAGACTGACATTCAACCAAGGACCATGTATGGAAATAACCTAGAACCTCCACTCAGATGTAGCCTGTGGTAGCTCAGTAACCAATTGGTTTCCCAAAGTGAGGGGAACAAGGACTATTTCTAACAGGAACTCAATGACTGGCTCTTTGGTCTCCCCATCCCCGAAGGGAGGAGCAATCCTGTTAGGCCACAGAGGAGGGCTTTGCAGCCAGTCCTGAAGATACCTGATAAAACAGAATCAGATGAATGGGGAGGAGGTCCCCCCTATCAGTGGACTTGGAAAGGGGCATGGTGGAGATGAGGGAGGGAGGGCGGGACTGGGAGGGAATGAGGGATCGGGACACGGCTGGGATACAGAGTTAATAAAATGTAACTGATAAAAAAAAAACAAAAAAAAATTAAAATTAAAAAAAGAAAAAAAAAAAAAAAAGAAAGGACTGATGTAACCGAGGATGCACACAAACTTACCATGTAGCCTGGGATGACTATGAATTTATGATCTTTCTACCTCTGCCGCACAGTTCTGGGAGTATAAACTTGTGTAACTGCTTATTTTAAGAGAGAGAACAAGCCAGAATCCACCCACTACAGCAATCAGTTTCATCCACTTAGTTTCCGTAGGAGTTCAGACGAAGATCACTAAGCATGCAGGAATCTAAGTGTACATGATTAAATAGACTTAAATTACATAGACTTTACTATGTTGAGTTGAGTCAAACTTTCTTACATTATATTCCTTCTGTGTCATATGTACTAGTGTGTGTTTGTAGAACTAGAATATTTTATATTAGATTTCTATAGACATTTAAGGTACGGAGATGCTTCCATTTATCATGTTCTTATATTATTATTCTTTGTACAACCTCAAAGCATTCTGCCTTCCAATGCAAGCTTCATGAGCGTATTTTGAGATAATCAAAGTACTATCAGAGAGATAATAGAAAAATATATTTGCTCGATTTCTAAAATTTTGATTTTATTATGAAAATGAAAATTTAAAAATATTTTAATTTCACTAACCCTGAAACAAAGAATGCTTAAAATTTATTGAAAAAGACTTTTCTGTAGGCATAAATAGATGGAAGGATTTATGCTATAACAGCAGTTATTTGAGCCCCATGGGCTCTTGAACAATTATTATGAAGTGCTAGTCTCTGGTCTGCTCACACAACATTTTATTAAATTTAAAAAACACCAAATTTTGGTAATAAAATTTCTAGTAAGATAAGTAATCTGAGTATCAGGATTTATAGAACTCCTTCAAGAATAAAGAGTTGTTAGATGAAAGACAAACATTTTTCTAAGTGCAGTAGGGTGCACACAATACACACATGTTAAATCACTTTATCAAAAATTAAAAAAAAATATTTCATAAAGGTGAATGATATCTTACTTTTCCTCACCACATATCCCTTCTGTAAAAAATCTGAAGCTAGCTACCCATTTCTTTCAGTGGTAATCAAGATTCTCTGCTTCTTTCCAGCTCTTCCTTCCACAGCTAGGAGAAAGCAAGAGATCAGCTCTGACAGTGAGAGTGGACGATGTTACCACTGCTTCCTGGTTGCAATGTTCATCATGGTTGCTGAGCAAAACATAATGAAGGATCCAAAATTTCCCCCTCATTACTTATGGAATTTAAAGAAGGCTCCATGAGACACAATGACTCTTTGAGAGTAATTCTTAATTCTCCCTGGATTTGTAAAGTGTCTGGCCACATGAGATTCAGAGAAACAACTTTGTTTACCTTTCCATATGTTCCAAAATGTACAGTGCTTTTTATGGTCATCTTGTATTTTGTCAATTTAGAGAAGGTTTTATTTGATAATAATTTTATATACCATGATTTTCAGAAAGATTAGACTATCTTATAATGGATATAATATAGTGTTTCTTTTCAGAACTTAGTTAAAATGCTTTCTGTCTAATGGATTTTTCATTTAATATGTAAGGAAATTTGGAAAGATTGTTCACTAATAAAATATTTTTTATTTATAAATGAATATTATAAGAGCATATTTTCCCAGGTCAGAGACAAATGAAGCCAGATTCTTAAACAATATACAATTTCCTTAGTTTGGTTCCTGTTATAGTCCTTCTCTATCTCATGAATCTCAGAATTGCTCATCTGTACTGGCTAGCTCTCATAGTGCTGGAAGGTGTGAAGTAAGGTCTGAGGACAAAGGTAAGCACCAGCCTCACCAAACTGTGATCCACGAAAGAGTCAATAATTACAGACCTGAACAAGATATATCCACTGTTGCAATAAGGGCATAAAAGCTATTCAAGTAACCAATGACTCTCTGGTTGTATTTAAGAGCCTATACCTCACAGTGTTAGCAATGGAAAGAAAGAGTGATTTGATAGGCCATAGAGCCTATGGAAAAGTCTCTTATTATAATGTTAAGTGGGCATAATATTGAAATGACTCAAATGACTTATTGCTATACCCAAGATAACTGCATCTTTAAATTCTCATTTTCTCCTCTTTCAATTCTTAGAGACGCTTGTTGTTAGTGGATGACAATTTACACACATACCTACAAATGTTCAGTTTGTAAAGAATAAGATAACAGACAGCAAGAGTGCTGAGCCCTAACAGGATGTCTACATCAAACCCGTTCCCACAAAGATGAGAGACCACTGAAAAAAGTGTATGGAAAGATTGAAAGAGCCAGAAGTGATGGATGAATATAGAAAAACTGTTGTCCCGACACAACATAACAGAAGTATATATGAAATTGCATCAGTTGTGACAGTTTAAAAAATATCAAGACATCTTTAGTTCTTTGTATATTCTGGATATCAACCGTCTGTCAGATATAGGGTTGGTGAAGATCCTTTCCCAGTCGGTAGGCTGTCGTTTTGTTCTGATGACTATTGTTATGTTAGGTTCACGGGACCCTCAGAGACCACCAGGAGATGACTCGATGCAATTGCAAGAGAGCTTTATTATGAGAGCGATCGAACTCGGGACCCAAGTCTCACTGGCGCAGCAGTAGAGAAGTGGGACCCCGAGCTCTGAGTGAACAGGATTTTTAAAGGGAAAGTCGGTGAGCCGGGGGTTTCCATGGCAGCAAGCAGGGGGGCACAGGGCTTGGTGTTACAGAATTGAGTGAAGTTTAGCAGGGCGGGGTGACATAATCACAATGGCTAAGGCATATAATCACAATGGCTATTTTTCTAAACCATATCTGAAACATTGGGGAGAATTTTCCCACCCGATTCTCAACCAATTCCCATTGATTATTGCCAGGGAGTTTGTCTCTATTTTCTATGAAGCATTTATTCTGTTATATTTCCTGGAGGCTGTTGCTAGGAGAGTTAACTTTGTTTTCTGCCAGGTGTACATTCTGTGATATTTCCTGGTGCCTGAATTCAGTTCCCAGTCAACATCTTTATTTCAAAATGGAGTTATATTCAGGCTATCTTAAGCTCTTCAATAAATGAATGTTGGATATTATCAAATGCTTTTTCAGCATCTAAGGAGATGATCATGTGGTTTTTGTCTTTCTTTCAGTTTGTTAATATGGTGGATTACATTGATGGATCTCCATATATTGAACCACCCCTGTATACCTGGGTTGAAGCCTACTTGGTCATAGTGGATATCTTTTATGTGTTTTTGGATTTGGTTTGTGACTATTTTATTGAGTATTTTTGAATCAATGTTCATTGGCCTAAAATTTTCCTTATTTGTTGGGTCTTTGTATGGTTTAGGTATCAAGGTGACTGTGGCCTCATAGAATGAGTTTGGTAGTGTTCCTTCTGTTTCTATTTTGTGGAATTGTTTGAAGAGTATTGGTGTTAGCTCTTCTTTGAAGGTCTGGTAGAATCCTGCATCTGGCCCTAGGCTTTTTTGTTTGTTTGTTTGTTTGTGTGGGAGACTTTTGATGACAGCTTCTATTTCCTTAGGGGATATAGGACTATTTATTTACCTGGTCTTGATTCAGTTTTGGCAAGTGGAATCCATCAAGAATATTATCCATTTCATTTAGATTTTCAAATTTTGTGGCATATAGGATACTGAAGTAAGAACTAATGATTATTTGGATTTCTTCCATGTCTGTTTTTATGTCCCCTTTTTCATTTCTGATTTTGTTGATTTGGATGATATCATTCTGCCTTTCAGTTAGTTTGGCTAAGGGTTTGTCTATCTTGTTGATTTTCTCAGTGAACTAGCTCTTTGTTTCATTGATTTTGTGAATTGTTTATTTGTTTCTAATTGATTGATTTCAGCCCTGAGTTTGATTATTTCTAGCCATCCCTCTTGGATATGTCTGCCTCTTTCTTTTCTAGGACTTTTAGGTGAGCCTTTAAGTTGCTTGTATGAGCTATTTCAATTTTTTTCTTGAAGGCACTTAGTGCTATGAACTTTTCTCTTTGCACTGCTTTCATTGTGTCCCATAAATTTGGGTATGTTGTGCCTTC
Organism: Meriones unguiculatus; assembly: GCF_030254825.1. NCBI lineage: Eukaryota > Metazoa > Chordata > Mammalia > Rodentia > Muridae > Meriones > Meriones unguiculatus. The sequence goes on from NC_083350.1 coordinate 90,494,714, forward strand.
ATTTTCATTGATATCTAGCAAGTCTTTATTCTTTTTTTTATTTCTCTCATGACTCAGCTGTCATCGAATAGCGAGTTGTTCAGTTTTTAGGTGGTCTATAGGACTTTTACTTTGTCTGTTGTTGTTGAGGTCCATCTTTAGGCCATCATATCCAATAGGATAGAAGAGATTATTTCTTTTTTTTTTTTGTTTCAAAACAACTTTTATTTAAAACTTGTATATTTATCCCATCCTCTTCCCCATCTAACTCATCCCATGTCCCTCCCTACCCCTATTTTTTTTCATCAATTACACTTTATTTATTCTGCATCCCCCCATAAGCCTCTCCCTCCCCTCCCAATCCCACCCTCCCTCCTCCCTCTGCTTGCATGCCACTCCCCAAGAAGAGATTATTTCTATCTTCTGTATCTATTGAGGCCTGCTTTGTGACCAACCACATGGTCTATTTTGGAGAAGGTTCCATGAGGTGCTGAGAAGAAAGTAAATTCTTTTGTGTTTGGGTGTAAGGTTCTGTAGATGTCTGTTAGGTCCATTTGACTCATTTGACCTCATTCAGAGTCATTTTTTTTTGTTTAATTTCTGTTTTGTTGACCTGTCCATTGTTGAGAGTGGGGTGCTAAAGTCTCCCACTATTAATGTGTGAGAATCTATGAGTGGTTTCACTTTTTTTTTGAGAGAACAGGTCTTATTTATTCTGCCCTCATTGTCACGAAGATGTTATAATGTGTTTATATATTAATTAGTATCAGAAAAAATTTAAATAAAAATAAATTGAATTTATCACTGCAATTAGGTCTTTTTTTTTTCAATGCAGTTTATTCAGGAACCTTGAACAATCCTCGGACCCTGGGGAAAGCCAGCCCACAGCTTAAATAGCCTCTGGGTAGCCAACCCAGGCATGCCACGTGGGCAGTGCAGATAGGTCCACATACATGGAAGCAAGCCAGATCCTCAGCCTTAGCCAAATGTGGAATTGTTCGTGACAGAGAGCACTCACCATCGGGAAGGTGTAAGGCGGAAACCAGCTCCATCTTTAAGGCATAGCATTCCGCAGCTCTCTACAGTTCCCCCTTTTTGTTTTAGACGCATCAGGCAAGAGTAGAGGTCTGATCTCTGATATTAGAAATAAATTGGGACTTTGTACTGATGTTCATTTAGGTGTCATCCACCCAAAGAGCATCAGACCCGTCCAATACCTTTATCTCAGAGGCGGGACCTGGGGCATCAACCCACATGCAATCAGACATGCTCTTCTCTGGGTCCAAAGCAGCTGACCCTGAGTGCAGTGCTTAGCCTCGCATCCTGAGCGTATCATTTTAGCTTTTTATGGTATCCAACCATGCTTGGGGAGAATGTCCTGCTTCAATGGCTGTAAGGCCTGAATGATCATGGCTGCATCACACTGTTGTGAGACTCTAATCTTGCACATATACCACAGGCAAACCAAGGAGACCAACACCAGAAGGCCTGCTAATGCTCCCATGCCCGCCCATTCCTTCAGATGATTCATGGTTGCAGCAATCCATGATGATAATCTTGTGGCTAGTCCTGTGTCCGCTCTGGTAGAATTTACTGTGACAATGGTCACTCTCAGCTGCTCCATCGTAGTATCGAATTCTCCAGTCCAATTACCTAAAATATAGCTTGACAATTGTTTAGACAGATTTGCAGCACAGGAAAAATTTTCATGTTATATGCTAGTGACTCAAAGTCCAGCATATTTTCATTGACAGCCAAGTTGAGCGATTTGCCATAGGGTATCAATTTGCTCCTGCACGAGGTCAATCCTCTGATTGAACACCATCAAGCTTCCTTTTAGTTGAGCATTAACTCCTTTATGTACAACTAAAGCATGAGCTACATTGGCTAAATGATTATTCAGGGTCTGAGAAGTCTGCCCAGTATGACTCATGGCTAATGCCCTGGTGGTAGCTCCAACAGCCGCCAATGAGATGGTAGTAACAATGGTGGCTGTAGTTCCAAGATCCCTTTTCTGTCTGAAGAGAGTCATAGCGTGAGGGGCATCAATGGGCACAGGCACCCAGTGAGGCATGCGAGTAACCAGGGCATACCTAAATTCACTAGCATTCCAGCATTGGGCAAAAAAGCAAGTATCATTACCACAATTACTTGGCTCTATCTGGCTAATAATGAATAAAAATGGGGGATATAAACAAACAGGTGTGGGCTTATAGGAAATATTATGAGAAGCCTTAACCCCCTCGTTGGAACATCCTGCGTCAGTTCTAGAACTAGCAGTGGTGGTGTCTGAGGTCTGAGTAGGTTCAGGAGACCATTGCCCCCAGGGGTGAGAAGTGCTCCATGCCAATTGACTAACTCCATGTTTTCCTCCACTTTTGAAAGTCATTTAAGGTTCTTAAATTATTTTTTCCCTTTTTTTAAAATTTTTCATCAATTACACTTTATTCATTCTGCATCCCCCCATAAGCCCCTCCCTCCTCCCCTCCCAATCCCACCCACCCTCCTCCCTCTGCTTGCATGCCACTCCCCAAGTCCACTGATAGGGGAGGTTCTCCTCTTCTTTCTGATCTTAGTCTATCAGTTCACATCAAAAGTGGCTGCATTGTCCTCTACTATGGCCTGGTAAGGCTGCTCCCCCCAAGAGGGAGGTGATCAAAGAGCAGACCAATCAGATTATGTCAGAGGCAGTCCCTCTTCACATTACTATGTAACCCAATTGGACTCTGAACTGCCCTGGGCTACATCTGTGCAGGGGTTCTGGGTTATCTCCATGAATAGTCCTTGATTGGAGTATGAGTCTCTGGGAAGTTCCCTGTGTTCAAATTTTCTTGTTCTGTTGCTCTCCTTGTGGAGACCCTGTCCTCTCCAGCTCTTACTATTTCCCAGTTCTTACCTAAAATTCCGTTCACCTGCCCAACAGTTGCCCATCCGGCTCAGCATCTGCTTTGATAGTCTGAAGGGCAGAGGCTTTCAGAGGGCCTCTGTGGTAGGTTCCTAGGTTGTTTCCTGTTTTCTTCTTCTTCTGATGTCCATCCTCTTTGCCTTTCAGGATGGGGATTGGACATTTTTGTTAGGGTCCTCTCTCTTGCATAGTTTCTTTAGATGCACAGGTTTTAGTGGGTTTGTCCTATGTTGTATGTCTATATGAGTGAGTATATACCATGTGTGTCATTTTGCTTCCGGGACAACTCACTCAGGATGATCCTTTCCAGATCCCACCATTTACCTGCAAATTTCATGATTTCCTTATTTTTCATTGCTGAGTAATATTCCATTGTGTAGATGTACCACAATTTCTGCATCCATTCTTCAGTTGAGGGGCATCTGGGTTGTTTCCAGCTTCTGGCTATTACAAATAAAGCTGCTACATGGTTGAGCAAATGTCTTTTTTGTGTACTTGAGCCTCTTTTGGATATATGCCCAGTAGTGGTATGGCTGGATCTTGAGGAAGCGCTATTCCTAGTTGTCTGAGAAAGCGCCAGATTGATTTCCAGAGTGGTTGTACCAGTTTACATTCCCACCAGCAGTGCAGAAGGGTTCCCCTTTCTCCACAACCTCTCCAGCATGTGTTGTCACTTGAGTTTTTCATCTTGGCCATTCTAATGGGTGTAAGGTGAAATCTCAGGGTTGTTTTGATTTGCATTTCCCTAATGGCTAGTGATGTTGAGCATTTCTTTAAGTGCTTCTCTGCCATTCGGTATTCCTCTACAGAAAATTCTCTGTTTAGCTCTGTTCCCCATTTTTAAGTCGATTACTTGGTGTGCTGCTTTTCAGCTTCTTTAGTTCTTTATATATACTGGATATGAGTCCTCTGTCAGATAAAGGGTTGGTGAAGATTCTTTCCCAATCTGTAGGCGGTCACTTTGTTTTGATGACAGTGTCCTTTGCTTTACAGAAGCTTTTCAGTTTCATGAGGTCCCATTTATTGATTGTTGCTCTTAGAGCCTGTGCTGTTGGTGTTCTGTTCAGGAAGTTTTCTCCTGTACCAATGAGTTCTAGGGTATTTCCCACTTTTTTTTCAAGCCAATTTAATGTGTCTGGTTTTATGTTGAGGTCTTTGATCCACTTGGACTTCAGTTTTGTGCAGAGTGATAAGTATGGATCTATTTTCATTTTTCTACGCGTAGACATTCAGTTGGACCAGCACCATTTTTTGAAGATGCTATCTTTTCTCCATTGTATGGTTTTGGTGTCTTTGTCAAAGATCAGGTGTCCATAAGTGTGTGGGTATATTTCTGGGTCCTCTGTTCGGTTCCATTGATCCACCATTCTGTTTCTATGCCAGTGCCATGCAGTTTTTAAAACTGTTGCTCTATAGTACAACTTAAGATCAGGGATGGAGATACCTCCAGAAGACCTTTTATTGTAGAGGATTGTTTTAGCAATTCTGGGTTTCTTGTTATTCCATATGAAGTTGAGAATTTTCCTTTCCAGGTCTGTAAAGAATTGTGTTAGTAATTTGATGGGCATTGCATTGAATCTGTAGATTGCATTTGGTAAGATGGCCATTTTTACTATGTTAATCTTGCCAAGCCATGAGCATGGGAGATCTTTCCATCTTCTCATATCTTCTTCTAATTCTTTCTTCAGAGATTTGAAATTTTTTTCATACAAGTCTTTGACTTCCTTGGTTAGGGTTACTCCGAGGTACCTTATGTCATTTGTGGCTATTGTGAAGGATGTTATTTCCCTAATTTCTTTCTCAGCCCTTTTGTCTTTTGTATACAGGAGGGATACTGATTTTTTTGAGTTAATTTTGTATCCAGCCACTTTGCTGAACATGTTTATCAGCTGTAGGAGTTCCCTGGTAGAGTTTTTGGGGTCACTCACATATACGATCATATCATCTGCAAATAGTGATAATTTGACTTCTTCCTTTCCCATTTGTATCCCCTTGATCTCCTTCAACTGTCTTATTGCTCTAGCAAGGACTTCCAGCACTATGTTGAAGAGATATGGAGAGAGTGGGCAGCCTTGTCTTGTCCCTGATTTCAGTGGGATTGCTTTCAGTTTCTCTCTGTTCAGTTTGATGTTGGCTATAGGCTTGCTGTATATCGCCTTTACTATGTTTAGATATGTGCCTTATATCACTGATCTCTCCAATACTTTGAACATGAATGGATGTTGGATTTTGTCAAATGCTTGTTCAGCATCTAGGGAGATTATCATGTGTTTTTTTTCTTTCAGTTTGTTAATATGGTGGATCACATTGATGGATTTCCGTATATTGAACCACCCCTGCATACCTGGGATGAAGCCTACTTGGTCAGAGTGGATAATATCTTTGATGTGTTCTTGGATTCGGTTTGCAAGTATTTTATTAAGTATTTTTGCATCAATGTTCATAAGGGAGATTGGCCGGAAATTCTCTTTCTTTGTTGAGTCTTTGTGAGGTTTAGGTACCAAGGTGACTGTGGCTTCATAGAATGAATTTGGTAATATTCCTTCTGTTTCTATTTTGTGGAATAGTTTGAAGAGAATTGGTGTTAGCTCTTCTTTGAAGTTCTGGTAGAATTCTATGCTGAAGCCATCTGGTCCTGGGCTTTTTTAGGATGGGAGACTTTTGATGACCGCTTCTATTTCTTTGGGGGATATAGGACTATTTATTTGATTTACCTGGTCCTGATTCAGCTTTGGTAAGTCAAATCGATCAAGAAAATTGTCCATTTCAATTAAATTTTCAAATTTTGTGGCATATAGACTTTTGAAGTAAGTCCTATTGATTGTTTGGATTTCCTCAGTGTCTGCAATTATATCCCCCTTTTCATTTCTGATTTTGTTGATTTCGGTGGTGTCTCTCTGCCTTTTAGTTAGCCTGGCTAAGGGTTTGTCGATCTTGTTGATTTTCTCAAAGAACCAGCTCTTGGTTTCATTGATTCTTTGAACTGTTTTATTTGTTTCCAATTGATTGATTTCAGCCCTGAGTTTGATTCTTTCCAGCTGTCTACTCCTTCTTGGTGTGTCTACTTCTTCTTTTTCTAGGGTTTTTAAGTGAGCCATTAGGGTACTTGAATGAGCTGTTTCGAATTTCTTCTTGAAGGCACTTAGTGCTATGAACTTTCCTCTTAGCACTGCTTTCATTGTGTCCCACAAGTTCGGGTATGTTGTGTCTTCATTTTCATTGATTTCTAGAAAGACTTTAATTTCTTTCTTTATTTCTTCCCTGACCCAGCTCTCATTTAGTAACAAGTTGTTCAGTTTCCATGTGTGTATAGGCTTTTTGTTATTTCTGTTATTGTTGAGGTCCAGCTTTGTTCCATGGTGATCAGACAAGATACATGGGATTATTTCAATCTTCTTGTATCTGTTGAGGCTTGCTTTGTGACCCACTATGTGATCTATTTTGGAGAAGGTTCCATGAGGTGCTGAGAAGAAGGTAAATTCTTTTGTGTTTGGGTGTAAAGTTCTGTAAATGTCTGTTAGGTCCATTTGATTCATGACCTCTGTCAGAGACAATGTTTCTTTGTTTAATTTCTGTTTTGTTGACCTGTCCTTTATTGAGAGTGGGGTGTTGAAGTCTCCCACTTTTAATGTGTGGGGATCTATATGTGCTTTAAATTTTATCAATGTTTCTTTAACAAATGTGGGTGCTCTTGTATTTGAGGCATAGATGTTCAGGCTTGTGATGTCTTCCTGATGGAATTTTCCTTTGATGAGTATGAAGTGTCCTTCCCCATCTCTTTTTATTAATTTTGGTTGAAAGTCTATTTTATCAGATATTAGAATGGTTACTCCTGCTTGCTTCTTGGGTTTGCTTGGAAAGTTGTCTTCCAACCCTTTACCCTCAGGTAATGTCTATCTTTGTGACTTAGGTGTGTTTCTTGTATGCAACAGATTGCTGGGTTTTGTTTACGTTATGCTTACCTCTGTAGTTCCTGTTTTCTTCCCTAGATTCTTCCTCTCCATTATTTCCTCCATTTGTGTTTTCTTTAATTTTTCCAATTCTATCTTCAGGTCTTGAGTTATTTTGTTTACTTCCTTCACCTGTCTGATTGTACTTTCCTGTTTTTCTTTTAGTTCCTTCAACTTTGTTTCTTTTATTTCATTCAGTGCTTTAAGAATTTCCTTTCTAAAGGCCACAAACTGGCTGCAGCTTCCTCTTTCTTTATGGATAACAATATTCTGTTTGAGTTTATCTTCCTCTATGTCTTTACGTATCCTATTTGTTTCCTTTGTTATCATCTTCATGAGCAAAGTTGTTAGGTCATCTTCTTGGATTTCAGTTATGCTGGGGTGTCCAGGGCTTCTTGTCCCTGGGTAACTGGGTTCTGGAGATGCCATATTGCTCTGTCTTTTGTTGCTTGAGCTTTTATGCTGGCCTCTACCCATTGTGCTATCTTAGGTGTTTGGGGATATTTTCTGGTGGTTCCTGGGGATCCTGTGCTGGAGAGAATCCCCTTTGCAGAAAGCTGGTTTTTCCTGAAGGATGTCTTCTCAGCTTTTTGGGTATAGTCCCTGGATGGCTTGTGTTTTTTCAGGAGTTGCTCACCTCAGGGACATAGACCTCAGTGGTAACTGTGGTCTTTGTTAGTCGAGAGGGTTCTCCTCCCACCCAGGGAAGTCCTGAGGGCAGCTGCCCTGTTTCTGGGTTTCTTGTTGTAAATTTAATGATCAGCTGCTGTGACCCAGTTGGACATCAGGTGCGCATCAACTGTTTGTGCCTGTGTCTGGAGCACAGCTGAGTGCTGGCGCCTCGGTCCCACTAGTCTGCTAGACTTTTTCTAGGGAAGGATTGGGTGATTTAGGTCAGTACAGTTTCCTTCCTTCCCTGTGGATTCTCTGGAGACACGGACTCCCAGTGTCTTTTTTTGCCCTGGTGCACACTGCTCAGTGTTTGCCAGCTGGCTGGCCGCAGAAACTGCCTGTGCCTGGAGCACAGCTGTGTGATGGTGGCTCAGTCTCTGCCAGCTGTCTAGTGCGCAGAAACTGCCTGTGTCTGCCTTTGTGGCCTTTGGGAACCTGGGTGCCTCCCTAAGCTGGGTAATTTTCCGGGGACCTTTTCAGGTTGGGGGTGTCGGCTGAGTGCTCTGAGATCAGACCAGCCATTTCCCTCCCTGTGTGTTTGCATGGGACAGTGAAACTCATTCGCTGATGCCCTGGTGCCCACAGTTCTATCTCAGGCAGCGAGTCAGGCGCGCAGGCAGGCAGGGCTCAGTGCGGGAACCTGGGTCCCCGGCTCTGGCTCCGGGCTGGCTCCTGGGGTGCCCGTGGACCCTGAGTCTTTTCCAGGGGATGTCTGGGTGACCTAAGGCCGGTTCCAGTCGTTTCCTGTACCCTGGGGTTATCTCTCGACTGAAAATTACAGTCTCTGATAGTGTGGTGCGCATGGTTCAGTCTGGAACAGTGACCAGAGATACTGGCTTGTGGCTCTGGGCTGGGTCTGGGGCTGGCGGCTGGCAGCCAAGCATCTGGTGGAACCAGGATCTCTTCTGCGGTTTAGCTGGGTGAGTTAAAAGCTGATTGAATCCCCCACCGTGGGGGATCCTCTCACCTGGGAAACACAATGACTGTGTTTTATGGCCGAGAGTTCTGATTGCTGGTCACTGTGCTGATCCTGCTGCTGCTGCTCAGAATGAGAGTCCTCCAGGTGCCGCCATCTTGCCCCTCCTTCTGGTTTCACTTTTATTAAAGTTTCTTTTACAAATGTGGGTGCTCTTGTATTTGGGGCATAGATGTTCAGAATTGTGATGTCTTCTTGGTGTAATTTTCCTTTGATGACTATGAAACGACCTTCCCCATATCTTTTGATTAATTTTGATTGAAAATCTCTTTTATTAGATATTAGTATGGCTACTCCTGCTTTTTTCTTGGGTCCATTTGCTTGGAAAACTGTCTTCCAGGCCTTTACTCTCAGGTCATGGCTATCTTTGTGACTTAGGTGTGTTTCCTATATGCAACAGATTGTTGCATTTTGTTTACATATCCATTCTGTTAGTCTGTGTCTTTTTATTGGAGAGTTGAGTCCATTGATGTTGATGGAGATTATTGACCAGTGACTGTTAGATGCTTTGATTTTGCTGTTGATTGTGGTAGTGTGTTTGTGTGCTTGGTTATTTTTTCTTTCATTTTTTAAGTTTTTCTTTTATAAGTGAAACATATATTCATGGCTTTAAAAGTCAAAGTTGATGATTCATGGCTGCAGCAATCCATGTTGATAATCCTGTGGCTAGTCCTGCGTCCACTTCGGTAGAATTTACTGTGACAATGGCCACTCTCAGCTGCTCCATCGTAGTATCGAATTCTCCAGTCCAATTACCTAAAATATAGCTCGACAATTGTTTAGACAGATTTGCAGCACAGGAAAAATTCTCATGTTGTATGCTAGTGACACAAAGTCCAGCATACTTTCATTGACAGCCAGGTTGAGCGATTTGCCATAGGGTATCAATTTGCTCCTGCAAGAGGTCAATCCTCTGATTGAACACCATCAAGCTTCCTTTTAGTTGAGCATTAATTCCTTTATGTACAACTAAGGCATGAGCTACATTGGCTAAATGATTATTCAGGGTCTGAGCAGTCTGCCCAGTATGACTCATGGCTAATGCCCTGGTGGTAGCTCCAACAGCCATCAATGAGATGGTAGTAACAATGGTGGCTGTAGTTCCAAGATCCCTTTTCTGTCTGAAGAGAGTCATAGCGTGAAGGAATGGGCGGGCATGGGAGTGTTAGCAGGCCTTCTGGTGTTGGTCTCCTTGGTTTGCCTGTGGTATATATGCAAGATTAGAGTCTCACAACAGTGTGATGCAGCCATGATCATTCAGGCCATTACAGCCATTGAAGCAGGACATTCTCCCCAAGCATGGTTGGATACCATAAAAAGCTAAAATGATATGCTCAGGATGTGAGGCTAAGCACTGCACTCAGGGTCAGCTGCTTTGGACCCAGAGAAGAGCATGTCTGATTGCATGCGGGTTGATGCCCCAGGTCCTGCCTCTGAGAAAAAGGTATCGGACGGGTCTGATGCTCTTTGAGTGGATGACACCTAAATGAACATCTGTACAAAGTCCCAATTTATTTCTAATATCAGAGATCAGAGCTCTACTCTTGCCTGATGCGTCTAAAACAAAAAGGGGGAACTGTAGAGAGCTGCGGAATGCTATGCCTTAAAGATGGAGCTTGTTTCCGCCTTCCACCTTCCCGATGGTGAGTGCTCTCTGTCACGAACAACTCCACATTTGGCTAAGGCCGAGGATCTGGCTTGCTTCCATGTATGTGGACCTATCTGCATTGCCCCCGTGGCACGCCTGGGTTGGCTACCCAGAGGCTATTTAAGCTGTGGGCTGGCTTTCCCCGGGGTCCGAGGATTGTTCAATGTTCCTGAATATACTGCATTGAAAAAAAAAAGTCAAAGTTACTGAATATTTCTAAATAAATTATCAACTATCTTCTTCTTCTCTGTCTTTAAAAGTAACTAGTGTCAAATTTTCAGCTTTCTGCTACACACACACACATACACAGAGAGAGAGCGTATTGTATTTTACCCAAAATGTTGTTACTGTGATTCTGAGCTAAGTTTAATGTTTTATGAACCTGCTCTACAAAATAGGAGTTGATGTTTATAAATGTGCCTGACACAAATTTTACTTTTAGTTTTGCTGTAGTGTGGTTATTTATTTCCTGTGTTTTTCTGAATGTAATTAGCTTTCCTGGGTTGTATTTCTCATTCTAATGTCTCTGTAACACTGGATTTGTGGGTAGGTATTGTTTCGATTTGTTTTTGTTGTTGTTTTCTCCATCTATGATGACTGACAGTTTTGCTGGGCATAGTAGCCTGAGCTGACATCTGTGTTCTCTTAAGGTCTGCACAATATCCTTCCATGCCCTACTAGCTTTCATAGTCTCTGTTGAGAAGTCAGGTGTAATTCTGATCGGTTTGCCATTATGTGTTACTTGGCCTTTTTCCCTTTCAGCTTTTAGTATTTTTTTCTTTTTTCTATATACTTACTGTTTTGATTATTATGTGGAGGTAGGATTTTCTTTTACTGTCTAATTTATTATGTGTTCTGTAGGTTTCCTGTATTCTTATAGGCTTCTCCTTTAAATTGGGGAAATTTTCTTCTATGATTTTGTTAAAAATATTTTCTGGTCCCTAGTAAGGCTAACAGGGACTGTCTCTGACATGAACTCAGTGGCTGGCTCTTTGACCTCTCCCCTCTCCCGGAGGGAAGAACAGCCTTGCTAGGCCACAGAGGAGTACACTGTAGCCAGCCCTGATGTTACCTGATAACTTAGGGTCAGATGGAAGGAGAGGAGGACCTTACCTCTCAGTGGACTTACAAAGGGGCAGGGAGGAGATGAGGGAGGGAAAGTGGGATTGGGAGGGACTGAAGGAGAGGTCTATAGCTGGGATACAAAGTAAATAAACTATAATTAATATTAAAAATAAAAAATTAATTAAAAATAAATTTAAAAGTGTGCAAGCAAAAAAAAAAACCTTTTTTTCTGGGCCTTGGAGGACTGAATTACCTTTTCCCTCTATTCCTATTATTCTGAGGTTTTGTCTTTTCAGGCTATCTTGGATCTCTTGGATGGCCTGTGTCAGGAATTTTTAGATTTCACATTTTGTTTGATGGATACATCGATTTCTTCCATTGTATCTTCCACTCCTGAGATTCTTCCATCTCTTATAGTCTATTGGTTATGCTTACCCACATAGTTCCTGTTTTCTTCCCTAAGTTCTTCTTCTCCATGATTTCCTCTATTTGTTTTTTCTTTAATTTTTCCTATTCTATCTTCAGATCTTGAACCATTTATTGATTTCCTTCATCTGTCTGTGTTTTCCTGTTTTTCCTTCAATTCCTTCAGCTGTTTGAACATTCCTGTTTCTTTTATTTTATTCAGTGATTTAATTATTTCCTCTCTAAAGGCCACAAACTTTGGCTGCATCTTCCTGTATTTCTTTATGGATGGCCATAATCTGTTTGACTTTATATTCCTCTATTTATTTACTCATTTTATTTGTTTCCTCTATTATCCTCTTCAAAAGCATAGATGTAAGGTCATCTTCTTAAATTTAATTAACGTTAGGTTGTCCAGCATAAATTATCTCATGTGTGTACCTAGTTCTAAAATGGGTAGAATTCAATGTTTAAAAAGTATTTAATGGAGTAAAGGAATAGGTATTTTCACTCTCCAGTGGTGTACAAACAGCAATTTGAAAAATTTTTGTTCAAATCCCAGGCTTAATACTCTGTTTTTACATTACACAGATCTTATATTTCAGCTTTCTCACAATATGGAAAAAGTCCCTCCATATTGTGAGAAACTTAGGGTCATATTGAGTCCCTCCTCAAACTGAAAGTCACTAGTTTTAAATTTTTGATTCAGGCCTGTTATTTTTGTTAATGTCTGTATGCCCAGAACAATGGAGGCTAATGTGGGAGGATTGCTTCACAGCAAATTATAGTGAACTTACAAACATACACACACCACCACCACCACCACCACTACCAGGAACAAAACAACAACAACCAACAACAAACAAGCAAATATCCTCTTGAGAATTCTCAAAATGATGATTGTTCTTTTTGTAAGTCAAATGAAGTTGTAATTTTTTGAGAATTTCATGCAATGTATTTAATCATGGTTGCCACCTCAACACCTCTTAGAACCTCTCACACCACTCTACTCACACAACTTTGCTGTCCATTAAAATGAAATCCAACAACGTCAAGTCTATTTTGTGTTGCCCGAATATGGAATATGTCATTGAGAGCTGTTGACCTACACCAGATCACAACCTTAAAGAAAACTGACATACTGTCTCCCATCAGCTGCCAACTACCAATATCCCTTCAGCTAGGGTATCCCTACCTCCTACTACTTTCATGTTGGGATTTTATTTGTCTTGATAATTTTTCTTTTATTATTTTTAACATTAGTTACAGTTTGTTAACTTTGTATCCCTGCTGTATCCCGCTCCCTTTTTCCCCTCCCAATCCCACACTCTCTCCCTCATCTCCTCCCTGTCCCTTTCCAAGTCCACTTCATCGGATCCTGGTTTATCAGGTATCTTCAGGACTGGTTGCAAAGCTGTGGCCTAGCAAGGCTGCTCCTCCCATGGGGTATGGGGAGGTCAAAGAGCCTGCCACTGAGTTCATATCAGAAACAGTCCCTGTTTCCCTTATTAGGGTACCCACTTGGATACTGAGCTACCATGGGCTACATCAGAGCAGGGGTTCTATGTTATATCCATACATGGTCCTTGGTTGAAGAAACAATCTCATAAAAGACCCCTTTGCCCAGATATATTTGGTCCTTGTGGAGCTCCTGTCCTCTCGAGGTCATATTAACTCCTCCTTCTTTCTTACGATTCCCTGCACTCTGCCAAAGGTTTGGTTATAAGTCCCAACACAATTCTTTATAGACCTTGAGAGAAAAATTATCAACTTCATATGGAGAAACAAAAAACCCAGAATTTCCAAAACAATACCGTACAACAACAGATCATCTGGAGGCATCTCCATTCCTGATCTCAAGCTGTACTACAGAGCAATAGTAGTAAAAACCACATGGTACTGGCATAGAGACAGAATAGTGGATCAATGGAACTGAATAGAAGACCAAGAAATAAACCCACATACCTATGGATACTTGATTTTTGACAAAGAAGCCAAAGCCATTCAATGGAAAAAAGACAGCATCTTCAACAAATGGTGCTAGTCCAACTGGATGTCTACATGCAGAAAAATGCAAATGGGTCCATACTTATCACCCTGTACAAAACTTAAGTCCAAGTGGATCAAAGACCTCAACATAAAACCAGATACACTAAATCACTTAGAAGAAAAGGTGAGGAAGAACCTGGAACTCATTGGCACAGGAGACAACTTCCTGAACAGAACACCAACAGCACAGCCTCTAAGAGCAACAATCAATAAATGGGACCTCATGAAATTGAAAAGCTTCTGTAAGGCAAAGGACATAGTAAAGAGCTTAAGATAGCCTGAATATAACTCCATTTTGAAATAAAGATGTTGACTGGGAACTGAATTCAGGCACCAGGAAATATCACAGAATGTACACCTGGCAGAAAACAAAGTTAACTCTCCTAGCAACAGCCTCCAGGAAATATAACAGAATAAATGCTTCATAGAAAATAGAGACAAACTCCCTGGCAATAATCAATGGGAATTGGTTGAGAATCGGGTGGGAAAATTCTCCCCAATGTTTCAGATATGGTTTAGAAAAATAGCCATTGTGATTATATGCCTTAGCCATTGTGATTATGTCACCCCGCCCTGCTAAACTTCACTCAATTCTGTAACACCAAGCCCTGTGCCCCCCTGCTTGCTGCCATGGAAACCCCCGGCTCACCGACTTTCCCTTTAAAAATCCTGTTCACTCAGAGCTCGGGGTCCCACTTCTCTACTGCTGCGCCAGTGAGACTTGGGTCCCGAGTTCGATCGCTCTCATAATAAAGCTCTCTTGCAATTGCATCGAGTCATCTCCTGGTGGTCTCTGAGGGTCCCGTGAACCTAACATAACAATAGTCATCAGAACAAAACGACAGCCTACCGACTGGGAAAGGATCTTCACCAACCCTATATCTGACAGACGGTTGATATCCAGAATATACAAAGAACTAAAGATGTCTTGATATTTTTTAAACTGTCACAACTGATGCAATTTCATATATACTTCTGTTATGTTGTGTCGGGACAACAGTTTTTCTATATTCATCCATCACTTCTGGCTCTTTCAATCTTTCCATACACTTTTTTCAGTGGTCTCTCATCTTTGTGGGAACGGGTTTGATGTAGACATCCTGTTAGGGCTCAGCACTCTTGCTGTCTGTTATCTTATTCTTTACAAACTGAACATTTGTAGGTATGTGTGTAAATTGTCATCCACTAACAACAAGCGTCTCTAAGAATTGAAAGAGGAGAAAATGAGAATTTAAAGATGCAGTTATCTTGGGTATAGCAATAAGTCATTTGAGTCATTTCAATATTATGCCCACTTAACATTATAATAAGAGACTTTTCCATAGGCTCTATGGCCTATCAAATCACTCTTTCTTTCCATTGCTAACACTGTGAGGTATAGGCTCTTAAATACAACCAGAGAGTCATTGGTTACTTGAATAGCTTTTATGCCCTTATTGCAACAGTGGATATATCTTGTTCAGGTCTGTAATTATTGACTCTTTCGTGGATCACAGTTTGGTGAGGCTGGTGCTTACCTTTGTCCTCAGACCTTACTTCACACCTTCCAGCACTATGAGAGCTAGCCAGTACAGATGAGCAATTCTGAGATTCATGAGATAGAGAAGGACTATAACAGGAACCAAACTAAGGAAATTGTATATTGTTTAAGAATCTGGCTTCATTTGTCTCTGACCTGGGAAAATATGCTCTTATAATATTCATTTATAAATAAAAAATATTTTATTAGTGAACAATCTTTCCAAATTTCCTTACATATTAAATGAAAAATCCATTAGACAGAAAGCATTTTAACTAAGTTCTGAAAAGAAACACTATATTATATCCATTATAAGATAGTCTAATCTTTCTGAAAATCATGGTATATAAAATTATTATCAAATAAAACCTTCTCTAAATTGACAAAATACAAGATGACCATAAAAAGCACTGTACATTTTGGAACATATGGAAAGGTAAACAAAGTTGTTTCTCTGAATCTCATGTGGCCAGACACTTTACAAATCCAGGGAGAATTAAGAATTACTCTCAAAGAGTCATTGTGTCTCATGGAGCCTTCTTTAAATTCCATAAGTAATGAGGGGGAAATTTTGGATCCTTCATTATGTTTTGCTCAGCAACCATGATGAACATTGCAACCAGGAAGCAGTGGTAACATCGTCCACTCTCACTGTCAGAGCTGATCTCTTGCTTTCTCCTAGCTGTGGAAGGAAGAGCTGGAAAGAAGCAGAGAATCTTGATTACCACTGAAAGAAATGGGTAGCTAGCTTCAGATTTTTTACAGAAGGGATATGTGGTGAGGAAAAGTAAGATATCATTCACCTTTATGAAATATTTTTTTTTAATTTTTGATAAAGTGATTTAACATGTGTGTATTGTGTGCACCCTACTGCACTTAGAAAAATGTTTGTCTTTCATCTAACAACTCTTTATTCTTGAAGGAGTTCTATAAATCCTGATACTCAGATTACTTATCTTACTAGAAATTTTATTACCAAAATTTGGTGTTTTTTAAATTTAATAAAATGTTGTGTGAGCAGACCAGAGACTAGCACTTCATAATAATTGTTCAAGAGCCCATGGGGCTCAAATAACTGCTGTTATAGCATAAATCCTTCCATCTATTTATGCCTACAGAAAAGTCTTTTTCAATAAATTTTAAGCATTCTTTGTTTCAGGGTTAGTGAAATTAAAATATTTTTAAATTTTCATTTTCATAATAAAATCAAAATTTTAGAAATCGAGCAAATATATTTTTCTATTATCTCTCTGATAGTACTTTGATTATCTCAAAATACGCTCATGAAGCTTGCATTGGAAGGCAGAATGCTTTGAGGTTGTACAAAGAATAATAATATAAGAACATGATAAATGGAAGCATCTCCGTACCTTAAATGTCTATAGAAATCTAATATAAAATATTCTAGTTCTACAAACACACACTAGTACATATGACACAGAAGGAATATAATGTAAGAAAGTTTGACTCAACTCAACATAGTAAAGTCTATGTAATTTAAGTCTATTTAATCATGTACACTTAGATTCCTGCATGCTTAGTGATCTTCGTCTGAACTCCTACGGAAACTAAGTGGATGAAACTGATTGCTGTAGTGGGTGGATTCTGGCTTGTTCTCTCTCTTAAAATAAGCAGTTACACAAGTTTATACTCCCAGAACTGTGCGGCAGAGGTAGAAAGATCATAAATTCATAGTCATCCCAGGCTACATGGTAAGTTTGTGTGCATCCTCGGTTACATCAGTCCTTTCTTTTTTTTTTTTTTTTCTTTTTTTAATTTTAATTTTTTTTTGTTTTTTTTTTATCAGTTACATTTTATTAACTCTGTATCCCAGCCGTGTCCCGATCCCTCATTCCCTCCCAGTCCCGCCCTCCCTCCCTCATCTCCACCATGCCCCTTTCCAAGTCCACTGATAGGGGGGACCTCCTCCCCATTCATCTGATTCTGTTTTATCAGGTATCTTCAGGACTGGCTGCAAAGCCCTCCTCTGTGGCCTAACAGGATTGCTCCTCCCTTCGGGGATGGGGAGACCAAAGAGCCAGTCATTGAGTTCCTGTTAGAAATAGTCCTTGTTCCCCTCACTTTGGGAAACCAATTGGTTACTGAGCTACCACAGGCTACATCTGAGTGGAGGTTCTAGGTTATTTCCATACATGGTCCTTGGTTGAATGTCAGTCTCAGAAAAGACCCTGTGCCCAGATATATTTGGTCCTTGTGGAGCTCCTATCCTTTCCCCATCAGACTAACTCCCCTTCTTTCTTATGATTCCCTGTACTCTGCCAAAGGTTTGGTCATGAGTCTTTGCTTTGAAAACACTGCTAGTTAGAGTCTTTCAGATGCGCTCAGTAGACTCCTGTCATACGTTCAATGCACATCCCATCTGTCTTTCTAAATGAGGATTTATCATCTTACCCCATGTCCGCTCAATTGATTATCTTTTTTAGATGTATAGATTTCATTATGTTTATCATATCTTATAGGTCTATATAAGTGAGTATATTCCATGTTTGTCTTACAATGGAATACTACTCAGCAATCAAAAAGGAGGAAATCATGAAATTTGCAGGCTAGAAAAGATCATTCTGAGTGAAACATCAGTCCTTTCTACTACTATTGAAATTAAAGTCCACTTTTGTTGAGCTTTGGTCAGTTGGTTTATGGCACATGGCTATAACAATTCAAATTGGTTAGTTAAACCGAATTTACAGAGTATTTTTTTCATTTTGGAATTTCATACATATGTACAAGGCACTGTAATCATATTCTAGCTCTTCCAACAGTGGTGAGTAAACATCTATTTAATTGCAAAGCAATATTTTATTTAGCCCAGTTTTGGATTAAATAACACAGAACAGAGGGTTCAGGTTACTGTATCTCACATAGATTTTTTTATACTGTCACTGTACTGTACTCTATCATTTGTCAAGATAATGAAGGGAAAGGAAAACTATTTTAAATGTATTTATTTTTTTATTACAAATTAATCACTTTGTATCCTGGCTGCAGTAGTCCCCCCTCCCTCATCTCCTTCCAGTCCCACTCTCCCTCCCTCTTCTCTCCCTATGCCCCTCCCCTAGTCCACTGATAAGGGAGGTCCTCCTTCCCTTCTATCTGACCCTAAGCTATCAGGTCTCATGAGGACTGGCTGCACTATCTTCCTCTGTTGCTTGGCAAGGCTGTGCCCACAGAGGGTGGTGATCAAAGAACCTGCCATTGAGTTCATATCAGAGACAGCCTCTGCTCTCCTTACTAGGGAACCCACATGAAGACCGAGCTAGCCATGGGTTAGGCATCAGAGCAGAGGTTCTAGGTCGTCTCAATGCATGGTCCTTGATTGCTGTATTGGTCTCTGCATGGCCCCCTGGGCCCTTTTTGTTGGCTCTATTGGTCTCCTTGTGGAGCTCCTGTCCCCTACAGGTCTTTCTATCTCCCCCTTTTTCCATAATATTCCTTACACTCAAAGTTTGGCTCTGAGTCTCAGCATCTGCTTCAATACCCCAGTCAGTAGAATCTTTCAGATGCCCTCTGTGGTAGGCTCCTGTCTTGTTCCCTGTGTTCTCCTGCTTCCAGTGTCTATACCATTTGCCCTTCTGAAGGAACATCTTCTCTAGGGTCCCTGGTTGTTTAGCTTGTTTAGTATGTTTATCCTATTTCTGTCTAATGTCCACTCATAAGTGAATATATACGATGTTGGTCTTTCTGCTTCGGGGTTACCTCACTCAGGATGATCTTATCTAGTTCCGTCCAGTTGCCTCCAAATTTCATGATTTCCTTGTTTTTAATAGCTGAGGAGAGAAATGTTTGTCTTATCCAAATAGAGAATTCTGTTATATTTGGATACAAAACAAAGAAAGAATGTCATGAATGAAATGGACCTAACAGACATTTACAGAACCTTACACCCAAACACAAAAGAAGTTACCTTCTTCTCAACACCTCAGGAACCTTCTTCAAAATAGACAATATGGTTGGTCACAAAGCAAGCCTCAACAGATACAAAAAGATCGAAATAATCCCTTATATCCTATCTGATCACCATGGAATAAAGCTGAATCTCAACAACAACAGGAAAAGCAAAAAGGCTACATACACACATGGAAATTGAACAACTTGCTACTAAATGACAGCTGGGTCAGAGAAGAAATAAAGAAAGAAATTAAAGTCTTCCTAGAATTCAATGAAAATGAAGGCACAACATACCCCAAATTGTGGAACTCCGTGAAAGCAGTGCTAAGAGGAAAGCTCATAACACTAAGTGCCTTCAAGAAGAAATTCGAGAAAGCTCAATCAAGCAACTTAATTGCTCGCTTAAAAACCCTAGAAAAAGAAGAAGCAGACACACCAAAAAGGAGTATATGGCTGGAAATAATCAAACTCAGGGCTGAAATCAATAAATTAGAAATAAATAAAAAATTCAAAGAATCAATGAAACCAAGAGCTGGTTCTTTGAGAAAATCAACAAGATAGACAAACCCTTAGCCAAGCTAACTAAAAGGCAGAGAGACACCATCCAAATCAACAAAATCAGAAATGAAAAGAGGAACATAACTACAGACACTGAGGAAATTCAAACAATCATTAGGACTTACTTCAAAAGTCTGTATGCCACAAAAATTGAAAATCTAAATTTAATGGACAATTTTCTTGATCGATTCCACTTACCAAAGTTTTTTAAATTTATTTTTCAAAATAAAATATAATTACACCTCTCTGATAACTAAGGACACTGAACATTTCTTTAAGTGTTTCTCTGCCATTTGGTATTTCTATTGAGAATTCTCTATTTAGCTCTGCACCCCATTTTTTAACTGGATTACTTAGTTTGTTGGTACTTAACTTCCTAAGTTCTTTATATATTCTGTATATTAGCCCTCTGTCAGATATAAGGTTGGTCAAGGCCCCTTCCCAATCTGTAGGTAGTTGTTTTATTCTGATGATAGTGTCCTTTGCTTTAAGAAGCTTTCCAGTTTCATGATGTCCCATTTATTGATTGTTGATCTCAGAGCCTGTGCTGTTAGTGTTCTGTTCAGGAAGTTGTCTTCTGCGCCAATGAGTTCAAGGCTCTTCCCCAATTTTGTTCTAACAGGTTTAATGTGTCTGGTTTTATCTTGAGGTCTTTGATCCACTTAGACTTTAGTTTTGTGTAGGGTGGCAAACATGGATCTATTTGCATTTTTCTATATGTAGACATCCAATTAGACCAGCACTATTTTTGAATATGCTATCTTTTTTCCATTGTGTGGTTTTGGCTTCTTTATCAAAAATCAAGTATTCATAGGTGTGTGGGTTTGTTTCTGGGTATTCTATTTGATTCTATTGATCCACCATTCTGTTTCTATGCCAGTAACATGCAGTTTTTATTACTATTGCTCTGTAGTACAGCTTGAGATCAAGGGTGGAAATATCTCCAGAAAAATATGTTATTGTACAGGATTGTTTTAGCAATTCTGGGTTTTTTGTTTTTCCATATGAAATTGAGAATTGTTCTTTCAGGTTCTGTAAAGAATTGTGTTGATATTTTGATGGTGATTGCATTGAATCTGCAGATTGCTTTTGGTAGATGGACATTTTCACTGTTAATCCTACTGATCCATGAGCATGGGAGATCTTTTCATCTTCTGCTATATTCTCAACTTTAGTTCTTTAGAGACTTGAAGTTTTTGTTCATACAGGTCTTTTACATGCCTGGTTAGAGTCACACCAAGGTATTTTATGTTATTTGAGGCTATTGCAAAGGCTCTTGTTTCCCTAATTTCTTTCCCAGCCCTTTGTCTTTTGTGTACAGGAGGGCTACTGACTTTTTTGCTGAATGCGTTTATCAGTTGTAGGAGATCTTTGGTAAAATTTTTGGCGTCACTCATGCATACTATCATATCATCTGTAAATAGTGATACTTTGACTTCTTCCTTTCTGACTTGTATCCCCTTGATCTCACTTAATTGTCTTATTGCTCTAACTAGGACTTTAAGTACTATATTGAACAGAAATGGACAGAGTGGACATTGAAGCTATCATATCTTGTAGCTATGAAATGTAGTATTTTAGTATTTTGCCTTGTGCATCATTATGGAGAACAGTACCTATCAGTTTTGGCTATGAAAATCAAGAATTTATCTAAAATGAAATTCTCTTGTGAATGTCATTGCTTAAGGCCATTTAGGATATTTATTCTTAGCTCGTAGAATCTCTGCCCCCTCAACCAGATGTCACCTTCAAAAAGGGCTTGTTCCCACTACAAACTAACCTTATTAGAGATTCAGTGTACTAAAGGCATTTCTGTATTCCAGCCAGATCATATTGTAATGCAGGGCATGTCTGAATTCTGGTCAGATCATGTAGACCTAGGAGGTCGTTGGGTACAAATTCTTGTCAGAGCAGCCATGTTGCTGGATTAAAGTTTCTTTACATGAACTTATGAAATACAAAAAATTACTTTATGAATGAGCACAAAGAAAAAACATTTAGCAACTGTACTTATGCAAAAGCAGACTCAAATATAAAATTATCTTTTCTAATCATTATTTGGGGCTACTTATTCCTTTGTTTTGTTTTGCCTTGCCTTTTCTTTTGTTGAAAATAGGTTTTTATTTCACATATAGTATATCAAATTATGGTTTCCTCTATACAAATCATTCAAATTCCTCCCCACTTCCTCTCTTACACAAATCTAGATCCTTTTTGTCACATTTTGAAAGCAAATAGTCATCTTAGAAATAATAAAAAATAAAATAACATTCAACAAAAACAAAGAAATTAAAATGCTACTAAATAAACAGAAGAAAAAAGAATATATTGGGATAAAGACATCAATATGTCAGAGACAGGGAGCTCAGGGAGATTTATGGGATTCTTATGTGAGTAAAGTGTGTGTCTCCTAGTCAATATGTCTTTATCCCAATATTTCTTAATTTTTTATTAATTACACTTTATTCACTTTGTATCCCCATTGTGGTTCCCTCCCTCTTCCCATCCCAATCCCTCCCTTCCTCCCCCCTCTGCACACATACCCCTCCACAAGTCCCCTGATAGGGGAGGTCTTCTTTTCCTTCCTTCTGATCCTAGTCAATTAGGTCTCATCAGGAGTGGCTGCATTGTTTTCCTCTGTGGCCTGGTAATGCTGCTTCCCTCTCAGGGGAGGTAATTAAAGAGCAGGCCCATCAGTTCATGTCAGAGACAGTTCTTGATCCTAATACTATGGAACACACTTGGATACTGAACTGCCATGGGCTACATCTGTGCAGGGGTCTTAGGTTATCTCCATGCATGGTCCTTGGTCAGAGTAACAGTCTCAGGAAAGACCCCTGTGCTCAGATTTTTTGATTCTGTTGCTCTCCTTGTGGAGTTCCTGCCCTCTCCAGATCTTACTGTTTCCCACTTCTTTCCTAAGATTCTCCAGCACTCTACCCAAAGGTTGCCCATAAGTCCAGCATCGGCATTGATAGTCTGCAGGGCAGAGCATTTCAGAGGTCCTCTGTGTCAGGCTCTTGAATTGTTCCCTCTTCTCTCCTTCTTTTGGTGTCCATCCAATATTTTCTTTTTTGTTTTTCTTTTTGTTTTAAAGAATTTTTATTATTTATGCAGTGTTCTGCCTGATGTGTGCCTACAGGCCAGAAGAGGGCACCAGATCTCATTATTGATGGCTATGAGCCACCATGTAGTTGCTAGGGAATTGAACTCAGGGCCTTTGGAAGAGCAGCCAGCATTCTTTCTTTCTTTTTTTTTTTTTTCTTATCAGTTACATTTCATTAACTCTGTATCCCAGCCGTGTCCCAATCCCTCATTCCCTCCCAGTCCCTCCCTCCCTCCCTCATCTCCACCATGCCCCTTTCCAAGTCCACTGATGGGGGGACCTCCTCCCTATTCATCTGATCCTGTTTTATCAGGTATCTTCAGGACTGGCTGCAAAGCCCTCCTCTGTGGCCTAACAGGACTGTTCCTCCCTTGCTGGGTGGGGAGGCCAAAGAGCCAGTCATTGAGTTCCTGTTAGAAATAGTCCTTGTTCCCCTCACTTTGGGAAACCAATTGGTTACTGAGCTACCACAGGCTACATCTGAGTGGAGGTTCTAGGTTATTTCCATACATGGTCCTTGGTTGAATGTCAGTCTCAGAAAAGACCCTGTGCCCAGATATATTTGGTCCTTGTGGAGCTCCTATCCTTTCCCCATCAGACTAACTCCCCTTCTTTCTTATGATTCTCTGTACTCTGCCAAAGGTTTGGTCATGAGTCTTTGCTTTGAAAACACTGCTAGTTAGAGTCTTTCAGATGTGCTCAGTAGACTCCTGTCATACCTTCTATGCACATCCCATCTGTCTTTCTAAACGAGGATTGATCATCTTACCCCATGTCAACTCTCTTGATTATCTTTTTTAGGTGTATAGATTTCATTATGTTTATCATATCTTATAGGTCTATATAAGTGAGTATATACCGTGTTTGTCTTTCTCCTTCTGGGATATTTCACTCAGAATGATCTTATCAAGATCCAACCATTTGCCTGCCAATTTCATGATTTCCTCTTTTTGATTGCTGAGTAGTATTCTATTGTGTAAAAATACCACAATTTCTGTACCCATTCCTCCGTTGATGGACATCTGGGTTGTTTCCAGGTTCTGGCTATTACAAATAGAGCTGCTATAAACATGGTTGAGCAAGTATCCCTTTTGTGTACTTGAACAAACTTTGGGTATATACCTAGCAGTGGTATAGCTGGGTCTTGAGGAAGCACTATTCCTAATTGTCTTAGAAAGCGCCAGATAGCTTTCCAGAGTGGTTGTACCAGTTTACATTCCCACCAGCAGTGGAGGAGGGTTCCCCTTTCTCCATAACCTCTCCAGCATGTGTTGTCACTTGAGTTTTTCATCTTGGCCATTCTGATGGGTGATATCTCAGGGTCGTTTTGATTTGCATTTCCCTGATGGCTAATGGGGATGAGCATTTCTTTAAGTGTTTCTCTACCATTCGCTATTCCTCTGTCGAGAATTCTCTGTTTAGCTCTGTTCCCCATTTTTTAATTGGATTACTTGGTTTGCTGCTTTTCAGCTTCTTTAGTTCTTTGTATATACAGGATATTAGTCCTCTGTCAGATAAAGGGTTAGTAAAGATTCTTTTCCAATCTGTAGGCAGTCCTTTTGTTTTGATGATGGTGTGCTTTGCTTTACAGAAGCTTTTCAGTTTCATGAGGTCCCATTTATTGATTGTTGCTCTTAGAGCCTGTGCTGTTGGTGTTCTGTTCAGGAAGTTGTCTCCTGTGCCAATGAGTTCTAGGCTCCCCACTTTCTCTTCTAACAGATTTAGAGTATCTGGTTTTATGCTGAGTTCTTTGATCCACTTGGACTTTAGTTTTGTGCAGGGTGATAAATATAGATCTATTTTCAGTTTTCTGCATGTGGACATCCAGTTGGACCAGCACCATTTGTTGAAGATGCTGTCTTTTTTCCATTGAATGGTTTTGGCTTCTTTGTCAAAAATCAAGTATCCATAGGTGTGTGGGTTTATTTCTGGGTCTTCTATGCAGTTCCATTGATCCTCTTGTCTATTTTTATGCCAATACCATGCAGTTTTTATTACTATTGCTCTGTAGTACAACTTGAGATCGGGGATGGAGATACCTCCAGATGATCTGTTGTTGTACAGGATTGTTTTAGAGATTCTGGGTTTTTTGGTTCTCCAAATGAAGCTGAGAATCGTTTTTTTTTCAATGTCTGTAAAGAATTGAGTTGGTATTTTGATGGGAATGGCATTGAATCTGTAGATTGCTTTTGGCAGGATGGCCATTTTCACAATGTTAATCCTACCAATCCATGAGCAAGGGAGATCTTTCCATCTTCTTATATCTTCTTCAATTTCTTTCTTCAGAGACTTGACGTTTTTCTCAAACAGGTCTTTCACTTGCTTGGTTAGTGTCACCCCAAGGTACTTTATGTTATTAGTGGCTATTGTGAAGGGTGTTGTTTCCCTAATTTCTTACTCGTCCCTTTTGTCTTTGGTATACAGGAGGGCTTCTGATTTTTTTGAGTTGATTTTGTATCCTGCCACTTTGCTGAAGGTGTTTATCAGCTGGAGGAGTTCTCTGGTTGAATTTTTGGGGTCGCTCATATATACTATCATATCATCTGTGAATAGTGACACTTTGACCTCTTCCTTTCTGATTTGTATCCCCTTGATCTCCTTTAGTTGTCATATTGCTCTGGCTAGGACTTCAAGTACTATGTTGAAGAGGTATGGAGAGAGTGGGCAGCCTTGTCTTATCCCTGATTTCAGTGGGATTGATTTAAGTTTCTCTCCATTGAGTTTGATGTTGCAGCCAGCTTTCTTAACCTTGAGCCATCTTTCAACAGAGGATTGAAGCAGATGCTGAAACTCAGGGCCAAACTTTGGGCAGAGGGCAGAGAATCTTATGGAGGAAGAGAGTGGTGGGATTAGAGGGACAGAGAGCACAGGAGCCCCACAGAGAGACCAACAGAACTAAAAGATCTGATCCCAGGGGGCCCTGCAGAAACTGATGCATCAATATAGGACCATGCATGGAGAGGACTTAGAACACCCTGCCCTGATGTGGCCAACTGACAGCTCAATCTCCATGTGGATTTCTGAGTGAGGGAAGAAGGGGCTGCCTGTATCATGAACCTCATTGACTGCTCTTTAATCACTTGCCCCTGCTGATATGGCCTTGTCAAGCCATGGAGGAAGAGGATCCAGGCAGTCCTGTTGAGAATTAACAAGTTATAGGCAGATGACAATAGTGGAAAACACCCCTTTTCAGTGGACAAGGGGAAGGGAATGAGGGGAAGAGAGAGGGAGGGTGGTATTTTAGGAGTTGAGGGAGGGGGCTTCAATCTAGATATATAATGAATAAATTGTGAAGAAAAAAAATAAAAACAAATCCAAAAAAGAATCCCATAAAAACATAAAACTGGAACTCACAATATATGTACTAAGGATGTGTAAGGTGAAAAAATAAGAAGCCTGAGAAAAAGAACCTCTCTAAATATCAATGAGTTAGTTTTGTTGGCCATCTACTATTGGACATGGGGCCTATATGGATGGTTTATATGTCTGGAAGACTTAACTGTAAAAAACTAATTTATTTTTGTTTTTAAATATGTGTTTTTATTTCATATATTACATCCTGACTGCATTTTCCCTCCTCTAGTCTCATCTACCAATCTTTCCTTTCTCTAGATCCACCCATTATCTTCCTTCCCTTAGACAATAGCAGGCCTCCCATGGACATCAATCAAACAAAGCCTAACAAGCTACAATAAGACCAGAGACATGACACCACATCATTGCTGGATGAGGCAAAACAGTAGGAGGAATAAGGTTCCACAAGCAGGCAAAAGAGTAAGAGTTAACCCCTGCTCAGACTTTTAGCAACCCTACAAGAACACCAAGCTACTCAGCCATAACATATATGCAGAAAACCTAAGTCAGACCCCTACAGGCTCTCTGATCTCTGTGAGCCTACTTGAGTCCCAGTTAGTTGATTCTGTGAACCATGTTCTTGTGGTGTCCCTGACCCCTCTGGCTCCTGTCATGCTTTTCCTTCTTCCCTATTATATATAACACTGCAATATCAGGTAATGATTGGCTGTGAGACTCTGCATCTGTTCCCATCAGTTGCCTGATGAAAATTTACTGATCACTCTGTTAATGATTATGCTAGGCTCCGGTCCCAGGACACTCTGGAGGAGGGACAAATTGTAGGTCAGCTGTTTTATGCCTGGTTGGTGTCCCAGTCCCTCCACTTGAGGCCTTGGCTAGTTACAGAAGATGAGCAATGCAGGCTCCATGTCCTTCATTAGGAGGAGTCTTTGATAGGGTTAAGCTGATAGATTTCATTAAGTTTCCATTGCAGTAGTTTTCTACCTCACTTCCTAAATGTCCTCCAATTCTCCAAATATTTTCTTTCTTCCTCCCACCCTCCACCTGATCCCTCCTGTTCCCAACCCAACCTACCCCAGTCCATCTGTGAAATCTATTCTATTTTGCCTTACCAGGGAGATCTTTGCACCCCACCCCCTTCCAGTTAACCCCACCTTGTTACTTAGCCTTCCTGGGTCTGTGAATTACAGCATGATTATCTTTTACTATACAGCCAATATCTACTTATGAGTAAGTACATACTATGCTTGTCTTTCTGCATCTGGGTTACCTCACTCAGGATAATTTTTTTTTTATTTTCATTCATTTGCCTGCAAATTTCATAATGTCGTTATTTTTAACAGTTGAGTAATACTCTATTGTGTAAGTGAATCACATTTTCATTATACATTATTCAGCTGAGAGACATCTATGTTGTTTCTACTTTTTGGCTATATGAATAAAGCTGCTATGAACATAGTTAAGCAAGTGTCCTGTAGTAGAATGGAGTGTCCTTTAGGTTTATGCTTAGGAATTGTACTGCTGAGTCTTGGGGTTGATCATTTCCCACTATCTGAGAAACTGCCAAAATAATCACCAAAGTGGCTCTACAAGTTTCCACTCCCACCAGCAGTGGAGAAATATCCCCCATGCTCCACATTTTCACCAACATGAGCTGTTACTTGTGTTTTTTATCTTAACCAAACTGACAGGTGTAAGATGAAATCTCAAAGTCATTTTGATTTGCCTTTTCCTGATGGTTAATGATGTTGGGCATTTTTACAGTGTTTCTGAGCCATTTTATATTTCTCTGTTGAGAATCCCTTGTTTAGATCTGTACCCCATTTTAATTGGATTATTTGGTTTTTTGACATCTAGTTTCTTGAGTTCTTTATATTTTTGGATATTAGCCCTCTGTTAGATGTGAAGTTGATGCAAATCTTTTTTTCTGGGCTGCCATTTGTCTTATGGATGGTGTCCTTTGCCTTAGTGAAGCTTTTCAGTTTCATGAGGTCCTGTTTATTAACTGTTGATATTAGTGCCTGAAGTAGTGGTGTTCCGTTTAGGAAGTTGTCTCTTGTGTCAATACATTCAAGCCTATTCCTACTTTCTCTTCTAGATTAGTGTATCTGGCTTTATTTTGAGTTCTTTGATCCACTTGGACTTGACTTTTGTGCTGGGTGATAGATATGGCTATACTTGCATTCTTCTACATAATGACATTCAGTTAGACTAGCACCGCTAGTGAGGATGCTTTCTTTGTTCCATTGTATATTTCAGAATTCTTTTTCAGATATCAGGTGTGCATATCTGTGTGGATTTATATGTCTCTCTACCCTTAAATTTCCTTGATCAGCTTGTCTGGTTTTATACCAACACAATGTGTTTTTTTTTAGTGTGTATGTAAACCAAATTTTATTTTTTTTAATATTAATCATAGGTTATTTGCTTTGTATCCCAGCAGTAGCTCCCTCCTTCATTCTCTCCCATCCCCACCCTCCCTTCCTCATCTCCTCACTGCCCCTTTCCAAGTCCACTGCTAGGGGAGGTCCTCCTCCCTTTCCATCTAACCCTAGCTTATCAGGTATCTTCAGGACTGGCTGCAATGTCCTCCTCTGTGGCCTAGCAAGGCTGTGCCTCCCTCGTGGTATCTCTTCAGATCATATAAATCTTTTGCCTTTTACAATGTGTTTTTTATTATTACAGTGCTGTAGCATAGTTTGAAATCTGGACGGTGATACCACCAAAAGTTCTTTTACTGTATAAGATTGCTATCCTGGATTTTTGCTTTTTCATATGAAGTTGCGTATTATTCTTTCAAAATCTGTAAATAATTATGTTGGAATTTTTATGAGATTGTGTTGAATATTTAAGTTGTTTTTGATAGGTTAGCAATTTAAATTATGTTAATCCTACCAATCCATGAGCATGAGAAATATTTCCATCTTCTGATATCTTCTTCAGTTTCCTTTTTCTTTTCTTTTTTAATTTTTATTTTATTTTATTTTTATTTTAAATATTAGTTACAGTTTATTAAATTTGTATCCCAGCTGTATCCTTCGCCCAATCCCAGTCCCACCCTCCCAATCCCGCCCTCCCTCTCTCATCTTCTCTCTACCCCTTTCCAAGTCTACTTATAGAAGGGACCTCCTCCCCTTTCATCTGACCCTAGTTTATCTGGTATCTTCAGGCTTGGCTGCAAAGTCCTCCTCTGTGGCCTAGCAGGGCTGCTCCTCCCTCAGGTGGGGAAGGAGGTCAAAGAGCCCGACATTGAATTCATGTCAGAAATAGTCCCTGTTCCCTTTACTAGGGTACCCACTTGATTACAGAACTACCATGGGCTACATCGACGCAGGGGTTCTAGGTTATATCTATACATGGTCCTTGGTTGGAGAAACAGTCTCACAAAAGACCCCCTGTGTCCAGATATTTTTGGTCCTTGTGAAGTTCCTGCCTCTCCAGGTCATATTAACTCCCTCTTTTTTCATATAATTCCCTGTACTCTGCCGAAGGTTTGGATATGAGTCTCAGTATCTGCTTTGATATACTGCTAGGTAGAGACTTTCAGAGGCTCTCAGTGTAGGCCTGTCCTGTTATTTGTTTTCTCCTACAACAAATGTCCATCCCATTTGTCTTTCTAAGTGAGGGTTGATTATCTTACCCAGGGTCCTCTTTCTTGTTTATATTCTTTAGGTGTACAAATTTCAGTATGCTCACTTATAAGTGGATACTAGACTATGCATGGAGATAACCTAAGACCCCTACACAGATGTAGCCCATGGTAGTTCAGTATCCAAGTGGGTTCCATTGTAATAGGAACAGGGACTGTCTCTGACATGAACTGATTGGCCTGCTCTTTAATTTCCTCCCCCTGAGGGGGAAGCAACATTACCAGGTCACAGAAGAAGACAATGCAGCCACTCCTGATGAGTGGCTGATCCTAATTGACTAGGATCAGAAGGAAGGAAAAGAAGTCCTCCCCTATCAGTGAACTTGGGGAGGGGCATGCATGCAGAGGGTGGAGGAAGGGAGGGATTGGGATGGGAGGAGGAGGGAATCATGGGGGGGATACAAAGTGAGTAAAGTGTAATTACACTTTAATAAAGAAAAATTAAAAAAATAAAAAAAGAAAAAATAAATTGTAGTCATTAAAATTGTCACATTTTCTTCACAATACAATTGGATTATTTTTACTCACAGATTTGAAACAGTAATTATGTATTTTTCCACATAGATTTTATATATTTCCATAGAATTATTCACACATAGAATCATATTTATTATGAAATTTCGGGCATGTAGACAGGAAAGGTAATAGATGTTCTTTGAAGCCATGACAAGTAGGGGAAATGAATACATAAGATAGAAAATTACCTTAGTGTGTATTAAAGAGATATTTATGTAAAATGCAGATAGGTTTTCAAGTGAATGAATTGAAACAATGTAGAATTTTGAGTTCATGTGACTATGAATAACATTTTCACACTTTTCCATTTGACTTTTTCATAATCCTTAAAGATGAACATGTAAACTCTCTATGAGCAAATTTGTAACTATGTGTCTTATCGCCTTATCAAATAGTATTTCTTTAACAAGTAAACAATTCATGATTGAGTATCAAATAATTTGAGGTTAAAATCTGCTTTTTAGTGTAAAATAAGTTTTAAAAGTAGCCAAGGTTTTGGTTTGCATCCAAAGGTACATTTGCCTCCTCTTCTATTGGTTTATGAGGAGTACTCTTTGGACAAGTCAATACAGGCTGCTCAGCCCCCTCACTCCATGAAGACTACAGCCATGATTTATAAATTCTGGTCTTTTTTCATATCTAAGTTACAGTTTCAATATTGTTTTAATATTTCTCTTGAAGAAACAGATTTTTAAAAGCTAATAATTCAAAGATTAGACACTTATTTCTACCCACACAAGTAAAGAGCTTTGTATACAATATTTGAATTGTGACTATCAATTATTTAATAATCTACCTTTGCTTCAATTCTTCAGGTTACACAACTATAGCCTTTAAATTTTTCTAATGTTTTATTTTAAATTGTAATGGACTCAATCAAGGTAATGTTTAAAGTGTGTGCCATCTTTTTTATTGCAAAACCATAAATTTATAAGAAGCAATTTTTTTTCTCATAATTGAGAGTCATATGTTTTACTTCCTTCTTGTGAATCATGCAAAACCAAAGCTGTGTCACTGAGTTCATACTCCTGGGGCTTTCACAGACTCCAAATGTGGAGAAAATACTATTTGTCATATTTTTATTGATCTATCTTGCAACTATAGGGGGCAACATGATAATTGTGGTGACCATCATCTATAGCCCTGCACTCCTGAGCTCCCCCATGTACTTCTTCTTGGCATTCCTGTCCTTCCTGGATGCATGTACTTCTTCTACTGTCACACCCAAGATAATTATAGACTGCTTCTATAGAAGAAAGACTATCTCTTTTGAATGCTGTATGACACAACTCTTTACAGTCCACTTCTTCACTGGGGCAGAAGTGATTATCCTGGCATCCATGGCCTATGACCGCTATGTGGCAATTTGCAAGCCCCTACACTACTCTTACATCATGACCAGGAGGCTCTGTGGCATTTTGGTGCTAGTATCCTGGGCAGGAGGCTTTTTGCATTCTATTGTACAAATTATATTCACATTGCAGCTGCCTTTATGTGGACCCAATGTCATTGATCATTACATGTGTGATTTGTTCCCATTACTGAAGCTTGCCTGCACTGACACACACGTTTTTGTCGTTTTGGTGTTTGCCAACAGTGGGGCTATATGCATCATAATCCTTTCCTTATTGCTTGTCTCCTATGGTGTTGTCTTGTTTTCTCTGAAAGCTCACAGTTCTGAAGGTCGGCATAAAGCTCTCTCCACCTGTGGATCACCTATAACTGTTGTGCTTTTGTTCTTTGTACCATGTATAATAATATATGCAAGACCTACATCTGCATTCGTCTTTGAAAAAAATATGCTTATATTTGTCAATGTCCTGACACCATTGCTAAATCCTGTAGTTTACACTTTCAGAAATAAGGAAATGATAAATGCCATCAGAAAAATGTGGAAAAGATTGATGGTAGTTTCTGATAAATTTTAAAATTTTACACTTTCAGTGGGGAAGGCATTTTCTATGCAAACATCATGATTTAAGATTTACTTTTCAGAAGTTTTTTTATGTGATAACTAAACATAGCATATTTTAAATACAGTACTGGTGCACAGGAGATTTTTGGATACTAGAGTTTTATTTAATTGTGGATTTATCTGCTAAACTATGAGTTCAAGGCTTGGTGTAGACATTCTAAGAAATTAAGGTAGAACACAATAGCTGGGTATAGGAATGACTTCCTTTAGTTCTGTGTGAATATTAACAGGCACAAATACTATATACCCTTCATATGCACTCACATGTTTATACCACACCACAGACACCCCCCCATCTCCCACATCAACCCCAAAAAACAAAACACCTGTAAAACTCAATAAAAAAATGAAACATTCTATATTTCAGTGGGCAAACATTATCCTCTTAATCATTTATAATGTAATGGTATCTTTCAATACCGAGGACATTAATAGAGAAAGTGAGAATTTATGTTTCTGAGTTCACATCTTAACTTT
Source organism: Meriones unguiculatus (assembly GCF_030254825.1). Lineage (NCBI taxonomy): Eukaryota > Metazoa > Chordata > Mammalia > Rodentia > Muridae > Meriones > Meriones unguiculatus. Next base: position 90,527,384 of record NC_083350.1, read on the forward strand.
GAAAAGACCACTCAGCATCGTTACATCAAAACCAAAGCCAGTTACTTTACTCTTTCATTTATTTAATTAAATTTGAGAGAGTTTAAGTATTTGGGATTATTATTGACACTATTTGATTAAAACTAATGGCAAAATAAATATGTGTTTGAAATTTAGAGAAGGAAAATGTTGAGATCATTCCAAGAGAAAACAAAGTGACATCATAAGACTTCAGACCCTAAATATGCAGAGAAATGTTAAAACAGAACCTGACCTTTAGCTGTCTTTTTATCATCTGACTTCTTTTGTTGTTGTTGTTGTTGTTGAAAATTAATTTTTCTTTTTTCATACATTATATTCTGATTGTTGCTTACATTCTCTTATCTTCTTTCAGGTCTCCATCAATTCCACTACATAACCTCCTGTCTCATCTTAGAAAATAAAGAAACAAATAAACAACAGAATAAAACAAAACAAAAACAAAGTAAAAAACATAAGAGTCACAAAAATGAAGATATACCCACATAGACACACACACAAACCATTAAAACACAAAATCAGAAGTCATAATATGTAAACAAGCAAAATATTAGTATATATATATAACCATATATATATATTAGTATATATATATATATATATGGTTTTATAAGACTTAAACGTCTTCAAAACCGCTATTGGGTTCCTTATTTATTTATTTATTTATTTATTTATTTATTTATTGGCTGTTATTGGTAAGTATGTGGTCTGCCCTTAAGTGTGGTTTGTATATCTAGTGAGACTCCATTGGAACAAACTAAGTTTATGTGTGTGTGTATGTGTGCACACGCGTGCGTGCATATGTGTGTGTGTGAGAAGTTGTAGTTTGGAGATAGCCTCTTGATTAGGGAAGGGGGCTCATGTCCATTCCCCTTCTCAATACTGTAACCCTATCTGTCCTGTACCTGGTAGTCCCCATAAAAACTGAAACAGTCTATTTTATTTCATACATGCATCAGTCTGGAAGACCATGTTTCCTTGGTGTCTTCCATCCTCACTGCTACTCATATTCTTTTAGCCTCTTGTTCTGGATAGTTCCCTTAGCCCTTAGGAGAGAGGATTGATGAAGACATCCCATTTTGGACTGAATGTCCAAAGGTCTCTCACTCTCTACACATTGCCCATTTGTGGCTCTCTATATTAGTTGCTATCTCCTGAAGAAGGTGCTTTTCTGATGATAATTAAGTAAGATGATAATCTATAGATATAGCAGAATATCATTAGGAGTCACTCATTTCTAAGTTCCTTTAGCAGATCAATAGTATTTGATTTTCTTCTATGTCCTGACCTATAGAGTCTCAGGATTATGGCCACCTAATCAGTATCAGGTACGGGTTCAGTCTCATGGAGTCAGCCTTAAATCCAATCAGCTAGTAATTGGTTATGCTCATTACTTTTGTGCTGTTGTTGAACTGGTGAATCTTGGAAACATGTCACAATTGGAGATTAAGGGTTTGTAGAAAGTTTAGAGCTAAACTTTCTTCTCTGATAGTGTATAGACTCCTTCTAGTACCATAAACACTGGTCAGTAGGGGTAAATCCTTTTGATAAACATCGCTTAACTTCTCCATGTTCACTGAAATATGTTAGTGTGGTCTTTAGGAACAGACCTTTATCATCAGTTTGTTTAAAGGATCAAATAGCCTTGGCAATCACCTATTTGGTGATTTCTGTGGAGCCACCTGTCCAACAACTTAAATAGACATAGCCGGTTTCTGGCACTGGATGCTTCACTTGATTATGAGAGATATGGTTTTTCTTTTCCCCACTATTTGATAATTCCATTTACATGTTCATACATGCATATATTTAAAGAAGCTTTTACAGTAGTAGGCTTTCTATGACTCCCTCAAATGGCCCTCAGTATTAGATATCTCTCTCCATATGCCTTCCCTTATTTCTTTATTTCCTTTTCTTGTCCATTTAATCCTCCAATTCCTGTACCTCCTGTATTTCCATAGCTATACACTCTACATATTATTCTATATATTTTACAGTTTACCCTTGACTCTCCGTTAGTCCCTTACTCTATAACTCTATACCTAACTTCAATGGTTATACAGATTGCAATATGCCTACTGAAAGCTTTAAAGTTAACATCCACATATAGGGGAATGCATACCATATTTGTCTTTTCTAATTTGGATCACTTCTCTCAGGATGGTTATCAATAATTTTATTCATTTATAGACTATAATTATAAAATATTTATGAAACAGTTCATAGAAATTTTCAATAACTAATTTTAAACTTTTTAATTGAAATACCAAATACACTGGTAGCAAATAAAATCTTGACCAATAAAAGAGGGCCATTGGTATCACCATTAAAGATTTCAAATTACACTATACACACCTACTAATAAATCTTTATGATATTGGTATAAAAACATATAGATCAATGAGACAGATTCATATAATCTTAGTCTTCTATATCCAGCTGTTATTTGACATGAACCACACAGGGACACACACACACACACACACACACACACACATCTGGACCCAGGGGTCTTTTCTGAGACTGATATTTCAACCAAGGACCATGCATGGAGATAACTTAGAATCCCTACACAGATGTAGCCCATGGTAGCTCATTGTCCAAGTGGGTTCCCTAGTAAGGGGAACAGGGGCTGTCTTTGACATGAACTTAGTGGCTGGTTCTTTGATCACCTCCCTCTAAAGGGAGAGCAGCCTTACCAGGCCACAGAGAAAGACAATACAACCAGTCATGATAAGACCTGATAGGCTAGGGTCAGAGGGAAGGGGAGGAGGACCTCCACTATCAGTGGACTTGGGGAGGGCATAGAAGGAGATGAGGGAGGGAGGATGGGATTGGGAGGGAATGGAGAAGGGGGCTACAATGGGATTCAAAGTTAATAAACTGTAATTAATAATAATAAGATATGGAAAAAATAAAAATATAAAAAGGACAAAATGGCAGCCTACAGAATATGAAAAGACTTTAACCAATCCTACATCTGAAAAAAATGCTGATATCCAGAATATATAAAGAGCTCAAGAAACTAGAAATAAATAAATCAGATGACCCAATTAAAAACACATCTAAATACAGAGTTCTCAACCGAAGAATCATTAATAGCCAAGAAGCACCTAAAGAAATGTTCAACATCCTTAGTCATCAGGGAAATACAAACCAAAAGGACTCCAAAATTCAAACTTACACTTGTCAGAATGGCCAAGATCAAAAAATTAAGTGACAGCGCATGCTGGAAAGGATATGGATCAAAAGGAACACTCCTCCATTGCTGGTGAGAGTGAAAATTTGTCCAAAATTAATATGGTGAAATTAATTTGGTGGTATCTCAGAAAATTGGGAATAGTTCTACATTAAGATAAAGTTATACAACTTCTGGGCGTATACTCAAAAGATCCGTCACCGTACTACAAGGACACTTGCCCAATTATGTTCATAGCAACTTTATTCAAAATAGATAGAAATTGAAAACAACTTAAATGTCCTTCAACCAAAGAATAGATAAAGAAAATGTGGTATGTTTACACAATGGAATATTACTCAGCTATTAAAAATGACATCATAAAATGTGCAGGCAAATGGAAGGAACTAGAAAAGAAAAAAAAAAAAACTGAAAAGGTAACCCAGATCAAAAAGACATTCATGGTATGTACTCACTTGTAAGTAAATAGTGGCCATAAAATAAAGGTACCATGCTACAATCCAAACTAAAAGAAGCAAAGTAACAAATAGGGCCCAATGGGGAACATTTGAATCTCACTGAGAAAGGAAAATACAATAAACATCAGGGGTGGATAGAGGAGGGGAATAGATGAGACACAGGTTAGGAAGGAGATAAGGAGGAATCAAGTTGTGAGGAGGATAGAAAGAGATAGTGTGGGGAAAGAGAATTGGAATAGGGGGGAGGGCTCTCTGGGAGGTGCTGGAAAACTAGGACAGTTGAAACTCCCAGGTATCTATGAATGTGGCCCCAGCTGGGACTCCTAGCAATGGGGAATATGGAGCATGAAATGGCCATTTCCTGTATCCAGGCAAGACTTCCAGTGGAGGGACGGGGACACCAAACAGCCACAAAACCTTAGACCATAATTTTTTTCTGACAAGATATGCAAGGGTAAAAATGAAGCAAAATTTTAGGAAAGTACAATCAATGACTGGCCCAGTTTGAGAGCCATGTGATGAGAGAGAGACTACCTCTGGCATTATTAGCAATGTTCTGCTATACTTGCAGATAGGAACCTAACATAACTGCCACTTGGGGGGCTTCATTAAGCAAGTGATAGAAATATATACAGAGACAGAGCCAAACACTACCCAAAGCTTGGATTATTTTATGGAAGAGACTGAACCATCAAACAGAGAGCATCCATGAGACATACCTGGGCCCTCAGCACATATGTAACAGTTGTACATCTCTATCTTCATGTGGGACTCCTAACAGCAGGAATTGGAGCTTTCTCTTACTCTGTTTCCTGCATTTGGATCCCTTTCCCCTAACTGTTCTGCCTTAACTAGCTACAATAGAAGAAGATGGTCCAAGTCCTACCGCAACTTATTATGTGAAGGCTGGTTGATATCCATGGGAGGCTTCCACTTCTCTGAGGAAAATAGAGGAGGATGGGGTAGGTGAGGTGAGAGGGAAATACTGAGAGGAGAGCAAGAAGTGAATGCTGTGATTGGGGTGTAAAGTAAATAAATGAACTAATTAATAATAATAATAATAATAATAATAATAATAATAATAATAATAATAATATAAATATAATGATAACAATAGTCTATTGATCCTGGATGTATATGGAATTATTTTCAGATAGAACCATCTGCAAATTATAAAACACAGAACATAACTTTAGTTTTACATGGAAACATTGTAAGTTTTGAAATAAGTGGAAAGATGCACAAAATTATGCCATGGATTCTCATGGGACCAGAAGATTTACAAACCTTGGGGAACTAAGAGTCTCACAATTTCATGATGTCTCAGAGAAACCTTTTTAAGTGCCATATGCTGTGAGGGGGTGGGGGAACATTTGGATTCTTAGTTTATGTTTTTCTCAGCAAGCATGATGAACACAGCACGAAAGGAGCAGAGGTAACATTCTCCATTTTCACAGCCTGAGCTGCTCACCTGCTTTTCCATAGATGTGGAAGGAACAGCTGGAAACAAACAGAAAATCTTGGTTCAGTCTGACTGGAAAGGACAGCTATCTTCAGAGTTTTTACTGGCACAACACTTAGTGAAGCAAAGTAAACATATTATGTATGAATTTTTATAAATGCGTTTCAATCTGTGATAACGTAATTTTCTAACATTTGGTTACTCTGTGCAGCCTACTGCTTTGCAGTAACAAAGCAATGGCCCTTTCACTTCAGAATTGTCTGCTCTGTGAGAATTTCATAGATCCTGATTCTCAGATCACTTATCTTAATAGAAATGTTATGAGCCAAATCAGTATTTTATTAAGTGAATAAATAGTACATGAAGAGATCAGAGAATAGCATTTCATGATAAAAATTTTTTCAAATGTTTACACTGCTCAAATAATGATTGTTATAGTGTAATCTCCTTTTATCAATCCATCCCTCCTGAAAAGGTCTTTCTATTAATTTATTTTGAACTTTCAATGTTTTAAAGTTTAATGAAATTAAACATATTTTAAATTTTCATCTTTACATTAAAGTAAGAATTTAGATACCTAGCACAAATCCATTTCTCTCTTACCTCTCTGACAACAAATTGATTATCTGAACATATGTTCATGTAACTCATCATTCTGAAGCCTGCATTGAAAGGCAGAATAGCTTTGAGACTGTATAAAGAATATGACATAAGGACCTGATAAATGTATGCATCTCTGTGCCTTAAATATCTATAAAAATCAAATATAAAATGTGCTACCTCCACAAACACGCGCTAGTACACGTGATACAGAAGGAATATAATGCAAGAAAGTTTGACTCAACTCACAGAGTGAATCCTCTGATTTAATCATGTCTACTTAGATTCCTTAAAGCAGTAATGTTCTTCCTCTGAACCTTTAGAAAAACTAAGTGGGTGAAGCTCTGATGGCCTTAGTGTAAGGATTCTGTTCTTTTCTCTCTTAAAACAAACAGAATCACTATATCAAAGGGGCTGCAGAAAACCATCAGGAAAATCATGAGAAGAAAGAGAAAATCTCTTTCCCCTACATTACAGACATAGGAGAGGAAGTAAAGTTGAGACAATTAGAGAAATCAAAAGTAACACGATGAGCAGAGAAAAGATAACTAATCTGAAGGACCATAGTTTTCAAAAAGTCAATAAAAGAAAATCCTGTATTGGTTGATAATAACTTTAGTTAAAAAATAAGATGGATTTATGGGATTTAGTATAGGGAACAATTTCATGTACAATTTTAATAAATTATCATCATCTACTTGCCATATTAAAGAAATTTAAAAGCATATATATATTTAAAAGCATATATATGCAATAGTAACCTTTGACTATTTTGAATGTTACATGCACATCACAGTTACCGAAGACTTGCTGTTATGAGTGTGTATTGGCACTACAATTAGTTGAGCTGCTTAACTAAATGGAAAGTAAATAGTGGGTAATGTAGATGGTGGATTAGGGAGGCACACTTCCCTAGGTCACTGCTTAGGAAAGGGCTCACAGTTTCTGTTTTGTGTTCCCTGAGCAAGGTAATTTATCCCTCTATGCTTTTCAAGTAAATGGCTGCTATGGAAAGATCATGAGACATTTTAGATAATATAATATTGTCTACTATAATTATGATAATAACTACAAAATGAGAATATGTTCCTGAGAATATGAATTTAAAACCAGAGTAATAAATTGGGAAAGGGTCAATTTCAATATATAGCCACTAATGGATAATTAGAATAAAACATTCCACATTAGGAAGTCCTGTTACATCAATTCATTGCTTCCATTTTTTGGTATTTAGATGAATGATTTGAAAATCTGGCATTATTTTCAGAATTGAGATTTTGTGGGTGTCATCTTAGTGTTTGTTTTCCAATATTTTAATTATAATAATAGCATATTTTCCCTTAATAAATCCTGCCATATTAAGTTCCCATCTAGAAAATAGAATGTATTTATAATTTTGGTGCATAAATTATTAATGCTCCTCTGATATCCTTCTTCTCAATAAAGTTTTTAAATGCCTCTTTTTTTATGTCATATACTTGGGTTTTTATTTGTAATATCATGTGATAGTAATTTGTAATAATCTTAATTACATATCATAGCTCTTATGATAGTTTTACATTTTTCAATATTTTACACACTGCAACACATTTTATGGTAAAAGTTTCTCCATTCATTTAACATTTAGAATAAAATTTTGGGGAGGAGGGTTGCTTGAAAAATAAAGACACGCTTTATAATATCTAATGTGCTTCACAATTACTGCATTAGTAAAAGAATGTTGAAGTCATTGCAATTCATTTTAAAGTGTTATTTTTTTATTTGATAAAAAGTGTATTAGGATGCACAAATCAGAAAAAAATAAAGTATTGAAAACATACAATTGAATCAAGTAAAAAACACAATAAAATGACATGGTTCATATCTGAATAGAAGTGTTATATATTCTATTTAGTTACAAGAAATAGCCTCAAACCATATTGTATGTTTTCTTTTTTTTTTTTTTTTAATGCAGTTTATTCAGGAACCTTGAACAATCATCTGACCCTGGGGAAAGCCAGCCCACAGCTTAAATAGCCTCTGGGTAGCCAACCCCAGCGTGCCACGTGGGCAATGCAAATAGGTCCACATACATGGAAGCAAGCCAGATCCTCAGCCTTAGCCAAATGTGGAATTGTTCGTGACAGAGAGCACTCACCATCGGGAAGGTGGAAGGTGGAAACCAGCTCTATCTTTAAGGCATAGCATTCCGCAGTTCTCTACAGTTCCCCCTTTTTGTTTTAGACGCATCAGGCAAGAGTAGAGGTCTGATCTCTGATATTAGAAATAAATTGGGACTTTGTACTGATGTTCATTTAGGTGTCATCCACCCAAAGAGCATCAGAAAGAACCTTAAATGACTTTCAAAAGTGGAGGAAAACATGGAGTTAGTCAATTGGCATGGAGCACGTCTCTCCCCTGGGGGCAATGGTCTCCTGAACCTACTCAGACCTCAGACACCACCACTGCTAGTTCTAGAACTGATGCAGGATGTTCCAACGAGGGGGTTAAGGCTTCTCATAATATTTCCTATAAGCCCACACCTGTTTGTTTATATCCCCCATTTTTATTCATTATTAGCCAGATAGAGCCAAGTAATTGTGGTAATGATACTTGCTTTTTTGCCCAATGCTGGAATGCTAGTGAATTTAGGTATGCCCTGGTTGCTTGCATGCCTCGCTGGGTGCCTGTGCCCGTTGATGCCCCTCACGCTAAGACTCTCTTCAGACAGAAAAGGGATCTTGGAACTACAGCCACCATTGTTACTGCCATTTCATTGGCGGCTGTTGGAGCTACCACCGGGGCATTAGCCATGAGTCATACTGGGCAGACTGCTCAGACCCTGAATTTAGCCAATGTAGCTCATGCCTTAGTTGTACAAAAAGGAATTAATGCTCAACTAAAAGGAAGCTTGATGGTGTTCAATCAGAGGATTGACCTCGTGCAGGAGCAACTTGATACCCTATGGCAAATCGCTCAACTTGGCTGTCAATTAAAGTGCTATTTTCAAAAAGACTTTTTTGACTGATTCAGTATTTCATTTTGGCATAGAACGTTTTTTAAATAATTTTGACAAGAATATTCATGTTCTTTTTAACCTAGAGTTTGCTGTATGTGCTAATAAATTCTATGGATTCTGTTGTTTGTGACTACACACATTTATAATCCCAGAAATTGGAGGTGTAGTCAAGAAGATCAAGATTACAAAGTCATGGTGAGTCTGTGTTCATCCTTGGCTACATATGTCTTTTCCACTACCACTAGAATAAAGTCTATGTGTCCTTTATGGGAAAAAAAAAAGTTCTTTCAGCTGTGGTAGGTCAGTAACTAGCACATGGGTATTAAACATCAGGCAGTTTTGTTACCCACATTTATAATATATTTTCTATTCATTTGAGAAATTTAAACATGTGTAAAACGTATCATGACCATATCCCAGATATTCCCACAATAGAAAGTAAATGGTTTTTCAGGTCTATGTAACATTTTATTTAATCTAATACTAGATTATACAAATAATAAAACAGAAGCTGCATATTCTTTCTCACGTAGATTCACTAGAGTCTGCCACAGTAGTTTACCATGCATTAAATTATCAGGGAAATGTAAAAAAAAAAAAATGAGAACATTTGCCTTATCTTAACAAATTTTATTTATGTTTAGATCAAATTTTGACTATTTTTCTTTTAAAATTTTATTTACTTTTCAAATTAAAATATAGTTAAATAACTTTCTCCTTGCCTGTTATCTCTATAACCTCTCCTATATACCCTCCTTCCCTTGTTTTCATATCTTCTTTTTCACAACCTCTCAAATTAATGGCCCTTTAAAAATTATTATTGTTAGATAATATATAAATGTAAATTTTTTAAAATGACTCTCAGTCTGTTTGTTGTTACAAGTGTTTAAATTATATCAGAGCTGAACACTTGTTATTGGACACCTTACTGGGAACTCATCACTGGGAAATATTAATTCTTCCTCCCTCAACAGTCCTTATTTGCTGAATTTCCTTTGTGTAGAGTGAGTCCCATGGGAGTTTCCCATTCATATTAGCTGTTCTCATCATTCAGGTCTCCTTTAGACAGCCATATTGTTGAGATAACATAGGTGTAGCTTCCCTGTCATTTCTAAGAAACACAATCTCACAGTGTAGTTTCTTGTACTGTAGTTCTTACAATTTTATGTACCTCGCCATAATTGTACCCTGAACCTTAGTTGTTGAAACTGTGTGGTAGAAATATCTGTTGGGATTTGATTCCCCATGATTAGTCTATATGCATATTTTGATCAGTTTTCTTTACTGGTCTTCATTTGCTGCAAAGAAAAGTTTCTTTGATGAGGGATGAGTTCTACACTTAATCTGTGGGTGTAAAGATAAGCTTTAGGATTCAACTAGGAATTTGGCTGGTCTAGTAAAATGATAACAAATATTTCTCTAAAACCCATGACCACACTAAACTTGGGTAGTTGGATAGTTAATGGACATAGTTTTTCTTTGTTGAACTTAATCTTTATGTTTAACTAGAGAGCTCCTAGCTTTTGCCAAAATAGGACTGCCTCATTATTCTTTTAGGAATATCTAACCATATTGGTCATCATGGTTCATAAGCATGAAAACTGATTACAGCCAGATGTGGTTGCACAAACCTGTAATCCCAGCACTCAGGCAGGCAGATCATTGTGAGTTCAAGATCTGCCTGGTCTAAAAAGTGAGTCCAGGACAGCCAAGGATACATAAAGAAACCCTGTCTCAAAAAACCAAAAACCAAAAACACTAAGCAACAACAAAAACCTTTATTCCAACTATTTATTGGCACTCCACCTTACAGCTTGACAAGCAAATTCTGGTTTAATGAAAATTAATACTTAGGGAGGAGGCTTTCATGTCATTTAAAGCTTATATCTCACTATCATCCTGTTCATGTTGCAGGGTTCAACTTAGATAATACTGCATATCTTCTAACTGCTCTAAAATATAGTCATAAACAATGACTATACTGTACTGTGTTCTATATATTTTAATTGTAAAGAACATTAGGATACTATGGCAGTACATCATTGTAGATAAAGGGTTTGTGGCTTGGTTGGTGTTTGTTTCTCTGTTTACATTGTACAAAATATGTTCCTTTACAAAAGATGCTGAAATATAGAGGTGAGAGCTTTAAGTAGGTACTCAACTTCTCCATCATTAGTGAGTTGTATAGATTTTGCAAGTAATATTGTCTCTGTTCAGTTGAAATTGTTGTCATTCATATTATTACAATATTTCTTTTTGATACAACTACATTATTTTTACTCCCAGATTTTTGCCAAGAAACATGCATATTTATATGTATGCATATATAAATCAGGTAATATTTACACACTAAAATATTATTTATAATGAAATTCAGTTGTGTAATCAGGAAAGGAAACAAATGGCCTTTGAAGCTGTGAGTAGGAAGACAAATTTATTCAAGATCTGGAATATTCTCTTAATTTTAATGGAAGAAATTACTATGTGTGAAGCAAGTATTATTTGATAAGACATTGTTGGAAAACCATATATGCTACTGTAAACATTCTCATAAAGAGTTTCATCTCTAAGGATTATGAAAAAGTCAACCTGATTATGTGAAAAAGTTGCCTCTTGTTCTGTTGCTGTATAAGGCAGTGCTCTGAAAACTCACTGCAGGCTACTCAACCTTGGTCTTTTATTCACATCTAAGTTATAGTTTTAAAATGCCCTTTAATATTAATTTCAAGAAAATCAAGATTTACAAGAGCTGATGATTCAATGCTACACTATTTTTTTTCTACTCATACAAGTAGGTGTGTTCATAATCAAAATGTAATACACGGGTTCTTCAAAGTATTCAATAATTCATTTTTACTCAATTCATGTTACATGACTACATCCTTCATTTTAAAAATATTTTATTTAATTTAAATTGCAATAGACTCAATCAATGAAAATGCATCCAATTTGCACAATAACAGTATTTCACTGATGGAAATATTATAAACATATAAGAAGCCTTTTTTCATTAATGAAGTTTTATGTGAAAAAAGTTTACTTTCATTGTCTTCTTCAAAATCAGGCAAAACCAGAGTTTTGTTACTGTGTTCATAATCTTGGGGCTTTCTCAGAACCCAAAAGTTGAAAAACTACTGTTCATTATATTTTTATTGGTCTATCTTGCAACTATAGGAGGCAACATGATACTTGTGTTGACCATCATCTACAGCCCTGCACTGCTGGGCTCCCCCATGTACTTCTTCTTGGCATTCCTGTCTTTCCTGGATGCATGTGTTTCTTCTACTGTCACATCCAAGATGATTGTAGATTTTTTATATGAGAAGAAGACCATCTCCTTTGGCTGTTGCATAACACAACTGTTTTCAGTCCATTTCTTCTCAGGAGCAGAAATGATTGTCCTAGCATCCATGGCCTATGACCGCTATGTGGCTATTTGCAAGCCCTTGCACTACTCTTCCATCCTTACATGGAGCCTCTGTAGCATTCTGGTGGCAATATCCTGGGAAGGAGGCTTCTTACATTCTATCATACAAATTATATTCACATTGCAGTTGCCTTTGTGTGGACCCAATGTCATTGATCACTATATGTGTGACTTGTTTCCATTGCTGAAACTTGCCTGCACTGAAACTCATATATTTGTTCTCTTGGTGTTTGCTAACAGTGGAGCTATCTGCATCATAAACTTCTCCTTGTTAATTGTCTCCTATGGTGTCATCTTTTTCTCTCTCTGAAACCACAGCTCTAAAGGACGACGTAAAGCTCTCTCTACCTGTGGAGCCCACATCACTGTTGTAGTTTTGTTCCTTGTTCCATGCATATTAATATATGCACGGGATACACCTGCATTCTCTTTTGAGAAAAACACACTTATTTTTGTCAATGTCCTGACACCATTGCTAAACCCTGTAGTTTACACTTTCAGGAATAAGGAAATGATAAATTCCATCAGAAAAGTGTGGAAGAGACTAAAAATCGTTTTTATTAGATTTTAATATTGCTTTTACACTGTTAAGAAAAAAAACAATGGATAAAGGTACTTGCTATATCAGAAGAGGATATGAATTTTATTTTCCAGAACACATCTCAGAGTCTAAGCGTGAATGCATGCTTTATTCTAGTAATGGTGAATAGGAGAGTTGTGGATTCCTGGGTTTCACTTCACTGCAGTTGTATTTGACAAACAGTGAGTAGTTCAAGGTTCTTGACAATAAAGTAGAATGCTATAAATGTTCATAATAAGTACCTTCTTTTGGCTCTGCATGCATATTCACAGACACCATGTATACTAACATGTATAACACACACAACAATATATGCAAACTTATATTTACTGTTAAATACAAAGAATAGAGGACTCAATATTTTATTGGGCAAGTAAAGCACTAGCTTTTCACCAAGAAATAGGTTAATTTGATACATAGCACATCAATAGTGGGTGGTGAGTATGTTTCTGAGTTCATATTTTTACTCTTAATTGGTTACTCAGCATTGATATAAAAATTAAAGTCAGTTCAATTTTTTTCAATTACATTTTTATTTTTATATTAATTACAGGTTATTCACTTTGTATCCCAGCTGTAGCCCCTGCCTCACCCCTCCTAATCTCACTCCTCCTGCCTCATCTCTTCCTATGCCCCTCTCCCAAGTCCACATATATGGGAGATCTTCCTCCCCTTCTATCTGACCCTGACAAGGCAGTTCAATTTTATACTCTCACTTATTTTTATTATATATTTGAAATGTTTTAATTATTTAAATGCTTTTTACTAGATTTATGTTTTATTTAAAAAACTGGCTGACAAAATAAATGTGTATTTGGACAAGAAAAACATTAAAGTAATTTCCATGAACAAACAGGTTTCTAAGTGACACATTCATAACCTATAAATGCAGAGACTGAAACCCAGAACCCGACTTCTAGGTGTTCCTGCATCATCTGACTTCATTTTAAGTGATTCCATTCATGTCTGCTAGAAAACATGAATTACTTCTTCAACTTAATGACAGATAAAATATATGAAACCAGCTGGGATTTCTCTTGGATGATGTAACTATCCTATTCTAATGAGCTCTGGAACTTGATTAGATAGAGAAATACCATGTAGTCCTCCTGTCCCAATACAACAACAACAAAAAGCTTGTAGACACTGCTCTCCTAGTATTATGAAGAAGAAGTAATCATACAGTGAGTACATATTCCCCACTCTTTACAGAAAAAAATAGAAGCTATAGTAAGAAGATTTAAAATTAGTTTTAAAATTTTCAATTCCAATTTATTATGTGTTTTTAATATTCTTAATTTGGTATGTACAAATGATAATTACATTTACAGTTATCAATGGAGATTATTTGTATCATTTCATTGTTATGATTTGTTACATTGTCAAGATGACTATAGAAGCAATAAGCCTACTGTTAAACATCTGCTTAGAATCAACAGCACTATACAGCAACCGAATTTTATGGTTAAAATTTGCTGACTCTTAATAGTTTGTTTCTCATTGATTTTTAACTGCTAGAGACAATACACATGAAGCTACAGAAAACATATGAGAGTTTCCATTGGGGGAAAATACAAAACTAAAATTTGCTATTTCAAGTAATGATTAAAGAAACAACAGAGGAGGTATCAAAATGTGTAGATGTCACGTTAAGGACCAAAGACATAAATTCTTTCTCAGATTGGTTTGACAAACAATAAGCCCCAAAATGAATTCTTTGTTTCTCTCCCTGTTTTTCTACCTGTCTGTAGTTGGTTGTGACTGATGTGTCTGTTGCCTGTTGTGTGTGTCTGTCTAGCCTTAGTTCTGTCTGATGTATTGTGCATCTTTTGGTACTGAGTCTGTGCCAGTCTCCTCTATCTCTATCCTTGTGCCTAAGAAAAGGCTTTCTCTGTGTGCATCAAAAAACACAGAAAACATGATATGGGAAAGAAATAAGAGATTCTTTCCAACAACCTTTGAGTTTTACAGAGGAGGAAGTTACTTTATTGACTCCAGATTATCCAGAAGAGTATTGAAAATGAATGTGTATGTTATCAGCCTATACTAACATGCTTTTCCAACATTTATGGATTTGGTGGTGGTGGTGGTGGTGAAGTCTGCTTTCAACTTTTTGCTACTTTCAAGGAACAGATATCACACGTGGACATTATTCTTGATCTGGAGCATTGAAGGATACAAAATATAGTATTAAATTTGTGAATTTGTCTTAGCTTGAAAGGGCTTATCACATAGAAAATCCAACAGAAAGTACAGTGATTTACATCTTGTCATAGAAGCAATTTAAACTTAAACAAGTTGAGTAAACAGTAGGATAGAAGTTTAAATCAAAATTCAAACGATTTCAAGGAATGTCAATGATTTGGTTGCATATCTGAGATTAGTCTCTTTTGTATCAAGAAATATTTTAGAAAAATATATCATCACAATTTGTGTCAAAAATGATTTCTGAACAGCGTATATAGATCACATATGACCAAATGTGAAAAAGAATTTGGAAATAAATCAAATTAGTCTTATATTTAGGTAATGTTATCCTATACACACCACATACACCAGAAATGTTTTGTACCTGGTTAAAAAAAAAAGAATACAGTTTCTAAAAACACTTTTTAAAGCTGACATGGGATATAAATAGAAGTATGAACACACTAGCTAGTAAAAAAGGTGTCAGCATTGTATTTCAGAAAGTCATGGGCAAGAAATTGTTCAAACCCTGAGGGATATGAGAGTCCTCTCAGAGAAACTACATTAAATTCCAGTTGCAATTAAGGAGGGATTTTGGCTCTATTATTTTACTTTTATCCTTAATATGTGATTAAAGCTTCATGACAGGAACAGTGGGAAAATTCTCTACCTTCCCTGCTATATCTCTTAGATTGGAAGGAAGAGTTGGCACTGTATAGACAATTCTCAATAGAGAATAAGAGCTGGCTATCTCCAGGGTTTTCAATAAAGTGTCAAATGGTAAGACCCACAAACACATTTTTAAATATATTTTAATTATAAAAATGTACTTTAAAATTTGTTTTTTGTGGTCAGGACATTGTGTGTTTAATGAAAACACTGAGACTTTTACTTCATAACTGGGTTTTTGAGGGCATTACAAACACATAGCTTGTTTGTAATTCAGATTTTATGATCCAAATCAAGGCATATAGAAGTTACTAAAAGTAATACAATAGAACGCCAAAAATAGCAGTTAAAAGTAGTAACTGCCTATGTGTCCAATAAACAGTTGTTAGAGAGTAGAATTTTTTCTTTCCTGCCTCTCTTCCTTCCTGGCTCCTTCCCTTCCTACCTTCCTTTCCTCCTCTCTTCGTTCCTCCTTCTATTAATTCTTCCAGTTTGATTTCTTCTTCCTTCCCATCGACCCTTAATTTCTTCAAGTTTAACTTAATTAAACATATTTAACTTTTCCTCTTCATGTAGAAACCAAGTAATATAGAAAGCCTCAATCCTTTGAATTTTATATTATCTTTGCAATAATACCTTACTTATTTTCTAAGTACATATTCAATTATGGTGAGTAAAGTCACCTTTACCTGTGTTTGGATACGAAGGTGGTATGTTTTGAGACTCTATAAAGAATATTGGCATAGGGCTGTGGCAAGTTAACACCCTGTTAAATTCTATACAGTATTACAAAGAAACATAAAATGTTCTTTTTATACTGCTACACAGTAACATGGTCCAGAAAAAGGCATTATGGTCAGAATAAGGTCACAAAATGAATGCTATGAATTAAGTACACTCATTTTCCTCTGAATAGTAGGTTTCTGCCTCAGGAAAATCTTAGACTAAATTTAGGACTGTTTTAATGGTTCTAGTCCTGGCTTGACCACTTAAAAATGTCCAAATCACTGAGACATCAAGAAAGAAGCTTCAGAGTCCTTTATGAAAAAGATGGTAATAAGCAGGGAAAAGTCCTTTCCCCTACATTTCAGAAATAGCAAGACAAGGAAAGTTGAGACATTTAGGAAACTCAACACAAAGAGAAAAAGTATTAGTTACCCTCAGAGAAAGTAGTTTCTGGAGAGCAGCTGAAAGGAATTTGCATTGCTACAGATAAAAGCAAGTAATATTTTATTGGCATTAACAGTCTGAATTAAAAATATGATTGGCTTTTGAAATTTAACATAAAATAACTTAAAATAAGACTTTAACTTAATATCATTAGTGATCACAATAATTTTATTGGTTTGAAATATATTTGAGTACACTACTTAGAGTAGAATATCAGGAAGAGGTGATCAAAGAGCCGGTCACTGAGGTCATGTCAGAGACAGCCCGTGTTCCCCTTACTAGAGAATCCACATGGAAACTGAACAGCCAACGGGCTTCCTTAGAACATGGGGTCTAGGTCCTCTCAATGCATGGTCCTTGGTTGGAGTATCAGTCTCTGCAGGAGCTCCTGAGCTCAGGTAATTTGGCTTTGTTGTTCTCCTTGTGGAGTTACTCTTCCCTCCAGGTGTTTCTATCTCCTTCTATAAGGATCCTGGCACTCTGCCCAAAGTTTGACTATGAGTCTTAGATTCTCTTTCAATAAATACCCTGGTGGGGTGGAGTCTTTCAGAGGTCCTCTGTGGAAGCCTCCTGTCTTATTCCTTGTCTTCCCTGCTTCCAATGTCTATCTTGTTTGCCCTTCTGAATGAGGATTAAGCACCTTCCTTAGGGTCCTCCTTTTTGTATAGCTTCTTTAGGACTATATATTTTAGTATGTTTAATCTGTATTATATGGCTCATATCCATTTAAAAGTGAATATGTGTCTTTCTGCTGTTGTGTTACCTTAGTCAGGATGATCTTTTCTAGTTCCCACCATTTCCTGCAAATTTCATGATTTCCTTGTTTTTAATTGCTGAGTAGTATTATATTGTGTAAATGTACCACACTTTCTATACCCATTCCTCTGTTGCAGGACATGTAGGTTGTTTCCAGAGTCTGGCTATTATGAATAAATATGCTATGAACATAGTTGAGCAAATGTTCTTATTGAATGGTGGGACATATTTTGGGTAAATGCCAAGGAGTAGTATAGCTGGATCTTGAGGTAGCAATATTCCTAATTTTCTGAGAGTGCCAGACTGATTTCCAAACTGGTTGTAAAAGGTTACATTCCCACCAGCAATGGAGAAGGGTTCCCCTTTCTCCACATTCTCTCCATCCTTTGAGTTTATTTTTTTTCACCATTTGGATGGGTGTGTGGTATTAGATGAAAAATGGGAGATTTTGATCTCACTGACACAGGAGACAACTTGCTGAACAGAACACTAACAGCACAGGCTCTAAGATCAACAATTAATAAATGAGACCTCATGAAACTAAAAAGCTTTTGTAAAGCACAGGACACTGTCATCAGAACAAAACAACAGCCCACAGACTGGGAAAGGATCTTAACGAACCCTACATCTGACAGAGGGCCAATATCCAAAATATATGAAGAACTGAATAAGTTAAACACCTACAAGCCAAGTAATACAATTTAAAAAATGGGGTACAGAGAAAAACAGAGAATTTTTTGAAACTAAATAGAAATGTAACCAAGCTCTGTGACTGTTGTACATTAAACACAATGCTCCAGAGACTTCTACCCATTCCAAACTTATTTTTCCTATATAGTTACTATGCTTGAAGTATTCACTGTGTACAAGTAATTGACAGTTCTGTATAAAACACTATATTCAAAATAGAAAGATATCAATTTTATCCAGTTCTTATTCTGTCAGTAATTCCCAGGGAAAACCAACCAACAAACAAAGAAAAAGATGGCTTAGGGGAATCAGGTTTACCAGGCCACAGAAGAAGACAATGCAGCCACTCTCATGAGATCTGATAGGCTAGGATCAGAGAAGAGGGGAGGAGGAACTCCCTTTTCAGTCGACTGGGATAGGGACATGGGTGGGAAGAGGGAAGGTGGGATTGGGAGGGCACAGGGAGGTACAGGGGCAATACAAAGTAAATAACGTGTAATCAATAAAAATTAAAAAAAGGAAAAATTAAATAAATGGCTTAGTAAAATAGAGAAAGAGTATCTGCATGATTTTAATTTGCTTCTTTTTTTTCCTTAATTTTATTTTTTTCTTTTTTTAATTTTATTTTTTCTTATCAGTTACATTTTATTAACTCTGTATCCCAGCCGTATCCCGCTCCCTCATTCCCTCCCAATTCCACCCTTCCTCCCTCATCTCCACCAAGCCCCTTTCCAAGTCCACTGATGGGGGGGGACCTCCTCCCCATTCATCCGATCCTGTTTTATCAGGTATCTTCAGGACTGGCTGCGAAGCCCTCCTCTGTGGCCTAACAGGACTGTTCCTCCCTTGCTGGGTAGGGAGGTCAAAGAGCCAGTCATTGAGTTCCTGTTAGAAATAGTCCTTGTTCCCCTCACTATGGGAAACCAGTTGATTACTGAGCTAACACAGGCTACATCTGAGCAGAGGTTCTAGGTTATATCCATATATGGTCCTTGGTTGAATGTCAGTATCAGAAAAGACCTTGTGCCCAGATATATTTGGTCCTTGTGGAGCTCCTATCCTTTCCCCATCATACTAACTCCCCTTCTTTCATATGATTCCAGGTACTCTGCCAAAAGTTTGGTTATGAGTCTTTGTATCTACTTTGAAAACACTGCTAGTTAGAGTCTTTCAGATGCGCTCAGTAGACTCCTGTCATACCTTCTATGCACATCCCATCTGTCTTTCTAAATGAGGATTGATCATCTTATCCCACGTCTGCTCTCTTGATTATCTTTTTTAGCTGTATATCATATCTTATAGGTCTATATAAGTGAGTATATACCGTGTTTGTCTTTCTCCTTCTGGGATATTTCACTCAGAATGATCTTTTCTAGATCCCACCATTTGCCTGCTAATTTCATGATTTCTTCCTTTTTGATTGCTGAGTAGTATTACATTGTGTAAAAATACCACAATTTCTGTACCCATTCCTCCGTTGATGGACATCTGGGTTGTTTCCAAGTTCTGGCTATTATAAATAAAGCTGCTATAAACATGGTTGAGCAAGTATCCCTTTTGTGTACTAGAGCAAACTTTGGGTATATACCTAGCAGTGGTATAGCTGGGTCTTGAGGAAGCACTATTCCTAATGGTCTGAGAAAGCACCAGATAGATTTCGAGAGTGGTTGTAGCAGTTTACATTCCTACCAGCATTGGAGGAGGGTTCCCCTTTCTCCACAACCTCTCCAGCATGTGTTGTCACTTGAGTTTTTCATCTTGGCCATTCTGATGGGTGTAAGGTAAAATCTCAGGGTCGTTTTGATTTGCATTTCCCTGATGGCTAATGAGGTTGAGCATTTCTTTAAGTGTTTCTCTGCCATTTCATATCCCTTTGTTGAGAATTCTCTGTTTAGCACTGTTCCTCATTTTTTAATTGGATTACTTGGTTTGCTGCTTTTCAGCTTCTTTAGTTCTTTGTATATACTGGATATTAGTCCTCTGTCAGATAAAGGGTTAGTAAAGATTCTTTCCCAATCTGCAGGCAGTCCTTTTGTTTTCATGACAGTGTCCATTGCTTTTCAGTTTCATGAGGTCTCATTTATTGATTGTTGCTCTTAGAGCCTGTGCTGTTGGTGTTCTGTTCAGGAAGTTGTCTCCTGTGCCAATGAGTTCTAGGCTGTTCCCCACTTTCTCTTCTAACAGATTTAGAGTATCTGGTTTTATGTTGAGGTCTTTGATCCACTTGGACTTTAGTTTTGTGCAGGGTGAGAAATATGGATCTATTTTTATTTTTCTGCATGTAGACATCCAGTTGGACCAGCACCATTTGTTGAAGATGCTGTCATTTTTCCATTGAATGGTTTTGGATTCTTTGTCAAAAATCAAGTATTCATAGGTGTGTGGGTTTATTTCTGGGTCTTCTATGCGGTTCCATTGATCCTCCTTTCTGTTTTTATGCCAATACCATGCAGTTTTTATTACTATTGCTCTGTAGTACAACTTGAGATTGGGGATGGAGATACCTCCAGATGATCTGTTGTTGTACAGGATCGTTTTGGAGATTCTGGGTTTTTGTTTCTCCATATGAAGCTGAGAATGTTTTTTTCAAGATGTGTAAAAAATTGTTTTGGTATTTTGATG
Source organism: Meriones unguiculatus (assembly GCF_030254825.1). Classification (NCBI taxonomy): domain Eukaryota; kingdom Metazoa; phylum Chordata; class Mammalia; order Rodentia; family Muridae; genus Meriones; species Meriones unguiculatus. Next base: position 90,548,220 of record NC_083350.1, read on the forward strand.
GGAATTGCATTGAATCAGTAGATTGCTTTTGGCAGGATGGCCATTTTCACAATGTAAATCCTACCAATCCATGAGCAAGGGAGATCTTTCCATCTTCTGATATCTTCTTCAATTTCTTTCTTCAGAGACTTGACGTTTTTCTCAAACAGGTCTTTCACTTGCTTGGTTAGTGTCACCCCAAGGTACTTTATGTTATTAGTGGCTATTGTGAAAGGTGTTGTTTCCCTAATTTCTTACTCGTCCCTTTTGTCTTTGGTATACAGGAGGGCTTCTGATTTTTTTGAGTTGATTTTGTATCCTGCCACTTTGCTGAAGGTGTTTATCAGCTGGAGGAGTTCTCTGGTTGAATTTTTGGGGTCGCTCATGTATACTATCATATCATCTGCAAATAGTGACACTTTGACCTCTTCCCTTCTGATTTGTATCCTCTTGATCTCCTTTAGTTGTCTTATTGCTATGGCTAGGACTTCAAGTACTATGTTGAAGAGGTATGGAGAGAGTGGGCAGCCTTGTCTTGTCCCTGATTTCAGTGGGATTGATTTAAGTTTCTTTCCATTGAGTTTGATGTTGGCTATAGGCTTGCTGTATATTGCCTTTACTATGTTTAGATATGTGCCTTGTATACCTGATCTCTCCAAGACTTTAAACATGAATGGGTGTTGGACTTTGTCAAATGCTTTTTCGGTATCTAAGGAGATGATCATGTGGTTTTTCTCCTTCAGTTTGTTTATGTGGTGGATTACATTGATGGATTTCCATATGTTGAACCACCCTTGTATGCCTCGGATGAAGCCTACTTAGTCAGCGTGGATGATATCTTTGATGTGTTCTTGGATTCGGTTTGCAAGTATTTTATTGAGTATTTTTGCAACAATGTTCATAAGAGAGATAGGTCTGAAGTTTCCTTTTTTTTGTTGGGTCTTTGTGTGGTTTAGGTATCAGGGTGACTGTCACTTCATAGAATGAGTTTGGTGATGTACCCTCTGATTCTATTTTGTGGAATAGTTTGAGGAGAATTGGTGTTAGCACTTCTTTGAAGGTCTGGTAGAATTCCACACTGAAACCATCTGGCCCAGGGCTTTTTTTGGAAGGGAGACTGTGAATGATTGTGTCAATTTCCTTGGGAGTTATAGGGCTATTCAGTCTTTCTACCTGATCTTGACTTTAATGTTGGAAGATGAAATCTGTCAAGAAAATTGTCCATTTCATTTAGGTTTTCAAATTTTGTGGCATATAGGCTTTTGTAGTATGACCTAATGATTGTTTGAATTTCCTCAGTGTCTGTAGTTATGTCACCCTTTTCATTTCTGATTTTGCTGATTTGGATAGCTTCTCTCTGCTTTTTAGTTAGTTTGGCTAAGGGTTTGTCTATCTTGTTGATTTTCTCAAAGAACCAGCTTTTTGTTACATTGATTGTTTGAATAGTTTTATTTGTTTCTAATTGATTGATTTCAGCCCTGAGTTTGATCATTTCCAGCCTTCTGTTCCTCTTGGGTGTATTTGCTTCTTTTTTTTTTTTTTTCTAGGGTTTTCAGTTGGGCCATTAAGTTGTTTGTATGTGATGTTATGGATTTCTTCTTGCAGGCACTTAGTGCTATAAATGTTCCTCTGAGCACTGCTTTCAATGTGTCCCATAAATTTGGGTATGCTGTGCCTTCATTTTCATTGAATTCTAGGAAGTCTTTAATTTCTTTCTTTATTTCTTCCTTAACCTAGCTTTCATTGAGTAACAAGTTGTTCAGTTTCCATGTGCGTGTCAGCATTTTGTTATTTCTGTTGTTGAGATCCAGCTTTAGTCCATGGTGGTCAGATAAAATACAAGGGATTATTTCGACCTTTTTGTATCTGTTGAGGCTTGCTTTATGACCAACTATGTGCTCTATTTTGGAGAAGGTTCCATGCGGTGCTGAAAAGAAGGTATACTCCTTTAAGTTTGCATGAAAAGATCTGTAGATGTCTATTAGGTCCTTTTGATTTAGGGACTCTGTGTTTTTATTTCCCTATTTGTTTTCTGTCTAGTTGATCTGTCCCTTGGTGAGAGTGCAGTGTTGAAGTCTCCCACTATTTAGGTATTAGGATTAATGTGTGATTTAAGCTTTAATATTGTTTCATTTACGAAAATAGGTGCTCTTGTATTTCCACATAGATGTTCAAAATTGTGATGTCCTCTTGGTGGATTTTTCCTTTGATGAGGATATAGTGGCCCTCCTTATCTTTTTTGATTAACTTGGGTTGAAAGTCTATTTTATTAGATATTAGGATGGCTACTCCAGCTTGTTTTCTGGAACCATTTGCTTGAAAAACATTTTTCCAGCCCTTTACTCTGAGGTAGGGTTTATCTTTGTTTCATAGGTGTGTTTCTTGAATGCAACAGAATGTTGGATCCTGTTTCCGCAACCATTCTGTTAGTCTTTGTCTTTTTGTTTGGTTAGTTGAGTCTGTTGAAGTTGATAGATACTAGTGACCAACAATTGTTACTTACTTTTGATGTGGGGTTGGTGGTGTCACTGAGTTTTATTGTTTGTATTCTTTTGGGTTTTTGTTGTTGTTGTTGTGTAATTATCTATTTCCTCTTTTTCCTTAGATGTAATTGTTTTCTTTGGTTTGGAGTTTCCCTTCTAGTAACTTCTGTAGAGCTGGGTTACTATGTAGATATTGTTTAAATTTGGTTTTGTCAAGGAATATTTAGAATTCTCCGTCTATGTTGATCGAAATTTTTGCCAGGTATATAGTCTGGGTTGGAATCTGTAGTCCCTTAAGGATTGTATGATTTCTGTCCAGGCCCTTCTGGCTTTCATAGTTTCTGTTGAGAAATCTGGTGTGATTCTGATAGGTCTACCTTCATATGTTACTTTCCCTTTTTTCCTTGCTGCTTTTAGGATTTTTTCCTTGTTCTGTAGGTTCAGTGTTTTGACTATGATGTGACATGAAGAATTTCTTTTCTGGTCTAGTCTACTTGGTGTTCTGTAGGCCGCTTGTATGTTTATGGCCATCTCCTTCTTTAAGTTGGGAAAGTTTTCTTCTATAATTTTCTTGAAAATATTTTCTGGACCTTTGAGCCTGATTCTTTTTCTCCTACTCCTATTATTCTTAGATTTTTTTCTTTTCATGGTGTCCTTGATTTCTTGGATGTTTTGTGTTTGGAACTTTTCTGATTTTATTTTTTCTTTGAGAGACGTGTCAATTTCCACAAGTGTATCTTTGGCTCCTGAGATTCTTTCTTCCATCTCTTGTATTCTGTTGGTGATGCTTACCTTTGTAGTTCTTGATCTTTTCTCTATGTTCTCCAGCTCCTGGTTTTTCTCTATTTGTGTTTTCTTTATTGATTCTAATTCTGTTTTCATGTCTTGCACCATTTCCTTCATCTGTTTGAATGTGGAGTCCTGCTTTTCAATAACAGCTTCTATGTTTTTGTGTGTTTCCTCTCTGTGTATCACTAATTGTGCCTCTACTTCTTTGGCTATAATTGCCTGTATTTCTATGAGAGCTTTGTTTATTTCTTCTTTATTTGCCTTCATTTGTGTGGACATTTCTTTGAGAGCTTTGTTCATTTCTTCTTTGTTTGCCTCAATTTTCATGGTCATTTCTCTGAGAGCTCTATTTGTTTCCTCTTGGTTTGTCTCGATTGCTTTTGCTCTTTCTCTGAGGGCTTTGTTCATTTCATCTTTATGGGTCTCTAATAGCTGGAGAAACATAGTTTTGAGGTTGTTTTCTTGTATATCTAGTGAATTGAAGTGTCCATTGGTTTGTGGGTTTGCTGGTGAGGTCATTATGTCCTGATATTTGTTGGGTGTGTTTTTATATCTGCCTCTAGCCATCTGGTTATTTATAACCCTCACTGTTTGTTCCTTGAGTTTGTAGTTCGGGCTATGATCGTCTCTTTCTGTATTCTGGACTGTTTTTTCAGGAAGATGAGAGAGGTTCACTGGTTTGGAGTATGCGTTGTGGTTTCAGTTTTGCCTAGGTAAGGAATGTGATGCTGGAGCTATTTGCATGCGCTTTTAGAGGGCATAGTGTGCATGCGCGGATTCTCTGACTATTGCAGTGGCCTGCAGGCCACTATTATGTAGTTCTGTCTGAGATCCAGGGATTGTTTGCCTGGATTACACTGGTGGACCCACAAGGCAGAGGCTTCAACGTTGGGGTCGCTATCCCAAGAATCCCTATGATGCCCACTCTAGGGGTGTGGGTGGCAGGGATCTTGTCTGGTTGCTTCTGTGGAGAGGCCCTGGGTCTGGAGCAAACTCTCCCTAGAAGGCTCACTCACTCTCTTGCAGGACCAGTTGGAATGCAAGGTTCCCCTTGCTCTCTACTCTCTGATTTGGTCCTGCTGCAGAGAGTGCACGGGTAGGCTAAGAGTCAGCTATGTGGCACGGTGGCAGCAGGACTCAGTGTCCACCTTTCCTGTGTGCTGCCTGTCTGTCCTTTCCCTCTTCCAGGAGGGGTTATGTTGACTGGTCCCAGGGTAGCGCGGGAAAGAGTTAGGTTGAGTGTTCTCAATCCCAGATCCTGGGCCCAGATCTCTCTGCCAGAAGCAGCCTGGTGGTAGAACCTATGTTTGCTGATCCTGAGAGAGTACCCAGTAGGGTTGAGTGTCCTCAGATCCCAAGCTTGGGTTTCCCTGCCAGGGGCGCCTGGGTGAGCTGGAGAGGGGGTGCTGTGTCCTGTGGCAGGTTCCTCTCTGTCTTTCCCCTCTGACCTTCCCCTCCACTAGGGCAAGCTTATGGCGGTGCTCTCAGGGGAGTGCCAGAAGCGGTTAGGACTTCTCAGTTCTGATCCTGAGCTAGGCTTTCTCTGCCAGGGGTCGGGAGGCCACTGGTGTTAGGACTTGGTGCTAGACCTTATTGTGCTGGACCCAGGAGAATCTCAGTACGTGTTGAATGACCACAGTCCCAGATCCCGAGCTGAAGTTTGTTTGCTAGGAGCAGCTGGCAGCACTGGGGTCCTGGCACCCTGAAGCCATTTTTCGCCTCTTTATCCTTCTGCTATGCTGTGGCAGGGTTATGGCAGCATTTGGAGGAGTGCCCGAAAAGATTGGGTTTTCTTTGCCCCGATCCTGGGTTGGGGTACAGACAATGTGGTCTGTGGCAGATTCTGCTGGACGCCTCCTGCCTTCTCTGAAGAGGGAGTATGGAATTTGAGGTGGGTGCAGCCATTCTCTGCGCGTGGTGGGGGCTCAGTTGTGATGGCGGTGGGTACCTGTGGTCAGGAGACCTTCCAGGGAAAGACTGGGTGACCTGTGATCAGTCTTGCAACTTTCCTTCCTTGTGGGGTTTTCTTGTGACTGGGACTTCCAGTCTCTGGCACCCTTGTGCCCACCAATCAGACTGGGAAAGTAATTGGGACACACAGGCATGCGGCTCCAGCCTGGAGACCCAAAGCCTGCATTACCCAGGATCTCTTCCAGGTTCTGGCTGTGTGGCCCGAGAGTGGACCAGACCAATTCCCATGCTGTGGGAGCCTCCCCTCACCTGGGAAACAGGATCACTGTAGTTTTAGGGCCCAGAGTTCAGTCTCCTAGTTGCTGCACTAGGAGCAGTGAGAGTGTTGTCCTGTTTCTCAGACACAGTGTTCTCCCAGCACCGCCATCTTGCCCCCCCTTTATTTTGCTTTTTATATTGTATTTACAATAGAATTATGTTTTGGATTGGAAAAGGAAGAGATCAGATTTAAAAATTAGGCAGTTCTCTTATTATCAGCTGTGTTTGGAAGTTTCTTAACATATGTTACTTAAGAATGAAAAATAAGGCGCACATGGTATATACTTACTTATAAGTGGATATTGGATATATACTATAAGATAAACATACTAAAATCTCTACACATAAAGAAGCTAAGCAAAAAGGAGGACACTAGGTAAAGTAATCAATCCTTACTCAGAAAGGCAAACAGAACGGGCATTGGAAGAAGAAGAAAACAGAGTACAGACAGGAGCCTACCATAGAGGGCCACTGAAAGACTCCACCCAGCCTGGTATCAAAGCAGATGCTTAAGCTCATTGCCAAACTTTGGGCAGAGTGCAGGAAATCTTATGAAAGAAGGGCAGGGGAAGGAGGGACAGGAGCTCTACAAGGAGACCAATAGAACCAACACACTGGGCTCAAGGTTCTTTTCTGAGACTTATTCTCCAACCAAGGATCATTGATGGTGATAACCTAGAACCCCTACACAGATGTAGCCCATGGCAGCTCAGTCTTCAAGTGGTTTCCCTAGTAAGGGGAACAGGGACTGTCTCTTACATGCTCAGTGGCTGGCTCATTGATCATCATTCCCTGAGTGGGGAGCAGCCTTACCACGACACAGAGGAAGACAATACAACCATTCCTGATGAGACCTGATAGGCTAGGGTAAAATGTAAAGGGAGGAGGACCTCGCCTCTTAGTGGACTTGGAGAGGGGCAAAGGAGGAGGTGAAGGGTGGAGGGTAGGATTGAGAGGGAATGAGGGAGGGGACTACAGAAAATTTAAAAATGAATGTTGGTATAATGTTCTTTTGAAATGTATATGCCTTACCCTTGTTAATTCAAATGCTGATTTCCCCACCCCCAACTCTCTGGATATTCAATCTGGATATTGCATTGTGATACTCAGTATAAGCATCCTGTCTCAACTCTTGTGTAAACAGGACACAAATAAAGCAACTAGATACAATGTTGTGCAATGGGAGGAGCCAGAGGACAGGAAAGAGGGGAGGAGCTAGAGAACAGGAAGGGGTGAGAAGGAGGAGGAGCTCGAGGAGAGGAGAGCAGGAGGAGAGCTGGAGGAGATCTTGGAGGTCGTGGAGCATGAACCACACCTAAGATTTCACAAAAAGCAAGTATAATGTGGGAAATCTAAATGTTAGGAAACTGAGGGCTTGGAGGTTTAAGAGGGAGTAAATATTGCCCAGCATTGTGTTCTAGGTTAACTATAAACCCAGTCTCTGTGTGGTGATTTGGTTATACAGCTGCTGAGGATTAACAGCAAGGGTTACAAGAAGATAAAACAATAGTAAATATTAATCTCTATCTACAACAAACGAATGTAAAATTATGTGTTTTAATATGTTCTCACTGGAAGGTAAGGCTTTCTAATTGCTCTCTTTTGGAAGGTGGGCATAGATTGCAAAACCTGCACTCCCGGTACAGGGTCCGTACCGCTCCCTCCCCCAAAGTGACTCACAGACCACAGACCGCGGTTCGATGTAAAAGCAAGAGGCAGTTTATTCCGATCGTGATGGGGGTCGTCCCTTCAAAGCAGGAGACGACCCCGAGCATACAAAGCACAGAGTTTTTATTTCAGGCCTTTACATTGATTAGTTAGCAGAAAAGATAGCAGTTATGCGGTTGGCAGCTGTGGCGGGGAACTCATAGCTCCAAGGACAGTCCTCCCCTCTTTTCCCATCTCTCGGTTCTGTAGCAGGCTGCTTACAGCTTCAAGGACAGTCCTCCCCTAAATTGTCTGACTTGCTCTTTCTTTTTAGCTGGCCCTTATTCAAGGTCCAGTTGTTTTTCTTTCTAATTTGGGATGGTCCCATTTCTCATTCCCCCCTTTTTCTTTGGCATAATTTTAACCCTAAAATTGCAGGCTAGATTCAGCCTGCATCTCTAATTGCTGATACTGCTGTCGAAGCATAAGGACCTGAACAGTACTGATCCGTTCTCTCACAAAATTGACTAGCTTATTAAGAATGCAGGGGCCAAGAGTTACAATCAGGAGAAGAATTAGCAAAGGGCCTAGCAAGGTGGAGATTAAAGTGGTCATCCATGGAGAGGAATTAAACCATCCTTTAAACCATTTTAGGCTTTGGGCTCGTTCTCGCTTTTTCTTTTCTATGCCCTCTTTGACCTTATCTAGGGTCTCAGTGACAACTCCAGTATGGTCGACATAGAAACAGCATTCTTCTTTTAGGGCCGCGCATAAACCTCCTTGTTGCAAAAACAATAAATCTAAGCCCCTTCTGTTTTGTAACACCATCTCTGATAATGACTGTAAGGAATCTTTGAGCTCTCTAATTGTGTTTTTTAATCTTTTTATGTCCTTATCAACAGCTGCCCTAAGCTCATTTAACCCGCTATATCGGAGGGCTATAGCCGACCCTCCAGCTGCTGTCCCTACTGCTCCTAGCCCGACCCCAAGCATTATGGCTAAGGAAATTCCCAGGTCTCTTTTTGTTCGTATCAGCGGTTCCCCCACAGAGTCCCAGTATTGGAAGGGCTCTTCATACGGGTGATAGGTGACTCGGGGGATTACCTGGACCAGGACACAGTAGTCAGATGAATTGACAAGCACCTGAGTACTGACACAAGTAGTGATCCCTGTTGCACAGGCCCACCATCCATCGATTGGTGGTATGAGGTACCCAGACAGACCTGCAACATCATAGGTTTGGTTGCATAAAAACTGATGACTGGGGGGAACTTTACCTACACAGAGTCCTTGCCCTGAAACGGCAGACAGGGAAAGTCTAGCCTCCCTTTGCGTCCAACGGCAGGCTGTTGCCTCTTGGGAGGTACTTATCTCATCTGTAAAGGCAATTTCTTCATAATATGGGGGAGCAATTCCAAAGCATAACCAACAAGACTCAGTAACCTTGGGGTTGGTATTATTTAGGGCCTGAAAGGCCCCCTGTGCTAGGGAAGTAATGTATGGTCCAGGAGGCTTAGGGGAAGAAGAATCTTTATTCATTTTTGAGTTAGGAGTCAGTGAGGGGGTTGTTGGACGTGGGGCTATAGTCTGGGGGTCCACTTTCACTGGGGGAACCAGGTGAGGGCCAGCTTTATTTGGCCCTACTTCAGCAGATGGGGCTGTTATTTTTAATTTGATGGTGAAAAGTAACCCATCATCATATCTTTTCTTATATATTTGTAGGCCCCAAGTGAACCCCATCACCCAGTTAGTTGAAATCTGTTTTCCAGCGTCTGTGAACCGGATTAGCAGGGGGTGGCACCAGGTGGTACATATTGGCTGATTAGTCCACCTATTGTTTGGTCCCCAGTCTGGGGGCTGGGTATGACTGTAATTAGCTTTAACAACAATGTAATCCCAACTGGAGGTAGGCTTCCAGTAAGTATCGCCAGTGGTTTCACACCCCCAATTCTTGCAGTAGAAGTCATTTCTCCCCCCACATTTGTTTACCATTTTAGGTTGCTGGTGAGGTCCTGGACATACATAAAAGGTTAGGACTCCCAGCATACTGCGGTGGTTGGTGGTCCCGCAGCCCCCCCAGGGATCTAAGCCCCTTCTCTCACTAAAAGACCCACGTCTATGGTCCCCAGGAACCACGTTGGGGTCTAGGTGGCTTTGCAAATCCCAGTTAGCAGGTGCTCCTAGAGCCATTTTACAAAGGTCAGGGTACAAGTCCAGCCACCATGTGAAGGGTGGGGCTATCTTTGAAACAGACCAAATTATAATATGTCTCTGATTACTTTCCAAGTCAAAAGTTTGGGCTGGTGAGGACTGGAGCCCAAGCAAGTATTGTAAGTGCTTAACAGAGCCAAAAAAAGCACCAGCAGTTTGTGGATATCACCCACAGCTAACATTCTTAACAAGTGTAAGTTTTAAGGGATTGTCACTGGACTGGATTTTCCAGTCAGAAGTGGCGTCCTCTGGAGCGGGTTTGACGTGTGATGCGTGGATCCAAGCAGCAATGCCTTCTACCTTCACAGCCGTTGGGGTGGTGAGCAGGATGCAGTAAGGACCTTTCCACCGGGGTTCCAAATTTTGACTACGGTGTCGCCGAACATAAACCAAGTCTCCAACTTGGAACTGGTGTGGCACCTCTAAGGATCCTGGCGCATATTCACTGTCAACCTTGTTTCAGATTTTTTTTTTTTTTAATAAGCTGCAGTCCCTTTAACCTGGACAACAAGTCAGAGTTACCACTAGTTATGTCAAGAGGGTCTCCCAGGAGAGTCAAGGGAGCAGGAACTCCATACAATAGTTTAAAAGGCATGAGATTCAACAAGGAAGGAGTATTCCTGACCCTAAAAAGAGCCAGAGGGAGGAGTACCACCCAGTCACCGCCAGTCTCCATGGTCAATTTAGTAAGGGTCTCTTTTAGAGTTTTATTTATTCGTTCTGCCTGTCCTGAACTTTGGGGTCTATATGCACAATGTAATTTCCAATTAGTTCCCAAAAATCTGGCCACCTCCTGACTTACCTGAGCAACGAAGGCCGGCCCATTGTCTGACCCGATTACCTTTGGAACTCCAAACCGGGAAAAAATGTCTTCTAAAATCTTCTTGGCTACAACCAGAGCAGTCTCTTTCTTGGTGGGAAAAGCTTCCACCCATCCTGAGAAGGTATCTACAAAGACTAGAAGATATTTATTTCCATACCTGGCCGGCTTGATCTCGGTAAAGTCCACTTCCCAATGCATTCCAGGTCTAGTTCCCCTTAACCGTTTTTCCGAGCTTTGGAAATTCTTCCCTATGTTTACCTTTTGGCAAGGGATACATGTCTGAGTCACTTTTTCGGTTAGGGCAGTGAGGTTTAGTATTCGGTAAGGAGATTGGAGAACAATTTCAGTCAATTTTCTTTCCCCTAAATGAGTCCATTGATGCATTTGTGCTATTAGTCTCTTAGCATCTTCCTGTGGCAAAATGACCTTACCTTTGAAGTCAATCCATGCTCCCAAATTAGCATCAAATGTCCCTTGTTTTCTCTGTATTTGCTCCAGGTCATCCTCCGAGTATTTTAGCTGTTCCTTCTCTGGCAATTCAGTAGTTAATATCATTGGAGCAGGACTTACTCTAGCAGCTGCTTTAGCCTCCTGATCAGCCATGTTATTTCCCTTTGCTGCCTTGGAATTTCCCTTCTGATGTCCCAGGCAGTGAATTATGCTTACCTTGGTGGGCAGTAGTAAGGCATTGAGCAAGGCCAAGATTTTATTTTTATTTTTAATTTCTTTACCGGCTGACGTCAATAGTCCTCTCTGCTGGTAGATGGCCCCGTGCACATGGGCCGTAGCAAAGGCATATCTGCTGTCAGTGTAGATGTTTATCTTTTTGTCTTTCCCCAAAGTTAATGCTTGAGTTAAGGCAATTAGTTCTGCTCATTGAGCAGAGGTGCCTTCAGGCAGCGCTTGGGCCCATATTACCTTGTGTCCATCCACCACCGCTGCTCCTGCTTTTCTTTTTTCATTTTTCAAAAAGCTACTCCCATCTGTGTAATATGTCACCTCAGCATCTGGCAGAGGCTGGTCCTTTAAGTCCTTTCGCCATCCCTGTTCTTCCGCCAACACCTGCAAGCAATCATGCTCTGGGGGCTGAATCTCTGGATCTGGTCACAGGGTGGCAGGGTTTAGCCCCATTGCTGGGGCAAAAGTAATCCTGTCATTATTCAAAAGCAAAGTTTGATAATGAGTCATGCGCGCATTCGTGAGCCAGCGATCAGGTGGCTGTCTGACAACACTCTCAAGGGCATGAGGGGCATAAACAGTAAGATCTTGTCCCAAGGTCAGCTTGTCAGCATCCTTTACCAATGCGGCGACTGCTGCTATTATCCGAAGGCAGGTCGGCCATCCTGCTGCTACTGGATCAAGCTTTTTAGATAGATAAGCTACCGGTCTCTTTCAGGGTCCAATATTTTGAGTTAACACCCCTTTAGCCATTCCCTGGTTCTCGGCCACATAGAGATGAAAAGGTTTAGTGACATCAGGAAGTCCCAAGGCTGGAGCCGACATTAAAGCCTGTTTAATATTATTAAATGCAGCCTGTTCATCTTTTCCCCAGGAAAAAGAGTCATTGCCCTTTGTAAGGGCATACAGAGGGGCTGCCATTTCAGCGAACCCAGGAATCCATAATCGGCAAAACCCCGCTGTACCAAGAAATTCCCTCAGTTGTTTTGCAGTTTGCGGAGGGGGAATATGAAACACAGTCTCTTTTCTAGCCTCCGATAACCATCTTTTTCCTTCCTTCAGTATATACCCCAGGTAACTGACCTGTTTCCGGCATATCTGGGCCTTCTTTGCTGATGCTCTATAGCCGAGTTCGCCCAATTCTTGTAACAGTTGGCCAGTGGTTTTGAGACAGGTTTTCTGACAATCTGCAGCTAGTAAGATGTCATCCATGTACTGGAGAAGAGTTACCTGAGTATTTGTGGCCCGGAAGTGTGCCAGGTCTCGGTGCAGGGCTTCATCAAATATGGTAGGAGAATTCTTAAATCCTTGGGGAAGTCGAGTCCATGTTAGTTGGCCCGAGACCCCGGAGTCAGGATCTTTCCATTTAAAAGTGAAAATGTCTTGGCTGGCAGGGCTAAGTTGAAGACAAAAGAATGCATCTTTAAGGTCTAGAACAGTATACCAGGCTCTGTCAGGGGGAAGGGAGCGCAGCAGGTTATATGGGTTGGGGACTGTTGGATGTAAGTCCATAACCTGTTTGTTAACTTCCCTCAGGTCTTGCACAGGCCGATAATTGTTGCTCCCAGGCTTCCGGACTGGCAGTAATGGAGTATTCCAAGCAGATTGACACCTTTTTAAAACCCCTAGGTCAAGGAGTCGCTGTATATGAGGGCGAATCCCATCATGGGCTTCCTTAGACATTGGATACTGCCGCACTGCAACTGGGGCTGCCTGAGGTTTTAGCTCTATCTGGACTGGCGGTTGCTTTCTTGCTTTCCCTAAGCCAGCTGTTTTAGCCCAGGCCTCAGGGTATTTTTTTACCCACCAGTCAATGTCTTTTTTCCCCTCTTTTAAATTTTTAAATAGCCGGTATTCATCTTTCAAGTGAATTGTAAGCACGTGAATAGGATCCCCTCTTTTATCTGTAACCTGTGGGCCTTCTGGGTTAAAATTGATGTGGGCTCCTATTTTGGTCAGGATATCCTGTCCCAGCAATGGGTATGGGCAGTCAGGCATGACTAAGAATGAGTGGGATACCTGGCCCACTCCAAGGTTCACTGTTCTTCGGGTAGTCCATGTATATTGCTTACATCCAGTGGCCCCTTGAACCCATGATTTTTTTTTCTTTTTTAGCCCCTGAGTCTTGCAACAGAACTGAATGCTGAGCGCCAGTATCCACTAGAAAATGGACTGGCTTCCCCTCCACCTTGAGGGTTACCCTGGGTTCGGGGAGGGGAACCGAACCCCGTCCTCCCTAATCACTGTCATTGTTTAAGGTCAGGAGGACCCTGGTCTCTGTGGCTTGAGAATTCAGCTGCTTCTTCTTTCTTTTGGGGCAATCCCTCCTCCAGTGTCCCGTCTCCTTGCAGTAGGCACACTGGTCCTTAGACAAAGGGCCCTTACGGTTGCCAGGAACTCTCTCCCTTTTAGTACAACTTTCCTGAACTATGGTGGCCAGAATCTTAGTCAATTTTTTATCCTGCCTCTTGTCTCTCTCTCTCTTATCTCCTGTTTTTTCTGTTTTCTTTTTTCTTTTTTTTTTCTGTTTTTCGACTATAGAAGACTTTTTCTGCTACTTGCACTAAATCCTTCAACGACTTATCCTGCAGACCTTCTAATTTCTGAAGTTTTTTACGAATATCCCTAGCTGACTGATCTATGAAAGATACAGCTACTGTTGCCCTGTGCTCATCTGAAGCAGGGTCATAGGGAGTAAACCGGCGGAATGCATCCATCAGCCGTTCTAAGTAGGCTGCAGGAGATTCCTCCGGCCCCTGGACCACTTCTCTTACCTTAGTCAAATTGGTGGGTCTTCGAGCAGCCCCACGGAGACCCGCCATTAGAGTCTGGCAGTAAACCTTCAAGTGCTGCCTACCCTCTGGTGTATTGTAATCCCAATCAGGACGAGAGAGAGGAAACCTATTATTAATCTCGTTGGGGAGAACTGTAGGCCTCCCATCTGTCCCGGGACATTCTTCCTTGCTTTTAAAAGAATTCGTCCCCTTTCCTCGGTAGTCAGGAGTGTCTGTAAAAGCTGTTGGCAATTATCCCAAGTGGGCTGGTGAGAGAAAAGGACAGATTCAAACAAGTCAGTCAAGGCTTGGGGGTTCTCAGAAAAAGAGGGATTGTGAGCCTTCCAATTGTAGAGATCAGCTGTGGAAAAAGGCCAGTACTGAAGGGGGTATTGCCCATCCCCCTCTGGAAATCTTTAAGGTCTAGAACAGTATACCAGGCTCTGTCAGGGGGAAGGGAGCGCAGCAGGTTATATGGGTTGGGGACTGTTGGATGTAAGTCCATAACCTGTTTGTTAACTTCCCTCAGGTCTTGCACAGGCCGATAATTGTTGCTCCCAGGCTTATATGGGTTGCTCCCAGGCTTATAGGCTCGCAATGGGAGAGCCACCGAGTCCAGCTGGGTTGCTCTGCAGCTTCACGTTCCAGCTGCTGGGCCCCTTTCATTCTGAGCAGGGTCAGCTGGTGAGTGCAGCAGAACCTCTGGTGGTGTCTGCGGCGCCAGCGCCGCCGATGGTGTCTGCAGCGGCAGCGCTGAGGGACCGACAGCTCCTGCTGAGGGACCTGAGAGGGGACTAGGAAAGTTACATGCTAGCCCCGCCTTAGGCCCCGAGGGAGAACTGACAGCCTCCGGGAAACTGACAGGGGAAACGGTCGGAGGTCTGGCAGGAGAACCAGCCAGGGAACTGGCAGGGGTAGGGGCCATGGCTGGCGGATAAGGGGGCGGAAGGTCAAGAAGGAGGTCTGCTTCTGGAGAAGTGAGCACTTTCTTTTTCTCCTCTTCCTTAACGGCACAAACAGTTGTCGACGGAGTCTCTGTGGGGAGAACAAAGGGGCGCACCCAAGGGGGTGGATGGCGAACAATATCCTCCCAGGTTAGGACATAAGGTACCTGATCAGGATGGCCCCCCTCCGCTTGGAGAGTCTTAGTCTTAACAGCAAGAATCGTGTCAAGGTGAAAGGTGCCCTCCGGTGGCCATTCAACCTGAAAAGCAGGCCATTCCGAGGAGCAAAAGGCTTGCCACTTTGCTTTTCTAACTTCCACTGAGAGATTATGTGCCCTATATTTTACTTCTGAGAAGTGGTCAAGGGTGAGAGATAAGGGTGTAGCCATCGTCTGTCCCATAATGAAATCGTCCGTCAGAAAAGTCAGAGAGGCAACAAGAACAGAG
Organism: Meriones unguiculatus; assembly: GCF_030254825.1. Lineage (NCBI taxonomy): Eukaryota > Metazoa > Chordata > Mammalia > Rodentia > Muridae > Meriones > Meriones unguiculatus. The sequence goes on from NC_083350.1 coordinate 90,563,224, forward strand.
ACAAAAAGAACCAAACAAGCAATCAGACAAGGACGCCTTTGTGGGTGATACCACAGTGCCCTAACGGAACGGCTCCCTGGCCGGTCCCTACGAAAATCAGACTCAGACGGGAGGAGGACCATCTCTGATCCAACCTCCCAACAAACGGAACCTGGAGCGTCCTCCAGCTTCCCGGCTTTTCGACTATCTGATGCGCCTGTCAATCGAAATAGCCTAATCAGACAACCAAGACGGTTCAGACAGGCGCCTAACCAGAAAAACGGAACAAAACAGAATCTGCAGAAACCTGAGGTCAAACAAACAAAATGACTAACCTGTTTCAACCTGACCTCCGAACTCGGTCTGGTGAGGGTCGGGGAAGGGTCGCGTCGGTTTCCCGGGATGCACCACATGCAAAACCTGCACTCCCGGTGCAGGGTCCATACCGCTCCCTCCCCCAAAGTGACTCACAGACCAAGGTTCGATGCAAAAGCAAGAGGCAGTTTATTCCGATCGCGATGGGGGTCGTCCCTTCAAAGCAGGAGACGACCCCGAGCATACAAAGCACAGAGTTTTTAATTTCAGGCCTTTACATTGATTAGTTAGCAGAAAAGATAGCAGTTATGCGGTTGGCAACTGTGGCGGGGAACTCATAGCTCCAAGGACAGTCCTCCCCTCTTCTCCCATCTCTCGGTTCTGTAGCAGGCTGCTTACAGCTTCAAGGACAGTCCTCCCCTAAATTGCCTGACTTGCTCTTTCTTTTTAGCTGGCCCTTATTCAAGGTCCAGTTGTTTTTCTTTCTAATTTGGGATGGTCCCATTTCTCAGATGAATCTGCGTTTTAAGATATTTGTCTGCCTAGAAATTTGGAACTTTGTAATGTAAGCTAAGGAATGAAGCAAAGGAATGAATTTCCTTGGACACAAGAGTCCTGTGCAATTACTCTGATGACTTTGTTAATTCAGTCATAATGTTTTAGTCTGAGAAATTTTAAAATAAATCCCCTTGTAAAACCAGAGTAGTACTCCTATATTTATTAGTGTCATAATTAATTTTAACTACCCATAAGATATTTTATTAAAGTTTGTGCTGTATTGTCTCACATTCAAGTTTACCAGGCTAGCCCAGTGAGGGAAAAAAATGCTGTTTGGCCAGCACAGTAATATTGTTTTGTCTGATGATTGTATACATTCACCAACTTAAATTCATGAAGCCTGTTCCACTCCATGTATCTATAAGCAATATCTCACAAAGGTGAAGAACTATCTCAAATCCAGCACAGTTCTCAGGTACCCACTCTTAGCAAGCCACTCCTGAGGATCACTCCTGCACATTGAGGTCTGTAATGGTTCTGTCAACCTTACCTAGCCTTGTAAGAATGTGACTTATCATCTGGGATAGCAGAATAAATAGTATTTCTGATAATATATAAAAAAGAATACTCGACAGGAATATCGAATGACAGAGAAACACTTAAAGAAATGCTCAATACCTTAGTCATTGAGGAAATGCAATCAAAACAATCTTGAGATTTCCTCTCATTTATTTTTAAAATATACATTAAAGACTGAGTTCACTATTACAAAGAATATAAATAGTTGTGTCATTTGGAGATATTTCCTGGTATGTTTTCTAAAAATATTACTGGAATGAACAAATTTTATTATAGTTGGTTTAACTTTTAAAATACATATTTGAAAAGATATTTTTCCATTGAATAATTCAGTTTTCACATCACCATGTATTTCAGGTGCTTAAAATAATGCTGTTCCTTGCATTTATTATTTCCAGAATATCTTGTAATGACATGATGTTTTAATTCTGGCATTTGAAAATGTAGGAGAGTGTATCAGTAGTTTAAGGTTGAGCTAAATGTTGAGTTTGATCCCAGCCTTGTCTACCTAAGAACTTGTCGATTTCCCATCAAATTAGAAAACTATCAATTTTTCTTTTATGGACTCAAATCTTGCAGGTTTTTTTTTTTCTGTGTCCAATTAACATTGCACTGAACCTGTTATTTGCCTATTTGAGCATAGGAGTGATCAACTTTTCCTCTACTTATCATTATGTTTAGCCTAATTTTAATATACTTTCGGTTTTTCTGTACATTTAAAAAGTTGATACATACATAAAAGTAAGCATGATCCTATCTACCCTCCTTCCTCTCTTTGAGTTCTCCCAAGTTGACTGTAACACACTTCTCACAACATCATGATTCTCTTATTTATTGATAAGTTACTGTGTCCAGTTAGTGTTTCCCATATGCACATGGGTGTGGTCCTTACTCTCTTTCATGTTGTTCTCTGAGCACTGCTTTGGTGTGGAGGTAAATGTAATTGCCTCAAGTAGTACTGATCACATAGTCTCTTATCCTTAGTACTTTTGATTTTTATCTGAATCCATCTTAACACAATATAGAACAGAAGGTTTCATGATATCACTCACATAGATTCACTTTATTCTGCTACACAATTTTACTTTGCACGCAGTAGTCAAGGTTATGAAGAAAACATGGGTATACTTGCCTAATCTAAATAAAAAAATAATTATATGCACCTTAATTTTTAACCAATATCCTCAGTGTTAAAGGCTGCAATTTAGAATGGAGCTTCAGTTAGGTCAATCGTCTTCTAAATGATTTACAACTTATAATTCTTGTGATAATAAAAGGTGATCCTGTTATACACGTCAGGGGAATTTTTAACACAAACTGCAGAAGTTGCTTTGTTGGAAATATGATTATGCTGTTTTTTAGACAGACATAAGACTATGTTTTTTTTCAGTCTCCTACTGAATTTGGTGCACTCTACAGGAAGGCTACCTGAAGCAACTGCTGCTCATAAGCCCTATTGATAACTCCTCCCTATTAGGAGAATTTACAGATATAAACCTCAGGTTTATTGTTTAGGGGAAAATTGTGTAACCTAATTCATGATACAGCAAAAGGGGAGTGGCTAGATGTAAGCACTGTTTAAAGATCTTAAAATAAACTTTTTTCCAATTTTTTATTTTTTATTATTAGTTATATTTTATTAACTCTGTATCACAGCTATATCCTGCTCCCTCATACCCTCCCATTCCCACCCTCCCTCCTTCAACTCCTCCCTGCTCCTTTCCAAGTCCACTGATTGGGGAGGACCTCCTCCCCTCTCATCTGACCCTGTTTTATCAGGTATCTTCAAGACTGGCTGCAAAGTCCTCCTTTGTGGCATAGCAGGACTGCTCCTCCCTTGGGGGAGGTAGGGAGGCCAAAGAGCCTGCAATTGAGTTCATGTCACAAATAGTCCCTGTTCCTCTTACTAGGGTACCCACTTGGATACTGAGCTAACATGGGCTACATCCAAGCAGAGGTTCTAGGTTATATCCATACATGGTCCTTGGTGGAGTATCAGTCTCATAAAAGACCCCTATGCCCAGATATATTTGGTCCTTGTGGAGCTCCTATCCTCTCCAGGAGATACTAACTTCTCCCTCTTTCATATGATTCCTTGCACTCTGACGGTTATAAATCTTAATATCTGCTTTGATACATTGCTAGGTAAAGTTTTTCAGAGGCCTTCTGTGGTAGGCTCCTGTCCTGTTACTTGTTTTCTCCTATGTCCAATGCCCATCCCATTTGTCTTTCTAAGTGAGGATTGATCATATTACCCTGGTCTTCTTTTTTGTTTAACTTTTTCAGGTATATAGACTTCATTAGGTTTATCATATCTTATAAGTCTATATAAGTGAGTATATAACATGTGTGTCTTTTTCCTTCTGGGATACCTCACTCAGAATGATCTTTTATATCCCACCATTTCCCAGCAAATTTCATGATTTCCTTGTTTTTGATTGCTAAGTAGTATTCCATTGTGTAAAAATACCACAATTTCTGTATCCATTCCTCTGTTGATGGACAACTGGGTTGTTTCCAGGTTCTGGCTATTACAAATAAGGCTGCTACAAACATGGTTGAGCAAATTGTGTACTTGAGCAAAATTTGGGTATGCATAGGAGTGGTATAGCTGGGTCTTGAGGAAACACTATTCCTAATTGTGTGAGAAAGCGCCAGATTGATTTCCAAAGTGGTTGTACCAGTTTACATCCCCACTAAGCAACGGAGGAGGGTTACCTTTCTCCACAACCTCTCCAGCATGTGTTGTCATTTGAGTTTTTGATTTTAGCCATTTTGATGGGTGTAAGATGAAATCTCAGGGTCATTTTGATTTGCATCTCTCTGATGGCTAAGGATATTGAGCATCTCTTTAAGTGTTTCTATGCCATTCTATATTCCTCTACAGAGAATTCTCTGTTTAGCTCCATACCCCATTTTTTAATTCGATTACTGGATTTATTGCTTTTTAACTTCTTTAGTTCTTTATATATGCTGGATATCAGCCCTCTGTCAGATATAGGGTTGGTGATGATCCTTTTCCAGTCTGTAGGCTGTTGTTTTGTTCTGATGACAGTGTCTTTTGCTTTACAGAAGCTTTTTAGTTTCATGAGGTCCCATTTATTGATGGTTGCTCTTAGAGCCTGTGCTGTTGGTGTTCTGTTCAGGAAGTTGTCTCCTGTGCCAATGAGTTCTAGGCTGTTCCCCACTTTTTCTTCTAACCAATTTAGAGTATCTGGTTTCATGTTGAGGTCTTTGATCCACTTGGACTTTAGTTTTGTGCAGGGTGATAAATATGGATATATTTTCATTTTTCTGCATGTAGACATCCAATTTTTATTTTTATTAATTACAGCTTATTCACTTTGTATCCCCCTGTAACTTCCTCCTTCCTCCCCTCCCAATCACACTCTCCCTCTTCCCCATCCGTGTCCCTATCCCAGTCCACTCCCCTTCCCTTTGATCCTAGTCTATCAGGTCTTATCAGAAGTGGCTGCATTGTCTTCTTCTGTGGCCTAATAAGGCTGCTGCCCCCTTGGGGGGAGGTGATCAAAGAGCAGACCAATCAGTTCGTGTCAGAGACAGTCCTGTCCCCATTACTATGAAGGCCACTTGGATACTGAACTACCATAGACTACCTCTGTGAAGGGGTTCCAGGACATCTCCATGAATGGTCCTTGGCTGAAGTATCAGTTTCAGAAAAGACCCCTGTGCCCAGACCAGCTTTGTTTGTTATTACAAACAAAAGAAGTTGCCAGAAGTTGGAAACAGCCCAGATACCCCTCAGTTGAGGAACAGATACAGAAACTGTGGTACATCTACACAATGAATATTACTCAGCTATAAAAAAAACAAACAAACAAGGAAATCATGAAATTTGCAGGTAAATGGTGGGAACTGGAAAAGATCACCCTAAGTGAGCTATCCCAGAAGCAGAAAGACACACAGGGTATATACTCACTCATAAGTGTATACTAGACATATAGGATAAACATACTAAAATATATACACCTAAGGAAGCTAATCAGGAAGGACAACCCTGGCTAGATGTTCAATCCCCATTCAGAAAAACAAAGAGGATGGACATCAGAAGAGAGAGAAAATGGGGAACAGCACAGGAGCCTGCCACCGAGGGCTTCTGAAAGACTTTACCCTGCAGGGTCCCGAGGCAGATGTTGAGATTCATAGCCGAACTCTGGGCAGATTATAGGGAATCTTATGAAAGAAGTGGGAGATAGCAAGACCTGGAGAGGAGAGAAGCTCCACAAGGACAGTGACATATCTTAAAATAAACTTTTAAACATACCCTTCCCTTGTATTTTTCTTTTCTTTTTTTTATTTTATTTTTGGTTCAGTTAGGTCTTTCAAGTCTTGTTTAAAATATGTTTACACAATTTTCCCTTTTCCTTCCTCCAAGTTCTCCGTTTTTTCACAAAACCCTCCGATGAGGCCCTTTTAATTCCTCTGAAGTTTGACTGCAACTTTTTGATGCAAGTGTACTATGCCTTTGCTGTGTGACTTGTATTATTTGCAGCCCTTTGTCCATCCTGCTTTACATCTCATAAATCTTGTGATAAACTGTTAATGAACATGTTTTATAGTAAATTCATATAAATATCTAACCATTTTTCTTCAGAATAGTATTTATAAGGCAGAGTTGCATTTAAAAATATTTATTTTAAATGCTTATGTGTGGGTACTTCATCTGTATGCCTGTATGTGTACTGGTCTCTGTTTGGTACACACACAGTCCAGAAAAGGATGGTGGTCCCTTGGATGTAAGCTACCCTGTGTATGCTGGTTAGTGACCCACTCTTCTGGAATAGCATCAAGTACTTTGAAATGTTAAGCTATTCTTTCCAGACAACACACAAGTGTGCATTTTATAAACAATTGACAAATAACCAGGTCTTAAGATCTTAAATTATATTCAACTAATTTTTTTTGAGTCACTTAGGCTTTATGGCTTCAGATGATTGGTCCATCCTATACTCTGTTGTCATTTTCAAGATGCCTTATTCACACATGAACAAAAGACAGGTGTTCTTTAAGTTTTAAAGAGGGAAGGAGACTACAGAAAGAGCAACTTAAGTTTTCGTGAGAAAAAAATAATCTCATCCTTTACCCTGTTGATACACAGGGAAAAGATGGAGCTGGTTGCTTTTTAAAAAGTAAGCATCTTTTGTTGTTTAAACTTTCCTTTTTATTTATAACTTTTTAAAACTGGCAACAATAACACATGCCACATACTGTTGACTAGGACCCATGTCCTGGACAGTTACTATTTTTTTCAGCACTTCCACTTAGTTGTTGTGACAACATAATCTTTCTGAATTGATGAAATGTAAGTAACTTTTCAATAGTTGCATCATGTATAATAGACTGTCCTACATAACTTTATCTTTCATGAAGATAAATTAGTTAATTTGAAGTTCTATTTCACTTTGTGTTAGAAACACAGTTCAAAACATGGTCAGGGTTTTGTGGTGCACCCTGAAGTGCTTTTATTTCTTCCTTTGGTAGATAAAATTCTGCTCTGGTGAGTTTCTGCAGACTCTGCGACACTGCCTTATTCAAGGTAGATGATAGACACAATTACTAAATGGTGACTGTTGGTATAATGTTCTTGTAGAATGTACACAGTTTACCCTTGTTCATTCAAATGCTGATTTCTCTACCCCACTATATGGTTTCAAGCCAGACATTGCATGATGATGTCTATTCTAAGCATCACCTGTCTCAAGTTTGTGTAAACATGCCACTAATCTGTTCTCTTCATTGTCAATAAAACAACCAGCCACAATGCTGAGCAATGGAGAGAATAGGGTGGGACATCTTGGTCTGGAGGAGAAGAGAAAGAAACAAGTGGGAGTAGGAGAACAGAGGGTGTCAGGAAAGGACTTAGATGAACCTGAGAGATGAACCAGACCTAAGATATGACTAAAAGTAAGTGTAATGTGGAAAATCTGATTGGGAGGAAGCTTGGAGGTTTAGGATGCAGTAACTATTGCCCTGCCTTGTGCTCTTGATGAATTAAATAATTCCAAGTCTCTGGTGGGGTTGATTAGGTAAAAGATAAATCAATAATAAATATTGATAATCTACAACACATGGCTCCCAACGTGGGGTAGAATTTACTGTTATCTAGCAAGAACTTACATAGAAAGTAAAACCATAGAGCAGTTGTTTTTTTTTTATTGTTTTTTTTTGGTTTTGGGTGTTTTTATTTGTTGTTGTTGTTATTGTTTTTGTTTGTTTGTTTTTTAGTTCTGTCCTTTAAAACAAAGCAAAGTCAGTTCCTAAACTAGGAGTTCAAAATTTCCTGAGTAGACAGACCCCCTGCAGAACAGCAAGCCTTCCAGCAGGCTGCAGAAAAACAAATATTGATAGGAAAGGGTTAGGCTAACTTTGTAACCTATATGTCCTCTAAAGCCTATAGTTTTGAGTTTTAGGTCCAGATTAAGCTAAAGCCTCTTAGTACCTTTCCAGAGAGTGAAGGAATGTGACCCTGTCTGTGAGGACAGATATAAAAAAAGGGGCAAGCAAGCAATGACCTTCACTCAGCAAAAGAACGACCAGACCCTTGTCTTTGAGATAGTGCTTCTTAGCAACAAACCTAGACTTCTTCTGAGTAGCTTTTGACCTCCAGCCAAGAGCCCACAGCCTTAATCTTCAAGGATGAGCTAACCACCCCCACCTTCAATTGCAGCTGCATCCACACTTGGCAGGACTGGCCAAGCTTGAGCACCTAAGACTAACCAATTATCTTACTTTATAGCTTCCTCATCCAATCCTAAATTGCCAAAACTAGAACTTCAAATCTCCCGCAATTTTTCTTTTAAAAACCTAAAGGCCTTTGTCTCCCGGTGCCACTCTTTGCTGACCAGCAGGGGTGACCCCGTTGTACAATGGTTAATAAACCTCTTGCTTTTGCAACGAGTCTTGGTCTGGGGGAGTTTCTGAGAAGGGCGTGATTGAACTCCTGAGCTGTGAGACCCCAGGTCTTACATTTTTGGTGCGTTGGCCGGGAAAGGACGTGCCCCTTCCCCCAACCCTCATCAGACTGAACTCGGAGGTCGAGCTTGGAACAGGTTAGTCTGTTTCTGTCTTACCAATCTGTTTCTTGTCAGAGATGGCTGCCATGAGGCAGCCTCTCAATTAGATTTCTGTGGTACCAATCTGTTTCAGTTTAGGCGCCTATCTGGACCTTTTTGGTCATCTGATCAGTCATTGCGATTGACAGACGTGTCAAAATATCGCTTGGCTGGGAACTGGGGGACGCCCCAAGTTCCCGTTTGGGAGGTTGGATCTGAGACAGTCCTCCTCCCATCTGATTTTCGTAGAGAACGACCGCCACCAGGCAGCCGTTCTATCAGAGCACTGTGGTACCACTCACAAGGGTGTCCTTGTTTGATTACTTGCCTGATTCTTTGTGTTTCTGTTGTTGTTGCCTCTCTGACTCTTTTGACAGGGAGATGGTCTGGCTTGAGAGCATCTGTAGAAGGGGTTCGAGTCCCCTGAGTGGTTCGAGGCCACTTGCCTGGAACAGTTTCATTAAGGCAGACAGACATGTCATTAATGCCAAGTCCATGGGACATCCTGTAGGACACTCAGCTTGCCCCTTTCTGTGAAAAGGGAGGAAAGATTCTGCTCCCCCAGTAGTTTAAATCCTGTGTTTCTCATGTATGTATGTATTTTCCTGTGTCTGTTTCTTTGTAGACTTGGACTGATGAAAATTCGGACAGAGGATAGTTAAAATTAGAACTAGTTCTCGGCCCGGGAGTGCACATGGCTGCATGGCAGGACACCAAGCAGTGTGCTCTCCCTCCGGAGGGAACCAAGGAGGGAATGCTTTCAGGTGGCTGGGGAGACGTGTGGAGCTGGGGCTGGAGCTTGGGCAGGCGGTGCTCAGGCACTTGAGTGTCTGTGGAATAACAATGCACACCCAGCAGGGCATGGGCTTGATGCGCCATCCCCTTGTTGCGATGGACAGCCAAAGAGCACGGGGGAGGGGAGAAGCCCAGCCAGGAAGCAGATTCAGGACCTGCGTGGGAGGTAAGCTACAGTAGAGCTCACAAGGGAGCCAAGGGAGTAGGCAAGGCTCATGGGCTTGCTGGGTGGAAGTCCTTAGACATGGCTAGGCGGGGATTGGCACCGTAGCTGCTCCACGACAGGAGCTGCTCTGGCTGCCGAGAGTTAGGAAAAACTCCTCCCCCTTGCCTTCATGCCAGCTTAGCAAGGAAGTGAGCAGCAAGAGCTCACCACATCCTCTTGCTCCTCTCTTCCCTCCTCCCACCTAGGGGGCTTGCAACTTACAGATCAAACAGTAATTTAGGAAAAAAACTGCACTTGCTGTAATGTTTAGAATTGCAGCTGAGTTTGTCTGTTTAAATATATGGCCATTATATGATTGTTTTCAACTTGTCTTAAATGGTTGATATGATAAAAAAATAATTGGGTATGTTTTAAGGTTAAATTCAAATTCTTATTTGAAACACGTATATGTGCCTATGTGTTTGTAGGGTCTATAAATACATATGTTTAAATAACAACAATGTAAATTGCCACATGGTGTGGCTCAGGAAAAAAAAAAAACAAAGGTTGCAAAATCTCTGAGTCAAAATGATTTTATTTCCTTTTTGGATAAGAAGAAAGTCTTATTCTAAGTTGATATTGGTTCTGAAGATTGGGTTGTTTTCACTGATAAATTTTGGTCTTAAAATCTGGTTTCGACTTTTAAAATTATGGTTATGCTTTGTAAATTCACTCCTAAAAAAGATACTTTGCTTTGATATTGCAGGGACGAGTTTTAAAAATTGTTTAGATGTTTAAGAGGATAAAACATTTACAGTTTATCAGATTTTTTAAGCAATAACTCTTGGGCAGTCTAACAATGAACTTAAAACAGTTTCCCAACCCTTGGGGAAAAAAAAATTAATGAGAGTTTTCCTGTTGTCTGAAAAGAGAGAGTGAGCAAGAGATATTAAAAAAAAAAAAAAAAAAAGCTTGTCTAAAGCAAAAATGTCGGTTAAGCCAGAAAAAGAAAGCTAAAAGCCTGAAGATATATAGGATGTTGCAGAAGGTTCGTGGATGTATTATAAAAAGCCAGAGAGTTAATATGATTTGAAAAAAAAAAACTGTTTTTAAATATGTTATAATTCATTTAAAAGGCTGGTGATTCTTCATTGCAAAATGTTTTTTTATGCTCTTTTAAGGAAAATTAATTCTGGCTGATAGGTTTGGTATAGCTAAAATAATTCATACAGTTTAAAGTGTTCTGTACTGTTGGTTCTAAAACTTATTTGATCACTATGTTATAACTTTTGGTTGTGGGGGATTATGGATGCTCCACAGTGTTTGCTGTGTCATCAACAGCACCTAATGGCTATGTTTGGTATTGTCAGTCACAGCCTGTGCTAACACATGGCTAGCTGCCATGATGGTTCAGGGATAGAGAGCACGTGAAGCTGTAGTTTTGCTGCCATATTTTTTTAGGACTTCCAACTGAGTTCAGTTACACGTGGCCAGCCACCATGCTGTTCCGGAGATAAAGAGGGTGGAGACATGAGTTTACCACCATTTTGTTTAGGTCTCTCAGTTATGTTCAGTCCTCTGATTAGTGTTAAGTGCAAAGCTTTTTACTGTTCAATTTTAATACAAAGTGGTAGGATCAGCAAGATTTGCTAGCCCCTCTATAAACTGTATCTGATTAAAATGTTTGCTTTGATTTTAGTTCAGAAAGAGCAGACTTAAAGCTACGCTAACGACTGCAGTTGGTTAAGGTGTTGGGCTTTACCTAGTGTCTTTGTATAGGTTTTTTTTAAGGTTAAGCCTAGGATGGGTAACTATAAAGTTTGCCTATTTGTCTTAAAAATATATAGTTCTAAAACATACATGTCAAAAATATGCTGGAACTAGATTAAATAGCATCCTGTTTTATAGGACACAGTTTAAAACAGATGATAAAAACAAAGAGTAACTCAGATATGCTGGCCCTCAAGCTTATCAGAGATCTGATGAATATGGCATTTTAACATATGTAACTTTATTGTGGCAGAAAGTCCCAAAATCCTGGCAGTAGCTCCCTCTCCGAGAAGATTTGGACAATGACAGATGACTGCAACTCTGGATTGTGGTATGCTAACCACTGGGCAATACTGCCCCAACTGGCCCACTGCTAGGGCCCAGCCTAAACTGTGGACAAAGCCGGGGATACCTGAAGAGCCATTGTCTCACATTGTGAGAGGCAAGGTGAGGTCAATCTCTCCTGTTCCTCTTTCCACAGCAGCAGTTTCTCATCCTCTATGCCTGATGGCTAGACTACCTCTGCTCAGAAAGCCAGGAGACCACATGAGCCAGGGACACTGCCTAGGTGATGGACTAACTAGTCATCTTTGTCATTTTGATTGGTACATTTACTTAGCTCATAATTTATCCTTCTCAGGTCTCTGATCACATTGACAGCTAGACTGAAAGGCTAGGCTTAGTTAACAGTAACTTGGCAGCTAAAGAGCAGACAGTTAGGTTCACTATCAGCTCATTGGACAGTTCATTAGTTAGTTAAAACTACTGGGTACTTTATCTTTTATATAAAAGAAAAAAAAAGGTTTGCCCTGCTCACAGGCTTTACATCAGTTGCCAATGTCTTATAATAATAGTTAAATAAAAAATATAAAGTTTATATAGGGTCTGAGGATATAGGAGTTCAGGTTATAAAAATCTAAAAAATGTTGGTTTACATACTGATCAAAGTGTCAATTTAATGGACATCAGGTTAACACTTAAGTAAAAAAAAAAGTACACACAGTTTCTCACACAGACAATTTTACTTAGCCAAAATATAGGAAGGTTTACTCAAGGTTGCACAGAGCCGGCTGTCTGGTTACTATGGTTGCATGGAGTTTCTCAGGGTCAGAGCAGTCCGCTGTAAGACCACCAAGGTCAGTCTGTGAGAGACTGGACTTTGAAAAATAGCCAAGAGGCTGAGTTCCGCTGCTCAGATGCCGTTAACTCCAAAAAGGCTGCCACATGGACACACTTAAGTTGTTTATAAAAGATATAAAACAAACAGCTGACTGGTACCAATTCTGTTGGATATAGTTTTTATCTGTTACTCTCAAAATGTTGCTGTATTAGATTTGCTGATATGTTACTTTTCTGAGTTTTTATGTATATATATATATGTGTATATATATATACATACATACATATATGTGTATATATATATATATATATATTTCCTTTTGTGTACCAAAAATTCATATCAGTTTATAAAAATCAAAAGGTCATGAGACCTAGATCTGGCATAGCTCAAATGGATCACAGAAAAGTTTTTCCCTGCTGTTGGGTTTCCTCACTTTTTCCATTTAACAGACAAATCTTAACTTCTGTCTCTAGTCTGAATTTGTCTCAGCAGATTTTCACCTGGTTGACTCTGGGCTGCAAACTAAAATCTGGACTTGTTAGAAGCTGACATGACTGCTCCCTGTCTCTTCAATTGGATCAACTAACCAGAGACTGTTAAGGACTGTCTCATTGACCAGCCTTTGACTGGCTCCTAGTAATCTTTAACCATGTACTCTCCCCAACTTTTGACCAGCATTTCAGCCTCTTTTAAACTGAGATTTCAATGATCCAATCATCAGCATGAAGAAATTCCAGAAGACAGATCATCGGCCCATTGTCCCATTCTACAGGCTGAAATGTTGAGTCAAAAGAAAAAAAGAAAAAATTTTTTTAAAATAAAATTCTCACTCTGCAGCTGCTTCATGATTGAAGCAGTTACAAGGAGAAGGGGGAAATGAAAGGGTTAGGCTAACTTTGTAACCTATATGTCCTCTAAAGCCTATTGTTTTGAGTTTTAGGTCCAGGTTAAGCTAAAGCCTCTTAGTACCTTTCCAGAGAGTGAAGGAATGTGACCCTATCTGTGAGGACAGATATAAAAAAAGGGGCAAGCAAGCAATGACCTTCACTCAGCAAAAGAACGACCAGACCCTTGTCTTTGAGATAGTGTTTCTTAGCAACAAACCTAGACTTCTTCTGAGTAGCTTTTGACCTCCAGCCAAGAGCCCACAGCCTTAATCTTCAAGGATGAGCTAACCACCCCCACCTTCAATTGCAGCTGCATCCACACTTGGCAGGACTGGCCAAGCTTGAGCACCTAAGACTAACCAATTATCTTACTTTATAGCTTCCTCATCCAATCCTAAATTGCCAAAACTAGAACTTCAAATCTCCCGCAATTTTTCTTTTTAAAAACCTAAAGGCCTTTGTCTCCCAGTGCCACTCTTTGCTGACCAGCAGGGGTGACCCCGTTGTACAATGGTTAATAAACCTCTTGCTTTTGCAACGAGTCTTGGTCTGGGGGAGTTTCTGGGAAGGGCGTGATTGAACTCCTGAGCTGTGAGACCCCAGGTCTTACAGATACATACAAACCCAAGGGAGGCAGTTTATTTAGGTAAAGAAAAAAATGGCTCTTTAACAGGGAAGCTTCTCAAAACCAGACTTTGCTAGCCAAGGCAGAAAGTTAAATCCCTTTTAGAATTCTTCCTGGTTTGAGGAGCAAACATTTGTAGACCAAATAATTCCCCAGCGTGAGGAATGTGTCAGGATCAATGAAGGAGTCAAAAAAAATACCTCTCCCTGGAAGCAGGAGCCAGAGACACACAGAGAAGCTTCAAGCATCTGAACTGCTAAGGTCTGAAAGGGAACCTGTATCTCAAAATGTAAAATCCTTAGGGAAAGGTTTTGAGATGGAGGAAGACACAATGACACAGTGCTTCTGAGTACCATTTGAGTTTGTTTCACTTAGCATATAAATAATTTTTTCAGTGATAATTTGTTTTATATATCCTCTTTGGGAGAGATCAAGATAAGATAGACTTGGAGAAAGAAGAGCCTGAAAAAAAAATGCTAAATTAAAGGCCATAGAATAGAGGTTGGAAGACTCTTTGAATTATAATAGAGAGCTTTCAGAGCAAGCCAATCTAGAACTTACAATAACACAGAAAGGGGTGGTCCCAGATGATAAAAGTCCACAGAGCCTTGAGATATTGCAAAATGGCAGCCCACTGAAATGCTAGAGAGAAAGTTTTCAGTTATAGGCCAACTTGGTCAAACTGGATATTGTGTGTGTATTGTCAAGGTTCAATTACTAGATGAAGGTATATTTGCTAAAGTAGAAATGCTGATTCTGTTTAGTGTTGTCTTAGAATAAGGTCATACAATGGCTGTTATGCTCCCTTTTACAGAGTCTGGAGAAATGAAATACATGTGCCAAGCCATGCATTTATATTTGGAATTTCAGTGGGCTTTTACCTTAAATTCTGGAGAGCAGGGGAGATCCAAGATGTCTGCGACTACTGCACACCATATCTGAGGGGCACAGGATACAAAACTCTGAAATTGATGAATGGAGGGACAGCTAATGCCAGAACATTGACATTGAAGGTTGCTGGGGGAGAAAGGACAACCCTTGAGCAGAACACCCGCCTACTTCAGCCCACAGAACCCGGTGCTCTAAACACAGAACTCCCTGCCACATAAATGAGATAGTAGAGGCAGGCCTTCCAGTTCTGTAACTGCTACACTGTAAGGGCCTTTCAGCAGAATGCTGTATGGGACTTCCAGGTATGAAGGTGGCTGTACAGGCTTCCCAGGGCCACCCAGGTCTGCAGGACACTGTACAGGCTTTCCAGGGCCTCCCAGCTGATGAATGTACCAGCGTGCCAGATCTGCAGCAGCAGAGGGCAGCTGTATAGGCCTGCAAGGACCTCTGAGGCAGCAGCTATACCAGCATCCCAGGTCTGAAGCAATGGTAGCAGGGTGGCGGCTAACCCTTATAGGAGCCTCCATGCTCCATGACTGAGACAACAAAAGTGGTTACCCCAAATAAGGGTCTCTAATGAAAAAAGATGAGGAGGGGCACTACATTCTCATCAAAGGAAAAATCCACCAAGAGGACATCACAATTCTAAACATCTATGCCCCAAATACAAGAGCGCCTGCATTCATAAAGAAAACATTATTAAAGCTAAATCACACATCAATCCCAATGCCTTAATAGTAGAAGACTTCAACACCCCACTTTCACCAAGGGACAGATCATCTAGACAGAAGTCAAATAGGGAAATAAAGGCAATTACAGATGCCCTAATTTAAATGGACCTAATAGATGTCTACAGAACTTTTCTCCCAAACTCAAGAATATACCTTCTTTTCAGCACCTCATGGAACCTTCTCTAACATAGACCATATAATTGGTCACAAATCAAACCTCAACAGATACAAGAAAATTGAAATAATCCCCTGTATTCTATCTGACCACAATGAACTAAAGCTGGACCTCAAAAACAATAGAAATAACATAAAGCCTACACACACATGGAAACTTATCAACTTGCTACTCAATGACAGCTGGTTCAGGGATGAAATAAAGAAATTAAAGACGTCCTAGAATAAAATGAAAATGAAGGTAAAACATACCCAAATTTATGGGACACAATGAAAGCAGTGCTCAGAGGAAAATTCATAGCACTAAGTGCCTTCAAGAAGAAATTTGTAGGGTCTGAGCAGTCTGCCCAGTATGACTCATGGCTAATGCCCTGGTGGTAGCTCCAACAGCCGTCAGTGAGATGGTAGTAACAATGGTGGCTGTAGTTCCAAGATCCATTTTCTGTCTGAAGAGAGTCATAGCGTGAGGGGCATCAATGGGCACAGGCACCCAGTGAGGCATGCGAGTAACCAGGGCATACCTAAATTTACTAGCATTCCAGCATTGGGCAAAAAAGCAAGTATCATTACCACAATTACTTGGCTCTATCTGGCTAATAATGAATAAAAATGGGGGATATAGACAAACAGGTGTGGGATTATAGGAAATATTATGAGAAGCCTTAACCCCTCGTTGGAACATCCTGCGTCAGTTCTAGAACTAGCAGTGGTGGTGTCTGAGGTCTGAGTAGGTTCAGGAGACCATTGCCCCCAGGGGCGAGACGTGCTCCATGCCAATTGACTAACTCCATGTTTTCCTCCAATTTTGAAAGTCATTTAAGGTTCTTAAATTATTTTTCCCTTTTTTCTTAAATTTTTCATCAATTACACTTTATTCATTCTGCATCCCCCCATAAGCCACCATTGTTACTACCATCTCATTGGCGGCTGTTGGAGCTACCACTGGGGCATTAGCCATGAGTCATACTGGGCAGACTTCTCAGACCCTGAATAATCATTTAGCCAATGTAGCTCATGCCTTAGTTGTACATAAAGGAATTAATGCTCAACTAAAAGGAAGCTTGATGGTGTTCAATCAGAGGATTGACCTCTTGCAGGAGCAAATTGATACCCTATGGCAAATCGCTCAACCTGGCTGTCAATGAAAGTATGCTGGACTTTGTGTCACTAGCATACAACATGAGAATTTTTCCTGTGCTGCAAATCTGTCTAAACAATTGTCGAGCTATATTTTAGGTAATTGGACTGGAGAATTCGATACTACGATGGAGCAGCTGAGAGTGGCCATTGTCACAGTAAATTCTACCAGAGTGGACGCAGGACTAGCCACAGGATTATCAACATGGATTGCTGCAGCCATGAATCATCTGAAGGAATGGGCGGGCATGGGAGTGTTAGCAGGCCTTCTGGTGTTGGTCTCCTTGGTTTGCCTGTGGTATATATGCAAGATTAGAGTCTCACAACAGTGTGATGCAGCCATGATCATTCAGGCCTTTATAGCCATTGAAGCAGGACATTCTCCCCAAGCATGGTTGGATACCATAAAAAGCTAAAATGATACGCTCAGGATGCGAAGCTAAGCACTGCACTCAGGGTCAGCCGCTTTGGACCCAGAGAAGAGCATGTCTGATTGCATGCGGGTTGATGCCCCAGGTCCCGCCTCTGAGAAAAAGGTATCGGACGGGTCTGATGCTCTTTGGGTGGATGACACCTAAATGAACATCTGTACAAAGTCCCAATTTATTTCTAATATCAGAGATCAGACCTCTACTCTTGCCTGATGCGTCTAAAACAAAAAGGGGGAACTGTAGAGAGCTGCGGAATGCTATGCCTTAAAGATGGAGCTGGTTTCCGCCTTCCACCTTCCCGATGGTGAGTGCTCTCTGTCACGAACAACTCCACATTTGGCTAAGGCCGAGGATCTGGCTTGCTTCCATGTATGTGGACCTATCTGCATTGCCCCCGTGGCACGCCTGGGTTGGCTACCCAGAGGCTATTTAAGCTGTGGGCTGGTTTTCCCCGGGGTCCGAGGATTGTTCAATGTTCCTGAATAAACTGCATTGAAAAAAAAAAAAAAAAAAAGAAGAAGAAGAAATTTGTAACATCTCATACAATCAACTCAATGGCCCAACTGAAAGCCCTACAACAAAATAGAAGGAGATACACCCAAGAGGAACAGATGGCTGGAAATGATCAAAATTAGGGCTGAAATCAATCATTAGAAACAAATAAAACAATTCAAAGACTCAATAAAACCTATAGCTGGTTCTTTGAGAAAATCAACAAAATAGACAAACCCTTAGCCAAACTAACAAAAAGGCAAAGAAAACTATTCAAATCAGCAATATCAGAAATGAAAAGGGGGACATAACTATAGACACTGAGAAAAGCCAATCATTAGGTCATACTACAAAGCCTATATGTCACAAAATTTGAAAATCTAAAATAAACGGTCAATTTTTTTGAAAGATTCCATCTACAAAAATTATGTCATGCTCAGGTAGAAAGATTGACTAGTGTGGCAGCCCATTTGGAGTTATTGGCAAATTGGGATGCACATCTGTGCAGCGGAACTCGGCCTTTTGGCCCCAGTTATTATCTAAGCTTGGAGGCTAAGAAATTGACCCTGGCAATTTCATAACAAGAAGGTTCTGACTGTGAGAACCAGAGAGTAAATTCCTTGCTACCATGGTAACCAGAGAGCAGACTCTGTGTAACTTTGAATGAGCTCTCCTATGTTTTGACCAAGTAAAGCTCCTACATGAGAAACTGCTTGTACTTTTCTGCCTACTTAAGTGTGAACCTGACGTCCATTAAACCGACACCTTGATCAAAGCATAGATTTGGTGTCCCTCTTCTTGTCACCTTGCCCCCCTTTTTTCCAGCCCTTACTCAGGAGGTGTCCAGGTATCACTGCTGGTCGGTGATAAAATAGCCCTATAACCCCCAAGAAATTGAAGCAGTCATGAACATTCTTCCTTCCAAAAAAAGCCCTGGTCCAGATGGTTTCAGAGCAGAATTCTACCAACCTTCAAAGAAGTGCTAATTCAAATTGTCTTCAAACTATTCCACAAAATAAAAACAGAAGGAACTTTGCCAAACTCATTCTATGAAGCCACAGTCACCTTGATACCTAAAGCACACAAAGACCTAACAAAAAAAGAAAACTTCTGACCAATCTCTTTTATGAACATTGATGCAAAAATACTCAATAAAATACTTGCAATCCAAATCCAAGAACACATAAATGATGTCATTAGCAATGACCAAGTAGGCTTCATCCCAGGTATGGAAGGATGGTTCAATATATGGAAATCCATCAATGTAATCCACCATATAAACAAACTGAAAAACCACATGATCATCTCCTTAGATGCCAAAACAGCATTTGACAAAGTCCAACACCCATTCATGTTTAAAGTCTTGGAGAGATCAGGGATACAAGGCACATACCTAAACATAGTAAAGGCAATATACAGCAAACCCATAGCCAACATCAGACTCAATGGAGAGAAACTTAAATCAATACCACTGAAATAATGGACAAGAAAGGCTGCCCACTCTCTCCATATCTCTTCAACATAGTACTTGTAGTCTTATCTAGAGAAATAAGACAAGTAAAGGAGATCAAGGGGATACAAATCAAAAAAGGAAGAGCTCAGAGTTTCACTATTTGCAGATGATATGATAGAATACATGAGTGACCCCAATAATTCAACAAGAGAACTCCTTAAGCTGATAAACACCTTCAGCAAAGTGGCTGGGTATGAAATTAACTCAAAGAAATCAGAAGCCCTTCTGTATACCCGAGACAAAAGGGCCAAGAAAGAAATCAGTGAAACAACACCCTTCACAATAGCCACTAATAACATAAAGTACCTTGGGGTGACTTTAACCAACAGGTTAAAGACCTGTTTGAACAAAACTTCAAGTCTCTGAAGAAAGAAATTGAAGAAGATATCAGAAGATGGAAAGATCTCCTGTTCTCATGGATCAGTACAATTAACATAGTAAAAATGGCCAACCTTTCAAAAGTAATCTACAGATTCAATGCAATTCCGATCAAAATACTAATACAATCCTTTACAGACCATGAAAAAAATTTCTTAACTTCATGTGGAGAAACAAAAAATACAGAATTTCCAAAACAATCCTGTACAACAGAACATCTAGAGATATCTCCATCCTTGATCTCAAGCTGTATTACAGAGCAATAGTAATAAAAATGACATGGTATTGGCATAGAAGCCAAAAGTTGGATAAATAGAATGGAATAGAAAACCCAGAAATAAACCCACACACCTATGAATACTTGATTTTTTAAAAAGAAGCCAAACCATTCAATGGAGAAATAAAGCATCTTCAACAAATGGTGCTGGTCCAACTGGATGTCTACATGCAGAAAAATGAAAATTGATCTGTATTTAGCACCCTGCAAAAAACTAAAGTCCAAGTGAATCAAAGACCTCAACATAATACCAGACCTCAATATAAAACCAGACACACTAAATATGTTAGAAGAGAAAGTGGAGAAGAGCCTTAACTCATTGGCACAGGAGACAACTTCCTCAACAGAACACCAACAGTCCAAGCTTTAAGAGCAGCAATCGATAAATGAGACCTCATGAAACTGAAAAGCTTCTGTAAAGCAAAAGACATTGTCATCAGAATGAAGCAAAAACAAAAATGAATGAAGCAAAAACAAAAATGAATGAACAGAATGAAGCAAAAACAAAAAAAAAAAGACATTGTCATCAGAATGAAAAAAAACTGAGAAAGGATCTTCACCAACCCTGTATCTGACAGAGGGTTGATATCCAGAATATGTAAAGAACTAAAGAAGTTAAAAAGCAATAAATCAAGTAATCCAATTAAAAAATGGGGTAAGGATCTAAACAGAGAATTCTCTGTGAAGGAATATAGAATGGCAGAGAAACACCTAAAGAGATGCCCAGTGTCTTTAGCCATCAGAGGGATGCAAATCAAAGCGACCCTGAAATTTCACCTTCTACTCATCAGAATGGCAAAGGTTAACAATTCAAATGACAACACATGCTGGAAATTTTGTGGAGAATTGGGAACCCTCCTTCATTGCTAGGGGGAATGTAAACTTGTACAACTACTTTGAAAATCAATCTGGCGCTTTCTCAGACAATTAGGAATAGTACTTCCTCAAGATTCAGCTATACCACTCCTAGGCATATTTCCAAAAGAAGCTCAAGTACACAACAAGGACCTTTACTCAACCATGTTTGTAGCAGCTTTATTTGTAATAGCCAGAACCTGGAAACAACCCAGATGTCTATCAACAGAGGAATGGATGTAGAAATTGTGGTAATTTTACACAATGGAATACTACTCAGCAATAGAAAAACAAGGAAATCATGAAATTTGCAGGCAAATGGTGGCATCTAGGAAAGATCATCGTGAGTGAGGCATCCAAGGAGCAGAAAGACAGACATGGTATATACTCACTCATATAGACCTGTAAGTTCAGATAAACATACTAAAATATATGTACCTAAAGAAGATAAATAAGAAAGAGGACCTGGAGTACGATGATCAATCCTCCCTTAGAAAGATAAATGGGATGGATATGGGAAGTAGGAGAAAACAAGTAACAGGACAGGAGCCTATCACAGAGGGCCTCTGCAAGTCTCTACCTAGTAGTTTATCAAAGTAGATACAGAAACTTATACCAAACCTTGGGCAGAGTGCAGGGAATCATATGAAAGAAGGGAGAGTCAGTATGACCTGGAGTGGACAGGAGTTCCACAAGGACAAAATATATCAGGGCACAGGGTTCCTCTATGAGACTGTTTTTATAACCAAGGACCATGTATGGATATTACATATAACCCCTGCTCAGATGTAGCCCATAGTAGTTCAGTATCCAAGTGGGTACCCTAGTAAGGGGAACAGGAACTATTTCTGACATAAAATCAGTGACTGGCTTCTTTACCTCCCCCCACCTCCAAGGGAGGAACAGCCTTGCTAGGCCACAGAGGAGGACATGGCAGCCAGTACTGAAGATATCTGATAAGCTATGGTCAGATGGAAGGGAAGGAGTAGCTCCCCTAGCATTGTACTTGGAAAGGGGCAGGGAGGAGATGAAGAAGGGTGGAATTGGGAAGGAATGAGGGAGGGGGCTACAGCTGGGATACAAAGTAAATAACCTGTGGTAAATATAAATAATAAAAATTTAAAAAAATTCATATTTATTTTTCTTGGCTATTTTCAAGGTTTGACAAGATAAGTTTCTTTTTGCAGTGGTTAGCGATTTATGTAGAGATTTTTTATTAAGTACGGAGAATGAGTAAACATCTAATGCACATACCTAAATGGGAAAGCTATATCAACCTTTCGTAGAACAGGAAATAGCTCAAAATGGAGGACAATATAGAATATAAGAGCTAGGAGATGGGTAGATGTGCTGTGATACTGTGTCTGCTGGATGTGATATGGCAATTTTAATCATAAACATGTATCAGGTTGTGGATACCTGCACAACACTGGCACAAGATTTGTTCTTCAAAATTCCATTATAAATAGAAGGACTCATGAGTTCTACCAATCCTGAATTTAACATTTGTTGGTAAAGATAATTACATGTGTTTTGTCACCAATAAGTTTCCAGTGGTTCAGTCATAACTTTCTATGCATGTTCATAATTAAGCTCATTAGTCAATAAAAGGATATAAATATATGAGGAGGTATTTTAAAAGAAGACCTGCAGGACAAAAAGAGACAGTTATGTGGTCAAGATGATTATAATAAATTGTGTACATATATGAAACAGTCAAAATTAGTAAAAATAAAGCAAAATTCTTAGAGAAAAATACCTTATTAGTATTATTTCATTTTATACATATATGTGATATTTTTCTTTAAAGAAAAGTCTTTGATAGTGTTTTTCAAAACAATGATTTTTTTTCTTGATAGGCTGATTTAAAAAAATCCCTTGTGACAGAAAAAAATTTGGTTAAATACTTCATAGAGACATTGTACTCCATTCATTAAAAATTTTGTTCTTTATCTGAAAAAGATGGTATAAAAGAGGATTAGCAAACAATTTTAATGTAGTTTAAAATACACAACATTAAGTTTAGATAAAACAAAAGCACTATTATTACTGCTATAAGTATAAACATGAAGAAAAATATGTCTTAGAATCTCATGAGGACAGGCATTTTCTAAAACCCACTGGAACAAAGAATCACTCTTAGAATCTCATGAGGACAGGCATGTTCTAAAACCCATTGGGATAAAGAGTCACTCTAAAAAAAATCATGATTTTTCAAGGAAACGCCTTTAAATTCTGGCTCCAGCAAAGGAGGAAATTTAGAACTTAGTCTGTTTTGCTAAAACAAGCACATGTACAGAGCACTTGGAAAGCAGTGGTGACATCCTCCACCCTCACTGCCAGAGCTGCTCCTCTGCTGCCCCTAAGATGTGGAGGGAAGAAATGGAAACAAGTGGAGAATCTTGGTTAAGACTGATGATCACTGTACCATAGAGAACAGGATACATATATCTTCAGAGTTCCTACAGAATGGATATATGGTGAGACACAAGGCACACCTTTGTATTTTCAAAAATGAGTTTAAGTTGTGATATTGATTTAATATTTACATTTAAAGAGAAGCTAGGTGTTTGGGGGGATCAACTTATGTTTAATTTTATGTAATTTGATAATAAAGTATCTGTTATAAATGAAGTATCTCATATTTACTGTTCACTTCTGGACTGGATATTGTATTTTTAACTCTTAAGAATGGACATTTAAATTATTCTGCTGTTATCACTTACCAATTTATTAAAATGTTTCATCTTTCATATTTTATTTACACTAGCATACGATAGTGATTTGGTTAGATTCTTATATTTACATTATACCTCTTACAAATGTTTTCCATATTCCTTAGTTTTTAAATTTTTTATTTGTTTTTATTTCATGTGCATTGGTGTTCTGGCTGCATGTATGTCTGTGTGAGGGTGCTTGATTGTGAGCTGCTATGTGGATGCTAGGAAGTGAACTCTGGTTTTGTAGAAGAGCAGCCAGTGATCTTAACCACTGAACTATCTCTCCAGTCCACATTCAATACTTTTTGATACTTTATACAGCATGGTATTTGATCATAAAATTTCTTCAGTTTATTTTGTTTTCAGAGTGCAATTTGGAAACTGAAGTAATACTTCCGAATTATAAATAGGATACTGGAAAATTTTCTAATATATTTTTAAATGTATTGAATGTGTAAATCCTTTTCATTTTAATCAGAATACTTTATAATGTGATTATAAAAACATTTTCTTTTGATTGATTCAATATTTCATCTCAGTGTGTTATGTAGGCACTGCTTAAAATAATGTTGACTCAATAGTCATGTGTTATTCTTGAATTATGAATTTTAGAAATGATTTTTAAAAAATTAATTTGGCTGGGTATGGTGGCACAAGACTGCAATATGACCTCGATATGGAGGCTGGAGGCTCAGGAGTTAAAAGTCCTTCCAGGCTAGGCTGATGTTATGTCCAACTGGACTGCAGCAGACCTTGTCAACCCCCATTTATTTTCATGGACCATGAGCCTGAGATCTGGTAGTTTGTTCAGTGACAAGACTATTTACAAATAAAGCTGTTTGTTGCTATTTTAAAATATATTTATTATTTGAAAATTTTATGTCTGTATTGTGTTCATATACACTTCCATCCTATTCCTCCTAGGTCATCCCGTTGCTTAGTAAAAAAAAAAAAAAAAAAAAAAGTTTAAATTTCTACTTAACATTGTATTTATTCTCGTTTTAGATTAACACAAATAAGGTAGAACAGAAGGCTTCAGATTATCACTTATTTAGTTTCACTTATTATTGCCACAGTGCTTTAATAAGAGTTTACTTGGCAAGACTATAAAATATACAAGAATATGTTAGTCAACTAAAGAAAGAGATTTAAATATGTATTTAGTTTAATTTTTAACTACTAGTCATTTTATTTAACAGGATAACTTGTAATCATAAACCATAGTGATTATGCTGTACTGTCCATAATTGAAATAGAAAATTATTTTCTGGAAAATGCCATTGTCAGTTCAATTATAACAAACAGGCATCTTAAGCAAATTTAAAAGTTTAAGCTAATATTAACACAGTTTTTAAGTCAACCTTGCCTTTTGTTTCCCTTCAAAATTTTCACTCACTCTTGTTGTTTCACTTTGCTTGTTTTGGTGTTTGTGTATTTTGTTTTGTTGTTAAGAATGGGTGTTAAACATGAGTATCTGTGAGTCAGGACAAGAGCTTTGACATCTCACCATTAACTACGAGCATCAGACCATGATATACATTGAAATTATATTTTACCAAAACCTATTAAACCAAGTATTTTACCTTGTGAATAAATATGAAGAAAAATATTTATCAGCTTTGGCTATGAAAAGGCAAGAACTTAATATAAAACAATCTTCCCTAGTTTGTATCATTGTCTGAGTTTTTTTCCCTTAATACTCAATATCTCCTCCAATATTTCTGCTTCCATTATTATTTTGATGTGATTTTCACAAAAGAAACTTCAATGTTCCCAGGCTTATTGAATTTAGGAACATCAAACAACCAGACCCATCCTATAGAAAAAGGTAAAGGTCTAGATCTGAGGGAGAAAAAAAAATCTCAAGAATGTGGAGCAGGTCAGGCATAGTTCAGCTAAAAGCTCTTGAAATCCAAGTTCGAACACCTTGTTCCTTTAAACTTAAAATTTTAGTTAAAAGGTTTGCACATGCCAGGTATTATTGACAAGGAGGCTGAGTCTGGTATAGGTGTGTTTTTCCACCTCATTTAGTCATCCTGACAACAGCATGATTTTTAGAAAGCACTGGCAACATTGTAAATTGATGAACCACAGTGAATTTTCAACAATTTTTTTCATTAGCATCATGTTAATGGTAATTACTGTTGTACTGGACGTTTTGTGTTATAAAGAGCAAATTACTTGATTTGAACTCTAAAGCACTTCACGCTTTCAAACAAAAATTTAAATGTTGTCAGGATTTTCAAGGTACATTTTATATCTTTGTTTATTAGTAGATGAAGTTTCATTCCAATATTGTAGATAACACAGCCCTGACTTGTTTCATGCAAATGGTAGACATGATTAATAAAGTGTAGTTTTTGGTTCATTATTAAGGTAGAGTTTCTAAATGCCTTTCAATATTTTCTTTTTATGGGTAGTAAAGAAAGCATGATCATAACATTAAATTTTATTGAAAACTCACATGGTACTAAAGGATGATCAAATTGACATTGCTCAGGTTGGGAGTGCTTTAGACTCACGGTGATACAGGTAGCTTTTAATCCTGTCCAACACCTTGATCACAGCACTGTGAGACTCTTTTTTTTAACACTTTATTTACTTTGTATCCCCCCCTCTAGTTCCCTCCCTCTTCCCCTCCCAATTTCTCCCTCCCCCCTTCTCCACACACTCCCCTCCCCAAATCCACTGGTAGGAGAGGGTTTCTTTTTCTGTCCTCTGATTCTAGTCTCTTAGGTTTCATCAGGAGTGGCTGCATTGTCTTCCTCCGTGGCCTGGTAAGGCTGCTCCCCACTCAGGGGGAGGTGATCAAAGAGCAGGCCAATCAGTTCATGTCAGAAGCAGTCTCTGTTCCCATTACTATGGAACTCACATGGACACTGAACTGCCATGGGCTACATCTGTTCAGGGGTTCTAGGTTATCTCCCTGCATGGTACTTGGTTGGAGTATGAGTCTCAGAAAAGACCCCTGTGTTCAATTTTTTTTGGCTCTGTTGCTCTTCTTTTTGTCCTCCTGTCCTCTCCAGATCTTACTATTATTTCCCACTTCTTTCATAAGATTCCTCTGAAAGGCTCTGCCCTGCAGACTATCAAAGCAGATGTTGAGACTTATGGCCAAACTTTGGGCAGAATCAGGGAGCCTTCCAATATTTTACTAAAAAAAAAAAAATTTAGAGATTGATAAAAACTGAAAGCTCAAATAGATGGTTTTATCCCAAATATTAAAATTGTGGCTATTTAAAATTATTCAAAATTTTCTACATCAGTTCTGCATGGTATCTGATTATATTTTCTTTTATGTATTGATTTGAAGAGTAATAAAATCAATAAAGATAATTTTTGAAAAAAGATATGCTACATTGTCGATGCTAATACTATAAATTTATATGATGTGTGTTTTTCTTATAATTACAGAGTCTCATAAATACACCATTCTTTCCTCTGGAGAACATGCAAAACCAGAGCTTCGTCAATGAGTTCATACTCCTGGGGCTTTCACAAAACCCCCAAATTGAGAAAATATCATTTGTTATATTTTTATTGGTCTATCTTGCAACTCCTGTGGGCAACATGATAGTTGTGGTGACCATATTCTATAGTCCTGTGCTGCTCGGCTCCCCCATGTACTTCTTCTTGGCATTCCTATCCTTTGTAGATGCCTGTGTCTCTTCTGTTGTCACACCGAAGATGATCATAGACTTGGTTTATGAGAAGAAGACCATCTCTTTTGAATGCTGTATGACCCAGATTTTTGCTGTGCACTGTCTTTCTTCAGTGGAGGTGATTATCCTGGCAGCCATGGCCTATGATCGCTATGTGGCCATTTGCAAACCCTTGCACTACTCTTTCATCATGAACAGGAGGCTCTGTGGCATTCTGGTGTGCGTGGCCTGGGCTGGAGGATTCTTGCATTCTATCATACAAATTGCCTTCACTTTGCAGCTGCCCTTTTGTGGACCCAATATCATTGATCATTTCATATGTGACTTGTTCCCATTGCTGAAGCTTGCCTGCACTGACACACACATTTTTTTTCATTTTGGTGTTTGCTAACAGTGGCTCAATCTGCATAATTATTTTCTCCTATTTGCTTGTTTCTTATGGTGTCATCTTGTTCTCTCTGAGAGCCCACAGCTCTGAAGGGCGGTATAAAGCTCTGTCCACTTGTGGATCCCATATTACTGTTGTAGTTTTTTTCTTTGTTCCTTGTATATTAATATATGCACAACCTACATCTGCATTCTCTTTCTAGAAACATGTATTTGTGTTTACAGATGTCCTGACACCATTGCTCAATCCTGTGGTTTACACTTTCAGAAATAAGGAAATGATAAATGCCATCAGGAAAATCTGGAAGAAACTGATAGAGGTTCATGATTAGTATTAAAACATTGTATTTCTAGTACTGAGGAAATGGCTGAGTGGACAAAAGTCTTTGCTGTGTAAGAATGAGGATACTTACCACTGATGTCCAAAGCCAATTATGGTAGGTCATCGTTAATGCACTGTGGGTAAATCAGAACCAGGCAGACCCCAAGAATGAACTGGACAACTAATCTGTGAATAACATAGCTAGTTCAAAACTCAGTCAACCAGGAATATTTTTCTCAAGGAAATGAGATAGAAAAAATATCTCTATCTCATAGAGATAGATATAGATATAGAGATAGATATTCATTACTCCTGAATGTTCTGCAGGAATGTGCATGGCTACCAGCATTTTCTTCATGTTCACATACATTACACACACACAAATACACACACACACATACACACATTCATACACATAACAAATACAACAAATAAAACAATTATACTTAGTAAACTTAAGGTAAACCACAAAGTAAAACCATATTTACTCATAAAAGCCCTTCATGATTACTCCTTATAGAGAAGCACATGAAACTATTCTATCAATAATGTATTAAGATATATATGAGAAATTCGTTTATGAGATAAAATTTTCACTATTAATTGAATATAAACATTAAATGATCATATATAGAGTTGAAATTGACATTCAGAAAGATGCTGCGAAGCTTCCCTTTAAATTTTATAGTTTCAGAATTGATATACTTAACCATCAATAAAAACAAATAAGTCATTGACTGAATTGGGAGTAAAATAATATAGCATTTTATCCTTTTTCATAACTCATGAGTTATATATATCAGAGATCTGATTAGTTTTAGAGTGGAATACTTTTATTTATTCACAAATATTCTAAACAGTAAAGATTTTAAAATAATTGAACTATATGTCATAAATCTAAGGCAATATTAAAAGAAATTTAACTATTTGAATATCTCTTAAAATTAGTTGATGGAACGAATGTGTTTTGGTTGATATCTGAGTAGATGGAAGGAGGGAAGTGAGTGGGAAAAGGAATAGAAAGGAGAACTTAGGTGGGGTTCAGGTGTAGAGATATCAGGGGTTGGTGGGGTGGAGAGGGAAGACTGGGAAAGAGAACAGCAGTCAGTGTGTGTGGGGTTATCTCTTGGACAGGAAAGACTCCCTGGGGTCTATGGAGGTGACCCTAGGTGAGACTACTAGAAGCAGCAGGAGATATGAAGCTTGAAGTAGCTACTTCATATAGCAAGGTGGGACTTCCAGTGGAGGGAGGGGAACACCAACCCACCCATAAAATCTACCCAAAATATGTCTCACCTACAAAAAGTACAAAGGTTGGAGCAGAGACTGTGGGAATGCCAATCCAATGACTGGCCAAATTTGAGAAACACCCCATAGGAAAGAGCCAAACCCTGGTTCTACTAATGATACTCAACTATGCTTTCAGACAGGAGCTTAGTATAAATATCTTCTGAGCGGCTTCATCCAGCAGCTGATGGAAACAGATGCAGAGACCCAGAGCCAAAGAAAAGAGAGAGGTTTGGGAATTTTTTAGAAGTATTGGAGGAAGGAAATGGAGCCAGAGGTGTCAAAGACACCACAAGAAGACCTACTAGAGTAAACTATTAGCGTAAACTATTTACCTATTAGAGTAAACTAATTTGGGACCATAGGTGCTCACAAAGACTGAACCAAAAAACAAACAAACAAACAAACAAACAAACAAGAACCTGTCCAGGCTGAACCTAGACTCCATTCATATAAAATTTTGTCTTGAAATTGGGAAAAGAAATAAACTAAAAATATTTCAAGGTTTTAGTGACATTGAGATTACACCAACTAGAAATATAGAGAGATGAACATAATAGAAACCGTATATTATTAGAAACCTTATATTATTTTTCAAACTTAATATGTGTCCATGGGATTTCCCACAGAGTCTCACTCTACATCCTTGACTGACTATGTACACTCAGCTGGATTCAAACTCTCAGGAACATGTTTGCCTCTGTTTATGAAGTTACAGGATTAAAGTTGTGCACAAACATGCCCACCACAGATGGGATTGTATTTCTTTTGTTTTAGATGTATTTTTTTTATTAATTACAGCTTATTCACTTTGTATTTCATCTGAAGCTACCTCCTCCATCCCATCCCAATCCCACCCTCCCTCATTCCTCTCTTGTGCTTTCCCAAGTCCACTGATAGGGTAAAGGAACTGAGGATGGCAGGGGTGGCTCCATTTTGTTTCTTAGATTCTTTCTTAAATTGACTGACCTTGGAGTGACTTGACCCCCACTTTTGGGTTCTGAGAAGGGCCACATTGCCCTCCACCCTGAAGGTTGTCATGAATACCACAGGATGTGTAAATAGATAACTATAATCAGGTCTCAACCCTACAGGTTGTCAGGTTGTTATCAATGCCACAGAATGTGTTAGTGGGTCCTCCACTCCACCCAGCAGGCCATCATACAGGTATCTTAGATATCTGTTGGTTTGGCCAGGTGGCTTGAAACAATTAGCCTAAAGGTCATCTTGAAAGCTGAACCCCTCATGCAAAACTTACCCTTCTTTGTAATGCCAAGGGTTGGAATTCCCCACTTGCCCTTTTCCTTTAAAAACTCCGGCTACCTCAAGAATCAGGGCCTCACTTTCTTTTTTATTTATTTATTTTTATTATTTGTTACATTTTTTTAACTTTGTATCCCAGCTGTATCCTGCTCCCTCATACCCACCCAATCCCACACTTCCTGCCTCTTTCCAAGTCCACTGATAGGGACTTGGAAAGGGACTTCCTCCCCTTTCATCTGACCCTTGCTTACTGGTTATCTTCAGGACTGGCTGCAAAGTCCTCCTCTGTGGCCTACCAGGGCTGCCCCTCCCTTGGGGGGTGGGGAGGTCCAAGAGCCTACCATTGAGTTCATATCAGAAATAGTCCCTGTTTCCCTTACTAGGGTACCCACTTGGATACTGAGTTACCATGGACTACATCAAAGCATAGGTTCTAGATTATATCCATACATGGTCCTTGGTTGGAGAAACCGTCTCCTAAAAGACCCCTGTGCCCAGATATATTTGGTCCTTGTGGAGCTCCTTTCCTCTCCAGGTCATATTAATTCCCCCTTCTTTCATATGATTCCCTGACATAACCAAACATTTGGCAGAGGGCCTCACTTTCTAACATGTTACTTCAAGGAAGAGTGGCGGCCCAAGCTTAAGCTTGGAAAAACGATCCTCCTGTGATTTGAATTGGACTCGACTTTTAGTGGTCTTTCCGGGTCTCTCGAATCAGGCACTAAAAGGGGAAGTCCTCCTCCCCTTAGATTTTAATCTAGCCTATCAGGTCTCATCAGGACTGGCAGCATTGTCTTCCTATGTGGGCTGGTAAGGCTGCTCCCCTTTCAGGGGAAAGGTGATCAAAGTGCCACCCACTGAGTTCATGTCAGAGACAGTCCCTGTTTCCATTACTACAGAACCCACTTGGAGACTGAGCTATTATGGGTTATATCTGTGAAGGGGCTCTAGGTTATCTCCATGCATGATTGGAGTATCAGTCTCAAAAAAGACTCCTTAACCCAGACTTTTGGTTCTGTTGCTCTCCTTGTGGAGCTTCTGTCCCCATCAGGTATTTGCTGTGCACTTCTTTACTGGTGTAGATTATCTTGATATCCATGGCCTGTGATCACTATGTGGCCATTTGCAAGGCCTTGTACTACTCTTCCATCATGAACAGAAAACTCTGTGGAGTTCCTGTGGGGGTGGCCTGGACAGGGGGCTTCTTGCATTCTATCATACAAATTATCTTCATTTTGCATCTGCCCCTTTGTGATCCCAATGTAACTGATCACTTCTTGTGTGACTTGTTCTCATTAATGAAGATTGCCTGCACTGATACACATATTTTTGTCATTTTGGTGGTTACAAACAGTGGATCTTTTTGCATTATTATCTTCTCCTTGTTGCTTGTTTTCTATGGTGTCATCTTGTTCTCTCTGAGAGCCCATAGTTCTGATAGAAGGTGTAAGGCTCTCTCTACCTGTGGATCCCACATTAGTGTGGTGGTTTTGTTCTTTGTCCCTTGCATAATAATATATGCAAGGCCTACATCTGCCTTCTTCTCTGAAAAAAATGTGTTTCTGTTTGCTACCATCCTCACGCCATTGCTATATCCTATGATTTACACTTTCAGGAACAAGGAAATGAAAAATGCCATCAGGAAATTGTGGAAGAGATTAATAATGGCTTATGGTATATCTTAAGATATTGTATTTATTCACTTGGTAGATGGCTCAGTGGGTAAGAGTACTTCTTGTGTAAGCATGAGGAACTTAGTTCAGATTCCCAGCACTATGCAGAAGCCAGGCATGTTAACCCAACTTAAACTCAGGGCTGGTGAAGTGGAGACAGGTTCCAGAGGATCACTGGAGAGATATTTTATCAAAAGAATTTAAAGGTTCAGGTAGAGACTTGATGTCAAAGAAATAATGTAGTAGGGGTTATATGTAGATGTTTAATTTTCTCCTTTGAGCTTTACACAAATTTTCAGGTGATACATACATGCTCCTGCACCACTGTGCATGCATGTAATGTGCATGCATACACACGCACACACACATATACATGAGAAGGAGCAATTACATTTATAAGTAACAAAGAAGTCAACATATTTACTATGTTAAATAATTTATGACTTATTCATTCTTTTGAAAGAGATAGCATAATTCCACAGAGAATGCAATAACATGAAGGTAAAAACTGATCAAACTTTCATGAAGAATTGACTACTTAGTATTGTCAATGAAAAATGAAGCCAGCTCAACTTGAACTCTCATAAATATATAAAAAAAGAGACAAAACAGAAAAGATTTAGCTATAAAAATTGCTTGCCATTCATTCTATGTTTTAGGAAAATATTTGTTGGTAAACATGTGGTTTAAATTAGAAATAAACTATACTAAAATATCTTTCTGTAAGTAACTGTGATCATGAGAATCTAGAAAAACAAAGGAGGAATAAACAGAATCTGAAATATAGGTGTTCTGTCTCATGTGAATTCAGTATTAAGGTTGCTCCATTATATTTGTATACAATTTAAGTTAATTCTTGAATTTCTTAACATATAAAATATGATTGACCATCCTGATCATGTGTGAGTTTCTCCTGTGATTATACCATTCCAATGGATTCTGTGATCTTGTCCATAGATTTATCTTATTGAAGCATAACCTAAGTGTTAAATAATACTTTACTGGACGTGATGGGGCTAAGATGCTAACAAAGTGAGCACATATTTCTCACCTTTTATACAGGGAAAAGATCTCAGAGAAACCATAGTCAATGGTAATTTTCAAAAGAGTAAGACAGCAAGAAATGGTGGCACATGCTTGTAATCACAGAAGTCAGAGAGACAGAGGCAGGCAGATTGCTGTACGTTCGAGGCTAGCCTGGTCTACTAAGTGAGTCCAGGACAGCCAAGGCTACATAGAGAAACCCTGTCAAAAAAACAAAACAAAAAAAACCCACAAACAAACAAAAAACCTAAAATAAATGCTCCAAAAAGAAGAGTAAAACCTTTTAATTTGTTTGGTACTTTAATATTCATAATTTTGTGCACTCAAGTGAAAATACATTCAGATTTTTATAAAGATAACATTGAATAGGAAAATATAAAATCAACAAATGGGGATGTGGTGAAAAGCTCTCTTCTGGAAATGACATGCCTATTGCACATATGAACTCACAGTAGCTGTGGTCACTTATACAAGACTTACATGAGATTAAATCAATGGAAGACTCCATTGAGGAGTAGAGGAAAGGGCTCCTGAAACTTCACACTTAGTTGAGGGGCTATTGACTGTTGATGGTATATCAGGTAGAGTTATTTTCTTTAGAATCGTGACAATGGTGTTTTTCTTAGGCCACAGTTAATGACCACATGGTTATGTGTTTATAGGTAGCACTAATTAGGCTAAGAGGGATAAACAAATACAGAGTTATAAAAGAGAACATAAACTTTTGAGGAAGGTATGAGGGAGTCTGGAGAAAGTTCAAGAGGAAATGGGGGATGGATATGATCAATGAACATTGTATGCATGTATAGAATTTAATAATAATAAATAAAATAAAAATTTTAAAGTTTTTATTTATTCCAGAGCCAAAACACACATATAGATCTTCAACTGGAAAGTTTATGAAGGATTGCAATTTGAGTCTAAAACATTGGGTCTGAACCAAGTGTACAGGTCACATCAGACCGATGTGTAACAAAAGCTTTCAAACATGCCAGAAAAATATCCTTACAAAATATCATTGCTTACCATCTGTCTGTTTCACAGCAGGCGCTACTTCTGATTTCATCTTCTAAAGAGCATGGTTACACATGTACTATATTTACATCATTTTCAAGAGTCCTTCTCACTTCTCTAAGACCCCCCTATGCCCCCATTCCCTTTCAAATTCATGACCTCTTCTGTAATTGTGAAGATTTTTAAACAAATACCTTATACATTACATATACAAACAGTGGTTCATATGTATATGTATTTAAGGTTGACTATTTAAGGTTAGATAACCAATCAGGAAGCTTATCCCTGGAAAATATTATTTATCTGTCTCAGCAGCCATTGATTTTCTATAGCTCTTTCTCTAGGGCTACGACCTTAAGAGAGTTTCCCCATCCACATTGACACATGCACCACTATTGTCATTACACAGTTCTTTTTTTTCTTTATTAATTACACTTCATTCACTTTGTATCCCCTCTATGGTTCCTTCCCTCTTCCTCCTCTGCATGCATGCTCCTCCCCAAGTTCACTGATAGGTGAGGTCTTCTTTTCCTTCCTTCTGATCCTAGTCAATTAGGTCTTATCAGGAGTGGCTGCATTGTCTTCTTCTGTGGCCTGGTAATGCTGCTTCTCCCTCAGGGGGAGGTAATTACAGAGCAGGCCAATCAGTTCATGTCAGAGAAAGTCCCTGTTCCTATTAAAATGGAACCCGCTTGGATACTGAACTACCATGGGCTACATCTGTGTAGGGGTCTTAGTTATCTCCATGCATAGTCCTTGGTTGGAGTATCAGTCTCAGGAAAGACCCCTGTGCGCAGATATTTGGATTCTGTTGCTCTCCTTGTGGAGTTCCTGTCCTCTCCAGAACTTACTGTTTCCCACTTCTTTCCTAAGATTTCCTGCACTCTGCCCAAAGGTTGCCCATAAGTCTCAGCATTGGCATTGATAGTCTTCAGGGCAGAGCCTTTCAGAGGTCCTCTGTGTCAGGCTCCTGACTTGTTCCCTCTTTTCTGATGTTCAGCCTCTTTGCCTTTATGGGTAGGAATTGAGCATTAATTGTGGTACATCTACATAATGGAATATTACTCAGCAATAAAAAGCAAGGAAATCATGAAATTTGCAGGTAAATGGTGGGATATGGAAAAGATCATCCTGTGTGAGCTATCCTAGAAGCAGAAAGATGCACATATACTCACTCACATATACATATAATATAGATAAACCTACTAAAATCTGTATACCTAAAGAAACTAATCAAGAGGGAGGACTCTTGCTAAAGTGCTCAATTCCTACACAGTTCTTGTTTAGGGAACTGTTTTGTTGTGATTCCATGGATGCTCCATCCCTGTCATGTCTAAGAGATACTTGTTCAGCAGATGTCCAATCCTCTGGTTCTTTTAACTTTCCCACCCTTCTTGCCAATTTTACTAACACATAAGTGTAGGACACTGTTGTAAATAATGTATCAACTGGAGATAGGCACTCCACAGTGAGTTGTTCTCTCCACTCTCCATTGTGTATGGCTTCTTTGTGGAGGGGTGAGAGCTACACCTATTCATGGATAATAAATAAATACATAAAATATTTCAAATATTGCTGAAAACTCTGTTAATTTAAGGAAACAGCAATAGTATTCTTTTAGGGTCTATGCCCTCAATAGACAAGGGTCATTGGCTAGGTTTAGAGTACCAAGATTGAATTTTTGTTTCATATTGAATGAGCTTTAAGTACAATTAGACAGCTGTCAGTTACCCCTAAGATACAAGAGCCAATATTGCAGCACCGGACCTACATTTCTGATGAGAGACCAAAGGATTAAAAATCAGTGGCTATTATTTTAAAGTTTAAAGACCCCTGTGTTCAAATTTTCTGGTTGTGTTGCTCTCCTTGTGAGGTTCCTGTCCTCTCCATAACCTACTATTTCCCACTTCTTACATAAATTACAGTTTAATAACTTTGTATCCCCTTTATAGCCCCCTTCCCCATCCCCTCCCATCTCACCATCCCACCCTCTTTTTTTAAAGGGGGAAAAAAACGGAAGCAGGAAATTACATGCCTTGGTGTTACATGATTAGGTAAGGGAAATTGACTTTTGAAATGATTGGTTTACTTTAGGAGACAAGACCACAAACAGTTCTGACCTGGCAATCTGGGCCCATTTCCTAGCAATTGTATCTCTAGTGGGCAGGAAAAGAATGCAGTAAGCCTGGGAGATGCAAATCAAAACAACCCTGAGATTTCACCTTAACCCCATCAAAATGGCTAAGATCAAAAACTCAAGTTGACAACACATGCTGGAGAGGATTTTAATATTCCTAAACTTTGTAATACAGCTGAATATAATTGAACTCAAACAATTATCAACAGAGATCATTGAACTTTATTTCACTATAATTTTTTAATGTTTGGAAATGTCGTGTTTATATTACGAATTTTAGTCAATTTTTCACACTATTCTCCACTTTCTTCTCCCTTTCTCTCCCAGCTTAATTCTTCTTCCCGACAAATCTCTCTATTATTCTCACATCTTTTTATCTGAGGCTCAACAAGTATAATCAGAGTTTCCCTTCAGAGTATAAAAAGGAAGTTTTTTTACAAGAGCAAGGGCAATTCCTCAGTGCTTGCAACCCTAAAATAAGACATACCCCTCCAACAACTATTAACTATCAATAGTTTCTTAGAGAAGAGTAAGGTCCCCAAAATGGATTACTTGAGGCTCAATGTTATGCAGATCTTGTAAGTGTTTAGAAAGCAGTTTGAAAAAGAGACCACTTAGGAAAACAATAGTAGCCAGTTCCCCTCTAGGGACTGTGACCCTAGAACAGTGGTAACTTTTCAAACTTAGCTGCATTTCCCCATTTTTGTTGTTATTGGTGTGTGTGTGTGTGTGTGTGTGTGTGTGTGTGTGTGTGATTGTTTGTGTGTGTGATATTTTTTGTCCTTCTTAATATTTCATGTAGACAAGCATGTCAAAGACACATAAATGATTTTTTAGCTTTTCAATGGAAAGAATGTGAGGAATTAAGATCTGGCTTCAAAACATCTCATCAAAGTATGTGCATTTTATTGGAACAAGTGTATAACAAAGGTAGGGAAGTGATAGATGCTCTTCTGACATCTCCTTGCTTGTCTATCTGTCTGCCAATTAGAAGGACCTAATCCTTCTCTCTTCACATAGTGGTTCTTAATGTGATATCTCATTTGTTCCTGAGAATTAGTTTGAGGAATGGATATCTGGGGCTGCTTACCCAGTTACTTAATGGAACTATGCATCCAATATTTAAAAAACAAAAAACAAAAAAAACAACAACTCCAAAATAAAACCTCATTCTGATTTTAATGTTCCAAACAACACAGGTTAATTCTGTTCTGTCATACATCTAACTTAAGCACATTATAATTTTTCCCTTTTTATTTATTTATTTTTATTTGTTATAATTTTTTCATTGTGTATTCCAGCTGTAGCCTATTCCCTCACCCTTCCCAATTCCACCCTCCTTCCCTCTCCTCCCATGCCTTTCCCCAAGTCCACTAATTGGGGAGGTCCTCCTTGTAATATTATGGGACAGATTACATAATGATGATTAGGCATACAACAGATCTTATATGAAAGTGGTGTATTAGGTGGATATGAAGAGAAGTAGAGAAGGGGGAAGCAGGATAATATGGGGGAAAAGAGAGAGATAGAGGGGAAAGAGAGAAGGAAAAAGAGAGACAAGGAGGTGCCCCAATAGAGAAAGGGGAGAAGGCCAAGAGGCCAGGAGCAAGAGGGACCAAGAGAGAAAGGACCAAGAGAGGGACCATGTGTCAGGTTGTCCCTTTTAGGGGCAAGGTAACCATGCCTTCCAGGTGTGGCCACCTGGCAGGCAACACATGATGACATCACAAGTTGCTAGGCAACCCAGAAGCAGGTTTAGTTCCAAAATCTTAACACTCCTCTCTTTCCATCAGACCCTAGCCTATCAGGTCTCATCAGGACTGGCAGCATTGTCTTCCTCTGTGCCCTGGTAAGGTGGCACCCACCTCAAGGGGAGGTGATCAAAGAGCCAGCCATTGAGTTCATGTCAGAGACATCCCCTGTTCCCCTTAGTAGGCAAACATAGAGACTGAGCTGCCATGGACTACATCTGTGCAGGTGTTGTAAGTTATCTCCATGCATTGTCCTTGGGTGGAGTATCAGTCTCAGACCCCTGGGCCCCACATTTTTTGTTGTTGTTGTTCTGTTGCTCTTCTCGTGGAGCTCCCTTCCTCTCCAGGTCTTTCTATCTCCCCCTTCTTTGGTAAGATTCCCTGTACTCTGCCCAAAGTTTGGCTATGAGTGTCAGCATGTGCTTTGATACCAGGCTAGGTATTCTTTCAAAGGCCCTTTGTGGTAGGCTTCTGTCCTGTTCCCTGTTTCCCTGTTTTCTCCCTCTTCCAATGTCTATCCTCTTTGCCTTTCTAAATAAGGATTTGTGCCCTATTCCAGAGATCCCAAAAGACCACTAAGAGTCCAGTCCATTGAAAAGCAAAAGAGGATCTTTATTCAATCTTAAGCTCAGCTGCCAATCTTCCCTGAAGTAACAGGTTAGAAAGTGAGTTTTTAAAGGGAAAAACCACAAGCAGGGAATTCTAAGCATTGGCATTACATAGAAGGGTAACATTGGGTAGGTTGGTTCAGCAAGCAAGGTGACCTTTAGGCTAATTGTTCCAAGCCACCTGGTCAAACCACAAGATATCTAAGATATCTATATGATAGTCTGCTGGGTGGAAGATTCATTAACACATTTCTATGGTATTTAACACATTCTGTGGTATTTAAGACAACTTGTGGAGTGGAGGCCTGATTATAGTTATCTATTAACACATTCTGTGGTATCCATGACAACCTGTGACAACCTGCACGGTGGAGAGCCAGGTGGCCCTTGTCAGAACAGGGGGTGAGGTAGGGGCCAAGTCACTCCAAGGACAGTCAACTTAAGATAGAGTCTGAGAAACAAAATGGAACCACCCTGCCATTCCTTAATTCCTTTAGATTGAGCATCATATCCAGGGTCCTCCTTCTTGCTTACCTTCTTTAGCCGTACAGATTTTAGTGTGTTTATCCTATATTATATGTCTATTATCCACTTATAAGTGAGTATATACCATATGTGTCTTTTTGCCTCTTGGATACCTCAATCAGGATGATCTTTTTTAGTTCCATCCATTTGCCTACAAATTTCATGATTTTTCTTGTTTTTAACTGCTGAGTAGTATTCTGTTGTGCAAATGTACCATAATTTCTATATCCATTCCTCCATTGAGGGACATCTGGTTGTTTCCAGATTATGGCTATTAACCTGATAAGTGAGGGTCAGATGAAAGAGGAGGAGGTCCTCCCCTATCAGTGGTCTTGGAAAGAGGTAGAGAGAAGACAAGGGAGGGTGGGTAGGATTAGGAGGAAATGAGGGAGAGGGGCACAGCTGGGATAAAAAGTTAATAAGCTGTAAATAATATTAAAAATTAAAAATTTAATTAAAAAAGAATAAAGCTTCTACAAACATGGTTGAACAAGAGGAACCCTCCTCCAATGCTGGTGGGAATGCAAACTCGTACAACCACTTTGGAAAACAATCTGTTGCTTTCTCAGAAAATTAGGAATAGTGCTGAGAGACCAAAGAATTAAAAATTAGTGTTTTGAGTTATTGGTTTAAAGTTTAAAGCACAAGCCTGAACAAAGGCCAGACAGGTGGAGACATGTCCAGTCACCTGCTGGTAGGAACCAGTCTTATTGCATTCTTTTCCTGCGCACTAGAGATAGGTAGGAAATAGGTCCAGATTTTTGCCCTAGGACAGCCAAACAAGGGAAGCTAGACCATCAATTCCCTTGGAGCCTTCCTATAGCCAATCAGTTTAAAATGCAATATCCCCATTTGTGTTTCAACCAATATAGTCTTGCCAGGCAGGAATTCCCTTGCTTTGGGCATGCAGGGAGGGACTGGAAACTTTAAATCACCACCTACCCTGAACTGGGGGCTCTCTGGTCTCAACCACAGCATCTGTGAGGGTCTGAACCCAAGCTACAGCTTATAATATAAAGGTTCTCATGTGTTTTGCATAGGACTCGACTCCTGGTGGTCTCTTGTGGATCTTGTGACCTAGGCATAACAGTGCTACCTCAAGATCCAGCTATAACACTCCTAGGCAAATATCCAAAATATGCTCAAGTATACAACAAGGACATTTGCTCAACCATTATTATTATTTTAGCACTTATTTTCAGTGAAGACTCTGACCATTACATGAAATGAATGTAATGAAATGAAATCATGATATTCAGCAAAAGGATAATAAAAACTGATACCCAGTTTTTACCAGCTTAATGAATAGAATATTGCAATATTCTTTCAAGAAAATTTAATGACTCTCATTTACATGTCATCTTCTATGTTGATTTTGCTTGGGCATGAAGAAATTAATTAAAGCTTATTAGCTCTCTGGCATTAGATCAGCCATGGTAATATTAAGTTGGCTTATTATAGTTACTGTATTGTTTTTATAAAAACACATTTTATCAAAGTAGAAAAAGGAAATTGAACTATGTCTACATAGTTGAAAGAAGGCTATAGTGAGAGAATCTTCCATAATACAGAATTAAAAGAATAAAAATGACATTTAAATCATATAAGGTCATTAACTTTGCTCAAAATCTTACCACGGCTCTTCATTCCAAACTATTAAAATTTTTACCATGAATCTTGACTTATTTTTCATATCCTAGGTATTTCACTGCCCTCTCCCTCGATCATTTTTCTATCTCCAATTATTAAGATTTTTTTTTTTTTTGCTATTTTACTTTCCTCTACATCTATTGCCTGAGTCTTGAGAACTATCACATCTGAGGATAAAATGGCTTTCTCTTTTATCTGACTCTGGCTTCTGGAGTTTATCCTGGCCACACCTTGTAATTTGCTACCTGGGGTGGAACACTACAAAGTTTAATAGACTGGGTTCTTCTTCCAAGGGTTCTTTGATTTCCCTCTACCATTTTCCCAGTTTAGCTTGAAATGCACAAAGCAGAATTATACTAAATTATTTTTTATGATTTTGTAAAAGTGGCCATTGTGGCTCACATCTACTCTCCTAACTCGTAGCAGGCTGAAACAGAAGGACCATTGCTAGTACATCAGCCTGAGAGCTCAAGACCAACTTTTTACTACAGAGATATCTGTCTCAAAAAACTAAGCACTCTTAGGGCGCTGCCCCAGAGAGTAAAGGCACTTACCACCAAGCCCAATGATCCGAGTTTGATCTTCAGGGCTCAAAGGAAATATTTAATTCCACAGATTGCCTTCTAACAACCATCTTAACTGTTATGGCTCCAATGTGCTAAATAAATGAACATAATTTTTTAAGACTTAAAAAATTGATCGCAATAATAAAATAATAGTAAATTAATGGAAGATGTTGAAGCAAAAAATGAAGATATATTTAGAAATTACATGATTTTAAAAACACAAACATGTTAACAGTGGAAAAATAGTGGCAAAAATGTGATTTGACTGTGAAAATGTGGGAAGGCTTTCTGGGAAGATGGAATTTGAATTACTTTCTCTTACCACAGTATATATTGTTAGTAGAGGCTAGAGTACATGAATGGCCACCTTATGAGATATGGAACAATAAAGGAGTGAAAATGTCCAGGTATAATGTGCTTGATCATCATGGTTGGAACATGGCTGAGCAGAACCAATAGGTGAATTATATGGAAGCCAGATGTGGCTCATGTTAGTGACTCAGTAAGTCTTGTTGAAGTTTTCAGCCACTGTACTTGGGGACCATAGGTATTATTTTCTTATTTTTTGAATCACTGTAACTTCACGTAGTCAAATTTTCCTTTCAAATGATAGAAGGAGAGAAAAAGTAGTGGATTTAAAAATTGAGGATAATAGGAAACAACTTTACATCCATTCTCTTTTTATAGTGAAGCAGATGGGACTTAAGTAAAGGCCTATGAGGGCCTGTTTTTAGAAGTCTATTGTTAACCATTGGTTATACTGGAATTTATGACATCTTAGCCTCAGGTGTTAGACTGCATGGTCAAAAATTCTTATAGTGAGAATGTAAAGTAAGATATTTTTGTAAAAATGAAATGTGCAAATATTTTAAATGAGAATTAAAGTGTTAAATTTTATACAAAAATTATTTTTTATATATGAAGTATCAAAAATGGTCATATTAGAGTTGAGTAAATCAACCATAAAAATCAACCAAGTACCAGGCATGGAGATAACCTACAACCCCTGCACAGACACTATGCCTACAACTGCCTGTGGCATTTCAGTGTCCAAGTGGGTTACATAGTAAAGGGAAGAGGGACTGCCTCTGACATAATCTGATTGGCCTGCTCTTTGATCACCTCCCCCTGAGGGGGGAAACAGCCTTACCAGGCCACAGAAGATGACAATGCAACCACTTCTAATGTGATCTGATAGACTAAGATCAGAAGGAAGGAGAGGAGGACCTCCCCTATCAGTGGACTTGGGGAAGGGCATGCGTGAAGAAGGGGGTGGATGGTGGGACCAGGAGGGGAGGAGGGAAGGACTTATGGGGGGATACAAAGTGAATAAAGTGTAACTAATAAAATTAAAAAAAAAACAACCATTAATTAAATACAATATAATAGCAAGGTATTTTTTAACTGGCTACTATATTTTTTATTGCTTTTCTGTGGAGGTGAAAAATTGTGCTTTAGTACAGTAACATCTTCTGCTTGGTGTTGCTAGTCAAGTTATTTTTGAAGCTGCTTGTGCTTAGTCGAGGCTGAGAGATGCTCATGAATGTTTTTTTAGAGAATTTGCGTTCATATCTGATTGAAATGCAGTAGTTATATGACTCAACAGATACTCATCCATAAGCAGGTAGGGCTAATCATATTTTATCTGGCGAAATAGCCAAGAAGTGCTGACCATATTTTGTACTAGGCATTTTTGGACTGACTTCATAAATTAAGGCAAATAATACA
This sequence comes from Meriones unguiculatus, assembly GCF_030254825.1. Lineage (NCBI taxonomy): Eukaryota > Metazoa > Chordata > Mammalia > Rodentia > Muridae > Meriones > Meriones unguiculatus. The sequence continues at coordinate 90,606,229 of NC_083350.1, forward strand.
AGAGCACCTATTTTTGTGTCTTGATCTCTCTCTTCTCTCTACATTTCTGGGTTCTGGCCTTTTACAATGACATTGTCACATAAATATACTTTTTACTTAGCATGATTTCAGAATATTTTTTCTTAATTTCAACACATTCTAAATATAATAAGAGTTTTAAAAAACATAGTACTACATTAAAACTTTCTAATAGGTAACTTATATATTGTATTTCATTTGTGTTAGAGAATTATAAAATTAATTCATACAGATTTTTGTATGACAATACTGATGTATTAGTTACTTTCTATTCCTATGATAAAACATCATGACCAAAGCAACTTCTAGAAGAAAGAAGTTATTTGGGGTATGTGACCAGAGGGTAAGAGTCCATGATGAAGAAACAGATGAAGCAAGCAGCAGACAGCTGCTGCAACTTAGAGATCATATCTTGAAGATATGATCTTCACGTTAGAGATCAAATGTGAAGCAGAGAGAGCTAATTTGGAATTGAAATTCTTCTGAAACCCCAGTGACATACATCAAGTCCACATCCAATTCTCTGCAAACAGCCACCGCTAAATACCAAGTATTCAAATTCCAAGCACTTATAGCTAATATCATATTCAAACTACCACAACTCATACTGCAAGTATTAATCTCCAGTTAAAGTCAGAGTTTTAGCCCGCAATATTGATGCTTTCTCTATAGAATGGTGTCTTCTTTTTCTGTATAATGAACGAATCATTAAGTGCTTGAAGTAAATCTTGACTTCTTTGTTTTGACCATTGAAATTTGTAAGTGTAAAATTTTAAATTTTATCAGAGACCACCCTAAATCTTTTCCATATTTTTCTAATGGCACTTTTTATTTCTTTATTTCTAAAAGTGTAAATTATAGGATTGAGCAATGGAGTCATGATGGCATCAAACTCAGCTACCTTTTTCTCAAAAGAAGATGCAGACGTAGATCTTGCATATATAAATATGCATGGAACAAAGAATGAAACAACAACAGCAATGTGGGATCCACAAGTGGAGAGAGCTTTTCATAGTCCTTCAGAACTATGACTTCTTAGAGAGAACAAAATAACACGATAGGAGATAAGCAACATAGAAAAAATTATGGTGCAAATAGACCCACTATTGGCAAACACAAGGAGTCCATAAAAACCTAAGTGTTAGTGCATGCCAACTCCAGTAATGGGAAGAAATCACACATGAAGTGATCAATAACATTGGGTCCACAAAAGGGCAGCTGTAAAGTGAAGATAATTTGTATGATAGAGTGCAAGAATCCCCCTGTCCATGCTACCTCCACCAGAGTGCCACAGAGCCTCCAGTTCATTATGGAAGAGTAGTGTAAAGGTTTGCAAATAGCTACATATCAGTCATAGGCCATGGCTATTAGTACAATTACTTCCACTGCAGCAAAGAAGTGTTCAGCAAAGATCTGTGTCATGCAGCCCTCAAAGGAGATGGTTTTACTCTCAGCGAGGGAGTCAGTGATCATCTTTGGTGTGATGACTGAAGTAATGCATGCATCCAAGAAAGACAGAAATGTCAAGAAGAAGTACATGGGTGATCCAAGCAGTGCAGGCGTGCAGAGGATGGTTACTGCAATTATTATGTTGCCTCCAATGGTTGCAATATAGAAAAATAAGAATACAACAAATATCATTATCTGAATTTTTGCATTCTGTGAAAGTCCCAGGAGGATGAACTCAGTTACAATAGTTTGGTTTGGCATGATTATCAAGAAAGATTTAACATAATTTTTATTCACATATGTATTTATTCATTTATATGTATATGCTTCTGTACTTTGTGGTGTGTGTATATGGGCATATGCAGGTGCTGCAGTCTTTGTGTAGAGCTCACAGAACTACTAGCAGAAGTAATTTCTTTCTCTACTCTGTGGGCTCTGGGTTTTGAACTGGGCTTAAGGAGTCAGTCTTGACAGCAGTAACTTTACCACACAGCCTTCTGTCAAATAATACAAACAGTCAAAACTGTTGTCATTTAAATCTGTAATTATGGAAAAAATGTTTATGATACAAATAATTTTACATTACTTTTAATATGACTGTGCACTGATATACAAACATATATTGCTTAATTCTATTGATGTTTAGATTAAAAAATGGAAAATCATGCAAAGGAGCAGTTGATAATCAGGTATAAATGTGGTGGAGATACATTACTGAACATTCAAAATAGCCTTATTTTTATTATAAGGGATGAAAATCACCTGCTTGGTGTAAAGAAAGAAACAGCTCATCTTTGATGTGTCAGCTTTTCTCATTCTCCAGTAGTCTTCTGGTATGAAGTGTTAGAAAACATCAGCTAGTCTATATATAAATGAAGAACATTTCTGCAAGGTGAATTGTAAATGTTAAGAAATGAAACTTTTTCTTTGTGAATAAAATATTTGAAAATGAAAAGAACAACTTATATTCAATTGATTAATCATGTCTGGCAGGACATATCCAAATACTATGCTGTACCAACTGAGGAAGTGTTAGATTGTAATTCAGAATGCACATGGAAATTCAGGACATATTTTAAATTTTCTTTGATGTCTGGAATAAATTAAAACTTAAATTGGATTAATTCATTCTTTATAATACAGAAATGTTTCTGGGGAGTTTTTAGTTCTATACTAAAAAGAGTTTGATATCAATTTTAATTCATCATTTTAAAAATGAACATCCTGAAATCCATCAATGTAATCCACCATATAAACAACTGAAAGAAAAAAAAAACACACATGATAATCTCCTTAGATGCTGAAAAAGCATTTGACAAAATCCAACATCCATTCAGGTTTAAAGTCCTAGAGAGATCAGGGATAAACATACTGTATTTAGGTAAAGGCAATATACACCAAGACTATAACCAACATTAAACTAAATGGAGAGAAACTTGAAACAATCCCACTGAAATCCATGACAAGGCAAGGCTACCCAGTCTCTCCATATCTCTTCAACATAGTTCTTGAACTCCTTGATAGAACAATAAGACAACTAATGGAGATCAAGGGGATTCTGATTGGAAAGAAAGAAGTCAAAGTATCACTATTTGCAGATTATATGATAGTATGCATGAATGACACCAAAAATTATTCTAGGGAACTCCTAGAGCTGATAAAAACCTTCAGCAGAGAGGCTGGATAAAAAAATTAACTCAAAATAATCAGTGGACCTCCTGTATACAGATGACAAATGGGCTGAGAAAGAAATTTGGGAAACAACACCCTTCACAATAGCCACAGAGGACAAAAAGTACCTTGGTGTAACTTTAACCAAGCAAGTTAAAGACTTGTATGAAAAAAACTTCAAGTCTTTGAAGAATGGAATAGAAGAAGATATCAGAAGATGGAAAGATCTCCCATGCTCATGGGTAGGCAGGATTAACATAGTAAAAATGGCCATCTTACCAAAAGCAGTCTACATATTTAATGTAATTCCCATCAAGTTACCCACACAATTCTTTACAAACCTTGAAAGAAAAATTCTCAACTTTATATAGAATAACAAGAAACCCAGAATTGCTAAAACAGTCCTCTACAATAAAAGATCTTTTGGAGGGATCTCCATCCCTGATCTCAAGCTGTACTATAAAGCAACAATAATAAAAACATCATGGTACTGCCATAGAAACAGAATGGTGGATCAATGATATAGAACAGAAGACTGAGAAATAAACCCACACACTTACAGATGCTGATCTTTGACAAAGATGCCAAAACCATATAATGGAAAAAAATGGCCTCTTTAAGAAATGGTGCTGGTCTAACTAGATATCTACAAGTAGAAAAATGCAAATAGATCCATACTTATCACTCTGCACAAAACTAAAGTCCTAGTGGATCAAAGAATTCAATATAAAACCAGACACACTAAACGTGTTAGAAGAAAAAATGGCAAAGAACCTGGAGCTCCTTGGCATAGGAGCTAACATCCTGAATAAAATACCAACAGCACAGGCTCTAAGATCAACAATCAATAAAAGGGACCTCATGAAACTGAAAAGATTCTGTAAAGCAAAGAACACTGTCATCAGAACAAAATGACAGCCTACAGACTGAGAAGGATCTTCACCAACCACATATATGATGGAGGGCAAATACCCAGAATATATAAAGAACTCAACAATTCAAGTAATCAATTTTGAATATGGGGTACATAGCTAAACAGAGAATTCTCTATAGAGGAATATTGAATGGCAGATAAAGAAATGCTCAATATCCTTACCTATTAGGGAAATGCAAATCAAAATGACCCTGAGATTACACCTTACACCTATCAGAATGGCAAAGATCAAGAACTCAAGTGACATGCTAGAGAGGATGTGGAGAAAAGGGAACCCTCCTCCGTTGCTGGTGGGAATACAAACTTGTACAGCCACTTTGGAAATCAATTTGCCACTTTCTCAGACAATTAGGAATAGTGCTACCTGAAGATCCTGCTATTCCAGTCCTAGGCATATATCCAAAAGATGCTCAAGTATACAGCAAGGACATTTGCTCAACCATGTTTGTAACAGCTCTGTTCATATAGCCAGAATCTGGAAACAACACATATGTCCCTCAATTGAGGAATGGATGCAGAAATTCTAGTACATTTACACAATGGAATGAAAAGATCACGCTGAATGTGCTATCCCAGAAGCAGAAAGACATACATGCTATATAGTCACTTCAAATAAATGGATATTAGATATATAATATAGAATAATCATACTAAAATCTGTGCACTTAAAGAAGCTGAGCAAGAAGGAGGACCCTGGGTATGATGTTTAATCTTCATTTAGAAAGGCAAATAGGATAAACATCAGAAGAAGATAAAAATAAGGAACAAGACAGGAGCCTACCACAGAGGGCCTCTCATGGTATTAAAGTGGATGCTGAGATCATTGCCAAACTTTGGGCATAATGCAGGGAATATTACGAAAGAAGGGGGAGGTAGAAAAACCTGGAAGGGTCTGGAGATCCACAAGGAGAACAAAAGAACCAAAAAATATGGGCCTAGGGGTCTTTTTTGAGACTGGTACTCCAACCAAGGACCATTCATGGAGATAACCTGGACCCCCTGCACAGAGGTAGTCGATGGCAGCTCAATATCCAATTACGTACCCTCATAAGGGATAGGCTGTCTCTGACATTAACTCAATGGCTAGCTCTTTGATCACCGCTCCTTGAGGGGGGAGCAGCCTGATCAGGCCACAGAGGAAAACTATGAAAGACGGTCCTGATGAGACCTGATAGGCTAGGGTCAGATGGAAGGGTAGGAGGTCCTCCACTATCAGTGAACTGGGGAAGGGGCATGGAAAGAGATGAAGGTGGGAAGGAGGAGGGATTAGGAGGGAATGAGGGTGGGGCTACAGTTGGGAAATAAAGTGAATAAATTGTAATAAATATAAAATTATATTTAAAAAGTAATAAAAGAAAAAAACTATGCGGGGGGGGGGGGGAGAGAAGGCCTGCCTGGAGGAGACAGCAACTCCAAAAGAAGACCAACAAAGCCAAAAAACATGCTTCCAGGAGGCGCCTGCAGAGACCAATAGTCTAACCAAGGACCATGTATGAAGATGACCTAGACTCTCTGCTCAGAGGAAACCCATAGGCTGCTCTGTTTTCAAGTGAGCTCCCTAGTAAGGGGTACAGGAGGTGTCTCTGACATCAACTCAGTGGCCAGATATTTGATCACCTCCCTCTGGGGGTTGCAGCCCCTTCAGGCCATAGAGGAAGATGATGCAGCTAGCCCTGATGAGACATGATAGGCTAGGGTCAGCCAGAAGGGGAGGAGATCCTCTGCTATCAGTGGACTAGGGAAGGGGCATAGGAGAAGAGGAGGGTGGGACTGGGAAGTGATGAGGGAGGGGACTACAGTTGGGATACAAAGTGACTAAAGTGTAAAAAACAAACAAACAAATAAAAGAACTTTGTTTCCATAAAAAAAAGACCATATCTTAATGAAAATAATGTCTGTTTTCATGATAGTTGAAATAATTCAATGAAAGCTGTTACTATATAAATAACTTATTTAAAATTTTAAAAGGAGGTCCTAAAGTTGGACGGATGATGGAATGGGGTCCTCTGTCGGAGTCTGAAGGTATCTGAGGGTGGATATGATACATTCTGTAAGTGTGTAAAATTTAACTTAAAGACTTACAAGGTAATGGCCAAGCACTTATGTGTAAATAAGCTACATCTAATTAAACCTGAAATGGAAAAAAATAGTAGGTGTACTATGATATGGAGTCCAACACTTCTTAATCATCTACAATGCAGCAGGATAACCTTGATTAGGAAGTATAATTCTGTGACTTATATGATTTGAAATCTGTATGAATTCAACCTACGCTGATGTTTGTAAACAGCTTACCTGTTTAAGCTTATGATGGGGGGGTCAAATTAGAAAACGTTAAAATACTGCTCTTGATGACATGTCTTTACAATTCAAGTTATAATTTATTCTCTTGAAAGCCCAACTTCCTTACCTGCAGAAATTATCCTAGGAATCATCCAATAAATAGTCGAGCCCTTGAACTAATTTCTTTCAAGAATGTACAGCTTGCAAACTGTCCATGTCTTTTCCTGCATCTATAATGCATGCATCTAAAAAGTACAAATTTGGTATAGGAAGAGTATATGTGCATAGATATATTTATTCTTAAAGTTTGTTCATAAAACAGTAATACATTTATATTAAAAATAAAAATAAGTTGATTTTAATGACTGGCATTTAGAGAATATAGACACAGTTTTAGATGCTTATGAAAGTACCAAGAAAGGTGTTGTCTAATACTTTAAAATAATCATTCCCATGTTTCCTTATGTCTTTTCCTCACCAGTATTATGATATCATTCAGAATTTACTCGTATAATATAGACCAGGAAATAGCAGAATAAAAACCCTATAATGCTTTGTCATCACTCTAAAAAAAAATATATTGTTCTTATTTAACTGTAGTATGAGAGTACCAGTGAAATTAAATGGCTAATATACTGGAACTTATTTTCTACTACTTCTGTTAATCTTAAATTGAACAAATATTGTTAAAAATCAATTATTAAGTCTGCTATCAAAAGGACAGGAAAATATTTATATGTAATACCCATTTGCCATTGAACAAACTACCTCACATCAATGATTTGGGGCCACAAATAAAACACTGATAGTTCATTTTCTTTTTCAGAGAATACTTAGATGTCTCTTGTGGTTCAGGCCATGAGTTTGAGCTCATCATGTTGCAAAGATGACCATGGACTCTTGATTTTGTTGTTCCTCCCCTCAAGTGTTGGAATTACAAGCTTGTGCCATAACACCCAGACAAAAAAAAAAAACATAGTTCCTATTGACATATAAACTAAGATAAAAATGAAACATATGAAGACTTATGTCAGAATTACATGACAGTGTGTACACACAGAGACTAAGATAAACTTGAAATAATAAGAATAAATGTGTTTTTAAAACAACACTTTAGAAATTATACCAATTACAATGAAATTGGTTCATCCAAGTAATAGTTTGAGAAGACATATAATAAATGATTCTACAGTTATAACCATGCTTATATTATTTGTATTAGTATTCTTTTTTTGTATTAGTATTCCTAATCCTAAAATTTTATTCTGAAATAATGAGATGAGGAAATTTGGCCATAACATGATATAGTAGCAAAAATATTAAGAGCTGTAAAATATCTAAAATTTCCAAAACATAAAATTTTTGTAAATAAGAATATTATAAATTTCTATCACATTCTTGTAAATGAAACACTAAAAATCTGAGGTCATCAAAGATATAGCATTTTAATACCATGATAAATGAATAAAGCAGTGAAAAAATAATAACAAATTTTCATTTATAGATATTCTAAATTTATAATCGAGACAGAAACATACAAAATAACAATTTTAGTAGAAATATATATTTTGGTACTATTATTAAAATACCACAGAAATTTTAAGGCTCTATCTACCCTTGCCCAGGGGTTGGTACCCTTGTACAGCAGGGACTGTGGTCACTGAGCCAGCTCAAGAAGCAGTAACTTTAGGAAGTGTGTCTACCCATGCCTTGCTATGCATATTACCCACTATTTTCCTCCAATTTCTCTTAGCAACACAGCTATCTCTTGCACTAATCATTCGGAAAATAGCAAAATTTCTGTTTCAAAGTTTGTCCTTAGAAGTAGTAGGTTTTAGGGAGTGGAGATATAGCTCTCTTGGAAGGCTCACCTACCATCAGTGATCCTCAGCACCACATAAGCTAGGTTTAGTTGCATATACCTCACACCTCTAAAATCAGCACTCTGGAGATGAAAAATTGAAGAGCAGAGCTTTAAAGCCATTCTTGGTTATACAAGGAATGCAAGAGTAACCTGGTGCATATGAGACTGTTTTACAAAGAAAAAATAATTTAAACAAACCAGTGCTTATATCAATAAATAAACTACCAGGTATTTGAAACTGATATTGTCATGACACATAAAATAATAAATTAAAGTCTTATTAGAAATTACTTTTATGTTTAACTTTTTAAACCTACTGTATTTTTGTGTAGGATTTTACCTATCGCAGATCTCTTTCCATGACCTTCTGGGAAATAGTTTCTCTTTAGATTACCAACCTTTCCCAACTCTCATTAGTGTTGATCTACTGATATTCTAAATATCTCAACTTTACTCAAGTTATGAAATGTAAAAGAATGAACTTAGCTTTTCCCTTTTGTTTCTTTGCACTGGATGCCTGAATACTCTCTCTCTCCTTGTTGTTGTTGTTATTGTTTTTGTTTGTTTGTTTTTTAGTTCTGTCCTTTAAAACAAAGCAAAGTCAGTTCCTAAACTAGGAGTTCAAAATTTCCTGAGTAGACAGACCCCCTGCAGAGCAGCAAGCCTTCCAGCAGGCTGCAGAAAAACAAATATTGATAGGAAAGGGTTAGGCTAACTTTGTAACCTATATGTCCTCTAAAGCCTATAGTTTTGAGTTTTAGGTCCAGGTTAAGCTAAAGCCTCTTAGTACCTTTCCAGAGAGTGAAGGAATGTGACCCTATCTGTGAGGACAGATATAAAAAAAGGGGCAAGCAAGCAATGACCTTCACTCAGCAAAAGAACGACCAGACCCTTGTCTTTGAGATAGTGCTTCTTAGCAACAAACCTAGACTTCTTCTGAGTAGCTTTTGACCTCCAGCCAAGAGCCCACAGCCTTAATCTTCAAGGATGAGCTAACCACCCCCACCTTCAATTGCAGCTGCATCCACACTTGGCAGGACTGGCCAAGCTTGAGCACCTAAGACTAACCAATTATCTTACTTTATAGCTTCCTCATCCAATCCTAAATTGCCAAAACTAGAACTTCAAATCTCCCGCAATTTTTCTTTTAAAAACCTAAAGGCCTTTGTCTCCCGGTGCCACTCTTTGCTGACCAGCAGGGGTGACCCCGTTGTACAATGGTTAATAAACCTCTTGCTTTTGCAACGAGTCTTGGTCTGGGGGAGTTTCTGAGAAGGGCGTGATTGAACTCCTGAGCTGTGAGACCCCAGGTCTTACATTTTTGGTGCGTTGGCCGGGAAAGGGCGTGCCCCTTCCCCCAACCCTCATCAGACTGAACTCGGAGGTCGAGCTTGGAACAGGTTAGTCTGTTTCTGTCTTACCAATCTGTTTCTTGTCAGAGATGGCTGCCATGAGGCAGCCTCTCAATTAGATTTCTGTGGTACCAATCTGTTTCAGTTTAGGCGCCTATCTGGACCTTTTTGGTCATCTGATCAGTCATTGCGATTGACAGATGTGTCAAAATATCGCTTGGCTGGGAACTGGGGGATGCCCAAGTTCCCGTTTGGGAGGTTGGATCTGAGACAGTCCTCCTCCCGTCTGATTTTTGTAGAGAATGACTGCCACCAGGCAGCCGTTCTATCAGAGCACTGTGGTACCACTCACAAGGGTGTCCTTGTTTGATTACTTGCCTGATTCTTTGTGTTTCTGTTGTTGTTGCCTCTCTGACTCTTTTGACAGGGAGATGGTCTGGCTTGAGAGCATCTGTAGAAGGGGTTCGAGTCCCCTGAGTGGTTTGAGGCCACTTGCCTCGAAAATGTAAAATTGAACTGGTTTTAACTTTCTGTTTGTCAAATAAAATACCCATTCATCGAGCAATTGGATTCACTTATCTCTACTTCAATACTGTTGATATAAAGGTGTGCTACCATCTCCAACTTTTCACATTGAGAACTTGGGTCCTCTTGAGTGTACACCAAATGCTCATATTCACTTATTTGTCTCTTTATCACTTTAAAAGTATTCTTTAATATTTAATATTTATCGGAAACTACTCAATCTCTTCCACATTTTTCTGATGGCATTCTTCATTTCCTTATTCCTGAATGTGTAAACCATAGGATTGAGCAATGGTGTCAGAACATTGGCAAATATAAGTGTATTTTTCTCAAAGGAGAATGGGAATGAAGGTCGTGCATATATTAGTATGCATGGGATAAAGAACAAAACAACAACTGTAATATGGAATCCACAGTTGAAGAGAGCTTTAAGTCGACCTTCGGTACTGTGGGCTTTTAGAGAGAACAAGATGACACCATATGAGACAAGCAACAAAGAGAAGATAATGATGCAGATAGAACCACTGTTGGCAAACACCAAAATAACAAAAATGTGTGTGTCAGTGCAGGCAAGCTTCAACAATGGGAACAAGTCACACATATAATGATCAATGACATTGGGTCCACAAAAAGGTAACTGCAAAGTAAAGACAATTTGTATGATAGAATGCAGAAATCCCCCAGCTCATGCTATACCTACCAAAGCTCCACAGACCTTCCTGCTCATGATGGAAGAGTAGTGTAAGGGCTTGCAAATGGCCACATAACGGTCATAAGCCATAGCTGACAGGACAATCACCTCTATAGCAGTAAAGAAGTGTATGGCAAACAGTTGTGTCATTCATTCTTCAAAAGAGATGGTCTTCCTCTCATAGAAGAAACCTAAGATCGTCTTGGGTGTCACAACAGTAGAAGTGCATGCATCCAGAAAAGACAGGAATATAAAAAAGAAGTACGTGGGAGAGCTCAGGAGGGAAGGGCTGTAGATGATAGTTGCCACAATTATCATATTCCCACCAATAGTTGCAAGGTAGATCAGCAAAAATACAACAAACAATATTTTCTGAACTTTTGTGTTCTGAGAAAGACCAAGGAGTATGAATTCATTGACAAAGCTCTGGTTTTGTATGATTCTTAAGAAGATGGAAGCAAAATATGTTCATGTAAATCTGCAATTATGAGGAAAAAGTACTTCATATAACTCATTACCATCAAGTTGGTTCATCTTTATGCAAAATTATAATATTTTACTTTCTTACTACTGAATATAATATATGAGAAATGTTTTGATTGGTTTAGTTGTATAGCATATAGAATGGAAATTGAGGCAAATTATGGTATATTTTTAAAATAGTCACATTTTAAATACTGAATTAAAACAGTTATGTTTGGTAGAGCAGAAAAAGTTTACCTTTGAACGGTTAGCTTTTATCAACCTCTACAGTATTTTTGAGGTATAGTACTAGCATGTCTTCTGGGATTAAACCTAGATATGAGCAAAACAGCAGAATTCATGAATCATGCCTACCATCATCATGGGATGGACAGGGCTGAGCAGCCTGCAGTGGATGACTCACTGTGGCACTGCCTCATCTGCCACTAACAAGAAGGCGCAAATGTCCTGTATGGAATATGTAAAAACCACAACTACATTTTAAATTTGTTAAGTGCTAAGTTTTCACTTTTAAGTTATTAACTGGAAGCATGAGAAGAACCTTACTAAAATTATGCTTAATCATGTGATCAAATGAAATGATTCCTAAAAAAGCTACTTCTCGGCTTTCAAGACTTTACATTACAAGGGTTATTACTGACATTTTATTTGTGAAAAATTAACAAAAGCTGGGGAGACTGCTAAGAGTTTAGCTCAAAAAATTGAGTTCTCCAAGGTATAAGCAGCAGAAAGTGTAGGAAGTTTTTATATTAATAATTTCAGTGCGTGGACTATTTTTTCCTGTGTCCTGCTTTCAACATCAAAACATTTTACATCGCTACTGTGTGACTAAAACATCGTTAAAAAGGCTATAAAGTAAAATGATGATGATTCATAGGCTATGGACCAATCAGCTACATGTTTGATGGAAATGGGAAGCTGAAGAAGTGAAACTACTCTCTGAATAAAGTTGCAAATAAAGTTTAATTCTTTTCTACTTATTTATACAATGTTAACTTATGTAATGCTGAAAAACTCTACAAAATATATTATTTGAAATTTACATGAATTTGTAAATCTAAGAAAATGTTTGTAAACAGCTTGCCTGCTCATCTACAAAAATTTTGAGAGATTCTAATTGGAAATATTAAAATGTTACTAGTGTTAAGATAAACTTCCAACTCTGGGGTAACTTGTAAATTGAACGTGATCAAAGGGATTCTTGACTTAGGTACCCTTCTTTTACAAAGAAAAGGAAACTGAGAGGGAAGTCCCAAGGGAAACAAAGCCCAATGTTAATTTTAAAATTAATTAAAGCTTAGCTTCATCTTTTACATTCTGCTTTAGATGTTCATTACTGCCAAACAAACTGGTACTGTCAATATCTCCATTATAATAATTTCTAATTTTTTGTTTAGATATTCGCAAAGGAAATACAGTATAATTGTAGCTTATGATTAAAGGGTGATGATTTTATATTATTTAAAAGATGATTGGTCCAAACACAGGGTATAATTTAAATTGAATAACATAGAAAGAGCAAAAGTGAAATTTAAATATGTAGATAAGGCAAATGCATTCATGTTTTCTCCATGGATGCGTAATAAAACATCAAGTAAATTCATATTATGACTTCCTGGTGTGTTTTGTTCTATATTATTTATGTTAATCTAAAATGATAAAAAGTACATGATATATGTTTGTCAATTCCCTTGACAACACACACATACACACACACACACACACTCCTAAACAGAAAAATAGTGAGAATAGGTTTGCATATAATAGGAACTAGAAACACATCGAACTAGCAGACTTCAAGGACTTGGTCCATGAATGACAAACTACCAGTTTCTCATTTTGAAGGAGGCTTGGCCAGTTCTAAGGTAGTCCAGGTGAGACTCATGCTCACCGTTTATGCTAGGAAAACTTTAAAGAACAGATCTTTTCTCTTCCACTCCAATATTTTGCACTATGTCCAGCCAAATCTATAATTTATGTCAAGGTATTCTCCAGACTACATAAAAGAAGGATATAAATATTGGAGTCAGTTTTGTTTTGTAAAGGGTGATTTAAATACCGAATCAGTTAAAAGGAAAATGTGTTATCACATTTGAAAAATTATACAAATTAGAATATTGGTTTGTTCAAGTAATACTTTTAAAAATCATACTAGAAAATAACTCCAAACCATAAGCATGTTTAAATTCTTGTACTAAAAAACTCAGTCTTCAGATTTTATTCTAAAAATAAAATTTTACATTAAAATGTGATATAGTGCAAAGCATTGAACAAATATTAAGATATTTACAATATGTATGGTATGTAAATAAGACTATTACAAATTAAAATCACACAACACTCTAAGTTAAGCATTAATAGGACTATTTGATCTATCTATGATGCAGTTTTTTAGTGTACTAAATGAGCAAAAGGTATGAATACTAAATTCCTTTATTTACACTGAATCTACAGCATTATATAAGATAGAAGAGAACACACAAAAATAATAGAATTAGCTGGGTGTAGAGGCACACGTCTTTAATCCTAGCAATCAGGAAGCAGAGGCAGGTGAATCTTTGTGAATTTGGGGCCAGCCTGGTCTATAAAATACATTCCAGGACATCCAGAGCTACATAAAGAGCTACATAGTGAGACCCTGTCTAAAAAAAGTAAGATATTATTGCAATGAATGTTGTAACTATTATAAAATTATTTCAAATTAAACATCAAAATAAAAACCCACAAAATCAGATTTACTTTAAAGTTCGAAAAAGGTTGTGCAGCTGCAGATCATTCATCAGAACAGTAAATTCTGATGTCAACACTGTAACATCTCAGGTTAACATTTTTACACTATTATAATCTTTCTGTAAAAGACTACATTTCTGATTCCACCTCATCCAAAATCATGTACTCTTAGATTTAAATCCATATTTTCACATAAAGATTAACTTGTCCTGTCTCTATTTCTCCTGGAGTATTCTATGGTCTTACCCCTAATAGCTATGTAGTTAAATATTCAAGAACTTTTCCTCATCTTGACCAAGAATCCCTCACAGCAGGAATCATGGTCACTGTGGCATCTGCTTGAGGCTGATCTTAGGAAGTATGTGTCAATGTGCCCACTGTCCATATGTCCCACCATTTTTTTTTCATTAATCTTAGCAGCAAACTGATTGTAACACTATTCTATCTGAAGATAAAAGAATTGCTTTGTTATATAAATGGTGTATATCATTTAAAACCATCAGGATGAAGAGAGGTTGTCATTCTAAGTAACTGCTTTTAAATTTATTTCATATGAGTATGTAAATATTATTACAATGAGAATCATAAATTAAAATCTTATTTGAAACTCTCTTTACATTAAATTGTATAAGTCTATCATATTTCATTTATGGTTATTAACTACAAATGAAATATTATTGTGTAGCTATGAAAATTTTTTCCATCACTCTCTAGGAAATGTATTCTCTTCAGATTACTGATCCCTCTTTTCTCTCTTTGTTGTTCTGTTGAGTCACCTTAACAGTTCAGATTTACTTATTTTACTATTTTTAAAATGCATGGAAATGAGCTTTTCTGTTTCCTCTTGTCTACTACTTAAAATATTCTCAAAACTTCTCTTTTCATGTCTTTGTGATTCAGCTCATTTTAAGAAGAGATAAGCCAAGTCTGTTATAACTGAAGCACTTCAATGCCTCAATTTAGTTTTTCATAGTTCAGAGACAGAAACTTAATGCTTAGTTTATACCTATGTAGATAGGTATAAATCATAACAATTCACTTTGTGAATTAAGTCACTTAGAAAGTAAAAGTTCTTCCTCTCTGTTCAAGAGTTAGTATGGAAGTAGGATTTTTATAGTTATTAATATTGCATAGTTTGGCAGCATTTTAATCTACTCTGACCTTATATCATCATCCTTTGAACAACCTCAAAGTTGTGTAAAAATCAGAATAGTGTGTGTACTAATATGTAAATGAAGATATATTAGACAAAAAGCAAAAAACAAGTAAAGTATCATTTGAGAGATATTAGAAAAAAACCTTGATGCCTTTCTTAACTGTTTTAAAAATGAAGTTAAAAATATGTTTAATTTGTTTAAACAAAAGAAAACACATGCTCAGAGGGAAGAAAGGGAATTAACTATCAGGGAAGCTCAATGAAGAAAGAAGTGAAAGAAGGAAAGGAGGGAAAGAGGGAGAAAGGGAGGAAAGGGAGAAGGGAGGAATTAGAGAAGGAAGAGATTTATATTGCAACAACTGTTATTCATTGGACACTTGAACAGTTCTTACTTTCAGGTGTTATTTTCTTGACTTCTTGAGTAACATTTTATTCACTGCTTTATGCCCTGATTTTGGCCATAAAATCCCCATTAAAAGCACTAGAGTTTAAATAACTTTCTCAAGAACACATTAGTAAACTTAAGTGAGTATTTGCATAAAATGCAATAAATTGACTACAAACCCAAAACTTAAAGTGTTTCAGAATCACAACTTAAAATCATCTCTGAAAATGCATATATGACTTAGAAGTCTCACCATGTGAAAATGTGAAAAAAAAGCACCTTTCTATTCTTTAGAGAGCAGTCCTTACAATGTTGTCCAAACTGCTATGATCATAGCCAATTCTTTCTCTCACATTTAAAACAGAAGAACCCCTGTCTGTGAAGCTAGAGGATTTTAAAATAATAAGTGTCACGCCTGGGTTGGCTACCCAGAGGCTATTTAAGCTGTGGGCTGGCTTTCCCCAGGGTCCGAGGATTGTTCAAGGTTCCTGAATAAACTGCATTAAAAAAAAAAAGAGAGAAAAAAATGTCTAGGTTATAGATAAAAACATATATATATATATGCTAAAATAACTTAATTGTGCAAATAAAATACATGAAGTATGAAAAAAAATGTTCTCTTGTGCTATCTTCAATGTGGTTTAAACATAAAGAAAAAACAAGAAACTAAAATTCTTTTGTAATTGGCAGTGGAATTTAAAATAGGTTAGGCTATTGATCTGTGAGGCTGATTCTTAGTTTTCCAAAGGTTTGGACAATTTCAGGCCCCAGGAGTTTCAGAGACATTTGTTTGTGCACTTTTGTAATTGCCTGAGTGTTTATGATACTTCAACCACAAGTTAAATTTCTAAATAGTTAGTGGAAACCAGAAACTTTCTTCTGATTATTCATCTGAAGGAAATGATCTCTCTTTTTAAAAAAATTTACATTATTATTATTTACAATTTATTCAATTTGTGACATGATTGTAGCTCTCTACCTCATTTTCTCCAGCCCCACCTTTCTTCTTTCTTCCTCCTCTATTCCTCTCCCCTAGTCCACTGATAAAGGAAGACCACCTCTGTTGTTTGATCCAAACCCATTAGGTCCCATCAGGACTGCCTGGATCTTCTTCCTCTGTGGGCTGGCTGGGTTGCCCCATCAGGATGAAGCAGAGGAGGAGGAGGAAGAGGAGGAGGAGGATGGGGAGGGAGAGGAGGAGGAGGAGCCATCTGCTTATCCATAAACTTGGCTGTTTGTTCTTGATGTCTGTACATCAGACTGGTTACTTCTGTCTCTGGTGTCTGGAGTATTCTTCAGGAAGATGAGAAATATGCACGGGTTCGAGAGTGGATGTTGGTATTTTAGCTACAGCTAAGGGAGGAAGGTCACAGGTGCATGTGTGAAAGCATGGGAGTGTGTGTGGAAATGTGCCTTGACAGACAGAGCATATAGATACCTAGGAGGGTGGAGCTTAAGACCAGGATGTGGTGCTGGTGCTGTTTGAGAGCACAATGTGCATGCACTGGTGCCCTGAATATCTCAGTGGCCTACAGGCCTGTTATAATATCCTCCTGGTATTCAGATCTGTCTGGGCTTCAGGAATTGTTTGCCTGGACTCCACTGGGAGACCCACAGAACAGGGGCTTCAATGTTGAGAAAGCTGTCCCAAATATCTCTGTGTTACTCACAGTAGGGATGTGGGTAGGAGGGATCTGATGTCTGTCTGCTAGTGTAGTGTGACCCCGGACCTGGAACTCTGCATGCACTCACTTGAAGGTGCACTCACTTGCTCACAGGCTAATTGTCAGGCTCAGGGATTCCTCCTGTTCTCTATTCTCAGATTTGGGCCTACTATTTTACCACTGGGCGTGGAAAGCCATACTTGTGGCAGCTGCCTCTGCTTTCTCAGTCACCCAGCAAGGAGGCTCATGCTTGGGGAAACCACTGATGTCTCCTCTGTGCAGAAGGAGACAGCTTGAAGTGAGGGGAAGTGCAAGGGTGTCAAATATTGGCCACTGTCAGGCCCCAGAGATGTCTGTGGGTGACGTGGATCCAAATTGGCCCAGTTCAAGGGTGTCCCCGCTCACCCAGGAAGCCTCAATATTGGTGTTCTGCTTCAGCTGTCCCTCCATTCATCAATTTCAGAGTTTCAGATGCTGTGCTCCTCAGATACAGTGCACGCTGGTCACCATCATCTTGGACTCCATTTTTCTCTCTTTTACTACTAACAATATATTTACAAAAAAATATTCAAATATGGCCAGTTATGTTGAGTCACACTTTAACTCTCTGCACTGCAGCTGCAAAGGCTTGCAGATACATATGAATTCGAGGCCCATTAGAATTACATAGTAAGACCCTGTTTCAAAACAAACAGAAACAAAAACCTAAATCTTTAAAAAGTTTCTGAGCTACCATGGGCTATATCTGAGCAGGGGTTCTAGGTTATATCCATACACGGTCCTTGGTTGGAGAAACAGTCTCAGAAAAGACCCCTGTGTCCTGATATATTTGGTCCTTGTGGAGCTCCTGTCCTCTCCTGGTCATACGAACTCCCCCTTCTTTCATATGATTCCCTGCACTCTATGGAAGGTTTGGTTATGAGTCTCAGTATCTATGTGGTACCCTAGTAAGGAGAACAGAGACTATTTATGACATGAACTCAATGGCTGGCTCTTTGACCCCTCCCCCTGAGGGAGGAGCAGCCTTGCTAGGCCACAGAGGAAGACATTGCAGCCAGCCCTGAAGAAATCTGATAAGCTAGGGTAAAATGGAAGGGGAGGTGGACCTCCCCTATCAATGGACTTGGAAATCAGCAGGGAGAAGATGAGGGAAGGAGGGTGGGATTGAGGGAGCAGGCTACAGCTGGGATACCAAGTTAATAAACTGTAACTAATAATAAAAAGTAAAAATTTAATTAAAAAATGAAAAACTAAAATTAAGGATCTGGGAAAGGGACTATATTTAGAGGAGTGATAAGGGTAGGAGGGAGACTAGAGCTGCTGGGTGAAGACATCACTACAATACATTATTTACATGTATGAAACTGTTTAAGCATAACTTAATAAAAATAAATTACATATCAAAAATAAATTAAAAAGTTACTATAATTGCTAAAATAAACCCATAAAGTAGTAATGTAATTTATAGTGCCTCAAAAGTAAACTATTTTAATGAATTTTACCATGCCAAAACAAAATCAACAAAGAAAATAGAAAAGAAACTGAGCTACAGCTTTTAAGAGAATCTCAGTAAATTCTAATCTTAACGTTAGTGTGAATAAAAGCAAGTATGTAGCTTTTCTTAGCTTAAAACTGAATTTTATATTTTAACTGTTATATCATCTCTAGAGTCCACAACGAGATATTAAGAATTAAAGTACCGAGGTCTTCCAATGGCGGTGGCTTGTGTGCAGCTTAGCTGAAGGAGAGAGGACCCACAATGCGGAAATTGGTAAGTGAAGGGGCTGATCAACCCAGAACAGAGTTATCTAGACTTCTAAGAAGAAAGAAACTAACCATGATCTGAATGCATCTAGAATCATGTCACAGCAGACTCCTCCTGGAGGAGACACCCTGAAAGGTGATCCCCAGGAACTTCCCAGCACCCAAAACCCTACTCCCTCTTCGGAGGAGGCAGGAGGCTTCCAGCAGAATCTGCCACAGACAACACTGTCTGTACCCCAGCCACAGCCAGAGCTGCAGCTCCCACCAAAAAAAAAAAAAAAAAAAAACAAGATCTGCGCTCAGAAAACCCAATCCTTTCAGGCACTCCCCCTAGAACCAGAACCAGAGCAGAGGGATAGAGAGGTGCACAGCAGCTTCACAGCGCCCAGAACCGAGTGCTGACAGCTGCTCCTAGCAAACAACCTTCAGCTCGGGATCTGGGACTATGGTCATTCAACATGTCCTGAGATTCTTCCAGGTCCAGCACAATAAGGTCTAGCACCAAGTCCTAACACTGGTGGCCCCCGACCCATGGCAGAGAAACCCCAGTTCAGGATCAGGACTGAGAAGTCCCAACCGCTTCTGGCACTCCCCTGAGAGCACCACCATAAGCTTTCCCTAGTGGAAAGGAAGGTCAGAGGGGAAGGACAGAGAGGCAGCCTGCCACAGGACACAGCACCCCCTCTCCAGCTCACCCAGGCGCCCCTGGCAGGGAAACCCAAGCTCTGGATCTGAGGACACTCAATCCTACCTGGTACTCTCTCAGGATCAGCAAACATAGGTTCTACCACCAAGCTGCTTCTGGCAGAGAGATCTGGGCCCGGGATCTGGGATTGAAAACACTCAACCTAACTCTTTCCCGCGCTACCCTGGGACCAGTCAACATAACCCCTCCTGGAAGAGGGAAAGGACAGAGAGGCAGCACACAGGAAAGGTGGACACTGAGTCCTGCTGCCACCGTGCCACATAGCTGACTGTTAGCCTACCCGTGCACTCTCTGCAGCAGGACCAAATCAGAGAGTAGAGAGCAAGGGGAACCTTGCATTCCAACTGGTCCTGCAAGAGAGTGAGTGAGCCTTCTAGGGAGAGTTTGCCCCAGACCCAGGGTCTCTCCACAGAAGCAACCAGACGAGACCCCTGCCACCCACACCCCTAGAGTGGGCATCATAGGGATTCTTGGGATAGCAACCCCAACGTTGAAGCCTCTGTCTTATGGGTCCATCAGTGTAATCCAAGCAAACCATCCCAGGAACTCAGGCAGAACTGTATAATAGTGGCCTGCCAGCCACTGCAATAGTCAGAGAATCTGTGCATGCTCACTGCGCCCGCTAAAAGCACATGCTAATAGCACCAGCATCACATTCCTTACTTACGCAAAACTGAAACCACAATGCACACTCCCAAACCAGTGAACCTCTCTCATCTTCCTGAAAAAAACAGTCCTGAAAACAGAAAGAGACGATCATAGCCCAAACTACAAACTCGAGGAACAAACAGTGAGGGTTATAAATAACCAGATGGCTAGAGGCAGACATAAAAACACACTCAACAAAAATCAGGACATAATGACCTCACCAGCAACCCCACAAAACAATGGACACTTCAATTCACTAGATATACAAGAAAACAACCTCAAAACTATGTTTCTCCAGCTATTAGAGACCCATAAAGATGAAATGAACAAAGCCTTCAGAGAAATAACCAAAGAAATGTTTGGTTATAAGACGAACAGAGAGGAAAAAATAAAGCTCTCAGAGAAATGACCATAAAAATTGAGGCAAACAAAGAAAAAATGAACAAAGCTCTCAAAGAAATGTCCACACAAATTAAGGCAAATAAAGAAGAAATAAATAAAGCTCTCATAGAAATACAGGCAATTATAGCCAAAGAAGTAGACACAATTAGTGATACACAGAGAGGCAATGGACAAAAAAATAGAAGCTGTCATTGAAAAGCAGGACCTACATTCAAACAGATGAAGGAAATGGTGGAAGACATGAAAACAGAATTAGAATCAATAAAGAAAACACAAATAGAGAAAAACCAGGAGTTGGAAAACACAGAGAAAAGATCAGGAACTACAAAGGTAAGCATCACCAACAGAATACAAGAGATGGAAGAAAGAATCTCAGGAGCCAAAGATACACATGTGGAAATTGACACTTCTCTCAAAGAAAAAATAAAATCAGAAAAGTTCCAAACACAAAACATCCAAGAAATCAAGGACACCATGAAAAGACAAAATCTAAGAAAAATAGGAGTAGAAGAAAAAGAAGACATCAGGCTCAAAGGTCAGGAAAATATTTTCAAGAAAATTATAGAAGAAAACTTTCCCAATGTAAAGAAGGAGATGGCCATAAACATACAAGAGGCCTACAGAACACCAAGTAGACTAGACCAGAAAAGAAATTCTTCATGTCACATCATAGTCAAAACACTGAACCTACAGAACAAAGAAAAAATTCTAAAAGCAGCAAGGGAAAAAGGCCAAATAACATATGAAGGTAGACCTATCAGAATCACACCAGATTTCTCAACAGAATCTATGAAAGCCAGAAGGGTCTGGAAAGAAATCATATAGTCCAAAGATTCCAACCCAGACTACTATACTCAGCAAAACTTTCAATCAACATAGATGGAGAATTCAAAATATTCCATGACAAAACCAAATTTAAACAATATCTACATAGTAACCCAGCTCTACAGAAGTTACTAGAAGGGAAACTCCAAACCAAAGAAAACAATTACATCTAAGGAAACTGAAGAAATAGATAACCACACACACACACACACACACAAAAAAAAGAATACAAGCAATGAAACTCAGTGACACCACCAACCCCACATCAAAAGTAAGTAACAATTGTTGGTCACTAGTATCTATCAACATAAATGGACTCAACTCCCCAATAAAAAGACACAGACTAACATAATGGTTGCGGAAACAGGATCCAACATTCTGTTGCATCCAAGAAACACACCTATGCAACAAAGATAAACACTACCTCAGAGTTAAGTGCTGGAAAAATGATTTTCAAGGAAATGGTTCCAGAAAACAAGCTGGAGTAGCCATCCTAATATCTAATAAAGTAGTCTTTTAACCCAAGTTAATCAAAAAAGATAAGGAGGTAAACTATATTCTTATCAAAGGAAAAATCCACCAAGAGGACATCAGAATTTTGATAATCTACACCCCAAATACAAGAGCACCTACATTCGTAAATGAAACAATATTAAAGCTTAAATCACACATTGATCCTAATACCTTAATAGTGGGAGACTTCAATACTCCACTCTCACCAAGGGACAGATCAACTAGGCAGAAAACAAATAGGGAAATAAAAACACTTACAGAGTCCCTAAATCAAATGGACCTAATAGATGTCAACAGATCTTTTCATCCAAACTCAAAAGAGTATTCCTTCTTTTCAGCACCGCATGGAACCTTCTCCAAAATAGAGCATATAGTGGGTCATAAAGCAAGCCTCAACAGATACAAAAAGATCGAAATAATCCCTTGTATTCTATCTGACCACCATGGACTAAAGCTGGACCTCAACAACAATAGAAATAACAAAAAGACTACATGCACATGAAAACTGAACAACTTGTTACTCAAAGACAGCTGGGTTAAGGAAGAAATAAAGAAAGAAATTAAAGACTTCCTAGAATTCAATGAAAATGAAGGCACAACATACCCAAATTTATGGGACACATTGAAAGCAGTGCTCAGAGGAAAATTTATAGCACTAAGTGCCTGTAAGAAGAAATTCATAACATCACATACAAACAACTTAATGGCCCAACTAAAAATCCTAGAAAAAAAAAGAAGCAGATACACCCAAGAGGAGCAGAAGGCTGGAAATAATCAAACTCAGGGCTGAAATCAATCAATTAGAAAAAATAAAACTGTCCAAAGAATCAATGAAACAAATCTTTGAGAAAATCAACAAGATAGACAAACCCTTAGCCAAACTAACTAAAAAGCAGAGAGAATCTATCCAAATCAGCAAAAGCAGAAATGAAAAGGGTGACATAACTACAGACACTGAGGAAATTCAAACAATCATTAGGTCATACTACAAAAACCTATATGCCACAAAATTTGAAAACCTAAATGAAATGGACAATTTTCTTGATAGATTCCATCTTCCAACATTAAGTCAAGATCAGGTAGAAAGACTGAATAGCAATATGTCTACCAAGGAAATTGAAGCAGTCATCCACCGTCTCCCCTCCATAAAAAGCCCTGGGCCAGATGGTTTCAGTGTGGAATTCTACCAGACCTTCAAAGAAGTGCTAACACCAATTCTCCTCAAACTATTCCACAAAATAGAAACAGAAGGTACGTTACCAAACTCATTCTATGAAGCGACAGTCACCCTGATACCTAAACCACACAAAGACCCAACAAAAAAGAAAACTTCAGACCTACGTCTCTTATGAATATTGATGCAAAAATACTCAATAAAATACTTGCAAACCGAATCCAAGAACACATCCAAGATATCATCCACCATGACCAAATAAGCTTTATCCCAGGCATGCAAGGGTGTTTCAACATACAGAAATCCATCAACATAATCTACCACATTAACAAACTGAAGGAGAAAAACCACATGATCTTCTCCTTAGATGCTGAAAAAGAATTTGACAAAGTCCAACACGAATTCATGTTTAAAGTCTTGGAGAGATCAGGGATACAAGGCACATATCTAAACATAGTAAAGGCAATATACAGCAAGCCTATAGCCAACATCAAACTCAATGGAGAGAAACCTAAATCAATCCCACTGAAATCAGGGACAAGACAAGGCTGCCCACTCTCTCCATACCTCTTCAACATAGTACTTGAAGTCCTAGCCAGAGCAATATGACAACTAAAGAGATCAAGGGGATACAAATCGGAAAGGAAGAGGTCAAAGTGTCACTATTTGCAGATGATATGATAGTATACATAAGCGTCCCCAAAAATTCAACCAGAGAACTCCTCCAGCTGATAAACACCTTCAGCAAAGTGGCAGTATAAACTCAAAAAAATCAGAAGCCCTCCTGTATACCAAAGACAAAAGGGCCGAGAAAGAAATTAGGGAAACAACACCCTTCACAATAGTCACTAATAACATAAAGTAACTTGGGGTGACACTAACCAAGCAAGTGAAAGACCTGTTTGAGAAAAACGTCAAGTCTCTGAAGAAAGGAAGTGAAGAAGATATCAGAAGATAGAAAGATCTCCCGTGCTCATGGATTGGTAGGATTAATATTGTGAAAATGGCCATCCTGCCAAAAGCAATCTACAGATTCAATGCAATTCCCATCAAAATACCAACTCAATTCGTTACAGACCTTGAAGAAAAGATTCTTAGCTTCATATGGAGAAACAGAAAACCCATAAACTCCAAAACAATCCTGCACAACAACAGATCATCTGGAGGTATCTCTATCCCCGATTTCAAGTTGTACTACAGAGCAATAGTAATAAAAACTGCATGGCATTGGCATAAAAACAGAAAGGAGGATCAATAGAACTGCATAGAAGACCCAGAAATAAACCCACACACCTATGAATACTTGATTTTTGACAAAGAAGCCAAAACCTTTGAATAGAAAAAAGACAGCATCTTCAACAAATGGTGCTGGTCCAACTGGATGTCTACATGCAGAAGAATGAAAATAGAGCCATATTTCTCACCCTGTACAAAACTAAAGTCCAAGTGGATCAAAGACCTCAACATAAAACCAGATACTCTAAATCTGTTCGATAAAAAATTGGGGAACAGCCTAGAACTCATTGGCATAGGAGACAACTTCTTGAACAGAACACCAACAGCACAGGCTCTAAGAGCAACGATCAATAAATGGGACCTCATGAAACTGAAAAGCTTCTGTAAAGCAAAGGACATTGTCATCAAAACAAAACAACTGCCTACAGATTGGGAAAGAATTTTCACTAACCCTTTATCTGACAGAGGACTAATATCCTGTATATACAAAACTAAAGAAGCTGAAAAGCAGCAAACCAAGTAATCCAATTAAAAAATGAGGAACAGAGCTAAACAGAGAATTCTCAACAGAGAAATATCGAATGGCAGAGAAACACTTAAAGAAATGCTCAGTCTCATTAGCAATCAGGGAAATGCAAATCAAAATGACCCTGAGATTTCACCCATCAGAATGGCCAAGATCTAAAACTCAAGTGACAACACATGCTGGAGAGGTTGTGGAGAAAGGGCAACCCTCCTCCACTGCTGGTGGGAATGTAAACTGGTACAACCACTCTGGAAATCTATCTGGCGCTTTCTCAGACCATTAGGAGTAGTGCTTCTTGAAGACCCAGCTATACCACTGCTAAGTATATATCCAAACTTTGCTCAAGTACACAAAAGGGATACTTGCTTAACCATGTTTATAGCAGCTTTATTTGTAATAGCCAGAACCTTGAAACAACCCAGATGTCCGTCAACTGAGGAATGGGTACAGAAATTGTAGTATTTTTACTCAATGGAATACTACTCAACAATCAAAAAGGAGGAAATCATGAAATTTGTGGGCAAATGGTGGGATCCAGAAAAGATCATTCTGAGTGAAATATCCCAGAAGGAGAAAGACAAACACAGTATATACTCACTATAGACCTATAAGCTGTGATAAACATAATGAAATCTACACACCTAAAAAAGATAATCAAGTGAGCAGACATGGGGTAAGATGATCAATCCTTGTTTAGAAAGACAGATGGGATGTGCATTGTATGTATGACAGGAGTCTCCTAAGAGCATCTGAAAGTCTCTAACTAGCAGTGTTTTCAAAGCAGATACAAAGGCTCATGACCAAACATTCGGCAGAGTACAGGGAATCATATGAAAGAAGGGGAGTTCGTCTGATGGGGAAAGAATAGGAGCTCCACAAGGACCAAATATATCTGGGCACAAGGTCTTTTCTGAGACTGACATTCAACCAAGGTCCATGTATGGATATAACATAGAACCTCTGCTCAGATGTAGCCTGTGGTAACTCAGTAACCAATTGGTTTCCCATACAGGAACTCAATGACTGTCTATTTGACCTCCCCACCCCCCCAAGGGAGGAGCAGTCCTGTTAGGTCACAGAGGAGGGCTTCACAGCCAGTCCTGAAGATACCTGATAAAACAGAATCGGATGAATGGGGAGGAGGTCCCCTCCCCATCAGTGGACTTGGAAAGGGGCACGGTGGAGATGAGAGAAGGAGGGTGGGATTGGGAGGGAATGAGGGAGCAGGACATGGCTGGGATACAGAGTTATTAAAATGTAACTGATAAGAAAAAAATAAAATTAAAAAAAATAAATAAAACATTTTCTGAAAAAAAAAAGAATTAAAGTATCAAAAATAATGTTTGAATACAATGTAGTGGCACAAAATTAGTCTGTGTTGGTTACTCCATTGTAGTCAGAATAACATGCTTCCCTTCAAACATTAGATCCATAGCTTGATAAAACTATTGAGCAAATGATGTTAGATCAACACATTTCAGGGTAATCCTTAGGGGCAACTGAACAACTCAACTTCAGATACTTCTGTGTGTAGAGAAGAGTCATCAAAAAGTCATGACAGACACATGAAAGATAAAGAGAGTTGGGCAAATCTCCAAACATGCCCTAGTTGCCTGTTTGGTCTAATGTGATTCACACAAGTTGTCAAGATAGTTTTAACCCCAGTCCTAAGTTTTCATTAACTTTCCATTTGGAAATCATGCAATTTCATGTATATTTTCCCAGCACTTATAAAATCAAAAGATCTTTGTATTTCTTTAGATATAGTGATTATAAAATAAATTGACATGTATTATTCTTTTTAAAGCTTATTTCAAACCTCATTCCTTTTGGTTCTATTCCATATGTAAAGAGTAGGTGATGTGAGCATACTTCATTACTATCTTATTCCTGCTAATATCAGCAACATGATGCTTGACACCTGTCATTAGTTATGCTGGAACAGAAGATGCTTGTGAGTATTTTCATACTAAACTGACTCACAAAGCTTATTAGATTGGGATAGTAATTTCACCCAAGAGAAATTCTGGCTCCTCTAGCAATACTTTGTCATGAGAGTCAAGAAGTAAAAATTTCTCCTGCAAATGAATAGATTCACCTCAAAAATAAAGTCAAATTATATGGGCATAAATAAAGTTTGGGTTTTATTTCTCAACCTTTCTCTGTATTTGTAGGTTTTCATGCCTTATGATGTTTCTTAAAAATCTTTTTTTCTTAAATTTATTTCAGTAGTTTTCTAATGTCAAATACACATTTATAATTGTCAACCACGTTCTAAATATGTATGGTTATTTTACTTGCATGTATGTTTGTGTACCACATGGGTGACTACCCTGTGGAAGCTGGAAGAGAATGAGAAAACTGGAATGGAAACAGGTGCAAATTACCACATGAGAACTGAAAATTGAATCTAGGTCTTATGGAAGAGCAGCAAGTATTCTTAACTTCCCAGCCTCCTCTTCTATGTCTTCAACAATTTTTTAAAAGCCCAAGAGATGAGCAGTCCTGCTAGGCCACAGAGAAGGCCTTTGCAGCCATTCCTGAAGATACCTGATAAAATTGGGTCAGATGAAAAGGGAAGAGGTCCTCCCCAATCAGTGGAATTGTAAAGGGACAGGGAGGAGAAATTGCATAATTTTAGTAGATTTAGATGAACATAAAATTGTGCAGGCATTAATTTTCAAAATTTATTAATCAGTTGATACACTCTCTATTAAATGGCGTCATTCATTTCTGTATAACGAGTAAATTACTGAGAGTTTATTTAAGTAAATAGTGCTTCTCAATTGTTTACATTCTTTTCTATGTGTACTTTTCTGTTTCTTTGTATTTGTGTCTCTGTGTGTATGTGTGGGTAATATAAACATTTGTGTGCCTGTGGGGTGAAAGGTTTTATGCCTGTGCACATAAATATAAAGAAGAGGGCTTGTATCAATTTATAGTCCTATACCAATTTTTTTTTAGACAAGTCACCACTGAACCTTGAGCACACTGTTTCTCTACTAGATGAGTAGTCCTTTGGGCCTTTGAAAGACACCTATTTCTTCTTCAGTAGCACTGGGTAAAAGGTTTCCTGCTGTACATGACTTCCGACATGTGTGCTGGGATACAGGATTTCCTATTTGTACAGAGAGTTCTCTTTCCCAAGGAACTATCTCCCCAGTGTAGGAAGTGTACTACTGTTTTAAAATTTATCAGAAGCCACTATCAGTCTTCTACACATTTTTCTGATAGCATTCTTCATTTCTTTATTCCTGAATGTGTAAACTATAGGATTGAGCAACGGTGTCAGGACAGAGGCAAATATGAGTGTGTTTTTCTCAAAGGAAAAGGCAGATGATGGCCATGCATATATGAACATGCATGGGACAAAGAACAAAATCATAACAGTAATATGAGAACAGGTTGAGAGAGCTTTACTTCATCCTTCAGAACTATGTCCTCTTAGAAGAGGATGACACCGTAGGAGACAATCAACCAGGAGAAGATAATGATGCAGAAAGACCTACTGTTTGCAAACACCAAAATGACAAAAATGTGTGTGTCAGTGCAGGCAAGCTGCAGTAATGGGAATAAGTCACATATAAAATGATCAATAAAACTGGGTCCACAGAAGGGCAATTGCAAAGTGAAGATGACTTGTGTGATAGAATGTAAGAATCCTGTCCAGGCCACCCCTACAAGAGTGCCACAGAGCCTCCGGGTCATGATAGAAGAGTAGTGAAGGGGCTTGCAAATGGCCACATAGCGGTCATGGGCCATAGCTGTCAGAACAATCACCTCAACTCCTGCAAAGAAGTGGCTAGTAAACAACTGTGTCATACAACATTCTAAGGAAATGGTCTTCCTTTCATAGAAGAAGTCTACAATCATCTTGGTTGTGACAGTAGAAGTACATGCATCCAATAAGGACAGAAATGCCAAAAAGTACATGGGGGAGCAGGGCTATAGATTATGGTCACCACAATTATCATGTTGCCCCCCAGAGTTGCAATATAGACCAATGAAAATACAACAAATAGTATTTTCTCAACTTTTGGGTTCTGATAAAGCCCCAGCAGTATGAACTCACTGACAAAGCTGTGGTTTTGCATGATGCTCAAGGAGATGGTAAATGTCAAATATGTTCATGAAAATCTGCAATAATGAGAAAAGAGGCTTTTCATTGTAATTGAAAACAGAATATTAGAGATTTTGGAAGAGTATAGTTGTTTAACCTATAGAATTATGGTAGAGGTAAAATCTTAGTGCTTTAAAACAGCTGCATTTTGAATGGTGGTTATTTAAACCTCTCGCTGTCTATATAAGAAAAATAGTTTTTTGAATAGCCAGCTTTTATCAATCTATAGATTTTTTTGGAGTGAAACATCAAAAGGCATTTTGAAATCATATTCTAAATATTAGCGAAAGGTCAGGTTTGTTTATCATGCATGCCAACTTCATTATAAGTAGTTTGTGATAACTCTATTTCACATTACCTTGTCTATAATATTAATAAAAAGGCAAAATGTGCTTTGGGTTCAGTTGAAAATCCTGGCCACTTGGTAAGTTTATTTAAATGCACAAAATGTATTAAAATTTCAAATAAACTAATCTATTCATCCTGGAACAGGGAATTCTGTGGGAAATGCATAGCACTTACCATGTCACATCAGTTGAAAGTGTTGAAAATCACATTTAACTCAACATTTTAAGATGCGAGCAGAATTTTTTTCTTTTATAAAAATTATCATTTTCTTTTTTTAACATTCATTATGGATTATTCACTTTTTATCCCTGTTGTAGCCCTCTTCCTCATTCCCTCCCAATCCCACTCTCCCTCTCTCATCTCCTCCCATGCCCCTCTCTGAGTCCACTGATAAAGGAGGTCCTCCTCCCCTTCAATCTTCTGATAGTGAGACCTACACTATCAGGTCTCATAAGGACTGGCTGCATTGTTATCCTCTGTGGCCTGGTAAGGCTGTTCCCCCATCAGGGGGAGGTGATCAAAGAGCTAGCCACTGAGTTCATGTCAGAGACAGTCCCTTACTAGGGCACCCATTTGGAGACTGAGCTGCCATGGGCTACATCATGGCAGGGGTTCTAGGTTATCTCCATGCATGGTCCTTAGTTGTAGTATCAATCTCAGAAAAGGCCTCTGTGCCCAGATATTTTGGTTTTGTTGCTCTCCTTGTAGAGCTCCTGTCCCCTCCAGGTCTTACTATCTCCCCTTTCTTTCGTAAGATTCCCTGCATTCTGCCCAAAGTTTGGCTATGAGCCTCAACATACTCTTTGATACACTGCTGGGGAGAGTCTTATCTTTTAAATCATGTTGTTTTCATGATAGCTAAATGAAAGTAGTGTAAAAGAACAATAGAAAATAACCACTATTAGGACTCATCCTCCTAGGCACCAGCATAAAGCAAAAGTTATTTTTATTTTATTATACTAAAGTTATCACTAAACAGGTTGATGTCAAACTCTAGGCATAACTATAAAAGATGATTAGCCTTGAAATTTTTTAGAGAAACTGGCTTGAACACACAAAATATCTCCTGAGACAATTTCATCAGTTTGAAGTTGGAGATTTATTTCTCTCAGTAAGAACCTTAGAATAGTTGCTACCTTCCACTCTCCATAAAGTTTAAAGAATCTTATTTGGCTCTTGTCTTAATAAGGTTATTGTTAAAGATTAGAGAGAAAGTGATTAAGAATCAGAATCAGTGAAAACTAGGAGCAACACATAGCTGATTAGGAAAAAAATCTTGTCAAATATAATTTAGACCCTTGAGACTCAATTATTTGCCAATTATTTAGACAATACAACCTTTCTGGAAAAAAAAACCATAATTCTTTGAAATGTATGGTTTGTAATTTATATGGACTTGCTTTAAAAAACATTCATAAACAGCTTACCTGCCAATTCTTCAATAAGTTTAAAACTGAACATATCAAAATATCACTCAGGGTGAATACCAGGACAAATCTTGGAAAAACTGATTCATTTTTAATGCCACCTGCTTTACCCACAGAAAGTTTCCAAGAACCATGTAGTTAAATATTCCAAATAATGTCAACTTCACAGTTTATTTATGGCTTTCTGCAAAGATCTTTATCTATTGCAAGAAGACATTCTTTGAAGAGGGATGAAACCTGTACTTATCTATGGGTATAAGGACAAATATTAGGAATGTAGTTAGGAAAGTACTGGTTGTAGATCCTCCTCCAAGATCCACTATTTCACTAGCCTTAAACATTTGAGTTGGTATCTGATCAGCATGATTTCTCTCTGGTTGAGGAGGCCTAAGAGAATGAGAGACTGTAAGAGTTGATGGAACTGGAAGTTTTCTGTCAGAATGTATCTCTAGATAATATCAAAGAAGTTACACCATAAAATATTATCAACATGACCATCAAACAAGATCTGAACAAGGCCAAGGATGACACCAAGAGACACACTAACAGATCTTTCATGGGGCTTCAACCCTAGACAAAAACTATAAACAAATAAGGAATGCTGAGAGTGGAAAAAATATCCCCCCAAGAAAGGACCCCCCCACCATTGGTTTTCTAATACTAAATAATCAGGCCTGAAATCATATACATACAAGTAACATTATATTGGCTGATCAGGTTGTATTTATATATTTAGGAGTGTGTGTGTGTGTGCACGTATGTAAAATAACAATTAAATAATTAGAGGCAATAAATTTAAGAAAGAACAAAGGGTTATATGGGAAGAATTGAAAGGAGAAAAGGGAAGGGAACGTCATATAGCTACTTTTTAATTTCAAAATATAATTTAATGATATCAGTGTTATCTCGTATTAACAGCAGAAACAACTTAATAAACAAAAATTTGTGTGCAATAGTTGCTGGGAGAGTAATGACATTTTCTTCAGAACCACTACTAAGGTTTATATATTCCTGTAGACAACCTTAATGAAAGTCACTGTGTTGGCTCTGTCGATGTAGTTCATTTGGTAGAGTACCTGCCTAGCATTCATGAATATATATAATGTAATAGTATATATCATATATATGTATATATATATATTATGTTATATGAACATATATGTATATATAAAACAGTATATATACACATATTGCTATATTGTTATTATAATATTTTATTTTGTTATAAATTAGTTATTTATAATTATTGTTACAAATGCATAATTCAAAATAATGTATTTGAACTGAGAGAAAAAACATGAGTTTTTTTAATGTTTGTCATGTAATAAGAATAAAAGACTGTCTTGTTAACAAATCGGTGATATGGCATTGCATATATTTAATTTAAAACAAACATTTTCATGGTGGTCTAAGAAAGGTTTCTCACTGGTTTCTGAAATATGAACTCTTTATCTCCTCAGAAGCTAAACCTAAGAAAACATTAATAAAAATAAACTATAGGTCTCCTTGGTTTGCCTGTGGTATATATGCAAGATTAGAGCCTCACAACAGTGTCATGCAGCCTCGATCATTCAGGCCTTTACAGCCATTGAAGCAGGACATTCTCCCCAAGCATGGTTGGATACCATAAAAAGCTAAAATGTTACGTTCAGGATGCGAGGCTAAGCACTGCACTCAGGGTCAGCCGCTTTGGACCCAGAGAAGAGCATGTCTGGTTGCATGCGGGTTGATGCCCCAGGTCCCGCTCTGAGAAAAAGGTATCGGACGGGTCTGATGCTCTTTGGGTGGATGACACCTAAATGAACATCGGTACAAAGTCCCAATTTATTTCTAATATCAGAGCTCAGACCTCTACTCTTGCCTGATGCGTCTAAAACAAAAAGGGGGAACTGTAGAGAGCTGCGGAATGCTATGCCTTAAAGATGGAGCTGGTTTCCGCCTTCCACCTTCCCGATGGTGAGTGCTCTCTGTCATGAACAACTCCACATTTGGCTAGGGCCAAGGATCTGGCTTGCTTCCATGTATGTGGACCTATCTGCATTGCCCCCGTGGCACGCCTGGGTTGGCTACCCAGAGGCTATTTAAGCTGTGGGCTGGCTTTCCCCAGGGTCCGAGGATTGTTCAAGGTTCCTGAATAAACTGCATTGAAAAAAAAATAAATGAAATAAAAATAAAAATAAAGATGCTACAATTAAAAAAATAAAAAATAAAATAAAATAAACTCTAAGTCACCAGATCAGGCAGCAATCATTTAAGATAGACTAAGATTGTCCCTACATAATTTACCAGCTGTCATGCAGGGCCAGATAAAGATGGATGAAGAATTACAATGGATTAAGGAAATCACAGGACTTAGTCCATGAATAAAACATCAGAATGAAACCCAGGATTTCTTACAATGCTGAAAATAGAAATTAGAGGAAAACTTCTAAGTCTTGAGATTTACAGTCAGATCTAAATCTTTGAGTTTTCAATGGCATAGTTCTGGGTACTTTATGGTTCCTAAAATTCTATAAGCCTTAGGTTCCATTTGTGTAAAGGGATTTACTAGGAAGGATTTTTAAGTTTCTTTTGTCAAAAGTAACATAAAAATTATAATGGAAAACAAGAGCATAGAAGGAAATGTCAAATATTGAGAACATTTCGTCTCAGAGAATGACACAGAGCAGAGAATTTTAGATTTAATCTGCCTTTATGTAGCTAATGATAATAAGAACTTTATATTTATTTACAAAATAAAATACTTTTATAGGGTGTAATAAGACATGATTGCTTCAATGAATAATATGTTTTCTACTGTTTTTAATAATCAATGTTAGTGTTAAGGCCCTCAAACCCACTCACAGTGAGTTCTATTTCAGACAGCCTTGTTGGACAAAGAAAACCAACATTAATGGAGTTCCTAGGGGCGCCAAGAAAAACAAGACCCGATGTTAAGTAAATCTTAACATTTTTTTTCTGTTCTAGTTGGGATGCCTATTTGCACCAAACAAAATGATACCATCATTTTTACAGTAAGGGAAATTTCAAAATTTGTGTTAAAATATCCACAGTGGAAACTTCACTCTAATCATGGTTTATGATCAGAAGGGTTATGACTTTATATAATACAGATTATATCTGACCCAAACATAAGTTGTAACCTAAGATGAATTATTTAACAAAAGGACAATATTGGAAAATTAATCTAAGTATGAAAAAATATTTTATGTAAATGAGACAAATGTTTCCATTATTTTCTTCATTATCATGAGAAATGCATGCACATTAAAGCTGCATGGCCATATCAAGTCAATCTATGTCATTGACTTTCTCTTGCCTCCTATTCTGTTTTATTTTTCTTAGTCTAAAATTAAAGTAAGTAAATATTAAATAGAAAATTTCTTTTTCAAAATGTTACTTATTTTTTATTACAATTTATTCACTTTGTATTATCACTGCAGCCCCTCCCTCGCCTCCTGCCAGTCCCACATACCCTCCCTTCCTTTTCACTTATTCCCTTTCCCTAGTCTCCTGATAAGGGAGGACCTCCTCCCCTTCTATCTGACCCTAGCCTATCAGGTCCCATCAAGGTTGGCTGCATCATCAAAGTCCATTTTCTATTATGAGAGAGTTGTGGAAGAAGATGAAAGGGTGGATGTGATTATTAAACATTGTTTATAGGTATGAAATTCTCAACAAATAAGTAAAATAAATACATTTTAAAGTAAGTAAAAAATACTTTTATGTGATAGAGATTTTGTAATTGAATTGACTACCATATCTCGTGCCTTCTGGTTTATAAAAGCAAGTGGTCAGTTCTTATTTTAGTGGGGGTTGGAAAAATTTAATGTTGCCCAGGTTGGGCTCAAATTCACCATATAGACTTGGATGACATTCAACTCCTGATGTTCCTGCCTTCACCGCCATATCCTGTTATAATAAACTTATGCTAGTACAGTCAGCCAAATTCATAATTGTTACCATCATATTCTGCAAACAATATTTTAAAAGAAATTTGTGAATAATGAGGTCCATGTTATTTAAACAATATCTGCACATTTAAACTGAGATAAAGAGTGAATCAGTCAAAAGAAAATATATTTATATCATCACATTTTACAATATATTTAATTTCAATGACACTGTTTCAGTGATGAAATGCTTTTAAAACACACCTTGGATAATAATGGCATAACTCTAAATGTGTTAGTGTATCAAGGCATCACTCTATCTAGCCTAAAAACTTATTCTAAAAGTCAAATGTGATAACGGAAATTTATAACAGAATATAGTACAGTATCTAAAGTATTGGAAAATGAGAAATATATAAAATATTCATGACATTATAATTAAAACACTATGTTTTAATTATAGTAATATGACTATGTCAGAAATGAATGTTTAAACTGTTAATCAGAAGAAAATTAAATGTTCATTTATAAATATTTTATAAATATATATTAGTAAACATAAAATTATAGACTTTATTTGTAAAAAAACTTGTTATTTATAAGAAAATATTTAAAAATTAACCACCAAATTAAAATTCACAGAAATAAATATCCTTTAAATTTCTGAAAACAGAAGGCTTTCAGACCATTCACCAGGTTACCAAAGATGGAAGCAATAAATTCACCTAACAAGGCACCTCCCACTGTCTAATTTGATCTGTTATTATCTTTTCATGAATAGCCATACAGTGAACTCAATGCTTTCCCACTTCCCGTGTTCTTTGGTTACAAATCCATACCAACATATAAGAAACAACTCATTGTCTCTGTATTTCTCCTAAAATATTACCTGACTTTCATTGCTCAAACAGCTACGCATTAAAAAAAAATGATAGAATGATAGATCTATTCTTGATTTGATTCAGAGCAGAAACTATGGCAGTGAAGCATCTCCTGAACAGTAACCTTGAGTCATGCATGACCTTGGTAAAACCCTAGCTCCACCATTTGCATTGCTCATTAATTCCTTCCCATTCATTTTAGCACCAAAGTTAATTATAGCACTTGCAGAGAATAGGATGTTTTTGTTAACCATGACATAATATAACACTTGAAGCTGTCAGAGGGAAAGTAACATGGTATCAATGTAAGAAATTACTTTAAAATGTATTGCATACAAGTAAACACTGTTATTACAATAATGAATTATAACCTTATTTAAAATTTTTCTATATATTAAGTTTCATAATACCATCATACTTTTATCTAAAATTAGTATTTACTAGTAAAAACTTATTTCCTGAGCTTATTCCTTTTTAGGACCCTGTCAGAAATACATTCACTTCAGATTACTGAAGCTATTACTCTCTCCCAATTAATTTTTGCTCTCCTGATTTCTCTAAATGTCTCAGTTTGTTTTGTTTTAGAGTTCCTAAAATAAAGGTTAAATGACCTTTTTTTTTTTTCCGCGTCCTACTTAATGAATGATGTCTTGGTAATTCAGTTTAAATTCAGAGAGAGTTACTAGCACTGAAGCAGTTTAGAGTTTCACACAATTTTCCTGAACGTGTCGGAGCTGGATACTAAAACTTTTTAAAGTTTTTATTTATTATCACTACATATTTTTTATTAATTACACTTTATTCACTTTGTATCCTACCTGTAGCTCCTAACCTCTTCCCCTCCCAATTCCACCCTCCCTCCCTCATCTCCACCCATGCCCCTCCCCCAGTCCACTGATAGGGGAGGTCTTCCTCCCTTTCCTTCTGATTCTAGTCTATCAGGTTTCATCAGGACTGGCTACATTGTCTTCTTCTGTGAACTGGTAAGGCTGCAACCCCCTGAGAGGGCGGTGATCAAAGAGCAGGCCAATCAGTTCATGTCAGAGACAGTCCCTTTTCCCTTTACTAGGGAACCCACTAGTAAACATGACACTGAACTATCATGGGCTGTATTTGTTCAGGGGTTATAGGTTAAATCCATGCATGGTCCTTGGTTAGAGTATGAGTCTCAGAAAAGACCCCTGTGCCCAGATTTTTTAGATCTGTTGCTCTCCTTGTAGAGCTCTTGTCCTCTCCAGGTCTTACTTTTTCCCACTTCTTTCATAAGATTCCCTGCACTCTGCCCAAAGTTTGGCTATAAGTCTCAGCATCTGCTTTGATACTCTGAAGGGCAGAGTCTTTCAGTGGCCCTCTGTGGTGCTCCTGTCTTGTTCCCTGTTTTCTCCCTCTTCTGATGTCCATCCTCATTGCCTTTCTGAATGAGGATTGAACATCTTAGCCATAGTCCTCCTTCTTGATCAGTTTCTTTAGGTGTACAGATTTTAGTATGTTTATCCTATATTATATGTCTAATATCCACCTATGAGTATATATCCTGTGTGTCTTTCTGCTTCTGGGATACTTTGTTCAGGATGATTTTTTCCAGTTCCCACCTTTTGCCTGCAAGTTTTATGATTTCCTTGTTTTTAATTGCTGAATAATATTCCATTGTGTAGATGTACCACAATTTCTGTATCCATTCACCAACTGAGGGGCAACTGGGTTGTTTTCAGCTCCTGGCTATTACAAATAAAGCTGCTACTAAGATGGTTGAGCAAATGTCCTTGTTGTATACTTGAACTCAAGAAGTTAAACAGCAACAAATCAAGTAATCCAATTAAAAAATGGGGTAGAGAGCTAAACAGAGATTTCTCAATAGAGGAATATTGAATGGCAGAGAAACACTTAAAGAAATGCTCAACATCCTTACTCATCAGGGAAATGCAAATCAAAACAACCCTGAGATTTCATATTACATCCATCTGAATGCCTAAGATCAAAAACTCAAGTGACAACACATGCTGAAGAGCATGTGGAGAAAGGGGAACCCTCCTCCACTGCTGGTAGGAATGTAAACTTGTAAACCCCCTTAGGAAATCAATCTGGTGCTTTCTCAGACAATTAGAAATAATGTTACCCCAAGATCCAGCTATACCACTCCTAGGGATATATCCAAAGGATACTAAAATAAAGGAAAATAAAGTGGACAAGAATAAATCAGAAGAATTCACATTGTGACTTTAGTCACTTTTTTTGAGCATTAGTTTTTTCCTGTGCTATGTGTTATATCTGTATTTGTGAAAATACTATGTTTTTTCACTATCAATAACTATACAATGTATAGGAACATTTTAATTATCATGTTCCAGTATCTGCATTCCTTAAACAACCTCAAATCTACCAGCTTTAAATCCATTTAATTCTATTAATAGATAAATTAACTGGTATTTAAATAAACAAGGAATTGATAGATAACAGTAAGACTTGTGTCATATTTCTGAATTTTTGGTTCCAACTTGAACATGAAACATTGAAAATATGTTTAATATTATTAAGCTTGAGAAACATATAATAAAAATGAACTAAATAAGAACTTCCTTGGACAGAAGGAAGGGAGAAATGAAAGAAAGAAAGAGAGAGAGAAAGAAGAAAGAAAGAAAGAAAGAAAGAAAGAAAGAAAGAAAGAAAGAAAGGAGAGAAGGAAGGAAGGAAAGAAGATTGAAGGAAGGGAACTATAACAACTGTTATTTGTGCCTTTTGGTCACTTGAGTAATTATTCATTCTGAAGAGCTGTTTTATGGTCTCATGTGTCATTTTATTCACTTCTAAACCACTGACTTTGGTCATACAATCTCTATGATGGTAAGTAGTATAAATACCATGGTTTTGCTACTCTCAAGAATAATTATGAAGTGAATATATAGGTTATGATTATGTTAAATGTTAAGTTTTATCGCAATTTAAAATTGTATCTGAAAATGAAAAAGCGCTTTATAAGCCTCACCATGTGTCAATTGTGAAAAATTTGAAAAAGTGTGAAAAATTTGAAGATAGCCATCCTTTATTATCTGTGGCCAATTGTCCACTCAGTGGTGACCAGGATGCTCTGCCTTTTTCCAACTCTTTCTTCCACATCTAAGGGAAAACAGGAGAGCAGCTCAGGCAGGTGCTTCTCAAGTGTTCTGTTCATCACCATTGTGAAGCAAACAAAACTGAAGAATCCAAAATTTCTCCTAGACTGGAATCTGGAATTTAAAGTGGTTTCTGCAAGACATGAGTCTGTGAACCTAATTCTTATTTCCCTTGGGTCTAAAATTTCTGGCCCCATGAGAATCCAACACACCATTTGTATATCTTCTCACTTAATTGTGTATTTATAGCACTTCTATATCTATCCAAAATTATACTGTGCTTTTACTTAATTTGGAAAGGGTTCTATTAGATAAATACTTTCAAATGCCATCATCTTAATAAACAGTACAATATTATATAATAGATGGAATTTAGTATCTGTGAAGAATTTAGATAAAATTTTTCTGTCACAAGAGAACTATCAATGAATATATAAGAAAATATACATTGTTTTAGGAAATACTATTAAACACTGTTCATTAAAGAAAAAATTCTATGTATAAATATATGAGATGCCTATATTCATGTTAATATTGTTATTATTTCATCTGAGAATATTCTTTATCTTTTACATAATTGTGATAATTTAATGCATGTATACAATGTGAAATGTACATAGTGACCAACATAATAATCTCTTCTCCTCTTCCTAATCTTCCATATCCTCTTCTTATTATCAACCACTCCCATTCTTATATTCATGTCTTTGTGTTTTAGCTGATGGGAATTTAATTAGAGTTGTCTATATGAACAAAAATATTTGGTTAATTACTAGACCATGAAGAACTCACTTAAGCATACACACCTGAAAAAAAAGATACTTCTTTCCACCTTTGACAATAGCTTCCTTTTTAAATTATTTTTAATTTTATTAATTTCAGTTTATTCACTTTGTATCCCTCCTGTATCTCACTCACTCCTCCCCCTCAATCCCACCCTCCCACTTCCCCACCCATGTCGCTTTCCCAGTCCACTGAAAAGCGAGGTCCTCCTCCCCTTCCCTGTGACCTTAGTCTATCAGGTCTCATCAAGAGTGGCTGCATTATCTTCTTCTGTGGCCTAATAAGGCTGGTCCCCCATCAGGGGGAGGTGATCAAAGAGCAGGCCAATTAGTTCATGTCAGAGACAGTCCCTGTCCCCATTACTATGGAGACCACTTGGATACTGAACTGTCATTGGATAGCTCTGAGCAGGGGTTCCAGGCCATCTCCATGAGTAGTCCTTGGCTGGAGTATCAGAAAAGACCACTGTGCCCAGAATTTTAGGATGTTGCTGTCCTTGTGGAGCTCCTGTCCTCTCTAAGTCTTACTATATCCACTTCTTTCATAAGATTCCCTATACTTTGTCCAAAGTTTGGCTATGAGTCTCAACATATTCCTCGAGACCCTACAGGGTAAAACCTTTCAGAGGTCCTCTGTGGCAGGCTCCTGTCCTGCTCCCTGTTTTCTCCAGCCTCCTATGTCCATTCTCTTTGCCTTTCTGAATGGGGATTGAGCATCTTAGCCAGAGTCCTTCTTCCTGATTAGCTTCTTTAGGTGTACACATTTTAGTTTGTTTATCCTATATTATATGTCTAGTATACACTTATGAGTGAGTATATACCCTGTGTGTCTTTCTGCTTCTGAGATACCTCCCTCAGGATGATCTTTTCCAGTTCGCACTATTTACCTGCAAATTTCATGATTTCTTTGTTCAATGTCTTTAGTCATCAGGGAAATGCAAATCAAAACAACCCAGAGATTTCACCTTACACCCATCGGAATGGCTAAGATGAATAACTCAAGTGACAACACACACTGGAGAGGATGTGGAGAAAGGGGAACCATCCATCACTGCTGGTGGGAATGTAAACTTATGCAACCACTTTGGAAATCAATCTGGTGCTTTCTCAGACAATTAAGAACAGTGATTCCTCAAGACCCAACTATACCACTGCTAGGCATATATCCAAAAGATGTTCAAGTATACAACAAAGACATTTGCTCAACCATGTTTGTAACAGCTTTATTTGTAATAGCCAGAACCTGGAAACAGCCCAGATGCCCCTCAATTGAGGAAAGGATACAGAAATTGTGGTACATCTACACAATGAAATATCACTCAGAGATAAAAGACAATAGCTTCTTAAGAAGGGTTGGGCCCTCATGAAACCATCCTATAGCCATAATACATTGTTGAAGGTCCAGGTCTAATGCTAGTCCTTTTCTTTTCTTTTCTTTTCATATATATATATATATATATATATATATATATATATATATATATATCCACACTTGATGTTATTTCATGTTTCAATGACCAAGAATATTCACCAGACAATGTTTCATAACACTTCCCCATTTTCCATGTTTTACATTATATTCTGTTTTCTATTTTGAGATACTTCCTGGTCTTTGCAGCTGTCCCACTAAGGAACATTTATTTTCAGTATTTCCAACAATTAAATGTCTCTGCATTAACCTCTGTTCATTTCTTTTAAAAAGCTTCTCTGTTCATACCTGAGAGTTTAAATGCCTTCTGGAGAAAAAAAATATTTAAGAGGCAATTTGACACCATTCCTACTTAGCAATAATAAGAAAAAACACAAAACAAAAAATAAA
Organism: Meriones unguiculatus; assembly: GCF_030254825.1. Classification (NCBI taxonomy): domain Eukaryota; kingdom Metazoa; phylum Chordata; class Mammalia; order Rodentia; family Muridae; genus Meriones; species Meriones unguiculatus. The sequence goes on from NC_083350.1 coordinate 90,647,608, forward strand.
AAATTTCTCCACTGAAGTCTGTTACCTCACTAGCTACAGCCTTTTACTAAAGTTTATAGTATCAGGTGTGTGTATTTGAGAATGTCTCTAATGAGATCTGAAAGTGACTGGTTATCCCACAAATTGCTGTGTCACTATTGTCAGTGGACAAATTTCACCAGACAGCTCCAGAGATATATAAGACATTTCATGATTTTTCTCCTCCATAAGAAAATATGGCACTTTGGGAACAATGAACAGCAGCCAGTAAAAAGGAGTGCTCTAAGGAGTCTTACTTTGATCTTCTATAAAATTAAAATGCACTTACAAATTTTGCACACACAATGACATAATCATTCCCATTCCAGGAGAAATGTCTTATATCAAAATAATAAGAAGAAAGGAATGACAGGAATAAGAACAGTGAGAGCTTTGATACACTGCTAGGTAGAGTCATTCAGAGGCCCTCTGTGGTAGGCTCCTGTCCTGTTACTGGTTTTCTCTTACATCCAATGTCCATCCCATTTGTCTTTCTAAGTGAGGATTGATCATCTTACCCTGGGTCCTCTGTTTTGTTTATCTTCTTTAGGTGTATAGATTTCAGTATGTTTAATCTATCTTATAGTTCTATATAAGTGAGTATATACCATGTATGTCTTTCGGCTTTTGGGATACCTCACTCAGGATGATTGTTTCTAGGTCCCACCATTTGCCTGCAAATTTCATGGTTTCCTCGTTTTTAATTGCTGTGTAGTATTCCATTGTGTAAAATTACCACAATTTCTGTATCCATTCCTCAACTGAGAGACATCTGGGTTGTTTCCAGGTTCTGGCTATTACAAATAAAGCTGCTACATACATGGATGAGAAAATGTCCTTGTTGCACACTTGGGCATCTTTTGGATCTATGCCTAGGAGTGGTATAGCTGGATCTTGAGGAAGTGCTATTCCTAATTTTCTGAGAAAGCACCAGATTGATTTCCAAAGTGTTTGTACTAGTTTGCATTCCCACCAGCAATGGAAGAGAGGGTTCCCCTTTCTCCACAACCTCTCCAGCATGTGTTGTCACTTGAGCTATTCATCTTAGCCATTCTGATGGATGTCAGATGAAATCTCAGGGTTGTTTTTATTTGCATCTCTCTGATGGCTAGGACAATAGTAAGACTCATAACCAAACCTTCAGCAGAGTTCAGGGAATCATAAGAAAGAAGGGGGAGTTAATATGACCTGGAGAGGACGGGAGCTCCATGAGGACCAAATATATCTGGGCACTGGGGTCTTTTATGAGACTGTTTCTCCAACCAAGCACCATGTATGGATATAACCTACAACCTCTGCTAAGATGTAGCTCATGGTAGCTCAGTATCCAAATGGGTAACGTAATAAGGGGAACAGGAGAACAGGGACTGTTTCTGACATGAATTCAATGGTGGGCTCTTTGACCTCTCCCCCCATCCCCCGAGGAGTAGAAGCCCTGCTATGCCCCATAGGAGGACTTTGCAGCCAGTCCTGAAGATACTTGATAAATCAGGATCAAATGAAAGGGGAAAAGGTTCTCCCCTATCAGTGGACTTAGAAAGGGACAGGGAGGAGATGAGGGAGGGAGGGTGGGATTAGGAGGGAACTAGGAAGCGGGATACAGCAGGGATTCAAAGTTAACAAACTGCAACTAATATTAAAAAAAATAAAATAAAAATGAACAATGAGAGCTCAGCAGAGCAAACACCAAACCCTGTGGCTCCATGTGCTCTAGCATCTGGAGCACATGATGCATCATATGTTCCTGCTGCCAATAACAGCCTTACCCATGAGTTGGATGCAATCTCTGAAGGCAAATATTTACAGAATATCCTATGACTCTGGCATTAAAACACTCCTGGGTCTCCACTTCATCTGAGACTTCCCATTCACAACTTCAAGCAGCCATCTTCTGTGAATCTTTTTAGGGACTTCTTTACAGACCTAAAAATGACAATTCTAACAAATTTTTCTTCTTGAAATTGAAAACTTTCTGTAAGAAAAGGGGATTGGGAGGAGATGAAGGAGGGGACGACAGCCAGGATACAAATTGAATAAATTATAATAAATAATAATAATTTTAAAAAGGAGAAAAAAGGAAACTGCCAATAGAACAAAATAAGTGTACTGATTGGAAAAAGATCTTCACCAATCCTACATCTGACAAAGGGTTAATATCCAAAATATATAATGAACTCAAGAAATGAAAAAACAATAAGCAAAATAACCTAATTAAAAAAATAGGATACAGAAATAGACAGAGGAATCTCAAATGGCCAAGAAACGCTTAAAGAAGTGATCAACATCTGTATTCATCAGGGAAATGCAAATCAAGAGACTCTGAGATTCCAGCTCACACAAGGCAAAATGGCTAAGATCAAAATTTCAAAGGGCAGCACATGCTGGCCAGGGTGTGGAGAAAGGGAAACACTCCTCCATTGCTGGTAGGAGTGTAAATTTGTACAAGCACTTTGGAAAATGACCTGGCACTTTCTCAGATTTGGGAATAGCTTTACTTCAATATCCAGCTACACCTCTCCTGGGTGTCTACCCAAAAGATGATAGACCATTCAACAAATACACTTCTATGAACTATGTTCATAGAAGCTTTACTCACAATTGCCAGAATCTGGAAACAACCTAGGTGCTCCTCAACCAAAGAATGGATAACTAAACTGTGCCACATTTATACAATGGAATACCACTCCTCTATTGAAAACAAAGAATTCATGAAATTTGCATGCAAATGGATGAAACTAGAAGATCATCCTGAGTGAGGTAACCCAGACCAAGAAAGACACACATGGTATATACTCACTTATAAGTGGAATTTAGCCTGATATTACAGGATAAGCATACCATGAGGCACAAAACCAAAGAAGATAAGTAACATAGAGGATCCAAGGGAGGGTGCATAAATCTCATGAAAGAGGAGCAAGAATAGACAGAGGTGATGGCTAATAAGAGGAACAAGGTAGGAGAGGGGAAACAGAGTTAAGAGGATGGAGATCAGACCTGAGGAAAGCTAGGGCAAGAAGACAGAAAGACTGTAGAGAAGAAAAGAAAAGAGAAACTGAGGGTGGGATTATCTCTGTGACAAGCTGGGGACCTAAGTCAAGGTAGGCTCCTGGGAGGATTTGAGGGGGACTCAAGCAGAGACTCCTAATACCAGAGGCCATAGAAACTGAAGAGAACACCCTTTAACTAGCCTAGTTTCCTAGCAGAGAGAAAGGAACACCAACCCACCTACAAAAACTTCAACTTAAAAGTTACCTTGCCTACAAGATGTACAGGTATAAAGATAGAGCAGAGATTGAGGGAATGCCTAACCAATACTTGACTTAAACAAAAACCCACACTATGGGAGAGTGCTAACTTTTGACACTATACTCTCCTAAACTTGCAGACAGTAGCCTGACAGCCTTGTCTTCTGAGGGATTCTACCTAAAAACAGATGCTGATATTCACAGCCAAACAGTGGGCTATGCATAAGGAGTCTTGTGAAAAAAAGAGAAAAAGAAAAAGATCTGGAGGTGAAAGGAACTTCACAAGAAGACCAACAGAGCCAACTAACCAGGGCCCAGAAAGGCTTACTGAAATTGAAACATCAACCAAGAACCATGCATGAACTGGGTCTGGGCCCCTAACACAGAAGTAGCAGATGGACAGCTTAGGCTTCATGTGGGTCCTGTAATAAAGGAAGTAGGGAACTGCATTGGACAGGAAATCACTTGCCAGGATTTTGATCAATTTCTCCTGGTGAGACTGACTTGCCAGGCTCCAGGGGAAGGAGACATGCTGAGTCCTGATGCAACTTGAGGATCTGGGGTAGATTGGAAAGGAAGCTCCCCTTTTCTGAAGAAGAGAGGGGGCGGGAGAGGGAGAGAAGGGTGGTGGAACTAGGAGGGGCTACCACAAGGATGTAAATTGAATAATAAGAAAAATTAAAAACTATCTGTTGCCATATCTATTTTATTTCTCTGTCATATTGTATTAGCTAAAACATGAAACATTGAATATGAGTCATGAGAGTGGACACCTATGAGTTGTCCCTGATTTTAGTGGAAATGTTTTAAGTTTTCTCCTCCTTAAGAAAATTCATCTTGAGAATTCATAAGTCTTCTGCTTTCTTTTTCCATTTCATTTATTTATTTATTTTTACACATCCTAAAAAAAAAAAAAAAAAAAAACAAAACAAAACAAAACAAAAAAACATTTTTCACAATGTATTCATTATATATCCCGAGTGAAGCCCCCTCCCTCAACTCTTTCTTCCCAATCCCTCCCTCCCTTCCTCTTTCACACTATCCTCTTTCCTTTGTCCACTGAAAGGGGGAGTTCTCCCCTTTTATCATCTGCCCATAGCTTGTCAAGTCTTATCAGGAATTCCTGGATCCTCTTCCTCTCTGGCCTGATAAGGCCACGTAACCAACGGCGAGTGATAAAAGAGCAGGTGACCGAGTACATGACAGAGGCAGCTCCTGCTTCCCTTACTAGGCAATCAACATGGAGACTGGACTGCCAGTTGGCTACATTTGAGGAAAGGGACTAGGTACTCCTATGTATAGTCTCTGCAGGAACCCCTGGGCTCAAATATTTTAGCTTTCTTTGTCTCCTTGTGGGGTTCCTGCCCCTCCAGGTCTTTCTATCTCATACCCTCTTCTTCCATAAGACTGCTTGAGCTCTGCCCAAAGTTTGGCTGTGAGTCTCAGCATCTGCTTTGATGACCTGTTGGGTGGAGCCTTTTAGAGAACCTTCTAAGTCTTCTGCTTTTGTGTACAAATACCTCTATCTGTAGGCAGGTATGCCTGGAATTGGAAGCAATCTTTCCAAACAAGCTTATGATGTAGAATTAAATTATAAGACTCAAAAAAAAAAATTAAGACTCTGCTAGTTTGAATCATAACTTAAAAACTGAAAATGTAGATTCTAGATGTCACAGGATATTTCTTCCTTTCATCTTATCTGTAAGAGAATTTTAAGGCATATTTAGTATAAGAGAACCGACCGTTGAATCCACATCCTAATAGAAAGCTTGAAGAGGCAGTTAGAGACTTTCAGAAAGGGAGCAACCAGTTTGGTACTTTATTTTTATAAGCACTGATTCATACTCATTTTTATCTATTCAAAACCATAGGATATAAAGAATTTAAATGATTCTTGAAAATATTAAGAATGAGCTATTTCTCCAGCCCTATAAATTAAATAATTTTTTTCTTATCATTTTTTTTATTTTTTTTATCAATTACATTTTATTAACTCTGTATCCCAGCCGTGTCCCGATCCCTCATTCCCTCCCAGTCCCTCCCTCCCTCCCTCATCTCCACTGTGCCCCTTTCCAAGTCCACTGATAGGGGGGACCTCCTCCCCATTCATCTGATCCTGTTTTATCAGGTATCTTCAGGACTGGCTGCAAAGCCCTCCTCTGTGGCCTAACAGGACTGCTCCTCCCTTCGGGGGTGGGGAGACCAAAGAGCCAGTCATTGAGTTCCTGTTAGAAATAGTCCCTGTTCCCCTCACTTTGGGAAACCAATTGGTTACTGAGCTACCACAGGCTACATCTGAGTGGAGGTTCTAGGTTATATCCATACATGGTCCTTGGTTGAATGTCAGTCTCAGAAAAGACCCTGTGCCCAGATATATTTGGTCCTTGTGGAGCTCCTATCCTTTCCCCATCAGACTAACTCCCCTTCTTTCTTATGATTCCCTGTATTCTGCCAAAGGTTTGGTCATGAGTCTTTGCTTTGAAAACAATGCTAGTTAGAGTCTTTCAGAAAACAAAACGACTGCCTACAGATTGGGAAAGAATCTTCACTAACCCTTTATCTGACAGAGGACTAATATCCAGTATATACAAAGAACTAAAGAAGCTGAAAAGCAGCAATCCAAGTAATCCAATTAAAAATGGGGAACAGAGCTAAACAGAGAATTCTAGACAGAGGAATATCAAATGGCAGAAAAACACTTAAAGAAATGCTCATCCTCATTAGCCATCTGGGAAATGCAAATCAAAACGACCCTGAGATATCACCTTACACCCATCAGAATGGCCAAGATGAAAAACTCAAGCGATAACACATGCTGGAGAGGTTGTGGAGAAAGGGGAACCCTCCTCCACTAAATTAAATAATTTAATGCTAGTCAAAAATATTAAACAATCTCCTCAACCTTTTCCTGATGGCATGCTTCATTTCCTTATTCCTGAAAATGTAAACCATAGGTTTCAGCAATGGTGTCAAGACATCAGCAAATATAAACACACATTTCTAAAAAGAGAATGCAGAGGTATTTTGCGCATATATTAAAATGTATGGGACGAAGGACAAAAACACGATAGTAATGTGAGATCCACAGGTGGAGAGTGCTTTGTGCTGCCTTCCAGAACTATGGGCTCTCAGAGAGAACAGGATAACACCATAGGAAACAAGCAATTAGGAAAAAAAAATTATGCAGACATACCCAACGTTAGCAAACACCAAAATGACAGAATGAGTGCAGGCAAGCTTTAGTATTGGGAACAGGTCACATGTAAAATTATCAATAAAGTTGTATCCAGAGAACAGAGCTACAATGTGAATATGCTTTGTATTACAGAATGCAAGAAGCCTGCTACCCAATCTGCTCCCACAAGAATGCCACAGAACCTCTGGTTCTTGATGGAAGAGTAGTGCAGAGACTTGCAAATGAGCACATAGTGATCATAAGCCAAGGCTAACACTTGTGAAAAAGTGGACAGAAAACAGTTGTATCATGCAACATTCAAAGGAGATCATCTTTGTCCCACAAAGTCTACAATTACCTTGGAAGTGATTATAGAAGAAATGCATACATCCAGAAAGGATAGGAACAACAAAAAGAAGTACAGTACACAGGGGAGCCAAAAGCATAGGACTGCATGCAATTGTTACCACAGATAACATGTTGACCCCAATAGTTGTAAGGTAGATGGACAAAAACAAGCCAAATAGTGTTTCCTTAACTTTTAGGTTCTGTGAAAGTCCCAGGAGTATGAACTCAGTGACAATGCTCTGGCTTAGCATAATTCTTAAGAAAAAGTATTCTGGGTTGTAGACTCAGTCTCCAAATGTGTTCCCTAGCAAGGGTAGCAGGGCCTGTCTCTAGCATGAACTCAGTGACACGCTCTCTGATCACCTTCCCCTGAGGGTGCAGCCTTTTCAGGCCACAGAGGAAGACAATGCAGCTAGTCCTGATGAGACCTGATAATATAGGGTCAGATAAAAGAGGAGGAGGTCCTCCCCTATCCGTGGAATAGCAGAGGGACACAGAGGAGAAGAAGGAGCGAGGAAGGGATTGGGAGGAGACAAGCAAGGGGGCCACAGCCAGGATACAAAGTAAATAAATTGTAATAAATAATTAATAATTTTTTTAAAAAAAGAAAAAAGTATTCTGCCAAAAGTTTGCCTAGGAATATCAGCATCTGCTTTGATACTCTGCTGGGTGGAGTTTTTCAGAGGTCCTCTGTGGTAGCTTGCTGTCCTGTTCCCTGTCTTCTCCTACTTGTGATGTCTATCTAGTTTGCCCTCCTGAGTAGGATTAAGCATCTTTCCTAGGGTCCTTTCCTTCATATTTAGCTTCTTTAGGGCAATAGCTTTTAGTATGTTTATCCTATATGTCCAATATCTACTTATAAGTGAATAGATACCATTTGCATCTTTCTGCTACCTCACTAAGGATGATCTTTTCTAGTTCCCACCATTTGCCTGCAAATTTCATGATTTCCTTGTTTTTAATTGCTGAGTAGTATTCCATTGCGTAATTGTACCATAATTTCTGTATCCATTCCTCAGTTGAAAGACATTTAGCTTGTTTACAGATTCTGGGTAATATGGACAAAGCTGCAATGAACATAGTTGAGCAAATGTCCTTGTTCTGTGGTTGAGCATCTTTCTGTTACAAGCCCAGGAATAGAATAGCTGGATCTTGAGGTAACACTCTTCATAATTTCCTGAGAAAGCACTAGATTGATTTCTAAAGGAGTTGTGCAAGTTCACATTCCCACCAGCAATGGATGAGGATTCCTCTTCAAAAGCCCATATGATACAAAATCTGAACATTTAATTAAAATGGACAATTTTCTTGCTAAATTCCGTTTACCTAATTTGAATCAAGATTGGGTAAGTAAATTAAATAGTCCTATATTCCTCAAGGAAATAGAAGCAGTCATCAAAAGTCTCCCATCCAAAAAGCAAGCATGCAAGCAAGCAAACAAACAAACAAACAAAAAACAGGACCAGATGGTTTCAAAGCAGAATTCTGCCAGTCCTTCAAAGAACAGCTAATTCCACTTCTCTTCAAACTATTTAACACAATAGAAACAGAAGAAACATTACCAAACTCATTTTAAGGGCCTGTCACCTAGATACCTAAACCATACAAAGGCCAAAAAAAAAAAAAAAAGAAAAAAAAGAGAACTTCAGACCAATCTCACTTATGAAAATTGATGTAGATATACTCAATAAAATACTTGCAAACCAAATCCAAGAACACATATAAGATGTCATCCACCATAACCAATTAGGCTTCATCCAAAGCAGGTAGAGGAGGTTCAATATATGGAAATCCACCAATGTAATCCACCATATAAACAAACTGAAAGGAAAAAGAACCACATGATCATCTTCTTAGATGCTGAAAAAGCATTTAACAAAATACAACACCCATTCATGTTCAAAGTCTTGGAGTGATCATGGATACAAGGCACACACCTAGACATAGTAAAGGCAATATGCAGCAAGACTATAGCCAACATCAAACTAAATGGAGAGAAACTTAAATCAATCACATTGAAATCAGAGAAAGGCAAGGGTGTCCACTCCCCTGTATCTATTCAAGATGGTACTTGAAGTCCTAGCTAGAGCAATAAGACAGCAAAAGGAGACAAAGCTACAAATTGGAAAGGAATAAGTCAAAGTATCACTATTCACAGATGATATGATGTTTTGTAATAATTTCATTTCCCTCCAAAGTTTTTAAAAATTTAGGGGCTAGTTTTTCCAGAGTTTGGCTGTTACAAATAAAGCTGCTATGAACATAGTTGAGAAAATGTCAACTATGAATTCCCCACCATTGAATGGTGGGGAGTCTTTTGGGTATGTGCCGAGGAGTGGTATAGCTGCATCTTGAGGTAGCACTATTCCTAATTTTCTGAGAAAGCTCCAGGTTGATTTATAAAGTGTTTGTGCAAGGTTACATTCCCACCAGCAATGGAGGAGGGTTCCCTGTTTCTCCACATCTTCTCCAGCATGCATCATCCCTTGAGGTTTTTATCTTAGCCATTCTGATGAAATTTCAGGGTTGTTTTGATTTGCATTTCCGGAATGACTTAAGATGTTAATAATTTAAGTGTTTCCCTGCCATTTAATATTCCTCTGTTAAGTATTCTCTGTTTAGCTCTGTACCCCATTTTTAATTTTGTTACTTGGTTTGTTTAACTTCTTGTTGCTTGCTGTTTAACTTCTTCAGATATTCTAGCTATTAGCCCTCTGTCAGATTTAGGGTTGGTGAACATCCTTTCCCAGTCTGAAAGCTGTTGTTTTGTTCTGATGACACAGTCGTTGGCTTTACAGAAGCTTTTCAGTTGCATGAGGTCCCAATTACTAATTGTTGATCTTAGAGCCTGTGCTGTTGGTGCTCTGTTCAGGAAGTTGTCTCCTGTGCCAATGAGGTCAAGGCTCTTTCTCACTCTTCTAACAGGTTTAGTGTGTCTGGTTTTATGTTGAGGTCTTTGATCCCCTTGGACTTTAAAATTCTTCAGTGTGATAAATATGGTTCTATTTGCATTTTTCTACATGTAGACATCACCATTTAGGAATAGATACAGAAAGTGTGGTACATTCACACAATAGAATACTAATCAGCAATTTAAAAAAGGAAATCATGAAATTTGCAGGCAAATGGTGGAAACTAAAAAAGATCATCCTGAGTGAGCTAATCCAGAAGCAGAAAGATGCACATGGTATGTATTCACTTATAAGTGGAAATTAGCCATACAACATAGGACAAACATACTAAAATCAATAGTCCTAAAGAAGCTAAACAACAAGGAGGACCCTAGGAAAGAGGTTGAAACCTCACTCAGAAGGACAAACAGGATAGACATCTGAAGTAGGACAAGAAAAGGAACAGGGCAGGAGCCTTCCACAGAGGACCTCTGAAAGACCCTACCCATCAGGGTATCAGAGGAGATACTGAGAACCATAACCAAGCTTTAGGCAGAGTGCCAGAATCCTTAGGGAAGAAGAGGGAGATAGAAAGACCTGGAGGGGACAGGAATTATAAGGGATAAGAGGGAGGATGGGTAGGACTAGGAGGATACAAGAGGGGGATTGCAGAGGGAATATAAAGTGAATAAGTTGTAATAAATATATAAATAAAATTTAAATTTAAATATTTTAAAAATTAAAACTTTCAGGGCTAGTTCTATATGAAACATTTCCATATACCTCCATTTTCATGGTTTTATGTATAAAACTTTAAGGTTGTATACATTAATAAAAATATTCATTTCCTCTACTAATAATTTTGTGTTTTTGATAAGATAACATGTACATGTACATGTACACAGTGTTCTATGACCACATTGACTACAGAGTAAACTCTCTTGTGACCATTGCAATTATACTGACTCCTTTCTTTTTCCCAACTATATTTCTTCTTATATTTGAGTCTTTTGGTTTTGACCTACTGGCTTTAGGATTACTTTTATGAACATGGATAGAAGATTGTTTACTGGATCATAAGCAAATTTTCTGGAGCCTCAAGCTTAAAGAAAATGCTATTCCTGAACCAGGAAAGCTTAATTGTCAATAACTCCTCAGGTGAGACTTGGGGATTCATGACCCCTTTCCTATACAGGCTGAAACTTGTGCCAGTCCAGTGCTATTTTTTTTTTCATGATTTCAATGATCCTGTCATATCCTCAAGAAAATGTTTCATAGTGATTTTCATCTTCCTCAATATGATATTCCTGGCTTCTGTTCCAAAATGTTTCCTGGATCTAGGAAAAAGGTAAAATAACTGTTTCATTTAGGGATGAACATTAAACAGTCACTTGCTCTGCACTTGAAAGATGTATAGTTCTTTGCATTAAGCACTACACAGTGCAAGAAGAAACTACTCAACACACTAAAAAGGTACTATGGGTATTAGCACAAGTATTTAAAAGGCTGCCATCATTTCCATGTACGATAAAAAACAAAATAAACAAAACCCAAAAAACACAACAACAACAGTAGGTAGATTCTCCCCTAGGACCTTGAACTTCTTCATAAGCTTTTATGAAGGATACCTTCACAAGGCTATCTTCAAGTCTCTGTTATTGATGTGAATTGACTGAAAGGAAAAAACAAAACAAACAAAAAAAAAACTGCAAACATAGAGAAAAGATAGAATTGAGTGGAACATGTGCTCCAATGGAGATGAAACAAGAGCAAATTGGAAATTCAGCAAGTTCATTATATACAACAGGAAAGAAAAGGAGATGGATTAACTCATCCTCATAGGAGGGGAACAGTTTCAGGTTGCAGTCATCCTAAAGGAGAAAGCTATAATGGATTATTGCTGCATACACTGGTCAATCATTCATAAATACTCATAAGAGCACAAGACAGAAGCTTTACCTTTTCTCTGAGCCTGACCCGGTGAAAGCTTTCCATGGGGTTGAGGTATTTGCATCCTTGACATGGCCATAATTATTTCAATAGTGCACATTAACTGTGGACTGTATTTCCTCCCTACCCTGAACATAGTGGCCTGTAAACTATGCTTCTCTACTAATTATAAACTTGTAATTGTTAAAAAGGAGTTATAACAATAAAAATGAACCCTGGGATGTAATGTACTTCTTATGCTCTCTGACTCTGAGTTCTCAAATTCTCATTTTAGTTCTTCCACATCCTTCAGGAGAGATGATTTGCTCAACCTCTCTCACTTTTCTCTACAATTGAATATTCAAGATTAAAATAATAAAAGAGTAATGCTTGATTTTAATGTAACAAAATAAACCTGTTTTGGATACTATACTATATTTAAAATAATTTATTTCATGGTTTTGTTTCAAACATTGGATTAGTAGCTTCATAAATAAGTTAAGTCACTGATTTTTGTCATATATTTATTTCTTAAGCTAATTCTTGCGAATAAATGAACAACTTTGGGAAAATATTCTTTACTTGCAAGGCAAGGATATCAGGAAGATGTATTTCCTTTGAGTTTGATGACAAACATAGAGATTAGGTGGACAAATCACCCCCAAAATTTCTAAACTTCTATTAAGCATTTTGTCTGATGTAAGCTACACACTTTATTCAAATATTGTTTTGATCTGGATCTTAATTTTTAAACAGTTTCCACTAAGAATGCAATACAATGCCATGCATCTTCTTTGAACTCTTGTACTTTCATATTGCAATGTAAAACTAAGAAGAGACAAACATGAGCATTTATTAATTTTGTCTATAAAATTCAGTTGGCCTGCTAGTGCCACTAAAGAGAAAAGCAAGCTATAACTAAGTATTTTCCTACAAATTTAATTTGTCAACCTTCACATAACATTGCCATAAATTGCTATAGAATATGCTTAAATCTCAAAGGGCTTCATTGAGAATCATATATTTATATATCGTATATCATATATGTCACATATAAAGAAAATTTAGAATAATAAAAATCACTCAATAATTCGAAATATATGACTTTTCAGGGATGGCTGCAAAGTCCTCCTCTGTGGCCTAACACTGCTCCTCCCCTGGGGGGGGTGGGGAGATCAAAGGGCCTGCGCTTGAGATCCTGTTAGAAATAGTTCTTGTTCCCCTTACTTTGGGAAACTACTTGGTTACTGCAGCCAGCCCTGAAGATACCTCATAAAACATGGTCAAATGAAAGGGGAGGAGGTCCTCCCCTATCAGTTGACTTGGAAAGGAGCAGGGAGGAGACCAGGGAGGGAGTGTGGGGTTGGGGAGGGAATGAGGGAGCAGGATACAGCTGGGACACAGAGTTAACAAAATGTAACTAATAAGAAAAATAAAATTTAAAAAAAGAAATATATTACTTTTATAAAAACTAATCTTAAATCTGCTTTCTCTGGTTTTCTTTTTCTCCCTGTAAAGATTGAGATAAGTATGTTATATCTTAGCCCATGAAGTGATGCCCAACACCTATCTGCCTTTGGATGAATTGGAAGAGGAAGAGTTTATGCATTTTCCTCTATTGATTTAGGTCACAAAACTCATTGGAATGAGTTCATAATATCACTTAAGAGATTCTCAGTATAGTCATACTAATCTGTGAAGAAATTAACTTATTCAAGTATTATATCAAACAAGAATAGTATTAATTTTAAAGTTAAGTCAAATAATACAGAAGCACCAGAATTTGGGTTGAATTCTTTTGATGCATTTTGATGTCTCAAAATGTCACTTAATATTCTATTTTTCTCTTGGAATAATTTCAGTATTTTTTCCTAATTTTAATGCACATTCAGTTTGCCAACCTGCTTTTTAAATATGTCATAGTTTAAATGGCAAGAATTCTAATATTTAAACCTTTTCAAATGTTTCACTAGATGTATGAGAGTAGAAAGTTATGAATTTATTGTCACATGAACTAGTGTTGTCATGTGACAATACTAAGTAGTCAATTCAGTAATGTAATCTCTACAATTCAATTCAACAATTCAATAATGTAATCTCTACAAAAGGTATCTCAGGATCCTTCTGCTTTTGTCTCTTCAGCTTGTCCAGCCAGTGTGTGTCACCATAACTGGCTGAGAGTGGAAATAATAGTCTTCTTCAGGAAAGAACATGCCAAATGGTTATCCAATATTATATGCTCAGCCCTAAAAACATACACATAAATAACATTATATAGACTGAGACAGTTATATGTAGGAATATAAATGTGTATACATATACAGCTATGCAAATAAGATAATTAATGAAGAAAACTACGAATTTGAAAGAGAGCAAGAAGGTGCATATGGAATGGTTTGAAGAAGAAAGGGTAGAGGAGAAGTAACATATTTATATTAAAAATATCAAAAATAAAAAGAAACATTAAAAAGTTTTCTCACCTCAATCATTAAAGGGCTCTCTAAAGAATGATGTCATTTCATTCTATATGTTAACCTAAATAATGTAGACTGCATAGGTAAATAATGAATTCTTTGTTTCTTCATGTTTGTATGGGGATAAATGGGTAGGTAAGTAGGTAGCACATATATTTGTAGACATGAAGAAAGCACGCTCTTTGTGCTTGTGCACATGCATACAAATACATTAGACAATATGACTATTTTCAACTGTTGCACACTACTTAACTATCTTGGAATAAGATCTGGAATGAGCTTTCAGTTATGTGTTTGAATAGATTAACAGTCTTTTAATCATCTGGGAATAGTTTATCTGACCCACTGATCCAATACTGGGTTAAAGGACTCTGTTATGCCTGGATTATGATATGGGTGCTTGAAACTTAAAACTTATGTATTTAAAAACTTAAAACTTATGTATTTCTCTTTGCACAGCATAAAGTTATCTTACTCACAAATCCATTTCCAGAACATAGTAATGGTAATTTTTAATATTTGTCAGCAACTATCAATTTATACAATTTTGTGATTGAATTCTTCATTTTGTTATTTCTGAAAGTGTAAACCATAGGATTGAGCAACGGTGTCAAGTAAACACAACATAATGGTAAACACAACAGCATTTTTCTCCTGCCCAGGATACCATCACCAAAATGCCACAGAGCCTTCGGGTCATAATACAAGAGTAATGTAAAGGCTTGCAAATTCCCACATAGCAGTCATAGGCCATGGCTGACAGAACAATCACTTCTATCCCAGTGAAGAAGTGGACAACAAACAGTTCTATCATGCAACATTCAAAGCAAATGGTCTTTCTCTCATAGAAGTCTACAATCATCTTGGGTGTTACAGTAGAAGAGGTGCATGCAGCCAGTAGGGACGGGAATATCAAGAAGAAGTACATGGGGGAAGCAAGTAGTACAGGGCTGTAGATGATGGTCACCACAATTATCATGTTGCCTCCAATAGTTGCAAGGTAGATAAACAAAAATACAACACACAATATATTCTCAACACATGAGTTCTGTGAAAGTCCAAGGAGTATGAACTCAGTAACAAAGCTCTGGTTTTGCATTATTCTCAAGATGTTAAAGTAACATGTTCATGTAAGTCTGCATTGATGAGAAAAGAATAGCTCATTCAAGTTTCTGTAATTATCATATAAAAGTTGGTGTTTTATTGTTTTGTAATTTAAAAAATAATATATTTTTAAAGTACAATTGTATAACATAGTGTTGAAGCTGAGATAAATTATTGAATACTTAAATAACCACATTTAAAATATTGGAGATAAAAGCATTTATGTGGGTGAGAGGAGAGCAATAGCCTATATTTGAAGGGTCAGCTTTCATCAGTCTCTATGAGTTTCTTGAAGCAGAATATTGAAATGCATTTTAAACTATTCAGGATGTAAATGAAGACCAGATCTTAAGTCATCATTGACTGACCAAAGCACTACCTTATCTACCAGCAGAAGAGTCAAAAGTTACTATAGGGTACACTTCAAAATCAATTATTCATCTTAAATGCATGTAAAGCTGTGAATTTATTGGAACTTTTAATTAATTAGTATTCTGTGGGAAATTATGCAGCGCTCTTCATCATGCTTATGTTAAAAGTGTGGAAATTTCAATCTATTCATCATTTTATAATGTAATGAATACTCTGTAAAACATATCATTTTCAAAATAGCTAATTAAAATACCACAAAAAGAAGTAAAAAGCAAATCCTAGTCCTAGTCAGCACTATGTTACAGGGGTTCTTGTACTTTATTTTTCTAAAATTTAGCATCAAATATATTCATCAGATAAAAAAAAAAGATATTCAACCTGTAACTTTAGAGACTCAATCTCTTATATTCATGATGTCTCCACTGAATCAACAAGATGAAGAGTGAGATTTTCTCTGATAGAACTTCTGGAAAGGGATGTGCCTTATAGTGTCTCTCTGTAAAGGTTAAAGCATCTACTTCTTTTGTCCTTATGCACATGAGACACCCAGATAGAGGCAACAGAGTCAATGACAAAGAATCAGAAAGTCATGGACCAATCAGCTACAAATGAAGATTGGTCATAACACAGAGCTGAAAAAGAGAAACTCGCTTAAATATAATTTAAAGTCTTCAGACTTAAGTATTTGCCAAATATAAGAATTTGAAACCTATATGAATTCACTATAAAACACGTCAATGACATCTTACCTGCTCATCTCCATTATACCGTCAAATTTGAAAATATCAAAATGTTACTCATGGTAGCATTCCTTTACAATTCTAAGTGTTATTAATTCACAAGAAGACTTAATTGTGTTGTCCACAGAATGTACTTCCACAAATTCTTTGTGTAAATATTCCATCTTTCTGATTTTTCTTAGGCAGTCACAACCCATATACTTCTGTATCTTTTCATGTAAAATATTTATGTATAAACATATAAGTACATGTATGTGAATATATCTAAACATATTCATGAGTATGTAATTTTATGAATACATGGTTACTGTTGCAAATATATGTGTTTATAAGAATAAGTTTGTTCTGGAAAGAAAATGAGATGTAATGACTGACATCTAAAGAAAATAGATATTATAATCTATCATGTGACAGTTTACTTATTTATTTTACAACAGTCATTTAAATGATATCCTAATATAAGTTCCTCACTAACATGTAATATAAACTCCAACCATGTTGTAGCCAAGGAAGTAGAGGTCTTTAACAAACCCTATAAAGTCACTGGATTGAGCAGCAAATATTTACAATAAATTAAGATGATAACTACTTAGTTTACCAGTTGTCATTCAGCACTAAAGCAAACTGGACAAAAAAGTTTAGTAAGAAGACAGCAAGGCATGGTGCCCATACATGAAATGTCAGAATGAAACTCAGAATTTCACAGAATAAAAATGCAAAGGGAAAGAACCCACTGCTCTTCAGATTACTAACCTTTTCTAGCTGCCACCTTCCCAAAATATCTCAGCTTAGCTTATTTTACTGTTTATGGCATACAGAAAAAGAAAAAAAAAAACCTTTACTGCTCCCTCTCATTGCCTTTCTAATGCATTTCTGAAACTTCTTTTGGTGTCTGAGTGATTCTGCTAATTTTAGGAGAGACGAAGTCACAACCATGAACACTGAAACAGTTCAGATCTTTAATTGAATTTTCTGTGCAGTTCAGAGGAAGTCTCAGCCACATAGAGAAAGTGAAATAGACATTCTTAAACCATCAGACTTTGTTTTGACATAAGTCACTCTCCCTGATTTCATGTCCTTCTCTGTACCAAACCAAGTATCCAGTTATGGGAAGGTTACATTTTGCATTCTCTATCAATAACTATGTAGTACATAGACAACAGCCCAACCAGCCAGGCCCCAGTGTCACCATTCCTTACACAGCTTCATAATATACTGTTTTCTAATCAATAATATCAGAACAGTAAAACACTAGTGTTACCCACTGAAAATGCTTTTACAAAGAACAAATAAACTGGTAATGGAGAGATAACAGAAAAACAGCATTTGTGCTATTTCTCTGTTACTTGCTTTCAACTTCAAGATGACAAGTTGGGAATGTGTTTAATTTCATTAGAATTAAAGAAGCCACCAGTCCTGATTGAGACCTGATAGGCTTGGATCAAATAGAAGGGGAGGAGGACTTCCTCTATTAGCGGACTAGGAGAGGAGCAAGTGGGGGGAAGGGAGAGAGGGTGGGATTAGGAAGAGATGCAAGAAGGGGCCACAGCCAGGATACAAATTGAATAAATTGTAATGAATGATAATAATAAAAAAAGAAAAAAAGAAGCAAATGTTCAAGGGGAAGAGAGAAAAGAAGAAGTTAGAGGGGAGAAAGAAGAAAGGAAGGAAAAAGTTCTGAGTAGACAACTGATTTGGGGGCCACCTGAGCAATTATTCGTTTACATGTACTAGCCTCTGAGCTCCTAATATATCACTCTAAGAACTGATGGTATTGACTACCCATAATTTCAATGTCCACACTATTGAGGAGCCTGAGCACCAAGTGTGTGAAACTCCATATGCACAGTCACACACTGATTTTTCCATGTTTGCTTTAATGCCTGATACACAGCATTCACATTTAAAGTACCCCATTATAATCTTAAAATCATCACTGAAAATGTTGAACTGTACCTTACATATATAAGCCATCTCTTCTGTGAAAAGTCAGAAAACAAGCATTTCCTACTCTTTATGGAGTACACCATCCAGTGGTGGCCAAACTTCTGTTTTTATCCAACTACCCTCCTCAGCTGAGAGAGAACAGTGATTCTGGAAGTTGATGTAAAGCATGCTAGCATTGCTTCTCTGGTCCAGCCATCAGCATGGTCTAGGGATGCAAGAAAAACAAACAAGCCAAAGTTCCCTCCTTTGTTGCCACTAGATTTTATACAGGTTTTCCTGAGATGTCATCAGCCTGGGAGATTGATTCTTATTTCCCTGGGGTTTTAAGATTTCTTTCTGCATGAGTTTATAACACAAAGTTTGTGCTTTTACACTTGCCTGGGTGTTTAAAGCAGTTTTAATTACTATAGCTTGAAAGATCTTAATTATTTTTAAGAACTGTTATCATTTTATATGGGTGATACTTAAATACATTTAGGAAAATGCCATAGTTGATGAGTATATCACTGGGTATGCACACATTAAGGTCGCAGATTAAGAAGAAAGTTGACAGACATATTTCAAAGCATATCTATCTCATGGACATGGAGCATACATTCAAAGTGGCAATGGCAGACAATGCTCATCATGTATCCTAAAGCTGTAACTGAAAATAAAGGAACTCTCCTCCATGCCTGGGGCCTTTTCATTTCTAGACATATTATTTTTTGATTCTTGCTCAACACATTTTTTCTCTCTCTCTCTCTAGCAGCTATGATTAATCACTCTAGGAAAGTTCTTAATCCTATTTTTACCTGCTGTTGACACAATATGAGAAAGCTAAACTAATGAACTGCAGAGCTTAACTTAGATCAAGGAGAAAGCATATAATCTCTAAGCATATAATCTTAATTTGCAGAATATTTTTTTTCTTATTTTGTTGGTTCTTTTTGTCAGCATAGCATCATAGAAATAATAATGGCCTCATCATTCTTGTGTAAATACATGAAAGTTTCAAACAGTTCTCTTGTCTCTCACCCTTGAATAGTCAGGATAAATGAAGATCAAAAAAGCCATCATAAAGCATACTTTCAAAAGGATATTACAGTCTCCTCAATCTGCTCTAGTTAAGGTAGTATATAAAGAAGAACAACACATTTCTTATTTATTTATTTATTTTTTTTTTCTTGATGGTGTTCAATCAGAGGATTGACCTCGTGCAGGAGCAAATTGATACCCTATGGCAAATCGCTCAACTTGGCTGTCAATGAAAATATGCTGGACTTTGAGTCACTAGCATATAACATGAGAATTTTTCCTGTGCTGCAAATCTGTCTAAACAATTGTTGAGCTATATTTTAGGTAATTGGACTGGAGAATTCGATACTACGATGGAGCAGCTGAGAGTGGCCATTGTCACAGTAAATTCTACCAGAGTGGACGCAGGACTAGCCACAGGATTATCATCATGTATTGCTGCAGCCATGAATCATCTGAAGGAATGGGCGGGCATGGGAGCGTTAGCAGGCCTTCTGGCGTTGGTCTCCTTGGTTTGCCTGTGGTATATATGCAAGATTAGAATCTCACAACAGCGTAATGCAGCCATGACCATTCAGGCCTTTACAGCCATTGAAGCAGGACAGTCTCCCCAAGCATGGTTGGCTACCATAAAAAGCTAAAATGTTACGCTCAGGATGAGAGGCTAAGCACTGCACTCAGGGTCAGCCACTTTGGACCCAGAGAAGAGCATGTCTGATGCATGCGGGTTGATGCCCCAGGTCCCGCCTCTGAGAAAAAGGTATCGGACGGGTCTGATGCTCTTTGGGTGGATGACACCTAAATGAACATCGGTACAAAGTCCCAATTTATTGCTAATATCAGAGATCAGACCTCTACTCTTGCCTGATGCGTCTAAAACAAAAAGAGGGAACTGTAGAGAGCTGTGGAATGCTATGCCTTAAAGATTGACTGGTCTCTGCCTTCCACCTTCCCGATGGTGAGTGCTCTCTGTCACGAACAATTCCACATTTGGCTAAGGCTGAGGATCTGGCTTGCTTCCATGTATGTGGACCTATCTGCATTGCCCATGTGGCACGCCTGGGTTGGCTACCCAGAGGCTATTTAAGCTGTAGGCTGGCTTTCCCCAGGGTCAGATGATTGTTCAAGGTCCCAGAATAAACTGCATTGAAAAAAAACACATTTCTTAAAGCTTGCAAGCTGAGAAGTCCAGGATGGAAGTGTCAGCTAGTTCAGTGTGGGGCGGGTTGACACTCTGCTAATATTAGCTGGCAATTGTTGCTGTATCTTGAAGAAGGGCAGAACAGCTCCCTTCAACTTCTCATAATAAATACATTTGCTGTCTGGGAGAGTGTCTGAGTAAGGTCTTTACTAAAATTATTGTAGTACGTATTCTGTGTGAATATGTGCATGTATGCATGTGTGTGCACACATGTATGACACCGATTTGGTTAAGTTTATTCTAAAAACTTAGGCATTTTTATTTTTCTTGCAAATTTACTTGCCTTAGTTTCTATTTCAAATAATACATTTATAGCCACATATCTTATGTTTAATGTTGTTTTGTATCCAGTCACTTTACTGAACTTTTATAGCAGTTCTAATTTTCTCAGGAAAACCTTACAGTTTTACACATGTTTTTCTGCAAAATAAAATAATTTTATGTCTTCTTGTTTTATTGAATGAGTGTTTCATTGCCTAGTTCCTATGGTGGACCTTCACAGAAGTGTAACAGACATTTTTGCCTTCCTCTTGATCACCACAGAGTATGATGCCTGCTTCCTGTGTTGATAAATTATCTTTATTACTTTACTTTCTGTGCATGTTTGTGAGGAGTTTTACCATGAAACAGTGTTAATTTTGTCAGTATTTTCTCTGTACTTATTAAGATGATAATTTGATTATTTGTTCTATCACTATAATGAGTTGTAATAATTTATTTACATATGTAAATTTACTTATGTACATATGTAGACACCTCTTTGCATCTCAGAAATGAATTTTTATTATCATGGGTTTTAATTCATTTAATGTATATTTGGATTGGATTTGTTAGAATTTTGTTGAAAATTTTTCATCTATATTCATTAGTAATATTGGGTTTTATTTGACTTTCTGTGTTTGTGTTTGACTTGTATAGCATGATAATCTGGTTTTACACAATTCTACTCAGAAGTGTTTGTTTGTTTTTTTCAAATTTAAAGGAGCTTGTAAAATACATTTGATATGAGTTTTATGTTTTCATTAATTTACTTATTCACTTTACCTCCCAATCATAGCTCCCTCTCGGCTACCCTCACAGTCCTACCCTCTCTCCCTTTTCCCCTATTTCCTACTCCTCAGAAAAGGGGACCCCCACCACCACCAACCCACCCTAGTACATCAACTCATTCTCTTCCATGTTGGCCTGGTAAGGCAGCCCTGCCAGGGGCATGCAGCAAACTTGTCAGAAATAGACCCTGCTTCCCTTATTAAGGAGTCCACATAAAGTCCAAGCTGCCAGTCAGGTACATATGTGTAGAGGGCCTAGGTCCAGTCCATGCATGGCCCTTGGTAGGTGCTTCAGTCTTCACAAGCTTGCCTGGGCCCAAGTTAGCTGGCCCTGTTGGTCTTCTTGTGGAACCCCTGTCCCCTCTGGGTACTTCTATCCTGCTCCCATCTCTTCCATGAGGGTCATTGAACTCCACCAAACATTTGGTGATGGATTTCAGTATCTGTTTTCATCCTTTGCTGTGTGGAGCTTCTGATATCAGTTTTAATATCAGCATCACCATGCAGCCTAACATGATTTTAAAACTCCTGATCATCCAGCATCTACCTCCAAGTGCCAGGATTATGCTTCTTTGAGCTTGCTCTGCAGCTACCTTGGGAAGTGTTTCCCTGTGCCAAGGGTTCCTTCTTGGCCATTGTTCCCTTCATTTTTTTTCACATAATGTTTAATTCTACTTTTTAGTAGAATTTTACATAGTAGCTTTTACATTTTTTTTCATGTGCAACATTCTTTTTTTTTTTTTTTAATTTTTTTATTTTATTTTTTTTTTATCAGTTACATTTTATTAACTCTGTATCCCAGCCGTGTCCCGATCCCTCATTCCCTCCCAGTCCCTCCCTCCCTCCCTCCCTCATCTCCACCGTGCCCCTTTCCAAGTCCACTGATGGGGGGGACCTCCTCCCCATTCATCTGATCCTGTTTTATCAGGTATCTTCAGGACTGGCTGCAAAGCCCTCCTCTGTGGCCTAACAGGACTGCTCCTCCCTTCGGGGGTGGGGAGACCAAAGAGCCAGTCATCGAGTTCCTGTTAGAAATAGTCCCTGTTCCCCTCACTTTGGGAAACCAATTGGTTACTGAGCTACCACAGGCTACATCTGAGTGGAGGTTCTAGGTTATGTCCATACATGGTCCTTGGTTGAATGTCAGTCTCAGAAAAGACCCTGTGCCCAGATATATTTGGTCCTTGTGGAGCTCCTATCCTTTCCCCATCAGACTAACTCCCCTTCTTTCTTATGATTCCCTGTACTCTGCCAAAGGTTTGGTCATGAGTCTTTGCTTTGAAAACACTGCTAGTTAGAGTCTTTCAGATGCGCTCAGTAGACTCCTGTCATACGTTCAATGCACATCCCATCTGTCTTTCTAAATGAGGATTGATCATCTTACCCCATGTCCGCTCAATTGATTATCTTTTTTAGGTGTATAGATTTCATTATGTTTATCATATCTTATAGGTCTATATAAGTGAGTATATCCCATGTTTGTCTTTCTCCTTCTGGGATATTTCACTCAGAATGATCTTTTCTAGATCCCACCATTTGCCTGCAAATTTCATGATTTCCTCCTTTTTGATTGCTGAGTAGTATTCCATTGTATAAAAATACCACAATTTCTGTACCCATTCCACCGTTGATGGACATCTGGGTTGTTTCCAGGTTCTGGCTATTACAAATAGAGCTGCTATAAACATGGTTGAGCAAGTGTCCTTTTTGTGTACTTGAACAAACTTTGGGTATATACCTAGCAGTGGTATAGCTGGGTCTGTAGGAAGCACTATTCCTATTTGTCTTAGAAAGCGCCAGATAGCTTTCCAGAGTGGTTGTACCAGTTTACATTCCCACCAGCAGTGGAGGAGGGTTCCCCTTTCTCCACAACCTCTCCAGCATGTGTTATCGCTTGAGTTTTTCATCTTGGCCATTCTGATGGGTGTAAGGTGATATCTCAGGGTCGTTTTGATTTGCATTTCCCTGATGGCTAATGAGGATGAGCATTTCTTTAAGTGTTTTTCTGCCATTCGATATTCCTCTGTCGAGAATTCTCTGTTTAGCTCTGTTCCCCATTTTTTAATTGGATTACTTGGTTTGCTGCTTTTCAGCTTCTTTAGTTCTTTGTATATACTGGATATTAGTCCTCTGTCAGATAAAGGGTTAGTGAAGATTCTTTCCCAATCTGTAGGCAGTCGTTTTGTTTTGATGACGGTATCCTTTGCTTTACAGAAACTTTTCAGTTTCATGAGGTCCCATTTATTGATTGTTGCTCTTAGAGCCTGTGCTGTTGGTGTTCTGTTCAGGAAGTTGTCTCCTGTGCCAATGAGTTCTAGGCTGTTCCCCACTTTCTCTTCTAACAGATTTAGAGTATCTGGTTTTATGTTGAGGTCCTTGATCCACTTTGATTTTAGTTTTGTGCAGGGTGATAAATATGGATCTATTTTCATTTTTCTGCATGTAGACATCCAGTTGGTCCAGCACCATTTGTTGAAGATGCTATCTTTTTTCCATTGAATGGAATTGGCTTCTTTGTCGAATATCGAGTATTCATAGGTGTGTGGATTTATTTCTGGGTCTTCTATGCGGTTCCATTGATCCTCCTTTCTGTTTCTATGCCAGTACCATGCAGTTTTTATTACTGTTGCCCTGTAGTACAGCTTGAGATCAGGAATGGAGATACCTCCAGATGATCTGTTGTTGTACAGGATCGTTTTGGAGATTCTGGGTTTTTTGTTTCTCCATATGAAGCTGAGAATCTTTTTTTCAAGGTCTGTAAAGAATTGAGATGGTATTTTGATGGGAATTGCATTGAATCTGTAGATTGCTTTTGGCAGTATGGCCATTTTCACAATGTTAATCCTACCAATCCATGAGCACGGGAGATCTTTCCATCTTCTGATATCTTCTTTGATTTCTTTCTTCAGAGACTTGAAGTTTTTCTCAAACAGGTCTTTCACTTGCTTGGTTAGGGTCACACCAAGGTACTTTATGTTATTAGTGGCTATTGTGAAGGGTGTTGTTTCCCTAATTTCTTTCTCAGCCTTTTTGTCTTTGGTATATAGGAGGGCTTCTGATTTTTTTGAGTTGATTTTGTATCCTGCCACTTTGCTGAAGGTGTTTATCAGCTGAAGGAGTTCTCTGGTTGAATTTTTGGGGTCGCTCATGTATACTATCATATCATCTGCAAATAGTGACACTTTGACCTCTTCCTTTCCGATTTGTATCCCCTTGATCTCCTTTAGTTGTCTTATTGCTCTGGCTAGGACTTCAAGTACTATGTTGAAGAGATATGGGGACAATGGACAGCCTTGTCTTGTCCCTGATTTCAGTGGGATTGATTTAAGTTTCTCTCCATTGAGTTTGATGTTAGCTATAGGCTTGCTATATATTGCCTTTACTATGTTTAGGTATGTGCCTTGTATCCCTGATCTCTCCAAGACTTTAAACATGAATGGGTGTTGGACTTTGTCAAATGCTTTTTCGGCGTCTAAGGAGATGATCATGTGTTTTTTCTCCTTCAGTTTGTTTATGTAGTGGATTACATTGATGGATTTCCGTATGTTGAACCACCCTTGTATGCCAGGGATGAAGCCTACTTGGTCATGGTGGATGATATCTTTGATGTGTTCTTGGATTCGGTTTGCAAGTATTTTATTGAGTATTTTTGCGTCAATGTTCATAAGAGAGATAGGCCTAAAGTTCTCTTTTTTTGTTGGGTCTTTGTGTGGTTTAGGTATTAAGGTGACTGTGGCTTCATAGAATGAGTTTGGTAGTGTTCCTTCTGTTTCTATTTTGTGGAATAGCTTGAGGAGAATTGGAGTTAGCACTTCTTTGAAGGTCTTGTAGAATTCTGCGCTGAAGCCATCTGGTCCAGGGCTTTTTTTGGAGGGGAGACTGTTAATGACTGCTTCGATTTCCTTGGGAGATATAGGGCTATTCAGTTTTTCTACCTGATCTTGACTTAGTTTTGGTAGATGGAATCTTTCAAGAAAATTATCCATTTCATTTAGATTCTCAAATTTTGTGGCATATAGGCTTTTGTAGTATGACCTAATAATTGTTCGGATTTCCTCAATGTCTGTGGTTATGTCCCCATTTTCATTTCTGATTTTGCTGATCTGGATAGTTTCTCTCTGCTTTTTAGTTAGTTTGGCTAAGGGTTTGTCTATCTTGTTGATTTTCTCAAAGAACCAGCTTTTTGTTTCATTGATTCTTTGGATAGTTTTATTTGTTTCTAGTTGATTGATTTCAGCCCTTAGTTTGATTATTTCCAGCCGTCTGCTCCTTTTGGGTGTATCTGCTTCTTTTTGTTCTAGGGTTTTCAGTTGGGCCATTAAGTTGTTTGTATGTGATGTTACGAATTTCTTCTTGCAGGCACTTAGTGCTATAAATTTTCCTCTGAGCACTGCTTTCAGTGTGTCCCATAAATTTGGGTATGTTGTGCCTTCCTTTTCATTGAATTCTAGGAAGTCTTTAATTTCTTTCTTTATTTCTTCCTTAACCCAGCTGTCATTGAGTAGTAAGTTGTTCAGTTTCCATGTGCGTGTCGGCTTTTTGTTGTTTCTGTTGCTGTTGAGGTCGAGCTTTAGTCCATGGTGGTCAGATAGTATACAAGGGATTATTTCTATCCTTTTGTATCTGTTGAGGCTTGCTTTGTGGCCCACTATATGGTCTATTTTGGAAAAGGTTCCATGCGGTGCTGAAAAGAAGGTGTACTCTTTTGAGTTTGGGTGAAATGATCTGTAGATGTCTATTAGGTCCATTTGATTTAGGGATTCTGTGAGTGCTTTTATTTCCCTATTTGGTGTCTGTCTAGTTGATCTGTCCCTTGGTGAGAGTGGAGTGTTGAAGTCTCCCACTATTAAGGTATTAGGATCAATGTATGTTTTAAGCTTTAATAATGTTTCATTTACGAATGTCGGTGCTCTTGTATTTGGGGCATAGATATTCAAGATTGTGATGTCCTCTTGGTGGATTTTTCCTTTGATGAGAATATAGTGGCCCTCCTTATCTTTTTTTATTAACTTGGGTTGAAAGTCTATTTTATTAGATATTAGGATGGCTACTCCAGCTTGTTTTCTGGAACCGTTTGCTTGAAAAACAGTTTTCCAGCCCTTTACTCTGAGGTAGTGTTTGTCTTTGTTGCATAGGTGTGTTTCTTGGATGCAACAGAATGTTGGATCCTGTTTCCTTAACCATTCTGTTAGCCTGTGTCTTTTTATTGGTGAGTTGAGTCCATTGATATTGATTGATAATAGTGACCAATGCATGTTAGTTCCTTTTGTAATGGAGTCGATGATCTAACCCTGATTCATTGCTTGTTTTCTTTTCATTTTTGTTGGGACATTATCTGTATGCCCTGTTTTCTTGGGTGAAGTTGTTTTCATTGGATTGGAGTTTTCCTTCTAGTATCTTCTGTAGGGATGGTTTGCTGTGTAGATATTGTATAAATTTAGTTTTGTCATGGAATATTTTGTTTTCTCCATCTATGTTGATTGAAAGCTTTGCAGGGTATAGTAGTCTGGGTTGACATTTGTGATCTCTTAGAGTCTCCATGATACTTGCCCAGGCCCTTCTGGCTTTCATAGTTTCTGATGAGAAGTCCGGTGTGATTCTGATAGGTCTACCTTCATATGTTACTTGGCCTTTTTCCCTTGCTGCTTTTAATATCTTTTCTTTGTTCTGTAGATTTAGTGTTTTGACTATGATGTGACGTGATGTGTTTCTTTTCTGGTCTAGTCTATTTGGAGTTCTGTAGGCCTCTTGTATATTTATGGACATCTCTTTCTTTAAGTTGGGAAAATTTTCTTCTATGATTTTCTTGAAAATATTTTCTGGACCTTGGAGTCTGGAGTCTTCTTTTTCGTGAATTCCTATTATTCTTAGATTTTGTCTTTTCATAGCATCCTTGATTTCTTGGATATTTTGTGATTGGAACTTTTCTGATTTTATTTTTTCTTTGAGAGAAGTATCCATTTCTGCAAGTGTGTCTTCAGCTCCAGAGATTCTCTCTTCCATCTCTTGTATTCTGTTGGTGATGCTTACTTTTGTGGTTCCTGATCTTTTCTCCAAGTTCTCCAGCTCAAGGGTTTTCTCATTTTGTGTTTTCTTTATTGATTCTAATTCTGTTTTCATGCCTTGCACCATTTCTTTCATGTGTTTGAATTTGGATTCCTGTCTCTCTACGATGGCCTCTATTTCTTTTTTCATTTCCTTCTTATATGCCACTAATTTTTCCTCTACTTGTGTATCTATTTGTTTGGCTATGTTTGCCTGTGTTTCTTTAAGGATATTGTCTATTTCTTCTTTCTTTGCCTCCAATTGACTGGCCATCTCTTTGAAAGACTTGTTCATTTCCTCCTTATGAGCCTCAAATAATTGGGCAAGCATGGCTTTAAAATCATTTTCCTGTGCTTCTGCTGAATTGGTGTATCCATCGATTTTGGGGTTTGCTGGTGAAGTCATGATGTCCTGATTTATGTTGGAAGTGTTCTTTCGCCTACCTCTGGCCATTGGCTTATCTGAAACCTTCCCTGTTTGTTTTTGGATTCTGCAGATCAGACTGGTGCTGTCTCTCTCTGGTGTCTGGAGAGTTCTTCAGGAAGCTGAGCACTCTCAGCGTGTGCTGAGGACTAGCTGTACCTGTGGGAGGAAAGTACGCAGGCGCAAACGGGGCAAATGCAAGCGTGTGTGTGTGCGCGCGCGCGTGTGTGTCTGTGTGTGTAAGTGTGCGTGGATGAGTTTCTCGAGGGACAGAGTGATGGCTAATGTTGAACCCTTGAGTGTGTGGGAGGGACTCTGTACTGTATATGTCGCAGGCGCTAATGATGATCGCAGCGCAATTTCTGGTATTAACTGTCTTAGCTCCTCAATCAGGCCCACAGGGCAGGAACTTCAATGTCCCTAGTGCCCCTCTGTTTCCCAAAGTGGGTATGTGGGTGGGAGGGGGGTTCGATGCCTGGCTTCTGATTTAGAAGGACCCAGGATCTGGGGAACTGCAGATTCTCAAGGGTGCACTCACTTACAGGCAGGTCTCTTGGCCGAGATCGTGGTATCCGGGGCTCTCTGCTCTCTGGTTTGGCCCTGCTTCTTTGATGTGTTCCACCAGTTCTGTGCTGCTGTCACTGCCAGGTTCTGAGGTCTTGCTGCAGCTGGAGATTTCAGGGTGGTCACTTCAGCAGGGATGGGGTAATCAGGCTCTCTGTTCTCTGGTTTGGCCCTGGTTAGTCTTAAACTGGAGGGCTGTGGTGCCCCGCCAGTTCAGTACTGCTCTGCTGCCACGTCCTGCTGTAACTGGAGACTGGCTTGCTAGTCCCAATGCTTTCTGGGGAGTCCTGGGATCTCTTCGTTGTGCTCTCCAAGCTTGGGAGGCCCAGTGCCTGGTGTGTCCAGGTTGTATGACGTTTCTGCCTGGTTTCGGTGAGTATATAGCGTATTCTCTGTCACTGTGGGATTGGGCGGGTCGTACCGTCAGTGATGGCGATCCTGCGGAGCTAGTATGGTGTCTAGCAGATTCGCGCCCTGGGAGGATGGTGCAGCCGCTGCGCGAATCTGGGACTCCGGGGTACGTACTGCTGGCTTTTGTCTGCCGCTAAAGTGGTTGGGGCTCCGTCTCAGCGGTTGTATACCCCAGGCAGTTAGGTCTGCGCTGAGAAAGATGAGTCTGCTGTGCCGCTGTGCCGAGGAGGAAGGAGGTCTGGGGGAAGGGAGTGCAGCAAGAACAAAGGATCTTTTCTCTCCCTCCCCAAGCAAGTCTCAGGGTGACCGGAGGCCAAAGTTTTCACCTCCTGCGATGTTCTCTGGTGTTCAGAAAGCCTCGCTGTGGTTTTCCTGGGTTGGGGGTCCTTCCATTCTCCAACTTAGAAGATCAGGTATCCCACTGCTCAGAAACTGTGTGTGCTAGTCGCCATCTTGGCTCCGCCCCCATCCCATGTGCAACATTCTTCACTCTAAAAAGAGTATAATTTGTTTATGGTCCTCAAATATTAACTCTTTTCAAGTGTTCTTGGATATTCATCTGATAGTACTTTAAAATGGCATCATGTGTAGGTACAGAACATTGCTGTGTGATGAGTGGGCTATAGCTCTCACAGAATTTAAGATGCTGTGTACCCACAAAACATAAAGGCTCTCCTAAGGAATCTTCTACCAGTCTGCAAAGAAAGTATATGCATTGTCTTGAAAATACTACAAGAGATAAAGTTAGAGCAGATAAAAAAAAAAGGAGATTAAAGGAATGCCCAACCAATGCCTGGCGCAACCGAAACTCACTGTATAGAAGAGTGCCAACTCCTGACAATAGGAAAGATAGTCTGCTAAGCTTGCAGACAGAAGCCTGCCAGAGTTGTCCTCTGAGACTCTACTCAGGGTAGCCTCAAAACAAATGCGGAGACTCACAGCCAAAAATGGGGAGAGGTATAGGGAAGTCTTGTGGAAAAGTGAGAAGAAAGAGAAAAGTACCTGGAGGTGACAGGCACTCCACAAGAATACCAACAGAGTCAACTAACCAGAGCCCAGAGATGCTTGTTGAGACTGAAGCATCAACCAGGGACCATGCATTAACCAGACCTAGGCTCTCTAAGAAGATTTAGCAGATGGGCAGCTTAGGCTTCATATGAGTTCTCTAGTACGGGAAGAGGGACCTGCACTGGACAGGTTCTCATTTGCCAACTTTTTGATCACTTCTTCCTGGCAAGACTGTCTTGCCAGACCACAGGGATCAAGGACATGCTCAGTCCTGGTGCAACTTAATGAGCTGGGTTGGATGGGAAAAGGAGCCCCCGTTTCTGAGGAAAAGGAGAGGCAGGACAGGAAGAGGAGATTGGGACTGAGAGGGGAAGAAAAATAGAGCTACACCCAGGATGTAAAGTGAATAAAAAAATGAACAAAATTTTAAAAATACTTTATCAAGAATTGTTAATTAAAAACAAACATTTTATGAAATATATGAAAAGCAATATAGTAATAAATAACATGATCTTGTCTCCCCTTCTACATAGATCCCTAAGCCTTGAGGGGAGAGGTGTGATAAAGACAGCCCATTTAGGACTGAGTGCTCAAAAGTTTGTCACTGTCTGCATATTGTTCTGCTATGAATGTTTTGTTAATTGCTATCTACTGAAATAAAGTTTTTCTGATAATGGTTGATTTATGTACTGATCTTTGATCATAAGGAGTAATCTTATTGTTATGCCATTTAGCCAAATAGTAGTATTAGGTTTCCTGTGGCGCCCATGACCTATGTGATAACAGATTTTTGACCCCACTAAAAGTATCATGTATTTGTTCCATCTCATGAAAGGAGCCTTAAATTAATAATTTATGCTACTGTTGTACCAGTGGGTATATCTTCCAGGCAGTTTGCAGTTTATTTAAAGTTTTATAAAAAAGATAAGTATCTACATATTTTCTGAAAGTGTTTTCCTTTTCTTCTTAGAGCATAATCGCTTAATTTCTGAATTATAAAATCTTCTTAAACTGTCAGCATCCCAACACTCTACATACTTCCATGATCAGATAGAATAGTTTCTTCAATTAAGAATATAAAATTATGTAAAATAATGAACTAAAATTTTAATTTAAGATTATCTTTTCTAATTCCTACCACTTGCCTGCAAATTTCATGATTTCCTTGTATTTAATAGCTGAGTAGTATTCTGTTGTATAAATGTACAACAATTTCTATATCCATTCCTCCACTGATGGACATTTATGACAGTATCCTTTGCTTTACAGAAACTTTTCAGTTTCATGAGGTCCCATTTTGGTGCTGGACCAACTGGATGTCTACATGCAGAAAAATGAAAATAGATCCATATTTCTCACCCTGCACAAAACTAAAGTCAAAGTGAATCAAGGACCTCAACATAAAACCAGATACCCTAAATCAATTGGAAAAAAAAAGTGGGGAACAGCCTAGAACTCATTGGCACAGGAGACAACTTCCTGAACAGAACACCAACAGCACAGGCTTTAAGAGCAACAATCAATAAATGGGACCTCATGAAACTGAAAAGTTTCTGCAAAGCAAAGGATACCGTCATCAAAACAAAACAACTGCCTACAGATTGGGAAAGAATCTTCACTAACCCTTTATCTGACAGAGGGCTGATATCCAGTATATACAAAGAATTAAAGGAGCTGAAAAGCAGCAAACCAAATAATCCAATTAAAAAATGGAGAATTCTCGACAGAGGAATATCGAATGGCAGAAAAACACTTAAAGAAATGCTCATTCTCATTAGCCATCAGGGAAATGCAAATCAAAACGACCCTGAGATATCACCTTACACCCATCAGAATGGCCAAGATGAAAAACTCAAGCGATGCTGGAGAGGTTGTGGAGAAAGGGGAACCCTCCTCCACTGCTGGTGGGAATGTAAACTGGTACAACCACTCTGGAAAGCTATCTGGCGCTTTCTAAGACAAATAGGAATAGTGCTTCCTCAAGACCCAGCTATACCACTGCTAGGTATATACCCAAAGTTTGTTCAAGTACACAAAAGGGATACTTGCTCAACCATGTTTATAGCAGCTCTATTTGTAATAGCCACAACCTGAAAACAACCCAGATGTCCATCAACGGAGGAATGGGTACAGAAATTGTGGTATTTTTATACAATGGAATACTACTCAGCAATCAAAAAGGAGGAAATCATGAAATTTGCAGGCAAATGGTGGGATCTAGAAAAGATCATTCTGAGTGAAATATCCCAGAAGGAGAAAGACAAACATGGGATATACTCACTTATATAGACCTATAAGATATGATAAACATAATGAAATCTATACACCTAAAAAAGATAATCAATAGAGCGGACATGGGGTAAGATGATCAATCCTCGTTTAGAAAGACAGATGGGATGTGCATTGAACGTATGACAGGAGTCTACTGAGAGCATCTGAAAGACTCTAACTAGCAGTGTTTTCAAAGCAAAGACTCATGACCAAACCTTTGGCAGAGTACAGGGAATCATAAGAAAGAAGGGGAGTTAGTCTGATGGGGAAAGGATAGGAGCTCCACAAGGACCAAATATATCTGGGCACAGGGTCTTTTCTGAGACTGACATTCAACCAAGGACCATGTATGGATATAACCTAGAACCTCCGCTCAGATGTAGCCTGTGGTAGCTCGGTAACCAATTGGTTTCCCAAAGTGAGGGGAACAAGGACTATTTCTAACAGGAACTCAATGACTGGCTCTTTGGTCTCCCCACCCCCGAAGGGAGGAGCAGTCCTGTTAGGCCACAAAGGAGGGCTTTGCAGCCAGTCCTGAAGATACCTGATAAAACAGGATCAGATGAATGGGGAGGAGGTCCCCCCTATCAGTGGACTTGGAAAGGGGCACGGTGGAGATGAGGGAGGGAGGGAGGGACTGGGAGGGAATGAGGGATCGGGACACGGCTAGGATACAGAGTTAATAAAATGTAACTGATAAAAAAATAATAATAAAATAAAAAAACGACTTTTACGTAATTTTTAAAATTCTCCCTATCCAGTAAAACCTTAGTTTACACAAAGATCTGTGTTTCTATTCTAGGAATTTCATGGCTGAAAGCAGTTACCCCTTTTTCTGTTTTTGTTTAACAGTTGCCCCTTTTTCTGTTTTCTGAATAACACTTCCTTTCTTTGCAGCCCCAAACTTATTTCTGACAGTGGGAAGACTTATTTATTGCTGGTGAGAATGTGTTCAGCTATATTGAAAATCAGTAGAAAAGTTTTTCAAAATTTTTTTTTCAATGCAGTTTATTCAGGAACCTTGAACAATCCTCGGACCCTGGAGAAAGCCAGCCCACAGCTTAAATAGCCTCTGGGTAGCCAACCCAGGCATGCCACGTGGGCAATGCAGATAGGTCCACATACATGGAAGCAAGCCAGATCCTCAGCCTTAGCCAAATGTGGAATTGTTCATGACAGAGAGCACTCACCATCGGGAAGGTGGAAGGCAGAAACCAGCTCCATCTTTAAGGCATAGCATTCCGCAGCTCTCTACAGTTCCCCCTTTTTGTTTTAGACGCATCAGGCAAGAGTAGAGGTCTGATCTCTGATAATAGAAATAAATTGGGACTTTGTACCGATGTTCATTTAGGTGTCATCCACCCAAAGAGCATCAGACCCGTCCGATACCTTTATCTCAGAGGCGGGACCTGGGGCATCAACCTGCATGCAATCAGACATGCTCTTCTCTGGGTCCAAAGCAGCTGACCCTGAGTGCAGTGCTTAGCCTCACATCCTGAGCGTAACATTTTAGCTTTTTATGGTATCCAACCATGCTTGGGGAGAATGTCCTGCTTCAATGGCTGTAAAGGCCTGAATGATCATGGCTGCATCACACTGTTGTGAGACTCTAATCTTGCATATATACCACAGTCATACTGGGCAGACTGCTCAGACCCTGAATAATCATTTAGCCAATGTAGCTCATGCCTTAGTTGTACATAAAGGAATTAATGCTCAACTAAAAGGAAGCTTGATGGTGTTCAATCAGAGGATTGACCTCGTGCAGGAGCAAATTGATACCCTATGGCAAATCGCTCACCTTGGCTGTCAATGAAAATATGCTGGACTTTGAGTCACTAGCATATAACATGAGAATTTTTCCTGTGCTCAAATCTGTCTAAACAATTGTTGAGCTATATTTTAGGTAATTGGACTGGAGAATTCGATACTACGATGGAGCAGCTGAGAGTGGCCATTGTCACAGTAAATTCTACCAGAGTGGATGCAGGACTAGCCACAGGATTATCATCATGGATTGCTGCAGCCATGAATCATCTGAAGGAATGGGCGGGCATGGGAGTGTTAGCAAGCCTTCTGGTGTTGGTCTCCTTAGTTTTTCAAAATTTTAAGAATAGAACATATAACATATAAGCACACCAGTAATGAATATCTATCTAGCAACTTACAGTGGAGTTGCCTTTGTATCTATGTTTATCACTTATCCATTAAAGGTGGAGTATACAATCATCCTGATCAACTGATCAACTACTAAGGAAAATGTGGTATATACAGAAAAAAAAACTGTGTTTTATGTAGTCATAAAGAAGAATAAATCTGTTATTAGTAAGAAAATGAATGGAACAAGAGGAAAATACATTAAGTAAAATAAGCCACTTCATAATTCAAAAACCTGTTGTATGTTTTATCTGATATGTGAGAGGTAAGGGAAAAAAGAAGGAAAAGCGTGAAAAAGGGAAACCACTAGGATTGAAGAAGAAAAATGAGGGGGAACCAGTATAATTGGAGAGATGAACATGAGCAAACACGTTACATGTTGTGCATAGAATTATAGTATGACCACTTAGATTGTACAGGTAATAAATCCTTAAAAAGTGAAGAAAAATGCACCAGGATGTCATGGTTTGTTACACACTTCTGAGTCTGTTGAAATGAATATGCTTTTACATTTATATACATTTTAAATGTATATACATTTTAAATGTATATAAATGTATATACATTTAAAAATGTATAATTTTTTAAATTATATGTATATATAATTTAAGTTTAATCATTCACTAACTGTCATGAAACAACTATGAATAAAATAATTTCTGTTCTTT
This sequence comes from Meriones unguiculatus, assembly GCF_030254825.1. Classification (NCBI taxonomy): domain Eukaryota; kingdom Metazoa; phylum Chordata; class Mammalia; order Rodentia; family Muridae; genus Meriones; species Meriones unguiculatus. The sequence goes on from NC_083350.1 coordinate 90,682,665, forward strand.
AGTGGACCTACTCTTAGAAAATTTGCGCAATAGTGGGTATAAATCACATCAAATATGATAACATTGCATCTATAGAAGAGCAGCTACAATTGATTAAAATGTGAATGATGGAAAGCAAAAAGCCCCCAGGTCTGGGAATCCCTAGCAGAGTCCCCAGTTCATGATGGAAGCATAAGAGAAAGTCTTGAAAATAATGACATTCTGGTCATAAACTATGGCTGTGAAAACATTAATTTTAAGAAAAGAACAAAATGATGTAGTAATTTTTTCAGAATACTCAACCAATATATGTTTTAGTAATATTGGTATGCTAGAGGAATTTGAAATATAACCACAATGCAACCTGAGATAAATTTATTTAGGGAATTACAGACAAATTTTATCTTTTATTTTTCCTATTTTTTGAGGCAGGTTGTTCTTGTTTCAGAGACTGGATTAATAATTTTTATGTATACCATGTTGGTCTCAAACTCAGGGGACCCTTTGTCTCTACCTCTGTAATATTGGTATTACAACTATATCCCCCTACAATAAGAAGATATTTCTAATTTTGAATGGTTTCATCACTGATGACTTCAAATAAAACTTTTTTAGAGACAGCATTTTCTGTGTAGCCTTGGCAGTTTTGGACTCACTCTGTAGACCAGGCTGGCTTCAAACTCACAGCAATCAGCCTGCCTCTGCCTCCCTGAGTGCTGAGATTAAAGGCATGAGCCACTGTGTCTGCCTAAAATTGTTTTTATTTTGGTTACAAAAGTCAAAAAGATTAAAGCCAATCCCAGGTCCAAGATGGCAGAGCCCAGCAGAGTCTGAGTGTCAGGAACCCAGTGCCTGCTTTACCAGTAAGTCACAGTTGCCTTCTGAAACACCCACACATGTGCACCTGTCTCTGAAATACTAGCACTCATTGGTGTTCCTCCAGACCTCTTCCATCATCCGGAAGACTACTCCAGAATCCTGAGACATGCAGATCCAACATTTGGTGCAACTCTACTAGAGGTCTTGAGGAGACCAGAAGGACTTCACTGAATCACAAAGGTCCCAGAAACCAAGCAGTTTCCTAGAACAAACAGCCAAGTTTACAGAGTCAGATGGCTAAACACCAGTGTAAGAACATGATCAACAAAAATCAGGACATCATGGCTCCAACAGAAACCCCCAAAACACTGGATATTCTAATGTAGCTGAAAACACAGGAAAATTACCTTAAATCTATGCTTATGCAGTTATTAGAAGTATTTAAAGAGGAAATTTGCACACCATAACACCACCAGCGCTTGTGATAACTTCAGCACCATACTCTCTAGCATCCTCTCCCTCAACACAACCTCCATGCACACGCAGGCATACACACTTCCCCATATCTGAACTTCTGCACCCATGGACTTCCCTTCCACAGGTACAGCTGAAGCACCAACTCTAACACTGAAACCACTGGACCTCTCTCATCTCCCTCAAGAATTCTCCAGACACCAGAGAAAGATGGTACCAATCTGAATTGCAGAATCCAAGAACAAACAGTGAAGGTTGCATATAAAGAAATGGCCAGAGGTCAACAAAAGCACACATCCAACAAAAATCAGGGAATCATGGCCTCACTAGCAATCCACAAAAACAGTGGTTACTCTAATTCATCAGAAACACAGGAAAATGACCTTCAAAGATATGCTGATCCAGTTATTAAAGTCTCATAAAGAGGAAACAAAAAATCTCTCAGAGAAATAGCCAGGCAAATAGAGGGACAAGTAGAGGCAAAATTAGTGGCATATAGAGAAGAAACAACAACAACAAAAAAAAATAGAGGCCATCATAAAGAGGCAGGAGAACACATTAAAACAGATGAAGGAAATGGTGCAAGGCATGAAAACAGAATTAGAATCAATAAAGAAAACACAAACTGAGAAAACCCTGAAATTGGAGAATTTAGAGAAAATATCAGGAACCACAAAAGTAAGCATCACCAACAGAATACAAGAGATGGAAGAGAGAACCTCCGGTGCTGAAGATATGCTTGCAGAAATTTATACTTCTCTCAAAGCAAAAGTAAAATCAGAAAAGTCTCAACACAAAATATCCAAGCAATCAAAAATACCATGAAAAGGTGAAATCTAAAAATAAGAGGAATTGATGGAAAAGAAGACTCCAGTCTCCAAGGTCCAGAAAATATCTTCAAGAAAATCATAGAAGAAAATTTCCCCAACTTAAAGAAAAAGATGTCCATAAACATACAAGAGGCCTGCAGAACACAAAGCAGAGTAGACCAAAAAAGAAAATGCTCACGTCACATCATTGTCAAAACATTAAATACACAGAACAAAGAAAAGATTAAAAGCAGCAAGGGGAAAAGGCCAAGTAACATATAAAGGTAGACCTTTCTAAATCACAGCATACTTCTCATCAGAAACTGTGAAAGCCAGAAGGGCCTGTGCAGGTGTCATGCTGACTATAAGGAACCACAGATGCCATCCAAGAATACTATACTCAGCAAAGCTATCAATCAAAATAGATGGAGAAAACAAAATATTCCATGATAAAACTAAATTTACAGTTTGTACATAGCAAACCAGCCATAGAGAAGATACTAGAAGGAAAACTGTAATCCAATGACAACTATACCCAAGAAAATATAGGATACAGATAATGTCCCTACAGAAATTAAAGGAAAACAAATAATGAATCACAATAAGACCACCAACTCCACAATAGAGGAACTAACATTCATTGGTCACTATTATCTATCAACACCAATTGACTCAACTCTCCAATAAAAAGACACAGACTAACAGAATGGGTATGAAAACAGGATTCAACATTCTGCTGCATCAAAAAGACACACCTCTGCAACAAAGATAAAGAATACCTCAGAGTGAGGGGCTGGAAAACTTTTTTTTCAAGCAAATGGACCCAGAAAACATGATAAGGTAGCTATCATGCTATCCAATAAAATAGACTTTCAAACAAAACTAATGAAAAAAGATGAGGAGGGATGCTACAGTCCCATCGAAGGAAAATTCCACCAAGAGGACATCACAATTCTGAACATCTATGACCCAAATACAAGAGTGCCTACATTCATAAATGAAAGATTATTAAAGCTTAAATCACACATCCCAATGCCTTAATAGTAGGAGACTTCAACACCCCATTCTCAACAAGGGACAGATCATCTAGACAGAAGCTAAATAGGGAAATAAAGGCACTTACAGAGGCCCTAATACAAATGGACCTAATAGATGTCTACAGAACTTTTCACCCAAATTCAAAAGAGTATGCCTTCTTTTCAACACCTCATGGAACCTTCTCCAAAATAGACCATATATTTGGTCAAAAAGCAAATCTCAACAGATACAAGAAGATTGAAATAATCCCCTGTATTTTATCTGACCACCATGGACTAAAGCTGAACCTCAACAACAGAAATAGAAATAGAAATAAGATAAAGCCTCCAGACACATGAAAACTGAAAAACTTGCTATTCAATGACAGCTGGGTTAAGGAAGAAATAAAGAAATTAAAAACTTCCTAGAATTCAATGAAAATGAAGATACAACATACCCAAATTTATGGGACACATTGAAAGCAGTGCTCAGAAGAAAATTCATAGCACTAAGTGCCTTCAAGAAGAAATTTGTAACATCTCATACAAACAAATTAATGGACCAACTGAAAGCCCTAGGGGGAAAAAAAAAGAAGCAGATACACACAAGAGGAGCAGACGGCTCGAAATAAACAAACTCAGGGCTGAAATCAATCAATTAGAAACAAATAAAACTATTCAAAGAATCTGAAACCAAGAGCTCGTTCTTTGAGAAAATCAAGAAGACAGACAAACCTTAGCCAAACTAACTAAAAGGCAAAGAGACACCATCCAAATCAGCAAAATCAGAAAGGAAAAGGGGAACATAACTACAGACACTGAGGAAATCCAAAAAATCATCAGGTCATAGTATAAAAGCCTATATGCCACAAAATTTGAAAATTTAAAAGAAATGGACAATTTTCTAGATAGATTCCATCTATCAAAATTAAGTCAAGCTCAGGTAGAAAGATTGAATATACCTATATCCCCCAAGGAAAAAGAAGCAGTCATCAACAGTCTCCCTTCCAGAAAATGCCCTGGGCCAGATGTATTCAGTGCAGAATTCTACCGGACCTTCAAAGAAGTGGTAATTCCAATTCTCTTCAAGCTATTGCACAAAACAGAAAGAGAAGGAACATTACCAAACTCATTCTATGAAGCTACAGTCTCCTTGATATGTAAACCACAAAACAACTGAACAAAAAAAAGAGAACTTCAGACCTATCTCTGTAATGAACATTGATGCAAAAATACTCAATAAATTACTTGCAAATGAAAGCCAAGAACACATAAAAGATATCATCACAATGACCAAATAGGCTTCATCCCAGGCATGCAAGGGTGGTTTAATATATGGAAATCCATCAATGTATCCACCTTATAAACAAACTGCAGGATTAAAAACCACATGATCATCTCCTTCAGTGCTGAAAAAGCATTTGAGAAAATCCAACATTCATTCATGTTTAAAGCCTTGGAGATATCAGGGATACAAGGTACATACCTGAAGATATTAAAGGCAATATACAGCAAGCCTATAGCCAGCATCAAACTCAATGGAGAGAAACTTAAATCAATCCTACTGAAATCAGGGACAAGGCAAGGCTGCCCACTCTCTCCATATCTATTCAAGATAGTACAGGAAGTCCTAGATAGAGTGATAAGACAAATAAAGGAGATGAAGGGAAAGGAGATCAATCTGAAAGGAAGAGGTCAAAGTTTCACTGTGCCCAAATGATATGATAGTATATATGAGTGACCCCAAAAATTCAACCAGAGAACTCCTTCAGTTGATAAACACCTTCAGCAAAGTGTCTGGATACAAATTAACTCAAAAAAATCAGAAGCCCTCCTGTATACCCAAGAAAAAAGGACTGAGAAAGAAATTAGGGAAACAACACCCTTCACAATAGCCACCAATAATATAAAGTACCTTGGGGTGACTTTAACCAAGCAGATGAAAGACCTGTTTGAAAAAAAAAAAAAAAAAAAAAAACAACAACTTCAAGTCTCTGAAGAAAGAAATGGTCATCCTACCAAAAGCAATCTACATGTTCAGTGCAATTCCCATCAAAATACCAATACAATTCTTTACAGATCTTGAAAGAAAATTTCTCAACTTCATATGGAGAAACAAAACTCCAGAATTTCCAAAATGATTTTGTCCAACAACAGATCATCTGAACATATCTCCATCTCTGATCTCAAGCTGTACTACAGAGCAATAGTAATAACAACTGCACGGTATTGGCATAAAAGCAGAAGAGTAGATCAATGGAACCAAATAGAAGACCCAGAAATGAACTCAAACTCTTATGAATACTAGATTTTCAATAAAGAACACAAAATCATTCAATGGAAAAAGACAGCATCTTCAAGAAATGGTGCTGCTCCAACTGGATGTCTACATGCAGAAAAATTAAAATAGATCCTTATTTATCACCCTGCACAAAACTAAAGTCCAAGTGTATCAAAGACCTCAACATAAAACCAGATACACTAAATTGGTTAGAAGAAAAAGTGGGGGAGACCTTGAAATTCATTGGCACAGGAGACAACTTCCTGAACAGAACACCAATAGCACAAGCTCTGAGACCAACAATTGATAAATGGGACCTCATGAAACTAAAAATCTTCTGTAAAGCAAAAGACATTGTCATCAGAACAAAACGACAGGCTGGGAAAGGATCTTTACCAACCCTATACGTGACAGAGGGTTGATATCCAGAATATATAAAGAAACTAAAGAAATTAAAAAGCAATAAATCAAGCAATCCAGTTAAAGAATGGAGTAAGGAGCTAAACAGAGAATTCTCTGTAAAGGAATAGAATGGCAGAGAAACACCTATAGACATGCTCAACGTCCTTAGCCATCAGAGAGATGCAAATCAAAACAACGCTGAGATTTCACCTTACAACCATTGGAATGAAAAAGGTTAAAAACTTAAGTGAAAACACATGCTGGAGAGGTTGTGAAGACCTGGGAACCCTCCACAATTGCTGGTGAGCATGTAAACTTATACAACCCTTTTTGAAATCAATCTGACTGGCAATTTCTCAGACAATTAGGAATAGTGCTCCCTCAAGATCCAGCTATACCACTCCTAGGCACATATCCAAAAGAAGCTCAAGTACACAACAAAGAAATTTGCTCAACCATGTTGTAGCAGCTTTATTTGTAATAGCGAGAACCTGGAAACAACCCATATGTCCATCAATGGAGGAATGGAGACAGAAATTGTGGTACTTTTACACAATGGAATACTACTCAGCAGTTAAAAACAAGGAAATCATGAAATTTGCAGGCAAATGGTGGGATCTAGAAAAGATCACCCTGAGTGAGGTATCCCAGGAGCAGAAAGGCACACATGATATATACTCACTTATGCAGTCCTATAAGATAGGATAAATATACTAAAATATGTGCCCCTAAAGAAGATAAACAAGAAAGTGGACCCTGGGTAAGATAATCAATCCTCACTTAGAAAAACAAATGGGATGGACATGGGAAGTAGAAGAAAACAAGTAACAGAATAGAAGCCTACCATAGAGGGCCTCTGAAATACTCTACCTAGCAGTGTATAAAAACAGATGCTGAGACTCATAACCAAACCTTCAGCAGAGTGCATGGAATCATATGATAAAAGGGGAAGTTAATATGACTGGGAGAGGACAGGAACACCACAAGAACCAAATATATCAGAGCACAGGGGTCCTCTATGAGACTGTTTCTCCAACCAAGGACCATGTATGGATATAACCTAGAACCCCTGCTCAGATATAGCCCATGGTAGCTCAGTATCCAAGTGGGTACCCTGGTAAGAGGAACAGGAACTATTTTTGACACGAACTCAATGACTGGCTCCTTTACCTGTCCCCTCACCCCCAAGGGAGAAACAGCTTTGCTTGGCCACAGAGGAGAGCATTGCAGCCTGTCCTGAAGATACCTGATAAGCTAGGGTCAGATGGAAGGGGAGGAGGACCTCCCCTAGCAGTGGACTTGGAAAGGGGCAGGGAGGAGATGAGGAGGGAGGGTGGAATTGGGAGGGAATAAGGGAGTGGGATACAGCTGGGATACAGAGTTAATAAAATGTAACTAATAATAAAAAATAAAATTTAATTAAAAAAATAGTGAGAGACTTCCCCTACTCAGATGTAGTTCATTGCAGCTCAGTATCCAAGTGGGTACCCTAGTAAGGGGAACAGGAACTGTCTCTAAAATGAACTCAGTAACAGGCTTTTTGACACCCCCCCCAAGAGGAGAGCAGCCTGGCTGGGCCACAGAGGAGGACAATGCAAGCCAGTCCTGATAAGCTAGGGTCTCATGGAAGGGAGGAAGACATCCCTTATGAGTGGACATGGAGAGGGGTGTGAGAGGAGATAAATAAGGGAGGGTGAGATTGGGAGGGAATGACGGAGGGGCTATAGTTGGGATACAAAGTGAATAAACTGTAATTAATATAATAATTAATAAAAATAAAGAATAAAGCTTCTATAAACACAAAAATAATAGTGGGAGACTTCAACACCCACTCTAACCAATAGACGCAGATCATTAAGACTGAAACTAAATACAGAAATGATGAAACTAACCTAGGTCACAAATCAAAGGCACTCATAAATGTCTACAGAACTTTTCACCTAATCACAAAAGAAAATACTTTCTTCTCAGAACTAGGAACCTTCTCCAAAACTGATTATTTAGTCGGTCATAACGCAAACCTCAACCATACAAGAAAATTGAATTAACCCATTGTTCTTTATCAGATAACGAAGGAATAAAGCTAGACCTCAACTAAAGAAAAATAAAACAAAACTTGTACACTCATGGAAACTGAACAACTTCCTGCTCACTGACCACTGGGTCAGTAAAGAAATAAACATATATAAATAATTTTTTTCATAGAATTCAAAGAAAATGAAGGTACAACTTACCCAGACTTATGGGACAGCATGAAAGCAGTGTTAAGAGAAAGGTTCATTGCATTAAGTGCCTTCATAAAATCATTAAAGAGATCCCCCACTAGTGATTTAACAGCTCACCTGAAAGCTTTATAAAAAAGATAGAAACACACTCAAGAGTAGTACATGGCAGCAAATAATCAAACCTAGGTGAAATCAATAAATTAGAAACAAAGACAACAATACAAAGAATCAATGAAGCCAAGAGTTGGTTCTTTGAGGAAATCAACAAGATAGACAAACCCCTAGCCAAGCTAAATAAAAGAGAGAAGCAGTACCCAAATTAACAAAATCAGAAATAAAAAGTGGGACATAACAACAGACACTGAGAAATTAAAAAGAATCTTTACTTTTAACTTCAAAAGCCTATGTTCCACAAAATTGGAAAACTAAAGAAAATGTACAATTTTCTTGAAAGATTTCACATACCAAAGTTAAATAAAGATAAGATAAACAGTTTAAACAGTCCTATGACCCCTAAGGAAATAGAAGCAGTCATCAAAAGTCTCCCAACTCCCCCCCCCAAAAAAAAGGTCCAGGACCAAATGATTTTAGCTCAGAATTCAACCAGACATTCAAAGAACTAACACCAACATTCCTCCAACTATCCTACAGAATAGAAAAAGAAGGAATGCTACCAAACTCATTCTGTGAAGCCACAGTCACCCTGATACCTAAACCAAAGACTCAACAAAGAAATAAAATTTCATACCAATCTCCCTTATGAACACTGATGCAAGAATGCTCAATAAGATACACGTAAACAGAATCTAAAAACACATCAAATACATCATCCACCTGATCCAGTAGGCTTCATCCCAGGGATGCAAGGATGGTTGAACATACATAAATTCATCAAAAAAATTTACATGATCATCTCATTAGATGCAGAAAAAGCCTTTGACAAAATTCAATACCTGTCGATGATGAGTCTTGGAGAGATCAGGAATACAAGGCTCATACCAAAACATAATAAAGGCTATATACAGCAAGCCAATAGCCAACCTCAAACTAAAAGGGAAGAAACTTTAAGCAATCCTAAAATCAGGGACAAGACAAGGTTGCCCACTCCCTCGAAATTTTTAATATAGTACTAGAAGTTCAATAAGGGAACTAAAAGAGATCAATGGGATAGTAATAGCAAAGGAAGAAGTTAAAATACTGCTATTTGCAAATGATATGATAGTATACATAAGTGATCCCAAAAATTCCACCAGAGCTTACCTACAGCTGCTAAACACCTTCAGCAAAGTGGTTGCATACAAAGTTAATTTAAGGGAGTCCTAGATTCGCGTGGTGGCTGCACCATCCTTCCAGAGCCCAAGTCTGCTAGACGCCATACTAGCTCTGCAGGATCGCGATCACTGACGGTACAGCCCGCCCAATCCCACAGTGACAGAGAATATGCTATATACTCACCAAATCCAGGCAGAAATGCCATACAAGCTAGGCACACCAGGCACTGGGCTTCCCAAGCTTGGAGAGCACAGTGAAGAGACCCCAGGATTTCCCAAAAGCATCTGGACTAGCCACCCAGTATCCAGTTACAGCAGGACTTTCTAACCTGGCGGCAGAGCAGCACTGAGCTGGCAGGGCACATCAGCCCTCCAGTTTAAGACTAACCAGGGCCAAACCAGAGAACAGAGAGCCTGGTTACCTGATTCCTACTGACATGACCACCTCGAAATGCCAGCTGCAGCAGGACCTCCTAACCTGGCAGTGACAACAGCACGAAGCTGGCAGAGCACATCAAAGAAGCAGGGCCAAACCAGAGAGCAGAGAGCCAGGATACCCGGATCTCTGCCAAGTGACCTGCCTGAACAAGGACCTCTCTCAGCTTCCTGAAGAACTCTCCAGACGCCAGAGAGAGACAGCACCAGAGATGTCCATAAATATACAAGAGGCCTACAGAACACCAAATAGACTAGACCAGAAAAGAAACACATCACGTCACATCATAGTCAAAACACTAAATCTACAGAACAAAGAAAAGATATTAACAGCAGCTAGGGAAAAAGGCCAAGTAACATATGAAGGTAGACCCATCAGAATCACACCGGACTTCTCATCAGAAACTATGAAAGCTAGAAGGGCCTGGGCAAGTATCAAGGAGATCTAAGAGATCACAAATGTCAACCCAGACTACTATACCCGGCAAAGCTTTCAATCAACATAAATGGAGAAAACAAAATATTCCATGACAAAACTAAATTTACACAATATCTACACAGCAAACGAACCCTACAGAAGATACTAGAAGGAAAACTCCAATCCAACGAAAACAACTTCACCCAAGAAAACAGGGCATACAGATAATGTCCCAACAAAAATGAAAAGAAAACAAGCAATGAAACAGGGTTAGATCACCGAATCCATTACAAAACGAACTAACATGCATTGGTCACTATTATCCATCAATATCAATGGACTCAACTCACCAATAAAAAGACACAGGCTAACAGAATGGTTGTGGGAACAGGATCCAACATTCTGTTGCATCCAAGAAACACACCTGTGCAGCAGAAGATAAACACTACCTCAGAGTAAAGGGCTGGAAAAAATGTTTTTCAAGCAAATGGTCCCAGAAAACAAGCTGGAGTAGCCATCCTAATATCTAATAAAATAGATTTTCATCCAAAGTTAATAAAAAAAGATAAGGAGGGCCACTATATTCTCATCAAAGGAAAAATCCAACAAGAGGACATCACAATCTTGAATATCTATGCCCCCAATACAGGGGCACCTACATTTGTAAAGGAAACATTATTAAAGCTTAAATCATACATTGATCCTGATACCTTAATAGTGGGAGACTTCAACACCCCACTCTCACCAAGGGACAGATCAACCAGACAGACACCAAATAAGGAAATAAAAGCACTCACAGAATTCCTAAGTCAAATGGAACTAATAGATGACTACAGATCTTTTCACCCAAACTCAAAAGAGTACACCTTCTTTTCAGCACCACATGGAAACTTCTCCAAAATAGAGCATAAAGTGGGTCACAAAGCAAGCCTCAACAGACACAAAAGGATTGAAATAATCCCTTGTATACTATCCGACCACCATGGGTTAAAGCTGGACATCAACAACAACAGAAACAACAAAAAGCCGACACGCACATGGAAACTGAACAACTTACTACTCAATGACAGCTGGGTTAAGGAAGAAATAAAGAAAGAAATTAAAGACTTCCTAGAATTTAATGAAAATGAAGGCACAACATACCAAAATTTATGGGACATATTGAAAGCAGTGCTCAGAGGAACATTTATAGCACTAAGTGCCTGCAAGAAGAAATCCATAACATCACATACAAACAACTTAATGGCCCAACTGAAAACCCTAGAAAAAAAAGAAGCAAATACACCCAAGAGGAGCAGAAGGCTGGAAATAATCAAACTCAGGGCTGAAATCAATCACTTAGAAACAAATAAAAATATTCAAAGAATCAATGAAACAAAAAGCTGGTTCTTTGAGAGAATCAACAAGATAGACAAACCCTTAGCCAAACTAACTAAAAAGCAGAGAGAAACTATCCAAATCAGCAAAATCAGAAATGAGAATGGGAACATAACTACAGACACTGAGGAAATCAAAACAATTATTAGGTCATACTACAAAAGCCTATATGCCACAAAATTTGAAAATCTAAATGAAATGGATAATTTTCTTGACAGATTCCATCTACCAAGGAAATTGAAGCAGTCATTAACAGTCTCCCCTCCAAAAAAAGCCCTGGGCCAGATGGCTTCAGCGCAGAATTCTACAAGACCTTCAAAGAAGTGCTAACACCAATTCTCCTCAAACTATTCCACAAAATAGAAACAGAAGGAAACTACCAAACTCATTCTATGAAGCCACATTCATCTTGATACCTAAACCACACAAAGATCCAACAAAAAAGAGAACTTCAGACCTATCTCTCTTATGAACATTGATGCAAAAATACTCAATAAAATACTTGCAAAGCGAATCCAAGAACACATCAAAGATATCATCCACCATGACCAAGTAGGCTTCATCCCAGGCATGCAAAGGTAGTTCAACATAAGGAAATCCATCAATGTAATCCACCACATAAACAAATTGAAGAAAAAAACACACATGATCATCTCCTTAGATGCTGAAAAGGCATTTGACAAAGTCCAACACCCATTCATGTTTAAAGTCTTGGAGAGATCAGGGATACAAGGCACATACCTGAAGATATTAAAGGCAATATTCAGCAAGCCTATAGCCAACATCAAAGTCAATGGAGAGAAACTTAACTCAATCCCACTGAAATCACGGACAAGACAAGGCTGCCCACTCTCTCCATATCTCTTCAACATAGTACTTGAAGTCCTAGCCAGAGCAATAAGACAACTAAAGGAGATCAAGAGGATAGAAATACGAAAGGAAGAGGTCAAAGTGTCACTATTCGCAGATGATATGATAGTATACATGAGTGACCCCAAAAATTCAGAGAACTCCTTCAGCTGATAAACACCTTCAGCAAAGTGGCAGGATACAAAATCAACTCAAAAAAATCAGAAGCCCTCCTATATACCAAAGACAAAAAGGCTGAGAAAGAAATTAGAGAAACAACACCCTTCACAATAGCCACTAATAACATAAAGTACCTTGGTGTGACTCTAACCAAGCAAGTGAAAGACCTGTTTGAGAAAAACTTCAAGTCTCTGAAGAAAGAAATCAAAGAAGATATCAGAAGATGGAAACATCTCCTGTGCTCATGGATTGGTAGGATTAACATTGTGAAAATGGCCATCCTGCCAAAAGCAATCTACTGATTCAATGCAATTCCCATCAAAATACCAACTCAATTCTTTACAGACCTTGAAAACAAGATTCTCAGCTTCATATGGAGAAACAAATAACCCAGAATCTCCAAAACAGTCCTGTACAACAACAGATCATCTGGAGGTATCTCCATCCCCGATCTCAAGCTGTACTACAGAGCAATAGTAATAAAAACTGCATGGTATCAGCATAGAAACAGAAAGGAGGATCCATGGAACCAAATAGACGACCAAGAAATAAACCCTCACACCTATGAATACTCGATATTTGACAAAGAAGCCAAATCCATTCAATGGAAAAAAGACAGCATCTTCAACAAATGGTGCTGGACCAACTGGATGTCTACATGCAGAAAAATACAAATAGATCCATATTTATCACCCTGCACAAAACTAAAGTCAAAGTGGATCAAGGACCTCAACATAAAACCAGATACTCTAAATCAGTTGGATAAAAAAGTGGGGAACAGCCTAGAATTCATTGGCACAGGAGACAACTTCCTGAACAGAACACCAACAGCACAGGCTCTAAGATCAACAATCAATAAATGGGACCTCATGAAACTGAAAAGCTTCTGTAAAGCAAAAGACACTGTCATCAAAACAAAACGACTGCCTACAGATTGGGAAAGAATCTTCACCAACCCTTCATCTGACAGAGGGCTAATATCCAGTATATATAAAGAACTAAAGAAGCAGAAAAGCAACAAACCAAGTAATCCAATTAAAAAATAGGGAACGCTCAATTGATTATCTTTTTTAGGTGTATAGATTTCATTATGTTTATCATATCTTATAGGTCTATATAAGTGAGTATATCCCATGTTTGTCTTTCTCCTTCTGGGATATTTCACTCAGAATGATCTTTTCTAGATCCCACCATTTGCCTGCAAATTTCATGATTTCCTCCTTTTTGATTGCTGAGTAGTATTCCATTGTATAAAAAAACCACAATTTCTGTACCCATTCCACCATTGATGGACATCTGGGTTGTTTCCAGGTTCTGGCTATTACAAATAGAGCTGCTATAAAATTGAGCAGACATGGGGTAAGATGATCAATCCTCATTTAGAAAGACAGATGGGATGTGCATTGAACGTATGACAGGAGTCTACTGAGCGCATCTGAAAGACTCTAACTAGCAGTGTTTTCAAAGCAAAGACTCATGACTAAACCTTTGGCAGAGTACAGGGAATCATAAGAAAGAAGGGGAGTTAGTCTGATGGGGAAAGGATAGGAGCTCCACAAGGACCAAATATATCTGGGCACAGACAGGGTCTTTTCTGAGACTGACATTCAACCAAGGACCATGTATGGATATAACCTAGAACCTCCGCTCAGATGTAGCCTGCGGTAGCTCAGTAACCAATTGGTTTCCCAAAGTGAGGGGAACAAGGACTATTTCTAACAGGAACTCAATGACTGGCTCTTTCATCTCCCCACCCCCGAAGGGAGGAGCAGTCCTGTTAGGCCACAGAGGAGGGCTTTGCAGCCAGTCCTGAAGATACCTGATAAAACAGGATCAGATGAATGGGGAGGAGGTCTCCCCTATCAGTGGACTTGGAAAGGGGCACGGTGGAGATGAGGGAGGGAGGGAGGGACTGGGAGGGAATGAGGGATCGGGACACGGCTGGGATACAGAGTTAATAAAATGTAACTGATAAAAAAATAAAAAAAATGGAAAAAAAAAATAGGGAACGGAGCCAAACAGATAATTCTCGAAAGAGGAACATCGAAGGGCAAAGAAACACTTAAAGAAATGCTCAACCTCATTAGGCATTAGGGAAATGCAAATAAAACGACCCTGAGATTTCTCCTTACTCCCATCAGAATGGCCAAGATGAAAAACTCAAGTAACAACACATGCTGGAGAGGTTGTGGAGAAAGAGGAACCCTCCTCCATTGCTGGTGGGAATGTAAACTGGTACAACCACTCTGGAAAGCAATCTGGCGCTTTCTCAGACAATTAGGAGTAATGCTACCTCAAGACCCTGCTATACCACTGCTAGGTATATACCCAAAATTTGCTAAAGTACACAACAAGGACATTTTTTCAACCATGTTTGTAGAAGCTTTATTTGTAATAGCCAGAACTTGGAAACAACACAGATGTCCATCAACGGAGGAATGGATACAGAAATTGTGGTATTTTTACACAATGGAATACTACTCACCAATCAAAAAGGAGGAAATCATGAAATTTGCAGGCAAATGGTGGAAATCTAGAAAAGATCATTTTGAGTGAAGTATCCCAGAAGGAGAAAGACAAACATGGTATATACTTGCTTATATAGACCTACAAGATATGAGAAAGATAATGAAATCTACACCCCTAAAGAAGATAATCAAGAAAGTGGACAAGGGCGAAGATGATCAATCCTCACTTAGAAAGACAAATGGGATGTACATTGAATGTATGACAGGAATCTACCGCAAAAGGCATCTGAAAGACTCTACCTAGCAGTGTCCCAAAGTAGATACTAAGACTCATAACCAAACCTTTGGCAGGGTGCAGAGAATCATATGCAAGAAGGGGAGTTTGATGTGGAAAGGATAGGAACTCCACAAGGACCAAACATATCTGGGTACAGGGTCTTTTCTGAGATGGACACTCAACCAAAGACCATGAGTGGATAAAACCTAGAACCTCTGCTCGGATGTGGCCTGTGATAGCTCAGTAATCAATTGGTCTCCTATAGTAAGGGGAACAAGGACTATATCTAACAGGAACTCAATGACTGGCTCTTTTACCTCCCCACCCCACAAGGAAGGAGCAGTACTGTTAGGCACAGAGGAGGACTTTGCAGCCAGTCCTGAAAATACCTGACAAAACGGAGTCATATGAAAGGGGAAGAGATCCTCTCTTATCAGTGAACTTGGAAAATGGCAGGGAAGAGATGAGGGAGGAAGGGTGGGACTGGGGAGGGAATGAGGGAGCGGGATACAGCTGGGATACAGAATTTAACAAAATATAACTAATAAAAAAAATAAAACAAAAAACAAAACAAAACAAAAAAAATAAGTTATTTTAAAAAAAATCAGTAACTATCCTGTATATAAAAACCAAGGGGGCAGAGAAAGAAATTAGGGAAACCACACCCTTCACAATAGCCACAAGGAATATAAATTATCTAGCTGTAACTCTAACCAAGCAAGTAAAATACCTATATGAGAGAGGAGCAGCCTTACTAGGCCACAGAAGAAGACAATGCAGCTACTCCTGATGAGACCTGATAGACTAGGGTCAGAGGGAAGGGGAGGAGAACCTCCCTTTCCAGTGGACTGGGAGAGGGACACTGGTGGGTAAAAGGGATGGTGGGATTGGGAAGGGAGGAAAGCTTATGTAAGAAAAAGGACACTGTCAATAGAACAAAAGGGCAGCATACAGATTGGGAAATGATCTTCACCAATCCAACATCCAGCAATGGCTAATATCCAGTATATATAAAGAACTCAAGAAATTAAACACCACAAACCAAGTAATCCAATTTTAAAAATGGGGTAGAGAGCTAAACAAAGAATTTTCTTTTTATTCTTTTAATTTTTGTTTTTTCCCCACAATTTATTTATTATATATCCCAACTGAAGCCCCTCCATCAACTCCCCCCAGTCCTACTCTTCCTCCCTCTTGCTCCTATCCCCATCCCCTGATCAAATGAAAGGGAGAGCTCTCCGCCATTTTCATCTGCCCGTATCTTGTTAAATCTCATCAGGACTACCTGGAAACTCTTCCTCCATGGTATCCACATCACCGGGGTTAAGTGATCAAAGAGCAGTCAACCAAGTTCATGATAGAGGCAGCACCTGCTCCCCTCACTTAGATAGCCACATGGTGACTGAGCTGCCAATTGGCCACATCTGAGCAAGGGGTCTAGGTCCTCTTCATGCATTGTTCTCCATTTTTGCATCAGTCTCTGCAGGACCCCCTGGGCTCATATCCCTTTGCTTTGTTGGTTTCCTGCACCCTACATGTCCCTCTACCCCACCCCATTCTTCTTCCATAAGATTTTCTGCAGTCTGCCCAGAATTTAGCCTTGAGTCTCAACATCTGCTTCCAACCCCTGTTGGGTGGATACTTTCAGAGGACC
Organism: Meriones unguiculatus; assembly: GCF_030254825.1. NCBI lineage: Eukaryota > Metazoa > Chordata > Mammalia > Rodentia > Muridae > Meriones > Meriones unguiculatus. The sequence goes on from NC_083350.1 coordinate 90,699,599, forward strand.
CTCTATAGTAAGCCCCCATCCTATTTCCTCTCTTTTACCATTTCTAGTGTCTATCTAGTTTGGCATTCTGAATGAGATTTAAGCATCTTCCTAGGGTCCTGCTTAGTGTTTAGCTTCTTTAGGTCTGTAGATGGCTACCCTATATTATACAATTAATATGTGCTTATAAGTGAGATATACTATGCTGTCTCTCTGGGTTAACTCACTCAGGATTAGTTCTTCAGTTCCCACCATTTGGCTGCAAATTTCATGATTTCCTTGTTTTTAATAGCTGAGTTACTACAATATCCACTGTGTAGATATGCCACAATTTCTGTATCCATTCCTTCATTGCTGGACATCATGTTGTTTCCAGATTGTGACTATTACAAATAAAGCTACTATGAACATAGTTAAGCAAATGTCCTTATTGAATGGTGAGAAAGATAGAAAAATGCAAATAGACTCATATCTAGCACGCTGCACAAAATTAAAGTCCAAGTGAAACAAAGATCTCAACATAAAACCAAACACACTAAATCTGTTGGAAGAGAAAGTGGGGAAGAACCTCAAACTCATTCTCAGAGGAGTAAGTTTCCTGAACTTCGAACCTGAACAGCTCAGGCTCTAAGATCTACAATTAATACAAGGGACCTCTTCAAACTGAAAAGCTTCTGTAAAGCAAAGGACACTGTCAATAGAACAAAATGGTAGCCTACAAACTAGAAAAAGGTTTTCACTAACCCTACATCTGTAATATCCAGAATATATAAAGAAATAAAAAATAGACACCAACAAACCACGTAATACAATTAAAAAATGGGGTACTGGAAACATGGGCTGTCTCTGACAGGAATTCAGTGGCTGGCTCTTTGATCACCTCCCCCCACCCCCACCCCGAGCTGGGGCGGCCTTACCAAGCCACAGAGGAAGACAGTGCAGACAGTCCTTATGAGACCTGATAGGCTAGGGTTGGATGGGAGGGGAGGAGCACCTCCCCATCAGAGAATTTGGGCGGGGGTATGTGAGGAATTGAGGGATGGAGGGCGAGATTGGGAGGAAGTGAGGGAGGGGGCTACAGCTTGGATACAAGCCAACATAAAACCAATACACTAACTCTTCTAGAGAAGAAAATGGGGAAGATCTTTGAACTCATTGGCACAGGAGACAACTTTTAATGTGTAATAAACAAAAAATAAATTAAAAAATGGGGTAAAGAGCTAAACAGACTTCTCAATAGAGAAATATCGAATTGCAGAAAAACATTTAAAGAAATGCTCAACATCCTTAGTTATCAGAGAAATGCAAATCAAAACAAGCCTGAGATTCCATCTTACACCTATCACAATAGCTAAGATAAAAAGCACAAGCGACAACACATGGTGGAGAGGATGTGGAGAAAAGAGAACCCTCCTCTATTGCTGATAGGAAAGTATACTTGTATGATCACCTTGGAAATCAGTCTCCCGCTTTCTCAGGAAATTGGGAATAGCACTACCTCGAGATCCAGCTATACCACTCCTGAGCATATATACCCTCTTAAAAAAAAAGTAAAGAATTCTCAACAGAAATCTCAAATGGCTGTGAAGCATTTAAAGAAATAGTCATGATTTCCTTTTTTTTTATTGCTGAATAATATTCCATTGTGACAATGGCCACTCTCAGCTGCTCCATCATAGTATCAAATTCTCCAGTCCAATTACCTAAAATATAGCTCAACAATTGTTTAGACAGATTTGCAGCACAGGAAAAATTCTCATGTTATATGCTAGTGACTCAAAGTCCAGCATATTTTCATTGACAGCCAAGTTGAGCGATTTGCCATAGGGTATCAATTTGCTCCTGCACGAGGTCACTCCTCTGATTGAATACCATCAAGCTTCCTTTTAGTTGAGCATTAATTCCTTTATGTACAACTAAGGCATGAGCTACATTGTCACAGTAAATTCTACCAGAGTGGACGCAGGACTAGCCACAGGATTATCAACATGGATTGCTGCAGCCATGAATCATCTGAAGGAATGGGCGGGCTTGGGAGCGTTAGCAGGCCTTCTGGTGTTGGTCTCCTTGGTTTGCCTGTGGTATATATGCAAGATTAGAGTCTCACAACAGTGTGATGCAGCCATGATCATTCAGGCCTTTACAGCCATTAAAGCAGGACATTCTCCCCAAGCATGGTTGGATACCATAAAAAGCTAAAATGTTACGCTCAGGATGCGAGGCTAAGCACTGCACTCAGGGTCAGCCACTTTGGACCCAGAGAAGAGCATGTCTGATTGCATGCGGGTTGATGCCCCAGGTCCCGCCTCTGAGAAAAAGGTATCGGACGGGTCTGATGCTCTTTGGGTGGATGACACCTAAATGAACATCTGTACAAAGTCCCAATTTATTTCTAATATCAGAGATCAGACCTCTACTCTTGCCTGATGCGTCTAAAACAAAAAGGGGGAACTGTAGAGAGCTGCGGAATGCTATGCCTTAAAGATGGAGCTGGTTTCCGCCTTCCACCTTCCCGATGATGAGTGCTCTCTGTCACGAACAACTCCACATTTGACTAAGGCCGAGGATCTGGCTTGCTTCCATGTATGTGGACCTATCTGCATTGCCCCCGTGGCATGCCTGGGTTGGCTACCCAGAGGCTATTTAAGCTGTGGGCTGGCTTTCCCCGGGGTCCGAGGAGGATTGTTCAATGTTCCTGAATAAACTGCATTGAAAAAAAAATCTGAGCACAGGGGTCTTTCCTGAGACTGATACTCCAACCAAGGACCATGCATGGAGATAACCTAAGACTCCTGTGCAGATATAGCCCATGGCAGTTCAATGTCCAAGTGGGTTCTATTGTAATAGGAACAGGGTCTGTCTCTGACATGAACTGATTGGCCTGCTCTTTAATTACCTCCCCCTGAGGGAGAAGCAGCATTACCAGGCCACGGAAGAAGATAGTGCAGCCACTCCTGATGAGACCTAATTGACTAGGATAGGAAGGAAGGAAAAGAAGACCTCCCCTATCAGTGGACTTGGGAGAGGCATGCATGCAGAGGGTGGAGGAAGAGAGGGGTTGGGACAGGAGGAAGGAAGGAACCACAGGGGGAATTACACTTTGAATAAAGTGTAATTAATAAGTTTTTTTTAAATGTTCCATGTCCATCAGGGAAATGAAAATTAAAACAACTCTTCGATTTCAGTTCACACAAGTTAGAGTAGTTAGGATCAAAGTCTCCGTGGATAGCAAATACTGGCCTGGATGTGGAGAAAGAGGAGGACTCCTCCACTGCTGGTGGGAGAGCAAACTTGTGCAACCACTCTGGGAATCAATCTAATGCTTTCTCAGAATATTGGGAATAACCTCATCTCAAGACACAGCTATATTACTCATGTAAAAAAGATTTTCTGCCATACAACAAGGGCATTTGCTCAACTGTTTTCATAGCAACTTTATTTGCAATAGCCAGAAACTGGAAACAACCTAGATGCCCATCAACCAAAGAATGGATAAGGAAATTGTGATACACTAAAATGGAATTCTACTCAGCCATTAAAAATAAGAACATCATGAAATGTGTAGGCAAATGGATAGAACTAAAAAAAATTATACTGAATAAGGTAACATAGATGCAGAAAGATACATGTGTTATGTACTCACTTATAAGTGAATATTAGTCATACAGTACAGGAAAGACATACTACAATGCATAGACCCCAAGAGGATAAGTAACAAGGAGGATCCAATGGTGAGTGTAAATCTCACTCAGAAGGGGGAGTAGAATAGGCATAGGTCGTGGTTGAAGAGAAGGAACAAGTTAGAAGAGAGAGCACAGAGAGAAATAAGGATAGAGATCATACCTGGGGAGAGTGGAGATGGGAGGGCAGAAGGCCTGCAGAGAAAAGAGAAATGGTGGATTGGGGCATCTCTGTGACAAGCTGGAGATCTACATCAGAATAGGCCTCTAGGAGAAGATAAGGTGGACTCTAGCTGAGACTCTGAGTAGCAGGGGCCAGGGAGACTGAAGCCAACACCCTTTAACTAGACAAGACTCTGAGTGGATGGAGAAGAACACAAACCTACCTAAAAAACTTTGATCTAAAACTTACCCTACATGCAAGACCTGCAGGGACAAAGATAGAACAGATAGAGCAGATGCCAAGCTCAACCCTAAGACCCACCCTGTGGAAGAAAGCCAACCAACCCCAAACACTACTAAAGATACTCTGTTATTCTTGAAGACAAGATCCTATCAGAGTTGTTCTTTGAGAGGCTACATGCAGCAAGGTTTGAAACAGATACTGAGATTCAAAGCCAAACATTGGGCAAAGCATAGGGAGTACTAGCGAAAAAGTGGGGGAAAGGATAAAACGACCTAGAACTGACAAGAACCCCATGAGAAAATGAACAGAGCCAACTAACTAGGGCCCAGAGTTGCCTATGGAGTCTGAAGTAGAACCATGGTCCATGCATTGACTGGACATAGGTCCCCTAAGTATATATAGCCAATGGGTACTTCAGGCTTCATGTGGGGCCACTAGTAAGTGAAAGGTAGGGGACAGCTGTGACATGGACTCTGTTGCCTGCTTTTTAATCACTTCCTTTTGATGGGACTGCCTCAGAAAGAAGAAAAACTCAGTCCTCATGCAACTACATGAGATGGGGTTGGTAGGTAGGAGGACTCCCCTATTCTGAGGAATAGTGGAAAGAAGATGTGGGAGTAGGGTGGGACTGGGAGGAAAGGAGAGATGGACCTATGTCTGAGATGTAAATTGAATAAATAAATTAATTAATTATAAAAGATTAAAATCAATACATAAATTGAAATGTAACCTTTTTAAAACTTAAATAATTCTGTGGTGTCCTTATATTTTATTGTACCTTAGGAGCCAGAAGGAGTCAGCTGACTATTCTGCAGTTGGTCTTAGCTCTTTTGATTTTGTGGAATCTCTAGAATACTTCTTGGGTTCTTTTTTTCCTAAGGGAAAATTTTCACAATTATGGACTCCTCCCATCCTTTTTCCCAGGGCTAACTGGCAAAAAAATATTTGTCAACCCAAGAGCAAACATGCAATGGCAGAAGTGGCTCAAACAATTATTACCTCTCAAGATGTCAAAAAGTGATTTAAATTCTATAGTAAATGGCAGAGGACTCCCATGAAATAATGGAATAATGGGAAACAGAGAACCCAGTAGTTCTGTGAGAATTTTCTTTTTGTCTTTCCTAAACTTTGGCTGTTACTGAGGCCACTATCATAAATTGAAATTTTTTTATTTAAAATAGGTTGAGTAAGTTTTCATTCAAATATCTATGCCATTTTGAATTTGCTTCACATTTTTTAAAGCCACAGAGTTAATACTAACATTATAGCTAGTAATTTTGGTTGCATTCATTTTTATTAATAGATTTGAAGCGAGTATAAAATTCAGTTCTCTTTACTTTATCCATATGAATATTTGGTTTCCAACTCAGGAGACATGTCTAATATAAAAGGGAAAACAACATTCTTTAATCCCTAAAATAATTCCAGTTCTAGAAAAATTCATTAACTCCTTATAAATTTATTGTAGTTTTTATGTGCAATAGTTGTGACTTCTTTAATCTCTATATTAATTTTGATGAACTGTAACATATATTTACTTTTCATTGGTTATCAGTTGATTCCACAATTTACGTATGGCATTTTTCATATCTTTAGTCCTAAAAGTGTAAATCATAGGATTAAGCAAAGGGGATAGCATAGTGTAAAATATTGCTACCATTTTGTCAAAGGAGAAGGCAGTAGGAGGCCTTGCATATGTAAATATGCATGGGACAAAGAACGGGACCACAACAGCAATGTGGGACCCACAAATAGACAGAGCTTTTCATCGCCCTTCAGAACTGTGGGATCTCAGAGAGACTAAGATAAAGCAGTAAGAGACAAGCAACAAAAAAAGGAATATAATGCAGATCAATCCACTGTTGGCAACCACCAAAAGGCCAAAGGTGTGAGTGTCAGTGCAGGCAAGCTCCAGTAACGGGTACAAGTCACATATGAAGTGATAAATGACATTGGCTCCACAGAAAGGCACCTGCAAAGTGAAGATAATTTGTTTGATGGAGTGTAAGAATCCACCTGTCCAGGCCACACCTACCAGAGTCCCACAGAGCCTCCATGTCATAATGGAAGAGTAGTGAAAGGTCTTACAAATGGCTGTATAGCGGTCATAGGCCATGGCTGTCAGAACAATCATCTCAGCCCCACCAAAGAAGTGTTCAGCAAAGAGTTGTATCATGCAGCCTTCAAAGGAGATAGTTTTTCTTTCATAGAAAGAATCTGCAATCATCTTGGGTGTCATGGCATAGGAGAAGCTTGCATCCAATAAAGACAGGAAAGCCAGGAAGAAGTACATGGGAGCCCTGCAGTGTAGGGCTACAGACAATGGTCACCACAATCATCATGTTGCCCCCAATAGTTGCAATGTAAACAAGTAAGCATATGATAAATATTAGTTTTTGAACATTTGGATTCTGTGAAAGTCCCAGGAAGACAAATTCAGTTACAAAACTCTGATTTTGCATGGTTTCCAAGAAAAAAGGTGAGTGTAGAAGAGAGAGCATATAATTTGTCAATTTGCTTCAATCAATTTACAGTTTGAGATCACCGAGGATTTATTATAGGCAGATCCAAAATTACACTGAATGCTTGATTTAATTAATAATACAAAAAATAACAGAAAATTTTTCAGAGTGATAGTTGAAGATCAGATTGAGGCAGAGAAAGTTCATAGAACACTTAAAACCTCTATACATGGAAAAGGAATCAGCTCCACCTGTGGAAGATTGACAATATTTTACGTAATCGTAATTCTGGATCTGACAAATTATTTGAGATTCAAAATGAATTGGTAGAAAGCCTTCTGACCTTTTGTTCGTGTAATGAGGAAGCGAGGACTACATTTATTCATATCTTCTATTTTCAGCGAAGCACAGGGATGACTAGACAACTGAAGAATACCATATCTATAAACAGAAGAAATAGCTTACATTATGAGGCAAATGAACACTATAGCTATTTCTTCAGTATTTTAAAAATCTAAACTGAACATGGTCTTTAATATATTTTTGTCACTTTTCAGACTTCTGGTTAAAATCAAATGTAATACCTGCTATGAGTTTAATAAGTCATTTTGTTTTTAGAAAAGAGAAAGACCCATAGAAATCCCATGTATAGACTTAAGTATTGCACATTAAGATTTAAAATATCATCATCTAAAGTTAGAACAGAGGTTCACAAAGGCAAATAACGTCACTCCTGAGTTTTGTTCTAATGATTAGTAATACAAAGGAAGCATTACATAGAAAAGAAGCTATTATTTTCCCTGTTTTAATTGTAAGAAATTCATATTTTATGAGACTAAGATGAAGTCATAAAAGAATCCCCAGTGTTGTTGAGATATTGGACTGAACAAGATCAATCTGGTTCATTGAATGAACAGGGAAAATATAGCAAATTTCCTTTTTCATCAAGAACTTAAGAACAGAGCAAGCACTATAATGTCTACCTTTAAAAATTAAGGCTTTGTTCAGGTTTGAATAGGACATCCTAACAAAAGAAACACAATAAATGATAAAGAATTAGAACTTAATGGCCTAGTAGTCTATGCAAGTTGCCAACAGCTATACTGATTCAATTTCAAGTGAGGGCTTTAGTAATAATTTTTCAAAGATTTATGTACAATCTTACTTGGTCTGATCATGTATAGCTCCTAATGATATGTATAGTTGAAGCATAAATTACTTACTGTAGTAGGAATAAATGTCCATCCTTTTCTCCTCAGATTATGGTGATATGTCAAACTGGAAAAGATAACAATGTTTCCTATGAGAATTGTGCCATTTTCAAAGTTACTTATAAAGTAATCTATTAAAATCTGTTACCCATATAAAGATTGTTCCATTCATTTCCACTTATGCACGCAGATGAACAGAATGAGTTCTTACATGTATTACTGACAAGAATAAATGATGGAGCACATGTTTGTGAATATATATACAGGCTCATACTTGTTTGTTAAAAATGAATAAATAACATCTGAGCAGAGGTTTTAGAGCCTCTTCATACATGGCTCTTTGATAAGGTTTCCGTCTCTGAAGGGCCCCCAGGGTCCAGTATTTTTGGCTCTGTTGGTCTCCTTTTAGAGGTCCTGTCCCCTCCATGTCATTCTATCATCAGAGGGCTAATATCCAGAATATATAAAGAACCCAAGAAGTTAAAAAACAACAAATCAAGTAATCCAATTAAAAACATGGGGTACAGAGATAAACAGAAAATTCACTATAGAGGAATATCAAATGGCAGAGAAACACTTAAAGAAATGTTCAATGTCATTAGTCATCAGGGAAATGCAAATCAAAATTACCCTGAGATTTCACCTTACACCCATCAGAATGGCTAACATCAAAAACTCAAGTGAGAAATACATGCTGGGGAGAATGTGGAGAAAGGGGAACATTCATCCATTGCTGGTGGGAATGTAAACTTTTAAAACCGTTTTGGAAATCAATCTGGCACTTTCTCAGACAATTAGGAATAGTGCTTCCTCAAGATCCCGCTATACCACTCTTGGGCATATATCCAAAATATGCTCAAGTACACAACAAGGACATTTGTTTAACCATGTTCATAGCAGCTTCATTTGTAATAGTCAGACTCGGGAAACACCCAGATGTACATCAATGGAGGAATGGATACAGAAATTGTGGTACATTTACACAATGGAATACTACTCAGCTTTTAAAAACAAGGAAACCATGAGATTTGCGGGCAAATGGTGGGATCTAGAAAAGATCATCCTGAGTGAGGTATCCCAGAAGGAGAAAGACATACAAGTATATATTCACTTATAAGTGGATATTAAACATATAATATAGTATAAACATGCTAAAATCTGTACACCTAAAGAAGCTAAGCAAGAAGGAGGACCCTGGGTAAGATGATCAATCCTCACTCAGAAAGGCAAATGGGAAAGACATTGGAAGAGGGAGTAAACAGGAAACAGGACAGGAGTCTGCCACAGAGGGCCTTTGAAAGATTCTGTCTACCAGGGTATCAAAGCAGATACTGAGGTTCATAGCCAAACTTTGGGCATAGTGCAGGGAATCTTATGAAAGAGGGGGGAGATAGAAAGACCTGACAGGAGCTCCACAAGGAGAGCAAAAGAGCCAAGAAATCTGGGCCTAGAGGTCTTTTCTGAGACTGATACTCCAACCAAGGACCATACATGGATATAACTTAGAATCCCTGCACAGATGTAACCCATGGCAGCTCAGTCTCAAAGTAAGTGTCCTCATAAGGGGAACAGGGGCTATCTTTGACATGAACTCAAAGAACCATAGCTGGCTCTTTAATCACCTCACCCTGATGAGGGAGCAGCCTTACCAGGCTACAGAGGAAGACAAAGCAGCCAGTCCTGATGAGACCTGATAGGTTAGGGTCAGACGGAAGGGGAGAAGAACTTTTCCTGTCAGTGGATTTGGAGAGGGGCATGGGAGGAGAGGAGTGATGGAGGGTGGAATTGAAGGAGGATGAGGCTACAGCTGGGATACAAAGTGAATAAACTGTAATTAATATAAAAATTAAAAATATTAAAATGCAAAAAAAAATCCATGCATTCTGCCCAAAATTTGTCTATGGGTCTCATCCCCTGCTTCGATTCCTAGATCAGTAGAGTCTTTCAGAGCCCCTGTATGATAGGTTCCTGTCCTATTCCCTGATTTCTCCCTCTTCCAATGTCTATGGTGTTTGCCCTTCTGAATGAGAATTGAGCATCTTCCCTAAGGTCTTCCTTGTTATTTAGCTTCTTTAGGAGTAGAAATTTTAGTATGTTTATCCTATATTATATGTCTAGTAACCACTTATGTGTTAGTATATACCATGTATGTCTTTCTGTTTCTGGGATACCTCACTCAAGATGATCATTTCTAGTTCCCACCATTTGCCTGCAAATTTCATGTTTACCTTGTTTTTAATACCTGAATAGTATTCCATTGTGTAAAAGTACCACAATTTCTGTAGCCATTCCTCCATTGAGGGACATCTGGGTTCTTTCCAGGTTCTGGCTATTATAAATAGAGCTGCTGATAATATGGTTGAGCAAATCCCAACCAAGGACCATGCATGATGAGGACCTAAAACCCTTGCTCAGATGTAGCCCATAGACTTGGTCTCCAATATGAGTTATACATTAAGGGTAGGAGGGACAGTCCCTGGCATGAACTCTGTGGCAGGTTCTCTGATTACTTCCTCCTGGATGGTGCAGCCTTGCCAGGCCACAGAGGAAGACAATGTAACCTGTCCTGATGAGACCTGATAGGCTATGGTCAGATAGAATAGGAGGAGGAACTCCCCTATTAGTGGACTAGGGAAGGGTAATAGGGGGAGAAGAGGAGGGTGGGGTGAGATTGAGAAGAGAGGAGGGAGGGGAGCACAGCCAGGATAAAAAGTGAATAAATTGTAATAAATAATAATAAAAAATAAAAAATGAGTAAACAAAAGAATAATATTATTTACTGTGGAAGTTCAAAATAACACTTGTTTATAAATTTAAAATAACCCTTGTTTATAAATTAATATAAATCATTTAACTATGAATAAAACTAACAAATATGCAAATTTTATATTAGTTTCTGGGCTTAGTTCTCTGATTAATTTCTCCTGGGTATCTGTACTATGAATTCCAAAACCTTTTACAAACTATCACCAAGGAGCAGGAGGATAAAACAAACATTAATTGATTATGGTACCAGTCAATATTTATCATACAAGAAAATATGTCAATAGGTGACTCAAAGTTGGATAGCTCAATTTAGGATCAAAGCAGGAAAGAGTATGGTGTAAAATGTCAGAAAATCAGCTCCTGACTCTTGCAGACTTGTCCAATACAGGCTTGACTATTCACTCTGTTGTTTGGAGCAGATCACTTAAGGTTCTAAAGCCTCTCAAAGCCTCATGTGACATTTTGGTGGATGACCTAATAAGAATGTAGCTCAATTTTTTTCTTAAGGGAATGGGAAAATGTTTTATCATGGATGCAGTCAGAATATCTGGAGAAAACAGTGTTGAGGAGTAAGAACATGCCCCCACATCACTGAGGATGATATTCCATTTTTAATTACATATGAACTATCACCAAAGGTGATAAGCATTTTGCCAGTCTTTTTATATGTTTAAAATGTGAAGAAATGGCTAGCCATTGCAATGAAAGATGTATTTTTCATTATAACATATCTATTTTTACTATTATATAATTATAACATTTTTCCTTTTCCTTTCCTCCTTTCAAACATTCCCATATATACTTTTTTACTCTCATTAAAATTTGTGTTCTCTTTTTGAATTAGCTGTTCTTATATACATGTATGCATATGAATATATATTCCTAAATATAACCCTCTTAGTCTATATGATGGTAGTGGCATGTACACTTTGGGGTTGACTATTTGGTATTGGATAATCAATTTTTTAATTATGTTTACTGCATAAAATGTACAAACATATATTTTTAAAGGTCCATTAAAATAACCTCTAGAAGGCAAAATACTTTCTACCTAGGTTGTTAATTTATATGTCCACATTTTCAAAGAAATATATATAATATTATTAATAAAACTTATTGCATTTAAAATATCTAACCTTGTATTATAAGTTCTTTCATGCTACAAATAGCTTTCAAACTTTAACTTTTAGTCATATCATTTAGTCATCACTTTTAGGGCTATTTTCTTTCTTTTTTTTATTTCCTTTTTTTTTAATGAGGCAAGGTTTCATTATGTAATAGGCCTGGCTGTCCGGGACTTGCTTTGTTGAACAAGCAAACCTCAAATTTACAGTGATCCACTTGCCTCAGCCTTCCAAGTGCTGAGATTAAAGGCATGTGCTACCACTTCTGGCTTGGGTTTTTCTTTTTTTTTCTTAACTAGACATGCAAAGTGTGTCTTGAACTATATGCTTTTTATACTCGTTCCTGGTAAATAGTATTTCTTCTATTCCCAGCATTCTCTAGTTGCCTATAGTTCTTCCTCTAGGATGAGGCCTTGCGGACTTTGCCCTCTCCACTTTGGCATGTCTGTTGGTGTCTCTTGGTTCAGATCGTATTTACACACTGATATTGTTGATACTTAAGGGTGTAACTTCTGAAATTACTAGGAGACGCAACTGCACTGCAAACTCTCTGAGCCTCTGACTCTTACAATTTTCTACTCACTCTTCAGAAATGTTGCTCCAGCTTTAGTGTTTTGTAGATGACTTCATTTAGACTGCGCTCCAAAACACTGCATTTTGATTGGTTATGATTTTGTGTAGTGAACTCTGTCTTTTACAAAGAGATGATTACTTGATAAGAAGGATGGACTACTTTACTAAACCAATATAATCACTAACAATAATGTAAACCTTTGTCCTTTCACCCATAGATAAATGCATGACACTGCTCTCAGACCTCTTGTTCCAGATAACTTCATTGTATCAAGAAAATAAAATTGACTGGGACAGTTAAAGGAAGACAAAACTTACATTATTCTTATCACCTACATCCTTATCAAGTTTACTCAAATTGAATTCATTCAAAATAAAAGTTAATTTAAAAAATGTTTAGTTTCTACTATCAATAACTGCAAGGCCAACTTGCTTATATAGCAGCCACTATATTGTTATTGAACAAACTAAAGTATTTTATATCCTCTGACATAAAATAGAAACAGTAACACAGATCAAGATCAGAAACCTGCAAAAGTCTGACAGGTATTGCAACCACATTTTACAAAATATGTATCAATGATGATAGAAAATATTGATGTCAGCATGATTTTTAAGCAGCACCTATATAAAAATAAAATTTAGTTAGCATAAAAATAAAACATGTCCTGTAAAAATTATGCTCTCTTCAACGGTAACTCCTAAAATTGCAACAAAAGTGAGTCATTCATTTAGTTATTTTACCAAGAATATGATTAACTATTCCTGGAAGTATAAACATGTTTAGAAGATTAGTATTTATAATCTCAGTAATAAAAACTTATAAACATGAAATGAGATAGGAAAAATATAATGGAAAATTGTGCATTACAGATACTAGCAAAAGAGAGCTGCTAAAAATAAACATAGAAATATGTTCAGATAAATAAAACATTTATTCCTCACCTACATAGGTAAAAATATTTTTATATGATGATCTGGGAAACTACATGTCCTCTTCAAATTTCACTACCTTCTCACAGTTTTCACTGATGCTCTGATGATTGCCACACATGCTTCAATTTTCATAATCTTACTATTTCTGAAACAGATGAGGTGAGATTCCATTTGTGTTTTCACTGCTGCCCATTCCAGAGGATTCATGATGCCTCTCCTGTTTTCTTGCTAAGTCATCTGTTTTAAGGGAGACAGGAAGCCATGACTAGCACAAAAAAAGAGCAGGGCTTCAGATGTTCAATTTCCCTCAAAATTCTAAGTCAGGGATCTAGCATTTTTCACAAAAATCAAACCCAGTTAGGAAGAGTAAGTGGACATATTTAACTCTGAATATTCTACTCTCTGACTTGTATGATTCTTCTTACCTTAGTCTGTTTCTTTGAGGTTGGTTGCTGTGTGGTTGTGGATATACTGTATATTATTAAGTATAAAGGGACAGCATTCCATCAATTCTACATCAGGATTCTGAAGTATTTCTCTGAAAAGTCACTGTTTAATCTTAAAAATGAATAAAGGTTAGAGTATGTTTAAAAATAATTCTGTTGGGAGGCAAAAAAAAAATATGTGTTGCTTTTTAACTGATTTGGATTTAATTCATAGATAAAATTATTATTAATTTTATTAAACTTGTAAAAATGGCTGCTTTGCTCCCCACCTCATAATTCTGACTACTTTTAAATGTCTTCAGTGTTATTGGATGTTTTTATATATCAAGCCCTTTCCTACAAGTTTCATGTGTGCTGTTTACCTGATTCTCTCATCATTGATCATAGCAGCCATAGTTTAAGTGCTACACCACTATCAATTTTTTGGAAAATTAAATAAAATAATTATAAATCTCACTTGTGAAAATCAATTATAGTAATGATAACCTCCTGTTTGTTTTATATGGTTTTATTCATAGGTTTACTCCATTTCTGGTTAAACTCTAAGGTTCCAATTTTTCTTCTCATCTTGGACCTTTTCACAGAGGAGGGGCATCTTCAGCAGAACGCTGTCCCTCATGTGATGTCTGCAGCATGATATGAAGGAGAAACAAAAGAAGCAAAAGTTTCCTTCTTGATGTACAGCTGGAATTTAAGGAGTTTTTCATGGGATTGGAGAACATGTAGCTCCACCCACACCAGGATTTGGAAATTTTCCATCATCATGATTTTTGCAGACATAATTTGGAGTGTCATTACTTCTTCACTTGTTTATAAACTCCTATGTCCCCAAAGATTAGAGGGTTTTCTTTTCTTTGAACTTCTGCATTGCAATTTGAAGATGAGTCCAAATGCAAGAGCTTACTTCTGAGACAAGATTGTGACCATCCACAAAAGAAACAAGGATTTTATGGGAAAGTAGAATGCATATCAAAGAATAAAATGTATTATATTTATATACATAAATATTTATTGGTTGGCCAAAATGTTATGTTTTTCCCAGAAATTGATTTTTCAGTTCTTTGACTTAACTAAATGCAAAATTTTAGCAATTAATTTTTATCTTTTCTTATAGAGTTGAGATTTTAAGGCTTGTCAATGTCATGTTAGTGGAACACAGCACTGAGCTTGAAGCATGATAGAAAATTGGTACTTAGCTCACTGGAATATTTCAGAAAAGACCTACAGGGAAATACATCTGATTTGATCAATTTTAAATAATAACATTCTACTTAGTTTTCACAGCTCACAGAAAAAAGTGGAATTAAAGTGATGCATAAAAAAAAAGCCCAGAAGCATCTTCCTTTCAATAATCTATAAAGTTAAACTGAGTTGTTGGGGTTTTTTTTGTTGTTGTTGTTGTTGTTTTTGTCAGTTAATAGTTTACAGTTGTGTCCTAACACAAAAGAGTGCCTGGCATTACCACATTGCTAAAGCAGTTTGTCTCCCCTGCTGCAAACTTTGAACCATACTAGATTTTCTACTGTTCCTGTGACCGTCTTTGCTTAGTATTTTATTATCTACTTCAGTGAAAGAAAAAAAGTTAGATTACAATAAAACACCTGAAGTGGAATAACTAAGATAATGTTAGGAATGCCACACTGGTCCAGTTAGAAAGTTTTGTTGCCAAGATATGAGTGACACTGCTAGACTTAAGACCTGCTCAGAAAAATGGAAATCCTGCCTAGCAATGGAAAACTAGACAACTGCCCAGTTCTAGTGAGACTATGGATCTTAGAGGAAAATCTACAACTACCACTTTACCAAAATCATCATAATCCCTACAAATAAGTGTTTTCTTTATCCTACATCATGAAAACATCACTTTAAAACAGATAAAGTCCACTACAGGAAAACATAATCAAAATGCAGACTTGTAGAACAGAATCCCAATGACCACCTACACCATAACTCCCATACTAAGACCCAGGGAGCCTTGCAGAAGTGGGGAAAGAGAATTGAAAAAACTAGAGGTTCCAAGAATTTTCTGTAAAACTGTGTCTCCTAGAAATTTCAGAAGCTGCTTCCATAAAGTCTCACCAACATAGACATGCTAAAGTGGACAGTTCAAAGACCATGGGGCCACAACTCAACACAAAGAACTATAGACAACTAATGAGTGCTGTGGGTGGAAAAGACTACTTCCAAGAGAAGAGAACATCAATCAGTTATTCAATACCAAATAGCTGTAAAAACATACATACTCCTTGGTTTGCCTGTGGTATATATGCAAGATTAGAGTCTCACAACAGTGTGATGCAGCCATGATCATTCAGGCCTTTACAGCCATTGAAGCAGGACATTCTCCCCAAGCATGGTTGGATACCATAAAAAGCTAAAATGATACGCTCAGGATGCGAGGCTAAGCACTGCACTCAGGGTCAGCCGCTTTGGACCCAGAGAAGAGCATGTCTGATTGCATGCGGGTTGATGCCCCAGGTCCCGCCTCTGAGAAAAAGGTATCGGACGGTCTGATGCTCTTTGGGTGGATGACACCTAAATGAACATCTGTACAAAGTCCCAATTTATTTCTAATATCAGAGATCAGACCTCTACTCTTGCCTGATGCGTCTAAAACAAAAAGGGGGAACTGTAGAGAGCTGCGGAATGCTATGCCTTAAAGATGGAGCTGGTTTCCGCCTTCCACCTTCCCGACGGTGAGTGCTCTCTGTCACAAACAACTCCACATTTGGCTAAGGCCGAGGATCTGGCTTGCTTCCATGTATGTGGACCTATCTGCATTGCCCCCGTGGCACGCCTGGGTTGGCTACCCAGAGGCTATTTAAGCTGTGGGCTGGCTTTCCCCGGGGTCCGAGGATTGTTCAATGTTCCTGAATAAACTGCATTGAAAAACAAAAAACAAAAAACAAAAAACAACAACAAAAAAAAAAAAACATACATACAAGTAACATTATACAGAATAAACAATGTATATTTAGGAACATATATGTATATACACTTACATATATCCACATAACAACAATTAATAATAAAAAAGGAAACATAAATTTGAAAGAGAACATGAAAGGGTATGTGGGAGGGTTTGGAGCAAGTAAAGAGAAGGGGAAATTGTGATAATTATATTAAATTTCGACAATAAGAGAAATAATATAAATAAATAAAAGAAATATTCCTTCATTCAGGTCTTAAATAAGAAAGACAAATTTTAAAGTTCAAATCAAAAGAGACAAACTCAGAGAAAGAAGTAGCCATGAATAAGGTATAAGAAACTATAGGTGAAGGAAGAATCATTTATTATTTTAAAGTTTATCAATACCCACACTTTCCTTTCTCACAATTATTTATGTCAGGACAAAATGTGTAGTAAATTTCCACAGAGAGATGTTCTCATAGCTCTGTAATTTATTTTGTTCCATAGAATTTTTATTACTTAGTCAATGATATTAATTTAAACATCAGAGTTTTAAGTTGTGAGTTTGTGTCTAACAGATCTAGTTCTCCATTATTGTGTTCATGTTTTCATTACTATGACACTTACACAGGCATCTATTTAAATTTTAGAACTGCCTATATGAATTTCTATATGAAAATATTGTGTCACTTTTGAGACAAAGGAGGGAAGTAGCAAATTCATTAAGAATTGTGTACATGAAGCAGCACTTAAATACTTATGAAATGTCCCTTCAGAAAAAACAAAGTGTCTTCCTCTTGTTAGTACACACACACACACACACACACACACATGTAATACATAAACACACACAAACACATATGCCCTGATACTATATATATTTTTAATATATAATATTATATATATATGTATATATATATACATATTACAAACCACAACACACACATATGTGTTTATCACTTCTCAGGCTAAAGAACCATTTCTATACAGGACTTATTCCTGTTGCAATGGAACCTCCACTGACACATTTATTTCACTTTACATCATGGCTATTGATACTGCAACAGATCAGGCTGCCCATATTCACCAACTTTCAAGAACTCTCTCCAAGACAATTTTTTTCTTCTTCTCCCATTAAAGTATTTATTTTATAAAGAGTAGGAAGTATGCAAGCAAATATGAATAATATTTCCTTTTCAGTCTTATCATTTTTTTCTTTTTTCTCATTTATTTATTTATTTATTCGCTTTACATCCTGATTGCAGCCCACTCTTCCTCTCTTCCCAGTATCCCCTTCACACACCCCTCTACCACATTCTCCCCTCCTCTTCTCCTTAAAGAAGAGGGATGTTCCCCATGGATACCAAACTGCCCTGGCACATTAAGTCACTGCAGAACTAGGCACATCCTCTGGAGGCCGAACAAGGCAACCAAGTTAGGGGAATGGGATCCAAATGAAGGCATCAGCGTCAGGGAGGGCCCTGCTCCAGTTGTTGGGGACCCACATGAAGACCAAGTGGCACTTTCGCTACATATTTGCAAAGGGTCCTAGGACTGGTCCATGAATGCTTGTTTGTTGGTGCTTCAATCTCCATGGGCCCCGGTTAGTTGACTCTGTAGGTCTTCTTGTGGAGTCTTCGACCCCTCTGGCTCTTTCAGTCATTCTCCCCTCTTCCATATGACTTTCCGAGCTCTGTCTAATATTCAGCTGTGGGTCATCCAGGAGAAATTTTTGTGACTAAACTTTGACTCAAATAAAAAAAATTAAAATTTATCTCAAGTACTTTAGACTTTGGCATAAAGCTCTTTCTCTTGATAACAGGAAAGTAAAAAAAAAAAAAGAAAAAGAAAAAAAAAGAAAGAAAGAAAGAAAGAAAAATTGAAAATTAGGCTTGTAGAATGCATTTTCCTCATTAAAATAACATAAAGGTGATTTTTCTAGATACCCCTTCATGGGAAAAATGTATGATGAGATCCAGACAGTAGACCTCAATTATAATGCTCTAGTTGACTCTACGTAGTTCCCAACACTGAAGAAAACATAAAATTTCAGCAAGAGTTCTTCAAGAAGTGAATGGAATGAAGGAAAAACAGTTCCTTATATTCAGATATAAGTGTAAAGCTCTCTAACATATTGGATCTTCTTGTCAGTGAAAACACAGTAAGTTAGCCACAAAGATGATATGGAGAATGCCCCAGTATGAAAGTTCTATAGCAAGAGCATGGCTGACCAGTTAGATGACCTAAAAGGTGACATACTTATTAAGGAAATTGAGGAAAAAGTTGTAACAGAATTTAGAGAGATAGAGAGATAGCCAGCTTATGTATGTCAAAGCTTGGTTATGTGAAGACTTCAGCTTTTACACTGCATGTCAAAGTTATATGCTGAGATCTCTCCTGAGAAATTAAAAGATACAACCTAGAACTCCTGCACAGATGTATCCCATGGCAGCTCATTGTCCAAGTGGGTTACCTAGTAAGGGGAACAAGGGCTGTCTCTGACATAAATTCAGTGGCTGACTTTTTGATCCTGAGGAGGGAGCAGCCTTACCAGGCCACAGAGGAAGACAATGCAGCCAGTCCTGATGAGACCTGATAGGTTTGGGTTATATGGAAGGGGAGAAGGACACCCCCCTATCAGTGGAATGTGGGAGGGGCATGTGAGGAGAAGAAGGAAGAAGGATGGGACTGGCAAGAAATAAGAGAGGGGCTATTGCTGGGATAAAAAGTGAGTAAATTGTAATGAATAATAAATAAATAAAATTTTAAAAAGACACATTTGAATGAACTGCTAAACTTCAAATGTTAGAGCTAATATCTAAGTGATACAGGTAACAAGCATAGAGTGAGTACTATTTTTAATTAAATTTGTATTTTTATATTAATTACAGTTTATTCACTTTGTATCCCAGCTGTAGCCTCCTCTCTCAATCCCTCCCAATCCCACTCTCCCTCTCTCATCTTCTCCCATTCCCTTCTCCCCTAATAGGTCCTCATCGCCTTCCATCTCACCCTAGCCTATCAGGTCTCATCAGGATTGACTGCATTGTCCTCCTCTGTGGCCTGGCAAGGCTGCTCTGCCTTCAGTAGGGGGTGGTCAAAGAGCCATCCCATGAGTTCATGTCAGAGACATTCCCTGTTCCCCTTACTGGGAAACCCACTAGGATACTGAGCTGCCATGGACTACATCTGAGCATGGGTACCATTAATTAAGTTTGATCTTTGCAAGATATTGTTAGGTTGACATTCTATTTTCTTTTTTTTTTTTTACCTGACAGTTTTATTTATTTATTTATTTATTTTATCAGTTACATTTTATTAACTCTGTATCCTAGCCGTGTCCCGATCCCTCATTCCCTCCCAGTCCCTCCCTCCCTCCCTCCTCTCCACCGTGCCCCTTTCCAAGTCCACTGATGGGGGGGACCTCCTCCCCATTCATCTGATCCTGTTTTATCAGGTATCTTCAGGACTGGCTGCAAAGCCCTCCTCTGTGGCCTAACAGGACTGCTCCTCCCTTCGGGGATGGGGAGACCAAAGAGCCAGTCATTGAGTTCCTGTTAGAAATAGTCCCTGTTTCCCTCACTTTGGGAAACCAATTGGTTACTGAGCTACCACAGGCTACATCTGAGTGGAGGTTCTAGGTTATATCCATACATGGTCCTTGGTTGAATGTCAGTCTCAGAAAAGACCCTGTGCCCAGATATATTTGGTCCTTGTGGAGCTCCTATCCTTTCCCCATCAGACTAACTCCCCTTCTTTCTTATGATTCCCTGTACTCTGCCAAAGGTTTGGTCATGAGTCTTTGCTTTGAAAACACTGCTAGTTAGAGTCTATTTTCATTTAAAGTGGAAGTGTATTCTTAATTTACTATAACTCCATATCATGAATACTACTGGATTTTCATTTGCTAATAGGTAACCACATGAAATATAAGCAAATCAATAATTACTTCAGGATCAAGACTGTTAGAAAAAGTAAAGTTAGGCGAATCTATAAAACATTGATAAGAAGATATTTGGGGAACTTAAAAGGTTAAAATTTCAATTTGAATGGCCAGAGCAGTATTTATCTGCATAATTGAAAGAGTCTAGGCTTACTTCTGCTACTCCAATAATTATCAAAAAGATTACAAATATGCTAGGTTTGGGATCAGATCTTATTATTTCCCTTCAATAATTTTTGTCTTCATTTTTAACTGAAGCAAGAAAAATGTTTTACATAAAGTTCTTGCAAAGACCAAAGTTTTCATATTATTAAGATAATAGTCATCTTTGAAATGAGGCAAAATGATGAAATTTAAATAATTTTACACTAAATTATTGGTATAAAGCAACCAACAAAGACAAAAATTATGGATCCAGGGGGTCCTGGAGAGATCTATATGCCAACCGAAGACCATGAATGGAGAAGAGCTAGACCTCCTGTTCAGTTTCCAAGTATGTTCTTTAGTAAAAGGGGGCAGGGGCAGTCTCAGACATGAACTCAGTGCCCAGCTCTTTGATCACCTTCCCCTGGGGGAGGTGCAGCCTTGCCAGGCCACAGAGGAAGATGATGCAGCCAGCCTTGATGAGATTTGACAGGCTAAGGTAAGATAGAATCGAAGAAGGTCCTCCCCTATCAGTGGACTAGGGAAGGATTGTCTCTAACCCACCAAAAATATAAAATTCAGCTTGAAGAAGTCATGCAGACGTCTAGGGAGATGGTGACTGAAGCATAGATAACATCCAAAAAGGACAAGGAGATGAGGAAAAATACACAAGGGACCTCAGATTTGGACTCACAGTTACCTTTACACCAATCAGTAGAGTTCTCAACAGAATGGCCTCACACATGATAAGAAACACAGCAAAGAATATTGGCCTCAACTCTGGAATGATTGTAATACTCAAAAGAATTTAGTCACATTGTTTGGATTCTCTATTTGATGTAAGCTATTGAAAGCATGGAATTCTGCACTAAAGAATCTTTAATAAAATGTCTTACTCCTAATTAGTAACTATCAGATATACTGGTCATTTGTTGTGCCCTGTTTCCACCCTCCTAAACTTGCTTTTTTGTTGGTATAATGTATGTATAGTGTATCAACTGGCTCTGAAGGTGTGCCCTTATATTCTCAGTTGCTGTGTCAGTGATGCCAGGAAAGTGAAATACGTAAATGTTTCCCTCTTCTTCATGTGACCCCCCCCCAAAAAAAAAGCAGGTTGCCTTAGAAAAGGTCATAGAGCCCTCAGTCTGGCCAAAAGGCTGCTGATTGGTTCAGAATGAGTAGCAATGAGTAGCAAATTAACAACTTTGCTAATAAAATTTTTCTATGAAAAAGAAGAGTGCCATTTCAGGAGTAAAGAGCTGATGGCTGGAGCTGGGGCAGGAAAAGAGAGAATACAGTCAGAGAAATAGGAGGATGGCAGGAGAAGAACAGATAGCTAAAGAAGAGAAAGAAAGTCACATGGTGGGGACACAGAGACAGGGAAGAAGGGTTAATGTAGGTGGCTATATATTCTGTATATTAGCCATCTGTCAGATATAGGGTTGCTGAAAATCCTTTCCTAGTCTGTAGGCTGTTGATGACCGTGTCCATTACTTTACAGAAGCTTTACAGTTTCATGAGGTCCCATTGATTGATTGTTGATCTTAGAGCCTGTGTTGTTGGTGTTCTGATCAGGAATTTGTCTCCTGTGCCAATGAGTTCAAGGCTCTTCCCCACTTTTCCTTCTAACAGATTTAGTGTACCTGGTTTTATGTTGAGGTCTTTGATCCACTTGGACTTTAGTTTTGTGCAGGGTGATAAGTATGTATCTATTTGTATTTTTCTGCATATAGACTACCAGTTAGACCAGCACCATTTGTTGAAGATGTTATATTTTTTCCATTTTCCATATTTGGCTTCTTTGACAAAAATCAAGTATCCGTAGGTTTGTGGATTTATTTCAAGGTCTCAAGAAGTTAAAAAGCAACAAGAAAAAAATCCAATTAAAAATGAGGTACAGAGCTAAACAGAGAATTCTCAATAAAAAAAAAAAAAAGGTTGCAATCCAGTTGCATACCTAGGTTCTGCTATAGCAATCTACCTGCCAGAGGTGACAGTCTGTCCTGACTAGTTTTATGACAACCAGAATTTCTACATTCATCTAAAAGGAGAAAACCTTAATTGAGAAAATATCTCCATAAGATCAGATTGTAGGTGGGCAAACCTGTAGGACATTTTCTTGATTAGGGATTGAGCTTGCTGTGGGTGGGGCCACTCTGGGCTGGTGGTCCTGCTCTACAGGAAGCATGCTGAGCAAGCCATGACAGCAAGCCAGTGAGCAGCACCTTTCATGGCCTCTGCACAGCTCCTGCCTCCAGTCTCCTGGCTTATGTTCCTGTCATGACTTCAATGATAAACAGTGATGTGGAAATGTAAGCAAATAAATCCTTTCCTTCCCCCCAAAAAAAGAATATCAAATGGCAGAGAAACACTTAAAGAAATGTTCAACAACCGTTAGTCGTCTATGATGTAAATCAAAATGACCCTGAGATTTCATCTTACACCAATCAGAATGGCTCTGATCAAAAACTCAAGTGACAATACATGCTGGAGAAGATGTGGAGAAAGGGGAACATTTAACATTTGCTGGTGGGAATGTAAAATTGTATATCCACTCTGGAAATCAATCTGGCACTTTCTCAGACAATTAGGAATAGTGCTACCTCAAGATCCAGCTATACCACTTCTAGGCATATGCTCAAGTATACAACAAGGACATTAGCTCAACTATGTTCATAGCAGCTTTATTCATAATAACCAGAACCTGGAAACAATCCAGATGTCCCTCGTCTGAGGAATGGATACAGAAATAGTGGTACCTTTACACAATGGAATATTACTCAGCAACTAAAAACAAGGAAATTAGGATCCAAGATGGCTGCGACCAGCGTATATCTGAGAGGCAGAGGATCTGAAACTCTGAAATTGGTGAGTGGAGGGGCAACTGAAGCCAGAAAATTAACATTGAGGCTTCCTGAACAAGAAGGGGCATCACATGAGCTGAGAACATTCAGATTCATGTCACTGGCGGGCTTCCCTGGAGATGGAGAGGTGCAAACTTTTGAACATCTTGCATTTCTCTTTTTTGGGCTTTCCTCCTCCTGAGAGGAGCCAGCCCACAGCACCAGAAACTCGGCACAGAACTTACAGCAGAGGCAGAGCTCCTCGTTCCTCAACCACAGCTGTCAGCTGTACCAGCCTTCTGAGTCCCAGATCTACTTCCTTCCCAGTACCATCCTTCCCAGTCCTAGGTCTGCGAGCAGCTGTATTGACTCCACAGGGCATCCCAGCTGGTGACTGTATGAGCCGCCCAATCCCTCAGTATAGGACAACCAGCTGTACAGCCACCAAAGTTCAACAGACCCGCAAAACCACCTAGGTACACCAGGTGCCAGACCACCTAGGTCTGCAGACCATTGTTGTGGCCCCTCAGGACTTCCCAGCAGGCACTTGGACCAGCCTCCCAGTTCTGCAGCTGCAGCTGGACTCCCTAGTTTGGTGGCTGCAGCACCACTGAGCTGACATAGCTCTTCCTCCTACATTTGACTCAGCAGGTCCAAACCTGAAACTAAAGAACAGGGAGAATCCCTTTGCCTTATGATTTGACCTGACAGTGAGTGCACCCTCAAGTGCCTACAGAGCCACAGATCCAGGGTGGTTCTAAGCTAAGAGACAGATATCAGATCCCACCCACCCACACATCCACTGTGGGAAACAGAGGGACTCTTTGGACATTGAATCCCCTGCTCTGTGGGTCTACCAGTGGAGTTGAGGAAAATAACTCCTGGAGCTCAGTCATAGCCAAATACCAGTAGCTTGTAGGCTACTGGGGTATTCAGGGAATTTGCTCCAGTGATTAGCACTAGTGCCTGCGGCACCTTCAGGACCTGCAACCCCTAGAGTGCCAGCAAGGTGCCCCTTCCTCACACTGAAGGCCTGCACATTCTCTATCACCCTGTCCCTCAAAGCACACTTACACACACACACACACACACACACACACACACACACACACACATGCTTGCCCAAATTTGTCCTTCTGTGCCTGCAGACTTTCCTTCCACAAGTACAGTTAAAACACCAACACACATGCTGAAAACACTGGACCTCTCTCATCTTCCTGAAGAATTCGCCAGACACCAGAGAAAGATGGTATCAGTCTGAATTACAGAATCCAGGAACATACAGTGAAGGTTACTAATAAGCAGATGGACAGAGGTCAGTGAAAGAACACATCCAACAAAAATTAGGATATCATGGCTTCACCAGCAACCCCCAAAATCAATGGATACTGCAATTCATCAGAAACACAGGAAAATGACTTTAAAGCTATGCTTATCCAGTTATTATAGGCACAAAAAGAGGCAATAAACAAATCTCTCAAAGAAATGCCACACAAATGGAAGCAAATAAAGAGGAAATGAACAAAGCTCTCAAAGAAACACAGGCAAATATAGCCAAACAAATAGAGGCACAATTAGAGGCATATAGAGTGGAGAAAAACAAAAAATAGAGACCACTAAAGAGAGACAGGAATCATCAAACAGATGAAGGAAATGGTGCAAGGCATGAAAACAGAATTAGAATCAGTAAAGAAAACACAAATTGAGAGAAACTTGGAGCTAGTGAACTTAGAGAAAAGATCAGAAACCACAAAAGTAAGCATCACCAATAGAATATAAGAGATGGAAGAGAGAATCTCAGGTCCTGAAGATACACTTGCAGAAATTGATACTTCTCTCAAAGAAAAAGAAAATGAGAAAAGTCCCAAACACAAAACATCCAAGAAATCAAGGACATCAAGAAAAAGCAAAATCTAATAATAATAGGAATTGATGAAAAAGAAGATTCCAGGCTCCAAGGTTCAGAAAATATCTTCAAGAAAATCATAGAAGAAAATTTTCCCAACTTAAAGAAAGTGATTTCCATAAACATACAAGAGACCAAATAGACTAAATCAGAAACAAAATGCTCCAGGTAACATCATAGTCAATACCCTAAATCTACAGAACAAAGAAAAGATATTAAAAGCAGCAATAGAAAAAGGGCAAGTAACATATAAAGGTAGACCTATGAGAATCACACTAGACTTCTCATCAGAAACTATGAAAGCCAGAAGAGCCTGGGCAGATATCATGCAGATTTTAAGGGACCACAGATGCCTACTCAGACTACTATTCCCAGCAAAGCTTTCAATCAAAGTAGATGGAGAAAACAAAATATGCCATGACAAAAATAAATTTAAGCAATATCTACACAAAAAACCAGCCATACAGAAGATACCAGAAGGAAAATGCCAGTCCAACAAAAACAGCCACAACCAAGAAAACATAGGATACAAAATATTTCCCCCCCAAAAATTAAAAGAAAACAAGCAATGTATCACAGTAAGACCACCAACTCCACAATAAAAGGAACTAATGTTCATTAGTCACTACTGGTTAACATCAATGGACTCAACTCTCCAATAAAAAGACACAGACTAATATAATGGTTGCAGAAACAGAATCCAATATTCTGCTGCAAACACGAAACACAGCTCTGCAACAATGATAAACACTACCTCAGAGTAAAGGGCTGGAAAAAATGTATTTCAAGCAAATGGACCCAGTAAACAAGTTGGGGTAAACGAACTATCTAATAAAATAGACTTTCAACCAAAATTAATCAAACACGATGAGGAGGGGCACTTCATTCTCATCAATGTAAAATTCCACCAGGAGATCATCATAATTTTGAACATCTATGCCCCGAACACAAGACCACCTACATTTGTAAATGAAACATTATTAAAGCTGAAATCACACATTGACCCCGACACCTTAATAGTGGGAGACTTCAACACACCACTCTCACCAAGGGACAGATCATCTAGACAGAAGCAAAAAAGGGAAATAAGGGTACTTACAGAGTCCCTAATCCAAATGGATCTAATAGATGTCTATCAAATTTTCACACAAATTCAAAAGAGTATATCTTCTTTTTAGCACCTCATGAAACCTTCTCCAAAACAGACCATATAGTTGGTCACAAAGCTAGCCTCAGCAGATACAAGAAAATTGAAATAATCCCTTGTATTCTATCTGACCACCATGGTCTAAAGCTGGAGCTCAACAACAACAGAAATAGCGAAAAGCCTCCACACATACGGAAACTGAACAACTTGCTACACAATACAACTGGGTTAGGGAAGAAAGAAAGAAAGAAATTAAAGACTTCCTAGAATTCACTGAAAATGAAGATACAACATACCCAAACTTATGGGACACAATGAAAGCAGTGCTCAGAGGAAAATTCATAGCACTAAGTGCCTTCAAGAAGAAATATGAAACATCACATAAAAGCAACTTAACAGCTCACCTCAAATTCCTAGAAAAAAAAAGCAGCAGTCACACCCAAGAGGAGTAGATGGCTGGAAATAATCAAGCTCAGGGCAGAAATCAATAAATTATAAACAAATAAAACAATTCAAAGAGTCAATGAAATCAAGAGCTGGTTCTTTGAGAAAAATCACCAAAATAGACAAGCCCTTAGCAATCTAACTAAAAGGCAGAGAGAAACTGTCCAAATCAGCAAAACCAGAAAATAAAAGGGAGATATAACAATAGATACTGAGGAAATCCAAACAATCATTATGTTTTATGACAAAAGTCTATATGCCACAAAATTTGAAAATCTAAATGAAATGGACAATTTTCTGGATAGATTCCACTTACCAAAATTAGAGTAAGATCAGGTAGAATTATTGAATAGTCCTTTATTCCCCAAGGTAATAGAAGCAGTACTCAAAAGTCTCCCTATAAAAAAAGTCCAGGGACAGATGGTTTCAGCACAGAATTCTACAAGACCTTCAGAGATGAGCTAACGCCAATTCTCTTCAAATTATTCCACAAGATAAAAACAAAAGAAACTTTACTAAACTCATTCTATGCAGCCACAGTCACCTTGGTAAATAAAGCAAACAAACAACAACAACAAAAAAAGAAAACTTCAGACCTATCTCTCTTATGAACATTGATACAAAAATACTCAATAAAATACTGGCAAACCGAATCCAAGAAAACATAAAAGATATCATCCACCATGACCAAATAGGCTTCTTCCCAGGCATACAAGGGTGGTTCAATATATGGAAATCCATCAATGTAATCCACCTTATAAACAAACTGTAGGATAAAAACCACATGATCATCTCCTTAGATGCTGAAAAAGCATTTAACAAAATCCAACATTCATTCATGTTTAAAGCCTTGGAGAGATCAGGGATACAAGACACATACCTAAGGCAATATACAGCAAGCCTTTAGCCAACATCAAACTCAATGGAGAGAAACTTAAATCAATCCCACTGAAATCAGGGACAAGGCAAGGCTGCCCACTCTCTCCATATCTCTTCAACATACTGCTTGAAGTCTTAGCTAAAGCAAGACAAGTAAAGGAGATCAAGGGTATACAAATCAGAAAGGAAGAAGTCAAGTTTCACTATTCACAGATGATATGATAGTATACCTGAGTGACCCAAAAAATTCAACCAGAGAACTCCTTCAGCTCATAAACACCTTCAGCAAAGTGGCAGGATACAAAATCAACTAAAAAAAAAAAAAAATCAGAAGCCCTCCTGTAAAACAAAGACAAAAGGGTTGAGAAAGAAATCAGGGAAATAACACGCTTTACAATAGCCACTAATAACATAAAGTACCTTGGAGTGACTCTAACCAAGCCAATGAAAGGCCTGTTTGAAAAAAAAAACCTTCAAATCTCAGAAGAAATTGAGGATTATCAGAAGATGGAACGATCTCTCCCATGCTCATGGATCGGTAGGATTAACATACTGAAAATGGCCATTCTGCCAAAAGCAATCAACAGAATCAATTCAGTTCCCATCACAATACCAACATAATTCTTTACAAACCTTGAACAAAAAGTTCTCAACTTCATATGGAAAAAGAAAAAAATCCAGGATTTCTAAAATGATCCTGTCCAACAACAGATCATCTGGAGGTATCTCTATCTCTGATCTCAACATATAGAACAGAGCAACAGTAATAAAAACTGCATGGTATTGGCATAGAAACAGAAAGATATATCAATGGAAGCGAATAAAAGACCCAGAAAAAGAAAAACCCACACATCTATGGATACTTGATATTTGACAAAGAAGGCAAAACCATTCAGTGGAAAAAAAAAAGACAGCACCTTCAACAAATGGTGCTGGTCCAACTGCATGTCTACATGCAGAAAAATAAAAATAGATCCATATTTATCACCCTGCACTAAACTAAAGCCAAAGTGGCTCAAAGACCTCAACATAAAAACACATACAATAAATCGGTTAAAAGAAAAAGTGGGGAAGAGCCTAGAACTCATTGGCACTGGAGACAACTTCCTGAACATGACATGAACGACACAGGCTCTAAGATCAACAATCAATAAATGGGACCTCATGAAACTAAAAATCTTCTGTAAAGCAAAGGACATGTCATCAGAATAAAATGTCATTGTACAGACTGGGAAAGGATCTTCACCAATCCTATATCTGACAAAGGGTTAATATCCAGAATTTATAAAGAACTAAAGAAGTTACAAAGCAACAAATCAAGGAAACCAATTAAAAAACAGAGTACGGAGCTAAACAGAGAATTTTCTGTAGAGGAAAATAGAATGGCAAAGAAACACTTAAAGAAATGTTCAACATCCTTAGCCATCAGGAGATGCAAATTAAAACAACCCTGAGATTTCATGTTACACCCATCGAAATGGCCAAGATCAAAATCTCCAGTGACAAAATATGCTGGAGACCTTGTGGAGAAAGGGGAACCCTCCTCCATTGCTGGTGGGAATATCAACTTGTACAACCACTTTGGAAATCAACCTCAAGTACATACCAAGGACATTTGTTCACCATGTTTGTACCAGCTTTATTCTTAATAGCCAGAAGCTGGAAACAACCCAGACATCCATCAACAGAGGAATGGATACCAAAATTGTGGTACATTTACACAGTGGAATACTACTCAGCAATTAAAAACAATGAAATCACGAAATTTGCAGGCAAATGGTGGGATCTAAAAAAAGATCAATCTGAGTGAGGTATCCCAGAATCAGAAAGACCACTCAGTAAATACTAACTTATAAGTGGATACTTGACCTATAAGATAGATTAAACATA
The DNA here is from genome assembly GCF_030254825.1 of Meriones unguiculatus. Taxonomy (NCBI): domain Eukaryota; kingdom Metazoa; phylum Chordata; class Mammalia; order Rodentia; family Muridae; genus Meriones; species Meriones unguiculatus. The sequence goes on from NC_083350.1 coordinate 90,729,289, forward strand.
TTAAAATCTCTACACCTAAAGAAGCTATACAAGAAGTATGTTCTGGGGTAAACTGATCAATCCTCACATAGATAAATGGGATGGGCATTGGAAGTAGGAGAAAACAAGTAACAAGACAGGAGCTTACCATACAGGGCCTCTGAAAGACTCTACGTAGCAGTGTATCAAAGCAGATGCTGAGGCTCATAGCCAAACTTTGGGCAGAGTCCAGGGAATCATATGAAAGAAGGAGGAGTTAGTAAGACTTAGAGAGAACAAGAGCTCCACAAGGACTAAAAATATCTGGGCATAAGGGTCTTTTCTGAGACTGATTCTCTAACCAAGTACCATGTATGGATATAACCTAGAACAACTGCTCAGACATAGCTCATAGCAGCTCAGCATCCAAGTGGGTTTTCCCTAGTAAGGGGAACAAGTACTATTTCTGACATGAACTCAGTGGCTGGCAGTCTTGCTAGGTCACAGAGGAGGACATTGAAGCCAATCCTGAAGATATCTGATAAACTAGGGTCAGATGGAAGGAGAGGAGGACCTCCCATATCAGTGGACTTAGAAAGGGGCAAGGAGGAGATGAGGAGGAGGGATGGAGGGTGGGATTGGAAGGGAATGAGAAAAGGGGCCAGGAACCAAAGTAAATAACCTGTAATTAATATAAAACCACAGAAATAAAATATTTGAGAAAAAAATTAAAAAACAAGGAAATCATGAAGTTTGCAGGCAAATGATGGGATCTAGAAAAGACCATCTTGAGTGAGGTATCCTAGAAGCAGAAAGACACACATGGTATAAGCTCACTAATAAGTGGATATTAGAAATATAATATATGATAAAATATTTAAATCTGTACACCTAAAGAAGCCAAGCAAGGAGGACCCTGGGTAAGGTGATCAATCCTCATTCAGAAAGACAAACAGGATGGACATCAAAAGAGGGAGAAAGTAGGAAACAGGACAGGAACCTATCACAAAGGGCCTCTGAAAGACTCTACCCAGCAGGGTAACAAAGCAGATGCTGAGGTCCTACCCAAACTTTGGGCAGAGTGCAGGGAATCTTATGAAAGACAGGGTTGATAGAAAACCCCTGAGGGGACCAGAACTCCACTGCAAGAGCAACAGATCAAAATATCTGGGCACAGGGGTCTTTTCTGAGACTGATACTCTAACCAAGGACCACACATGGAGATAACCTAGAACCCCTGCACAGATGTAACTCATCGCAGCTCAGTCTCCAAGTGGGTGCCCTAATAAGAGAACAGGGATTGTCTCTGACATGAACTCAGTGGCTGGCTCTTTGATCACCTACTCCTGAATGGGGAGCAGCCTTACCAGGCCACAGAGGAAGACAAAGCAGCCAATCTTGATGAGCCTGATAGGGTATGGTTAGATGACAGGGGAGGAGGAGCTCCCCTATCAGTGTACTGGGGGTGGGGGGGAAGGGAGGAGATCAGGGAGGAAGGCTAGGAACAGGAAGCTATGAGGAAGGAGGCTACAGGTGTGATACAAAATGAATAAAGTGTAATTAATTTAAAATAAAAAAAACAGGGTTTTTTTGTTTTTTTTTGGTTTTTTTTTTTCTTTTCCATAATTTTATTTTCTCATTAGTTACATTTTGTTAATTCTGTATCCCAGCTGTATCCCTCATTCCCCCCCCCAATTCCACCCTCCCTCCCTCATCTCCTCCCTGCCCTTTTCCAAGTCCACTAGTAGGGGAGGACCTCCTCCCCTTTCATATGACTCCCTTTTGTCAGGTATTTTCAAGACTGGCTGCAAAGTCCTCCTCTGTGGCCTAACAGTACTGCTCCTCCCTTGGGAGGTGGGGAGGTCAAAGAGCCAGTCATTGAGTTCCTGTTAGTAATAGTCCTTGTTCCCCTTACTATGGGAAACCAATTGATTACTGAGCTATCACGGGTCACATACGAGCAGAGGTTCTAGGTTTTATCCTCTCATGGACTTTGGTTGAGTGTCCATCTCAGAAAAGACCCTGTGCCCAGATACGTTTGGTCCTTGTGGAGCTCCTATCCTTTCCACATCAAACTCCCCTTCTTTCATATGATTCCCTGCACTCTGCAGAAGGTTTGGTTGTGAGTCTTAGTATCTATTTTGGAACACTGCTAGGTAGAGTCTTTCAGATGCTTTCTGCGGTAGACTCCTGTCATACGTTCAATGCATATCCCATGTGTGTCTTTCTGCTCCTGGGACACCTCATTCAGGATGATCTTTTCTAGATCCCACCATTTGCGTGCAAATTTCATAATTTCCTCCTTTTTGATTGCTGAGTAGTATTCCATTGTGTAAAAATACCACAGTTTCTGTATCCGTTCCTCCGTTGATGGACATCTGGGTTGTTTCCAGGTTCTGGCTATTACAAATAAAGCTGCTACAAACATGGTTGAGCAAATGTCCTTATTGTGTACTTGAGCAAATTTTGGGTATATGCCTAGCAGTGGTATAGCTGGGTCTTGAGGAAGCGCTATTCCTAATTGTCTGAGAAAGTGCCAGATTGACTTCCAAAGTGGTTGTACCAGTTTACATTCCCACCAGCAATGGAGGAGGGTTCCCCTTTCTCCACAACCTCTCCAACATGTGTTGTCATTTGTGTTTTTTATCTTGGCCATTCTGATGGGTGTAAGGTGAAATCTTAGGGTCGTTTGGGGTGACACTAACCAAGCAAGTGAAAGACCTGTTTGAGAAAAACTTCAAGTCTCTGAAGAAAGAAATTGAAGAAGATATCAGAAGATGGAAAGATCTCCCGTGCTCATGGATTGGTAGGATTAACATTGTGAAAATGGCCATCCTGCCAAAAGCAATCTACAGATTCAATGCAATTCCCATCAAAATACCAACTCAATTCTTTTCAGACCTTGAAAAAAAAGATTCTCAGCTTCATATGGAGAAACAAAAAACCTAGAATCTCCAAAACAACCCTATACAACAACAGATCATCTGGAGGTATCTCCATTCCTGATCTCAAGCTGTACTACAGAGCAATAGTAATAAAAACTGCATGGTATTGGCATAGAAACAGAAAGGAGGATCAATGGAAGCGAATTGAAGACCCAGAAATAAACCCATGAACCTATGAATACTCAATTTTTGACAAAGCAGCCAAAACCATTCAATGGAAAAAAAGATAGCATCTTCAACAGATGGTGCTGGTCTAATTGGATGTCTACATGCAGAAAAATGAAAATAGATCCACATTTATCACCCTGCACAAAACTAAAGTCCAAATGGATGAAAGATCTAAACATAATACCAGATACACTAAATCTGTTAGAAGAAAAAGTAGGGAACAGCCTAGAACTCATTGGCACAGGAGACAACTTCCTGAACAGAACTCCAACAGCACAGGCTTTAAGAGAAACAATCAACAAACTGAAAAGCTTCTGTAAAGCAAAGGACACCGTCATCAAAACAAAATGACTGCCTACAGATTGGGAAAGAATCTTCACCAACCCTCTATCTGACAGAGGGCTAATATCCAGTATATATAAAGAACTAAAGAAGCTGAAAAGCAGCAAAACAAGTAATCCAATTAAAAAATGGGGAACGGAGCTAAACAGAGAATTCACTGTAGAGGAATATAGAATGGCAGAGAAACACTTAAAGAAATGCTCAACGTCATTAGCCATTAGGGAAATGCAAATCAAAAAAACAGTTTTTAAAGACAGATGGCTAGCTGAGAAACTGCCCCAGTAACAAAGGCCAGCACCTTTACACTATAGAGATATCTCCATGTCTTTATTGTTAAACCTGAAGAGGGATCCCCAAAAGCTCCCACAATAAGTTTTATACAACTGACTTTGCATACTATGCATACTACCATGTGTGTTTTTATTACAAAGCACAAATTTCAGTGTAAGGTCTGATGGCATCTTCTGCCTTAATCCCACAATACTATGTCCTCTCCCTGTTTTACTGCTGACTTTCTGTTATGGTGCTTGATTCTGTAACAATAATTCCTGCTTCATATATCTAGTGCATACACAGTCCTAGAAAAAATGTATCATTAACACCTTTGTGGAACTCCTACAGTAGTTGATAGAAGTCAGTGGATGAACCATAACCTGTTTAACACAATCTGAGGCTTACATTTTACTTTCCCTGCCTCACTCTCCTCAGTGCTTTATTTTCTGTTTTCCATAATCAATTGTCTCTATTCAGCCCTTCCCTAAATGCTCGCTTTTGGAAAGCTTGCAGGCAGACTGTTGACCTTCATTTATCATTATATATACTCAAGTATACATCTTTAATACATATAGATATACATACATATATATATATGTACACCGAAGATTTATATATATTGTATATATACTAAAGATGTATGTATATTGCATGTATGTGTATATATATTTACATATATATATATTATACAAACTTATTATACCCTAAGGTCATATCTGAAGAGTTTCCATTTACTAAGGACCATATTATAATATTCAATTAAGAAACTGCCTTCTAAAATGTCATTGTATGTGTTCTTTGTTTTTTTAAAGAATTTTGTACATGAATATAATGTCTTTTTAAAGTTTACAAGCAATAGATTTTATTGTGGCAGTTTCATGCAAAATTTGTTTTGTTGATCCTCCCAACCTCTTTCTGCAATTCTTCTGCCTCATTTCCCCTCACTAGTTTCATTATACTCTACTGTTATATATAATTCCATACTGTCTTTTCCTCCTCACTTCTTTAAAACCTTTTCCTCTTTTATAGTTCTTTTTCTACTTTCATAATGTCCCCATACACATATGTTCATGAATATGCATACAAACACACATATATACATACAGACTTACATGCACATATACATTTAACTGCAGGAACACACAGCTTGGTGTCATAGTGCAGTTTTTGAGAAACCCCTGGGTTTCAGTGAAAGTAAATTTATTTCTCCTAGGCTAGAAGCTCCTCATTGACGGTTTGATGTTCACTCCTGCAAAAAAAACTGATCCAGTAACAGTAATCAAAGTGAACATGAGTCAGCACTAAGTGCTAAGATCTATATATTGTTCTTTTCTAATTTAAAAAAATTACTATTAATTACAGTTTATTTACTTTGTATCCCAGCTCTAGCTCCCTCCCTCATTCCCTCCCAATCCCACCCTCCTTCTCTCATCTCCTCCCATATCCTTCTCCAAGTCCACTGATAAGGGGAGGACCTCCTCCCCTTCCATCTGACCCTCGCCTATCAGTCCTCATCAGAACTGGTTGCATTGTCTTCCTCTGTGGCCTGGTAAAGATGCTTTCCCCCTTCATGGGGACATCATCAAAGAGCCAGCACTATTCTCCTTTCTAGGAAACTTACTTGGAGACTGAGCTGCCATGGGCTACATCTGAGCAGGGGTTCTAGGTTATATCCATGAATAGTCCTTGGTTGGAGTATTAGTCTCAGAAAAGACCTTAGAGCCCAGATTTTTTTGGTTCTGTTGCTCTCCTTGTGTAGCTCTTATCCCCTCCAGGTTTTACTATCTCCTGCTTCTTTCATAAGATTTCTTGCACTATGTCCAAAGTTTGGTTATGAGTCTCAGCATCTGCTTTGATATACTGCTAGGTAGAGTCTTTCAGATGCCTCTGTGGTAGGCTCCTGTCCTGTTTCTTCTTTTCTCCTTCTTCCAATGTCCATCCCCTTTGTCTTTCTGTGTGAGGATTGATCATGTTACCCAGGGTCCTCCTTCTTGTTTAGCTTCTTTAGGTGTACAGATTTCAGTATGTTTATCTTATATTACATGTCTAATATCCACTTATAAGTGAGTATATGCCATGTGTGTCTTTCTGCTTCTGGGATACCTCACTCGGGATGATCTTTTCTAGATCCCACCAGTTGCCTGCAAATTTCATGATTTTCTTGTTTTTAATTGCTGAGTAGTATGTACCACAACTTCTGTATCCATTCCTCTGTTGAGGGACATCTTGATTATTTCCAGGTTCTAGCTATTTATGAATAAAGTGGCTATGAACATGGTTGAGCAAACGTCCTTGTTGTGTACTTGAACCTCTTTTGTATATGCGCCTAGGAGTGGTACAACTGAATCTTGAGGAAGCTTTATTCCTAATTTTATGAGAAAGCTTCAGATTGATTTCCAAATTGGTTGCACAAGTTGGCATTCCCACCAGCAATGGAGAAGGGTTCCCCTTTCTCCACATCCTCTTCAGCATGTATTATCACTTGAGATTTTGATCTTAGCCATTCTGATTGGTGTAAGGAGAAATCTCAGTGTCGTTTTCGTTTGCATTTCTCTGATGACTAAGGTCGTTGAGCATTTCTTTAAGTGTTTCTCTACAGTTTAGTACTCCTCAATTGAGAATTCTCTGTTTAGCTCTGTACTCCATTTTTTAATTGGATTGCTTGATTTGTTGCTCTTTAACTTCTTTTCTAATTTATACAAAATTATAAGAGATAGCTGTGAACAATCTTTCATACAAGTAATCTTAGCCTTGTTGAATCTGAGGCAAGAGGATTCTGAGCTGAAACCAAGTCTGTAATGCATAGTGAGTCCTGGAATCAAAAGAAAAACAAACAAACAAACACAAAAAATATATAAAGTTTATAATCATATGCCTTTAGAAACAATAAACAAGGCTTTGAGAAATCAGGAGCCTAAATCATAAAACTAAAAATTTTATTGGATGAATCTATAACAATATCTACAACTACTGTGTCCTTTGTCTCCTCCAAGGATCCTGTCCTTTCTCATACTGTTTTCATCAATATTAAAGAAATAACAGGTGTATAAATATTTCAAGAGCAATATTCAATTATTCAACATTTTTTATTGTGGTAAAATTCGTAGTTTCCTATTGCCTCTGATCATGTGGCCATCTTTTAACAAATCCATTACCTTTCTTACTTTATCCCTCACTTTTTTCTCCATGACTTTCTATGTCAGTCATCCTGTATAATTGCTATATACACCATTGAGGATTCCGTATATAAATATTTTTAAATGCTTATCTTGTTGTGGAGATGTTTAATGACTATTACTTTCCAATAATGCCTAATATTCTCTAATATACTTTATAATTATTTAAATGTGATCTACATATATGTAACAACAACTGTGTAAAGAAAAAAAAATCTGTGAATTTGAAAGATACCAAAGAGGATAGAGTATATAAGAGATGATAATGGGAGAGAAGGGAAAGGAAAAAGATGATATAACTATATTATTTTTTTCATTTTTTTAACTTCTATTAATTACACTTTATTCATTTTGTATCCCTCCATAAGCCCCTCCCTCCTCGCCTCCCGATCCCACCCTCTCCCCCTTTGTGCATGCATGCCCCTCCCCATGCCCACTGAATAGGGAGGTCCTCCTCTCCTCCTTTCTGATCTTAGTCTATCAGTTCTCATCAGAAGTGGCTGCATTGTCAGGGTTCTAGGTTATCTCCATGAATAGTCCTTGGTTGGAGTATGAGTCTCTGGGAAGTTCCCTGTGTTCAAATTTTCTTGTTCTGTTGCTCTCCTTGTGGAGTTCCTGCCCTCTCCAACTCTTATTACTTCCCACTTCTTACATAAAATTCCATTCACTCTGCCCATCAGTTGGCTGTCCGGCTCAGCATATGTTTCACAGTCTGCATGGCAGAGGCATTCAGAGGCCCTCTATGGGAGGTTCCTACGTTGTTTCCTGTTTTCTTTTTCTTCTGATGTCCATCCTCTTTGCCTTTCAGGATGGGGATTGAACACTGTAGTTAGGGTCCTCTCTTTTGCTTAGTATGTTTAGATGTACAGATTTTAGTGGGTTTATTCTATGTTGTATTTTCATATGAGTGAGTATATACCATGTGTGTCTTTTTGCTTCTGGGACAACTCACTCAGGATGATCCTTTCCAGGTCCCACCATTTACCTGCAAATTTCATGATTTCCTTATTTTTCATTGCTGAGTAATATTCCATTGTATAGATGCACCACAGTTTATGCATCCATTCTTCAGTTGAGGGGCATCTGGGCTGTTTTCAGCTTCTGGCTATTACAAATAAAGCTGCTACAAACATGGTTGAGCAAATGTCCTTTTTGTGTACTTCAGCCTCTTTTGGGTATATGCCTAGGAGTGGTATGGCTGGATCTTGAGGAAGCAGTATTCCTAGTTGTCTGAGAAAGTACCAGATTGATTTCCAGAGTGGTTGTACAAGTTTACACTCCCACCAGCAGAGGAGAAGGGTTCCCGTTTCTGCACAACCTCTCCAGCATGTGTTGTCACTTGAGTTTTTAATCTTGGCCATTCTCAGGGGTGTAAGGAGAAATCTCAGGATTGTTTTGATTTGCATTTCCCTAATGGCTAATGAGGTTGAGCATTTCTTTAAGTGCTTCTCTGCCATTCGATATTCCTCTACAGAGAATTCTCTGTTTAGCTCTGTTCTCCATTTTTTAAGTGGATTACTTGGTTTGCTGCTTTTCTACTTCTTTAGTTCCTTATGTATACTGGATATGAGTCCTCTGTCAGATAACGGGTTGGTGATGACTCTTTCCCAATCTGTAGGCAGTCGCTTTGTTTGGATGACTGTGTCCTTTGCTTTACAGAAGCTTTTCAGTTTCATGAGGTCCCATTTATTGATTGTTGCTCTTAGAGCCTGTGCTGTTGGTGTTCTGTTCAGGAAGTTTTCTCCTGTACCAATGAGTTCTAGGGTATTCCTCACTTTTTTTCTAGCCAATTTTATGTGTCTGGTTTTATGTTGAGGTCTTTGATCCACTTGGACTTCAGTTTTGTGCAGGGTGATAAGTATGGATCTATTTTCATTTTTCTACATGTAGACATCCAGGTGGACCAGCACCATTTGTTGAAGATTCTATCTTTTTTCCATTGTATGGTTTTGGCATCTTTGTCAAAAATCAGGTGTCCATAAGTGTGTGGGTTTATTTCTGGGTCTTCTGTTCGGTTCCATTGATCCACCATTCTGTTTCTATGCCAGTACCATGCAGTTTTTATAACTGTTGCTCTATAGTACAGCTTGAGATCAGGGATGGAGATACTTCCAGAAGATCTTTTATTGCTGAGGACTGTTTTAGCAATTCTCCGTTTCTTGTTATTCCATACAAAGTTGAGAATTTTTCTTTCCAGATCCATAAAGAAATGTGTTGGCAATTTGATGGGAACTGCATTAAATCTGTAGATTGCTTTTGGTAAGATGGCCATTTTTACTATGTTAATCCTGCCAACCCATGAGCATGGGAGATCTTTCCATCTTCTGATATCTTCTTCTAATTCTTTCTTCAGAGAGCAGAAATTTTTTTCATACAAGTCTTTGACTTGCTTAGTTAGGGTTACACCAAGGTACTTTATGTCATTTGTGGCTATTGTGAAGGGTTTTGTTTCTCTAATTTCTTTCTCAGCTCTTTTGTCTTTTGTATACAGGAGTGCTACTTATTTTTTTGAGTTAATTTTGTATCCAGCCGCTTTGCTGAAGGTGTTTAATAGATGTAGGAGTTCCCTGGTAGAGTTTTTGGGGTCACTCATGTATACTATCATATCATCTGCAAGTAGTGATAATTTGACTTCTTCTTTTCCAATCTGTATCCCCTTGAACTCCTTCAACTGTCTTATTGCTCTAGCAAGGACTTCCAGAACTATGTTGAAGAGATATGGAAAGAGTGGGTAGCATTGTCTTGTCCCTGATTTCAGTGGGATTGCTTTAAGTTTCTCTCCGTTCAGTTTGATGTTGGCTATAGGCTTGCTGTATATCACCTTTACTATGTTTATATATGTGCCTTATATCACTGATCTCTCCAATACTCTAAACATGAATGGATGTTGGATTTTGTCAAATGCTTGTTCACCATCTAGGGAGATTATCATGTGCTTTTCTTCTTTCAGTTTGTTAATATGGTGGATCACATTGATGGATTTCCATATACTGAACCACCCCTGCATACCTGGGATGAAGCCTACTTGGTCATAGTGGATAATATCTTTGATGTATTCTTGTATTCGGTTTGCGAGTATTTTGTTAAGTATTTTTGCATCAATGTTCATAGGGAAGATTGGCCTGAAATTCTCTTTCTTTTTTGAGTCTTTGTGAGGTTTAGGTACCAAGGTGACTGTGGCATCATAGAATGAGTTTGGTAATGTTCCTTCTGTTTCTATTTTGCGGAATAGTTTGAAAAGAATTGGAGTTAGCTCTTCTTTGAAGGTCTGGTAGAATTCTGCTCTGAAGCCATCTAGTCCTGGGCTTTTTTTGGATGGGAGACTTTTGATGACTGCTTCTATTTCTTTGGGGGATATAGGAATATTTAGTTGATTTACCTGGTCCTGATTCAGCTTTGGTAAGTCAAATCGATCAAGAAAATTGTCCATTTCATTTTGATTTTCAAATTTGCTGGCATATAAACTTTTGAAGTAAATCCTAATGCATGTTTGGATTTCCTCAGTGTCTGTAGTTATGTCCCCCTTTTCATTTCTGATTTTGTTGATTTGGGTGGTGTCTCTCCGCCTTTTATTTAGATTGGCTAAGGGTTTGTCGAACTTGTTGATTTTCTCAAAGAACCAGCTGTTGGTTTCATTGATTCTTTGAATTGTTTTATTTGTTTCTAATTGATTGATTTCAGCCCTGAGTTTGATTATTTCCAGCCGTCTGCTCCTTTTTGGTATGTCTGCTTCTTCTTTTTCTAGGGTTTTTAAGTGGGCCATTAAGTTGCTTGAATGAGCTGTCTCAAATTTCTTCTTGAAGGCACTTATTGCTATGAACTTTCCTCTTGGCACTGCTTTCATTGTGTCCCACAAGTTTGGGTATGTTGTGTCTTCATTTTCATTGAGTTCTAGGAAGACTTTAATTTCTTTCTTTTTTTCTTCCCTGACCCAGCTGTCATTTAGTAACAAGTTGTTCAGTTTCCATATGTGTGTAGGCTTTTTGCTATTTCTGTTGTTGTTGAAGTCCAACTTTATTCCATGGTGATCAGACAAGATAGAAGGGATTATTTCAATCTTCTTGTATCTGTTGAGGCTTGCTTTGTGACCAACTATATGGTCTATTTTGGAGAAGGTTCCATGAGATGCTGAGAAGAAGGTAAATTCTTTTGTGTTTGGGTGTAAGGTTCTGTAAATGTCTGTTAGGTCCATTTGATTCATGACCTCTGTCAGAGGTATTGTTTCTTTGTTTAATTTCTGTTTTTTTGACCTGTCCTTTGTTGAGAGGTGGGTGTTGAAGTCTCCCACTATCAATGTGTGGGGATCTATATGTGGTTTAAATTTTATCAATGTTTCTTTTACAAATGTGGGTGCTCTTGTATTTGGGGCATAGATGTTCAGGATTGTGATGTCTTCCTGGTGGAATTTTCCCTTGATGAGTATGAAGTGTCCTTCCCCATCTCTTTTTATTAATTTTGGTTGAAAGTCTATTTTATCAGATATTAGGATGGCTACACCTGCTTGTTTCTTGGGTCCATTTGCTTGGAAAGTCATCTTCCAATGTTTTACCCTCAGGTAATGTCTATCTTTGTGCCTTAGGTGTGTTTTTTGTATGCAACAGATTGCTGGGTTTTGTTTACGTATCCATTCTGTTAATCTGTGTCTTTTTATTGGAGAGTTGAGTCCATTGATGTTGAGAGAGATTAATGACCAGTGGCTGTTAGATCCTTTGATTTTGCTGTTGGCTGTGGTCATAAGGTTGTGTGCTTGGTTGCTTTTTGTTTTACTGAAGTAAGGTTAATTATTTCCTGTGTTTTCTTGAAAGAAGCTAATTTTCTTGGGTTGTATTTTCCCTTCTATTGTCTTCTGTAATACTGGATTTGTTTGTAAGTATTGTTGAAATTTGTTTTTGTCATTGAATATCTTGTTTTCTCCGTCTATGAGGACTGAGAGTTTTGCAGGGTATAGTAGCCTGGGCTGACATCTGTGTTCTCTTAGTGTCTGCATGATATCCGTCCAGGCCCTTCTGGCTTTCATAGTCTCTGTTGAAAACTCAGGTGTGAGTCTAATGGGTTTGCCATTATATGTTACTTGGCCTTTTTCCCTTGTAGCTTTTAGTATTTTTTCTTTGTTCTGTATACTTACTGTTTTGATTATTATGTGGCAGGAGGATTTTCTTTTCTGGTCAAATTTGTTGGGTGTTCTGTAGGCCTCATGTATTCTTATTGGCTTCTCCTTTAACTTGGGGAAATTTTCTTCAATGATTTTGTTGAAAATATTTTCTGGGCCTTGGAGAAGGGAGTCTTCTTTTTCCTCTATACCTATTATTCTTAGGTTTTGTCTTTTCATATTGTCTTGCATTTCTTGGACGGTCTGTGTCAGGAATTTTTTGGATTTAACATTTTCTTTGACAGATACATTGATTTCTTCCATTGTACCTTCTACACCTGAGATTCTTTCTTCCATCTCTTGTAGTCTGTTGGTTATGCTTACCTTTGTAGTTCCTGTTTTCTTCCCTAAATTCTTCCTCTCCTTTATTTCCTCCATTTGTGTTTTCTTTAATTTTTCCAGTTTTATCTTCAGGTCTTGATTTGTTTTGTTTACTTCCTTCACCTGTCTGATTGTATTTTCCTCTTTTTCTTTTAGTTCCTTCAACTGTGTTTCTTTTACTTCTTTTAGTGATTTAATTATTTCTTCTCTGAAGGCCGCAAACTGTCTGGCTGCATCTTCCTGTATTTCTTCATGGATGGCCATAAACTGCTTGACTTTAACTTCCTCCATTTTTTACGGATAGCCATGATCTGTTTGTTTTTATCTTCTTCTAATTCTTTACGTATTTTATTTGTTTCCTCTATTAACCTCTTCATCAGCATAGATGTAAGGTCATCTTCTTGATTTTCTATTGTGCTGCTTTGTCCAGGGCTGTTCGCTCCTGGATGGCTGGGTTCTAGGGATGCCATATTGCTCTGTCTTTTGTTGGTTGAGCTTTTATGCTGACCTCTACCCATTGGGCTGTTTTAGGTGTTGGCTGTTAGTTTCTGTGCTTCCTGGAGTCCTGTGGTAGGGAGAATCCCCTTGGCCAGAAGATGATTTTTCCTGAAGGAGTCCTCCTCTGCTTTTTGGTTATGGTCACTGTATGGCCAGTGTTTCTCAGGAATTGCCACTGCTCACCTCAGGTGTTTAGGCCTGAGTAGTAGCTGTGGTCTTTGTTAGGCGAGGGGGGGGCTCTCCTGTTACCCATAGAAGTTCTCAAGACAGCTGCCCAACTGCTGGGTTTCTTGTTATAAATTTAGTGAGCTGCTGCTGTTGTTACAGTTTTCCAGGTACAGTCCTCTTGAAGAACCTGTTGATTCCCTAGCTGTGGGGTTTTCTCTCAACAGGGAAGCTTAGTGTGTTATCCTGGGGACACAGTTATGTCCAGGAAAGTGAGAGGAGTGCCCAGCAAGTCTCTGTGCCAGAGGCTGAGTGTTCTGCTCTGGGCCTGGAGAATGTGCACCTAGGTTGAGTTGGCACCTGGGGGCACTGCTCTGGTCTGGAGGCTGGGTGCCTCAGTCTGGACTGGAAGCTGTGTGTCCTTGTCTGGGATGTTGGCTGCAGGCACTGCTCTGGTCTGGACGCTGTGGGTGCAGCCCTCTTGAAGGACCAGGGATTCCCACAGTTTTGTCAGTCTAGCTAGGGGTAACTGGTTGATCCTTGGCACAGTATCTGAGGGCTGCTGTAATGGCTCTCTAGCTTTTGTAGGTCTGAGGATGCAGCTGTGTGCCCCAGTGCCCTAGGGGTACTCAATAATGGCAGCTGAGCACAGCGCTCCTGCCTGCAGTAGAAGACTAAAGCCTAGAGTATGCATGAATCCAGAGAGTCTTTTGGTTCTGGGTGTCTTGAGCATTAGACCTGATGATCCCCCCTGCTGGGGGTTTCCTCCTGCCAGGGACACCCAGTCTTTGCTTTGGGGACCACCGTTCTGTTTGTGGTGGTGGCAAGTAGGAGCCACAGGCACAGACGCCCGCCTGTGGCTCCGCCTTTCTGGCCATTGGGAGCCTGAACCTCTGCCTAAACTGGATAATTTTCCCGAGACCTTTTCGGGGTGGTGGTATCAGCTGAGTGCTCTGAGATCAGACCAGCCGTTTCCCTCCCTGTGGGTTTGCACACAACGTTGAAACTGAGTCTCTGGTGCCCTGGGGCCCACAGTTCTTTCTGAGGTGGTGAATCAGGCGCGCAGTCAGGCCTCCGTGCAGGTGCCTGGGTCCCTGGCTCTGGCTCCAGGCTGGCTCCTGGGGCACCTTCGGAACCTGAGTCTTTTCCAGGGGATGTCTGGGTGACCTAAGGTCAGTCCCAATCGTTTCCTGCTCCGTGGGGTTATCTCTCGACTGGAAAATCCAGTCTGTGATGTTGTGGGCCCACAGTTCAGTCTTGGACAGTGAGCAGATCACGCTGGCGTGTAGCTCTGGGCTGGTGACCAAGCGCCTGGTGGAACCAGGGTCTTTTCTGCTGTTTAGCTGGGTGAGTTAAAGCTGATTGAATCCCCCACTGTGGGGTATCCTCTCACCTGAGAAACATAATCACTTGTGTTTTATGGCCGCGAGTTCTGCTTGCTGGTCACTGTGCCAAACCTGCTGTGCTGCTGTTCAGAATGAGAGTCCTCCCGGAGCCCGATATTACTATATTTGTTGGAGACAAGCCCTAAGAAACTTCTGACCTTTTCTCATTCCCCCCACCCTGCTGCACCGGGCTGACCAACATCCTGCTTGACAGTTGCAGAAATGTGCTAACTGTACCATGACTTCTCAAAATAACCATTAAATGTTCCAGGCCCCGGGCCAAGAAGATTTTGTAATTTCTACCCTGCCCCTCCCTGAGTAAGAAGGCTCTACAGTGTGCTTTTCCAACCTACCCCTTCCTGAGTAAAAAGAATTCTACACTGTGCTCCTCCCTCGCCCCACCCCTATCTAAGGTTGGCCTTAAAAGCCTGCTTCGTTTCAATAAAATTTGACTCTTGACATGTGCACATTTGCTTGAGTCCGTTCTTCTCTCTCGCCCATTTTTCTTTCAGGCTTGGTCCTCTTCAAAGACCCCAGAAATTACTAGTCCCGCAGGCGGGTACATATATTATAATTAAAATTGAATTCATACCAGAAAAGCTAAATGAATTATAGTACTGTAGACAGGAAAGTGCCACATCTGAATTTGTATTTGTCTCCTGGTATCTTGCTTCAATCATTGCAGTTAGTATATCTTGCCTTTAATGTTCTAGTTCAGAGACATGATGTGGTCAAATTCAAGATCTAAATGATATCTTGGCCTATCAGTTCAGAGCTGACCCACTGCCACCACACAATCTTTAAAAACTGGTTTAAAAATAATCTTGCTGCAAAATGTTGATAGGTCAGAAATCTCCATTCTGAGACCACAATCATGCAAATAAATAAAACAGGTGAATTTCTAACACATTTAAAATAAAAGTGTACTTTGTAATTTAATTGTTGCAATAATGTCAAACACCATCTCTCAAATGAATTGTCATGATTCCTATCAAGTAATTTTAAAGCACCTCCAGTTTTAGTTTGTTCGCTGATTTTGTGGTCTACACAAACTTGCTGATCCAAATCAAGTAAAAAGCAAAGACTGTGCTGGTAATCTTCCTAAGGCTACTTTGATGGAAATTCCAGTGCCTGCAGAGATGTTTTTGTGCCAACTTCCCTACAGAGGAGGTAGAAATAACAACAGGGCAGGAAATTCTGTTACCCTGGGGAAGGGTTG
The DNA here is from genome assembly GCF_030254825.1 of Meriones unguiculatus. Classification (NCBI taxonomy): domain Eukaryota; kingdom Metazoa; phylum Chordata; class Mammalia; order Rodentia; family Muridae; genus Meriones; species Meriones unguiculatus. The sequence goes on from NC_083350.1 coordinate 90,744,888, forward strand.
TTCTTAGCAGTACAGTTTCTAAAGGCTTCAAAATAACATTAACGACAGATGCTCTTAGTATCTTAGTACTACATAGGAAATAGTTCTGTGGTCTGGAAAGGACCTGAAATATTCTAAGTAAGTTTTCTCAAAAGACAACCAGCAAATGCCTCACAAAAATCAAAAGATCATTCTGATCATTATTCAGAAGGGCAAACAGTACAGACTTCAGAAGGCAGAGAAGACAGGAAACAGGATAGGAGCCTACCACAAAGGGCCTCTGAAAGTATCAACCCACCAGGGTATCAAAGCAGATGCTGAGACTCATAGTCAAACTTTGGGCAGAGTACAGGGAATCTTATGGAAGAAGGGGGAGATAGACCTGGAGGGGACAGGAGCTCCACAAGGAGACCAACAGATCAAAATTCTGGGTCTAGGAGATCCTGCAGTAAATGATGAATCAACCCAGGGCCATGTATGGAGAAAACATAGAATACCTGCTCAGATATAGATCACAGGCAGCTCGGTCTCCATGTGGGTTCCCTATAAGGGGAACAGGGGCAGTCTCTGACATGGACTCAGTGGATGTCTCTTTGATCATTTCCCTCTGTGGGGTTTGGGGGACAGCCTTGCCAGGCCACAGAGGAAGACAGTGCAGCCAGGCCTGATGAGAGCTGATAGGCTAGGGTTAGATATCAGGAGAGGACCTCCCCTATAAATGTACTAGAGGAGGGGCATAGGGGTAAAAAATGAGGTAGAGTGGGACAAGGAGGAGATGAGGGAGGGGTCTACAGCTGGAATACAAAATGAATAAATTTTAATAAATAATGAATCAATTAAAATCACTCACAGCACTGTGCTTACCATTTGGTTCTGTTTTGATCTTCATTAGTAAACCATCTTCAAACCACATTTTAGAACAAACACTATTGGTATATTGTCTCTTAGGTAATGGACTTGTGGGAGAAAGGCTAGAGTGCAATTTGCTAAAGGCACAGATTTTTTTAATTTAATTTAATTTTAATCACAGGTATTTCACTTGTATCCCAGCCATAGCCCCCTCCCTCTTTCCCTCCCAACCCCTCCCTCCCTCATCTCCTCCCTGCCCTCTTCCAAGTCCACTGGTGGGAGCAGTCCTCCTCCCATTCCATCTGACCCTAGCCGGTCAGGTATCTTCAGGACTGGATGCAATATTCTTATCTGTGACCTAGCAAGGCTGTTCCTCCCTCGGGGGATGGGAGATCAATGAGCCAGTCACTGAGTTCATGTCAGAAATAACCCCTGTCCCCTATACTAGAGAAGCCACTTGGATACTGAGCTGCCATAGGCTACATCCAAGCAGGGGTTTTAGGTTATATCCATGCATGGTCCTTTGTTGGAGAAACAGTCTCATAGAAGAACCCTGTGCCCTGATATAATTGGTCCTTGGGGAGCTTCTTTCCTCTCCTGGTCATACTAACTCCCCCGTCTTTCATATGATTTCCTGCACTTTGTCCAAGATTTGGTTATGAGTTTCAGCATCTGTTTTGATACACTGCTAGGTAGAGTCTTTCAGATGCCCTCTGTGGTAGGCTCCTGTCCTGTTAATTGTTTTCTCCTACTTCCAATGTCCATTTCATTTGTCTTTCTAGGTAAGGACTGATCATCTTAGCCCTGGTGCTGTTTCTTGTTTACCTCATTTAGGTGTACAGATTTCAGTATGTTTATCCTATCTTAATGGTCAAATACCCACTTATAAATGAGCATATGCCATGTGTGTCTTTCTGCTCCTGGGACACCTCATTCAGGATGATCTTTTCTAGATCCCACCATTTGTGTGCAAATTTCATGATTTCCTTGTTTTTAATTGCTGAGTAGTATTCCATTGTGTAGCTGTACCACAATTTCAGTATCCATTCCTCTGTTGAGAGACATCTGAGTTGTTTCAAGGTTCTGGCTATTATGAATACAGCTGCTGCAAACATAGTTGAGCAAATGTCCTTGTTGTGTACTTGAGCTTCTTTTGAATATATGCCTAAGACTGGTCTAGCTGGATCTTGAGGAAACAGTATTCCTGATTGTCTGAGAAAGTGCCAGATTGCTTTCCAGAGTGGTTGTACAAGTTTACATTCCCACCAGAAATAGAGGATGGTTCCCCTTTCTCCACAAGCTCTCCAACATGTGCTAGCACTTGAGTTTTTTATCTTAGCCATTCTAATGGGTGTAAGGTGAAATCTCCGGGTCGTTTTGATTTGCATCTCTCTGATGGCTAACGATGTTGAGCATCTCTTTAGGTTTCTCTGCCATTCTAAATTCTTCTACAGAGAATTCTCTGTACCCCATTTTTTGATTGGATTGCTTGAATTACTGCCTTTTAACTTCTTTAATTGTTTATATATTCCAGATATAAGCTCTCTGTCAAAGGTAGGGTTAGTGATGATCCTTTTCCAATATGTAGGCTGTCGTTTTGTTCTGACAACAGTGTCCTTTGCTTTGCAGAAGCTTTTCAGTTTCATGAGGTCCCATTTATTGATTGTTGATCTTAGAGCCTGTGTTGATGGTGTTCTGTTCAGAAAGTTGTCTCCTATGCCAATGAGTTCTAGGCTCTTCCCCACTTTTTTTTAACCGATTTAGTGCATCTGGTTTTATGTTGAGAACTTTGAGCCACTTGGACTTTAGTTTAGTGCAGGGTGATAAATATGGATCTATTTTCATTTTTTTACATGTAGACATCTAGTTGGACTGGCATCATTTGTTGAAGATACTGTCTTTTTTCCATTGAATGGTTTTGGCTTCTTTGTCAAAAATCAAGTATTCATAGGTGTGTGGGTTTTTTTTTTTTCTGGGTCTTCTATTCAGTTCCATTGATCCATTTTTCTGTTTCTATACCAATATCATGCAGTTTTTATTACTATTTCTCTGTAGTACAGATTGAGATCAGAGATGGAGATACCTCCAGATGATCTGTTGTTGTACAGAATTGTTTTGGAAATTCTGGGCTTTTTGTTTCTCCATATGAAGTTGAGAATTTTTTTCAAGGTCTGTAAAAATTGTGTTGATATTTTGATGGGAATTGCATTGAATCTGTAGATTGCTTTTGGCAAGATAGCCATTTTTACTATGTTAATCCTATTAATCCATGAGCATGGGCTATCTTTCCATCTTCTGATAATCTTCTTCAATTTCTTTCTTCAGAGACTTGAAGTTTTTTTCAAACAGGTCTTTCGCCTGTTTCATTAGGGTCACACCAAGGTACTTTATGTTATTAGTGGCTATTGTGAAGGGTGTCGTTTCCCTAATTTCTTTTTCAGCCCTTTTGTCTTGGGTATCCAGGAGGGCTTCTGATTTTTTTTTTTAGTTAATTTTGGATCCAGCCACTTTGCTGAAGGTATTTATCAACTGAAGGAGTCACTCATGTATATTATCATGTCATCTGAGAATAGTGAAACTTTGACTTCTTTCTTTCCGATTTGTATCCCCTTGGTCTCCTTTAGTTGTCTTATTGCTCTAGCTAGGATTTCAAGTACTATGTTGAAGAGACATGGAGAGAGTGGGCAGCCTTTCCATGTCCCTGATTTCAGTGGAATTGATTTGTTCTCTCCATTGAGTTTGATGTTGGCTATAGGCTTGCTGTATATTGCCTTTACTATGTTTAGGTATGAAGGCACAGACTTTTAAGATGTGCATGCTTGCCTCATTTTAATCACATTTGGCCATGTCTTCACTGAAGACATGAAGATCTTATCACTTTCCTGGTAGTTTACCACTACCCATGAACTGATAGGTTTCCCATAGGCAGAAAAAAAAAAACAAACCCTGAACAATGCCAAAATGATATTCTCCAAAATAATAGAGATTCATATATCCTTGTAGAACCCAATCAATTAGTTATTCAAAACTATGTTATGCTCTTTATGAAAAGAATGTCAACACATCCATCTACCAACTGAAAACGAATGAAGGAAAGGGAATGATTTTTGCCTTAGCTACTTGGAAAATACCCTGCACTAACATTTCCTGAATATCCTGTTCACTGTTACTCTTAAAATTTAAGAGCATTATTTAAATACACATCAAATGCCAATCTAATTTAATGAAGTTTGAGAAAAAAAATAGCACATTTCCTCTTAGGATATTTTTATTTTTGACATTTTTATACTTATATGCAATGTATTATGATCACATTATAATGACAGCATGATTTTCTATTATTCCTCCTCCTACCCCTTCCAACTTATTATTCTTAACTAGCTCTTCTATCTAAATAACACTATTCCTCAACATACCCCAAATTTTACTGCACCATACTGTTCCCTGATCCTGGCTGGGTATGTTATTTCTTCAGTAGATATAACCATATGGCAGCAATCTTTGTGATTTACTTGATACACTAAGAAACATCTCAATATTCATTGAAACTATTCAGCAGCCAACAAAAGTTCATCCACAGAGCCTATCTGACTTGCTTGCATCTCTTCAGTTTTTTAAAATTTCTAACTATGCTTTTAATTTGTCTAATTCATCTCCTCACTCATCCACTAAAAAGTTGATATATATATTAGAACATAGTTATTGGCCTTGGTTTTCTACTTGGAAAGACTTTTCTCAATAGACATTTTCTCAATACTGTTCCTTATTCCTGGCTTTTCATAAGTTCTATGTAATCATAAGACAAAGTAAACCACAGTAATTTGCTTTAGAGTCTGTTGATATGTTTAATTCTCACCAAAAGTACATTAAGTGCAGAATGTCATATCCCAAAATTGATCTTTGTGGAAAAATGTCATTTTTTTTATAATTAACTTGATATATTCAAACACTAAGGTAGAGTAGAGAGTCACACTCCAAAAACAAGTGTTTCAAGATCCAGTATTACTGTATGTTTAAATTATAAAAGAAATATCTCACTGAACAGTAAGTTTGAGAAAAGGAATACTTTTGGGAGTGATTAATGAAGATGATACAGTGAAAGAATCTTGAATTCTTGGGTTCATATAGGGTTTTGTTGTTGTTGTTAGTAATATGTAACACTTGTTGATTTCCATGGTCACTGAGAAGTATTCCTGTTGAACTATATTGCCACAAGTGAGAAGAGACTATCAAGAATAAAAAGAAAAAAGAAAGAGAGGAAGAAAATAAGGAATGGAAAGAGTGAGGAAGGAAGGAATCAAAAAAGGAAGGAAGGAAAACACACTTTCCTCCAAGAGCAAAGGGAATCTCTTAGCCTATGTATCAATTCCTTATCCTTATGTATAAGCATTACAAAAATTACTGAATTTTCATTCACAAATGGAGGACAGAGAATTAGAAACTAGATTTAAATTAAGCAGTTGACATGATGTGTGATCTGAAGAAAATATATTAGTAGCCTTCTCAGCTTCAATTTTCTTCTTTGTAAAATGGATATAGTTAGCATCTTTAACATAATAAGTTTAGAATTTGGTTTATATCATCTGGGTAAGTGAATGTGTAAGATAATAACATACTAATATAAACATATGGAACATAGTTATATATACATATGTTATATGAGAAAATTATTGGGAATATTTTAGTATGATTAAATAGAAGAATCATTATTCATGTTGCTACATTGACTACTCTAATGCTAACAAGGAAGAAAAAGTACCTACGCTTTATATTAAAAAAAAAATTGAGCCATGAAAATATTTGAGACAGTAAGAAGAACTTAAGAGTAATTTCAAATTTCTACATCATATTTTTTTCCTGAGGGGGATAAAAGAGACAGATTAGAAATCGTTACCTCTTTTTGTATACTTGCTTGCACTACTTTTTATTATTTTTATATAACTGATAACTGATATAAATGAAGTTAAGAATTCAACAAAGTTGATTTATTCCTCAAATATCTGGTTTTCACTTATCTATTTTTTCCTTTTAAAACTTTTTTTTATTAATTACACTTTATTCACTTTGTATCCCCCTATAAACCCCTCCCTTCCTCCCTCCTAATCCCACCTTTCCTCCACCTTCTTCACGCATGCCCCTCCCAAAGTCTACTGAATGGGGAGGTCCCCCTCTCCTTCCTTCTGATCTTAGTCTATCAGATCTCATCAGGAGTGGTTGCATTGTCATCTTCTGTGGCCTGGTAAGGCTGCTCCCCACTCAGGGGGAGGTGATCAAAGAGCAGGCCAAACAGTTTATGTCAGAGGCAGTCCCTCTTCCCATTACTATGGAAGCCATTTGGACACCAAACTGCCATGGGCTACATATGTGCAGGGGTCTTAGGTTATCTCCATGCATGGTACTTGGTTGGAGTATGAGTCTCTGGAAAGACCCCTGTGTTCAAATTTTCTGGTTCTGATGCTCTCCTTATGGAGTTCCTATACTCTCCAGCTCTTACTACTTCCCTCTTCTTTCATAAGATTCCTGGCACTCTGCCCAACAGTTGGCCATAAGTCTCAGCATCTGCTTTGATAGTCTGCAGGGAAGATCCTTTCAGAGGCCCTCTGTAACAGGTTCCTAACTTGTTTCCTGTTTTCTTCTTCTTCTGATATCCATCCTCTTTTCCATTCAGGATGGGGATTGAGCATTTTAGTCAGGGTCCTCCCTCTTGATTAGTTTCTTTAGATGTACAGATTTTTAGTAGGTTTATCTTATATTATATGTACATATGAGTGATTATATATCATATATCCTGTGTGTGTTTCTGCTTCTGGGACAGCTCACTCTGGATGATCCTTTCCAGTTCCCACCATTTACCTACAAAATCCATGATTTCCTTATTTTTCATTGCTGAGTAATATTCCATTGTGTAGATGTACCACAATTTCTGTACCCATTTTTCAGTTGAGGGGGATCTGGGTTGTTTCCAGCTTCTGGCTATTACAAATAAAGCTGCTACAAACACGGTTGAGCAAATGTTCTTATTGTGTACTTGAGCCTCTTTTGGATATTTGCCTAGGTGTGGTATGGCTGGATCTTGGGGAAGGGCTATTTCTAGTTGTCTAAGAAAGCGCCAGATTGATTTCCAGAGTGGTTGTACAAGTTGACATTCCCACCAGCAATGGAGGGAGTTCCCCTTTCTCCACAACCTCTCTAGCATGTGTTGTCACTTGAGTTTTTGATCTTGGCCATTCTAATGGGTGTAAGGTGAAATCTCAGAGTTGTTTTGATTTGCATTTCCCTGATGGTTAATGAGGTTGAGTATTTCTTTAAGTGTTTCTCTGCCATTCATTATTCCTCTATCGAGAATTCTCTTCATATGGAATAACAAGAAACCCAGAATTGCTAAAACAATCCTCTACAATAAAAGGTCTTCTGGAGGTATCTCCAACCCTGATCTTAAGTTGTACTATAGAGCAACAGTTTTAAAAACTGCATGGCACTGGCATAGAAACAGAATGGTGGATCAATGGAACCGAACAGAGGACCCAGAAATAAACCCACACACTTATAGACAACTGATCTTTAACAAAGATGCCAAAACCATACAATGGAAAAAAGATAGCATCTTCAACAAATGGTGCTGGCCCAAATGGATGTCTACATATAGAAAAATAAAAATAGATCCATACTTATCACCCTGCACAAAACTGAACTCCAAGTGGATCAAAGACCTCAACATAAAACCAGACACATAAAATCGGCTAGAAAAAAAAAGTGGGGAATACCCTAGAACTCATTGGTACAGAAGAAAACTTCCTGAGCAGAACACCAACAGCACAGGCTCTAAGAGCAACAATCAATAAATGGGACCTCATGAAACTGAAAAGCTTCTGCAAAGCAAAGGACACAGTCATCCAAACTGTCATCCAAAGCGACTGCCTACAGATTGGGAAAGAATCTTCACCACCCCTTTATCTGACAGAGGACTCATATCCAGTATATATAAAGAACTAAAGAAGCTGAAAAGCAGCAAACCAAGTAATCCACTTAAAAAATGGGGAACAGAGCTAAACAGAGAATTCTCTGTAGGGGATTATCGAATGGCAGAGAAGCACTTAAAGAAATGCTCAACCTCATTAGCCATTAGGGAAATGCAAATCAAAACAACCCTGAGATTTCACCTTACACCCATCAGAATGGCCAAGATAAAAAACTCAAGTGACAGCACATGCTGGAGAGGTTGTGGAGAAAGGGAAACCCTTCTCCACTGCTGGTCGGAATGTAAACTTGTACAACCACTCTGGAAATCAATCTGGTACTTTCTCAGACAACTAGGAATAGCGCTTCCCCAAGATCCAGCCATACCACTCCTGGCATATATCCAAAAGAGGCTCAAGTACACAAAAAGGACATTAGCTCAACCATGTTTGTAGCAGCTTTATTTGTAATAGCCAGAAGCTGGAAACAACCCAGATGCCCCTCAACTGAAAAATGGATGCAGAAATTGTGGTACATCTATACAATGGAATATTACTCAGCAATGAAAAATAAGGAAATCATGAAATTTGCAGGTAAATGGTGGGAACTGGAAAGGATCATCCTGAGTGAGTTGTCCCAGAAGCAAAAAGACACACATGGTATATACTCACTCATATAGACATACAACATAGTTCAAACCCACTAAAATCTGTGCATCTAAAGAAACTAAGCAAGAGAGAGGACCCTAACTAAAATGTTCAATCCCCATTCTGAAAGGCAAAGAGGATGGACATCAGAAGAAGAAGAAAACAGGAAACAACCTAGGAACCTTCTACAGAGGACTACTGAAAGCCAGAAGAAGAAAACAGGAAACAAACTAGGAACCTACCACAGAGGGTCTCTGAAAGCCTCTGCCCTTCAGACTATCAAAGCAGATGCTGAGCCTGATTGGCAACTGTTGGGCAGAGTGAATGGAATTTTATGTAAGAAGTGGGAAATAGTAAGAGCTGGAGTGGACAGGGTCTCCACAAAGAGAGCAACAGAACAAGAAAATTTGAACACAGGGAACTTCCCAGAGACTCATACTCCAACCAAGGACTATTCATGGAGATAACCTAGAACCCCTGTACAGATGTAGCCCATGGCAGTTCAGTGTCCATGTGGGTTACATAGCAATGGGAAGAGGGACTGCCTCTGACATAATATGCCTGACCTGCTCTTTGATTACCTCCCCCTGGGGGGAGCAGCCTTACCAGGCCACAGTAGAGAACAATGCAGCCACTTTTGATGAGAACTGATAGACTAAGCTCAGAAAGGAGAGGAAAACCTCCTATATCAGTGGACTTGGGGAGTGGCATGCATGCGGAAAGAGGAGGGAGGGTAGGATCGGGAGGGGAGGAGGGAGGGATACAAAGTGAATAAAGTGTAATTAATAAAATAAAATAAAATTTAACAAAAAAGAAGAAAAAGTGCTGATCTATACTTAGATTCTTCCTTTTCCAAAGTCCATGTGATGTTTCTGTGTTGCTCCTGGAATCTGTGTATCTGAGCTCTCCCATTAGTCTGTGTACTGTCATATGATCATACACATTTCATAAGCTAAAAAAGTACTCAGCCACATAAAACTTAATTATTGCTTTCTGAATTTACATTTGATCACATGAATGTGACAGTTAAAGAAAGACATGGTTTAATGACTATCACACTCACTAACTCACCCCAGCCATAGTTACCTGCATAGAAACTGCAAAAACACAATCAGACAAGTGTCTGCCATACAGGAAGGAAGTTCCCATCCTGTACTGGGGAATTATTGGCAATTGTTGCTGGAGAAAAGAGAATTTTTTTAATGTGTGGCTACACTGAAATAAAGATTTCCCTTGCTTCAGTGGGTGATCTCACAACCATAAACAAATGCTAACACTAATTAGATTTAGTGGATTATCATGTTTCATTGTGTATATATATAAAATTCAAAGGATAAAAAACTTAATATTTTAATAAACATAACTATGCTATATCTTTGATAAGCAGGGGTTTTTAGCAACATGTACAATTGAAGGCTATATTTACTCCATAATATTACCATACATATATGCCATATACATCTATTTTCTCAGTATGTTAGTATGGCATCTATGATAACACCTTCAATGTCTACCACATATTATGTGATGAGGAAATACATGATGAATCTTCATACTTTATACATTTTTGTTTATAAGAATACAGATGCTTCCCAGTCCATGGGAAGAGCCCAATCACAGCTACCCAGTCACTTATCCATGCTACCAACTCTATGAGAAATATGATGAATCTTTCACAGGCAAAGTGTAGTGTATATTTTTGCAAAGTATGTTTTTGATATATTTTAAATGTTACTATAATGTTAATTATTTTTAAGAAAAGTATTATTCACTTTCCAGAGAGTTCATTGGTTCTCTAAGTGTTGTTTTATACATACACACAGAATGCAATATGCAAATACATATGGAATGTATATACTTATATTCCTAAGCATATAAACATAATCTGTTTAGTCTATATAATTATAGACATTATATGTAACACATATATAATGATATGCATATTTAATATATATTATAAATATAAATAATGATTATGTTAGCTATTAAGTCAAGGATAATCAGCCACAAATCTACAGACCCAGAGAGGTTAAGTAACAAGGAAGGCTCAAGAGGATGTACATGAATCTCCCTGGGAAGGGGAAATAAAATAAATATTGTGGGTGGACAGGGCTGGGTGGGAACAAGAACAGGAGGGAATCAGGTCTGGGGAACATGGAAGGAGACAGTACTGGGAGAGATAAAGGGAACTGTAGGGTATTATGAGGCAGCATAAATATGGCTATATATATATTACATATAAAAATGATATTTATTTATATAATCTTATCGGACAGTCAATTTCATCTTCAACAAATTTACAGTTTCAATAAATGGAGAAAAAACTTTATTTAGGTTTTTAAATACATAATAACTTACTAATAAAGGAAACATTTATTTTAAAAGCTTTTAAAAAAGAACTTTAAAACAAATACATAAAGGAGTTGACTGCTAGGTAAGATAAAGTAACATGCTTATACACACATATGTGCTAATTAACATAAACAAGTATCTATTAGTTACTAAGGAAATATTTGTTAGACCCATACATGTATGCATATAGTTATATATATGAACATGTTTTCCTATATGAAGACTATAAAAATGTCTGTGATGATAGCCTGCAAAAGTCCTGTCCTGACATTTTTGTCTTTACAGATCATCTATCTAGGAAAAGATGAATCACCCCTATTTCTATGTATTTTTAATCTACGTAGACTAATTTTTCACCAATAACCCATTTCTTACACTATGCATTGCTTCTGGATTTTAAAAAAATCAAATAAATCATAGAACATGAGCAATACATTCAGACATAAATTTTCCAAAAGAAAAAAAAGCACGGTCCTTGGTTAGGGTATCAGTCTCTGCAGGGCCCTCAGGACCCAGTTTTTTTGTTGTTGTTGTTTTGTTTTGTTTTGTTTTGCTCTGTTGGTCTCCTTCTGGAGCTCCTGCCCCCTCCAGGTCTCTTTATCTCTACCTTCTTTCATAAAGTTCCATGCCTTCTGCCCAAAGTTTGGGTATGAGTCTCAGCCTCTGCTTTGATACCTCGATCGGTAGAGTCTTGCAGAGGTCCTCTGTGGTAGGCTCCTGTCCTGTTCCCTGTCTTCTCCTGCTTTGGATGTCTATCATGTATGCCCTTCTGAATGAGGATTGAGCATCTTCCCTAGGGTCTTTTTGCTGTTTAGCTTCTTTAGGACTATAGATTTTAGTATGTTTTTCCTATATTATATGTCTAAAAACCACTTATGTGTGATTATATACCATGTGTGTCTTTTGGAGAGGATCTTAAACCTCTGCTCAGATGTAGCCCATAGACTCAGTCTCCAAGTGGGTTCCCTAGAAAGGTGAGCAGGGGATGTCTCTGGCATGAACTCAGTGGCAGGATATCTGATTAGCTCTCCCCTAGAGGTAAGGGGTGCAGCCTTGCCAAGCCAGAGGGGAAGACAATGTGGCCAGTCCTGATGAGACTTGATAGGCTAGGGTCAAATTGAAGGGGAGGAGGTCCTCCCCTATCAGTGGACTGGGGGAAGGTCATAGGGGTAGAAAAGGGAAGGAGGGTGGGATTGGGAGGAGACAAGGGAGGCGACCACAGCCAGAATACAAAGTGAATAAATTGTAAAAATAATAAAAATTAAAATTAAAAATTTTTTGAAAATGAAAAGAAAGCATACCTATGACAAAATGAATTTCATATATTTTATGCTAAACATGTAAAAATTTCACAATTTTTTATTATTTTTATTATTCAAGAAGAAATTTTCATACATTTGTGAGACTATGTTGGATCATCACCGCATCTCTTACTCTGAGTCAGCTCTTGCAGAAGTCCAGAGAGAGCACAGGGCATGTATTCAAGGTGACATAGTGACTTTGTAGTGACTAAAACAGTGTTTCTCAACCTATGGGTCATGATTCACTTAGAGGATTGCATATCAGATATTTACCTTATAATTCATAACAGTAGAATAATTACTGTTATGAAGTAGCAACAAAATAATTTTATGGTTTGGAGTCACCACAACATGAGGTACCATATTAATGATCACAACTTTAGGAAGATCACTGGTTAGAGAATTACAAACTATTTTACCTTTATTCTACAACTTTCCAATACTTATCTTAAAAGTAAATGCAAAGGTAAATATTTCTTAAAGAAAAATACTTTATAGAAATATTATATATGTAATTATCAAAAACTGGGGATAATAGAAATCACATCAATCAGACATTGGAGAAATGTGTATAAAATATTGCATATCACCTGGAATGCTGTGTAACTGTCAGTGAGGTGTTTTATCCTGGCAGAGTTTTGCACGGCTGAAATTTGGGAAGTGAAAGCAGGAATAACAGAAGCTCAAAACCACCCTCTGCCATGTAGCAAGCTCTAGGCCAGCCTTGTTGCATGAGACTCTGTTAATAAAAAGAAACAATAAAAAGAGTTTTATAATTTTTTTTAAATATCATAGGAATTGACATAGGTATGAACAGTGGCGGTGTGTCCTCTACATAGTGTTTTCCAAGATGTATTTTGTGTTAACTCATTAAACTTATTCTGGTCATCTTCTCATATCATATTCAAAAATCCTTATTAAAATTAGTATTTTATACAGCATAGCTCCAAGAATTATTTTAATACTGATTTTTATTTTGGACCAGATAGATAGTCCACATTTTTATAAATTCCCTTAATGTAATGTTCTTAAAACATTTTAATTAAACTTTTCAGACCTGAAAACATTATTTACACAATGAAATGTAATAGCAAAAAACAAAAACAAAAACATAAAACTCACAGAAGAGGACTTTGCAGCCAGCCCTGAAGATACCTGATAAAACAGGGCCAGATGAAAGGGGATGAGGTCCTCCCCAGTTCGTGGACTTGGAAAGGGGCAGGGAGGAGCTGAGGGAGGGAGGGTAGGAATGGGAGGGAATAAGGGAGCGGGATACAGCTGGGATACAGAGTTAATAAAATGTAACTAATAATAATAAACAATAAAAAATGTAAAAAAAAAACCATAAGACTCTTGTTTTATTATATTAATTGGGGAAATTTAGAATGAAAAAGTTAACATATAGTATGACTTTACTAATTTAAATATATTTAAATATATAGGAAAGCCTCCATAATACTTTTACTTCTACAAGGGTGAAATTAGTGTTTGGCATGCTAAGAACAAGCAAGCCTAGAGTGGCTAGAAGAGTGGATGATAATGTGATTTTAAGTTCCTTGTATTCCTTGGGGCCTATAATTACATGTTTCCTTTACAAAACACAAAACTCTTACCCATCAACTCAATCTGACACAGTGCAATGTATTGGATCCCAGGTAGCTGTTAGCTCCTCAAGGCATAAAGCTATATAATCTTCAAGATGTCAACCAGCTCAGCCAATGCTAAATCATTGTTCATTATAAATGGATCCTTTGGAGAATGCCTTTCTCTGGAGCTTACCAATTGTTGCCAAGTGCCCTACGAGCAGTTAAGCCCTGAACTTTTCTAAACCTAATTAGGTCTCAAGAGCATTCCACCACCATTAGTAAAGTTTGCTAAAACAAAACAAAACAAAACAATTATTTCACTGAATATTAGAGAACTTCTATAGCACCTGCAATTAAATTTTTTGAGCCTAGCTGAAGATGCATCTCTGTGCAATAAAAAATCCAAAACATTCAATTACTAATGAACTTAAATATTTGTTGAAAAATTAAGTAATATTTATATGGAGTCTGGAAATTATATATTTACATTAAACATGTATGTGGATAACTGTGATCTTGAAATTATCATTATAATATTTTATTTATAAATTCATACTTCACTATTATTTTGAAATATTTTCAGATATAAAGAGTTTTAGTGATGGTCTGTGTTACTACAGTAGCACATTACCCAGACACAATTCAAATCAACCATTTTTCATACTAATCATTGAATTATATTATCATCACAATGATGAAAATTGTCAAATTCTTGAGTTACATGCAGAGTTGTAAAATGCACTTCAGCCGTTTATATTAAGTTTACAGAACAAAGAAGACATTGGTATTGCCAAACTATAATATGGAAAACTGAATCAGGTTATCAGAACATCATCTGCCAAGACAAAATAAAGGTCTAACTTCCTGAATCCTGGTCCAGTATCCTTATTCTGTCCAAATATCTTATTCTCAGATATTTGTCTTTGGTAGTGAATGTGTCATGTTCTATTTATGCTACCATTCATTATTAGGTATATTAGAATTAGCTACATAAAGAAACATAATTAATTTAAAATTATCTTAATTTAATTCAAATAAATTTATGTAGCAATTAAATATTACTACATGAAATCACATGTATTCAGTTACATTCAATTAGGCTCTCTAAAAATTAAAAAATAAGAGTGTTACTTTCTTGAGAAAATGCAGAGAATATGAGTGATATGTGTGAAGGTAAACAAAGAAATAGTTAATATTGAGAATACCTGAATAAACATGCTTTTTACACTGTCATATACAAGTATATGATACATTGTTCTTTTTTTCTTTTTTTAATTATTATCATTTACTATAATTTATTCAGTTTGTATCCCAGCTATGGCCCCCTCCCTTGTCTCTTCCCAGACCCACCCTCCCACCTTGTTCTCCCACCATACCCCTCCCCTAGTCCACTGATACAGGAGGTCTTCCTCCCCTTTTTTCTGACCTTAGCCTATTAGGTCTCCTCAGGACTGGTTGCATTGTCTTCCTCTGAGGACTGGCAAGGCTACACCGCCCCCTACCCCCAAGAGGGAAGTGATCAGAGTGCCTGCCACAGAGTTCATGCCAGAGAAAGTCCCTGCTCCCCTTCCTAGGGACCCCAATTGGAGACTGAGTCTATGGGCTACATCTGAGCCAGAGTTTTAGGTCCTCTCATTACATTGTCCTTGGTTGGGGTATCATTCTCTTCAGGGCCCCAGGGCTCAGTTTTTCTGGCTGTTGGTCTCCTTTTCAAGCTCCTATCCACTCCAGGTTTTTCTGTCTTCCCCATTTATTCTAAAATTTCCTCCACTCTGCCTAAAATTTGGCTATGAGTGTCAGCCTCTACTTCAATACGTCCATCAGTAGAGTATTTCAGAGGACTTCTGTTGTAGTCTCCTGTCCTGTTGCCTGTCTTTTCCTGCTTCTGATGTCTATCACATTTGACCATCTGATTGATGATAGAGCATTTTTCCTAAGATCCCTTCTTGTTTAGCTTCTTTAGGAATATAGATTTTTGTTATGTTTATATTATATGATGTGGCTAATATACACTTATGGGTGTCTTTCTTCTTCTGGGTTACCTCACTCAAAATGATCTTTTCTAGTTTCCACCATTTGCCTGAAAATTTCATGATTTACTGGTTTTTAATACCTGAGAAGTACTCCATTGTGTAAATGTACCAAAGTTTCTGTATCCATTTCTCAGTTGAGGGACATCCAGGTTGTTTCCAGCTTCTGGCTATTATTACTAGAGCTGCTGTGCACATGGTTGAGCAAATGTCCTTGCTGTATAGTTGAGCATATTTTGGATATATGCCTAGGAGTGCTATAGCTGGATCTTGAAATATTACCCTTGAAATAATCTTGAAACTTAATCCTAATTTTCTAAGAAAGTGCCAGATTGATTTGCAAAGTGGTTGTACAAGTTTCTACTCGCACCAGCAATGGAGGAGGATTCCTCTTTTTCCACATCCTCTACAGCATATGTTGTCACTTAAGTGTTGTGGGTTATAATATTTACTATTGATATATCTTTTAGTTAAGCAGTGGTTATTCCTAAACAGCTGTATAATCAAATCACCACACAGAGACTAGGATTTGTTTAACTAGCCTAGAGCACAAGGCTGGGCAATAGTTACTCCATCCTAAACCTCCAAGCCCGCATAGTTCCCTACCATTCAGATTTTACCCATTATACTTGCTTTTAGACATATCTTAGGTCTGGTTCATTTCTCCATGTGGTTCCAAGACCTCTCCTGCTGATTCTCCTCTTCTCTCCTGCTTCCTCCTTGCTTCCTTCTCCTTTTTCTCCAGACCAAGATGCCCCACCCTATACTTTCCATTGCTCAGCTGGTTGTTTCATTGACAATATAGAGAACAAATGGTGGCATGTTTACACAAACTTGAGACAGGTGATGCTTAGAATAAATATTACAATGCAATGTCTGGATTGAAACCAGATAGTGGGACAGAGAAATCAGCATTTGAATAAACAAAGGTAAATTGTATACATTCCAAAAGAACATTATACCAATACTTGAGTTTTTGATCATAGCCATTCTGATGGGTATAAGGTGAAATCACACGGTTGTTTTGATTTGCATCTCCCTGATGACTAAGGAGGTTGAACATTTCTTTAAATGTTTCTCTGCCATTTGATAATCCTCTATTGAGAATTCTGTTTAGCTCTGTACCCCATTTTTTAATTGGATTACTTGGTTTGTTGGTGTTTAATTTCTTGAGTTCTTTATATATTCTGGATATTAGCCTTCTGTCAGGGTTGGTGAAGATTCTTTCCCAGTCTGTAGGCTGTCATTTGTTCTGACAACAGTGTGCTTTCCTTTACAGAACATATTCAGTTTCATGAGGTCCCATTTATTGATTGTTGATCTTAGAGCCTATGCTGTTGGTGTTCTGCTCAGGAAGTTGTCTCCTGTGCCAGAGGTCAAGGCTCTTCTCTACTTTTTCTTCTAACAGGTTTAGTGTGTTTGGATTTATGTTGAAGTCTTTGATCCACTTGGAATTTTCTTTTGTGCAGGGTGATAAATATGGATATATTTTTATTTTTCTACATGAAGACATCCACTTAGAACAGCACCAGTTTTTGAAGATGCTGTCTATTTTCCATTGTATGTTATGGACTTCTTTGTCAAAAATCAAGTATTCATAGGTGTGTGGGTTTACTTCTTGGTCTTCTAATTGATTCCATTGATCCACCATTCTGTTTCTATGCCAGTACCGTTAAGTTTTTATTACTGTTGCTCTGTAGTACACAGCTTGATATCAGGGATAGAGATACCTCAAAACTATCTGTTGTTTTACAGGATTATTATAGCAATTCTGGGGGGTTTTTTTGTTTGTTTTTCCATATAAAACTGAGAATTGTTCTTTCAAGTTCTGTAAAGATTTGTGTTGGTGTTTTGATTAGAATTGCATTGAATTTGTAGATTGCTTTTGGAAGGATAGCCATTTTCACTACGTAAATCCTACCAATCCATGAGCATGTGAGATCTTTCTATCTTCTTCAATTTCTTTCTTCAGGGACTTGAAGTTTTTTGGTTTTTGTTTTTTTGTTTTTTTGTTTGTTTTTTTTTTTTTTTCATACAGGTCTTTCACTTGATTGGTTAGAATCACACCAATGATGTTATTTGTGGCTATTGGAAAGGGTGTTATTTCCGTAATTTCGTTCTAATCCCACTTGTCTTTTGTGTACAGGAGGACTACTAACTTTTTCTAGTAAATTTTATATCCAGCCACTTTGCTAAAGGCATTTATCAGCTGAAGGAGTTCTCTGGTTGTATATATATATACTATCATACCATCTGCAAGTAGTTATACTTTGACTTCTTCTTTTCCAATGTGTGTTCCCTTGATCTCCTTTAGTTGTCTTATGTTCTAGCTAGGATTTCAAGTACTATGTTGAAGAGATACAGAGAGAGTGGGAAGCCTTGCTTTGTCGCTGATTTCAGTCCGATTGATTTAAGTTTCTCTTTGTTTAATTTCATGTTGGCTATAGGCTTGCTGTATATTGCCTTTCCTGTGTTTAGATATGTGCCTTATATACCTGATCTCTCCAAAACTTTAAACATGACTAGGTAAAAACTTTAAACATGACTTGGTGAACAGTCTCTTTCTAGAGGTCAGGGTTCAAGTAGCTGTAGGTCTTGAAGATAACATCAAAGGTGGCCTTGGCAAAGTTGCCCAGGTAGGCAGTGCAGCCCCTAAATGATGTGTAGCAGTCCTCAATACTGGCCATCATCACTAACTTCTTGAGCACAGGAGCAGAGACAATGCCAGTGCCCGGTGAGCCAGGTATGCACCAAAACAAGCTACAGTGGCTTGTTACTTGCATGGAACTGTGTGAGGCTTGACAATCTTGTTCCCTCTGAAACTTCTCCACACCGGAATAGTATAAAACTTGTCCAAGATGATGGCTGCTTAGATGTCAATGGCTACATCCTTGGAACACTTAACAGCAGGACCAATGTGACCATTGTAGTCCCCAGTAGAGAGAAAAGACTTGAGCCTGGTACTGGCCAGCCCTAGTCTGCTTCACTGGCATAATTTTTAGAACCTTATCCTTTAGGGGTGTCCCCAGAAGAAAGTCAATAATCTTGGATTCTTTATTGGGCAGAGAGAACAGGCAGATCTCTTCTGAAGACATGATCTTTATTTCCTTAACCAGGTGGCCCAGCTTGGTAATGAGGAATCCATTCCTTGTCTTCGGTTTTACCCACGAGCTGCAGAAGAGTCAAAAGCCACCACTGAGGCCTCTAAGACTGCTGCCAGATCCTATGCTGTAGTGGTCACGGCCTCCTAATCCTGGGCCCCTGGTCCTCTGGGGCCCTCCAACTGCATCAGTGTGATCTACCGTTTGGTGTTTACCCCATGTTATTTTATATTATTTTTAGCTGTTGTAAAGGGTGTTGTTTTCCTGATTTCTTTCTTAGCCCTTTTATCATCAGTATGTAGGAAAGATACATACTGTACTACATGCTTGTATTTAGTTAATCTTGTATCCAGTCACTTCACTGAAGGTAGTGGCAGCTGTAGGAGTTTCCAAGGAGAATTTTAGGAATTGTTTATATATAGTATCATATCATCTGCAAATACCAAATCCCTTCTGTTCCCATTTATACACGTGATCTCCTTTGTTTACTTATTGCTCAGCCTTGTGTTGTTCCAAATTTTAGTGGAATTGCTTTGAGTTTCTCTCCATTTAATTTGATGTTGGCTATCAGCTTTCCTCAAATTGTCTTTATTATGTTTAAGTATGTTCCTTGTATCCCTAATCCCTTCAAGACATTCACCATGAATTGGTGTTGGAATTTTCAAAGGATTTTTCAGCATCTAATAAGATGATAGTATGTTTTATTCCCCTTTCAATTTGTTTTTATGGTGGATTTCACTGACAAATATTTCTATGCTGAGCCATCCCTGCATCTCTGGGATGAAGTCTATTTGATGATGGTGGATGATATTTTTGGTATTTTTAGATTTAGTTTGTGAGTATTTTATTGAGTAATTTTCCATCAATATTCATGAGGGAAATTTGTCTGCAATTCTCTTTGTTGAATATTTGTTTGGTTTGGGTATCAGGGTCACTGTGGCCTCATAAAATAAATTTGGCACTTTCCTCTTGTTTCTATTTTGTGGAATAATTTGGGAAATATTGTTATTAACTCTTTTTTGAAAGTCTGATAGAATTATGTGCTAAAACATATCTGGCCTGGACATGCTTCTTTTCTTCTTCTTCTTCTTCTTCTTCTTCTTCTTCTTCTTCTTCTTCTTCTTCTTATTCTTATTCTTCTTATTCTTCTTATTCTTCTTTTGCTGCTTCTATTTCTTTAGGAGTTGTAGGTCTATTTAAATTGTTTATCTGATCAGAATTTAACTTTGGTAAGTGATATCTTTCAAGAAAATTGTTTTTGTTTTAGGTTTTCCAATTTTTTTGAGTACAGGTTCTTGAAATATGACCTAATGATTCTCTGGATTTCCTTGGTGTCTGTTGTTATAGCTACCTTTTCTGTTTGTTTGTTTGTTTTTTGTGGGTAGGTTCCTTATGACTTGTTTTTTTTTTAATTTTTATTTTTTAATATTAATCACAGGATATTTACTTTGTATCCCAGACATAGCCCCCTCCTTCATTCCCTCACAATCCCACCCTCCATCCCTCATCTCCTCCCTGTCCCTTTCCAAGTCCACTGCTAGAGGAGATTCTCCTCCCCATCCATCTCACCAGGTTTCTTATCAGGTTTCTTATCAGGTTTCTTCTGTACTGGCTGCAATGTCCTCCTCTGTGGCCTAACAAGGCTGCTCCTCCCTCGGGGGCAGGAGGAGGTAAAGGATCCAGTCCTTGAGTTCACATACCTAAAAGACCAATTTATTATTATTGTTGTTATTATTATTATTATTATTATTATTATTCACTATGCTCTAATTTCTTTTTTTACATCTTAACTGATTTTTTTCTTTTTAATTTTAATTTATTATTTATTACAATTTATTCACTATGTTTCCCAGCTGTAGTGCCCTCCCTCCTCTCTTCCCTGTTTCACCCTTCTTCCCTCTTTTCGCCCTATGCCCCTCCCTAAGTTCACTAATAGGGAAGACACTCCTCCCTTCTATCTGACCCTAGCCTATCAGGTCTCATCAGGACTGGCTACATTGTCTTTCTCTATGGCCTGGCAAGGCTGCATCGCCTCAGGGGGAGGTGATCAAAGAGCCAGCTATTGAGTTCATGTCAGAGACAGTCCCTGTTCCTTTTCCTAGGGAACCCACTTGGATACTGATCTGCCATGGGCTCCATCTGAGCAGGGTATCTAGATCCATTCCATGCATTGTCCCTGGTCAGAGCATCAGTCTCTGCAGGGACACCTGGGCCCAGACTTTTTGACTTTGTTGGTTCTCTTGTGGAGCTCCTGTCACCTCCAGGTCTTTCTATCTCCCCCTTCTTTCAAAAGATTCCCTGTACTCTGCCCAATGTTTGACTATAAGTCTGAGCATCTGCTTTCATACCCTGATCAGCAGAGTCCTTCAGAGGCCCTCTGTGGAAGACTCCTGTCCTATTCCCTATCTTCTCCTGCTTCCGATGTCTAGCCTGTTTGCCCTTCTGAATGAGGACTGAGCATCTTCCCTAGGTCTTCCTTATTTAGCTTCTTTAGGAGTACAGCTTTTAGTATGCTTATCTTATATTATGACTAATATCCACTTGTAAGTGAGTATATACCATATACCATGTGTGACTTTCTGCTTCTGGGATACCTCACTCAGGATGATCTTTTCTAGTTCCCACCATTTGCCTACAAATTTCATTATTTCCTTGTGATTTTTTTTTTTTTTTTTTTTGCTGAATAGTACTCCATTGTGTAAATGTACCACAGTTTCTGTATTCATTGCTCAATTGAGGTACATCTGGGTTGTTTCCAGATTCTGGCTATTACAAATAATGCTGCTACAAACATGGTCGAGCAAATGTCCTTGTTGTATTTTGGATATATGCCTAGGAGTGGTATAGCTTGTTCTCGAGGTAACACTATTCCTAATTGTCTGAGGAAGTGCCAGACTGATTTCCAAAGTAGTTGCACAAGTTGACATTCCCACCAGCAATGGAGGAGCATTCCCCATTTTCCACATCCTCTCCAGCATGTGTTGTCACTTGAGTTTTTTGTTTTGTTTTGTTTTGTTTTGTTTTGTTTTGTTTTGTTTTGTTTTTCTCAATGCAGTTTATTCAGGAACCTTGAACAATCATCTGACCCTGGGGAAAGCCAGCCCACAGCTTAAATAGCCTCTGGGTAGCCAACCCCAGCGTGCCACGTGAGCAATGCAGATAGGTCCACATACATGGAAGCAAGCCAAATCCTCAGCCTTAGCCAAATGTGGAGTTGTTTGTGATAGAGAGCACTCACCATTGGGAAGGTGGAAGGCTGAAACCAGTTCCATCTTTAAGGCGCAGCATTCCGCAGCTCTCTACAGTTCCCCCTTTTTGTTTTAGATGCATCAGGCAAGAGTAGAGGTCTGATCTCTGATATTAGAAATAAATTGGGACTTTGTACCGATGTTCATTTAGGTGTCATCCACCCAAAGAGCACCAGACCTGTCCGATACCTTTTTCTCAGAGGTGGGACCTGGGGCATCAACCCACATGCAATCAGACTTGCTCTTCTCTGGGTCAAAAGCGGCTGACCCTGAGTGCAGTGCTTAGCCTCGCATCCTGAGCGTAACATTTTAGCTTTTTATGGTAGCCAACCATGCTTGGGGAGACTGTCCTGCTTCAATGGCTGTAAAGGCCTGAATGGTCATGGCTGCATTACGCTGTTGTGAGACTCTAATCTTGCATATATGCCACAGGCAAACCAAGGAGACCAATACCAGAAGGCCTGCTAACGCTCCCATGCCCGCCCATTCCTTCAGATGATTCATGGCTGCAGCAATCCATGATGGTAATCCTGTGGCTAGTCCTGGGTCCACTCTGGTAGAATTTACTGTGACAATGGCCACTCTCAGCTGCTCCATCATAGTATCGAATTCTCCAGTCCAATTACCTAAAATATAGCTAGACAATTGTTTAGACAGATTTGCAGTACAGGAAAAATTCTCACGTTATACCTGTCATTAGACATTATGAATGTCTAAGATCAAAAACTCAAGGTTGTCACATTCTGACGGGTATAAGGTGAAATCTCAGGGCCATTTTGATTTGCATCTCTCTGATGGCTAAGGACGTTGAGCATTTCCTTTAAGTGTTTCTCTGCCATTCTATATTTCTCTGTTGATAATTCTCTGTTTTGGTCTGTAACTTATTTTTTTAGTTTTTTAACCTAATTAACCTAAAAAATTTTAAATTGGATTACGTGGTTTGTTGGTATTTAACTTCTTGAGATCTTTATATATTCTTCCCAAGAGAAAGGTATTACATGGAAAACAGGGAAGTTAATTAAAGCAATAATATAGAGAAAGGAGGGAAACAAAAAGCAGTGTCTTTAGTATATATAGAGGAGAGACAGACTAGAGAAAAGTTGGTGATTGGGGATAAAAACATTGGATAAGATAGAAAACATAAAATCTAATATTGTGTACAATTGTAAAATAGTTTTAATATACAGAAATATTCATATGATTTTAAAATATTCAAAGGAATTTTTATTTTTTTATATTAATCACAGGTTGTTTACTTTGATTCCCAGCCTTATTCCCCTCCCTCATTCCCTCACAATCCCACCTTCCATCCCTCATCTCCTCCCTGTCCCTTTCTAAGTCCACTGATATGGGAGGTCCTCTTCCCATTCCATCTGACCCTAGCTTATGAGGTATCTTCAGGACTGGCTGCCATGTCCTCCTCTGTGACCTGGCAAGACTGTTCCTCCCTCAGGGGGAGGGAGGTAATGGAGCCAGTCATTGAGTTTATGTCAGAAATAGTTCCTGTTCCCCTTACTAGATAACCCACTTGGATACTGAGCTACCATGGGCTACATCTGAGCAGAAGTTCTAGGTTATAACCATACATGGTCCTTGGTTGGAAAAACAGTCTCATAGAGGGCCCCCTTGCCCTTTTGTCCTTGTGGAGCTCCTGTCCTCTCTAGGTCATACTAACTCCCCCTTCTTTCATATGATTCTCTGCACTTTGCCCAAGGTTTGGTTGTGAGTCCCCACATCCACTATGATACACTGCTAGGTAGAGTCTTTCAGAGGCACTCTGCCTCTGTGGTGGGCTCTTGTCCTATTACTTGTTTTCTACTGCTCCTATCAATCACATTTGTCTTTCTAAGTGAGGATTGATCATCTTACTCCAGTTCCTTTTTCTTGTTTATCTTCTTTAGGTACACATATTTTAGTATGTTTATCTTATCTTATAGTTCTATACAAGTGAGTATATACCATCTGTGTCTTTTTGCTTCTGGGATACCTCACTCAGGATGATCCTTTCTAGATCCAAACCATTTTCCTGCAAATTTCGTGATTTCCTTGTTTTTAATTGCTGAGTAGTATTCCATTGTGTAGCTGTACCACAATTTCTGTATCCATTCCTCTGTTGATGGACATCTGAGTTGTTTCCAGGTTCTGGCTATTATGAACACAGCTGCTGCAAACATGGTTGAGCAAATGTCCTTATTGTGTACTTGAGCTTCTTTTAGATATACGTCTAGGAGTGGTGTAGCTGTATCTTGAGGGAGCACTATTCCTAATTGTCTGAGAAAGCGCCAGATTGATTTACAAAGGAGTTGTACAAGTTTACATCCCCACTAGCAATGGAGGACAGTTCCCAGTTCTCCACAACCTCTCCAGCATGTGTTGTAACTTGAGTTTTTTTTTTTACAGTTTTTTATTTTATTTTATTTTATTTTTGAAAATGAACACCTATAATATATTTATATCTTCTCTTTTCAAAAGCAGCCATCAAAGGACAAAGAAAACATATATGTGTAAATGTACATACATACATAGGAACATGCAAATACAAGTTAAGATTTGTAGAACAACTGTTTTTACACAGAATATGACAAAATAACAGTCTATAGATCTCATACTAAGATGTAGTAAAATTCTTGTGATTGTTATTTTATTCTTTTTTTTTCTTAAGTATATGTCTTTTTTTTTTCAATGCAGTTTATTCAGGAACCTTGAACAATCCTCGGACCCTGGGGAAAGCCAGCCCACAGCTTAAATAGCCTCTGGGTAGCCAACCCAGGCGTGCCATGTGGGCAATGCAGATAGGTCCACATACATGGAAGCAAGCCAGATCCTCAGCCTTAGCCAAATGTGGAATTGTTCGTGACAGAGAGCACTCACCATCGGGAAGGTGGAAGGCAGAAACCAGCTCCATCTTTAAGGCATAGCATTCCGCAGCTCTCTACAGTTCCCCCTTTTTGTTTTAGACGCATCAGGCAAGAGTAGAGGTCTGATCTCTGATATTAGAAATAAATTGGGACTTTGTACCGATGTTCGTTTAGGTGTCATCCACCCAAAGAGCATCAGACCCGTCTGATACCTTTTTCTCAGAGGCGGGACCTGGGGCATCAACCCGCATGCAACCAGACATGCTCTTCTCTGGGTCCAAAGCGGCTGACCCTGAGTGCAGTGCTTAGCCTCGCATCCTGAGCGTAACAACATGAGAATTTTTCCTGTGCTGCAAATCTGTCTAAACAATTGTCGAGCTATATTTTAGGTAATTCGACTGGAGAATTCGATACTACGATGGAGCAGCTGAGAGTGGCCATTGTCACGGTAAATTCTACCAGAGTGGACGCAGGACTAGCCACAGGATTATCATCATGTATTGCTGCAGCCATGAATCATCTGAAGGAATGGGCGGGCATGGGAGCATTAGCAGGCCTTCTGGTGTTGGTCTCCTTGGTTTGCCTGTGGTATATATGCAAGATTAGAGTCTCACAACAGTGTGATGCAGCCATGATCATTCAGGCCTTTACAGCCATTGAAGCAGGACATTCTCCCCAAACATGGTTGGATACCATAAAAAGCTAAAATGTAACTTGAGTTTTAACCTTTGCCATTCTGATGGGTGTAAGGTGAAATCTCAGGGTTGTTTTGATTTGCATCTGTCTGATAGCTAAGGACACTGAGCATCTCTTTAGGTGTTTCTCTGCCATTCTATATTCCTCCACAGAGAATTCTCTGTTTATCTACGTACCCCATTTTTTAATTGGATTGCTTGATTTATTGCTTTTTAATTTTTTTTTAGTTCTTTATACATTCTGAATATGAGCCCTCTATCAGATATAGGGTTGCTGAAGATCCTTTCCCAGTCTGTAGGCTGTCATTTCGTTCTGATGACTATGTCTTTTGCTTCACAGAAGCACTTTTCAAGTTCATGAGGTCCCATTTATCGATTGTTGATCTTAGAGCCTGTGCTGTTGGTGTTCTGTTCAGGAAGTTGTCTCCTGTGCCAATGAGTTCCAGGCTTTTTCCTACTTTTTCTTCTAACCGATTTAGTGTATCTGGTTTTATGTTGAGATCTTTGATCCACTTGGACTTTAATTTTGTGCAGGGTGATTAATAAAAATTTATTTTCATTTTTCTGCATGTATGTAGATATCCAGTTGGACTAACACTATTTGTTGAAGATGCTGTCTTTTTTCCATTGAACAACAAGCCTCTAGCCAACATCAAACTCAATGGACAGAAACTTAAATCAATTCCACTGAAATCAGGGACAAGGCAAGGCTGCCCACTCTCTCCATATCTCTTCAACATAGTGCTTGAAGAGATAAAGCAATAAGAAAGTAATAAGACAAGTAAAGGAGATCAAGGGTATACAAATAGGAAAGGAAGAAGTCAAAGTTTCACTATTCACAGATGATATGATAGTATACCTGAGTGACCCCAAAAATTTAACCAGAGACTCCTTCAGCTGATAAACACTTTCAGTAAAGTGTCTGGATACAAAATTAACTCAAAAAAAGCAGAAGCCCTCGTGGATACGCAAGACAATAAGGCCGAGAAAAAAATCAGGAAAACAACACTTTTCACAATAGCCACTAATAACATAAAGTACCTTGGTTTAACTCTAACCAAGCATGTGAAAGACCTGTTTGAAAAAAAATTTCAAGTCTCTGAAGAAAGAAATTGAGGAAGATATTAAAGGAATTTTAATGATATCAAACAAAAATTAAAAAAATGAACTTGTGTGGTGATGCATGTGCCAATTATGCTATTTGACTGCATACATTTCTAAATGTCATTGTTTACCAGACAGCTGTGTATAATTATATGCTAGTTAAAATTATTTTAAAATAATTTATATTATCATTTTATATAAAGAAAAATGCTTGGGGACATATTAACAACAAGAACTGAGGTTTTTTTTTGAGTCTAATATGTCTATCTTTTTAATATATGAAATAGCTGATATGCTCACCAGAATATTTCAGGCAACCAATACAGGTTTGTTTGCCTAAATTAACTATAGTATTTCTTCAGTTATCTCCATTGTTTTCCTGGTGAGAACTGTCCTTTGGGAAATAAAAATGTTGAGTGAACCTAATGAAATACATCATTTAAACGTAGTGAAATACAACCCTTTGATCCATGACTGAATGGTAATGGGTCCAGTCTTGAGTAGACTTTTTGCATATAACCACAGATACTGAGTGATCATGAATACAACAATTTTATCCTGCCTAGAACACAGTGTTTCATATCTTTAATACCCAATTTCAGGTTTTTAACATTTTTCTCCTTTTCTTCTGCAATATTTCTGAAACTTGGAGCATGTAATATGGAATTTGTTTTGAGAACTAAGCACTTAAAAGTAACTTCTTTTCAGTGCCTGGACCATCCATAATCACGTTCAGCTTCACATGAAATTGTTTGTTAATACAAAGAAGCTGACCAAGCTGGCACTAGTCTATGGTTATAAACATAAATAACTAGGAAGCCATTCAAAAACATGAACATTTAGAAAACAGAAGCAATGGGTCACTGACTAAGATTGTTCAACAATTGCAATTTTTCTGTAAATAAGAACAATATATTTCAAGTTTTTTTATTTTAACTTTTTTATATTAATTACATTTTATTCACATTGTATCCAAGCTGTAGCCCCCTCCTTCATTCCTTCCCAATTCCATTCTTCTACCTTCCCAGCCATGGACCTTTGACTACGTTCCAGCCATAAAATACATACCTCTGGAGGTATTTTACCTTGGCATCACACATAATCAAAACACACTGGATTACCCCCATAACAGTTACACTGTTGAAGTATCATGTCTGGTACTATAACATAGTCAAATGTCCATGGTGAAGGAACCATAGACCCTAAGCTTTGTGGGTTGGAGGTGCATCTACTAACATTATTTAAGTAAATGGTCATGGATTCAAATTTCTTTCTAAATATTATTTGTCTTTCTCTCAACCTTGTTTAGAAAATCTTATTGCTGTGGGTAGTGGATAATGCAGAGATATATAACTGTTTATGTTGCGGAACTGAGAATTAGCCAGACATCCTGAAAAGCAGATAAATAACAAGAGAGGCCAGGACTAGGTGATAAAAATAGTAAACTACCCAGATGGCTAGCTTATTTCTCATCTTCTTGACCTGAGACAAAATCCTGGCAGCTTAAAATAAAGGACTTCTGTGCTTTTTTTCTCTTGGCCATAGGCTCAGTGGTGACAGACAGACTCAACAAGTTCAAGGTCAGATCAGGACATGTGTACCATGTTGTGTATTAATCAGTTATATTGTCTTTCTTCAAAGTGATCCACACTAAATAGAGGGTTAGCGGAGAAGAATTTTCAGACACTTTATAATCTCACAGTCCCCAAGAAAAACCTGGGCTTCAGCTTCCTGCGTTTTCTTTCTTACTTTGAAGGGTTTTATTCTGTGGCATGGTTTCCTCACTTTCCATAAAAGCCTTTCCACAGCTACTGTGCCTGTCTGCTGATACTAGTAAAGATAGAGATCACCTTCCCAGAGTTTAATTCTTTAACTGAAAGGAAAAGGAGACTCACCAAGAATTCCAAGCTGGTGACAATATTGTTGAGAGTGACTGAATTCTCAGCAATAGCTAAGTAATCTATAATAGTCTTCTCCTAGCATGGCTCATGGTACATAATGATAAAGGGGGCAGGAAGAATGTAGAAGCCAGAGGATAGGGAGAAGAGGTCTATAGTACTATCTTCTGGACATATTATTGCTAATATGGACCATCAGCTCACAGCATTGGTGAATACCTGCACAAGATCAAGCCAGCTAAAATTTCCATTACAAGACTAACCCTCTACCTGGAGATTTACAAGCAGTTGATGGATAATAAATGTAAGTCACATTTCTTTGGAGATATGGCTGCTGGTAAGATATGGACCACAACTTAATGGGTGGTCCTACACTCATTTATACATGGTCAGCACTAATTGGACTCACTGAAATAATATTGATTATGATGGTGATGAAATGATATAATAGGGGGCGGGGCCAAGATGGCGACTAGCACACAGTTTCTGAGCGGTGGGATACTTGAACTTCTGAGTTGGTGGATGGAAGGACTGCTAACCCAGGAAAACCACGGTGAGGCTTTCTGAACAACAGGGAATATCACAGGAAGTGAAAACTTTGGTCTCCGGTCACCTGGGGACTTGTTTGGGGAAGGAGAGAAACGATCCTTTGATCTTGCGGCACTCCCTTCCCCCAGACCTCCTTCCTCCTCAGCACAGCGGACTCATCTTTCTCAGCGCAGACCTAACTGCCTGGGGTATACAGCTGCTGAGACTGAGCCCCAAGCACTTTAGCGGCAGACAAAAGCCAGCAGTACCTGTCCCAGAGTCCCAGTTTCGTGTGGCGGCTGCTCCATCCTCCCAGGGCGCGAATCTGCTAGACGCCATACTAGCTCTACAGGATCGCCATCACTGACGGTACAGCCTGCCCAATCCCACAGTGACAGAGAATACGCTATATACTCACCAAAACCAGGCAGAAACGTCATACAACCTGGACACACAAGGCGCTGGGCCTCCCAAGCTTGGAGAGCACAACGAAGAGACCCCAGGACTTCCCAGAAAGCATAGGAACTAGCGACCCAGTCTCCAGTTACAGCAGGCTGCGGAGCAGGACTGACCTGGTGGGGCACCACAGCCCTCCAGTTTAAGACTAACCAGGGCCAAACCAGAGAACAGAGAGCCTGGTTACCCCATCCCTGCTGAAGTGACCACCCTGAAATCTCCAGCTGTAGCAAGACCTCAGATCCTGGCAGTGACAGCAGCACAGAACTGGCAGAGCACATCAAAGAAGCAGGGCCAAACCAGAGAGCAGAGAGCCCCGGATACCACTATCTCTGCCAAGAGACCAGCCTGTAAGTGAGTGCACCCTTGAGAATCTGCAGTTCCCCAGATCCTGGGTCCTTCTAAATCAAAAGCCAGGCATCGAACCCCCCTCCCACCCACATACCCACTTTGGGAAACAGAGGGGCACTAGGGACATTGAAGTTCCTGCCCTGTGGGCCTGATTGAGGAGTTAAGGCAGTTAATGCCAGAAATTGCGCTGCGATCATCATTAGCGCCTGCGACATATACAGTGCAGAGCCCCTCCCACACACTCAAGGGTTCAACATTAGCCATCACTCTGTCCCTCGAGACACACGTCCACGCACACTTACACACACAGACACACACACGCACGCGCACACACACGCTTGCATTTGCCCCGTTTGCGCCTGTGTACTTTCCTCCCAAAGGTACAGCTAGTCCTCAGCACACGGTGAGAGTGCTCAGCTTCCTGAAGAACTCTCCAGATGCCAGAGAGAGACAGCACCAGTCTGATCTGCAGAATCCAAAAACAAACAGGGAAGGTTTCAGATAAGCCAATGGCCAGGGGTAGGTGAAAGAACACTTCCAACATAAATCAGGACATCATGACTTCACCAGCAAACCCCAAAATCGATGGATACTCCAATTCAGCAGAAGCACAGGAAAATGATTTTAAAGCCATGCTTGCCCAATTATTTGAGGCTCATAAGGAGGAAATGAACTAGTCTTTCAAAGAGATGGCCAGTCAATTGGAGGCAAAGAAAGAAGAAATAGACAATATCCTTAAAGAAACACAGGCAAACATAGCTAAACAAATAGATACACAAGTAGAGGAAAAATTAGTGGCATATAAAAAGGAAATGAAAAAAGAAATAGAGGCCATCCATCGTAGAGAGACAGGAATCCAAATTCAAACACATGAAAGAAATGGTGCAAGGCATGAAAACAGAATTAGAATCAATAAAGAAAACACAAAATGAGAAAACCCTTGAGCTGGAGAACTTGGAGAAAAGATCAGGAACCACAAAAGTAAGCATCACCAACAGAATACAAGAGATGGAAGAGAAAATCTCTGGAGCTGAAGACACACTTGCAGAAATTCATACATCTCTCAAAGAAAAAGTAAAATCAGAAAAGTTCCAATCACAAAATATCCAAGAAATCAAGGATGCTATGAAAAGACAAAATCTAAGAATAATAGGAATTCATGAAAAAGAAGACTCCAGACTCCAAGGTCCAGAAAATATTTTCAAGAAAATCATAGAAGAAAATTTTTCCAACTTAAAGAAAGAGATGTCCATAAATATACAAGAGGCCTACAGAACGCCAAATAGACGAGACCAGAAAAGAAACACATCATGTCACATCATAGTCAAAACACTAAATCTACAGAACAAAGAAAAGATATTAAAAGCAGCAAGGGAAAAAGGCCAAGTAACATATGAAGGTAGACTATCAGAATCACACCGGACTTCTCATCAGAAACTACGAAAGCCAGAAGGGCCTGGGCAAGTATCATGGAGACTCTAAGAGATCACAAATGTCAACCCAGACTACTATACCCTGCAAAGCTTTCAATCAACATAGATGGAGAAAACAAAATATTCCATGACAAAACTAAATTTACACAATATCTACACAGCAAACCATCCCTACAAAAGATAATAGAAGGAAAACTCCAATCCAATGAAAACAAATTCACCCAAGAAAACAGGGCATACAGATAATATCCCAACAAAAATGAAAAGAAAACAAGCAATGAAACAGGGTTAGATCACCGACTCCATTACAAAAGGAACTAACATGCATTGGTAACTATTATCTATCAATATCAATGGACTCAACTCACCAATAAAATGACACTAACAGAATGATTAGAAGGCTAACAGAATGATTAAGGAAACAGGATCCAACATTCTGTTGCATCCAAGAAACACACCTATGCAACAAAGATAAACACTACCTCAGAGTAAAGGGCTGGAAAACTGTTTTTCAAGCAAATGGTTCCAGAAAACAAGCTGGAGTAGCCATCCTAATATCTAATAAAATAGACATTCACCCCAAGTTAATCAAAAAAGATAAGGAGGGCCACTATATTCTCATCAAAGGAAAAATCCACCAAGAGGACATCACAATCTTGAATATCTATGCCCCAAATACAAGAGCACCAACATTCGTAAATGAAACATTATTAAAGCTTAAATCATACATTGATCCTAATAACTTAATAGTGGAAAACTTCAACACTCCACTCTCACCAAGGGACAGATCAACTAGACAGAAAACAAATAGGGAAATAAAAGCACTCACAGAATCCCTAAATCAAATGGACCTAATAGACATCTACAGATCGTTTCACCCAAACTCAAAAGAGTACACCTTCTTTTCAGCACCGCAAGGAACCTTTTCCAAAATAGACCATATAGTGGGTCACAAAGCAAGCCTCAACAGATACAAAAGGATTGAAATAATCCCTTGTATACTATCTGACCACCATGGACTAAAGCTAGACATCAGAAACAACAAAAAGCCGACAAGCACATGGAAACTGAACAACTTACTGCTCAATGACAGCTGGGTTAAGGAAGAAATAAAGAAAGAAATTAAAGACTTCCTAGAATTCAAGGAAAAGGAAGGCACAACATACCCAAATTTATGAGACACAATGAAAGCAGTGCTCAGAGGAAAATTTATAGCACTAAGTGCCTGCAAGAAGAAATTCGTAACATCACATACAAACAACTTAATGGCCCAACTGAAAACCCTAGAAAAAAAAGAAGCAGATACACCCAAGAGGAGCAGATGGCTGGAAATAATCAAACTAAGGGCTGAAATCAATCAACTAGAAACAAATAAAACTATCCAAAGAATCATTGAAACAAAAAGCTGCTTCTTTGAGAAAATCAACAAGATAGACAAACCCTTAGCCAAACTAACTAAAAAGCAGAGAGAAACCATCCAGATCAGCAAAATCAGAAATGAAAATGGGGACATAATCACAGACACTGAGGAAATCCAAACAATTATTAGGTCATACTACAAAAGCCTATATGCCACAAAATTTGAAAATCTAAATGAAATGGATAATTTTCTTGAAAGATTCCATCTACCAAAACTAAGTCAAGATCAGGTAGAAAGACTGAATAGCCCTATATCTCCCAAGGAAATGAAAGCAGTCATTAACAGTCTCCCTCCAAAAAAAAGCCCTGGACCAGATGGCTTCAGCTCAGAATTCTACAAGACCTTCAAAGAAATGCTAACTCCAATTCTCCTCAAGCTATTCCACAAAATAGAAACAGAAGGAACACTACCAAACTCATTCTATGAAGCCACAGTCACCTTAATCCCTAAACCACACAAAGACCCAACAACAAAAAAGAGAACTTCAGGCTTATCTCTCTTATGAACATTGACGCAAAAATACTCAATAAAATACTTGCAAACCGAATCCAAGAACATATCAAAGATATCATCCACCATGACCAAGTAGGCTTCATCCCAGGCATGCAAGGGTGGTTCAACATACGTAAATCCATCAATGTAATCCACTACATAAACAAACTGAAGGAGAAAAACCACATGAGCATCTCCTTAGATGCCTGAAAAGCATTTGACAAAGTCCAACACCAATTCATGTTTAAAGTCTTGGAGAGATCAGGGATACAAGGCACATACCTAAAGATAGTAAAGGCAATATACAGCAAGCCTATAGCTAACATCAAACTCAATGGAAAGAAACTTAAATCAATCCCACTGAAATCAGGGACAAGACAAGGCTGTCCATTGTCCCCATATCTCTTCAACATAGTACTTGAAGTCCTAGCCAGAGCAATAAGACAACTAAAGGAGATGAAGGGGATACAAATTGGAAAGGAAGAGGTCAAAGTGTCACTATTTGCAGATGATATGATAGTATACATGAGTGACCCCAAAAATTCAAACAGAGAACTCCTTCAGCTGATAAACACCTTCAGCAAAGTGGCAGGATACAAAATCAACTCAAAAAAATCAGAAGCCCTCCTATATACCAAAGACAAAAAGGCTGAGAAAGAAATTAGAGAAACAACACCCTTCACAATAGCCACTAATAACATAAAGTACCTTGGTGTGACTCTAACCAAGCAAGTGAAAGACCTGTTTGAGAAAAACTTCAAGTCTCTGAAGAAAGAAATCGAAGAAGATATCAGAAGATGGAAAGATCTCCCGTGCTCATGGATTGGTAGGATTAACATTGTGAAAATGGCCATACTGCCAAAAGCAATCTACAGATTCAATGCAATTCCCATCAAAATACCAACTCAATTCTTTACAGACCTTGAACAAAAGATTCTCAGCTTCATATGGAGAAACAAATAACACAGAATCTCCAAAACGATCCTGTACAACAACAGATCATCTGGAGGTATCTCCATCCCTGATCTCAAGCTGTACTACAGGGCATCAGTAATAAAAACTGCATGGTATTGGCATAGAAACAGAAAGGAGGATCAATGGAACCGCATAGAAGACCCAGAAATGAATCCACACACCTATGAATACTCGATATTTGACAAAGAAGCCAAATCCATTCAATGAAAAAAAGACAGCATCTTCAACAAATGGTGCTGGACCAACTGGATGTCTACATGCAGAAAAATGAAAATAGATCCATATTTCTCACCCTGCACAAAACTAAAGTCAAAGTGGATCAAGGATCTCAACATAAAACCAGATACCCTAAATCAATTGGAAAAAAAAAGTGGGGAACAGCCTAGAACTCATTGGCACAGGAGACAACTTCCTGAACAGAACACCAACAGCACAGGCTCTAAGAGCAACAATCAATAAATGGGACCTCATGAAACTGAAAAGCTTCTGTAAAGCAAAGGATACCATCATCAAAACAAAACGACTGCCTACAGATTGGGAAAGAATCTTCACTAACCCTTTATCTGACAGAGGACTAATATCCAGTATACACAAAGAAGTAAAGAAGCTGAAAAGCAGCAAACCAATTAATCCAATTAAAAAATGGGGAACAGAGCTAAACAGAGAATTCTCGACAGAGGAATATCGAATGGCAGAAAAACACTTAAAGAAATGCTCATCCTCATTAGCCATCAGGGAAATGCAAATCAAAACGACCCTGAGATATCACCTTACACCCATCAGAATGGCCAAGATGAAAAACTCAAGCGATAACACATGCTGGAGAGGTTGTGGAGAAAGGGGAACCCTCCTCCACTGCTGGTGGGAATGTAAACTGGTACAACCACTCTGGAAAGCTATCTGGCGCTTTCTAAGACAATTAGGAATAGTGCTTCCTCAAGACCCAGCTATACCACTGCTAGGTATATACTCAAAGTTCGTTCAAGTACACAAAAGGGATACTTGCTCAACCATGTTTATAGCAGCTTTATTTGTAATAGCCAGAACCTGGAAAAAACCCAGATGTCCATCAACGGTGGAATGGGTACAGAAACTGTGGTATTTTTACACAATGGAATACTACTCAGCAATCAAAAAGGAGGAAATCATGAAATTTGCAGGCAAATGGTGGGATCTAGAAAAGATCATTCTGAGTGAAATATCCCAGAAGGATAAAGACAAACATGGGATATACTCACTTATATAGACCTATAAGATATGATAAACATAATGAAATCCATACACCTAAAAAAGATAATCAATTGAGTGGACATGGGGTAAGATGATCAATCCTCGTCTAGAAAGACAGATGGGATGTGCATTGAACGTATGACAGGAGTCTACTGAGCGCATCTGAAAGACTCTGACTAGCAGTGTTTTCAAAGCAAAGACTCATGACCAAACCTTTGGCAGAGTACATGGAATCATAAGAAAGAAGGGGAGTTAGTCTGATGGGGAAAGGATAGGAGCTCCACAAGGACCAAATATATCTGGGCACAGGGTCTTTTCTGAGACTGACATTCAACCAAGGACCATGTATGGATATAACCTAGAACCTCCGCTCAGATGTAGCCTGTGGTAGCTCAGTAACCAATTGGTTTCCCAAAGTGAGGGGAACAAGGACTATTTCTAACAGGAACTCGATGACTGGCTCTTTGGTCTCCCCACCCCCGAAGGGAGGAGCAGTCCTGTTAGGCCACAGAGGAGGGCTTTGCAGCCAGTCCTGAAGATACTTGATAAAACAGGATCAGATGAATGGGGAGGAGGTCCCCCCTATCAGTGGACTTGGAAAGGGGCACGGTGGAGATGAGGGAGGGAGGGAGGGACTGGGAGGGAATGAGGGATCGGGACACGGCTGGGATACAGAGTTAATGAAATGTAACTGATAAAAAAAATAATAATAAAATGAAAAAAAATTACTGTTGCATTTCAGGTGGAGAAATGGAGATGCTTTTTAGTTAATGTTTTTCATACTTGAACATAATTCTGTAATAAAAAAAATTTTAGAGTCTACTCTCAAAAAAAGAAATGGTATAATAATAATAATAATAGACAGAAATAAAAAGTGAGACAAAATGGCAGGTTCCAAGGAAGTTGGAAAGACATAGTAGGGAGTAATATAGATCCATGAATGAGATAAATAAATTAAAGTGATTAAATAACAATATAATTTTTAAAAACTTCAGTAAAATTACAAAAAAAATATTCAGTACAGCTCTTTCTAAATGCTTTAACAGACATGGGCTTTCAAGACTAGTATGGGTGCTCTTGAGAGACTCTTATTCTAAATAAGCCTTTTGTACAGGATTCTTAGGGGAAAGAAAAACATTTCAGTGATGTCTGTGGAATTTAGTTTAGTATTATAAGATAAATCTTATATGATTTATAGAGGTCTCATAAATACAGGAGTTACATCATGTTAAAAATGGACATTTAAAAATAAAATGTAAAAAGAATTTCATGCCTCAAAACATCTATGGTAAGAGATAGACTTACCCACTAACCTAAACCTACCTAAACAAATGACATAGGTTATAGGATATACAGAAAGGCCAAGGGTAGGAACAAATGTCATGGGAGTATGACTTCAGGGCAACAGTAAGAATGAAAAAGTAGACTTTGATAATCATCTCTTCATTGCTGTCCCAAAACACTTAAGAGAAATAAATTTTAGTAAGATGGGTTAGTTTTAATTCACTGGTTCAGTGATACTGTCCAGTAGGATATGGCTCTATCATTATGGACTTGTGATAATACAGAATGTCATGCCTACAAAAAAAGCAAGATATCCTGAGAGAAGTATTGTGCTCAGACTTAAATCTGCTTTTTAAGAAGCTCCTCTTAAATCTACTTTTGTTACATGCAAGTGGCAACTCACTAGATAGTGCTTCCTAAGCCCAGGGTGGAATTCCACTCTCAGATGTTGTCTTACATGCCAATCAGCTCTGGTAGCACTATCTTAGACACAGAAGTGTGACTCACTAACCTTATAGGCATCTCAAAATACAATCAAGAATTAATATCAACATACACCTAAGTATGTCAGATATACCTAACTAGGTTGCAACACTTCTATGAAGCAGTGTTTTCTATGTTCATTGTTTATTTCCCTCTCACTTCACAAGAATTCCAATTCAGTGGTACAATACTTTAGGAACAGCATCCAAGAAACTACAGAAACTTCAGCCACAGAACTTTTCAAGTGGGATGAACTCCTGTGCCTTGCATCTGAACCTGATGTGATTTCCAAAGTAACCTGTAGAGAATAGACATGAGTTTATAGTACATATGGGAATATAGGCATTTCAGAAGAGAGAGAAGACAATAGCAGACTGAATTCCCTGAAAAGCACATCCTCATTTGGGGCTTCTATAGAATATTATCATTCTCTTATTAAGAGCCAGAATCTAACTACTTGAACACTCAGTGCACTTCATGACTGTCCTAACTAATGGGACATGGCAGAAGTGACTCTATTTAACATCTAAGGTTGGGTGTAAAGCCTGCAGCTTCTACTTGGCTTACCTTCCTAGAGTCATTTCTAGCTCTTAAACACCACATACAATGTCCATTATTCTGAATCTCATTTGCTTTATAGAATATTTGGAAAGACAACATAATGTGGAAAGTTGGTGTTCAAGGAGAACCAGATATTTTAGCCCCACTGTTCAAGACATACAGTACATGTCAGTAAAGACACTTACAGATGATCTGAAAGGCACTTAATTTGTTACTCAGCTTCATGAGATGATGCCTTTAACAGAAGTGCCCATGTTCACAAATGCCTGTCTCACAGACAACATCCAATAAAATGATAAGGTGGATCTGGTACTATAGATCACTAAATGCTGAGATACTTTAACACAGCCCAATGTAGTTGCTAGTTTTTAAACTATTTAACGTGGGGTTCTTTAGACCTTATCCACCTTAATACCTTCCAACCCCCCAACACTATGTAGGAGAAAAGGAAAGTTAGTGGGGAGAGGGGCCAGAGTTCTTTTTGGTTACTCCTGGTTTGTTAGGGTCATTGGGTTCTTTGGGGCAAGACCAGTCTCAGTCAACAGGATTATCTAGCAGTCCAGCAAAACAGCAACAACAAACACTGCAGAAGGATGAACAACAATAGCATGGAGTGCTATTGGAACAACCTTGCAGTGCTGTCTCTTCGGAGCCTCTCTTCCTTAGAGTGTCCTTCTTCTCTCTCAGATCTGGTTTTTATCCCCTTTCTGCATCCTCAGAATTAAGCTATCTCCAGGTGGCAAAGATAATTCCCTTCTCTGAGCCCCATGAGGTTGTCATTAGCTATGGATTAACTAAAAGCAGCTCTATATTCTACATTTTGGGATTAAAACAAAAACCAGCTTACATAACAACTGAGTTTTTTTGTGATATCAATGTCTTCTTTATAGTACCTATATCTTTTTAATTAAATTTTTATTTTTTTAATATTAGTTACAGTTTATTAACTTTGTATACCAGCTGTAGCCCACTCCCTCATTCCCTTCCAATCCCACACTCCCTCCTTCATCAATTCCCTGTGCCTTTCCAAGTATATCTGGGCAGAGGGGTCTTTTATGAGACTGTATCTCCAACCAAGGACCATGTGTAGGATATAACCTAGAACCCCTGCTTGGATGTAGCCCATGATAGCTCAGTATCCAAATGGGTTCCCTAGTAAGCAGAACAGGGACTATTTCTGACATTAACTCAATGGCTGGCTCTTTGACCTTCCTCTCTCCCCTCCCCGAGGGAGGAGCAGCCTTGCTAGGCCATAGAGGAGGACATTGCAGCCAATCCTGAGGAAACCTGATAAGCTAGGGTCAGATGGAAGGGGAGGAGGACCTCCCCTAATGTGAACAACTGAGTCTTTAAGTCTTTAAACAAAACTTCCATTACACTCCAGGAGTATTTGACACTGTGAAGTAATTCAGACTCTAAATGCAATGATTGTTGTGAAGATGTTGTGAAAGGATGGTTTTACAGGGTAGTCATTGGACACATATACTTGGGAAAATTAATATTACAGTGAGAAATCAAGCTGTAGTTCCATCTTTCATAATAACTAAAAGGTAATGGTTGGTGTGGGAATTAAAGAATTGAATTTGAAAATCACAATCTTTTTCTTTTTTTTAGATTCTCGGCTCCTTTATTGGGCTTTATCTTTGAGCAATAAGTTATTTCTTATTTGATTCTAATTTTTTTATTATTAATTACACTTTATTCATTTTGTATTCCCTTATAAGCCCCTCCCTCCTCCCCTCCCAGTCCCATCTTTCCTCCCCTTTCTGCATGCAGGCCCCTCCCCAAGTCCACTGATAGTGGAGGTCTTCCTCTCCTTCTTTCTGATCTTAAACAATCAGTTCTCATCAGAAGTGGCTGCATTGTCTCCTTCTGTGGCCTGGTAAGGTTGCTCCCCCCTCAGGAGGAGGTGATCAAAGAGCAGGCCAATCAGTTCATGTCAGAGGCAGTCCCTCTTCCCATTACTATGTAACCCACTTGGGCACTGAACTGCCATGGGCTACATCTGTGCAGGGGTTCTAGGTTATCTCTATGAATAGTTCTTGGTTGGAATATGAGTCTCTGCGAAGTTCCCTGTGTTCAAATTTTCTTGTTCTGTTGCTCTCCTTGTGGAGTTCCTGTCCTCTCCAGCTCTTGCTATTTCCCACTTTTTACATAAAATTCCATTCACTCTGCCCAACAGTTGGCCATCAGGTTCAGCATCTGCTTTGATAGTCTGAAGGGCAGAGGCTTTACAGAGGCCCTCTGTAGCAGGTTCCTAGGTTGTTTCCTGTTTTCTTCTTCTTCTGATGTCCATCCTCTTTGCCTTTCAGGATGGGGATTGAACATTTTAGTTAGGGTCCTCTCTTTTGCTTAGTTTGTTTAGATGTACCGATTTTAGTGGGTTTATCCTATGTTGTATGTTTATATGAGTGAGTATATACCATGTGTGTCTTTTTGCTTCTGGGACAACTCACTCAGAATGATCCTTTCCAGGTCCTGCCATTTACCTGCAAATTTCATGATTTCCTTATTTTTCATTGCTGAGTAATGCTTCATTGTGTAGATGTACCAAAATTTCTGCATCCATTTTTCAGTTGAGGGGAATCTGGGCTGTTTTCAGCTTCTGGCTATTACAAATAAAGCTGCTACAAAACATGGTTGAGCAAATGTCCTTTTTGTGTACTTGAGCCTCTTTTGGATATATGCCTAGGAGTGGTATGGCTGGATCTTGAGGAAGCACTATTCATAGTTGTCTGAGAAAGCGCCATATTGATTTCCAGAATGGTTGTACAAGTTGAAAAGCACAATCTTAAAACCTTTATATTGACTCTATATACAAGTGGGTCAGGTGTGAACTTGATAAATAGAAACAGAAGATTTTCTTCAGGAATTTAGTTTCCCGAACTATGACAGCATTAATGGAGAATCCCTGATCTGAAGCATTTTTACAATATTTTTCAAATGATATACTCTCTAATTCTAATGATTTTGAACTTACTAATTGTCCATTTTGGACATTCCTCCTATCTCAGGAATCAATTATCTACTTTTATTTATTATCTACTTTTATTTATTATCTACTTTTTATTTATTATCTACTTTTATTTTCTCCACCATTGAATGAACAAGATTTCATGCAAGGATTATAGTCAATATGTGTTGAATTCCTGAGAGAATTGTTCATGATTGATGCAATTTAGACAGACATCTGAAAGTATTAATATTTCTAACTATGCTGTATAAATCATTTATAAAATCAGAAAAGGATGAATGAAAAATAATACAAATATGTACATATTAAATGAAATTTGAAACAAAATAAAGGAAATAAAACTGAAGTCGTATTTAAATGAATGTGATGTTAAGAGAGGTTGACTACACACCTAAATTATTAATCTTATACCAACCTAGTCTCTGAAGTGTGAATATAATCTATTTTTATTTATTTATTTATTTATTTATTTATTTATATCAGTTACATTTTATTAACTCTGTATCCCAGCCATGTCCCGATCCCTCATTCCCTCCCAGTCCCTCCCTCCCTCCCTCATCTCCATCGTGCCCCTTTCCAAGTCCACTGATAGGGGGGACCTCCTCCCCATTCATCTGATCCTGTTTTATCAGGTATCTTCAGGACTGGCTGCAAAGCCCTCCTCTGTGGCCTAACAGGACTGCTCCTCCCTTCGGGGGTGGGGAGACCAAAGAGCCAGTCATTGAGTTCCTGTTAGAAATAGTCCCTGTTCCCCTCACTTTGGGAAACCAATTGGTTACTGAGCTACCACAGGCTACATCTGAGTGGAGGTTCTAGGTTATATCCATACATGGTCCTTGGTTGAATGTCAGTCTCAGAAAAGACCCTGTGCCCAGATATATTTGGTCCTTGTGGAGCTCCTATCCTTTCCCCATCAGACTAACTCCCCTTCTTTCTTATGATTCCCTGTACTCTGCCAAAGGTTTGGTCATGAGTCTTTGCTTTGAAAACACTGCTAGTTAGAGTCTTTCAGATGCGCTCAGTAGACTCCTGTCATACGTTCAATGCACATCCCATCTGTCTTTCTAAATGAGGATTGATCATCTTACCCCATGTCCACTCAATTGATTATCTTTTTTAGGTGTATAGATTTCATTATGTTTATCATATCTTATAGATCTATATAAGTGAGTATATCCCATGTTTGTCTTTCTCCTTCTGGGATATTTCACTCAGAATGATCTTTTCTAGATCCCACCATTTGCCTGCAAATTTCATGATTTCCTCCTTTTTGATTGCTGAGTAGTATTCCATTGTATAAAAATACCACAATTTCTGTACCCATTCCAGCGTTGATGGACATCTGGGTTGTTTCCAGGTTCTGGCTATTACAAATAGAGCTGCTATAAAGATGATTGAGCAAGTGTCCTTTTTGTGTACTTGAACAAACTTTGGGTATATACCTAGCAGTGGTATAGCTGGGTCTGGAGGAAGCACTATTCCTATTTGTCTTAGAAAGCGCCAGATATCTTTCCAGAGTGGTTGTACCAGTTTACATTCCCACCAGCAGTGGAGGAGGGTTCCCCTTTCTCCACATCCTCTCCAGCATGTGTTATCGCTTGAGTTTTTCATCTTGGCCATTCTGATGGGTGTAAGGTGATATCTCAGGGTCGTTTTGATTTGCATTTCCCTGATGGCTAATGAGGATGAGCATTTCTTTAAGTGTTTTTCTGCCATTCGATATTCCTCTGTCGAGAATTCTCTGTTTAGCTCTGTTCCCCATTTTTTAATTGGATTACTTGGGAATATAATCTATTTAAATATTAATTTAAATGTCAGCTTTGGAATAAGAGACTAAATTAACAAAATATAGCAATAAAAAGGTTAAATGTTTGCAATTAAACTCCACTTTTGGATATAGGCTGGCTGAAGATGTCTAAAATTCTGTAGGCTGCTGATTTGTCCCATTAACAGTATCCTTTGACAGTAGCTTTTCAGCTTCATGGGTACCATTTATTACCTGTTGATCTTAATGTCTGAGCTGTTGGAGATCTGTTCAGGAAGTTGTCTCCTATGCCAATGAGTTCAGTGCTATTCTCCACTTTTTTTTTTTCAATGCAGTTTATTCAGGAACCTTGAACAATCCTCGGACCCTGGGGAAAGCCAGCCCACAGCTTAAATAGCCTCTGGGTAGCCAACCCCAGCATGCCACGTGGGCAATGCAGATAGGTCCACATACATGAAAGCAAGCCAGATCCTCAGCCTTAGCCAAATGTGGAGTTGTTTGTGACAGAGAGCACTCACCGTTGGGAAGGTGGAAGGCAGAAACCAGCTCCATCTTTAAGGCGCAGCATTCCGCAGCTCTCTACAGTTCCCCCTTTTTGTTTTAGATGCATCAGGCAAGAGTAGAGGTCTGATCTCTGATATTAGAAATAAATTGGGACTTTGTACCAATGTTCATTTAGGTGTCATCCACCCAAAGAGCATCAGACCCGTCCGATACCTTTTTCTCAGAGGCGGGACATGGGGCATCAACCCACATGCAATCAGACTTGCTCTTCTCTGGGTCAAAAGCGGCTGACCCTGAGTGCAGTGCTTAGCCTCGCATCCTGAGCGTAACATTTTAGCTTTTTATGGTAGCCAACCATGCTTGGGGAGACTGTCCTGCTTCAATGGCTGTAAAGGCCTGAATGGTCATGGCTGCATTACACTGTTGTGAGACTCTAATCTTGCATATATACCACAGGCAAACCAAGGAGACCAACACCAGAAGGCCTGCTAACGCTCCCATGCCCGCCCATTCCTTCAGATGATTCATGGCTGTAGAAATCCATGATGGTAATCCTGTGGCTAGTCCTGGGTCCACTCTGGTAGAATTTACCGTGACAATGGCCACTCTCAGCTGCTCCATCGTAGTATCGAATTCTCCAGTCCAATTACCTAAAATATAGCTAGACAATTGTTTAGACAGATTTGCAGCACAGGGAAAATTCTCAGGATGTTCCAACGAGGGGGTTAAGGGTTCTCATAATATTTCCTATAAGCCCACACCTGTTTGTTTATATCCCCCATTTTTATTCATTATTAGCCAGATAGAGCCAAGTATTTGCGATAATGATACTTGCTTTTTTGCCCAATGCTGGAATGCTAGTAAATTTACTAGCTAGTTACTCGCATGCCTCGCTGGGTGCCTGTGCCGGTTGATGCCCCTCACGCTATGACTCTCTTCAGACAGAAAAGGGATCTTGGAACTACAGCCGCCATTGTTACTGCCATCTCATTGGCAGCTGTTGGAGCTACCACCGCAGCATTAGCCATGAGTCATACTGTGCAGACTGCTCAGACCCTGAATAACCTTTTAGCCAATGTAGCTCATGCCTTAGATGTACAAAAAGGAATTAATGCTCAACTAAAAGGAGGTTTGATGATGTTCAATCAGAGGATTGACCTTCTGCAGGAGCAAATTGATACCCTATGGCAAATCGCTCAACTTGGCTGTCAATGAAAGTATGCTGGACTTCGAGTCACTAGCATACAACATGAGAATTTTCCCTGTGCTGCAAATCTGTCTATTCTCCACTTTTATCATTTATTAGATTTATGTATCTGATTTTAGGTTGAGAGATTTGATACACTTGGATATGAGTTATGTGAAAGATGACAAATATG
The DNA here is from genome assembly GCF_030254825.1 of Meriones unguiculatus. Lineage (NCBI taxonomy): Eukaryota > Metazoa > Chordata > Mammalia > Rodentia > Muridae > Meriones > Meriones unguiculatus. Next base: position 90,789,328 of record NC_083350.1, read on the forward strand.
GATCTTTTTGCTTTCTTCTCCAGGCATATATCCAGTTAGACCACCACAATTTGTTTCTTTTTTCTTCCATTATATAGTTTTGGCTTCTTTATCAAAAATCAAGTATCTGTAGGTATGTAGGTTCATTTCTGGGTCTTCTATTTGATTGATCCATCAGTCTGTTTCTATGCCAGTACCCTGCCATTTTTATTACTGTTGTTCTATAGAACAGCTTGAGATTAGGGATAGAGGTACCTCCAGAAGATTTTTTATTGTAAAGGAAAGTTTTAGCTATTCTGGGGTTTTTGTCTTTCCATATTATGTTGAGAATTGTTCTTTCAAGACTTGTAAAGAATTGTTTTGGAATTTTAACAGGAGTTGCATTTGAATCTGTAACTTGTTTTTGGTAGGATGGCCATTTTTACTAAGTTAATGCTACAGATCCGCAAGCATGGGAGATTTTTTCATCTTCTGATATCTTCTTCAATATTTTTCTTCAAAGACTTAAAGTATTTACATTCTTGGATAGAGTTACACCAAGGTACTCTATGTTATTTTGGCTATTTTGAAAGGTGATGTTTCCTTAATTTAATTATCAGCACATTTGTCTTTTATATACATGACGGTTACTAGTTGTTTTTTGTTTTGTTTTGTTTTGTTTTGTTGAGTTAATTTTGTATCCAGCAACTGAAAGTGTTATCAGCTATAGGAGTTCTCTGGTAGAATTTTGGGGGTCATTCATGCATACTAGCATATCATCTGTGGATAGTGATACTTTGACTTCTTCCTTTCTGATTTTTATCCCCGTCTTATTGCTCTAGCTAGGACTTCCAGGAATATGTTGAATAGATATGGAGAGAGTGGGCAGCCTGGCCTTTTCCCTGATTTCAGTGGGTTTGATTTACGTTTCTCTCTGTTTAGTTCAATGTTGCCTGTAGGCTTGCTGTATATTGCCTTTCTTATGTTTAGGTATGTGCCTTGTATGCATGATCTCTCCAAAACTTTAAACATAAATGGTTGTTGGATTTTGTTAAATGCTTTTTAGTCATATAAGGAGATGATCATGTGTTTTGTTTTGTTTTTGTTTTTTTCTTTCTTTTTTTTTTTTTGGTGGATTGCCTTGTTGAATTTTCATATGTTGAATTAAGCCTGAATTACATTGATATGTTCTTGGATTTGGTTTGTGAGTATTTTTGGTCTGAAATTTCTTTTTGGTCTGAAATTCTTTTACTTTGTTGGGTTTTTGTGCCATTTAGTTATCAAGGTGATTGTAGCCTCATAATGAAGTTGTTAATGTTCCTTCTATTTCTATTTTTGGAATAGTTTAAAGATTATTAGTATTAACTCTTCTTTGAGGTCTGGAAGAATTTTGTACTGAAACCGTCTGTCCCTGGGGTTTTTTTGGTGGGAGACTTTGATGACTGCTTCTATTTCCTTAAGGGATATAGGGCTATTTAATTTATTTACCTGATCTTGATTCAGCTTTGGTAAATGGTATATACCACGAAAATTGTCTGTTTCATTTAGATTTTGTGTTCTTGGATTCAGTTTGCAAGTATTTTATTGAGTATTTTTGCACAATGTTCATTACAGAGATAGGTCTGAAGTTCTCTTTTTTATTGGGTCTTGGTGTGGTTTAGGTATCAAGGTAACTATGGCTTCATAGAATGAATTTGGTAATGTTCCTTCTGTTTCTATTTTGTGGAATAGCTTGAAGAGAATTGGAGTTAGCACTTCTTTGAAGGTCTGGTAGAATTCTGCACTGAATCCATCTGGCCCAGGACTTTTTTTGGAAGGGAGACTGTTGATGACTGCTTTTTTTTTCCTTGGGGGATATAGGTCTATTCAATCTTTCTACCTGAGCTTGAATTAATTTTGATAGATGGAATCTATCTAGAAAATTGTCCATTTCTTTTAGATTTTCAAATTTTGTGGCATATATGCTTTTGTAGTATTGCCTAATAATTGTTTGGATTTCCTCAGTATCTGTAGTTATGTTCCCCTTTTCATTTCTGATTTTGCTGATTTGGATAGTTTCTCTCTGCCATTTAGTTTGTTTGGCTAAGGTTTGTCTATCTTGTTGATTTTTTCAAAGAACCAGCTCTTGGTTTCATTGATTCTTTGAATAGTGTTATTTGTTTCTAGTTGATTGATTTCTGCCCTGATTTTGATTATTTTCAGCCGTCTGCTCTTCTTGGGTGGATTTGCTTCTTTTTTCTCTCGGGTTTTCAGTTGGGCCATTAAGTTGCTTGTATGATATGTCACAAGTTTTTTCTTGAAGGCATTTAGTGCTATGAATTTTCCTCTGAGCACTGCTTTCATTGTGTCCCATAAATTAGGGTATGTTTTACCTTCATTTTCATTGAATTCTAGGAAATCTTTAATTTCTGTCTTTATTTCTTCCTTAATCTAGCTTTCACTGAGCAGCAAGTTTTTCAGTTTCCATGTGCTTGTAGGGTTTTTTTCTAATTCCATTGTTGTTGATGTCCAGCTTTATTTCATGGTTGTCAGATAGAATACAGGGGATTATTTCAATGTTCTTGTATCTGTTGAGGCTTGCTTTGTGACCAACTATATGATCTATTTTGGAGAAGGTTCCATGAGGTGCTGAAAAGAAGATATACTCTTTTGCATTTGGGTGGAAAGTTCTGTAGATGTCTATTAGGGCCATTTGATTTAGAACCTCTGTAAGTGCCTTTATTTCCTTATTAGGTTTCTGTCTCAATGATCTGTCCCTTGGTGAAAGTGGGGTGTTGAAGTCTCCCACTATCAAGGTGTTGGGATTGATGTGTGATTTAAGTTTTAGTAATGTTTCATTTATGAATGTAGGCACTCTTGTATTTGGGGCATAAATGTTCAGAACTGTGATGTCCTCTTGGTGGATTTTTCCTTTGATGAGAATGTAGTTTCCCTCCTCATATTTTCTGATTAATTTTCATTGAAAGTCTATTTTATTAGATATTAGGATAGCTACCCCAGCTTGTTTTCTGGATCCGTTTGCTTGAAAGAAATTTTTCCAGCCCTTTACTCTGAGGTAGTGTTTATCTTTGTTGCAGAGGTGCATTTCTTGGATTCAGCAGAATGTTGGATCCTGTTTCTGCAACCATTCTGATAGACTGTGTCTTTTTATTGGTGAGTTGAGACCATTGATAATAGTGACAAATAAATGTTAGTTTCTTTTGTATTGGAGTTGGTGGTCTTACTGTGTTTCATTGCTTGTTTTCTTTTCATTTTTGTTAGGATATTATCTGTGTGCCATGTTTTCTTGGGTGAAGTTGTTTTCATTGGATTGGATATTTTCTTCTAGTATCTTCTGTAGGGTTGGTTTGCTGTGTAGATATTGCATAAATTTAGTTTTGTCATGGAATATTTTGTTTTCTCCATCTATGTTGATTGAAAGCTTTGCAGGGTATAGTAGTCTGGGTTGACATTTGTGATCTCTTAGAGTCTCCATGACACTTGCCCAGGCCCTTCTGCCTTTCATAGTTTCTGATGAGAAGTCCGGTGTGATTCTGATAGGTCTACCTTCATATGTTACTTGGCCTTTTTCCCTTGCTGCTTTTAATATCTTTTCTTTGTTCTGTAGATTTAGTGTTTTGACTATAATGTGACATGATGTGTTTCTTTTCTAGTCTAGTCTATTTAATGTTCTGTAGGCCTCTTGTATATTTATGGACATCTCTTTCTTTAAGTTGGGAAAGTTTTCTTCTATGATTTTCTTGAAAATATTTTCTGGATCTTGGAGCCTGGAGTCTTCCTTTTCATCAATTCCTATTATTCTTAGATTTCATCTTTTCATGGCGTCCTTGATTTCTTGGATATTTTGTGTTTGAGACTTTTCTGATTTTACTTTTTCTTTAAGAGAAGTATCAATTTCTGCAAGTGTATCTTCAGCTCCAGATATTGTCTCTTCCATCTCTTGTATTCTGTTGGTGATGCTTACCTTTGTGGTTCCCGATCTTTTCTCCAAGTTCTCCAGTTCAAGGGTTTTCTCAGTTGTGTTTTCTTTATTGAATCTAATTCTTTCATGCCTTGCACCATTTCCTTCATCTGTTTTAATGTGGATTCCTATCTCTCTATGATGCTCTCTATGATTTTGTTCATTTCCTTTCTATATGCCACTAATTTTATCTCTACTTGTGCCTCTATTTGTTTGGCTATGTTTGCCTCTGTTTCTTTAAGAATTTTGTCTATTTCTTCTTTCTTTACCTCCAATTGACTGGCCAACTCTTTGAAAGATTTGTTCATTTCCTCTTTAACTGACTGAATTTGCATGGTTATTGTTCTGAGAGCGTTGTTTCCTCTTTATGAGCCTCAAATAGTTGGGTGAGCATAGATTTAAAGTCATTTTCTTGTGCTTCTGATGAATTGGAGTATCCATCAATTTTGGGGGTTGTTGGTGAAGTCATGATATCCTGATTTATGTAGGAAATGTTCTTTTGCCTATCCCTGGCCATTGGCTTATCTGACACCTTATCTGACACCTGTTTGTTTTGGGGATCTGCAGTTCAGACTGGTACTGTCTTTCTCTGGTGTCTGGAGAGTTCTTCAGGAAGCTGAGAGAGGTCCCATGTCCCCAGTAGGTGCTGAGGACTAGCTGTACCTGTGGGAGAAATGGCAAATGGGGCAAATGCAGGTGTATGCATGTGTGTGTGTGTTTGTGTATGTTTGTGTGCGAGTGTGGAAGTGTGTGTGGAAGTGTGTCTCAGGGGACAGAGTGATAGATAATGTTGAACCCTTGAGTGTGTGGGAGGGGCTCTGCACTGTATATGTAGCAGGAGATAGTGATGGTTGTGGTGCAATTTCTGGCATTAACTGCCTCAATTGGACCCACAGAGCAGGAGCTTCAATGTCCAAAGTGCCCCTCTGTTTCCCAAAGTGGGTATGTGGATGGGAGGGGTTTGATGCCTGGCTTCTGTTCACAAAGGACCCTAGATCTGGGGATCTGCAGATTCTCAAGGGTACACTCACTCTCAGGCAGGTCACTTGGCAGGGATGGCGTATCTGGGCTCTCTGCTCTCTGGTTTGGCCCTGCTTGTTTGATGTGCTCTGTCACCTCAGTGCTGCTGCCACTGCCAGGATAGGAGGTCCCGCTGCAGATGGAGACTGGGATGCCAGTCCAGATGTTTTCTGGTAAGACCTGGGGGCCCTCCACTGTACTCTCCAAGCCTGGGAGGCCCAGCGCCTTGTGTGCTTAGCTTGTATGGCGGGTCTGCTTGGCTATGGTGCATATATAGTGTAATATCTGTCACTGAGGAATAGGAAGGGCTGTGCAGTCAATGTCTGAATATCTCTGTGGGGCCAGTAAGTTGGCTAGCAGACCGGGGACTCTGGGATGATGGTGCTGCGGGTCTGGGCCTGCAGTGCATGGGCCTCGATGTCCCAAATGACCATCTGTTTCCCAAAGTGGGTATGTGGGTGGGAGGGGACTGATGCCTGGCTTCTATTTTAGAAGGGGCATGGATCTGGGGCTCTGCAGACACACAAGGGCATACTCACTCTCAAGGTGGTCACATCAGCAGGGATCGGGGTAATCAGGCTCTCTGTTCTCTGGTTTGGCCCTGGTTGGTCTTAAGCTGAGGGCTGATGTGCTCTGCCAGCTCAGGGCTGCTCCACTGCCAGGTTAGGAAGTCCTACTATATCTGGAGACTGGGTTGCCAGTCCAGATGCTTTCTGGGAACTCCGGGGACTCTCCACTGTGCTCTCCAAGCTTGGGAGGTCCAGCGCCTGGTGTGCCTAGCTTGTATGGCGTTTTTGTCTGGTTTGGTGAGTATATAACATATTCTTGGTCACTGTGGGGTTGGGCGGGCCATACCATCAGTGATCGCAATCCTGTGGAGCCAGTATGGAGGCTAGTAGACTCGGGCCCTGGGTGGATGGTGCTGCCTTGCAGTACCTCTGGCAGTTGCTGCTAAAGGGCTAGGAGCTCCGCCTCAGCCCCTGCAGACCCCAGGCAGTTAGGTCTGCACTGAGAATCTTGATGAGTCTGCTGTGCCGGTGAGGAGGGAGGTCTGGCAGAGGGGAGTGCAGGGAGATCAAAGGATTGTTTCTCTCCTTCCCCAAACAAGTCCCCAGGTGACCCCAGACCAAAGTTTTCACCTCATGCGATTATCCCTGTGGTTTAGAAAGCCTCACCATTGTTTTCCTGGGTTCAGAGGTCCTTCCACTTACCAACTCAGACATTCAGCTCTTCCACAGCTCAGAAGCTGTGTGTGTTAGTCGCCATCTTGGCTCTGCCCCCCCCCCCCATTTAACTTTAGTTCTCTTATACTCTTACTAAATTCTTCCACCATCTCTTAGCTGTTTTTCATTCCTCAACAGAAACCCTTCTTTTCCAATCAGTCCCAGCCGCCTCAGGTCCTGGTCACTGCACAGCCCTCCTTGACTCAGCAGGCTAATTTTTCCTTGTGCTCTACACTCCATTCCTGCTGACCCCAAAGTTCTAGTGTCTTCTTTTCAGGCAAACTGAGTGTTCTTTCATCAATGGCCCTTATCAGTCCTGATAATAACAACCCATACTTCTGAAGCAAGATAGAATTTTTTTATTTTATAAACCTCACAAAATGTCTTCAGGATGGGTTAGTGTGTATTGGCTTTGGTGGCCATCTTTTAGATGTTTTATGAATCATTTTGCTAATTAGGATTGTAAAAAAATAAAATCAATGTTTTCTCTTCTGGAAAAAAAGTTTGTCTATCTTGTTGATTTTCTCAAAGAATCATCTCTTGGTTTTGTTGATTCTTTTAATTGTTCTCTTTGTTTCTAATATATTGATTTTAACACTGAGTTTGATTATTCCCAGCCTTCTGCTCCTCTTGGGTGTATCTGCTTCTTTTTTTTTTCCCTAGTATTTTCAGGTGTGCCATTAAGTTGCTTGATTGAGATACCTCATTTTTTTTTAATGAAGGCAATGCTTTCATTGTGTCCCAAAAGTTTGGGTAAGCTAAGTCTTCACTTTCATTGAATTCTAGGAAGACTTTAATTTCTTCATTTCTTTCCTGACACAGCTCTCATTCAGTGAGAGTTATTCAGTTTCCATGTGTGTATATAGGCTTTTTGTTATTTCTGTTATTGTTGAAGTCTAGTTTTAGACCATGGTGGTCTGATACTAGGGATTCTTTCAGTCTTCTTGTATCTGTTAAGGCTTACTTTGTGTCCAACTATATGCTCAATTTTTAAAATTTTTATTTTACTCTTATTAATTATAGTTTATTCACTTTGTAGCCCAGCTGTAGCCCCATCCCAATCCAGCCTTCCCTCTCTCTTCTTCTCCTATGCCCCTCCCCTAGTCCACTGATAGGGGTGGTCCTCCTCCCCTTCCATCTGAACCTAGTCTATCAGGTCTCTTAGATATTAGGATGACTACTCCACCTTCCTCCTTGGGCCCATTTGTTTGGAAAACTTTTTTCCACAGTTTAATTCTGAGGCAGTGTCTATCTTTGTTGCAGAAGTATGTTTTTTGAATGCAGCAGAATGTTGGATACTGTTTCTGAGACCATTCTGTTAGTCTGTATCATTTTATTGGAGAGTTCAGTCATTGATGTTAATAGATATTAGTGAGTTCCTTGTATTATGGAGTTGGTTGTGATTGGGCATTTGTGTGATTCTTTTTGTTTCCTTTTATTAAAAATGAAAATCAGATTTATTTGGGGAAGCTCTTGGCTGGGTTCACTGGTCTCAGAGAATGGGGCCAGGAAAATCACCATGCAAACGGGGAGACCCATGTGGGAGCAGAGAGAGAGGGAGAGAAAGAGAGAGAGACAGAGGAAGAAGGAAGAGAAGAGAAGGAGGAATGTGGGGGAGAGATAGATATTTGGGGTACTTGGTGGGTCCATTTATCCCACAGCACACATCGGGAGTGCCTGGTGGCAGCAGGTGATGATATAAACAACGTGTCCCTGAGAGCAGGCCAGTGGAATTGCCTGTATATTAACAGGGTTAGAGTTAGGCGATCTGGGTTTGAAATCTAACATCCCAGCCTTTTTTCTCTTGAATTATTTTTTTTATTTTTTTATTATTAGTTACATTTTATTAACTCTGTATCCCAGCTGTATCCTGCTCCTTCATTCTCTCCCAAACCCTCCCTTCATCCCTCATCTCCTCCCTGCCCCTTTCCAAGTCCACTGATTGGAGAGGACCTCCTCCCCTTTCATCTGACCCTGCTTTTATCAGATATCTTCTGGACTGGCTGCAAAGTCCTCCTCTGTGGCCTAACAAGACAGCTCCTCCCTTGGGGGATGGGAAGGTCAAAGATCCTGCCTTGAGTTCCTATCAGAAATAGTCTCTGTTTCCTTTACTATGGGAAACCAATTGGTTACTGAGCTATTAAGGGCTTCATCTGAGCAGAGGTTCTAGGCTATATCCAAACATGGTCCTTGGTGGAGTGTCAGTCTCAGAAATGACCCCTGTGCCCAGATATATTTGGTCCTTTTGGAGCTCCTATCCTTTCCATGTCATACAAACTTCCCTTTCTTTTCTTTTTCTTTTCTTTTTTTTTTTTTTTTTTGTTGTTGTTATTGTTGTTGTTATGAAAGTATCTTTATCTTGTGATTTTCATTGGGGGGTGTAGTTTATCTGGGTTGGAGTTTTCCTTCTTGTATCTTCTGTAGGGCTGGGTTGCTGTGCATATATTGTTTAAATTTAGTTATATATTGAAATATTTTGTGTTCTTCATCTATGTTGATTTTAACTTTTGCTAGGTATAATAGTCTGGGTTGGTGTCTGTGGTCTCTTGGTGTCTACATGATATCTCCCTTCTGGCCCTTCTGGCTTTCATAGTCTCAGTTGAGAAGTTTGATGTGATTCTGATAGGTCTGCTTTTATATGTTACTTGGCCTTTTTCCCTTGTTGCTATTAATATTTTTCTTTGTTCTGTAGCTTAAGTGCTTGATTATTTTTTGTTTATTTTTTTATTAGTTACATTTTATTAACTCTGTATCACAGCTGTATCCCACTCCCTCATTCCCTCCCAATCCTACCCTTTCTCCCTCATTCTCCCTACCCCTTTCTAAGTCCCCTGATTAGTGTTTTGATTATACATAATAATGAGAGGAGTTTCTTTTCTGGTCTTGTCTATTTGGTGTTCTGTAGGCCTCTTGTATGTTTAAGGGTATCTCCTTCTTTAGGTTAAGGAAAATTTTTTATATGATTTTCTTGAAAATATTTTCTGGAACTTCCAGCCTGTAATCTTTTTGTCTATTCCTTTTGTCTTTTCATTGTGTCCTTAATTTCTTGAATGTTTGTTTTGGGAACTTTTCTGTTTTCTTTGAGTGTTTTTTTCTGTTTTCTTTGAGTGTTGTATCGACTTCTGCAATTGTATCTTCAGCGCTTGAGATTCTCACCTCTATCTCTTGTATTCTGTTAGTGATGCTTACCTTTGTAGTTCCTGATCTCTAAGTTCTCCAACTACAGGGTTTTTCAGTTTGTACTTTCTTTATTGAATACAATTATGTTTTAATGTCTTGAAATATTTCATTCATTTCCTTCACCTGATTGATTGTGGATTCCTGTCTTTCCATGATGGCCCTTATTTTTTTTGTTTGCTTCCTCCTTATGTGCTACTAATAACTGTATGATCATATATTTAAGGTCATTTCCCCGTGTTTCAGCTGCATTAGAATATCCATTGAGTTTTGAGGATTCTGGTGTGGTCCTGGTTTCTGCTGATTGTATTCTTATGTAGGACTCTAGCCATCTGGTTATCAGTAGCCCTTACTGTTCATTCCTGGATCCTGTACTGCAGACTGAATCTACCTGTCTCTGGAGTCTGCAGTAGTCTACAAGAAGATGAGAGATGTCCAGGGGTCAAGGCTGGGTGCTGGAGATTAAGATGCAGCTAAGAAAGGAAGGATGCACTGTTAAGTTCACTGTCTCTGCTGGACCACTGTTTGTGACTCAGGTAGGCCAGGCAGCTGGGGCTCAGGCCAATAAATCTCCAAGCCTTGAACTGCTCCAGTGCCCCCAGGTTTCTTTGAGCTGGCAGACAATGGGACTTGGGTCCTGCGACTAAGTCAGCTCTGGTGGGTTTATTGTCTGTGCTGGGATCACTGTTTCTGGCCAAAGTGGACCAGGTGGCTGGGGAGCAGGCAGAATGAAGCCATGCTCACATTCACTGCAAGTGTGTGCCAGGCCTGCTACCACTGAGACAAAAACATTGCCCTGCTTCTGGCTCTACCCAAGGCCAGCTGGCTCCTAGAGGAGACTAGCCTTTTGCAGGTTGACAGGAAAGGAAACACTTAAACACTAGCTAGGGCTTAAGAGTCTGAGAGACAGTCAACCTGATATTAGAGCTGAGCTGCAGGTTTGAGTAACTGGAAAGGAATTGGAAAGAGGGTGGACACAACCCTTAAGATGATGTCACTAGCTGGGCATGGTGGCTCATGCCTGTAATCCCAGCACTCAGGGAGGAAGAGACAGGTGGATCTCTGTGAGCTCAAGGCCAGCCTGGTTTACAAAGCAAGTCCAGGACAGCCAAGGATACACAGAGAAACTGTGTCTCAAAACAAAACAAGCAAAACAAAACAACAACAACAAAACATGAATCTTCAGAAATTTGGCAGATCTTCAGATTTATCTATGAAAAGATGTAGTGAAAATACAGTCATAGGTAGAGTTTATATTTGCATATTCATATAAAATATCAACAGCATAAATAATAAAATTTTGAGTCAAAGTTTAGAGACAGTGTTTCTGATTATACAGTATGAGCTCCTAACACCTGTAAATAACAGCAATTATAATAAAGTTTGTTCTGTAAATGCTCAATCTTAATTTAACTGAATCTCAAACTTTCTTAGAGTGTTAAATTTATTCTAATCGTGAAAATAAAAACTGCAATACTTTGAAACATATACACATACTCAAGTGTACACACACAAACAAGCATACATACACCAATTAAAATCATATTTTTATAAGCAAGGTTATTTTTGGAAAAGAGACATCCAACTCAACGTAGATTGACACTGTCTGTATGTATTCTGTTTTCAAATTTCTTTAGAATTGATTATGACTATTTCTAAATCAAGACTGGAAAAAGGTAAAGAATCTGCTATATGTGAAGGATTCAATGATAGTTTTGATTCTGTCATTTTGGAATAATCAAGCACAACATTTTATTCCTTGTTTGAGATCAAATGTTCTTTCTACCTGTGTGAGTTTCTGAATTATTGACATTGAAAACTATATCCCAATAGGCATGATAATATTTTTAGTAGAATACTTTTATGTTAGTAAAACTGATTAAGTATATCTTTAAGTTTGTTGATAATTAAGTAATATGAAACAATTATTTTGTATTATTACTTAGTAATTGCATTACTAAAAATATATAATTTATTCTTGTTTGAGTTAAATAAATCTTGTTTTGTTACTTTCAGCTGTGATCAGGTGAAAAAGTTTGTGTAAGGTTCAAAACTTAATATTTGTGGCATTATCTTTTAGACGCACTCCATTTCATTGCCTAAACAGTTCAGCAAATATTTGAGAAATATAGAATGTTCTGTCTTTGTACTTCAGAGAAGTCAAAGCTCTCCACACACAGCCAAAGCAGAGAAGAAACTTGAGTAGGATGATGAGATAACTGAAAAGGATAGATAGCAAGCAACAGCAGCTGCAGTCACCATGGAGTAAGAACCATTGGTGAACAATTAGTGTGGACTAAAGTGAGACTGAGTACACTGAAAGTCAAGGTGTTTCAGAGTCCCAGAGCTGCCACTCAGAAGGTGAACTATAAGGAAGGTGAGAATTTGTAATAGAACTTGCTTCCAGAAAGCTTATGCTTTTGCTTCAAAGAAAACAAAATGGATGAAAACCATATCCAAAACCAAATGTTAGTGTATATCAGTAGAATATATGATCTGTCTAAAGAAGGATATGCATCTCAGAGGCCTCTGATGATCCTGCAGGCACAACTGTGAATCTGGGTCTGCAATTAAAACAGAAAATAAATACTATTCACAGGAGCTGTTTGAACGTGGGAAGATACCATCCAGGTTAGTATTTTCCCAGTTCACCTATAGAAGACATAAAATGATAATAGCTAGCACTGTGTGTTCCATAAATATCTTGATATTAAAATATTCTCATCCTTAGCTATCAGGGAAATGCAAATCAAAATGACCCTGAGATTTCACCTTATACCCATCAGAATGGCCAAGATCAAACACTCAAGTGAGAACACGTGCTGGAGAGGATGTGGAGAAAGAGGAATCCTCCTTCATTTCTGATAGGAATGTCAAATTGTTCAACTTTGGAAATCAATCTGGTGCTTTCTCAGTCAATTAGGAATAGTACTACCTCAAGATCCAGCTATACCACTCTTAGACATATATCCAAAATATGCTCAAGTACACAACAAGGACATTTATTCAACCATGTTTGTAGTAGCTTTATTTCTAATAGCCAGAAGCTGTAAATAACCCAGATGTCCCTCAACTGAGGAATGGATACAGAAATTGTGGTACATTTACACAATGGAGTACTACTCAGAAATTAAAAACAAGGAAATCATGAAATTTGCAGACAAATGGTGGAAACTAGAAAAGATCATCCTGAGTGAGGTATCCCAGAATCAGAAAGACACACATAGTATACATTCATTTATAAGTGAATATTGGACATATAATATAAGATAAACATACTAAAACCTAAAGAAGATAACCAAGAAGGAGGAGCTTCACAAGGAGAGCAACAGAACCAAAAAATCTGGACACAGAGCTGTTTTCTGAGACTGATACTCCACCCAAGGACCATGCATGGAGATAACCTAGAACTACTGCACAGATGTAGCCCATGTTCAAGTTCAACCCAGTGTTCAAGTGGGTTCCCTAGTAACCCACTGTCTCTGACATGAACTCAATGCCCTGCTCTTTCATTACCTCCCCCTGATGGAGGAGCATCCTTCCCAGGCCACAGAGGAAGACAATGCAGCCACTCCTGATGAGACCTGATAGACTAGTATCAAAGGAAAGGAGAGGAGGACCTCCTTTAGCATCGGACTGGGGAGGGGGCATGGGTGGAGGAGAGGGAGAGAACAATGGAAGGGGCTACAGGTGGGATATAAAGTGAATAAACTGTAATTAATATAAAAAATAAAAATTTAATTAAAAAGTGAATTAACTGAAACATAATAGTAGAAAAATATGTAAACAATAATGATAGCTAAACAACAATAAAAACCAAAGCAAATCAGTATAGAAACAGCAGTGATGAAGTCCTGTGACTACTCTACTGTCTTCTTCTCCTAAGTCCTGATGGGTTTTCCAATCACTGGGATCAATGTGACATCAGCACTTCTTTTTAAATTAAGTTTTTCCTAGCTTTTCTTTTTTGTTATTTTTTCCTGCAACTTATTTTTATCATACTCATTGTTTTTCCTTAATTCTTCCCAGATTCTCCCCACCTCCCTACCCAGTCAATGTCCTGTTCTTCCCTCTATCTTTCTCTCTCAAGGAAAAAAAAAGGAAGATCAATAAGATAAAATCAACAAAACAAATTGAAATTATATAAAAAATATATCTGGAATCCCATTTTATGTCTATTAACTTCTGAATATGAGATTTCCCTTTCATTTGGTCTATATGCTTAGTGTTGCTCCATTAAAGGAAACTGATTTACCCTTTCCCAGAAGCTAACACTTGCAAATAGCTTCTTGGCTAGGGGTGGGACTTTGTGCCCACTTTCTCTGCTCTGTGCTGGGATTTACATTGTGGTGATTCTGTGTATGCTCTCTATAATCTAAGTTCATACGTGTATCTGTCCTCTTGTGTCTGGAAATTTGTGTTTCCATAAATTCATCCATTAGTTCTAGTTAAGATCTGTCTCCTTGTCCAGATAGATATCTGAACCTTGAGGGGAGAGGTGTGCTCCAAAGCATGTTACAGTCTGTACTTTGTCTAGTTGTGAATGTTGCTGCTAATTACCATTTACTGTAAGAAAAGTTTTCCTGTTCAGAGTTAATTGAGACACTGATCTTTGATTCATTAAGAATCAGTTTATTGCTATGAACATGTAGGCTGATAATGGCATTTGTTTTTCTATATATCCCATGAATTATCTGGCCTCAGGTTACATGTATTGGCCCCATCCTTGAAGTGAGCATGAATGGTCAGGTTGGTTAATTCTGAGGGGTCTCTAGAATTCTTCTGGGTTATTTTTCATTGGAGATACACATTGGTAAACACTAATGGGCACTTTCCACCTTCTTTCCCAGAGATGACTAGCATAAAGTTACAGTCAACCCAAGAAGAAAAGATATACAGAAAGGAATGGGCCAACCAACTCTCAAGACATCAAGAAGTGATTCAAAATCTATAGCAAATTGCAAAGGGCTCCAGGGAAATAATGTAGTCACAACAGACATGGAGCAACAGTACTTATGAGAAAATTTTTCTTCTGTCTATCCCAACCTCTGGCTGTTACTGAAGTCATCATTATAAATTGATGTTTCTTTCTCCTTATATAGGTTGAACAAAATTTTACACAAATGTCTATGACATTTTGAATTTCAGAATTTTTGAAAGCATGAATGGGTGCTATTTCAACTGATGGTTTTGATTAGTTTCCTTTAGTTAATATATTCTAAGTAAGTATGAAATAATTTTTTTAATTTACACATATAATTTTTTCCAATTCAGAGAACTTGCCTAATATAAAAGGGAAAACAACATTCTCTAAATCAAAAAATAATGTCCGTTCTAGAGAATTGCATTAGCTTATTATAGGTAATAAACACACTGTAGTAGTTGTCTGCAACAATTTTGATTTTTTTTACTATTTATATTAATTTTGATGAACTGTAACATATGTTTACTTTTCATTTGAAATGATTATCAGTTGGTTCAACACTTTACGTATGGCATTTTTTTATATCCTTATTCCTAAAAGTGTAAATCATAGGATTAAGCAAAGGATGGTGTAAAATATTGCTACCATTTTGTCAAAGGAGAAGGCAGTAGGAGGCCTTGCATATATAAATATGCATGGGACAAAGAACAGGACCACAACAGCAATGTGGGACCCACAAGTAGACAGAGCTTTCCATCGCCCTTCAGAACTGTGGGATCTCAGAGAGACTAAGATAAAACAGTAGGAGACAAGCAACAAGAAAAAGATTATGATGCAGATCAATCCACTGTTGGCAACCACCAAAAGGCCGAAAATGTGAGTGTAAGTGAAGGCAAGCTCCAGTAATGGGAATAAGTCACACATGAAATGATCAATGACATTGGGTCCACAAAAGGGCAGCTGCAAAGTGAAGATAATTTGTACAGTAGAATGTAAAAATCCTCCTGCCCAGGCCACCCCAACCAGAGTGCCACAGAGCCTCCCCATCATGATGAAAGAGTAGTGTAAGGGCTTATAGATGGCCACATAGCGGTCATAGGCCATGGCTGTCAGAACAATCATCTCATCCCCACCAAAGAAGTGTTCAACAAAAAGTTGTATTATGCATCCTTTAAAGAAGATAGTTTTTCTCTAATAGAGTGAATCTACCATCATCTTGGGTGTCATGGCAGAGGAGAAGCTTGCATCCAATAAAGACAGGAAAGCCAAGAAGAAGTACATGGGGGAGCTCTGCAGTGTAGGGCTACAGGCAATGGTCACCACAATCATCATGTTGCTCCCAATAGTTGCAATGTAAACAAGTAAGCATATGATAAATATTAGTTTTTGAACATTTGGATTCTGTGAAAGTCCCAGGAAGACAAATTCAGTTACACAACTCTGATTTTGCATGTTTTCCAAGAAAAAGGTGGGTGCCCAATAGAGAGTGTATAATTTGTCAGTGGTGATAAACATTTGCTTCAGTCCAGTTTATAGTTTTGTAATCACCAATAATTTATTAAGGCCATTTCCAAAATTGTTTTCAGTACTTTAATTTCATTGAGAATACAAAAACAAAAAACAAACAAACAAACAAAACAGAAAAAAGTTCAGAGTGATAGAGAAAGATCAGTCAAACTGAAGCAGGGAAAACTTATGCAATATTTAAAACCAAGAGCTCTCTATACATGAAAAAGGAAACTGCTACATGTTGTGAAGAAGAATTGTCCAGATAAAATGTATATACTCGGCTCCTAAAATTATGATGCTATATCTGGCTTGAAATTGCAATGGTATTTCCTATGGTAATTGTGCAATTATCAAACTTATTTATTAAGTTAGTAAAATGCATTACCTACAGGTTTTTCCATGCTTTTCAACTTGAACACACAGAAGAAAAGAGTGAGATATTTTTACACATATTACTGACATGTGTCAGTCAAGAAGCACATGTTAGTGAACATATGTACATGCTCACACCTGTAAACGGTAGAATACTATTCAAAATATTTAAAATAACTCTAGCTTATTAATTCCATTTGCAGTTTCAGAAATTATCTAACTATGAATAAAAACAACAAATATGTAAGTTGTACATTATGTTGTACATTAGTTTTCTCCTCAGATCTCAGATTCCTTTCTCCTAGTTGTCTATACTATAAGTTCCAAAACTACTTATGGAATATCACCAAGGAACAGGAGGACTAAACAAACTAAATGATCACGAATCAGCCACTAGCTATTAACCTTAGAAGAAAGTATGCCAATGGATGACTTATGGCCTGAATAGGGCTGCAGCAGGAAAAAAATGGAGTGAAATGTCAGAAAATTGGCTCCTGACTCTTGCAGACCTGCTCAATACAAGAGTGTCTACTTATTCTGTAGCCTGGAGCAGATGACTTAAGTTTCTAAAAACTCCCAAAACCTCATCTGATATTTCTGTTTACGAACATGATAAGAACATAGTTCAACTGTTTCTTTTAAATTTTATTTTATTTATATATTTATTTATTATAATCTATTCATCTCATCTCCTTCCATTCCCACCCACCATGATCCAGGAAGCAAAAGCAGTCAGGTCTCTGTAAGTTCAAGGCCAGCCTGGTCTACAGAGCAAGTCCAGGACAGCCAAGGCTACACAGAGAAACTATCTTTAAAAAAAAAAAAAAAACAAACAAAAAAAAAACATGATCTCCAAGTGCTCTTTCCTGAGAAGAAAAGAGAAGCTTTTCGAAGAGTCTTGCTTGTTCCTCATTCAGTTGTCCTATCTCTTAAGGCTGGACATCTGTTAACTCTAGATCTGCTTAAGACATTGGCTCTGCTTAGGTCATCCTAGGATCTGTATTTACCATAATTTCTTTCCCTATGTCTTTTTCCTAGTCTCCTGAGAGGGAAGGACATCCCCCCTTCTATCTAGCCCTACTTTATCAGGACTCATCAAGGCTGGCTGCATCATCTTCCTCTGTGGCATGGCAAGGCTGCACCTTCCAGGGAGAGATGATGAAAGAGCCAGCCACTGAGTTCATGTTTGAGTGAGGTAACCCAGAAGCAGAAAGACACATATGATATATACTCACTTATAATTGGATATTAGCCATATAATATAGGATAAACATACTAAAAGCTATAGTCCTAAAGAAGCTAAACAACAAGGAGGACCTAGGGAAGATGCTTAATCCTCACCCAAAAGGGCAAACAGGATAGACATTAGAAGTAGGAAGAGACAAGGAACAGAAAAGGAACCTTTCACAGAGGATCTAGGAAAGACGCTACCCACCAGCATATCGAAGGAGATGCTGAGACCCATAGCCAAACTTTGAGCAGAGTGCTGGAATCCTTATGGAAGAAGAGGGAGATAGAAAGACCTGGAGGGTATCCATTCCTCTGTTGAGGGACATCTGGTTTGTTTCCAGGTTCTGGCTATTATGAATAAAGCTGCTATGAATATGGTTGAACAAATGTCCTTGTTGTGTACTTGAGCAAGCAGATCATGAGACTCAGAACCAAACTTTGGGCAGAGTGCAGGGAGTCATATGAAAGAAGGGGGAGTTAATAAGACCTGGAGAGGACAGGAGCTCCACAAGGACCAAATATACCTGGGCACAGGGGTCTTTTCTGAGACTGATTCTCCAGCCAAGGACCATAGATGGCTATAACCTAGAACCCCTGCTTGGACATAGCCCAAGTTGGTTTCCTAGTAAGGGGAACAGGAATTGTCTCTGACATGAACTCAGTGGCTGGCTCTTTGACCTCCCCACCCTTCGTGGGAGGAACAGCCTAGTTAGGATACAGAAGAAGACATTGCAGCCAGTCCTGATGAGACCTGATAAGCTAGGGTCAGATGGAAGGAGAGGAGGAACTCACCTATCAGTGGATTTAGGGAGGGGCAGGGAAAAGATGAGAGAGGGAAGGTGGGATTGGGAGGGAAGGAAAGAGGGAACTACAGCTGGAATACAAAGTAAATAGACTATAATTAATATAAAAACTAAAAAGTTAATTAAAAAAGAAAAAGAAAGACCTGAAGGGAACAGGAACTCCATAAAGAGAACAACAGAGTCAAAATACCTGGGGCAGTGGGGGCCTGCAGAGGCTGATACTCCAACTGAGAGCCATGCATTGAGAGGACCCAGACAGCCTGTTCAAAGGAAGACTATTATCTACAGTTTCCAAGTAGGTACCCTAGTAAGGGGCACAGAGGCTCAATTGTTTCTTAAGGGAATTGGAAAACATTATATCGTGAATTCATTCAGAATATCAGGAGAAGACAGTGTTGAGTAGTGAGAACATGCGCCACAATCAGAAGGATGACATTCCATTTCTAATTCCAGTTGTATTAACAGTAATTAAAACTTAGCAGTCTTTTTATATGTTGAAAAGGATTAACAAAAGGATTTGGCCAGTCACAATAATAAAATACATATATTCTAAAATGTATTACACATTTATTTTTGAGATATAACTTAATTACGACATTTCTCCCTTGCCTTTTCCTTCTACACCCTCCCTAATACCACTTCTTACTATCTTTCAAATTCATTGACTCTATGATCATTTATTGTTATTTCATTCATATATATGAATATATATTCCTTATATAAATGTATACATACACATATAAACATCTATACATGCATATGTGTGTGTGTGTGTATATATATTTATATATATATATGTGTGTGTATGTATGCATAACCTTTTCAGTCTGGGTAATTTTACATCTATATGTTTTCTGGGCTGAGAATTTAGTATTGGCTAATCAATTTGTATTGGATAACCAATTTGTGTATTCTTCCCTGGGGAAGACTATTTCTTCTACTCGTAATGTTCTTTACTTTTCTGTAGTTCTTATGTAGGATTGAGACCTGGTAGACTTTTTCTTGTACACTTTGGCATGTCTATCATGTCATCCTCAGATTTAGGTAATCATGTTGGGAGACCTTATGGATGGAAATCAAAAAGTAGGAGGAGACACAACTCACAGCAAACGCTCGGATCCTCTGACTCTTACACTCCATTCATCCACTCTTCAGAAATGTTCCCTGAGCTCTAGAAGTGTGCTTTGTAGATGAATTCATCTAGACTGGGCTCCACAGCTCTGCATTTTGATGATTTTGGTTTTCTGTAGTGGATTTTGTCTTTTGTAAAGAAGAATTTTCTTGATAAGTGGTGAAGACCTCTTTACTAACCAGAGTAATCACTAACAAAAATCTGAACATCTGCCCTTCACTGATATACAAATTTATGACACTGCTCTCAGACCTTTTGTTCTAAATAGCTTCATTGTATTAAAAAAAAAATAAAATAATATCAACTGGGACAATGAGAGGAAAACAAAACTTATATTAATTAAAAACCTCATCACCTAGCCCCTTAACAAGTTTACTCAATTTAAAGTTATTCCAAACAAAAGTTAATTTTAATAAATGTTTAGTTTCTACAATCAAATATCTAGCATTGCCAGCTTGTGCCATGCAGCAACCTTTGTCAATGAACAAACTAAGGTACTTCATACCCTTTGACATAAAATAGAGACAGTAACACAGATCAAGCTCAGACCTGTAAAAACTCCACTAGGCAGTTACACATTGTATAATGTGTAACCACATTACACAACGAATGTATGAATGATGATAGAAAATATAGATGTTAGCATTATCTTAAGCATCAAACACATAAAGAAGTATTTTATTAGCATAATATGTTCTTTAAAAATTATGTGAATTTCAATTATAACTATTAAAATTTCAAGAAAAGTGGTTCATCATTTAGTTATTTTAAAAAGTATATTAGTAGATAATTCTGAAAGTGAAAACATGTTTAGAACCTTAATACTAATAAACTCAGCCCTAAAAAATTATTATAAATATGAAATTAGGTAGGAAAATTATATAATAGAAGATGGTACATTACAGATATTAGTGAGAGAGCTGCTTTATTTTAGTCATTTACTCATAGAAAGATGTTCAGATAAATGAAACATTTATTCCTCACTCATCTAGGTAAAAAAAAAAAATTATTTTATATGACTATCTAGGAAACATATCCTCTTCAAATTTCAGTAACTTCTCTCAGCTTTCACTAATGCTCTGATGACTGCCCCAAATGCTTTTCATACTTTTACTATTTCTGAAACAGATGATGGGGGACATTTCTGTCTTTCCGCTGCTGCTCATTCATGAGGATGCCTGATGCCTCTCCTGCTGTCTTGCTAAGTCATCTGTTTTAAGGGAGACACTAATATGATCTCCAGATCATATTAACTCCCTCTTCTTTCATATTATTCCCTGAACTTTGCCCAAGGTTTGGTTATGAGACTCAGCATCTGCTTTGATACACTATTAGGTAGAGTTTTTCAGAGGCCCTCTGCTCTAGGTTCCTGTCCTGTTACTTGTTTTCTCCTACTTCCAATGCCCGTCCCATTTGTTTTTCTAAGTGAGGAGTTATCATCTTACCCCAGGTCCTCATTTTTGTTTATCTTTTTAGGTGTACATAATTTAGTATGTTTATCCTATCTTACAGGTCTAGTACCCGCTTATAAGTGAGTATATATTGCGTGTCTTTCTGCTCCAGGGATACCTCACTCAGGATGAACTTTTCTAGATCCCACCCTTTGCCTGCAAATTTCATGATTTCCTTGTTTTTAATTGCTGAGTAGTATTCCATTGTGTAAAAAGCA
Organism: Meriones unguiculatus; assembly: GCF_030254825.1. NCBI lineage: Eukaryota > Metazoa > Chordata > Mammalia > Rodentia > Muridae > Meriones > Meriones unguiculatus. The sequence continues at coordinate 90,810,306 of NC_083350.1, forward strand.
CCACAATTTCTGTATCCATTCCACATGCTGAAAAGGATGTGGAGAAAGGGGAACCCTCCTCCATTGCTGGTGGGAATGTAAACTTGTACAACCACTTTGTAAGTCAATCTGGCACTTTCTCAGTCAATTAGAAATAGTGCTTCCTCAAGATCCAGCTATATCATTCCTAGGCATATATCCAAAAGAAGCTCAAGTACACAACAAGGACATTTGCTCAACCATGTTTGTAGCAGCTTTATTCATAATAGCCAGAACCTGGAAACAACCCAGATGTCCATCAAAGGAGGTTTGTTCATCTTTAAGAATTTTATTTTACCAGTGATGCACAGAAACATTATCACTTCAGTAACCTAGAGGATTAAACTTACACTTTAATTTCACTGACATTAATAAACCATGCTAAAAATTAATTCCGTGAATATTAGAAAATATTTACAAAATTTTCATTTAATTTTTTTCTCGACTCCAGTTGAAGACAAATCACTATGTGAGGAAAAAAATCAAAATAGTCAACTATTTATAAATGTTAATATTTGATGTCAAATGAAATAAGTATATTTATAAGGAGTGTAGAAATTAAAATTTGAAGTTAACATTTAGGTGGATAACTGTGATTTTTGAAATTTTCATTACCAATCCATACTTTATTGACATTTTGAAATATTTTTCAGATAAAATGAGTTTTAATTATGACCCGTGTTACTATAATAGCACATCACAGCAGATACTATTCACAGTGCTTCAAATCAGTCATTTTCATACTAATTATTGAATTTTATTATCATGATGATTAAAATTCTGGAATTATGTTGAGTTGTAAAATTCACTTCAGCCATTTATATTAAATCTACAGAACAAAAGAAGGCATTGGTATTACCATACTACAATATGGAAAACTGAATCTGGTTATTAGAATATCATCTGTCAAGACAAAATAAAGGCAGAATATCCTGAATCCTGGACCATTGCCCTTATTCTCAAGTATTTGTCATTGGTAGTGAATGTGTCATGGTAAATTTATGCCAAAAGCAGGCAAAAGAGTTAGAGACACCCCCCCCCCTTAGAAGTCCCACAAAAAGACAAAGCTACACAACTATAACATATATGTAGTGGTCCTAGGTCAGACTCATGCAGATTCCTGATTGTTGGTTCTGTTCCTGTGAGCAGGTTATGCTCCCAGGTTAGTTGATTCTGTGGGGATTTTTGTGGTATCCTTGTCCCTTCTGATGCTTGAATCCTTCTTCTCCTTCTTTTTCGGGATTTACTGAGCTTTGTCTAATGTCTGACAGTGGGTCTTTGCCTCTGTTTCCATGAATTGCTGAATGAAGCCTCTCTGATCATCATTATGCTAGGTTCCTATCTACAGGTATAGCAAAAGTGTTAGGAATCACTTCATATACTTTGGTTGGTTCCAGGTTCTGGCTATTATGAATAAAGCTGCTACAAACTGTTTTATTTATGTTCTTATTTTTCCCCCTACTCCCCTCCAATCCCTTTCAATACACCAACACCACGTAGGAGAGTGTTAGTGGGAGTTGGAGTGCAGTTCTTTCTTAGTTGCTTCCTGCTGGTTAGGGTCATTATGTTCCTTGGAGTTAGTCTAATCCTTGCTTCAGGAAACCTCCAACTTCTTGTCTCACAAAAGTAATAAGGAATAGGAAGAGGGAAGCAGGAACACTATTGTTCTTTCTGTTCTCCCACTCTCTAGGCTCTGACCTTTATTCTCTCTACAGAGTCCTCAGATCCAAACTATCTGCAGATGCCAAAGAGCTCCTCTCAGAGCCAGCATGAGGCAAATAGTCTTGTGCTGTGGACCATCTGAATCAGTCCCATATCCCACACCTGGTAACAAAACAAAAACATGTTTATAGACACAAACCACTAAACAAGGTTTCTACATTGCCCCAAATGCCCCACATCTCTAGTCAGTACTCTCTCACTCCTCCCTGCTTCCTTCTGTTTCTATCACCACTGGCCCCAGTCCATCCACAATGCCCATTCTATTTTCCCTTCTCATGGAGATCCATATATCCCCATAGCTAAAACAATTCTATACAATAAAAGAACATCCAGAAGATCTCCATGCCCTATTTTGAGCTGTACTTTAGAGCTATAGTAATAAAACCTGAATGCTTTGGGTATAAAAACAGACAAGTTTATCAATGGAATCCAATTGAACACCCAAAAGTAAATCTACACACCTATGGACACATGATTTTTGATACAGAAGCCAGAAACACACAATGGAAAAAAAGAAAGCATCTTTATCAAATAGTGCTTATCGAACTTAACTGGCTGTCAGCATGTAGAAGAATGCAAATTGATCCGCATCAATTGCACTGCACAAAACTCAACTCCTACTGGATCAACTAGATACACTGAACATAATAGACGAGACAGTGTGGAATAGCTTTGAATGTATTGAAACAGGAGATAAATTCATGAACATCAACAGCACAGGCACTAAGAACAACAACCAAACTGAAAAGTTTCTGCAAGGCAAAGGACAATGTCAATAGGACGAAAGTCTACAAATTGGAAAAGAACTTTAATAAACTTCACATCTGACAGGGGGCTAATATTCAAAATAAATAAAGAACTCAATAAACTAGACATTAACAAACCAAATAATCCAATTAAAAGTAGGTTACAGATCTAAGCAGAGAATATCAACAGAGGAATCTTAAATGCCTGAAATACACTTAGAGAGGTGTTCAACATCTTTATCCTTCTAGGAAATGCAAATCAAAACTACTTTCAGATTCCATTTTATACATATCAGAATGGCTAAGATCAAAAATACAGCTGACAGCTCATGCTGGAAAGAATGTGGAGCAAGAGTAACACTCCTCCATTGCTGGTAGAAGTGTAAACTAGTATAGCCACTATGAAAATCAACATGGCAGTTTCTCAGCAAAGTTGAAAAATTTATCTCAAGACCCAGTTATACCACTTTTGAGCATATTCCAAAAAGATAGTCCATTCTACCATAAGGACAACTGCTCAAGTTGGTTGATAGCAACTTTATTCATAATAGCCAGAATCTGCAAAAAATCTTATTGTTCCTCAACCAAAGAATGCATAAAGAACTGTGGTACATTTGTAGAATGGAAAATTACTCAGCTGTTAAAAACAAAAGTATCACAAAATTTTCAGGCAAATGGATGGAAATAGAAAAGATAGTGCTGAGTGTGTTAACCCAAACTCAGAAGAATAAATATGGTATGTACTCACTTATAAGTCGATATTAGCTATCAAGCAAAGAACAAGCATGCTACAATCCACAGACCCACAGAGACTAAGTTGAAATTAGTTTTTTTATTTTAATTACAGTTTATTCACTTTTTATCCTAGCTATAGCCCTTTCCTCATTCCCTCCCAATCCCACCCACACTCCTTCATATCCTCCCATTCCCCTCTACAAGTCTCCTGATAGGGGAGGTCCTCCTCCCCCTCCATCTGACCCTAGTCTATCAGGTCTCATTAGGACTGGCTGCATTGTTTTCTTCTGTGGCCTGGTAATGCTCCTCTCCCCTCAGGGGGAGGTGATCAAAGAGCCATCCACTGAGTTCATATCAGAGACAATCCTTGTTCCCTTTTCTAGGGAACCCACTTAAATACTGAGCTGCCATGGGGTACATCTGTGCAGAGGTTCTAGGTTATCTCCTTGCATGGTCCTTGAAATTGGTTTTAAATTGAATTCAGATATATTCATATATATTACATGTATTTTGTTATATTTAAATACATCTTCTAAAATTAAAAATATTTTCTTGAGAAAATATGTTAAATATGAGTGATGTGTAGCAAGGTAAAGAAACAAAATGGTAACAAAATGGAGATATCATCACTAAACTTAATTTGATTAGATGTGAATATTTTACTCTCATTTGAGAGAACTGAACAAGTTTGAAGGAAGCTTTGACATTACCTAAAGAATTATAATGAATGTATATCTTACTGAGTTTCATCTGTTAAAAACCACCTAAAGATGAAGCTGTCCATTGTGTATGTATGTGTAGGGGACCTAGATCCAGTCCAGATATGGTCTTTGGTTGGTGTTTCAGTCTTCATAAGCCTTCCTGGGTCCAGGTTAGTTGGCTCTGTTGGTCTCCTTGTGGAGACCTTGTTCCTTCCAGGTCCTTCTATCCTTCTTCCCATTCTTTTACAAGGCTCCCTGAACTGTGACCAATTTTTGTATGTGAGTCTCAACATCTGTTTAGATCCACTGCTGGGTGGAGTCTCTCAAAGGACAGCTATGCTAGGCTACTGTATGCAAGCATAGCAGAATATAGTTAATAGTGTTGGCTTTCTCCCATGGTGTGGCCAGACATTGGTTGCTCATTCCCTTAATCTGTGCACTGTCTTTATCCCTGTACATAATGTAGACAGGGTAAATATTTTGGGGATGAAGTTTTTGTAGGTGGATTGTTGTTGCCCTCCCTCTACTTGGAGTCCTGCCTGATTAGAGAGTAGTCTCTTAGTCTCCATGTTCCACTCTAGTAGAGGTCTCCACTAGAGTCACCCCAAATCCTCCCAGAAGCCTATGGTGTCATAGGTCTCCAGGCTGTCTCAGAGCTGTCCCAGGCCACAGCTTCCCTTCTCTCTGCATGTCCTCCATCCTCCTTTCCTTCTCTGTCATTCTCCCCACATCATATCCCCACCCTAATTTGCCTCAGCACTCCTCTTATCCTGTTTCCTCTAGTTAAGCACATCTGTTCTTTTCTATTTCTCCTTGTCAGTGAGATTCGTGAATCCTCCCTTGGGCCCTCTTTGTTACTTAGCTTCTTTGGTTACCTCATTCAGGATGACCTTTTCTAGTTCCATCCATTTGCCTGCAAATTTCATAATTTCCTTGTTTTTAATAGCTGAATAATGTTCCATTGTGTAAATGTACCACGGTTTCTTTATCTGTTCATCAGTTGACTGATATATGGGTTGTTTCTAGTTTCTGGCTATTCACCAAGAGGTAATATTGTGAAGAAATACAAAAATAAACTATTGATATTACAATACTTTATTGTCCAATATTGAATTCTTTTCTAAGTAACATTCTAATGGCATTTTTAACCTCCACATTCCTTACAGTATAGATAATTGGATTTAACACGGGAGTGACAAGAATGTAAAACACTGCTCTGGCTTTATCCATATAAAAAGTGGTTACTGGTCGCATATATGTATAAATACAGGGCACAAAGAACAAGACAACAACTGTAATATGGGAGCTACAGGTAGAGAGGGCCTTTTTTCTCTCTGCAGAGCTATGTGTCCTCAAAGAGAGAAAAATGACCACATAGGACATCAGCAGCATTGTGAACGTGATCACAGGAATTACACCACCATTGGCAGCAACCAGGAGACCAAGAAGGAAAGTGTCAGCACAGGCCAGTTGTAACAAAGGGAAAATGTCACAACAGAAATGGTCCATGACATTAGGGCCACAGAAAGGGATCCAGAGAGTAACAAGTATCTGTCCAAAAGAGTGAATAAAACCCATTATCAACATACCCCAACTAGGAGACAGCAATTGCGGTGGTTCATCCTTGTCACATAGTGTAGAGGTCTACAGATGGCCACATAGTGGTAATAGGCCATGACCACAAGAAGAACAATCTCTGAAGCTCCTAAGAAATGTTCAACAAAAAGTTGTATCATGCAGCCGTTGAATGTGATGGTTTTTGTCTCTGATAGCAAATCTGCCAGTATTTTAGGGAACGATAGAAGATGAATAGCATGCATCTGTAAGAAATAAAAAAGCCAAGAAGAAGTCCATTTGGGAGTTCAAAGTCTCACTACAGACTATGGTTCCCACAATGAGCAGGTTTCCAGTGACAGTGAGGATGTAGGTGATGAGCAACATCAAAAGTAGAATTCTCTGTAGCTGAGGGTTTTATGTCAGTCCCATGGGGATGAATTCAGTCACATTTATTCTGTTTTCTTTCATTTGAAAGCTGGTGAGAAGTGCCAAGTTAGAATAGAAAAGAACTTTATTAGAAAATTTGATGAGAAACTTATTTTCTTGGTTTTAGATAAGAAAAGGTCATTTTAATAATAAAAACTATTATGTTTCATGGTATGCAGAAGAAACAGGCTATCTCATCTCTTTTATAAAAAGCAATTAAAATAAATTTCAATATCTTATTGATGTTGCAATCTTCTGACATGTGATCAGTAATTTTTTTTGAAAAAAATATCGCAAAAGTCACATGTTTTTCCTGTGTTCACCATGGGTTTTTCTGTCACTATACTGAGGATTTATTTTTATTTGAACTCAAGCAGAAACATAATATGTTATTAAAAAACATTAGATGAAACTGTCAATTTCAGACCTATCTAAAGTTAAATACTATATGCCTAGTTATCAATGGCCTTAAAACTAATTTCAAATAAATCAGTGCAGCCATGGCTCCATAAATATATCAGTGTGTGTGAGTAAGTGCCAGTGTCTGTCTGTCTCTCTCTGTGTGTGTGAGTGTGTGTGTATTTGTGTGTGGTGTGTATTACGCAAGCAGAATATAGTTTTAAGATGTGCTTATTAACAGGATTTGTTTAAGAATTCACTTAAAAGGTTCTAATAAAATATTTATCATCTATTATGTGCATGTCAGTCCAAAACATAAAGATAAAATCTATTTTCATATCTCATAGCAAGTGAACATGATGAGTCAAAAATAGAATTACATAGACTATTACAATGTAGCACCTGATGTGAAAATAGCATAGCAAATAATTCTTTATGGAGTCTTAGGAAAACATTAGCTTCCTGTCAGGAAATAAAAGAAGTCTTCACTGAGTTGAAATACATATCTAAATTAAAGGTGAGTAAGGAAAAAGCTACGAAGACATGGACTACAAAGCTCCAGACAAATATCAGCAGGAGAAATCCCCACAGAAAGTACAGGGCTTGTATCAGTAACCAAAGGCACTTGAGGCTAGGTTCAGTGAACAACGTGAGTTTGTAGTGGCTCTTGCACGTTTTAAGAGCATATCCAAGATTGTGATTTTATTTTAGATGATGGGTTAGGCCTCTAGAACATTTTTCAAAGAAAAAAGATGTAATCTGACTTGTGTTTTGTACTCTATTTAGATGGCTGTAAGCACTCTATGAAGAACAAGAAGTTTCTTGTTTCTAGTTAGTAAGGGTGTGTAGGTCATGAGGTCATGATGCTATTGACAGGGTGGTACAAGGAGAAATGTTTGTTTTGCATAAGATATAAAAAAAATAATATAATAAAATATAAAAAGTGCTCCAATGTTTTTTATTCATATCACCTCTACCAGGAAAGGATCCATTGCTATGTCGTGAGAAAAATCTCATGTGTACAGACCTCAGCTAAGACAGGTAGCATTTTCTCAAGGGCTTATTGGGAGATAGGCTCAATAGCCTTATATCAACAGTGAGTTGTGTACTATTATTCTCATTTAATAAGTAAAATAAATGTGCTTTAGAAAATGTAAAGAATTTTAAATCTGTTTAATGTCACGAAAAAGACTATAACCATAGTTTTACCCTGAAATGTAAATAAAATGGATTTGATCTCTTAGGCTCTTAAATATACTTTGTAAACTGAAGATACCTGATTTAGTAGCTGTGAAGATGCAAGAGCAAGATGCTCTCATGATCACATAGTTACATATGTAAAAAAGATGCCAGCATCAAGTACTTAATTTAGATCAACATTTTAAGAATAACATGTCTGAGCAGCGGCTCTAGGTTGTATCCATACATGGTCCTTGTTTGGAGAAATAGTCTCATAAGAGACCTCTGTGCCCAGATATATTTGGTCCTTCTGGAACTCCTGTCCTCTCCAGGTCGTATTAACTCCCCCATCCCACCCCACCTTTTTTTTTTATTCCATGCATTCTGCCAGAGGTTTGGTTATGAGTCTTAATATCTGATTTGATACACTGCTAGGTAGAGGCTTTCAGAGGCCCTCTGTGGTAGGCTCCTGTCCTGTTACTTGTTTGCTTCTACATCCAATGTCCATCCCATTTGTCTTTCTAAATGAGGATTGATCATTGTACCCTGGGTCCTCTTTCTTGTTTATCTTCTTTACGTGGATAGATTTCAGTATATTTATCCTATAGAGCCCCTGCTCAGATGTAGCCCTTGGTAGCTCAGTATCCAAGTGCATACCCTAATAAGGGGAACAGGGACTGTTTCTGACATGAACTCGATGGTGGGCTCTTTGATGCCTAACCCACCCCCATCCTTGCCCCAGGGAGGAGCAGCATTGCTGAGCCACAGAGGAGGACTTTGCAGCCAGTCCTGAAGACACCTGATAAACCAGTATCAGATGGAAGGGGAGGAGGTTTTCCCTTACTAGTGGACTTGGAAAGGGGCAGGGAGATGAGGGTGGGAAGGTGGGATTGGGAGGGAAAGAGGGAGTGGGATACAGCAGGGATACAAAGTTAACAAACTGTAACTAATATTAAAAAAATAAAAATTAAAAAAAGAATAACATGTCATCACTTACGAAAATGATGACATTGTCACACATAATTACATTTTTAACACAATTTCAAATACAAATTCCTAGCAGAAATAATGTGTATTTATAAGAGTTTTTACTCTGCTACTCTTCTCTTTAAAATTATATTTGTTCTACTTTATTGCTCAGCATACTTTCAACTCCAAATCCACAGAGAAAATCTCTACTTGTTTGTTCCATCCTTCCTCATCTAACCCCTCCAGGTTGTTTTTACATTAGAGACAGTCTGAGTAGGAAATAGTATTGTAACTGCCCAGTCTTGAAGGATTTACCTTAAGTTTTCCATTGTGTTGAAATATGAATCACTTACTAAGGTATTGGCTTTTGTCAAGAAAGAAAGTCGAATTTGGCTCCTCTCACACATAATTCTGAAAGCTGCAGCTTTGACCAATCATCATGTTTTCACTCACCTCTCACACAGCTACATGCATAGAACCACCTGAGCACTTTTCTAACAGACAGCCCTCCCTCTAAGAAATGAATTCTATATATGTCAAAAAGGGATGGAGACCAAATAAACACCTAATAGTACAAACACCAAGTCATCAAACCCACTTTTGAGAAGTCATCCTTTTCTGCCTTCAGGAATTAAAAATCAAAATCTTTTAGTTTACAGACATAAGCTAAATGCTATGTTATTAAACATTTGAAGAAAATTTTAATTATGCAGATTTTACATAGAAAATTTGTGAAAATGAATATATTGAAGAAACATGGCTAAGTTATCACCCCTCTTTAATATTTTTAATATATTAGCCCCACTGAAGAAAGACATTTTTGAAGAAATCACAATGCCTTTCTGAATGCCCCATTATAACTTTCTCATCTCTTGTGTTCTTTTGTGTGGTTACAAAAATGCATATTCTTGGAAATTTAAGAGCTAAAGAAATTTAGCACACTTCCTTTATAACCAATGCCAATAATTTTGTAAATTATAAAATCAGGCTTGAAACTTAGGCAAGTAAACTTAAGTTAATGTTTCCTTTTTACCAATAAGAAAAATCCATCCTGGAGTCATTCAGCCTTGCCCTCCAGCACAAACATTTACTGAAGAGCAGATCTCAAGACATAAATTCAATTCTCTTTAGTCTACATCTTGTTCTTAAATTGACTCCACAGAACCTTCTAAATATCAACTTACCTAAACAGTGTTAACCTTTCTTAGCACCATCTTTCAAATAAACCCTTAAGGACAATATTTCTTAATCTGAATCATGGAGTTGGAAGAAACAGAAAATTATTTCAGGAGCACTTGGGAATTTGAAATATGTTACATTCTCAGACTCCTCTGAGAACATTTCACTACTATTATCAAGAGAATTAAGCACAAGCTTATTTATTTTGTTAAATTAATTAACAACATACTATTGGTCCTCTTCTATGTCTCATGTGCCCTAAATATACTATTTAAGAAAAATGTACACTGATTCATGATTTAAGCTACTTTCACATTAATTATACAATGAGCCATATTATAAATGTAGTATTTACAGCTTTATCAAGGTTTATTTCACTTACTCAGGATTGTGTAAAGTAAGTTAGAGTTGTAATCCAATTTATTCTCTTTTATCGGTGTTATGCAATCTGTATATTTTTGTTTCTTTTAAATTAATTAATATATTTATTTACTGTACATCCCAACTACAGCCTTTCCTTTTTTCTCTCCTTCCAGTTTCTCCCTCTCACCACTCCTTCCTTTCTCCTCAGAAAAGGGGAGGGCTCCCATTAATATCAACTTGCCTTGGTATATCAAGTTGCAGTAAGACTAGGGCATCTCCTCCTACGGAGGCTAGAAAAGGCAGCTTAGCTAGGTGAAAGGGATCCAAAGGCAGACAACAGAGTCAAAGGCAGGCCCTGGTCCTGATGTTAGGAGTCCCACATGAAGACCAGGCTGTACAACTGCTACATATGTGCAGAGAGCTTAGGTCCACTCCATCCATTCTCTCTGGTTGGCGATTTAGACTTTGTCAGTCCCTATGGGCCCAGGCTAGTTGATTCTTTAGGATTTTTTGTGGTGTCTTTGACCTCTCTGCTTCCTTCAATCCTTCCTCCCCCTCTTCCATGTTATAAATAATGTCAGGACTGATCTTTCTCTCATGATGGGTCTCAAACTGAGCCACACATTGGTTGACCAGTCCCTCAGTTTATGTGCCATCTTTACCCATGCATAAATATTGTATGCAGGACAATTTGTGGGTCAAAGGTTTTGTGGCTTAGTTAATGTCCCAGTCCTTCCATTGGAAGCTTGTCCTGGTTGCAGAAGATGGCTGTGTTAGGTTCCCTAAACCCCTTTGCTGGATTCTTAGCCTGGGTCACCCTCAGATTCTTGGGAGTTTCCATTGCCCTAGGTTGCTAGCTCTCCCCAGAGATGTTCCCCTCCTGTGATTCTAGTTGTCTCAGTACTCTTCTTCCATCTTCACCCCACTTGAACACTCCTGTTCCCATCCCACCCCTTCCTTACCCAGTCTCATTGCTCCATCCATCTCACTATGAATATTCTATTTTTCCTTCTCGGTGATATTCAAGTGTCCCTCCTTATATCTTCCTTGTTACTTAGCTTCTTTGGGTCTGTGGATTGTAGTATGGTTATCCTGTACTTCATGGTTAATATCCACTTACAAGTGAGTACATACCATGCATGGTATTTATTAAGGGGGTTGGGTTACCTCACTCAGGATTGTTTTTTCTAGTTTCATCCATTTGACTACAAATTTCATAATGTCATTGTTTTTAATATTCCATTTTGTAAACGTGGCACATTTTCTTTATCTATTCTTTGGTTTAGGGACATCTAGGTTGTTTCCAGTTTCTGTGGCATGGTGGCGCATCCTTTTTAGTGGGGGAGAAGAGTGGTTAGATTTTGTTTACTTTTTCTGTCTTAATTTTTATTTATTCATATTACACCCCATTCATAGCCTCCTTCTTTCTTTCCTTCCAGTCCCACCCTCCCTCTCTGTGTGCCCTGTACCTTCTCCCTTACTCCTCAGAAGTGAGCCCCCCTACCCACCCACACCAGTATGCCAAGTTGCATCAGAGCTGAGCACACCTTCCCCTGAAGCCTGGCAAGGCAGCCCTGCCAGGGGAAAGTGATCAATAAGCAGGCAACAGAGTCAACCCCCATTCCCCATATGAGGACTGAGTTGCCCATTGGCTGCATCTGTGTAGGATGCCTTGGTGCAGTTCATTCATGGCCCTTGGTTGGAGCTTCAGTCTCCACAAATCCTCCTGGACCGTGGTTAACTGGCTCTGTTGGTCTTCTTGTAGAGCTCCTATCCTCTCTGGATCCTGCTATATTTCCTCTCTCTCTCTCTTCCACAAGGCTCACAGGGCTGCACCCAATGATTGGTTGTTGTGTTATACATCTGTTTCCATCATCCCCTGGGTGGAGCAACTTAGAGGAAAGCTATGCTAGGCTCATATATGTAAACATAGCACAGTATCATTAATGATGTCAGGAATTCGATGTCACCCATGGGATGAGAAAGCCTCAGGTTGGGCCCATCATTTATTGGACATTTCTTCAATCTTTTCTCTTTTTTTTTGTCCCTGAACATCTTGTAGGAAATGTTGGTTTAAAGTTTTTGTGGGTGGGTTGGTACTCTCCTCCCTTCACTAGCAGTCATGAGTAGTTAGAGAGTGACCTCTTCAGTCTCCATGACTCCTGTTACTAGTACTCTCAGCAAGAGTCATAGGAGCTTAACCTGTCGTAGGTCTTCATCTTGTCATGGAGAAGTCTCCACCCAAGGTTTCTCTTCTCTCTGCAAGCTGTCTGTCTTCCCACCCCTCTCTCCCCAGGTCTGATATTGACCCTCATTTCTCTCCACGCTCCCTCTTTTATCTTGTTCCCTCTCTTCAACCACTTCCACTCTCTATTCTTTTTCTCCTTCTAAGTGGGAGTTAAGCACCCTACCTTGAGCCCTTGTTACTTATCTTCTTTGAATATGTAAGTTGAAATTCGATTGTCCTGTATGTATGGCTAAAATCCACTTTTAAATGAGTATATGCCATGTGTTTCTTTCTGGGTCTGGGTTACCTCACTTGGGATGATATTTTCTGGTGACATCCATTTGTCTGCAAATTTCATGATTTTCTTGGGTTTTTTTTGTTTTGTTTTTTTGTTTTGTTTTGTTTTGTTTTATTGTTGTTGTTTTTTTCACCAAACCTATTTAGGGTTCTTTTTAAATTTTTATTAATTACACTTTAGTCACTTTGTATCCCCCCTGTAGTTCCCTCCGTCCCTCCCTCCCAGTTCCTCCCACTTCTCCACAAATGCCCCTCTCCAAGTCCATTGATAGAGGAGGTCCTCCACTCCTTCCTTCTGATCCTAGTCTATCAGATCTCGTCAAGACTGTCTGCATTGTCTTCCTCTGTGGCCTGGTAAGGCTGCTCCCTGCTCAGGGGGAAGTGGTAAAAGATCAGGCCAATCAGTTCATGTCAGAGACAGTTCCTGTTCCCATTACTATGGAACCCACTTGGACATAGAACTGTCATGTGCTACATCTGTATAGGTTATCTAGGTTATCTCAATGCATGGTTCTTGGTTGGAGTATCAGTCTCAGAAAAGACCTCTGTGCCCAGATTTTTTAGTTCTGTTGCTCTCCTTGTGGAACTCCTGTCCTCTTGAGGTCTTACTATTTCCCACTTCTTTCATAAGATTCCCTGCACTCTACCCAAGGGTTAGCCATAAGTTTCAGCATATGCTTTGATACCCTTCAGGACAGAGCCTTTCAGAGGCCTTCTGTGGCAGGCCCCTGACTTGTTTCCTTTTTTTTTCCTTTTTCTGATGTCCATCCTTTTTGCCTTTCTGAGTGGGGATTGGGCATTTTAGCCAGAGCCTTCCTTCTTGATTAGTTTCTTTAGGTGTACAGATTTTAGTAGTTTTATCCTATATTATATGTCTAATATCCTCTTATAAGTGAGTATATACCATGTGTGTCTTTCTGATTCTGGGATAGCTCACTCAGGATGATCTTTTCCAGTTCCCACCATTTACCAGCAAATTTCATGATTTTCTTGTTTTTTTATTGCTGAGTAATTAATATTCATTTGCTCAGCTATGTTCATAACTCCTTTATTAGTAATAGTCATAAAAAACCTAGATATCCCTCAACTGAAGAATAAATACAAAAATTGTGCTATATTTATGCAATGGAATACTACTCAGCTCTTAAAAAGAAGGAAATCAAGAAATTTGCAGACAAGTGGATAGAACTAGAAAAGATTATCTTGAATGAGGTATTACAGAAACAGAGATGCATGCCTTATATATACTTACTTGTAAGTGAATATTAGCCATATTATATATAATTAACATACTAAAATGTACAGACCTAAAGAAGCCAAACAACAAGAAAGACCCTAGGGAAGATGCTTAATTCGTATTCATAAGGGAAAGCAGGAGAGACACTGGAAGCTGAGAGGGAGTAGGACTGGAGCTTACCACAGGTGTCCTCTAAAAGACTCCAACCATCAGGGGATTGAAGCAGATTCAGAGACTCACCCAAACTTTGGACAGAACTCAGGGAGTCCTATTGAAGAAGGAGGATATAAAAAGAGCAGGAGGAGACAGGTGCCACACAAGGATACCAACAAAGCCAAAAAAAAAAAAAAAAAAAAAAAAAAGAGCGCTTGAGGGAGGAGAGTGAATAGACTGATGCATCAATCAAAGACCATAGACAGTTCAGTCTCCATGTGGGCTCCCTAGTAGAGGAGAAGAGAGAGTTTCTGACATGAACTATGTTGCTTGCTCCTTGATCACTTCTCTCTGGTGGGGCAACCTAACCAGTCTACAGAGGAAGAGAGCACAGGCAGTCCTGATTGGACCTGATAGGCTAGGTTCAGACAGTAGATGAGGAGAACCTCCCCTATAGTGGAGGGATTGGAGAAGAAGAGGAAGAGATGGTGGGACCAGGAGAAGATGAGGGAAGGGGCTACAACTGGGATACAAAATGAAAAATTGTAAATAATAATAATCCTAAATATTTATCAGTGGTATGATGTACAAATTTTAGTTTCCCAAATTCTGCAAAATTCCTGCCAAATTCCATTGTCTTGGTTTTCCTTAGGGTTATTCCCTGCAGACAATTGAATTTGATTATACAAAGAACAAATATAACTTTAAAAAAAATAATTTCTTTGGCTTGTTGCCAAGTAATGGAAAAATTCTCTTTAAAGCTTTACTGTTAACATGATGGTTAGTATAAAATTCCAAAATTTCCAGCACATTTACTATTAATAATTGTTCAGTCTCTTCATTTTTTTATTCCAATGGACCAGCCAATCTTGTATGAGACTGAATATGAGTGATGTATAATAGATAATTTCTATTTCAAATTGTCTGTTTCAGTTGTACAAATAATGATATTAATACTTAATAATCAGAAATAAACTCAGCAGTTTCTATATGTAATACAGTGCTCTCTGCATATTCTGATTCATTAATTATATTGTAGGTTCAGAAAAATCTAATAAAACCATAAAAATTGCAGATACCTCTGATTTTTTTAACTGAAGCATATGGGCTTGGAATCACTTTATTCATATTTTCTGATTTATAACCTGCCATTTCTGATTTATTTGCAGTGGTATAAAATGTAGACATTTCAGAAATTGGTGTCCTTTTTACTATATTGAGAGATAATCCAATTAGTTCTCTTTATGAACTAATTGGACTTATTTGCTTTCGGGATATTTGTTATTAAGTCTCCCAAATAATTGCTACAGTCTATTTGACATTCTTCATTAATTACGCATAAAGAGGTAATTTCAGGTAATATGAGGTACTATGATTTGTGCTGAGTCTGTCCCTGATAATTACCGTATTTTATTTTTCTTTTTCCAATTAGACCAGAAAACCTTTGAGGATAAGCTTTTCTAAAACTCTGTTCATGTGCTAAGAAGATCCATTCTAACATATTGTTTTCTTTCTGCATGAGTCCAGTAGGAGAATGAATAGAAGTCATTCTAGAATGTAGTTGTTTGGGATCTAGGTGTGCATCTTGCAATTTTTGCTCTCCCTGAGTCAATTCTTTCTCTGTTTTAGCGGGTAATTGTCTGGGGATGTTTAAGTTTGAATCACCTTGTAAAATTTGAAGCAAAAAACTCTTGAATAATTAAGCCAAGAGTAGGCCCATACCTAGTTAATATTTTCCAATAGTTTTGAAAGTCATTAAGGGTTTGTCAGTTAACCATTTTAAAGGAAAAGCTGTTGGTTTCCCTATACCTCCAGAATTTCCTGTTTTATCTATTACAGCTGCTGTGCCTTGATTGATGAGCTACATGTGTCTAAATCCAGGGAAGTGTTGCCTTCTGTAATATACGTTAGATCTACAATACCTAATTAAAAAATAACAGCAACAATAATAAAGGAATATTTTTTATTTTTTATTTATTTTTATTTTTATTAATTACAGTTTATTCACTTTGTATCCCGAATCTACCTCCCACCCTCCTCCCTTCCCAATCTCATCTTCCCTCTTTCCCACCCGTGTCCCTCTCCCAATCCACTGAAAAGGGAGGCCCTCCTCTCCTTCCCTCTAATCCTCGTCTATTAGGTCTCATCAGGAGTGGCAGCATTGTCTTCCTCTGTGGCCTGGTAAGGCTGTTCCCTGCCTGGGGGGGGGGGGAGTTGATCAAAGAGCAAGCCAATCAGTTCATGTCAGAGATAGTCCCTGTCCCCATTACTATGGAGGCCACTTGGATACTGAACTGCCATAGGCTACCTCTGTGCAGGGGTTCCAGGCCATCTCTATGAGCAGTCCTTGGCTAGAGTATCAGTTTCAGAAAAGACCCCTGTGCCCGTATTTTTAGGATCTGTCGCTGTCCTTGTGGAGCTCCTGTCCTCTCCCCAGGTCTTACTATCTCACACTTCTTTCATAAGATTCCCTGTACTCTGCCCAAAGTTGGCTATGAGTCTCAGTGTTCAACGTCCTTAGTCATCAGGAGAATGTAAATCAAAATGACCCTGAGATTTCACTTTACATCCATCAGAATGGCTAAGATGAATAACTCAAGTGACAACACATGCTGGAGAGGATGTGGAGAAAGGGGAACCTTCCTCCACTGCTGGTGGGAATGTAAACTTATACAACCACTTTGGACATCAATATGGCACTTTCTCAGACAAGTAGGAATAGCGCTTCCTCAAGATCCAGCTATACCACTCCTAGGCATATATCCAAAAGAGGCTCAAGTAT
Organism: Meriones unguiculatus; assembly: GCF_030254825.1. Classification (NCBI taxonomy): domain Eukaryota; kingdom Metazoa; phylum Chordata; class Mammalia; order Rodentia; family Muridae; genus Meriones; species Meriones unguiculatus. The sequence goes on from NC_083350.1 coordinate 90,826,996, forward strand.
ACAACAAGAACATCTGCTCAACCATGTTTGTAGCAGCTTTATTTGTAATAGTCAGAAGCTGGAAACAACCCAGATGCCCCTCAGTTGAGGAATGGATACAGAAATTGTGGTATATCTACAGAATGGAATATTACTCAGCAATAAAAAAATAAGGAAATCATGAATTTTGTAGGTAAATGGTGGGAACTGGAAAAGATCACCCTGAGTGAGGTATCCCAGGAGCAGAAGGACACACAGGGTATATACTGACTCATAAGTGGATACTAGACATATAATATAGGATAAACATACTAAAATATGTACTCCTAAGGAAGCTAATCAGGACTCTGGCTAAGATGCTCAATCCCCATTCAGAAAGAAAGAGAATGGACATTGGAGGAAGGAGAAAACAGGGAACAGGACAGGAGCCCAACAGAGGATCTCTGAAAGGAGCTACCCTGCAGAGTATTGAGGCAGATGTTGAGACTCAAAGAAATATGTTTCACTATGATATTTAATGTTTTCATTTCCCAAGAGATAGGTGTCACATGGAAAACACTTGAGCTAATTCAAGCAATAGTATAGGGAAAGGAGGGAAACAAACCGTATCTTTTGGCTTCATTTGTTTATAGAGGAGACACAGAATATAGAACCGTTGGTGATTAGGAATAAAAACAATGAGTAAGATAGAAAAAGTAAATTCATATTTCCTGTACAACTGTAGAATGGCTATAATCCACAGAAATATTTCTATATTTTAAACTATTCAAAAGAATTTTAATGATCTAAACCAAAAGAAATTATAAATATTTATGATGATAGATGTGTCAATTTTGCTTTTGTTTCCAAAGGTAATATTGTGCCAGTTAAAATCATTTTAAAGTAACCCATAACATGATCTTAAATAAAGAATAAATGTTAGGGACAACTTAAGAACATGAACTGAGGTTTTCTGGGTCTGGTATTTATATCTATTTCCCATATGGAATAGCTGATATGCTCAGTAGAGTAAGTCAAATAAATGATACAGGATTTGGTTGCCTAAAAGAACTATATTGTTGCCTCAATTAGCTCCATTGTTTTCCAGGTGAAATCTTCCCTTTGGGAAATAAAAATGTTGAGTAAACTCAATGAAGGAAATCCTTCAACTCTTACGATTTTCTCCACAAAGACATACCCAAATAATAATGCCTCTGCTTGGGCAGCTATACTTTTCTGTATTTCTTTGAGAGCTTTGTTTATTTCTTCTTTATTAGCCTCCACTTGTGGGATTATTATTCTGAGAGATTTGCTCATTTCTTCTTTTTGTTCCTCTAATAACTGCATAAGCATAGCTTTAAAGTCATTTTCCTGCGTTTCCACTGAATTAAAATATCCATTGATTTTTGGGGTTGCTGGTGGAGCCATGATGTCCTGATTTTTGTTGGGTGTGTTTTTACGCTGACCTCTGGCCATTTGCTTATCTATAGCCTATACAGTTTGTTCCTGGAGTCAGTACTTCCAACTGGAACTTTTTTTCTCTGGTGTGTGGAGTATTCTTCAGGAAGATGAGAGAGGTCCACTGGTTTGAGAGTGTGAGTTGGTGCTTAAGCTATACCTGAGGGAGGAAAAGCTGCTGGCCTAGAATCCTTATTGTAGGGGAGCAAGCATGTGTTTGTGTTTGTGTGTGTGTGTGTGTGTGTGTGTGTGTGTGTGTGTGTGTGTGTGTGTATGTGGAAGTGTGTCTTGAAGGAGAGAGTGCTAGAGAGTGTAGGTGCTTGGGATATGGAGGATGGGAGCAAGCGCAGGGCGGGGATGTGGATGCTCACACTGTTTACAAGCACAGATTTTGGGCTCAATGTGCCTGTGAAGATTTCTTGAATACCCAGTGGTCTACAGTCTGAGGGGGGCTCTATGGGCTGGACTCTGAGCTTTGTGGCTGATGCTGCTGGCAGGACCTGTACACTGTTGTGGGTTCTGTGAGTCTGGCACTTCTCTGTGCTAGAAGTTGTGGGCACAGCAGGCTAGGCTCTGCTCTTTGAGTTGGAAAGTGTTGTGGGTTTCCTCTGCTGCCTCCGCCTCTGCCTCTGCCTCCCCCTCTGCCAAGGAGGGATGATGGAGGCCTGCTGTGGGGAAAATGTCGGGGGGTTGAGTGTTCTCCCTCTCAAATCTCAAGCAGGGAGATCTGTGCTTGGAGCAGCCAGAACTGTACTCTTTGCACAGAGCTGCATGCAATGTGGCCCACCCCCTCTCCCTCCTCTGCCTCCTCTGCCTCCTCTGCCTTCCCTACCTCCCCTGCCTCCTCTTCTGGCTGCAGTACCTCCGCTGCTGCCTCTGCTCATTATAGAAAAGTGCCTGGGAATTGAGTACCCAGGAGGAATCCACAGAGATGTCAACTGTTGACCTGTATCTTGGTCTCAGTTCAGGGTTTGTCGCCCTACTCCCTGGAAGCCTCAGTGCCATTACTTCAGGTTCTACTGCCCCTCCACTCACCAATTTCTGAGTTTCAGCTCCTCTTCCCCTCATATATGATGCATGCTGTTCACTGCCATCTTGGATCCCCCAGTGAGTTGTTTTCATTACTATGAAGATACAGAAGCAAAGATAGTAGCTCCCAGATGAATTCATATGATTTTCCAATTGTGAAAATCAGATTTGATTATTTTTTTATATATCTACATTGTTCATTTGGATTTTTTGTACAAGCCTTTGTATATGCTTATTTATCATTAATACTAAAACTTCAATATTATTTCTAATATTTTAATAAAAAATATTTTATTTTTTATTTTATACTTTATTCACTTTGTATCTCAGCTGTAGTCCCCACCCTCTTCCCCTTCCAATCCAGCCCTCCCTTCTTCTTCTCCTCTCATGCCCCTCCCCAATTCCTGATAGCAAAGGTTCTCCTCCCCTTCTGTCTGACCCTAATCTATCTGGTACTGGCTGCATTGTCTTGCTCTGTGGCCTGGTAAGGCTGCACCTCCCTTAGGGAGAGGAGTCTTTTCTGAGGCTGATACTCCAAACAAGGACCATTTATGGATATAACCTAGAACCCTGGCACAGATGTAGCCCATGGCAGCTCAGTGCCAAGTGGGTTCCTTAGTAATGGGAACAAGGACAGTCTCTGACATGAAATCAGTGGCCTGCTCTATTTAATATTAATATGCTAAGAAATTTTAACATAATTATATAAAAAGATCTCTTTCAAATACAAAATAAAATGTATATTTTAAATATTAGCATCTTATTAATAATGTGTAAGGGAAAGAGTCAAATCACTACATAGTATTTCTTTATTCTTGATAATAAGCTTTCTTAGCTCTCAAAAGCAATTAAATTTATTTTAATGACAAAAAATGTCATTAAGTAAAATAAATTTGCAATACTAAGTATAGCACATAAATCTTTAGTCTGTATAAAAAGAATTGTCACCCAGATTTAATGCATATTTTTCTACAAATTCTGAAAATCTTAAAAATACATCTTGTTCATTGGAAGAATTCACATACTAATTGTTTTCATTGTGTTTAGTTATTAACATTGAGAAACGTAGTGTGATAAATAATATTCTGTCAGGGTGACACTCCGTACAGAAGATTAACTTCCTTTCCAAACAGCCATCATTTTCTGGCCTATTTCTCTTTCACTTCATTTCCTTTTACTTGTCCAAAGTTTCCTCATGGCATTTTTCATCTTTGCATTTCTCAGAGTATATATGAGGGCATTTAACACTGGGGTGATAACAATGTAAAATACAGTCAATGACTTCTAAATAGGTAAATAGAAGGAAGTCTCACATACGTGTGTGTGTGTGTGTGTGTGTGTTTATACATTTTTTTAATGGCAGCTCAGTGTCCAAGACGCTTCCCCAGTAATAGGAACAGGGGCTGTCTCTGACATGAACTCATGGGCTGGCTCTTTGATCAACTCCACCTGATGAGGGAGCAGCCTTACCAATCCACAGAGGAAGGCAATGAAGCCAGTCCTGATGAGACCTGATAAACTAGGGTGAGATGAAAGGGGACGAGGACTTCCTCTATCATTGGACTGGGGAAGGGTCATAGGAGAAGAAGAGGGAGGGAGGGTAGGATTGGGAGAGGCTGGAGGAAGGGGCTACAGCTGAGATGCAAAGTGAATAAACTGTAATTAATAAAAATAAAGTTAAAATACAGGGAACAAAAAGAGGACTACCACAATGATGTGGAAGCTGCAGGTGGATAAGGCTTTGCACCTCCCTTCCTGACTGAGATTCTTCAGAGAGTGAAAAATGTCCCTATAAGAAGTTAGCAACAGCATAAAGATGACCACAGAGATTGACCCATCATTGGGAACAACTGTGAGACCAGTAACATAGGTATCTGTGCAGGCCAACTTTAATAAGTGGTACATGATGAAGTGGCCAGTGATGTTAGGACCACAGAAAAGAAGGTTATAAACAAACAAAAGTTGAACTACCACATACATGAAACCCCCCAACCCAGGCCAACTACAGTAGCAGATATACACACACATTGGTTCATGATGGTCAGATAATGCAAGGGTTTGCAAATGGCCACTGGTCATAGACCATAACAACTAAAAGTTAGATATAGCACCATCATACAAATGCCTTATGAAAAGCTGGGTCATTCATAACCAAACCTTCAGCAGAGTACAGGGAATCATGGGAAAGAAGGGGAGTTAGTATGATGTGGAAAGGATAGGAGCTCCACAAGGAGTCTCTTTTCTGAGACTGACACTCCACCAAAGACCATGAATGGATACAATCTAGAACCTCTGCTCAGATGTGGCCCGTGGTAGCTCAGTAACCAATTGGTTTCCCATAGTAAGGGGAACAAGGACTATTTCTAACAGGAACTCAATGGCAGGCTCTTTGACCTCCCCAACCACCACTCCCCAAAGGAGGAGCAGTACTGTTAGGCCACAGAGGAGGACTTTGCAGCCAGTCCTGAAGATACCTGATAAAACAGGGTCAGATGAAAGAGGAGGAGGTTCTCCCCAATCAGTGGACTTGGAAAGGGGCAGGGAGGAAATGAGAGAGGGAGGGTGGGATTGGGGAGGGAATCAGGGAGGGAGAGTGGGATTGGGGAGTGAATGAGGGAGCGGGATACAGCTGGGATACAGAGTTAACAAAATGTAACTAATAAGAAAAAAAAAGAAAGAAAAACTGGGTCATGCAAGTTTGAAAGGAAAAATTTTCTTCTCCTACCATAAGTATATAATCACATTTGGTGTAACTGTGGTTGTATAAGCAGTATCCACAAATGATAAGTAGCCAACAAAGAAGTAAATGGGGGCATCTAAACTTGAGATAACCACAACAGTCACAACAATGAGTAGATTTCCAACCAATGTCACAACACAGATGACCATGAACACAACAAATAATATTTGGACTGTGAATGAAGCCCAAGAGAACAAATTCAGTCAGTTATTTTTTTAGGTTATTCCATGTATCCTGTATATTTTTATGTCAATAGTAAAACAAAGTATTTGAAATGAGAATGGTGACTTCATGAAATTTTAAAATAGTGTTTATTCATTCTAGAAATAAAAAAATAAAGATCATGGCTGATTTTATTCCAGAACTTATAGATGACACAAATACGAGTCTCCAGATTCAGTGATATTACAGGTGAATTGAAAGGGAAGTAAATTAAAGAACTATAGGAAAAAGGCAGATTGTGAAATAAATTAACTGTCACAACTAGCTTTTACAATTACCTGGTAGGTAATGAAAATCAGACATAAGACTAGTACAATAAGCAAAAACAAAATAAAGAGATTAAATACATTAAATATATAATGTAAAATTAAAGTAAGTTGATTATAAAAGGAACAAAAACACAAAAATAATTAATAAAGAAATGGCATAGAGTAAATAAATATATCTGAAGGTTAAATTTAATAATTTTTAAATAAATAAAATGTAAGTTTAATATGAAAAGTAATTAAAAAATACAAACAACATGGATCAGTAAGATTAACATAGTGAAATGGCTATCCTAACAAAAGCAAGCTACAGATTCAAAGCAATTCCCATCAAAATACCAACACAATGTTTTACATACAGTGAAAGAACAATTCTCAATTTCATATGAAAAAAAAAAAAACAGAATAGCTAAAACAATCTTGTACAACACCAGATCTTCTGGAGGTATTCTCATCACAGATCTCAAGCTGTACTATAGGGCATCAATAATAAAAACCTCATGGTACTGACATAGAAACAGACTGGGAGATCAAAAGAATCAAACTGAAGATTCAGAAATAAACCTACACACGTATGGATACCTCAAGATCCAACTATTCATGATTTCCTTTTTTCTAATTGCTGAGTAGTATTCCATTATGTAAATGTACCACAACTTCTGCATTCATTCCTCCTTTGAGGGACGCCTGGGTTATTTCCAGATTCTGGCTATTAGGAATAAAGCTGCTAAGAACTTGGTTGAGCAAAAGTCCTTGTTGTATACTTGAGCATATTTTGGATATATGCATAGGAATGGTATATCTGGATCTTGAGGTAACACTATTCCTAATTTTCTGAGAAAGCACCAGATTGATTTCCAAAGTGGTTGAACAAGTTCACATTCCCACCAGCAATGGAGGAGGGTTCTATTTCTCCATATCCTCTCCAGCAACCAAATGATGGGAACTAGAAAAGATCAATCTGAGTGAGGTATCCTAGAAGCAGAAAGACACACACGGTATAGACTCACTTATAAGTGGATATTAGACATACTAAAATCTGAATACCTAAAGAAGTTAAGCAAAAAGGAGGATCCCGGTTAAGATGATCAATTCTCATTCAGAAAGACAAATGAGATGGACATTGGAAGAGGGAGAAAAGAGGGAACAGGACAGGAGCCTACCACAGAAGGCCTCTGAAAGACTCTACCCAGCAGTATATTAAAGCAGATGCTGAAACTTATAGCCAAACTTTGGGCAGAATGAAGGAAATCTTATAAAAGAAGAGAGAGATAGAAAGACCTGGGAGGACCAGGAACTCCACAAGGAGAGCAAGAGAACCAAAATATCTGGGTACAGGGGTCTTTTCTGAGACTGATACTCCAACCAAGAACCATGTCTGGAGATAACCTAGAACCCTTGCACAGATGTAGTTCATAGAAGCTCAGTGTCCAAGAGGATTCCCTAGTAAGGGGAACAGGGACTGATTCTGACATGAACTCAGTGACTGACTCTTTGATCACCTCCCCCTGAGGAGAGGAGCAGCCTTACCAGGCCACAGAGCAAGTCAATGCAGCCAGTCCTGATGAAACCTGATAGGCTAGGGACAGATGCGGGGGAAGACCACTATCAGTGAACTGGGGGAGGGGCATGGGAGGAGATGAGGAAGGAGGGTGGAATTGGGAGGGAATGAGAGAAGGGGCTACAGCTGGGATACAAAATGAATAAACTGTAATTAATAAAGAAAATAAAAATTTTTAAAAAGATTCAGCTATTCCACTCCTAGGCATATACCCAAAAGATGTCTCATATTCAGTAACAACATTTGCTCAGCCATGTTCATAGCAGCGCTATTCATAATAGACAGAATCTGGAAACAACCTAGATGTCCCTCAATGGAGGAATGGATACAGAAAGTGTCGTACCTTTACACAATGGAATACTACTCGGCAAGTAAAAACACGGAAATCATGAATTTTCAAACAAATGGTGGGAACTAGAAAATATCATCCTTAGTGAGGTAACCCAGGACGATATATACTCACTTATAAGTGGATATTATCTATATAATATAGGATAAACATACAAAACTCAAAAGCCTTAAAGAAGAGAACAATGCAGCCAGTCCTGATGAGACCTAATGGGCTAGGATTAGTTGGAAGAGGAGGAGGACCTTTGATATCAGTGGACTGGGGGAAGGACATGGAGGAGAAGTGAGAGGAAGGGTGAGATTGGGAGGGGAGGGGGATGTAGCTACAGCTAGGATAGAAAGTGAATAAATTGTAATAAATAAAATTTTAAAATAAAAAATAAGAAAATGAAGAAATAAAAAAATAAGCTAAAAAACAAGGAGGACTCTAGAAAAGATGCTTGATCCTAATTCAGAAGGGCAAACAGGATAGACATCAGAAGTAGAAGACAAGAAATAGGACAGTAACCTTCACAGAGAACCTCCAAATGACTCTACACACCAAGGATATCAAAGGAAGTACTGAGACTCATAGCCAAACTTTGGACAGAGTCCCAGAATCCTTATGGAAGAAGAGGGAGATAGAAATACATGGAAGGGACAAGAACGCCACAAGAAGAAAAACAGAGCCTTGTCTCAGGGATACCAGTAGAGACAGATACTCCAATGAAGGATCACACGTGGAGAGTATCTAGACCCTCTGTTCCAAGGAAGCTCATTGGCTACTCAGTTTCCAAGTGGGTTTCCTAGTAAGGGATACAAGGGCTGTCTCTGACATGAATTCAGTGGCCAGCTCTTTGATCATCTCCCCGTGGGGGTGCATCCATGCCAAACCATAGAGGAAAATGATGCTATGAGCCTTGATGAGGCCTGATAAGCTAAGATCAGATAGAAGGGGAGGAGGACCTCCCATATCAAGGGACTACGGACAGGGCATGCGGGGAGAAGAGGGATGGTCAATGGGACTAGAAGGAAACAAGGGAGGGGAAATACAAAGTGAATAAATTCTAATAAATCAATACATAAAAAATAGATAAAATTTTTAATTTTAATTTTAATTATTTTTATATTAATTATACTTTATTAACTTTGTATCCTCCCATAAGCCCCTCCTTCCTCCCCTCCCAGTCCCACCTTCCCTCCTCCTTCTCCACACATACCCCTCCCTGAGTCCACTGATAGGGGAGGACTTCCTCTCCTTCCTTCTGATCCTAGTCTATCAGATCTCATCAGGAGTGGCTGCACTGTCTTCCTCTGTGGCCTGATAAGGCTGCTCCCCCATCAAGGTAAGGTGATCAAAGAGCAGGCCAGTCAGTTCATGTCAGAGGCAGTCCCTGTTCCCATTACTATGGAACTCACTTGGACGTTGAACTGCCATGGGCTACATCTGTGCAGGGGTTCTAGGTTATCTCCATGCATGGTCCTTGGTTGGAGTATCAGTCTCAGGAAAGACCCCTGTGCTCAGATTTTTTGGTTCTATTACTCTCCTTGTGGAGCTCCTGTCCTCTCAAGGTCTTACTATTTCCCACTTCTTTCATAAGATTCCATGTACTCTGCCCAACAGTTGGCTATAAGTCTCAACATCTGCTTTGATAGTCTGCAGTGCAGAAACTTTCAGAGGCCCTCTGTGGCAGGCTCCTAACTTGTTTCCTGTTTTCTCCTTCTTCTGGTATCCATCCTCTTTGTCTTTTGGGATGGGGATGAGCGTTTTAGCCAGAGTCCTCCCTATTGATTAGTTTCTTTAGGTGTACATATTTTAGTAGGTTTATCCTATGTTATATGTCTATATGAGTGAGTATATACCGTGTGTGTCTTTCTGCTTCTGGGATAGCTCACTCAGGATGATCTTTTCCAGTTTCCACCATTTACCTGCAAATTTCATGATTTCCTTGTTTTTGTTTTTGTTTTTTATTGCTGAGTAATATTCCATTGTGTAGATGTACCAAAATTACTGTATCCATTCTTCCGTTGAGTGACATCTGGGTTGTTTCCAGCTTCTGGCTATTACAAATAAAGCTGCTACAAACACGGTTGAGCAAATGTTCTTATTGTGTACTTGAGCCTCTTTTGGATATATGCCTAGGAGTAGTATAGCTGGATCTTGAGGAAGCGCTATTCCTATTTGTCTGAGAAAGTGCCAGATTGATTTCCAGAGTGGTCGTACAAGATTACATTCTCACCAGCAATGGAGAAGTGTTCCCCTTTCTCCACAACCTCTCCAGTGTGTGTTGCCACTTGAGTTTTTTATCTTGGCCATTCTGACGGGTGTCAGGTGAAATTTCAGGCTCATTTTGATTTGCATTTCCCTAATGGCTAATGAGGTTGAGCATTTCTTTAAGTGTTTCTCTGCCATTCGATATTCCTCTATGGAGAATTTTCTGTTTTGCTCTGTTCCCCATTTTTTTTAATTGGATTACTCGATTTGTTGCTTTTCAACTTTTTTAGTTCTTTATATATACTGGATATTAGCCCTCTCTCAGATAGAGGGTTGGTGAAGATCCTTTCCCAGTTTGTAGGCATTCATTTTGTTATGATTACAGTGTCCTTTGTTTTACTGAAGCTTTTCAGTTTCATGAGGTCCCATTTATTTATTATTGCACTTAGATCCTGTGATGTTGGTGTTCTGTTCAGGAAGTTGTCTCCTTTGCCAATGAGTTAGAGGCTCTTCCCCACTTTTTCTTCTAACCAATTTAATGTGTCTAGTTTTATGTTGAGGTCTTTGATCCACTTGGACTTCAGTTTTGTGGTAAATATGGATATATTTTCATTTTTCTACATGTAGACATCCAGTTAGACCAGAACAATTTGTTGAAGAATCTATTTTTTTCCATTGTATGGTTTTGGCATCTTTGTCAAAAATCAGGTGTCCATAAATGTGTGGGTTTATTTCTGGGTCTTCTATTCAATTTGATTAATCCACCATTCTGTTTCTATGCCAGTACCATGCATGTTTTTTTTATTTATTTTAGTTTTTAAATTTTATTTTGAGAGAAGTACTCAAGTTAGTATCTGAAAATGTTTATCACAGAACTAATGATATCAATCAACAAAACTGGAATAGCGTAGAAATCCAGCACGAGAGACATCTATTGAAAAAATTAGTTACCATAACATTGTGGCATCTGGATTATGTGGAACATAGGATTTCACCAATTAAAAAGTCCGGTGATTTTTTTTTTTTAGATTCCATGTTTGAATTATTTATACACAGTCTGAAGTGTCCTGAATTTAAAAATCAGCACTGACTTTGTTAGATCTAGATCTCCCTCATCCCCAAAACTCGAAGACATCTCAGAAACTTTGAAAATCAGTAGTGAATAATTTGTGTTCAAAATCCATAAACAATATGACATTAACCATTGTACTTAGCATACAGTTAAATAAAGGGCATCTATTGTCACTGAGGGACTTAGAAATGTGGTTATTTTGAATATAATTCTATGTGTATATTATATATATTTTGCATTACATAATACGCATAACACATATGACATATGTTAAGTAAAATAAAGACTATATAGAATGGTACCATTTTGCAAAATATTATGTAGGCATGACAAATAGTCATGATATTCTGGAATGATATTCAAAGTTTAATGTGGTAGAGAAATTGCAAGTGATATAGCTTGCATTAATTACTTTTTAAATATTTCACACAAGTAAAATTCTATTTTATAGCAGTACAAAATACTTTCATTTAGAAGAAAGTCTGGGGAATAAATTTCTTCAGGGGCTGCAAATTTCCATATAAAAATTTATAACTACTTTGAATGGTAGTAAAAATTTTAGAATAATAAAGATATAGCACTGTAGAGCAAGCTATATTTTAGATATATTGAACACATTTATACACACCATACTGATTTACTTTTAAAAAGTCTAAACAAATATAACATTGATTTTTTTTTTGCTTCATGCATACCTTAATTATTGATCTCACATTAAAAGCTAGTGATGAAAAATGGTTTTATAAAAATAATCTATTAAATTTACCTTGGCTTTGAACGATCAGAGATCAGAAAACATATACCTTCACACTTAATTCAGCTAAATAGTGCCATTGGGACAATCACTACCTCTGTGAAAACTCATCTTTACCTGCTTCATCACTCAATCAGCAAGTCTGGATGAATTTGTTTCTCTTCAAAGTGCACAGCTGACCTTAGAGAGCAGGTGTAATCAGCAGGATTCTTCACAGCGCTGTGCTTTGATCCCGTCCTTCTGTTCTCTCAGCCAGAGCCCTCACTTCCTCACATATACCACCACACTTATTTCATATAGGTGTCCTTTGAAGTCCAAGGCAAAACAAGAGTTTGGAAAAATGACTTTCCAGCATCTGAATTTTGTTATAGAGACGTTTCCTCCAGTCTATGCTGTAGGGACTGAATATCTATCAGAGGGCAGGTTAGCCTTGTATCCCAGCAAACGTCTACCTAATAACAACCTCAAAAGTGATTCTTAAGATATTCCATGATGGAAAGATGGGGGTGGGTTGTTCCATCTGTCATCTATCTATCTATCTATCTATCTATCTATCTATCTATCTATCTATCTATCTATCTTTCATCTATTTATATGTATCTATCCATCCATCTACTGATCCATCCATCTATCCAACCATCTGTCTATCTATCATCTATCTACCTTTCTAGAAAAAAATTGCACATTTATCTTGGTGCTAATATTAAAAATGTGATGATGTAAATGCATGCACATTTTCTTTGTTTTCATGAGTTTTATTTTTGAGTTGTTTCTGAAAACACAATGGTCAAAGCAGAATGAAAATTGAAGTTACAAGTTATCTAATGAAAGCAAAGCTTTATGGCTGTATTTGCCCCCAAATTAACTGAAGTGACATTTCTTTGTAGAGGATAAAGAGCAGCCAGCATCTGCATACTCATTCTCTCTCCTCTGCCCATGTCCTAGCACATTTATTGTCTTCTAAGTTATGCTGGAACAACAGCCCAGCTTAGTCTTTGTTCAGAGCTCACATTTGTACTCTCAGAAGCCCTTAACTAAAAGGAAGCTTGATGGTGTTCAATCAGAGGATTGACCTCTTGCAGGAGCAAATTGATACCCTATGGCAAATCGCTCATGAAAGTATGCTGGACTTTGTGTCACTAGCATACAACATGAGAATTTTTCCTGTGCTGCAAATCTGTCTAAACAATTGTCGAGCTATATTTTAGGTAATTGGACTGGAGAATTCGATACTACGATGGAGCAGCTGAGAGTGGCCATTGTCACAGTAAATTCTACCAGAGTGGACGCAGGACTAGCCACAGGATTATCAACATGGATTGCTGCAGCCATGAATCATCTGAAGGAATGGGCGGGCATGGGAGTGTTAGCAGGCCTTCTGGTGTTGGTCTCCTTGGTTTGCCTGTGGTATATATGCAAGATTAGAGTCTCACAACAGTGTGATGCAGCCATGATCATTCAGGCCTTTACAGCCATTGAAGCAGGACATTCTCCCCAAGCATGGTTGGATACCATAAAAAGCTAAAATGATACGCTCAGGATGCGAGGCTAAGCACTGCACTCAGGGTCAGCCGCTTTGGACCCAGAGAAGAGCATGTCTGATTGCATGCGGGTTGATGCCCCAGGTCCCGCCTCTGAGAAAAAGGTATCGGACGGGTCTGATGCTCTTTGGGTGGATGACACCTAAATGAACATCTGTACAAAGTCCCAATTTATTTCTAATATCAGAGATCAGACCTCTACTCTTGCCTGATGTGTCTAAAACAAAAAGGGGGAACTGTAGAGAGCTGCGGAATGCTATGCCTTAAAGATGGAGCTGGTTTCTGCCTTCCACCTTCCGGATGGTGAGTGCTCTCTGTCACGAACAACTCCACATTTGGCTAAGGCCGAGGATCTGGCTTGCTTCCATGTATGTGGACCTATCTGCATTGCCCCCGTGGCACGCCTGGGTTGGCTACCCAGAGGCTATTTAAGCTGTGGGCTGGCTTTCCCCGGGGTCCGAGGATTGTTCAATGTTCCTGAATAAACTGCATTGAAAAAAAAAAGAAAAAAAAAAAAAAAAGAGGTTGGCCTGTGGGGATCTTTCACTAGAGACATTACTTGCATTTAAATTTCATCTGGAGGATATTTCCACCTGGAACAACAAACTGAATAGATTTTTCTGTCTCAGGCCGTTGACATTAAAAAGTAATTTATTTGACATTAAGAGCTTTTTTTTTTTCCTCAGAAAAAAATAAAAGCCCAAGAATTAAAACCACAGCAATTTTGTTCTTTCTTAAGCAAACAAAAGTTACTCACTGTGTTCTATATCTCAACTTGTTTTAAAAATATTTAACTATCCTGGCAAAGAATTTCTTATGAATTTTTTTCATTGTTGTTTGTTTCCAAAATGAAGTATGGTTTTACTTATTTTGTTTATTTTTTTATTACTTGTTTTACTTTTTTATTATTATTATTAATTTTTTATTAATTACACTTTATTCATTTTGTATCCCCCCCAAGAGCCCCTCCTTCCTCCCCTCCCGATCCCAACCTCCCTCCCCCTTCTTCACGCATGCCCCTCCTCAAGTCCATTGATAGGGGAGGTCCCCGTCTCCTTCCTTCTGATCTTAGTCTATCAGATCCCATCAGGAGTGGCTGCATTGTCATCTTCTGTGGCCTGGTAAGGCTGCTCCCCCATCAGGGGGAGGTTATCAAAGAGCAGGCCAATCAGATTATGGCAGAGGCAGTTTCTCTTCCCATTACTACGTAAGCCACTTGGACACTGAACTGTCATGTGCTACATCTGTGCAGGGGTTCTAGGTTATCTCCATGAATAGTCCTTGGTTGGAGTATAAGTGTCTGGGATGCTCCCTGTGTTCAAATTTTTTGGTTCTGTTGCTCTCCTTGTGTGGTTCCCGTCATCTCCAGCTCTTACTATTTCCCACTTCTTACATAAGATTCCATCCACTCTGCCCAACTGTTGGCAATAAGTCAAGTGTCTGCTTTGATAATCTGCAGAGCAGAGCTTTTCAGAGGCCCTCTGTCACAGGTTCCTAGGTTGTTTCCTGTTTTCTTCTTCTGATGTCCATCCTCTTTGCCTTTCAGGATGGGGATTGAGTGTTTTAGTCAGGGTCTCCTCTCCTGATTTGTTTCTTTAGATGTACATATTTTAGTAGGTTTATCTATGTTATATGTCTATATGAGTGAGTATATACCATGTGTGTCTTTCTGCTTCTGGGACATGTCCAGAAGATCTTTTATTGTAGAGGACTGTTTTAGCAATTTATTATTCCCTATGTAGTTGAGAATTTTTCTTTCAAGATCTGAAAAGAATTGTATTGGTAACTTGAAGGGAATTGCATTGAATCTGTAGATTGCTTTTGGTAAGATAGCCATTTTTACTATGTTAATCCTGCCAAGCCATAAGCATGGGAGATCTTTCCATCTTCTTATATCTTCTTCTAATTCTTTCTTCAGAGACTGGAAATTTCTTTCATACAAGTCTTTGATTTGCTTGGTTAGGTTCACCCCAAGGTACTTTATGTCCTTTGTGGCTATTGTGAAGGGTGTTGTTTCCCTAACTTCTTTCTCAGCCATTTTGTCTTTTGTATACAGGAAGAATACTGATTTTTTTGAGTTAATTTTGTATCCAGCCACATTACTGAAGGTGTTTATCAGCTGTAGGAGTTCCTGGTAGAATTTTTGGGGTCACTCAGATATACTATCATATCATCTGCAAATAGTGATACTTTGACACCCTCCTTTCCAATTTGTATCCCCTTGATCTCCTTAAATTGTCATATTGCACTATCAAGGACTTCAAGGACTTATGTTGAAGAGATATGGAGACAATGGACAGCCTTGCCTTGTCCCTGATTTCAGTGGGATTGCTTTAAATTTCACTCCATTTAGTCTGATGTTGGCTATAGGCTTGCTGAATATTGCTTTTACTATGTTTAGGTATGTGCCTTGTATAGCTGATCTCTCCAATACTCTAAACATGAATGGATGTTGGATTTTGTCAAATGCCTTTTCAGCATCTAAGGAGATTATCATGTGTTTTTTCTTTCTTTCAGTTTGTTAATATGGTGGATCGCATTGATGGATTTCCGTATATTGAACCAACCTGAATACCTGGGATGAATCCTACTTGGTCATATTGGATGATATCTTTGATGTGTTCTTGTATTTGGTTTGCAAGTATTTTGTTGAGTATTTTTGCATCAATGTTCATAAGAGACATTGGCCTGAAGTTCTCTTTTTTTGTTGGGACTTTGTGAGGTTTAGGTACCAAGGTGACTGCCTTCATAGAATGACTTTGGTAGTGTTTCTTCTGGTTCCATTTTGTGGAATAGTTTGAAGAGAATTGGCATTAGCTCTTCTTTGAAGGTCTGGTAGAATTCTGCACTGAAACCATCTGGTCCTGGGCTCTTTTTGGATGGGAGACTTTCGATGACCACTTCTATTTCCTTGGGGGATATAGGACTATTTAATTGATTTACCTGGTCCTAATTCAGCTTTGGTAAGTAGAATCGATCAAGAAAATTGTCCATTTCATTTAGATTTTCAAACTTTGTGGCATATAGACTTTTGAAGTAAGTCCTAATGATTGTTTGGATTTCCTCAGTGTCTGTAGTTATGTCCCCCTTTTCATTTCAGTTTTTGTTGATTTGGATGGTGTCTCTCTGCCTTTTAGTTAGTTTGGCTAAGGGTTTGTCTATCTTGTTGATTTTCTCAAAGAACCAGCTCTTGGTTTCATTGATTCTTTGAATAGTTTTATTTGTTTCTAATTTATTGATTTCAGCCCTGAGTTTATTTCCAGCTGTCTACTCCGTTTTGGTGTGTTTGCTTCTTTTTTTTTCCCCTAGGGCTTTTAGGTGAGCCATTAAGTTGCTTGAATGAGATGTCTCAAATTTCTTCTTGAAGGCACTTAGTGCTATGAACTTTCCTCTTAGCACTGCTTTCATTGTGTCCCATAAGTTTGGGTATGTTGTGTCTTCATTTTCATTGAATTCTAGGAAGACTTTAATTTCTTTCTTTTTTTCTTCCCTGGACCCAGCTATCATTTAGTAGTGAGTTGTTCAGTTTCCATATGTGTGTAGGCTTTTTCTATTTCTGTTGTTGTTGAGTTCCAGCTTTAGTCCATGGTAATCAGATAGGATACAAGGGATTATTTCAATCTTCTTTTATCTGTTGAGTCTCGCTTTGTGACCAAGTGTATGTTCTATTTTGGAGAAGGTTCCATGAAGTGCCGAGAAGGTAAATTCTTTTGTGTTTGGGTGTAAGGTTCTGTAAATGTCTGTTAGGTCCATTCAATTCATGGCATCTGTTAGAGAATTTTTTTTTAATTTTGTTTAATCTTTGTTTAATTTCTGTTTTGTTGACCTGTCCTTTGTTGAGAGTGGGGTGTTTAAGTTTCCCACTATTAATGTGTGGGGATCTATGCGTAGTTTAAGTTTCATCAATGTTTCTTTTACAAATGTGGGTGCCCTTGTATTTGGGGCATAGATGTTCAGAATTATGATGTCTTCCTGGTGGAATTTTCCCTTGGTGGTTATGAAGTGTCCTTCCCCATCTCTTTTTATTAATTTTGGTTGAAAGTCTATTTTATCAGATATTAGAATGGCTACTCCTGCTTCCTTCTTGGGTCCATATGCTTGGAAAACCGTCTTCGAGCCCTTTGCCCTCCGGTAATGTTTATGTTTGTGACTTAGGTGTGTTTCTTGTATGCAGAAGATTGATGGGTCTTGTTTATGCATCCATTCTGTTAGTCTGTGTCTTTTTATTGGAGAATTGAGTCCATTGTTGTTGAGAGAGATTAATGACCAGTGGCTGTTAGATCCTTTGATTTTGATGTTGGCTGTGGTCATAAGGTTGTGTGCTTGGTTGCTTTTTGTTTTACTGTAGTGAGGTTAATTATTTCCTGTGTTTTCTTGAAAGTAGCTAGTTTTCTTGGGTTGTACTTTACCTTCTAGTGTCTTCTGTAATGCTGGATTTGTGTGTAGATATTGTTGAAATTTCTTTTTGTTGTTGAATATCTGTTTTCTCAGTCTATGAGGACTGAGAGTTTTGCAGGGTATAGTAGCCTGGGCTGACATCTGTGTTCTCTAAGGGTCTGCATGATATCTGTCCAGGCCCTTCTGGCTTTCATAGTCTCTGTTGAAAAGTCAGGTGTGATTCTGATGGGTTTGCCATTATATGTTACTTGGCCTTTTTCCCTTGTAGCTTTAGTATTTTTTTCTTTGTTCTGTATACTTATTGTTTTGATTATTATGTGGTGCGGGGATTTTCTTTTCTGGTCTAATATATTGGGTGTTCTGTAGGCCTCTTTTATTTTTATTGGCCTCTCCTTTAAATTGGAGAAATTTTCTTCAATGATTCTGTTGAAAATATTTTCTGGGCCTTGGAGGAGAGAATCTTCTTTTTCCTCTATTCCTATTATTCTTAGGTTTTGTTGTTGTTGTTGCTGCTGTTGTTCATTTTTAGATTTTTGTCTTTTCATATTGTCTGTAATTTCTTGGACAGTCTGTGTCAGGAATTTTTTAGATTTAACATTTTCTTTGATGAATATATCGATTTCTTCCATTGTATCTTCCACACCTGAGATTCTTTCTTCCATCTCCATTCTTTCTTCCATTGGTTGTGCTTACCTCTGTAGTTCCTGTTTTCTTCCCTAAGTTCTTTCTCTCCACAATTTCCTCCATCTGTGTTTTCTTTAATTTTTCCAAATCTATCTTCAGATCTTGAGCTGTTTTGTTGATTTCCTTCATTTGACTGTATTTTCCTTTTTTTTTCATCAATTCCTTCAGCTGTTTGTTTGAACAATCTTCTGTTTCTTTTATTTCATTCAGTGATTTAAGCATTTCTTCTCCAAAGGCCACAAACTGTTTGGCTGCAACAGATGGCCATAATTTGTTTGAGTTTATCTTCCTCTAGGTCTTTATGCATTTTATTTGTTTTCTCTGTTATCCTCTTCATGAGCATAGATGTTAGGTCATCTTCTTGAATTTCAATTATGCTGGGGTGTCCAGGGCTACTTGCCCCTGGATAACTGGGTTCTGGAGATGCCATATTGCTCTGTCTTTTGTTGGATGAGCTTTTATGCTGGCCTCTACCCATTGGGCTATCTTAGTTGTTGGGTGTTAGTTTCTGGTGGTTTCTAGAATCCTGTGGTGGAGAGAATCTCCTTGGCAGGAAGATGGTTTTTCCTGAAGGAAGCCTTCTCAGCTTTTTGGGTATAGTCACTGGATTGCTGGTGTTTTTCAGGAGTTGCCACTGCTCGCCTCAGGCATAGAGACCTGAGTGGTAACTGTGGTCCTACTTAGTCAAGAGGGCTCTCCTCTTACCAGGAGAAGTCTTGAAGACAGCTGCCCTGCTTCTGGGTTTCTTGCTGTAAATTTAGTGATCTGCTACTGTAACCTGTGTGTCCCGTGGTTTTGTCAGTTTTGTTAGGGATAACTGGTCACCTCTTGAAGTAGTATCTGGGGGTTGATCTCGAGGATTCCAGGCTTTTGTAGATCTGAGGTTGGGGCTCTGTGCCCCAATACCCAAGCGGCAATCTGTGGTGGGTGGATACCGCTTTTCTGGTAACAGCAGGCTGTCTGTTACATAGCAGGTCCCTGGGTTGGGCTGGTCTTCTGGGCCTTTTCCAGGGATATACTGGGTGGCCCTTTGTTTCATTCCCTGTGAGGATTTCTCCCAACGTGAATCCCAGTCTCTGGTGCCCTGGGGTGCATAGCTCTGTGCCAGAGAGCTGGGTTCTCAGCAACTGTTTATGCTTGCAGCTGGAGCCTAGTTCAGTGATGGCGGCTCGCACCTGCTGGTCTGCGAGACTTTTTCCAGGGAAAGACTGGGTGATCCAAGTCAGTACTGTTTCCTTCCTTCCCTGTGGGGTTTTCTCGCCACTGGGACTCCCAGTCTCTTGTGTTTTTTTTGTGCCCAACGATCAGCCTGGGAAGGTGATGAGGACACACAGGCATGTGGCTCTGGTCTGGTGACCTAGTGCTTTCGTGACCTGAGATCTCTTCTGGGTTCTGGCTGGGTGACCTGAGAGTGGACCCAACTAATTTCCACACCATGGGAGTTTCCTCTCACCTGGGAAAAAAACGATCGCTGTTGTTTTAGGGCCCAGAGTTCAGTCTCTTGGTTGTTGTTGGAAAATGTTGTCCTGTTCCTCAGACGCAGTGTTCTCTTGGCGCCGCCATCTTGTCCCCTCCCCCCAAAAAAATTTTCTTTTAAGTTCTATAAAAAATTGTTTTGGTATTTTGATGGGAATTGCATTGAATCTTTAGATTGCTTTTGGCAGAATGGCCATTTTCACTATGTTAACCCTTCTGATCCATGAGCTCGGGAGATCTTTCCATCTTCTAATATTTTGACCATCAGTCTGTTTCTATGCCACCATGCCACTTTTATTACTGTTGCTCTACAATTCAGCTTGAGATCAGTGATGGAGATAACCTCCAGAAGATCTGTTATTATACAGGGTTGTTTTAACTATTTTTTTTTTTGGTGTTGTTGTTGTTGTTGAATCTGTAGATCTGAAGATTACTTTTGGTAGGATGGCCATTTTTACTATGTTAATTCTACTGACCTATGAGCATGGGAGATCTTTCTATCATCTGAAATATTTTTCAGTTTCTTTCTTCAGAGACTTGAAGTTATTATTTTTTTCATACAAGTCTTTCACTTGCTTGGTTTGAATTACACCAAGGTACTTTATGTTGTTTGTGGCTATTGTGAAGGGTGTTGTTTTCCTAATTTCATTCTCAGCACATTTGTCTTTTATATACAGTAATGCTACTGATTTTTTGAGTTAATTTTGTATCCACTTTGCTCAAGGTGTTTATCAGCTGCAGGAGTTTTGGAGGTCACTCATGTAAACTATCATTTCATCTGTGAACAGTAATACATTGATTTTTTCCTTTCTGATTTGTATCCCCTTGATCTCCTTTAGTTGTCCTATTGTTCTAGCTAGGACTTCAAATACTATGTTGAAGAGATATGTAGAGAGTGGACAGCCTTGCCTTGTTCCTGATTTCAGTGGAATTTATTTAAGTTTCTCTCTGTTTTGTTTGATGCTGGCTATACACTTGCTGTATATTGTCTTTACTATGTTTAGCTATGTGCCTTGTATCCCTGCTCTCTCTAAGAATTTAAAGAATTTAAACATGAATGGGTGTTGGATTTTCAAATGCTTTTTCAGCATCTAAGGAGGTGATCATGTGGTTTTTCTCCTTCAGCTTTTTTTTTACATGGTGGATTATACTGATGGATTTCTGTATATTGAACCACCCCTGCATACCTGGGATGGACCCTTCTTGGTCATGGTGGACCATATCATTGATGTGTTCTCGGACTTGGTTTGTGAATTTTTTACAGAGTACTTTTGCTTCAATGTTCATAAGAGAAATTGTTCCAAAATTCTCTTTTTTGGTTGGGTCTTTGTGTGATTTAGGTATCAAGGTGACTATAGCCTCATAGAATGAGTTTGGTAATGTTCCTTCTGTTTCTAGTTTGGGGAATAGTTTGAAGAGTATTGGTATTAGCTCTTTTTTTTTTTTTTTTTTTTTTGAAGGTCTGGTACAATTCTGTGATGAAACCATCTGGCCCTGGGCCTTTTTTGAATGGGAGACTTTTGGTGACTGCTTCTATTTCCTTAGAGGATATAGGACTATTTAATTTATTCACCTAATCTTGATTCAACTTTGGCAAGTAGACCCTATCTAGAAAATTGTCTTTCATTTACATTTTCAAATTTAGTGGCATATAGACTGACACTGTGCTTCTGGAACTCAGTTTTGTCTGGGCTCTGCCATCTTAGATCCATGTGATTCTGTTTTTCACAGGGTGACCAGCAGAACCATGACTTGGAGGCTGGCATGCTGTTTATGGAATGCTGATGCTGCCCTCAGGGGAGTGGGAGGGATCCAATATCTGCTATTAGAGAGGAGTGTGCCTGGATCTTCACTCAACAGAGCATGCTGAACGGGCAGTGGGCCCACAGCTACTGAACCTGGGAGATGGCCCCTTGCTCCTGGGTCAGATTGATTCTGGCATGTCCCTTCCAGTTTGGGAAGAATCAAAGTCAATGCTCTGGATCCACCTGCCTGTCTGCTCTCCCATCTTGAAGTCTCCAATCCCTTACTCCTCAGATACAGTGCAGAGTGGTCGCTGCCAGCTTGGACTTCTTTGAATATTATAATGTTAATGTCTTAAAGGTCATTCAGTCTCATAGGAAATATATAAATTTGGGATATTAAACAAAATCATATAAAATTACACATAGAAATCAGAATATGCATAGTATTTTTATTTGCCTTCTGTGGTCCAGAATCCAGAAAATTCACCATTGTGCTACTCTCTTTTAAAAAATATATCTGAGGTTATTTCATGATGTATTATGAATAATATAATCAGAGTCATTATTAGAGTAGTTCTCATATACCATTTATTAATGATTATTAACATTTTTAAAGAAGTACATATAACCTTAGAGACTGGTTATTTCAATGTAAAAAAAGCATCATGAAAACAGGTAGTTTTGAATTAATCATGCTACAGATTATGAAGCTAGAAAAACTTGTAAATTATGTTGTCTCATCTCTTTACCTTACAATGTGTAGTTGTGTTCATAATATGTTTAGTAAATGACCCATATCCATGCCTTCCCACACTAGTTATAAAGTTTTCTTTGAGTATTCTGTGTTTGGAGATTGGGACACTGAATTTCTATTTTAGCACCTTAGACCTAAGAAGCATCAAAATCACTGTTTCAGTTTCCATTTCTCCAGTCCCATCATCATCAACAAGAGTTCTGAAAAACAAAAGCCTCACTACTGGAGCAGTAGTCAGTAATAGCTGTGGTTGGCTCAGTTCAATTCAGGTAAAAGGACATGGGACAATTGTGGTACTTTCAAATGTGTTTAAAAACACTGAGAGACAGTGATAGATGGAATGGACATAATTGTAGCTCCTGAGAACCATGACAAGCAGAATCACATAAAATAATTGCTATAGATGGTACTGTGCAAAATAATGTTGGAGTTGAAAGCCAGTCTTTTTCTGATGTTTTTAAAAATTATTTTAATATTAATTACAGTTTATACACATTGTATCCCAGCTGTAGCCCCCTTCCACATTCCCTCCCAATCGCACCCTCCCTCCCTCATCTCCTCCCACACCCCTTTCCAAGTCCACTGATAGGGGAGGTCCTCCTCCCTTTCCATCTGACCCTAGCCTAGCAGGTCTCATCAGAACTGGCTGCATTGTCTTCCTCTGTGGCCTGGTAAGGATGCTCCCCCCTCAAGGGAATGTGATCAAAGAGCTAGCCTTTGAGTTCATGTCAGAGAGAGTGCCTTTTCCCCTTACTAGGGAAACTTGGACTGAGCTGCCATGGGCTACATCTGTGCAGAGGTTCTACATTATCTGCATTCATGGTCCTTGGTTAGAGTATCAGTCTCAGAAAAGACCCCTAAGCCCAGATGTTTTGATTCTGTTGCTCTCCTTGTGGAGCTCCTGTCCCCTTCAGGTATTTTTATCTCCCCCTTCTTTCATAAGATTCCATGCACTCTGCCCAAAGTTTGGTTATGAGTCTCAGCATCTCCGTTAATACCCTACTGGGTAGAGTCTTTTAGAGGCCCTCTGTGGTTGGCTTCTGTCCTGTTCCCTGTTTTCTCCCTCTTCTGATGTCTATCCCATTTGCCTTTCTGAATGAGGATTGATCATCTTATCCAGGGTCCTCCTTCTTGCTTAGCTTCTTTAGATGTACAGATTTTAGTATGTTTATCCTATATTATAGGTCTAGTATCTTCTTAAAAGTGAGTATATAGCATCTTTATCTTTCTGTCTCTGGGATACCTCACTCAGAATGCTCTTTTCTAGTTTCCACCATTTGCCTGAAAATTTCATGATTTCCTTGTTTTTAATTGTATAAATGTACCACAATTCCTGTATCCATTCCTCAGTTGAGGGATATTAGGGTTGTTTCCAGATTCTGGCTATTATAAATAAAGCTGCTGTGGACATGGTTAAAAAAAATGTCCTCATTGTATACTTGAGCACATTTTTTATATTTACCTGGGAGCGGTATAGCGGAATCTTGAGGTAACACTATTCTTAATTTTCTGAGAAAGCGCCAGATTGATTTCCAAAGTGGTCGTACAAGTTTAAATTCCCACCAGCAATGGAGGAGGGTTTCCCTTTCTCCACATCCTCTCCAGCATATATTGTCAACTGAATTTTTAATCTTGGCCATTCTGATGGGTGTAAGGTGAAAAATCTCAGGGTTGTTTTGACTTGCATCTCCCTGATGACTAAGGACCTTGAGCATTTCTTTAAGTGTTTCTCTGCCATTTGATATTCCTCTACAAGGAATTCTTTGTTTAGCTCTGTACCCCATTTTTTAAATTGGATTACTTAATTTGTTGCATTTTAACTTCTCGAGTTCTTTATATATTCTGGATATTAGCCCTCTGTCAGATATAGGGTTGGTGGAGATCCTTTCTCAGTCTGAGGCTATCATTTTGTTCTTTTCCACAGTATGGTTTGGGTTTCATTAATTCTTGGAATTGTTTTTGTTTTTTTCTTTTTCATTGTTTCTAGCTCTGAGTTTGATTATTTCCAATCTACTCCTTTTGGGTGTGTCTGTTTCTTTTTTTCCCCCCTAGGGCTTTTAGGTCTGCCATAACGTTGCTTTTAAGTTATATTTCAAACTTCTTTTTTTTTCCCTGAAGGGCGTGATATATTATTTAAAAAACAAAAACAACAAAACAAAACAACAGGAAAATGAAACAGTACCACACCAATCATCATGACCAGCATACACATAATGGCTTTTCTCTTGGGTAGGAACATTGCAGTATTTTCAGATACTGAAATGTTTCAATAGGACCAAGAACGTTAGAGAATAAGGATCTTGGATGAAAATGGACGCTAGTAAGTCTGGTGCTTTATCCCACAGGATTCATTTAAAGTCCCATGAATCAGTGGCATTATGCTCCGTGGTTAGATGAACAAAAGTTCTCTTAGAAGGAGTCAGCATGAAGTTTTACTTCTTTGTATTTTAATCTTTAGTTTTTATAATTTAAGCTGTGTCCACACTGGCTAGAGCCTACTCATATAAGACACCTCAGGTAATTTCTTTGATGCTATTGCACAAGTTTACTAATTTTACTTAAAAAAGAAAAAAAAAATCAAACCACCATCACAACAAAGAGGCAAATAAATGTGACTTTCAAATCATTTGAAAAGCAGTGACCTTGTTTGTTCAATACCAATTCAAACTTAAATTAAAAGCTATAATTATAACCTCCAAACTTCTGCAATAAAATTAATTTTTAAATATATATGGGCTTTCTTTATCTAACTGTACTTCACAATCAACAAGAGGAAGTTGCTTTTTCAGAGAACACGGTTTCTGGCGACAGTCCCACATGCCTGTGGAGACAGCGCCGTATGAGGCCAGCTCTGCCTCTAAGTTCTAAGGTACAAGGATTTGACCAGAGGTTGACATTATCATAATCTGTTCTTGGAAATTCAACCCATATGTGATTACTTCATATTACTTCATTATACATTGTTGAGTAATTGTCCCACTAGCCTTCCTGACTCTGATCTTCCTGCAAGCTGACCCTTTTGGGTAACTGTGGCTCACCCCCTTTGAATTTGGCCTCTGTACTCCCGTGTTACCGTGCCAGTACCAAAATTTCTGGGGTGGTGTAAATGTAGTTCACAGGGACAGCAGATACAGGTCCTTCAGCCTTCAGTGACAGCTTTTACATCTGTAAACTCAAGAATCACATTATTTAGCTCAGCAACTACAAAACACATTGAGGTTTGGGCATTTCACACAAGAACCTTTTTGTGCTTTATAAATGAAGCTGCTTGTGAATCTTTTTGGTATTTATCAGTCATCTGTAGTTCCCTTCTAATAATAAAAGGCTATATTTAAAATATTTTTTAAGGTTAAACGTTCTGAAGGGGGCTTTATCAATACCTAGTTTTTCTAAAATACAGTATAAATCAGTATTTCTTTTTTCCTTCAGTACTGGAATAGGAGAAATTATTTCTGGTCCCTCTTTAAATCAACCGACACCACTTCTCATCGCATGTAACACTGAAATTTACAGACATCCCTGAAATGTTTTGATTAAGTAAACGAACGAATCACAGTGGAGTCTCATTCAATTAACAGTGTAGATCCATTTAAGATCAAAACAAAACGCTGAACATTAAAAGAAAATTTCAGGCTAAAAAAAAAAAAAAAAGAAGAAGAAGAAGACAGGAGACCCTCCCCAAAACTAAGACAGAGTGTGTTGCCACTCGCTGTTTCTATAGCTTCTCCACACTCGGATTCCTCCCACGTGCGAAGGGCGTTGCTTGAAATCCTCAGGCCTGCTTGGGAGGCCGTGTACTCTGGGTATGTGGAACTATGGTGCACTGCCTTTTCCCCCATGAGACTCTGCCTCCGAAGATGACATCCCGTCTCACTCCTCTGTAACTGCAAGTATCTCAGCGGACAAGGATGCTTCCTGTGCAAAGTGATGACCACCATTTCTCCCACCTGCCCCCAGAGGTGTGAGGCTTTCACCAGTCTGCCACCAATGCACCGGCCTGTCACTCTTTCCATCAGAAAAGTTGGGGCTTAAACAGAGGTGGGACAGAAACGAAAACAACCAGTTTAAAGGCATAAAGTCGCATAACTGCTCTAGTTGGAGTCTGTAAACAGAGAACAGGTTGAATTTAGGTGATCTCGATCTATGAGACTAAAAAGGCATCCACAGCAGGCTTTTATCCAGCCAGCTTCTTTGAGACTCTTCGTGGGTTTTGAGGTCTACCAAATAGACACTAATATACCCATACTTCAAAAAGCAATAAGGCAAATAGTATAATCATTATCCAAAAGTTACAATGGTAGTGTAGGCATACATAGTATAATTTAGTTACAAAGTGTGGTACCATTTCTGCTACATAACCGTATTAACTGCTTCTTTCCTACATAATTATACATCCAGCCGGGTTTCAGCTGAACACAGGACCATCCTTGTACCACACCTACAGTTGGCAATAGCTCTTTGAAAGCAGTTTTTATCCTGCTGTAGAAATTATCCTTGAACTGAAAAAAAGTGCTCATTTCCAAGGCAGTCATTAAACACTGTCGTTTTTGTGAAGAGCTTCTTCCAACTTCTGGGTCACTTTTTGGAAAAATATTATTTGTTGTTGTAAAAAATGTTTAATCTGGGATTTAAAATCTCTCACTCTGATTTGATGGAAGTGATGAATCTCGGCCAGCGTGGCAAAAGAAATCGTGTTACAGCGGTCTTGAATGCCGTCTGCTTTTTGGATCTCCATCTTCCCTTCTTCCACATGCCGCCTACTCTCCTTTACTTTGGTAAGAGCTCCTTTCTGAATATGGATTATGTCCGGGAAGTTGGCCAGGTGCCCCTGATACAGTGCTAACAGGTCCATGACTGGGTCCAGGTCCTGCCTGCTGTTCAGCGAAGAGTTCACTTATGGCGTCGTAGGCATCTGCGGTGAAAACGATGGCCTGGTTCAGACCCACTGAGAAGGCCTGCTGGTCGAGCTCAAAGGCCTGGCTGTGGCCCCCCGAAGGACTGGCCCACCTTCTGATACTCCTTCTTGAAGCCAGTCACCTGCTTGCGGGCAAACTCGTTGGCAGTGTGGTTGAGCTACAGCGTGCTGTCATCCATTTTCTTGGTGAAGCACTTGAAGCCATCGATCTTGCTCCCCACCTCCTGCAGGTCCAGGGCGGGCAGCAGGGGCTGTGCTCAGAGAGAGGAAGAAGTTGGCATCCACCATCTCATCCTTCTCAGCCTTTCCAGGCCTTCTCATCCGTGCTGCTGGGGCAGGTCAGGAAATGCTGGAAGACATCGCGCTGTGCCATCACACGGTGGCTGGCCATGTGGTTCATCCACCAGATCAGGCCTTTCCTGCGCTTGGAGATGAAGTCCTCCTCGAAGCGCCCCGTGGCCTGCTTCTCGGGCAGGTGGGGCACCGAGATGACAGGGAACTTCTCGGCCAGGCACGCATACAGCCAGTCGAAGTGCTTGTAGCGCCTGTGCACGGGCACCTGGGTATGAGTGGGCACCAGCTTGTAAGAGATGTAGCTCTTGATACCCTTGAACTTGGTCTGCTTGATGCGGTCGTCGATGGTGCACTGGAAGGGTTAGGGGTTCTCCTGCCACTCGGGGCTGTAGGGACCCAGCCCCACTCACAGCTTGTCCCCATCCTTCACGACTTAATGAAGGTGGCGCCTCCCCGCCCGACTTAACGAAGGTGGAGACGGGATTGAGGTTGCGGCTCACCATGGCCGAGGTCTTGGCTCCAGAAGCCTGATGTGGAGGGGGCGCCGAGCCGCCACGTGAACCCATCTCCAGGTCCGAGCGTGTGGACAGGCGGTAGCGGCCAGCCGCGACGCCGCCCGCCGCCGGCGAGCCATAGAGGTCGGGGTCCACGCAGCTGCCCAGCACGCTCGGCTCCTCGGCCACCGCGGAGCTGTCGTCCCAGTCATCGTCGCTGCCCTGGCTGGCCTGGTAGCCGCCGTACAGGGCTGCGGCAACAGCTGCAGGCCGCCCACGCCGTACGGGAAGCCGGAGCCCGGCGGCGCCTGCGGCTGCAGCAGCGGCTGGAAGCCGCCGGGCGGCACGTTGGCGTAGCGGGCCGGGGCTCCCGGGCCGCTGTCGGCCGGAGGGCCGGGCTCCGCAAAAGGATCATCTGCACGTAAGAGGCCAGGAAGAGGCCGCGGTCGTCGTGGCCGTTGACCCCTTCGAGCCAGCCTTCGAGGTCCTGCTCGCTGCACAAGCTCAACACCTTGTGCTCCCGCAGAGAGATCTCGCCGGGGTTCTCAGACCTGACGTCGTAGAGCGCCCGCCCCGAGCCCGGCGCCCCGAGCCCGGCGCCCTGAACCCGGCGCCCCGAGCCCGGGCCAGCCCGAGGGCCCCACGGCCAGCGCCCGCGTCCCCGTGCGCTGAAGAGGAACTCGGAGGGCAGCTCACGGTCGACCTACCACTCCGCTAGGGCCCTCTGTGCACACCGGCTCTACTCGCAGCCGGGATTGCAGGTCCCGTGGCCGCCGGCCGGGGGTGGGGCCCGGGCCTCCCATGTCTATTTCAAACTTCTTTCTGGAGGCACTTCTATGAACTTTCCTCTTAGCCCTGCTTTTATTGTGTCTCGTAAGTTCGGGTAAGTTGTGCCTTCAGTTTCATTGAATTTTATAAAGTCTTTAATTTATTTTTTTAATTTCTTCCCTAACCAAGATATCATTGAGTAGAGAGTTGTTTCATTTCCATGTGTATGTAGGCTTTTTGTTATTTCTGTTTTTGTTGAGGCCTAGTTTTACGCCATGGTAGTCTGATGGGGTACGACGGATTATTTCAATCTTCCTGTATCTGTTGAGCTTGCTTTGTGCCCAACTATATGTTCAATTTTTGAGAAGGTTCTGTGAGGTGCTGAAAAGAAAGTATATTCTTTTGAGTTTGGGTGAAAAGTTCTGTAGACATCTATTAAGTCCATTTGATTTAGGACCTCTGTAAGCGCCATTATTTCCTTATTTAGTGTTTGTCTAAATGATCTGTTCCTTGGTAAGAGTGGAGTGTTGAAGTCTCCTACTATTAAGATGTGTTTATCGATATATGAGTTCAGCTATAATAATGTTTCATTTACAAAATGCAGGTACTCTTGTATTTGGCGCATATATGTTCAGAATTGTGATGTCCTCCTGGCAGATTTTTCTTTTGATGAGGAGAATCAAATGTTTCTCCTCATCTTTTTTGATTAATTTTTATTGAAAGTCTATTTTATTAAATACTAGGATAACTACCACAGCAGCTTGTTTTCTGGCTCCGTTTGTTTGAAAACCCTTTTTCCAGCTCTTTACTCTGAGGCAGTGTTTATCTTTGTTGCAGAGATGTATTTCTTGGATGCAGCAGAATGTTGTATCCTTTTTCTGCAACCATTCTGTTAGTCTGTATCTTTTTATTGGAGAGTTGATTCCATTGATATTGATACATAAGAGTGAGCAATGAATGTTAGTTTGTTTTATTGTGGAGTTGGTGGTGTTACTGTATTTCTATACTTGTTTTCTTTCAATATTTTTGCTGTCACATTATTTATATCCTGTGTTTTCTTGGGTGTAGCTGATTTCATTAGATTGGAGTTTTCCTTCTAGTATCTTCTGTAAGACTGGGTTGCTATGTAGATATTGTTTAAGTTTAGTTTTGTCGTGGAATATTTTGTTTTCTCCATTTATGTTGATTGAAAGCTTTGCTGAGTATAGTTGTCTGGGTTGGCATCTGTGGTTTCTTAGTATCTGTATGATATGCCCAGGCTCTTCTGGCTTTCATATTTTCTGTTGAGAAGCCTGGTGTGATTCTTATAGGTCTACCTTTATATGTTACTTGGCCTTTTCCCCTTGCTGTTTTTAGTATTTTTTTTTTCCTTTGGGCTGTTGTTTTAGCTATTATGTGGTGTGTAGAGTTTCTTTTCTGGTCAAGCCTGTTTGGTATTCTGTAGGCCTCTTGTTTATGGACATCTCTTTCTTAAAGTTGGGAAAGTTTTCTTCTAAGATTTTCTTGAAAATATTTCCTGGAGCTTGGAACCTTGGACCTTCTTTTTCATCTATTCTAATTATTCTTAGATTTCATCTTTTCATGGCATCCTTGATTTCTTGGATGTTTTGTGATTTTGAGCTTTTCTGATTTTATTTTTTATTTGAGAGATGTATCAATTTCTGCAATTTTATCTTCTGTGCCTAAGATTCTCTCTTCCATCTCTTGTATTCTGTTGGTTATGCTTACCTTTATGGTTCCTGATCTTTTCTCTAAGTTCTGCAGTTCAAGGATTTTCTCTGTGTTTTCTTTATTGATTCTAATTCTGTTTTCATATCTTGCACTATTTCCTTCATAAGTTTGAATGTGGATTCCTGTCTTTCCATAATGGCCCCTATTATTTTGTTCATTTCCTCTCTATATGCTTATACTTGTGTCTCTACCCATACCTGTAGATTTTTTTTTTGGCTATGTTTGCCTATATTTCTTTGAGAACTTTGTTGGTTTTTTCTTTATGTGCCTCTAATAACTGGATAAGCATAGATTTGAGATCATTTTCCTGTGTTTCCAATGAATCAAAATATCTTTTGATTTTGGGGGTTGTTGGTGAAGCCATGATATCCTGATTTTTGTTGGGTGTGTTCTTACAATGACCTCTAGCCATCTGCTTTAATGTAACCTTCACTGTTTGTTCCTGGAGTCTGTACTTCAGACTGGGTCTGTCTGTCTGGAGTATTCTTCAAGAAGATGAGAGAGATCCACTGGTTTGAGAGTGTATTTTGGTATTTCAGCTGTAACTATGGGAGGAAGGTCACAGGCATATGTGCACAGGGTGGGAATGTGCTTGGAAGTATGCCTGGAAGGACAGGGTGCTAGAGCAGTGTATATGCCTGGAGGGGTGGAGCGTAAGCACAGGAGGGGCTGCTGGCACTTTTTGCAGGCATAATATGCATGTGCAGGTGCCCTGAATGCCTCAGTGGCCCATAGGCCTGCCATTCTATCCTCTAGGTATTCAAATTTGTCTGGGTTGCACCATCTTGGCTCTAGAAATTTTTTGCTTGGACTTCACTGGGAGAACCTTAGAATAGGATCTTCAATGTTGAGAATTCTCTCATAATTTTCCCTATGTTGCCCACAGTGGGGGTGAGGGTGGGAGGGATCCTATGCCTGGCTGCTAGAGTAGAGGAAACCTGGATCTGCACTCACTTGAAGGTGCACTCAAGCACTAGCTAGCAGGCCTATTTGGAAAGCACAGGGATTACCCTTGTTCTCTGTTCTCAGATTTGGGCAAATGAAAGTGCAGGAGATCTGTCAGCTCAGCATTGTTGTCTATTTGGCCACTGGGTTGGGAGACCTGTATTTTGGGGCAGCTGCCTCTGCTGCCTTAGTCAAGGAGCATGGAGGCTCCTTCTTGGGGCAGCCACCACTGCATTTATTGCTTAATTCTCTATGTTTATATTTATGCCCTTTTGTAAACAACAAGAGTGTTATATAAGATAGGATAAACATACTAAAATCTGTACACCTAAAGAAGCTAAACAATAAGGAGGACCCTGGGTAAGATGATCAATCCTCACTTAGAAAGACAAATAGGATGGACATTGGAAGTATGAGAAAACAAGTAACAGGACAGGAGCCTACCTGTTAGAGGGCCTCTGAAAGACTACCTAGCAGTGTATCAAAGCAGATGCTGAGACTCATGACCAAACATTGGACAGAGTATAGGGAATCATATGAAAGAAGGAGGAGTTAGTAAGACCTGGAAAGGACAGGAGCTCCACAAGGACCAAATATATCTGGGCACAGGGGTCTTTTCTGAGATGGTTTCTCCAACCAAGGACCATACATGGATACAACGTAGAACCCCTGCTTGGATGTAGCCCATAGCAGCTCAGTAACCTAGTAAGGGGAACAGGGACTGTCTCTGACAGGAACTCAATGGCTGGCTCTTTGACCCCTCTCCCCCCGAGGGAGGAGCAGCCTTGCTAGGCCACAGAGGAGGACATTGCAGCCATTCCTGAAGAGACCTGATAAGCTAGGGTCAGGTGGAAGGGGAGGAGGACCTCCCCTATCAGTGGACTTAGAGAGGGGCAAGGAGGAGATAAGGGAGAGAAGGTGAGATTTGGAGGGAATGAAGGAGGGGGCTACAGCTGGGATACAAAGTAAATAAACTGTAATTAATATAAAAAATAAAAATTTAATTAAAAAGAATATTTTATAAATGACTGACATGTTGCAATCAGTTATTGGGTACAAATAAAGTACAATATGTAATTTTTGTCAAAAAATAACTTAGAATTATTCAATTTAAATCATATAGTAATTAACAAATTGAACAAACATAATGAAGGTCATTGTAGTCCTATCTCATTTTAATTAAGGCCCCATCAAAACTGTCTATACCTACTAAATGGCAGAATCATTGTCTCCTCCACAGGTAGACTATAAGTCTGAACCTTCACAGACTTCACAGACTTCAGTTCAAACCCTGTAGCTCAAAGCAGCTGTGCAGATTCTCTCAGTGCAGTGCTATGTTTTGCTGGGCTGATGTTGGGAATTGGGTGTTTTCAATATTACCCACCTTACTTAAATATTTCATACTTTGTCGGGAGCCGTGACTCAGCGGCCTGCTTTGATATTTAAATCTCGGCGGAGAGATGGCTTTTAGGAGGCCTTTACTAATGGCAGAGGAGAACTTGCAAGTCCATCTCCTTTTGTTTGTGACAACAGGTGGGATAGCTTGTGAGGGTTACACCTCTTCCTCAGGCTCCTTGTGCAAATTAACCAATTGTTCTGAGATGTTTTACTGGCAAAAAGTAACTACTCAAAAAATAAAGTGGTCAGAAGGCTGGAGGCAGAGGAGGCAGGCAGAGACTTGAGACTGGCTGCTGGCACTGCTTGCTGCAGCAGTCTGCGTTTTGCTATGGCTGTCCAGTCTGGACCTTTAAAAAGTTTCCTGTGAGCTGTGTGTTTATTTTATTAATTTTAATCCTCACTCCCAACTCAAGAACCATTCGACTCTCCCGGCTGGCCCCGGCAATACTTCAACTTTATCTCTTAGTTTCTTGATTAATATACTTGGAAATTTATTTTCTTATGATACATATTTCAAATAAACAATTGTTAGATTCTCATTCTTGGCAACATTCAAGGTGTTTACCTCTAGGGATTATTGAAAAGAAGTCCATTCAAAAGAGATGATCTTATTTGAATTTGTTCCAAATATTTTAACAAGCTTATCTATTTAAATGTTGATAGTGCCAAAAAAAGTCATAGGCAGAATTGTGAATATAAATGGAAGAAATATTGTCATGATCAAATGGCCCAAGAAGTCTCTGGTATTTAACCCTTGATGTATCTTGTCTTTATTCTTTAAGATTTATGACACACTTTGGAAGGTTTCAGATTTCTTCAGTGTTTTACAGGGACATGGTTTTAAAAATAAAGAAAAGGATTTTAAAGAGACTCCAACTGAGTGATAGAGCCTGAAGGCTTCTGGAATTCTTCAGTAATTTAAACCACTGAGTACCTGACTTATTTGTGAGTCACATGGATGCTGCTATACTTTATTAAAATCAAGGCTTTTTGATGCCTTTAATATAATTGACTCAAAAGAGAAAAATTATATAATTAATTTTAGTGTTGTGAATTTTTATTTAAATCTGACCATGTCAAGAGGGCTGACAATTTCTAATTATTAGGTGGATTTTATACATATACAAATAACAAGCTTTTGTATTTTTATGAAAAAAAATTTAGGTGACAAAATCCACGTACTTTTTCCAGTACACTTTAAAAGTAAATTTAAATATTTTAATTTTAAGTTTTAACTTGGATGCTCTTACATTTCTTTGAAAGATTGAGATACTTTGAAGTTTTATGGAAAGGTATTTTATGCAATATTTTGATGGCCTTTCCTCATCTATTGAACAGTTATAGGCTGTCATCTGCTCTGTGAAGGCAAATAGATACATAAAATAATTTAAAGTATATCAGCAAAGGAACCCTCAGTTTTTCTCAAACAAAATTGTGAGTTTATGTTGTGAGTTTATTGGACTACAAACAAGAATGCTACCTAAAGATTCCTGTGGTACACTTAAATGCAGATGATCATTTAAGTCATATGTTTTCACAGGAACCATTTAAATTCGGAAAATTAAAAGGTAACAAAAATAAATTAATCATAAACTACAAGTACATTTTATATTAGTGTAACAGACTTTTTTTTTTTTTGCGAGGGGCAGGGAGAGGACTATGTTCCATTTGGCCAAGAAGCAAGTGAAACATTTGACACATTACAAATGACAATGATTTATGATTATTTTTTTATTTTTATTTTTATTTATTTTTTTTACACTTTATTCACTTTGTATCCCCACATAAGCCCCTCCCTCCTTCCCTCCAGATCCCACCTTCCCTACCCTTCTTCATGCATGCCCCTCCCCAAGTCCACTGATAGGGGAGGTCCTCCTCTCATACCTTCTGATCTTAGTCTGTCAGATCACATCCGGAGTGGCTTCATTGTCATCTTCTGTGGCCTGGTAAGACTGCTCTCTCCTCAGGGGGAGGTGATCAAAGAGCAGGCCTATCAGACTGTGTCTGAGGCAGTCCCTCTTCCCATTATTATGTAACCCACTTAAACACTAAACTGCCATGGATTACATCTGCACAGGGGTTCTAGGTTATCTCCATGCCTGGTACTTGGTTGGAGTATGGGTCTCTGGGAAGACCCCTGTGTTCAAATCTTCTGGTTCTGTTGCTCTCCTTGTGGGGTTCCTGTCTTCTCCATAACCTAATATTTCCCACTTCTTACATAAGATTCCATGCACTCTGCCCAACAGTTGGCCATAAAGTTTCAGCATCTGCTTTAATAGTCTGCAGGACAAAACCTTTCAGAGGCCCTCTGTGACAGGTTGTCCTAGGTTGTTTCCTGCTTTCTTCTTCTTCTGATATCCATCCTCTTTGCCTTTCTGGATGGGGATTGAGCGTTTTAGTCAGAGTCCTCCCTCTTGATTAGTTTCTTTAGATGTACAGATTTTAAATTTATCCTATAAGTCTATATGAGTGAGTATATACCGTGTGTGTCTTTCTGCTTCTGGGACAGCTCACTCAGGATGATCCTTTCCAGGTCCCACCATTTATCTGCAAATTTCATGATGTCTTTATTTTTCATTGCAGAGTAATACTCCATTGTGTAGATGTACCACAATTTTTGCATCCATTCTTCAGTTTTTGAGGGGCATCTGGGCTGTTTCCAGCTTCTGGATATTACAAATAAGGCTGATACAAACATGGTTGAGCAAATGTCCTTATTGTGTCCTTATTGAGCCTCTTTTGGATATATGCCTAGGAGTGGAATGGCTGGATCTTGAGGAAGGGCTATTCCTAGTTGTCTGAGAAAGCGCCAGATTGATTTCCAGAGTGGTTGTACAAGTTTACATCCCCCTTCCAATCCCATTTGCTTCCCTGGACAGTTTTCTTTCCACTCTCATTTATTCTGTGAATATATGATTTTATGTATCTACTGAAAGTCTAAAACTCACAAATGAGAGAAAATGTAATATTGTCCCTCTACTAGTGAGTTAAATTGACTAATATGTTTATTTCCAGTTGCATCTGTGTTTTGGAAAGTGATTAACTTCACTGCTCTTTAAAACTGATAGAAGTTCATTGCGAGGCAAAGCACTTTTTAAAATTAAAGAATGTTTTACAAAAGGAATGTTAATTAATAACAGGATAATAATAATAAAATAATAACAGGCATAATAATTAATAACAGGGTTAAACTATTATTTTTCTAGAAGTGTGTTAGCAGTAGTTTAAGATGAAGTAGGCATGTTAGTCTTCAGTATTTATAAAGTCAAACCTTTGATAATGTACATTATACATAAGCCTAGTATAGTACAGCTTATGTACTCTGGTGTTTCTCTATTATATAAATAACTACACTTGACATGAGAAAGTTTGGCTTCTTAAAAATCAATGCTGATCAATACTGACAGACACTAAACTGTGTAGAAGGTAAAATGTAGAAGACATAATTGGCATGTTCTGTGACAGGCATGCATATGCCAGTTAAGAACTTTAAAATGATAATGATGATGTTCTGATTAAGATCAAAGCAGAGATCTAAATGAGACATATGTAAGTTGCATCCCAACTCTTTCATGTGCAGCTTTGCCTCAGTACATATTCTTCTCTGATACCAAGTTCATACAAATGGACTACTTACTTCACAGGTGAGTACTGAATATATATGCAAATTATTATGTATAATAAAAATACAATTTCTAATGTATCATTTCAATCTAAATTCAGAAATAAAGTGGTTCATGAGATGCACATATGCATTACATCTTCATTCTTGCTAAATGGACAGAAATTTTCTTGACATATTCTCAGCTGATGCTCACAGTACAACATCCAAAAATAGTAAGCACAGCCACCACCAAAATGTCTGAAGTTATAAGCAGTGTTTTAGACACTCTATATGAAAGTAAGAACACCAACAGACCATTCAGGAGATGATATCATGGAAGTTCCTGTGGTACAAATGGTGAAACACAGAGAGGGGCAATTTACTAAGATGGCTAATATCCGAATGATATTTACTGAATGAACCTTAGATTGTAAGCAGGTGTGTGGCTTCAGGGTCCACAGCGTTCATTACTGCCATTTTTTTCTGTCCAAGTATTTCTCAGAATTTTTCTTACTACAAATGTGAGAACGAATGAAATGCCATCAGAAGAGAAAGGGAAGAGGTCAGAAGTAATGGTGCTAGAGACCATTAGAGACTATGAGACTGGGAAATATTCTGAAATATTGTTTAATTGTTTTCCAGGATAAAAATAGAGATATATTTGTAATTATGTTTAGAAAATGAACCTAACCCATATCTTTGTATACTGGTTATATACTTTCTTTGCATGTTCTGCATTTGGGGATGTATACAAAATTCTTTTGTGAGGATTCTCGGCATCCTTATCCTAGATGCTTAAATTTATTAATATTATATTTAATCTTAATTTTCATATTAAAAAGCATATGCCTTCACTATTAACTTTCTCTTTTATTTTTCCTCTGTCTCTTTGCCTAACCATTCATAAGATTTCTGGAAAAAAAATACTGTCTGCTAATGCAAGACTTGATAAGAGCCATGGGTTAATTCATGTAAAGTATCAAGGATATCATCCACTATGACCAAGTAGGCTTCATCCCAGGTATTCAGGGGTGGTTCAATATATGGAAATCCATCAATGTAATCCACCATATTAACAAACTGAAAGAAAAAAGACACATGATAATCTCCCTAGATGCTGAAAAAGCATTTCACAAAATCCAACATCAATTCATGTTTAAAGTATTGGAGAGATCAGGGATACAAGGCACATATTTAAATATAGTAAGGGTGATATACAGCAAGCCTATAGCCAACATCAAACTGAATGGAGAGAAACTTAAAGCAATCCTACTGAAATCAGGGACAAGACAAGGCTGCCCACTCTCTCCATGTCTCTTCAAAATAGTCCTGGAAGTCCTGGCTAGAGCAATGAGACAGTTGAAGGAGATCAAGGGGATACAGATGGGAAAGGAAGAAATCAAATTATCACTATTTGCAAATGATATTATAGTATACGTGACTGACCCCAAAAACTCTACCAGGGAACTCCTACAGCTGATAAACACCTTCAGCAAAGTGGCCGGATACAAAATTAATTCAAAAAAATCAGTAGCCCTCCTATATACAGAGGACAAAAGGGCTGAGAGAGAAATTAGAGAAACAACACCCTTCACAATAGCCACAAATGACATAAAGTACCTTGGAGTAACCCTACCCAAGCAAATTAAAGACTTGTATGAAAAAAAAATTTCAAGTCTCTGAAGAAAGAATTAGAAGAAGATATGAGAAGATGGAAACATCTCCCATGCTCATGGCTTGGCAGGATTAACATAGTAAAAATGGCCATCTTACCTAAAGCAATCTACAGATTCAATGCAATTCCCATCAAATTACCAAAACAATTCTTTACAGACCTAAAAAGAAAATTTCTCAACTTCATATGGAATAATACGAAACCCAGAATTGCTAAAACAATCCTCTACAATAACAGATCTTCTAGGGGTATCTCCATCCCTGATCTTAAGCTGTACTATAGAGCAACAGTAATAAAAACTGTGTGGTACTGGCATAGAAACAGAATGGTGGATCAATGGAACCAAACAGAGGACTCAGAGATAAACCCACACACTTATGGACACCTGAACTTTGACAAAGACTCCAAAACCATACAATGGAGAAAAGACAACATCTACAACAAATGGTGCTGGTTCAACTGGATGTCTACATGTAGAAAAATGAAAATAGAACCGTACTTATCACCCTGCACAAAACTAAAGTCCAAGTGGATCAAAGACCTCAACATAAAACCAGACACATTAAATCGTTTAGAAAAAAAAAGTGGGGAAGAGCCTCTAACTCATTGGCACAGGAGACAATTTCCTGAACAGAACACCAACAGCACAGGCTCTAAGAGCAATAGTCAATAAATGGGACCTCATGAAGCTGAAAAGCTTCTGTAAATCAAAGGATACTGTCATCAAAACAAAACAACTGCCTACAGATTGGGAAAGAATCTTCACCAATGCTCTATCTGATAGAGGGCTAATATACAGTATATATAAAGAACTAAAGAAGCTGAAAAGCAGCAAACCAAGTAATCCAATTTAAAAAAATGGGGAACAGAGCTAAACAGAGAATTCTCTGTAGAGGAATATCAAATGGCAGAGAAACACTTAAGGAAATGCTCAACGTCATTAGCCATTAGGAAAATGCAAATCAAAACGACCCTGAGATTTCACCTTATACCCATCAGAATGGTGAAGATTAAAAACTCAAGTGACAGAACATGCTGGAGAGGTTGTGGAGAAAGGGGAACTCTCCTTCACTGCTGATGGGAATGTAAACTTGTACAACCACTCTGGAAAGCAGTCTGGTACTTTCTCAGACAACTAGGAGTAGTGCTTCCTCAAGACCCAGCCTTACCACTCCTAGGCATATATCCAAAAGAGGCTCAAGTACAGAATAAGGACATTTGCTCAACCATGTTTGTAGCAGCTTTATTTGTAACAGCCAAAAGCTGGAAACAGCTCAGATGCCCCTCAACTGAAGAATGGATGCAGAAATTGTGATACGTCTACACAATGAAGTATTACTCAGCAATGAAAAATAAGGAAATCATAGAATTTGTAGGTAAATGGTGGGACCTGGAAAGGATCATGCTGAGTAAGCTGTCCCAGAAGCAGAAAGACACACACGGTATATTCTCACTCATATAGACATACAACATAGGGCAAACCCACTAAAACCT
This sequence comes from Meriones unguiculatus, assembly GCF_030254825.1. Taxonomy (NCBI): domain Eukaryota; kingdom Metazoa; phylum Chordata; class Mammalia; order Rodentia; family Muridae; genus Meriones; species Meriones unguiculatus. The sequence goes on from NC_083350.1 coordinate 90,866,514, forward strand.
GTACATCTAAAGAAACTAAGCAAGAGAGAGGACCCTAACTAAAACGCTCAATCCCCATCCTGAAAGGCAAAGAGGATGGACATCAGAAGAAGAAGAAAACAGGAAACAAATTAGGAACCTACCACAGAGGGCCTCTGAAAGCCTCTGCCCTACAGACTATCAAAGCAGATGCTGAGCCCGATGGGCAAGTGTTGGGCAGAGTGAATGGAATTTTATGTAAGAACTGGGAAATAGTAAGAGCTGGAGAGGACAGGGTCTCCACAAGGAGAGCAACAGAACAAGAAAATTTGAACACAGGGAACTTCCCAGAGACTCATACTCCAACCAAGGTCTATTCTTGGAGATAACCCAGAACCCCTGCACAGATGTAGCCCAGGGCAGTCAGAGTCCAATTGGGTTACATAGTAATGTGAAGAGGGACTGCCTCTGCCATAATCTGATTGGCCTGCTCTTTGATCACCTCCTCCTGAGGGGGGAGCAGCCTTACCAGGCCACAGAAGATGACAATGCAGCCACTCTTTAGGTGATCTGATAGACTAAGATCAGAAGGAAGGAGAAGAGGTCCTCCCCTATCAGTGGACTTGCGGAGGGGCATGCATGAGGAAGGGGTAGGGAGGGTGGCATTGGGTGGGGGGAGGAGGAAGGGGCTTATGAGGGAATACAAAATGAATGAAGTGTAATTAATAGTAAAAAAAAGAAAAGAATACACTAAAAAGAAATTTAAAAAAATCTTGCTGGTGGATGTTTCTGTGTTGGTAATGTATGAAGCAAAATATGGCAGACTCAGATGAAGAAACTACTATTAGCAATGCTGCCTTAATAATATTGTAATATTGGAGCTATTTTATGCAGTTCAAAATTTTCTTCAGTTTTTTTTGTTTTAATTTTTTTATTTAACTTTTATTACACTTTATTCATTTTGTATCCCCCCCATAAGCCCCTCCCTCCTCCCCTCCCGGTCCCCCCTCCCCCCCTTTCTGCATGCAAGCCCCTCCACATGTCCACTGATTTGGGAGGCCCTCCTCTCTTTCTTTCTGATCTTAGTCTATCAGTTCTCATCAGAAGTGGCTGCATTGTCAGGGTTCTAGGTTATCTCCATGAATAGTCCTTGGTTGGAGTATGAGTCTCTGGGAAGTTCCCTGTGTTCAAATTTTCTTGTTCTGTTGCTCTCCTTGTATGGTTCCTGTCCTCTCCAGCTCTTACTATTTCCCACTTCTTATATAAAATTCCATTCACTCTGCCTGTCAGTTGGCCATCAGGCTCAGCATCTGCTTTCACAGTCTGCATGGCAGAGGCTTTCAGAGGCCCTTTGTGGCAGGTTCCGAGGTTGTTTCCTGTTTTCTGTTTCTTCTGATATCCATCCTCTTTGCCTTTCAGGATGGGGATTGAACATTTTAGTTAGGGTCCTCTCTTTTGCTTAGTATGTTTAGATGTACAGATTTTAGTGGGTTTATTCTATGTTGTATGTTTATATGAGTGAGTATATACCTTGTGTGTCTTTTTGCTTCTGGGACAACTCACTCAGGATGATCCTTTCCAGGTCCCACCATTTACCTGCAAATTTCATAATTTTCTTCCTTCAGTTTTTACATTAAGTGAGATATATCTGACTATAATTATCTCATGAAGTGCAGTGTCTATGTCAAATAGTGCAATATAATAGCACTGACAAGAATCCTTGAGGATCAGTGCTTTTGGAGACACCACTCAAGTTTATATTTTAAAATATTTTGCACAGATATTACTAGCTCAGAATCTTGCTGTTTTTTAAATGATATACTTAGGATCTAATGCCTCAACCATTTTTCAAGTTTCTTCAAAGAGAAATCTTTGCTGTTATCATTTACTGCTAAGATGTAATATGCTTTATATAACTATTTTTGTGGGTGACAGACACCTCTGTAAATACATGCTTTTATATGTTTGAGTGACATATATTTCTGTTTGAATTTCTGTCTAGAGATCCACTGTTATTTTGATAAACCTTGTAGTTAAAAGAAAGTGAATGGAGCTTGTCACAAGGTGAAGATCAGTAGATATTCACTAAATGCCTAATATTGGTTTCCTACTGTAGAAGACAGTATATGCATCATGACAGAATGCATTCATGGTCTTGTTCACAGTTCATGGCAGGTCCCATTCTCCTGAGCTCTTTCTCTGAAAAAAGCCTGATAGAAGAATAAATCGGCCAGAGCAACAATGTCACAGAATTTGTTCTGCTGGGCTTCACTCAGGATCTTGCAGGGCAAAAAGCATTATTTGTTACGTTTTTGCTCATGTACATTGTGACGATGGTGGTCAACCTGCTCATTGTGGGGACAGTGATTGCTAGCCCTTCTTTGGGCTCCCCAATGTACTTCTTCCTTGCCTTTCTGTCACTTATGGATGCTGTTTATTCCACTGCAATCTCACCCAAGTTGATTGTAGACTTGCTCTGTGATAAAAAGACCATCTCCTTCACAGCTTGCATAAGCCAGCTCTTTATAGAACACTTGTTTGGTGGTGTTGATATTGTCATTCTGGTGGCAATGGCCTATGATCGCTATGTGGCTATCTGTAAGCCACTGCATTATTTAACTATCATGAATCGACGGGTATGTATCCTCTTCTTGGTGATGGCCTGGGTGGGAGGTTTCGCACATGCTTTATTTCAAGTTCTCGCTGTGTATTAACTTCCTTTCTGCGGTCCCAATGTCATTGACCACTTTGGCTGTGACATATACCCACTATTGCTACTTGCATGCACAGATACTTACTTCATTGGCCTCTCTGTCATTGGCAATAATGGAGCCATGTGTATAGTGATATTCCTCCTCCTACTACTCTCCTATGAAATAATCATATGGTCTCTCAAGAATCACAGTCAGGAAGGGAGGCGCAAAGCTCTGTCTACCTGCAGCTCCCATATTACTGTCATTTTCCTTTTTTTTTTTTGTTCCTTGTATTTTCATGTATGTTAGACCTGTTTCTAGTTTTCCTGTTGATAAATCCATCACTGTATTTTATACTGTTGTCACTCCAATGTTGAATCCTTTAATATATACATTGAAAAATTCAGAGATGAAAATTTCTATGGAAAAGCTTCTGCAAAAAGTGTTAAGTCCCAATAAAAGAAGATTTTCTTCTTGCTGCTCATATTACTAAGCTGTAGAAAACAATCATAAATAAATTCTTTTTAATTAAATTTTTATTATTTTTATATTAATTACAGTTTATTTATTTACAAATAAATTTTTATACTGTAAGTTTCACCTTGAACATTAACACTAGCAGTTGATATTGTGAAATTACTTGTATTGTGAATGTAATTGATAAATATTAGTATCTGTCGTGAATTTTTTATAATTAGTGTAGTTATATATAATCTTTCATTTATTAACTAATTCTTTTAAGCATTTTTTATGATTGCATATTATATATTGCTTCACGTTTTCAATAAATAAATTAATTTTTTTCACGTAATATATTTTGATCAGAGTTTTCTTCCCATCTTTTCCAAGCTCCTATTCTTCCCTTACCCTCTCATCCAACTTCATGTTCTCTTTCCCTCTTTCTCTCTCTCTCCTTTCCCTCTTAACCCTCTTGAAACCAACCAAAAAAAAAAAAACCCAAACATGAAAACAAAGAAATGAACAAACAAAAAACTCAAGAAGACAAAAAATACCAAACTGAACAAAATGAAATGAAAAGCTCCCCTGTCCTCCAGCAAACCAAACCAAACCAAACCCATAGATTTAATTTTCTGTTGGTCAAACCAGTCTTGGGCATGAGACCCACGCTGGAGCTTGGTTGATAAACCCAATGACATTCCATTGTAAAATACTGTTTTCCCCTCTCCCAGCTGGTATCAATTACAGATAGGTTCTGATTAGGCATGTTTTCTTCCAAATAATTATTTTCAAAAAGCTGTATATGATCTCTCTCTAAATATATGTATATACATATATATTTTTTTGAGACTTTAAAAAATTATATGGAAAAGCTGTGGAGTAAAATGTTCACTACAAAATAAGAATTTCTCCTCACTGAACATACACTCTTGGTTAAGCAATATTTAGTAATAAATTTCGACAGTACGACTTCAGTATTCTACATTTGTATCAACACTTGACATTGTGAGAAGTTTGGTATTTTTGTGAATGCAGCAGATACAAGACTGGTGTTCACTACTATGCTAGTTTTTCTATTGCTACTGAAATTGATCGTATCTTCATGTTTATTAGGCATCCCACTTTTAAAAAATCCTCTATGATATTTCTGTTGTTTTGTCCAATTTCCAAGTAAATTGTACTTCTAATATAATTTTATTGATGTAGTGTTTTGGCTATATTTTAAACTATTTATATTTTATATATCACAACATTTTTTGTTTGTGACTCGTGTCATTTTGCCTTTTATTTTGATTAGCACAAACTTGTAATATAATTAAACTTTGTTTAATAAGAAGTATTGTTTATCAAGAAAATAATTTATTTACAATATTCATATCTTTTTTTTCAGAAATGTGTATTGTTGGACAGCCCAGGCTACCATGAGCATGACCATGTCTGGGCAGGTGGTTTATTAAAAAAGCCAAATGAAATAGGGAGAAGCCACATGAAGCCTAAGCTGCCCTTCTACCACATCTTTGTAGGGGCCTACATCAGTTTATGTATGGTCCTTGGTTGATACTTCAGACTCAGCAATGGGAAAGGGAGCTCCCCTTTTCTGAGGAAAAAGGGAGTGTTGAGAAGTGAGGGGAGTGGGAGGGTAGGACTCAGAGGGGAAGAGGGATGGGGTTACAACAAAGATGTAAAGTGAATTGGTTACATTTTATTAACTCTGTATCCCAGCTGTATCTCGTTCCCTCATTCCCTTCCAATTCCTCCCTCTCTCCCTCATCTCCTCCCTGCCCCTTGCCAAGTCCACTGATTGGAGAGGACCTCCTTCCCTTTCATCTGACCCTGTTAAAGTAATTTTTAATTGGAATGTTTGCTTTCTTACTATTGTGATAATAAAACTATTTTCAGTCATGAAAATATTATTATGAAAATATTATTATGAAAATAATCTTTTCCTCTAGTTGATGTCCATTATAATTTATGTGCAAGTCTCAGTCTATCTGTCTCAACTGTGTTTATTTAGTTGACTATAATTCAGAATGTTATTATGTGTCAGTGAAGTAGATTTTAACATACAGTAAAAGGCTTCTCATTTATTACTTTTATTAAAACATATTCCAGTATTACAGTAATTTCAAAGTCTGCATGAATGTAATAAGTTTATAAACTAAGAATAAATTATATGTAAAGAATTTAAAAGTAATGACTTCTTTAGAACACCCAAATATTCTTTTGTGGAAAATTCCTTTTCTCATTAATTCTTTGCATTTTTATTAGTTAGTGCCATAATCTTAATAAATTCTCTATGTCCACTGGTGGTTAGGTTTATCTTGCTCTTGTTTTGCTAATGCCCTTATATTTGAAATTAAGTTATTTACTTGAGTTCTTTCTGATATTTTGATGTTGGTATTTGATTGCTTTCATTGCAATACACAAGTTTTTGTGTCTTGTATTTTCATTTCCTTCTAAGACTCATTTGATTTCCCTCTTGATTGCTATAGTGACCCATTTATCACTCTGTTATGTGTTATATGCTCTACGTAAGTTTGTGAGCTTTATTTTATTGTGATTATATAGAATATAATAAAATAGTTCAGATTTTCTAAATTTTTAAAATATTTGCTTTGTTGCCTAATATATGCTACATTTTAAAGAATGTTTCATGAGCTGTTAGAAAATATTTCTTCTGCAGTATTTAGACTGAATGGAAGTTGATTTTGTTTATATATTAACAAATTACTTATTATGGATATAAATGGAGAAAAAAAGCAAAGAAAATGCAGTAAAGCTAATTATTAATAATATAATGATAGAGAGAAATTAGGTGGTGGGAAACAGAAGAAGTAATTGTGGAGGCTCAAATAGCTCAGAGGAAGAGACTTTCGCCTAAGCAGACTGAAGAAGGAGAGGTAAAAATACGCTAGTAGGTAACATAGAATACCTCAGCTTTCAGGTGGTGGTGAAAAGGAGCCTGGAATATAAGCCCAGGCATAATTTTGGAAAAAGGAACAATAAAAGTGAAGGATTTTTTTTTCATCATTGTTATTATTTATTCACTTTGTATCTTGGCTGTAGCACCCTCCCAAATCTCCTCCCGGTCCCACCCTCTATTCCTCTTACTCTCCCTATTTTCCTCTCCTAGTCCATTGATAGGGGAGGTCCTCCTCTCCTATCTAACACTAGATTACCAGGTCTCATCAAGACTGTCAGGATCCTCTTTCTCTGTGGCCAAGTAAGGCCACTTCACCAAGGGGAGGTGATTAAGAACAGGCATCCAAGTTCATACCAGTGACTGCCCCTGCTCCCCTTACTAAGGTACCCCCATGGAGACTGAGCTGCCCATGGACTACATCTGAGCAGGAGCAAGTCCTCTCCATGCATTGTCCTTGGTTGATTCATCAGTCTCTGCAGGCCTCCCTGGCCCCAGATTATTTTGGCTCTGTTTGTCTCCTTGTGGAGCTCCTGTGCCCTCCAGATCTTTCTATCTCCCACTTCTTCCATAAGATTCCCTGCTCTCTGCCCAAAGTCTGGCCATGAGTCTCAGCATCTGCTTCAATACCCTGGTGGGTAGAGTCTTTCAGAGGTCCTCTGTGAAAGGCTCTTGTCCTGTTACCTGTCTCCTCCTACTTCTGATGTCTATCCTGTTTACCCTTCTGAATGAGGGTTAAGCATCTTCCCTAGTGTGCTCCTTGTTGTTTAGCTTCTTTAGGACTATATTATACTTTGGAAATTTTCTTTTCAAATTTCAAGATTTTAAAATTAACTTGGCAGTTACTCACTATTGGCAAAACCTAATCTTTTACCTCTAGAGATTATTTAAAGGAAGACAATGTTTAAGAGAGATTTTGTTTTGAATTTGTTCCAAATATTCTAACAAGCAGCATATGAGTTAAAAATAGCAATGATGTAAAATAAGGTAATAGGTTGTGTCACAAATATAAACACAAGAAACATTTTCCTTATAATGACCCAAGAGGTTTCTGAAAACTCAACTCTACCAAAGGTTTTTTTTTTTTTTTTTTTTTTTTTTTTTTGGATTTAGTCCTTGAGGTATCATGTTTTTGCTGAATTTATTGTTTTGGGAAGTCTGTGGAGGGTCTCAATCTCCTAGCCTTTTCCACTTTCAGGAACATGTTTTATTTTTTTTTTTTTTGTTTACATTCGTTTTTTATTTTCTTTTTTTTTTAAATTTTTCATCGATTACACTTTATTCATTCTGCATCCCCCCATAAGCCCCTCCCTCTTCCCCTCCCAATCCCACCCTCCCTCCTCCCTCTGCTTGCATGCCACTCCCCAAGTCCACTAATAGGGGAGGTTCTCCTCTCCTTTCTGATCTTAGTCTGTCAGTTCACATCAAAAGTGGCTGCATTGTCCTCTACTATGGCCTGGTAAGGCTGCTCCCCCCCAGAGGGAGGTGATCAAAGAGCAGGCCAATCAGATTATGTCAGAGGCAGTCCCTCTTCACATTACTATGTAACCCAATTGGACTCTGAACTGCCCTGGGCTACATCTGTGCAGGGGTTCTGGGTTATCTCCAAGAATAGTCCTTGGTTGGAGTATGAGTCTCTGGGAAGTTCCCTGTGTTCAAATTTTCTTGTTCTGTTGCTCTCCTTGTGGAGACCCTGTCCTCTCCAGCCCTTACTATTTCCCAGTTCTTACTTAAAATTCCATTCACTCTGCCCAACAGTTGCCCATCAGGCTCAGCATCTGCTTTGATAGTCTGAAGGGCAGAGGCTTTCAGAGGCCCTCTGTGGTAGGTTCCTAGGTTGTTCAGGAACATGTTTTAAATGAGGAAGAAACCAGGCTCAGGCAGAGACTGCTTAAAGGACTCAAAGACTGAAGACTTAAGTTTGTACACATAGGAAATGTCCATCACAGTGTTTCTGACAACTGAAATCACTGTTTTGGTGTGTTAGGAACCTGGTTTCTTTGTGAAGTAGACGGGTGCTAATTTATCCCCTTTAAATCAAAGCCTTTTGATCACTTCAGTCTAATTGACTAAAAAGAGAACATTTATCATAATTTCAGTGTTGTTTATTTTTGTATTTATTTATATCAGTGAGTAAAAGTGCTGAGGTTAATTTCTACTTATTAGACTGACTTTTTGCATATTTGTACAAGCATCAAGTTTTTATTTTCTGTGAAGATATTTTTCAGGTGTGAACATTTCCAACTATCTTTTTCAGTAAGTTTTGATATGATTTAGTGTTCTTTATATTTCAGTATTCATTTGTATAGTTAGATATACTTAGATATTTCTTTTAAAATGCTGAGAATAGTAGTAATGTTAAATGTGTTTGTTACAGTACGTTGGTACTTTTCCTACTTCTAAGCAACATAAGTTATCATATCTTCTTAAAAAGCACATAGATATATGATGTATTTGCTGAAAACACAACAAAAAAAGCCTTTTGTTATGGCAATAATAAGACCCATAATGTCAGGCTAAAAACTGAAACATAGCTTATCATGGTTGTTAAACTCTCATATGAAGCTTCTAAATATAAAATATTAAGGTAACAACATATGAAAGTAATCAGAATTAATAAGATATATTTGTTACAAACAGCTTCATTTTATTTTTCATTTCTTTAATTTTTTTATTATTTATTACAATTTATTCATTTTGTATCTTGGTTGTGACCCCATCCCTTGTTCTACTCCCTCTTCTCCCCATATACCCCTCCCCTAGTCCACTGATAGGGAGCTCCTCCTCCCATTTTATCTGACCCTAGCCTATTAGGTCTCATCAGGACTGGCTGCAGAGTCTTCCTCTGTGGTCTGGCAAGGCTGCACCTCCCCCCCCCAAGGGCATGGGATCAGAGAGCCAGCCCCTGAGCTTATGTCAGAGACAGCCCCTGCTCTCCTTACTAGGACACCCACTTGGAGACTGAGTTTATGGGCTACATCTGAGCAGTGGTTTTAGGTCCTTTCATGCATGGTCCTTGTTTGGGGTATCAGTATCTGCAACACCCCCAGAGCCCATTTGTTGTTGTTGTTGTTGTTGTTGTTGGCTCTGTTGGGCTCCTTTTGGAGCTCCTGTCCCCTCCAGGTCTTTCTATCTCCCTATTCTTCCATAAGATTCCCTGCATTCTGCCCAAAGTTTGGCTATGAGTCTCAGCCCTTCCTTCCATACGTAGTAGAGTCTTTCAGAGGCCTATTTTTCACTTTTCCGAGTAACAACGGAACATTTTTCATGTAGTAAAAAGCCACTGATTTGGTTATTTTTATTTTATTTTATGAGACATTACTATTCATATGATATTATTAAAGATATATGATGACATTTGTCTATATTTCAATTTAAATGTTCACAATTACTCAGTATCTCAAGTATTAATATACATGATAGCAAAATTCAATCAAGTTCCAGTATCTATATGTAAGCTTTTGTGTGTTTCTTAAAATCTTCCCTGAAAAATGTTAGTGTGTCTACATAGAAAAACTAATAGAGGATTACATACTCTATATAGATACTAATTTTGTTATTGTATAGTCTTCTATAGAATATTTTATAACTCACTTTAATTTTGATTATACTAGATTATATATGAAAACTTTCATATGAATATGTATGCATTTTTGAGGATTAACACTTACCACATTTCTTTCTGTTCTCCCTGTTTTCTTTCTCTTCTCCTTTCAAAGTCCCTCAGTTTCACTAGAAAGTTCCACTGTTTATTTTAGATCTTCTGTACTTATATGGTTTTTGTATCTATATCACACCTAAAACACAAAATGAAATAAAAATGTGATATTTGTCATTAAGCTAATTTACTTATTTAATATGATTATTTCAGGTTATTTTCTACATTACTGAAAAATTTAATATTATTCTTCTCTATGACTGTAAATAACTTCATTGTCACACAGGATCTTTTTGGAATTATAAAAATATTTTTAAACATATGTTTTTAATAACTATATAAATCATTAGTTTTTAGAATAATATTAAGGAATGCTTAAGCTGAAGGTAGTCGTATTATTCTTCAGTTTAATGGAATGAAATCTTTGCTAATTAATAATGCAGTTTACACTATCATAAAATAATCTATTTTCACTCTATTATAGAAATAATTTTACACTGGCATTTTGTCCTAGTTTCGTCCTAGTGAAACTCAATATTATTGAAAACATATCAATATTATTAATAAATATTGAAAGGTATTAAAACCCAGAGAAAACAAGAAATGAATGAGGCAAAACTGACATAAATTTTTTATGTTATATCCTTGTGTTTACAACAGGCCAGCCCTTTTCAACCTGTGGCCTGAAGGACTTCTATAGATCTGACCCAAAGGAAGCATGCAGAAGAAACATCACAACTACTTCTAAGAAAGCTCGAACTCTGCACATGTCCTCCATGTGAGTCCATGTGAGTGGAATTTACTTGCTTAAATCAAGGGAAAATAAATCTATTTACAGCTAAATGTTGGTAGTACTTATACAGAATGAGACAATCTCAAGATATAATTTTAGCCTACATCTAAGAAGTCACAGGTTAGTTCCAGTCCAGTTTTAAAAAAAAAGTATTGTGAAAATTACAACAGTATGTGTAATTGTGAAAACAACTGATACTGGCAATGATGAAATGACAGAATTATAATTCTAGGAAAACAGATAGACTGAGAAAATTGTTATAGGCAGCAATGTGTTAAATAACATTGGGGATACTTGATACAGTTTAAATTCTTTCTTGAGATAAATAGGATATATTTGAAGAGTAAAAGTGTTTTGAGATTAGTAGAGCCTATTTCTATTATTGTGTATTATTTATTATTATTATTACTATTTATAATTTATTCATTTTGTATCCCAGTTGTGGCCCCCTTCCTCATCTCCTCCCAATCTCACTCTTCCTCCTTCTTCTCCCCTTATGCCTTTCCCCTATTCCACTGATAGGAAAGGTACTTCTCCCTTCTGTCCTTCCCTAGTCTATCAGGTCTCATCAGAACTGGCTGCATTGTCTTCCTCTGTGGCCTGGCAAGGCTGCCTCCCAGGGAGAAGTGGTCAAAAAACTGGCCAGTGAGTCCATGTCAGAGACAATCCTTGCTCCCTTTACTAGGGAACCCACTTGGAGACTGACTTGTCTATGAACTACATCTGAGCAGGGTGTATAGGTCCTCTCCATGCATAGTCCTTGATTGGAGCATCAATCTCTGCAGGCCACCCTGGGCTCAGGTATTTTTGGCTCCATTGGTCTCCTTGTAGAGCTCTTGTCCACTCCAGGTCTTTCCATCTCCCCCTTCCTCCATAAAATTCCCTGCACTCTTCCTAAAGTTTGGCTATGAGTCTCTCAGCATCTGCTTCGATATCCTGCTGGGTAGATTCTTTCAGAGGTCCTCTGTAGTAGGCTCCTGTCCTGTTCTCTGTCTTCTCCTGCTTCCAATGTACCTATTTCTAATAGTGCACCATCACAGTACTACACAAGTTGCACAGGGATGTTAGGAAATACACAGAATATATTGTAAAATATCTTCTCATAACACCAGCTCAAAATTGGCTCTAAGTAAGTTGTCACAATTCGCTGTAGTGCTACCACTTTCTTTTTTGCAGATTAAAAACATAACATTTTATTATTTGTTTGAAAATTTTATACACTACGATTTGATGATATCTTTCTCCAAACCCTTCTCACCTCCCTACCCACTTAACATTGTATTTCATTTTCTCTCAAAATGTTTTGTTAACCCATTGATTATAATTTGTGTTACTCAGATACTTTTGGAGTGGGGCCTATGCTATTGTGTAGCAGACCTACTAGGGGTCATAGAATCAAAGAACACTGATTCTCTTCTGGAAGATATCAAATGCCAGTAGCTTCTCAACAAGTGGTAGGATTTCTTGGCCACCTTCTCTTCTTCATGCTGGATTTTGTCTAGACTGATCTTGAGCAGGCCTTGTGTATATTGTGACAATTGCTGTGAGATCCTACATACAATTCCAGTTTTGTCTGGAAAATACTGTTCCCTTGAAGTTAGCCATCACTCCTGATTCTTACAATCTTTCCATCCCCTCTTCTGAAACTATCCCATAGTCTTGTCAGGGAAAGGTATAATATAAACATATAAAGATAGAAATGTACACTTAGAGATTTAGTAACAGAAATTATGGAGCTCTTTGCAAGAAGAACTGAATAGATGCTTGTTCCATGCTTTTGGCAGGTTCATCATTGTGTACAGTAATATTGAAAATGTACTTCCTGACTGAATGGATTCATGGCCCTCTTCAGGATTAATAGCAGGTTCTGTGCTGAAGTGTTTTTGAAACAAGACAGACAGATTAATAAATGGGACAGAGTAACAATGTCACAGAATTTGTCCTCCTGGGACTCACTCAGGATCCTACTGGGCAAAAAGCATTGTTTGTTATGTTTTTGCTCATGTACATTGTGACAATCATGGGCAACCTGCTCATTGTGGTTACAGTTATTGCCAGCCCCTCCTTGGGTTCCCTGATGTACTTCTTTCTTGCCTTTCTGTCACTCATGGATGCTGTTTATTCCACTGCCATCTTGCCCAAATTGCTTAAAGACTTAGTTTGTGATAAATAGAGCATCTCCTTCACAGCGTGTCTTGTTCAGCTCTTTGTAGAGAACTTACTTGGTGGTGCTGAAGTCTTCCTTCTGGTGGTGATGGCCTATGATTGATATGTGGCCATCTGTAAACCACTTCATTATTTAACCATCATGAATCAACAGGTTTGTATCTCACTTTTGGTGGTTTGTAGCTCACCTTGGGCTGGAGGGTTTGTACATGCTCTGGTTCAAATTCTGTCTGTATATAAACTTCCTTTCTGTGGACCTAATGTCATTGACCACTTTGGCTGTGACATGTACCCTTTATTGGCACTTGCATGCACTGACACTTACTTTATTGGTCTCACTGTAGTTGCCAACAATGGAGCCATGTGTATGGTAGTCTTTGTTCTTCTTCTACTCTCCTATGAAATTATCTTAAGCTCACTTAAGACTCAGAGTCAGGAAGGACGGCGAAAAGCCCTGTCTACTTGCAGCTCTCATATCATGGTGGTTGTCCTCTTCTTTGTTCCCTGCATTTTCCTGTATGTTAGACCTGTTTCTAACTTCCCTATTGATAAATCTATTTCTGTTTTTTATACAGCTATCACTCCCAAGTTGAAACCTTTAATATATACTTTGAGAAATTCAGAGATTAAAAATTCCATGGGAAATATCTGGTGTAAAATGTTAAATATAGATAGAGTATGATTTTTTTTCTTGCTGATTGTACTACTAATCAGAAAGAAAGAATAATAAATAAAAATTTTTAGTGTGTGTTCCAAATTCTAAATTGGCAAAACACTTGAAATTGTGAGATGCTTTATACTGTTGTAAAGATATTGCTAAAATACTGATATTGGTAAAAAAAAAATTTCTTTTTCTCCTTATGGCACTGAAGTTGAGCATATTGTCATATGTGCAAAGTTGGCATCCCATTTTACCATTTTCTATGAACCACATATTTATGTTTTTTTTTCATTTTTCCAATATATTATTTTCCTATATAATCAGATTTGTGGAGTTCTTTATTAGTCCAGTTACTAGTTATTTATGTTCATGTGTACCACAGTCTTTTCTAGTTGTGTTTTATTCTGCTATTATCATTAACCTTAAAAATATTAATTAATCTTCTAACTTATTTATTGTAAACAAATTTTCATTAAATATCTTTACAAATTTATCAAGAAAATCATATGGTTTTGACATAATCATGTGTTATTTTTTTAATTAAATTTTATTTTTTCATTATTACTTACATTTTATTAACTCTGTATCCCAGCTGTATCCTGCTCCCTTATTCCCTCCCAATCCCACCCTCTCTCCCTCATCTCCTCCCTGTCCCTTTCCAAGTCCACTTATTGGGGAGGACCTCCTCCCCTTTCATCTAACCCTGTTTTATCAGGTATCTTCAGGACTGGCTGCAAAGTCCTCCTCTGTGGCCTAGCAAGACTGCTCCTCCCTTGGAGGGTGGGGAAGTCAAAGAGCCTGCCACTGAGTTTCTGTCAGAAATAGTCCCTGCTCCCCTTACTATGGGAAACCAATTGGTTACTGAGCTACCAAGGGCTTCATCCGAGCAAAGGTTCTAGGTTATATCCATACATGGTCCTTGGTGGAGTGTCAGTCTCAGAAAAGACCCCTGTGCCCAGATATATTTGGTCCTTGTGGAGTTCCTATCCTTTCCATGTCATACTAACTCCCTTTCTGCTGAAGGTTTAGTTATGAGTCTTAGTATCTGTTTTGAAACACTGCTAGGTAGAGTCTTTCAGATGCCTTCTATGGTAGACTCCTGTCATATGTCCAATGCACATCCCATTTGTTATTAATTAATCTTCTAACTTATTTATTATAAACAAATTTTCATTAAATATCTTTACAAATTTATCAAGAAAATCATATGGTTTTGACATAACCATGTGTTATTTTTTATTATTATCATTTATTACAATTTATAAAATTTTGTATCCTGGCTATGGCCCCCTCCCTAATCTCCTTCCAATACCATCCTCCTTCCCTCTTCTCTTCCCATGCCCCTCCTCTAGTCCATGGATGAGAGAGGTTTTCTTCTCCTTCTATTTGACCCTACCCTACCAGGTCTCATCAGGACTGGTTGCTTTGTCTTCCTCTGTAGCTTAAGGCTGCATCTCCCAGGTAGAGGTGATCAGAGAGCTTGTCACTGAGTTCATGACAGAGAAAGACTGTACCCCTTACTAGGGAACCCACTAGGATACTGAGTCTATGGGCTACCTTTGAGCCAGGGGTTTTAGGTCCTCTCCTTGCATTGTCCTTTGTTTGGGGTATCAGTCTCTGCAGGACTCCCAGGGCACAGTTTTTATTTTTCTTTTTTCTTTTGGCTTTGTTGGTCTCCTTTTGGAGCTCCTGTCCCCTCCAGGTCTTTCTATATCCGCCTTCTTTCATAAAAGTCCATGCCCTCTGCCCAAAGTTTGGCTATGAGGCTTAGCCTCTGCTTTGATGCCTTGACCAGTGGAGTCTTTCAGAGGCCCTCTGTGGTTGCGCCTGACCTGTTCTCTGACTTCTTCTGCTTCCAATGTCTGCTGCATTTTTTCCTTCTGAAAGAGGATTGAGCATCTTCCCTAGGGTCTTTCTTGTTGTTTACTTTCCTTAGGACTATAGATTTTGCTATTTTTATCCTACATTATATGGTTAATATCCATTTATTAGTGAGTATATTCCATGTGTCTTCCTGCTTCTGGGTTACCTCATTCAAGATGGTCTTTTCTAGTTCCCACTATTTGCCTGCAATTTCATGATTTCCTTGTCAAAAACTCAAGTGACAACACATGCTGGAGAGGATGTGGAGAAAGGGGAACCCTCCTCCATTGCTGATGGGAAAGTAAACTAAACTTGCACGACCACTTTGAAAATCAACCTCAGAAAGTAAGAATAGTGCTTCCTCAAGATCCAGCTATACCACCCCTATGCATATATCCAAAGTATGCTCAACTATACAACAAGGACATTTGCTCAGCCATGTTTGTAGCATCTCTATTCATAATAGCCAGCATCTGGAAACAAGCTAGATGTCCCTCAATGGAGGAATGGATACAGAAATTGTGGTACATTTCTACTCAGCTATTAAAAGCCATGTGTTATTTTGAAATTTATAAGTCTTATTGAATAGTAAAGTTTATTTAATTCTTTGGTTGCCAAAATAATGTTTAATAATAAACACTAAAACTTAAAAAATGTAGCTATTCTCCTAGTTTGATGATATCACATCTTTATTGTATTTTATATCTAAGTACTTATATATTGCTATCTACGCTAGTTCAATTAGGTTAAATGATGATGTTTAATTAAATCATTTATTATTATTTGTCATCAAATTAGTTTTTGAAATGAAATAATAAAATCAAAATGGTATTAATTAAATTAAAGTCATTCATATTATATTTTCCAAATGCTTGTGTCTAGTCTTTGAGGAAAGTAAAACATGACTTTAGATACTTTACTGATGTCACTTATTCAACATGTTAGATTTTCATTAACTTTTGAATCATTGTAAATAATATTATCTGAAATAAGTCTTTTAAACAAATAATTTCTTCATAATATTTAGGCATAAATTATGTTAGCACATTAGTGTACTAATTAAAGTTAGAAACCAAGACTAAAAGAGTTTCCTTAACAATGTTCATAGTATCTCTCTATAAGAAAGTATTTATTAAAAATCATGACAACCTGTATGCCAGTGATGTGACAACAGTATACACATTTTCTAAAGAGCAATTAAAAACTATATACAAGTTTTCTCCATTAACAAGTCATTAAGTGTGTTTTCTATAGCCATAAACTCTATGTTGAAAGTTTTAATCTACACTATGAAGATATCAGTGAATAGAAAGGTTATGAAAACACACTATTAAAAAAACCTCAGGGCACATAAGTGAGCCAGTCTTTATAAGAAGAGACTTAAGATAGCCACTCTTGATAAGACCTGATAGGCTAGGGTCAGACTATTGGACATATGTCCTTTCAATTAAGAGTCCCATAAATCTATTTGCCTTCCTAAAAGCAGTTATAATTATAATCAAAGCACGATCTATATTTTATTCATATCAATCACAGTTTCCTGCTAATAATGTTTTATGATATATCATACATTAGTGCACCTAGAAAGGTTTAATAAATTGATGATGTTGAGGGAAATTGCATGTGAGATAAGCTATAGTATGGAAAATCTATATTTTTATATCTCTTTTTAAGTTAAGAAGTAAATTATATTTACCCATAGCTGGAATGATTCTGTATTTTAACAATTCTCAAGACTCCATCATAAAACTCTTAGATTTAAACAAGGATTTTATTAATGTAGCAGGATACAAAATAAAGAGAAATTAAAAATCAATAAATACAACACATCAGTCAATTGAAAAAAGGGGAAAATAACTATGCTCTCAATAGATACAGCAAAAGTATTTAACAAATTTGACAATCCATTCATGCTAACGAAGGGAGGGTGGGATTGAGAGGGAATAAGGGAGTGGGATACAGCTGGGATACAGAGTTAATAAAATGTAGCTAATAATAACAAACAATAAAAATAAAAATAAATAAAATGAAAAAAGGGTGAAAATTCAAATGACATCAACATAACTAAGAAAACATGACAAATCACAGCAAACCTGCTTAATGAGAAAAACCTGAAAGAGTTAAACTCTAAGACATAGAGCAACACAAGGTTTCCAAGTTTCATCAGTCTCATTCACTGTACAACTGTGAGATCCAACAAAGAACAGTAAGGCAACAGAGAAATAAAGGACACAGAATTTCTCATGAAAGGAGTCAAACTATCCTTGTCAGCATAAGACATGATGTTATGTGCAGTAAACCTCAAGGATTATAACAAAAAACTTTTAAAAATGATAATGCAGAGCATAATATTACTATATAAAAATCAGTGCCATTGTTGTGCAACAATGCCAAATTATCTGACAAGGAAACTACTTCATAAGAACTACAAACAACAATAGCAACAGAAAACTACTGAATAATAAACGTTATAAAAGTAATACATTATTTCTGCAGTGCAAACAAGAAAACACTGGTAAAGCTTTTAAAGAGAATGGACAAGTGAAAAATTACCTTGTTCACTATGAAAAAGATCTCTTATTAATTATATTGAAGTGCTCATAAATCCAAGCAACAGGTATTGAGTACAGTCCCTAATGAAAGAGCAATTAAATTTTGCACACAATAAAACTAATCAGAAGAGTCATAGAAATCAGAAAAAAAATACCAAATAGCTAATGCAATTTTGAGCAAATAGAACAAAGCAAAAGGCGTTACAATTTCTTTTTTTTTTTTTTTTGAAAAGACCAGGAATATTGACTTTATTTCCACTTTGCTTTAACATAATAGCGTAGTGCCTGCCACATAACCAATGCCATCAACTTTATAAAATGAATAGTAGCACACAGTGTTCCTAACTACATAGTCAATATGATGACAAGTGTCCACCTGTCATCACCTTTAGATTGATTATAGAACTAAGCAGTATTTGCTGTAGTGATTATGACTGCTTAAAATGTTAAAAAATAAAAATTTTGTTCCAACAAGAAATATTAAAGTTTATATTCATTTGATATCAGAAATATTCACATTTTTGTAATAATGTACTGTATGAAATATTTCAATAATTTTTATTGTGTATTGATTTTGATTGTATATTTATAATCTTTATAATGTAATATGTTTGTTTGTTTTTTTTCAATGCAGTTTATTCAGGAACCTTGAACAATCCTCGGGCCCTGGGGAAAGCCAGCCCACAGCTTAAATAGCCTCTGGGTAGCCAACCCAGGCATGCCACGTGGGCAATGCAGATAGGTCCACATACATGGAAGCAAGCCAGATCCTCAGCCTTAGCCAAATGTACAATTTCTAACTTTAAAAAGATAGTATAATAGATTAGCACTGTCATCAAAATATATGTACAGGCTACTGGACCAGAACAGGAACCCAGAGATCAGTTTCCTCTTAAACAACTCACTAATAACAAAGCAACACACAAATATATTACTGGAAGATAGTACTTTCAATAAGTAGTTCAGGGGAAAACTGATATCTCTATATAAAAGAATGAAACCAAGGAACATGCATGGAGATAACCAAGAACCCCTGTACAGATGTAGCTCATGGAAGCTCAGTGTCCAAGTGGGTTCCCTAGTAAGGGAAACAGGGACTGTCTCTGACATGAACTCAGTGGCTGCCTCTTTGATCATCAACCCCTAATCAGGGAGCAGCCTTACCAGGCCACAGAGGAAGACAATGCAGCCAGTCCTGTTGAGACCTGATAAGCTAGGATCAGACAGAAAGGGAAGAGGACCTCCCCTATCAGAGGACTTGGAGTGGGGTATAGGAGGAGATAAAGGAGGTAGGATGGGATTGGGAACGAATGAGGGAGGGGGCTACAGCTGGGATGCAAAGTGAATAAACTGTATTTAATATAAAAAATAAAATTAAAATATTTTATTTTTTAAATTTAATTTTATTTATTTATTATATAATGTATATAATATATATATATATTATTTTGTATCCCAGCTGCAGTCCCCTCCCTTGTCTCCTCCCAGCCCCTCCCACCTTCCCTTTTCTTCTGCTATGCCCTTTCCCTAGTCCCAGAAGACAACAACACAAATCCCCTTTTTCAACACCATTAAACCAAAAATATTTTCTTTATTTTCCTGAAATTTATTTTCTTTATTAGTAATTGAGAAATATGTTATAGAATTATCAAGCACATAGGAAGTTTCTGAAAATACATACCTGTTGATATTTGTAAATGTTATTTTGATTTGCTTGGTTTCTGACTGAATTGCTCTTTCTGGTCTCAAACTAATTCTGGCCATATGTTTAAATCTTCTGGCTCATTTTTTCTTCACCTGTGTCTAGCTTGTTTACCCTATAACTTATCTCTGTAAAACTGTCCTGGTAATCAAGCCTTGGTAAAAAGTCTCTTTTTCTCCATGCATCTTGTTTGTCTCTCACTTAGATGTCAATTTCAAACGTGGATGCTGCCTTCCAGAAACTAACCTGACCTTTATTATTTGGGATTAAAAGTGTGTACTAAAGAGCAAGTCTGTATTCCAGCCAAGACAAACAGACCTAGAAGAATGTGATCCTTTGTTAGAGAAGCCATGTCGCTGGATTAAAATTTCTCTACAGATATTCTCAATGCATTTCTCCATGTTAGTAATGTTTAATAATATGTTGTAGATGGGAGCATACATAGCTGTCTTTTGAGGGGCTCCAACTAAACAGTGGATCAAAACAGAGACTCACAGCCAAACATTGGGTGAAGTGTACGGAGTCTTGTGGAAAAGTGGGGAGAAAGATAGAAAGACATGGACGGGACAGAAGCTCCACAAGAAGACCTACAGAGCCAAATAACCAGGGCCCAGAGGGGCTTGTGGAGACTGAAGCACCAACCAAAGACTATGCATAGACTGGACCAAGGCCCACTATGAATATCTAGTCAAAAGTAGATCACCTAGAAAGAGGATAAGGGTCTGTCTCTGACATGGACTCTTTCACCTGCTTTTTGATCATTTATTCCAAGCAGCGCTGCCTCACAGGGGAAGAGGATGAGCTCAGTCTTGATGTGACTTGATATGTTGGGGTGGGTTAGTGGTAGGGGGCTTCTTTTATCTGAGGAATAGGGTAGGAAAATGAGATAAAAGGGAGAATGGAAAAGGAGGGAGGGGCTACAATTAGGATATAAAATGAATAAATAGATAAATAAATAAGTAAATAAATAAATACTTGAAAAAATATGCTGTGGAGAATTTATTTTCTGCCTTTACCTATTTAGTGCACTTTAATTGGCATCCTTTTTTTAGGTTTCAATACTTTTCTTCTATGATTTTGCTGGAGATGTTCTTTATAAAACTTCATTATGCTCTTTTCCTTCTATAGCAACAGTTCAGAGATCAGGTCTTTAGAAAGTGTCTCCAAACTCTTATATACACTGTTCATAGTTTTTATATTTTCCTATTGACCTTTATTGAGTAATACATTTTCTCTTTCATCCCCTACTTTTCAACATGATCTATTCTGTTATTGAGGTTTTCCATTGACATGTTAAGTTGGCTTACTGAGTTCCTAATTTTATTTCTAGCATTGTTTCATTTTACATTTAATTCAACAGTTTGAACTCATATTTCATCTCTTAGATTGACTGCCTTATTTCATTCAACTATTTGTTTCTGCCTTCTTTGAACTACTTAATCATCTGCATAGCCTTTGGTGGTAACTCAGGCCACAGACATATAGTTCTCAGCTGCAGCAGGATCATGGACCCAGACATGGCTCCTGGTGGTAGCCCAGGCGAGGAACTCACCATGCCTTCCTCATATCTACCTGTTCCTCATCTTTCTTGAATCTCCAGTTCCACCTTTCTCCACAGTGTACAAACCCCTCAGCTTTGCTTTCTCTTCCATCTCTCAACTGTGTACTTTATATTGCCCATCTCTCCGTGACACATTGTTCATTGTAGTGACACCAGTGGCAGATGGTTGGGTGTCTTTCTTTTGGCTGCTTCAGATTGGTATGGCAGGTGTTCTAGTGTCTTTTTCTAGCATGCCCTCTCCTCATTCTTCCTTTTAATGTTCTAAAGACACTGTTTTATTATAGAAGGTTTTTACAGTGTTCAGAAATAGACTAAGTAATAGCAAGGTCGGGACCCCAACTTCAATTTGTATGGTATTTTGGATGACAGCCTTTATCCCAGGTCTTCTGTTTGTCAGTTCTAGTCTTGGTATGCTCAACATCTCATTTTAGGAGCTTGGAACAAGTTTCTTCTGCTAGCATAGCCTGGTCCTGAGTTACAAGGCTGTATAAATTGAATGGAGAATCTCAGAAGGCAGCTAACAAAACTCTGGGGTCTCGTGGTAACCTGAGGTAGGTGAAGATTTCATGGTTCAGATGTAAAAGTCCCAAAGAAAAGAAGAGGGGTCAGTTGGACATGATAGCTTCTGGAAAGCAGCTGGGGATCTTAGGTGTCTTGAATAAAAGGAGGAAGATAGGGGAGAGAAATACATTAAAAACTTCAAGGGAAAAAGTTCAAGTCATCTATAACAACAGTCCCATTCCAAGAATACCCGATTATTTGACAGAAACATTTAAAGGCACAATGGTCTTGAAGGATATATTTGAAGTCATGAAAGTCCATAACCATCAGACCAGATTATTATACCCATCAAAACTATGTGCTACAAAAACAGAATAGAAGACTTTGTGACCACTAAGTCTGGTCTATAGAATATACTAAAAACAATACTTCACTCTTAAAAAGGATAATCAAAGGGAATAGATAAAAAATGCTAGGGTAAAAAAATTAAAAAGTTCTGAGGAACCATCTCGAGGTATTTTTTTTTATTGGAGCAAATACAGATTTTGAGTTCTGTACACATCTTCTGATGTCTGTAACTTCGTTATCATAGGCTAAGACCAAAAGCTCCCTGAATAGGATGGAAAGATAGAGAGAATGGTTCAAAAAATGAATCATTCTTCACCTTTCAGTGATAAATGGACCCTCAGAAATATCACATCAGATGTTAGTTTACAATAAATATACACATCTCTATGTCTTTTTATACTTACTAATAAGAAAGCAGCAATTAGAGATATATGTTGTATTGGAGGAGGCTGTATTTATCCAATTGCAAGCTAAGTTGAAAATGGACAATTTTAGGCCCTAATGACCCAGAAGATCTGCTTTGTAAATAAACATGTGATGAGATTTGTTCACTGGATCTGATGAAAAGTACAGCCACAAGGCTAACACTATACACCTAGAAGTTGTTCTCACTTGAAAAGTAACAATTTATTTCATATAGAAATAGTTATTTGATTAATAATGGCTTTAAATGAAAGATTTTATGAATGAAATAAAATCATAATGGCTTCATCTCATAAATATTCAGAATTCAAACAACTCTACTTCCAAATTACAGACCTGTGATTGGCTATCTTTTCAAAAATTATGATGACAGCTATAACAGCTACTGAAATTCAAATTTCTCTTCTTCAAAGCCTCAGTGCTTCTTGAATAGAGTCTCTTTCACTGTCAGAGTAAGACAGTCCTCTGAAAGTTGCAGCATGGTAAGGAGAGTGGATTAGGTTTCTTCTTTAGAGTGATTTACACTTACTTGCCTTACATAAGTATATCATAATCCAAATTTTTTCTTTCACATTATTAGTTTTTCATGTCTCTTGGCATTTAAATACTTTCTTTCTTTGCAATATCTGAGCCTTTAGGAGAATATTTAGGGAAAGAAATCTATCCAGGAGAGATTTATCCATATTCATTTGTTCTAAGTATTTGCTCAAACCATGTTTGTAGCAGCTTTATTTGTATTAGCCGGATGCTGGAAACAACCCAGATGCTCCTCAACTGAAGAATGGATACAGAAATTGTGGTACATCTATACAATGAAATATTACTCAGCAATAAAAAAAAAAAAAAGGAAATCATGAAGTTTGCAGGTAAATGGTGGGATCTGGAAAAGATCATCCTGAGTGAGGTATCCCAGAAGCAGAAAGACATGGTATATACTCACTCATATAGACATATATTATAGGATAAACCTACTAAAATCTGTACACCTAAAGAAACTAATCAACAGAGAGTTCTGTGTTTAACTCTGTACCCAATTTTTTAATTGGATTACTTGATTTGTTGCTTGATTTATCACTTGATTTTAACTTCTTGAGTTCTTTATATATACTGGATATTAGCCCTCTGTCAGATAAAGGGTTGAAGATTCTTTCCCAATCTGTAGGTAGTCATTTAGTTTTGATGACAGTGTCCTTTGCTTTACAGAAGCTTTTCAGTTTCATAAGGTCCCATTTATTTATTGTTGATCTTAGAGCCTGTGCTGTTGGTGTTCTGTTCAGGAAGTAGTCTCCTGTGCCAATGAGTTCTAGGGTCTTCCCCACTTTTTCTTCTAACCAATTTAGTTTGTCAGGATTTATGTTGTTGTCTTTGATGCACTTGGACTTTAGTTTTGTGCAGGGTGATAAATATGGATCTATTTTCATTTTTCTGCATATAGACATCCAGTTGAACTAGCACCATTTGTTGAAGATACTGTCTTTTTTCCATTGAATGGTTTTGGCTTCTTTATGAAAACTCAAGTTTCCATAGGTGTGTGGGTTTATTTCTGGGTCTTCTATTTGGACAGGAGCCTACCACAGAGAGCTTCTGAAAGCCTCTATATAGCAGTGTATCAAAGCAGATATTAAGACTCATAACCAAACATTTGGCAGAATGCAGGGAATTATATAAAAGAAAGAGGAGTTAGTAAGACCTGGAGAGGACAGGAGCTCCACAAGGACCAAATATATCAGGGCACAGGGGTCTTTCATGAGACTGTTTTTCCAACCAAGGACCATGTGTGTATATAACCTAGAACCCTTGTTTGGATATAGCCCATGATAGCTCAGTATCCAAGTGGGTTCTCTAGTAAGGGGAACAGGGAATGTTTCTGACATGAACTCAATGGCTAGGTCTTCGACACCCTCTCTCCCTGAGGGAGGAGCAATCTTGCTAGGCCACAGCAGAGGACATTGCAGCCAGTCCTGAAGAGACCTAATACACTAAGGTCAGATGGAAAGGGAGGAGGTCGTCCCCTATCAGTGGACTTGGAAAGAGGCAGGGAGGAGATGAGGGTGGAATTGGGAAGCAATGAGGGAAGGAGCTACAGCTGGGATACAAAGTAAATAACCTGTGATTAATATAAAAATAAAAATTATTATCAAAAAAAAAGAAACTAATCAAGAGGGAGGACTCTGGCTAAAATGCTCAACCCCCATCCTGAAAAGCAAAGAGGATTGTTGGTTCAATGTGCTTTTGAAATGTATATACCTTACCCTTGTTCATTCAAATGCTGATTTCTGCCCCCCATTCTCTGATTTCAGTCCGGATATTACATTGTGATACTCATTCTAAGCATCTTCTCTCAACTTGGTGTAAACTTCCAAATAAAGCAACTAGGCACAATCTTGAGCTGGGAGGAACCAAAGGACAGGAAAGAGGGGAGGAGCGAGAAGGCAAGAAATGAGTGGGAGGAGAAGGTGTAGAGGAGAGGTCATGGAGGACATGGAGTATGAACCAGACCTAAGATTTCACAAAAAGCAAGTATAATGTGGGAAATCTAAATGTTAGGAAACTATGAGGGCTTGGAGGTTTAGGATGGAATAACTATTGCCCAGTATTGTGTTCTAGGTTAACTAAATAAACCCAGTCTCTGTGTGGTGATTTGGGTATACAGCTGTTTAGGACTAACAGCAGCATTACTAAAAGATAATTATTAGTAAATATTAATTACCACTTACAACAAATGGCGCCCAACGAATCTAAGTATCAACACCCTTTAAATCATACTTAAACATAATTTGGAGAGGGGAATAAGCTCCCAGTAATACAACCCAAACTTAAAACCTAAAACCTCCCAGGTCAATTACTGTCTCTTTAAGAGAGACTCTAAAACAGGCCCTGGAGCAAAAGGCAGCCTACTGTGGGCAGACCTCAGACTTAACATAACAAAACTGGCTGCCACTACAGTCTAACTGGAAGGAAGAAACAGTAAAACAGACTTCTTGGAGCTTGGATGATAATCTATTCTATGGTTTTAAGACTGAAATAAAGGAAGGTCTAGAAATTGTGACTATGCTTACATTCTTAGTCCTCAATTTAACTTTAATCATTGCATTAGCCTTTTATGTCTTCTTGAAGGCAAAGGCTTTAGAAAAGACACTAGAAAAATATAAAAGAAAAAAATGAAGGTTGGAAACAAGACATAAAACAAGAGATAAAAAACCTTACAAAATGGAAGTAAAAGAATCAGACTAACTTTGTAACCTATGTTTCTTTTAATTGCCTTATAACTTATATTTGCAAGTTTTAGGCACATGTTAATTAAAGCCTCTTAGTGCTTCTCCAGAGAGCTAAGGAATGTAGAAGTTCCTGACATTAGCCATCTGTGAGGGCAGAGATAAGGAAGAGAACAAGCAGAGATCTCTACTAAATGGAGAAAAAATCACCAGCTGGGGCCCGTGAGATGGGCTTTGTTTAGAAACTGGGCCAAATGGCCCCAATCCTTCTCCTGAACTTTGATCCAAAGCCTGTAACCCCACTCCTCAGAACAGACATGGGATGAGTTAATCACCCTACCACATTTAACTGTGGATGGCAGGAAATTCCAAACTGACTTGAAGATCAGATATTTATGACAGGGCTGACTGGACCTAAGAGTGACCAGAACTAACCAATTACTTTAAAAGTCAAACACCTCATCCAATCCTAAATTGCCAAGAAGGCAACCCCAGGAAATTCCCGCCTTGTGTCTTTTTTTTTTTATTTTATTAATTACATTTTATCCAATTTGTATCCCCATAAACCCTTCCCTTATCCCCTCCCGATCCCACTCTCCCTCCCCTTTCTGCATGCATGCCACTCCCCAAGTCCACTGATAGGGGAGGTTCTCCTCTTCTTTCTGATGTGAACTGATGTGATCAGTTCACATCAAAACTGGCTGCATTGTCCTCTACTGTGGCCTGGTAAGGCTGCTCCCCCCTCAGGGGGAGGTGATCAAAGAGCAGGCCAATCTGATTAGGTCAGAGGCAGTCCCTCTTCCCATTACTGTGTAACCCACTTGGACACTGAACTGCCATGGGCAACATCTGTGCAGGGGTTCTAGATTATCTCCATGAATAGTCCTTGGTTGGAGTATGAGTCTCTGGGAAGTTCCCTGTGTTCAAATGTTCTTGTTCTGTTGCTTTCCTTGTGGAGACCCTGTCCTCCCCAGCTCTTACTATTTCCCACTTCTTACATAAAATTCCATTCACTCTGCCCAACAGTTGACCATCAGGCTCAGCATCTGCTTTGATAGTCTGTGGGGCAGAGGCTTTCAGAGGCCCTCTGTGGTAGATTCCTAGTTTGTTCCCTGTTTTCTTCTTCTGGCTTTCAGAAGCCCTCTGTAGAAGGTTCCTAGGTTGTTTCCTGTTTTCTTCTTCTTCTGATGTCCATCCTCTTTGCCTTTCAGGATGGGGATTGACCGTTTTAGTTAGGGTCCTCTCTCTTAGTTTCTTTAGATGCACAGGTTTTAGTGGGTTTGTCCTATGTTGTGTGTCTATATGAGTGAGTATATACCATGTGTGTCTTTCTGCTTCTGGGACAACTCACTCAGGATGATCCTTTCCAGGTCCCACCATTTACCTGCAAATTTCATGATTTCCTTATTTTTCATTGCTGAGTAATACTCCATTGTATAGATGTACCACAGTTTCTGCATCCATTCTTCAGTTGAGGGGCATCTGGGCTGTTTCCAGCTTCTGGCTATATTACAAATAAAGCTGCTACAAACATGGTTGAGCAAATGTCCTTTTTGTGTACTTGAGCCTCTTTTGGATATATGCCTAGGAGTGGTATGGCTGGACATTGAGGAGGCGCTATTCCTAGTTGTCTGAGAAAGCACCAGATTGATTCCCAGAGTGGTTGTACAAGTTTACATTCCGACCAGCAGTGGAGAAGGGTTCCCCTTTCTCCACAACCTCTCCAGCATGTGTTGTCACTTGAGTTTTTGATCTTGGCCATTCTCATGGGTATAAGGTGAAATCTCAGGGTTGCTTTGATTTGCATCTCCCTAATGGCTAATGAGGTTGAGCATTTCTTTAAGTGCTTCTCTGTCATTCGAAATTCCTCTCCAGAGAATTCTGTTTAGTGGATTACTTGGTTTGCTGCTTTTCAGTTTCTTTAGTTCTTTATATATACTGGATATGAGTCCTCTATCAGATAAAGGATTGGTGAAGAGTCTTTCCCAATCTGTAGGCAGTCGCTTTGTTTTGATGATGGTTTCCTTCGCTTTGCAGAAGCTTTTCAGTTTCATGAGGTCCCATTTATTGATTGTTGCTCTTACAGCATGTGCTGTTGGTGTTCTGCTCAGGAAGTTTTCTCGTGTACCAATGAGTTCTAGGGTATTCCCCACTTTTTTTTTCTAGCCGATTTAATGTGTCTGATTTTATGTTGAGGTCTTTGATCCACTTGGACTTTAGTTTTGTGCAGGGTGATAAGTATGGATCTATTTTCATTTTTCTACATGTAGACATCCAGTTGGACCAGCACCATTTGTTGAAGATGCTATCTTGTATGGTTTTGGCATCTTTGTCAAAGAACAGGTATCCATAAGTGTATGGGTTTATTTCTGGGTCCTCTGTTCGGTTCCATTGATCCACCATTCTGTTTCTATGCCAGTACCATGCAGTTTTTAAAACTGTTGCTCTATAGTACAACTTAAGATCAGGGATGGAGATACCTCCAGAAGATCTTTTATTGTAGAGGATTGTTTTAGCAATTCTGGGTTTCTTGTTATTCCATATGAAGTTGAGAATTTTTCTTTCCAGGTCTGTAAAGAATTGTGTTGGTAATTTGATGGGAATTGCATTGAATTTGTAGATTGCTTTTGGTAAGATGGCCATTGTTACTATGTAAATCCTGCCAAGCCATGAGCATGGGAGATCTTTCCATCTTCTGATATCTTTTTCTAATTCTTTTTTCAGAGATTTGAATTTTTTTTCATACAAGTCTTTGGCTTGCTTGGTTAGGGTTACACCAAGGTACTTTATGTCATTTGTGGCTATTGTGAAGGGTGTTGTTTCCCTAATTTCTTTCTCAGCCCTTTTGTCTTTTGTATACAGGAGGACTACCGATTTATTTTTTTACTTATTTTTGTATCCGGCCACTTTGCTGAAGGTGTTTATCAGCTGTAGGAGTTCCCTGGTAGAGTTTTTGGGGTCACTCATGTATACTATCATATCATCTGCAAATAGTGATAATTTGACTTCTTCTTTTCCAATCTGTATCCCCTTGATCTCTTTCAACTGTCTTATTGCTCTAGCAAGGACTTCCAGCACTATGTTGAAGAGATATGGAGAGAGTGGGCAGCCTTGTCTTATCCCTGATTTTAGTAGGATTGCTTTAAGTTTCTCTCTGTTTAGTTTGATGTTGGCTATAGGCTTGCTGTATATCGCCTTTACTATGTCTAGATATGTGCCTCGTATCCCTGATCTCTCCAATACTTTAAACATGAATGGATGTTGGATTTTGTCAAATGCTTTTTCAGCATCTAGGGAGATTATCATGTGGTTTTTTTTCTTTCAGTTTGTTAATATGGTGGATCACATTGATGGATTTCCGTATATTGAACCACCCCTGCATACCTGGGATGAAGCCTTCTTGGTCATTGTGGATAATATCTTCGATGTGTTCTTGGATTCAGTTTGCAAGTATTCTGTTAAGTATTTTTGCATCAATGTTCATAAGGTAGATTGGCCTGAAATACTCTTTCATTGTTGTGTCTTTGTGAGGTTTAGGTACCAAGGTGACTGTGGCTTCATAGAATGACTTTGGTAATGTTCCTTCTGTTTCTGTTTTATGGAATATTTTGAAGAGAATTGGTGTTAGCTCTTCTTTGAAGGTCTGGTAGAATTCTGCGCTGAAGCCATCTGGTCCTGGGCTTTTTTTGGATGGGAGACTTTTGATGATCGCTTCTATTTCTTTGGGGTATATATGACTATTTAGTTGATTTACCTGGTCCTGATTCAGCTTTGGTAAGTCAAATCGATCAAGAAAATTGTCCATTTCATTCAGATTTTCAATTTTTGTGGCATATAGACTTTTGAAGTAAGTCCTAATGATTGTTTGGATTTCCTCAGTGTCTGTAGTTATGTCCCCCTTTTCATTTCTGATTTCGTTGATTTGGGTGGTGCCTCTCTGCCTTTTAGTTAGATTGGCTAAGGGTTTGTCGAACTTGTTGATTTTCTCAAAGAACCAGCTTTTGGATTCATTGATTCTTTGAATTGTTTTATTTGTTTCCAATTGATTGATTTCAGCCCTGAGTTTGATTATTTCCAGCTGAATACTCCTTCTTGGTGTGTCTGCTTCTTCTTTTTCTTTTTCTAGGGTTTTTAAGTGAGCCATTAAGTTGCTTGAATGAGCTGTCTCAAATTTCTTCTTGAAGGCACTTAGTGCTATGAACTTTCCTCTTAGCTCTGCCTTCATTGTGTCCCACAAGTTTGGATATGTTGTGTCTTCATTTTCACTGAGTTCTAGGAAGACTTTAATTTCTTTCTTTATTTCTTCCCTGACCCAGCTGTCATTTAGTAACAAGATGTTCAGTTTCCATGTGTGTGTAAGCTTTTTGCTATTTCTGTTATTGTTGAGGTCCAGCTTTATTCCATGGTTATCAGACATTATACAAGGGATTATTTCAATCTTCTTGTATCTGTTGAGGCTTGCTTTGTGACCAACTATATGGTCTATTTTGGAGAAGGTTCCATGAGGTGCTGAGAAGAAGGTAAATTCTTTTGTGTTTGGGTGTAAAGTTCTGTAAATGTCTGTTAGGTCCATTTGATTCATGACTTCTGTCAGAGACATTGTTTCTTTGTTTAATTTCTGTTTTGTTGACCTGTCCTTTGTTGAGAGTGGGGTGTTGAAGTCTCCCACTATTAATGTGTGGGGATCTATATGTGGTTTAAATTTTATCAATGTTTCTTTAACAAATGTGGGTGCTCTTGTATTTGAGGCATAGATGTTCAGGCTTGTGATGTCTTCCTGATGGAATTTTCCTTTGATGAGTATGAAGTGTCCTTCCCCATCTCTTTTTATTAATTTTGGTTGAAAGTCTATTTTATCAGATATTAGAATGGTTACTCCTGCTTGCTTCTTGGGTCTGTTTGCTTGGAAAGTTGTCTTCCAACCCTTTACCCTCAGGTAATGTCTATCTTTGTGACTTAGGTGTGTTTCTTGTATGCAACAGATTGCTGGGTTTTGTTTACGTTATGCTTACCTCTGTAGTTCCTGTTTTCTTCCCTAGATTCTTCCTCTCCATTATTTTCTCCATTTGTGTTTTCTTTAATTTTTCCAATTCTATCTTCAGGTCTTGAGTTGTTTTGTTTACTTCCTTCATTCTGTTAATCTGTGTCTTTTTATTGGAGAGTTGAGTCCATTGATGCTGAGAGGGATTAATGACCAGTGGCTGTTAGATCCCTTGATTTTGATATTGGCTGTGGTCATAAGGTTGTGTGCTTGGTTGCTTTTTGTTTTACTGTAGTAAGGTTAATTATTTCCTGTGTTTTCTTGAAAGAAGCCAATTTCTTGGGGTTGTATTTTCCCTTCCAGTGTTTTCTGTAATGCTGGATTTGTTTGTAGGCATTGTTGAAATTTGTTTTTGTCATTGAATATCTTGTTTTCTCCGTCTATGAGGACTGAGAGTTTTGCAGGGTATAGTAGCCTGGGCTGACATCTGTGTTCTCTTAGGGTTTGCATGATATCTGTCCAGGCCCTTCTGGCTTTCATAGTCTCTGTTGAAAAGTCAGGTGTGATTCTGATGGGTTTGCCATTATATGTTACTTGTCCTTTTTCCCTTGCAGCTTTTAGTATTTTTTCTTTGTTCTGTATACTTACTGTTTTGATTATTATGTGGCTGTGGCGGGAGGATTTTCTTTTCTGGTCAAATTTGTTGGGTGTTCTGTAGGCCTCATGTATTCTAATTGGCCTCTCCTTTAAGTTGGGGAAATTTTCTTCAATGATTTTGTTGAAAATATTTTCTGGTCCTTGGAGAAGGGAGTCTTCTTTTTCCTCTATACCTATTATTCTTAGGTTTTGTCTTTTCATATTGTCTTGGATTTCTTGGACAGTCTGTCAGGAATTTTTTAGATTTAACATTTTCTTTGACAGATACATCGATTTCTTCCATTGTATCTTCTACACCTGAGATTTTTTCTTCCCTCTCTTGTAGTCTGTTGGTTATGCTTACCTCTGTAGTTCCTGTTTTCTTCCCTAGATTCTTCCTCTCCATTATTTCTTCCATTTGTGTTTTCTTTAATTTTTCCAATTCTATCTTCAGGTCTTGAGTTGTTTTGTTTACTTCCTTCACCTGTCTGATTGTACTTTCCTGTTTTTCTTTTAGTTCCTTCAACTCTGTTTCTTTTATTTCATTCAGTGCTTTAAGCATTTCCTTTCTAAAGGCCACAAACTGGCTGCAGCTTCCTCTTTCTTTGTGGATAACAACATTCTGTTTGAGTTTATCTTCCTCTGTCTTTACGTATCTTATTTGTTTCCTCTGTTATCATCTTCATGAGCATAGTTGTTAGGTCATCTTCTTGGATTTCTGTTATGCTGGGGTGTCCAGGGCTACTTGCCCCTGGGTAACTGGGTTCTAGAGATGCCATATTGTTCTGTCTTTTGTTGCTTGAGCTTTTACGCTGGCCTCTACCTATTGTGCTCTTAGGTGTTTAGGGTTATTTTCTGGTGGTTCCTGGG
This sequence comes from Meriones unguiculatus, assembly GCF_030254825.1. Classification (NCBI taxonomy): domain Eukaryota; kingdom Metazoa; phylum Chordata; class Mammalia; order Rodentia; family Muridae; genus Meriones; species Meriones unguiculatus. The sequence goes on from NC_083350.1 coordinate 90,898,474, forward strand.
GATCCTGTGGTGGAGAGAATACCCTTTGCAGAAAGATGGTTTTTCCTGAAGGATGTCTCCTCAGCTTTTTGGGTATAGTCCCTGAATGGCTGGCGTTTTTTCAGGAGTTGCTTCTGCTTACCTCAGGAATAGAGACCTGAGTGGTAACTGTGGTCTTTGTTAGTCGAGAGGGTTCTCCTCTCACCCAGGGAAGTCCTGAGGACAGTTGCCCTGTTTCTGGGTTTCTTGCTGTAAATTTAATGATCAGCTGCTGTGACCCAGTTGGACATCTGGTGCGCAGCAACTGTTTGTGCCTGTGTCTGGAGCACAGCTGAGTGACAGCGGCTCGGCCCCACTGGTCTGCTAGTCTTTTTCCAGGGAAGGATTGGGTGATTTAAGTCAGTACATTTTCCTTCCTTCCCTGTGGATTCTCTGGAGACAGGGACTCCCAGTCTCTTTTTTTTTTTTTTTTTTGCCCTGATGCCCACTGCTCAGTCTCCGTCAGCTGGATGGCCGCAGAAACTGCCTGGAGCACAGCTGAGTGATGGTGGCTCAGTCTCCACCAGCTTTCTGGCCTACAGAAACTGCCTGTGTCTGCTTTTCCGGCCTTTGGGAGCCTGGGTGTCTGCCTAAACTGGGTAATTTTCCCAAGACCTTTTCGGGGTGGGGGTGTCGACTGAGTGCTCTGAGATCAGACCAGCCATTTCCCTCCCTGTGTGTTTGCACCAGACAGTGAAACTCATTAGCTGGTGCCCTGGTGCCCACAGTTCTATCTCAGGCAGAGAATCAGGCACGCAGGCAGGCAGGACTCTGTGCCGGAGCCTGGGTCCCCAGCTCTGGCTCTGGGCTGTCTCCTGGGGTGCCCGTGGAACCTGAGTCTTTTCCAGGGGATGTCTGGGTGACCTAAGGTCGGTCCCAATCGTTTCCTGTACCCTGGGGTTATCTCTCGACTGAAAATTCTAGTCTCTGATAGTGTGGTGCGCATGGTTCAGTCTGGGACCATGACCAGAGACACTGGCTTGTGGCTCTGGGCTGGGGCTGGGGCTGGGGCTGGCGGCCGGCAGCCAAGAGTCTGGCGGAACCGGGATCTCTTCCATGGTTTAGCAGGGTGAGTTAAAAGCTGATTGAATCCCCCACCGTGAGGTATCCTCTCACCTGGGAAACACAATGACTGTCTTTTATGGCCGCCGCGAGTTCTGATTGCTGGTCACTGTGCTGATCCTGCTGCTGCTGCTCAGAATGAGAGTCCTCCTGGTGCCACCATCTTGCCCCGCCTCCCGTGAACATTTTCCAGAAACTATATTTTCATAGGTTCCCTCTCCACATGTAACTCCATTTACAAAAAGTGAGTGCCCAGCAGACTTTTACCTAACCCTGAACATAATTCTAAATAAAGAAATAATTCAACATCTGAGAAAATCTTGGGAAATATAAAGTCCCTTTTGGACTTAAAGGGACTTTACAGACTTTATATATATGCATCCAACAACAAAAAGGGCCATGAGAAGTCAGGCATAAAAGTTGCTGTTTTAGAAATAATTATACTCAATGACTTTTTTTTTAATTTTCTCTTGTCCTTCATGAAAGAAATAGCTCTTCCTTATACTTTTGTCTCTGTCTCCCTGTCATTGTGCATCATATGATACAGAGTAGTCATACATACTGAACACAGGAACTTTACCCTAGTTCTTTAGTGTTCATTCACTTTCATGAAAACTGAGTTCATAGACATTTAATATTCACAGTCATGCACAAATGTAATTTCAAATAAATTAAGATTCATATTTGTCCCACAAGATCAAAGCACAAAAATAAAAGAAAGCCCTGTTTCAGATTATTCCTAGAATTAAGAAAAGTTAACAGTTAACCTTGTTCCAACAACCAAAATAAGACTTTTATTTGTTGGAGTATTATAATAATTTATCAGTAATAAGCTAACCTACTTCAAAATCTACAAAATTATCTGCTAATCTACAAAATTATCTGCAAAGTGATCTTAACTACAAAAGTAAAAATGTAGCTCTTTATATTTCAGCCCTTGAGACATTGAGATTTTAGGTTAGAATTTAAAATATCACTTCAACATTTTTTTTCAGGTAGTCATATGAACACATGCTGAACTGAATTAAGGGAAAGTATGAACAATGTCACAGAATTCATCCTTCTGGGATTGACCCAAGACCCAGATCTGCAGAAACTCTATTTATTGTGTGCTTAATAATCTATTTGATCACACTGGCTGGTAACGTGCTCATCTCATTAACCATCTTCATCAGCCCAGCCCTGGCTACTCCCATGTACTTTTTACTGTCCTATTTGTCCATCATAGGTGGTTTTTACTCTTCTTCCATAGCACCCAAAATGATCTATTACTTAATCTCTGAGACAAGCATAATATCTTTCAATGGCTGCATGACTCAGCTTTTTGCTGAGCATTTTTTTTGCTGCAGCTGAAATCATCTTGATGATTTCTATGGCTTATGATCGCTATGTAGCCATCTGCAAGCCCTTGTGATATGTGACCATCATGAGCCAACCTGTGTGTGTGTATTCCTTGTAGGGACTGCTATAATCCTGGGATTCATCCATGGAGGGATACAGATTTTATTTATGGCCCAGTTACCATTCTGTGGCCCAAATATCATCGACCACTTTATGTGTGATTTAATACCTCTCCTTGAGTTGGCCTGCACTGACACTCACACACTGGGGCCCCTGATTGCTGCCAACAGTGGGTCACTGTGTTTACTAATTTTATCTATGCTGGTTGCTTCTTATGTTGTCATCCTTCACTCCCTAAGGAATCACAGCTCAGAAGGATGTCGCAAAGCACTGTCTACCTGTGCCTCTCATGTTACTGTTGTTGTCTTATTCTTTGTACCTTGTTCATATCTGTACCTAAGAGCCATGACCTCCTTTCCCACTGACAAAGCTGTAACTGTATTTTGCACCCTAGTGACACCTATGTTGAACCCTTTAATCTATACCCTCAGAAATGAGAAGGTCCAAAATGTTATGAAGAAGCTCTGGGGCCAAATAAGAAAAGTTGGTGATACATAAACCTGGGGCATTGGTTTTTTTTTTAGAAACAATGTCTAATGTTGTTTTATGGACATTCTTAAATGCTTAAAATGGTGATAGAGAATTATATCCTATCTGTATTCTACATTTTAATTGACTAATAATTATATCATTGTATGGAGTACAGTGTGACAATGCATGTAGATATGATAAAATCAAGATGATAAATATTTCCATCCTATTAAATAACCATTGTTTCTTTAAACATTGAATCTTTAAACCCTTTTCTAGTTCCTTACAAGATATATAATAAATTGCTGTCAAGCATGTTCATCCCAGTGCTTAGTATGCATTCCTCCAATGCATCTTTATATTGGTTCCTGTTCTCCAACCTCATACTATTCCTCTCCTTCCTGTCCTCCTAGTCTCTATGACCACTATTGTACTCTGAACTTCAATAAGATAAAATTTTTTGGCTTTTATATTTGAGTGAGAGCGTGCAGCATTTGGCTTTCTGTGCCTAGCTATTTCCCTTATGTCATATCTTCCAGTTCCACCTAGGTTGCTACAAATCATTTAATGTAATTCATTTTATAGCTCAATGTTATTCTGTCAGTATACATGTCACATTTTCTTCTTTCATTATTTTGAGAATTTCTTACTTGAATGTTATATTTTTATCATTATCACCTTTCTATATCCAACATCTCTTTTTCTATAATTATTATTAGTATGTATGTGTGCTGAGTTCATTTAGTGTTGCTCATAACTACATGTTTGAGATGACTACTAGGTATTAGATAATCTATTAGGAAAGACATCCTTAAAAAAGATTAATTTCCACTCTCTCAGCAGCCATTGGTTTCACATAGTTCTTATAGGGGTGGGGCTTTGTCAAATTTCCCCTAAATACATTGTCATGTCAACTGGTGTGCTAATTAAGCTAAATCAATGTAGCTTCTAACATTGTTCCAAATAAGTCTCCTTATAACCATAGATAAGTACAGCTTTCACTTCTCATCAAAGAAATTTCTTTTTGCAGCATATGGGGAGATCCACAACTAGTCAAAATGCAGAGAATAGCCATGAGATGAGCTACCCAAAGAGTACATCTTAAATGCAATCCCTATGCCAAAACTTAAAGAATGTTGCAGAAGAGGGGACAGAAACATTTTAAGGGCCAGATGACTAAGATGCCTACTGTGAACTAATGACTACTAAACAAGGCAAGGATACCACACCCATGAAATCTCAACAATATTATTTCTGAAGCATACCACATTTTCTTAATCTATTCTTTCTTCCACTGGCAGAAATATCAATTCTCATTAGGAACACATATAAGAGGGCTGAACTGGCATTAAGACTCAGAAAGAGCTCACAGTGTTTTTTAGAACCCCTACATTACTAAATTTCTTTAAAGTAAGAAGAAAAATGGAGACAATCTAAATCCCACTTTAACAATCTCATCACTCTACCAATACATTTATAAAACATAAATTTTAATATTATTGTTAGGAAAATACATATGAAGAGAAAAGAACCAAGAAATCACAGAGTTATATTGTTGTAGGTGTGAAATAAATACACACTAATATACTTGATATTTTTATGCTCAATACTACAGGTTGTATTTTAAATGAGATTTTATTTAAAAAAAAGAAAGATAACTATATGAGTAGCAGAGGGTTGGACAAGTCTTCAAGAAAGTGTTCATCAAATATACTTTCTATCTTCCTAAGTTAGAGAGGTTTCCAATTTTTGAAAGTTTTTCAATTACAACCGCACAGAGAGGGCATATCTGCTTCATTTATGCATGTGCAAGCACATACACAAACACACATACACAAAGCAACTATTTCAAAAGTTCTATGTTATGTCTTCAAGTATAAATTTATCTGTTTAAAATAAAAGAATTCAGGCTAGGGAAATGGCTCACTGTGAAAAGTGCTAACTATGAGAATCTGAGTTTGGAGCCTCAATTCCCATAAAAGCCAAGCATGGCATGAAAGCATCTGTAACCCCATTGTTGGGAGACAGAGTCAGGTAGATTTCAGGGCTTCCCAGCTAACACATAACCTAATCTGAAAGCTCCAGGACAAATGAAAGACCCTATCTCTCAACATAAGATGGAATATAATTGAGTAAGTTACCTAATAGTGATACACACACACACACACACACAACACTTAAAAACAAACTACAAGTAAAATTATTTTTAAAGCGTTGAGAAAATTGGTTTGAGCTAAAGACAATAATGATTGATAAAGGGCCAAATGGATTCAATGTGTCATCTTATCTCTGGCATTAATTAGCACTATGAATGCATACCAGCTGCCTCAGACTGTACCTGATACATGTTTCCCAATTCTTCAGTAAAAGGAAGTAGAATTATATATACTTAAAGAGCAAGAAATTAATCATTTATATGGAAATTATACATTAGATGAAAAATTGTAAAAGACAATGATGGCTGCTGGGGCTGACATTTCTAACAGAATATTCATAACACACAGTTAGTGCCATGCACTAGCCATGACTGCAGAAAGAAAAGACTTAATGTCCTAGCCTCAGCTTGCATCTAATTATATTGCAAATGACAGCAATTCACACATAAGGACATCATCACAGCAGATTATGATCTTAGTAAGGATGTTCCATATGGTCAGACACCAGGTTCCTGGCAAACAAGAACAGAGAACAAGAGACATTGGAACACTCAGACCTAAATGGAATGTCTTCATCAAAACCCTCTTCTCAGGGCTCAGGCAGAAGAGGAGGCAAAAGGGATTGTAAGAGCCAGAGAAGACAGACCATACCAAGGAAACAATATCTTCCAGACACAACAAGACTGATATACATATGAACTCACAGAAAGTGTGTCAACACACACAGGCCTGTATAGGTTCAGTCCAGATGGGATTCCAGCATTGAGAGGGAAAGTAGACATGAGCTCCCATCCATAACCACTTGACAATGCCTGCAAAGGAAAACTCAGTTTTCTCCAATGGAGTTTTACTAGGCGTATAAACCACACTTAAGGGTAGGTAGGTTTCATGCTCAGCACTAGATGCCCAAGACAAAACAAACTCAGTGGTGTTTTTGTAGATTTTGTTGTTGTTGTTGTTTTAACTCTTTTTTATTTAAAACTGTTTTCTCATGTACTTATTTTATTCACTTTACATCCTTGTAGCCTTTTCTCTTCTCCCCTCCCAGTCCCACCCTCTCTCGCTTCCCTTTCTCCCTCCCCCCTCTCCTTTTCCAAAGAAAAGAGGAACTCCCTTTCCCATCTACCCCAGCTCATCAAGTTGCATCAGGACTGAAAGTATCCTCTTCCCCTGTGGCCTGTGAAGGCAGTCCCGCCAGGGGAAAGTGATCAAAAAGCTAGCAAGTATGTCTGTGTCAGACACAGTAACTACTTCCCTTACTAGAGGACCCACTTGAAGCCTAAGTTGCCAATTTGCTACATCTGCTACATGGGCCCAGAGGGGTTTGCTGAGACTGAAGCATCAACCAAAGACCATAGATGAACTGGACCTAGGCCCCTTACAAAGATGTAGCAGTTTTTGTAGGTTTTATTGACTCATACTGCTTTGGAATTTTTTTCATCTTACTGATCTTTTATTAGCATATTACTGTTTCTAATTTTGTGATGTGTGTGTTTCTTATGCTTTTTTGCTGTTCTATTTTTAATTCCTAGCTTGTTTTCTTTTTTATTTGCCAATTTTTTTAAGAGAGAAAAAGAAGCCATGGAGTTGGATGGGTGGAGAGGTGTAGAGGATCTGGGAGATGGGGGAGGAGAACCATAATCAGAATATATTATATGAAAAAGTATATATTTTCAATAAAAATAAAATAAAAAGAGGCTGTTGTGAAGATATTTCCTGCAAATTAAAACATTCCTTCCTAGAAGAATGCTCTTTAAGATTTGGAAAGTAAAACTTATAAGGCTTAGAATGGAAACAAAATCAATGTTAGGAAATTCCTGAAACTTGCAAGGTTCACAAGACTTCTCCCAAAGTGATACAGACAGACTAAACTTTACAGAGGAGGAGAGTCTCCAAGAGGCTGGGCTTCCTGCAAGCCACTCAGGAAGCTCCACACATTCAGTTTGTATGACACATTGCCAATGGTGAGGTAAACTTTTCAGCTCTCTTTGAGTCAATGGTATTCGTGTATAGCCCAATAAACTCATAGGTGCACTAAGCTGAACCTAATGGAACTGTTCTTTTGATAGTGGCAGTGTCCTATCTGAGTTGAATAGATCTTCACTCAAATCTCCCCAGAAAAAAAGTCACACAACACTAGACATATTTTTATTTGGAGAACTAGAGTTTCCCGGACTGTATTTTGTGACTTTTGGTTTCTTTTTTTTTATTTTTTATTTAACTTTTATTAATTACACTTTATTCATTTTGTATCCCCCCATAAGCCCCTCCCTCCTCCCCTCCCGGGCCCACCCACCCCCTTTCTGCATGCATGCCCCTCGCCAAGTCCACTGATAGGGGAGTTCCTCCTCTCCTTCTTTCTGATCTTAGGCTATCAGTTCTCATCAGAAGTGGCTGCATTGTCAGGGTTCTAGGTTATCTTCATGAATAGTGCTTGGTTGGAGTATGAGTCTCTGGGAATGTCCCTGTGTTCAAATTTTCTTGTTCTGTTGCTCTCCTTGTGGAGTTCCTGTCCTCTCCAGCTCTTATTACTTCCCACTTCTTACCTAAAATTCCATTCACTCTGCCCAACAGTTGGCCATCAGGATCAGCATCTGCTTTGACAGTCTGCACAGCAGAGGCTTTCAGAGGCCCTCTGTAGCAGGTTCCTAGGTTGTTTCCTGTTTTTTTTTCTTCTTCTGATGTCCATCCTCTTTGCCTTTCAGGATGGGGATTGAACATTTTAGTTAGGGTCCTCTCTCTTGCTTAGTTTCTTTAGATGTACAGATTTTAGTGGGTTTATCCTAAGTTGTATGTTTATATGAGTGAGTATATACCATGTATGTCTTTTTGCTTCTGGGACAACTCACTCAGGATGATCCTTTCCAGGTCCCACCATTTACCTGCAAATTTCATGATTTCCTTATGTTTCATTGCTGAGTAATACTCCATTGTATAGATGTACCACAGTTTCTGCATCCATTTTCAGTTGAGGGGCATCTGGGCTGTTTCCAGCTTCTGGCTATTACAAATAAAGCTGCTACAAACATGGTTGAGCAAATGTTCTTTTTGCATACTTGAGCCTCTTTTGGATACATGCCTAGGAGTGGTATGGCTGAATCTTGAGGAAGCGCTATTCCTAGTTGTCTGAGAAAGCACCAGATTGATTTCCAGAGTGGTTGTACAAGTTTACATTCCCACCAGCAGTGGAGAAGGGTTTTCCCTTTCTCCACAACCTCTCCAGCATGTGTTGTCACTTGAGTTTTTCATCTTGACCATTCTGATGGGTGTAAGGTGAAATCTCAGGGTTGTTTTGATTTGCATTTCTCTAACGGCTAATGAGGTTGAACATTTCTTTAAGTGCTTCTCTGCCATTTGATATTCCTCTACAGAGAGTTCTCTGTTTAGGTCTGTACCCCATTTTTTAAGTGGATTACTTGGTTTGCTGTTTTTCAGCTTCTTTAGTTCTTTATATATACTGGATATGAGTCCTCTCTCACATAAAGGGGTGGTGAAGATTCTTTCCCAATCTGTAGGCAGTTGCTTTGTTTTGATGACGGTGTCCTTTGCTTTATAGAAGCTTTTTAGTTTCATGAGGTCCCATTTATTAATTGTTGCTCTTAGAGCCTGTGCTGTTGGTGTTCTGCTCAGGAAGTTTTCTCCTGTACCAATGAATTCTAGGGTATTATCCACTTTTTTTTCTAGCCAATTTAATGTATCTGGTTTTATGTTGAGGTCTTTGATCCACTTGGACTTCAGTTTTGTGCAGGGTGATAAGTATGGATCTATTTTCATTTTTTTACATGTAGACATCCAGTTGAACCAGCACCATTTGTTGAAGATGCTATCTTTTTTCCATTGTATAGTTTTGGCATCTTTGTCAAAAATCAGGTGTCCATAGGTGTGTAGGTTTATTTCTGGGTCTTCTGTTTGGTTCCATTGATCCACCATTCTCCTGTATACAAAAGACAAAAGGGCTGAGAAAGAAATTAGGGAAACAACACCCTTCACAATAGCCACAAATGACATAAAGTACCTTGGTGTAACCCTAACCAAGCAAGTCAAAGACTTGTATGAAAAAAAATTTCCAGTCTCTGAAGAAAGAATTAGAAGAAGATATCAGAAGATGGAAAGATCTCCCATGCTCATGGCTTGGCAGAATTAACATAGTAAAAATGGCCATCTTACCAAAAGCAATCTACAGATTTAATGCATTTGCCATTAAATTGCCAACACAATTCTTTACAGACCTGGAAAGAAAAATTCTCAACTTTGTATGGAATAACAAGAAACCCAGAATTGCTAAAATAATCCTCTACAATAAAAGATCTTCTGGAGGTATGTCCATCCCTGATCTCAAGCTTTACTATAGAGCAACAGTTATAAAAACTGCAAGGTACTGACTTTTGGTTTCTTTCTGCATCTTTTATTTTGTTTTGAAACAGTATGTGGCTGTGCAATTCCATCTGGCCTCAAACTCAAGGTTTTCCTGCCTCCACTTCTAAATACTGTGATTACAGGCACGTACCAGCATAACCAATGGCATAGCATTATTTAATCTAACTTTTTACTCAACATTAAGCTTTCCAGTTTAGTCTCTATTGATGGATATTTTAATTTTATTTTATTCATTACAAAGTACTCTACTGTACCCACCATATTGTAATGAAACCATACATTGCTTGATTGTTTGCCTGCTTTATTACAAAACAATAATATCTATTGCTCACAAATATAGGTGAACCATACAGCTGAATATTGTGCAAGCTTCTATGGTCACATTTATGATAAGTTTTTCTAAACCTGTAGCTATATCAAATGATTTAATTTGGGTGTCTAAAAAATATCTCCTTTGTCTTTATTCTTTGACAGTTTTATACACTAGTTTGCACTCGCACCAATAGTCAGTTGCCATCCTTGCCAGAATTTGTTATCAATTTTACAAAATTTTGTTAGTTCTTTGAGAACTTTCTATACCATGTATTGATCGTATCCATGCCACAGCTCCTCCAATACTTGCCCTTTATTTACTTACCCACCAAGTGTGTGTCCCATATTTTTCTATCAATTCCAATTAATGTTGACTAACTATCCTTTCATGTGTGTCCTTTCACTGGAGCAGGGCTGACTTACCAGAGCTTCCATGCTTAAAAGAAAGTGACTCACTTTCTACCAGCAGCTAAAAATTGGCAATAGTTGTTCAGCAAGGGATGGTATTTCATGTATAACTCTCCTCTTCTTGCTGAGATTTGATCCACCTTAGTTTGTAGATGTCTTTTGCATGTTTTCAAAACTGTTGTGAATTCATATGTGCTATGCTATCCTGTTTCCAGAACCATTTTCCTTTTTTCAATTACTCATTTTTTAATTAATACATTTATAAAATATTTTTACAATGTGCAATGTGTAAATTTAACTTGTTAGCCTGGCAAAGCTATGGGACACATTTTAACATAACAAAGAATATTAATATAAAAAATTCTTTGTTTTGTTTTAACAAAACAAAGAATATTAATATAAAAATTTTACAAAATCACATCAAAGTTGAATATGGAAAATCAACAGGAGGAAAAGAACCTAGGTGAAGGATAAAGGATCAGAGACCCACTTGTCACACATCCAAGAGTCCCATAAAAATACTAAACTAAAATATATGCAGAGGACCTGGTACAGACCCAAATAGGCTCTGTGCTTGCTGATTCAGTCTCTGTGAGTTCATATGAGTTTTACTCTGTTGATTTAGAAGACCTTTTTCTCTTACAGTCCTCCATCCTCTCTGGCTTCTACATTCTTTCTGCCTCTTCTTCTGTGGGGTCCGCTGAGGTCTAAGAGGAAATATTTGATGGAAACATCTCATTTAGAGCTGTGTGTTACAAGTTCTCTCTCTCTCTCTCTCTCTCTCTCTCTCTCTCTCTCTCTCCCCCCCCCCATATCTCTCATTCAGTACTTTCTAGATATCTCCTGAGGACACTTCAGTATCTGGATTGGGTTTATATAATGCTGGAACCTTGTATCATTTTCCTTTCTATCCTCTGGAGGAGCTGGATTCAGGATCTGATCTTTGCCCCAAGCTGCTAGCTAAGCTAAGCCTGAAGCAGGATTCTTCTTCTTCACCCTGCTAGCAGGTTCTCCATGTTTATAAGTTTTACTTGTTTCATTTTGCCTTGCTTTGTTATTATGAAACTTGGTTCAAGGATTTCCAATGTTTTTCAGTTTCTCTCTGTGAAAGTCTCTTCATTCTTATTATTTCCTAGTTTTTGACTCTCCTTCTTTGGGATACACAAAGCAGCTACCAGTCTGACATCTTACCCAGAGATCTTTTTGTTTTGTTTTGTTTTGGGTTTTGATTTTGTTTGTTGTATGTAGAGTAGAATACTTATTTAATTCAGATACCATATTAAATGTTGGCCACATCGATGTCTTCATTTGTGGCCCTTTGTAAGAAGGGCAGGAGCTGTTTCTCACATGAACTTTGCTGCCTGTTTTTTAATCATTTCCTCATAACAAAGCTGTTTTGCCTAGCTTCAGTGGAAGAGGATTCACTCAGACTTGATTGCTGGGTTGGTAGTAGGGAGAATGCCCCTTTTCTGAGTTGCAGGGATAAGAGAAAGGGATGGGGACTGAAAGGAGAGGAGAGGAAGGTGGGGACTACAACTGAGATATAAAGTGAACAAATAAAAAATAAAAGTAAAAAATTTTGGCAACATAAAATGAGTTTTGAAGTATTGTCAATTTTGTGGAAGAGTTTAAGAAGGGTTACTATAGTCCTGTAAGATTTTGAGAGAAATAATAACTAAAGCCATCTGGGTCAAGGACTTTTTTCCCGTGGTTACCTGCTTCAGTCTCAAAAGGAATCAAATTTAAGCACATGCTCCAACACAAATGAATTAGAGTCATTACTCTAAGTCAAGTAGGGCATATAGAAAGAAGGACTATATATGATGCTTAGTGGTAGATTTCTTGCCTAGCATGTACAAAAATCTGAATACAATCCACAACCCAACTACATAAACTAGCCATTGTTAGTGATGTTTGTGGGGACCAAGTAGGAATAAGCAAAGACCCTGGCAAAGATTTCAAAAGAGGTAATCAGCAATCCTCTGGGCACTTGCAAAACCAAAAGATCACTAGACCCTCCAGATTATGCAAATATATTAAAATATTTCTTTAGCATGAAGGAAGGAAGAATCAAAGCAAAGTGTTAGTGTGTCAATGACTGGAGCAGAGCATGAATCAATACAATGAAGATTTATCCGGGTGTCTGAGAGAAAAATACTCTCTTAATGTTTGTAGGTTTCTAAAGAGATGTCATTTTCAAAGGAGCTCTAGTTGAGGGATGAAAGGAATCCACATTTTTTACAGACTCTTGGGAAGCAAAAAACATACCCAAAATGGTAAGGGGGGGAATCTAATTTGGCCTTATTCTCTTATACATACCAGAGTTGAATATACTCATGTTTTCTGATTTGAGTAATTTGGCTTTATTCTCAACATTGTTATCTATTAATGTTGTGTGTGTGTGTGTGTGTGTGTGTGTCTTTGTGTCCTCAAACACATGATTATAGGAAATCAATAAAATAAGTAGAAATTAAATCCTAGAAATATCAAAGTTCTTAACTGAAATATATCATTTTTGAAGTAAATGCTGACAATAGGACCAATAAATAAATAAATCAAAATGTCTAAATTAGAGAATTGTCTAGAAAAATAATAATTCCAGTATTAGCCTGTAGAGTCTACTAAACAGGATGCTGGGTGTGTCCAGAGGAAAAGAAAGAATAACTTCCCAATTGAAAGCACTAGAGAAAAAAGAAACAAACACCCAAGAGGAGCAGAAGGCTGGAAATAATCAAACTCAGGGCTGAAATCAAGCAATTAGAAACAAATAAAACTATTCAAAGAATCAATGAAACCAAGAGCTGGTTCTTTGAGAAAATCAACAAGATAGACAAACTTTTAGCTAAACTAACTAAAAGGTAGAGAGAAACTATCCAAATCAGCAAAATCAGAAATGAAAAGGGGGACATAACTACAGACACTGAGGAAATCCAAACAATCAATAGGTCATACTACAAGAGCTTATATGCCAGAAAATTCGAAAATCTAAAAGAAATGGACAATTGTCTAGATAGAGTCCATCTACCAAAATTAAGTCAAGATCAGGTAGAAAGACTGAATAGTCCTATATTCCCCAAGGAAATAGAAGCATCATCAACAGTCTCCCTTCTAATAAAAGCCCTGGGGCAGATGGATTGAGTGCAGAATTCTACCAGACCTTCAAAGAAGTGCTAACTCCAATTCTCTCCAAACTATTCCACAAAATAGAAACAGAAGGAACATTACCAAACTCATTCTATGAAGCCACAGTCACCTTGATACCTAAACCACACAAAGAACCAACAAAAAAAGAGAACTTCAGACCTATCTCTCATGAACATTGATGCAAAAATACTCAATAAAATCCTTACAAATCGAATCCAAGAACACATCAAAGATATCATCCACCATAACCAAGTAGGCTTCATCCCAAGCATGCAAGGGTGGTTCAACATATGAAAATCCATCAATGTAATCCACCACATAAAAAAACTGAAGGAGAAAAACCACATGATCTTCTCCTTAGATGTTGAAAAAACATTTGACAAAATCCAACAACCGTTCATGTTTAAAGTCTTGGAGAGATCAGGGATACAAGGCACATACCTAAACATAGTAAAGGCATATACAGAAAGCCTATAGCCAATGTCAAACTCAATGGAGAGAAACTTAAATCAATCACCGAAATCAGGGACAAGACAAGGCTACCCACTCTCTCCATATCTCTTCAACATAGAACTTGAAATCTTAGCTAAAGCAATAAGACAACTAAAGGACATCAAGAGGATACAAATTGGAAAGGAAGAGGTCAAAGTGTCACTATTTGCAGATGATATGATAGTATACATGAGCAACCCCAAAAATTCAACCAGAGAACTTCTTCAGCTGGTAAACACCTTCAGCAAAGTGACAGGATACAAAATCAACTCTAAAAAAGCAGAAGCCCTCCTGTATACCAAAGACAAAAGGGCCGAGAAAGAAATCAGGGAAACAACACCCTTCACAATAGCCACTAATAACATAAAGTAACTTGGGGTAACTCTAACCAAGCAAGTGAAAGACCTGTTTGAAAAAAATTTTAAGTCTCTGAAGAAAGAAATTGAAGAAGATATCAGAAGATGGAAAGATTTCTCGTGCTCATGGATTGGTAAGATTAACATTGTGAAAATGGCCATCCTGGCAAAAGCAATCTACAGATTCAACACAATTCCCATCAAAATACCAACTCAGTTCTTTACAGACCTGGAAAGAAAGATTCTCAGCTTCAGATGGAGAAACAAAAAAACCAGAATTTCCAAAACAATCCTGTACAACAACAGATCATCTGGAGGTATCTCCATCCCCGATCTCAAGCTGTATTACTGAGCAATATTGATAAAAACTGCATGGTATCGGCATAGAAACAGAATGGTGGATTGATGGAACCAAATAGAAGACCCAGAAATAAACCCACATACCTATGAATACTTGAGTTTTGACAAAGAAGCCAAAACCATTCAATGAAAAAAAGACAGCATCTTCAACAAATGGCACTGGTCCAATTGGATGTCTACATGCAGAAAAATGAAAATAGATCCATATTTATCACCCTGCTCAAAACTAAAGTCCAAGTGGATCAAAGACCTCAACATAAAACCAGACACATTAAATCGGTTAGAAAAAAAGTGGGGAAGAGCCTAGAACTCATTGGCACAGGAGACAACTTCCTGAACAGAACACCAACAGCACAGGCTCTAAGAGCAACAATCAATAAATGGAACCTCATGAAACTAAAAAGCTTCTGTAAAGCAAAAGATACTATCGTCAGAACAAAACGACAGCTTACAGACTGGGAAAGGATCTTCACCAACGATATATCTGACAGACGGCTGATATCCAACATATATAAAGAATAAAGAAGTTAAAAAGCAATAAATCAAATAACCCTATTTAAAAATGGGGTATGGAGATAAACAGAGAATTCTCTGTAGACAAATATAGAATGGCAGAGAAACACTTAAAGAGATGCTCAACATCCTCAGTCATCAGGGAGATGCAAATCAAAACAACCCTGAGATTTCACCTCAGAATGGCTAAGATGAATAAATCAAGTGACAACACATGCTGGAGAGGTGGAGAAAGGGAACCCTCCTCCATTGCTGGTGGGAGTGTAAACTGGCACAACCACTTTGGACATCAATCTGGCATTTTCTCAGACAATTAGGACTAGTGCTTCCTCAAGATCCAGCTACACCACTCCTAGGCATATACCCAAAATTTGCTCAAGTACACAACAAGGACATTTGCTCAACCATGTTTGTAGCAGCTTTATTTGTAATAGCAAGAACCTGGAAACAACCCAGATGTCCCTCAACGAAGGAATGGATACAGAAATTGTGGTATTTTTACACAATAAAATAAGCCATGTCAGAGACTGGTTAGGCTTTGGAAGTCACCTATGTCATCAATTATAATGAGAATTGTTTTTTTTTTCTTTCTTTCTTTCCTTTTTTTTTTTTGGAAAATAGATTCTTCTTTCATTCAATACACCCCAGCCATAATTTGCCCTTCCTCCAATCCTAGCTCCCCATCTTCCCTTTCTCCCAGATCCCCTCCATTTCATCTTCAGAAAAGATCAGACCTCTAAGAGAAGACAAACAGGACAAATAAAGATACAATAAAAGAAGGTTAAAGCCCTCATACAGAGACCAGACAAGGTAACCTTATAAGAGGAAAAGAGTTCTTATGGTATTTGTAAAGTCCTGTCACTATTCCATGAAAATTTACTAGGACTAATCCAACCTATTCAATCCAATCTTTTTTTTTTTTTTTTTTTTTATGTATTGTATTTTATTTGCATTGAATTGTTTTTTTTTTTTTCAATGCAGTTTATTCAGGAACATTGAACAATCCTCGGACCCCGGGGAAAGCCAGCCCACAGCTTAAATAGCCTCTGGGTAGCCAACCCAGGCGTGCCACGGGGGCAATGCAGATAGGTCCACATACATGGAAGCAAGCCAGATCCTCGGCCTTAGCCAAATGTGGAGTTGTTCGTGACAGAGAGCACTCACCATCGGGAAGGTGGAAGGCGGAAACCAGCTCCATCTTTAAGGCATAGCATTCCGCAGCTCTCTACAGTTCCCCCTTTTTGTTTTAGACGCATCAGGCAAGAGTAGAGGTCTGATCTCTGATATTAGAAATAAATTGGGACTTTGTACAGATGTTCATTTAGGTGTCATCCACCCAAAGAACATCAGACCCGTCCAATACCTTTTTCTCAGAGGCGGGACCTGGGGCATCAACCCGCATGCAATCAGACATGCTCTTCTCTGGGTCCAAAGCGGCTGACCCTGAGTGCAGTGCTTAGCCTCGCATCCTGAGCGTATCATTTTAGCTTTTTATGGTATCCAACCATGCTTGGGGAGAATGTCCTGCTTCAATGGCTGAAAAGGCCTGAATGATCATGGCTGCATCACACTGTTGTGAGACTCTAATCTTGCATATATACCACAGGCAAACCAAGGAGACCAACACCAGAAGGCCTGCTAACACTCCCATGCCCGCCCATTCCTTCAGATGATTCATGGCTGCAGCAATCCATGTTGATAATCCTGTGGCTAGTCCTGCGTCCACTCCGGTAGAATTTACTGTGACAATGGCCACTCTCAGCTGCTCCATCGTAGTATCGAATTCTCCAGTCCAATTACCTAAAATATAGCTCGACAATTGTTTAGACAGATTTGCAGTGCAGGAAAAATTCTCATGTTGTATGGTAGTGACACAAAGTCCAGCATACTTTCATTGACAGCCAGGTTGAGCGATTTGCCATAGGGTATCAATTTGCTCCTGCAAGAGGTCAATCCTCTGATTGAACACCATCAAGCTTCCTTTTAGTTGAGCATTAATTCTTTTATGTACAACTAAGGCATGAGCTACATTGGCTAAATGATTATTCAGGGTCTGAGCAGTCTGCCCAGTATGACTCATGGCTAATGCCCTGGTGGTAGCTCCAACAGCCGTCAATGAGATGGTAGTAACAATGGTGGCTGTAGTTCCAAGATCCCTTTTCTGTCTGAAGAGAGTCATAGCGTGAGGGGCATCAATGGGCATAGGCACCCAGTGAAGCATGCGAGTAACCAGGGCATACCTAACTTTACTAGCATTCCAGCATTGGGCAAAAAAGCAAGTATCATTACCACAATTACTTGGCTCTATCTGGCTAATAATGAATAAAAATGGGGGATATAAACAAACAGGCGTGGGCTTATAGGAAATATTATGAGAAGCCTTAACCCCTCGTTGGAACATCCTACGTCAGTTCTAGAACTAGCAGTGGTGGTGTCCGAGGTCTGAGTAGGTTCAGGAGACCATTGCCCCCAGGGGCGAGACGTGCTCCATGCCAATTGACTAACTCCATGTTTTCCTCCAATTTTGAAAGTCATTTAAGGTTCTTAAATTATTTTTTCCCTTTTTTCTTAAATTTTTCATCAATTACACTTTATTCATTCTGCATCCCCCCATAAGCCCCTCCCTCCTCCCATCCCAATCCCACCCTCCCTCCTCCCTCTGCTTGCATGCAATCCAATCTTTATAACTGCCTGGTATGTGATACTGTCTGCAGAGATAAGCAGAAATGACACTTCATAGACCTCAGGGACCAGAAGTAATGAGATAATGGAGCATTTCCATGTTTCACTTTGAATATCATCACTGAGACACCCTATTTTTTTCAGATGACCATATGCACACAGCCTGAGCTAAATTGTTGGAAAGGATGAGCAATATCATAGAATTCATCCTCCTGGGCTTGACCCAAGACCCAGATCTGCACAAACTTTTATGTATTGGGTGGTGAATAATCTACTTGATGACAATGGCAAGTAACATACTCATCTCAGTCACCATCTTTATCAGCCCAGCCCTGGCTATTCCCATGTACTTTTTTCTGTCCTCCTTCTCTATCATAGATGGTTTATACTCTTTTTCCATAGCACCCAAAATTAACTATGATGTAATCTCTGAGAAAAGCACTATATCCTTCATTGGCTGCATGACACAGCTTTTTGCTGAGCTTTTATTTCTTTGGGGTTTGAGGGGGAGGGTTTTTTTTTGTTTTTTGGTTGTTGTTGTTTTTGCTGCTGCTGAAATCATCTTTATTTCCATGGCCTATGATCACTATGTAGCCATCTGTAAGCCCTTGCACTATATGACCATCATGAGCCGACCTGTGTGCATATTCCTAGTAGGTACCACTGTAATCTTAGGATTCATCCATAGAGAAATACAAACTTTATTTATGGAGCAGTTACCATTCTGTGGTCCCAACACCCTGCCATTTTATGTGTAATACAATATTACTCCTTGAGTTGACATACACTCACATTCACTCTCTTGGGCCTCTACTTGCTGCCAATAGTGGATCACTGTGTTTGTTTATTTTCTTTATGCTAGTTGCTTCCTATTTAGTCATCCTTCACTCTCTGAGGAATAACAGCTCATAAGGACACTGTAAAGCACTGTTTACCTGTGCCTCTCATGTCACTGTTGTTGTCTTATCTGGTTCATATCTGTACCTAAGGCCCATGACCTCTTTCCCCACTTTACCCTCAGAAATGAGGAAGTCAAGAAAATTATGAAGTTCTGGGGTCAAATAAGAAAGCTAATGATATATAAACTTGGTGATTTGTATATTTAGAAACAATGTCTAGTGTTGTTTCATAATAGTCAATCTTTCTCTGCTTCAATTCTTTTTCTGTTTAATTGGCATAATCACTACATTTATTGGTGATGTACAGTCTAATAATCCATGCAGACAAAAACCTGTAATCAAATCAGCAAAGCAAGTTTTCCACCACACTAAAATTAATCATTCATTGTGTTGAGATTATTTAACTCCTTTCTTCTTGTTCTTAAAATATATAACAGGTTGTAGTGAGCATGGTCCCCCACTCTACATAGAACTCATTATTGCTGCACAAGTGTATTTTGATACCCATTATCTAACTTCACCTTAGTCTTCCTCTGTCCCAACCTGCTTATCCTCTGAGACCACTATTCTACTCTCAACTTCAGTGAGATCAAATGCTTTGGCTTCCACATATGAGTGAGTATTTGGCTTCTTGTGTCTGCCTAATTCCCCTTACATCCTGTCCCATTTGCCTACCCTCAATGACACAAATGCTAGGATTCCATTCATGTTATGGTTGAATAATATATATATACATTTCTTAATTGGAAGTAAATACCAGTGGACTGGACTGACATATTAAGACTGATAGGAGCAGTGTGAAGAGGCCACAATAATTTCTATAAAATAAAAAAGTAAATACCATCTAAATTTAACTTAAACTCTATTTATCACTGACCAATACACTCATAAAATACAATTTTTAATTTTTTTGTTAGGCATATATCTGTGGGGATCAAGTGTTAAGAGTTCAAAACAGTTACTTTATTTAATGTGAAAAATATTAAATATTATGCAATGTATTTTTATCATAGTCACAATGTATGCTGTTCAGATCCACCCCACCTCCTGATGCCCCTAACTTCATGTCCTTTTCTTGATAGCACACTGAATCAGATTTGTGCTTCCCATACATATACTTAATACACATGTACACAAATAAATATATGTGTATATATATATATATGTGTGTGTGTGTGTGTGTGTGTGTGTGTGTGTGTGTGTGTGTGTATCCACATATGGGGACATCCACTGGAGAATAGTTCACCTACCAGAGATTACACCCTTAAACAACATTGTCCTTCCCTTCCCCAGAAGCTATCAACTGTCAATAGCACCTCAACTAAGAGTTTGGGCTTATAAACCCCTCTACCTCCATACTTGACTGGTATGAAATAGATAAGCACTAATATTATTGATGACTTTAT
The DNA here is from genome assembly GCF_030254825.1 of Meriones unguiculatus. NCBI lineage: Eukaryota > Metazoa > Chordata > Mammalia > Rodentia > Muridae > Meriones > Meriones unguiculatus. The sequence continues at coordinate 90,918,591 of NC_083350.1, forward strand.
GCTCAGCACTACAGATAGAATAAGGGAGAAAAGGTCATGTTTATCAAATATGTTTTATATTTTCCTTGGTTTAAGATGTTTGTAAATGTTTACTAAGGCAACAAAAAACTTTTTACTCACTTACATGAGATTACATTTTCACAGAATGGACACAAGCTAATGTCTTACCTAAATGTCCCAGAGTCTGTGAAATTTCTCTTTATTTATTCATCTATTCATTTATTATTCTTGTTTATTTTTATGTATATAAATATATTTTTCTACACTTATGTCTGGTCATCACATGCATACCTGTTGCTTTCAGAGGCTGGGAGAGGGTATCAGATCTCATGGAATTGGAGTTACAGATGGTTTTCAGCCACCATGCAAGTGATGGGAATTGAACCCAGGACCTCTGGAAAAGCAGCCAGTGTTATTAGACACTGAGCCATCTCTCCACCTGAAATTTTCTTTTTGAATCTGTTCAACTTTAATTTTCAGCACATTTTGTATGTAGGCTTGCTTTCACATCAGGTGTGGCTAAAACTTCTGAGCCATTGAAGAACAGGGCAGGAGGAAGCTGCCAGTGATTCATACCTCTACAAGAACTGTTATTTGAAAGCAGTTGTTTCTTCCCCACCAATTTGTCCATAAATTGAGCTGCTTGTGGCCTGGTAGAGGTGCTCTCTTCAGATAAACAACAGAAGAAAGAAAGAAGGAAGAAAGAAAGAAAGAAAGAAAGAAAGAAAGAAAGAAAGAAAGAGAAAGAAGGAAGAAGGGCAGGGAAGGAACGAGGGAGGGAGGAAAGAAGAAAGGAAAACACTTGGAAGACAATTCAGCCAGTTCTGATGAGACCTGATAGGCTAGGGTCAAATGGAAAGGGAGGAGGACAGCCCCTATCAGTGGATTGGGGGAAGGGGCATGGGAGGAGAAAGGGTAGGACTGGGAGGGGACAAGGAAAAGGACTACAGCAGAGATACAAAATGAATAAATTATAATTAATAAAAACATAATTAATTTTAAAATTTTGCTATCACCATGCATAGGGAAGACCTAGACCCCCTGCTCAGTTTCTAAGTTGGTTTCCTAGTAAGGGGGGCAGGGGCTGTCTCTAACATGAACTCAGTGGCAGTCTCTTTGATCACCTCCCCCTGGGGGCTGCAGCCTTGCCAGGCCACAGAGGAAGGTGATGCAACCAGCCCTGATGAGACTTGATAGGCTAGGGTCAGATAGAAGGGGAGAAATCCTCCCCCATTAGTGGAATAGTGAAGGGGTACAGGGGGTGAAGAGGGAGGGTATGTGGGACTGGAAGGAGATGGAGGGGATACAGCCAGGATACAAAGTGAATATATTGTAATAAATAAATAAACAAATTTAACAAAGAAAAATGCTGTCATATTTATTCAAAATCTAAGCTCTATTTGTGGTACAAGGATTCAGTAGATGGTGAAAATGCTGTTTTAAGCAGTTTTTTTCAGACCATAAGAGTGTTGTAATAAATTTCAAATGTACTATTCTCTTTCTATTCGTTGATATATTTTCCACAAAACTTCAAGTGAGGTTTTACTATATTTCAAGTAATTATCCTTTCATTTCCCTGTTTAATATGAACCAAGCTCCAATTGCCATCAGCTGCTATTCCTCTCATATCCTCTCTTCTTTTACTGAGCATAGCCTAAAGATAAATTCTCAAGGAACATTTGAGCTTGGGACAAGAAAGCATTGGAAAGGTTTATATGCCTAGGATACTTTGTTCAAATGAACAATGAAGTAATTTATTCCCCAGAGTGTAGTTACCATCTTTTAGGCCAACAGAGACTTAAACTTCTTGGCTGTAGCTAATATTACATCAAAGAAACAATAATTGAAGAGTAGATAGAAAATGGTTGAATGATAAAGAAGTCATAGAGGTGATGTGTGGAGAGAATCAGTGAGAAGGCTGACTTCAAACAGGATGGACTTAAATGTCTGGAGACACAGGAAATTCTTGGGACTGGGAACAGACTTGTGGTAGAATTCCTTGGGTTTTTAAAGATTTTTTTTTATTTTATGTGTATGCACCTGTTCCTGAATATATTCATGTGTCCCATACACATGCCTGGTGCCTAAAGAAGCCATTAGAGGGCTTTGGATCCCCTGGAACTGGAGTTACAAGTACCTATGAGGTGTCATGTGGGTGCTGGAAACTGAACCCAAGTCCTCTTGCAAGAGAAGTAAGTGCTTGTAACTTCTGAGCCACCTCTCCAGTACCAAAATGCCTTGTTTTGAGAGAGAAGACAATCATCATTTTCTGACCATCAGTAGGCACCATTCTTATGAGTATCGTGTCTCTTTAATTTCATTTTTCCATTTATAATAATCACAGATGAACATGTTTACATGTGAAAAGATCTCTGCTTTTCTGTGTGTCTTATACACAGAAAATACTATGATGAATTTGATAAGTCCTTCAGTGCTTTTTGATATAGACAAAAATAAACCACAGAAAAACTATTGATATTCAGTGATTTCTTTTCACATTAATGTTATCACATACACATGGGCGCTCATGAGCACGCACAAACATTTTGTTTCTTTGTTCATTTCTTTGCTCATTTTGTTTCTGTTTTTATTACACCAGGGTCTAACTATGTAACCCAGGCTGGTCTCAAACTCAAGATCTTCCTGTTGCTGCTCCTAAGTGCTGAGGTTACAGTCTTGCACCTTCACAACCAATTATATATCTGATTGTTTTACTCTGTTCTACTCAACCTATTGTTTTACTCTATGTTGCTTCCAGACCATTCTCTGTTGGTGGATGTAGACCTGATTTAATTTTCTTTTAATTACTATAGAGTAATTTATCATATTGTTGTGTACTATTGAAGCATTACCATATTTGATTGTTTGTCTTATCATTCCCCTACTTGATTTTTTTTGTTACAAAAGAAAAATCTGTTGTTTATTTTAAAAAGGCAATTCTGTGGTGAATATACTCATATGTGGTTCTGCATGCACATGCATGAGGGGGTTTTCTAAATTAAAAAAAATGCTGTGAGTAAATCAAACAGCTTAACTTCTATGTTTAATAGATACCATCAAATGGCTTTCTGAATTGATGATGTCACTAGCAGAGTACTCATCTTTGGCAGCATTGACATTGTCATATGTCACACCTAGTCTTAAACTGAGATTGGGCATTTTTGAAAATGTATATATAAACTGGAAGTTTTTCTTCTTAAATTTGGCTGATTATCTATTGGTTTACTTGACTTTTTTTCCTAGGATTATTCTTTGTATTACACTTTTTGTTATAAAATAGATTGTAAATACCATAACCTGCTTTTATAGGTTATCACTGAAAAAATATTCTAGCTATGCATGGTGACACATGCCTTTAATCACAGCATTCAGGGAGGAAGAAGCAGGTGAATTGCTGTGAGTTGAAGGCCAGCCTTGTCTACAAAGTGAGTCCAGGGTAGCCAAATATTTATTAATTTATAACTTATTTTCTTCTATTATAGAGTTTGGGGTTAGTGGGAAAATGCTTACTTAGCATATACAAAAAGAAAAGTCTGTATGTTATAATATACTGAACCACAAATTTTGTGTCGAACAAAAGAAAAATTTATTACAAAGTATGTAGTCTACACAATCTTAAAAAGTGAAAATTTGGAAAGCATATAAAACTTTATAAAACAGGAAAATGATGGAATAAACATCATTTTTAATGATGTTTAATTTTAAGGGCCTGCCTTTAAAATTAAAAGGCACAGGGACTAGAGAGACATTGAAGCAGTTCAAAGCTTGTACTGCTCTTGCATAAGACTGACCCAGTTCCCAGCACCTGTGTCAGGCAGCTCATAGCCTATAGCCCCAGGGAGATCCAACACCTCTATCCTTCTCAGTAGGCAGCTTCGAGCACATACATCTGTGTGTATACACACATAATTCAAAAGTAAAAAAATAATCTTTTTCAGTAAAATATTCTAGAACAAAAGAATCCCTTGGGATATATACATAATAAGAATATTTATAGGTCACAAGACAAAAGTTCTTAGTCTGTGAAAGGGACTGGTGGGGAGAGGAGTAGAATCAGATGGAGACATGAAAGAGTGGGAAGAGAATCATCAAAATATTATATAGGTGTAAGAAATTGTCAAAGAAACTACCTAATCAAGATAGATAGATGATAGATAGATAGATAGATAGATAGATAGATAGATAGATAGATAGATAGATAGATAGATCAACCACCCTACTTCTCATCAAAAAAAAAATTATTCCGCTCTAAAGACAAGATATAAATCAAACTAGTGAAGGTAAGGCAGCAATCCATTTCTGGGGCAGGTGGGGAACTGAGGTGGGCATAGTATCAGACATGTCAATCGTTTCCTATGTGTGGGAAGCTGCTAAAAACGATTTGAATTATCTAGTTTAATTGTCAAAGTACCAATTTGACAATAATATCAAATATGTTAGAAGTTTCCTATGTTTGGAAACTGCATTAAAAGCTTTATATAAATTACCTAGTAAAATAACACTTTGAAACATAAATTGTCTTCACATTTCCCCAAGTTTGTTGAGATACACAGTTAATACCTTTAAAAAGTAGAGAATCCTGTTATTCGCTACAACACAAGTAGACACGAAAGAGATAACGCTGAGTGAAATAAACCAGATGCATCTATGTAAATACAGCATTACTTGACATGCAAACACTAAAATGCCTTTATCCTCACTCTAAAGATATTCATTAAGGGCTCATGGGCGTTTTATCAATTATTCAAGGCCATGCCAGTAAAAAGCATAGGAACTGAGAATGTCATCTGTCTCCAGAGCCCAGGCTCTTAGCTAGTGTGGAAGCCATGCATCCGGAGTCACAAAGGATGATGATGTACACAATCCTGTGTGCTCACATGATTGTTTATATGTGAATAAGCATAAAGATTTTTCAGATATTTCTTTCCTCACTTTTCTATAGCTCAATTAATTATCACACAGACCCAACTTGTCTTGCAATTTAAAGACAATAATAATGGTTTCCTGTGCTTTGAAACTGCATTAAAAGCTTTCTCTAGATCATTTAGTGAAATAACACTTTGAAACATAAATTGTCTTCACATTTTCCCCAGTTTATTGAGCAATACAATTAATACCTTTAAAAAAAATGAGAATCCTGTCATAACAGTTTATAATTGGTCAAAACTAGCTAATTTTGAGTTATGAAACTTGATAATTTTGGTAAGTCAACTACCCACATTAAACAACAGAGTTTCCTTATCTCTCAATAATGAAAATTCAGGTCATGTATATCTTGTACAGCTAGTCTATACTAAAACTGTGCAACTGTGCAATTTAAGTGAAAATACAGTAAACCATAAAGGCCCATGAAGATAGAAGGATGCATAAATAGAATGAGGTGATGAATGGTAGTAAAACAACAAGCCTGGGTTGTTTCACTTAGAGAAATAGAATGACTGTTATCACGTTCTTTTACCACTCAGGTATTAATTATTTCTGAGCATGTGAAGAGCTGTTTCATGGTATTTTTCACCTCTTCATTTCTCAGAGTATAAATGAGTGGATTCAACATGGGTGTCAGAATACCATAAAATACTGCCATGTTTTTGCCTATAGGTAACATAGTTGATGGACGCATATAACTAAATATACAGGGCACAAAGAACAAAGTGACAACAGTGAAGTGGGCCCCACACGTAGACAGAGCTTTCCATCTCCCCTCTGTACTGTGGGACTTCAAGGAGTGCAGGATGACAATGTACGAGGCAGCCAGCATGAGGAAGTTCAGCAGGCAGATCACACCACTGTTGGCCATCACCAGCATTCCAATGACATATGTGTCAGTGCAAGCCAGCTCCAGTAAAGGGTACAAGTCACACACAAAGTGATTAATTACATTGGGTCCACAGAAGGGCCACTGAAAAATCAAAAGGATTTGAACCAATGAATGCAGGAAGCCACCCAGCCATGCCACTGCCACCAGCACAACACAGAGGTGCTGTGGTGGTATAGTACAGGGGCTTGCAGATGGCTACATAGCAGTCATAGGCCATCACCATGAGCAGGATGATCTCAACACCTCCCAGGAAATGATCTCCAAAGAGCTTGGCCATGCACCCCTCATAAGAAAGAGTTGTCCCCTCATACAAGGAGTCAGCAATGAGTTTAGGGGCCAAAGAAGAGGAATAGCAGGCATCAATAAAGGATAGATTGGAAAGGAAAAAGTACATGGGGGTAGCCAGGCTGGAGCTGAAGGAGATAGTGACCACAATGAACATGTTGCCACAAACTGTGACTGTGTAGATAATCAAGAAAACCACAAAGAGAATTCTCTGGACCTCTGGCTTCTGGGAGAGTCCCAGCATAAAAAACTCTGTAGTATTGTGTGATACTTCCATAGATTCCAGGGTTACTGGGCTTGCAGGTACAGTGTCGCCTATAAAGTGAAAAGAAACAACTATAAGAAAAGTAGCTCCAGGAGATGGGAATGTTTCAAGGTTTACTTTGAATACTCCACTCTCCTCTTAACATGCTTCTTTCTAAAAATCTTATACTAATTTATTTTGTTATCCATTAAATGTCAACATATGCCATTAGCTTCACTGGGCACTAGTTATTAGCCACAAATAATGATTCATTTTCTAGCTTTCTTAATTTATACCTAACTTAGTTTATAGTTACTGAACTGTTAACAGTCAGTGATTTTCTTATTCCAAATGAGATGCATGTCTGACCATTTTCAGGATAATATGATAGTGTTTGAGGAAAAAAGAAGAGGAGGAGAAGAAAAATGAGGAGGGGGATGTAGGAAGAGGGGAAGAAGAAAGAAGAGAAGAAAAAGCAAGAGGAAGGGGAAAGGAGGAGGAGAAGTATATTTGGAGAAAGCAAATGTAGTTGCAGTTGGAGACTTGCATGTCTTCCTCTTCTATTCTGTTCATTTACACCTGTGCTCCAGGCTGGGGACAGCATCATGTCTAGGAAGCCAACCTAATTTACGATCCCTTGGTTTTACATGTTTTACATTCTTTGGGGTTTTGCTTATCTTTGATCTTACTAAAATCCACCTAGCTAAAGGCTGCTACTTCCTTTACTGACTACAAGACAGACTTGGCATTAAAAAAATAAAATAAAATTTGTTTGGGAGTGTCATTCTATTACACAATTGTCTTTATTGACAACATAATGGAAACTATAAGGACAGCAAAATCAGATGCTCTGTGATGCTCTGTCATTTTCTTTGCTTTTATTTTCTGAAGTAGGGTGTTACCACACTGCCCAGGCTACTTGCAATTCTGTCTCAGGCTCCCAGAGTTGAGATTGCAGGCATGAACTACAATACCCAACTCAGATGCTAAGCCAGCTATAAATGACATCTAGTACAACAAACATGCCTACAGACTTCCTATGCTCCTGATGATATCATATGAGTGCAGCTTTTGTCAATAGGCTTTCACAAATCCTATTTTTACCTAGAAGTACAAGTCTTTCTGAATAGTTAAAAGTTCCCACTTGCTAAAGATATATAATATTTACTACAAAAATTTGAAGAGAACCACTGAGTGTCAGAAAAAGAGAGAGACAGTCAGCTGTAAGAAATCTTAATCTTGCAGGGGAAAAAGCATGTGCTAATTAGGAAGCATCACTTTTCTCTGTCTAAACTGTATTGCAAGTGACAAGTCTCATGGTCTCTGCCCCTTGCAAACAAAACTTTCTAACCAAAAGCCCAGACAGCAATGGCAGAGCAAACACCTGCATGACCCCCCCCAAGAACCCAGCTCATTTAACTCTCACATCATCCCCACAGAGTAAGTTCTCACCTTGTACAGAAACAAAATAAAACACTGCATTCAACAACTGTGGTGTAGTCTTGAACATTTTTATTGCACTCTGTCTCTCCTATCTTTTTTTCTCAGAGAAATACAAATATCAAATTAGCAGCAGATCTGATACTTGCCCCAGGTAGTCTAGCCACAGTGTCCGTGGGCTGGGCTATATGTTATTGTCAGGTAATATTTGTGTATTTGGATCCTGCCATTGACAATCATTCTCAGTGTAAAAATAGATAATGGACAATTTCTCAAAGTCTTAATGTTTTTAATCTATAAAATAAAAACAAGCATGCTTGTAATTATTATGTGTCAATGTTCAAACCTGGACTAACATTTTTAAATGAAAGTGTTCTGGAACAACCTTATATTGAAGCAAGGATGTGAAAGCACTGTGTGTTGTGTGTTTATAAGAACATGGAATAGACAAATATTTAGTAATTAGTATCTGTGATTATCACTATCATCAATATCATAGACAATCCTTCCTGTGGCTCAAGGAACCAAGACACACAGAGGACTGGCATTTCAAAGTTATAAACATAAAATGTAAAAAATGCTCTAAACTTTATTCTCAAACAGAAAGAACAAGAGTGCAGAAAAATACAGTCATTCTGAATATTATAAAATATAACTAAACAGTAAATTAATATGCACCAAAATAAAAATGACATGTTTATTGTCTCTGTGATTCATATTTATGACTGTATAAAAAGTATTTGTTTAAAACTAGTAAAAAAAAACTCTCCTATTTGTATTAGCCACACAATTATTCTATGTAACATAATGAAAATTCTACTAAAGGTACCTCAGTGTATTTTTATTCTGAATGTTTTTATTTTTGTTTTAAAATTAGATTATAAGCCAGTGGCACATTGTACTGAATATGTTGAAACAGGAGATTGCTGTGAGTTCAAGGTCAGTCTGAGTGACATGATAAGTACCAGGCCAGCAAAGATGACATAGCAAGACCCTATGTCTAAAAAAGTACAATTTAAATTATAGTAAAAATAGATCAAATAACACTTACATTGACTGGATCTGTGCACACCAGATCTGCTCCACAGTTTTCTCACACCCCAACATTATGGACTGGTGAACCTGGAAAATTTCATAAAGGGTCATATGATATCAAATTTCTAGCTTCATATCTCTTTTCTTAAAGTATTTTTATATTGACACAAAGCATCTTATACTTGTTACCAAGTAGCAAAATTTGTCTGATCTGAAAGCATAGTATTATTAGTGAAGTAAAATTAAAGTTCAAAAGGGGTCACTCAGTCAATTACAAAAAGCTGGGAATTCATTGCATCACCATTCCCCTCTCCCCTTTTTTTTGTGCCTGAAGAATATGACTTTAAAATCTCATTTCGTCTTGATGCATTTGAGACTCAGAAGAGCAGTTGTTTCAAAGTCATGTTAGGGGCTTCAAAGCAGAAGCATGACTGGATCCTAGATCCTTCCTTACTCCAGACTGTGCCAAGATGCTTATGGAGATAAGCATAACCTTCAGCTTTCTTGATCTGGCTTTGGCAAGTCAGAATGGCACTGCTGTGGATGTCCAGGGAGAAAAGCCTCATGGAGGCATTAAGTGGCTTGGTCACTCTACTTTTTTCATCTGCACTGTCTTCACTGAACCCTTCCTCTTCCACAGAAAAGTGTTTTTATAAGGTAGAAATATGACAGAGGAATTATTAGCTGCACAAGCTCTGCCTCTCTGAGGACCTTCACCCCACACCCACAGAATCAACTGCTGGAGCAGCATTAGAAACAGCTTTTGGTCATGAGTTGGGACAATATAGAAGCCATTGTTTAATTAATCCCTGTGAATACAGTCTGGTCTCCTAAGAAAGAAACTTCATTTCTGCTTCTTAAGATTCATAGTATCCTTCTAGTGTTGAGAAAGAGAGAGAGAGAGAGAGAGAGAGAGAGAACAAATTTCTGTGAAGGAAAGAAAGAATATTTCAGAAACTGATACTGGATGGTCAGCATTTTTAGGGGATCACTGACAGAGAAGGTAGAAAATCAACATCATTTGTTGAACATTCTATTCTAGACAGGGACTAAGCTCCTTGCAGGCATCATCTATTTTATCCATAACCTACAAAGCTGAAACAAAAGTGACTGTCCAATACCTACATCTCTACTGCAAGTTATTAAAAAATCAAGGTAGGTAAATTCAGAACAACTTGAATTGGAATTATACCACCACCACTTCCATCCTCCAGAAAATAACACAAGTATCCATCAAAATATGACATTTTCACATAATGTACAGTGTAATAAAACAAATAAATTACAGACACATAGAACATGAGTACATCTCAAAAGTCCAATGCTGGGCCCAAATAAACAGACATCAAAAGACTACATGCCATATTATTGCTTATCTTAAAATTTAAATATATAAAAGCATAAAGAAAAAGAATTTGGTCATAGTGTCCTATTAGTCGTGTTGAGTTTTAGAAACAGTAAAGAGGTGGGTCTTGAAGTGACTAAGAGTCTACTACTTCTTACCTCATTTGTGAACATCTCAGTATTTCAATTTACATTTCAAACATTTTTACTTTGTCTTGGATTTAATTGATAAATAACAATTGCAGGGGGAGCCAAGATGGCGGCGCCGGGAGAGCACCGCGTTTGAGAAGCAGGACAGCACTCGCTGTGCAGAGACCAGGACACTGAACTCTGGGCCCTGAAACTACATCAATTGTGTTTCCCAGGTGAGGGGAGGCTTCCACGGAGTGGGAATCGGTCGGATCCACTCACGACTACCCAGCCAGAACCCAGAAGAAATCCCGGGTAACGCAGGCTTTGTGTCTCCGGGCTGGAGCCACAAGCATCCCTGTCCCAATCACTTTCCCAGGCTGATCCATGAGCACAAGGGTGCCTGAGGCTGGGAGTCCCAGCCACGGGGCGACCCCACTGGGAAGCAAAGTTGCCAGACTGATCACAGGTCACCCAGTCTATCCCAGGAAAGGTCGCTAGGACAGCGGGTACCCACCGCCAACACAACTGAGCTCCTGCCTCGCAGAGATATGCCCGCTCAGCTCAGCGGTACAGGCAAGCTGTGCGCCCCAGTACAACAGGGATTGGGAACCCCTGTCCAGAGAGGACCCCACAGGGAAGGAAGAAACCGTGCTGCTGGGGTCACCTAGGGAAAGTCTAGCAGCCTACAGATCGCAGACAGGTGAGTACGCCCAGCCATCACAGATCTGGGCCCAAATAGGGAGCACAGAGTGATCGGAAACTCAGCTTCCGCAGACTAGCAGGTGAGCGCACGCTCCACCAGCGCAGAGGCCTGCATTGCACCAAAAACACCTTACAGGCAGAACTGTGTGCCCCAAGACACCAGAGCAGTACTCACCCGCCACAAATTATCTCTTGGGTTCTGGGGCACAGAGCCCCAACCTCAGACCTACAAAAGACCAGGAACCCTGAGATCAACCCCCCAGATACTGCTCCAAGGGGCAACCAGTTATCCCTAACAAAACCGACCAAACCACGGGACACACAGGTTACAGCAAGAAACCCAGAAGGAGGGCAACTGTCTCCAGGACTTCTCCCAGTGAGAGGAGAGCCCTCTTGACTAATCAGGACCACAGTTACTACCCAGGTCTCTATGCCTGAGGTGAGCTGTAGCAACTCCTGAAAAACACCAGACATCCAGTGACTATACCCAAAAAGCTGGAAAGGCTTCCTTCAGGAAAAACCATCTTTCTGAGAAAGGGATTCTCTCCACTACAAGAGTCCAGGAACAACCAGAAACTAAATTCAAACAACTAAGATAGCCCAATGGGTAGAGGACAGCGTAAAAGTCCAACCAACAAAAGCCAGAGCAATATGGCATCTCCAGAACCCAGTTATGCAGGGGCAAATAGCCCCAGACACCCCAGCATAAATGAAATTCAAGGAGATGACCTAACATCTCTGCTCATGAAGAAGATAACAGAGGAAACAAAATATGAAAAGAATTAGAGGAAGATAAAAACAAGCAGATCATGGCTATCCGTAAAGAAATGGAGGAAATTAAAGACAAGGAGATTATGGCCATCCGTGAAGAAATACGGGAAGCTGCAGCCAAACAGTCTGTGGCCTTTAGAGAGGAAATGCTTAAATCACTGAATGAAATAAAAGAAACAGTGGATTGTTCAAACAAACAGCTGAAGGAATTGACGGAAAAACATGAAAATACAGTCAGACAGGGGAAGGAAACCAACAAAATAGCTCAAGACGTGAAGATAGAATTGGAAAAATTAAAAAAAAAACACAAATGGAAGAAATTGTGGAGAGAAAGAACTTAGGGAAGAAAGCAGGAACTACAGAGGTTAGCATAACCAATAGGATACAAGAAATGGAAGAAAGAATCTCAGGTGTGGAAGATACAATGGAAGAAATAGATGTATCTGTCAAAGAAAATGTTAAATCTAAAAAATTCCTGACACAGACCATACAAGAAATTCAAGACAACATAAAAAGACAAAACCTAAGAATAATAGGAATAGAGGAAAAAGAAGATTCCCTGCACCAAGGCCCAGAAAATATTTTCAACAAAATCATTGAAGAAAATTTCCCCAACTTAAAGGAGAGACCAATAAGAATACAAGAGGCCTATAGAACACCCAATAAATTAGACCAGAAAAGAAAATCCTCCCGCCACATAATAATCAAAAACCGTAAGTATACAGAACAAAGAAAAAATACTAAAAGCTGCAAGAGAAAAAGGCCAAGTAAGATATAATGGCAAACCCATTAAAATCACACCTGACTTTTCAACAGAGACTATGAAAGCCAGAAGGGCCTGGACTGATATCATGCAGACCCTAAGAGAACACAGATGTCAGCCCAGGCTTCTATACCCTGCAAAACTCTCAGTCCTCATAGACGGAGAAAACAAGATATTCAATGACAAAAACAAATTTCAACAATACCTACAAACAAATCCAGCATTACAGAAGACACTGGAAGGGAAAATACAACCCAAGAAAGCTAGCTACATTCAAGAAAACACAGAAAATAAATAACCCCACTACAGTAAAACAAAAAGCAACCAAGCACACAACCGTATGACCACAGCCAACATCAAATTCAAAGGATCTAACAGCCACTGGTCATTAATCTCTCTCAATATCAATGGACTTAATTCTCCAATAAAAAGACACAGACTAACAGAATGGATGCATAAACAAAACCCAGCAATCTATTGTATACAAGAAACACACCTAAGTCACAAAGATAGACATTACCTGAGGGTAAAGGGATGTAAGACGGCTTTTCAAGCAAATGGACACAAGAAGCAAGCAGGAGTAGCCATTCTAATATCTGATAAAATAGTCTTTCAACCAAAATTAATCAAAAGAGATGGGGAAGGACACTTCATACTCATCAAGGGAAAATTCCACCAGAAAGACATCACAATCCTGAACATCTATGCCCCAAATACAAGGGCACCCACATTTGTGAAAGAAACATTGATAAAACTTAAACAACACATAGATACACACACACTAATAGTGGGAGACTTCAACACCCCACTCTCAACAAAGGACAGGTCAACTAAACAGAAATTAAACAAAGAAACAATATCTCTAACAGAGGTCATGAATCAAATGGACCTAACAGACATTTACAGAACCTTACACCCAAACACAAAAGAATTTACCTTCTTCTCAGCACCTCATGGAACCTTCTCCAAAATAGACCATACAGTTGGTCACAAAGCAAGCCTTAACAGATACAAGAAGATTGAAATAATCCCTTGTATCCTGTCTGATCACCATGGAATAAAGCTGGACCTCAGTAACAACAAAAATAGCAAAAAGCCTACACGTACATGGAAACTGAACAACTTGTTACTCAATGTCAGCTGGGTCAGGGAAGAAATAAAGAAAGAAATTAAAATCTTCCTAGAATGCAATGAAAAGGAAGACACAACATACCCAAACTTGTGGGACACAATGAAAGCAGTGCTAAGAGGAAAGTTCATAGCACTAAGTGCCTTCAAGAAGAAATTTGAGACAGCACATTCAAGCAACTTAATGGCTCACTTAAAAACCCTAGAAAAAGAAGAAGCAGACACACCAAGAAGGAGCAGACGGCTGGAAATAATCAAACTCAGGGCTGAAATCAATCAATTAGAAACAAATAAAACAATTCAAAGAATCAATGAAACCAAGAGCTGGTTCTTTGAGAAAATCAACAAGATAGACAAACCCTTAGCCAATCTAACTAAAAGGCAGTGAGACACCATCCAAATCAACAAAATCAGAAATGAAAAGGGGGACATAACTACAAACACTGAGGAAATCCAAGCAATCATTAGGACTTACTTCAAAAGTCTATATGCCACAAAAATTGAAAATCTGAATGAAATGAACAATTTTCTTGATCAATTCTACTTACCAAAGCTAAATCAGGACCAGGTAAATCAATTAAATAGTCCTATATCTCCCAAGGAAATAGAAGCAGTCATCGAAAGTCTCCCATCCAAAAAAAGCCCAGGACCTGATGGTTTCAGCGCAGAATTCTACTAAACATTCAAAAAAGAGCTAACTCCAGTTCTCTTCAAACTATTCCACAACATCAAAACAGAAGCAACATTACCAAACTCATTCTATGAAGCCACAGTCACCTTGGTACCTAAACCTCACAAAGACCCAACAAAAAAAGAGAACTTCAGGCCAATCTCCCTTATGAACATTGATGCAAAAATACTCAACAAAATACTCGCAAACCGAATACAAGAACACATCAAAGATATCATCCACCATGACCAAGTCGGCTTCATCCCAGGTATGCAGGGGTGGTTCAATATACGGAAATCCATCAATGTGATCCACCATATTAACAAACTGAAAGAAAAAAACCACATGATAATCTCCCTAGATGCTGAAAAAGCATTTGACAAAATCCAACATCCATTCATGTTTAAAGTATTGGAGAGATCAGGGATACAAGGCACATATCTAAACATAGTAAAGGCGATATACAGCAAACCTATAGCCAACATCAAACTGAATGGAGAGAAACTTAAAGCAATCCCACTGAAATCAGAGACAAGACAAGGCTGCCCACTCTCTCCATATCTCTTCAACATAGTTCTGGAAGTCCTTGCTAGAGCAATAAGACAGTTGAAGGAGATCAAGGGGATACAAATTGGAAAGGAAGAAGTCAAATTATCACTATTTGCAGATGATATGATAGTATACATGAGTGACCCCAAAAACTCTACCAGGGAACTCCTAAAGCTGATAAACACCTTCAGCAAAGTGGCCAGATACAAAATTAACTCAAAAAAATCAGTAGCCCTCCTATATAAAAAAGACAAAAGGGCTCAGAAAGAAATTAGGGAAACAACACCCTTCACAATAGCCACAAATGTCATAAGGTACCTTGGAGTAACCCTAACCAAGGAAGTCAAAGACTTGTATGAAAAAAATTTCAAGTCTCTGAAGAAAGAATTAGAAGAAGATATGAGAAGATGGAAAGATCTCCCATGTTCATGGCTTGGCAGGATTAACATAGTAAAAATGGCCATTTTACCAAAAGCAATCTACAGATTCAATGCAATGCCCATCAAATTACCAACACAATTCTTTACAGACCTGGAAAGAAAAATTCTCAACTTCATATGGAATAACAAGAAACCCAGAATTGCTAAAACAATCCTCTACAATAAAAGATCTTCTGGAGGTATCTCCATCCCTGATCTTAAGTTGTACTATAGAGCAACAGTTTTAAAAACTGCATGGTACTGGCATAATAACAGAATAGTGGATCAATGGAACTGAACAGAGGACCCAGAAATAAACCCACACACTTATGGACACCTGATCTTTGACAAAGGCGCCAAAACCATACAATGGAAAAAAGATAGCATCTTCAACAAATGGTGCTGGTACAACTGGATGTCTACATGTAGAAAAATGAAAATAAATCCATACTTATCACCCTGCACAAAACTGAAGTCCAAGTGGATCAAAGACCTCAACATAAAACCTGACACATTAAATCTGCTAGAAAAAAAGTGGGGAATACCCTAGAACTCATTGGTACAGGAGAAAACTTCCTAAGCAGAACACCAACATCACAGGCTCTAAGAGCAACAATCAATAAATGGGACCTCATGAAACTGAAAAGCTTCTGCAAAGCAAAGGAGACCATCACCAAAACAAAGCAACTGCCTACAGATTGGGAAAGAATCTTCACCAACCATTTATCTGACAGAGGATTCATATCCAGTATATATAAAGAACTAAAGAAGCTGAAAAGCAGCAAACCAAGTAACCCACTTAAAAAATGGGGAACAGAGCTAAAGAGAGAATTCTCTGTAGAGGAATACCGAATGGCAGAGAAGCACTTAAAGAAATGCTCAACCTCACTAGCCATTAAGGAAATGCAAATCAAAACAACCCTGAGATTTCACCTTACACCCATGAGAATGGCCAAGATCAAAAACTCAAGTGACAACACATGCTGGAGAGGTTGTGGAGAAAGGGGAACCCTTCTCCACTGCTGGTGGGAATGTAAACTTGTACAACCACGCTGGAAATCAATCTGGCGCTTTCTCAGACAACTAGGAATAGTGCTTCCCCATGATCCAGCCATACCACTCCTAGGCATATATCCAAAAGAGGCTGAAGTGCACAAAAAGGACATTTGCTCACCCATGTTTGTAGCAGCGTTATTTGTAATAGCCAGAAGCTGGAAACAACCCAGATGCCTCTCAACTGAAGAATGGATGCAGAAATTGTGGTACATCTACACACTGGAATATTATACAGCAATGAAAAATAAGGAAATCATGAAATTTGCAGGTAAATGGTGGGACCTGGAAAGGATCATCCTGAGTGAGTTGTCCCAGAAGCAAAAAGACACACATGGTATATACTCACTCATATAGACATACAACATAGGACAAACCCACTGTAACCTGTGCATCTAAAGAAACTAAGCAAGAGAGAGGACCCTTTATAAAATGTCCAATCCCCATCCGGAAAGGCAAAGAGGATGGACATCAGAAGAAGAAGAAAACAGGAAACAACCCAGGAACCTACAACAGAGGGCCTCTGAAACCCTCTGCCCTACAGACTATCAAAGCAGATGCTGAGCCCGATGGGCAAGTGTTGGGCAGAGTGAATGGAATTTTATGTAAGAAGTGGGAAATAGTAAGAGCTGGAGAGGACAGGGTCTCCACAAGGAGAGCAACAGAACAAGAAAATTTGAACACAGGGAACTTCCCAGAGACTCATACTTCAACCAAGGACTATTCATGGAGATAACCCAGAACCCCTGCACAGATGTAGCCCAGGGCAGTTCAGAGTCCAATTGGGTTACATAGTAATGTGAAGAGGGACTGCCTCTGCCATAATCTCCCCTTGGGGGGAGCAGCATTACCAGGCCATAGTAGAGGACAATGCAGCCACTTTTGATGATAACTGATGGACTAACTTCAGAAAGGAGAGGAGAACCTCCCCTATCAGTGGACTTGGGAAGTGGCATGCATGCAGAGGGAGGAGGGAGGGTGGGATTGGGAGGGGAGGAGGGAGGGGCTTATAGGGGGATGCAGAATGAATAAAGTGTAATTGATGAAAAATTAAAAAAGGGGGGGGGAAATAATTTAAGAACCTTAAATGACTTTCAAAAGTGGAGCAAAACATGGAGTTAGTCAATTTACATGGAACATGTCTCGCCCCTGGGGGCAATGGTCTCCTGAACCTACTCAGACCTCGGCCACCACCACTGCTAGTTCTAGAACTGATGCAAGATGTTCCAACGAGGGGGTTAAGGCTTCCCATAATATTTCCTATAAGCCCACACCTGTTTGTCTATATCCCCCATTTTTATTCATTATTAGCCAGATAGAGCCAAGTAATTGTGGTGATGATACTTGCATTTTTGCCCAATGCTGGAATGCTAGTGAATTTAGGTATGCCCTGGTTATTAGCATGCCTCGCTGGGTGCCTTTGCCCATTAATGCCCCTCACGCTATGACTCTCTTCAGACAGAAAAGGGATCTTGGAACTACAGCCGCCACTGTTACTGCCATCTCATTGGCGGCTGTTGGAGCTACCACCGTGGCATTAGCCATGAGTCATACTGTGCAGACTGCTCAGACCCTGAATAATCTTTTAGCCAATGTAGCTCATGCCTTAGTTATACATAAAGGAATTAATGCTCAACTAAAAGGAAGCTTGATGGTGTTCAATCAGAGGATTGACCTCTTGCAGGAGCAAATTGATACCCTATGGCAAATCGCTCAACCTGGCTGTCAATGAAAGTATGCTGGACTTTGTGTCACTAGCATACAACATGAGAATTTTTCCTGTGCTGCAAATCTGTCTAAACAATTGTCGAGCTATATTTTAGGTAATTGGACTGGAGAATTCGATACTACGATGGAGCAGCTGAGAGTGGCCATTATCACAGTACATTCTACCAGAGTGGACGCAGGACTAGCCACAGGATTATCACCATGGATTGCTGCAGCCATGAATCATCTGAAGGAATGGGCGGGCATGGGAGCGTTAGCAGGCCTTCTGGTGTTGGTCTCCTTGGTTTGCCTGTCGTGAATATGCAAGATTAGAGTCTCACAACAGTGTAATGCAGCCATGATCATTCAGGCCTTTACAGCCATTGAAGCAGGACAGTCTCCCCAAGCATGGTTGGCTACCATCAAAAGCTAAAATGTTATGCTCAGGATGTGAGGCTAAGCACTGCACTCAGGGTCAGCTGCTTTCGACCCAGAGAAGAGCAAGTCTGATTGCATGCGGGTTGATGCCCCAGGTCCCGCCTCTGAGAAAAAGGTATTGGACGGGTCTGATGCTCTTTGGCTGGATGACACCTAAATGAACATCAGTACAAAGTCCCAATTTATTTCTAATATCAGAGATCAGACCTCTACTCTTGCCTGATGCATCTAAAACAAAAAGGGGGAACTGTAGAGAGCTGCGTAATGCCGCGACTTAAAGATGGAGCTGGTTTCCACCTTCCACCTTCCTGATGGTGAGTGCTCTCTGTCACAAACAACTCCACATTTGGCTAAGGCTGAGGATCTGGCTTGCTTCCATGTATGTGGACCTATCTGCATTGCCCATGTGGCACGCTGGGGTTGGCTACCCAGAGGCTATTTAAGCTGTGGGCTGGCTTTTCCCAGGGTCCGATGATTGTTCAAGGTTCCTGAATAAACTGCATTGAAAAAAAAAAAAACAATTGCATATGTGTTTAAAGGACACATAATCAAGAAATCAGCCATTAAAAAATGAAGTCAACTATAAACTGAAAGCACCATATCAGTATGTACTTAAAACACTTAATTTAGCCAAGCATATCTCTCACACTCTCAGAACACTTGTACTACTTTGTGGCGGGAACATTTTCTACGAAGAATTTTATAGATTTTAATACCTCACATGCACAGCCAGCTATTTACAAAATGTTAGATCTTGAAAACACAATATCCAGATACACTGGAAAGACACAGCAGTAAAGGACACTGGCTGATTACCCTCATGCATCCATGTACATCAGGGGTATCAGTCTGTTTGTTTTGTTTTGTTTTGTTTTGTTTTGTTTTGTTTTGTTGTTATTATGTCTTACCTGGTTTGGGAATTAGAGCAACACTAAAATGAGTCCAAGAGTGAACATCTCTTACTTCCTTTTGTTTCTTTCTCTTTTTAATTTTTCACCCCTGGGGCCAATAATCCAATAATCCCATTCTTTCTTTCTTTCTTTCTTTCTTTCTTTCTTTCTTTCTTTCTTTCTTTCTTTCTTCCTTCCTTCCTTCCTTCCTTCCTTCCTTCCTTCCTTTCTTTCTTTTTTATCTTCTGTGTGACCCTGTGTGTGTTGAACATGTCTCATTTGTGGGGGGGTTCACTTGGGAGTGCACATACACATTTGTGTGGGTAACACTAGCTGCCTTCCCTCACCACTCTCCTCTCTATTTCCTGAGGGAGGGTCTCTCAATGGACCTGGAAGATCTGATTCAGCTAGTCTAGCTACTAATTTACCTCAATGGCGCCCAAGCACTGGGATTCTAGGTGGATCTACATATTCTCCTGACTTTTATATAGATGCTGGAGATCTGATCCCTGCTTTTCATGCTTGAACAGTAAGCATCTCCTCTACTTGACTGTCTCCCTAGCCCAGTATCTCACCCCCTTAACACCTCACAATGGAGACTGCATCTCAAGATGAGTTTTAGTGTGAACATTCAAACCATAGCAAACACATATTATATTGATGTTTGTTTTATTCAGTTTTAGTCTGTTTTGGTTCATGGAGACCCTGGTTACAAAGTGTAGTGAAACACAACTGTTGTTCTGGCTACTCTGGAGTCTGAGACAGGAGGACCACTTTAGCTTGAGGCCAGTCTGTTTCTAAAAACAAAATACAGTGCAAACCATTAAGGTGACTCAGGCCTGTAATCCAGGAATTAGAGAGGTAGAGGCAGGAAGTTCCAGTCTCAAGACTGGTCTGGATCTACATAGGGAGACCCTATCTCAAAAACAAAAACCAGCTGGGTATGACAGTGCAAGCCTGTTGTCTCAACACTTGGAGAGGTAGAGACAGGAGAATCTGGTGTTCAAGCTTCAGCCTCAGCTACAGAAACAAGTATAGAGGCCAGTTTGAGTTGTTCAAGACTCTCAAAAAACAAAAACAAGATGAGCAACTTTTGGTTATTCTATCACTTAATGAGAGCTCTCCTTTTATTTTGTAGAATGAAAGCTACCCCAATTCATAAATCATCAAAAGCCATTTAGTCTAAAAAAAAAAAAAAAAAAAAAAAAAAAAAAAAAAAAAAAAAACTTGTGATTTTGTCCTTTGGCAAAGATAAACTGTTCATATAGGATGCCATGGAAGACATTTAAATGGATTTAAACTTAAAGACATTTAAGTTTAAATGGATAAATTAAGGTAATAGACTGTTACAGTGAAAATGAACTGACTGAGATGAAATACAACCAAGTAAATAAAAACACAAAATGTTTAAGCTGCCCAGAGCAGCTCTGAATTATTTATTCTGTTTATTTGA
Source organism: Meriones unguiculatus (assembly GCF_030254825.1). Classification (NCBI taxonomy): domain Eukaryota; kingdom Metazoa; phylum Chordata; class Mammalia; order Rodentia; family Muridae; genus Meriones; species Meriones unguiculatus. The sequence continues at coordinate 90,939,432 of NC_083350.1, forward strand.
AGTTGCTTTTTTATTTGAAATATAGCTAATTAAATCTATCCTGTGTACTTCTGCAAATATAAATGGTAATCACCATTATATCTCTAGTTATATAAAAATTTTAACAAAGTGAGGCTTTAAGTTAGTGTCTTTTCAGATGTTTCTAAAATCTTGGCTTAGATTTTTAAAACATGGGGGCTGAAGGTACAACTCAGTTGTTCGGGTGCTTGCCTGGCGTTTATGGGTTCCATCTCTAGTACCATTAAGCAAAATCAAAACAAACAGGCAACCCAGAAGATTGATGGTATGTTTGCAAACATTTTGTGCACATATACATAAAATGGTAATGTTTGTATATCCTCTATCCACATTTTCTTGTTGTTTCTATCCACATTTACTTATTGTTCCTTTAATTTATTTTGTGTGTGTACGTGTGTGTGTGTGAGTGCAGGCATGCCTGTGCTACATGAGTATCGAGGTAAGAGAACAAGTTTGTTGGAGTTGGTTCTCTCCTTCCATTTTCCACCTTGTTTTAAGGCAGGCCTTTCTTTCTTTCTTTCTTTCTTTCTCTTTCTCCCTTTCTTTCTCTCTCTTTTTCTTTCTTTACTTTCTTTCTTTTCTTCTTTTTCTTTCTATTTTTCTTTCTCTTTCTTTTTCTCTTTCTTTCACTTTCTGTCTTTCTTTCTCTGTGTCTCTCTCTCTTTCTTTCTCTTTTTCTTTCTCTTTGTCTCTTTTTCTTTCTCTCTTTCTTCCTTTCTCTTTCTCTATCTTTTGTTCTCTCTTTCTCTCTCTCTTTTTCTTTCTTTTTCTTTCTCTCTGTCTTTCTTTCTCTCTTTCTTTTTTTCTCTCTTTCTCTTTCTCACTTTCTTTCTTTCTCTTTCTTTCTCTCTTCCTTTTCTCTTTTAATCTTTCTCTTTCTTTCTCTTTCTCTTTCTTTCTCTCTTTCTCTTTCTCTCTCTTTTTCTTTTTCTTTCTCTCTCTCATTCTCTTTCTCTCTTTTTCTTTCTCTCTTTCTCTCTGTTTTTCTTTCTCTCTTTCTATCTCTCTTTCTCTCTCTCTTTCTTTCTTTTTTCTTTCTCTCTTTTTCTTTTTCTCTGTCTTTCTCTCTCTTTTTCTCTGTCTTTCTCTCTTTCTTTCTGTCTTTCTTTCTCTCTCTTTCTTTCTTTCTCTTTCTTTGTCTCTCTTTGTCTCTCTTTCTCACTCTCTCTTTCTCTCTCTCTTTCTTAAGACAGGATTTCTCTGTGACACTTTGGCTGTCCTGGACTCACTCTGTACACCAGGCTGGCCTTGAACTCACAGCAATCTTTCTACTCAGAGCGCTGGGATCACAGGCTTGGGCCACCACACCTGGCTGAGACAGTCTTTCTTGTTTCTGCCATTGTTCTGAGTACTCCAGTCTATCTAGCCCAAGAATTTCTCCATGATCCTGTCTCACCTCACGTAGGAGTGATGGGATTATAGATGAACAACACCTCATCTAATTAATTGTATTTTTTTTATTTTATGTGTATTGCTGTATTGCCTGCATGTATGTTTGTACACCTTGGACATGCAGTACCTAAGGAGTCTAGAAGAGAGCATCGGGTCTCCTGAGATGGCAGTTACAGACTGTTGTGAGCCACCATGTGGGGGCTGGGAATTGAACCCAGGTCCTCAGGAAGAGCAGACAGTGCTCTTAACTGCTGAAGTCAGCTCTCCAGGCTCCCAGTTTTTCATGTGGTTTCACATGAACTCAGATCACAAGGTTTGTGTAACTTTTACTGCTGAGCCATTCCTTGGCCCTGTTGTTTTGAAACAGGGTTTCACTGTGTACCCCTGGCTGCGGCCTGGAACTCACTGTGTGAACCAGGCCAACCTTGAACACAGTCAATAATCTGCTTCTACTTCCCAGCCTGTGGGTCACCATGCCCGACCTGAACTTTTGTTGATTCTCCAGCCCCATCTCCCAAGTGCTGAGATTACAAGTGTTATCACCACATCTGGCTCCCACGAACTTTAAGTCGTGCTTAGGTTGCTTATAATACCTAACATGGTATCAGTGTTATATAAGTATCTGTTACATTGTTTATGAAATAATAAGAGAATTAGACTTGTTTCATGCAGGCACTGTTTTGCTGCCACTGCTGTTTTCTGTTTTGGTTTTTGAAGACAGAGTTTCTCTTTGTAGCCCAGACTGGCCTGGAACTTTTTACAGTCCTCCTGTCTCATTCTCTTCAGTGTGGAGATTGGAGGTGTGTGTCACCATACCATCCTTTTACCCTTATATCCTTATTCCTCTTTTAACCCAGTCTCATGTAGCTCTTTTTTGTTTAATATTGTTTAACTTATTATTGATGAGGGGGGTCCACATGCTAAAGCCCTCCTGTGGAAGCCAGAAGCTAATTTTGGGCAATCAGTTCTACCATTGGATGAGTTCTAAGGATGGAACTCAGGTCACCAGGCTTACATGGCAAACACCCTTATCTTTCTGGCTCTCTCTGATTTTTTAGGTATGTACCATAGAATAGCCTTGAATTTCCATTCTTCCCAATATTATATCTTAAACTCTAGGATCAATGGTAATTAATGGTATAGGCCACGATGTAAGGTGTATATACTGCTGCATATCAAGCTCAAATGTAGCACTGTTTTGCTGTTTTTTGAGGCAAAGCCTTACTATGTAGTGTTGGCTCTATGAGAACTGGCTATGCAGTCCAGGCTGCCCTAAACTCAGGAGTTCTGGGATTACAAGCATGTGTCTCTGTGCCTGGCATGTCCATGCCTTTCATAATTAAACTGTTTGTCATAGTGATATAAAGACCATGGAAATTGTAGCCAACAGTGTTTAGTCTGTATGCATCTTTCTTAAAATGTAGAGTAAAGCTGTAACTCCTGTAACTCCAGCATTGTGGGGCTGACAGAATTGTGATTTGAAGGGGTCTGTCCCAAAAAACATTTTTTAAGTCTGACTGTGGTATGTCCTCAAAGGTTCTTATGTTAAAGACTTAATTCTCAATATGGTAAGGAGACCTTCCAGAGGTGGCATATAGTGAGAGGCTGTTGTTACCTCACTGCTCTGTGATATCTCACACTGTTCTAGTGTTACTTTCAGCTAGATTTTTGTTACAACAAGTTGTTATAAGAGTCAGCTGTGGCAACATGGATGAGTCATACTGACAGTAATACCTTTCAGTAAAGTTTAGAAGAAAAGATTAGAGAGTGGTACACCATGCCTGTGACCTCAGTACTTGAGAGTAGATGCTGGGGGATCAGAACTTCAAGACAATCATCAGCTACAATACAAACTGAGGTCAAGGTCAGCCTGGGCTTGCCACAGACCAGCCCAGTCAGGCTCCCTGCATCTGTGGCAAAATCAGAGGTTTGGATGTCAGAAAGGCACAGTTTCAGGTGAATGACAGTCAGAGACCACACTGGAGAGTGATTCTACTGCTGCTATTTTACTGAAATCAGGCCAATAATTTTATAGTAATTACATAAGGAAACACCTTAAAGTTGGCATATTTCCCAGAACACTTAGATTTTTTACCAAGAATACAAAGTTTACATTTTAACTCAAAAATGTAGTCAAACATAAAGCAGTGCCCACAAGAAATCTTGGCCTGAGAACTTTTTGATCAAAGCAAACAAAGGAAAAGAAACCTCAAACTGTAATTTCATTATTGCTAACCAATGAAGAGGAAAGTCATGAGCTAAGTCAGATACCTGCCAAAATCTTTCTCTGTATCAAAATCTAAATACACCTTTGTTAACCATCCTCCCATATGTCTTGTTAAAGATTTACAATCCTCTCTAGAAACAAGATGCTAAAAGGAGGCAAGCTCGAGCCAGCTGTACTTCTCATGGTATTTTTTCCTAAGAAGGAGCCCATTATTTTTTCACTATTCTTATAATGCTTTTAATACTAAATCTAATTCATTACTTCTCTTAAAACTACTTTTCTTTCACCATATTCTTGTTAAAGCTTTTGGTAATCTATCAAAACTATATTTCCTTGAATAGTTAATTGTGCCGTTTTAGGAATCATAGAGAAAGATCAAAAAACTCATTAATCCAGCCCCACAACCGCAACCGAAAAAGCGTAGAGACCCTAGACTGTGTCTTTTTAACTTAGGTGGTCGGGGAGACCTGCTATTGACCTCCAGGGAGGGAATTTCTGAAGAAAGCGTATCTCCCACCCTGTAGCACAATCTATTGATATGCTACACTGGCAACACTGGAGTGGGTGTAGCATGGGCTATTATGCAATCTTGTCTCAAAACCCAAAAGAAGGGTGGGGGAGATGGATCAGTAAGTAAGCATGAAGCATGGATCAGTAAGTAAGCTGTGGAAGCATGAATACCTTAGTTCCAATTCCCAGCACCCATGCAAAAGTGGGACAGGCCTCAAGTGCCTGCAACCCTAGAGTCTGGGATGAGGGTTAGAGGGGCACAAACCACACTTAGAAAAGAGCTACCAAACCTTCAGCATAATTTAATATTTTCAAAAATTACATCCACATACTAAAAAAGGAAAATTTTTTAAAAATTCTATCTCCCTCAAGTTAAAGACTTTTTTTTTTTTTTTTGGTTATGACATTTCTTTTTCTCAGTAAAGCTAGTACCATGAGGAATTATTATTTGAAGCTGCATTTTTGTTTCTTTTCTTTGTTTTTCTTAAGCCGAGGGACAATTTTTATTAGAGTTTGAGAAAAAGCAATGGTGAAGATAAACTGTGAATCTTGATAGTGGAGTTCAGCAAGCAGGGGCCTGGTGGAAGGAGAGCTTCAGAGGAAGCCCAGAGTGCCAGCAAAAGCATTCCTGACATTGGCCAGCGTTGGAAAGAAAAAGATAAAAGAGAAAATGCAGTTAATAGGCTTAGCTGAGAAACAACATATTAGTAAGAGGAACTTGAAATTAAGACTCCACAACAATGGGAGTTTTAGCCAGGCCCACTGGTACCAACTTGTAATTGCAGCGATTGAGAAGCTGTGGCAGGAAGATCACAAGTTCAAGCCCTGCCTGAGCTACAAAGTGAGTGAGTTTAAAGCCAGCCTGGGCAACTTAGTGAAACTCTATCTCAAAATAAACAGTGAAAAGAAATAAACCAGACCTGGTATGGCATATGCCTATAGTCGCAGAACCTGGGAGGTAGAGGCAGGAAGACTGGGAGTTCTAATTCAGCCTCATCTATATAGAAAGTTGGAGGCCAGGCTGGGTTAAATGAGACCTTATCTCAAAAACTTGGGTCACTGTAACAAGGAGATTAATTTACACACACACCTGAGTTCTGGAAGCTTTTCTGTTGCAGCTTTTCGTCAGTACTAGCATATACCTGGCATGACAACATTTAAAGTATTAATCAAAATACATTTTACATGGCTAAAATTATAGAAAAGTAAAAAGGTCACGGGTGATGTAGCTCAGTGGTAGAGGTGCTTGGCTTACCCAGAAAGCACAAAGTGTTAGGTTCAATCCCATCACGATAACAAGCCAAAAAAAAGGCAGAGGAACTGGGAACTGTCGGATGAATTACAGCCATGCCAGAAACAGACAGGCTCTCCAGCTCACTTTGTGTCTCTATCCCAAGGGAACCTGAGTTTCTTAATTTTTGTTCGTTCAGTTCACCTTAGATTCAGTAGGAGTTGTTTCCTTCTTCATACTTATTTAATTATTTGGATAAGATAGCACTGTGTTGCCACAGTGGGCCTCAAGCTCCTAATCTCCTCTTCTTCCTTTCAGCCTCCCTTGTAGTGGGAATTGTAGACTCCTGCCTAGCTTGAGCTAACTTAAGTAGATTCTGATTTTTTTCTTTTCTCTTCCTTTTTGATCAGTCATGCATCCTTCCTTCCTTGTTTTTCTTTTTGAAAATTAACTGTATTTACTTAAGATTCATTTAGCTTTATGTGCATAAATGTTTTGTCTGCATGTATGTATGTGCATCACTTGCCTGTCTGGTGCTTATGGAAGCCAGAAGAGCACCCTGGAGCTGGTGTTGTGACACTGATGAGTTCTTCCTCTGCAGAAGCAGGAAGTATTCTTCACCACACGCCATCTCTCCAGCCTCCTGTGGTTTTGTTCTTGTTTTGTTTTGTTGTTGTTTGTTTTTAAAGGAAGGGTTTATTTTGACTTATCAAGTTTCTTATCTATTACAAACCTATTCATCATTTTATGTATTTTACACACAAATAGTTATCTGGGAAAGCTCACTTGCCATGGTACAAGGGTCAGAGAATAACTTTCTGGGGCTGGTTTTCTCCACCTTTCTGTGGGTCATGGGGACTCTAGCTCAGGTTTCTCAGCTCCCAGTTTGCACACAAGGTATGATCCTTCACCTGCCGAGCCATTTCTCTGCCCTTTGTTTTTTGTTTTTTGTTTTTTCTCTCTGAGAGAGGATCTCAGGTAGCTTGGACTGACCTCATACTCATATAGCCAACCATGGTGTTTTGTCTTCTCTAGGAGGTCCCACTTGAGCTCTGGCATCACAGGCACACACCAACCCTCTGCTTTTGAAGGAGCTTTACACAATACTTAAATCACTGTCTCAGGAAACAAATCAAAACAAAGCAAAACAAAAAAAATTAAAAATACTTATAAGTAAACAAACAATAATGTAGTGCTCCTTTTTACAACTTTATTTGGAGTGTTCAGGCCTCAACCTCCTTTCCAACTTCCCAGCTCTCTGTAGGAGAGAGAAGGTACTGGGGAAAAGGAGCTCCTTTACTTACCCTGGCCTGTTTAGGGATATCCCAATCTCCATCAAGAGCAGACGCAGCCAGCAGTCTAGGAAGAGCTACTCCCTATCTTTCTATTCCAAGCCGCCATACCAGCTGTCTCTCTCCAGTCTCTCCAAACTGCTACAAAAGCCCCGAAACCTTAGCCATGCCTACCCCATTCTGCTCTGCCCAGGTATAGACTGTTTAATCAGCCACTCAGTTAGGTTTACACAACAAGGATAGGCATATCCACTCAGTAACCAGATCTTGAGGGCCAGTAACATGCATCAGACCAACCTCCAACAGTTCAGGGAAGCTTTCCTTGAAAAGAGAATGTCTCCATTAAGGCGTAAGCCAGGCTTATAGGGAACATAGAACAGCTTGTCTAGAAGAGCAGGGATTACCCTCCCAAATGGCATGTAAGCAAGGTTGAATTCTCTGCCCCTTCACAAGATGGATTCTCACTGTGTTGACCTAGTGGACCTGGAAGTTGCTATGTAGACGAGGCTGGCCTTGTACTCACAGAAATCCTGTCTGTATCTGCCTCAGGAGTCTTGAACTCCTTAGGAGCCTTGAAATCCTTAGGCTCAAGTGAAACTCCTGCCTTTGGCTCAAGATATTTAATATTGATTGTCATCTTGATTAGACTGAGAGACACTTAGGATTAATAAAAAACACTCTGGGTATTCCTGTGAGGGGAGAACCACTCCCTAACCCCTGAATCTAGTAGACAGTTCCATTCAAAATTCAGGGGCCTGGCTGGAATAAAAGTGGAAGAAGAGAAAGACAGCCAGAGAGTGATGTTTCTTCAGCTTCTTCCTCTCTGCAACTTTACTAAAAGATATACCAAGAGTAAATACTAACAACTGAATAAAACAGTTCGGGGTTAGGGTTAGAGGTTTGGGTTTGGGTTTAGGGTTAGAGGGTTAGGGATAGAAGGTTAGGGTTAGGGTTAGGTTTAGGGTTAGTTACGGTTGGTTAGGATTAGGGTTAGGGTTAGGGTTAGGGTTAGGGTTAGGGTAGGTTAGGGTTAAGGTCAGGGTCACGGTCTAAGGGTTAGGGTTAGGGTTAGAGTTAGGGTTAGGGGTTAGGGTTAGGGTTAGGTTAGGGTTAGGGTTAGGGGTTAGGGTTAGGATTAGGGTTAGGGGTCAGAGTTAGGGTTAGGATTAGGGTTAGGGTTAGGGTTAAGGATTAGGGTTAGTATTATGGTTAGAGGGATAGGGTTACAGTTAGGGTTAGGGATAGGTTTACGGGGGTTAGGGTTTTGTTGGGTTAGGTGTACCCGCCTGCGGGACTAGTAATTCGTGGGGTCTTCGAAGAGGGCCAAGCCTGAAGAAAAACGGGCGAGAGAAGAACGAGACCAGTTTTCCTTGTCAAAGTCTCATTTATTGTGGGGCAAGGCTTTTGCTTTTAAGCTCAAAAAATAAGGAAGTAAAATTTTGGAGGGAGAAGGACGGGAGGCTATCTCGTGATTCCGGTCAGGTGGGGGAGTCAGGTGGGGGAGTCAGGTGGGGGAGTCAGGTGGAGGAATCAGGTGGGGGGTGGTTCCTGGTCTCAAGAAGCAATCTATCCAGGTGGTCAAGGCTAGTTGCAGCCTCCGGCGCCAGCATCCATCGTGACTACATGCCTGGGATTCTTGGTCTCCGGCATCTCCCCCTTTCTTGTAATAAAGAAAAATGGGCGAAGTATCTGTCTTAGGCTATATGATGAGCATCCAAGCCCAGCACCGTTATATGAGGTGATCTGCCTGTCTTAGGCTATGTGAGTTGGCTCCACACTTGGATTCACAATAATCCCGTCATTGGCTGTGGTCACAGCTATTGTGAGGTGACCAGCCTGTCTTAGGATGTGAATTAGGCTATGTGAATTGCCTGCAAGGTGTGGACTCACAATACTCCCGTCGCTGGCTGCGATCACAGCTTCGTAGGTGTGCCCCTGGGCTTGGCATCATAATACTCCTATCACTGATAGCTCCGCAGCCATTTAAAATATTTATGGGGGTGAGACTCTCTGGCTAGCAGGGTGAAGTCAAACGCTGTTGAGGTATCTTCCTCAGGCACATCAGGGGACTCCTGACTGCTATCGGTAACAGCCAGCTGGTGGTAATGAACTAACGCAGAGCCTTTGTCAAGCGTTTCCACCTGTTCTTTAACAAAGGAAGTTAGTCTTTTAAATGCCCAAGGTCCAAAGGAGAGGAGAAGGACAAGACCCATGAAAGGACCAAGGATAGAAGGAAGAAGGGTGGATAATAAAGGAGAAGTGGAAAACCAATTTTGATACCAGGACTCTTGTTTCTCTCTGTTCCGTTTTCGTTCCTCCAAACTGGAGCGAACTTTATCGATACTGCTTTGCACTAAACCTGTTTTGTCAGTGTAAAAGCAGCATTCTTCCTTGAGCGCAGCGCAAAGTCCACCTTCCTGGAGAAAAACCAAATCTAGACCGCGCCTGTTTTGTAAAACTACCTCAGATAAAGACACCATAGAATCTTTTAGGTCCTGCAAGCCTTTTTGCAAATCTTGTAGGTCTTTGTCCACTGCCAGGGACAGTTGATTAAATTGTTTCTGGGAGGTAATTAGGGAGGCTATACCTGTACCAGCTCCAGCGGCTACAAGCCCTAGAATTACAGTTAGAGTGATGGCACTCAAGGGCTCGCGTTTAACTCGAGATGGACGTACCCCTTTTTCCCAAAACTGAAGGAATTCATCCTTAGAATGTATAGTCAGTCTTGGGAAAAGCCATACAAGGACACAATAATCTCTATGGGCTAAAAAGGTGGAGCTTACAAGATAGGGAGTAAGACCAGTGGAGCAGGCAAAATAAGTGCCATTAGGTGCAGCAATATATGTAAAGCTTGAATTTACAACAAGAGTAATATTGCAAGTTTCTTGTAGGGCCACTGGGGGAAGCATAAAAGGTCCCAATAGGCACGTTCCAATTCCGGACACCTGTGTGACTGTAAGGCCAACCCCTTCTGGGTGCTGCCACCGTAAGGCATTAGGATCATTAGTTGTAATTACTTCTAAGGATAAGGCTAAGCCCTCGTAGAAGGGTGGCCGTGGTGAGTAACAAAGCCAGCATTCCTGAAAATCAGTGATGTTGGTTTGATGTATGGCCTCTATAGAAGCATTAATCATAGATAAGATAAGACCTGCAGACGAGGGTGGCCCTGCAGGCAACGTGGGCTGGAATGGAGTGCGCCCGGTGATGGCACTCGGGGTCCAGGAAGTAGGAAATGTTTTTGCCTGAGTTTTTCCTATTTGATTTTTTGAGGGTTAATGCAAAATAGGATTTGGTCCTATTGCAACCTTTGGGTATTGAGGAGGTGTCTTAAGTAATTTAATTTTAAAGGTGAGACCAGGATCTTTTCCAATAGTATATAGTCTAAGACCCCAGTCATATCCTCGAAGGTTTTCCCATTGAGCCTTTTTGCCTGCCTCCGTGAAGGAAATAAGAATGGGGTTACACCACTGATTTTTGCATAGCTCGAGCAAACGATCAGCAGGGTCTTTTCTTCTTACAGTAATATAATCCCAAGAGGAGGAAGATTCCCAATAGGTATCTCCCGTGGTTTCACAGCCCCAGGAGGCACAGAAATAGTCCAAATTGAGGCCACAGCTAGAAAGGGACCTGCTTCTGTGGATGGGTCCTGGGCAAACATAAATAGGTTCCAAGGACAGGAAGGATCTAGCCAAGAAATTATCGCATCCTGGTTGAGAATGGAGGGGGCCTACATTTAAAGGCTTGGGTTGAGGCATGTAATGCGTAGGTGTACCCCAGGCCTCGTTGGCACCAAGCGCAAGGGTGCATAAATCAACCTCCAGAGTGGGCCAGGGTATTTGGTAGCTCACCTGGGAAGTGGCATTGACAACATCACCTGCTTCATTAATGACTTGCCAAGTATAATTGAATACTTGATAAGCTGACTTGCTGGAGCCAATCAGAAGTTCTATGGCGGCTATCATTATGAATAACAGTCCAGTGGTCTTCATTTTTTTTTTTTTTTTTTTTTTTTTTTTGCTGTAATTAAACACAAGCAGAAATATTCTCAGGGGTTTCCCTGGGTGGGTTATATGGTTTTATTAACCTTTCAGGTAGCCATCTGGCATTACCAGCTTGTGTATCATAGACACAGGCGTGTCCCTTGCCCCAGATAAGTACGGGGTCAGGCCCCTGCCATTTAGATGTTAAGGGATCTTTCCAAAGCCCTTGTACATAATTATTGGCAGTGGTAGGGTGCCATAAGCGATCTGCAGCAGATCTCCCTTCTTGATCCAATGTAAGAAAATTTATTACAAAAAGTGCATGATTAAGCAAGTTTTTATAATTTCCTGTGAGAGGGTAAATCATTCCCCCATTTGACTGTAATTTAATTATTGTATTTTTAGGCGTTTGATGGGCTCTTTCCACAATACCCTGCCCCTGTGGGTTATAGGGGATGCCCGTGACATGTCTGATGCCCAATTGCAGGCAAAACTGTTTAAAGGCGCTGCTTGAATATCCAGGCACATTGTCTGTTTTTATCGTTTTGGGTTGAGGAAGAACCGTTAGGCACGCCAAGACATGATTAATAACATTTTTTGTAGCTTCTCCAGCCTGAGGAGTAGCAAATATGAACCCACTATAGGTATCAACAGTGACATGAATATATTTTAGTTTGCCAAAGGCAGTTATGTGGGTGACGTCCATCTGCCATAATTCTCCAGGGATAAGCCCACGGGGATTTATTCCCAAGTGGACCTCAGGCAGGAAGGTTACACATCCTTTGCATTGACGAACTATTTGTCTAGCTTGTTCTCTAGTAATTTTAAATTTTTGTCTGAGTGTTTGAGAATTTAAATGGTGTAGTTTATGGGCTAGCTGCGCCTGCCGCAAGGGTTCAGGAAGTCCGGTACCAAGGTCTTGTGTCAGGCCTATAAGTTGTGTTGCCTGATCCACCAACCTATTACCTTGGGCCAGAGGTCCTGGCAGTTCCAAATGTGCCCTTATGTGTCCAATAAAGAAGGGTTGTACACGATTATGAATAAGGCGTTGGAGGCCGGAAAATAAGGGAGCTGCATTGGTTGTGGGTTTTATATACGGGGCTGTTTCTAAGAGGGGAACAGAATAGGCAAGATAGGAACTATCAGTATACAAATTAAAAGGGGAATTTGGTAAGACTTTAAAAACCTCGATAATGGCTTGTAACTCAACCAACTGGGCTGAGAAATGTGAGGTAGGCAACTGTATAATTTTGCCATTAATGGAATAAGCGGCTTGGCCATTAGAGGAGCCGTCAGTAAAAACCAAGTTAATATTAGGAATTGGGTAACGTTTGGTGACCTTAGGAAAAATGATGGGTGTCTTATATAAAAATTGAATTAGCTTATCTGGTGGGTAATGATTATCAATTTTTCCCTGAAAGGACACACAGCTTATAGCCCACTGATCATCGTTTTGTATTAACCAAGAAACTTGGGAAGAACTATATGGAATGATTAATATATCAGGATCTTTTCCGAAAAGTTTGCGGGATTGTTCCCTCCCTAGCCATATTATTTGGGCCACTAACGAGGGGTAGGTGGGAAGAACTTTTGGGGATGTGGTGGGTAGGTGGACCCAAAAAAGTGGGCTGTCCTGCCAAAAAACTGCAGTATGGGAAAAAGGTGTAGGGAACACAATAAATTTTAAAGGCTTAATGGAAGAAAAATAAGTGACAAACTGATCAGCAATGGCAGCCTCCACTAGGGTTAATGCATGAAGGGCCTCTTTGGTAAGTTGGCGGGGAGATGAGGGGTCGGTATTTCCCTTAAGGATATCAAAGAGAGGTTTTAGCTCTCCAGTGGTTAATTTTAAGTAGGGACGTAGCCAATTGACTTCACCTAAAAACCGTTGAAAATCATTTAAGGTGTGAAGGGAATCCTTTCTTATTTGTATTTTTTGAGAAACAACTCGATGAGGGAATAGCTCGAATCCTAAAAATAAGTAGGGGGTTTTAATTGGACCTTATCAGGAGAAATTTGAAGGCCTCTTTGCTGAAGGGCTTGTATAAGCTGTTGTGAAACAGTATGAAGATGAGAAGCATCAGGGCCTGCCAGCAGTATAGCATCCATATAATGAACAATATAGAGGGAAGGCCAGCGAAGGCGAAACGGGTCTATAGTCTGAGCAACATACTTTTGACAAAGAGTGGGACTATTGGCCATGCCCTGTGGCAACACCCTCCATTGAAAACGGGGCATAGGTCCAATAAAATTAACAACGGGGAGGCTAAAGGCAAAGTGTTTACAGTGCTCTGGGTGGAGGGGAATAGAAAAAAAAGCAATCCTTAAGGTCTATAACTATTTTATAAAATCCCTTAGGAATAGTAATTGGGGAGGGCAAGCCTGGCTGTAAGGCCCCCATGGGGACCATGGTCTTATTAATTTCCCTAAGATCTTGTAAAAGTCTCCATTTTCCTGACTTTTTTTGTATAACGAAAATGGGCGTATTCCAAGGGGAAGTGGACGGCTCGATATGTCCAGCGACCAGCTGTTCCTGCAACAACTGTGTGGCCGCTGATAATTTAACCGACGAAAAGGGCCATTGATCCACCCATACAGGAGAATCAGTCTTCCAAGTAATTTTATCTGCCTGTAGTGCAGGGGGTGTGATGGCCCTTAGGAAAAATGTGATAACCTAACCCCGAACAATCAGCTTTTTGTGGTGGAATAATAGGTTGAGTAATGCCTTGATTGCTTTTTCCCAATCCTTTACCTGGTATAAAACCCTGATGGAGCATCTGGCTGGTGACCTTTTCATTAGGGCTACACATAATTATTTTCATTTGATTGAGGAGGTCACGCCCCCACAAATTTGTAGGCAGTTTATCAATTATAAATGGGCGGACTGTTCTTGAATTTCCCTCTTGATCTTCCCAAGTTAAAATTTTGGAACTTTGCAAGGTGTTTTTGGACTGGCCAATGCCTTGCAGATGGATTAAGGAAGGCTGGAGGGGCCAGGCCGAGGGCCAATGGTCCCGTGAAATTATAGTGTCATCAGCTCTTGTATCTATAATACCTGTAAACCATTTTTTGTCCAATTGAAGACGCAAAGTGGGCCGGTCACGGGTAATAGCCTGGACCCAATAAATATCAGAAGGACCTGGCTTAGTATCTCCCCGAGGCCCATGAAGGGCTGGGCGGTCAGTTTGAATTCGGTGTCCAGGACGACCTTTAGAGGCCTAACAATAAGTTTAGTACTAGGGGCTCAGTGAAGTTCCTGAAATTCCTCATCATCATCAGCAGGTAGGGGGGTGTTTAAAGCTCCCAGTGGGACACTGACTGTTTCATTTTCTTCCTCCTCGTTTATCTCTTGATTAGAATCTATCTTATTCTCCGGGTCTTCTTCCCCATTCTCATCGGCCAAAAGGACCCGATGGCATGTTAAAACAGGAAGAGTCGGGGGGCTAAATTTTTACTTTTGGAAATAGGTTTGAGTTTAAGTTTTCTAGGGGAGTTATCAGTGGGTTGCTTAACAAATAGGGACCTTTGAAAAGCCTCCTGGACTGCTGTAAGTTGTTGTGAAAGGTCAGCGTATTCTCGCTGTAGGGTGAGGACATCACGGAGGTCAATGACCTGTTTGCTAAGATCCTCTTTAGCCTTTAATAAGAGGGAGGAATATTGAGGCGAGGGGAGGAGGGCAGGCAAGGAAAGAGGGGCATAGGGCGGTGGGGCGCTGCCAAGTGTAGGCGGCCACTCAGGGTTGTGGTATCTGGCAGCCTCTTCCTCCAGTTCGCCCTCCTCCGAGGGGTCTAATTGGTCAGGGCTTACTTTAGGAAAAACGGGGAAAACTAGGGAATTAGCAGTAGTAACGGGGGGATCACTATTTTCTTTTGGGAGGGGAGGGTATAAGGTTCGAGGTTGCTTAGGGCGGGCTCCTAGTTGAGTGTCCCGTTCCTCTGGAGTGGGTATGGGGATAGCAACAGAAGGACATGGTGAAGGGGGACAGTTATCTCGGCTGGAGGGCCTCTGGGAACAGACCGAAGAACTTCGGGAAAGTGGTTTAATAAAGTTTTCGGCCAGGGTGACAATCCCTCTCCATAGGGAGGTTGGGGATTGTATGATATCTCTAATAAGATTCTAATAAGAAAAAACTTGCGTGGGGACCTGGTCTGGGCCCCCATTCTCTAAGGTCTTCCAGAGGGCAGCTCCGACCTGATCCCACCTTTTTGCATTGATCTCTGGCCCATCAATAACAAACCATGGACAAATTTCCGACACAAAAATAAAGAACTTAATTAAATCCTTTTTCTTAACTCTAATTCCTCTGTCCCTGAGCGATGTCTTGAGGTCACAAATAAAAACAGCCTCCTTAGACAACTGTTGGCCCATTTTTATGGGATGGAGAAAGACTCACCCAACGTATCTTTTTCCCGTGAGTGGCAGGAACGTACGTCTTTACGAGTCGCGAGGGGCCGATCTTACTTTCGGTTCGTCGCGGCGTTTTTTGAGCGATCCGGATCAATCCATGAGGACCTCCATCCGGCAGTGGTCCGTGCTTCGTGCCCCACGTTGGGCGCCACTTGTACCCGCCTGCGGGACTAGTAATTTGTGGGGTCTTCAAAGAGGGCCAAGCCTGAAGAAAAACGGGCGAGAGAAGAACGAGACCAGTTTTCCTTGTCAAAGTCTCATTTATTGTGGGGCAAGGCTTTTGCTTTTAAGCTCAAAGAATAAGGAAGTAAAAATTTGGAGGGAGAAGGACGGGAGGCTATCTCGTGATTCCGGTCAGGTGGGGGAGTCAGGTGGGGGAGTCAGGTGGGGGAGTCAGGTGGGGGAGTCAGGTGGGGGAATCAGGTGGGGGAGTCAGGTGGGGGAATCAGGTGGGGGGTGGTTCCTGGTCTCAAGAAGCAATCTATCCAGGTGGTCAAGGCTAGTTGCAGCCTCTGGCGCCAGCATCCTTCGTGACTACATGCCTGGAATTCTTGGTCTCCGGCAGTTAGGGTTAGAGGTAGGAGTAGGGGTAGGGTTAGGGGAAGGGGAAGGGTTAGGGTTAGGGTTAGGGTTAGGGTTAGGGTTAGGGTTAGGGTTAGGGGGATTAAGGTTAGTGTCAGAGTTAGGGTTAGGTTAGGGTTAAGGGTGGGGTAGGAATAGGGTTAGGGGTAGGGATAGGAATAGGGGTAGGGGAAAGGGTGGGGTAGGGATAGAGTTAGGGGTAGGCTTAGAGGTAGGGGTAGGATTAGGAGTTAGGGTTAGGGCTAGGTTAGGATTAAGGTTAGGGTTAGGATTAAAGGTGTCAGGTTGGTTAGGGTTAGGGTTAGGGTTAGGGGGTTAGGTTTAGGGTTAGTGTTAGGGTTAGGGTTAGGGTAGGGATAGGATTAGGGTTAGGGTTAGGGTTTAGGGTTAGTGTTAGGGTTAGGTGGGTTAGGGAGGTTAGGGTTAAGGTTGAGGGTTAGGTTTAGGGTTAGGGTTTAGGGTTAGGGTTAGGGATCAGGTTAGGATAGAGTTAGGGTTATGGTTAGGGTTAGGTTAGGGTTAGGGTTAGGTTTAGGGCTTGGAAAGGGTTAGGGTTAGGGTTAGGGCTAGAGCAAGGGCTAGAGCTAGGGCTAGGGCTAGGGTTAGGGTTACAGCTAGGGCTAAGGCAAAAGCTAGGGTTTAGGGTTAGGTTTAGGGTTAGGGTGAGGGGTTAGGTTTAGGGTTGGGGTTAGGGTTAGGGTTTAGGGTTAGGGGATAGGGTAGGGATTAGGGTTAGGGTTAGGATTACAGGGTTAGGGTTAGGGTTAGTGTTAGGGGGTTAGATTATGGTTAGGGTTAGTGTTAGGGGGTTAGATTATGGTTACAGGATTAGGGTTAGGTTATGGTTAGGGTTAGGTATGGGGTTAGGGGTTAGGGGTAGGGGTAGGGCAAGGACTAGGGCTAGGTTTAGGGTTAGGGTTAGAGCTAGGGCTAGGGCTAGGGCTAGGGCTAGTGTTAGGGTTAGGTTTAGGGCTTGGCTAGGGTTAGGGTTAGGGTTAGGGCTAGGGTTAAGGTTAGGTTTAGGGTTAGGACTATGGCTAGGGCTATTTCCAAGGCTAGGGTTAGGTTTAGGATTAGTGTTAGGGCTAGGGCTAGGTCTAGGGTTAGGTTTAGGGTTAGGGCTAGGGCTAGGATTAGGTTTAGGGTTAGGGCTAGGGTTAGGGTTAGGGTTAGGGCTAGGGTTAGGGTTAGGGTTAGGTAGGGTTAGAGCTAGGTTTAGGGTTTTGGTTAGGGTTAGGGCTATGGTTAGGGTTAGGGTTAGTGTTAGGGCTGGTCTGAGATAGGGTTAGGGTTAGGGTTAGAGCTAGGGTTAGGGTTAGGGTTAAGTTTAGGCCTAGAGTTAGGGTTAGGTTTAGGGTTAGGTTTCGGGTTAAGGTTAGGGTTAGTGCTAGGGTTAGGGTTAGGTTAAGGTTTAGGCTTAGTGTTAGGGTTAGGTTTCGGGTTAAGGTTAGGGTTAGGGCTAGGGTTAGGGGTAGGGGTAGGGCTAGGGTTAGGGTTAGGACTAGGGTTAGGGTTAGGGTTAGGGTTAGAGGCTAGGGCTAGGGTTAGGGTTAGGTTGAGGGTCATGGTTAGGATTAGGGTTCAGGTTAGGGCTATGTCTAGTGTTAGGGAAAGGGTTAGGTTTAGGGTTAGGTTTACGGCTAGGGCTAGGGTTAGGTTTAGGTTTAAGGGCTAGGGCTAGGTCTAGGGTTAGGGTTAGGGTTAGTGTTGGTGTTATGGCTAGGGTTAGGTTTAGGGTTAGGGCTAGGGCCAGGGTTAGGTTTAGAGTTAGGGCTATAGCTAGGGTTAGGGTTAGGGTTAGGGCTAGGGTTAGGGTTAGGTTTAGGATTAGGTAACGGTTTGGGCTAGGGTTAGGGTTAGGGGTATGGTTAGGGTTAGGTCTCTGGTTAGGGTTAGGTTTAATGTTATGGTTAGGGCTACGGTTAGGGTTAGTTTTAGGTCTAGGGTTAGGTTTACTTTTAGGGTTAGGGTTAGGTAGAGGTTTACGGTTAGGGCTAGGGCTAGGGTTAGGGTTAGGGCTAGGTTTAGGGTTAGAGTTAGGGTTAGGCCTAAGGTTAGGTTTAGGTTTAGGTATAGGTTTAGGGTTAGGGCTAGGGCTAGGGCTAGGGCTAGGGTTAGGATTAGGGTTAGGGTTATGGCTAGGGTTAGGGTTAGGGTTAGGACTAGGGCTAGGTTTAGGATTAGGGTTAGGGTTGGGTTTAAGGCTAGGGCTAGGGCTAGGGCTAGGGCCAGGGTTAGGGTTAGGGCTAAGGTTAGGGTTACAGCTAGGGTTAGGGCTTGGGCTAGGTTTAGGGTTAGGGTTAAAGTTAGGCCTAAGGTTAGGGCTCGGGTTAGGGTTAGGGCTAGGGATAGGGTTAGGGTTAGGTTTAGCATCACTTTTAGGGTTAGGGTTAGGGCTAGGGTTAGGGTTAGGTTTAGAATTAGGTTTATTCCTAAGGTTAGGGTTAGGGTTAGGTTTAGGGTTAGGGTTAGGGCTAGGGTTAGGGTTAGGATTAGGGTTAGGATTAGGGCTGGTTTTAGGATTAGGGTTAGGTTTAAGGCTAGGGCTAGGGCTAGCGCTAGGGCTAGGGTTAGGGCTAGGTCTAGGGTGAGGGTTAGGGTTACGTTTAGGGTTGTGGTTAGGGCTATGGTTAGGGTTAGGGTTAAGGGTTAAGGCTACGGCTAGGGATAGGGATAGGGATAGGGTTAAGGTTAGGGCTTGCCTTAGGCTTATGGCTAGGGTTATGGTTAGGGTTAGGTTTAGGGTCACTTTTAGAGTTAGGGTTAGGGCTAGGGTTAGAGTTAGGGCTAAGGTTAGGGTTAGGGCTAGGGTTAGGGCTAGGGCTAGGGTTGGGTTTAGGGTTATGTTTAGGATTATGGTTAGGGCTTGGGTTAGGGTTAAGGTTAGGGTTACGTCTTTGGTTAGGGTTAGCGTTAGGTTTAGGGCAAGGGTTAGGTTTATGGTTACGGCTAGGGTTAGCGTTAAAGCTAGGGTTAGGGTTTGGGTTTGGGTTAGGCCTAAGGTTAGGGTTAGTCTTAGGTTTAGGGTTAGGGTTAGGGCTAGGGTTAGGGTTAGGGTTAGGGCTAAGGTTAGTGTTAGGGCTAGAGTTAGGGTTAGGTTTATGGTTAGGACTAGGTCTAGGGTTAGGTTTACAGCTAGGGTTAGGGTTAGGGTTAGTTAACCTCTTTGGTTATGGTTAGTGTTAGGGATAGGTTTAGGGTTAGAGTTAGGTTTAGGTTTAGGGGTAGGGTTAGGGTTAGGGTTAGTTCTAGTGTTAGTGTTAGGTTTAGGTTTAGGGTTAGGGTTAGGGTTAGGAAACGGTTTAGGGTTAGGTTTTCAATTAGGGCTAGGGTTAGGGTTAGGACTAGGCCTAGGGTTAGGGTTAGGATTAGGGTTAGGGTAAGGGCTATGGTTAGGGTTAGGCTTAGGGTTAGGGTTATGTTTACAGTTAGAGCTAGTGTTAGGGTTAGGGCTAGGTCTAGGGTTAGGTTTAGAGCTAGGGTTAGGGTTAGGTTTATGGTTAGGGCTAGGTCTAGGGTTAGTTTTATGGCTAGGTTTAGGGTTAGGGGTAGGGTAGGTTTAGGGTTAGGGTTACAATTAGGGTTAGATTTACAGTTAGGGTTCGGGTTAGGGTTTGGGTTAGGGTTAGGTTTACGGTTAGGGCTAGGGTTAGGGTTAGGGTTAGTTTTGGGTTAGGGGTATGTTTAGGGTTATGTTTAGGGCTAGGTTTAGGGTTAGGGTTAAGGTTGGGTTTAGGGTTAGGGCTAGGTTTACAGTTAGGGCTAGGGCTAGGATTAGGGTTAGGGCTAGGGTTAGGGTTAGGGTTATATTTAGGGTTAGCTCTAGGTTTAGGTTTAAGGCAAGTGTTAGGGTTAGATTTACGATTAGGGCTCGGGTTAGGGTTAGGGTTAGGGTTACGGCTAGGGTTAGGTTTACGGTTAGGTCTAGAGTTAGGTTTAAGCTTAAGGTTAGGGCTATGGCTAGAGTTAGGGTTAGGATTAGGGTTAGGGCTAGTGTTAGAGGTAGGGTTAGGGTTAGGGTTAGGGCTAGTGTTAGAGGTAGGGTTAGGGTTAGCTTTAGGGTTAGGGTTAACATTAGGTTTAGGGCAAAGGTTAGGTTTGCATTTATGTTTAGGGATAGGGTTAGTGTTAGGGCTACGATTAGGGTTAGCGTTACGATTAGGGTGAGGGCTATGGCTAGGGTTAGGGTTAGGGTTAGGGTTAGGGTTAGGGCTAGTGCTAGGATTAGGGTTAGGGCTACGGTTAGGGTTAGGGTTAGGGTTAGGCCTACATTTAGGGTTAGGTTTATGGTTAGGTTTAGGATTAGGGCTAGATTTACGGTTATGGTTAGGGTTTGGGCTAGGGCTAGGGCTAGCATTAGGGTTAGGTTTAGGGTTAAGGTTAGGGTTACATTTAGTTTTAGGTTTAGATTTAGGTTTAGGTTTAGTTCTAGTGTTAGTGTTAGGGTTAGGTTTAGGGTTAGGATTAGGATTATGTTTAGGGCAAGGGTTAGGGTTAGGTTTACAGTTAAGGCTAGGGTTAGGTTTAGGACTAGGGCTAGGGTTAGGGTTCGGGTTAGGGTTAGGGTGAGGTTTAGGGCTAGGGTTAGTGTTGGGGATAGGTTTAGGGTTAGGGCTAGGATTAGGGTTAGAGCTAGGGTTAGGGTTAGGATTATGTTTAGGGTTAGCTCTAGGGTTAGGTTTAAGGCAAGGGTTAGGGTTTGATTTACGATTAGGGCTACGGTTAGGGTTAGGGCTACGGCTTGGGTTAGGGTTATGGTTAGGGTTACGGTTAGTTCTACGGTTAGGGCTATGTCTCAGGGTTACTGTTAGGGTTCGGGTTAAGGTTAGGGTTAGGGCTAGGTTTAGGTTTAGTGTTAGGGTTAGGTTAGGGTTAGGGTTAGGGTTAGGGTTAGGACTAGGGCTAGGTTTAGGGTTAGGGTTAGGGCTTCGGTTAGGGTGAGGGTTAGGCTTAGGTTTAGGGTTAGTTCTAGGGTTACGGTTAAGGTTAGGGTTAGGGCTAGGACTAAGGTTAGAGTTAGTGTTAGGGTTAGGGCTAGGGCAAGGGCTAGCACTAGGGTTAGAGTTAGGGTTAGGGTTAGGGTTATGGCTAGGGTTAGGTGAGGGTTAGGGTTAGGGTTAGGGCTAGTGTTAGGTGTTGGGTTAGGTTAGGGTTTCCTTTAGAGTTAGGGTTAGGGTTAGTTTTAGGGCAAGTGTTAGGGTTAGGTTTATGGTTAGGGATAGGGTTAGGGTTAGTGCTAGAGTTAGGGTTAGGGCTAGGGTTAGGGTTAGGGTTGGGGTGAGGTTTAGGGCTAGAGTTAGTGTTAGGGCTAGGTTTAGGGTTAGGGCTAGGGCTAGGATTAGGTTTAGGGGTAGGGTTAAGGTTAGGGTTAGGGTTATTTTTAGGATTAGGGTTAGTGTTAGTGTTATGGTTAGAGTTAGGATTAGGTCTAAAGCTAGGGTTAGGGTTAGGTTTAGGGCTAGGGTTAGGGTTAGGATTACGTCTAATGTTAGGGTTAGGGTTAAGGTTAGGTCTAGGTTTAGGGTTAGGGCTAAAGCTAGGGCTAGGGATAGCATTAGCGTTAGGGTTAGGTTTAGGGTTAGGGTTAGGGTTAGGGTTAGGACAAGGGTTAGGGTTAGGTTTACATCTAATGTTAGGTTTAGGGTTAAGGTTAGGCCTAGGTTTAGAGTTAGGGCTATTGCTAGGGCTAGGGCTAGCATTAGCGTTCGGGTTAGGTCTAGGGTTAGGGTTAGGGTAATGGTAAGGGCTACGTTTAGGGTTAGAGTTACGGTTAGGTTTAGAGTTAGGGTTAGGGTTAGGATTAGGTTTAGGTTTAGGGTTAGGGTTAGATTTATGGTTAAGGCTAGAGTTAGTGTTAGGGCTAGGGCTAGGGTTAGGGTCATGGCTAGGGTTAGGGTTAGTTTTATGGTTAGGGCTATGTCTCAGGGTTAGGGTTAGGGTTAGGGCTAGGTTTAGGGTTAGGGTTAGGGGTAGGGCTAGGGCTACGGTTAGGGTTAGGGTTAGGTTTATGGTTAGGGGTAGGGTTATGGTTAGGGTTAGGGAGAAGTTAAGGGTTAGGGTTAGGTTTAAGTTTAAGGTTAGGGCTAGGACTAGGGTTAGGGTTAGGGTTAGGGTTAGGGTTAGGGCCAGTGGTAGGGGTAGCATTAAGTTAGGGTTAGCTTTAGGGTTAGGGTTAGGATTAGGTTTATGGCAAGGGTTAGGGTTAGGTTTATGTTTAGGGCTAGAATTAGGGTTAGGGCTAGTGATAAGGTTAGGTTTAGGGCTAGGGTTAGGGTTAGGTTTATGGTTAGGTTTAGGTTTACGGCTAGGGTTAAGGTTATGGTTACGGTTAGGGTTTGGGCTAGGGCTAGGACTAGGGCTAGCATTAGGGTTAGTGTTAGGGTTAGGGTTAGTTCTAGTGTTAGTGGTAGGATTATGTTTAGGTTAGGGTTAGGTTTAGGGCAAGGGTTAAGGTTAGGTTTACGGTGAGGGCTTGGGTTAGGGTTAGGACTATGGCTAGGGTTAGGGTTAGGTTGAGGTTTAGGGCTAGGGTTAGAGGTAGTGTTAGGGTTAGGTTTAGGGTTCGGGTTCGGGTGAGGGTGAGGGTTAGGTTTAGGGTAAGGTTTATGGTTAGGTTTACAGTTAGTGTTAGGGTTAGGTTTAAGGCAAGGGTTAGGGTTAGGTTTATGGTTAGGGCTAGGGTTAGGGTTAGGACAGGGCTAGGGTTAAGGTTAGGGTTAGGGTGAGATTTAGGGCTAGGGTTAGGGTTAGGGCTAGGGTTAGGGTTATAGCTAGTGTTAGGGTTAGGGTTAGGTTTAGGGTTAGGGTTAGGGGTAGGGGTAGGGTTAGGGTTAAGTTTAGGGTTAGGTTTAGGACAAGGTTTAGGGTTAAGTTTACAGTTAGGGCTAGGGTTAGGGTTAGAGCTAGGGTTAGGGTTAGGGTTGGAGGTAGGGTTAGGGTTAGGGTTAGGGTTAGGGTTAAGTTTAAGACAAGGGGTAGGTTTGGGTTAGGGTTAGGACTAGAGCTAGGGTTAGGGTGAGGTTTAGGGCTATGGTTAGGTTTAAGTTTAGGGTTACGGCTAGGGTTAGGTTTAAGTTTAAGGTTAGGGCTAGGGTTAGGGTTAAGGTTAGGGTTAGGGCTAGTGTTGTGGGTAGGGTTAGGGTTAGGGTTAGGTTTAGGGCAAGGTTAGGGTTAGGTTTAAGTTTAAGGTTAGGGCTAGGGCTAGGGTTAGGGTTAAGGTTAGGGTTAGGGCTAGTGCTGTGGGTAGGGTTAGGGTTAGGTTTAGGATTAGGGTTAGGGTTTGGGTTAGGTTTAGGGCAAGGTTAGGGTTAGGTTTAAGTTTAAGGTTAGGGCTAGGGCTAGGGTTAGGGTTAAGGTTAGGGTTAGGGCTGGTGTTATGCGTAGGGTTAGGGTTAGGTTTAGGATTAAGGCTAGGGTTAGGGTTAGGGCTAGTGCTAGGGTTAGGTTTAGGGCTAGAGTTAGGGTTACAGTTAGGGTTAGGCCTACGGTTAGTGTTAGGTTTAGGTTTAGGTTAAGATTAGGGCTATGGTTACGGTTATGGTTAGGGTTAGGGTTAGGACTAGTGCTAGGGCTAGGGCTAGCGTTAGGGTTAGAATTATGGTTAGGGTTAGGGCTAGGGCTAGGGTTAGGTTTAGGGCTAGGGTTAGGATGAGGGTTAGGGTTAGGTTTAGGGTTATGGTTAGGTTTAGTGTTAGGGTTATGTTTAGGGCAAGGGTTAAGTTTAGGTTTATGGTTAGGGCTAGGGTTAGGTTTAGGGTTAAGGATGGGGTTAGGGTTAGGGCTAGGGTCAGGGTTTGGGGCTAGGGCTAGGATTAGGGTTAGCACTAGGGTTAGGGTTAGGTTATGTTTAGGGTTAGCTCTAGTGTTAGGTTTAATGCAAGGGTTAAGGTTAGATATACAATTAGGGCTAGGGTTAGGGTTATGTCTAGGGCTAGGGTTAGGGTTAGGTTACGGTTACGTCTTAGGCTAGGGTTAGGGTAAGGGTTAGGGTTAGGTGAGTTTTAGGGTTAAGGTTAGGGTTAGGGGTAGGGGTAGGGTTAGGTTTAGGGTGAGGGTTAGGGTTAGGGTAAGGTTCATGGTTAGGTTTAGGGTTAGTGTTAGCATTAGGTATAGGACAAGGGTTAGGGTTAGGTTTATGGTTTTGGCTAGGGTTAGGGTTAGGAGTAGGGCTAGTGTTATGGTTAGGGTTAGGGTGAGGTTTAGGACTAGGGTTAGGTTTAGGGCTAGGGTTAGTCTTATAGGTAGTGTTAGGGTTAGGTTAACGTTTATGGTTAGGGTTAATGTTAGTGTTAGGGTTTGGTTTAGGGTAAGGGTTAGGTTTATGGTTAGGGCTAGGGTTGGGGTTAGGACTAGGGCTAGGGTTAGGGTTAGGGCTAGGGTTAGGGTTAGGGGTAGGGTTAGGGTTATTTTTACGGTTAGGTCTAGGTCTGGGGTTTGGTTTCCAGCTAGGGATATGGTTAGGATTAGGGTTAGGGTTATGTCTTTGGTTAGGATTAGTGGTAGGGATAGGTTTAGGTTTAGGTTTATGTTTAGGGTTAGCTCTAGGTTTAGGTTTAAGGCAAGGGTTAGGGTTAGATTTATGATTATGGCTAGGGTTAGGGCTAGGGCTAGGGTTAAGGTTAGGTTAGGGTTAGGTCTAGGGCTAGGGTTAGGGTTATGTTTAGGGCTAGGGTTAGGGTTAGTGTTAGGGTTACGGTTAGGGTTACGTCTAATGTTAGGGTTTGGGTTAAGGTTAGGGATAGGTTTAGCGTTAGGGTTAGGGCTAGGGCTAGGTCTAACGTTAGCGTTAGGCTTATGGCTAGGTTTAGGGTTAGGGTTAGGGTTAGGGTTAGGATTAGTTCTAGCATTAGTGTTAGGGTTAGGATTAGGGTAAGGGTTAGGGTTACGTTTAGGGCTAGGGTTAGGTTTAGGTTACAGTTATGGCTACGGTTAGGTTTAGGGTTATGGTTAGGGTAAGGGCTAGGGTTAGGGTTAGGGTTACGGTTAGGTTTACGGTTAGGGCTAGGGTTAGAGTTAGGGTTAGGTATAGGGTTAGGGGTAGTATTAGGTTTAGTTTTATGGTTAGGGCTAGGTCTAGGATTAGGTTTCTGGCTAGGGTTAGGGTTACGGTCAGGGTTAGGGTTAGGGATAGCTTTAGGGTTAGGGTTAGGTTTAGGGTTAGGGCTAGGTCTAGGGTAGGGGTTTAGGATATGGGGTAGGGCTAGGCTTAGATTTAGGGTTATGGCTAGGGCTAGGGGTAGGGGTTAGGATTAGGGTTAGGGTTAGGGTATCGGTTAGTGTTAGGGTTAGGCTTCGGGTTAGGGTTAGGTTTAGGGTTAAGACTAATGTTAGAGTTAGCGTTAGGGTTAGGGCTAGGGCTAGGACTAGGGTTAGGGTTAGGGTTAGGGTTATGGCTAGCGTTAGGTTTAAGGCTAGGGCTAGGGTTAGTTTTAAGTTTAAGTTTAGGGCTATGGCAAGGGTTAGGATAAGGTTAGGGTTAGGACTAGTGTTAGATGTTGGGCTAGGGAAGGGTTAGCTTTAGGGTTAGGGTTTGGTTTAGGGCAAGGGTTACGGTTGGGTTTATGGTTAGGGCTAGGTTTAGGGTTAGGGCTAGTGCTAGGATTGGGGTTAGGGACAGGGTTAGGGTTAGGGGTAGGGGTAGGCCTACGTTTGGGGTTAGGTTTATGATTAGGTTTAGTTTTAGGTTATGGTTATGGTTAGGGTTTGGGCTAGGGCTAGGGCTAGCATTAGGGTTAGGGTTAGGGTTAGGATTAGTTTTACATTTAGGGCTAGGTCTAGTGTTAGGTTTCTGGCTAGGTTAGCGTTAGGGTTATGTCTTTGGTTATGGTTAGGGTTAGGGATAGGTTTAGGGTTAGGGTTAAGGTTAGGGCTAGGGCTAGGGCTAGGGGTTAGGGTTAGGGCTAGGGCTAGGGTCAGAGTTAGGTTTAGGGCTAGTGCTACAGTTAGGACTAATGTTAGGGTTAGGGTTAGGGTTAGGGTTTGGGTTTGGGTTTGGGTTAAGGTTAGGGTTTGGGCTAGGGCTAGGGCTAGGCCTAGTGTTAGGGTTAGGTTTAGGGTTAGGGTTAGGGTTAGGATTAGGTTTAGGTTAAAGGCAAGGGTTAGTGTAGGGTTAGGGTTAGGGCTAGGGCTAGGGCTAGGCCTAGTGTTAGGGTTAGGTTTAGGGTTAGGGCTACGGCTAGGGTTAGGTTAGGTTTCGGGCTAGGGTTAGGGTTACGTCTTTGGTTAGGATTAGGTTTAGGGATGAGATTAGGGTTAGGGTTAGGGTTAGAGTTAGGGTTACATCTTTGGTTAGCGTTAGGGTTAGGGATAGGTTTAGGGTTAGGCCTAGGTTTAGGGTTAGGGTCAGGGCTAGGGCTAGGGGTAGGGGATAGGGGTAGGGGTAGGGTTACGGTTAGGTTTAGGTCTAGGCCTAAAGATAGGGTTAGGGATAGGGGTAGAGGTAGGGTTAGTGTTAGGTTTAGGATTAGGTTTAGGGCAAGGGTTAGGTTTAGGGCTAGGGCTAGGGTTAGGGTTATGGTTAGGTTAGCATTAGGGTTATGGTTAGTTCTAGTGTTAGTGTTAGGGTTAGGTTTAGGGTTAGGGTTAGGGTTAAGTTTACCGTTTGGGCTAGGCTTAGGGTTAGGACTACGGCTAGGGTTAGGGTTAGGGTTTGGGTTAGGGTTATGGCTAGTGCTAGGGTTAGGGTCATGGCTAGTGCTAGGGTTAGGAGTAGTGTTAGGGTTAGTGTTAGGATTAGGGTGAGGGTTAGGTTTAGGATGAGGTTAGGGTTAGGTTTAGGGTTAGGATTATGTTTAGGGTTAGCTCTAGGGTTAGGTTTAAGGCAAGGGTTAGGGCTAGATTTACGATTAGGTCTAGGGTTAGGGTTAGGGCTAGGGCTAGGGTTAGGGTTAGGTTAGGGTTAGTTCTAGTGTTAGTGTTAGGGTTAGGTTTAGGGTTAGGTTTAGGACAAGGGTTAGGTTTATTTTTAGGGCTAAGGTTAGGGTTAGGTTTATGGTTATGGGTAGGTTTTTGGTTAGGTTTAGGGTTAGTGCTAGGTTTAGGGTTAGGGTTAGGGCTAGGGATAGGGGTCAGGGTTAGGGGTAGGGTTAGTGTTACGGTTAGGGTTAGGTCTAGGCCTAGGGATAGGGTTAGTGATAGGGTTAGGGTTAGGGTTAGGGTTAGGGCTAGGGTTAAGGCTAGGGTTAGGGTTAAGGTTAGGGTTAGTGCTAGGACTAAGCTTAGGGTTAGGATTTGGTTTAGGGCTAGGGCTAGGGCTAGGGTTAGTGTTATGGCTAGGGTTAGGTTTAAGTTTAAGGGTTGGGCTAGGGCTAGGTTTAGGGTTAAGGGTAGGGTTAGGGCTAGTGTTATGGGTAGGGTTAGGGTAAGGGTTAGGTTTAGGGTTAGTGTTAGGTTTAGGTTTAAGGCAAGGGTTAGGGTTAGGTTTACAGTTAGGGCTAGGGTTAGGGTTAGGGTTAAGGTTGTGGTTAGGGTTAGGGCTAAGGTTAGGGTTAGGGTTATGTCTTTGGTTAGTGTTAGAGTTAGGGATAGGTTTAGGGTTAGGGTTAGGTTTAGGGTTAGGGCTAGGGGTAGGGGTTAGGGTTAGGGTTAGGGTTAGGTTATCGGTTAATGTTAGGTTTAGTGTTTGGGTTAGGGTGAATGTTAGTGCTAGGGTTAGTTTTAGGTTTAGGTCTAGGGCTAGGGCTAGATCTAGGGCTAGGGTTAGGGTTAGGGGTAGGGTTAGGTTAGGGTTAGGGTTAGGGTTAGGTTTAAGTCAAGGGTTAGGGTTAGGTTTAGGGTTACGGCTATTGTTAAGATTAGGGTTAGGTTTAGGGTTAGGGTAAGGCTAGGGCTAGGGTTAGCATTACGGTTAGGGTTAGGGCTAGGGCTAGGATTAGGTTTAAGTTAGGGTTAGGGTTAGGGCTAGGGTTAGGGCTAGTGTTAGGGGTAGGGTTAGGCTTAGGGTTACCTTTAGAGTTAGGTTTAGTATTAGTTTTAGGGCATGGTTTAGGCTTAGATTTAGGCCTATGGTTAGGGTTAGGTTTGGGGTTAGGTTTAGGATTAGGTTTAGGGTTAGGGTTAGGGCTAGGGTTAGGGCTAGGGTTAGGGTTACGGTTAGGTTTAAGGCAAGGTTTAGGGTTATTGTTAGGGTTAGGTTTAGGGTTAAGGCTAGGGCTAGGGCTCGCGTTAGTGTTAGGGCTAGGGTTAGGTTTAGGGTTAGGGCTAGGGTTAGGGTTAGATTTAGGGTGAGGGTTAGGGCTAGGGTTAGGGTTAGGTGTGGGTTAGGACTAGGGTTAGGGTTAGGGTTAGGTTTAGGATTAGTGTCAGGTTTAGGGTTAGGATAAGAGTTAGGTTTAGGGCAAGGTTTAGAGTTAGGATTAGGGTTACGGCTAGGGGTAGGGTTATGGTTAGGGTTAGTGCTAGGGGTAGGGCTAGGGTAGCATTAGCGTTAGGGTTAGGGCTAGTGTTAGGGTTAGGTTTAAGACAAGGGTTAGTGTTAGGTTTATGGTTAGAGATAGGGTTTGGGTTAGGGCTACTGAGCATTAGGGTTAGAGACTTCTTTTGGCAGCAAATGGGTGGTGACACAGTGGCTCTCAGCCAGACATGTGGGAAGTGTTTAAGTTGGGGGTCCCCATTCCCTTGAAACTCAGGGGAGCCGGCAGAAGAGGGGGTGGAAGGATAATAGGAGTCAGAGGGGATGGAGTACCCCAGGAGAAGATGACCCACTGAATCAACTAATCAAGGCATACACCGGCTCACAGAGACTGAAGCAGCACTCATGGGGTCTGCAAGGGTCTGAACCAGATCTTCTGGTTGTGGCTGTTATCTTGGTGTTTTCCTGGGACTCCTAACTATGGGAACATGTGTGCCCCTGGCCTTTTTTTGGCCTTCTCTTGGGACTCTTTTTCTGCTGTTGGTTTGCTTTGACCTGCCTCAAAATGAGGGCATTTGCCTTATCTTAATATGTTTGTTTTGTCCTGTTTGGTTGTTATCTCTTGAAGGCTTGCTCTTTTCTAAAAGGAGACTAAGGGGAAGCTGTTGGGATAAAAAGGAGTTGGGAGGGATAGAAAAAAGGGAAAATGTGGTTGGGATATTTTGTATGAGAGAAAAATCCTTTTCAATAAGATAAAGAAAAAGAGAGAGGGGAGGAAGGGAAAAGAAAGAAACACAAAACACATGGGATATTTACAGGAGTACTGAGCAATTAGCACTCCAGACTTTTTCTTTGGGGACCTCTCACATACACACTGTCACTGGGCAACACCCTCTTGTCTACAACATTTTCATATTATTAAAAACTGTTGATTTTCTCAAAACCTTTGTATATATGGCATGACAGTTAATGGTAATTGCCAATGGACTAAGACACACATGGAGCTGATTAGTAGGACACTCTGGGTATGTCTGTGAGGGCGCTTCCAGAGAGGGTTAACTAAGAAGCAAAAGGCCTGATCTGAATGTGGGCAGAGTAAAACAGCATGGGACCCAGATGGAATAAAGGGGGATAAGGGGGTACTAGTACATTCAAAACCTCTCTCTGATTCCTGGTCACAACAATGTGAACTGTTCTTCTCTGCTCCATTTCTTTCATCATGATAGACTGAACCCTTTAAAACCAACAGTCATCTCTCCTGCTACGTTCTCGGGTACTCCATCAAGTCTACAAAAATACTAATTTATGCGGTTATACTTTTTAGCATTTGCCATATGTGAAGTTATATAACAATAAACCATATTCACCCTATTAACAGTACCACATGTATCAGGGAAGCTCCATTTATGTGACCCGTGAGAATAGCTGTTAAGAGCAAATAGCACCTTGGTAACAGAATGGAAACAGTTAAACCCCTCTGAAAAGGGAACGTCCCATGTAATGCAACAGAGGGCTTAAAGACACCACAACCAAGAACTTCCAAAAACATAGAAAATACATCATTCTATAGTTTCAAGACCCTAAACAGTCCAGTATAGATGGCTGTAAAGAGATTATAGATTATAGTCTTATTGTAGCATAATAAGACTGTTTAAAAGCAAAACCAAACAGAGATGCTATAAGCTTTTAGAAAAAAAAAATTTTCAGAAAAAATGAGCATCAACAATAACTTATAATAGTAACTAACAGTAACTAATGGTTCACTGTTGAACAGAGAAAATCTACATAAAATATCTGAATACTTTGCCAGAAAAAGAAGAAAAAGTGCCAGTCTAGAATTCTAACATGAACAAAGTTATGTTCTTCAAAAGCTAAGGTATCCAGGAAAATGAGCAGGATGATCATGAGTTCAGGACTAATCTATGTTACTCAGAAAGTCCCTGATTAAAAAACAAAAACAAAAACATGGAGCCGTACAGATGTGTCAGTTGGTAAAGTACTCGCCACAGAAAAACGACAACCTGAGTCATTTCTCAGCACAGAGTACAGACAGGAACAGTGTCGTGCACCTGTTATCCCAGTGCTAGAGAAATGGCCACCCAGGCTAGACAATCAGTGAGCTCCAAATGAGAGACCCTATCTCAAAAAAGTAAAGCAACTGAGGAAGACACTGACCCCAGCTACACAAGCATGCATGTACTCATTTGCATATATAAAGAAGCAAAAAAATTAAATGAAGCAGATAACATGAAATATAACTGATAAGAAAAATAGTATTACAGCAACAAAAAAAAATTAAACAATTGTCATATTATCCACAGATTTTATTTAATTCTGGGTCTACAGCCAAAACAAAAAACAAAAAAAAAAAACAAAAAAAAAACCCAAAACAAACAAACAAAAAAAACTGAAAGCAAGGACTCACAGACTCACAGAGATAATAATACATCCATCTTCATGGTTGCATTATACACAAGAGCTAAAAAGAAAAAAGCAATCCATGTGTGCATGGAAAGATAAATGAGCAAACAAAAATCACTACAAATTGATAGTTAAACAAGCAAAAATGGAATATTACTCAATATTTAAAAGCGAAGAATTTTTTGTGTTATGCTACAGCCTGTATAAACCTTAAAGATATAAGATTAGTGAAATCAGCTAATTCAAAATGATAAATTATTGGTATAATGTTCTTTTAAAATGTATATGCCTTACCCTTGTTAATTCAAATGCTGATTTCCCCACCTCCAGCTCTCTGGTTTCAATCTGGATATTGCATTGTGATATTCACTATAAGCATCCTGTCTCAACTCTTGTGTAAACAGGACACAAATAAAGCAACTAGATACAATGTTGTGCAATGGGAGGAGCCAGAGGACAGGAAAGAGGGGAGGAGCTAGAGAACAGGAAGGGGCGAGAAGGAGGAGGAGCTCGAGGAGAGGCACACAAGAGAGCAGAGCGAGAAGAGAGAGCTTGGAGGACTTGGAGCATGAACCAGACCTAAGATTTCACAAAAAGCAAGTATAATGTGGGAAATCTAAATGTTAGGAAACTGAGGACTTGGAGGTTTAGGAGGGAGTAAATATTGCCCAGCATTGTGTTCTAGGTTAACTAAAAACCCAGTCTCTGTGTGGTGATTTGGTTATACAGCTGCTGAGGATTAACAGCAGCATTACTAAAAGATAAACCGGTAGTAAATATTAATAACCACTTACAACAATAAATACCAAATAATTCCACTTAAAAGAGTCATCTACGGTTTTCAAATTCACAGAGACAGAAAGTAAAATAGCACCTGCCAGGGGCTGGCTGCGGAGAGGAGGATGGGTGGCTTACTGTTTTGAGTATAGATCTTCTCACATTTGACAAGATGAAAAGTTTCTGGAGATGGTTGCAAGAACTAACACTGTCAACGTGCACACTTTAAAGTGGTTAAACTGGGCTTGAAGCAGTGGCAAACCTTTAATCCAATCATTCAGAAGGCAGGGAAAGCAGATATTTTGAGTTCAAAGCCAGCCTGGTTTGCATAGGAAGCTCCAGGCCAGCTAGAACAACATTGTGAAACCCCGTCTCAAAAGGAGACAGACAGATGGAATAATGAATCGATATGATGTTTAACTTTCCATAATTTTAAGGAAACTAAGGTGAAATACAGACATTTCTCAATCAAAGTAAGCCTTCTATTTTTAATCTAAGCATACCTGATTTTACCCATGAGCTCTCCTTATCAACTCCCAAATCCCTAAGGCTTTACCATATATAGTCCTAGCCTTATCAAAGAAATGATCAAAGTATTAATTAATATTAATGAGTTAAACATGTGAGCTGAAATTCTTAGGGAATCTGAGAATGAAAGGAAGAATCAATAAACCAACAGTTTAAAAGCAAACAAACAAAAAACAGCAGCATTTCATGTTAATAATTCTGGAACTAAGTTAGGAATAATCATACAAGCAGTCAATACAAAGTTAGCTAAAAGTTCATGCCAATTCATGTCAAATTTTCTTGCCAAATAAACTGAAGCAGATTTTGAGAACAAATGGCATTCAATGCTTTTAGGAATTGGGAATCAGTAATGAGAGACTAGGGGTCAAATCCAGTATGCTTAGCTACAAAGTAAAACACTATGACAACACTATTAAGTAACAGCTTATTTATATATCAAGTATATTTGATATATACTCTTGGATATTTGACATGTGTTATTTGAGGATCTTGTAACAGGTGGAGCAGGCAGGCTGGAGCTTTAGCTCAGAAGTACAGCCAGTACACAACATGCGGAGGGGCCAATCACAGCAACAAAAGGGAGAAACAGAAGGAGAAATATGTCATGAGGTATGGCTTCGTGGTACTATACCACACTATCACCACTAAAAAAATCATCTGGATGTAAAATGAATAAGTAAATAAAATTAATTAAAAAATTAAAGTATTTTACTTGATAGGTTTGTACTTGAAACCTGTTTGCCTGGGGATTCCAATGCCCTAAATCCTCATTTGCAGAATGAGCTGCTCATGAGCAAAAGGGGCACTAGGGGGCAACAGAGCACAGAGGATGCTTTGGAGCTGCTCAAAACATTTCAGTCATTTTCAAGCAAATGAAACACAAATTCGTGCATTAAAATTGTTTCTAAGATACATGCTTAATAATTTTTAAGTTTTGTTTTTAAGTAAATCTGAATTTAATCTGTGGTACATTTTATGTAAGTAATTTTGAAATTTGAGAACATACTTGTATAGTCTATGCAGAATTCAATTTATAGCATTTACTGTATTTGTTTTATTATTCTTTCTAAATATATTTATGAACCTGCATTTTTATTTTTCTAAATCATTTGTGAGCTTTCACTTTCAAACTTCAAGGATCCCTTGAAAAAGCTGTGTGGAGCCAGAGAGATAGCTCATTAGGTAAAATGACAGGAGTTCAGTACCTTATACTCCTATTTCCCTAACCTAACCCCACCCCTTTCTTCCCCCATAACACTCTCTGTGCTCTGCCAAAAGATTAGCCTTGAGTCTCAGCATCTGCTTTGATCCCTTGTTGGGGTTGGGTTTCTCTGCAATCCTATATTCCTCTCTTGAGAATTCTCTGCTTAGTTCTGTTCCCTATTTTTAATTGGATTATTTGATTTGTTGGTGTCTGATTTCTTGGATAAGATAAAAAACTCAAGTGACAACACATGCTGGAGAGGATGTGGAGAAAGGAGAACCCTCCTCCATTGCTGGTGGGAGTGCAAACTTGTACAACCACTTTGGAAATCAATCTGGAGCTTTCTCGGGAAATTGGGAATAACGCTACCTCCAGATCCATCTATACCACTCCTAGGCATATATCCAAATGATGCCCCACCATTTAATAAGGGCATTTGCTCAGCCATGTTCATAGCAGCTTTATTTGTAATAGCCAGAATCTGGAAACAACCCAGATGTCACTCAATGGAAGAATGGATACAGAAATTGTGGCACATCTATACAATGAAATACTACTCAGCTATTAAAAACAAGGAAATCATTAAATTTGCAGGGAAATGGATGGAACTAGAGAGATCATCCTGAGTGAGATAACCCAGAAACAGAAAGACTGATGTAGTATATACTCACTTATAGGCAAATATTAGCTGTAGCCATCTGCAGGCCTAAAGAAGCTAAACAGTAAGGAGGACCCTAAGGAGGATGCTTAAATCTCATTCAGAATGGCAAACAGGATAGAAACCAGAAGTGGTGGAAGAGAGAAAACAGGATAGGAACCTATTATAAAGTGTCCTCTGAAATGATTCACCCAAGAGGGGAGGGAAGCAGATGCTGCAATCATGGCCAATCTTTGGGTAGAGCACAGGGAGTCTTATGGAGGAAGAAGGGGGTAGGAACAGAGGGACATGGAGGGGAAAGAAGACCAACAAAACTAGAAGATCTAAGCCCAAGGGTCCTGCAGAGACTGATGCACCAACAGAGGACCATGGATGGAGAGGACCTAGACTCCCTGCTCAGATGTGGCTGATTGGCAGCTCAGTCTCCATGTGGATCTCTGAGTGAGAGGATCAGGGGTTGCCTCTATCATGAACTCAGTTGATTGCTCTTTGATAACTTACTCCGGATGATGCAGCCTTGCCAGGCCACCAAGGAAGAGGATCCAGGCAGTCCTGATGAGACTTTAATAAGCTTTGGGCATATGGCAATAGTGGAGAACCCCCCTTTCAGTGGACTAGGGGATAGAGGGAAGAGGGAGGGTAGGTAAGGCTGGTGGGAGTTGAGGGAGGGGTCTTCGATTGAGATATATAGTGAATGAATTGTGAAGAAAAAAATAAAATTGAAAAAAAAAGAAATGTATACTGATACAACTATAGTCTACATGCAATCTACATTTCAATGTTGTTGACTGCCCAATCATGTTTACAGCATTTCATTTCCTATTGGAAAGTATCTGGTCCAAGATCATAGTCTTTGTTGTCAGGTCTCTCCAACATCTTCCATCTAAACCAGCAGTTCTCTAACATGTTTGACAAAGAATCACCCATTTTCACCCTTACTTACTTATGGGTAGAGAAAGAGTTATGATTGTGCTGTGTTCTTTCCTTAAATCCTCTGGATGGTGGAGATGGAACTCTGATGGACAGGCTGGAGCCAGAGCCAAGGACCCAGGCTCCGGCACAGAGCCCTGCACCTGATTTGCTGCCCCAGATAGAACTGTGGGCCCCAGGGCACCAGAGACTGAGTTTCTCTGTCGGTTGCAAACCCACAGGGAGGAGAACAGCTGGTCTGATCTCAGAGCACTCAGCTGATACCACCACCCCAAAAAGGTCTCTGGAAAAGTTATCCAGTTTCGACAGACACCCAGGCAACCAATCGCCAAAAAGGCAGAAAGGTGGAGCCACGTAAGTCTGTGTCTGCAGGTTCTACTCGCCATCACAGACAGAAAGAAAAAGGTATCGGACGGGTCTGATGCTCTTTGGGTGGATGACACCTAAATAAATATCTGTACAAAGTCCCAATTTATTTCTAATATCAGAGATCAGACCTCTACTCTTGCCTGCTGCATCTAAAACAAAAAGGGGGAACTGTAGAGAGCTGCGTAATGCCGCGCCTTAAAGATGGAGCTGGTTTCCGCCTTCCACCTTCCTGATGGTGTGTGCTCTTTGTCACAAACAACTCCACATTTGGCTAAGGCTGAGGATCTGGCTTGCTTCCATGTATGTGGACCTATCTGCATTGCCCACGTGGCACGCTGGGGTTGGCTACCCAGAGGCTATTTAAGCTGTGGGCTGGCTTTCCCCAGGGTCTGATGATTGTTCAAGGTTCCTGAATAAACTGCATTGAAAAAAAAAAAAAAGAAAAGCTGTCCTCAAAGCAAAGACTGGGTGTCCCTGGCAGGAGGAAACCCCACAGTGGGGGGGATCATCAGGTCCAACACTCAGGACACCCAGCTCCAAAAGACTTTCTGGATTCACACAGATTCTAGGCTCTAGCCTTCTACTGAAGGCAGCAGCGCTGTGCTCATCCACCATTATTGAGTACCGACAGAGCACTGGGGCACACAGCTGCATCCTCAGACCTACAAAAGCCAGAGAGCCATTACAGCAGCCCTCAGATACTGTGCCAAGGATCAACCAGTTATCCCTAGCTAAACTGACAAAACTGTGGGAATCCCTGGTCCTTCAAGAGGGCTGAACCCAAAAATTACACCTTAAGAGCTGCCACACCCATGCCAGTGTCACCAAAGTAGCATAAACTACAGGGCAGGGGATATGATTTCCCTGGAAATACGCCCCCTGGAAGGTCCCTGGCAAACTCATCCCACTTGGAAAAGAGACGTGTTCTGAGATTTCTATGCTTCTTCAGTTGTGGCTCTGAGGCTGGAATAATGAATTCTTTGATCTTTCTCTGTGACACCTGAAACAGCACAACTAACTTTATAAAGAAATTTATTATTAGTAGATTGTTAAAGGCTTTAATAAAAATAAGTTTAAGAAAAGTAATGAATTAGATTTAGTATTAATAGACATTAAAAATAGTAAAATAATAATAGGCTCCTTCTTAAATAATAGCATGAGAGGTGCAGCTGGCGGGAGTTTCCCCCTCCCTTCAGTGCCTTGTTCCTAAGAAAGATCATAAATCTTGGGCAGGGCATATGGGAGGAGGGTTAACAGAGGTGTAGTTAGATTTTGATATAGAGAGGGACTTTGGCAGGCATCTGACTTAGCTCCTATGAAACTATATTTGAGGTTTATTTTCCTTTGTTTGCTCTAATCAAAAAGTTTTTAGGCCAAGATTATTTGTGGGTACTGCTTTATGTTTGACTGCATTTTGAGTTAAAATGTAACCTTTGTATTCTTGGTAAAAGTCTGAATGTTCTGGGAAGTATGCCAATTTTAAGGTGCCTTTTGTGAAATCATTATAAAAATACTAGCTTGATTTCAGTAAAGTTGCAGCAGAGTCAAAACCATCAAGGTGTCTCTGTCTGTCAATTCTTCGCCAAAACCGTGTCTTCCTGTCTAAAGCCTTGTTCTCCTGCGGACGACGGGAGCCTGACTGGGCCGGTCCGTGACAAAGAGCAACAGCTGCTGCTCACTAAATTCAGAGAAAGAAACCCAGCAGCAGGACAGCCATCACCAGGACCTCTCCTGATGACAGGAGAGCCTTCCTGAACACCACAGTTACCATACAAGTCCATACACCTGAAGGGAACTGTGACAATTCCTGAGAAGCACCACCATTCAGTTGACCACACCCAAAAAGCAGAGGAGAATTTCAGAACCCTGCCAAGTGGATTCTCCCCACCCCAGGACTCAGTAGGCACCAGAAATTAACAGACAACACCTGAGACAGAGAGATGGATAGAGGCCAGCCAAAAAGCACAACCAACAAAAGGCAAAGCAATATGGCATCCCCAGAACCCAGTTATTCAGGGGCGTGTAGCCCTGAACACCCTAACATAAGTGAAATTCAAGAAGATGACCTTACATCTATGCTTATGAAGAGGTTAATGGAAGAAGTAAATAAAATGCATAAAGAATTAGGGGAAGATATAATAAAACAGATTATGGTCATCTGTAAAGAAATACAGGAAGATGCAGCCAAACAGTTTGTGTCACTGAAAGAAAAAAAAAGAAACAGAGGAATGTTCAAACAGCTGAAGGAATTGAAGGAAAAACAGGAAAATACAGTCAGACAGGTGAAGGAAATCAACAAAACGTTTCAAGATCTGAAGATAGAATTGGAAGAATTAAAGAAAACACAAATGGAAGAAATCATGGAGAGGGAGAACCTAGGAAAGAAAACAGGAACTACAGAGGTAAGCATAACCAACAGACTACAAGAGATGGAAGAAAGAATCTCAGGTGTGGAAGATACACCTAATTCTCAGACAATGGGAGAAATCAATGTATCTGTCAAAGAAAATAATAAATCTAAAAATTTCCTGACACAAACCATCCAGGAAATCCAAGACAACATAAAAAGACAACACCTAAGAATAATAGGTATAGAGGAAAAAGAAGATTCCCTCCTCCAAGGCCCAGAAAATATTTTCAAAAAAATCATTGAAGAAAATTTCCCCAACTTAAAGGGGAGGCCTATAAGAATACAAGAGACCCACAGAACACCCAATAAATTAGACCAGAAAAGAAAATCCTCCCGCCACATAATAATCAAAACAGTAAGTATACAGAACAAAGAAAAAATACTAAAAGCTGCAAGGGAAAAAGGACAAGTAACATATGGCAAACCCAGAAGAATCACACCTGACTTCTCAACAGAAACTATGAAAGCCAGAAGGGCCTGGACTTATATCATGTAGACCCTAAGAGAACACAGATATCAGCCTAGGCTACTGTACAGAGCAAAACTCTCAGCCCTCATAGATGGAGAAAACAAGATATTCAATGAGAAAAACAAATTTCAACAATACCTACACACAAATCCAACCTTACATAAGACACTGGAAGGGAAAATACAACCCAAGAAAACTAGCTTCTGTCAAGAAAACACAGGAAATAATTAACCTTACTACAGTAAAACAAAAAGCAACCAAGCACACAACCTTATGACCACAGCCAACAGCAAAATCAAAGGATCTAACAGCCACTGGTCATTAATCTCTCTCAACATCAATGGACTCAACTCTCCAGTAAAAAGACACAGATTAACAGAATGGATACATAAACAAAACCCAGCAATCTGTTGCATACAAGAAACACACCTAAGTCACAAAGATAGACATTACCTGAGGGTAAAAGGTTGGAAGACGACTTTCCAAGCAAACGGACACAGGAAACAAGCAGGAGTAGCCATTCTAATATCTGATAAAATAGACTTTCAACCAAAATTAATAAAAAGAGATGGGGAAGGACACTTCATACTCATCAAGGGAAAATTCCACCAGGAAGACATCATAATCCTGAACATCTATGCCCCAAATACAAGAGCAACCACATTTGTAAAAGAAACATTGATAAAACTTAAACCACATATAGATCCCCACACATTGATAGTGGGAGCCTTAAACACCCCACTCTCAACAAAGGACAGGTCAACAAAACAGAAATTAAACAAAGAAACAATATCTCTGGCAGAAATCATGAATCAAATGTACCTCACAGACACCTACAGAACCTTTCATCCAAACTCAAAAAAAATTTACCTTCTTATCAGCACCTCATGGAACCTTCTCCAAAATAGACCATATAGTTGGTCACAAAGCAAGCCTCAACAAGAAGATTGAAATAATCCCTTGTATCCTGTCTGATCACCATGGACTAAAACTGGACCTCAATAAAAACAGAAATAGCAAAAAGCCTACACACACATGGAAACTGAACAACTTGTTACTCAATGTCAGCTGGGTCAGGGAAGAAATAAAGAAAGAAATTAAAGTCTTCCTAGAAATCAATGAAAATGAAGACACAACATACCCGAACATGTGGGACACAATGAAAGCAGTGCTAAGAGGAAAGTTCATAGCACTAAGTGCCTTCAAGAAGAAATTCGAGACAGCTCATTCAAGCACCCTAATGGCTCACTTAAAAACCCTAGAAAAAGAAGAAGCAGACACACCAAGAAGGAGTAGACGGCTGGAAATAATCAAACTCAGGGCTGAAATCAATCAATTGGAAACAAATAAAACAATTCAAAGAATCAATGAAACCAAAAGCTGGTTCTTTGAGAAAATCAACAAGATCGACAAACCCTTAGCCAGGCTAACTAAAAGGCAGAGAGACACCACCCAAATCAACAAAATCAGAAATGAAAAGGGGGATATAACTACAGACACTGAGGAAATCCAAACAATCATTAGGACTTACTTCAAAAGTCTATATACCACAAAATTTGAAAATCTAAATGAAATGGACAATTTTCTTGATCGATTTGACTTACCAAAGCTGAACCAGGACCAGGTAAATCAACTAAATAGACCTATATCCCCCAAAGAAATAGAAGCGGTCATCAAAAGTCTCCCATCCAAAAAAAGCCCAGGACCAGATGGCTTCAGCGCAGAATTCTACCAGACCTTCAAAGAAGAGCTAACACCAATTCTCTTCAAACTATTCCACAAAATAGAAACAGAAGGAATATTACCAAATTCATTCTATGAAGCCACAGTCACCTTGGTACCTAAACCTCACAAAGACTCAACAAAGAAAGAGAATTTCTGGCCAATCTCCCTTATGAACATTGATGCAAAAATACGTAATAAAATCCTTGCAAACCGAATCCAAGAACACATCAAAGATATTATCCACTATGACCAAGTAGGCTTCATCCCAGGTATGCAGGGGTGGTTCAATATACGGAAATCCATCAATGTGATCCACCATATTAACAAACTGAAAGAAAAAACCACACGATAATCTCCCTAGATGCTGAAAAAGCCTTCGACAAAATCCAACATCCATTCATGTTCAAAGTATTGGAGAGATCAGGGATACAAGGCACATATCTAAACATAGTAAAGGCGATATACAGCAAGCCTATAGCCAACATCAAACTGAACGGAGAGAAACTTAAAGCAATCCCACTGAAATCAGAGACAAGACAAGGCTGCCCACTCTCTCCATATCTCTTCAACATAGTTCTGGAAGTCCTTGCTAGAGCAATAAGACAGTTGAAGGAGATCAAGGGGATACAAATTGGAAAGGAAGAAGTCAAATTATCACTATTTGCAGATGATATGATAGTATACATGAGTGACCCCAAAAACTCCACCAGGGAACTCCTACAGCTGATAAGCACCTTCAGCAAAGTGGCAGGATACAAAATTAACTCAAAAAAATCAGTAGCCCTCCTGTATACAAAAGACAAAAGGGCTGAGAAAGAAATTAAGGAAACAACACCCTTCACAATAGCCACAAATGACATAAGGTACCTCGGAGTAACCCTAACCAAGGAAGTCAAAGACTTGTATGAAAAAAATTTCAAATCTCTGAAGAAAGAATTAGAAGAAGATATGAGAAGATGGAAAGATGTCCCATGCTCATGGCTTGGTAGGATTAACATAGTAAAAATGGCCATCTTACCAAAAGCAATCTACAGATTCAATGCAATGCCCATCAAATTACCAACACAATTCTTTACAGACCTGGAAAGAAAAATTCTCAACTTCATCTGGAAAAACAAGAAACCCAGAATTGCTAAAACAATCCTCTACAATAAAAGATCTTCCGGAGGTATCTCCATCCCTGATCTTAAGTTGTACTATAGAGCAACAGTTTTAAAAACTGCATGGTACTGGCATAGAAACAGAATGGTGGATCAATGGAACCGAACAGAGGACCCAGAAATAAACCCATACACTTATGGACACCTGATCTTTGACAAAGATGCCAAAACCATACAATGGAAAAAAGATAGCATCTTCAACAAATGGTGCTGGTCTAACTGGATGTCTACATGTAGAAAAATGAAAATAGATCCATACTTGTCACCCTGCACAAAACTGAAGTCCAAGTGGATCAAAGACCTCAACATAAAACCAGACAAATTAAATCGGTTTGAAAAAAAAGTGGGAAATACCCTAGAACTCATTGGTACAGGGGAAAACTTCCTGAACAGAACACCAATAGCACAGGCTCTAAGAGCAACAACCAATAAATGGGACCTCATGAAACTGAAAAGCTTCTGTAAAAACAAAACAAAGCGACCGTCATCAAAACAAAGCGACCACCTACAGATTGGGAAAGAATCTTCACCAACCCTTTATCTGACAGAGGACTCATATCCAGTATATATAAAGAACTAAACAAGCTGAAAAGCAGCAAACCAAGTAATCCACTTAAAAAATGGGGAACAGAGCTAAACAGAGAATTCTCTGTAGAGGAATACCGAATGGCAGAGAAGCACTTAAAGAAATGCTCAACCTCATTAGCCATTAGGGAAATGCAAATCAAAACAACCCTGAGATTTCACCTTACACCCATGAGAATGGCCAAGATCAAAAACTCAACTGACAACACATGCTGGAGAGGTTGTGGAGAAAGGGGAACCCTTCTCCACTGCTGGTGGGAATGTAAACTTGTACAACCACGCTGGAAATCAATCTGGCGCTTTCTCAGACAACTAGGAATAGCGCTTCCTCAAGATCCAGCCATACCACTACTGGACATATATCCAAAAGAGGCTCAAGTACACAAAAAGGACATTTGCTCAACCATGTTTGTAGCAGCGTTATTTGTAATAGCCAGAAGCTGGAAACAACCCAGATGCCCCTCAACTGAAGAATGGATGCAGAAATTGTGGTACATCTACACAATGGAATATTACTCAGCAATGAAAAATAAGGAAATCATGAAATTCGCAGGTAAATGGTGGGATCTGGAAAGGATAATCCTGAGTGAGTTGTCCCAGAAGCAAAAAGACACACATGGTATGTACTCACTCATATAGACATACAACATAGGATAAACCCACTAAAACCTGTGCATCTAAAGAAACTAAGCAAGAGAGAGGACCCTAACTAAAATGTCCAATCCCCATCCGGAAAGGCAAAGAGGATGGACATCAGAAGAAGATGAAAACAGGAAACAACCTAGGAACCTACCACAGAGGGCCTCTGAAAGCCTCTGCCCTTCAGACTATCAAAGCAGATGCTGAGCCGGATGGGCAACTGTTGGGCAGATGAACGGAATTTTAGGTAAGAACTGGGAAATAGTAAGAGCTGGAGAGGACAGGGTCTCCACAAGGAGCAACAGAACAAGAAAATTTGAACACAGGGAACTTCCCAGAGACTCATACTCCAACCAAGGACTATTCATGGAGATAACCCAGAACCCCTGCACAGATGTAGCCCAGGGCAGTTCAGAGTCCAGTTGGGTTACATAGTAATGGGAAGAGGGACTGCCTCTGACATAATCTGATTGGCCTGCTCTTTGATCACCTCCCTCTGGGGGGGAGCAGCCTTACCAGGCCATAGTAGAGGACAATACAGCCACTTTTGATGTGAACTGACAGACTAAGATCAGAAAGGAGAGGAGAACCTCCCCTATTAGTGGATTTGGGGAGTGGCATGCAAGCAGAGGGAGGAGGTAGGGTGGGATTGGGAGGGGAGGAGGGAGGGGCTTATGGGGGGATGCAGAATGAATAAAGTGTAATTGATGAAAAATTTTAAAAAAAAGGGAAAAAATTAATTTAAGAACCTTAAATGACTTTCAAAATTGGAGGAAAACATGGAGTTAGTCAATTGCCATGGAGCACGTCTCGCCCCTGGGGGCAATGGTCTCCTGAACCTACTCAGACCTCGGACACCACCACTGCTAGTTCTAGAACGGACGCAGGATGTTCCAACGAGGGGTTAAGGTTTCTCATAATATTTCCTATAAGCCCACACCTGTTTGTCTATATCCCCCATTTTTATTCATTATTAGCCAGATAGAGCCAAGTAATTGTGGTAATGATACTTGCTTTTTTGCCCAATGCTGGAATGCTAGTAAATTTAGGTATGCCCTGGTTACTCGCATGCCTCACTGGGTCCCTGTGCCCATTGATGCCCCTCACACTATGACTCTCTTCAGACAGAAAAGGGATCTTGGAACTACAGCCACCATTGTTACTACTATCTCATTGGTGGCTGTTGGAGCTACCACCAGGGCATTAGCCATGAGTCATACTAGGCAGACTGCTCAGACCCTGAATAATCATTTAGCCAATGTAGCTCATGCCTTAGTTGTACATAAAGGAATTAATGCTCAACTAAAAGGAAGCTTGATGGTGTTCAATCAGAGGATTGACCTCTTGCAGGAGCAAATTGATACCCTATGGCAAATCACTCAACCTGGCTGTCAATGAAAGTATGCTGGACTTTGTGTCACTAGCATACAACATGAGAATTTTTCCTGTGCTGCAAATCTGTCTAAACAATTGTCGAGCTATATTTTAGGTAATTGGACTGGAGAATTCGATACTACGATGGAGCAGCTGAGAGTGGCCATTGTCACAGTAAATTCTACCAGAGTGGACGCAGGACTAGCCACAGGATTATCAACATGGATTGCTGCAGCCATGAATCATTTGAAGGAATGGGCGGGCATGGGAGCGTTAGCAGGCCTTCTGGTGTTGGTCTCCTTGGTTTGCCTGTGGTATATATGCAAGATTAGAGTCTCACAACAGTGTGATGCAGCCATGATCATTCAGGCCTTTACAGCCATTGAAGCAGGACATTCTCCCCAAGCATGGTTGGATAAAAAGCTAAAATGTTACGCTCAGGATGCGAGGCTAAGCACTGCACTCAGGGTCAGCAGCTTTCGACCCAGAGAAGAGCATGTCTGATTGCATGCGGGTTGATGCCCCAGGTCCCGCCTCTGAGAAAAAGGTATCGGACGGGTCTGATGCTCTTTGGGTGGATGACACCTAAATGAACATC
Organism: Meriones unguiculatus; assembly: GCF_030254825.1. NCBI lineage: Eukaryota > Metazoa > Chordata > Mammalia > Rodentia > Muridae > Meriones > Meriones unguiculatus. The sequence continues at coordinate 90,983,267 of NC_083350.1, forward strand.
GGTACAAAGTCCCAATTTATTTCTAATATCAGAGATCAGACCTCTACTCTTGCCTGATGCGTCTAAAACAAAAAGGGGAAACTGTAGAGAGCTGCGGAATGCTATGCCTTAAAGATGGAGCTGGTTTCTGCCTTCCACCTTCCCGATGATGAGTGCTCTCTGTCACGAACAACTCCACATTTGGCTAAGGCCGAGGATCTGGCTTGCTTCCATGTATGTGGACCTATCTGCATTGCCCCCGTGGCACGCCTGGGTTGGCTACCCAGAGGCTATTTAAGCTGTGGGCTGGCTTTCCCCGGGGTCCGAGGATTGTTCAATGTTCCTGAATAAACTGCATTGAAAAAAAAAAAGAATCCATTCATATAACAGCATGAATTTTTATTGGTCAATAATAATTAATGAAAACAAAAAATATCCATCAATATTTTTCTTAAATTGTATTTAGAACTTTAATATGTAAATTTTCCTAAGTTCAGATTTATTTTTCTGAAAAAAACATCAATGATTAAAAACAATTTCTCTTCAAAATTTAAAAAAAAAAAGAAATTAAAGTCTTCCTAGAATTCAATGAAAATGAAGACACAACATACCCAAACTTGTGGGACACAATGAAAGCAGTGCTAAGAGGAAAGTTCATAGCACTAAGTGCCTTCAAGAAGAAATACAAGACAGCTCATTCAAGCAACTTAATGGCCCACTTAAAAACCCTATCAAAAGAAGAAGCATACACACCAAAAAGGAGTAGACAGCTGGAAATAATCAAACTCAGGGCTGAAATCAATCAATTAGAAACAAATAAAACAATTCAAAGAATCAATGAAACCAAGAGCTGGTTCTTCGAGAAAATCAACAAGATAGACAAACCCTTAGCCAAGCTAACCAAAAGGCAGAGAGACACCACCCAAATCAACAAAATCAGAAATGAAAAGGGGACATAACCACAGACACTGAAGAAATCCAAATAATAATTAGGTCTTACTTCCAAAGTCTATATGCCACAAAATTTGAAAATCTAAAAGAAATGGACAATTTTCTTGACCAATTCTACATGCCAAAGCTGAATCAAGACCAGGTAAACCAATAAATAGTCCTATATCCTCAAAGGAAATAGAAGCTGAAATCAAAAGTCTCCCATGCAAAAAAAGCTCAGATGGTTTCAGCGCTGAATTCTACCAGACCTTCAAAGAATAGCTAACAACAATACTCTTCAAACTATTCCACAAGATAGAAACAGAAGGAATATTAACAAACTCATTCTATGCAGCCACAGTCACCTTGGTACCTAAACCTCACAAAGACCCAACAAAGAAAGAGAATTTGAGGCCAATCTCCCTTATGAACATTGATGCAAAAATACTCAACGAAATACTTGCAAACCGAATCCAAGAACACATCAAAGATTTCATCCACTACGACCAAGTAGGCTTCATCCCAGGCATGCAGATGTGGTTCAATATATGGAAATCCATCAATGTGATCCACCACATAAACAAACTGAAGGAGAAAAACCACATGATCATCTCCTTAGATGCTGAAAAGGCATTTGACAAAATCCAGCATCCATTCATGTTTAAAGTATTGGAGAGCTTAAGGATACAAGGCACATATCTAAACATAGTAAATGTGATATACAGAAAGCCTATAGCCAAAATCAAACTGAACAGAGAGAAACTTAAATAATCCCAGTGAAATCAGGGATGAGGCAAGGCTGTCCACTCTCTCCATATCTCTTCAACATTGTTTTTGAAGTCCTAGTTAGAGCAATAATTCAATTTATGGAGATCAAGGGGATACAAATTGGAAAGGAAGAAGTCAAAGTATGACTGTTTGCAGAAGATATGACAGTATACATGAGTGACCCCAAAAACTCTACCAGGGAACTCCTACAGCTGATTAACATCTTGAGCAAAGTGGCTGGATACAAAATTAATTCAAAAAAACCAATAGCCCTCCTGTATACAAAAGACAAAAGGACTGAGAAAGAAATTAGGGAAACAACACCCTTCACAATAGCCACAAAGGACATAAAGTACCTTGGTGTGAACCTAACCAAGCAAGTCAAAGACTTGTATGAAAAAAATTTCTGCTCTCTGAAGAAAGAATTAAAAGAAGATATGAGAAGATGGAAAGATCTCCCATGCTCATGGCTTGACAGGATTCATATAGTAAAAATGGCTATTGTACCAAAAGCAATCTACAGATTCAATGCAATTCCCATCAAATTACCAACACAATTCTTTATAGACCTTGAAAGAAAAATTCTCACCTTCATATGGAACAACAAGAAACCCAAAATTGCTAAACAATTCTCTACAGTAAAAGATCTTCAGGAGGTATCTCCATCCCTGATCTCAAGTAGTACTATAGAGTAACAATACTAAAAACTGCATGGTACTGGCATAGAAACAGACTGGTGGATCAATGGAATTGAGAGGACACCCGATTTTTGACAAAGATGCCAAATGGAAAAAAGACAGCATCTTCAAGAAATGGTGCTAGTCTAACTGGATGTCTACATGTGGAAAAATGCAAGTAGATCCATACTTTTCACCCTGCACAAAACTAAAGTCCAAGTGGATCAAAGACCTCAACATAAAACCAGACATACTAAACTGCTTAGAAGAAAAAGTGGGGAAGAGCCTTGAACTCATTGGCACAGGAGACAACTTTCTGAACAGAATACCAATAGAACAGGCTCTAAGAGCAACAATCAACAAATGGGACCTCATTAAACTGAAAATCTTCTGTAAAGCAAAGGACACTGTCCTCAGAACAAAACGACAGCCTACAGATTAGGAAAGGATCTTCACCAACCCTATATCTGACAGAGGGTTAATATCTAGTATATATAAAGAACTAAAGAAGTTAAACAGCAAAAAATCAAGTAATCCAATTAAAAAATGGGGAACAGAGCTAAATAGAGAATTCTCTACAGAGGAATATCAAATGGCAGAGAAATACTTAAAGAAATGCTCAACCTCATTAGCCATCAGGGAAATGCAAATCAAAACCTATCAGAATGGCTAAGATCAAAAACTCAAGAGACAACACATGCTGGAGAGGTTGTGGAGAAAGGGGAATCCTTCTCGGGATCTGGGACTGTGGTCATTCCACACATCCTGGGACTCTCCTGGGTCCAGCGTAATAAGGTCTAGCACCAAATCCTAACATCGGCGCCCCCCCGACCCCTGGCAGAGAAACCCCAGCTCAGGATTGGGACTGAAAAGTCCCAACCCCTTATGGCACCCCCCTGAGAGCACCACCATAAGCTTGCCCTAGCGGTGGGGAAGGTCAGAGGGGAAGGACAGAGGGGCAGCCTGCCACAGGACACAACACCCCCTCTCCAGCTCACCCAGCGGCCCCTGGCAGAGAAACCCAAGCTCTGGATCTGAGGACACTCAACCCTACCTGGTACTCTCTCAGGATCAGCAAACATAGGTTCTACCACCAGGCTGCTTCTGGCAGAGAGATCTGAGCCCAGGATCTGGGATTGAGAACACTCAACCTAATTCTTCCCCATGCTATCCCGGGACCAGTCAACATAACCCTTCCTGGCAGAGGGAAAGGACAGAGAGGCAGCACACAGGAAAGGTGGATACTGAGTCCTGCGGCCACAGTGCCACAGAGGTGACTGTTAGCCTACCTGTGCATTTTCTGCAGCAGGACCAAATCAGAGAGTAGAGAGCAAGGGGAACCCCTGTGCATTCCAACTGGTCCTGCAAGAGAGTGAGTGAGCCTTCTAAGGAGAGTTTGCCCCAGACCCAGGGCCTCTCCACACAAGCAACCAGACGAGATCCCTGCCACCCACACCCCTAGTGTGGGCATCATAGGGATTCTTGGGATAGCGACCCAAATGTTGAAGCCTCTGCCTTGTGGGTCCACCAGTGTAATCCAGGCAAACAATCCCTGGATCTCAGACAGAACTGCATAATAGTGGCCTGCAGGCCACTGCAATAGTCAAAGAATCCACACATGCACACTGCGCCCTCTAAAAGCACATGCAAATAGCCCCAGCATCACATTACTTACTTAGGCAAAACTGAAACCACAATGCACACTCCCAAACCAATGAACCTCTCTCATCTTCCTGAAAAAACAGTCCAGAAAACAGAAAGAGACGATCATAGCCCGAACTACAAATTCGAGGAAAAAACAGTGAGGGTTATAAATAACCAGATGGCTAGAGGCAGACGTAAGAACACACCCAACAAAAATCAAGACATAATGACCTCAACAGCAACCCCACAAAACAATGGACACTTCAATTCACTAGATATACAAGAAAACAACCTCAAAACTATGTTTCTCCAGCTATTAGAGGCCCATAAAGATGAAATGAACAAAGTCCTCAGAGAAATAGCCAAAGAAATCGAGACAAACCAAGAGGAAACAAATCTAGCTCTCACAGAAATGACCATGAAAATTGAGGCAAACAAAGAAGAAATGAACAAAGCTGTCAAAGAAATGTCCACACAAATGAAGGCAAATAAAAAAGAAATAAACAAAGCTCTCATAGAAATACAGGCAATTATAGCCAAAGAAGTAGAGGCACAATTAGTGATACATAGAGAGGAAACAGACAAAAAAATAGAAGCTGTCATTGAAAAGCAGGACTCCACATTCAAACAGATGAAGGAAATGGTGCAAGACATGAAAACAGAATTAGAATCAATGAAGAAAACACAAATAGAGAAAAACCAGGAGCTGGAAAACAGAAAAAAGATCGGGAACTACAAAGGTAAGCATCACCAACAGAATACAAGAGATGGAAGAAAGAATCTCAGGAGCTGAAGATACACTTGAGGAAATTGACACATCTCTCAAAGAAAAAATAAAATCAGAAAAGTTCCAAACACAAAACATCCAAGAAATCAAGGACACCATGAAAAGACAAAATCTAAGAATAATAGGAGTAGAAGAAAAAGAAGACATCAGGCTCAAAGGTCCTGAAAATATTTTCAAGAAAATTATAGAAGAAAACTTTCCCAACTTAAAGAAGGAGATGGCCATAAACATACAAGAGGCCTACAGAACACCAAGTAGACTAGACCAGAAAAGAAATTCTTCATGTCACATCATAGTCAAAACACTGAACCTACAGAACAAAGAAAAAATTCTAAAATCAGCAAGGGAAAAAGGCCAAGTAACAAATGAAGGTAGACCTATCAGAATCACACCAGATTTCTCAACAGAAACTATGAAAGCCAGAAGGGCCTGGACAGAAATCATACAGTCCTTAAGGGACCACCGATGCCAACCCAGACTATATACCCAGCAAAACTTTCAATCAACATAGATGAAGAATTCAAAATATTCCATGACAAAACCAAATTTAAACAATATCTACATAGTAACCCAGCTCTACAGAAGTTACTAGAAGGGAAACTCCAAACCAAAGAAAACAACTACATCTAAGGAAACAGAGGAAATAGATAACTACACAACAACAACAAAAACCCAAAAGAATACAAACAATGAAACTCAGTGACACCACCAACCCCACATTAAAAGTAAGTAACAATTGTTGGTCACTAGTGTCTATCAACATCAACGGACTCAACTCCCCAATAAAAAGACACAGATTAACAGAATGGTTGCAGAAACAGGACCCAACATTCTGTTGCATCCAAGAAACACACCTATGCAGCAAAGATAAACACTACCTCAGAGAAAAGGGCTGGAAAAATGTTTTTCAAACAAATGGACCCAGAAAACAAGCTGGAGTAGCCATCCTAATCTCTAATAAAATAGACTTTCAACCCAAGTTAATCAAAAAAGATAAGGAGGGCCACTATATCCTCATCAAAGGAAAAATCCACCAAGAGGACATCACAGTTTTGAATATCTATGCCCCAAATACAAGAGCACCTACATTCGTAAATGAAACAATATTAAAGCTTAAATCACACATTGATCCTAATATCTTAATAGTGGGAGACTTCAACACTCCACTCTCACCAAGGGACAGATCAACTAGACAGAAAAGAAATAGAGAAATAAAAACACTTACAGAGTCCCTAAATCAAATGGACCTAATAGAGGTTCTACAGATCTTTTCATCCAAACTCAAAAGAGTATACCTTCTTTTCAGCACCTTCTAAACAGCACCTCACGGAACGTTCTCCAAAATAGACCATATAGTTGGTCATAAAGCAAGCTTCAACAGATACAAAAAGATTGAAATAATCCTTTGTATTATATCTGACCACCAAGGACTACAGCTGGACCTCAACAACAACAGAAATAACAAAAAGCCGGCACACACATGGAAACTGAACAACTTGTTACACAATGACAGCTGGGTTAAGGAAGAAATAAAGAAAGAAATTAAAGACTTCCTAGAATTCAATGAAAATGAAGGCATAACATACCCAAATTTATGGGATACATTGAAAGCAGTGCTCAGAGGAAAATTTATTGCACTAAATGCCTGCAAGAAGAAATTCATAACATCACATACAAACAGCTTAGTGGCCCAACTGAAAACCCAAGAAAAAATAAAGCAGATACACCCAAGAGGAGCAGACAGCTCGAAATAATCAAACTCGGGGCTGAAATCAATGAATTAGAAACAAATAAAACTATTCAAAGAATCAATGAAACAAAAAGCTGGTTCTTTGAGATAATCAACAAGATAGACAAACCCTTAGCCAAACTAACTAAAAAGCAGAGAGAAGCTATCCAAATCAGCAAAATCAAAAATGAAAAGGGTGACATAACTACAGACACTGAGGAAATTCAAACAATCATTAGGTCATACTACAAAAGCCTATATGCCACAAGATTTGAAAACCTAAATGAAATGGACAATTTCCTAGATAGATTCCATCTTCCAACATTAAGTCAAGATCAGATAGAAAGACTAAATAGCCCTATATCCCCCAAGTAAATTGAAGCAGTCATTCACAGTCTCCCCTCCAAAAAAAGCCCTGGGCCAGATGGTTTCAGCGCGGAATTCTACCAGACCTTCAAAGAAGTGCTAATACCAATTCTCCTCAAACTATTCCATAAAATAGAAACAGAAGGTATATTTCCAAACTCATTCTATGAGGCAACACTCACCCTGATACCTAAACCACACAAAGACCCAACAAAAAAAAAAGAGAACTTCAGACTTATCTCTCTTATGAACATTGACGCAAAAATACTCAATAAAATACTTGCAAAGCGAATCCAAGAACACATCAAAGATATCATCCACCATGACCAAGTAGGGTTCATCCCAGGCATGCAAGGGTGGTTCAACATATGGAAATCCATCAATGTGATCCACCACATAAACAAACTGAAGGAGAAAAACCACATGATCATCTCCTTAGATGCTGAAAAAGCAGTTGACAAAGTCCAACACCCATTCATGATTAAAGTCTTGGAGAGCTCAAGGATACAAGGCACATATCTAAACATAGTAAAGGCAATATACAGCAAGCCTATAGCCAACATCAAACTCAATGGAGAGAAACTTAAATCAATCCCACTGAAATCAGGGACAAGACAGGCTGCCCACTCTCTCCATACCTCTTCAACATAGTACTTGAAGTCCTAGCCAGAGCAATAAGACAACTAAAGGAGATCAAGAGGATACAAACCCGAAAGGAAGAGGTCAAAGTGTCACTATTTGCAGATGATATGATAGTATACATGAGCGAACCCAGAAATTCTACCAGAGAACTCCTCCAGCTGATAAACACCTTCAGCAAAGTGGCAGGATACAAAATCAACTCAAAAAAAATCAGAAACCCTCCTGTATACCAAAGACAAAAGGGCCGAGAAAGAAATCAGAGAAACAACACCCTTCACAATAGTCACTAATAACATAAAGTACCTTGGGGTGACACTAACCAAGCAAGTGAAAGACCTGTTTGAGAAGAACTTCAAGTCTCTGAAGAAAAAATTGAAGGAGATATCAGAAGATGGAAAGATCTCCCGTGCTCATGGATTGGTAGGATTAACATTGTGAAAATGGCCATCCTGCCAAAAGCAATCTACAGATTCAATGCAATTCCCATCAAAATACCAACTCAGTTCTTTACAGACCTTGAAAAAAAGAATCTTAGCTTCATATGGAGAAACAAAAAAACCAGAATCTCCAAAACAATCCTGTACGACAACAAATCATCTGGAGCTATCTCCATCCCCCATCTCAAGTTGTACTACACAGCAATACTAATAAAAACTGCATGGTATTGGCATAAAAACAGAAAGGAGGATCAATGGAACCTCATAGAAGACCGAGAAATAAACCCACACACCTATGAATACTCGATTTTTGACAAAGAAGCCAAAACCATTCAATGGAAAAAAGACAGCATCTTCAACAAATGGTGCTGGTCCAATTGGATGTCTACATGCAGAAAAATGAAAATAGATCCATATTTATCCCCCTGCACAAAACTAAAGTCCAAGTGAATCAAAGACCTCAACATAAAACTAGATATTCTAAATCTGTTAGAAGAAAAAGTGGGGAACAGCCTAGAACTCATTGGCACAGGAGACAACTTCCTGAACAGAACACCAACAGCACAGGCTCTAAGAGCAACAATCAATAAATGGGACCTCATGAAACTGAAAAGCTTCTGTAAAGCAAAGGACACTGTCATCAAAACAAAATGACTGCCTACAGATTGGGAAAGAATCTTCACTAACCCTTTATCTGACAGAGGACTAATATCCAGTACATACAAAGAACTAAAGAAGATGAAAAGCAGCAAACCAAGTAATTCAATTAAAAAATGGGGAACAGAGCTAAACAGAGAATTCTTGACAGAGTAATACCGAATGGCAGGGAAACACTTAAAGAAATGCTCAACCTCATTAGCCATCAGGGAAATGCAAATCAAAATGACCCTGAGATTTCACCCATCAGAATGGCCAAGATGAAAAACTCAGGTGACAACACATGCTGGAGAGGTTGTGGAGAAAGGGGAACCCTCCTCCACTGCTGGTAGGAATGTAAACTGGTACAACCACTCTGGAAATTTATCTGGCGCTTTCTGAGACAATTAGGAATAGTGCTTCCTCAAGACCCAGCTATGCCACCCCTAGGTATATACCCAAACTTTGCTCAAGTACACAAAAGGGATACTTGCTCAACCATGTTTATAGCAGCTTTATTTGTAATAGCCAGAACCTGGAAACAACCCAGATGTCCATCAACGACGAAATGGGTACAGAAATTGTCGTATTTTTACACAATGGAATACTACCCAGCAATCAAAAAGGAGGAAATCATGAAATTTGCAGGCAAATGGTGGGATCTAGAAAAGATCATTCTGAGTGAAATATCCCAGAAGGAGAAAAACAAACAGGGTAAATATTCACTTATATAGACCTAGTAGATATGATAAACATAATGAAATCTATACACCTAAAAAAGATAATCAAGAGAGCAGACATGGGGTAAGATGATCAATCCTCATTTAGAAAGACAGATGGGATGTGCATTGAACATATGACAGGTGTCTACTGAGTGCATCTGAAAGACTCTAACTAGGAGTGTTTTCAAAGCAGATACAAAGACTCATGACCAAACCTTCGGCAGAGTGCAGGGAATCATATGAAAGAAGGGGAGCTAGTATGATGGGGAAAGGATAGGAACTCCACAAGGACCAAATATATCTGGGCACAGGGTCTTTTCTGAGACTGACATTCAACCAAGGACCATGTATGGATATAACCTAGAATCTCTGCTCAGATGTAGCCTGTGGTAGCTCAGTAACCAATTGGTTTCCCATAGTGAGGGGAACAAGGACTATTTCTAACAGGAACTCAATGACTGGCTCTTTGACCTCCCCACCCCCCAAAGGAGGAGCAGTCCTGTTAGGCCACAGACGAGGACTTTGCAGCCAGTCCTGAAGATACCTGATAAAACAGGATCAGATGAATGGGGAGGAGTTCCCCCCCATCAGTGGACTTGGAAAGGGGCATGGTGGAGATGAGAGAGTGAGGGTGGGATTGGGAGGGAATGAGGGAGCAGGATACGGCTGGGATACAGAGTTAATAAAATGTAACTGATAAGAAAAAATAAAATTAAAATTAAAAAACAAGGAAATCATGAATTTGCAGGTAAATGGTGGGATCTGGAAAAGATCATCCTGAGTGAGCTCTTCCAGAAGCAGAAAGATGCACATGGTATATACTCACTCATATAGACATATAATATAGGATAAACCGACTAAAATCTGTACTCCTAAAGAAACTAATCAAGAGGGAGGACTCTTGTTAAAATACTTAATTCCTATCCAGAAAGGCAAAGAGGCAGGACATCAGAAGAAGGAGAAAAGAGGGAACAAGTCAGGAGCCTGACACAGAGGACCTCTGAAAAGTTCTGCCCTGCATACTATCAATGTAGATGCTCAGACTTATGGGCAACCTTTCGGCAGAGTGCAGGGAAACTTAGGAAATAAGTGGGAAACAGTAAGATCTGGAGAGGACAGGAACTCCACAAGGAGAGCAACAGAACCAAAAAATCTGAGCACAGGGGTCTTTCCTGAGACTGATATTCCAACCAAGGACTATGCTTGGAGATAACCTGAGACCCCTGCACAGATGTAGCCCATGGCAGTTCAGTATCCAAGTGGGTTCCATTGTAATAGGAACAGGGACTATCTCTGACATGAACTGATTGTCCTGCTCTTTAATTACCTCCCCCTGAGGGGGAAGCAGCATTACCAGGCCACAGAAGAAGACAACGCAGCCACTCCTGATGAGACCTAATTGACTAGGATCAGAAGGAAGGAAAAGAAGTCCTCCCCTATCAGTGGACTTGGGGAGGAGCATGCATGCAGAGGGTGGAGGAAGGGAGGGATTGTGACGGGAGGAGGGAGAGAACCACAGGGGGGATACAAAGTGAATAAAATGTAATTAATAAAGAAAAAATACTATAATGCTCTACTGTCAGTGCACCTCTTGATGAAAATGCCTTGGTGACAGCAGAAATTATCCCCCAAACTGTACAGATTTTCTCAATAGAAGGGTCATTGCACACAACGGTACAAAGGGACTGAAGAGATAGCTCCGTTGTTGAGTCCCTAATTGGATTGGCTACCCTAATCCATAATATGTAGATTTGATTTTTCAGCATTCACATAGTGGCTCTAAACTATCTATAACTGCAGGTCTAAGGAATCCATGCCTTTTTGTAATCATTGCTCGTACCATGTTCATACATAGATGGTGTACACAAAGGCATGCAAGCCTAACACTAATACAATATAAATATAAAGTCAAAAGAAGTAGGGCAAACAAACACTAAACTCTTTCACATCCCTAAAAAAACAGTCATTCATTTAAGTAGCCATTCTAATTTCTTCTCTGACAATTTCCAAAACAGTGGCAAAAAACAACTTCAGAAGCAAAGGATTTGCCTTAATTGTTCCAACCAGAGTCCATCATTATAAAAGTGAGGGCAGGAATGTAAGACTCAGGGACTATGATAAGAAACTGCTTACTGGCTTGCTTTCTCTGGCTTGGTCAGCAGCTACTTTTCATATACAACTTGAGTCCAGTTAATTAGGGATGGCCCCACCCTATGGTGCTAAACCATATTTTTCTACCAGCAATTAATTAACATCTTACAGGTATTCTCACAGTCCAAGTTACTAAAATCAGTTCTTCACCACAGGTTTCTTTTTACCAAAAACTAAATATGATAATAAAAATATTTAGAAATCATTTATTGATAAAGCTATTGACATAATTTTTATACGTAGGTCTCCATGGGTTGTTGAATTTCTGTAAATTGTTATGTTCACTTGTATTGTTAAAACCTTTTTCTTTAAATATACACAAGATGACATATAAGAGAGTTATAGTAGGTCAATAAACCATTCAAGTATTCAAACTTCCTCTCCAACATGACTTACCAAGAACTAATATCAGATTAATAAATCTGTTATTCTAGAACATAATGCATCAAATTAGTGTTAATTAAAAATGAGAGATGTCTGGGTTGGAGATGTGACTCACTGGTTATAAGACTTGCTTGTTCTTTCAGAGGACTCAGGTTCAATTCCCAGCACCCGCTTGGAAGTTCACAGATGTTTGGACCTCCAGTAGGGCAACTGATACTCTCACAGAGACATACATGTGACCAATATACCACTGCACTGAAAGCAAGGAGAAAAAGCAAAATGAGAGATGTCTTGATAATATGTGTGTTCACCTCACATGTGCTCCAGCAGTTATATTTTTCATGACTGCCATTAAAAGCATTAGAAGATGGTCTTCTCTTCTTCTTTCAAAAGTAAATTATCTTGATCTCAGGAAATAAATATGTCTGTCTAATCTTTCCTCTACTCTTGTAGAAAAATCTTGTGTGGATGTCATGCTCTTCCTTAGGCACAACACACATTCTTATTCCTTTCCCAAACTTTAATCATCACTATTCTTATTGCTCTGTCTATGTTTCAAGAACTATATTGCATAGGCATGTTAGACAACCTTGTCTTATTGCTGATTTAGATGAAACTGATTTGAGGTTCTCTCAGTTTAAGTTGTGTTGGTTATGGGGTTGCATATTAAACTCTTTATTATGTTAAGGAATGTCCCTGTTTCCCTATCTGCAGGATCAAGGGATATAAATTGGAAGGAAAAAGGTAAAAGTATATTTATTTTCAGATAATATGATGGTGTACATAAGTGACTCCAAATGTTCCATTAGAAAGGTCCTATATATGGTAAAGACTGTCAGCAAGGTTCAAGATACAAAGTGAACTTGCACAGTCACTCATCTTCATATATACAAATACAATCAGACTGAGAAAGACATCATGGAAATACCACCTTACTCAATAGACTCAAATAATATAAAATATCTTGGGATAAATGTAACCAAACAAGTTAAAGACTTGTATTACAAAAACTTTAGATGTTGAAGAAAGAAATTGAGGAAGATATCAGAAACTCATAATATAACCCAATACTCATGGACTCACAGGGTTATTATAGTAAAAAATGACCATTCTACCAAAAACAGTCTACAGATTCTATGAAAGCCCCATGGAAATTACAATACAAATGTTCACAGATCTTGAAAAGACAAATTTAAACTTCATGGGAGAACACAGAAAATTCTGCATAGTTAAAACGATCCTGAATAATGAAAAACTGCTGATGATATCACCATCCCAGATCGCAAATTGTACTACAGAGTTATAATAATAAAAAGACCATTATACTGGTACAAATAGAGATTGATGAATGGAATTGAATTAGTCACCCATACATAATTCCTTACACCAAAGGAAGCCTGATTTTTTTAAATAGAGAAACCAGAAATACATACTGAACAAAAAAGGTGTCTTTTGGTTCACTTCTGGTCAAACCAGAGGGCACCATGTAGAAGAATCCAAAAATATCCAGAGTTATCACCATGAAAAAAAAAAAAAAACACAACTCCAAATAAGCCAAAACACTCAGTTTGATAGAAAAGAAAATGGGACATAGCCCTTAACACATTGACAGAAAATTATTTTGAACATAAATCTATTAGCAAAATTAGTAAGATGAACAATTAAAATAAGATCTCATCAAACTACAAATCTTCTGCATGGCAAAGAACACCATCCTTTTAACAAAGGGTGTGGATAATGAAAGATTTTATTTTTTACCAACTACACATCTGACAGAAGACTAATATCCAAAATTTGTAAAAATATATACATATAACCAAATATATAACCAAATTTAAATATGGAAAACAGATCTAAGCAAAGTATTTCCAGAAAAGGAAACCCAAATGCCTGAGAAATACAACAGAAAATTAGAACATCTTTAGTCATCAAGAAAGTGCTAATCTTATTCTACACCTGTCTCATCTTACACCTGTCAGAATGGCCAGTACCAATAAAAACAGCGACAGGCTATGCTGGCGAGGATGTGGAATAAGGGATTTCCTCATCAATAGTGTATATATCTGCACTTGTCCAGACACTGAAAATCAGTGTGGGGGGTTCCTCAAAAATATGGGAATCAATCTACTTTAATATTGAGCTATAATAAATTTTTATTAATATAATCCTCTCATGAATGTAGTGTACTCCACAGTTAAAAAGCAACAAAGGAAAAAAAAAAACGAAGAAACAAAAAAAAAAAAACTTCTAGGCAACAAAACCTATGTTTTCTATATTTATTAGTATTAATGAAAGAGTCTAGGCTCAGAAGGATTGCTATCACTTATACAGTCACCTTATCCTCCAAAAATTGTTTAGTTGATAAATCCACCTGAAGCAGAAGTCAGGACATATCTGCTTAAGAGAAACAATGAGATCATTTTGCTGAGTAGAAGATCGTTTTGCTGAGTGATATTGGTCATGAAAGACCAATATCAAACAAAGAATACATAATACGGCATGATCATAAAACTTAGTGAATGAATAATCAGAATGAGCCTTGAATATAAAAATATTTTTCTGTTTTCCTATGTAAACACTGTTCTCATTTTTCCAGATATATACTCTGTCTACAACTAATATTCCAATATTTGATTTTTAATCGCTGTAATTTTTGAAGGATTTCAGTCATCACACTTTTTGCTGTGCCAGCAATAAAAAGACAAATAGCGGATCACATGTTAAAGCATTTAGGATTCTTGAATGAATGTAATGTTTTTTAACAAAGATTATGCATTTTAAGACAGTCATAAGCATAACAGCTACATTCTAGGTAAGAAAATTCTCCCTCCCTCTCCAGGTGAAATGGAATTCCTTCATTAAGGAAAAGTGGAATTATTTGTAATTTCCTAGACCATTTGTGTCTGTACCTATTGAATATAAAAATGGGCATCTAAGCATCTTGTTAGGTGGTAAATTTTCAAACATCATTTCTCCTGTATGAAATCTGCCAGTTAGGGTTAGGTAATGTATTTCTTTTGGAGTTTGGGTTTTGCCTAATTTTCAGTCACTTCCCTCTGGCCCAACTATATCACCAGGCCACAGGGGAAGAGGATGCTTTCAATCCTGATGCAACTCAATATGCTGAAGTAGGTTGTTAGTAGGGGGATTCCCTTTTTCTCAGTAGTAGAGGAGAGGGATAGGAACAAGGGGAGGGTGAGACTGGGTGGAGAAGAGGGAGTGGGCTATGAATAAGATGAAAAGGGAATAAACAAAATAAAATAAAATTCTATACTCAATTTCTTCTTAAGAATTTCAGCTAAAACCTATAAGAAGCTTGGCTCCTGTTTTATTTTTCTAATAAAAACATAAAATTATTTTTCTTTGGGAAAAAAAGGACTAGGTAGTGATTCTGTATGACTAACTAAGCCTGCACTACCTAGGCTGTAATTGCATAAAGCATCTTGTGTGTCACTTGTAAGATTCAAGAAGTTAATGTAAAGTAGAATGTGGAGTTTTCTGTATTTATTTTGGGGATTTGTTTTATATATATATTAACTAATTGATAAACCATGTGGTAAAATTGTCAATTGATCAAAGATCAAGTTTGGAGTGCCTATAGAGCTCGATGGAGATATAAGGAAACTCAAGTTGTTACGGTTGATCTGCCATTGTGTAATAGGATAATAAATTACAGAAGACTCAAGAGATATTCAGAAAAGGCAATGGTTCTCATGAGATGTTAAGGGTCAAACTATCATATTGATATCTCAAAGTAGGCATGAATTAAGAGATACATTGTTATTAAAGCAAATATTTGCTGTCACTGAGTTGACAATCTTTAGGAAAAAAAATGGCCATGAAAATTATAAACCATAAGAGTAGGATATGTTAGGAAGTGGGGATAAGGTAATTACATATGCTGCTTAGCTAATGCAAGAGAGTGACTAACCTGCAAACAGATGCAAATGTCCTGGTTTAAAAGAGCCCTGTACTTGGAACTCTTCTAACAAAATTGCATGCCTAATGTTTTAATATGTTAGTTATATTACTTCTGCTTGACTAGCCTAGATAAAGTGCTCTTTTCTCTGGGAAATTCTCATTTCCTCATGGCGTGCCATTAAATACATCTAGAATAGTCTTTTGAAGTAATACTCAGACAAGAAGTAACTCTAAAGTTCAAAAGTCTTCTTATTCATTAAGATAATATGAGTTCCCATAGATAATTGGCCAAAAGATATCATGATAACTGAAATTAATCCAATATCCCATGATCAGGGAACTTATTCTTTTGTAATTGCAGATATATGAGATTAGCAGATGTATTAGAGGAAGAGAGGTCAGGACAAGCATAATAAAGAGAAAAGCTGTTTGCAAAATAGATTGGTTGGAAACAATAAAGACTAAGGTCGAACTATTGTTTTCAGACAAAGTTTTCAATGTTTAGTCACCTAAAAATGTGAAAAAGCTCTATGAGTAGTTAAGGTAAATGCTGTGGTTTATTTGGAAAATCACTACTTCACTATTTTTTAAGATGGAATATAATAATGGTATGATAAAAACTGAGAAAAACAAAACCAAGAAAACGTAAAAACAACCCAAGTGGAACTGGAAGTTGGGAGATTCAGTCTAGGAAAGCTAAGAATGTTTTATTTTACTCTTAAACATAGAGATATAGGGGTATATTAGGCTCAAACTTTCGCCATGAGAGAGAAAGTATGAAAGATTTTTGAGGAAAAAAATGACTCTTGTCATGGAGACATGTTTATGCATAAGCAGATAGTGATGCTAGATTAAAATAAGGAGCAGATTTGTGATAAAATACAATGAATGCACATGTAAAAAATAAAGCAATAAATATATTTTTTTTCCAATGCAGTTTATTCAGGAACCTTGAACAATCATTTGATCCTGGGGAAAGCCAGCCCACAGCTTAAATAGCCTCTGGGTAGCCAACCCCAGCGTGCCATGTGGGCAATGCAGATAGGTCCACAAACATGGAAGCAAGCCAGATCCTTGGCCTTAGGCAAATGTGGAGTTGTTCGTGACAGAGAGCACTCACCATCAGGAAGGTGGAAGGCAGAAACCAGCTCCATCTTTAAGGCGCGGCATTACGCAGCTCTCTGCAGTTCCCCCTTTTTGTTTTAGACGCATCAGGCAAGAGTAGAGGTCTGATCTCTGATATTAGAAATAAATTGGGACTTTGTACCGATGTTCATTTAGGTGTCATCCACCCAAAGAGCATCAGACCCGTCCGATACCTTTTTCTCAGAGGCAGGTCCTGGGGCATCAACCCGCATGCAATCAGACATGCTCTTCTCTGGGTCGAAAGCTGCTGACCCTGAGTGCAGTGCTTAGCCTCGCATCCTGAGCGTAACATTTTAGCTTTTTATGATAGCTAACCATGCTTGGGGAGACTGTCCTGCTTCAATGGCTGTAAAGGCCTGAATGGTCATGGCTGCATTACGCTGTTGTGAGACTCTAATCTTGCATATATACCACAGGCAAACCAAGGAGATCAACACCAGAAGGCCTGCTAATGCTCCCATGCCCACCCATTCCTTCAGATGATTCATGGCTACAGCAATCCATGTTGATAATCCTGTGGCTAGTCCTGCGTCCACTCTGGTAAAATGTACCGTGACAATGGCCACTCTCAGCTGCTCCATGGTAGTATCGAATTCTCCAGTCCAATTACCTAAAATATAGCTCGACAATTGTTTAGACAGATTTGCAGCACAGGAAAAATTCTCATGTTGTATGCTAGTGACTCAAAGTCCAACATACTTTCATTGACAGACAAGTTGAGCGATTTGCCATAGGGTATTAATTTGCTCCTGCAAGAGGTCAATCCTCTGATTGAACACCATCAAGCCTCCTTTATATTCATTATTAGCCAGATAGAGCCAAGTAATTGTGGTAATGATACTTGCTTTTTTGCCCAATGCTGGAATGCTAGTAAATTTAGGTATACCCCGGTTACTTGCATGCCTCGCTGGGTACCTGTGCCTGTTGATGCCCCTCACACTATGACTCTCTTCAGACAGAAAAGGGATCTTGGAATTACAGCCGCCATTGTTACTGCCATCTCATTGGCGGCTGTTGGAGCTACCACCGCGGCATTACCCATGAGTCATACTATGCAGACTGCTCAGACCCCGAATAATCTTTTAGCCAATGTAGCTCATACCTTAGATGTACAAAAAGAAATTAAAAATATATTTTATAAAGGAATATATGTTGAAAATTTTTAATGCTTCTTCAAACAAGAAATCATACTTAAGCAAAAACCAATAGCTAATATTTACAAACTCTTGGTACTTAAACCTCACAAAGACTCAACAAAGAAAGAGAATTTCAGGCCAATCTCCCTTATGAATATGGATGCAAAAATATTTAACAAAATACTCGCAAACCGAATACAAGAACACATCAAAGATATTATCCATTATGACCAAGTAGGCTTCATAGCAGGTATGCAGGGATGGTTCAATATACAGAAATCCATCAATGTGATCCACCATATTAACAAACTGAAAGAAAAAAAAACCACATGATAATCTTCCTAGATGGTGAAAAGGCATTTGACAAAATCCAACATCCATTCATGTTTAAAGTATTGGAGAGATCGGGGATACAAGACACATATCTAAACATAGTAAAGGCGATATACAGCAAGCCTATAGCCAACATCAAACTAAACGGAGAGAAACTTAAAGCAATCCCACTGAAATCAGGGACAAGGCAAGGCTGCCCACTCTCCCAATATCTCTTCAACATAGTGCTGGAAGTCCTTGCCAGAGCAATAAGACAGTTGAAGGAGATCAAGGGGATACAGATTGGAAAAGAAGAAGTCAAATTATCACTATTTGCAGATGATATGATAGTATACATGAGTGACCCCAAAAACTCCACCAGGGAACTCCTACAGCTGATAAACACCTTCAGCAAAGTGGCCGGATACAAAATTAACTCAAAAAAATCAGTAGCACTTATGTATACAAAAGACAAAAGGGCTGAGAAAGAAATTAGGGAAACAACACCCATCACAATAGCCACAAATGACATAAGGTACCTCGGAGTAACCCTAACCAAAGAAGTCAAAGACTTGTATGAAAAAAATTTCTGCTCTCTGAAGAAAGAATTAGAAGAAGATATGAGAAGATGGAAAGATGTCCCATGCTCATGGCTTGGCAGGATTAACATAGTAAAAATGGCCATTTTATCAAAAGCAATCTACAGATTCAATGCAATTAAATTGCAATCTACAGATTCAATGCAATCAAATTACCAATTTGATAATTCTTTACAGAGCTGGAAAGAAAAAATGTCAACTTCATATGAAATAACAAGAAACCCAGAATTGCTAAACAATCCTCTACAATAAAAGGTCTCCTGGAGGTATCTATATCCCTGATCTTAAGTTGTACTGTAGAGCAACAGTTTTAAAAACTGCATGGCACGGGCATAGAAACAGAATGGTGGATCAATGGAACCGAACAGAGGACCCAGAAATAAACCCATGCACTTATGGACACCTGATCTTTGACAAAGATGCCAAAACCATACAATGGAAAAAAAGATAGCATCTTCAACAAATGGTGCTGGTCCAACTGGATGTGTACATGTAGAAAAATGAAAATAGATCCATACTTATCGCCCTGCACAAAACTGAAGTCCAAGTGGATCAAAGACCTCAACATAAAACCAGAGACATTAAATCGGCTAGAAAAAAAAGTGGGGAAGAGCCTAGAACTCATTGGCACAGGAGACAAATTCCTGAACAGAACACCAACAGCACAGGCTCTAAGAGCAACAATCAATAAATGGGACCTCATGAAACTGAAAAGCTTCTGTAAAGCAAAGGACATTGTCATCATATCAAAACGACTGCCTACAGATTAGGAAAGAATCTTCACCAACCCTTTATCTGACAGAGGACTCATATCCAGTATATATAAAGAACTAAACAAGCTGAAAAGCAGCAAACCAAGTAATCCACTTAAAAAATGGGGAACAGAGCTAAACAAAGAATTCTCTGTAGAGGAATACCGAATGGCAGAGAAGCACTTAAAGAAATGCTCAACCTCATTAGCCATTAGGGAAATGCAAATCAAAACAACCCTGAGATTTCACCTTACACCCATGAGAATGGCCAAGATTAAAAACTCAACTGACAACACATGCTGGAGAGGTTGTGAAGAAAGGGGAACCCTTCTCCACTGCTGGTGGGAATGTAAACTTGTACAACCACTCTGGAAATCAATCTGGCACTTTCTCAGACAACTAGGAATAGTGCTTCCTCAAGATCCAGCCATACCACTCCTAGGCATATATCCAAAAGAGGCTCAAGTACACAAAAAGGACATTTGCTCAACCATGTTTGTAGCAGCTTTATTTGTAATAGCCAGAAGCTGGAAACAACCCAGATGCCCCTCAACTGAAGAATGGATGCATAAATTGTGGTACATCTATACAATGGAATACTACTCAGCAATGAAAAATGAGGAAATCATGAAATTTGCAGGTAAATGGTGGGACCTGGAAAGGATCATCCTGAGTGAGTTGTCCCAGAAGCAAAAAGACACACACGGTATATACTCACTTATATAGACATACAACATAGGACAAATCCACTAAAATCTGTGCATCTAAAGAAACTAAGCAAGAGAGAGGACCCTAACTAAAATGCTCAATCCCCACCCTGAAAGGCAATGAGTATGGACATCAGAAGAAGAAGAAAACAGGAAACAACCTAGGAACCTTCTACAGAGGGCCTCTGAAAGCCAGAAGATGAAAGCAGGAAACAACCTAGGAACCTACCATAGAGGGCCTCTGAAAGCTTCTGCCCTGCAGACTGTCAAAGCAGATGCTGAGCCTGATGTCCAACTGTTGGGCAGAGTGAATGGAATTTTATGTAAGAAGTGGGAAATAGTAAGAGCTGGAGAGGACAGGGTCTCCACAAGGAGAGCAATAGACCAAGAAAATTTGAATACAGGGAACTTCCCAAAAACTCATACTTCAACCAAGGACTATTCATGGAGATAACCTAGAACCCCTGCACAGATGTAGCCCATGGCAGTTCATTGTCCAAGTGGGTTACATGGTAATGGGAAGAGGGACTGCCTCTGACATAATCTGATTGGCCTGCTCTTTGATCACCTCCCCCTGGGGGGGGAGGAGCCTTACCAGGCCACAGTAGAGGACAATGCAGCCACTTTTGATGAGAACTGATAGAATAAGATCATAAAGGAGAGGAGAACCTCCCCTATCAGTGGACTTGGGGAGGGGCATGCACGCAGAAACGGGAGGGAAGGTGGGATCGGGAGGGGAGGAGGGAGAGGCTTATGGGGGGATACAAAGTTAATAAAATGTAATTAATAAAAAATTAATTTAAAAAAGTTCCAAACCACCAGAATATTGCCTGGAATCTCAATCCTCACTTTAACTGCACAAATGATCACATCATGGCTCATACAATCACTTTATTGTTTCATGTCTTTCTCTTTCTCTGAGTCAATCTCTTTTTTTTTTTTTTTTCAATGCAGTTTATTCAGGAACCTTGAACAATCCTCGGACCCTGGGGAAAGCCAGCCCACAGCTTAAATAGCCTCTGGGTAGCCAACCCAGGCGTGCCACGTGGGTAATGCAGATAGGTCCACATACATGGAAGCAAGCCAGATCCTCAGCCTTAGCCAAATGTGGAATTGTTCGTGACAGAGAGCACTCACCATCGGGAAGATGGAAGGCAGAAACCAGCTCCATCTTTAATGCATAGCATTCCGCAGCTCTCTACAGTTCCCCCTTTTTGTTTTAGATGCATCAGGCAAGAGTAGAGGTCTGATCTCTGATATTAGAAATAAATAGGGACTTTGTACCGATGTTCATTTAGGTGTCATCCACCCAAAGAGCATCAGACCCATCCAATACCTTTTTCTCAGAGGCGGGACCTGGGGCATCAACCCGCATGCAATCAGACATGCTCTTCTCTGGGTCGAAAGCTGCTGACCCTGAGTGCAGTGCTTAGCCTCTCATCCTGAGCGTAACATTTTAGCTTTTTATGGTATCCAACCATGCTTGGGGAGAATGTCCTGCTTCAATGGCTGTAAAGGCCTGAATGATCATGGCTGCATCACACTGTTGTGAGACTCTAATCTTGCATATATACCACAGGCAAACCAAGGAGACCAACACCAGAAGGCCTGCTAATGCTCCCATGCCCGCCCATTCCTTCAAATGATTCATGGCTGCAGCAATCCAATAGGGGAGGTTCTCCTCTCCTTTCTGATCTTAGTCTGTCAGTTCACATCAAAAGTGGCTGTATTGTCCTCTACTATGGCCTGGTAAGGCTGCTCCCCACCAGAGGGAGGTGATCAAAGAGCAGGCCAATCAGATTATGTCAGAGACAGTCCCTCTTCCCATTACTATGTAACCCAACTGGACTCTGAACTGCCTTGGGCTACATTTGTGCAGGGGTTCTGGGTTATCTCCATGAATAGTCCTTGGTTGGAGTATGAGTCTCTGGGAAGTTCCCTGTGTTCAAATTTTCTTGTTCTGTTGCTCCTTGTGGAGACCCTGTCCTCTCCAGCTCTTACTATTTCCCAGTTCTTACCTAAAATTCCGTTCATCTGCCCAACAGTTGCCCATCCGGCTCAGCATCTGCTTTGATAGTCTGAAGGGCAGAGGCTTTCAGAGGCCCTCTGTGGTAGGTTCCTAGGTTGTTTCCTGTTTTCATCTTCTTCTGATGTCCATCCTCTTTGCCTTTCCGGATGGGGATTGGACATTTTAGTTAGGGTCCTCTCTCTTGCTTAGTTTCTTTAGATGCACAGGTTTTAGTGGGTTTATCCTATGTTGTATGTCTATATGAGTGAGTACATACCATGTGTGTCTTTTTGCTTCTGGGACAACTCACTCAGGATGATCCTTTCCAGATCCCACCATTTACCTGCGAATTTCATGATTTCCTTATTTTTCATTGCTGAGTAATATTCCATTGTGTAGATGTACCACAATTTCTGCATCCATTCTTCAGTTGAGGGGCATCTGGGTTGTTTCCAGCTTCTGGCTATTACAAATAACGCTGCTACAAACATGGTTGAGCAAATGTCCTTTTTGTGTACTTGAGCCTCTTTTGGATATATGTCCAGTAGTGGTATGGCTGGATCTTGAGGAAGCGCTATTCCTAGTTGTCTGAGAAAGCGCCAGATTGATTTCCAGCGTGGTTGTACAAGTTTACATTCCCACCAGCAGTGGAGAAGGGTTCCCCTTTCTCCACAACCTCTCCAGCATGTGTTGTCACTTGAGTTTTTGATCTTGGCCATTCTCATGGGTGTAAGGTGAAATCTCAGGGTTGTTTTGATTTGCATTTCCCTAATGGCTAATGAGGTTGAGCATTTCTTTAAGTGCTTCTCTGCCATTCAGTATTCCTCTACAGAGAATTCTCTGTTTAGCTCTGTTCCCCATTTTTTAAGTGGATTACTTGGTTTGCTGCTTTTCAGCTTGTTTAGTTCTTTATATATACTGGATATGAGTCCTCTGTCAGATAAAGGTTTGGTGAAGATTCTTTCCCAATCTGTAGGTGGTTGCTTTGTTTTAATGACGGTCGCTTTGTTTTGTTTTTACAGAAGCTTTTCAGTTTCATGAGGTCCCATTTATTGGTTGTTGCTCTTAGAGCCTGTGCTGTTGGTGTTCTGTTCAGGAAGTTTTCCCCTGTACCAATGAGTTCTAGGGTATTTCCCACTTTTTTTTTAAGCCGATTTAATTTGTCTGGTTTTATGTTGAGGTCTTTGATCCACTTGGACTTCAGTTTTGTGCAGGGTGACAAGTATGGATCTATTTTCATTTTTCTACATGTAGACATCCAGTTAGACCAGCACCATTTGTTGAAGATGCTATCTTTTTTCCATTGTATGGTTTTGGCATCTTTGTCAAAGATCAGGTGTCCATAAGTGTATGGGTTTATTTCTGGGTCCTCTGTTCGGTTCCATTGATCCACCATTCTGTTTCTATGCCAGTACCATCCAGTTTTTAAAACTGTTGCTCTTTGGTACAACTTAAGATCAGGGATGGAGATACCTCCGGAAGATCTTTTATTGTAGAGGATTGTTTTAGCAATTCTGGGTTTCTTGTTATTCCAGATGAAGTTGAGAATTTTTCTTTCCAGGTCTGTAAAGAATTGTGTTGGTAATTTGATGGGCATTGCATTGAATCTGTAGATTGCTTTTGGTAAGATGGCCATTTTTACTATGTTAATCCTACCAAGCCATGAGCATGGGAGATCTTTTCATCTTCTCATATCTTCTTCTAATTCTTTCTTCAGAGATTTGAAATTTTTTTCATACAAGTCTTTGACTTCCTTGGTTAGGGTTACTCCGAGGTACCTTATGTCATTTGTGGCTATTGTGAAGGGTGTTGTTTCCTTAATTTCTTTCTCAGCCCTTTTGTCTTTTGTATATAGGAGGGCTACTAATTTTTTTGAGTTAATTTTGTATCTGGCCACTTTGCTGAAGGTGTTTATCAGCTGTAGGAGTTCCCTGGTGGAGTTTTTGGGGTCACCCATGTATACTATCATATCATCTGCAAATAGTGATAATTTGACTTCTTCCTTTCCAATTTGTATTCCCTTGATCTCCTTCAACTGTCTTATTGCTCTAGCAAGGACTTCCAGAACTATGTTGAAGAGATATGGAGAGAGTGGGCAGCCTTGTCTTGTCTCTGATTTCAGTGGGATTGCTTTAAGTTTCTCTCCGTTCAGTTTGATGTTGGCTATAGGCTTGCTGTATATCGCCTTTACTATGTTTAGATATGTGCCTTGTATCCCTGATCTCTCCAATACTTTGAACATGAATGGATGTTGGATTTTGTCGAAGGCTTTTTCAGCATCTAGGGAGATTATCGTGTGGTTTTTTCTTTCAGTTTGTTAATATGGTGGATCACATTGATGGATTTCCGTATATTGAACCACCCCTGCATACCTGGGATGAAGCCTACTTGGTCATAGTGGATAATATCTTTGATGTGTTCTTGGATTCGGTTTGCAAGGATTTTATTACGTATTTTTGCATCAATGTTCATAAGGGAGATTGGCCAGAAATTCTCTTTCTTTGTTGAGTCTTTGTGAGGTTTAGGTACCAAGGTGACTGTGGCTTCATAGAATGAATTTGGTAATATTCCTTCTGTTTCTATTTTGTGGAATAGTTTGAAGAGAATTGGTGTTAGCTCTTCTTTGAAGGTCTGGTAGAATTCTGCGCTGAAGCCATCTGGTCCTGGGCTTTTTTTGGATGGGAGACTTTTGATGACCGCTTCTATTTCTTTGGGGGATATAAGTCTATTTAGTTGATTTACCTGGTCCTGGTTCAGCTTTGGTAAGTCAAATCGATCAAGAAAATTGTCCATTTCATTTAGATTTTCAAATTTTGTGGCATATAGACTTTTGAAGTAAGTCCTAATGATTGTTTGGATTTCCTCAGTGTCTGTAGTTATATCCCCCTTTTCATTTCTGATTTTGTTGATTTGTGTGGTGTCTCTCTGCCTTTTAGTTAGCCTGGCTAAGGGTTTGTCGATCTTGTTGATTTTCTCAAAGAACCAGCTTTTGGTTTCATTGATTCTTTGAATTGTTTTATTTGTTTCCAATTGATTGATTTCAGCCCTGAGTTTGATTATTTCCAGCCGTCTACTCCTTCTTGGTGTGTCTGCTTCTTCTTTTTCTAGGGTTTTTAAGTGAGCCATTAGGATGCTTGAATGAGCTGTCTCGAATTTCTTCTTGAAGGCACTTAGTGCTATGAACTTTCCTCTTAGCACTGCTTTCATTGTGTCCCACAAGTTCGGGTATGTTGTGTCTTCATTTTCATTGATTTCTAGAAAGACTTTAATTTCTTTCTTTATTTCTTCCCTGACCCAGCTGTCATTTAGTAACAAGTTGTTCAGTTTCCATGTGTGTGTAGGCTTTTTGTTATTGCTGTTATTGTTGAGGTCCAGCTGTATTCCATGGCGATCAGAAAAGATACATGGGATTATTTCAATCTTCTTGTATCGGTTGAGGCTTGCTTTGTGACCCACTATGTGGTCTATTTTGGAGAAGGTTCCATGAGGTGCTGAGAAGAAGGTAAATTCTTTTGTGTTTGGGTGTAAAGTTCTGTAAATGTCTGTTAGGTCCATTTGATTCATGACCTCTGTCAGAGACATTGTTTCTTTGTTTAATTTCTGTTTGGTTGACCTGTCCTTTGTTGAGAGTGGGGTGTTGAAGTCTCCCACTATTAATGTGTGTGGATCTATATGTGCTTTAAATTTTATCAATGTTTCTTTCACAAATGTGGGTGCCCTTGTATTTGGGGCATAGATGTTCAGGATTGTGATGTCTTCCTGGTGGAATTTTCCCTTGATGAGTATGAAGTGTCCTTCCCCATCTCTTTTGATTAATTTTGGTTGAAAGTCTATTTTATCAGATATTAGAATGGCTACTCCTGCTTGCTTCTTGGGTCCGTTTGCTTGGAAAGTCGTCTTCCAACCCTTTACCCTCAGGTAATGTCTATCTTTGTGTCTTAGGTGTGTTTCTTGTATGCAACAGATTGCTGGGTTTTGTTTACGTATCCATTCTGTTCATCTGTGTCTTTTTATTGGAGAGTTGAGTCCATTGATGTTGAGAGAGATTAATGACCAGTGGCTGTTAGATCTCTTGATTTTAATGTTGGCTGTGGTCATCAGGTTGTGTGCTTGGTTGCTTTTTGTTTTACTGAAGTGAGGTTATTTATTTCCTGTGTTTTCTTGAATGTAGCTAGCTTTCTTGGGTTGTATTTTCCCTTCCAGTGTCTTCTGTGATGCTGGATTTGTTTGTAGGTATTGTTGAAATTTGTTTTTGTCATTGAATATCTTGTTTTCTCCATCTATGAGGACTGAGAGTTTTGCTGGGTATAGTAGCCTGGGCTGACATCTGTGTTTTCTTAGGGTCTGCATGATATCAGTCCAGGCCCTTCTGGCTTTCATAGTCTCTGTTGAAAAGTCAGGTGTGATTCTAATGGGTTTGCCATTATATGTTACTTGGCCTTTTTCCCTTGCAGCTTTTAGTATTTTTTCTTTGTTCTGTATACTTACTGTTTTGATTATTATGTGGCGGGAGGATTTTCTTTTCTGGTCAAATTTGTTGGGTGTTCTGTAGGCCTCATGTATTCTAATTGGCCTCTCCTTTAGCTTGGGGAAATTTTCTTCAATGATTTTGTTGAAAATATTTTCTGGGCCTTGGAGAAGGGAGTCTTCTTTTTCCTCTATACCTATTATTCTTAGGTTTTGTCTTTTCATATTGTCTTGCATTTCTTGGATGGTCTGTGTCAGGAATTTTTCGGATTTAACATTTTCTTTGACAGATACATCGATTTCTTCCATTGTGTCTTCTACACCTGAGATTCTTTCTTCCATCTCTTGTAGTCTGTTGGTTATGCTTACCTCTGTAGTTCCTGTTTTCTTCCCTAGATTTTTCCTTTCCATTATTTCTTCCATTTGTGTTTTCTTAATTTTTCCAATTCTATCTTCAGGTCTTGAGTTGTTTTGTTTACTTCCTTCACCTGTCTGATTGTACTTTCCTGTTTTTCTTTTAGTTCCTTCAACTCTGTTTCTATCATTTCATTCAGTGTTTTAAGCATTTCCTTTCTAAAGGCCATAAACTGTTTGGCTGCAGCTTCCTCTATTTCTTTACAGATGGCAATATTCTGTTTGAGTTTATCTTCCTCTATGTCTTTACGAATCTTATTTGTTTCCTCTGTTATCATCTTCATGAGCATACTTGTTAGGTCATCTCCTTGGATTTCAGTTATGGTGGGGTGTCCAGGGCTATTTGCCCCTGGGTAACTGGGTTCTGGAGATGCCATATTGCTCTGTCTTTTGTTGCTTGAGCTTTTACGCTGGCCTCTACCCATTGTGTTATCTTAGGTGTTTGGGGTTATTTTCTGGTGGTTCCTGGGGATCCTGTCATGGAGAGAATCCCCTTTGCAGAAAGCTGGTTTTTCCTGAAGGATGTCTTCTCAGCTTTTTGGGTATAGTCCCTGGATGGCTGGTGTTTTTTCAGGAGTTGCTCACCTCAGGGATATAGACCTGAGTGGTAACTGTGGTCTTTGTTAGTCGAGAGGGTTCTCCTCTCACCCAGGGAAGTCCTGAGGGCAGCTGCCCTGTTTCTGGGTTTCTTGTTGCAAATTTAATGATCAGCTGCTGTGACCCAGTTGGACATCAGGCGCACCTCAACTGTTTGTGCTTGTGTCTGGAGCACAGCTGGCGCCTCGGCCCCACTAGACTGCTAGACTTTTTCTAGGGAAGGATTGGGTGATTTAGATCAGTACAGTTTCCTTCCTTCCCCGTGGATTCTCTGGAGACAAGGACTCCTAGTGTCTTTTTTTGCCCTGGTGCACACTGCTCAGTGTCTGCCAGCTGGCTGGCCACAGAAATTGCCTGTGCCTGGAGCACAGCTGTGTGATGGCGGCTCAGTCTCTGCCAGCTGTCTGGTGCGCAGAAACTGCCTGTGTCTGCTTTTGCGGCTTTTGGGAGCCTGAGTGGCTCCCTAAGCTGGGTAATTTTCCGGGGACCTTTTCAGGTTGGGGGTGAGCTGAGTGCTCTGAGATCAGACCCGCCGTTTCTATCTCTGGCGGCGAATCAGGTGCGCAGGCAGGCAGGGCTCTGTGCCGGAACCTGGGTCCCCGGCTCTGGCTCCGGGCTGGCTCCTGGGTTGCCCGTGGAACCCGCCCGAGTCTTTTCCAGTGGATGTCTGGGTGACCTAAGCCCGGTCCCAGTTGTTTCCTGTACCCTGGGGTTATCTCTCGACTGAAAATTCCAGTCTCTGATAGTGTGGTGCCCA
The DNA here is from genome assembly GCF_030254825.1 of Meriones unguiculatus. Lineage (NCBI taxonomy): Eukaryota > Metazoa > Chordata > Mammalia > Rodentia > Muridae > Meriones > Meriones unguiculatus. The sequence continues at coordinate 91,011,935 of NC_083350.1, forward strand.
CGGTTCAGTCTGGGACCGTGACCAGAGACACTGGCTTGTGGCTCTGGGCTGGGGCTGGGGCTGGCGGCCGGCAGCCAAGAGTCTGGCGGAACCGGGATCTCTTCCGCGGTTTAGCCGGGTGAGTTAAAAGCTGATTGAATCCCCCACCGTGGGGTATCCTCTCACCTGGGAAACACAATGACTGTGTTTTATGGCCGAGAGTTCTGATTGCTGGTCACTGTGCTGATCCTGCTGTGCTGCTGCTCAGAATGAGAGTCCTCCCGGCTCCGCCATCTTGCCCCTCCTCTGAGTCAATCTCTTTTATCACATTTATATGTAAGAACTACAAATATGAATTATAATTGTCATGTTACAAAGATCAGCAGAAATTTTATTTTCTCTGTAAACAATTTACATGATTTATCCTGCATTAATGATTGACCTACCTGATCAAAGTTACAGGTTATGAAGTAATCTCAAATTTGGCAACAGTTTTCATATATAACTCCAAGACAATTTTGGGCACATTCTATTATCATTTATGAATTTTTGTTATTTCTGATAATCTGTTTTTAAAGTCTCAGTGTTAATCTATGAAAGGTTGCATTTTACAGAGGTTTAGATGAAAGGAAGTTGCTAAATAAGCAATATTTTAGGAAAGGTAGAAGCTAAAATGTATCCTTGAAATGCTTATATGCAAGCAGTACATATATGTACACACAATGTTTTAGAAAACACTTTAAAAATATCACACTTAGCATAGAATAGAATTATCTTAAATGCTTTTATCAAAAATATGACCCACAATAATGATTATATCAAAATGAAGGGAACTTATGCTGTACTTTCAGATAGTTATCTTAAAAGACCAGTGTGGAGGAATGTCTTGTGTGGATGTAGCAGCTGTCAATAGAGATCTGATTGGCCAATTGGCTGGGCAGAAGGACAGGAGGTGGAGTCAGGGAATTCCTGGTCAGAAGAAAGGAACTCTGGGAAGGGAAGAGAGAAAAGTTTTCACCAGGAGACACAGAAAAAAAGACAGACATGATTGTGAACCTGGAAAAATAGCTGGCCATATGTCTGGATGAGGCAAGATGGATGGATGAACTTAGATAAGTTATTTAAGACTGTGACCAGATAACGTCTAAGTTTGAAACTTTTTAAATGTCTTGGCAACTTTAAATTTATGGTTTAAAGACTACCCTAGTGCTTAGGTTTTTTTTCTTTTTTCTTCACCAGGAGACTTGAACCTCTGGTCACAAAAACTGCTACCCTACATGGGTGAACCACCACCCACACTATCCATTCCCTTAAAATTCATATTCAAGAAACTCATAGAGCTGATAAACACCTTCAGCAAAGTAACTGGATACAAAATTAACTTTAAAAAAATCAGTAGTTCTCTTGTATACAAAAGACAAAGAAAGAAATTAGGGAAACAACACCCTCACAACAGCAACATAAAACATGAAGAATATTGGTATAACTCTAACCAAGCAAGTGAAAAATAGTATGAAAAGACTTGAAGTCTCTGAAGAAAAATAAAGCTGAAGAACATATTAGAAGATGGAAAGATCTCCTATGCTCATGAACCAGCAGGATTAACATTGGAAAAATGGCCATCTTTCCAAAAGCAATGTTCAGATTCAGTGCAATTCCCATCAAAACACCAATTCAATTCTTTTTTCCTCATTTATTTATTTAATTCACTTTATATCCTTGTAGCCAATTCCCTTCTCCCCTTCCAGCCCTACCCTCTCTCCATCCTCCCAACTGCCTCCCCTCTTCCATCAGAAGAAGGGAAAAAGATCCAAGATGGAAGCGACCAGTATGCTCCATGTCTGAGGAGCAGGGGATCTGAAACTCCAAAATTGGTGAATGGAGGAGAAGCTGAACCCAGAACATCGACATTGGGGCTTCCTGGGAGAAGGGGGATATGTGAGCTGAGACCATTTGTATTCAGGTCATCCTCAGACTTCTCTGCAGATTTCTCCTGGGGACTCAATCCCCACACAATTCTCCTTGATGGACCTCCCTACTCCCATCTTGGCAGAGGCAGTGGCCAAGGCAGCAGGAAGCAGTCCACAGTGCCTGAAGCTCCTAGCACAGAGCCTCGTGCTGGAAGCTCCACCAGGCCAACCAGGTCCCTGGCTTCCCAGGGCCTTGCAGAAAGCATCTATTCCAGTGGCCTCCTAATTCTGCCATGGTGGCTGGACTCCCAGTGGACTGCAACACCAGCCCCCATTTTCTGCAGCTGCAGCACCACTGAGCTGAAGGGTTGCCTACACTTGCATTCACCCCAGCTGGATCAAATATGAGAGTAGAGAACAGGAGAGACCCCTGTGCTTTCTGAATGGTCCTGCTAGAGAGTGAATGTGACTTCGAGTGAGTGCTTGCAAAGCTACAGAGTCAGGATCTCTCTACACTAGCATTAGACATCATATCCCTACCACCCAAGGCCATTATGGGCAACATAGGGATTCCTGAGATAGTAGTCTCAACACTGAAACCCCTGCTCTGAGAGTCTAGCAGTGAAGTCCAGGCAAACAACTCCTGGAGCCCAGACCTATCTGAATATCAGGAGGACAGGATGACTGGCTTGTAGAACACTGAGGTATTCAGGGAACCTGCACATGTGCACTGTGCCTGTGAACAGAGCCAGAATCCACACACCCCAATCCAAGAATCTACACTCTCTAGCACTTTGTCCTTCAAGACACACTTCCACGCACACGGACACGCTTGCCTGCCCACAATTGTGCATCTGCGCCAGCAGACCTTCCTTCCTGAGATAGAGCTGAAACACCAAAGCACACCCTCACACCAGTGGACCTCTCTCATCCTCCTGAAGAATACTCCAGACACCAGAAAAAGACAGTACCAGTCTGAAGTACAAACACCAGGAACAAACAGTGAAGGTTATGGCCAGAGGTTGGTGTAAGAACACACACACCAAAAATCAGGACATCATGGCTTCACCAGAAACCCCCAAATCAAGGGATATTTCATTTCATTAGAAACACAGGAATATTAAAGCTATGCTTATCCAGTTATTAGAGGCACATAAAGAGGAAACAAAAAATGTCTCAGAAAAATAGCCATACAGTGCAGGCAAATAGAACAAAGCTCTCAAAGAAATAAAGGCAAATACAGCCAAACAGAGGCATAAGTAGAGGCACAATTAGTGACATATAGAGAGGAAATGAACCACAAAAAAGCTGTCATAGAAAGACAGGAATCTACATTCAAACAGATGAAGAAAATGGTACAAGGCATGAAAACAGAAAATTAGAATCAATAAAGAAAACACAAACAAAGAAAACCCTGAAGCGGGAGAACATAGAGAAAAGATGAGGAACCACAAAGGTAAGCATCACCAATAGAACACAAGGGATGGAAGAGAGAATCTCTGCTGCTGAAGATACACTTGCTGAAATTTATATTTCTCTCAAAGAAAGAGTAAAATCGGAATAGTCCCAAACACAAAACATCCAAGAAATCAAGGACGCCATGAAATGACAAAATCTAAGAATAATAGGAATAGTTGAAACAAGAAGATTCCAGGCTCCTAAGTCTGGAAAAATGTTTTTAAGAAAATTTTTCCAACTTAAAGAAAGAGATGTCCATTAACATACAAGAGACCTACAGAACACCAAATAGACTAGACCAGAAAAGAAACCCTTTGTGTCATATCATAGGCAAAACACTAAACCTACAGAACAAAGAAAAAATATTGAATGCAGCAAGGGAAAAAGGCAAACTAACATATAAAGGTAGATCTATCAGAATCACACCAGACTTCTCATCAGAAACTATGAAAGCCAGAAGGGCTTGGGAAGATGCCATGCAGACTTTAAGGGACCACAGATGCCAACCCAGACTACTATACCCAGCAAAGCTTTCAATCAACATAGAAGGAGAAAACAAAATATTCCATGACAAAACTAAATTTAAACAATATCTACACAGCAACCCAGCTCTACAGAAGATACTAGAAAGATAACTACAATCGAACGAAAACAACTACACCCAAGAAAACATAGGATACAGATAACTTTCCCAACAAAAATTAAAAGAAAACAAGCAAAGAATCACAGTAACACCACCAACTCCACAATAAAAGGAACTAACATTCATTGGTCATTATTAACATCAATGGACTCAACTCTCCAGTAAAAAGACATAGCCTAACAGAATTGTTGCAGACACAGGATCCAACATTCTGCTGTATCCAAGAAACACACCTCTGCAACAAAGACAAACACTACCTCAGAGTAAAGGCTAGAAAAATGTTTTTAAGCAAATAGATCTAGAAAACAAACCGAGGTAATATCTAATAAAATAGACTTTCAAATAAAAAAATTAAAAAAAGATGAGGAGGGGCACTTCATTCTCATCAAAGGCTGGTGAAAATTTCACCGGGAGGACATCACAATTCTGAACATCTATGCTCCAAATACAAGACTGCCTACATTTGTAAATGAAACATTAGTAAAGTTTAAATCACACATCAATCCCAACACCTTAATAGTGGGAGACTTCAACACTCCACTTTCACCAAGGGACACATCATCTAGACAGAAGCTAAACAGGTAAATAAGGGCACTTACAGAAGCCCCAAATCAAACTGACCTAAAAGATATTTAACAGAACCTTCCACCCAAACACAAAAGAGTATACCTTCTTTTCAGCACCTCATGGAAACTTCTCCAAAATAGACCATAGAGTTGGTAACAAAGCAAGCCTCAATAGATACAAGAAAATTGAAATAATCCCGTGTACCCTATATGACCACCATGGTCTAAAGTTGGACCTCAACAACAACAGAAATAGCAAAAACCTTATACACACATAGAAACTGAACAACTTGCTACTCAATGACAGCTGGGTCAGGGAAGAAATAAAGAAAGAAATTAAAGTCTTTCTAAAATTCAATGAAAATGAAGACACGACATACCCAAATTTATGGGACAGAATGAAAGCAGTGCTAAGAGGAAAGTTCATAGTACTAAGTGCCTGCAAGAAGAAATTTGAAACATTGCATAGAAGCAACTTAACAGCTCACCTGAAAGCCCCAGGAAAAAAAGAAGCAGACACATCCAAGAGGAGTAGATGGCTGTAAATAATCAAGCTCAGGGCTGAAATAAATAAATTAGAATCAAATAAAACTATTCAAAGAATCAATGAAACCAAGAGCTGGTTCTTTGAGAAAATCAACAAGATAGACAAACCCTTAGTCAATCTAACTAAAAGGCAGAGAGAAACTATCCAAGTCGGCAAAATCAGAAATGAAAAGGGGGACATAACTAAAGACACTGAGGAAAGTTAAACAATTATTAGGTCTTACTACAAAAGCCTATATGCCACAAAATTTGAAAATCTAAATGAAATGGACAATTTTCTTGATAGATTCCATTTACCAAAATTAAATCAACATTAGGTAGAAAGATTGAATAGTCCTATATCCTCTGAGGAAATAGAAGCAGTCATCAAAAGTCTCCCAAAAAAAGCCCAGGACCAGATGGTTTCAGTGCAGAATTCTACCAGACCTTCAGAGAAAACCTAACTCCAATTCTCTTCAAACTAGTCCACAAAATAGAAACAGAAAGATCACTACCAAACTCATTCTATGAAGCCACAGTCACCTTGATACCTAAACCACACAAAGACCTAACTAAAAAAGAGAACTTCAGACTTCTCTCTTTAATGAACATTGATGCAAAAATATTCAATAAAATATTGGCAAACTGAATCCAAGAACACATAAAAGATATCATCCACCATGACCAAGTAGGCTTCATCCCAGACATGCTGGGGTGGTTCAATATATGGAAATCCATCAATATAATCCACCATGTAAACAAACTGAAGGAGAAAAACCACATGATAATAGCCTTAGATGCCAAAACAGAATTCAACAAAATCCAACATCCATTCATGTTTAAAATCTTGGACTGACAAGGGATACAAAGCACATACCTAAACATAATGAAGACAATAAACAGCAAGCCTATAGTCAACATAAAACTCAATGGAGAGAAACTTAAATCAATCCCACTGAAATCTGGGACAAGGCAAGGTTGATCACTCCATTTATCTTCAACATTGTACTTGTAGTCCTAGCAAGAGCAATAAGACAACTAAAGGAGATCAAGGGGATACAAATCAGAAAGGAAGAAGTCAAAGTATCACTATTCACAGATGATATGATAGTATACATGAGTGACGCCAAAAATTCATCCAAGGAACTCCTTCAGCTGATAAACACCTTCAGCAAAGTGGCTGGATACAAAATTATCTCAAAAAATTCAAAAGCTCTCCTATATACCAAAGATGAAAGGCCTGAGAAAGAAGTTAGGGAAATAACAGCCTTCACAATAACCACTGAAAACATAAAGTATCTTGGTGTGACTCTAACCAAACAAGTGAAAGACCTGTTTGAAAAAAAACTTCAAGTCTCTGAAGAAAGAAATTAAAGAAGATATCAAAAGATGGAAAGATCTCCTGTGCTCATGGATGGTAGGTTTAACATAATGAAAATGACCATTCTGCCAAAAGCAATTTACAGATTCAATTCAATTCCCATCAAAATACCAATACAATTCTTTACAGACTTTCAAAGAAAAATTCTCAACTTCATATGGAAAAACAAAGCCCAGAATTTCCAAAACAATCCTGTACAACAACAGATAGTCTGGAGGTATCTCCATCCCTGATCTCAAGCTGTACTACAGAGCAATAGTAATAAAAACTGCATGGTCCTGGCATAGAAACAGAATGGTGGATCAATGGAACCAAATAGAAGATCCAGAAATAAACCCATACTCCTATGGATGCTTGATTTTTGACAAAGAAGCCAAAACCATTCAATGGGAAAATAAAGACAACATCTTCATTAAATGGTTCTAGTCCAACTGGATGGGTACATGTAGAAAGATGCAAATAGATCCATATTTATCACCCTGCACAAAACTAAAGTCTAAGTGTGTCAAAGACCTCAACATAAAACCAGACACAATAAATTGGTTAGAAAAAAAGTGGGGAAGAGCCTAGAACTCATTGGCACAGGAGAAAACTTCCTGAACAGAACACCAACAGCACAGGCTCTAAGATCAACAGTCAATAAATGGGACCTCATGAAACTAAAAAGCTTCTGTAAAGCAAAGGACACTGTCGTCAGAACAAAACAGCAGCCTACAGATTGGGAAAGGATCTTCCCCAACCCTATATCTGACAGAAAGCTAATTTCCAGAATATATAAAAAAATCAAGAAGTTAAAAAGCAACAAATCAAGAAATCCAATTAAAAAATGGGGTGCAGAGCTGAACAGATAATTCTTTATAGAATAATATCGAATGGCAGAGACACACTTAAAGAAATGCTCAGCGCCCTTAGCCATCAGGGAGATGCAAATCAAAATGACCCTGAGATTTCACCTTACACCCACAGAATGGCTAAGATAAAAAACTCAAGTGACAACACATGCTGGAGAGGATGTGGAGAAAGGGGAACCCTCCTCCCTTGCTGGTAGGAATGTAAACTTGTACAACCACTTTGGAAATCAATCCGGTGCTTTCTCTGACAATTAGGAATAGTGTTTCCTCAAGATCCAGCTATACCACTCCTAGGCATATATCGAAAAGATGCTCAAGTACACAACAAGGACATTTGTTCAACCATGATTGTAGCAACTTTATTCATAATAGCCAGAACCTGGAAACAACCCAGATGTCCCTCAATGGAGGAATGGATACAGAAACTGTGGTACATTTACGTAATGGAATACTACTAAGCAATTAAAAACAAGGAAATCATGAAATTTCCAGGCAAATGTTGGGATCTAGAAAAGATCATCCTGACTGAGGTGTCCCAGGAGCAGAAAGACACACATGGTATACAGTCACTTATAAATGTAGACTAGACCTGTAAGATAGGACAAACATATTAAAATCTGTCCACCTAAAGAAGCTAAACAAGAAGGAGGACCTTCTTGTAAGATGATCAATCATCACTTAGAAAGACAAATGGGATGGACATTGGAAGTAGGAGAAAACAAGAAACAGGACAGGAGCCTATCATAGAGGGCCTCTGAAAGACTCTACCTACCAGTGTATCAAAGCAGATGCTGAGATCATAGCCAAACCTTGGGCAGAGTGCAGGGAATCATATGAAAGAAGGGGGAGTTAGTAAGACCTGAAGAGGACGGGAACAACACAAGGACCAAATATATCTGGGCACAGGAGTCTTCTGAGACTGTATCTCCAACCAAGTACCATTCATGGATATAACCTAGAACCCCTGATCAGATGTAGCCCATGGCAGCTCAGCATCCAAGTAGCTTGCCCTAGTAAGGAGAACAGGGACTCTCTCTGACATGAATTTAGGAGCTGTCTCTTTGATCACCTCCTCCTGATGGGGGAGCAGCTTTACCAGGTCACAGAGGAAGACAATGTAGCCAGTCTTGATGAGACCTGATATGCTAGGGTCAGATGGAAGGCAAAGAGTTCCTCCATTATCAGTGAACTTGGAGAGGGGCATGGGAGGAAATGAGGAAGGGATGGTGAGATTGGGAGGGAATGAGTGTGGGGGCTACAGCTAGCATATAAAGTGAAGAAAATAATTAATATAAAAATATAAATAAATGAATGAATAAATAAATAAAAACATTTTGTAAAAAGAAACTGCTCATGCTTGAACGCATGATGTTCAATGTTAAATGTTAAATGTTAAATGTTAAATGTTATTCACATTTAACAAGAGTAATTTGTTATTAGGAATTTGTATAAATAAAGGAAGCTCGAGCTATTTGGGGCCTCTTGCTTGAATGACAAGAGGTTGTCGTTGTCTTTGTTTTTGCAAGTGCTATATCTCCATCCTGCATCCAAGAACCCCACTGGAACTCCAGAAAGAAGTATTCCTGCACATCACATACCAAAATGATAAAAAGTTCTGGATTTTATGTACCCAAATAGAATGGAGTCCTAGATTTCATGTACTTTCTTGGAAGAATTCCTTCATATACTGCACCTTCATTGGAAAACCCATAAATATCATATCACTACATATCATATCTCTGCATAAGAAGAAGTCCTTGATCCTTTGTACCTGCAGGTGAAGAATTGCTACCCATCATTTATACTCATTGGATAAAAGTCCTGGATACAATGTACCTACATTGGAGAAGTGTTGCATATCATGTCCCCATGGGAAGTAGTCCTGGATATCATGTATATGCATGGGAAGAATTCCAGCATACAGTGTACCTGCATGGGAAGTCCCTGATCTCATGTATCCTCAAGGGAAATTTCCTTGCATATCATGTACCCTCATTGATTAAAGTCTTGGTTACTATGTAACCACATAGAGAGAAATCCTGGTTATCAGTACCCACATGATACAAAGTCCTGGATGTCATGTAATGGCATTTGAAGCAATCCTGGATATCACATACCCATGAGATACTTTAACTGCATATACTTTACCTACAATGAAAAAAATCCTGGCCATCATCGTACATGTAAGGGAATCAGTGCTGGATATTGGTATCCTGTGGCAGTAAGTATCGCATATCCTGCACCTCCTGCATGGGTATCATGTACAAACTTGAGAAGCAATTTTGTTTTTTAATATAATTATTTTATTTTATTTTATTTTAATCACAGGTCATTCACTTGTATCCCAGTTGTAGCCCCTTCCCTTTTTCCCTCCCAATCCCTCATCTCCTCCCTGCCCTCTTCCAAGTCCACTGATAGGGGAGGTCCTCCCCGCTTCCATCTGATCCTAGCTTATTAGATATCTTTAGGACTGGCTGCAATGTCCTTATCTGTGGCCTAGCAAGACTGTTCCTCCCTCGGGGGTGGAGGAAGAGATCAATGAGCCAGTCACTGAGTTCATGTCAGAAATAATCCTTGTCCCCCATACTGGGGAACCCACTTGGATACTGAGGTACCATGTACATCCGAGCAGGGGTTTGGGAAGCAATTTTGTATATCATGTACCCACATGAGAAAGAATCCTGGATATGTGGTGCATGCATGGAAGGAATCCTGGATATCTAAGTCCCGTGAAGGAAGAAATAAATATTTGTACCCACATGAGATGCAGTCCTGGATATCATGTACCTACAGGGAAAGCTGTCCTGAGTATCATTTATTCACATTTAACAAGAGTAATTTGTTATTGGAAATCATGTACCTACATAGGAACATGTTCTACTTATGTACCTGCATGAAATAAATCCTGAATATCATGTACTTATATAGGAAGTAGTTCTGGATATTGCCACCCACATAGGAAGATGTCCTAAATATCATATAGGGAGAAGTCCTGTGTATAATAAACAAGCTGGTGAAGGAGTCCTGCATATGGGTGCCACATTTGAAGAATTCATATATATTATATACCTAAACAGGAAGAAGTTTTGGATACCCTGTACTTGCATGGGAAGCAAACATTATATACCTGCTTTCATACTGTATACCTGCATGGGTATAAAGGTTCTGGATATCATGCACCTACATCAGACTAAGTCTTGGCTATCCTACACACATATAGAAAGAAGTCCTGTGTATCATGTATATCTGATGCATAGTCATCTGAACTGGATGTCATATAACCACATGGGCAACAATCCCGACATCATGTACCTGCATGTGTAGAAGTCCCAAGATATAATGTGCTCACAGGGTAAAAAGTCCTGAAGTCATGTGTTGGCATATGACAACTTATATTGGACATCTTATATTGGAAACATTACTGGACATCCTGTATCTGCATGGGAAGAATATCATGTACCTGAATATCATGTATGACCATGGAAAAAAATTGTAATCATGCACCTAAATTGGAAACATGTTACCTATATAGGAAAAAGTATCGCATATCTTGTACCCACATGGAAGAAGTCCTGGATATCATGTACCTGCATAAAAGAAGGCCTGGATATAGTGTACTCCTATGGTACAAAGTCTTGGATGTCATGTATCAGCATTGGAAGAAGTCCTGAATATCATGTTCCTACATGAGAAGCAGTTCCAAATATGTTTTACCCTCAGGGAAAAAATCATGGACAACAGTCATATATTAATACTGCCATGAAATGTATTCCTATAGATCACGTACCTTCAGGGGAATCAACCCACTTATAATGTATGTATATGGACATTGTGTACCTGCATGGTATGAAGATCTACATCTTATGTACCTTCATATGAACAAGCTCTGCATATGTTGCACCCATGAGAAAAGCCATCCTGGATATTATGCACTCACATGGGAAGAAATTGAAGATATTATGTCCCTGTATGAAAAACATTCCTCAATATTAGTACATGCATTGGAAGGAATGTGAAATATAATATTCCCCTATGGGAAGAATTTCTGCAATTTTTGTATCATGTACCTGAAAGGAGAGAGGTTCTAAAAATGTGGACTTTGCTTGGGTCAAAATCATATACCCACATAGGACAAAGTTATGGATATCATGTACATATGTAGAGAAAAGTCTTGGACAGTGTACTTGCATGGAAAGAAGTGCTGCTTCATCAACAAGCATGTGACACATCCTGTTTTCTTGGAACCCACATGTAAGAGAGTCCTTTATGTCTTTTACTTGAATGGAATGAAATCCTGGATATATTGTACCCACAGGGAAAGAAGTCTTGAAAGTCATGTACCTACATGGGAAGAAGTACTGGATATCATATTCCCACATGAAAAGATTCCTACATTTCGTGGACACTTGTGGGAAGCAGTCTTGGATATTTGGTACTTGGGTGAGAAGTTCTTCATATCATGTGTGTACATGTGAATTAGTCCTGGATATCATACACCCACATGGGAAGAATTCCTGTATATTATGGATGAACAGGGAAAGAAGTTCTGAATACCATGTGCCTGCATGGGACAAAGTACTGATATAATACACCTTCATTTGAAGGAGTCTTATATATTCTGTGATCACTTGGGATGTAATCCTGTATGTCATATATACCTGTGGAAAGCAGTCCTTGAAATATTGTATCCTCTTGGGAAGACATTGCTAATACCATGTACCTACATGAACAGCAGTCCTGGATATCATGTACTCACATGGAACAAATTCCTGGAATATGGAGACACAGTCCTGGAAAGCATGTACCTCATGAGAACCAGTACTTAATATCATACATCTTCATGGGAAGCCATCCAGCAAATATTGCACCCATAGGGGAAGAATGTGTGGCTATCATGTATCTAACTTGGGAAGAAAGCCTGCATATCATATATACCCAGAAGCCTTGGACTTCATTAAACTATATAGTAAAACATCCTGGATAATAGTATCCACACAGAAAGAAATACTATCATGCACTAGCAAATTAAGAAATCATGCCTTTCATATAGCATCATAGACAACAGTGCTGGATATCATATACCACATAGGAAGCAAGTTAGAATACCGTATGCAAAAAAGAGAAGTTGTACTGGATATTTGACACTCACATGGGACAAAGGACTTGATTTGATATATTTGTGATATAGCTAACAGTCTCGAATGCCTATCAGAGAAAAAAACACTCCTAGATGTCATGTACTCTCATGTGTAGGGGTCCTTCATATCATGCACATGGATGGAAAGAAGCGTTAGTTATCATGTGCTTGTATGGGAAGCCATCCTGGATATTTGTGCATACATAGGAAGAAGTACTAGATGTCATGTGTCTGCATGGAAAGAAATCATGTACATCATTCACCCTCATGGGAAGCAGTCCCAGAAATTTTGGACCCACATAAGATGTAGTCCTGCCTATCATGTACATGCATGTACCTGGATATCATGTACTAGTATGGGAAGAATTCCTGCATAAATTACCTCAATGGGAAGGTGTACAGAATATGACATACCGGCGTGGGGAGCAGTCCTTCATATCACATCCACATATTGGAAATATTCCTGCATACAATGTACCTACATAGGAAGAAACCCTGTATCTGCCCTATCCTTGTGTAAAGACTTAATGTCTATAATATACCTGCACCAGAGTTATTTCTGGCTAGGTAACCAAATGGGAAGAATTCTGGCGTATAATATACCCACATGGAACACAGTATTGGATATCATATGTCCTTATGGGAAACAGTTTCAGATATCAAATGTCTACATGGACTAAAGTAGTAGATATACTGTCCCACATGAAAAGAAGTCCTTTATGTTTTGAACACAATGGGAAGAAGTTCTGGATATCATGTCCTGCATGATGACCTGCATGGGAAAAAGTACTGGCTTTCATGAACCAACTTGGGAAGCAGTACTGTTGCTGGAATGCCCAAAGGGGAAGATGTTGGAGGTTGGTCTAATGCTAATTACTAGCCCTGAAGACATGATTACTGCCCGATGGATACACCTATCCTTGTTTGTGTAAAACTGCCTAAGACATACTGACTGGTTGATTAAACAGCCTATACCTGGGCAGGGCAGAATGGGGCAGGTGCAGCTAAGGTTTCCAGGCTTAGGAGGACAGAGAGGATCGTGGGAAACAGATGAACAGGAGGAGAAGGAGGAGGATGCCATGGTGGGTTAGCCTGGAGAAGAAATCTTGTGGGACTGGAGGAAGGACTCCAATAATGGCACAAAAGGGCCCAGATGAAGAATACAAGGAAGTATGGAAGGTAGACCAGATGAAGAGGATTAAGGTGAATGGCATTGGATGAGGGCTGGGAGATGGATGGTGAGGATATTGAGACAGTGTAAGTAAAATATCTGCAAAGCCCAAGGTAAATAAGGCAATTATAAATCTAACAAGTGTTGTGTCTTATTACTTGTGATAGCAGGTTAAATAATACCGCCATGATAATCTTTTTTATTTTTTACTTTTTATTAATTACACTTTATTCATTTTGTATCCCCCCATTAGCCCCTCAATCCTCCCCTCCCAATCACCCCTCCCTCCACTTTCTGCATGCATGCCATTCCCAAGTCCACTGATAGGGGAGGTTCTCCTCTCCTTTATGATCTTAGTCTATCAGTTCTCATCAAAACTGGCTGCATTGTCCTCTACTGTGGCCTGGTAAGGCTGCTGCCCCCTCGAGGGGAGGTGATCACAGAGCAGGCCAATCAGATTATGTCAGAGGCAGTCCCTCTTCCCATTACTATGTAACCCACTTGGACAATGAACTGCCATGGGCTACATCTGTGCAGGGGTTCTAGGTTAACTCCATGAATAGTCCTTGGTTGAAGTATGAGTTTCTGGGAAGTTCCCTGTGTTCAAATTTTCTTGGTCTATTGCTCTCCTTGTGGAGACCCTGTCCTCTCCAGCTCTTACTATTTCCCACTTCTTACATAAAATTCCATTCACTCTGCCCAACAGTTGGCCATCAGGCTCAGCATCTGCTTTGACAGTCTGCAGGGAAGAAGCTTTCAGGGGCCCTCTGTGGTAGGTTCCTAGGTTGTTTCCTGCTTTCTTCTTCTGGCTTTCAGAGGCCCTCTGTAGAAGGTTCCTAGGTTGTTTCCTGTTTTCTTCTTCTTCTGATGTCCATACTCATTGCCTTTCAGGGTGGGGATTGAGCATTTTAGTTAGGGTCCTCTCTCTTGCTTAGTTTCTTTAGATGCACAGATTTTAGTGGATTTGTCCTATGTTGTATGTCTATATAAGTGAGTATATACCGTGTGTGTCTTTTTGCTTCTGGGACAACTCACTCAGGATGATCCTTCCCAGGTCCCACCATTTACCTGCAAATTTCATGATTTCTTTACTTTTCATTGCTGAGTAATATTCCATTGTATAGATGTACCACAATTTCTGCATCCAGAGTTCAGTCTCCTAGTCGCTGCACAGAGTGCTGTCCTGCTTCTCAGACACAGTGCTCTCCCGGCGCCACCATCTTGGCTCCTCCGCCATGATAATCTTAAAGCTAATAATAAACATTTTATAGCCCAAACACTTCTAGTATTAATTCTTCACAACAGCAGGCAGAAGATATGAATTTTTTTTTCAAAATGGGAAAAAGTTATTGATGCTATGTACTGGAAAAGATCCTTAATATTGTATTCCTCCTTAGCAAGCCATCCTTGTTAACATAAAAAGAGATGTTTTTCTGTACCCAAAAGGGAACCAGTCATGTATATAATGTACTCACAGGAGAAATAGTTGTGAATATAATGTATCTGTATAGCTAGAAGCCCCCAAATCTTGTACATACACGAGATGTAATCTTGAATGTCATGGATAAGCATAGATGGAGTTCTCCATATCATGTACCTGCATTTGAAGAAGTACGGTATATCATGTACTTTCGTGTGAAGCAGTACTGAATAACATGAGAAAAAGTCATTTATACCATACACCTGTATGGGATGAAGTATAGAATATCAAGCATAGTCATGGGAAGCATTCAAGATGTCATGTATAAACATTGGAAACAGTCTTGGGTATAATGTTTCTGCATGAGGAAAAGTCCCGGACATCATATGTTCATATGATACAAAGATATGGATGTCATGGATGAGCATTGGAAGGAGTCTTGATTATCATGTAATCACATGGGAACATTCATAAATATACTGTTCCCACATGAGAAGAAATCCTCCATAACATATAACCTCATGAGAAGCATTCAGTGCATTAATGTGTCCACATATGAAGAAATTTTTGATACCATACATCAGTATAGGAAACATTCCTGTATATTGGTATTAACATGGACAAAATGCTGGATATCAAGTATCCAAACTGGAGGAGTTGCTCTATAATATATATAATCATGGGAAGCAATGCTGGAACAAGGTTGTTCCAGCATTGGAAGAATACCTGGATATGTGGTACCAACATGCAATGACCTCCTGGATATCTTGTATCCAACTGTTTAGTAGTCCTACATATCATGTTCATAGATGGTTAGAAGTCCTGGATATCATATTCCATTGTCTGAAGGGGTCTTGAATAACATCTGCCCACTTGAAAAACAGTGCCAAATATTATGTACCCACATGGAAGCAGTCCTGAATATAATGCATCCACAACAGAAATAAAACCTGCATATCATTTACCAACATGGGAGGAGACCTGAATATCATGTAACCACACTGAAAGCAGTACTAGATATGATGTACTGCATTAAAATTAGTCCTAGATATCAAGTAACAAGAGAGGAGGCATTCCTGGATTTCATATACCCCCATGGAAAACAGTCTTGGAAATGTTATTCCTGCAATGGAAAAACTCAAGGAGATCATGTACTTACCTGTGAATCAGTCATTAACGTCAGGTGCTTGCCTGTGATAAATGTCAGTGCTCCATCAACTTATCAGAACTCTATTGATTAATGCCAAAACTCTGAACTTCTAAGCACAAAAGTAGCAAAAGGGGAGGGGGAGAGAAATCTAAAGTATCTCCCATTTTTAATGTGCTATAAAACATTTTTATATTATTATAACTCATTTATATACCTTAAAACATTTACTTAAGACCCTCTAATTTTTTTTGCATTTATTAACCCTGAAACATTTTCTCAGACCAAATAACAACATTCTCTAGATTTTTAAAACCTAAACTCCTATATCCTCAGACCATATATAAGCTCTATATTTTTTTATCCAGCTATATATCTTAAGACACAGGCAACTAGCATGAATCCTGTGAGCAAGGCAAGCCTGTTTTTCTTCTAATAAGCGATCTAGTACCCAGTAGTTCTAGCTAATGTACTGATCAATGAGCTAACAGTGGATCTAATTGTCTTCTCTCTAGCTGCAAAGCTACCATAAGCTTAGCCTAGCCATCACAGTGATCAGAGACCTGAGAAGGATGAATTATAAGATAAATAAATATACCAATTTATGTGCCAATCAAAATGACAGAGATGACTAGTTAGTCTATCACCTAAGCAGTGTCCCTGGTTTCTGTGGTCTCATGGCATCCTGAACAGAAGTGGTTCTGCCAGGCACATAAGATGAAAGACTGTTTCTGTGGAGAAAGAAATGAGAGAATAGCCTCACCTTGCCCTTAACAACATGAAACATTGACTCACCAGGTGTCCACAGTTTTGTCCACAGTTTAGGCTGGGCCCTAGCAGTAGGTCAGTTGAGGCAGTATTGCCCAGTGGTTAGCATACCACAGTCCAGAGTCACAGTCATCTGTTGTTGTGCCCAAATCTTCTCGGAGACCTTGGGGAGCTACTGCCAGGATTTCAGGACTTTCTGTCACAATAAGCTTACAGATGTTAATATGCCATATTCATCAGATCTCTGACAAGCTTGAGGGCCAGCATATCTAAGTTACTCTTTGTCTTTATCATCTGTTCTAAACTGTGTCCTATAAAACAGAATGCTATGATCTCTAATTCTAGCATATTTCTGAGATTCATGTTCTAGAACTATATATTTTAAGACAAATAGGCAGCTTCGTAGTTACCCATCCTAGGCTTAACCTTAAAAAAAGCTGAACAAAGAGACTAGGCAAGGTTCAACTGCAGTATTTAGCATGACTTTAAATCTGCTCTTTCTGAACTAAAATCAAAGCAAACCTTTTAATCAGATACAGTTCATATAGAGGCTAGCAAATCTTGCTGCTCCTACCACTTGCATTAAAATTGAACAGTAAAAAGCTTTGCACTTAGCACTAATCAGAGGACTGAACATAACTGAGATACCTAAACAAAATGGTAGTAAACTCATGGCTCCACCCTCTTTGTCTCCAGACCAGCATGGCAGCTGGCCGCCTGTAACTGAACTCAGCTGGAAGCCCTAAACAAATATGGCAGCAGAACTACAGCTTCACGTGCTCTCTATCCCCGAACCATCATGGCGGCTAGCCGTGTGTTAGCACAGGCTGCAACTGACAATACCAAACATAGCCATTAGGTGTTGCTGATGATACAGCAAACACTGTGGAGCATCCACAATCCCCCACAAACAAAAGTTCTAACATAGTGGTCAAATAAGTTTTAGAACCAACTGCATAACAGAAAAGTACAGAGCAATTTTAAACTGTACGAATTATTCTAGACATACCAAACCTATCATGATTCTTTCCCCTTAAAAGAGCATAAAAAACATTTTGCAATGAGTAATCACCAGCCTTTTAAATGAATTACAACCTATTTAAATACAGTTTTTTCTCAAATCATATTAACTCTCTGGCTTTTTATAATACATTCACTAACATTCTGTAACATCCTATATACCTTCAGGTTCCTAGCTTCCTTTTTCTGGCTTAACCAGACATTTTTACTTTTTTGCTCTCTCTCTCTTGCTTTTTAGACAACATAAAAGCTCTCATCAAAATAGAACTTTCCATTCTGACGTGATCCTGTTGGAGCCCAGCGTCTATGATTTGCTTTTTATAGGCAAAGCAAAAACAAGTTACATTAATACAAAAGGTTCTGAAACTGCCAAATTCTTTTTAAAAAATAACTTCCCTGTAGCAGAAAACATAAAGATAACATAAACAAACTCTAAGGAACTAGAACAAGTTTTAGGCAACTAGGTGAAATCATGTTTTTCCATAAACCAAGCAGCTTAACAAACAGCTCTCCACAAGATACATTGTAAAAACTACAATTTTCTCAATTAGTGCAAACCACATGGCTTAGTTTTACTTAGTAAAATTAATAAAATAAATACCAAAGTATTTTATTCTCCCCCAAAGTATTGAGAAACTTCTAAAATTTGTTAGACTATCCAAGATCATTGTCATACCCAAATGCCTGATAAACTTTAAACATTTTATAGCCTTAAACATTTTCAAACCCGTTTTTGCAATATCAAAATAAAGTACACCTTTTGTAGTAGAGAAGTCACAAGGCATAACCATAATCTTAAAAGTCAAAACCAGATAACCAGATTTTGAAACCAGAATTGTTTTTTGTTTTTTATTTTTATTTTTATTTTTCATCAATTACACTTTATTCATTCTGCATCCCCCCATAAGTCCCTCCCTCCTCCCCTCCCAATCCCACGCTCCCTCCTCCCTCTGCATGCATGCCACTCCCCAAGTCCACTGATAGGGGAGGTTCTCCTCTCCTTTCTGATCTTAGTCCTTCAGTTCACATCAAAAGTGGCTGCATTGTCCTCTACTATGGCCTGGTAAGGCTGCTCCCCCCCAGGGGGAGGTGATCAAAGAGCAGGCCACTCGGATTATGTCAGAGGCAGTCCCTCTTCACATTACTATGTAACCCAATTGGACTCTGAACTGCCCTGGGCTACATCTGTGCAGGGGTTCTGGGTTATCTCTATGAATAGTCTTTGGTTGGAGTATGAGTCTCTGGGAAGTTCCCTGTGTTAAAATTTTCTTGCTCTGTTGCTCTCCTTGTGGAGACCCTGTCCTCTCCTGCTCTTACTATTTCCCACTTCTTACCTAAAATTCCATTCACTCTGCCCAACAGTTGCCCATCAGGCTCAGCATCTGCTTTGATAGTCTGTAGGGCAGAGGCTTTCAGAGGCCCTCTGTGGTAGGTTCCTAGGTTGTTTCCTGTTTTCTTCTTCTTCTGATGCCTATCCTCTTTGCCTTTCTGGATGGGGATTGGACATTTTAGTTACGGTCCTCTCTCTTGCTTAGTTTCTTTAGATGCACAGGTTTTAGTGGGTTTGTCCTATGTTGTGTGTCTATATGAGTGAGTATATACCATGTGTGTCTTTTTGCTTCTGGGACAACTCACTCAGGATGATCCTTTCCAGATCCCACCATTTACCTGCAAATTTCATGATTTCCTTGTTTTTCATTGCTGAGTAATATTCCATTGTGTAGATGTACCACAATTTCTGCATCCATTCTTCAGTTGAGGGGCATCTGGGTTGTTTCCAGCTTCTGGCTATTACAAATAAAGCTGCTACAAACATGGTTGAGCAAATGTCCTTTTTGTGTACTTGAGCCTCTTTTGGATATATGCCCAGGAGTGGTATGGCTGGATCTTGAGGAAGCGCTATTCCTAGTTGTCTGAGAAAGCGCCAGATTGATTTCTAGAGTGGTTGTACAAGTTTACATTCCCACCAGCAGTGGAGAAGGGTTCCCCTTTCTCCACAACCTCTCCAGCAAGTGTTGTCACTTGAGTTTTTGATCTTGGCCATTCTCATGGGTGTAAGGTGAAATCTCAGGGTTGTTTTGATTTACATTTCCCTAATGGCTAATGAGGTTGAGCATTTCTTTAAGTGCTACTCTGCCATTCGGTATTCCTCTACAGAGAATTCTCTGTTTAGCTCTGTTCCCCATTTTTTAAGTGGATTACTTGGTTTGCTGCTTTTCAGCTTGTTTAGTTCTTTATATATACTGGATATGAGTCCTCTGTCAGATAAATGGTTGGTGAAGATTCTTTCCCAATCTGTAGGTGGTCGCTTTGTTTTGATGACTGTGTCCTTTGCTTTGCAGAAGCTTTTCAGTTTCATGAGGTCCCAGTGCAAGCAATTTAATTTCTAAAACCGATATCAATTTTAAATAACTCATCCTTTTAACCTAGAAGGAAATGAAAATTATTTGACTAAGGTTCCTTTTTTTTTTTTTTTTTTTTTTTTGGCCCATACCAAGATGGTGGTTACATTATAACCCACATGGTAAAGTCAAGATGGCAGTGAGGCACTGAGGCACTTCATATACCACGTGGTAACATATATAAACATATATATATATATATATATATATATATATATATATATATGCGTTCATAGACCTTATAAACACATAGGCACACATATACATTTTAAACAAGTTTCATGAGGCCTTTCAGAACAAAAAACAAAACAGAAGGTAGACACAAACAAATATTGCACAGAGACATTGAGACAAAAAAACAGCAGCTGACCAAATTTCCCAGGACCAAAACTGACTCTTCTGGGGCAGGCCGAACATACTGATTCGTCCTGCATTGGATGCACAAGGCATAGGCCCTGATGCCCCAGGAAGACACTGAGCATGGGCTGTTGCCCAAGGAGACACCAAGTGGCACTCACTGGGACCAGGCAGTACAGATTACCCACCAAATTACTGAAAATACTGATGAAACTAGGGGTGTCCCCCTGAACTTCAGTAGCTGTTCCCCACCTCCCGGGTGAGACCCCCTCATGGATACCAACCCACTCTGGCAAGTCAAGTGCCAGGAGAATCTTTAAGAATTTTAAAAGGAAAGGGGGATATGTTAGTATAATGCTCTTGTTGAATGTATTCAATTTACCCTTGTTCATTCAAATGCTGATTTCTCTACCCCACTATCTGGTTTCATTCAGGACATTGCATTGTGATGTTTATTGTAAGCATCACCTGCCTCAAATTTGTGCAAACATGCCACCATTTGTTCTCTGTATTTTCAATAAAACAACCAGCCAATGCTGTGCAATGGAGAGAATAGGGAGGGACATCCTAGTCCAGAGGGAGGAGAAAGAACAAGTTGGAGAGTCAGAAGGAAGAGGGTTCAGAGGGGAGCAGACTTGGAACCACTGGGAGAGATGAAGCACACTAAGATATGTAATGTAGGAACTCTGAATGGGAGGAAACTATGCAGCTTGGAGGTTTAGGATGGAGTAATCATTACCCAGCATTGGGCTCTAGGGTAACTAAATATATCCCAGTCTCTGTGTGGTGGTTTGGGTATATAGCTGGTTTAGGAATAACCACTGTTTAACTAAAAAATAAATCAGTAATAAATATTAATATTCAACAACACCAGACCCAGAAAGACACACATGGAATATCCTCACTTTTAAGTGGATATTATCCATATAATATAGGATACACATATTAAAATCTATAGTCCTAAAGAAGCTAAACAATAAAGAGGACACTAGGGAAGAGGCTTAATCCTTATTCAGAAGGGCAAACAGGATGGACATCAGAAGTACGAGAAAACAGGGAGCAGGACAGGAGCCTTCCACAGGGGACCTCTGAAAGACTCTACCCATCAGAGTATCAAAGGAGATGCTGAGACTCATAGCTAAACTTTGGGCAGAGTGTAGGGAATCTTGCAGAAGAAGGAGGGATAGACAGACCTGGAGGGGGCTGGACCTCCACAAGGAGACCAACAGAGCCAAAAATTGTGGGCTCAAGGGGTCCTGCAGAGGCTGATGAATTAAGCAAGAACCATGCATAGAGAAGACCTAGATTCCCTGCTCGGATGTAGCCCATGGGCAGCTCAGTCTCCATGTGGGTTCCTTAGAAAGGAGAGCAGGGACTATCTCTGCCAGGGACTCAGTGGCCGGCTCTTTGATTACTTTCTCCTGGCTAGGTGGCCTAACTAGGATCCAGAAAGAGGATCCAGACAGTCTTGAAAAGAGCTGATAGGCTATAGTCAGATAATAAAGGAGAACCTCCCCTATCAGTGGACTTAGGGAGAGACATAGGGGGTTGTGGTGAGATCAATAGGAGATGAGGAAAGGCCTACATCAGGAATAAAAAGTACATAAATTGTAATAAATAATAACAAGAAAAAAATTTAAAATCTAAATTAAAAATAAATAAAATTATGAGTTATAATAAAATGTCAAGGTTAATCATAGGAGAAAGAGATCAAGTTTCTACTTCTTTGCCTTGGGCATTGGACTTCTTTGACCTTCTTGAATACATTAGCATTCTTTCTGGCCCATCAGTACTTACTAGATTTGATCTTGCCTGATTCTGACATCCAGAGGAAGGTGATTCACTCACAGTAAGTATGCTAATCATTCTCTGGGGATGTGTGTAATCTGGATGATATCATCTTGCCTGGATGGTATAGTTTAGTTAGAAAATTTCCATTTGCTTGGCATCTTTGATCTATCCATTTAAGCAGTTGTGAGAGGAGTTTTTTTTTTTTTTAAAGAAAAGAGGGTGACACTGATTTAACCATGCCGATTAGTATTGATGACACTAGTCAATGTAAAGCTTTTCAAGGAACTCTTTTTTTTTTTTTTTGAAGAAGTAAAAGTCACTGTAAATCTATCTTCTCTAAGATCTCTTCAGTAATCATTTGGATCCTAACACTTAGTAGCTGTGTAATCATGGAAAGTTACTGATAGTTCTGAGCTTTGGTCAGAGTATTCTTATGCTGAGGGGCCTCACTGAGGCATTGTGAGGAATAACAAGACTGCTTGAAGCCACATGGTATTATGTAATGGGAGGTGGGAATGAGACAAGGGTGGCTGACTCACCTAAGAATTGGAACACATTTTCCAAAAAAAAAAAAAATGAAGAATTAAGGAAATCTTCATGTGAGTAAACAGAAGGATATTCTTTGTATTTTAAAAAGAAATTCTCCAACTGTCCTAATGTTAAAAGATCATATTTGGAACATGATCTGGTCTCAATTTCCTTCCCACCAAATGTGAGCTACCACATCTCTCTCCTTCCTCAGGCTTCACTTCTTGATACTACACAGATGGTTTAGTCATAGGATATTGCACATCACTGTCTTGGTATATCCCAATATACTACTTGGATTAGTAGAGACGGTGTTGTACAGTGGTTAATAGTACAGGCTCATCCATGGTCTGAATTTAAATTCTGGTTTCATCACTCCTCTGAGTGGTTTGGGGAAAGTTACTTGAGATGGCTAATTTTGATGAGGTTTTAGATCATATAGGAGATGTGGTAGTTTGAATGAGAAATGGCCTACATGGGATCATATGTTTGAATACTTGGTCTCCAGTCAGGGGAACTATATGGGAAGAAATGGGAGGTGTGGCCTTGTTGGAGGAGGAGGGGCAAGCTTTAATTTTTTAAAGCTTAATTTTCTTTTGTCAGACATTTTATTTCATTTCCATTTAGTTTGTGGATGGAGATATAATCTCAGGTACTGCTCCAGTTCCATAACTGCCTGCCTACTGCCATACTCCCTGCCATGATAGTCATTTATTCACCCTCTAAAACAGTAAGCCTTAAATAAACTCTCTTGCCTATAAGTTGTCTTGTTCATGATGTCTTATCACAGCAATGGAACAGTAGCTGATATAGGAAACTAACCTCTGAACATATCTGTGAAGGTGTTTTCAAAGGTGTTTAGCTGAAATCAGGAGGTCTAGCTAGAATGCAAAAGGGACCATTCCATGGTCTAGGGTCCCAGACTGAATGAAAGGGAAAAGTAGGTTTCTCTTTCTGCTTCCTGATGACAGACCCAGTATGAGCAGCTATCTCATGGCCTAGCAACCACAGCCTTCACACACTCATGAACTGTACGCTAATATGGTATACCCAAACAAACCTTAACATCATTTTCTTTGGTCAGATATCTTGTTACATCAATGAAAAAAAATTAACTGATGTACTACTTAAGAGCTCTGAGTCCAAAATTCTACATTAGTGAAACAGAAAGATTATAAATAACAATTTTATAAGTATGTTTATTAAAAGTATCAGTTGGGAGAATGCACTTAGAATGGTATCTAGTACACAACACAAAAACAGACCCTTGAGGTAGGTATGCATTTTATTTCCATAGGAGAAAAAGGTCATTTCTTCTCTGTGGATCTACTTGTTACAGGACAATATCCTTATTCTATTAGGCCATTCTTTTCTTGCATGATGATTCATACATATTATGATAGTAACTATTGAAAAAAACACATTAAAACTATCTTATTCTACACTGCAATAATGTATGAAGGAATGTAATTTCTTGGAGAAGAAAAAGGTATAAAAGGGTCCTAGTGAAATAGCAAGATTTTCTGGCTATAAGGGCCAAGAGTGAGGATGTGAGTGTAGAGAGATGAACCCCAGCCATATACTCTTCCAACATTTGCATATACTAAGCTCAACCTCAGATGATTCACCCAGACACATTAAGTCCCTAGTGACATCAGTCCAGTGCATAGATACACAGTATGAGTCACCAGGATGAATAGATAATGGGTTGGGAAGGCCTTTAAAAATGAGAAAGAGGGGGAGACACCGGAAAGAATCTCCTAAAAGGAAAAGCAGGTCCAGACACCATCAGTGCTGCCCTACGGAGGTTGTTAGAATACTATTGACCTGGCAGACTGAAGGCTGTGAACTGTGATGCAGACAATCATCTCCAGACATACACATAAAGAAGATGAGACTTGGTAACATGACTATGATCTCATTTTCTATATCTTCTATATCTTCTACCTTACCCAGTAGGAAAAAGTAACTTTTTCCTTTTTCTTTTCTTTTTTTTTTTTTTCAAACCTGTTCAGGACTTATTGGAGTTTGGCTTGTTTTTTAAATTCATATGGATTTGTGATGGAACGTAAATGATTTGGAGCCAGAAATGTAGTTCAGTGGTGGAATTTTTGCCTAGTATATATGAGGCCCTAAGTTCAGTTCTCAGTACCACCAAACCCTGGGTTAATGAGATGGCTCATCAGGTAAAGGTACTCACTTTCTTTTATTTTATTTTATTTTTTATTTTTGAGACAGGGTTTCTCTGTGTAATAGCCTTAGCTGTCCTGGACTCACTTTGTAGACAACGCTAGCCTTGAACTCACATCGATTCCAACTGCCTCTATCTCCCTAAGTGCTTGGATTAAGATGTGCGTCACCACAGTCAGCTCGGTACTCACTTCTTACAAAGCCTGAAGACCTGACTTCAGTTCCCAGAACCCACTTGAAAAGAGAGACCTGACTCCCGATGACTGACCTCTAACCTCTAAAATTGTTCTGTGGCACAGGAATACACACACACACACACACACATACACACACACACCACACACAAGTAATTTTAAAATATTAAAGACTATGAATGGAGAAACAGGCCCAGAGGTCTAAAAGGAAGACCAATAAACAAACAAACAAACAGGAACACTGCAGTGGGAGTTAATGAGAGTCTTGGGATTTAACAATTGTTGGCTTCTGCACCACCCATGAGGTGAGAATGAATAAAGATAAAGCTTAATGAGGGGTTTACAAAGTGGTTCTAGGCTATAACACAGATATCTAGCATTCTTCTTCAAGAAAGCCAAACATCGTTTGAACCTCTATTAAAATCCCTTTTAATTACTTTGCTGAACTTTAAAAATATAATTACCCATGTGCAGTGTTTTGTTCGGGGTCACTCCCAGGGTTTCTTGCTTGTGGTGATCTTTAGTACTTATGCCCTATTTGCTTGCTAGCAGAGATGGAGACACACACTCCTCTCCTTTACTAGGGTTGTTAGTGAAAGAAAATGTCAAACGTTCATTTAATGTTTATGTAAGATTTGGGGAAAAAATTAGAGAGAATATATACACAAATACTCAGCTGTTTCCTGACAGACATAGGAGGCATTTTACCACAACTTTTTTACCCTACAGGGAAAAATGCTGGTTAATAGATGACCTGTTTATATCGGATGAGAGTTGACATGATGTTCGCATCATTGGCAAAATTATGAACTCTAATGATAGTAAATGCATATCCCTTAGAGACAGCTCCGGGAGAGAAATCTGAAATTATCTTCTATGCTCAGAAATGCTGTGTAAAGCATTGGCAGAGCGGTCAATTGAAAAGAGGCCCACCCTGGGGATTCCTGGACCAGCATTTAATGCGTAGGCCTGTAAATAAGCCTTATAATTGAGACTGTGTAAAAAAGATGATATTCTTGTGAGCTAAATCTTGGGATAGGTGATGCTGAACTTGGATTAGGAGTTAGAATGAAGAAAGTCAGAGCTGTATTGATGAAAAGTAAGACAATAGCAGTTCACATAGCTGCTTAGCAGGCAACCACCCACATTAGCCCAGCACCCATCAAGCCAGGCTACCTATCAACACCTCTAGGAAATGTTTCCAGAAATGTACATTCTTATGCCAAGTCTTTGGAGTCCTTCTGTGTTAGTTCTTTTATCACTCTGACAAGGTATCTGGCAGGAGCAACTTAAAGGAAGAAGAATTTATTTGCCCTGTGTTTTCAAAAGGTTCATTATCATGTCAGGGGTGGTAGGAGCAAAAAGGCACATCTGGTTCAGTCAGGAACCAGAAGGCTCAAGATGGCATTAGGGCCAGGCTACAACTCAAAGCCTGTCCTACAAGATGACCCGTTTTCTCCAAACAGGCTCTTTTCCTAAATGTCCCACAACCTACCAAGCTAATTTGTTATGGGTTTCACTTGGATCCAATAGAACTCAAACACCAAGTCAATGATGAAAAGAAAAATTTATTGTAATCAAGCAGCTACTGATCAATCCCCTGATTGATCAGACTCAGGGCAGATGCAGAACAGACTCAGGATCTGAACTGCAACCCCCTGAGCCAGAATGCTATAGAGCTTTTAAGCACAAAAATCAAGAGAGCTAAAATCATTTGTACCAAGTTACAGTTACATTTTCCACCAATCAGGATTCAGAGATAGGGGATGTTCTTATTGGTTGGTTTGCTCAACTGTGGTGGGGCGACTTGCTCAGCATATATGTCTCAACTTGCCAACCAGGATTTTGCTCATCTAGGGAGGTCTTGAGAACTTAAACTTTGTGTCTCCCTTATATAAAATGGAAGCTTTATTCAAAATGGCTTCAGTTTGGTTCCTTCTTACAATATCACCAGCTGGAGACCAAGTGTTCAAACACATGTGCCTATGGAGGATGTCCCATGTTCACAATATAACAGTCTGATCCAACAGCCCCCAGTAAGGCCTAAGCATGAAATTTTCATTTGATTCTCATTATACTTATAAAGTTTGAACACCAGTCAGAATCTAACTCCAACCACTCAATCCCATAAAAGCTGTCCATTTCTCTCTGTGTGTGTGTGTGTGTGTGTGTGTTTATCTCTCTGTCTGCCTCTCTCTCTCTCTTTCCTGCCACAAACTAGGCAATTAGAGATTTCTTTTTCATTTTTGTGGAAAATTCTAACTGGTACAGAGTGAAAATGGTCCCTTATCCTCCTTTTAAATATTTCTTGGTTACTTTCTTTAAAAACGCACACACACACGAGTCTTGCTGTGTATTCAGCCTCCTTCAGAACAACCATGTGTTCTGAAGTTATTCAGAGGTTTCTTTTAGCAGATCTTGAGAGATGCTTTGAAGACCTGGGGAAATAATGTGTGGTAAACAGAAATTGCAGCAAGGCAGGCAGAAGAGCAAATTCTCAGTCCATGTTAAGTAAAGAGATGGTTCCCATCAGAATTTGGACAAAATAAGCCCTTTGATTGTTGTTTTGTTTGTTTTTTTTTTTTTTTAATCAGGCATTGTGTTGTAGCAGTAAGGCAACTAGTACAATAGATGTTCAGGAAAGACATTTTGTGATCAATTAACAATGGAAGACTTTGAGATAATTTTTTGAGATAATTAAATTAAATTAAATCAATTAAGTTACTACATTAAGCAGAATTTGTCAGGAACTGTGTGTTGCCAACATACCTTGCAAATGTCCAAGGGAGAGTGGAAGGGGTAGCACCTAGCACTTCCTCTTGTTTATTCTACTGTGGCTTCTCCTTAAAGGGCAGAGGATCTTGAAGGAATAGTGTGTGCACTGAATAAGGCATGGCATCCACATGCTTTATTCATCCATATACCAACAGGCACAGAGCCTGAGGCAGAGTTAATGTCAACAAGGCTTGAATTGGAGGCTGTGAGTTACAAGAAATGGGACACTAGAATAAAATTAAACCCTCTTTGACCTCCCCACCCCCCAAGGGAGGAGCAGTCCTATTAGGTCACAGAGGAGGACTTTGCAGCCAGTCCTGAAGATACCTGATAAAACAAGATCAGATGAATGGGGAGGAGGTCCCCCCCATCAGTGGACTTGGAAAGGGGCAGGGTGGAGATGAGGGAGGAAGGGTGGGAGTGGGAGGGAATGAGGGAGCGAGATACAGCTGGGTTACAGAGTTAATAAAATGTAACTGATAAGAAAAAAATAAAATTAAAAAAAATTAAACCCAAATTGTCCTCCTACACCCAGAACAACCTCATTTCACCACTCCAAACAAGAGACTTCCAGATAGTTAACTGAGTAATTGTCTAAGTTTGGTCCTGATTCAACCCACTGAGCCCTCTTTCTACCTTGGTGGTCAACTAACTAAAGCTCTCCCTCTGAGTGTCTTGATTACTTTACTCACCTGCAGATACAGGTGCTGTTCTGGTCGCCTAGCAACCCAGTGATGCAAACTGCAGATTCCCAGAGGAACAATGAATGAATGAATTGTGATATTCACACTGGCCACAGAGCATCAGCCACAGCCAGAGATGTAAATTGCAGAATTCATAAATGTACCTATCATGACTTTGCTTTAAGCAGCATGCTGTAAAAGCAGCCCTACATTTGAAGGGAATGAAAAAAGAACTTTCATCTTGGAAGAGGTAAAAATGCCTTTGCATAATTTGAGAGGACTATGCCCAATCCTACCTGCTCACTGTGAGGCAATACTACCATGAAACTTACAAGCAGGGGTGTGTTTGCTTATTAGTAATTAGGAGATATCCTTGAAATTGCTTTTTTTTTTCACCTGCCATTCAGTGTATACACCAGGTCCTGCCTTATATGAGAGGCCACTTCTTTAGGTCCTATAGCTCCTCACGATCATCCTCCACCCCCACCCCCCACTATAAAACTAGCAGAGCTGAAGGTCAGCAGATAAGAAAACTTTAAAACAGATAAAAGCAGTGGTTTTGAAATAATGTGAGTGTGTTTAGGTCTTGGCTATGTCACAGAATGTGGGTGACTTAACCTCTCTGAGCCTAGGTTTCCCCATCTCAAGGTGCCATTGAAGGAACTGAATAACATCATAAAGACTAAACACAGGGGCTGATATCCTAGTGCTTCATGACCAATATTGTTGTTATTACTATAATAAGCACCAAGTAAGTGGGAAAAGCTGGGATTCAAACGTAGGTTGATGGTCCCACCAAGGCAATGTTTTACCACAAGCCTGATTCTCTTTTAAAAGAAGCCATCCAAACATCCTTTTCCACAAATATTTATGAGCCATTAAGTGAGAAGGATGGAAATCACAGCTAAATTTTATATTGCATTTTATAGCCAAGCAGCACTTTCTCAGGCATCCCTGAGATGTTCCGGGCTCTAATATCGAGATGGAAATGGTTAAGAGAGGAAGAAATTGTCTGCTTCTGGAAATTAGAAGCCAGGCTCTCTTCTCCCAGGGGCTTGAGACTAAGGAGAGGAATCTCTACCTGTGGATCTATAGAGCTAAAGGTAAAGGTGGCTGTGACAGATGCTGGGCTCAGGCCTCATGAAGTGTTCAGAAGTACCAGTGGACTGTCCATTCTCTCATGTTTGCTCTACTCAACACAAAAGATGAGAAAAATCCATATCTCTTGTGTCCAGCATGGAGATCTCAGTGTATGAGAGATGACACGATACTATGCAGTGCCAGTGACAAGTGACAAGTTAGAAATGTCCTGCCCAGGTGCCTCTCTCCACCCCCCACACACTGCAATGGCTCCTGAGTCACCTCAGGTAAGTCCTTAAGGAATTGTATATATGACCAGGAAAACCCTCATTTTATAGTGGAGACATAGAGCATCCAGGAAGAAGGAAAATAACATAGCAGAGGCTGCTCAACCTAGTGTTTCTTTTTTATGTTTATTTTTTATTAATTACACTTAATTCACTTTGTGTCCCCCCTGTGGTTCCCTCCCTCCTCCCGTCCCAATCCTTCCCTTCCTCCACCCTCTGCATGCATGCCCCTCCCCAAGTCCACTAATAGGGAAGGTCCTCTTCTCCTTCCTTCTGATCTTAGTCTATCAGATCACATCAGGAGTGGCTGCATTGTCATCTTCTGTGTCCTGGTAAGGCTGCTCCCCCCTCAGGGGGAGGTGATCAAAGAGCAGGCCAATCCGATTATATCAGAGGCAGTCCCTCTTCCCATTACTATGAAACCCACTTGGACACTGAACTGCCATGGGCTACATCTGTGCAGGGGTTCTAGGTTATCTCTATGCATAGTCCTTGGTTGGAGTATCAGTATCAAGAAAGACCCCTGTGCTCAGATTTTTTGGTTCTGTTGCTCTCCTCATGGAGTTCCTGTCCTCTCCAGATTTTATTGTTTCCCACTTCTTTCCTAAGATTCCCTGCACTCTGCCCAAAGGTGGCCCATAAGTCTCAGCATCTACATTGATAATCATCAGGGCAGAGCTTTTCAGAGGTCCTCTGTGTCAGGCTCCTGACTTGTTCCCTCTTTTCTCCTTCTTCTTCTCAAGCACACAATAACGACATTTGCTCAACCATGTTTGTAGCAGCCTTATTTGTAATAGCCAGAAGCTGGAAACAGCCCAGATGCCCCTCAGTGGAGGAATGGATGCACAAATTGTGGTATATCTACACAATGGAATATTACTCAGCAATAAAAAACAAGGAAATCATAAAATTTGCAGGTAAATGGTGGGATATGGAAAAGATTATCTTGAGTGAGCATCCTAGAAGCAGAAAGATGCGCACAGTATATACTCAGTCATATAGACATATAATATAGGATAAACCTACTAAAATCTGTACACCTAAAGAAACTAATCAAGAGGAAGGACTCTTCCTAGTGTTCCTTTTGCATTGCACTATATTTAAAACATTTCCAGTTCCCATGTAAAACTATTTTATTGTCATACTCAAATAAGAGAAATGTCAGAGTCTGAAGCTTTGATTATATGAATTACACTTTAATGATATCAATAGCATTGACATAATTTTATAACAACTTGTGCAATGAATAAAGCTAAAGGCTTTTGAAACCCACCCAAGTGAATACACACACAGTAAGATCCCTCCTTGCTGCCCCTGAAGATAACCATTGGTAGTACTTTTTTAATATGCTCTTTTTTCAACCTTACATACTGCAAGATGTTCTAATTCTTATTAATACATATGAATCAATTACATTATTTTCATTGCTGTATAGTATTCCACATTCATGGACATTGTTTACTCAACCACTCTGCAGAACATGAGTAAAGAGATGGTTTAATACAATGCTGTCGGGTAAATCTTTATCATGGGCAAACATACTTCAGCACATCATTGAACCTACAATATAAGGAGGTTCCTAGAGATAAAATAGATGGATCATGAGATGCAAGCATTTCCCACGCTGCCATGGGCTCAAGTTGGTCTTGATGTTTGCTAGTCTCATGAGGGTTTCTCCTGCCAAATGAAGAAATGAGAGAAAATATTTTCTTGATTAAATAATACCATATGCCCAGGAACAGATGAGTATTGAAAATCATGCCAGAAGGGACATAAGCTTGAGTGCAAAGAAGAAAATTTGAATGGTGTCCATAGTACTAATCCAAAACACAAGCCCTACAATCCTACAAAAGGATCTGTGAACTCCCTTGAGAGTAACCCTCCTTTGATAAAAAACCATTAAGACTCCAGAAAGTTCCTTTGGGGTGGAAATGCTATATTGCAGAAGAAAGACACAGAAAACACAAGGTCACAGAGGCAAAATGCTAGTCAGAACTGAGAAGGAAAGAATCACAGGAAATCAAAATCAGATTCACCATCAAGAGGCATGGTATAGACAGACAGTGGGTCTCTGTGAGTGACTGTGTATCACAGGGAGGTGAACAAGGTCATAACTGACAGAAGGCTTGTGATCTTATGTAGTGCATGTATCTGGTTAGGCCTCTTTCACAGCCTGAGAAATGGGAATAAAAATCATGTTCACCACTCAGGGCAGCTGGGAAAACTTGACAATCAGATATCTACACAATAGTTATCATCTGCCCCGTATGTAGAACCTGTTCATGGCCTCTGCTGTGGTTTGAAAAATGGTTTCCCCCTTACCAATCTGTGGAACTGCTAGGGAAGCTTGACCTTCATGGCATACCAAGGCTCCCCCTTCCTCATTTCTATGAGGTTAAAGAGAGAGGAGAGAACTGATAGGGGGAAGAGAAGAAAGCACCTGGGGCTACTTCTGTAGTGTGTTGCTCAGGTTTGTTTTTGTTTTGTCAATTCGATAAAAGCTGGAGTCATCTAAGAAGATGAACCTCAGTTAAGAAAATTCCTTCATCAGATTGATCTGTAGGCAAGCCTGTGGGACATTTTTTGATTGATGATTACTGTGGGAGAGTTAATGTTTGGCACTGTCATTCCTACAATAGTGGTTCTGAGTTATATAAGCTGAACAAGCCATGGGAGCAAGCCAGTAAAGCAGCAGTCATGCATGGCCTCTGTTTCAGTTAATGCCTGCAGGTTCCTGTTCCAGTACCTGCCCTGATTTCCCCCAGTGATAAATTGTGATGTGAAGTATAAGCCAAATAACCACTACCCCCTGAGTTGCTTTTAGTCACAGCAAAACAAAACAAAACAAAACAAAACAAAACAACAACAACACAAAAAAACCCATAAAACCAAAAACCTAAGACACAACTTGCTCCTGGAAGAATAAGAACTTGGTAGATACAACACTATTAAATAGCCAATGCCCTTAACTCTAAATTGATGGCTGGAATTTAGGACAAATAATATGAAAATGATAACAACAAAATAATGAGTTCCTTGTGCTATTCAACTTCATTGTCTAGATTAGGAATTCTATTCATTGTTTGAGCTTTAAATGATGAGGTGTATGTCAGCGGTTTTGTTCTCAAGTGTTTGTATTATTAGTGTGTGTGTGTGTGTGTGTGTGTGTGTGTGTGTGTGCGTGCGCATGGGTGCATATGTGCATCCGTGCCTACAGTTATTAGAAGAAGTTATTGAGTTATTGGGTTTCCTGGAGCTGAAGGCACAGACAGTTGTAAGCCACAGTACATGCTTCTGGGAACCAAAATCTGGAAGAGCAAAAAGCACTCTTAACCACTGAGCCATCTCTCCAGCCCCATGTATGCTAGTTTTTATTTGGAGAAATCAAGGCATTGATAAAGTGGATAGTATACATAAAGTACTCATTCCAGGACAGGCTCAGTGATAAGAACTTAATGAATTTTACAGGTCTTATTCTCATAACTATCCTGGACACAGGTATTACTGGTGCCCCTGTTGTATGGCCATGGTATGCCTAAGCTTGCCCAAGGTTGCATAACAGCAAAATAGCAAAACAAAGATTCCATGAAGATGGTATGATTCCAGTGCTGCCCTAATGCCCTTGGTTGAAATAATAGAGATCTTTATAGAGACCAATATATACAGACTCACATAAATGTGGGGTTTAGGCAAAGAACACATAGACAAGGTAGCCTCTTTGCTAAGTCCCTGTGCCAAAGAACTGGAAACTCAATATGTAACAAAAAGCACATCTGGAGTTCTGATTCCAGGCTAGCTCTAATTAAAACACACATAATACCAAGGACCTGGTTCTGTTCATGTTTAAGAGTCACCATTCTGGAGTGAGCTGGATGATAGTCCTAGTATCCTTTCTGTTGCTATCTTTATAAAAAGCAAGTTGGGGAGAGAAAGGATTTGTTTTAACTCACAATTCTAGGTTATAGTTTAGCACTGTGGATATTGTGAAATCCACTTAAATCCAACAAAACTTAAACACCAGGTCAATGCAGATGACAAAAATATATTGTAATCAAATTCCTACTGATCTATCAGGGTTGCATAACAGACTTGGGAGATGAACTGTGATCCTGTGATTGTACAGGATATCTAAAGGATGAAAACATTAAGCATGGGGGAGTGCAGTGTAGCATTGTCCAATCATATTTTGACATAAGGGATTTAGCAAGGGAGTTTCCATCAATCAGGATAGGAATATGTTTCCTGGGCCTGAACATGAACATGTTTGACCCTGCCAGCAAGATGGAGAAATTGTCCTTGGCATGTCTGGACTCAGACAACAGTTTCCTTTCAAACTATTTCTGAGAATCTCTGAGATGATTGGACACAGACAGCTGTTTCATTACAACAAAAGTTGTTTAGTTATTGGGAAGTCCCTAGCTCCCCTAAGGCCTGGCCAAGATGAAAAACTCAAGTGACAACACATGCTGGAGAGGTTGTGGAGAAAGGGGAACCTTCCTCCACTGCTGGTGGGAACGTAAACTTGTACAAGTGGAATTGTTTCAACTAAATTAATTGATGTAGGAAGATCCATACCACTGAGGTAGCAACATTCTCTAAGCAAGGGAGTACAGAACTATATGACTGGAGAATTTGAGATGAGCCAAGCAAACAAGTGAGTGAACGAGCGCGTGCACACACACACACACACACACACACAACTGCTCTTGATTGTGGGTGAAGTATGACCAACTTTCTCAAGCTTTTGTTGCTGTGACATCCCAATGTTGGGAACAAGCAAAAGGAAATTATTCTAAACACTACCATTTCATTTTCAGACTCCATTTAGCCATTCTCATGGGTGTAAGGTGAAATCTCAGGGTTGTTTTGATTTGCATTTCCCTAATGGCTAATGAGGTTGAACATTCCTTTAAGTGTTTCTCTGCCATTCGGTATTCCTCTACAGAGAATTCTCTGTTTAGTTCTGTTCCCCATTTTTTAATTGGAGTATTTGGTTTGCTATTTTTCAGCTTCTTTAGTTCTTTATATATACTGGATGTTAGTCCTATGTCAGATAGAGGGTTGGTGAAGATTCTTTCCCAATCTGTAGGCAGTCGTTTTGTTTTGATGACGGTGTCCTTTGATTTACAGAAGCTTTTTAGTTTCATGAGGTCCCATTTATTGATTGTTGCTCTTAGAGCCTGTGCTATTGTTTTAGGAAGTTGTCTCTTGTGCAAATGAGTTCAAGAGTATCTCCCACTTTTTTTTCTAACCGATTTAATGTGTCTGGTTTTATGTTGAGGTCTTTGATCCACTTGGACTTTAGTTTTATGCAGGGTGATAAGTATGGATCTATTTTCATTTTTCTACATGTAGACATCCAGTTAGACCAGCACCATTTGTTGAAGATGCTATCTTTTCTCCATTGTATGGTTTTGGCATCTTTGCCAAAGATCAGGTGTCCATAAGTGTGTGGGTTTATTTCTGGGTCCTCTGTTTGGTTCCACTGATACACCATTCTGTTTCTATGCCAGTACCATGCAGTTTTTATAACTGTTGCTTTACAGTACAGCTTAAGATCAGGGATGGAGATACCTCCAGAAGATCTTTTATTGTAGAGGACTGTTTTAGCAATTCTGGGTTTCCTGTTATTCCATATGAAGTTGAGAATTTTTCTTTCCAGGTCTGTAAAGAATTGTGTTGGTAATTTGATGGGAATTGCATTGAATCTGTAGATTGCTTTTGGTAACATGGCCATTTTTACTATGTTAATCCTGCCAAGCCATGAGCATGTGAGATCTTTCCATCTTCTCATATCTTCTTCTAATTCTTTCTTCAGAGACTGGAATTTTTTTTCATACAAGTCTTTGACTTGCTTGGTTAGGGTTACTCCAAGGTACTTTATGTCATTTGTAGCTATTGTTGTTATTAGGGTGTTGTTTCCCTAATTTCTCTCTCAGCCCTCTGGAAATCAATCTGGCGCTTTCTCAGACAACTAGAAATAGCGCTTCCTCAAGATTTGGCCTTACCATTCCTAGGCATATATTGAAAAGATTCTCAAGTACACAATAAGGACATTTGCTCAACCATGTTTGTAGCAGCTTTATTTGTAATAGCCAGAAGCTGGAAACAGCCCAGATGCCCCTCAACTGAAGAATGGATGCAGAAATTGTGGTACATCTACACAATGGAGTATTACTCAGCAATGAAAAATAAGGAAATCATGAAATTTGCAGGTAAATGGTGGGACCTAGAAAGGACCATCCTGAGTGAGCTGTCCCAGAAGCAGAAAGACACACATGGTATATACTCACTCATATAGACTTATAACATAGGATAAACTTGCTAAAATCTGTACATCTAAAGAAACTAAGCAAGAGAGAGGACCCTGACTAAAATGCTCAATCCCCATCCTGAAAGACAAAGAGGTTTGTTGTAAGGTTTAATATTTACTATATTGGTTTATCTTCTAGTAAAGCTTGCTGTTAATCTTAAACAGCTGTATAACCAAATCACCATGCAGAGTCTGGGTTTTAGTTAACCTAGAATACAATGCTGGGCAATATTTACTCCCTCGTAAACCTCCAAGCCCTCAGTTTCCTAACATTTAGATTTCCCACATTATACTTGCTCTTTTGAAATCTTAGGTATGGTTCATGCTCCACATCCTCCAAGATCTCTCCTCCAGCTCTGCTCTCCTAGCTCTCTCCTCACCCCTTCTCCTCCCACTCATCTCCTGCTTTCTGGCTCCTCACCTCTTTCCTGTCCTCTGGCTCCTTCCTGCTCAACATTGTGTCTAGTTGCTTTATTTTGTCCTGTATACACAAGAGTTGAGACAGGATGCTTAGAATGAGTATCACAATGCAATATTTGGATTGAAAACAGAGAGTTGGGGGTGGGGTGGGGGAGAAAGTATTTGAATGAACAAGGGTAAGGTATATACATTAAAAAAAATATATTATACCAACAGAGGTTGGACATCAGAAGAAGAAGAAAACAGGAAACAACCTAGGAACCTGCCACAGAGGGCCTCTGAAAGCCTCTGCCCTGCAGACTATC
This sequence comes from Meriones unguiculatus, assembly GCF_030254825.1. Classification (NCBI taxonomy): domain Eukaryota; kingdom Metazoa; phylum Chordata; class Mammalia; order Rodentia; family Muridae; genus Meriones; species Meriones unguiculatus. The sequence continues at coordinate 91,049,236 of NC_083350.1, forward strand.
AAAGCAGACGCTGAGACTTATGGCCAACTGTTGGGCAGAGTGCATGGAATCTTATGTAAGAAGTGGCAAATAGTAAGAGCTGGAGAGGATAGGAACCACATAAGGAGAGCAACACAACCAGAACATTTGAACACAGGGAACTTCCCAGAGACTCATACTCCAACCAAGGACTATTCATGGAGATAACCTAGAATCCCTGCACAGATGTAGCCCATGGCAGTTCAGTGTCCAAGTGGGTTACATAGTAATGGGAAGAGGGACTGCCTCTTACATAATCTGATTGGCCTGCTGTTTGATCACCTCCCCTGAGGGGGGAGCAGCCTTACCAGGACACAGAAGATGACAATGAAGCCACTCCTGATGTGATCTGATAGACTAAGATCAGAAGGAAGGAAAAGAGGACCTTCCCTATTAGTGGACTTGGGGAGGGGCATTCGTGAAGAAGGGGGAGGGAGGGTGGGATTGGGAGGGGAGGAGAGAGGGGCTTATGGGGTGATACAAAGTGAATAAAGTGTAATTAAAAATAAAAAATAGAAAAAAAATCATTTTTAAAAGAAAACACGGAAAAAAAACCAATTCCACTTAACCATACTCGAAGGCAAAACCCATGTGGGCCAACTCTCATTGATTGAGACTCTCTTCTCGGGTGATTTTAGGTTATGTCAAGTTGACAAAGTTAATTGCACAGCCTGATGACTTTATTTTGAAGCCTGGATAACTGATGAAAGTTGTCCTAAGACCACATAGTGAGACAGCATGCTATGGATCTGTACTCTGACTCTTGCTTTTGAATTTTAAACATTGCTTGCACAATACTGATTTGGTGGTTTGAGTGAGAATGGCCCCTATAGGCTCAAATGTTTGAACACCTATTACCTATTGGTAGAACTATATGGGAAAAAGTAGGAGGTGTGGGCTTGTTTGAGGTAGTATGGGATTTTTAGGTTGTAAAATCCCACACCACTTCCAGTTACCTCTTGATGCCTCCAACTTGTGGATAAGATTTAAGCTCTCAGCTGCTGCTCCAGCACCATCTCTGCCTGCATTTGTTTGGATGAAAGAAGTTGAGGGAATCCATTCATCTTGCATTTTAACCTGGAAAGTTGTTGGAATGTGCATCCAACCATGGGATTGAATTACAGTTAAGCTGTTTTCATTCCCTATCCCACAGGACTTGGTCCTCCCCTTTTCACCTCACTGGAGCTGCTTCTGGGTGAGACTTGAATGGAAATTTATTGGACCTTGAGAGTGACAAAATCAGCTGAAACTTCCATGCACCCTTAATGACACAGCAACACCCACTGGCATCTGCCTCCTTTGAGGGAGACTGCACGAACTGGGAAACTTATTTTACTGGTTGCCATGGCAATTCTTTGCAGTGTCAGCAGAAGTACTCCACAATATACATAAGCTAGCAGAAAGCCTTCCCAAGTCTTCAGTGCAGAATCTGCCTCATCCCTAGACTCAGGCATAGTATCACTGAGCCTTGACTCTGAAATTCAAGAAAAGAATAGCCTCTGAGATTCTTTGCTAGCCCCTTATCTTACTAGGGCTAAAAGGTGAAACAAATTCCAACCACCTCTCCAGGTAAAGATGCATAGGAATAGATGGAATTGACAAGTTCTTGCATTGATCCTCTTTGAATAGACTCCAAGGCTCCTTAGGGTTTAATTCTTTACAGCATTTACCCCCTTGGAATACTGATCATGTTGTCCCTAAAGCTCAGTTTTCCAAGCCTAGCAATTTGTCTCTTTTTAATCACGTGTGACTGTGTGGACACACACTGCCATGTTATGGAGCACATTGGGGTTCTGAGGATAACCTCAGGTGCTGGCTCATCTTCACCTTTGACCTTGTTTGAGCAGGGTCTTTTCGTCATTTCCTGCTGCAACTGGGGGTTCTCCTGTCTTTACCTCCCAACTTTCCTTTGAAGTCCTGAGATTACAGGTATGCTATCAAATGTGACTTTTTACATGAGTTTTGAGGATGCAAGTCCCCATTCTGGCACAGCATTGAACCATCTCCCCATCCCATAGTTCATCTTTAATTATGTAGATCTTTTAAGGAAAAATAAAACTTTCTGGTTTTACCTTAAAAATCTGGTGGTTACCTTAAAAATCTTGCTATGTATAAACAACAGAACAATTCTACCCTTTCTGGTAAGCAGAGACAAGCTATAAACCAAGTAAATCCTGAGCTGTTCTGAGTTAGGACCCAAGCTCCATCCACAGCTCTGTCAATTATGAGATGTGCATATAAAATGTGAAAGCTGTAGCTTTTATAGGAGAGGGCTTATTTCTAGGATAGTTTGTCATGATAAGAGCTTGCTCACTTTTTTTTAACATGCTAAGAATAGTTTAGTAAAGAACCTGAGTTCTTTTCAAATATAAATATCATTTTCAAAAGTTACTAATAACACCATCTTGTGGGATGTGATTTCTTATGGAGTGGTGAACAAATGTGTATACCTGTTTACCTGGATGCAGATTCCTGAGCTAAACTGTTCCTTTGTTGTTGTATGAGGTTATCTTTTCTTCCTGAATCCATCTGTGTGTTGGTCCAAAGCAACAGAAATAGTTGGGTGACTAATACAAGAAAGTGTACTAGAAAAGAAAAAATGGTAGAGTGAGGTACAGGGATGGCCAGAAGGATGAACCCTGAGAAACAGATTGGCTTCATGACTACATGGTCCAGTCTCTGTAGGATACTGTTGCCGTCACAGTCACCCTGAGCAGCATCCTGTCCAAGCTCTCTCCTCCTTTTGTCACCTTTTTCTGGGAGGCAGTCTCACAGATGAACAACTGATACTAGTTGAGCTAGCATTCTGCCCCATGCACTGGAGTTGAATGGTAGGTAGTGCAAACTGTGGAGGGTTCAGCCTGAGGAACTGACAGGCTTTCACACAGTGAAAATTAACCTTCAAGATTTGATGTCACAGGGTCTGGAGATACAGCCTAGTGGTTAAGAACATGTACAACTCTTACAGAGAACCTGAGTTCAGTTCTCAGCACCAAAATGGGGTGGCTTACAGCATTCTGTAATCCCGCCTCCAGGGAACTACCTGTCTCTGGCCTCTGCAGACACCTGGACTCGTGCACAAGGTCACATACACATAATTAAAAATAAGAAAATATTTTAAAAACAAAATATGGCAATAAAATTATCAGGCATTTTCTAGAAAGCAATCGTTTAGCTAGTGCTTATTTTGCTGCTGACAAAATTTGCTTAATGACTTAGCATCTTCTACCTCCCACGTCCTTGTACAACCTCCAAGACAAAATCCAGTGATTTATTAAATCCAATTTAATAATCCATTGTTTCTCCAATTTAAACACCATCTCAGGTGAGAACAGTAGGGGCAAAGAGATTGCCTCTTCTGAAGGTGATTACTGTTTGCAGACCCCTTCCATTATTTGAATTTAGTACATAAAAAGAAAAATGCTGGGTGACCTCCAATGCATGATGGCCAAATATCATTAATGCAAAACCCTTGGCAATATATACCAAATTTTGGCTACCATGCACTGAATTGTCAGTGAAAACCATCACATTCTCCTGCATCAGATTTGCACCTTGTCTTATTTATAGTGCAATAAAACATGAATAGTTGTGCAGTAATTTGCCTGGCTTCTCATCTAAACTCCTCTCCTTGTTTTCTTAGTGATATAAGGTTCTTTAGATTAACCTATCAGGGCAAGAATTCCCCTTTCCATTTTTTCCAAGCATTTTCCTTATTCATTTGAACACCAGTAGGTTTTTTTTTTTAAATATAACTATAGTTATGGATCTAGATATTACAGTTAGAGCTGATTGTGGTGGCACATGCCATTAATCCCAGCACTCAAGAGACAGAGACTGATGGATCTCTGTGAGTTTGAGGCCAGCCTGGTCTACATAGAGAGTTCCAGGCCAGCCAGAGCTACACAGAGAAACCCTGTCTCTAAAATCAAACAAAATATTGAAGGAAAGAGGATTCTTGAGGGGGAGATATGCTTTGACCTTCTGAAGGAACATGAGGAATAGAGATGACCCAGGAGACAGAGACCTGCTAAATACCCTTCCAGTCTGTGCTGCTTTGGGGGATGAGCTTTCCCTGATCGCCTTCTTTTCCAAACTGGAATTTCTTTTAATTTTGTAGTCTTAACTCACACCTCACAAATTGCCTCCGTAGACAGTCCTGGCATACTAGTGACATCCCTTTTGTGTTCTTACTACACAACCCTTTCGGCTTACAGCAAGCTGACATTATCTTTTGTTTCTATTTTTGTATGTAACCAACTCCTGTGCCATCCCCATGCCAGGGCAGGAGCTTAGCTCCCTGTTGCTTGTGCTCCTGTGGCATTTGCTGACAACTGGCGGGCCTGGTCTCTCAAAAGCTTCTAAGGCCCAGGGAGGTACAGTGACTGTCTCACAGCTTCCTAGGATACTGAACTGCACTCTCTGAGGGGCATCTCACTCCTCCTGGGATAGAGAAAAGTCGCCTCATTTGGCCACTTGAGGCCAGCAAAAGCAATGCTTACTTGCAGCAGCAGCATTGCTTACTTACCTGGCTGGAGAGGAAAAGCCAATGGGGCCCAAAAGGAGGGCTGGAGGGGCGGGCCTGGGGGCGGGGGGCGGGGGCGTTACTTCCCCAGCCAATGGGCTCTGAGGCGCAGGGATGCCTGGGCACCCAGCGGAGGCGCTCGCGCACTGTGCCGCGCAGTTACAGAGCGCCCCGGCTGCAGCTCATCAACGGATCTTGTAGCTGGCGGCGCCGGGCCTAGGCACCTACAGGCCACCGTAGCTGGCACGGTAAGCCACAGCAAAATGGACTTTGTGGGTTTTCTGGCCGTAGGAAGCACCCACTCCGAGCCGGAGCTGCTAGCTAGTCCTCGCACTATGCTAGTTCGGATACGCTTCAATTCTGTATTAACGGGATGCTGGTGCTCCGTGTTGGCGGGATGCGGGTGTTCCGTGGGCCGGGAGCGCCACCCTCCCGTCCCAGGCTTCTGTGTAACACTGAACTTGCATGGCTATTATGGCTTCTGAGGTTTCAACCAAACATTCAGATGTCTGTCAGGGAAGAGCTTCCTCCGGGAAGCTGAGAACCACAGCAAGTGCCGGTGCTCTGCACTGGATCCAAGCACCTGCTTTATGTCTGCAGATCCCTCACGACCTGTTGCCTTGGGTCTGGGGCTCAGATCTCTCTCGCAGGCTCCTATTTCCAGCCATCCTGGGGTGCAGGAAGAAACCCTGGAAGGTTTGTGGCCAGGCTAGGAATAGAGACAAACACTGATACAGCATCCCGGTTATTTATTCACGACCTATTTGGCTGAGTGAGAGACACTGTGTGCAGCTCTAGCAGCCTGAAAGGAGTCTTGGGAGTTCATGGGGTCTAACAGAGATGATAGGAGGGATTGCTGTGTGCTGTAATGCAAAGTGCACGAGGTGGGTGGGTGGTGATGCAGCCAGGAAGTCTGGGAGGTCGCTATTCAATGCAGATGTAGAGAGACTGGCTAGTTTGCCAGCCAAACTGGGGGCAGAGACTTCAAGGACAGAAAGAATTTCAGTTAGATTTTTTTTTTTAATGTGCAGATGAAAGAAGCCAGAACTTCAGCTAATCAAACAGCAGATTACGCAGCAGAACCAGGAATTGTGGGTGGGAAATAAGCTGCAAGGTGGAAGGGCTTACCAAAATGTGCAGGGGTCTAAATATGCAGGCCCATAAGTTTGTCCTGGGATGAAGCAGGCTGGGAAGGAATTCCAGTGGCCACTCTGCTGGCTCTGTGAACAGTGATGGAGGCTGGCACCCACAAGCTGGTAAGTTGTAAAAAGCTGGGTTTGGGGCAATTTTGCTGTAAAGACTCTAACCCCTTAAGGCTGATTGTCTGGATTTTGGGCATGGATTCAGACAGGGAGATGCTGCCATGTGACACTTGCTTCTGAACTTGTGTGTCATTGTATATTGGTTTTGGAAGCTGTGACCTCTGTCTTGCCATCAGGTGTAGCCCCTAGGACGTTATATAGAGTGTCTATGCTCTCTTTATGATCCTTGGGCACTGTGAGGACTTTCTATCTCTCAGGGCCCGTGGCTGCTGCTTTGGGGGCAAGCCCATACAGAAAGTGGTAAAGCAACAACAAAGGCTCACCGGAAGTGAGACCAGAAAGCCACTTTATCTATTTGCCTTAAAGACATTATCAGCCTTATGAACTGTGTGTGTGTGTGTGTATGTGTATATGTGTGTATTAGGAGATCATTGTGCCTACTTGTCATAGGCAAGGTTCCTTGGTTAAAGGGTCAGAGATGCTATGCTAGTTACTTTTAATTGCTAATTTCCCACAGCCTAGAATTACCTAGGAAAAAAAGTCCCAATGAAGGATTGATTGTCTAGATTTTATTGTTCTGTAAACATGTCTGTCAGACACTGCCTTTATGAGTAAGGTGATTGATGGGAAGATCCAGCCCATGGTGAGCAGGGCTCTTTTCTGGCATGCAGTCCTGTACTGTGTAAGTGTGGAGGAAGTGAGCTGAACAGTAGGCATGCATTTATTCTTTCTCCGCCTTGGTTGTGCCTGTGACTAGCTCCTTCAAGTTCCTGCCACTTTGACGTACCCTAATATATGGGCTGTTGCCTGGACTTGTAAACTAAAATAAGCCCTTTCTTCCCTAAGTTGCTTTGTGATACAGCAACAGGAATGAACACAAAACTGGTGCTAAGATTTCTGTGTAGAAGAGTCCTTGAGAAGTTGTTTTACTGTTCAAGTGAGTACACAGTGGGGGTAGTAGGACCAGGCACAGGCAGTCACTGGTCTGTGAAGAAGGAGAAAAGAGTATTCAAGCCATCCACTGAGGCTTTTGAAAGCCATGCCGACCAGCCAGTGAGCGCAGAATGCTCCCAAGGAGGAGCACAAGTTTAGGTGTCCCTTCAGCTAAATCATTTTTAAATAAGGACTCAAATATGAGCTATAAGCAATCAGAACTTCTGGCTGCTGGACATTAGGTGGTAACAAACATCTTGTTCTGGGAGGGGAAAGCTTTGAAGCTTTCCCCTCAGCATCAACTCTGTGTAACTAGATGGCTTTGGGAAGAAAAAGGATGTTTTGGCCTTACATATAGAGGTCACTTAGAAAGTTTCTCTTCCCTTTTAATTTCTTTCTGCCCTTGAAAGTAAATGTTGGGCTTCAATATTTATTACTGTGAGGCTCTACACTAATAACCTTAATGGCTGCAGATTCCTACTGAGTACTTGCTATTTATGTGTCTCCTTTCCCAGTTGTTCCAAAATATGGACGGTTATGTGCTTTTATTCTTAATTTGAAGTCATCTCAGTGTTTTTTGAGGTTAATGGAGTCCCTATTAAGATAACAGTGACAGCATCCGTCACAGTATGTCATGTCACTTGTTACTCTTTAGGAAATGCTTTCATTGATGAATCACTCATTAATTCAACCACTTATTAATCCAATCAGTCTGTTGGAGAGCCATCCAAACTGTAGGTGCCATCCCAGGCAGGGAGATAACAGCTCTGCTAAGGAAGAGAGAGCAGTGGCCATTGCATAATAACCCCTTGAAAGAAAATATTGAAGAATAGACCATTGCTTTGTTTGGAATATGAGTTGGGATAAGGCAGAGGACAAGGGGAGAGGGGGCTTACCTGAGTGACTCTTTGTGTATTGCAGCCTTCTTGAAAAGACTATCCTGTGTGATGTGGATACCTGCCTTTTCCTTCTCCCTTTACAGCACTTTTTAATTTTATTCTCTTCTGTGTGTTGGTCTTCCTCATTACACTACACAACTGAAAGCTGCTTTATTCCGCAGACCCAGCAAGCACATACTTCTTCATTACGTGTATGCATGGATGGTTGGAGTGTAGAGAATGAACCTAGGGATTCATCCTTGCTAGCCACATCCCTTACCACTGAGCTATGCCCCCATCTCAGCACATGTTTCTTGATGAATAAAATGAATGGTAGATCTGTTTCACAGGGTCATTGGGGGAAGCTCTTTATATCTTTCTCTTTCACTCTCTTTCTCTCTCTTTCTTGCTCTCCCCCTCCCCCAACGTGTGTGTGTGTGTGTGTGTGTGTGTGTGTGAGAGAGAGAGAGAGAGAGAGAGAGAGAATTTATGCTAATACCTGATACTCAGCAATGCTAAGATTAGGAAGCAGAAAGAATAGCTTGCCTGTGGATCATAAGGCAGAGGAATGCAGCCTTCTATAGTGGAAACACCACTCAAGGGTTGCTTCAAGCCACCTGAGATTCATTTGAAGCTGCTTAGCCTTGGAGGCATGCTGAGTGCAATTTACCCCAAGTGCAATGAAGCCAGTGAATGATTTTGACCCAAGTCATGGCCTGATATAATGTTATGTGTTTGTTGATTTTCTGTTTTTGTCTTGACTCTAGGAGGCAAACTCTGTAAAGAAAGGGGCTCAGTTACTACAATTAAATGAATGGTTGATAGCTTATATTTTCAAAATATCCCAGCAGCTACAACTAGAGAGAATAATGAAGTCTTAACACCGACTAGAAGTTAGGTGAGTGAGATGTGAATGTCTTATGTAAGAAAAGGGAAAGAGCAGAAGGATTTTAACTATATTTTGGACATAGAATAGATAGGATTTGTTGCTACACTAGATTGGAGGTGTACAGGTGTACAGGTGTGAAGCTTATGGTTTAGGGTTGGATGGATGAAAGATATCTATCCCTGGGTGAATGGATGAATGAAGTATGCTGTATGTACACATGAACTATTAGTCATAAAACAGCCAAAGTACTAATAGAACATGCTATGGTATAAAGGGACCTGTAAACATTACAAAAATATAAATGAAAGAAGGCAGACATGGGGCTAGGGAGATATCTTAGTGGGTAAAATGCTCACTGGACAAGCATGAGGAGCTGAGTTCAGATCTCCTATGTCCATGTAAAAAGGCTGAGTGTGGCAGCAGGCATACAGAGCCCAGTACTAGGAGGTAGAGGGCAGGAGCTTGCTGGCTGGCCAGCCTATCAGAAGCAGTGAACTCCAGGCCCAGTGAAAGAGTCTGTCTCAAAAGATAAGGTGAGGAGTAATAGGAAAAGATATCCACAGTGAATCTATGGCCTCTGTACATGCATTCCAGGGTAAGCATATAAACACATGCCTATACACACACAGAATGTGGGTATAAGAGGCCAGGTGCTACAGTGTCAGTATCCATATATGCTAATTCACAGACACAGGAGGAAATCAGCATTTGTCCCAGGCTGAGGAGAAGAAGGAGTGGGGCCTGAGAATAGAAAGAGTAAATGATTTCCTTTGGAGCAATGGCGTGAGGCTTTAGAAATAGATAGAGGTGGTGGTTGTCTACAGTCTGAAGGTGCTAAATGCCACTCAACCATGTGCTTTAAAGTGCTTAACTTTGCACAATATAAGAGTCACTTCAATTTAAAAAAAAAAAAAGATTAGGTGAATAACATGGGTGTTTTGACAATAGGGAGACTTGGGGAGTCCAGCATGTGAGTCTGGACTACCCCAAAGCACCAGATACTCATGAGGAATATGTATTTGATGTGGGTCTGTATTCTAGCAGATAAGTCTGGGCTGGGATATAAATGGCTGTTATCAGTTCTCATGTGTCAGTCATGAAGCAAGTGAATTCTAGTGACAAAGGATATGGAGGAAGACATGAGATCTTGGACCATTCTTTAATGTGATGCTCATAGCTAGCCTATAAAAAAAGGTATTGTGGTCTTTCTTCGGTCAAAGAAATAAAGACTATACCACCCATCTCAATCAGTATGGCCAAGATTGGACGGATAACTTATGTGGATTCCAGCCTTCCAGCTCTCTGCCTTTCTTATCACAGCATGATGATAACATTTAGAACTTTAACACATGCTTCTCCCACTGGTCACATGCTCCCTGACAGCCATGACTGATTATTTACACATAGCAGGCACTGTTCTGGGCATATGTGGGTAGAAAGGATAGACACAGCTCTAATCTCATCAAGCTTAGTAAACAAGCAAGTGCAGCACCAGATACAAGGACCTGCAAAGCACATAGTGAAGGCATCTCTCCCAGCTTTGGAGACAGGAGGGAGCTTTGGGAGAGAATGATTTCCAGAATGACTGGGGGCCTCTGAATAAACCTATGTGAGAATTCACTTTTCTTTTCACTCTTCAGTTCTCAGGCTCTGCCATTCCCAGCTCATCAACCATATCAGTATTTTCTGAATCCTTGCAGACCATTCTAGACAAATGCAAAATGCAAATCAAATGGCCTGGTTTAAGCTTACATGGGAACTTCTTCATTCGGGTATAGTAGCTCATGCCTTTAATCCCTGCACTCAAGCTGTAGGCAGGTGGATCCCTGTGAATTCCAAACCAGCGTGATCTACATAGCAAGTTCTTGGACAGCCAAGGCTATATAGTAAGACCTGGCTTAAAAAAATGTGGGAACTTCACAGCATATCAAGATAGGGTACAACAGCCTGGCCTTCAAAGTGAGCCCCAGCTGTTGGCAAATGACTCAGGTTCTAAAAGTCCAATGCAAGTGACTGACCCCAGAGCCTCATGCAGGGTAAGCCAGTACTCTCCCATGGAGCCCATCTGTAGCCCTCTTTTTCATTAAATTTTTATTTTTTACATTAATTATATTTTATTTGCCTTGTATCCCAGCTGTAGCCCCCTCCTTCATTCCCTCCCAATCCCACCCTCTCTTCTTCATTTCCTCCCATGACACTCTCCAAGTCCACTGATAGGAGAGGTTCTTCTCCCCTTCCATCTCACCCTAGCTTATCAGGTTTCATCAGGACTGGCTGCAATGTCCTCCTCTGTGACCTGGCTGCTCCTCCCTCGAGGGGTGGGGGTGGCCAAAGAGCCAGCCACTGAGTTCATATCAGAGACAGTCCCTGTTTCCCTTACTAGGGAACCCACTTGGATATTGAACTGCCATGGGCTACATCTGTGCAGGGGTTCTAGGTTATGGACCTAGAATGGTCCTTGGTTGGAGTATCAGTCTCAGAAAAGACCCCTGTGCCCAGATATTTTGGTTCTGTTGCTCTCCTTGGGGAGCACCTGTCCTCTCCAGGTCTTAGTAGCTCTCTTCTTTCATATGATTCCCTGTACTCTGCCCAAAGTTTGGTTATGATCTCAACATCCGCTTTGATACTCTCCATATAGCTCAAGCTAGCCTTGAACTTATGATCCTCCTGTCTCAGCCTCCCGAGTAGCTGGAATGGCAGAACTCTGCCAGGAGACCTGGATGACCAATACTTATGAAAGAGGACCAATAATGTCCACAGCTTGGGGTAGGACATGAATGAGAAGAGGCAGTAAATGTTGAGTATATTATATATTCTCAGAAAAAAAAAATATCACTGCCCTTGGCAAGGAAGGGTTCTGAGTGCAATGGGTCCCCTGTTTTTTATACTTTTAAAATAGATAGCCACACACCCTCTAAAGGTATGGATAATTTGAGGTGTATCACTACAAACTACATGTTTAGAAAGCTCTTTGGAGAAATCAGATTTTAAAAAAAAAACAAGTTTGGAAAACACAGTTATAAACCAAATCCTTTTTTTGTTTGATAAGTAGGAAGGGGTTAAGCATCTAGAAATAAGATTTTGCCTTTTAGGAATTATTAGCCAATGAGGGGGCTCGCTGGTGATGTAATGCCTAGGGCTGGCACTTCATTGGTTAAGTGTATTGTTTCTCTGGCTTCAATGAGCAGCAGAGCTGGGGCTCAGGGGTTAATCATTATCATTCTGTCTCTCCCCCCACCTCTCTCTTTCTCACATTCTTCCTCTCCTAAGTGTGAAGATATAGCAGAGCTCAGCATACTGTTGGCATTTGCTTTCCAATAAAAGCCATACTCACCTCCTGCCTCCCTCCCAAGTAGAGCACATGTTCCAGTAGTACTACAGAGGAGGACCTAAGACAGGGAGGAGGAGGAGGAAAAGGAGGAGTTGTTCTTTAGATGAAAGAGAGCCCATTGCAGGGCTGTAGCCTCTCCTTGCCACCTGGGATGGGCAAGGCTCCACATGCTCCCAGTGAATTGTTTAACAGCCACCTGCTTCTGAGCATTGTTCAACCTGGCAGGATCCTCAGAACTAGGAGGTGAGCCCAAGGATCTGGAAGATGGAGTGGGCAGGGGAGGTGAAGGGAAAGAATCTGGGTAGAGGGAACAAATAGCCCTAGGCTGGGGGGGTTAGGGACAAGTTCCGGCCGGCGGCTGCCGCCTGCCTGCATTGTGATCTCAGTAAGGCCAGTCTTCCTTTCTGGAGTACACATACTGCTGGCAGGTGCTGCCAGGGCACTGTGCTCAGGAGGAGCTGGAAACAGGCTTTTTCTTGGTGTAGCTTTCTGTCAAATGCTCCCTAAAGATAAAGGCTTTGCTTTGGGAATCAAGCCAGGATGGAAGCTAGTGGAAGGATCCAGCTATAAAGCAGGCCCTTCCCTTGTATTGTCTATGCTCCCTCCTTAGTGCTCTGCCTCAGCAAACTATAGGTTAAGATTTCTTTAGAGATTGCTGAATGCTCTCAGAGGTTTTTATCTCACTTGCCAGGAACCTTAAGGTCTCTAACCCCTGAGTTACCAGTTTGCCTAAATGAATTTGGAGCATTCTCTGGCTGGTCAGGCTGGGCTGTCAGAAGGTAGAGAACACCAGCAGAGTTGTGATTTCTCTTTTTTCTTTTCTCTTCTCTTTTCTTTTCTTTCTCTCTCTATCTTTCTTTCTCTTTCTTTCTTTCTTTCTTTCTTTCTTTCTCACTCCTTCCTTCCTTCCTTCCTTCCTTCCTTCCTTCCTTCCTTCCTTCCTTCCTTCCTTCCTTCCTTCCTTTTTGGACTGTGTGTGATCAGCAGTAGGTTGTTCAATTGTTGCTGCAGCCTGAAACCTCTCCCTGTGTGTCCTGAAAGGCTTCCAGTGTGTCTGCTTCAGTGGGTAAACTGAAAATAGCAGAAGTGGGCATACATGTGGAGAGTAGCTGGGAAATGTTGCTGGCTGAAAACTCTGCCTTTCATCTCATTGGCACTTCAAGACATTCTCGCATCTCATACACACAGTATGACACAATCGCTCTCTGGTACACCCCACCCCTTCCCAGATCACCATGCAGAAGTAAAAAGTTCAGCTACTTGTCAGAATTTGCTTATATAGGAGAGGGGTTCTAAATTTCTTTAAGGAGAGTGGAGCCTACAAAGGGTTTTGTGTGTGTGTGTGTGTGTGTGTGTGTGTGTGTGTCTTGTGTAGCCCTTGATGTCTGCCACCCTGCCTTCTAGACCACACTTTGCTAATGAAGAACTTTCATGTCTTTGAACTAAGGCAACAATTTTTTCCAGTCCTTTTGTTTGTCCAGCAGAGAGTGGGAAGGGGCAGAAGGAACACATTTTCAGAGCCTCCCTAGCTCCAGGTGCTTGTGCTTTAGAGAACAATGAGTTTCAGAATGAGTGTGTGGGTTGAGGTTGATGGCAGACAATGTTTGAATAAAGGGGCATGCCACTTATGTCCCCCTGGGTGACGAGGACTTCACAGTAGTTAATCATAGTATTTTTCACACATTCCTAGGAATAGTCAGATGAACTCCACTGCACAGATGTGTAATGTTAAGACTGTCAAAAGTAGAATGACTTGTCCAATATCATCCATTTAATGAATAATAAGGCTAATATCTAAACCCATCCAGGTAGACACACTGAGGCATCAGCAGGTTACAGAGGGAGCAGGATTGGAGATGACATTCCTTGTGCTTTGTTCTGGAAACCATGGCCCAACTTTGATATGGGTCATCCCAGCCACATTGTTGTGGGTTGTTTGTTTTATTCCCTGATATGGCTGCAGGAGATTAGAGTACCCTGAAGTAAACCTCATGTTCTACAGATCAGACCCCTCAACTTACAGCTGAGAAAATGAGAAAAATTAGATGACTTATCTTGTTAGTCTACAGATGGCAGAAAAACGTCTTAGGTGAGATTTTTTTCTTCTTGCTCCCAGGTCCCTTTGTAGTTGGAAGACTAGAGTCACAGACTACGCAATCTGTACTTGGCGTCGTGGCAGGTGTCTGAGCCACAGTGGGCAGTGAACAGCATAATTTGGGGCCAGGTCATTGTCCTGGAGAAGGCTCAGGACATAAGCCATTTTTCATATGGCCTCTGCCTCCCAGATGAGCAATTTTTCCACACCTGTAGACCAAGACCCATTCTCTGCATGTGTGGCTGGCATATACTCCATGTAACTGTAGCTCTTGTCACATATGCTTTTAGTTCTTTGTCTCTCCAACTAACCTGCTTGTTTCCAGAGTATGGCTTCCAAAATGTTGAGCAGAAGTAGTTGCTGGCACTGTCTAATGAGGAGTTAAGTGTCAATACCTTGTATGACCTGCAGTGTATAGGCAGACCTAAAACACATCAATTACACATAAAAAAAGTGCAGACATTTCACTCTTTGCCCACTCACTGTGGTGCTAAGTGAGCATCATCCTGATAGCAGCTTCAGATATACAAAAGATCATCACAGGAAAGAAACACTGTCATTATTCTATAGAACTGGAGGACACAGGTCACAGGAGTATGTAGAGGTAGAAAGGAGAGCCAGCAGATAGAGGGGCAGGATGCTGACCCCAGCAGCAGAGTGTCCCCCTTGCATGCCCTTACTACTCAAAGTGGACAGAAATCCTGGCAATGAACAGAACCCTGTAGCCTTCAACTTTCCTTTTAGATCTCAGATTTCTTGGTTATTCATCACTAAGAATAAACAAAGATAAAGCAGGAGCAACCTTATTCTTTAGATCACAGGGCACAATATGAAATGAAGAGTTGAATACCAAAAATACCTTTCAAAAGGTTTTAGTCAACAAAATGTGCATTATACATTACTTTTATGTATGTAACCACCAACAGCAATGTCTGTGCTAAACAGTGTCCAAGATGATGGCTCAGCATAAAAGAAGCAGAAAATCAAAATTTGCATGAGTTTCTCTGGGGCTGCATACTGTTGCGTTTTCAGGGTAACTATCAAGTTATAAGCTGACATGTCTGGAAGTAGGGAGTTCCCAGGAATCCTTGCTTGCAGGGTCTATGTCATTTGTGTATGAATAGCTCCAACTTGCTGAAAGTGTTTCTGAATCTTGAAAATCAAATGGCAATATCTGGGGAAACTCTCAGTCCCAAGACCTGTTACAGAGCAAAAGCTCAATAAATATTTGTAGTCACCAGTATATTGCTGTCAGATTTGACTGTGCCAGTCTTTGAGGAGCTTTAGAGGAGAACCAGGCCACGTGTGTGTCCAGGTTGATTCTTCTTTCTTAGAATTGGTGCATCCTGCTTGACTCCACTGGTGTTTACTCTTATGAATAAACATTGCTTCTAAAATCCCAAGTAAATGGAGGATGAGGCTGAAGACTACAAACACCTGTAACCTATCTTTGTGCAACATTACACTCTGTGTGTTTAGTTTTTTTCACTTGCAAAGCTCACTGGGCTGACTCTGAAAAGACTTAATGAGAACCTGTAGAGTGCCCAGAATCAGGTGCTAATCCTCCTTCAAAGGATACTGCAGGGACATCTCATTTGCTCTTGTAGGTGTTATCTGTAAGTAGCTTTCATTAGAAAACTTCACCTAGTGTTTTCCTAAGAAAACATGAGTGTCCAGCCTTTATCACTCCCAGATCTTACTCCTGCTCAAGGAAGCTACAGGAAGATGTCAGACTGAATATACAGTTTTAAAGCACCAGGAACTGAATTAAGTATTTTAGATTGGGGTTGCTCTATTTTGAAGGATGATACAAAACTAAAACATAACATCAGGCTCAGAGCATTGAACATTTCATGCCTAAATGTTGATCTCTTCAGTTTACACATTTATCCATTCAACAAATATTTGAGGAGTTCTGAATTGTGTTTAATGGCATTCTAAGTGCTGCTGACTATCATTGCGGAGTCAGGTGAGGTCTTTGCTCTCATGGGTCATATGTTTTGGTAAATAAGGTAGAAAATATCCATGAGTGAGCCATCCTTCTCAGGTGAATACCCTGATCCTCTTCTTCTATATTTAACTGGCATATACTCTGTGTGACTGTCAGTGCATTATCTGTTTTCTATGTAAGGTACAATGTAACATAGGCATAAATCCTATGAGGGAAGAATATGACACCATACAAAGGCACAGAGAACTTTCATTGCAGAAAAGTCAGCTTCACCATGAAGCTCAGGGGTGGGTACTGGGAGAAACTGAAAACAGTTTGTGAGTCTCAGAGCACGTAGAGAAGGCAGGGAAGGGGAATTAGTGAAAATGTCATTAGAAGAATCCCTGGAGCCAGATGTGTTAGGAATTAGTGAGCTAAGGAAGGGATATTGAATTCCATCCCAAGTCAGAACTTTTAATCAAGGAGACAACATGGGTTGACTGACTGACTAACTGGCTATGTATTAATTTCAGTTAGGGTCTTAGTGTGTAGTCCAGCCTATCATCAAATGTCCTCAGCTTCCAAAGTGCTAGGATTACAGGGTTATGCTTTTATGCCTGGCTGGTTTTACCCTTTAAATTTATTTTATATATGTGTGTGCAGATAGATAGATAGATACATAGATAGATATAATTTTTTAATTGCCCCACAGGGAAAATTAACATTGTTCTAGTGTACTGTGGTCTGACTTTGGGGGTATAGGTGAATCCATGCAACTGTCAGTTTTATGATGAACAATTTCATCTATGATGGCCTCATCATAGATGGCCATCCTGCCCTTCTGTCATCCTGCCAAGTCACAAATGTCTCACCTTTGACACCTGGCAATCATAGATCTGATCTCCATTACCATGTTGTGTCTTGTCAAGAATTTCATATGCAGAGACGTGTCTCAGTCAGTAAAGTATGTGCTGTGCAAGCATGAGAACCTGAATTTTGATTCCTAGCAGCACCCCATCACCACCAAAAAAATATGGGGAAACCAAGGCAGTACTAGGCAAGGAAGGGAAGGAAGACAGAAAGATTCCTGAAGTTTGCTGAAGTCAGTCTAGCTAAATTGGTGAACTCCAGGTTTGGTGAGAGACCATGTCTCAAACAAACAAACAAAACCATGAAGAGTGATAGAGGAAGTAATATAACGTCAACCTCTGGCCTCCACACATACACCCAATCACCTGTGCACACTGACACCAACGCCTGTACATATCTACATCACGTATATGTGGGCATGTATGTACAGACACAGAATGATGTATGTGACTTCACTTTTCAATAATATCACATAATTGGAATCACACAGAATATCACCTTCTGGCACTGCCTTATTTCCTTAAAAATGCTACTTTAAGGTTGTTTGCTGCTCTTGGAGATTATGAATAAAGTTCTTATTAGTGTTCAGATTTTTGTGAGAGTGTAGGCTTTCCCTCTTATGGGACAAATACCTAGGAGTTAGATTCCTAGGACATGCACTAAGGTTGTATGTAGGTTTGGGAGAAACTGTCAGACAATTTCTCCAGAATGGCTGTGCTGGTTTGCATTCAGTCAGCCATGCCTGGGAGTTCGAGGCGCTCACTCTCCTTGTCAGCACTTGGTGCTGACCTTGCTACTTATTTTGGCCATTCTGATAGCATAGTGGTATCTCACCATGCTTTGAATTTGAATTTCTATAATTTGCTGGTTAAGTGACTACCATGTTTGTGTATGTTTGCTACCCTTATATGTCATCTTTGGTAAAAATCTATTCAAATCTGTACCACTTAGTTTTTTCCATTTGTTTTTGCTTGTTTCTATTTATTTTTCTTATTGTTGGTATTGTGGGTATGTATGTGTGTGTGCCCACAGAGGCTGTAAAAGGACATATTATCTCTTGTAGCTGGGGTTACAGGTAGTGGTGAACAATCTGACAAGGGTACTGGAAACCAAACTTGGGTCCTCTAGACGAGATGCAAGTGCTCTTCACCTCTGAGCCATATCTCCAGCACTCCCTTACTGTTTGTGAAAAGGTCTCTCACTGAAACTGGAGCTAACAGATTAGGTGCAGCTAACAGATTACAAATGTGTACTGCTATGCCTGAGTTTTACATGGGTGCTGGGATTTGAACCTGGGTCTTCATGCTTGTAAAGCAAACATGTTGTAGACCGAGCCCTCACTTATTCATTAGATTCATTATTCATTAGATCTTTGGGTTCCAGTGTTTTCTTGAACATGTGTCTATCAGTTGCTTTCACATCATTTGTGACTACAGTATCTGTCAGAAACAGCTTAAAGGACAATCTCATAGGAAAATGTGGAAGAATCTACACATCAAAACAGACCAGAAAGCAGGAGCTAGGTCAGTAGTAGGACTGGGTCTATCCTTTAAAGCTCACCCGTAGTGATCTACTAACTAGGCTGCATTTCCTAGAGATTCTCCAGCCTCTTAAAATAGCAGCGCCAACTTGGAAATAAACATTCAAAACATGAGCCTATAGGTAAATGTATTAATTAGATTTTCTAGAGGAACAGAACTGATAGAAAGAATATATATTTAAAAGGGATGTATTTATTAGGTTGGCTTACATGATATGTGCTAGGAAGTCTAACAGTAGTTGTCTTGACAATGGAGTGAGAGCCTGAGAGCTTGGTAACTGCTCAGACCATGATGCTGTTCTATCCTGGTGCTAAAGGCCTGGAGAATTCCTGAGGAGACATTGGTCTTTAGTCAACATTGAAAGCCCAAAGAAGCTGGAAATAAAGGATAATTGTTGTGGCAGCTGCAAGAAGAGTCAATGAACATTGTAAGCAGAGAAGGTGAAAGCACTAGTGAAACATGAAGACAGTGAGCCAAAAAGCAAAGCTTTCCCCTCTGATATATATATATATATATATATATATATATATATATATATATCTGGACTGCTAACATTTAGGGTTGGCCTTCCTGCTTCAAATAACCTGATCAAGACAACCCCTCAGAGGTGTGCCCAACAGCTTCTCCTTTAGTTAATATCAGATTCAATCAAGCTGACCACTGAGATTAATTTAACTCTTGCAGGGACATTTCAGATTCAAACTGGAGCAATGGGTCTGAAGCAATGGTAGCAATTCATCAACTCCTCAGTTGCTAGCACTGACTCACTTTGGTAAAATGTTCCAAGCAGGAGACCCAAAAAATGTCTCTTGTAACTTCAGAGTTTCATGTGATAACGGCTTTTGAGGAAGAACCTCCTCCCCGCCCCCTGCTATGACAAAGGAGCTAGATGCATGTGGTGTGTGCTACTAGAGGTTGGTAGAACACTGTACCTGGAACCACTTCCAGGTTTCTCTAACAGACTCAGCATCTTTTCACACATTATTCCTTCCTACTCACTGAGACTGCCAGAACCATACTTCACTGTGGTTTAGCTTCTAGTTTCTTACTCACTGCCTGTGTGCCAAGGGTAGTTTGTATGGGGTAATCTAACTCTTGCCAAAAGCCCACGGGTGAGCTAGAATTATTGTCTCTGTTGTATGATGGGTAAACTAAGGCATGGAATGATTAAGAGCTGGCCCAAAGGGAAAAGATCAAAAGACAGAGGAGATGGGGTCTTGATCCAGAGAGTTTTGACTGTGTTGCACTTGCCTTGATGGAGCATCCTCAGAGGATAAGGAAGAGTAAGGAAGTGGTTACTGAGGACCATCACTGTTTTATGTTATTTTTGAGTTTTTCCATGCAAGGACTATTTCAATAATAAAGGGAGCTTAGGTACAATAAGTCTTGTTCTCTTTTGATGTTAGCCTTTGGATTGAAACCTTGTAAATGTTATTTTATTCTTTCTGGTTGAGTTAATAGTAAAATTGTATATAACCAGTCAGGTTTGAAAGAACAATACCAAGTGTTGTAGCATCACAATGCCATTGAAGTTACTTAGTGTGGGGACTGTTCGCCATTCTGTACCATTTCCAAAGATTTCATTCCCTAGCCAGGAAACACTCCTCTGGCAAAACCCATTCTAATGAACCATATCAACCTGACTGAAGTCCCTGAAAGGCAAATGATGAAATATGGGTACACTGTCTATCAAGGAGCAATGAGCTAACTAATGGGATTTTCTTCATGAGGCTTAGAGAAGATGTTATAAGCCATGTAGGTTGAAACCAGTAGAACATGCACCATGCTGCTGTTTCAGGGCCATCTTAGGGTCTTGTATCATGCCAAGATGATTTTCTGTATCCTTAGAGATTTATCTCTAAGCAAGTCCATATGCTGAGAAAAAGGATGAGAAAGGACAATTTAAACCTTCCTCCCCACAATCCCTTTCCCCTTGTCGTGTGTGATATAGCTGAGTCATATGGTAAATTAATTTCTTTCTTTCTTTCTTTCTTTCTTTCTTTCTTTCTTTCTTTCTTTCTTTCTTTCTTTCAGAAACTATCACACTGATTCCATAGTGGGTACACTGACTTATGCTCCACTCCTACCAACAGTGCATAAGAGAAAAGTATGTTCCTTTCCAGAATATTATTTTAATAATCTTAGCCATTCTGACTCAAGTTAAGTGAAATCTCAAAGTAGTTTTAATTTACATTTCCCTGAAAGTTAAGGATGAGCACTTTTTTTAATATGGAGAAATATTTATTAAACATAAACTTGGTGTATAGATTTCATAATAATTTCCTTATAAAATGTTATTATAATTATTCTTTATATTTAATTCTGATTTATATAGAATTGTACATTGTGACATTTGTGTTTGAGTTGGGAACAGAAGCACATCTTATAATCTAGGAATAGGAGGTTCTGAAAGGCTTTCAATTATACAAACTAACTCTAAGATTCCATTTTACACCCATCAGAATGGCTAAGATCAAAAGCTCAAGTGACAGCAGATGCTGGCAAGGATGTGGAGCAAGGGGAACACTACTCTATTGCTGATGGTAGTGCAACCACTGTGGAAATCAATCTGGAAGTTTCTCAGAAAACTGGGAATATCTCTACCTCAAGACCCAGCAATACCACTCCTGGGCATATACCCAAAAGATGTTCTATCATACCACAAGGACACTTGTCCAACTATGTTTATAGCAGCTTTATTTATTTATTTATGTTTATAGCAGAAGCTCACCTCAACTGAAAAAAAAATGGATAAAAAATGTGGATGAGCACTTTTAAAACTAGTTCTTAACTATTTGTATTTCTGCTGCAGACCCAGGAGTGAATCTATTAGTACTATTTTGGTAAGTGAACATAGCAATAAATTGCCACTTAAATTTGTAATTCTAAAATGGCTTTCAGACTTCATCAGATAAGTTTCTTTGTGCAATCAGTGGTGTCTAATACAGAAACTCACATCTACTCACAGTACAGAGAATAACCATCTATGTAATGCTTGGCCATGAATGGATCTTTCGTATCACCCCCCCCCCCCCCCGCCGTGCTCAGCCACCATCGTACAAGATGGAACCAAAAGATTGTAAGAGCCAGAGGTCAGGGAGGTCCAGAGCTAAACAATGTCTTCTGGACATGACAGGACTGTAGACTCATGAACTCAGAGCAGCTGTAGTTACCAGCACAAAACGAAACTAGTGAGCATTCTTGTATTGGAGGGGGAGGAGCTCAGGAGCTTTTACCCATACATGAGGAGCTATTGATAACTGATGGCTTCTATGAGGAGAGTCATTTTTCTTAAAGGTTGTGGCCTCTGGGAGGTAGGCCACTGTCTATTAGATGCCCCCAAACCTATAAGTACATGGACAGCACATAATGAACCTGGTGGATTTAAAAAAAAAAAAAAAAAGGAAGACATGAGGTTTGGAGGAGGTAAAGAAATAGGGGTGGATCTAGGAGGAGTTAGGGGAAGGAATAGAGAGTTATTCAAAACACATTGTACATGTTTCTATAAAATTCTCATGAATTAATAAAATGTTAGGTTTTTTAAAAAAAAATAAATTAATACCAAATGGATGTAGCTGAGACTGCCTTCAGCATTTTGACAAGGGCTTGCCCCATAATAGCTGTTATTGGAAGAGCCCAGAGAACAGCTAGCAGGTAGCCCATCCACTGAGAAAAGCTTCTGCCTTGCTCAGCAGGGACAGTACTGGAGGAGAAATCTATTTCAGGATTCCCAAACTCTACATACCCTGCCTGTTGCATGTCATCTCCTTTTAGATGTGTCACAGTTCCCACTTGGCTGAGAGTCAGCCACTTCAAGGCTGAGGAAACCACTTAGGGGAAGGGAGGTATCGAGAGGCAGTGAGCCACCAGTGAGAGGAGATCCAGCAGGCACAGAATTGCGCCCATATTTTTTATTGAAAAATATTGTTCATGCAGTATATTTTGATCTTGCTTTTAACTCCCATATTATTTTAATCTGCCTCTACTCTTTATCTCCTGCCTTTCATTTACACATTCCCTTATTGCAGTATCTATCTGTGAGGGGTTTTCCCAGTCCCCATGTAAGGCTAGAGGTTCAGGCAACTCCTCTCCTGACCTCCAGGGAAAGCTGTTTCTGAGGAGGGAAGAAGACGGAGCAACTATTAAATGAACAAAACTTGTAAAGAAAACAGACATTGGGACCACAGTGGCCTGGTTGAGTTAGGAGGTGGCTTGTGTTTCCTTGGTTAAATTACAAGTCTTGCTGATATTTGGCTGCCTAAGGATAATATCAGGAAGGCAGAACCTTCTTCCTCTGATTGCTAGAAATTCGTGAGAATGCATAAGAGGTGCTTAGCTGAGTGCTTTTTTTTTTTGTAATGAGATAAGTGAAAATAATTTCATTAAATGTTACTACTAATATAGTATGACAGGTTTTACTAAAAATAAAAATAAACAAAGGCAGGAAAATTAGTCTCTTTGCTGTGCCTGGCTCTGGTTGTTGAGACTATGAAACAAAGATTTGCATGAGTTCTTCAGGAGGGCCCTTCATTTTCTAATAGCAAAGAAGCTGCTGGGGGCTGATAGGATTATTTGCCCAAAGTGTGGAGATGGAATGGGTTGGAGCTCATATTGAGGAGCCAAACCATCTCCCTTGACCAAATCCTAAGGCTGTGACCCCTGGACAATTAGTTCTCCCTCTCTGGGCCTCAGTTTCTTCCATATGTAAAACAAGGATAATAAAAATTTATTGTAGAAGTGGGGAAAACTGTGTCCCTATGACAGTGTTCTCAATCTGTGGGTCACAACCCCTTTGGGTATTAATGACCTTTCCACAGGGGTCACATATCAGATATCCTGCATATCAGATTTTACATTACAATTTATAACAGTAGCCAAATTACAGTTATGAGGTAGCAATGAAATAATTTTATAGTTGGGGATGAGCACAACAGGAGTGCTGTGACATTGAAGTGTCACAGCAGCAGTATGAAGGCTGAGAACCAGTGCTCTCTGTCATCTAGGGTACATTGGTTGGGGCACTGTAATTTAGAATAACAGAAGACAGACTATCAAAAGAAAAATCGTTTCTAAGGCATGCAGAGGATACAGACACATGCTTCTCAAGTGCAGATGGTTCAACTTGAGATTGTATTAATTTATGGCGAGAATATGACACTCGTCTAATTGGGTGCCTCAAATTTTGAATGTTTCCTTTTTTTCCAAGTTAGCAGTATGAATCCTAATCCTTTTTCATGATGCTGGACTGCTGCAGCCAGTGGTACAGGCAGTCTTGTGATCACAGAGGAAGCATCCAATACCCTGCAGTGTTCAGCATTGCTGAGCTATGGTGTGCGGTGGTCAAATATCTTCTCTGCATTTTTAACTTAAGGTATTTTCAGTTCACAATGGAGCAATGGGATGAGGCCACATGGTAGATCACAGGCCCTTAAATGAGAACCTGAGTGACTCTTAAGGATAAACAGACCCTGACCCCTAGAACATCTTAACAAAAGAGTGGAAACATTCAGAGAACTGGTGATAAAGAGGAAAGGGACTGGGTTTACCAGGCAGAAAATAGGAAACTAATAGAAAAAGAAAGGCTTCTTTGTAAAGGTTTATCAGATAAATTGTGTCTATGGAATGGGTGGGAAAGGTTCAAAGTTGTCTCCAACAATTAACTCATGTACTTCCTGGTTGACAGAGAGACACAAGCAAATGGGTGCCCTGATTTTAGACAAAAAACAGAAAGGATGGAAAGCTCCTCCTTTGATCTTTCGTAGTTAACTTCAGCTCAAAATAGTCCTTGTGCCACAGTTACACATTCTGTCCCACTGAAACTGTCCAGACTGATGAGTTTATTATACAAGAGAGACTTAGAACAGGACCTAGCACTGTGTAACCATCAGCTGCTGTTGTTTGTTTTCATTATTGCTGTTGTCACCCATATCATGAGGATGAGGAGCCTGTGGTAGTAGCCACCCAGATTAACTCCACAATGCACACACACAAACACACACACACACACACACACACACACGAGTCTCACCCAAATGCCTCTTTTTCAGTAGCAGAACGGCAGCCAGCTGCAAGATGGAAGTGTGTCCCTGAAGTGGAGCTGACTCGACCATTCTTGATCCAGTTCCCAAACTTGGGCTTTCCAAAGTGACAGGCAATGCAAGGCTGAGAGAGGGCTGCATCTTAGTAGACAGCAGTAACCAATGAATGCTCTGGTAGCAACTTGCAGCAGAAGAGGGGATGGGAGGGTGGGGCAGCCAACCAGGGTACCTGAGTGGTTAAAAGTCTACATCCTGAGCTAGTGGAAAACTATGCAATGACAAACTTCCTGATACATGATATTCTTCAGGTTGCTAAGTCCCTGGAGCCTCAGTTTCTTCATCTGCATACAAGGGCTGACTTGTAACAGCCTGCTTTTTCACAGTCCTGCAGGAGTGAAGATCCACTTATTTCTGATGGACAGCATTAATCCATTCTGTCCCAGTGTTTATGTCCCAATGTCTTAAACACCTCCTGTTAGGCTCCGCCTACCAACAATGCCCAATGCCTGTTGCCCACAATAAGCTTTGATGGGGACTAGCCATGCTCAAGCCATGACACTCTCTATCAGGAAAACAGCCACAGAGTAGAAGTGCCAGAGTGTGGGGGTTCTTTACTGCACAGACGTCTCCTCCCATGCCCTCTCTCAATCAGATGCAGATACTTACAACCATCACAGAACTAAAGTCTTCCAACAGACTTTAACCCTCTGTTCATTATGTGTGAGCTCTGTGTGCAGGATCCTGGGCAAAGCAATGAGAACAGATATCTTGGCTTTTTTTCTGGAAGTGCTTGATGGGAAATATCAGATATTTGCACTGTTGTAGGGAGCAGTGGGTGCTGGAACAATACAGGGAATGATCAGAATGATTAGAGAACTTTGAGAAACTGGTAACAGAGGTAGGATGTGTGTGGCAAGGAGTGGTGCTAGGGTGACAGGAAGGCTAAGTGCCTCCTCCTAATAGAAAGTGTTTAACTCACTGGGACCAAATGCCTGACAGAAACAACTTAAGAGAGGGAAGATTTGACTCATGGTTTCAGAGCTTTCATTTTAATACCATGGAGCAGGCATGGTGGAACTCAATAGCTTCTATAATTTTAAGCCAGGAAACATCAGAGAAAACACCCAGGACACAGTATAGTCCCCAGGGATTTATTATCTCATAATGTACTTTCTCCAGCTAAACGTGTCCTCCAGAACCTCTTAAAATGATGTTATCAGCAGGGACCAAATGCTCATCATGTAATCCTGTGGAGACATTTTATTTCAAACTGTAGGGGATGAGGCTTTCATTACTGGGGAGAAAAAAAAGGCAGTTTGGGAGTGCAAAATGAGTGAGGAGAGGGTCCTTGTCTCATTTTAGCTCAAAGGGTATGAAAGGATCTTGGATTTCAAGATTCAAAGTACACTTGGGGGTGGAGGGCATGAAAATAAAAAGGAGTATTGGGAAACAACAGACTGTCAGGTGGGGAGTCACAGAGGTGAAAGAATTGCTTCTGCAAGGGACTATGACTATGAGAGTGAAAGAAGCAAATGAATCAGTCTGTTTCAGGTTGGTGGTGGCTGCATGTGGGAGAGGAGGGGAGAAGCATGCAAACAGCCTGTGTGAGTGAATAGGGTCATTACTGAGGTGGAAATGGACAAGAATGGGTGTGGGAGGACATCAGGAGCTACATTTAGACCTTCACTGGGTTGCTTTTTAGCCATGCTATGTCTGCTTTCCCAAATGCACTTGCTAATGTCCTCATTAGGGTAGCACCTGGCCTCTAGGAGCATTGCCAATTGTGCATTTGCCCTGCCATAGGCAGTTGGGGGCTCCTGGCCAGCAACTGAAGGTTTAGGAGGATTGAAGGCCAAGTAGGCACAGTCTCGTTCATCAGGTGTGCTCTCTGTTATAGTGCCTCCATCTTTGTCTTTGTCTTTCCATGTGTGTCTCTTCCTGCCTTCCTGTCTCTCGCTCTTTCTCTCCATATATATACCTATCAGATATAAATGTATAAATATATCTTCTCTGTGTGTGTTGAGACAGGCAAACATATACAGATATACAGCTATATAGCCCCCACACTGTATGCGCGCGTGCATGCGTGTGTGTGTGTGTGTGTGTGTGTGTGTGTGTGTGTGTGGTGTGTCCTCTGGCAGAGGCATCGTGCAAATTTCCCAGGTGACTGGTATTTTCTCATCATTACATTCTTTGCATTCTCAGGGACACTACAGGCCATGAGGTCCCTTTGTCTTTAAGGAGGAGGCCACTTTTTTCCTTATTTAGCAGGCTGGAAGGTTCTACCTAGTTTCTAAATTGTGGTAGTACAGACATCTCATTGACTCTTCTCTGTCTGCCACTGTCTCCAGCTCAATGAGTCCAAGGCCACATGTTCCTTCAATCTTGGTACCTTAGGGCTCAGAGCCAAGCCCAGGACCTCCTCCTCAAACCCACAATCATGAATGTATGCACAGAGCACCATAACAAGCACCATTAGACCTAATTTGTAACTGGTTAGTATCACCAGAATCTTCCCAGAGAAAGCAGTGATCCCAGAGAACATGAACAGAATACATTCCTGGAGAAAGTGGAGGAAGCATAGGGAAGGACATGTTAGAAAAGAGAAAACAGATGAAATCACTGTGTGAGGGACAGATTATAAGGATGGGGCCTCTAAGTACCTCTGTGTAAATGGTCAAGCTCAACTTAAACACCTGGGAAGCCAAATTTCAAGGGGACTAGGGTACCATGATACCCTAGTGCAATGCACATGGCCTCAGATCTACTGGGGCTCAACAAGAGAGGTTTCTTCTTCAGTCCCCATGACCCTTGTTACTAGGAGTCTCAGCTAGAATCACTCCCACCTTCTCCCAGAACCCTACCCTGTCCTAGGTCTCCAGCTTATCACAAAGATGCCTTCAGTTTCTCTTCTCTTTGCATGCCCTCTGTCCTCCCCCATCCCATCCCCACTTGCTCTCCTCGGGTCTGATCTCCATCCTCATTTTTCTCTATGTTCCCTCTCCTACCTTGTTCCCACTCTTCAACCACTTC
Source organism: Meriones unguiculatus (assembly GCF_030254825.1). Lineage (NCBI taxonomy): Eukaryota > Metazoa > Chordata > Mammalia > Rodentia > Muridae > Meriones > Meriones unguiculatus. The sequence goes on from NC_083350.1 coordinate 91,076,579, forward strand.
TGTTGTCAATTCTATTTCTCTGGAGTGAGAAATAGTGGGTCTTTCTTGTCACTTATCTTCTTTGGGTCTATTAATTGTAGTATGTTTATCCTTTATTATATAGCTAAAATACACTTATAAGTAATTACACACCAAGTATGCCTTTCTGGGTCTGGGTTTCCTCACTCAGGATGGTCTGTTCTAGTTCCATCCATTTGCCTAGATAGGACTTCTTCTGGAGGGAGGGGTACACCAAGCCACTCACTAAAAGTTTGACCCAAAATGTACCCTGCCTACAAGATGAGCAGGGATAAAGCTAGAGCAGAGATTGAGGGAATGTTCAACTAATGCCTGGCCCAATCTGAGACCAAGCTCATGGGAGTGAGCCAATTCCTGACACTATTAACAATATTCTCCTATGCTCAGAGAAAGAAGCCTAGTTTAGCTTTCCTCTGGGAAGCTCCACCCAGCAGCAGAATGAAACAGATGCTGAGACTCACAGCCAAACATTAGACAAAGTGTAAGGAGTCTTGTGGAAAAGTGGGAGAAAGGATAGAAGGACCTGGAGATGATAAGCTCCACAAAAAAAAAAAAAAAAAAAAAAAAACTAATAGAGCCAACCAACAAGGCCCCAGAGGGACTTGCAGAGACAGAAGCATCAACCAAGAACCATGCATAGACTGGACCTAGGTTCCCTACACAGACAATGGGCAGCCCAGGCTTCATGTGGGATCCCTAATAAGGGGATTGGGGACTGTCTCTGACATGGATTTCGTTGCCTGCTTTTTGATCACTTCCCCCTGGTGAGACTGCCTCACCAGACCACTGGGGATGCTCTCAGTCCTGATGCAACTAAGGTGTGTTATCGGGGGGGGGGAGGGTGTCCCTTTTTCTGAAGAATAGGGGAGGGAGGAAAAAGGAAGGAGGGTGGGACCAAAAGGATAGAAGGGAGGGAACTACAATTGGGATGTAAAGTGAATAAATAAATAAATAAATATTTTTAAAAAAATAAGGGGGAATTGAAAGTACCTAAAAGGAATATGAATGTTTCAAAATATTGGAAGTGAACTGGAAAAAATAAAATTAAAATTATATCTTTAAAAAGACAGAGAGAAAGCGAGAGAGAGAAGTATCACAGAAGAAGAGGGCAGACTCATCCTGAATGGACAACACCATTTGGTAGGCTACGTAAAAGGAAGCACCAGCATCCATCCTTCTCTGCTTCCTTACTGTGATTCAGTGTGGCCAGCTACCTTATAGTCCTACTTTCCTCACTGTGGGGATTTTGGACGACCTTCACATGATGAAGTCTGAATAAGTCAGAGGCAAACTGACATGATTATTGGATAAATTCAAGCATGGGCCCTAGTCATGGATGTTACTGCCCAGAGGGTTCTGCAAATTCTTTGTATACATAAATCCTATGATTATTTTGCAGATAGCTCTGTCCTATTAGCCATGTAATCTTCAGAGGATTTAGTAAATACCTCAATTTATTAAATGTAAATGTTTCCTTCTGTGAGCTTAGTTTTGGGGTTTGTTTGGGGTACTTCTGTATTTGAATGTATTCCAGACAGGGGCTTGATTAGAAGCAAAAACAAGGATTTTACTTGACTAACCCTCTCACAGAGTTTCCCAGCATTCTGGGTTTTTCTTCCACAAGAGGAGAGAGCTGGTTGCAGAAGGATACAAATTATAATTTCAAAGCTAAAATCTTCGTTTAGGTTCCTACCTGCCATGCTCTACTTATGGTGAAAATGACACCTCACACAGGAGAAAGGCCTATGGGATTTGAACTCATAAAAAACATCAAGCACTTTCGTGCTGATATGTCTAGAAAGGGGCTCTGTACTCCAAAGGCCCGATGGAGCCATTCCCTCAACAATTGACCTTTTCTTTAGAAAGTTAAGTGTCGCTTATCTTCAATCCGATACAGTCTGTGGGTTCCCTGCCTCTGCTGAAAGACTGTACGCATGCAATCATCAATATATTGGGGAAGCCCAGTCCATGTTGTTCCTGGGAATTTTTAAACTTCCTAACCAAAAACTTAATCTTAAGAGGGAATAGGAGTATGGAGGGTGGGGGTAGCGGAGAATTCCTGTTAGCGTTCACTTGTGGAGCAAATGATGGAGTGAGAAACATTGTATAAATCCAAGTATGTTTGCACAGAGGAGGGCCACTAAAAACTGAAGATGGCTACTCCTCTAGTATGGCATTTGATTAGCTGAGGTGTGAGTTAGACACCTAAAGAACTTTCTTTAGTGTAATAACACATTTAGTCTTTGCAGAATACATTTGGAAGTAGTTGAACTTTGTCCCTGGTGATTTTATATACATTCACTCAGTCAGTGATTATTGGTGCCCTACTATGTGTGGGCACTGTTCTAAGTCCTTAGGATACATCAGGGAACAGGTCACGCACTGGTGTCTTGAGGCACTTGGATTCTGTCAGTGCAAGCAGAAAGTAGACAGCTTGTGGAATAAGTTGTAGGCATTATATAGGTGGTGCATGCTGTAGTGTTGGAGGAATCCCAAGTGCCAGGTAGTGGCCACCAGAATGGAGTCCTCTTGTAGAGGGTGGCATTCACTAATACCTGAAGGAGGTAAGGATTAGCTGGACAGCCATCTGGACGGACTTCCTACTGAGGCAACAACAAGTGTGCAGAGAAGATCCATCATGAAATTCAGTCTTTCCCTGCTGTTTAAGAAACGAAGTAGGCTTTGCATAATCCCCATTTAAATTATCTGTGTAGGAGGTCCAGTTGTCAGCATGCAGAGCAGTGTTATAAGTAACCTTGGAAGGGTGTTGTGAAGGGCGTTTGAAGGGCGTTTGAAGGGCGTTGTGAAGGGCATTGTGAAGGGAATCATGGGTCTGTTCTGAGTTTTGGTGGTTATGAGACTGTACTAAAACTTATAGAACTAGAATCCCAGAAAGTCCATTTCCTCCCTGTTAACTTAAAAGACAAATATATTTAAAAGCACTTTAATACCATTTACTTTGATCTATTTTAACTCCACAGTCAGAGTGTTTCTAGCTGTTACTAGCTGTTAGCTCATATTCATGTGAATACTGCAGCCCCCACCACACTGCCCAAGGAACCACTGTTGGACCTTCTAGTGCTGGCTGCCAGAAAGGAATCCATACTAACAAGAGACACAGGTTGCATATTGATGTCAGCCACTATTTTGGAAACCTTAATTAGTCACTTAAGAACTCCATGAGGTAGGTGCTAGCCTATCATTTAAATTCTGCAAACAAAGAAATGGAATCATGCAGAGCTGAAATAAATTTTTTCTGAGATGTTGTAGACAGGAAGTAGGGCCCAACAGCTCAACCTCCAGGATAATTGATTCTGTCAGGCTGTGTCTAATGTTATGCCTAAGTCTCCCGGACCCGAAAGACCACTAAGGAGCCAGTTCCGATACAGTTGGGTCTTTAGCAGCGGTGTGGAGCTCTAAGCTCAGGGAGAGAGGAGTTTTTATTTATGGTTACAGCAGTTCCAGCCTAGCAGTTCTATGATTGATTGACATTTAGCAAATACCAGGCATCTGGAAGAAGTCATTTTCCCAGAGGGCCAAACCATAATTGTTTTACTCAACCTATTGTAAAGAACACCTGGGTAAACTCCAGGTGTGCATTGATTAGCCATCGCTAGGGGTGACAGTTAAATATTACCAGAGTTGGGTGGTCAAAGCACATTTTTGTGGGTTTTTCTCCTTTTTGAAACTGGATCTTATGCCCAGGTCATTTACTCTTAAGATGGAGTTTCTTTTTCAGAAATGGGGTTACAGAGGCCTCAAAGTAACACGAGAGTGTTGAGACTATTTGGTCTTTAATTAATGTGTTTGAGAGGGGCCTTGTTCTGGGTAAGAACCACCATTGGAGTCAGTCTGTTAGATCTTTTAGACCAAATAGGAGGATGGACAGGATAAAGTAGATGGGCATCTGACATCTTTATAGGGAAAGGAGAAGCCAATAGACGATATTTCTGGCCTAAGAGTAAATGGATCCCAGAAATGGGAACCCAGGTGTATAAGCCTACTGGAGGATGAACAAGGAAATGAACTGAGGTTCTCTGAGACATCTGAGCAGAGGTATCTGCTTTCTTCTCTGTGCTATTTGGGATGGTGGTTCCCACTCTACGAAGTTCTTCCCACTTTAATACAAAGCCTGTGACCCCATGACCGTCCCTTTTCAAGCTTTATGACCAAGTCAACCTGCTGTCATCCTTCTCAGTATTCTTCTTACTCTTACCTCAGCTCTGAAAAATACCCTTGTGAGGCTGCCATCGAAAATGCTTTAAATTTCTTTTTTTCCAATCTAATATGGCCTCTCCTACCCTCTAGTGGCAAGTATGTGGCAGCGTCACTGCTCTTGCATTTTGCAGCCATTAAATAAAATACTGGTCACTTAAACACAAGAACTGTTATATTGTGATAGTCTAATTTTGGTGACCAAGATGGGGTTTAAGTGACTAGTGAGCAGGTAGCATGTACAATGTGTATTCACTGGACAAAGAGATGGTCATTGTTTTGGGTGAGGTAGAAGAGTACAGTGTGGGGTTTTTACCATACTATGTTGAACAATGAACAGTTTAGAACACATGACTAGCATGTTTCTGGAACTTTCAAATGTACAGTCTTTGAACTGTGGTTAATATCGTGTGGCTAAAAAGACACAAACGAAGAAAGAAAAGAAAAGAAAAATAACATGAAACCCTGGGTAAAAGAGAACAGTCATAAATCTTATACAGTCTGTGTCCCACACAACAGCCAAGAAGACTCAATTGTGACTCTCTTCACCATAACCTTTCTACAGAAAACTGTCACCATTGTATTAGAGGCAAAATTATTTTCAATAAGTCTTTTTTGGTGTGGTATCTAATTTGTCTCTATCCCTCTAAATATTTTCTTGTGAAATTATATTTTTTTTCTGCCCACCAGAATGGGTCTTCTTTTCTTTCCTACCTCAGGGCATATGCACATACACACTCGTTCTTCATGTTTCATCTTTAGACCCATGATCATACAAAGGGGATTGCCTCTCTTTTTATGGTAACAAGATCTCCGTTATAGAGAACGTTTAAGTGTTTCAGTCACCCAAAAGAATTGATTTTAAAACTTAATGAAGCCACAAGATGTGAAATACAGAGAATTAGCAGAATTTCTTCAACAACAATGATGAAATAGATGAAAATAAAATATCTTGACAATAACATCAAAAATAGTCAACAATAAATTTAACCAAAGAAGTAAAAGATTATGATGACAAAACCAAAAAATAAACATTAACAGAAATAATGTAAATGATACAAATAAATGGTAAAGTATCTTATTCATGGATTGGAATTCATGGATTGGAAGTATCAGTGTTGTCCAAATGCCCATACCACCCAAAGCAGTCTACAAATTCAACACAACCCCTATGAGAATCTCAGTGACCAAAAATGAAATTGTGCCAAACCACAAAAGATCTTAAATAAACAGAGAAATCTTGAGCAAAAAAAGAAAAAGAAACAAGAAGGCATTGCCTTTTACCTGACACTAAAATCTGTTATTAAGCAACAGTAATTTAAAAGGTATAACACTCAAGAGTTTGCTCAGAAGTTTAAAGCACTGGCTGCTCTTCCAGAGGTTCTGGATTCAGTTCCCAGGACCCACATGGTGGCTCACAACCATCTATAACTACAGTTACTGTGATCTAGTTCCTTCTGGTCTCTGTGGGCACCAAGCACACAAACAGTGCACATATATACACGCAGGCAAAACACTCATATGCATACTATAAACAAGTGTTTATAAAGTATAGTAACAATCAAGAAACAGACACATTAATCTAGAATAGAGCTGAGAGCCCTGAAATAAAGCTGAGCATTTTCAGCCAAGGTTCTAAGAACACACAACAGAGAAGACATAGTTTCCTCAGAAAAATTACTGTGGAAATGACTACAGTCAGGCAGAAAAATGAAATTGAATCTTGTTTCATACCATATATAAAAACCAACTCAAGATGGATGAATCAGTGTAAGTAAAAAATTAGAAAAACATAAAGAAAAAGTAATGAATTTTGCTTTAGTGATGATATCTGGTAACATGTTAGTCGGAATGAACAAATTGGGTTATATCAGATTGAAAAAAATTAGTAGACTGAGAGAATGCTTAGGGATTGGAGGAATGATTTATAAATATCTCTCTGATAAGAGGCTAGTGTCCAAAAATATATAAGGTCTCAATTCAACAACAATAAAACAAAAATCCTATTTTAAAAATATATAAAGCATCTGAATAGCCATTTCTCAAAGAAGACATCAGATGACCAAAGATATATTAAGGCAATGCTCATCATCAGGAAGATGCAAATGGGCACAATGAGACAACTCACATGTGATAAAATGATTATTATAAGTAATATGAAAGACAGTGCTGAGGCCAGCAACATGGCTTGGTGGTTAAAGGTGCTTGCCACTTAGTTTGATGACTTGACTTTGATACCTGGAACCCACAGAACTGATTTCTGCAAGTGATTTGGCATTCACAAACACATTATGACATGCACATACATATAATTTAAAAATTATGAAGATAGAGCCATCAAGGACTGTAGATGGGAATGTCAATTAATATAGTTATTATGGAGAACAGTATTAGGGTTCCTCAGAAAATGGGAAATGGATTTACCCTTGATCCACCAGTCTCACGTCTGCGTGCATATCTGAAGAAAGTGAAATCACTGTGGCAATGAGCTAGAGATAGTGGCACTCCCATGGTCATTTCAGCATTATTCACATTGGCTAAGGTGTGCAACAACATACTTTCACTTTGAGATGGTGTTGGTGATAATTAAAAAGAGGAAAACCCTGTTGCTTTCAATAGAGATAAACCTGAAGACCCTATGTTAAAGCAAGTAAGAAGGGTACAGAAGGACACAGACTATATGGCCTTAGGTCTAATATCCTGTTGTGGCTACTAGAAGTAGAGGGAAGGTGTGGATGGAGACATTGATCAAAGTTGCAACTGGAAAGAATAAGCTCCAGTTGTCCGTTGTAAGGACAATGAATATTAAATATTAAACAATAGCATATCTCATATTTTCAAATTTCCAAAGGGGATTTTAAATGTTCTTACCATCCAAAAATGATAAGTACGTATGATAGTTTTATTTGTTTACACGGTTTAATCATCCCACAGTGTAAACATATATCAAAAAATAACATTCTGCCAGCTAAGAATAATGTTATGAAAAAGGTCAATTCCTTAGATAGGACTTCCCAGCTGTTCTGTGTGAAGACTCATTACTACGCAACGCCACTCCGAGTTCTTTACTAGCATTGCCAACTTGTCTTTGCCAGATCAAAGTCTTTCTGAGCCATAGTAGTAAGGGTTACAGGAGAAACCCTGACCATTATTGGAGTTCACTAGAAGTTTATAAGGAGAATGCCTCTAGGAACACACCTGTAAACACAGCTACTTGGAAAGCTGAGGTTAGGTGTTTTAAGAGTCGAAGGTTAGCTCAGGCTACTTAGTGAAACTTTGTCTCAAAATAAAAAATAAAATAAAATAAAACAGGCTTTTCGGCAGATAGAAATGTTTGTAGGAGTTAAGTCTGGTTGTAATATTTGAATTCCTACCACTATGAGGTTGACCAGAGTTCCCAAAAAAAGAGACTGTTAAATAACAGCACAGTTTCTTCAGCTCAACTATTTCACAAACATTTTCACCCACTAATTTAAAAAGGGAGGTAGTTAGTTCCAATAGGACCAGTAGCTTGTTGGGATTAGGCCATTCACAGATGATACTTACAAATTTTGGACACATATTTAAATGAAATTTTTAATATTAAAATTTATTGATTTAAAATCAATAAATTAAAATGTGATGTTGCTTGAAAGAAACAAAACGCACATACACTGAGGAATGGAATGGAGCACCACACATCCGGCCAAGTGAAACAGAGGGGAGGGGAGGAGGAGTCAGGAGATAGTTCAGTTCTTCTTAAGAGGCCCAGCCAAGGCTTTGCTGAAACTGTACTACATTCCCACTCTTCCCTCAGGCCAATTCTGTTCTTCATTCTTGCTCCTCACAGTGTTGATCAGGGTGCCACTCTTCAATAGGCCTCCCTGTAAGACACTATAGGGAGAGAGAGACACTGACTCAAAAGAATAGAAAGTGTGTGTGTATATGTATGAATATCCATGTATATATGAATATATATGTATGTATATATGAATATACATACATATGTATATGAATATACATATATACATATATTCATGTATATTTATGAATATATATACATACATATATATACATATATATTTTTTAAATACAATAGGACATCATCAAGTTAGATCATATTGAACCATAAAGTAAGTCTCATGGCTACCGAGGTAGCTTTGCAATAAGGTTATTGTCATATGAGCATGAGGACTAGAGTTTCGTTCTCTAACCCCAAGGTAAAGAGCCAGGCACAGCCACATGCTTTAGTGCCTTGGGAGGTGTGGATTGACAAGAAAGGGATGCAGGGAAACTTTCTGAGGTCATAGAAAAAAAAAAATCAACCTTACCCTACTTTACCATTTAACAAAATTCAAAGAATTGTACTGTAAAGACTTTCTGGATTTTACCCTAAGTGAAACTGACAACATGTAAAAGTTGAGGGCCAGATGAAAATGTTTTTATTTCTTCAGATGTGGGGATAAGCTGTACGAATACACAGCCTGGGCAGAGCCCAGAGTATTTTTTCTCTATTCTAGCTATTCCTAGGCCTTGGCCTGAAAGCTTCTAGTCTCCATATGATCTTAGCTTCTGCAAACTCAAAAATTGAAGACTTCATCTTCTATCCTTCATCTGCTAACCTAGGCCTAGAATGTTTCAGCCTTTGAGACTTACTGCTGAATAAACTCATCCTTTCTAGCTCTTTCTGAATTCTAGCTGCCTGGCTTGACTCAGCTATTCTGGCCCAAAGTCTTCTCCAAGCTGACTGATTCAAACTGGCTTCTGACTGAATTGCTCTGCCTGGCTTCAGACTAATTTTGGCAATCTTTTTTAATCTTCTGGTTCCTTCTCATTCTCTGGCCTATTCTTTCTGCAACCTGTCTCTAAAACTGTCCCCATAGAACTGCCACACACTGCTCATACTGCACTCCACTCCTCCTGCCCCTCTCCCTGCACTGCTCTTAAGAAGCCTCTCTTTCCTGTGCTGTTCTCGTGAGAAATTAGCATATCCTATCTCTGACTCATCCTCTTCTCATTTCTGATTCATTGATTTGTCTGTCCCTCAATTAGACATCACTTTCAAACATGTCTGCTTCCTTCTATAAACTAATCTTACTTTCATTGTTTGGGATTAAAGGTGTGTACTAACAGCTTATCTTTATTCTAGCAGGATCACATAAATCTAGACGGTATTTACATGTGATCACATACTGGAGCAGCCAAGTTGCTGGATTAAAATTCCTCTACAACAACAATAAAATACAAAAATATAGCAAAAACATATGGTTCAGTTCTATGGCTTAAGTAGTCATTGTTCTCCATCTCAAATAACTAATGAGGTTTTAAAAATTGTTTGGGCTGGAGAGATAGCTAAAAGGTTAAGAGCACTGGTTGTTCTTCCAAAGGTCCTGAGTTCAATTTCCAGCAAACACATGGTAGCTCATAACCATCTACAATGAGATCTGGTGCCCTCTTCTGGCCTGCTGGCTCACATACAGGCAGAATACTGTATAAATAATAAATACAAAGTCTTAAAAATTCATTCTTGGGTTGGTGAGATAGCTGAGGCTCAGCCAGTAAAGGAACCTGCTGCCAAGCTTGAATACCTGAGTTCAGTCTACAGCCCCATAGCGTGGAAGGAGAGAACTTATACCTATCAGCTGTTCTCTGGCTTCCACAGGAGTGTGCGTACACACACACACACACACACACAGTCCAGCAATAAACAAATGTAATTTAAAAAACCAAAATGCTTATTGCTTACTCTGTTTAGGAAACTGTGTGTGTGTGTCGCGTCTGTTTCAGTTACCATAACAAAATGCCACAGACTATATGACTTAAACAGCAGAATTCCTTCCCTCACAATCTGAAAGGCTGACAGGAGGGTGTGACATGGTGGTCTGGAGAGGGACACCTTCCAGGTGCAGATGGCCACCTTCCAGGTGCAGATGGCCACCCTTTACTTGTGCTCTTACTAGGTGCAGAGGGTATCTGTCATAAGAAGAGTTCTACTCCCTGGGGTTCCATCACCAATACTGACCCAATTTCAATAACACCCACAGGCCTAGTCTAAAAATCTCTTCTCACTAGGGATCAGATCTTCCACACATGAACTCACGGGGAGGGGGGGGGAAAGGGGTGCTTTCAAGAAATTTTAGAAAATACAAATAAAAATTTTAAAAGGTCAAATAATATGTGTTACTAGAACAAATCTACTGTCGTGATTTATCTATGATTTCTAAAATGTGTTATTTTTATGTGGCAGTAGTTATTCTGTACATGTAATTTTGTATTATGAGTCTTTATTTTTTCAATTCAAGAGTTTACTCTTTTACAGAGCTATATCCCAAGCCATTTAAAATTTTGTTTATATATTTTATTTTCCGTTTAATTTTGGAACAGATTCTTGCTAAGTTAGTCAAGCTGGCCTTGGGCTCACTATAGCTCAGACAGACTTTGAGCTAATGATAAGTACCATTCTCTGCCTCCAGTGTAGCTGGGTTGCTGGCATGTGCAACCCCATGTGTTTGATTTACTTGAGTTCAATACATGGATGTTTACAATGTATCAATTCATGTACATCCATGCATTGATACATTGTATAAAAAGATATATTAATGTATTAATACATTGATACAGTGTATTGATGTATTTAATATTACAACATGAAACTTAGTTCTGTTATTAAAGATGCTTCATCTGAACCCTTTTTGAATGGACAGAAATGATTCACTGAGTGGCTTGTGGCCGAATACTAGGTGTTTCCCATTATTTTACCAGTGTCAATAAGACTGTAATAAATCTATTTATGTGTAAAATTTTTACCTGTTAGATATTTTTTTTAGTGTAGATTCCTGAAAGTGGACGTTGTATGCTTTTAAGGCATATTGCCAAATTAGTCCCTAAAAGTGTATTCCAGATCGCAAAGCCACCAGCTGGAATTGTGCTTTAACTGTTTGCTTTTAAAGGGGAGGAGGTTGGTTCTACTAATGTGCTTGCTGGCTTGTTTTCAATAGGTAAACAGAATCCTATGAGGCCCACTTCTGGTGGTGCAGAACACCTGGGCTCCTCTGACCCCACGCCTCTCACTCCCTAGCAGCTGGCAACCTATACTTCGAGCCTTATCTAGTTGCTTTTGTGTGGACAGAGATTTTCCTACCTATCACAGCCATGAACTTCCTCCGGAGGCGTCTGTCTGACAGCAGCTTTGTGGCCAACCTACCCAATGGCTATATGCCAGACCTGCAGCGCCCAGAGACCTCCAGTAGCTCCCCAGCATCCCCAGCCACAGAGAGGAGGCACCCCCAGCCCCTGGCTGCCTCCTTCTCTTCTCCAGGATCCAGCCTATTCAGCTCCTTCTCCAGTGCCATGAAACAGACACCACAAGCGCCCTCAGGGCTGATGGAACCACCAACTCCTGTCACACCCATGGTTCAGAAACCCAGGATCTTATTAGTGATCGATGATGCCCACACAGACTGGTAAGTATCTTTAGGGATGGAGCCTGAATGGGGCTATCTCACCTCTTAGGAGGAAAGAATAGAAAAGTAAGGGCTACAGGAGGCTTAAGTGGCTTCTGAGGCTAGCTGGGAGCAGGAGAGGTTCACCAAAGAGAGGCTGAATGCCTTGTTTTCTAGGAACCTTACACTGACAGAGTCATCTGAAAACTCTACAGCTAACAGCACTGAAATAAATAAAGAGAGGCCCCAAGTCTGGAAAGTTCCATGTGCATGCTATAAACATCTAAAAGTTTTTTATATAGGACCTGCCTGCTGCAAGTGATCTAGAGACACAGCAGGGAAACCATATGACCTTTCTGAACAAGCAGAGTTCTTAAGTCTGAAATATAACACACAGTGTTTCCCAGGTTACCTTCTGCTCCATCAAAATGAGGCTGTTAGGAAAGTAAAAGAATCACTAAAGGCTCATGACTCCTATTCTAAACTCTTGGGAACTGATTACCACTCTACATCCCACCTCTCCCATGAGCTTGACCTCTGACACCCTCTTCCAGACAGTAAGTTTAGAAAGCCCAGGCCAATACACCCACTGCAATAGTAAAAAAAGCTGCTGTCGGGTTAGATGAGGTGCTCCTGTAGGGCTGCCTCTGGGGAATAAGTTTATCCCCCAACTTTGTGATCCTGAGAGGTGACAAATACCATAAGTCCCATTGGAAGATGGAGTTTACAGTTAAGGACATCAGCCCAAATGTGGAAACGTTGAAGCCCTGTATTCAGAGCAGAACTAAACCTGTGTGAAGCAGAGTGGTTCTGATGGTGGACCCATGCACAGTGTTGGTGGGGCAACGGCATGTGTGAGTATCTCCAAATCTCCAAAGACTGGCACATGGTGGGCACCCAGCATCCCCTGGGAGGTGAACTCATCTCGGGAGTCAAAGCCCTACTTTGGAGTCAAAGTGGCTCATTTATTCAAGAGGCATTCCTAATGTTCAGCAATGTTAAAATATGTTCAGCTGATTTAGACAGCAGGCCTCAGCTTTCTGATGAGAAGTAACCTCTTTACTGTTGTTGCTCTATACCTACAACTTACTATGTAGTCCAGTTCTAAATTCAAAGTCATGGGATTGCTTCCTGCCTCTTCCTCCCAATTACAGGTCCTCACACCCAAATTAGAAATGACCTCATTTTAAGCAGGGTGGCCTAGAAGGTTTCCCTGTCTGATCTAGTCTGAGTTGTGTTCTATTTTCTCCGAGAAAATTAACTATTTTGTCTTGCAGGCTTGCTTGTGTCTGCTGTATGCTGCTGTAAAGCTTGCCCTGGAGTTCTGTACTTGAGGCTTGACGGTTTTGGAGCTTTAGTTTCTAGGCCCTCATGCAGGGGTAAACCTTCAGCTCCAGTAATCTGCTGACTGCACTATACTTATAATCTCAAGTTTCTAGTTAATCCAGCTTATTTTTAAGAGTATATCTGTGAGTGTTGTATATAAATGTATGTATGTGTGTGCTCCTTTGTGGGTGCATCAACAAATACGCTCTTTTTGTGCAGGCCAGAAGTCCATGACAAGTGTCTTTCTGAACCAGTCTACCCTTTATTTAGAGGCAAGATCTCTCAGTGAACCCAGAGCTTACCAACTCTTGCTAGATGAGCTAACCAGCTCCATCCACCCACCCCCTGTGCTACCAGGATTCTGTCTCTGCCTCTCCATGGCTGGGGTTATAGGTGGCCACCATGCCTGCCAGGCTTTGATGTGGGTTCAGTGATCTGAATTCCAGTCCCCATGCTTGCAAGTCAAATGCTTTATTCATGGAGCCATCTCCCCAGCACTAACCAGACATTTGACCTTATTCTTTGCTAGCTGTCTTACCTCTTCCTCAGCTATCTGTCAAGAAAGTGGTTTGGAAGTGAAGTCTAATAACAGAGGCTGTGGTGTGGTAACAGTGAGGTCGAGTTCCTACCCTATTCCCCCCCAACTCCCTTGTAGCTGTGCAGCTCTTGTAAATTGCTGTGCCTAAATGCAGTATCTACCTCCTAAAGGGGCTGTATGGAAGTAGGAAACATGTAAATTGATTTAAAAGTATCTGACAGTTAATAAGTGTTATTTAAATACATATGCATAGTATTGTAGGGGACTGTGGCCCTCTCTGAATAACATTAATCATGACAGCAGTACCTTCCAGGCATTCTTGGTTTGTATTTTCCTATCAAGTATATGTGCAGAAAGGACAGGGTTCATCCCATTGTGCCACAGGGTTTAACTGTTGGTCATTTCTTCCTGCTTAGTCCTTCCGTGGCTGACTCAGAGCCTATGGTTCTGTGTCTGCCCATAGAACCTGTGGTGTTGTGACAAGGCACAATGAATAAGGCTGGGTTCCAGCTAGTGGCCCCAACCAGTAGCATTTGAATTTTGTCTCCAGTCATCAATCACCTTAATCCACAGGGATGAATAGTGTATAAATCTTAGGCATTGCTCCCTTGGACGTGGGGGTGGAAATACAATTTTGGCCTGAGTAGTTTCTCAGTGTGTTGAAACATCTGTCACTTACTCACACTTTAATTGGGTTTCCAGAACAACAGTGTTTACTTTCTGGCATTCTTCTTGCCCTTTGGTGGAGAGAAAGAAACTGAGGCTCATGGTCTCACCTGGGAGTTGGCTCCAAATTCTCTGAATGTTTGTTACTGATAAACTTCCTGCCACTGGCTCATGTGCTTCCCCTTTGAACTCCATTCTTGAATCTTCATGAACTTTAATCTTTCAGCATTTTAGTGGCATTCCCAGTTGTCTCCAGATTAATGTTCCCTGGGTTCCTTGGAATCTATCTTGCTGGTTGTGGTGATGCACACCTGTAATCCTTGCACTTGAGAGTCTGAGATTGGGAGGAATGTGAGTTCAAGGCCAGCCTTGGCTTTACAGGGAGACTGTTTCCAGAACTAATAGCCTACAGACACCAGAAGATTCTCAGTCCTTCCTGTAGAAGTCTCAAAAAGTGCCTGTCCATAGCTACCAAAAGTAGCCAGCAGATGGCAGGCTAGCCCTATGGTCCAGTGTATCCTGGTGCCTGCCACCAGGTTGGGCTTCTTCCCAGCTACCCTTCCGTTGTTTGTTTGAAGGTCTCCTGAGGGAAGGAAGTTGTGAAAAGGCAAGAATCCAGCTCCCACTGGCCTTTCCTTTCCTTCTGAGATGATAATGAGAGGAGCTTGGACTGTCTGGGCTGAGAGTGGCCCCACCCCCACCCCCACCCCCACCCCCCCTTGCCCCAGAGGAATAGTGCTGTCCCCTTCCTGATCCTTCTCAGATTTAGCCCAGAAAGCTCTTTCTCTTCTGCTCCAGGGCCAATCTGTCTCATGAGGTTTCCTTGCAAGCAGAGGGTGTTGTGGGTACCCATGCCTCTTTTAGGAGACCAGCTGGCAAATTATTGAAAAGTGTGGGCCCATTCAGAGCTCTGGGGAAAGGACCTTGCATTTATTTTATTTATTTATTTTTTTTTAATTTTCTTCACATCTAGTCTCTTAGAAAAAATAACATATTCTCTTACAGCAACCATTAACAGTGTCAGTTCCTCAGGAAAAAAGGGGTCTTGTGGGCTCCTCCTCACTCTATGATAGGATGTATGTTGGTCCAACCTTATGCAAGTATCCAAACCTGCTGTGGGTTCATGGTTACAGTGACAACATCCTATCTGGATGGCAGTGTTTCATGACACTCCTCCCCACCCTCCCACTCTTACTTTTTTTTTTTTTTTTTTGCTCCCTCTTCTGCAATATTCCCAGTCCTTGACATGGGGAATGATACAGATTAGGGATGAATGCACATCAATAACTTATTCTCAGCATTTGGATCAGATATTAATCTTTGCATTAACCAGCATCCTGTGGAGGGGAGGAAAGCAGACCTTTTCTGCCCCAGGCAGGAGGCGATAAATATAAATATTGAAAAGGCAGTTTAACAGTTTAACAGCCGGTCCCTTGAGAGAAACAGTAGTAAAATGTTCTCCTTTTGAGGCTGTCTCAGCCATAGGCTTTTGATTTTGATCAGGTTTATAGTGTTTGCATTTTCTGAGGAGCAACTGGTATCCCAAAGCCACCTTTGCTGCAAGGATTCATGGCTGAACACTTTTAAGATGCAGCTTAAGGAGGTGAGCCTAGCCATGGAAAGGGTCTCTAGAGAGCTGCTGACTACCCTACTGGAGTTCTGACTCAGTGGCAGGCCTGTCCTCTGGGATGGGACAAAGCAGTCAGTCTTGGGAACCACAAGAGAAAGTTTCAAGCTCAGTTTTCTTCAGCCTGCTGCTCCTGCACTGGCTTTCTTGCCTAGAATTTTGAGCAGTGTCCCTGGCTTCCAGCTTCTTGTCTTGACCTGTCTCCTGGTTAGCTTCCAGCGTAACATCATCATATCCTCTCTGGAAACAAATCGATTCCACCCTTGGATCCACCAGCTTACACCAGCTTACATTTCAAGTTTAAAGTCATAAGCATGTGCCCCACCCCCTTCTGGGCTTGTCTCCATCACTATGTCCTGCTTTGCAAACAATTGGTTCCCAAGCACACCTCACCCTAGCACCCTCTGTTCCCCATTCCCCAGAACACCCTGTCCCATTGTGTTTACCTGGACAATTTCTGTTCATTCTTCGGAGCTTGTGAACATGTTGCCTCTTCTGGGGGACTGCCTTTGACATGAACATATTATCACAATGCTGGCTGCTCTAGAGTGATTTAGCACATATTTCACTGTAAGCTTGTGACACGTATCACAGAGGCTTGTAATTAAGTCTGCCTTAAGTTGCTGACTCATCCTTATATTGTCTCGAGCTTAATGGACACTCAGTCTGGTGTATGTCATTGTCCCCATCCCTCTCTAATCAAGTTGACATTATGAACTTACAAGTACCTTACCTTAGTAGTGGTGCTAAACACACAGTGTAAGGAGTCACAGTTCTAATTCCCCACATGTATAAAACCATGGCTCTTTATCAGTATGCTAGAGTCACCGAAAAGCAAATGTTTAAGATTCTTTTTAAAGCTGGGCTCCCTGGTGCGTGCCTGTAATCCCAGCACTCAGGGAGGCAGAGGGAGGTAGATCACTGTGTGTTTGAGGCCAGCCTGGTCTACAAAGCGAGCTGGAAGATTGATAGCTCAGTTGTTAAAGTGCCTGTTGTTCAAGTGTGAGGCCCTCAGTTCAATCCTCAGAACCCACATCAAAGGCTAGATGTAGTGGCATACACTTATAATCCAGAACTGGGGAGTTAGAGGCAGGGGAATCCCTAGAGCTCAGTGGCTACCCCTATTCTAGCCTACTTTCAAGTTCCAGGTGCCTTGTTTCAAAAATAAGGTGGGCAAAAACTAAGGAGCAACCCCTGAGGTTGACCTCTGGCATCCACAGGTGCCCACACATGAATATCCCTTGTATGTATACCCCCTCTATATGTACAAAAGTAAGGGGGAAGATATGTGCGCACACCACCCAGAACCCTGGGTTTAAATTTCAAAATAAAATCACTCTGTCTTTTAACAATTACACAGACCATAATCAGGTGGAGTAGGGTGTATCATCCTGCTTCCAGGTTCTCCAGATGGGGGTCAAGAGTGAGAAGAGGAGCACTGGAGAAGGTAGATGCAGATAAGCCTTTGTCCTCAGTGATCCTCTATCCTTTCAGTTAACTGTGACCTTGTTCTCAGATTGTCTGCAGTTTCATCTAACAATGACCTGTCTTGCTGTCTGCTTATTCTTCCACTTCCTTGTTTATTTTGTTAGTCAAGGCAAAAAGAATGTGTGTCCCGCATTTGAAATGATCCTTATCCACTATCCATGAAGCCTGGAGGCTGTCATACCTCATTTTCCTGGCAAGTACAGTTAATGGTAACCCTGGATGAGTGCCTGGTGCACTTTTAGGTTGAAAAAGAATGAGATGGGCATCTGTGTCTTCTCCACCACCTGTGACCCACCCACTTCTAAGTGGTGTCATTGTGTTTCTATGCCTAGAGCTGACAGATGACAGAGACAGTGTAATGACTAAACAAATGATTTGGGAAATAATTGGTAATGACGAGGTGTGACTGTGACATTTAGAAATGGCCTTACCTTGGTAGCATGCTTAAATCCCATTGGCTCTCACCTCACACTCAGCCTAACAGAAAGTCACCTTAGCTCTGGTGGAAACAGTCACACAGAAATCCTACACACTATCAGTACACAGCGCTGCACACCAGCCCTTCCCAGTGGACCTGCCAGGGGCTGTTTTCCAGGTGAGGAAGCAGCAGAAGGTCCCCATACCTCCTCAAGGAAACCAAACAAGAGAGTCTGAGCTGGGAGGAGAATAGAAGTTGCTTTCCTATTAACCCTCCCATGCTGGGAATGAAGGAAAGGCTGAGTAGTGTAGATGGAGCAGAAAAGCAAAGACATACAAGGATCAACAGGGAACTCTGAGGACTGGACCATGTCCTCATTGGTCCAATTCATGGACAGCATTTATAAATGGGCTGTCTTTTCCTGTTGCTGGGATAAAATACTCTGACAAAAGTAATTTAAGAAAAAGATGGTTTGTTGTGTCTCATGGCTCCAATTTGGGTTCCATCATAGTGGGGGATTCCCAGGGACAGGAAATTGAGGTATGTGGTTCCATAGAACCCATAGTTGGGAAGAGAGAATATGTTGCTATGCTGGATACCTTGTTCTCTCCATTTAAACAATCTAGGGTCCCCTGCCTAGGGAATTAAGATGGGTCTTCTCACATCAATTAATATAATTAAGGTAATTCCCACATGCATGCCTGGAGGAACACCTCCCAGGTGATTGTGTCAATTGAATACCAACAATCTCCTAATCTCATGGGAAGCCCATTGCCAGGCATGGTGCTAAGTGGTTTCCATCCATTCTGTAATTTAGCCCTCCTAATTACTGTCTGGGTTCTAATGCTATTGCTGTTTTATAAATAAGAAAGCTTGAGGCTCTGTACCCTAAACCAAAGTAGATGTTACTGGCTTCTTGAGATCCAGTGAGGGCATTTGAGAACAAGCCTGGGTGTCACTGTGTTCTTGCTATTCTTCCAGCTGCAGCCTGAAGCCAAGGTCCTGCATATGAGTAGGCACTGGTACCACCTCTACATACACACATACCCTGTGTCTGACAGTCCAGAGAATGGTGGCAGGACTCCACTTACACCTCATTGGCCAAGTGCAGAGGACTGGTGACCTCACCCAGGAGAAAAGTGCCCTAACCCAGCCAGGCAGCCTCACCCCTGTCAGAGCCCTTTGAGCAGCTGAGTGTAGAGATTCCAGGAGGAAAGGGAGTTCTTGTAAGCATGCAGACATGTATGATCTCAGACTGACAGAGCAAACCATTTTTTTCTCTCTTTAAAGTACCAAGGGAGCTCAGACAGGGACTTTTTCTTTCTATTACCTGCTTTGATATTAAAGTTGTCACTTCCAGGAACACATGTAAGACATGTTTTTCTAAGAGAAATAAATAGAAAACAGGGCAGCTTCTAAATAATTTGGGTCTGATAGGTGGTAGCTCAGAATTAAGGGCCACATTTTATTCTTATCCAACTCTGTGTCTTGGCTAGCTTGCTTGTGAGCCCATTTTTGTTATGTGTGTAAACTGGGTGACTGCACTATCTCTGTCCCTACCTTATTGGCCTCAGGGATATAATAAAGCCCTTAGTACTTTTCTCATCTTTTTCACATGAATTTTTCAGCACATGCAATTTCTTTCCTGAGTCTCAGTCTTATGCTTCTACTATAAGTTCCGTCTTGCAACTGTTTCTGTCTCTCCTATTTAACTGGAGTTTTGAGCACAGTGCCTAGCACGTCATAAGATCAGTGAGATGGGAATTTAATAATAATTTAATAATTGAAGACACTGAAGAGCTTCTGTTTCTTCTATAGAAAAGTTCATGCTTGAGGGTGCCTTGGGGAAGGCTCTCTCAGAAGGTACTTGGGTACTCTGGAATTCAGGAAGGTTCCTGAAAGGCTCCTTGCTACTTCCTAGATAGCAACAGAAAGGCTCAGGCCTTCTACTGAGAGGTCAGACCATTTCTAGCTGTTTGGACAAGGACAAAAAGACACTTTGGAATATCTCTCTGAGGACTTGCAGTGGTCCCAGTTGGTCCCATGGTAACCAGGATATTCTGCTTCCATCTTTGCCACCAATGGATGGGAGTAGGGAAAGGTGTGATCTTAGACAGCAGTGGAAGGCCTGCTAGTGAGTTTGCTCATTTGTATGACCAGATACCTGACCAGTTGTAACTTATGGGAGAAAGAGTTTATCTAGGCTAATACTTTAAGGGTACCATCTATCGTGGTGGGAAAAGTGTGGCAGCGGGTGTGTGAGACAGATACTCACATTGTGTTAGCCACCAGGAAACAAAAAGAGATGATGAATGCTGGTGCTCGGATGACTTTCTTCTTTTTAGTCCATCTGAGAATCCAGCCCATGGGATGGTGTCACCCAGAGGTATGTTTCCATGGTGATTCTAATTCCCATCAAACTGTCAATAAAGATTACAATCAAAGTAGGGTTGTCAGATCGACAGGTTATCGAGTTAATACTTAATGAATGAGTATAGACAGTTAAACATGAGATAGATGTATACTAAAAATGTATTTGCTATTATTTGACATTCAGATTTCACTGAGTGTCCAGTATTTTTCTATTTTTCTCTCAGTGAAGAAGGTAAAATGTGAAACAGCTTTGCTTTACAAAAGTGTGACTAGCAAGAAGCTAGCTTTGCCTTGCTTGCTGGGTGAGGAGCCAAAACAGGTCTCCTGACTGACCCCATTCTCAGAGCACAGCTTTCTCTACCATCACCAGTAAGGAGGGAGATAAGCCCAGAGGTCAGTCTCCAGCTAGACTCCTCAATGCTGTAGGATCTGGCCCCTACTCTACTTCTCAGTTATGAGACTTCTGTCAGGTCTAACATGCCAGCCTCACATTCCTCCTCTATAAGGCAGGAGTATGGACTAGCTTTCCTAAAGGGTAATCTTAAAGTTTAAAGATAATGGCATAGGTGAGATTGGTACATGGCTCAGCCTCATATACTAGACCCTGGGGTGTTAACTGTTATTGACAATTAATTACAGTTACTAATTGCTTGTGAATATAATAGCCCTGGGAGCCCAAGGGAAAGAAGCCGTTTGGCATGCTTCTCAGTTCAGCTGGTTGTGCTAGAGGGCCAGCATCCAGAAGCCCTAGAGGAGGGGTGTATAAGCCCTGGCAGACTGGCAGTCACTCTCTGAGATACAGTGAGAGCTCCAAGTCAACCAGCTGGCCCTGGAGTAAGTGGAGTAAATGGAGAGGCTGAACACTGCTGAAGACCCTCAGCTCTGGGGAACAACTCATGCCTGTCACCACCATAAGTCTCTCTACCACATAAGGCAACTTCTTGTATGTGGAGAACTGTAAGGGGTTCTGGCGAAATGAGGAGGGGGGCATCATAAAAGGGGTGTCACCTCCTCCTTGCTTTACTTACTAACTCCACCATTCCACCTTGACTCCATCTGGGAAGCTTCAATGCTGGACATTGCCCTTGCCCCTCTGCCCCTCTCTCCCTGTAATTCTCCCTGCCCTGGTGTCCAAGGAGAGGGGAGGGGCCTGGACATTCCCCATCAACTAGCTCTGTTGCCTGGAGACAGCTCAGTTTTCCCAGGCCCGGCCCCTTTTATCAGGGAGACAATGTGTGCACACAGTGAGGGCCTTGTGTGGTACCCAAGCTCCTAGCCCTTTGACTTGAGGGATTTTTCAAGAGCTGACCCTTCTCCGTGAGGTCTTCATTCTGTCCAATCCAAGGATTGGTGTCTCTGTAGCTTCCTACCCAGCTCCTATGAGTAGAGAGGGAAGAAGGGGAAATAGAAAGATTGCTACCACCACACTGCTGTTGTTGAATCTTGCAGGCAGAGCTTCACCCTTGGAACCCTGCTGGAAAGTCCAGGGAAAATGTCTTGAACAGAAGAGAATATGGAGAAATGTTTTCCTAAATCTCTTTCTATTTTCTGTCTCTTTAGAGACCTTGACTAAATTACTAGATCTCAAAGGTAAAGGGCACTTTCCTCTAAGAGCCTCTGTTTCCTTAGATATACAACCATGGGGATGGGTGAAGACCATGTCTCTGCATGAGTGTTTTCATTAAAATGACCATTTCCAGATACCACCCTGAATTTTTTGTGTAAGGTCAAGATCTTTCTAAAGAAGAGAAATAACTTTGGTCAACATAAGTAAAATGAGGCTTTATTGGATATATATGGTGAATTTCTTAGTATGAAAAGAACGTATAATGATTGGAGTTCTAGAAAAAGTCAGCCTGTGAGGCCCCTTCAGAGATGTGCGTATGCATATATCAACTCTTGTTTACCCTGTACTTAAAAACAAATTCTTGGTAAAATTAAACCTGACTTAGTCTACTTCTTATCTCTTGGGAAAAGTTTGGGACAAACCTCCTACACTCCCTTGTGTGTAGGAGGGAGGCTTGGTTCTGTCACAACACAGGCAAATACAAATGGAGAAGGCACTACTAGACAAGGATTCGATGGATCCAGGTCAGACCAAGAGGAGCTGTCACATGCCACAGTGGACTCTGTATGCCCAGAAACCTTCTTTTTAACAATGGATAAACCAAGCTTAGAAGCTACCAAAATAGAGGGCTTGTGACACATGGCTTAAATGAATAGAAATAAGACCACTGGAGGAACAATGAAAGATGGAGATGAAATTCAACTTGATAACAGAGCATGCCAGCCCCATGTACAACTCAGTATAAGTAGAATTCGCTGGCAGAGATAAAGTGGGTGGTGAGAAGGGAAAAATCCCAAGTTTGGTTTGGCTACTCATTTGTGAAAGTAATAAAGGGTCCATATGTTTGCCCAGTGTTTGGCTGTGAGTCTCTGTGTCTGTTTGTGGAAAAGTGGTGGGATGGATAGAAGGACCTGGAAGTGAAAGGAGCCCCACAAGAAGGCCAACGGAGCATACTAACCAGGGCCCACAAGGGCTTGTGGAGATTGTAGTACCAACCAAGGACCATGCATATACTAGATGAAGGCCCCCTTGCACAGATGTAGTGGCTAAGAGAGCTTGCTGAGCAAGCATGGACATATGAGTTTGGATTCTCAGTATCAACATAAAAAGCACAGCATAGGCACACACACACTCGCACACGCACACACACACTCGCACACACACACACACACACACAAACACATGTAACCCCAGAGTTTAAGGAACACAGAAAAAGGAGGATTACTGGGGCTTCCTAGCTGCCAGTCTAGTTCTAGGCTCAGAAAGAAATTGTCTCAGGGGCAGATATAGAGTGATAGAGAAGGATGTCCAGTCTTTCTCTGGCTTCCACATGTATGCATACACCTGAACATACTTATACTCACGTTAACACACACCATACTCTCTTTCACACACAAAAGTAAAAAGTTACAATTCATCCTTCAAAATGGAGCTATGAACTCCACAATATTTACCAGTTGGGAACTTGTGATAAAGGATAGAGGTGTTAGGGTAACTCTTAGATCTCTGTCTTTCTCAGGAACTGTCTTCCAGTATGACATAAAAGCCTTTCTGCTTGGATGGAATGTTTCATTCAATGCAATTGCAAAGACCAACATGATGCTTAACACAAAGTAGAGAAGAGATGGAAGATGGAGGGATGAATGGATAAATGAATAAGTAGTCGGGTGAGTGGATGTATGGGTGAATGAATTAGGTAGATGAATGAGTAAGCTCTATAATGAATGGAGAGTTAATATAAATCTTCACAGCCTTCATGCAGAAAAAAAGGAGAGAAGAGCTGAATGTTAGCAAAATACCTGCTGTGTGCCAGGAGTATTGTTCAGGAGTCCTTACCTTATACAGTGAATTTTCTCCTATTTTTTTTAACCAATAACAAAACTGGGAATATGGTGGTAGGCATTTGCATGAGGTAGCATCAGGATATAAATGGCAGAGCTAGACAGAACCTGGATGCCAGAAGTCTCTTCTACATCTTCTCCTAGCAAACTGAAGCCTCACTCATCCACCTCTCATCAGTAGTCCACTGGTGAGCAACTCACTGGTGCATTCTTGGCAGCCTCCCAGATGCCTCTGCAGCTGAGTCCTAATGTAAACTCTCTCAACACCTTTAGACTTGATCCTTCAAATCCTCAGTTTTCAGAGGAAGAGGCACGGTGGCCCCAAAATATCTAAGGCAAGTATCAGAAATCCTGTTCCACCCAACCAGGTCCTCCGTATCTATGTGCCTATTGTTCAGTTTTCTTTCACACTTTTAAGGGTATGTGCTTCAGGAAGATTTGTCACTCCCCATAGTGCCCCCAGTGCTTGCCCAATGTGTTTGCCCTTGCTGGTCTCTTTCTCTCTCTTTCTCTTTCTCTCTCTCTCCCTTTTTCCCTCTCTCCCTCTCTCTCCTCTTTGAAGTCTTACTCCCTGGCAAAGAATAGGTACTAAATATTGGATGACCTGATGAACTGATGGATTAGCTAGGCCACCTCATCAGAAACACACACACACACACACACACACACACACACACACACACACCCTGCTTCCCACCCAAGGCTGGCCTGAGTGGCCCTTCTGTGGACAGAGCTGGATCTCTGTGCTGATGTGCTTGTGATCATCATCCATCCATCCATCCATCTGTGTGTCACTCCTTCCGAGGATGCAGTGAGCTCTGTGTGGTCTTCATGATTGACTCTTTGGAGCCTGCAGATTGTACACAGAGCAGATGGTCCATCATTGTAGGTTGAATCATGCAAAGAAGGCTTCCAGGGGCCATGGACATGGCTCACTGGGTAAAGCAGTTGCTGCACAAGCCTGAGAACCAGAGTTTAAACCCTTAGGACTCTATTAAATGAGTGGCCATGGTGCCCCTGCCTGCCTTCCAGGACTCAGGGAGGGGAGGAGGATCCCAGCTGGCTAGCTAGGCTAGCAGAATTCTCAAGTTCTAGGTTTAAGTAAGAGATGTTTTAGACTAGCCTCGCTTGCTCCACAGGCAGATGGGTCTGTCAGGACTCTGTCAGGGAGTCCAGCTCTGACTTCAAGGTAGATCCCATCTGTGCTTATTCCCTGGCTACAACAGAAAAATAATGCAGTGTCCACTCTTCATAAATCTCTCTCACACACCACCATATCTGGGGCCCCAAACTAGGGATTTCACACCCCAGGCAACCCTAGTTTATAATATTCTCCTTCCTGGTGCCTTTAATGTGGCAGTAACATAAAATGCCACCTACAGAGACAGAAGCCTCCTGGAATCTAGGGTTCCCACCCCCTTCTTAGGACAGGACCATGGACTTGGTTGAGTGGCTGAGTTATTCAAGGAGCTATAAGATGGACATATTAGGGCACTGGGATCAGGCTGCTGGTGGAAGACAAAGCCATTGGGCACTGTGGATCTATCTGTTTTTTGCCTGATAGTCAGTAGCAGAGGCAGTTAGGTTCCACCCCGGAAGAATCTAGAATTCTAGGCCATCCCTCGCCTTCCCTCTTGCCAGATGGAGCTGTTCTGAGGCAGCTCCAGCCTAAATGAGCCCACCCTTCCACTCCTGCCCTACCCCACTGCCTTCAAGGGGGCAGCAGTCTGTGTGGCCCATGAGGAGACAGACTTCTGACTCCCAGCCAGGCAGGGGGACAAGACAGCCTGACCCTCACCTCAGCCTGAGACCGCCTGCCAGCCCCAGCAGTGAACATTCCAAAGACTCCTAGGAAGGCAAGGCCTCTTCGAGGACAGAGATGCTTTGATGGCATGTAATACAGAGTGTTCTGGGTTCCAGGTTAGAATCAAGTCTATGGCTAACTGTCAGTCTTATAGATTGGATATCTACACAATGACCCATATCATAAAAGGTATAGATTTGGGCATTATTACAATGATTTGCCAGTAAGTGGCAAAAAAGGATCACAAGAAAGGGATTGGAAACAAGCAAGAGACATTCCTATACCCAGCTAACAAACATGTGGGAAACATAGTCCTGTGCCCAGTCACACTTTGCTGCCACATGCAGTGGCTGCTGAGATACAGCTTCTGGTTTCTAGGAGCTCACAGACTGGATGTTTGAAGTCAGGGGGACAGAGTGGGACCATAAGGGTTGAGAGTACTCAGGGACTCAGGAGTAGCACACAGGCCAGCCAGATGAGGTTGCTGCTAAGAAAAACAAAAGAGCAGGTATCACCTATGAGAACTCTGGAAGGTGAGAAAGAGATGGCCTAGCAAAACAGAGGTGTGAGTCTGTGCAAAAGACCAGAAGCATAAAAGCAGAGGACATATTGAAACATCACAGGAGGTGTGTGTGTATGTGTGTGTGTGTGTCCATGGAAGCAGCTGTAAAACAAGGTGTGGATAAAGTTGGCCATCTGGTGGCAGGTTCCTCTTTAGGAAGGAACCTGGGGTTCTGGGCTGAACTCTGAAAATCTGAAACTATGGGACATCTGGAAAAGTTATGAGACTTTGAATGACAACTCTACCAGGATGTGGGGAATGGCCCTACCCTATTCCCTCTTGAGGTTAATGGGAAATCAAGTATTAGGAGAAAAATACCAGAATCTGTGGAGGTATAGGGTAGAATGGAGAGTAACTGGGACACTAGGGAAGATGGGATCTAGACAAAGAGCTGGCTGTTGCCTTGCTTCTATAGTCTGGGTAAAACTCATGAGTCCTTCAAAGAAGGAAAGCAGATAGATACTTTAATTAGACATTTGCTAACTTAACTCATTTTGGTAATTAGTTTTCAGTGCCTTCTTGCCACAATGTAGAATTGCCTAAGAACATCAACTCAGGAATTGACTAGATCAGGTTGCCCTGTGGATATGTTTGTAGATTATTGTTCTCATTGTTGACTGGGAAAACCTAGCCAATTGTGGGAGGAACCATCCCTACTAAAGCAGGCAAGGATGGGTTTATCTTCTTCTTCTTCTTCTTCTTCTTCTTCTTCTTCTTCTTCTTCTTCTTCTTCTTCTTCTTCTTCTTCTTTTTGAGTTTATCTTTTTTTTACTCTTGTCTGTGGACATGCTGTGAAATCTTGAGTTCATGCCTTGACTTCCCCAAAATGTTGTGCTGCAACCTGGAATTATAGGCAAGAAACAAATAACAAAAAAAACAAACCTTTCATCTGTAAGTTGCTTTTGGTATGGCTCCACAGCAACAGAATTGAAATTAGAATACTTACCAACTTTAAATATTAGTTACACACCTCATTGCTCATTTGCTGTTTTTCTCCGGGCACCACAAATACTGGAAATGGGATGGAATGTGCTGATTCTTTTGTTGAGGATATGTGATTAAATTCTATGTTGTGTGAAGGTAGCTACACACACTTTTATTGAAAAACATCAATGTGAAAGAAAGAAAGAGAATGAGGGATCAGGATACAGCTGGGATACAAAGTTAATAAACTGTAACTCATATTAAAAAAATAAAAAAATAAAAAAGAAAGAAGGAAGGAAGGAAAAAAGAAAGAAAGAAAGAAAGAAAGAAAGAAAGAAAGAAAGAAAGAAGAAAGAAAGAAAGAAAGAAAGAAAGTCCTCACTTTTGGATTATATCACTCATTCCTGTCCCACAAAAATCCAGCCTCAATGACATTTTATCCTTTCAATAGTGTAAGAAAAAGTGCCACTAGCATTGAAGCTGTCAATCAAGGATGGTGGAGGTCTTGTGAAGAGAGGTTCTACTGCATTGGCTGAGAATCAGTGGGGCCTGTGAACACAGACAGTGTGTTCTTAGAAGAACACAAACTTCTGAGAGTTTGTAGAAAAATTCTTTCACAAAGATTGAGAAAATAATTGACAACAGCCCTGATCCAGGGAAAAGAATAGAATGAAGAAACTTAAGAGAAGGTTCTTGAACGTGATGCTTACAATTTATTGATTAGAAGTGGGTCCTGTGGCCACACCCTCTTATGAGAGACTTCGTACTAGAGTTTTATATGCTAATCTGAATATTTCTGCTGTGGAGAAAGGAGAGAATGAGTTTGGAAGAAGAAAAGCATTGCCTCCATCCCTAAGAAGATTTGTGGAAATGTTTAATGTAGTACCTGGCTCACAGCAAGTGACTCAGACATTCCAACAGCAGTGGAAAGGGGGAAATGCAAACTGGCTCTTTTACAATATGTATGGAAACCTAAGCATTATATATGGAAACACTTCTGTCTTGGCTCTTTCAGGGTTGAGTGAAAGAAAGCATAAACACAGAAGAAAAGGCCTGGCTACAGATACCCCTTAGGATCTGCATGTGTTTAGACTCTGGGTTTTGAGCTCCCTCCTTGATAAGATAGAAATTAAAATGCCTGATAGTAGTTGTACACATTAAATGAAAAAGACCACAGATTAAACCCTATGACTCACTAATCTATTTATTTATTTATTCATTCAACAGATAATTAATTGTATTCTTAGGGTGTGTTTTGAATTCCTGTGGGTATTGGGGAGAAAATGATGGGTCATAGACGTGAGGAAGTCCTATTGACCTTCAGTGGGATACAGCCATTAAGCATGGTTACTGATTCTAATTATGCTTATAATTAGTGATAGGATAGAGAGTCCATGTCAGAAGAGAGATGAACCATGGTCAGGAATAGGTTGATTATGGAGTAAAGTGGACAAGTGGGACAGATTGAGAAATAAGATTGGAGGGTCAGCAGGGAAATGGAGGGAGAGGTCACAAGAATGCTGTCTACTCTTTTACCTTGATCAAAGATTGGTGGGAGAGAGTCCCACCAAAGCTTTGTGGAAGAGAGTCCTGAAAGGGTGAGTGGCTAGATGAAAGGATTAGTGGTTGACTGACAGACAGAGAAACACATGATAGAGAGATGAGAGAACAGATAGATCAGTAAGTCCTTAATATAGTACATATGTGTAATTTAATAAAAGAACACCAAATCAATAACACATTATTTATGTTTTCCTTGCTTCATTGAGTCTTTCAAATCACCCCTAGAAATAGGAAGCATGACTTCCTTTTAGGGGCTGCAACTGAGACACAGGAGGTCAAGTCACTTGACAGAACCAGAACTCGAGTCTCCTGTCTTCCCATCCACTCTCCTTCCTCTCCTCAAACATTCTGTCTCTTAATGCCATGACAGAAGATGGTCAGAGGACGACAAGGACAGATGGAAACTGTGGTGGTTTGCACATCTAAGCCTTGGGAAAGGGAGGAAAGAAAATGGATCCTTACTGAGCAGATCTCTTGGTCTCCTTGCAGGTCAAAATATTTTCATGGGAAGAAAGTGAATGGCGACACTGAGATCCAAGTGGAACAGGTAGGTGGTGGCCCCTTCCATAGCTCTCCCCGCACTTGCCCTTTCATGAATTGGAGCATTTCCCAAAGCAACCTTGCTTCCATTTTGTGTGGTCATAATGAACTAAGATTTCCAGAAAAATTTCAGGTTGTACTTGGGAGTCTCATTAAGTTCCAGAAATTTCTGGTCCACTAATTTTTCAACCTTTTGGTTTTAGTTAATTTATTACTAAGGGTTCTCTTAAGGACCAGAACAACAAAACTGAATATGAATATATGTATGATTATGTATGTATTATGTATGTTATATATATAAATATAATGTGTGTGTTTAGTGTATGTGAAGGAAATTTATTAGAGTGGCTTACAAGCTGTGGTACAGCTAGTCTAACAATAACTGTCTAACAATAGAAGGTCTAAGAATCCAGAAGTTGTTCAGTCCACTAGGATGAGTGTCTCAACTGGTCAGTATATGCCAGAATTCCAGAGGAGTAGGCTCTAATGACAGTAAAGGAATGGACTAGACAGAGAGAGTGAGAAAAAGCAGGCAAAGAGTGAAAGTTTCCTTCTTCCATGTTCTTTATATAGGCTGCCCAAATTAAAGGTGGATCTTCCTACTTCAAAAGATCTGGATAATAGGGGGGTCATCCCAATTTAAATGATTTAATTAATTTTTTAAAAATCCCTTATAGGCATACCCAACAATTTGGGTTAATTCCAGATATAGTCAATTTTAGTTAATTCCAGATATAGTCAAGTTGACAACCAAGAATAGCTATCACAGATAGGGAATTTGTCTTCAAAGAAAATATAAAAAGGAAATCATTTTTCAAAACCAAGAAAAGTAGAGCTGTTCATAGGAGCAGCTATGTGGTCCCATCTTTATCCCATGGCTCTAAGGCATCTCCTTTGACTTTGACTATGAACTATAATGGATGTATTAGTTACTTTTATATTACTATGACACCGCACCATGACCAGGACAATTTATGACAGAAAGAATTTAATTGGGCTTAGGACTTCAGAGGGCTAGAGTCCATGATGGTAGAGCAAAGGCATGGTGTCAGGAACAGTGGAGAGCTCACATCTTGATCTTCAAGCAGGAAGCAGAGAAAAGCACACTGGGAATAGAAAGCCTTTTGAAAACTCAAGGCCTACCTCCAATGCTGCACCTCCTCCAACAAGCTCGTACCTCATCCTTCCCAAATAGTTCTACCAACTGGAGCCCAGGTATCCAAATATATGAGCCTATGAGGGCCATTCTCATTCAGACCACCACAGTGGGAGAGCATATATTTAAATCCTGACTCTCTTCTTTCTAGATGTTGAGATGATTTAATCTTTCTGTGTCATCATTTTCTTATGTCATTGGAATGAAATTATCTGAAGCTTCAAAAGAGACCAGAATTGAGACTATCATTCCGTATTACTTCTGTTATCAATGTCCAGATATTCCATTTTCTATATAAAAAAACATTGACTAGGTCAGATAGCATAGGAAATCAGGACTAGACTCTAGACCTGATTCCTGACCAGGGACTCCTCCATTCAGGAAACTGAGACCCTCCTTTGTAGGACCACCATACTTAACCTTAGGAGAGCACATCACAGCAAGGGCTCTGTACTCAGACTCCAGGTTCGAATCCCAACTCTGCCTCTTAGTGAGTTTTCCTGGCTGAGCAATACTTTCTCTGTTCTCTTGCGATAATAGTAACATCAGCTTGTGATGGTGGAGTTCCAGGAGAGACTGCAGGAGTTAGTGACAGGATAGGTGTTTCTCTTCTCCTCCTCCTTCTCTACCTTCTCTCCTTTCTTTCATTTTCTCTTTACCCGTTCTGTCCACCTCCTCCTCCTTTCTCCTCCTCTCTGTCCACCTCTTCCTTCTTTCTCCTCCTCTCTGTCCTCCTCTTCCTTCCTCCTCCTCTCTGTTCTCCTCCTCCTCTCTGTCCTCCTCCTCCTTCCTCCTCCTCTCTGTCCTCTTCCTCCTTCTTCCTCCTCTCTGTTCTCCTTCTCCTCTCTGTCCTCCTCCTCCTTCCTCTTCCTCTCTGTTCTCCTCCTCCTCTCTGTTCTCCTCCTCCACTCTATCCTCCTCCTCCTTCCTCCTCCTCTCTGTTCTCTTCTTCCTCTCTGTCCTCCTCCTCCTTCCTCCTCCTCTCTGTTCTTCTCCTCCTCTCTGTCCTCTTCCTCCTTCCTCCTCCTCTCAGTTCTCCTCCTCCTCTCTGTCCTCCTCCTCCTTCCTCTTCCTCTCTGTTCTCCTCCTCTCTATCCTCCTCCTCCTTCCTCCTCCTCTCTGTTCTCTTCTTCCTCTCTGTCCTCCTTCCTCCTCCTCTTTGTTCTCCTCCTCCTCTCTGTTCTCCTCCTCCTCTCTGTTCTCTTCTTCCTCTCTGTCCTCCTCCTCCTCTATGTCCTCCTCCTCCCTCCTCCTCTCTGTTCTCCTCTTCCTCTCTATCCTCCTTCTCCTTCCTCTTCCTCTCTGTCCTCCTCCTCTCTATTCTCCTTCTCTTTCCTCCTCCTCTCTGTCCTCCTCCTTCTTCCTCCTCCTCTCTGTTCTCTTCTTCCTCTCTATCCTCCTCCTCCTCCTCTCTGTTCTCCTCTTCCTCTCTGTCTTCTTCCTCCTTTCTCCTCCTCTCAGTTCTCTTCCTTCTCTCTGTCCTCTTCCTCCTTCCTCTTTCTCTCTGTTCTCCTCCTCTCTGTTCTCCTCCTCCTTCCTCCCATACCACCCTCTTTGTGCTGCTGACTCTTGTGCTCTTTGCTGGTTGTGGTTGTTATGAGTTCCTCTTTTCTTCTCCCTCCTCTATCCCTGCTCCTAGTCCACCAACACCCTCCCTCTTCTGCCTTCTCTCCTCCTTATCATTCTTCAGTGAAAATAAATAAAATTCTTATAGGAAGAAATACCATTTGATTACTCAAGAATAGGTATGGCCTATTTCTCCAGCCCAACCTTTGCACTGTTTTGGGGTGTTTTGTTTGTTTGGTTGGTTGGTTTTGTGAACCTTATGAGTCAGAGGAAGGGAGCAAACTTCTGAGCATCAAATTGATGGAGTTGGCTTCATATTAAAACACCTACAGTTTGAACTTCACTATGATCCAGTGGGTTTTAAGTCAATCCAATGTCTATTAATTTTCCTTCCATGGCAAAAAGCAGGCTATTTTTGTTCAGTTTACAAATATTTGACAGTGTCTACTGTGTTAGCTGGCTTATGTGGTAAAGGATAAAGAAGCAGTGGTCCTGTCCATAAACAGAAATGGCTTTGAGGATGGCATGCTGTTTGAGTTGGATTGAAGAGTGGGTGGATTCTTAACATGTGGAGCTCATGGTGCAGAGAGCATGTGAGGCTGAGGCCCAAGGGCAAAGGAAGTTGTCCAGTACAGGATGAGACTCCAATCCTACTGTTTGACTCCAATATAGAACTCACTATCTTCCTCTGCCCCTCTCTCCAAGGAGAGTGCCATCTGGACCTTAGCTGCAAACCTGTCACCACCCCTACCTGCCACCCCTACCCTCTGCCACCACCCCTACCCTCTGCCATGTCCTCTTGACTACATCTTGTGATTCCATAGTCCTTCCAATGATGTCCCAATCTACCTTGGCTGAACTATGACAAGCTCTCATCTAAACTTTCAACCAACAGCCTCATAACTCTATTTGCTTACCAATCTCCAATTTACTCTTCATGCCTAATCCAGAGTGATCTGTTGTGTGTGTGTGTGTGTGTGTGTGTGTGTGTGTGTGTGTTGGCACAGGGACATTTGTACCATGCATGTGTGTGGTGGTCAAAGGAACACTTCAGGGGTTAGGTCTCACCTTACTCTTTGTGTGAGAAAGAGGCTCTTGTTTGGCTGCTGTGTGTTCCAGGCTAGGTATCTTGGGAGCCTCTGGAGCCCCTCGTGTCTGTCTCTTATCTCTCCCTACCAGCATAAAGAAAACAAATGTTGTGGCTGCACTCACCTTAACATGGGTTTTAAGAATCCAGACTCAGGACCCTACACTGGCACAGCAAGCTCTTTATGCTCTGAACCATCTTGCTAGCTCTAGAGTGATATTTAAAAAAAAAAAAAGCGAATTGAGCCCTTTAAAGAATTACCTTTTTCAGAGACTCCTCTCTGAGCCCTGTCTGAATCAGAAGACTCAGTGGTGCTTTCACGGCACCTCACTCCATCTTTCCATACCCGTACCTCAATATTTTAGCTATATATTTAGGGTAAGATTATTTGCCTGAGAGTAGGGCCTATGACTGTTTGGATTTACTCTGTAAAGTAACATGGGTCCCAGCACAAACTAGAACTGAAGGAAATATTTTCAGAATGAATAATTGACAGATTCCACATATTCTGGCTGCATTTCCTTTTCCAAGAGTTATAAATCTCTGCTTCTTTTTTTTTTTTCAATGCAGTTTATTCAGGAACCTTGAACAATCATCTGACCCTGGGGAAAGCCAGCCCACAGCTTAAATAGCCTCTGGGTAGCCAACCCCAGTGTGCCACGTGGGCAATGCAGATAGGTCCACATACATGGAAGCAAGCCAGATCCTCAGCCTTAGCCAAATGTGGAGTTGTTTGTGACAGAGAGCACTCACCTTCGGGAAGGTGGAAGGCGGAAACCAGCTCCATCTTTAAGTCGCGGCATTACGCAGCTCTCTACAGTTCCCCCTTTTTGTTTTAGACGCATCAGGCAAGAGTAGAGGTCTGATCTCTGATATTAGAAATAAATTGGGACTTTGTACTGATGTTCATTTAGGTGTCATCCACCCAAAGAGCATCAGACCCATCCGATACCTTTTTCTCAGAGGCGGGACCTGGGGCATCAACCTGCATGCAATCAGACATGCTCTTCTCTGGGTCAAAAGCTGCTGACCCTGAGTGCAGTGCTTAGCCTCACATCCTGAGCATAACATTTTAGCTTTTTTGGTAGCCAACCATACTTGGGGAGACTGTCCTGCTTCAATGGCTGTAAAGGCCTGAATGGTCATGGCTGCATTATGCTGTTGTGAGACTCTAATCACACTATGACTCTCTTCAGACAGAAAAGGGATCTTGGAACTACAGCTGCCACTGTTACTGCCATCTCATTGGCGGCTATTGGAGCTACCACCATGGCATTAGCCATGAGTCATACTGTGCAGACTGCTCAGACCCTGAATAATCTTTTAGCCAATGTAGCTCATGCCTTAGATGTACAAAAAGGAATTAATGCTCAACTAAAAGGAGCATGGTGTTCAATCAGAGGATTGACCTCATGCAGGAGCAAATTGATACCCTCTGGCAAATGGCTCAACCGGGCTGTCAATGAAAGTATGCTGGACTTTGTGTCACTAGCATACAACATGAGAATTTTTCCTGTGCTGCAAATCTGTCTAAACAATTGTCTAGCTATATTTTAGGTAATTGGACTGGAGAATTCGATACTATGATGGAGCAGCTGAGAGTGGCCATTATCACAGTAAATTCTACCAGAGTGGACGCAGGACTAGCCACAGGATTATCAACATGGATTGCTGCAGCCATGAATCATCTGAAGGAATGGGCAGGCATGGGAGCGTTAGCAGGCCTTCTGGTGTTGGTCTCCTTGGTTTGCCTGTGGTGTATATGCAAGATTAGAGTCTCTGCTTCTTATTCTTTCCTCAAAAAACTCAAGTTTTTGTTGTTGTTGTTAACCATCTGACAAATGTGCAGTTGCCAACCAAGGTGGACCTACTCCATCTCTTTTATGGTAACTCTGAGGCATTCTTTTATTTCTCTCTTGTATCTCAACACTGCCTACAGACCAAGTAACAGGTACCAAATTTGTATACAGGGATGAATGCCTGAGGGAGATGCTATAACCATGAGGGGATGTTGGAGCCACTTCAGGAGTCTGTGGGGGCTACAATCATGATGGAAAATGTTGGCTGATTTAGTCATTCTCATTTCCAATCATGTAAAGCCAGAAAGCAAATTAGTCAGGGAATCAATTAACATGTCATTTGGGCTTTTGTCCCTGGAAGATATTCCTTCTCAAACTCTTCTCGAAGTTTGAATAACTTGTCTGTGGCCCATCTGGACCAATAGGTGGGTCACATAAGCAATCCCAACCGACTAGAACTTCACACTCATTTTCTAGCACTCAAGAGAAGTGTTAGGACCAAAGCTACTGTTTAGTCTAAGCTGGCCTCTCAATGAAGACCCAGATTAGCCAGATAATTGTACTGTCTGTGCTTTGCTAGACAAAGTCAAAAAGTTAGTTGAGGTTGGCCTAGAAGAAGCCTCCACCACATGTCTCCACCCTCTTTTCCACAATTTCAAAACCTCTTGCCTGGCTGTAATAGAGCCAGGATCCATCCACACAGGGAAGCAAGTGGAGAGCCACATCACTTTGCATCTGACTACCCAGCATAACTTGCTGCCTCTACAGGGTCCTATTGCAGTGTCCTGGTGGGACTAGAGAGTATTTGGCCAGTGTGGTTGACCTGCCGAGCTCTCCTGTTTGTGTTTAAGACCAGGGCACTTTTCCGCAGATACAAGTCAACCTTCTGTGAGACCAA
Organism: Meriones unguiculatus; assembly: GCF_030254825.1. NCBI lineage: Eukaryota > Metazoa > Chordata > Mammalia > Rodentia > Muridae > Meriones > Meriones unguiculatus. The sequence continues at coordinate 91,111,976 of NC_083350.1, forward strand.
GAGGTATGGTCTACAGATGAATAGATGATAATGAATACTTAATAATATTACTTAATACTTGAATACTTAATAATCTTAGGTAGACCCACAAACTTTTATTTTTTTACTAGAAGTTAGTGGTATGGAACCCAGGGCTCTAGTAAAATTGGAATATATGTGTGCATATATGTGTGTATGCATATATCTCCTTTTATGTGTATATGCATATATATGTATATATCATATAAGAGAGATAGAGAGAGAGATTTTTCCTAGAGTGGGTTTTTGAAACCTCAAAGCCCACCCACAATGACACCCCTTCTCCAACAAGGCCACACCTCATAATTCTTCCTCAATAGTTCATCAAATGAGATATATATGAAAAAGATATATCCATATACATATGGATATATAGATTTATGTTTATGTTTATCTCTCATATATATGAGGTGTATATGAATGGAAAGAGAGAAAGAGACAAAGAGGCAGAGAACTGGAAGACCATGTTCAGTCTTTTCTCGGTATTAATGGAGGTAGCAAGGCAGAAGGAACCACAATGCTTTGCTCCAACAATATTCGAAAAAAAAGAAAGAAAAGAAGGAAGCTGGATAAGTCATTGTTTTACATCTGAGCACAACAGATTCTCTTGCAGTTCTTGTTCTTGATTTATGGAGAGGCTATTAGTTCAATGTGTTTGAACCTACAGAAAATACTTTGGATCAGAAGTGTTTTAGATTTCAATTTTTATCAGATTTAGACATATTTGCACATACATGATGAGATATCATAGGAGAGAAGCTGAATCTAAATATAAAACGAGGGGAGGAGGGAGGGGCTTATGGGGGATACAAAATGAATAAAGTGTAATTAATAAAAAACTAAAAAAAAAACTCATTTGTTTAACCTGCAACACATACACTGTTCGAGATTTTACATAATATTGTTAGTTCACCTGTATGATTATGACCTGTTGCTTGAGGCTAGTGATGTTGTGCTGGCACTCAAAGACATTTGTAGTGGGAATATTTGATAATTCAGATTTCTGGCTTAGGGTAGGAGCCATAAGCATATGTGTACACACAAAATGTCCAGCTGCACTAGCATGTATATGTGTGTGTGGATGCCAGAGGTCAACAGGAGGAACAGGAGGTATCTGCCTCTATGACATTCTACCTTTTTTTTTTTTTTTTTTTTTTTTGAGAGAGGGTCTCTCACTGAACCTGGAGCTCACTGATTGGCTAGACTGACCAGCCAATGAGTCCCAATCCCTCTCATTGTCCCACTTGTCCTATCTACTTGTCTCTTCCCCCACAGTGTTGAGGTGATATATGTATGAGACCACACCCAAGCAAGCACTCTAGCCTGGTGGCCATCTCCCCAACCACTCAACCCATTTTTAAAGCATATTTTATAGTCTTTGATTCATAGTTGTTTATGTATTAACCTTTATTAGAATAGAATATAACTGGTATGACAGGCCCTCACTCAGAAGTTATGGTGGCTAGTCAGGGTGGGAGAATCAGTTTCCTTTTGAGATGTGGCATCTGGTAGGCTGAGCATGCTGTAGTGGATGGCTTCGCACCCATGCGAAAGGCCTTGAACTCATTGTCACAGGAGACAACTTCCTGAACAGAACACCAACAGCACAAGCTCTAAGTGCAACAATCAATAAATGGGATCTCATGAAACTGAAAAACTTCTGTAAAGCAAAGAACACTATCGTCAGAACAAAACGACTGTCTACAGATTGGGAAAGGATCTTCACCAACCCTATATCTGACAGAGGACTAATATCCAGTATATATAAAGAGCTCAAGAAGTTAAACAGCAACAAATCAGTTAATCCAATTTAAAAAATGGGGTACAGAGCTAAACAGAGAATTCTCTGCAGAGGAATATCAAATGGCAGAGAAACACTTAAAGAAATGTTCAATGTCCTCAGTCATCAAGGAAATGCAAATCAAAACAACCCTGAGATTTCACCTTACACCCATTCAGAATGGCTAAGATCAAAAACTCAAGTGACAACACATGCTGGAGAGGTTGTGGAGAAAGGGGAACCCTCCTCCACTGCTGGTGGAAATGTAAACTTGTACAACCACTTTGGAAATCAACCTGGTGCTTTCTCTGACAATTAGGAATAGTGCTTCCTCAAGATCCAGCTATACGACTCCTAGGCATATATCCAAAAGATGCTCAAGTATACAACAGGGACATTTGTTCAATGTTTGTAGCAGGTTTATTCATAATAGTCAGAAGCTGGAAACAACTCAGATGCCTCTCAGTTGAGGAATGGATACAGAAATTGTGGAACATCTACACAATGGAATATTACTCAGCAATAGAAAAGAAGGAAATCATGAAATTTGTAGGCAAATGGTGGAATCTGGAAAAGATCATCCTGAGTGAGGTATCCTAGAAGCAGAAAGACACACAGGGTATATACTTAGTCATAAGTGGGTATTATATATATATATATATATATAAAATATAGGATAAACATACTAAAATCTATACACCTAAAGAAACAAGGAGGATTCTGGCTAAAATGCTCAATCCCCATTCAGAAAGGCAAAGAAGATGGACATCAGAAGAGGGAGAAAACAAAGAACAGGACAGGAGTCTACCACAAAGGGCCTCTGAAAGGCTCTACCCTGCAGACTATCAAAGCAGATGCTGAGACTTATAGCCAAACTTTGGGCACAGTGCAGGAAATCTTATGGAAGAAGGGGGAGATAGAAGACCTGGAGAGGACAGGAGCTCCACAAGGAGAACAACAGAACCAAAAATTCTGGGCACAGGGGTCTTTTCTGAGACTGATACTCCAACCAAGGACCATTCATGGAGATAACCTAGAACCCCTGCACAGATGCAGCCCATGGCAGTTCAGTGTCCAAGTGGATTCCATAGTAATGGGAACAGGGACTGTCTCTGACATGAACTGATTGGCCTGCTCTTTGATCACCTCCCCCTGGGGTGGTACCAGCCTTACCAGGCCACAGAGGAAGACTGTGCAGCCACTCCTGATGAGACCTGCTAGACTAGGATCAGAACGAAGGAGAGGAAGACCTCCCCTATGAGTGGACTTGGGGAGGGGCGTGGGTGGAGAAGGGGAAGGGAGGATGGGATTGGGAGGGGAGGAGGGAGGGAGCTACAGGGGGAAACAAAGTGAATAAATTATAATTAATAAAAATTTTTAAAAATTTAAAAAATTTTTAAGTTAAGGAAACAAATGGTTTGGATCATGCGAAAAGGAGATAATATTATCCTGTGCCAGAGTCTTTCCAACTAGAAATGGTAAAGGGCAGGAGAAGTTGAGAAGACAGTATACAGTTTTTTAAAGATATCTTCTGTTGGAAAAAGTGAAATATTTATTCATATTATTTTGATGGCCCTTATGTTATTATTAGGTGACAATAAATGTTGTGAGGTTTTATTTTGTTTTGTTTTAAATAAGCTGAAAAGGTACAAAGTGGCATCTAGTGAAAAGCCTTAATATAATTTTTCCTGGATGATATCCACATAATAATCATTATCACTTGTTTCTTGAGGACGGCATTCTTTGTGTGTGTGTGTGTGTGTGTGTGTGTGTGTGTGTGTGTGTGTGTGTCTTTGACTCATTCTCCTTATACAGCACAGCCTGGCCTTGAACTTGCACTCCTTGTGACTCAGCCTCTCAAGTGATGGGGTTATAGGTTGTTCTGTATCACCCTTTCTTCCTCTGCAAGTCCAGTTCTTTTGTCTTTCTTTTTTATTTTTATTAATTACACTTTATTCACTTTGTATCCCCCATAAGCCCTTCCCTCCTCCCCTCTAGATCCCACCCTCCCTCCAGCCCTTCTTCGTGCATGCTCCTCCCCAAGTCCACTCATAGGGGAGGTCATCCTCTCCTTCCTTCTGATCTTAGTCTATCAGATCTCTTCAGGAGTGGCTGCACTGTCTTCCTCTGTGGCCTGGTAATACGCTCCCCACTCAGGGGGAGGTGATCCAAGAGCAGACCAATCAGATTATGTCAGAGGCAGTCCCTCTTCCCATTACTATGTAACCCACTTAGACACTAAACTGCCATGGGCTACATCTGTGCAGGGGTTCTAGGTTATCTCCATGCATGGTAGTTGGTTGGAGTGTGAGTCTCTGGGAAGACCCCTGTGTTCAAATTTCTGGTTCTGTTGCTCTCCTTGTGGAGTGAGGAGGGCATTCTTTAGAGAGGTTTCAAATGTACAAGCGTATGCCAAATATATGAAGCTACATTGTGAGTTCCTAAAGAGTAGTTGGTTTGCATGTGTTTAGCTTTAACTATCAAACTAACATAACCTAAAATTAGCTGTTAAGAGAATCTCAGTTGAAGTATTGCCTAGAACAGATTGGCCTGAAGCATGTCTATGGGGGTTGTGTTCACTGGCAATTGATGTATAAAGAGCCCAGCCTGCTGTGGGCAACACAGTTCTCTAGGCAATTGGTCCTGAATTCTTTAGAAACGAAAGCTAAGCATGACCCTGCCTTTTATCCAGCAATTAGTATTCTCTATGGTTCTTGTCGAGTTTCTTTGACTATAAAGTGAGTTTCTTAGTCAGAAGTAATGCTGCATGGAATATCAAGAAACCCTTCATTTGGGCTCCTGCCTTGATTTCCCTCAATGAACCTGGAAATATAAGAACCCTTTCTTCCCTAAGTTGCCTTTTATCAGAATATTTTATCACAGTGGCGCAAATGAGATTAGGACAGCCAGAAATACAGAAGTGATTCTAGATATTTCAGAGGGGTGGAGTTAATAAGAATTTATTATAATTGGATAAAAAGGAGAAGTCAATTACTCAAGGCCACAACTGTATTCATTCAAAGCTGTCACTGCCATAACTTGCGTACACATCACTACTAGTGTTACAGGAACTGTTACCATTATCTAACTGCTGTTGCTTACAGTTCAGCCTCTGTAACTAACATAGAAGCAGAGGGGGTTGTTGCCTCCTCCCCTCCTCCTTCAGTTCCTGAAAAAAATAACCTCCTTTGGTAGAAGCAACGATGGGTACATGTGGCAAAAGAATGTGAGACATAAACAATTGGGACTTTGAGCTCCCATGGTATAAGAAAGAAGAGTGTTAAGGGATGGATATAGGGCTGAGTAGTAACAGTGTCTGATACAATCTACTCCTTTAGCTTCCCAGCATGCTATTCTCTTACTTATCTACACTCAGCTGAGCTTGGGTTTTTTTCCACTAATTCTTTTTTACATTTTTTTTTTGAGACAGGATTTCTCTGTGTACCCTGGCTGTTCTAAAATCATGTAGACAGGCTAATCTTGAACTCAGGGATCTTCCTGTCTCTCTGTCTTGAGTGCTGAGATTAAAGGTGTGGGTCACCCAGGAACTCCACAAGGAAAACAACAGAACCAAAAAATCTGGGCCCAGGGGTCTTTTCTGAGACTGATATTCTAACCAAGGACCGTGCATGGAGATAACCTCGAACCCCTGCACAGATGTAGCCCATGTCAGCTCAGTGTCCAAGTGGGTTCCCTAGTAAGGGGAACAGGGACTATCTCAGACATTGAACTCAGTGGCTGGCTCTTTGATCACTTCCCCTTGATGGGGGAGCAGCCTTAAGAAGCCACAGAGGAAGACAATGCTGCTAGTTCTGATGAGACCTGATAGGCTAGAGTCAGATGGAAGGGGAGGAGAACCTCCCCTATCAGTGTACTGGGGGAGGGACAGGGGAAGAGAAGAGGGAGGGAGGGCAGGATTGGAAGGGGACAAGGGAGGGGGCTACAGCTGGGATACAGAGTGAATAATAAATTAAAAAATTTTTAATGCTGGAAAAAAATAAATAAAATAAATAATTGATTTTTTTAAAAAGGTATGGTTCACCATGCTCAGGTGTCATTTAGCCGAGTTATCCATGAGAATGAACAGGTAGTTTTATCTCATTCATATGAAGGATTGCCTAGAATTCTGTAATATGGACATGTCAGAACTTCTTTTCCATAAATTTATAATTGCAGGTGATGCTACACCTATGTCAGTTCAGAATTTTGCTCGTGTGTCTGTAAAATTCATTCCTCCCAACAGAATGACTCCTTCCAAAATTGGCACCTGTAGGGGATGCTGTAATGTATGTTGAAAAATGAAGCACTTGGGATTGGAGAGATGGCTCTGCAGTCAAGTGAACTGTTCTTGCAGAATACCAGTCTTTAAGGTAGTTTGTACGAGAAATGTTCCCCATAGGTTCAGGCATTTGAATAATTGATTCCTAGTTTGTGGGACTGTTTGAGAAAGGTTTAAGTGGCAGCCATGATCGAGAAAGTGCAGTATGGGGGCTGGCTTTGAGAGTAAAAGTCTCATGTCACTTCCTTTTCTTATGTTCTATGCCTGTATTTAAAGACATAGGGCCTACCGCTTGCTACCATGTCTCCCTGCCATGCCATGATAGACTCTTATTCATCTGGAATCATAAACCCAAATAAACTATCCCTTCTATAAGTTGCCATTGGTCATAATATTTTACCACAGCAAAAGAGAAGAAACTCATCAATAGGTCAATTCCCAAGTCCCACAGTGTGCCCTCCTGTAGGGTGTGTGTGTGTGTGTATGTGTGTGTGTGTGTGTGTGTGTGTGTGTGTGTGTGTGTGTGTGTTAACAACTGCCTGAAACTCCTCTTGTAGATTCCACAGAAACCTGCACTCACATGTACACATGTATGCACATTTACACACATATACAAACACAGAGAGAGAATTTTAAAAATAAAAACAAATCTAAAAATGAGAGACAGAAGTGAAAAACTTTTCCTCCAGCTGCTAGAATTGTTCTCAGAATAGCCTTCAGCCATCAGCCCTCTTTTAGACATGCCTTAAGTAAAGAGAGCTGCCTACTCAAGGTCCTACCTCTTTTATGGGTGCAGTTACAGTCAGTTCTATAAAGATCCTTGCCCCTTCATTCCAATCTGTGACATTTCATTTCCACCTCTCAGTACCTTTTGGCATTGATAGAGACCTCTTCTGAAATGTCTGTGTAGCTCATCTTCTATTCCCTATCCTGTTCCCACGTTTTCCATCCCTTAGAGTGGTGATGCTTCCTAAAACATTCTTTAATAAACTTCCCTCAGGCCAACATCCATCTTAGATCTGCATCCCAGATAATGACAACCCTTCAAGAGCCCATTTGGAATGTTCATAAGTACTGGGTACTTAATCTCCAGGGAGGTCCTACAGAGATTTCTATGACTCTACTCAAGCCCTGGATTCTGAAGCCCACCCCATGTAAAATGATGTCTGTTCTTGGCCAAGCACTGATGCTGAACGCTAGGTGCTCCAAATCATGCTCTTCCTGTTTGACCTTTCTATGTTTTAAACTTACCAGAACTTGGCATCTCTCTACAGAGCTGAGTGTGGCTGCACTGATCCAGTAAGCTTTGTTTTGTTCCTACAGTCCTGCAAGATTTATTTATTTGACTTGGCTTACCCTGACCTCAGATGTTCTGTTTTGTATTATTTTAAAATGTGTGCAGGTCTCCATGGAGGCCCTTTCCTTTTCAAATTTAAGAACCAGATGGGAAGTAGGGGGAGGAACAAAAAAAAAAAAAAAAAAAAAACAGGTGGGATGGTAGGACGTATTAGTTGAACCATAACTCATCAGACTAATGACTGTTTCTCTCCCTAACCATGACATTGATTTGTGTGGGTTTATCAGCCTCCTGGCTCTACCTGTAAGCCCATCAATTTATATTTAGAAACTAGAGAAGTGATAATAATGCCAACAGTAGCAAACTACCACTGAAGCACCCTAATAGAGTAAGTACCTCTTTTTTTCTGACTTCTTTTTTCCCCTTTTTTAATTATTTTTTTACACTTTATCCACTTTGTATCCCCCCATAAGTCCCTCTCTCCTCCCCTCCCAATCCCACCCTCCCTCCCCCTTCTTCATGCATGCCCCTCCCCAAGTCCACTGATAGGGGAGGTCCTCCTCTCCTTCCTTCTGATCTTAGTCTATCAGATCACATCAGCAGTGGCTGCATTGTCATCTTCTGTGGCCTGGTAAGGCTGCTCTCCCCTCAAGGGGAGGTGATCAAAGAGCAGGCCAATCAGATTATGTCAGAGGCAGTCCCTCTTTCCATTACTATGTAACCCACTTGGACACTAAACTGCCATGGGCTACATCTGTGCAGGAGTTCTAGGTTATCTCCATGCCTGGTACTTGGTTGGAGTATGGGTCTCTGGGAAGATTTTCTGGTTCTGTTGCTCTCCTTGTGGGGTTCCCGTCCTCTCCATAACCTACTATTTCCCACTTCTTACATAAGATTCCATGCACTCTGCCCCACAGTTGGCCATAAAGTCTTAGCATCTACTTTGATAGTCTGCAGGGCAGAAGTCTTTCAGAAGCCCTCTGTGGCAGGTTCCTAGGTTGTTTCCTGCTTTATTCTTCTTCTGATGTCCATCCTCTTTGCCTTTTGGGATGGGGATTGAGCATTTTAGTCAGGGTCCTCTCTCTTGATTAGTTTCTTTAGATGTACAGATTTTAGTAGGTTTATCCTATAAGTCTATATGAGTGAGTATATACCGTGTGTGTCTTTCTGCTTCTGGGACAGCTCACTCAGGATGATCTTTTCTAGGTCCCACCATTTACCTGCAAATTTCATGATTTCCTTATTTTTCATTGCAGAGTAATACTCCATTGTGTAAATGTACCACAATTTCTGCATCTATTCTTCGGTTGAGGTGCATCTGGGCTGTTTCCAGCTTCTGGCTATTACAAATAAGGCTGATACAGACATGGTTGAGCAAATGTCCTTGTTGTGTACTTGAGCCTCTTTTGGATATATGCCTAGGATACATGTTGGAGAGGTTGTGGAGAAAGGGGAACTCTCCTCCACTGCTGGTGGGAATGTAAACTTGTACAACTACTCTGGAAATCAAATTGGCGCTTTCTCAGACAAAGAGGAATAGCGCTTCCTCAAGATCCAGCCATACCACTCCTAGGCATATATCCAAAAGAGTAAGTACCTCTTAAGTTGCTGTGTGTTAACTGATTTAATCTGCAGCTATGACTGTTGCTGAGAAAACTGAGGCTCAGGGAACATAGTGAGTTTTCCACACACTGTCCCACAGTGTGTAAGCCAGCTATGTTTGAATTCAGATGTGACTTAACCAAAGCAGAACCTTTATCAAAGTGCATGTATCAGGATACCTGTTGTTCTTGAATGTTGTTCTCAGAAAGCTTTTGGCCTTCCCCTGTCTTGTCTTAGGTCCCCCGAGTACAAGTGTCTTCTCTCTGTACTTTTGATATACTGGATACATTACAAACTCATATGTGATATTCTTCAGCACATGGCTACCCTCTTCCTGACTCACCCAGTGGCCCATACCATTGGATGTTTCTGGCTTGTTGCTGTCAAGTTCTGCTGTCAGAAGTTCTGTTTGTCCTTTCATTTTATCCCAAAATCTACCTTAAGTTGACCTTAAGTGAAAATACCTTTGAACCACACATGAAGAGTATAAAAGCCCACTCTCTGGATCTCTCTCAGTGGGCTTTGAGTCCCAGCTTTGCAACTTTCTATATTGCCCTGAGAAGTAATTTAACTTCACTATGCCTTCAGGTCCTCATAGATAAAGCAGTAGCCAAAGTAAGTACCTATAGACTGAAATGAGTTACCACACATGAAGCAGCCAAAGTAGAACCTGGAGTAGAGAGAATGCTAGTTTTACAATTGTGTTCTTATCCTCACCACATGATCCCTGAGTAGATTCTAGTGTGGGTTATTTTTTCCTCTTAGATCATTCAGAGATGGTAAAAATACAACAATACACTAAAAATCTTCCACATACAATCTGTGGGAAAGGCTGCATAAGCAACTCTTCCTGAGATGTGTGCTTTGATTCTTTACACACATGATTAATCACAGGCCCCACTGATATTTCCACATTCAATTGGTACCTTCTAATTTTTCATTGATACCATATGGTGGGGATCCTGGGTTTGATGGGTGTTAGGGCCTAGGGTTTAAGTGTTAGGTGGGTTTTTATTGAATGAATGTATGTGAATGGATAATGTAACAGTCATGGAAGGGTGAAGTCCCAAAGGGTTCTTGGAGATTATCCAATCCAATCTACTTTTTTTTTTGGGGGGGGGGAATTGTATTTCATTTATATTTGTGTGTCTCCATGAATGTATGTGTATGTATATGCAGAAAGAGCAGAAAGAACATCATATCTCCTGAAACTGGAGGTTGTAGTGGTTGTGAACCACCCACCATGAGTGCTGGGAAGTACTCTTAACCACCAAGTTATTTCTCCAAGCCCTCAGTCTACTGACCTATTGTTTTAACTACTAAAAAATTAGAGGAAGAGATTAGAGTCCTTATACACATCATGCTATAGATGAAGGCAAAAACACAGAAAACCCAGGCTCTCATCTCCCATGCCATTTCTTATTTTTCCACCTGTCAATGGGGGGTTTTGCTTTTTATTTTTTGTTTTTGTTTTGTTTTGATTGTTTTGGTCTTTTCACTTTAAGGAGCCATTAGTTTCTTTTTTATGGCTTTAATAACAAAGAAATTAACCTCATGAGATCCCTATTTTTTACACTGATCTATGAAAGGCCTTCTGGGTAGGTAGGCTGGATTAGCCTAGCTGATGAACAAAGAACAGCATTACTGAGTGAGCCCTGGAGGACTACTGACTGCTGTGCTTAGCAGTTTGCGTGATTGCAACTGGAAACCTTTTTGCAGTTGGTCTTTCTGGCCTGCTCATATTCTCTGTTAAAGGAGATTTCATCATTTGGTGTGACTGACCATTCTTGAGTACTTCAGCTAAGTCTTGAAGAATTTACAGCAAATTGTGGGAAAGGATACGAGAGAGGCAGGTTTTATCTTGGGCGTGATTTTTCTATGCACCAATTAGAAAGGAGAGGGGTGGGAAACAAAGGGATTCATTATTCTTCTTTCCTTTTTTTTTTTCTGATATAGGGTTCACTATATATACCAGACTGTTCTTAATCTCACTGTGTAATTCAGTCTTGCCTCAAACTCAAAGCTAGCCTCCTCCCCCTGCCCCAGGTTTCCAAATACTGGAATTACACATGTCACGATACCTAGCTGGAAGTCTATTGTCTTACACCAAGATGCCAAACTCACTGGTCTGGCCTCTAGCCGCTATGCTTGGTAATTTACGTTTTCTTACAGCCATTCCAATTCACTGACACACGCCTTGCCCCCATTAGATAAAAGAGACCACAGTAAAAATTAGGTTGATGTTTAAAAGGAGAACTCAGCAAGCCCTTTGGTTTCTTGGAGGGTATATAATAAAAACATAAACAGAATATGTCTCATCTATACTCACAACCTTTATTTAAGAGATACTAGACACCTGCTTTGTACTTGGTCTTAATGACAGTCCTTCAACCTCAAGAAGCTTGTCACCTGGTGACTGTAATACATCATGATATATATTTCTCAGAGACTTCTCTGGTGTGGGACATGGTCAGGAAAGACTACAGAGATGAGGCTCATCAGCTGGGATTTAAAGGTCAACAGACAGATGTGGACATCAGGCTTTCCAGCCAAACAACATGTTTTATATCTTAGCTTGTCACATATGGAGAAAAGATCAGATTATAGAGTGCATGAGAAAGGACTGTTCTGGTGAATTTTAACTGTCAACTGACATAACTGAGATTCACCTGGGGCTAAAGTCTCAGTGAGGAAATGTCAACATTTGGTTGGCCTGTGGGCATGTCTGTTGGGAATTCTTAATCCAGTCCAGTTTGCTCAGGGGATTCAGAACTGCACAGAGATCAAGTTGAGCTAACCAGCAAACAAAGATTTGTTCATTCTTTCTTGCCTTTTAACTGTGGATGTGATATGATTGGCTGCTTATATTCCAGCCTTGATTTCCACAGAATGATGGACTGTAACATGAACTGTAAATATAATAAGTCCTTTCCTCTCCTATGTTACTTTTTGGCACAACAACAGAAGTAAAATTAGGACAGGGATGATGGGAGGTGAATATGGAAAAGGAGATGTATAGCAGTCTCTTTCATAAGGGCTTTAGGTACAAGCTATGAGTGCTGGCTAGTTTTATGTCAATTTGACATAAGCTCAAATCATATGAGAGGGGGGAAACCTCAATTTAAAAACAAAACAAAACAAAAAGCCTCCAAGTGCTGGGAGGCTGGCTGAGCCCCTCACCTGCTGCAGCACTCAGGTGAGTGGGCCCTGCACCTCATCTGGGCAGCACAATAGAACTGGCCCTGATGTCATGGGTGTAAATGAGCCGGCTCCAAGGAGAGATGGCTCTGCCCCTTGCTGGCTGCAGCATTGAATAGGCCAGGGCAGAGCAGGAGAGCTCACCCCAGTGGTGTGGGTATGGCTGACCAGCTCAGATACCTCTCAGGCCCAGACCTGTGGCTTTGAATTGGTCCTCCCCAACATCTACCCGATCAATGAACTGTGTGATGGTCCTATGGATCCAAAATGACACAGGGCAACAACAGGGTATCCAAGAGGAGTCCCAGTGAAGATCTAGTACTGATAGTGTAGCAGAAGCAGAGGCCTCAAACCAGAAACAAATCAACAAATAAGTCATTGAAATGAACATTTGCAGGCAAAGAAGTGTGGACAAAAGGGTATGCATTGGGGGTATACTGTGACGCACAGTTTCTACAAGTGTTTGATTTTTTTTCTTTTGGGGGAGGTTCAAGGGTTGAAGGTGGGTACAAGGGGACAAGAAGATGAGTGGGATTGTGCAGCATGATGTGAAATTCACAAAGAACCAATAAAAGCATTTTACTTGACTTCATAAGTTCAAGTTGTAGGCAAACCTGTAAAACATTTTCTTAATTGGTGATTGATGGGGGAGGGCTCAGGCCACTGAGGGTGGTACATCTGCATCAGCGCCTGCCTCCAGGTTGCTGCCCTGTTTGAGTTTCTGACTATAATATGGAAGTGTAAGCCCAATAAACCATTTCCTCCCCAACTTGCTTTTTGTTCATCATGGTGTTTTCTCACAGCAATAGAAATAGAAACCCTAACTAAGACACTGTGAAACTAAAAAGTGTGTCTCAGAGACAGCATGGGCACATGGGCACTAGTCTGATTAACCTATGGAATGTGAAACTGTATGTCCATGTTTAAGTGTACATGCACATGGTGTGTTTGAGACATGGACATAGAAGTAGTGGTTTGAGGCTGGAGCCTAACACACAGTCTTGATTTGCTGAGATGACACCCAGTCCTTGATTAGTATCCTCAGGTAGGAGGCTCAAAGGTGGGTGCCTATGGATTGGAGGGTTCACCACTGTGTCATTTTTAGTGTCGTTGTCGTGCCTATCATTTCTGTTGGAGAAGTGAAGAGGTAACTTGATTTCCTTAGAACACAGAGAGCATCTTCAGACCCACATGATGGGGTCAGTCTGGCATCATTTTGAAACATGCCACTGTCAACTTCACCTTCTCCATCACCTTAGCTGGCTGTTTGCCCTGGGCTACTCCATTCTTTGTGCTCCATTTTCCAGTCTGCTAAAATCCCAGGCCTTTGACTCCTGAACATGGCCACCCTTCCATCTCCCTTTGCCCTTCCTCATACCTCTGTCCCAGCTTTGCCCTTCAACTTTTGCTTAGCCATTCTACATATCCTGCCAGCCCTACTGTTGTCTCTACTACTTAGGATCTGGCCAACTCCATGATGAAAGGAGTCCCACTGAGCTACATCAGGCCTGCCAGGGACCTCTACCCCAGCACACTTATATGCTTTTGCCTTCTAGTACTGACCCCAGGAATAATTAATCAATCTGGGTGGAACCTATCATGGAATATTCCAGAAAACCAGTAAAAACCAAAGGGACTTCTGAATGCCCAGTAAGGGGAAAGCACCATTTAATTGACTTGGATGACTTCACTTCAGAATGCTGTCTGGCTGTTATGCTAAACTGGAAATGAATCTATTATATTGTTTAAGGAATCTCCCAGCCCACCCTGAGCACATCTCATGAGGAAGGGAGTAGGGCCCAACACATAAACAGGAGTTATGCATGGAAATGTCTGGGCATGTTTCATACCTAGAAGCTGATATCTGAGAATGGGTTTGCACATTCTACAGTATTTATCTTCTATATTGCCCAGGAGCTTCTACAGTGTCATACTTATTTTGAAATAGAATTCAATATAAATCAAACCTGTCTTGGACCCCTCCTTGATGAGTTCACAGTGTGTCCTTAGAATTTCCATAGATGGAATTGTATTATGATAGCCCTGAACCTAGGGTCAGTAACACCAGCATGTGTTCCCATGTTTCTGAGCACCTGCTAAGCATTTAGTGTGAATTTCTTTATCTCGTCTCCATCAACTCCCTGTGGTGAGTAGGTATTATAAAGTCCCCCATTCTCCAAATAAGGAAACCAGCGGTTTCCCAAAGCCACATGGTTTGAGAGACAGCTAGAATTCACAGTTAGCCTCACTTCAGAGTCTGAATTGACAGTTCCTAACCTTGATGATGGCTTACCTGGCAATGTATCCTGGACACATAAACCCCATAGGAGGCTTTCCACCTCATTTCTTCCAGAGACTATTTTAGACTTTAGTACTCCTGACTCCAAGCCCTCCTGGCTCATAGCCCACACCTGGGCTTACATACATCTCTCTTGGGACATCCTTATCCCAGGTCTTCTCTATATATGTCACAGTTAATTTCAAGCTTTGTTTCCATCCTGCTTCCACCTCCTCCTGTCTTTGTGTTCACATTGCCTTGTGCACATGTCTGTGATGGCATTTACCAGATGACTTTGTTATTGCCAGTTCACTGACCTATCATTCCCACTGAGAACAGGGCAGGATCATTATCCTAGAAATAGAGTGTCTCTCTGTGCAAAGTGATAGAACAATTGTAGTGAGGAGAGACAGATACAACCTCTATTTTGGAGAGTAAGTATTAATAACATAGTGTCTTTCTCTCCTCCCTCTGTAATTACAAGCACTATTAAAATATGCAATGGTGTAAAAACTATGATAGTATACTGGGGAGACAACTCAGTTGGTAAAGTGCTTGATGTGCAAGCAGGAGGCCCTGAGTTTGCGCCCCAGTGTCCAATATAAAGATGACCATGGTGGTATACACTTGTAATCTCAGGGCTGAGGAGGCAAAGACAAGAGGATCCCTGGGGCTTACTAGCCATCAGTCTAGAATAATTGGCGGGGTCCAGTGAGACCCTGTCTCAAAAGATAAAATGAATGGATCTTGAGGAAGTCACCTGAGATTGAACTGTGCATTGCTACATGCATTGTTCACGTAATGAACATGCAACACCATCCCTCACACAACATACACACACAGGTTTTTTGTTTTTTGGTTTTTGTTTTTTGTTTGTTTGTTTTTTTAAGCTATGATGGTAAGGTGCCTGGGGTGATGGCAGCTTATGATGGATGCCTGGCAATGAAAACTTATGTAATTAGTTTCCAGGCAGACAGTCTGCATTCAGCAAGCACTTATTAACTCTACTTAAAGGGAAAAATAAAAGAAGCTACGGTTCAGACCAAAACTGAGATGCCCCCAAATCTCCTTTTGCCTGATAATAAATTCATATAAAATACTAGTTCAATATGAGTGATGCAAAGAAAGCAATGACATTGTGATGCAGAATGTTTGACAGACCGAGCAATTGATTTATACAAATTTATTTTGTTTTACCACAACCCTCAATCTCAGTACTGATGGAACTGAGACTTTCAAAGGGCAAGAGGGCTATCCACAGACACAAGGCCAGTAGAACTCTGAGATGAGATGTGACAACCACTGCATCTGTGGAACTTGGGCTCTTTGTAGGGCAGCCCCTTACCTAAGTCATGCCATTAGATAAAGCCAACCCCACTTACCTTCCCTGTCTCTTCCTGTCAATCTGGCTTTGAAGGTTGTAAAGGGAGAGAACTTGGCATTGATAAAGATTATCAGCAAGAAACAGAGCAGACCAGCATGGGGCATGTAGGAGTGCATTTGGGGGAGTTACAGTTGCACTTGAGAGCAAGAAGGACAATGAGCCACTGTATGTCAGTTCTGTGCTCTTCTTCGGTAGTTGCTTTTCCCACAGCATTGCCTTTCATCTTTCAGCATCTCCCAAAGTCTCCTTACTTCTCAGATAGGCATCTAAGGCTCTCAGAGATGGCCATGTCCTAATTGGTAATCTGTGATGGTTCCTCACCTGGTAGGCTATCCACTTAATTCACCAGTTGCTTCATCTCTTCCAGACAAATAGACTTTCCAGGGAAGTTTTCTTAGAAAGGCCACAGACTACCTTTCTGGTTTTCTGTTCTTCTGTGTTTATATTAGTAGAACCGTTCTTTCCTACCTGAGTAATACACTAAGATACCTCTCATGAGCCTGTGAGTTGGTTATCAGTCTGTTTGGGATGGAACTGTCCCAATGGACAGCCCCTCCCCACCTAAAGCCTGCATGCTATCCAGACAGTGGCCCAATCCCTCTGTGGCTGCCAGGAAAAACAATGGAAGCCATGGCTTGCACCTTCCCTTTCTGAGCCAGTCAATTGCCAGGAACCCAAAACACTTCAGTAGTTGGACTGAAAAGGATTTGGATGACACCTCTTAATTTTCTTATTCTTGTACAATTGCTTTAGTCTCCCTCTGGCTCCCACTGTACTCCATGATCCAGGCTCCTCAATGTCTGTGTGCTGAGGGCCAGTCTTAGGCAACACCAAAGTCCTTCCTAGCCCGGTAAACCTTTGTTATCTTTTCCTCTCTCTACTTAGTGGTCCCCATGGATGATTTTGGAAGAACCATATAATTAATTTAGATGGTTTCTTATTCCTGAAAGCTTTCATACATTTTCTATGTCTTGATGTCAAATGTTATTTCTATACATGGCATGGCTATCAATACAGATAATCATTCATTCATTTATTCATCTCCCTATCTAGCCAGCCATTTGCTTACACCTTTATCCATCTCTATAGAACTGATTCTCCCTTCTTTTCTTTGTGGATTAGCCCATGCAAATACTAACCAACTTAACCCTGCTTAGTTTAGGGGATCAGGCACATTCTGGCTAGCTGGCTAGAAACTTTCATGTTTTCTGATCAGTTCAGAAGTAGACTTTCTTTCCCCTATAGGCTTTATGAAATGTAGTATTTCATACTAAAAATAACAGAGACAATAATGAGTCCCATATATTAAATGTGTTTATCTACATATGTGCACATGCATGTGCGCACTGTGTGTGTGTGTGTGTGTGTGTTTACATATAGAAATAGAGACTAGGCTGAGAGTATAGCTCAGTTGGTAGAGTACTGTTATATCTGAAGCCTTCTTCCATTCACAGCATCATACAAATCAGATGTAGAGATGTAGATCTGTAATCCTAGCACTTAGAAGGTAAAAGCAGAATGATCAAGAAGTTCAAGGTTATTCTTGGATATATTGTGAGACACTATCAAATGACAGATGGACAGAGAGGAAGGAAGAAAGTTAAGAAGGAAGTAAAGAAGGGAGAGAAGTAGATAGGGGGAAAAGAAAAGAAATGAAAATTATATAGATAGGTAGCAGTTTACTATCTATAATCCAGTTTCCCTCCAGTGACCTCGTGAACTGTTACTGCTGTAGGTGGTAAAACCAGGTCCACAGAGTTTCAGCAATGTAGACTCGTGTGTCTGATAGGCTGGCACTCCCTTCTCCTAGCTCACAGTGCGAACTCAACCCTTGTCTCTGGCATATTTGTCTGCTATCCCTACCAGGCTTCTGTGTGCTTTTGATTTCTCATAATCCTTCCTTTGACTGCCCTCTGTGCCTATCTTATAAGAAATAATGGTATGATTCTGGAAGTAAGAAAGGCCATTTGAACTGTCATTTCTATTATATAGCATTTTGTTTGCATGAAGGAAATGGCCTTGTAGCTTCAGCAGAGCAGACTTGTATTCAAAGAGTGTGGTATGGTGGTCAGGGCTTTGTCTAGGCCGAGACAGATAAAGGATGGTAGTCTGGATCTAGCTGTATGGAACTTGTAGTGATGTGCTCAATACTCTGAGCTACTATTTTTTTATTTACAAATGGTAAATAAATAAAAGGGTAGCTGTGTTTGACATGTGACCAGAACTGGATTTGCTTTAGTGAAAATGGAAGACACTCTGGATCTAGCCTGACTTACTTGTGAATGGAGGAACTAGCAAATACAGAAAGCATTAACACTCCACATCTTCCCTGTTCCCACACCAGACATGGCTGCTTCATGAAGGGGCACTCACTTACCAGCTAAGCAGAGGCCATTTACACACCTGTCCACATAGCAGGGAGTAACAGCAGCAAGGTAGCCCCATAGGATGGCCTTGAAGGAACATGCCACTCTGGCAAACTATGACCTATACAAGTGTGCTGCTGAAAGATGATAAATTGTAGATAAAGTGGATGGATCCTGAACAAATGAGCTCAGTTGGTAATTGTATAATGGGAATGAAGACAAACCCACTCACAACAATCTTGAACTCTATTGAGCATCTCTCACCTAACACTATCTGTCACACCCTGTTTCCGGTCCTGCTTCTCACTGCTCTGATGTTCAAGGGTACTGGGGGTTTGCATAGTGTTCAGCATCTTGGAGAGAAGAGGAAATAGGGAAGGAAGAGAAAATAGGCAGATGAGAAAAGATAGGGTAAGGTAGGGGAGAAAGAGAGGAAATAATAAGAAAAGTGAGAAGAAAAAGGATGAGGAGAGAAGGTGGTAGAAGGGAGGACAGTAGAAAAGAAGAGAGGCAAGAATACAGGGATGAAGACAGAGCAATATTCTGGGAATGTGGAGATAGCTTAGCCTAGCTCGTTTCTTTTCCTCTATTAGTAGTTACTCTTGAGGAGTGATTTTCCATCATGAAGAATGTTCTGCAATATCTGGAGACATTTTTATTATAACAACCATGAGGACAGAGGCCAGGGATTCTGCTGAATATTTCAAGATGCACAGGGAAGCTCCTACCACAGAACTATCCAGCTAAAATGTCAGTGGTACCAGGGCTGAGAGACCCAAATGCAACTCCTTCGCCCTGTGGTACCCTAAGAACAGAAGACAGAAGTCTAGCTTATGATGCTGTTGCTTCTCTCCAAAGAATTCTACCTTCATTCACCCCTGCAGACTCCACATGCAGCCTAAAGACAGAGAGATAGGGCAGGGACCTTCTGAAAGATTTTTACAGTGAGAGCCACTGAGGCAGACATTTCTGTAGTTCCCCTTACGAATTTAAAACCACATTTGGCTGTGTGTGTGTGTGTGTGTGTGTGTGTGTTACAGAATCCCTTATCTCCCACTCTGAACCCAGAAAAGGAGCCCAGCAGAAACTCAGGGGTTTGTGATTCCTGCAGGACACAGAGGTGGACACATCCTGCTGTCTTACAGGTACATGTGACTTGTTTCAATTCGATTTAGAAAGACATACAGACATGCAGAGGACTATCATGAAGAAAGAGATCATTATAGTCCTAGTCTCCTATCAATAGAAAGTATAACATGCTTCATTGGTACAGGGGAAACAAGGAGAGGAACCAGCATGGGTCAGAAGCAAAGGGAACAGTGAAAACATGAGCAATAAGCCTTATCATGGTTTTGCAGGAAACAGTAAGTGAGGCAGGGTACTCAGGCTCAGACTGGCTGGCAGGTTGTTTGTGGAACATTGCAGGGCAAAGCAAGTTTTTCTACTCTGGTGGCTTTCCCAGGTGATCTGGGCAGGTGAGTGGTGAAATGGAGTATGTTAGCCAGAAAAAAACAGGCTTGAGAGTGTGGGCTCTAGGTTGGCTGACTTGCACTAACAGGCTCCAGCTTTGGTATGTCCAGTTTTGTTTATCCAGAGACTGACTGACATAAGGACTGGCCTTCTAAAGTCAGCATAGCCGCTAGTATCCAAGCATCAATATATAGAGAAGATGTGGTCAAAATGCCTGTCCAATATCAAACACTCAGTGTGGCCCCAACCTCCAACTGAGGACACTTTTCTTTCCTATTCAGTTTCATATAAAACCCAAGATATAAGCAGATTAAACAAATAGCAACTGCTGCTCTGTTTGTTGCATAACTGGACAGTCCTGAACCCTTTGAGCCTCTAGCTATCATGATGTGTCACATACCAGGCATGTGAGCCTTAACAACAACAACAACAACAACAACAACAAATTAATCTCTGCCTGGTTTAGAGCCCTCACAGAAAGTGGCAATAAAGCCAGGCACATGATTGTAATCCCAGCTCCTGGGAAGCCGTGATAAATTGAATGCCATGAGCTCATGCCCAGTGTTAGCTAACATATTGAGTCCCAGGTTAGACTGGGTTACACAGAAAGCCCTACCTCCAAAAGCAAATAAATGAATAAAACAGAGTGGGATGATAGACTCTCATGAATTTAGAACAGTACCCAGTACCTAATAAGTACTTAAAAATCATTATAAAACTTAATCCTGCAAAGCATGATATAGCACATCCTAATCCCAACATTTCAGGAAGCCAAGGGAGGATAATAAAGAGTTTATAACTACATAGTGATTTTGAGACCAGCCTACGTAACTCAGAAAGACCTGTGTCAAAATCAATTTGAAAAGGTGCCCAGGTAGAGTGCTAGAGTACTTGCCTAGCATGGAGCCCTAGGTTCAATCTCTAGTATTGAAAAAAAAATATTTTTTAATACCAAATAATGCTTATTAGATTACTAGTGAAACATTTTATAATTCCTTTTAGCCACTGGAAATAGTAAAGGTATTTGTACAACTGCTATGCTTTTTAACTCCATAAAGCACAACGCTTTTACTTATTCTGCTCCTGCAGTCATATTTAGTAGAAGATCCACCAAGTCGACCTCTGGCATTTTTTACCAAGTGCAGACAGGGCCTCCTGGGTCCCTAAGACCAAAGCAAGAGGGAAGGTTCAGAAAGTGATTTGCGCCATCACTGCTGCTGCTTGTACCCTCTTTTTGTTGTTGTTAGTTTTTTTCTTTTTTTTTCTTTATTAATTACACTTTATTCACTTTGTATCCCCCTTGTGGTTCCCTCCCTCCTCCTGTCCTAATCACTCCCTTCCTCCACCCTCTGCATGCATGTCCCTCCCCAAGTCCACAGATAGGATAGGACTTCTTTTCCTTCCTTCTGATCCTAGTCAATTAGGTCTCATCAGGAGTGGCTGCATTTTCTTCTGTGGCATGGTAAGGCTAATTCCCCCTCAGAGGGAGGTAATTAAAGAGCAGGCCAATCAGTTCATGTCAGAGACAGTCCCTGTTCCTATTACAATGGAATCCACTTGGATACTGAACTGCCATGGGCTACATCTGTGCAGGGGTCTTAGGTTATCTCCATACATAGTCCTTGGATGGAATATCAGTGTCAGGAAAGACCCCTGTGTTCAGATTTTTTGGTTCTGTTGCTCTCCTTGTGGAGTTCCTCTCCTCTCCAGATCGTACTGTTTCCCACTTGTTTCCCAAGATTCCCTGCACTCTGCCCAAAGGTTGCCCATAAGTCTCAACATCTACATTGATAGTGTGCAGGGCAGAGCTTTTCAGAGGTCCTCTGTGTCAGGCTCCTGACTTGTTCCCTCTCTTCTCCTTCTTCTGATATCCAGCCTCTTTGCCTTTCTGGATAGGAATTAAGTATTTTAGCAAGAGTCCTCCCTCTTGATTAGTTTCTTTAGGTGTACAGATTTTAGTAGGTTTATCCTATATTATATGTCTATATGAGTGAGCATATACCGTGTGCATCTTTCTGCTTCTGGGATAACTCACTCAGGATGATCTTTTCCATATCCCACCATTTACCTGCAAATTTCATGATTTCCTTATTTTTCATTGCTGAGTAATATTCCATTGTGTAGATATGCCACAATTTGTGCATTCATTCCTCCACTGAGGGGCATCTGGGCTGTTTCTAGCTTCTGGCTATTACAAGTAAGGCTTCTACAAACATGGTTGAGCAAATGTCCTTATTGTGTACTTGAGAATCTTTTGGATATATGCCTAGGAGTGGGATAGCTGGATCTTGAGGAAGCACTATTCCTACTTGTCTAAGAAAGCATCAGATTGCTTTCCAGAGTGGTTGTACAAGTTTACATTCCCACAAGCAGTGGAGAAGGGTTCCCCTTTCTCCACAACCTCTCCAGCATGTATTGTCTATTGAGTTTTTTATCTTAGCCATTCTGATGGGTGTAAGGTAAAATCTTACAGTCGTTTTGATTTGCATTTCCCTGATGGCTAATGAGGTTAAGCATTTCTTTAACTATTTCTCTGCCATTTGATATTCCTCTACAGAGAATACTCTGTTTAGCTCTGTACCCCATTTTTTAATTGGATTACTTGATTTTTTTGCTGTTTAACTTCTTTAGTTCTTTATATATACTGTATATTAGCCCTCTGTCAGATATAGGGTTGGTGAAGATCCTTTCCCAATCTTTAGGCTGGCGTTTTGTTCTGAGGACAGTGTCCTTTGCTTTACAGAAGCTTTTCAGTTTCATGAGGTCCCATTTATTGATTGTTGCTCTTAGACCCTGTGCTGTTGGTGTTCTGTTCAGGAAGTTGTCTCCTGTGCCAATGAGTTCGAGGCTCATCCCCACTTTTTCTTCTAAGCGGTTTAGTATGTCTAGTTTTATGTTGAGGTCTTTGATCCACTTGGACTTTAGTTTTGTGCAGGGTGATAAGTATGGATCTATTTTCATTTTTCTACATGTAGATATCCAGTTAGACCAGCACCATTTTTTGAAGATGCTATCTTTTTTCCATTGAATGGATGTGGCATCTTTGTCAAAATCAGGTGTCCATAAGTGTGTGGGTTTATTTCAGGATCTTCTGTTCTATTCCATTGATCTACCAGTCTGTTTCTATGCCAGTACCATGCAGTTTTTAGTGTTGTTGCTCTATAGTACAGCTTGAGATCAGGGATGGAGATTCCTCCTGAAGATCTTTTACTGTAGAGAATTGTTTTAGTGATTTGGGGTTTCTTGTTGTTCCATATGAAGGGGAGAATTTTTCTTTCCAGGTCTGTAAAGAATTGTGTTGGTAATTTGATGGGAATTGCATTGAATCTATGAATGTCTATAAAGATTGGGAAAGGATCTTCACCAACCCTATATCTGACAGAGGGCTAATATACAGTATATATAAAGAACTAAAGAAGTTAAACAGCAAAAAATCAAGTAATCCAATTAAAAAATGGGGTACAGAGCTAAACAGAGAATTCTCTGCAGAGGAATATCAAATGGCAGGTCATAGAGTTCATAGCTACATAGTGATTTTGAGACCAGCCTACGTAACTCAGCAAGACCTGTGTCAAAATCAATTTGAAAAGGTGCCCAGGTAGAGTGCTAGAGTACTTGCCTAGCATGGAGCCCTAGGTTCAATCTCTAGTATTGAAAAAAAAATGTTTTTAATACCAAATAATGCTTATTAGATTACTAGTGAAACATTTTATAATTCCTTTTAGCCACTGGAAATAGTAAAGGTATTTGTACAACTGCTATGCTTTTTAACTCCATAAAGCACAACGCTTTTACTTATTCTGCTCCTGCAGTCATATTTAGTAGAAGAGCCACCAAGTCGACCTCTGGCATTTTTACCAAGTGCAGACAGGGCCTCCTGGGTCCCTAAGACCAAAGCAAGAGGGAAGGTTCAGAAAGTGATTTGCGCCATCACTGCTGCTGCTTGTACCCTCTTTTTGTTGTTGTTAGTTTTTTTCTTTTTTTTCTTTATTAATTACACTTTATTCACTTTGTATCCCCCTTGTGGTTCCCTCCCTCCTCCTGTCCCAATCACTCCCTTCCTCCGCCCTCTGCATGCATGTCCCTCCCCAAGTCCACAGATAGGATAGGACTTCTTTTCCTTCCTTCTGATCCTAGTCAATTAGGTCTCATCAGGAGTGGCTGCATTTTCTTCTGTGGCATGGTAAGGCCATGAATCTGTAGATTGCTTTTGGTAGGATGGCCATTTTTACTATATTAATCCTGCCAAGCTATGAGCATGGGAGATCTTTCCATCTTCTGATATCTCCTAATTCTTTCTTCAGAGACCAGAAATTTTTTTCATACAAGTCTTTGACTTGCTTGATTAGGGTCACACCAAGGTACTTTATGTCCTTTGTGGCTATTGTGAAAGGTGTTGTTTCCCTAATTTCTTTCTCCACCCTTTTGTCCTTTATATACAGGTGGGCTACTGATTTTTTTGAGTTAATTTGTATCCAGGCACTTTGCTGAAGATGTTAATCAGCTGTAGGAGTTCCCTGGTAGAGTTCTTGGGGTCACTCATGTATTCTATCATTTCATCTGCAAACAGTCATACTTTGACTTCTTCCTTTCCAATTTGTTTCCCCTTGATCTCCTTCAATTTTCTTATTGCTCTAGCTAGGACTTCAAGAACAATGTTGAAGAGATATGGAGAGAGTGGACAGCCTTGACTTGTGCCTCATTTCAGTGGGAATGATTTAAGTTTCTCTCCGTTCAGTTTGATGTTGGATGTAGGCTTGCTGTATATCACCTTTAGTATGTTCAGATATGTTCCTTGTATCCCTGATCTCTCCAAGACTTTAAACATGAATGGATTTTGTGAAATGCCTTTTCAGCATCTAAGGAGATGATCATGTGGTTTTTCTCCTTCAGTTTGTTTATGTGGTGGATCACATTGATGGATTTCCGTATATTGAACCATCCCTGCATGCCTGGGATGAAGCCTACTTAGTCGTAGTGGATGATATCTTTGATGTGTTCTTGGATTCGGTTTGCAAGTATTTTGTTGAGTATTTTTGCATCAATGTTCATAAGGGAGATTGGCCTCAAATTCTCTTTCTTTGTTGGGTCTTTGTGAGGTTTAGGTACCAAGGTGACTGTGGCTTCATAGAATGAGTTTGGTAGTGTTCCTTCTGTTTCTGTCTTGTGGAATAGTTTGAAGAGTATTGGTGTTAACTCTTCTTTGAAGGTCTCATAGAATTCTGCGCTGAAACCATCTGGTCCTGGGCTTTTTTTGTATGGGAGACTTTTGATGACAGCTTCTATTTCCTTAGGGGGATATAGGACTATTTAATTAGTTTACCTGGTCTTGATTCAGCTTTGGCATGTAGAATCATTCAAGAAAATTTTCCATTTCATTTAGATTTTCAAATTTTGTGGCATATAGACTTTGCAAGTAAGACCTAATTATTGTTTGGATTTCTTCAGTGTCTGTGGTTATGTCCCCCTTTTCGTTTCTGATTTTGTTGATTTGGATAGTTTCTCTCTGCCTTTTAGTTAGTTTGGCTAAGGGTTTGTCTATCTTGTTGATTTTCTCAAAGAACCAGCTCTTGGATTCATTGATTCTTTGAATTGTTTTATTTGTTTCTAATTTATTGATTTCAGCCCTGAGTTTGATTATTTCCAGCTGTCTATTCCTCTTTGGTGTGTCTGCTTCTTTTTTTTTCTAGGGCTCTTAAGTGAGCAATTACATTGCTTGCATGATATGTTTCGAATTTCTTTTTGAAGGCACTTAGTGCTATGAACTTTCCTCTTAGCACTGCTTTCATTGTGTCCCATAAGTTTGGGTATGTTGTGCCTTCATTTTCATTGAATTCTAGGAAGACATTAATTTCTTTCTTTATTTCTTCTCTGACCCAGCTGTCATTTAGTGGCAAGTTGTTCAGTTTCCATGTGTGTGTAGGCCTTTTGCTATTTCTGTCATTGAGATCCAGTTTTAGTCCATGGTGATCAGACAGGATACAAGGGATTATTTCAATCTTCTTGTATCTGTTGAGGCTTGCTTTGTGACCAACTATATGGTCTATTTTGGAGAAGGTTCCGTGAGGTGCTGTTTAGAAGGTAAATTCTTTTGAGTTTGGGTGAAAGTTTCTGTAGATGTCCGTGAGGTCCATTTGATTCATGACCTCTGTCAGCGATATTGATTCTTTGTTTAATTTCTGTTTTGTTGACCTGTCCTTTGTTGAGAGTGGGGTGTTGAAGTCTCCCACTATTAATGTGTGGGGGTCTATGTGTGGTTTAAGTTTTATGAAAGTTTCTTTTACAAATGTGGGTGCCCTTGCATTTGGGGCATAGATGTTCAGGATTGTGATATCTTCCTGGTAGATTTTTCCCTTGATGAGTATGAAGTGTCCTTCTCTATCTCTTTTGATTAATTTTGGTTGAAAATCTACTTTATTAGATATTAGAATGGCTACTCCCGCTTGCTTCTTGCGTCCATTTGCTTGGAAAACCATCTTCCAGCCCTTTACTCTCAGGTAATGTCTGTCTTTGTGATTTAGGTGTGTTTCCTGTATGCAACAGATTGTTGGGTCTTGTTTATGCATCCATTCTGTTAGTCTGTGTCTTTTTATTGGAGAATTTAGTCCATTGATGTTAAGAGAGATTAATGACCAGTGGCTGTTAGATCCTTTGATATTGATGTTGGCCATGGTAGTGTGTTTTTGTGTTTGGCTACTTTATGTTTTGCTGTAGTGAGGTTTTTTATTTCTTGTGATTTCTTGAAAGTAGTTAGTTCTTGAGTTGTATTTTTCCTTCTGGATTTGTGTGTTCGTATTGTTGAAATTTGTTTTTGTTGTTGAATATCTTCTTTTCTCTCTCTATGAGGACTGAGAGTTGTGCTGGGTACAGTAGCCTAGGCTGACATCTGTGTTCTCTTAGGGTCTGCATGATATCCATCCAGGCTCTTCTGGCTTTCATAGTTTTTGTTGAGAAGTCAGGTGTGATTCTGATGGGTTTGCCATTATATGTTACTTGTCCTTGTTCCCTTGCAGCTTTTAATATTTTTTCTTTGTTCTGTATACTTACTGTTTTGATTATGTGACCAGAGGATTTTCTTTTCAGGTCTAATTTAGTGGGTGTTCTGTAGGCCTCTTGTATTCTTATAGGCCTCCCCTTTAAGTTGGGGAAATTTTCTTCAATGATGTTTTTGAAAATATTTTCTGGGCAATGGAGGAGGGAATCTTCTTTTTCCTCTATTCTTATTATTCTTAGGTGTTGTCTTTTTATGTTGTATTTGATTTCCTGGATGGTTTGTGTGAGGACTTCTTTAGATTTATTATTTTCTTTAACGGATACATTGATTTCTCCCATTGTATCTTCCACACCTGAGATTCTTTCTTCCATCTCTTGTAGTCTGTTGGTTATGCTTACCTCTGTAGTTCCTGTTTTCTTTCCTAGGTTCTCCCTCTCCATGATTTCCTCCATTTCTGTTTTCTTTAATTCTTCCAATTCTATCTTCAGATCTTGAGCCGTTTTTATTGATTTCCTTCACCTGTCTGACTGTATTTTCCTCTTTTTCCTTCCAATTCCTTCAGCTGTTTTTTTGAACTTTCCTCTGTTTCTTTTATTTCTTTCAGTGGTTTAACCATTTCCTCTCTGAACGCCACAAACTGTTTGGCTGCATCTTTCTGTATTTCTTTACGGATGACCATAATCTCTTTTATTATATCTTCCCCTAATTCTTTACGCATTTTATTTACTTCTTCCATTAACCTCTTCATAATCATAGATCTAAGGTCATCTTCTTGAATTTCACTTATGTTAGAGGGTCCAGGGCTACTTGCCCCTGGATAATTGGGTTCTGGGGATACCATATTGCTTTGCCTTTTGTTGGTTGTGCTTTTTGGCTGGCCTCTACCCATCTCTCTGTCTCAGGTGTTGTCTGTTAATTTCTGGTGCCTGCTGGGTCCTGGGGTGGGGAGAATCCACTTGGCAGGGTCTTGAAGTTCTTCTCTGCTTTTTGGATATGGTCAATTGAATGGTGGTGCTTCTCAGGAATTGTCACAGTTCACTTCAGGTGTATGGACCTGTATGGTAACTGTGGTGTTCAGGAAGGCTCTCCTCTCATCAGGAGAGGTCCTGGTGATGGCTGTCCTGCTTCTGGGTTTCTTGCTATGAATTTAGTGAGCAGCAGCTGTTGCTCTTAAGGTGTAATTTTTACGTGCAGCGGATGCAGCTGTGTGCCCCAGTGCCCTGTCAGTACTCAATAATGGTGGGTGAGCCCAGTGCTCCTGCCTGCAGTAGAAGGCTAGAGCCTAGAGTCTGCGTGAATCCAGAAAGTCTTTTGGAGCTGGGTATCCTGAGTGTTAGACCTGATGATCCCCCCTGCTGTGGGGTTTCCTCTTGACAGGGACACCCAGTCTTTGTTTTGGGGACAGGGACAGCCTTTCTGTCTGTGAGGGTGAGTAAAACCTGCAGGCACAGACTTATGTGGCTCTGCCTTTCTGCCTTTCTAGGGATTGGGTGCCTGGGCATCTGCCGAAACTGGGTAACTTTTCCAGAGACCTTTTCGGGGTGGTGGTATCAGCTGAGTGCTCTGAGATCAGACCAGCTGTTCCCCTCCCTGGGAAACACAATCACTTGTGTTTTATGGCCGCGAGTTCTGACTGCCTGTCACTGTGCTGATCCTGTTGTGCTGCTGGTCAGAATGAGAGTCGTCCTTGCACCGCCATCCTGCCCTCCGTTGTTGTTATTTTTGCTTTGTTAGTTTGGGGGCTTTTTTCCCCCTCTCTTATCCTGTTTTTACTTCACTTACTCGGGTTAGAGGACGTGTAAGGGTAGGAGCTGATGAGTCTGTGGAAAGTGATATTTTCTCAGAACCTGCAAAGTCAGAGATGTACAAAGTCAGAAATGGACATGCATTTGTAGTCTGTCCTAATTAGGGTTTTATTGCTGTGAAGAGACACCATGACCACAGCAACTCTTATAAAGAAAGACATTTAATTGAGGCTGGCTTACAGTTTGACAGATTTAGTCCATTATCATCATGGTGAGAAGCATGGCAGCATTCAGGCAGAACTGAGAGTTTTACATCTTGATTAGCAGGCAGCAGACTATATATCACACTGGGCATAGCTTGTGCATATAAGACTTCAAAGCCCACCTCACAGTGACATGATTTCTACAAGGCCACACCCACTCCAACAAGGCCACACCTCCTAACAGTGCCACTCCCTATGGGCAAGCATTCAGACACATGAGTCTATAGGGGCCATTCCTATGCAAACCACATGATTCACAGACACCAAAGCCCACCACAGTCCCACTGCTCAGTGTACCCAGAACCAAAAGCCAGAACTGGCTCAGAGGTTTGTACATGTTCATCAATTGCAGCCCTGTTTGTAGTCATCACTGAGACTTAGCACATCATTTGTTGGGCTTGCTCTTGTCTCAGAATATGAATAGAGTTCCCACCTCTGCTTCCTAACACAGAAAAAGCTGAGCACAGATGGGACTCCTTTCCAGACACTGTCTCTTCCTATCTTTGTTTATCGATCAGTTCAAGTTGTCTTGAAGCCCTACCTGGCCACATCATACTGGAACTCCTATGGCCTCTTGAGAAGAAAATGAGTGCCTGGGAAGAAAAGGACCTGAACTTCTAGATATATAAGTCCCCACTAGAGAAAGGAAGTGGGGAAACAGCCCATTTACACACAAGAAACTAGCCCAAGGGCACCACCTTTGCTGAGCCTCATCTTAATTTGGAATCATTTCACAGCAGACCTTTGCAAAGATGACCAGTTCAAACTGAGCTGCTTAAAATGCTTGGAGCAAAAGCCTAGGGACTTGCAAATCACCATCAGAAAGAGAAATTAGCTGTGTCTTGTCTTGGAACTCCCAACACTTGCTCCAAAATAAACACATAAGTATGCTGGCAGGGAATGTACAGCCCTTTTTTCTTCTCCATTTTAGAAACACCATGTGTGCGTTATTTTAAATAGGCGCCAGTGCATGAGGCCCTTTTAACAAGATTGAAAACAGATGGGGCCTTAGGCTGTTCAGTAGCTCTGAAAAACTAGTTTGGGACGTGCTAAGCTATCCTGTGTCCAGGCAATGCTCATTTGCTTGTTGAAGCTCAAGTTCAGCCAGGCCTCTGGGTCCCAGAGAGCACGTGTCTGCTTCCTGTAGCAGGTGTGTGAGCCAAGAAAAGGAAATCTCTCACTGCATTTACTGTGTTTGCATTGCTTAACCCTTCAGCAGCTCAAGAGCAGCTCTAGTACTGAGCAACTTTGGAGTTACAGGATTGTAACTGGGCTTGGACAGCCTGGGCAAAGGAGGGTTGGGCTAGGCTTTGTCATCTTGGGAAAAGGGGGTTTGATCTAGTTTGGGGCCTGATGCTTCTTGAGGCTGGAAACAGCTGCTGTTCGATAAAACATTGCCTGGGGAGATACCACACATGCATCTATTTATCCCAGATAGGAAGCTCACAATGGACAAAATACGGATACTTTGGTGGATGCCCACCAACGTCCAACTTGGTGAACTATGAGTTTAATTGAGGTTACTTACAAGAATAAAGGTGAAGGGTTACTTACAGGAGTAGAAATGATTCACAGACACCAAAGCCCACCCCAGCATGAGTGACAGCTCACAAAATCTAGAAAACTGGAGCATACTGCACAGATGCAGGCAGCACAAATTGGAGCATGTCTTTCCAGGTGCCTCAGTTGTCTAAACCTCTTCTGGCAGTTCAGCTGGCTTCTGCTTCTTCCAAGCAGTTGGACTGATCTCAGAATCCTCTTTGTAGTTCTCTTTAGCTAGTCTCGGGGACTCTGAACTTTTATTGCTTACTTAAATGGGGATGATCCAAGTGTGTCTGGTCATTTTCAGGGACTTCCTAAAGGTATTTTGAGTTGTTTACCTTCCTGCTTAAGGAGCTTCCCTGCAAGATAGGATGTTTCTCTGAGGAAATTGTTAAATACCAATAGCACACCCTGACCTTCTGTGGCTCAGATCTCTCTAAAAGCTGTGATTCTTACTCCAAATAGGCAGAGCTGTACCAGTGGCTAGAGGCACTTCTCAGTTAGACCTCTCCCAGGTCAATGACAGACTTTGTCTCTGTCTCAAACAAAAAGTGAGAGATGCTTCATGAAGAACAACACCTGAGATTGCCCTTTAACCTCCACTTGTATATGCATGCTCTGTCCACCTGCCTATCCACCCTTCTTCCCGCTTATACACACAAACTTCTGGAGAGGGCCGCTGTGGTGACCTACTGTCACTAAACTGTACACTTAAAATGTTAGTTTTATGTTGCATTTATTTGACAATGAAAAATAATTATGGAACACACTGTACTTTGTTCCTTCTATTCCCTTTTCCTGGGACCTTCCTCCCTAAGTGTCACCATTGCACACTGTCACTAAGCTCAGGTTCTCTGCTCCAGTGTTACTACTTACAAATGCTTGACCCTACTGAACATTCTTCATCATTTCCTTCCCAGCATTTAGCACCCTGAGTGCTTACCCTGCCAGCTTCCCAGAGTGCTCAGTGCTCAGCCACAGCTGGAAGTGAAACAGAAGGGGACTCTTCCCCGGTACAACCTGGCCACATTTCCAGAGAGCCTAGTGGTAGGAAGTGGTAGAGTGTTTCTTGAATTGTAGGGCTGTCCTCTAGTTGCATAGGTTAGACACAGTGTAGGGTAGATGAGGCACAGGGTGACAGTGGTTCCAGGGGAAGGCAGTGACCACCCTGTGATGGATAGCAATGGGAACAAAGAAAAGGAGGGGTAAGTGCTTTTATTTTTCATTTTCACAACTTTGACAATAGTGTTGGAACTTGAAAATGAAAAACACTTCCCAAACCTATATGGATTAGATGTCCCTGTCATAGCCATATAATTTTCCCTTTCTCCATACATTTATTTCCATATCCCCCACCAGTTCCTCACACTGTTCCCTCAACCCCAGAATCTCTTGATCCTTGACCACAGAATCCCACCCCAGCTACAGCTCTTGCTGCCTCTCACTTTATCCCTCCTCCCTGGTCTCCATCCTTGCTTTTTACCATTTTCTCACTCACCCATGTGCTGTTACTAGTGACCAATGGAATTTACTTTCCTGTCCCAGTCTCTAAACATCCAGAATGTCCCTTATCAGGAAAGCACCATAAAGACATATGGAACCTTGCTTGGCACTGAGAAATGAATGTCAAAGAGGCATTAACTAACATTCATATCCCAGTCTAAGCTGTGATCTTGAAATGGCTAAATGGTTGCACTGTCTGTTGCAGGTAACAAAATGTTATTACAGGTGGCAAGATTTGCAGGGGGCAGTGTCTCTCAAGGTTATAAAATACCAGAGATGGGAAAAAATGAAGCCTTGATTCTGTTTCTCTTGCAGGCCATGGATAGCTCTGAATGTAACCCAAGATATTTGTAGATGACAACATCAGTTTACAATGTCAGAAGATTGGCTACCCATGCAAGGCCTCAAAGCACCTCCACTCTTTTTTTCCTCTCCTCCTTGCTTCTTTTACTTTGTCCCTGGTGTCACTCTTCCCCTTCTTCCACCTCTTCACATGCCTTTCCCTCACTCTACTATGGAGCATTAATCCTGCTCTGAGGACACTGTCAAAAGCCCTTCTCCCACCTCTTTGAATTTTCCAACTGTCAGAGGGAAAAGACTTTATATATTTCACTTTGAGTCTTGGGTGCTGTTTCTTATGGAAACAGCTATCTTGGGAACCCAGAATAGGCAGGGTGACCATCAGGACAGAAGTAAGCCACTATCTCTTAGCTATCAAACTCCACAAATGTACATCTTAGTTGGGGGAAATTAAACTTTTATCATTAAGAAATTCCTTTAAAATCAGAAGTTCTGTCTTTTCAAAGTTAATTCTGACATTTTACATTGCCAAGACTAGTAGTGTTGGTGGTGGTGACAAATGAAAAGAAGAAGGGAAGAATTGCCACCTTCACTGGTGGCAATGGCTCATGCCATTGCATCATCTCCTGCACAATAAAATTCCAGATTCTCACTGAGCTCCATAATATCTGACTACATCTCCTTCATCACACTTCCTTACTAGCCCTGTTCCAGCCTTTCTGGCTTCCTTGCAGGTCTTTGAATCTTCTACATATATTGTAGCCTGGGGGCTGGTCTTCCATTTGAAAAGCCTTGCCCCATCGGTGTGGTTTGTTCCTCCCCTTGTTCCTCTCTCTGTTCAAATGCCAGTGATGCCCCCCTCACTTTGACATGACACTCATTCATTCCTAGCCCTGTCTTCTTACCAGCGTTTACTTTTCCTCTCCATCCATGTTAATGGTCTCCATCTCTACAGTATAACTCCAGTAGAGCAGAAGTTATGACTGCCCTGTGACCAGTTTCTGTCATTGGTAGATGTCTTAGTCACTATTCTATTGCTGTGAAGAGACATCATGACCAAGGCAACTTTTATTTAATTGTGGCAGTTGTTTGTATGGTTTTAGAGGTTTAGTCTATTAACATTACAGTGGAAAGCACAGTAGCACACACAGTGCTGGAACAATACCTGTGAGCTGCAACCTGATCTGCAGGCTGAGAAAGCAACACTGGACCTGGTGTGGACTTTTGAAATGTCAAAGTCCATCTGAAGTGACATTTCCTCCAACAAGTCCAAAGCTCCTAATCCTTCTAATCCTTCTTAATAGTCCCTACTCCTTGAGGACTAAGCATTCAAATATATGGACCTATGGGGGCTATTCTTATTCAAACCACCACATTTCATTCCCTGGCCCCAATAAGCTTATAGCCATTTAACAATGCAGAATGCACTTAATCCAACTTCAAAAGCCCCCATAGTCTTTCCATCACAACAGTTGTCCAAAGTCTCTTTTAAGACTCAAGGTAATCTCTTAACTGTAACACCATGTAAAAGGAAAAAGCAAACCACATACTTTTAATATACCATGGCACAGAATATACAGTACCATTCCAAAAAGAGAAAAGGGTAGTGAGGAAACACTGGTCCAATGAAACACCTAAAACCAGCAGTGAAAACTCTAAATTTTGCAGCTCCTTGTCTGGTATCAAAGCAATTTCAGATCTACAACTCTTTCCACCTTTGTTGACTACAACAGTGGAATAACTATCCAGTGAGAATTCATTAAGTATATGTATAATGATGAATAGGTAGTAAGAAGACCCTCAATCTGAGTTCTCAACTGTTCTGCACTAGCTTTGTGACCTTGGCCAAGTCATTTCCCTATTCTGTCCCTCAGCTTTCTCAA
Organism: Meriones unguiculatus; assembly: GCF_030254825.1. Lineage (NCBI taxonomy): Eukaryota > Metazoa > Chordata > Mammalia > Rodentia > Muridae > Meriones > Meriones unguiculatus. Next base: position 91,145,878 of record NC_083350.1, read on the forward strand.
CCCATGAGGACACTAGTGCCTGCTCTTTAAGTTTAACTCAATAAGTTACTGTGATAAGCAGAGTAGATGACAGCTGTGACCACTAACCTTTGTTATCTGGTATTTTACTGTGATGGGCAGGTTCATAATAAGCTGTGATCTTCATTGCCTGGTATTTCTCCTAGGCAACTATTGTAGGCCTTTATGTGGGAAGACACAAATCAATGTTAGTCTCCCTCAGATAAGGACTGACAACAGACCAGACACAGTTTCATCCAACTCTAGTTCATCAAGCCAATGAGTTTATTGGAGTTATTTCTGGGGCATGACTAAAAAGCATAATGACTACAAAAGCCCACCCCAGTATAAGCAACAGATGACTCACAAATGCCACATCTTTAGTACTCTCTACCCAACTGGTAGGCAGTTCCATGGGAGAGTCCCCTTTTCACAGTTGTCCATCACCTTGGGGAGGGACCCTCTGATTCCAGCAAGCTTCTGAGCTTCCTGAATCTCCTCGGTTTGTTTTGCATTCTAAGTCAAGAAGGAAACAGATAATTCAGAGGTACTAGCTACATAACAGCACTTGCCTGAGTTTTATTCACTTAAGGCTCAGTGCTGCAACTAAGCACTCCTGCTGCCTTCATTTTGCAGGTGAGAGTTGGGCACGGAAAGACCAGTTTGTCTAAAGTAATATAACAAGGAAGGGGGATAATGTGGTCAGGGGCATGGCATCTGACTTGAAAAACCACAGGAGTGTACCACCGGAAAACTGCAGATCACTGCTATTTTAGTTTACATATTTCATTACTTAACCATTTGGGAATGTTGAATTTTATCATTTTGTCTGTCTTTTAAACTATTCATCTTGATATGTTTTTATACTTTTATCTTCTCCTACCTTTCTCGTCTGTGTACACATTTATTCATTTACACATACATATGCACATTCACTCTCATTCATATTCATTCTTCTTCCCTCTCCTTTTCCTTCTCCCTCTCCCTCTCTCTTCTGTCTCTCTCTCTCTCTCTTGCTTGCACGCTTTCCAGACCTTCCTGTTTAACGTTTCTCTCACTCACAGTAACATTCTGTTGTTCTGGTGGCTGATCCTGGACACAGCAGAGAAGTCACAGGACTATGTTGTACCTGTAGCTCAGTGACCTGCAGCTTCCCTGAGATGCTTGGTCCTGTTCCTAAGTAGGACCTCCTGATCTGGAGAAGCAGCTGAGCCAGGACGCAGGCTTTCAGTGCCTCTTTTGTCTACAAGGTGAGCCTGAGCTGGTGGAAAGAACTCAATCTCAAATGTTAGTTGAGGAAGTCATGGAGCCTCTAGGCTCTGGGAACTAAAAATACAGCCTGCAGTGGGAAATGGACAGGAATCAGCACTGCTGGCTGCAGGTCTTGGCATCCTGCCAAGTACTTGCTGGCATCAAGGCAAGAGGAACAGGCAGAATGGAGAAACAGGCAAGCCAGGCCTTTGCTGATAGATGCTACAGGTAGATGCACAGAAGACTAAAGGTGTGTAAAGGCAAAAAGCAGAGAAAGCTACAGGCCAGGGGCAAAGGCTGAGACCATCCAGTACCTCTCCATTTGGTCCTTCATTGTACACATTAGAACAAAAATCATTTCACATAACAGCACCCATTTGGTGAAATATAAAGAGTGTCAGTGGGTTTTGGGTCCCAGGTGACATAATTTGAGGAAAAGTCCCTGTCTTTCTGAGCACCCTCTGACATCAGCCACGTTGGCTTCTCTGCAAGACATGTCAGTCATTGAGCTACTGCTGCCACTCACCAGGCAGTCTTAGATCACAGCATGGGACAATGGGCCAAAGGGACTCTGTCTCTGCACTGTAGAGTCTCTGTTTTGGTCAGCAGCTGATGAACTATTTCACAAAAGTCATCTTAATTATTGAGGTCTGGCAGGAATTGTGTTGTAGGGAAGGTTACACAAGAAAACTGGCTGTGGAGTACAGTAGGGTGCTTTGAAGGGAGACCACTTCTGGAAGGCACCATTGAGCAGGGGCCTGAATAGCCTAAAGATATTCAGAGAAGGGCTTTCCATGGGGGACAGGAATCTAGGGTTCACTCCACAACTTTGGCATGGACAGGATGTCAGTGGGACAGTGGCTTTGAAGTTCAGAAGGAGAGGGCCAGGAATGGTGGGATTCTTTAAAGTTATTATTGTGTTGGAGGTTGGTCTGAAGAGTGTTACTGGCCCTTAAGATCTGGCTACACCTGTCTTTGTTTTGTAAACCTGCCTATTACATATCTGATTGATTGATTAAAAACAGCCTATACCTGTTCAGGGAAGAATGGGGTAGGTATGGCTAAGGTTCCCAGGCTTTTGGGGTTCAAGAGAGAATCACAGGAAACAGACAGATGGGGAAGAGAACCATGATGGGTTAGCTGGAGAATAAACCATTTGAGGATGGGAGGTAGGACTCCAGTAATGGTGTGAAAAGGCCCAGATGAACAATAAAAGCAAGTATTTATGAGATTATGATGGAAGATAAGAGGATTAAGGAGGATGGCATTGGATGCGGGCTGGGAGACAGATGGTGAGGTGATTCAGACAGTGTAGGTAGGAATATCTGCCTAGCCCAAGGTAAATAAGGCAGTTATAAATCTAACAGGTGTCTGTGACTTATTATTTGTGATGGTGAGTTAAATAATACTGCCAAAATCTGAATAATACTGAATAATAATAATAATAATGATAATACTGAAAGTCTTAGAGCTAATAATAAATATTATATAGCCCAACACCTTTTTAAAAAAATTACTACACTAATCATTGCCAGTGTTTGTCATTTCTACAAGTGTCTTGGCTGTGAGAGAAATTTGGAACTGGGGAAGGTCAGTTTATGTATAGAATGCTGTTCACCATAGGAAGAATTTTGCACTCAGTTTTGTTCATAGAAGTAAATACATCAATCTTTATTTGGGGTTTGGATGGAAGTCTGATGATAATTCACTAGAGAACTCAGAAATACCTTAATCATCCCTTGAAGACCACCATCACCCCACTTAAGATCCCTAAGGTAGCAAGAAGACCAATGGAAACTTCTGGGTGCTCAGTGCTCTCATGCAAGGCCCTCAGTATAAGCTCCAAACTGAAGCAGTGTAGCTCCTTACCTTCCTTGTAATCCAAATTACCTTAACAACTTTATTTTTTCAATTTAATTACTTTTCTGTGTTTTGCCTGTATGTATCATATGCACTGTTGTGTGCCTGGTACCTGTGCAGGTCAGAAGAGGGCATTAGATCCCCTGAAACTGGAGTTCTAAATAGTTATAAGCCACTATGTGAGTCCAAGAAACAAAACCCAGGTCCCCTGAAAGATTAACAAGTGTTCTTAACCACTGAACCATCTCTTCAGCCCTTCTATTTCAAATCTTAGTGCAGGTGTCTCCAGTTAAGTAAGTCATAAGACACAGCAAGCACATGGATCAAAGGAGACAGCAGAGGAGCTAATCCTGGAGCCAGAAGCTCAAACTAACCAAGATGCATTGCAGCTGAACACAGCTAAGAAGACAGAGCTAGGGAAAGAAGAATGGATTCCAGGGATAGCACCTTCAAAACACCAAAAGAAGGGCAGTGAACTTAATGAGCACTCAGATCCACACACCATCTGGTGCAAAGTTTAGAAGCCAGAACACACACAGCTTCATCCCCTAGCAAACAGTCATGGGTTCTCTGAGTGGTTTCTGCTGGTGAAACAGAGTAAGAAAGCTAGTCTAACAGGGCAGAGTGTCACAGTGAATAGGCACTGAGAAAGTCCCTGCTGTCTGAGATCTTCCACCAACCCTTCCAATCCCATGAACTTTGTGTTCATCTTTGCCTTTGTACCTGTCTGTCTAAGTCTCTCTGTCTCTCCTCCTGCAAAATGCATGAATAGCAAAAGCCCCATACAAGGACACACTCTAAGTTAGAACTCAAAGGTATAAGCTCCACCAGATACGTCTTCACTAACCAACAGGAATTTTCAGAATCTTATCACCCATGCTTGGGTCCCAGACCGATCTGTCGGCCAGCATCTTGCCTTTCTCAGGCACTTTGGACAACATCTCTTTGTGTTGAAATCCTCCTTCAGTCAGGTTTCATGGTGAAGGCTGATAGCTGCTACCTTCGCGTTCCCACACATTCTTGGTTTCTTTCATACATTCCAGGCAGTCATCCAGTTCCAAGCCTCAATTTTATTCTCTTTCCCATTGACCTGTTGGCCTAATAACATCCTTCAGTGTATTACCATAATCACAGCTGAGTCGCCCCCTTCCATGCTGTCATCACCATGATTATCATCGCAAATGCAATTATCAGTAAGAAGACATGAATACTTTGTGCTTTCAGTCACATTATCTACTTAGCTTAACATCCTTGTCAGGTGCCAGTGTTCATGAGAATGTAGCCAGAGGCCTTACAGAAAATTAAATTCATTGAATTTCTTTTCCTGTGTGTGCACATGCATGCACATGTGTCCTTGCATGTTTACATCTCTCCCAGTTTCTTGGAACTGGATGGGCTCTTTCTGATATAGAAGGCTGTAGTAGAGACTTTCCAGCCATATGTATCATCTACACCAGAGTCTAGATATTACAGGGAGCTGTATGAATGTCCTTAAAATCAAACCACTGCTCTCTCAGTGTCCTTTCTTACTTAATTTCCTTAAATGTGTCTCCTTCTTAATCCCTGGAACCTGTGGAAATGTTATCCAAAGGAACTTCACAGATATAATTGCATGGTTATAGTTATGAGCCTGAAGATTTGGAGTATCTTGGAGAGGCTAATTGAACCTAGTCTAACCACAGACTACATAAGCCCTTTAAAACAGTGAACTTTCTCTGATAATAAAAGATGTAAGGAAGGAGATGGGGACCTCCCCTATCAGTGGACTTGGGAGGGGCATGCGTGAAGAAGGGGGAGGGAAGGTGGGATTAGGAGGGAAGGAGGGAGAGGTTTATGGGGAGATACAAAGTGAATAAAGTGTAATTAATAAAAAAAAATATGCCAAAAAAAAGAAAAGATGTATCAGAACTGAAAATCAGAAAAAAAGTCTGAAATAGAGAAACACTTGCATTGCTAGTCCTCACAAAATAGAGAGTTCAGGGTTGTGGATCTGGCTCAGTTGGTAGAGTGCTTGGCTGGCATGCACAAATCCCTGGGTTCAATCCTCAACACTATGAATGGTGTGTGATGGTATATGCCTATAATTTCAGCATTTGGGAAGTAGAGACTGAAAGACTAGAAGCTCAACGTAGTTCTTGGATATCTCTCAAATTTGAGAGCAGTGTGTGCTGTATGAGACCGTATCTCAAAAAGAAAAGAGTGGTAGGAGGAGGAGGAAAATACAGTGTGACAAGAACACCATCTTTAGTAAAACATATAGGTCAGACAAAGTGGATACCAGTCCTCCACATACCAAGAACTTCATCCTCTCAACATCCTCCGAGGCAGCTTCTTCCCCGAGTCTCCCAATCACAGCCCAGCTAGCCAACACCTTGACTTTGGCCTTGTGAAACGCAGAACAGAGAGACCAATCAAGATAACCTGGACCTCTGACCTACAGAGCAATGAAATGAATTTGTGTTATCTAAAGTCACTAAAGACACAGTCGTCTATTTTAGCTGCAGCAGATGAATATGTGTAAAATGGATGCATGCTCCTTCTCCAGGAGTCCCAAAGCTTCAGCATCTGAACTCCATTCCAGCATTCTAGCTGTGTCTTCTGCTACATTTATCCATGGGCTCAGTGTCTCTAAAACAGATTATATTTCACAATTCCATTGCCTCATTGTCCCAGATCTTTAGCTTTTTTCTCTACTATCTGCCCAGAAATACTTTCCTAAACACTAATCCAGAACCTCTGTCAATGCAGTTCCCAAAGGCAAATGTGGTGGTAGACAGTGTTCTTCAGAGGAGCAGAACCAACAGGGTGTGTACCTATTGTAGGAAGGCATTTGTTAGACTTACTTACACACTAGGGCCTAACAACAGCATGCTGCATACTAGAGAGGCCGAGAATCTGATAGCTGCTCAGTCTGCAAGGCTGGTTGCCTCTGCAATACCAGTAAAGCACCAGTACCCTGGAAGCTCTCTGAAGAATTGCTGATATTGATTCTGAGTTGAAAGGATAAAGAACCTAGAATCTGATGGCCACAGAGAATGGTAGCAGCAGCGACAGATGTACTTGCTTAGGAAGAGAAGGCAGAAGGGAAACACTGCTTTCTCCTCAGGCCTCTTAGTACATGGACTGCCCATTGGAACATATCCACTTTGAAAGCCCATCATTTAATCTTCTATGGAAATGCCCTCAGGAACATTCCAGGTGATCGCAAATTCCAAATTGAATGTTAAGACCAAACACAGCCCCATTCACATTCAAAGTATGAGAGTAATAATTTTTCAAAACAATATTTGTGAATACCTATTGTGTGCCAACTCTGACCATGAAGCAGTGAGCAATTCTTTGTGAAGCGTGTTCTTGCTTGGTGTGCCTTTCTCATCAGGGTTGCTATCATAACAGTGTTTGTTTTGCGGTGTTAACTGAAGGACTCTGGTTGAGAAAGAGACTACATAAAAATGAAAGAGGCCATGGAGATAATTGACTCCACCAATTACAAGGTTCCAGATTAAAGATAAAGAAAATTAAAGCAGGAAAGAATGAGACTGTATCCTAAGGTCAATGTCAAATTTCATTCTTAGAGCTCTAATCCAAAGTTCAAGGCCAGTCTCTCTCCACCTTTTCTCCCCTTCTTCATGCAAATGTTTAATGTGTTTATAAAGAAGCAGGAAAGCTCAGATATTATTGGCATCAATGTTGGGAAACCTCTCCCCATGGTTTTTTAAAAGAATAATAAAATACCCAGAAAACCTGTTTATGCTTTTTACAACCTGTCTACAGACCAAAGAATTAGCACCTACCTTTCTAAATTATGTCTCCAGGTCATATCTTAGGAATGTGCCATACAGTTATTTTCCCTCCTAAGAGTCCCAACAATCTAAGTTAACTGAAAGTTATAGTCATTTTCCAGAGTAATATATTAGGAAGGGCTGAAGAACTGGCTCATCCAGTATGAATGCTTTCTTTCAGAGGCCAGCACACACGATGGGTGGTTCACAACCTCATGTAAGTCCAGTTTCAGGGGATTTTTTTTTTGGCCTCTTCAGACACCTTCACACAAGTGAACAAACACACCCAGAGAGACACATAAAGGTAAATAATAAAATGAACCTTAAGAAAATAAAGAATAGGCTGGAGAGATGCCTCAGAGGTTAAAAGCATTGGCTGTTCTTCCAGAGAGAGGACCTTGGTTCAATTCCAAGCACCTGCATGGCAGCTCACAACTCCATTTCCAGGGGATCCAAAACCCTCATGCATGCAAACAAAACACCAATGCACATAAAAAAATGAAATAGAATCATAAAGAAAGAAAAAGAGAAAGAGAGAGAGAGGAAGGAGAGAAGGAGGAGAAAGGAAACAAACTTTTATGTGCCCTATGTGGGGTGTGGGAAAAAGATAGACAAAAAGTAATTTAGTTGATCACAAGAACATGGGCTTACACTTCCAACAAGGCAGAAAGACAGCTAAGATGATAATGTTTGGAGCTGTGCTGAAACGTGAAACTTCATCTATAAAGCCAAGAGACTTCTTCCTGGGTATGTGAGCATGGCATTAGTGGATGATACACACAGTGGTCCTCAGTAGAGAGGATGACTCAATAGTGGGAGAGCTCTCTCCCTCACTTTTTCACCTCCTCTTACCTTTAAAGACCACATTCAGTTGCTAAGGAATGATTTAACATGGCTGGTGCTGAAGAGTAGTTGTTTTTTCTTTTCTTTAAAAAAGAAGCACTTAAAGAAATGCTCAACCTCACTAGCCATTAGGGAAATGCAAATCAAAACAACCCTGAGATTTCACCTTACACCCATGAGAATGGCCAAGATTAAAAACTCAACTGACAACACATGCTGGAGAGGGTGTGGAGAAAGGGGAACCCTTCTCCACTGCTGGTGGGAATGTAAACTTGTACAACCACTCTGGAAATCAATCTGGCGCTTTCTCAGACAACTAGGAATAGCGCTTCCTCAAGATCCAGCCATACCACTCCTGGGCATATATCCAAAAGAGGCTCAAGTACACAAAAAGGACATTTGCTCAACCATGTTTGTAGCAGCTTTATTTGTAATAGCCAGAAGCTGGAAACAACCCAGATGCCCCTCAACTGAAGAATGGATGCAGAAATTGTGGTACATCTACACAATGGAATATTACTCAGCAATGAAAAATAAGGAAATCATGAAATTCGCAGGTAAATGGTGGGATCTGGAAAGGATCATCCTGAGTGAGTTGTCCCAGAAGCAAAAAGACACACATGGTATATACTCACTCATATAGACATACAACATAGGACAAACCCACTAAAACCTGTGCATCTAAAGAAACTAAGCAAGAGAGAGGACCCTAACTAAAATGTCCAATCCCCATCCGGAAAAGCAAAGAGGATGGACATCAGAAGAAGAAGAAAACAGGAAACAACCTAGGAACCTACCACAGAGGGCCTCTGAAAGCCTCTGCCCTTCAGACTATCAAAGCAGATGCTGAGCCTGATGGGCAACTGTTGGGCAGAGTGAATGGAATTTTAGGTAAGAACTGGGAAATAGTAAGAGCTGGAGAGGACAGGGTCTCCACAAGGAGAGCAACAGAACAAGAAAATTTGAACACAGGGAACTTCCCAGAGACTCATACTCCAACCAAGGACTATTCATGGAGATAACCCAGAACCCCTGCACAGATGTAGCCCAGGGCAGTTCAGAGTCCAATTGGGTTACATAGTAATGTGAAGAGGGACTGCCTCTGACATAATCTGATTGGCCTGCTCTTTGATCACCTCCCTCTGGGGGGGGGGGGAGCAGCCTTACCAGGCCATAGTAGAGGACAATGCAGCCACTTTTGATGTGAACTGACAGACTAAGATCAGAAAGGAGAGGAGAACCTCCCCTATTAGTGGACTTGGGGAGTGGCATGCAAGCAGAGGGAGGAGGGAGGGTGGGATTGGGAGGGGCTTATGGGGGGATGCAGAATGAATAAAGTGTAATTGATGAAAAATTTAAAAAAAAAATTCCAGTGTTGCCTGGAAATACAAGAATGTAAAAAAAAAAAATTTATTCACTTTACATCCTTCTTTCCCTCCCAGTTCCACCCTCCCCTCTTCCCTAGAAAAGGGGAGCTCCCTTCCCATCTACCCCAGCTCATCAAGCTGCATCAGGACTGAGCATGTCCTCTTGCCCTGTGACCTGGCAAGGCAGTCCTGCCAGGGGAAAATGATCAAAAAGGTGACAAGTGAGTCTGTGTCCGATGTAGTCCCAACTTTCCTCACTAGAGGACCTGCATGAGGCCTAAGCTGCCCATCTGCTACATCGCACCTAGGTCAGTTCAGGCATGGTCCTCAGTTGATGCTTCAGGCTCAGCAAGCCCCTCTGGGCCCTGGTTAGTTGGCTGTGTTGGTCTTCTTGTGGAGCTCCTTCTCCAGGTTCTTTTCTCTTTCCTCCCACTTTTCCAAAAGACTCCCTAAGCATCACCCAATGTTTGGCTATGAGTCTCGGCATCTGTTTTGAGTCACTACTGGGTAGCACCTCTCAGTGGACAATTCTGCTAGGCTCCTGTCTGCAAGTTTAGCAGAGTATGGTTCTTAGAGTCTATAGTTAGCACTCTCCAAAAGGGTGGGTCTTTGGTTGGGCCAGGTACTGTTTGGGCATTCCCTCAATCTCTGCTTTATCTGCTGTCTTTATCTCTGCACATCTTGTAGGCAGGGTAAATTTGGGGTCAAAGTTTTTGTGGGTGAGTTGTTATTCACCTCCCTTGAAGAGTAGTCCTTGATGCTCATTGAATTTTTAATTTTTAAGAGAGGCAGATCTTTGAAAGGGCTATCTGCAATAATGGGCAGATTCGACACAGAGCATAATAGAATACATAATGTCCCATCAGTCATATCATAAAGGGAGCCATAGGAAGATTATTTTACCAGTTCTCAGGATAGGTTGGACCTTTGAGGTCAGCTGGTGGCCTGGTGTCTGTATGTATTATAGAGTGAGCATATAAGAAGATTCTATCTGGTCTGTAGATTGAGGGGACAGACTGGTCACCCTGTATTGTCTTTGTATTTCTTCTGTTTGGGTGGCTTTCATCTTATCTAGTTGGTCACTGCCCAGACTCCCTGCAAAGGAACAGTAACAGAGACCATTTGAAGCAGACACCATGATAGACATAGGGAACAGAATAGGATGGAAAATTTAGAAGTAGTTGGGCCTACTGGCACAGGTTTGTAACCCCAGCTACTTAAGAGGCTGAGGTCAGAGGATCACAAGCTCAACGCCAGTCTTTGAACTACATAGTGAATTCAAGACCAGTGTGGACAACTTAGTAAGACTTTATCCCAAACTTTAAAAACTAAAAGAGATCAATGTAGAGTTCAGTGGTAGAGCACTTACCCTACCATATTAAAGTGAATTCTATGGCTATACTGCCACAAAAATACACAAGAGTGTCACAAGTGAAATAATATGGTGTTTGGCAAAGGTATAAGTGTGGTCCTATTGAAAAATAAAAAGTCATTTTAGCAAATGGTGGCAAAAATGCCGCTTAACCAGATGGAGAAGTCAAAACTTGAACCTTAAAAGTTAATTCTATATGTATCACAAGATTAAATACAATGCATAAGACAATAGAGCTTCTAGCAAGAAATGTTGCAGAATGGTTCCCAGCTGTGTGTGGGTTCTGCAAGCTCTTGAGCCTACTTGTTTTTTATGTGTTGTCCCATCCCCCTAGTCCCCCAGCATTGAGTGCTTCCTTTCATGAAGGGTCAAACCAGCAGTTGGCCACAGACTTCCACATCCCTCCTTATGGAGCTCATTTTCTGTGTAGCTCTACTGTTTCCTATAAATTACCTGCAAATTTATAGCCATAGTGGTTCTCCTGAGCTTCAGCTTTGGAGTCATCACCTCAGCAATAGCTGAGCTCAGTATTACTTCTCCCATGCTGCTCTGTAGCCAGGAAACTCCCTGCAGGCAATGATCATGGACAGTCATAATTGCTTCCTTTCTGCAGGAATCCCAGTCCTGAAATGCTAGCTGTAGGATGAATGCAAACTAATAAATGTATTTTTTTCTGATCTCCTTATATATGATGGAACTATAAATAGAGTTTCTAGTAGTTTATTGTAGCCATGAGCCAACATCTGTCTATTAGTTGCTTTTCTAATTGCTATAGCCAATATGCAACAAAAAGCAACTAAAGAAAGGGAAGACTTTATTTTGGTTTACAGTGTGAAGGCAGAGTCCATCATGGTGGGGAAGGCATGGGAGCAGAAGCATGGTGGGAACAGAGATTCTTTGCTCATATCTGGATAAATAAGGAGGCAAAGAAAAGAAGACGCCAGCTCTCAACTCATTTTCTCCATTTGTTTGGTCCAAGACTCCAACCAACGGGATGGATACACCCACATCCAATGTAGGGCTTCCATCCTCAGTTAAATCTCTCCAGAAACAACCCTAAAACCTCATCCAGAAGTGTGTCTCCTTGGTGATTCCAAATTCAACCAAACTGACAATGAAGATAAACCATCAAATTCTCTATATTTAACATCTTGTGTGATACAAAGCTTGAAGACATCACTTGTTTTTTAGTTCTACCATTTTATTTTGGATTTGGTTTTAGTTTTTCTTAGACAATTTCTCTGTGTAGCTCCAATTTTCCTAAATCTCACTCTGTAAACCAAGTTGGCCTCAATCCAGTGATCTGCCTGCCTGTGCCTAGCATATGCTGAGATTAAATACATGCACCATGGTACCTGGAGGTTTTCCCAATCTGATGCCTTCAGTTCATTCTTACCAAGACAGTGAAACTGGAAATAATCGTAACTTCAGTTCTTCACAGAAGCCCATGTCTCAGCCACATGCTGTCTCAGAAGTTTGAACCATCACAAAAATCTTAAGAATAGATATTATTTTTATTGTTATCTCCATTGTACAGATGTTAAAACTGATATTAAGGAAAACTAGTGAAACTGATTGACTAGTACATTGAGTAGCTTACATATACAGGTGGCTTCTTGAATCCATATGCATCTGTACCACAAGGTCTCAAGTGTAGCACTTTTTAAAAAATCATATAAAAGACAATTGAAGGCAAAATTGAGGCTAAAATATTAATTCATGCAGAAATTTTAAATTACTCATTAAAACTTTTGTAAAATGGGTAATTGCTATATTACAGAGAGAAAGGGAGACAGAGAAAGAGGCATACAGAGAAAGACAGAGAGGGAGGGAGAAAGAAACTGTATATGTTTATATTCATGAGTCCATGTGCCTGAAGTTGATAGAGAAGCCTACTGATGACATTGACTTTCGGAGATCTCTTCTACCATTGCTTGCAATGCTGAAATTGCATTCATTTCTCAGTTATATTTTCAAATTTTATTTTATTTTTATTAATTATAGTTCATTCACCCTGTATCCCAGCTGTAGCCCCCTTCCCCTCCCAATCCCACCTCCCCTCATCTTCTCCTATGCCCCTCCCCCAGTCCAATGATAGGGGAGGTCTGCCTCCCCTTCCATCTGACCCTAGTCTAGCAGGTCTCATCAGGACTGACTCCATTGTCTTCCTCTGTGGACTGGTAAGGCTGTTCTTCCCTCAGGTGGAGGTGATAAAAAAGCCATCCCATGAGTTCATATCAGAGATGGTTCCTATTACTGGGGAACCCTCTTGGACACTGAGCTGCCATGGGCTACATCTGTGCAGGAGTTCTAGGTTATCTCCTTGCATGGTCCTTGTTTGGAGTATCAGTCTCACAAAAGACCTCTGTGCCCAGATGTTTTGGTTCTGTTGCTCTCCTTGTGGAGCCCTGTCCCCTCCAGGTCTTTCTATCTCCCTCTTCTTTTATAAGATTCCCTGCACTCTGCCCAAAGTTTGGCTGTGAGTCTCAGCATATGTTTTGATACCCTGCTGGGTAGAGCTTTTCAGAGGCCCTCTGTGGTAGGCTCCTGTCCTGTTCCCTGTTTTCTCCCTCTTCCAATGTCTGTTCTGTTTGCCTTTCAGTTTTTTGTTTTTCTCCTAGGGTTGTATGAAATATTTACACAAGCTAGGAGATCTTAAAAAAAACAAATTTCTCATAGTTCTAGATGTTAGATAGTATACATCAGATTTCAGCACACCCTCCCACACCCTAGGCTCTAAGGGACAATCTCTGTTGACTCCCTCTGCCTTCTAGTGTCTCCTGGCTATCTTTGCTCATGGTTTCATCATTCTAGTGTCGATTTCTTCATCTTCGTGTGACTTCTAACATTTATATGTCTGGTTTTCTCTGGGCTTGTCATTAGAGTTAGGGTTCATTTGAATCAAGATGATCTCCTCTTCAGATGTTAGCCTTAATTACATCTATTAAAAAAAAAAAGCTGTTTTCTTAAAGAGGTTCCATAAGGTATCAGTGATTAGGACTTGGGTCTGTCTTTCTGGGGGAATAACAACTGATCCACTGCAGTCTCTATGGGAATAATGAGATTTGTTCAAGGTGACCACAGTGAGCCATCTTGATGGAGAAGGGGCTTGGGTACCTTTGTGTTCCTTTCCACTGCTGTTGATGTTTTAGAAACTTAATACAGAGCAATTCCCGTTTTCTTTACTTCTAAAACTCTCTGTGTTACAACAGAATCTAGTTGCCCTGTGACCCAGGCATTCACCCTCTCTAATTGTTTATAATTGTAATCCATGGCTGGGAAATAATTCTGGACATGCAAATATGAAAAAGACCAACCTCTGACTTTTTTAAAAAAATATTTTATTGGAAGCCGGAATATATCTCCTATCCAGGAATTTCTTTTTCCTTTTTGACAGCAAGACAATGCCTGGGTCTGCACCCTTCCCATTTCATTTCTTTTCTCCACATATCTAAGTAACAAGCCCTCCTGTTTTGCAACTTCTTTTTAACTTCTTTCTCTGCCATAAATATGCACCAGCTTTTTAAAATTCTTTGTGATGCTGTCAATTAAGTATTTTGAGCAATCTGGAGCTGAATTTGGAGGCATCAGACATAATAGCTATGTCATTACCACAGTTTACGAACGCGGGCTCATTAGCAATGATCTTTTCTTTTCACCTTGCCACAACATAATGAGGTTATAAACTAAAGCAAGAGACATAAGTGTTCTTGGTTTCCCTTAATACAATCTGCAGCCCCATATATTACATTTTTGAAGACTAGATAAACACAGTTATATTCTTTTAAAAATCAGTTTGAAATCCAGCTCACAGTACCTCATAATGTAATCTTGGAGAGAGAACCTTTAAAGAGGTCATCAAGAAAAAGCAGTCATTAGAGTGAGAATTTAGGTATACAATTGATGTCTTTATAAAAACAGGGACTTTGGAAATAAGGACAAACATTGAAAAGATGATAGGAAGAGACTCAGGGAAAAAAATTGTACTCTTCAAGCCAAGAAAGGGGTTCTAGAGTAGATTCAACCCTTACAAGCCATCAAAAGAAACTAACCCTACCTGCATCTTGATTTTAAAATTTTAGCCTAGAATGACAGAGTATAGGTTCTTGCCATTTAAGCCACCGAGTAGTTGATAGTGATGACAGCATTCTCTGAGATAGGTAGTTATAACATGTCTCTATCTCCAAGGAGCATACAGTGTGACCAGGGATATGTGTTATTCCACGGAACTCTGATTGAAAGCAATAGAATTTCAGCAATGCCTTAAACAGATGAGCAAGCACAAAGGTACACACCAAAATCCAAAGACAGGATCAGGAGGGTTCTTCATCTCTTGCTTCTGTCCTTCTCTCCCTCTCTTAGTGGCTTGATACCTCTTTCCTCCTCCTTCTCCTCTGCTTCATTCTCTTGTTCTTCAGCCTTCTCCATTCTGGTTTTCCAAACTTTCCTAATGCAGCTAGCAATAAATATGACCCCAAACACCCCCAAGCTTGTATATTAAAGATATAAACCACCTATGGGCTCGGGATGTAGTTCAGTTGTAGATTGCTTTCTTAGCATGCACAAAGCCCTGGGTTTTATCCCCAGCACTAAATAAAACCATTGTAGTACAATGCAGTTTCTCCAATTTCTGGACTTAGGAGATGGAGATAGGAGGATCAGAAGATCAGAGTCATCTTCTGCTGTGTAGTGAGTTTGAGGTCAGCCGTCGTTCATTTTATACAACCCTGTGTCAAAAAACAAAAAGAGAACAACAGAAACAACCCCCTAGAAACAAACTGCATGTCTTGTTTTAACTTCTCAGACAGTATCATTCTCTCATTTGCATCAACTGTGACCAAAGGAACACAGACACTGTAGCTACATGTATGGAACAAGGGATATTGAGCAGATAATTTGAGGAGTGTTCTGTTACCAGAGCCATATAATCAGAGGCATAAGGCTGACAAACTGCACAGCGCAAGGCTCACAGCTCTGGGGAAATTGGCCTGATAACATTTGGCATCTTCTAGTGACAGACAGAAGAGCCATTGTCATGATAACAGGTCCTCGAATCAGACTCATGGGTTCCAGTATGATGCTTTCATCATGTCATCCTGAGCATGTCACCTGCCTCTCCACACTTCAGCTTCCTTTGGAAAAGGGAAATAAAAATTCCATTTCTAAGTTCGAGATAAGGCCTGGATATGCACTGGATAATACATAGACATATACAGTAAGTGTCTACACTGGTGATGTTTGAGGCCTCCATTTTTGTTGTTTTGCTTTCTTCTCCAGGCTGAGTTTTCTGAGCTAAACCTGGCAGCTTATGTCACCGGAGGCTGTATGGTGGACATGCAAGTTGTGAGAAATGGCACCAAAATTGTGCGGTAAGCAGACCTGAGATCCAAAAGATATCTGAGAAGTGTATATGGGAAACCTCACAGAGAAACCTCCACACTCACCTGTGGCAAATTTCAGATGTCATGTGCACATCCCCATGCCAAATGATTTCCATGGAGTCCCAGTTGCCCCTGTAAGAGAAATGATTAATGACACAAATACATGGGAATGAGAAAAAAAAAAAAAAAATGTGATGTCCAGGAATAAGGCTTGGGCTTGGGGCAAAAGGCATGGGTTCTTTTTTTTTTTTTTCTCTACTTTTTAAAAAAATTTATTGATATTTTTATAAATTGCAGTTTATTCACTTTGTATCCCAATTGTAGCCCCCTCCCTCACTCCCTCCCAACCCCACCCTCCCTTCCTCATCTCCTCCCATGCCCCTCCCCAAGTCTACTGAAGGGGATGTCCCTTTCCTCTGACCCTAGCTTATCAAGTCTCAACAGGACTGGCTGCATTGTTTTCCTCTGTGAAGGCATGAGTTCTTTTTGTCCATCTGTGACTCTATTCTGGCTGTGTTTGGTTCCTTTTGCTCTGTGGAATGAGGAAATGTGGAAAGAGCAATACTGCAGCCAGAGGCTGCCAAAGTTTCCATAAATCCATGCATGTGAGAGCAGCCTATCCACACTATAAAGTTTTAGCAGAAGGAACAGAACCCATCCCAGTAGCACAGCAGACTAAACATTCAGAGAATCCCCTCTAACCGTAGCAGAACTAAAAGCCCTGATTATCAGATTTTCTAAAAATCTGTGTAGGATGTGTGCTGAACTGGAGAGGAAATGAGAGAATTCTTTGGAAGTCAGAAATTACAAGTGTGCATCTGCAGGAGAGATAATCATATAAATGCAAACCTATGTGATTAGGCTCTAAGAAAGAAGTTCTCAGCCCAATGTGTGGAGGTCTAAATGGGCAAGGGATGAAGCTCAGATTTGGACAGGTAGGAAAACCAGATGGTCTGGAGGGAAGGTAAGCACATGCTTAGCATCTTGTCCAATGGTGGGTTGTGGGTATTCCTGGGCTAGGGAGAGGGAATGGGAATTCTGCAAGCTAAAAACAGCTTCTGCAGGTAAAGACAGACAAGCAATGGGGCAGAGTTTGGGGATTCTGAGAGATAGGCTAATACAATCATTTACAATGTGCTTTCTTACTGCAGGGAAGACATTGTGTGGCTCCCTGTTTCCAATAACAGGAGGCCAGATCATTTGGGCCACCACTAAAAACTAATTTCCAATAATTGTAATGCTTAGCCACCTTCAGAGAGTTGACATGACAATGGGTGTTACCAGGGAGAGAATAATGGAACAATGGAATTGTTCATTTGAATGTGAAATGTCCCCATAGGGCTCATTTAGTTGAACACTTGGTTCCTAGTTGGTGGTACATTTATAGGAGTCAGCAGAATCTTTGGAATGTGGGGCGAAGCTGGAAAAAATAGGTCAAGCAGCCCTGTTGTTTCTGGAAACATGCTGTTCCCTTGGAGTTGTTCACCCACTCTGGCTCTTACAATCTTTCAGCCTCTTCTTCCACGTAGATCTCTAGTCCTTGAGGGAAGGGATGTCATACATCTCACTTAGGGCTGAGGGTGTCAAAGTCCCTCACTCCGCATGTTATCCAAATGCGAGTCTCTGTATTAATTACCATCTACTGCAAGAAGAAGCTTCTCTGATGAGGGTACAATGATGCATTGATCTAAGAGTATAACAATTAGGAGTCGTTTTATTGCAATGTTCATTTAGCAGAATGATTGTAGTAGATTTTACCATGATCAATATGGTTTCAGGTTCTTGGCCTCATTGAAAATGTCAGGGTATGTGAGAGACCAAAAAGATTGAAAATTAGCAGCTATTATTAAGGGCTGAAAAATCTGTTGATGCCCTGAGGGGAAGGACCGCCTTACTGCATTCTTTCCCCACCTACTAGAGATAACAGTTGCTAGGAAACTGGCCCATCCCCCTAGGGAGGGACACCAGGTCATGGTCTGGGGACCTTCCTATAGCCAATCAATTCAAAATGTAGCATTTTGACCAATAGATGCTTGCCAGGCAGGAATCGCCCCTGCCTTGGGCATGCTGGGAGGAACCAGAATCTATATATCACCCAACTAACCTGGGCCCGGCGCGAAGCGGTGGGGCTGTGTAGCCCAAGCTGCAGCTTGTAATTTCAATAAAAAGACCCTCTTGTGTTTTGCAACGGAGTCGATTCCTGGAGATCTTTTGGGGGCTCGCGCACTGGGTATAACAGCAACTGGGCTAAAAGCCTAGAGACCCTATAATAGGTCTCCTTGGCTTACTACCCCTATATCCACCCTGAAGGGACCCCAGATCCCATTACAAAAAAATAAATCTATAAGATACAAGGGGTCATATCTGGAAGACCCAAGATTGGGTCTTCAAATGATCATGGGAAAGGGGGAAATGAGAGACCAAAAAGATTAAAAATTAGCAGCTATTATTAAGGGCTAAACTATGTGGGTGGAGAAGTCTGTTGATGCCCTGAGGGGAAGGACTGCCTTACTGCATTCTTTCCCCACCTACTAGAGATAACAGTTGCTAGGAAACTGGCCCATCCCCCTAGGGAGGGACACCAGGTCATTATGGTCTGGGGACCTTCCTATAGCCAATCAATTCAAAATATAGCATTTTGACCAATAGATGCTTGCCAGGCAGGAATTGCCCCTGCCTTGGGCATGCTGGGAGGGACCAGAATCTATAAATCACCCAACTAACCTAGGGTGGCGCGCTCAGCTCCCACCGCTTCGGCGGTGGGGCTGTGTAGCCCAAGCTGCAGCTTGTAATTTTCAATAAAAAGACCCTTATGTGTTTTACAACGGAGTCGATTCCTGGGGATCTTTTGGGGGCTCGCGAACTGGGTATAACATATGGATTCCATCTCATGGAGCTGGCCTTAAAACAGAGAAGGGGAAGTGGGCATAAAGTCCCTCCCCTAAGCAAGAAGATATTTGCAACTGATAGCTGTTGGGAGAGGAAAAGTCTGTTTACTTTAGTGGAGTGACACTGGGTAATATCAAGCACACCACAGGTCAGGCTGCATGCTAAGAAATAGTTAACCAACACAAAATGGACTCCGTGGTTTTTATTGCTTTTCTGGTTTGATTTGATTTGTTGTTATTGGTGGTGGTGATGGTATGTGTCGTTTTTATGTGTGCTTTTGTTGTGATGGTGGTGGTGGCTTTGTTTTGTCTTGCCTTTTAAGAGAAAAGAAGAGTACAGAGTTAGATGGCTGGGAATGGGGAATCTGGAAGGTGTTGTGGGAAGGGAAAAATAAGACCAAAACATATTATACAATAAAAATTTAAATAAATAGTATTAAAATTAGAACTTTTAGAAATGGAAAAGTATAATAGCCAAAATAATTGCATGTATTGTGTTTAACAGCACATTAGACACAGTTGGAAAAGCACACATAGAAATTAAATGAAGTGTCCTGAGGGAGAGAGAGAGAATGGAGAACATTAGAAATCCGAAAGAGTGGGCTGGGTCTCAAGATAGACTAGACTGTTCATTTAATATTAGGGTCAAAAGAGAACTGAAAGAATAAAAGAATGGAGTAGAGGCAGGAGTGCAATGAATGATTCTTCCAACATAATATGCCAGTCAGAATCTCAACACAGTTTAAGCAGCATATAGAAAAAAGAATTCTACACTCAGACATGTCCATGCAACTTTAGAAGATAAAGAAACACTTCATGAAAATAGGCAGAGTTGGGAAGGTAAATTTATTTTATTGTAATAACAGAGTGACAGCTTTCAAAGAGCCATGGTGAGTATGCCTTTAGAGCAATGAAGAAAATTAGTTACCAACCTTTAATTCTGCCCCCTACTCTGGAAAACAGGTTACATGAACTGAACAATGAACAAATAAAAACATTTAAAAAGAGCAGCTCCTTACTATCAATTCTTTAGGCCAAGGAAAATGATCACAGAGAAGAATAGGCTTTGAGGAGAAGTGAAAAGAAAAGAAGAGGACTTATGCAAGTGACTGTTGTTTTCAGATGGTGATAATAATAATCCAGCTACTTGTAGAGTAGTAATGGTTCTTATAAAGTGTCTTTGTGCAAGCAGGTAGAGTCGCTCTCTTACTCCTCCCACTGTCTCATGCATTCACTCTGCTGATGTGCATGGTCCTGGACAAACCTGTTCGCCATATTCCTGTCCCTGAAGCCCTGTCTTTGCTTCTTCTTTACCCAGAGGTTCCCTAGACCTTGTGGGTGGTGGAGCCAAAGAACACTGAAACCTGACCCTACTCCCCAGTAACACTGATAAGAGATCACACTTACAGAAAATGTGAATTCCGAGGAAATATCCTGCCATGGTTACTTGTGAAAACTGCAACCTCTACAAAGTACCCTCAAATATATTTGTTATATATATGTTATATATAAATATATATATAATTTCATTAAATATCAATGATCTAAATATTCTAATTAAACAAAACAACTTTTCAGGGTAACTTTAAAAATTTTATTCAAAAGATTAACATAAATATAATGCAGAGCATTTGAAAACTAGGGGGGAAATATATCAAAACTACCAGGTTAATAAAAATGCTAGCTGAGGGCCAGGTGTGGTATGTAAAATCAGAAGGTGGTAGGAGAAGCAAAAGTACCAAGACTTCCAGGCCCCCTAAAGCTCCACAGGAAGGGAGGGGGAAGGGAGGCAGTAAAGTGGAAGAGTGATTGTCCAGCACCTTCTAGAGCCCTGAAGGCTCTAAGATCAACAATTAATAAATGGAATTTCATAAAACTGAAAAACTTCTGCAAGTCAAATGACACTGTTAATAGGACTGTTGAAAGTGACTATTGGTATTTATTATTGAATTATCTTCTAGTAAAGCTTGCTGTTAATCTTAAACAGCTGTATAACCAAATCACCACACAGAGACTGGTTTTTAGTTAACCTAGAACACAATGCTGGGCAATATTTACTCCCTCCTAGACCTCCAAGCCCTCAGTTTCCTAACATTTAGATTTCCTACATTATATTTGCTTTTTGTGAAATCTTAGGTCTGGTTCATGCTCCACATCCTCCAAGATCTCTCCTCCAGCTCTGCTCTCCTAGCTCACCTCTTGCCCCTTCTCCTCCCACTCATCTCCTGCCTTCTGGCTCCTCCCCTCTTTCCTGTCCTCTGGCTCCTCCCTGCTCAACATTGTGTCTAGTTGCTTTATTTTGTCCTGTTTACACAAGAGTTGAGACAGGATGCTTAGAATGAGTATCACAATGCAATATCCGGATTGAAACCAGAGAGTTGGGGGTTAGGGGGGAGAAATCAGCATTTGAATGAACAAGGGTAAGGTTTATACATTAAACAAACACATTATACCAACATAGGACAAAATGGCAACCTATAGAATAGGGAAAAGATCTTCATCAACCCAACATCCAACAGAGGGCTCATATCCAAAATACAAAGAACCCAAAAAGCTAAACACCAACAAACCAGTTAAAAAACAGGGTACAGAGCTAAACAGAAAATTCTCAATAGAGGAATCTCAAATGGTTGACAAACACTTAAATAAATGTTCAGTGTCCTTAGTAATCAGGAAAATGTAAATCAAAACAACACTGAGAGTCTATCTTACACCTGTCAGAATGGCTGAGATAAAAAACTCAAGTGATAGCACATGCTGGTGAGGATGTGGAGCAAAGGGAACATTCCTCCATTGCTTGTGAGAGTGCAAACTTGTACAACCACTCTGGAAGTGAATTTTGTGCTATCTCAGAAACGTAGTGATAGTTCTACCACAAGACCCAGCTGTACTCCTCCTGGGCAACATAGCCTTTTTTCCCTGTTTAAAATCTAACAGTTCCCTCTTCTCAGATAATTCATGCTTGTGTCAAGTTCACAAAAACAAAGGCAAGCAAACAAAATTATCAACTAGGACAATGCTTTAAGTATGTTTATAATTTTATGTTGGACGACATCCATAGCTCTCCTTATTCATATATCACCCACCGATTGGACAGAACTATTAGACTTAAAGCTCCAGAACCTTCCTAAAACATCACCATCATCTAGGGACCAAGCATTCAATTACATAAGCCTGTGAGCCGAAAAAGGTACTCAGAGTCTCCTTCAAGCAGCTCAGTCTAGCAAGCTTGATACAGGCTTGATATTCAGACTTTCTAGAAAGTACTGACTCACAAGGAAGCCACAGCTTGGTTTATAATGTGACCTACAGGTAAAAAGCATAAAGAAAAAAACATTCCTTATATATGTGGGACCGTGACAAGCCCTATCTGTGCTCTCCCAAGTTGGAATGTTGAGCCATTCTCTAGACTTCTTTCAGAGATACTTTAGTATCTTCTTTCAGAGATACTTTCTTTAGGTGTCCTATTGGAAATGCCAATAGGCATTTTGCACTGGGACAAAATAGTTCATTATACATGTGAGCAGGACCTAAAACCAGACAGTGCTAAGCATCATCTCTGGGTGTGTCAGCAGGGATCTTACTTACCTGACAGAGTAAAGTTAAAAAAAAAAAAACAACTCACTAATATGGGCAAGCACCATCCCATTCATCAGAGCACAAAAGGCAAAGCTGAGGCTGTCTTCTGTACCTAAAACATCCAAGTTCTTTCCTTTGTCAAAACTTGGCAGCTGTCAAGGTTTCACACTCTTAGACTTATACCAATGATCTCTCCATTCTCAGGCATTGGCCTGAAATTGACATCATTGGCTCCCCTACTTCTCAGGACTCTACACTCACACTGAATCCCATCACTAGCTCTTCAGCTCACAGATGGCATATTGTGGGACTTCCCATGGTCACGTGCACTAGGCTTTGAAACACGTGCTTGCTGCTTTCTACTGCTTCTATTTCCCTGGAGAATATGAGGTTCTCATATTCCAACAGAACAGGATGGTGACAGAGTAAACCACTGCTAGTCTACTCCATCAGTTATCTCTTCTGTTCTGAGAAACAGCATCTGGATGATTTTCCACCACAATGACCCCTCTGTGTCTCATTTTCTGGTTAGTGTGTGCAGTTAACAACACATGACCAGCCCTAGTGTATTGGACTGTTATGTTAAGACTCAAAGTAACACAACAGGACTTTCTCTATAGCTCTTGGTTAACAGGCACAGGCACATGAGTTCTGCAGGGGACACTGAACTGCTAGGGTAGATGTCAAAAGCTGCTGAGCTATAGGGTGGATGCCTAGAGGTTGTGGTGGTTCTCTATCTCACTGAGTGAATGGCCTGACAAAACTGGAGCCAAAGCAAAGGAAATAACAGCTGAGAGGGACAGTGACCCGGTGATGTTGCTTAGGACTGGGTCCACACTCCTCCTCATTCTTGAGCCAAGAACAATCCCCTTTAGTTTAAGCCAGCTTGAATAGCACATACAAAATTCATGAATTTTTATTTATTTAAAAAACACTTTTATTGCATTTCCTACGTGCTAGGCGCTGTTTCAAGCACTTAACATATATTAACTCATTTTATCCTTTTAACAATCCCATAAGGTATGCGCTGTTAGATCCCAGTTTTATAGATAAGAAGTTTGAAAAAAACCAACGAGTTGTGTAACAGAATCCAGGTGTCCAGCCAGCCTAGAGGTGGAGCTCAGCCAGTCTGACTCCAGAGCCTGTGTGTGGCATCTCTGCCCTGATTGGCCTTCTTTAATAAAAGTATTGCACAGAATTATTAAAGAGGTGTTAAGTTGCCCACTATGAATGGTACATAAGAGGACAGTTCAGCAAACATATGGAAGGAAAACATGGAAAGAATCCAAGAGTCTGACTTAGAAGCAGGGTACAGGGAAAAGGTCATTACCACTTACTGGTAGACCCTTGTGCCAAGTTCTTCATGTAAATGTGATCTTATCTATGTCCACAACCCCATAAGATAGCCCAAAGAAAGCAGGGGACCAGGGGTGTTGTCAGTGAGTGCCCAGCCTCTGGAGCAGCCTGCCTGGGTACATATCCCTCTTTATATTAGATGAAGACATTATGTGACCATGGGTAGCACGTTCTCTGAAACGCTTTATTCTAACAACTGCTCAGAGAGTTCAGTGAAAGATACACAAGATGGTGTGTGCTAATTCCTCAGCTATGTCTAGACCAAGGTAAGCTTTAACTAAATGTTGGTAATTATTACCATAGCCCATTTTACAGAGGAAGAAACTAAGTCGTAGTAACACTTGGAGGCCTAGAATTGCTTGCCTCACATCAGATTTCTAGAGCCTGGCAGTACCTGAATCTGAACCAGGCCTCTGATGCAATGCCAGATGAAGCCCCAGGCATCTTTAACTCCTTGCAGTTCCCTCTGCCTGCCTCATAGCATCTATTCCCACTTCTCCCATACCTGCAAGGTTAGACCCCAGATTTCTATACAGAAGGCAGTAAGAATCTGAGATCTGGATTAGTCAGCTCTCTGTCACTGTGACAAGATTCCTTAAAAAGGAGGTAAGGTTATTGGCTGGAGATTCCAGATGTTTCAGTCTGTTATTGCTAAACCCAGTTGTTTTGGGGATGGTGGTAGCCAGTAAATCTTTGCTGACATATGACTCAGAAGGCATTGTCACATCAGGGTGCTTGTGAAACAAGCGAAACAAGAAGAAGGAACTAGAATCCTAATGCCCTTTCATGGCACACCCCCATTGACCTTTCTTTCTTCCACTAGGCCACACCCTCTAAAGATTCTATCACCTCCCAATAGAATAAAGCATCCAACCAAGCTATTAGCATGTGACTTTTAGGGCCAAAATCAGATCCAAATTCAAGCAAACTTTCTGTAGGGAGGGGCTGAACAGGAACAAAGCTCATAAGAGTTTAATAAAGTGCTGTTCTTAGCCAGAGGTCAGGCCTGTACTTCTAAGCCTCCACTTCTCAACGTTTAAAAGCACTAATACAGCTTGTGTGCTTTATTTGTAAACACAAATAGTATACGTGCAAAGTTTGTTTGTTTGTTTATTTATTTATTCCACAAGTACTTGTTAAGGACTCACTATGCTCTGGACATAATTTCTGAAGCTAGAAATTACATCAGGAATTGTATGAGGCAAGGGACAGAATTCACTCCTTCTTGGCTTATTTAAATTCAAGGACTTTAATGAAAGTTCATTTGCAGAGGAATGTGTGGAGCTGAAGGAACAAAGAGGGTAAATGCTATTACAGGTAGAGTACTAACCCTAAAATTCACCAAATTCAAAACTTTTAGAGTACTTTTATGATGTCATCAGTGGAAACTTCCACAGCATGAATGTGTGTTAAAGGCTCTGCCCTTTAACATAGACTATCAAAATGCTGAGACTTATGGCCAACTGTTGGGCAGAGTGCATGGAATCTTATGAAAGAAGAGGGAAATAGTAAGATCTGGAGAGGACAGGAACTCCACAAGGAGAGCAACAGAACCAGAAAATTTGAACACAGAGGTCTTTCCAGAGACTCGTACTCCAACCAAGGACCATGCATGGAGATAATCTAGAACCCCTGCACAGATGTAGCCCATAGCAGTTCAGGGTCCAAGTGGGTTCCATAGTAATGGGAAGAGGATCTGCCTCTGACATAAACTGATTGGCCTGGTCTTTGATCACCTACCCCCTGAGGGGGGAGCAGCCTTACCAGGCCACAGAAGATGACAATGCAGCCACCCCTGATGAGATCTGATAGGCTAAGATCAGAAGAAAGGAGAGGAGGACCTCCCCTATCAGTGGACTTGGGGAGGGACATGTGTGAAGAAGGGGGAGGGAGGGGTTTATGGGGGGGATATAAAGTGAATAAAGTGTAATTAATAAAAAATTAATAATTAACAAAATTATGAAAAACTATCATAGTACAGTACCCCCAGGCTATATAATGTATACATGGAATACAAATGAAGTTTTGGTTTAGACTTAAGTCCCATTTCCAAGATATGTAAATATGCAATACATATGTGTAAATATTCTAAAATCCAAAAACATCTGAAATGCAAAATTGTCTGGCTCCAGAGCACTTGGTGTGAAAGACACAAAGCTTTAGTCTAGTAGATATAGTTGCTGAGGCTGTGGTTGCAGAACCCTCTCCAAAGCCACCACACTGATGGAGGGTGGTATCATGAGTATGCTATGCCAGATATAAATGGCGATGTAAATATCCTAATTATGAACTTACAACAAATTCACACACACAAACCCTGGTAGTTTCATTGGTAGCAATTTGCCAACTAGTGCTGATTATCTTGATAGTCAGCTGAGAGAAACACAGTTCTTTTATTCCAATGTGTGTATGTGTATGTGTATGTGTGATTTTTTTTGATATTTAGTTAATCTTCTATCCAGCTAATTTGCTGAAAGTGTTTATCAGCTGTAGTAGTTTCTGGTGCAATTTTTAGGGTCACTTATTGTAAACTATCATATTGTTTGCAAATAATGATGCTGTGACTTCTTCCTTTCCAATTTGTATCCCCTTGATCTCCTTCAGTTGTTTTATTGATGTAGCTAATACTTCCACTACTATATTGAATAGATATAGAGAGAGTAGACAGTCTTGCCCTATTCCTGATTTTAGTGGAATTTTTCTCTCCATTTGATTTGATGTCAGCTATAGGCTTTATAGCTAATTGCCTTTATTATCTTGAGATATGTTTCTTGTATTCCTAATCATTCCAGGACTTTTATCATGAAGGGGTGTTGGATTTTGTCAAAGACCTTTTCTGCATCAAATGAGATGATTGTTCAGTTTGTTTATATAGTGGGTTACATTTACTGATTTTCATATATTAAGTCATCCTTGCATTTCTGAGAAGAAGCCTACATGGTCATGGTAGATGATCTTTTTGACTGTTCTTGAATTTGATTTGCAAGTATTATTGAGTATTTTTCCATCGGTGTTCATAAGGGACATTGGTCTATAATTTTCTTTCTTTGTTGAGTCTTTATGTGGTTTGTGTAGCAGGGAAACTGTGGCATCATAAAACGAATTGGTCAATGTTCCTTCTGTTTCTATTTTGTGGAATAATTTGGGGAGTACTGGCATTAACTCTTCTTTGAAAGTCTGGTAGAATTTTGTGCTAAAATCACCTGTCCCTGGGGTTTTTTTGTTGTTGTTTTGTTTTTTAGTTTGGGAGAATTTAATGATTGCGTCTATTTCACTAAGGATTATGGGTCTGTTTTAATTGTTTTTCTGATCTTGATTTAACTTCAAGAAGTGGCACCTCTTGAGAAAATTATTCATTTCTTTTAGATCTTTCAATTTGGTGGAGCACAGGTTTTTAAAGTATCCTGTTATAATTACTTGGATTTCCTCAGTGCCTTGTTATTTCCACCTTTTCATCTTTAATTTTGTTACTCTGGATAGTCACTCTGTGTCTTTTTAAGTTAGTTTGGATAAGGTTTTGTCTATCTTGTTGAAAGAACCAACTCTTTGCTTCATTGATTATTTGTATTGTTCTTTTTGTTGCTTTTTTACTGATTGCAGTCTTCAGTTAATTCTTGCTATCTACTCTTCTTGGGCATGATTACTTCTTCTTGTTCTAGAGCTTTCAGATGTGCTGTTAAGTTGCTACTATGAAGTCTCTCCAAGTTTTGTTTTGTTTTATCTTTTTCTTTTGTTTGTTTTTCATGTAGGCACTTAATGGCATGAATTTTCCTCTTAGCATCACTTTCAATTGTGGGTATGTTGTATATTCATTTTCTTTTTTTTTTCTTTTATTTTTTTATTTTATCAATTACATTTTATTAACTCTGTATCCCAGCCGTGTCCCAATCCCTCATTCCCTCCCAGTCCCTCCCTCCCTCCCTCCCTCATCTCCACCGTGCCCCTTTCCAAGTCCACTGATGGGGGGACCTCCTCCCCATTCATCTGATCCTGTTTTATCAGGTATCTTCAGGACTGGCTGCAAAGCCCTCCTCTGTGGCCTAACAGGACTGCTCCTCCCTTTGGGGGTGGGGAGACCAAAGAGCCAGTCATTGAGTTCCTGTTAGAAATAGTCCCTGTTCCCCTCACATTGGTCTTTAAGCAATAAATTATATCTGAAAAATCCAGCCATCTTTGATTACATATTCATTTTCAATGAGTTCTAGGATGTCTTTAATTGCTGTCTTTATTTCTGTCTTGACCCATTTTTCATTCAGTAGAGAGCTGTTCAGTTTCCATGAGTTTGTAAATTTTTTGTTGTTTCTATTGTTATTGATATCCAGTTTAAATCCATAATAGTCTGATATGATGTAAGAAGTTACTTCAGTTTACTTCTATTTGGTGAGACTTGATATATGTCAGAGTATGTGGCCAACTTTGGAAAAAGTCCCATGAGGTGCAGAGAAGAAGGTAGATTCTTTCGCATTTTCAGGTGAAATGCTCTGTAAATATCTTTTAGGTCCATTTGGTTTATAATGTCTGTTAGCTCCATTGTTTAGTTTTTTCTGGGGTGACCTGTCAGTTGATGAAAGTAGAGTATTGAAGGCTTCCACTGACCATGTGTGAGGGTTGATGTGTGATTTAAGTTTTATTAGTGTTTCTTTTACTAACTTGGGTGCCCTTGTGATTGGGGCATAGATATTAAGAATTAAAATATCCTCTCGCTGTATTTTTTTTTCTTTGATGAGTATATGGTAATCTTCCTCATCTCTTTTTATTGGTGTTGATTTTAAGTCTATTTTGTTATATATTAAGATGACTACACCAGTTTTCAGTGTTCCCTTTCTCTTCCTCCATGGACTCGAATTTTATTACTACAGCTTGGCTTCAGTGCCAATCAATGGCTAAAATTCGGTGTACTTTGACTTCCAAATTCTTGCAGATTGTAACAACTTCTGCCACAAACAAATGATCCCAAAGTCTCTTCTTATATCTAAGGTTCTACAACTTTATACTCTTAAATCCTTTATCTCTATGGTTTCTCTGCTGTCAAAAAAAAATCTAAGACTGTGCTGTAAACTCTGTGTCAGGATTTGTAAACTCATTGGGTATGGTTTAAAACCTATAAAATCTGTAACAAAAATTTTAAACTTTAGCCAAAGACTTATAATTAAAATCTATATATAGGTGATCTTAATTTGCTGCACTATCCTATATATGTGATTCAGCTCATATAAAAATATAAAATTTAAGGTTATAAAGGTCTACTCAATTTAATAAAAGCCGATTTAAGATATGTGTCTAATTACTTGTGCCTTTGCTAACTGTTCAATATCAAGCTTCTAGAAAATTTAGGTAATTAACATGTTTGATAAATAAGCTATATTTAATAATCAATGCTTATAAATTCCAAGTGTCTACTCAGGTTCACAGTAATATATGTCTAGCATCTTTGCATTTGCTCACTTTGTTAAGCTTTAGCTATTTGAATGAACTAGTCATACAAAAAACTGTGCTGTTCTATTTTGATGTTTAAAAATCATTTTATTAAATCTTTAACTGAGAATTTTAACGCTCAAACTTAACAG
Source organism: Meriones unguiculatus (assembly GCF_030254825.1). Classification (NCBI taxonomy): domain Eukaryota; kingdom Metazoa; phylum Chordata; class Mammalia; order Rodentia; family Muridae; genus Meriones; species Meriones unguiculatus. Next base: position 91,175,121 of record NC_083350.1, read on the forward strand.
GGATAAAATCATGTATCTATTATCTTGTAAGCTATTATCTTGTAAACTGTTTAATGACAAGCTTTATTTAGCCACCTGTATTTGTTTTCAAGGTTAAGCCTAAAATCATGTACACTTAATAGATAGATGGTCCTAAAACTCTTCAGAGATTTGCTGTACATTTAAAATGTTTAATGGGTGGGGCATGGTGCCACATGCCTGCAATCCCAGCACTTGTGGAAGCAGAGGCAGGCAGATCTGTATGAATTCTAGGCCAGCATGGTCTACAAAGCAAGTCCAGGACAACCAGGGCTATACAGAGAAACCCTGTCTCAGGGGGAAAAAAAATAATGGAAAAGTTTCCCATAGTAGACAGAACTACACTCTCCTCTCAGTACCCTTATGATCTCCAAAGAAGACAAATGGGGCATGATGACTTCACCTGGATTGTGGTAACCCTAACCACTAGGAAAAACAGCTCCATGCCTCACCTGCTGTCAGGGCTTTGCAGAAACTGGGCATTTTGACTGCTATATTTGCCTAGTCAAAATAAGGTCAACTTTCTCAAGTTCCTCTATAGGAAAAGTCTCTAAGACCCGGGCCTAACAGCAAAGACCATGCTGCTCTGTATGACAAGTGAAGATAAATGCTGTTCTAAATGACAGCCAAAGATCAACCCTTTCCCCATCAAACCTATGAAAACCACTGGAGCCTAAGCTAACCCATCTTACGTAATGGTGATAATTCTGTCATTTTAATTGATACATGGACCATTTAGGTTATACTTCCAGCTATAATTTATCCTTCTCAAATATCTGATGATATTGACTGACTCATGTTTCCTTTTTTCTTTTACTTATTCATTTGATACCACTGACTTCTATTATTATAGTCACAACTCAAGATTTTAAATTTTCTTTTGTTGCCTTCTAAGTATAGACTTAAAAATTGCTTCTCATTGTGCTAAAAAAAAAATCTGTTTAATCTATATATCCAGCCCTTTGTAAAGAGTGTTAATTATTCTGGGGTCGCCAAGCTTTTTACTGTGACTCAAAGGTGTGAGTCTACTGCCTTTTCTACAATGTGGGTTTCAGTACAGATTACAAACAGTGGTAATACTAACATATCTAAAACTTTTATCTCTTTTTATAAACTTAAAAACAAATTCTTGTAAGCTTCGGGGAATTGATTTAGATCTACCTCTCACAGGTCAAATGGATAAGTACTCCTGTCAATCAACAACCTAGTACTCCCTACCTACTGCCTGTTCCTGAAGGTGTGATCAATCTCCCTGTCTCCCTGTTCTTGGAACTCCCCTCTTCCAACTGCCAAGATGATGGACCTTAGTTGCAAATGTATACCCAAGATAAAAATATCCCCCTAAATCTCTTAACTTTACCTTCTAATCTATCTGTCCCAGAAATTTCAAATCAACTAGAGACTGCTCCAGTACCACCTTCAGATGTTCCTTCAAAATCTGAATCCAGGTCGATTTCAAAGCAGCTAACCCCAGGCAGTCCAGACTCACAAACTGCTTCCACTGCTGCCTGCACTCCCTAGCTCCAGGTGATCCTGCAGAGCCAGACAGCAAAATAGGCTGCTCTTCCAAGACCAGCATTTCAGCTCTCCTGCTCCCCTCAAACGATGATGCCCCAGTATCAGCAGGAAGTAGTCATGGAGAACATTGTGTCACCCGATATAATTTATTTATTATCAACAAAGGCTGGAATGTTAAGTTTCAGCCCTGAACTTAGGTGCCTGCTTAACACTGGCCTCCAGATTCTCCTGGCACCTCTCAGTCCCTACCTGTTACCTCCTAGTTGCCATACACCACCCCCTACTCTGAATTCTCTGCTCTTCCCTATATAATCCAACTATTTTGGTTAGCCCTTTTTGTACCTTTGGGCCTCCTGGCTGCTAACACCTGGTTTTCCTGTTCTCTCCTCTCTTCCCCCCCCCCTTCCTCACATGGCACAACTTTCAGTTTGGTCATATCCACTGTGGGCTCTCCCAGGATGTGCCCTGTCTTTGGCTACAAATCGCAGATATCTATAATGAACATTCTCCTCTACCATATCTAGGAATAGTCATGTTCTTTTACTTATTTTTCATTCAGATTTATAGATAGATATTCTTTAAATTTGAGTTTATCATGAAATATCTTATTTTCCCCATCTATGGTGATTGAAAGTTTTGCTGGTTATAGTAATCTAGGCTAGAGGGGTGGGGCAGGATGGCGGCGCTGGGAGGACTCTCATTCTGAGCAGCAGCACAGCAGGATCGGCACAATGACCAGCAATCAGAACTCGTGGCAATAAAACACAGGCGATTCTGTTTCCCAGATGAGAGGTTACTCCACGGTGGGGGATTCAATCGGCTTTTAACTCACCCAGCCAAACCGCGGAAGAGATCCTAGTTCTGCCAGACACTTGGCCGCTAGCCCCAGCCCAGAGCCACAAGCCAGTGTCTCTGGTCACGGTCCCAGATTGAACCTGCGCACCACACTATCAGAGACTGGAATTTTCAGTCGAGAGATAACCCAACGGTGCAGAAAAAGATTGGGACCGACCTTAGGTCACCCAGACATCCCCTGGAAAAGACTCGGGTTCCGAGGGTGCCCCAGGAGCCAGCCCGGAGCCAGAGCCAGGAACCCAGGCTCCAGCACAGAGCCCTGCCTACGCACCCAATTGGCTGCCTCAGATAGAACTGTGGGCCCCAGGACACCAGAGACTGCATTTTCACTGTCCCGTGCAAACACACAGGGAGGGAAACGGCTGGTCTGATCTCAAAGCACTCAGCTGACACCCCCACACCGAAAAGGTCTCGGGAAAATTACCCAGTTTAGGCAGATGCCCAGGCTCCCAAAGGCCGGAAAGGCAGACACAGGCAGTTTCTGCGCGCCAGCTAGCTGGCTGAGACGGAGCGGTGAGCCCCAGGGCATAAAAGAGACTGAGAGTACCTGTCTCCAGAGAATCCACAAGGAAGGAAGGAAACTGTACTGACTTAAATCACCCAATCCTTCCCTGGAAAAAGTCTCACAGACCGGCGGGGCTAAGCCGCCATCACTCAGCTGTGCTCCAGACACAGGCACAAACAGTTGCTGCACACCAGATGTCCAACTGGGTCACAGCAGCTGATCATTAAATTTACAGCAAGAAACCCAGAAACAGGGCACCTGTCTTCAGGACTTCCCTGGGTGAGAGGAGAACCCTCTCGACTAACAAAGACCACAGTTACCACTCAGGTCTCTATGCCTGAGGTGAGCAGCAGCAACTCTTGAAAAAACACCAGCCATCCAGGGACTATACCCAAAAAGCTGAGAAGACTTCCTTCAGGAAAAACCAGCTTTCTGCCAAGGGGATTCTCTCCACCATAGGATCCCCAGGAACCACCAGAAAATAACCCCAAACACCTAAGATAGCATAATGGGTAGAGGCCAGCGTAAAAGCTCAAGCAACAAAAGACAGAGCAATATGGCATCTCCAGAACTCAGTTACCCAGGGGCAAGTAGGCCTGGACACCCCAGCATAACAGAAATCCAAGAAGATGAACTAACAACTATGCTCATGAAGATGATAACAGAGGGAACAAATAAGATATGTAAAGACATAGAGGAAGATAAACTCAAACAGAATATTGCCATCCGTAAAGAAATAGAGGAAGATGCAGCCAAACAGTTTATGGCCTTTAGAAAGGAAATGCTTACAGCACTGAATGAAATAAAAGTCTTGGAGAGATCAGGGATACAAGGCACATATCTAAACATAGTAAAGGCAATATACAGCAAGCCTATAGCCAACATCAAACTGAACAGAGAGAAACTTAAAACAATCCCACTGAAATCAGGGACAAGACAAGGCTGCCCATTCTTTCCATATTTTTTCAACATAGTGCTAGAAGTCCTTGCTAGAGCAATAAGACAGTTGAAGGAGATCAAGGGGATACAGACTAGAAAGGAAGAAGTCAAATTATCACGATTTGCAGATGATATGATAGTATACGTGAGTGACCCCAAAAACTCTACCAGGGAACTCCTACAGCTGATAAACACCTTTAGCCCAGTGGCTGGATACAAATTAACTCAAAAAAATCAGTAGCCCTCCTGTATCCAAAGACAAAAGGGCTGAGAAAGAAATTAGGGAAACAACACCCTTCACAATAGCCACAAAGGACATAAAGTACCTTGGTGTAACCCTAACCAAGCAAGTCAAAGACTTGTATGAAAAAAATTTCCAGTCTCTGAAGAAAGAAATAGAAGAAGATATGAGAAGATGGAAATATCTCCCATGCTCATGGCTTGGCAGGATTAATATAGTAAAAATGTCCATCTTACCAAAAGCAATCTACAGATTTAATGCAATTGCCATCAAATTGCCAACACAATACTTTACAGACCTGGAAAGAAAAATTCTCAACTTCGTATGGAATACAAGAAACCCAGAATTGCTAAAACAATCCTCTACAATGAAAGATCTTCTGGAGGTATCTCCATCCTTGATCTCAAGCTGTATTATAGAGCAACAGTTATAAAAACTGCATGGTACTGGCATAGAAACAGAACGGTGGATCAATGGAACTGAACAAATGACCCAGAAATAAACCCACTCACTTATGGACACCTAATTTTTGAGAAAGATGCCAAAACCATACAGTGGAAAAAAGATAGCATCTTCAACAAATGGTGCTGTTCCAACTGGATGTCTACATGTAGAAAAATGAAAATAGATCCATACTTAACACCCTGCACAAAACTGAAGTCCAATTGGATCAAAGACCTTAACATAAAACCAGACACATTAAATCGGCTAGAAAAAAAAGTGAGGAATATCCTAGAACTCATTGGTACAAGAGAAAACTTCCTGAACAGAACACCAACAGCACAGGCTCTAAGAGTAACAATCAATAAATGGGACCTCATGAAACTGAAAAGCTTCTGTAAAGCAAAGGACACTGTCATCAAAACAAAACAACTGCCTACAGATTGGGAAAGAATCTTCACCAACCCTTTATCTGACAGAGGACTCATATCCAGTATATATAAAGAACTAAAGAAGCTGAAAAGCAGCAAACCAAGTAATCTACTTAAAAAGTGGGGAACAGAGCTAAACAGAGAACTCTCTGTAGAGGAATATCGAGTGGCAGAGAAGCATTTAAAGAAATGCTCACCCTCATTAGCCATTAGGGAAATGCAAATCAAAACAACCCTGAGATTTCACCTTACACCCATGATAATGGCCAAGATCAAAAACTCAAGTGACAACACATGCTGGAGAGGTTGTGGAGAAAGGGGAACCCTCCTCCACTTCTGGTGGGAATGTAAACTTGTACAACCACTCTGGAAATCAATCTGGCGCTTTCTCAGACAACTAGGAATAGCGCTTCCTCAAAATCCAGCCATACCACTACTGGGCATATATCCAAAAGAGGCTCAAGTACACAAAAAGGACATTTGCTCAACCATGTTTGTAGCAGCTTTATTTGTAATAGCCAGAAGCTGGAAACAGCCCAGTTGCCCCTCAACTGAAGAATGGATGCAGAAGTTGTGGTACATCTATACAATGGAGTATTACTCAGCAATGAAAAATAAGGAAATCATGAAATTTGCAGGTAAATGGTGGGACCTGGAAAGGATCATCCTCAGTGAGTTGTCCCAGAAGCAAAAAGACACACACGGTATTTACTCACTCATATAGACATACAACATAGGATAAACCCACTAAAATCGGTACATCTAAACAAACTAAGCAAAAAAAAAAAAAAAAAAAAAAAAAAAAAAAATGCTCAATCCCCATCCTGAAAGGCAAAAAGGATGGACATCAGAAGAAGAAGAAAACAGGAAACAACCTAGGAACCTGCCACAGAAGGCCTCTTAAAGCCTCTGCCCTGCAGACTATCAAAGCAGATGCTGAGCCTGATGGCCAACTGTTGGGCAGAGTGAATGGAATTTTATGTAAAAAGTGGGAAATAGCAAGAGCTGGAGAGGACAGGAACTCCACAAGGAGAGCAACAGAACAAGAAAATTTGAACACAGGGAACTTCCCAGAGACTCATACTCCAAACAAGGACTATTCATGGAGATAACCTAGAACCCCTGCACAGATATAGCCCACGGCAGTTCAGTGTCCAAGTGGGTTACATAGTAATGGAAAGAGGGACTGCCTCTGACATAATCTGATTGGCCTGCTCTTTGATCACCCCCCCCCCCGAGCGGGGAGCAGCCTTACCAGGCCACAGAAGATGACAATGCAGCCACTTCTGATGAGAACTGATAGTCTAAGATCAGAAAGGAGAGGAAGACCTCCCCTATCAGTGGACTTGGGGAGGGGCATGCATGCAGAAAGTGGAGGAAGGGTGGGATCGGGAGGGGAGGAGGGAGGGGCTTATGGGGGGATACAAAATGAATAAAGTGTAATTAAGAAGAAGAAGAAGAAAAAGAAAAAATAATCTAGGCTGGTATCTCTGGTATTTTAGAGTCTGCAGGACATCTGCTCAGGACCTTCTGGCTTCCAATCTTTCCGCTGAGATGTTAGGTGTAATTCTAATAGGTCTGCCTTTATATATTAGGTCTTGGCCTTTTTCCCTTGTAGCTTTTAATGTTTCTTTGTTCTGTATGTTTAGTGTCTTGATTATTATCTGGCAAGGGGACTTTCTTTTCTGGTGCTATCTGTTTGGTGTTCTGTATGCTTCTACAATTATAGGCATCGCCTTCTTTAGGTAAGGACATTTTTCTTCTATGATTTTGTTGAAAATATTTTCTGTGACTTTGAAATGGGATTCTTCGCTTTCCCGATTTCCTATTATTGTTAGGTTTGCATTTCAGTGTCCCAGGTTTCCTGGAGGTTTATGTCAGGAATTTTTTAGATTTAACATTTTCTTTGAACAATGTATCCATTTCTTCTATTGTATCTTCACTGCCTGAGATTCTCTCTTGCATTCTGTAGGTGAAGCCTGCCTCTATGTGTTCCTCTTCAAATTCTTAAATTTTTCATTTCCAGAATTCCCTCAGTTTGTGTTTTCTTTATTGCTTCTATTTGGTCTTGTACAATTTTACTCATTTCTTTCAACTATTTGTTTTTTTCTTGGATTTCATTAAAGTCTTTATTCATTTCCTCCTGTTGTTTGTATTTGTTTGTTTTGGGTTTTGTTTTGTTTTGGGGGAGTGTTTGTGCTCACATACGTGCATGTATGTGTTTTCCTAGCCTCCTTTAAGAGATTTATTCCTTTCCTCCAATTGTTTGTTTGTATTTTCCTGGCTTTCTTTAAGGAATTTATTAATTTCTTCTTTAAGGATGCTTATCATAGTTGGTTTTAGGGTCTTTTTGTGTGTGTGTGCTTCAGCTATGTTAGAATATTCAGGCCCTGCTGCGATAGGATAGCTTGACTCTGGTGGAGACAAGGTCTCTTAATAAACTTGTAAATTTGGCTGAACAGTCTAACCAGAGAGCCCCAGAGATCCTTCTGTCCCTGCCTTCCCAGTACTGAGATTGTAAATACATGCCACCATGCCCAGCTATTGTATGTTGGTTTTGGGAATCAAACAAGCACCTTACTCACTCAGCTATCTCCACAGCCCAGGAGTCCTCCACTTTATGAGGTCCTTTTAGGAAGTTGTACCCATTTCTCAATCTGGTGTATCTGAGAAGTTCATGGACCTGGTTTTCTTGACATGATTTTAACAGGCCCATGTGCTCATATGGTCATATGGTCATATTGGGACCATGAGTAAAATGGTTCAAATTTCCTTTATATTTATATTTTTAGATATATTTATAGGATAAATATACTTTTAGGAATAAGTTATCTATCAGTGTGTGCCTTATGGGCAGTGTGTACAGATAGTGTTGCTTATGTGCCCACTATGGTACATTCTGCCTCTGTGTTCCCATTAAAATGTTTGTTTAGTGCACAAAATTACAAAGCCTACTGTAGGAAATGACCTCCATGCTAGTTATATAACATATTTGTGTAATACAAATGAGTTTTGTGTTCAGAGTAATTAAATATAAAAGCTAATTTAAAATGAAGTCACATCACAGCTAGTCTATTTTATGCAGTGCCGAATGACTTAGAACAGGACACAGCCTGATGCCAAAAGGTGAGCACTGGGGAGAGATGATACCACTCTTTCCTCATTCTACCTTCCAATCTTTAGCTGGGCCATGCAGAGGCCAGAAGGCAAGAAAACTGGGTTGATGCTGCCCACAGAACCAGGCTTGCTGGGACTCAGAGCAGGGCAGGAAAGAATGGAGTCAGGAAAAGAGAGTAATTTATCCCCCTGCTCCTGAGGCCAGATTCTGCTGTCAGCTTATAAGTTTTAATTGATGGCTTAATCATCAGTCTGTGCAGTAATTAAATTGTTAGCCCTTCTCATTCTGTGTTCTGGCTAGCACACAAACCAGAGGTGTGTGGCTAACCTGCTTGAGGGGCTTGAAGTACTCAGACCTTCCATGGAAATCTGCTAATTCCATTTAGAAAGCAGAGCATTAGCCCAGGGCATGTTGAAATCATGTGGATGGCAGGGCTCTTCTGAGCTCAAACTAGAGCCTGTCTCCACCAAACAGTGAGAACGGAACACTAGTGTTCACCCAGACAGACTGAATTGGAACGCAGAATGAGAAACACCAAGAATGCAAAACACCCAAAGAGGCAGACATTAATGAGGCCCAAGCTAATTATGCAAGCCAGCTCTGACTCTGTAACATTGGGCAATTCTAAATACCAGGCAGCCTTTCAACCACAGTGGGCTGATAACGCACATCACTCATTAGAAGGTCAGACTTCAGAGAGTTGAAAAGAGGGAACCAGAAGGCATTAGAAACCAAGAGCTCCAGGGATATCATCAAAGGTTTTCACATCCCAACCCCCCCAAACCTCAAAAACCACCCAAACAAACTGTTTGCTGGGAGCATGTATGAGGCAAGAGAGGAATATCTGAGCTTACTCTAGCTAGAAGGGGACAGTTTATAATTATCTCCGTGTCCCCATTGTTTGGATGGGAAAACTGTGGCCCTGGGAAGGAAGGAGGAGCAATTTGTCTGAGGCCCCCAATGTAAGAGCTGAAACCAGTTAGTCCTCAGCCTTCTCCAACTCTATTCTGGGATCTCCAAACATTCCAACAAAAAGAAAAGGGGTGGGGTGGGGCAATGGTTTAGTAAGTAAAGTGCTTTGCTACACAAGACTGAGTAGCTGAATTTGGATCAGCAATACAGCAGCCTGTCTCTGTAATCCTAGCTCTGAGAAGTGAAGACAAGGGATCCCTAGTTTGCTGGCCAGCCAGTCTTGCCAAATCAGCAAACTCTAGGCTCACTGAGAAACCCTGTCCCCCAAAATTAGGTAGATGGTGACTGAGGAGACTCCTAGTATCAACCTCTGGTTCCCACATGCACCACACACACACACTTGTGCACATACAAACACTTTGTATGAATAATATCCCTTGCTATTTATTTCATATATACCCTAAACTTCAGATTTTAAATTCTATATATTCATTCACTGGATGACTACTGAATACCAGGCACAGAACCCAGTTCCTAGTCTCCCATTAAGGCACCTATATGTATGTGGGAATGTTTTGCCATTGACTCTTCCAAATATATCTATACCCCATGGGCTTCCTTGTCTTCCATTCATTCACTAGTAGAAATAGAAGATATAGCTGTGAACCAAAGAGCCCACATGCTGATATTTAAGTTGTGGAGATGTATCCTAACCGTAGGTTCCGAGACCAGCTGGTGTCTGAGGCAGACAAGCAGAGGCTTCTCATGAGAGCTGACTCATCAAAACAGGGAGAAACCAAAGTAAGCCCTGTGGCTCTGGAGAATGAGCCTCCATCTCTCATTTTGACTTTGTGTGGATCCTAAATTCCTTTTTTCAGTATGGAGACAGAGCACAGGGCTCTGTTGTGCATTCAACACAAGCACTCTATCAACCGGACTACCTCACAAGCTGTCTGGGGCACAATCTTTCTACATACTAGCCATGCTTCTTGAAACAACTCTATAGTCAGAGAATCCTCTCACCCTCTTGTTCTCTTTCCAATCTGCCACCAGCAGTCCCCTTCTCTGTGACAACTTGCCAGAATACAAACTCCCTATTCTCTAGGCTCATTTTCATTTGCATCAGGCCTGTGTATGCCTGCTTGAGATGACTGATGTATAGACACCTCTGGTTTTAGATAACACAAAACATACAAACATAAGGTATTTTGTGTATGTAATATAGATATACATAAGAAATGCTAGAGTGGAATTTAGTTTCTTGCACTATTTTCTAGAGTGTGAGATGGGGTAGACAGGGAGTTTCTTATGTTCCCATTTTTTTTTTCTTTTTCCCCTATCTGTCACCTGTCTGGTTTTCATTACAATGTGCTCAGTGGATGTGGAATGTACCAGCCCCTCCCCCACAGCCAGGTGTTCTGTTCAATTCTTGTCCTGTGTGTGACAGATTCCTGGGGCATAGTTAACCATCTACTTTCCACATCTCCCCTGGGTTAAACTGGAACACACAGTTAGAGACAGCTTTTCTGAACTATAGCCCCAGCATCTGGCACAGTGACTAATTTAGCTGAAGTCAATCCATGAGGAGCTAACAGTTCCCAAAAATGAGTGTCTCAATATTTTGTAAAGTGAAAAGATTCATCACTGAGAAAACTAGACTGTACTTGGCACCAAGGTGGGAGATTTTATGAAAAGATACCATACTTGACCTCTGATCAATATTGAGAGGACATATGGCTTAGGTTCAGAGGTTGGCATACCTGGTCACTGGGAAGTTCAGTAAAGTAGTCTCAGAGGGAAGAATGCCCTTCAGTCTCAGCCTTGACTGCTGCACAAAGAGTTAAAATGCCGGGCCTGCAGCCCCACATCTTCAGCCAGCAATTAGAGAGAAGGTCTACCAGCTCCCTGGGAGATGAAACAGCAGCCAGTCCCATGAAGCAGAACAATGTGGTTCCTGATTCAAACATCACAGAAAAGATGGATCTTCCGCCCAGAACCTGCCAAGCCTGCGCAATTTCCTAAAGATGGAGCCAGTTTGTTACTTTTTTTTCATGACTATTTTGACATATCTGGCCAAAGCAACTTAAAGGAAAGAGGGTCTAGTCCAGCTCATACTCTAAGGGGACTCAGTCCATCACAGTGAGGAAGTCATGACTCTGAGAACTTAAGGTAGACAACCACATTATATGCAGTTAGAAATCAATTGGGATCAGGTAAACTTTAGCAATGGTAATTTATTAACAACAATAAGAAAAATTAACTTGGGAAAGCTAAAGCAAACTGGGGGCCTATGAACCAATGACTGTGCTTCTCTGAGCCTACTTCAATTTCTCTAAAGTGGAGGCAATATGGCCAACCCTGCAGACTAACTAATATGCTCCAAACTGATGGCATGTATGTGGGAGGGATATCCCTCCTTGATAAATTATACAATGGTGTTTTAAGTTAGATTTTATATTAAAGTGTTGTTTTCTCAAATATTTCTTTGTTTTGCTGATAACTAATGTGTCAGTGTAATTTGGCCTGTTGGGTGGTATTCTGCAATAGATATCCTCAGCCACCTTCTGGAGAATGTCTCCTGATGTTCCTAGAGTGCCTGGCAGCACTTTGGGCTCTTACACAACTTGTCCTTCACTGAAGGAGCCCAGCTTAGAGAAAAGCCAGTGTCAAAGATAAATACAGAGTCTCCCAATGTCCTGATTTCATTCCTGTTGCTGTGATAAAATAGCATAGCAAGAAACAACTTAAGGGAAAGGGAGGATTTAGATCCACTTAAATTTCCAGGTTATAGTCCATCAGTGTGGGGAAGTCAAGGAAGGAACCTTAAATAGTTGGATCATATCCATAGTCAAGACCTCTGAAGATCTTGCTTCTTCCATTGCCTGTTGTTTGTTATCTCATGACAGTGTAACAAATGTCCTCAAATCTTTGTGGTTTAAGTTCGTGACCATTTTATTTTATTTTATTTTATCTTATCTTATTTTATTTTATGGGTTGAAAAATCTGGGCATGACTTGGTTAGGTGGTTCTTCAGCTCAAGATCCTACTCCTTGGGATTATTCAGTTAGTCTGTGGCTTTGTAGTTCTGGGAAGCTCACTCAGCCTACACTCTCAGTCTAGTGTTCCAGGGCTCATCTACCTGCTTTTGCCTCTGCATGGCTGTGAGGCTTTCTGTTGTGTAGGGCTGGGCCTCTGCTATGGCAATTGGCTTTCAAAACAATGAACCACACAGAGGTACCTGTTGTTTAAACAGGAAAATCCCAACCATTCTATTTTACCAATAAAGACTTAGGAGCCAGATACTGGGGAGAAAACCTACTAGCTCAAAAAGGCAGAGAAACACCTGGCTAACCTTCCTTCTCAGCTCAGGTCTGGATAGAAAAAACCCTAAAAGTTCACTAGCTCAAAGCCCAAAAAGTTAAGAAGCTGAGGAGCTGAAGCCTAAACTAAAGCGAGAGCTCAAGCTAAGTACCCCAACTCAAAGTCCCTCCTACTCTTTAAGCCCTGTCAACTAGTTTCTTGCTCTGCCTCTTAACCTAGGGTTAACTTTAATAAATCCTGTGTACAGAAAGTTCTTGGATTAAAGGTGTGTGATAGGTCTCAACACAGCATTTTACAGTTCACAGTTTTGGGGTTCACAATGGGAACAAATAGCTGCAACAGCTATCTTTCCTAATTTCAATCTGACAAAAAAAAATGTATTCTGACAAATCCAAAGACAAAAAGCAATATAAGGGAATAAAGGAGGCTATCCAGCTTCCAATTCCAGTTTACAGTCTATCATAGCTTGGAAGCAGTCATAGTGACAGGAACTTAAAGCTGGTCACATCCACAGTCAAAAGCACTGAGAAATGAATGCGTGAATGCTCATTTGCTTGTACTCAGCTGGATTTTTCCACTTATATATAGCTCAGAACCTCCTGACTAGAGAATAGTTCTGTCCACAGTGGGCTGTATTTTCCCCATGTGAATTAATGTAGTAGCTTCAAGTTTGCTATATAGCTGAGACTGACCTTGAACTTATGATCCTCCTGTCACCACTTCATGATTGCTGGGATTACAGGTTTGTGCCACCACACTGTTTTATGGAGTACTGGGATATTGATCCCAGGACTCTGTGTGTGCTAAGCTTGTTCTCTACAACTAAGCCCTAGTCCAGTTGTTACCTTGAGTTCTTACTGTTTGCCATGCAATCTGGTGAGCCAGAGAGCTACATTCACCTCCTCACTAAATCCCCAAACAGCCTTTGGGGATTTCAGATGATAGGTTTCCCTCTTGTCACTGTCCTCTCACTACAGATAGGTGCCATACTTGCTTGAGGCTACCCAACGAGCATAAGAGCCATGACTTAAACCAGGCCTGGCTTGTTCCAGGTCCATGCTGCTTGCTCCAGTCTTCCATGTTTCATTCATATGTGCTCAGCCAGGTTCTTCAGTTAACCCAGACTCTTCAGTTTCTGATCCTCTTCTGAGCCTGCATTGTCACTGCAGGTTCTTCAGTTAACCCAGGCTCTTCAATTTCTGATTCCCCTCTGAGCCTGCATTGTCACTGACAGTGGGTAAGTTGGTTAATTTTTCTGTGCTTCAGCTTCCCAACATGACACCGGTATCTAACCTAAGATATGAATGAAAGAATGAAATGGATTCCTCAAATAAACCCCTAAGCATGGTGCTGCTATCTACTGTATTCTTTGGAAGCTTTGGCTGCTCTCCTGGTTGATTTTTCCCAAAGCATTCATATACCGACACAGGGACAGTCACTCTGGTAAATGTTCTGCTCTGTCACCAAACAATGACTTTTTCTTTTTCTTTTCTTGTTTTTTTTTTTTTTTTTTTTTTTTTTGTTGTTGTTTAATTTTTATTTTTAAAGACAAGGTCTTAACATATAGCTACAGTTACCCCCTGGCCAGGCTGGCTTTGAACTTGATACTCCTGAGGGCTGGGGTGGGCTATTGAAGGCCTTCCCAGGGGATCATCAAGAGCTTGTCACCATTCTAGTACTGTGAGGTGGTTGTGCTGTAGTTTGGGGACTCATCCTGTTTGTTCCCCACATGATGGTTTGACTCAGGTCCAGCTCCCTAAGGCGAGCTTGTCAACCTTGATGTATTTGCCTCCTGTCTGGATAACTCCCTCTGCCTCCCATAACTAGATCCTAGAATGTGCCTGTTTGAACCCTAACTGTCTTTTTTTTCTCACCAAGTCAAATTTATTCTCCTCCTTGTACTTCCCAGCAGATACCGAAAATGGCAGAAGAGACAGGTAATTGTGAAAGGTTGTCCAGCTTGTATGCAAAAGCATTCAACAACATCCAGATGAGGCAGAATAGGAAGCATCTGCCTCTGTCCTTTCCACCCGCCCCCCATTCACAGAGAAGTACCTTAAAGGTCAGAAGGAAACACTTAGAGAATAGATGTATCTGATATATTATGTATATATATGTATATATATATTTGTATCTATATAGATACATATACATACATACGCATACACATATATGTGTGTATGTGTGTATACACATGTTGTGCCGAATTGTGATACCCCAAAAGACCACCACCAGGAGCCGAGTCCATTGCAAACCACATGAGGATCTTTTTATTACAAATTACAAGCTGCAGCTCAGGCTCACCCTCCCTCCCCGCCCCCACCGCCGAAGTGGTGAGAGCCGAGAGCCCTGTGCTCAGGTTAGTTGGGGGATTTAAAGATTCTGGTCCCTCCCAGCATGCCCAAGGCAGGGGTGATTCCTGCCTGGCAAGCATCTATTGGTCAAAATGCTACATTTTGAAATGATTGGCGATAGGAAGGTCCCCAAACTATTAATGATCTGGTGTCCCTCCTTAGGGGGATGGGCCAGTTTCCTAGCAACTGTATCTCTAGTGGGTGGGGAAAGAATGCAGTATGGCAGGTTCTTCCCCTCAGGGCATTACTGGACCTTACCCAGCTAGTTTAGGCCTTAAACTTTAATAATAAGGGCTGATTCTTAATCTTTTGGTCTCTCACAGACACTTAGATATATAATGGGTCTATTGTGACAACCGAAAACCTCTTCTCTGCTCGTGATCTGTGCTTGCTGAGATGTCCAACTCTCTCCCCTCTCCTCTAAATAAAAATCACTGTCAACATCAGTGACTCCCTTTTCTCCCAGGCTTAGAGCTCCTCAAGCAATCACTTGGACTAGAACCCTGACCTCTAGAGTTGAGAGCAAAGCTATTTCAGTTAGCAGACCTAGCAGACCTAAATTTGGGCCCTTCCTCTATTCCATATATATGACCTGACAACACTTGCTTTACTTCTTGGAGTTTCATGGGACAGTGCTTGAAAACATCAGGTATAATGCAGGCAGTCTTGATAAAAATGACTTCTATCAACTCCTTGCCAAGTGCCTGCCCCTATTCTAAGGACTTTTATAACAATTACTTCCTTTAATCCTCTGAACAATAAAATTTTCAGATGAAAAATCTGAGGCACAGAGATGCTAATGTGTCTGCAGTCACACAGCCACTGAGTTCTTAAGCCTGGATCTGAAATCTAGGCTCTGTACTAACTCTAGAAGCTTAGGATAAAGGAATAAGATTCAGCCTGGCAGTTGGAGAGTATGCAATACTTTTTAAAAAATCATTTATTTGAATCTAAGATGGCAGCACTGGAGGACACTGTGTCTGAGGAGCAGAATAGCAATGTCAGTACAGCGACTAAGAGACTGAACTCTGGGCCCTAAAACACCAGTGATCGTGTTTCCCAGGTGAGAGTAAATCCCACAGTGTGGGAATCAGTCAGGTCCACTCTCAGGTCACCCCCAGAACCCGGAAGAGATCCAGGTCCTGTAGGCACTCAACCCCCAGACCAGAGCCACACGCCTGTGTGTCCTGATCACCTTCCCAGGCTGAACTGTGGGCACCAAAACACCAGAGACTGGGAGTGCCAGTCATGAGAAAACCTCACAGGGAAGGAAGCAAAGGGACTGACCTAAGGTCACCCAGTCTATCCCTGGAAAAGATCCCACAGAACAGTGGGTGCAGACCAGCCCAGAGTGGGGCACCAGCCACCAGTCCAGAGACCTGCTGCACGCCCCCACGCTCTATCACAGACAGAACTGTGTGCCCAAAGGCAACAGAGACTGAGTTTCCCTGTCCGGAGAAAACCCCACAGTGAGGGAAACAGCAGGTCCCACCTTAGAACACTCAGCTGACCCCCACTACCACACACGGAAAAGTTCTCAGGAAAAGTTCCCAGGTTCCTTCCCAGTCACCAGCTTGGAGGTACCACCCACCAGTGCCTGTGCACTCTACGCGCCACCCCAAACACCACAGACTGTGTCTTCCTATTGGGAGGAAGCCCCACAATGGAGGAAACATCTGGCCCTACCTCAGGATACCTAGCTCTGGAGAAGTTTCTGGTTATCCACAGGCTCCAGACTCTAGCCTCCTGCTGCATGCATGAGATCTGTGCTCACCTATCACTGATTACCTCTTGGGTACTAGGGCACAGAGCTACAACATCAGACCTACAGAAGCCTGTGATCCCTGAGATCAACCCCCAGATACTGCTCCAAGGGGCAACCAGTTATCCCTAACTAAACTGACCAAACCACAGGGCACCCGGGTTACATCAGCAGCTTACAAATTTACAGCAAGAAACACAGAAGCAGGGAAGCTATCTCCAGGACTTCTCCAGGTGAGAGGAGAACCCCTTGACTAACAAAGGCTACAGTTACCACTTAGACCTGAGGTGAGCGGTGGCAATTTCTGAAAAACACTGGCCCAAAAGCTGAGGAGGCCTCCTTCAGGAAAAATCATCTTTCTGCCAAGGGGATTCTCCCTACCCCAGGATTCCAGGAAGCACCAGAAACTAACACCCAAGACCTCTAGCCCAATGGGTAGAGGCCAGCATAAAATCTCAAACAACAAAAGACAGAGCAATATGACATATCCAGAACCCAATTATCGAGGGGCAAGCAGCCCTGGACATCCCAGCATAAATGAAATTCAAGAAGATGACCTTACATCTATGCTTATGAAGAGGATAATGGAGGAAACAAATAAAATGCCAAAAGAACTAGAAGAAGATAAAGTCAAACAGATTACGGCTATTTGTAAAGAAATGAAGGAAGATAAAGACAACCAGATTATGGGCATCCGTAAAGAAATACAGGAAGATGCAGCCAAACAGTTTGTGACCTTTAGAGAGGAAATGCTTAAGTCACTGAAAGAAATAAAAGAAACAGAGGATTGTTCAAACAAACAGCTGAAGTAATTGAAGGAAAAACAGGAAAATACAGTCAGACAGGTGAAGGAAATCAATAAAAACGGCTCAAGATCTGAAGATAGAATTGGAAAAATTAAAGAAAACACAAATGGAGGAAATTGTGGAGAGAAAGAACTTAGGGAAGATAACAGGAACTACAGAGGGAAGCATAACCAATAGGCTACAAGAGATGGAAGAAAGAATCTCAGGTATGGAAGATACAATGGAAGAAATCAATGTATCTACCAAAGAAAATGTTAAATCTAAAAAAATGCCTGACACAGACCATCCAAGAAATCCAAGACAACATGAAAAGACAAAACCTAAGAACAGTAGGAATAGAGGAAAAAGAAGATTCCCTCCTCTAAGGCCCAGAAAATATTTTCAAAAAAATCAGTGAAGAAAATTTCCCCAACTTAAAGGGGAGGCCTATAAGAACACAAGAGGACTAGAGAACACCCAATAAATTAGACCAGAAAAGAAAATCCTCCAGTCACATAATAATGAAAACAGTAAGTATACAGAACAAAGAAAAAAATACTAAAAGCTGCAAGGGGAAAAGGCCAAGTAACATATAATGGCAAATCCATCAGAATCACACCTGACTTCTCAACAGAGACCATGAATGCCAGAAGTGCCTGGACATATATCATGCAGACCCTAAGAGAACACAGATGTCAGCCCAGGCTACTATACCCAGCAAAACTCTCAGTCCTCATAGACGGAGAAAACAAGATATTCAATGACAAAAACGAATTTCAACAATACCAACACACAAATCCAGCATTACAGAAGATACTAGAAGAAAAAATACAACCCAAGAAAACTAACTACTTTCAAGAAAACAAAGAAAATAATTAACCTCACAAAAAATAGCCAAGCACACAAACACACTATCACAGCCAACATCAAAATCAAAGGATCTAACAGCCACTGGTCATTAATCTCTCTTAACATCAATGGAATCAATTCTCCAATAAAAAGACACAGATAATAGAATGGATGCATAAACAAAAACCAACAATCTGTTGCATACAAGAAATACACCTAAGTCACAAAGATAGACATTACCTGAGGGTAAAGATCTGGAAGACTGTTTTGCAAGCAAATGGACCCAAAAAGCAAGCAGGAGTAACCATGCTAATATCTAATAAAATAGACTTTCAACCAAAATTGATAAAAAAGAGATGGGGAAGGATACTTCATACTCATCAAGGGGAAATTCCACCAGGAAGATATCACAATCCTGAACATCTATGTCCCAAATACAAGGGCACTCATATTTGTAGAAGAAACATTGATAAAACCTAAACCACACATAGATCCCCACACATTAATAGTGGGATAATTCAACACTCCACTCTCAACAAAGGACAGGTCAACAAAAACAGAAATTAAACAAAGAAACAATATCTCTAACAGAGGTCATGAATCAAATGAACCTAACAGACATCTACAGAACCTTACATCCAAACACAAAAGAATTTACCTTCTTCTTAGCACCTCATGGAACTTTCTCCTAAATAGACCATATAGTTGGTCACAAAATAATCCTCAAAAAATACAAGAAGATTGAAATAATCCCTTGTATCCTACCATGGACTAGAGCTGGACTTCAACAACAAAAGAAATAGCAAAAAGCCTACACACACATGGAAACTGAGCAACTCGCTACCAAATGACAGCTGTGTCAGGGAAGAAATAAAGAAAGAAATTAAAGTCTTCCTAGAATTCAATGGAAATTAAGACAAAACATACTAAAACTTATAGGACACAATGAAAGCAGTGCTAAGAGGAAAATTTATAGCACTAAGTGCCTTCAAGAAGAAATTTGAGAGAGCTCACTCAAGCAACTTAATGGCTCACCTAAAATCTCTAGAAAGAAAAGAAGCAGACACACCAAAGAGGAGTAGACAGCTGGAAACAATAAAGGTCAGGCCTGAAATCAATAAATTAGAAACAAACAAAACAATTCAAAGAATCAATGAAACCAAGAGCTGGTTCTTTGAGAAAATCAACAAGATAGACAAACCCTTAGACAAACTAACTAAAAGGCAGAGAAACACTATCCAAATCAACAAAATCAGGAATGAAAAGGGGGACATAACTACAGACACTGAGCAAATCCAATCATTAGGTCTTACTTCAAAAGCCTATATGCCACAAAAATTGCAAATCTAAATGAAATGAACAATTTTCTTGATCGTCCATTCACCCAAAGCTGAATCAAGACCAGGTAAATCAATTAAATAGTCCAATATCCCCCTAAGGAAATAGAAGCAGTCATCAAAAGTCTCCCATGCAAAAAAAGCCCTGGGCCAGATGGTTTCAGCACAGAATTCTACCAGACCTTCAAAAAAGAGCTAACACCAAACTATTACCCAAAGTATTCCGCAAAATAGAAACAGAAGGAACACTACCAAACTCATTCTATGAAGCCACAGTCACCTTGGTACCTAGACCTCACAAAGACCCAACAAAGAAAGAAAATTTGAGGCCAGTCTCCCTTATGAACACTGATGCAAAAATACTCAACAAAATTCTTGCAAACTGAATACAAGGACACATCAAAGATATCATCCAGTATGACCAAGTAGGCTTCATCCCAGGCATGCAGGGATGGTTCAATATATGGAAATCTATCAATGTGATCCACCGTATAAACAAACTGGAGGAGAAAAACCATGTGACCATCTCTTTAGATGCTGAAAAGCATTTAACAAAGTCCAGCATCCATTCATGTTTAAAGTCTTGGAGAGATCAAGGGATACAAGGCACATACCTAAAAGATAGTAAAAGCAATATACAGCAAGCCTATAGCCAGTATCAAACTAAACGGAGAGAAACTTAAATCAATCCCAATGGAATCAGGGACAAGACAAGGCTGCCCACTGTCTCCATATCTCTTCAACATAGTTCTTGAAATCCTGCCTAGAGCAATAAGACAATTAAAGGAGATCAAGGGGATACAAATCAGAAAAGAAGAAGTTAAAGTGTATTTGCAGATGATATGATAGTATACCTGAGTGACCCCAAAAATTCTACCAGGGAACTCCTACAGCTGATAAACACCTTCAGCCCAGTGGCTGGATTCAAAAAAAAAAACCGAAATCAGTAGCCCTCCTGTATACAAAAGACAAAAGGGTGGAGATAGAAATTAGGGAAACAACACCCTTCACAATAGCCACAAAGGACATAAAGTACTTGGTGTGACCCTAATCAAGCAAGTCAAAGACTTGTGTGAAAAAAACTTCCAGTCTCTGAAGAAAGAATTAGAAGAAGATATGAGAAGATGGAACGATCTCCCGTGCTCATGGCTTGGCAGGATTAATATAGTAAAAATGTCCATCTTACCAAAAGCAATCTATAGATTTAATGCAATTGCCATCAAATTGCCAACACAATACTTTACAGACCTGGAAAGAAAAATTCTCAACTTCGTATGGAATACAAGAAACCCAGAATTGCTAAAAAAAAATCCTGTGCAATAAAAGATCATCTGGAAGTATCTCCATCCCTGATCTCAAGCTGTACAATAGAGCAACTAAAAACGGCATAGAAACAGACTGGTGGATCAGTGGAATCAAATAGAAGACCCTGAAATAAATCCACACACTTATGGACCCCTGATTTTTGACAAAGATGCCAAAACCATTCAATGGAAAAAAAGATAGCTTCTTCAACAAATGGTGCTGGTCTAACTGGATGTCTACATGTAGAAAAATGCAAACAGATCCATACTCATCACCCTGCACAAAACTCAAGTCCAAGTGGATCAAAGACCTCAATATAATACCAGACACGCTAAACCTGTTAGAAGAAAAAGTGGAAAAAGTACTTGAACTCATTGGCACAGGAGACAACTTCCTAAACAGAACACCAATATCTCAAGCTCTAAGCGCAACTATCAATAAATGGGATCTTGTGAAACTGAAAATCTTCTGTAAAGCAAAGGACACTGTCCTCAGAACAAAACGACTGTCTACAGATCTCCACTAACCCTATATCTGACAGAGGGCTAATATCCAGTATATATAAAGAACTCAAGAAGTTAAACAGCAACAAATCAGTTAATCCAATTAAAAAAAAATGGGGTACAGAGCTAAACAGAGAATTCTCAAAGAGGAATATCAAATGGCAGAGAAACACTTAAAGAAATGTTCAACGTCCTTAGTCATAAGGGAAATGCAAATGAAAACAACCCAAAGATTTCACCTTACGCCCATCAGAATGGCTAAGTTCAAAAACTCAAGAGACAACACATGCTGGAGAGGTGGTGGAGAAAGGGGAACTCTTCTCCACTGCTGGTGGGAATGTAAACTTGTACAACCACTCTGGAAATCAACCTGGTGCTTCCTCAGACAACTAGGAATAGTGCTTCCTCAAGATCCAGCTATGCCACTCCTAGGCATATACCCAAAAATGGGCTCAAGTACACAATAAGGACATTTGCTCAACCATGTTTGTAGCAGCTTTATTTGTAATAGCCAGAAGCTGGAAACAGCCCAGATGCCCCTCAGTTGAGGAATGGATACAGAAATTGTGGTACATCTACACAATGGATTATTATTTAGCAATAGAAAACAAGGAAATCATGAAATTTGCAGGCAAATGGTGAGAACTGGAAAGGATCATCCTGAGTGAGGTATCCCAGAAGCAGAAGACACACAGGGTATATACTTACTCATAAGTAGATATTAGATGTATAATATAGGATAAACATACTAAAATCTATACACCTAAAGAAACAAGGAGGACTCTGGCTAAGTTGCTCAATCCCCATTCAGAAAGGCAAAGAGGATGGACATCAGAAGAGGGAGAAAACAAGGAACAGGACAGGAGCCTACCACATAGGGCCTCTGAAAGGCTCTACCCTGCAGGGTATCAGAGCAGATGCTGGGACTTATATCCAAACTTTGGGCGGAATTCAGGGAAATCTTATGAAAGAAGGGGGAGATAGTAAGACCTGGAGAGGACAGGAGCTCCACAAGGAGATCAACAAAACTGAAAATTCTGGGCACAGGGATCTTTCCTGAGACTGATACTCCAACCAAGGACCATTCGTGGAGATAACGTAGAACCCTGCATGGATGTAGCCCATGGCAGTTCAGGGTCCAAGTGGGTTCCATTGTAATGGGAACAGGGACTGTCTCTGACATGAACTCTCGGTCTAGGTCTTTGATCACCTCCCCCTGAGGGGGGAGCAGCCTTACCAAGCCACAGAGTAAGACAATGCAGCCACTCCTAATGAGACCTGTTAGACTAGGAGTAGAAGGAAGGGGAGGAGGACCTTCCCCATCTGTGGACTTGGGGAGGGATGTGGGTCGAGCAGGGGGAGGGTGGGTGGGATTGGTAGTGGAGGAGGGAGGGAGCTTCAGGGGAGATACAAAGTGAATAAACTGTAATTAATAAAAATAAAACAAAAATAATAATTTATTTTATTTTATGTACATTGGCATGAGTGTGTCAGACCACTTGGAACTGCTTACAGACAGTTGTGATCTGCCATGTGGAGTTGAACCCGAGTCCCTTGGAAGAGCAGACAGCACTCTTAACCACTGAGCCATCTCTCTGGCCCGAGAGTAAGCAATACTTGTTCCCAGTGACATGTCTAGGCACAGCACCTGTGATTGAGGCTGGCTAGAGTGCCCCTGCTCCCCAGTGGGAATCCTGACAGGTACCCGACCCTGCTACAGGGATGGCACTCCACATCATAAGACCATGTCCTGAGGCTTCACACACATACCCCACACCTCCCACCCCCACTCCCTTGCTCTCTGGATATGATGAAAGATCAGACCTGGACCCACAAAGTAAGGATGGCTGACAGATAGCCAGGGTTCCTGGGACCCATTTGATAAATTCTAAACCAGATTCAGGTCAGTATCCAGCGATAGCTGGCCATGTCTAGCTGTGGGAACAAGTGAGGCTTCAAACACCTGCCTAAGATAAACTATATTGCTTAGACAAGGATCTCAGCTTCAGAGAGGGTAAGGTTCTTAGGCAAGGTCACACAAGTAGTGTGTGTAAAAGAGTGGGCTCAAAGCAAGTTCCCTTGATTCTCAAATCCTCACTCTTAGGATTAAGGCTAGGTCCTAAGAAAAAGGGCAGTGAATTTTAATCTGAATCTTAGCTAGTCAGAAAACTTGAATTTGAGGTGAGCATAAATCTAAACACACAGACAGTGAAAACATCCTTGAAAATCTGAAACCCTACCACTCATTATAGGATGGTTAGGACAGTTGCCATAGCAACCAGAGCTCAGGAGTCTTGGCTTATGAGGGGTTTGACTAAAAGGCTGGACATTCCCAGGCAGGGTCCTGGAAGTGCTGCTCTAGGTTTGACTGGCCTCACCATGAGAGGCTGTGCTGAGGCCTTCTCTTTCCTCCACCCATCTGTGGATCTCACCCTGCTGCTGAGAAACTCAGAGCTCACTCTGAGTTTCTTGTTAAACACAAATTTAGGGGATATCTAGCCAAAAAGGTTTCTGTCTTCACCTGTCATTGTGGATGTAAAACAGATGTAAATTCTATAGCTTCCTATCCATGAAGTCATTTTTCTTTTCTTTTTTTTTTTTAACAAAAACAGCTTTGAATCATATGTGGCCTGGGTTAAAGGTCTGATTGCTTGAAATGGATCAACCTGGGATCAAAGCCCAGATCTGCCTCCTACTGGCAGGGTTGATGTTAGACAAATTATGGAAAGTATTGGACATTATTTTCCCCTTTGTAAATGGAAAGGAGACTGACTTTCCCTTATAGAATGGTTGAGACGAATAAAAAAATACTTAGAAGGTTCTGGAAAAACAAAACCAGGCAACCATAATTAATTTCTACCAAGAGGGCAGAGTCTGTGAATAGCAATAGGGTCAGCGCTGCCTCTGGGCCACATATGGCACTAATTCAATGAGGAGTTGGGTATGGTGGCATACCTGTGATCCCAGCACTAAAGCAGGAGGATACCAAGTTTCAGGTCAGTCTGAGCTACAAAGCAAGACCCTGTATCAAAAAGTTAAAAATCAAGAATCCAATGAAGTCATTTACATACCCTCCATTAAGCATAAATAGGCATTTGGATATTTCATTCTTTATCTTCCTCTGATAAAATATTTTTTGTTTGTTTGGTTGGTTGTTTTTCAAGGCAGGGTCTCACTACATAGCCCTGTCTGTACTGGAACTCTGTAGACTAGGCTAGCGTCAAAATCAGAGACCATCTGCCTCTCAAGTACTGGAATTAAAGCTATTCACCATTACACCAAGTTATAAAGGCTGGCCTCTAACTCATGTTCCTCCTGCCTCCATCTTCAGCAAATCCTACTGGAGTGCACCACCACAGCCAACTCCTAAAACTTTGTGAGTGCATGCGGCCAGTCTATAGATATAGTTTGTTGGTGTGAAAAAAAATGTTGTAAAATATTATTTATCTGGATTACTGAAACTTTGGCACCCAACCTACATTTCATGCCATAAGGTGAATACTTCACTCCTAGCTCCACGTGGCCTGAGCTTCAGCTATTTTCTGGCATGTAGCAGTAGTCATTCCATCAGTGATAGTTGACTGTGAGAAAGAGTGGGAGTAGCTTCTAGCACCTAGTGGGTCTTCAACAATAGAGCCTCAGATGTGGGAGTCAGACTGCCTAAATTGACAGTCTCACAAGCGCCCGTGAGACTTCTCAAAAGTTGCATAGCTCTGTGTTTCGGTTCCTTGCTATGTAGTAATAAACTAATGATAGTGTCTACCTCGTGGGGAGAGGGGGAATTTTAAATAACTTTGAAGAACTTAGGACTCACAATAAATATAAATAAGTACTACTACCATCTCTATTAGTTATTCCCCTGGGGTCAAGGGTCACTGATGGGCAAGATGGTAGAAATAAAAGGGGGTCAAGGAAGAACTGGTAAAAGCTGTGACAGAGGGGTTTCTGGTTCTTAAATCTGGGTGAACAGAGCAGTATGTGACAGCGTGGGCTCTCTGACTTAGTGTAAGGAGTAAGCAGATTCCTACTGCTAAGTCTGTGTTTAACAAAAAGCCCTGAATGGACCCTGACCCCCAGAGAGAATGGAAACATAAGTCTGGACCTTTGAAACCTGCCCATTGTTTCCCAAACTGATGTCTCAGTTTCCCAAGGCTTTTTGTGTGAATGTAGCCTGGAAGGCACTCCCTATCCACAGATAGGTGAATAAGTGAATGAATGAATGAATGAATGAATGAATGACTTGTAGGACTCAGCACAGCAGATCTGAAGTCATTCTTGCAGCATTCTCAGAGCCCCCTCTAATAGCCTGTCTTGTGAATGTAATGCATTGATGGGGTCCTGGATACACACACTGTAAAATGACCAGACAGTTCTTTGCTTCCAAGGAATGGAAGGATTCTCTTACCATCCAAGCCTTGTAGCTTGAGAAGGATCAGGCAGGCCCTTCCTGTCTGTCCTTGGAATGGCTCTGCTTCCAGGTGGGACCAGAGACTTTCAGCTGTTCCCAGCCTCTCCCAAGAGCCTCCAGCTATGCAAACCTTTTCACCTTGGGTCTCTGGCACTAAGCTTCTCAATTAGAAGACCTCAGCTGGGCACTTGGAAGAGAGGCAGTATGGAAGGGGCCAGCTTCCTGCCACTGGACCAACACCCCACATACTCCCTCACGCTTGTGTGTAGAACCCATGACTGTGTTACCAGTTATTAGGAACCTTGGGGTTGTGGCTTCATGCCCACAAACCTGTGGGACTCCTCTTCTTCAGGTGGTGAGTATGCAGCCCATAAGAAGGCTGAATATACAGCACATGCTCAGTGGACAGCCTCAGCCTGGACAAACAGGGCTTGAGGTGGTGGGGAGACTGAGTACATCTCTTTGCTCATTCACCTCTGTCTCTCAGAGCCTCCATGCTTCCACACTCTGGTTTTAATATATTGGGAGCGAGGCTTCATGCTAGAGGATAGGCTTCATGAAAGTGTGAGCCAGGGTGACATGGCAGGTCATTGACCAATAGGTTTATTATAGACAGAAACAGAAATTCTAAGTCCTCTTTTATGAAAAACAAACAAATAAAGAAAAACATATATTCATCTCTTTTAAGACTAAATGAAATAACACAGAAAGTGTCCGACTTATGAAAATTGTTTTCTTTGGGGAGGGTAGAACAAATCAGAAACTGCAAGGTCATTAATTTTTGACCCTGCTGTGACCACCTAGAAGATGGAAACTCTAAGAGGGACAGCAACTGACCACTGAGGGTTCCCCATCTAGACTTTAAACAGGCCTAGAAGACTGCCTTTCTGGTCCTCTCAACCCGGTCCATCACTTGCAGCACTGGACAAGGAAGAAAGTGAATTCATCCCACACAAGACAGGTTCTTTGTCCCATCTAAAAGTCCCCAATGGTAGGTGAGACACAGTCCACAGCTATGGAATGCAGTGATAGTCCCACTGCTTCTCTATTCATTCCCTCCATAAAGTAATTTTTCTTGCTTCTTTGGAAGACGGTTTAGAAAAAAAACAAACAAACAAACAAAAAAAAAAAAACAGGTCTTTTACTGAACCTGGGGCACCACCACTAGCTTAGCATGGTTAGCTAGCCAGCAAGCCTCTGGTGCCAACCTCCCTGCTGGAAGCTCAGTTTACACAAACAAAACTCAAAGCATTCCACTCATCCAGTTGGCCAGAATGTAATCACGTGGCTGCACGCTGCTCTGAGGCATGCTGGGAAGTGTAGTCCAGATGGATACCCAAGCCTAAAAGTGAAACAGGTCTTATGCTGCCACATTCTGAGCTTTGAACAAGTTTCTTTTATTGCCTGTCTAAAATGGAGGAAACGAGGGGTAGGTATGCCCTAGCTTGATCCAAAGACCAAGAGAAATCCTTGCTGTCACAGAGCCCTGCGACAGTAAACACAGGTTTAGGAAAACTATAACAGAGACTTCACCACTTCGTCCTGAATGCTTGGCACAGGGCCAGGGACATAGTAGGTGCACAACAAACCATTGTGCTACTGTGAGGCTTCCCACCAGCCTTCTGAATGCGTGCCTTGCCTTGGCTCACTGGTGCTCTGTTCACACACACATCTTTCTGACAGCTCACCCACTGCCATCAGTCACTGGCAATGGCCCCTGCCAGCTGTGAGTTGGAACACAGGAAGGATTTTATCTGTAGTTGAGACATCCTGAAAGGATGAGGCTCCCTTCTCGGGTCACTGGAAGGCTGCCAGCTGTAGAGCACATTCTTTGCAGCCTAGAGGCCACTGGTAACCAGGAGCGGATTGAGGGCTACAGCAGTCAGTCATGGAGGACACCACTGCTATGTGGGCCTGTGGCCTGTGTCTGCAGACTTAGAGTCTTCTTGAAGCCATCCCCACCACAAACTGCAGTGACACTCTGAAGGAGAAGGAAAGGCCCCAGAAACACTGCCAGAACTTGATTGCTAAATTGGGCCCAGTGGCACAGTCCTGTAATCCCAGCTACTAAGGAAGCTGCAACAAGACAACTGAAAGTTCAAGGCCAAATGGGGAAAAATAGGGAGACCATATTTCAAAATAAGAAGTAAAAATAGTCCTGGCAGCATGGTTTAATGGTAGAACACTTGCTGAGTGCACACAGGACCCTAAATGCACTTCACAATATCTAAAAAATAAACCAAACAAAAAGCCAAACTTGGTTGTCAGTGTACTCACTTCTTACTATCAGTAAGTGGATGTTTTGAAAGATTGCAACGCAGGTTCCCCTCTGGTGGTAGCAGTTTCCATTTGCTACCTGCTAACTCAACATTCAAGACAGCCTTATGAGAGAAATAAAATTATTACTTCAGTGTTACAGGCAGAAAATCGGGGCCCAAAACCTTCACTTAATCCAACATGTGCCACAGGATTGTTTCCTCATCAGTACAGCCTCTGTAGTTCACCATAGTCCCCACTACTTCTGAATATTTTCCAGACACAGGGACTTAGTATCAATTATTGTGTCTCTGAATATGTCTCTGAACCTGGAAAGCATCAGAGCACTGAGGGCTTGTTGTTTAAACCATGGATACCGAATCTGATGGCTATCATTTGAAACCAGAAGCTGTCATGTTTCTGCTCTGTAAAGCAGGACCATCACCAACTGTTCTAAACATCAAATCTCCATTTCCTCTTTTGTCCTCTGACTTCTCCAAAAGTGTGTTTAATCCAGGCCACTACTCTGAGGGCTCTATCATGGTGCATACATGCTGTTTACTAACAAAAACGATAACAATCCCACAGCAGATGCCAACAACTGGAAAATGGGAGCTGAGGTGGTTCCAGTAACCATTTTTACTCAGTGAGGGGAAACATAATTTTTCCAATACATGCTTATATAGATGAAGCCATGTGGTGGACCTGTGGAGTTTTCATGTCCAT
Organism: Meriones unguiculatus; assembly: GCF_030254825.1. Classification (NCBI taxonomy): domain Eukaryota; kingdom Metazoa; phylum Chordata; class Mammalia; order Rodentia; family Muridae; genus Meriones; species Meriones unguiculatus. The sequence continues at coordinate 91,203,705 of NC_083350.1, forward strand.
CTGATACAGCCCCTTCCTGCCCATACATACTCCTGTAACAAAGTTTTCTCAGTCTTATCACAGTGCCATGGACAGAGCCAGGAGACCACCTCAGACCTCCAGTAGCCTCACTCATGGTGGAACTGAGCACACAAAAAGCTTTTGGCCAGAGTGAGGTGCCTATTCACACTGTCCTTAGAGATCACAAGAGCAGGGACATGTGCGTGGGTCCTGCTGTGAGTCAGGCATAGCACCAGATACTGGCCAACAGTGACCCACCTGGCCTTTCTGAGGGGACAAGTCACTCCTAATTTCACAGGAGAGGAACTCAGAACTTGGATGCCTGTGTGCTCACATAGCAGGTGAGGATAAAGTCAGGGCAGCATCCCAGGTTCTCACCCCCTCTCTTCCAACATTGCTTGTCTTTTATTTTTTGAGTAATGTAAATCAAGTTCAAGCAAGCTACATCCTTGACCCCTGAAGACTTTTTTGATAGCCCAAATGCATTTACCCTACACACACACACACACACACACACACACACACTGCATCATTCTGACTATCAATTCAATCTACCATATTAGTGACTTTTTTAATGTGACAAAATACCTGACAAAAGCAAGTTAATAAAGAAAAGGTTTACTTTGGTGCAAAGTTTGAGGATAAAGTCTGTCGTGGTAGGAAAGGCATGGAGGCAAGAAACTGGGTTAGATGATAGCATTGTTACTACAGTCAGGAAGTGGAGAGGGGTCGATGTCAGTGTGTGGCTCTTTCTCCTTTATATGCAAGTCGAGGGCCTCAACTCATGCAATGGTACACCTGTAGTTAGGGTGGACTTCCTCACTTCAGCTAATCTAATCTGGAGATGCAGAGGCTTTTCTTCCAGCTAATTCTAGATCCTATCAAGCTGACAATCAATATTATTCACCTCACTTACATATCCTTCTTTGGTTCAGCCTTGACAAAAACACTACTCTTTAAATCCTTGGATACTTATTGAGTACCTTCTGTATGTCTGATACTCTCTTAAGCTTCAGGCATCTTCATAAACAGAGACTGGGCTCCTGCCACAGGTACCTGCTGCCCTGACAGATGCACAGATGGCAGTGAATAAATATCAGTGAAAGTATTACCAAAGGGGGAAAAACAGTAAGCCTGGTAATGTGTTATTCTCCCCATTAAAGAGATGAGAAAACTGAAGCTCAGGCAAGTTAAAGACTTTCCCAGATCCCAAGGACAAATAACGAACATGGTTAGAATTGCTTGTGTGACAGCAGCAGCCAGAGATCTTTTGTGCACTCCAGTCTACTTATGCACTGCCCGACATGTGCTGTTGTTACCTTTGCTTTTCAAAGGAAACCTGAGTGAAGATCATCTCAGTCCCAGGCAGAGAACCCCCTCCACAGGAGAGTGCCCTTACACAAGTGCATGCCAGAATGGGGTTCCCAAAAGACAGATGGAGACTCATGCCTCAGGAACCTGAAGGCTTCAAAGGATGGCAGCATTAGATATTAAGTATTAGATATTAGACATTCTTGTGTCTCACACAGAACCTGGATCCAGGTACCCATGTTCCCAAGGCACCATGAGAGCTCAGTGCTGAGGCAGGTGGTTTGACACATGAGGGGGTCCCTGCAACCTTCCCAGCCCAAGAGACCAAGCCAGAAGAAAGAAATGTGTTCTCTTTACCACAGTGCTCAGTCTATCATCTCAGTGATTAGATTAGTCTAAACAGTCTGCCTCTGAGAAGCTGGAAGGCTGGAAGGGTACAGGTCACCCTATTTCCCTGGAGAAGTCATGACTTGAACTATTACATAACAATACTTCCTACATCTTTCAAAGCTTAAAAAAAAAAGGTTAGAGAATGTGCCCCCTAATTCCTTTTCAAGTGGCCTTTGAGGGGACAGAGGAGTTAACCCCACCACCAGATATTCGAGGAACAAGTTGTATCTGACTTGGAAAGACTATTTGTCCTCCTTTTATGAAGTTGCAGAAAAAGCTTTATATAATGTTATCTTTGCTGCTGTGTTTTATAATTAATTTTAAATTCTGAGGTGAAAACCCTCAGATGTCTTGTATTTTTATATAGCATAATATTGCAGACTTTCTACCTATACATCTAAGTCTTCCTTGAAAGCAAATGAGATCTAAGCTTCTTATCTCCTGTAATGAGCTGCTAAGTGGATTTTAATAAAAAAGAGAGAGAGAGATGCCCCAATTCCTTCTTTTGTTCCATCATAAATGTAATTCTTTGAAGCATCATGTTATTGTGTGTATGAAGACCTTGTTTGAGACAGACTCCCAAAGCTCCCAAGAGCCTGGCCTAACTCCCAAACACCTGTATACTAAAATAGGGTTCCCAGGTTGGAACCCCTGGTCCTACCTAAACTTCTAAGCTAGTCCTTTCCTCTCACAGGGCCTGATCCATGTCCAATTCTGCTTATATTTTGGCATACAAAGATCTCTGGAAGTAGTTAGCCAGGCTCAAAAGATCATAAGAAAACATGTATGTGTTACTTTATTTTATTTAGAAATAGATGCACTGGTGTGCTGTGTGTGTGTATGTGTGTTTCTGATGGAAATACAGAACAACATAGATGGATGTTGAGTATGTGTGATCTTTGACTCTGTGGGGAGGGTCCCTCAAAGATCTCTTTCTCTCTCTCTCTCTCTCTCTCTCTCTCTCTCTCTCTCTCTCTCTAACACACACACACACCTTAGTGTGCTCTTGAATATTTTTAAATCAAATTCCAATATTTTTTTATCCACTTAAGGAAACATTTGAACCCCCGAAAAGTGAGTTGGACACCATCACTGCCTCACTCTCCTCTGGAGGCCATAGTCTGACCTTCCACCAGTGTGTTTGGAAGCCAGACAGACAAAAAAGAGTGAGATGAGTTAGGTCAAGAGGAATGAGTGAGGTGTACTAATTTTAGCATCTTTGATGGATAGCAGTTACAAGATCCCTATTGCCCCTCTTCTGGCACATGCTTGGCAGTGTCCTCCACCTTCCACCCTGTGACAGCTGGGCAGACACAGACACTAATAGACCTCAGATTGCAATGAAACGCTGGAGGTCTCTGTTGCCTTAAATAGAGGTGTGGGGCATGTTATGGGAAGCCAAGTCTGGCAGAGCTGGGGACCTCACCACTTGTCCTTGGAGGATGCCCAAAACTAGTGCCACTTAAGAGAGCCAGGTTTCTTGCACCTTCAGTGTTGGTGAGCAGAAGTCCTCATCCTCCCCAAAACTAGGCTGTGCCTCCTACCCAGATATCCTCCTGATTCCAGTCCTAGGGACTCATTACTGCTCCATCATGTCTGTTAGTCTCTCTTTCTTTTGCTCCCCTCTCCTTTTTTTGAAGAAATGATTCTTTTCTTCTTTTAATTACTTATATAGCAATGGTATATAGCACTACATGCCAGGTATATCACTACTTATAACAGTATATGAAGCAGGCATTTATCATATGCACTGTAAGGATGGGGAGGCTGGAGCATACTGTACTTTCAATGACTTAGTGAGGTTTGCACAGCCATGCCTGGATTTTATAAGAATGGTAGAGATCTGAACTCGGATCCTCATTCTTCAGTAGCAGACACTTCACCTGACTGAACCATCTCCCCAGTCCCTGGTGCTATTATTTCAAGGTCACTTAGAGATTAAAAAAAAAAATGCTACATGATTCTGTAGAGGGCTCACCAAATATGCTCTCTAGAATCTGGCATGGAGACAGGAAGATCCCTAGAACTCACTAGTGAGCCAGCCTAGCTCAATCACTCAGTCCTAGGTTCAGAGGAGATAAAAAAAAAAAAAAAAAAAGAGGAAACTGGGCAGAGATAGTGCATGCCTTTAATCCCAGCACTTGGATGGTGAAGGCAGAAGGAGAGGCAAGGGTATCTCTATGAGTTCAAGATCACAGCGAGTTTCAGGACAGCTGAGACTAAACAGAGACTCTGTCTCAAAAAACTAACTAAATAAATAATATGACACAGGACAGTGTGACCCTTAGCTTCCACAGAAACACCCATCCACACACAAATGGGCATACAAGAAGATGTACATGCAATATTATTTCTGTTTTATTTAGTGTCTATTAAATGCTAGTCATATTTAATTTAGAATCCTTTTTTAAAACATCCCTGCAGGTGGCTTAAAAAAAAAAAAACCTTAACGTTTCAACAGACAATAGACAAAAGACATGTCAAAGCGTAGTTAGTAAGCACATAAGTGATACCAAACATGGCTGGGAAGATAACAAGAAAAGTATATTGAAGTATCAGATTACGATGATGACTCAAACTATGGGTGATGAGGTATAGTGCTGAACTTGCCTTAGCTGTGATAGTCTATGAAATGGTGCACATTTGCTATGGAAAACAGTTTGATAGGATTTCCAAGAGGTTTTTCATATGTGTGTTTACCTACATGTATATATGTACACAAATGTGTGCCTTGTCCCTGTGGAGGCCACAAGAGGGTGTTGGATTCCCTGGAGCTAGAGTTGGAAATGACTGTAACTCACTATTGGGAGCTAGGAACCTCTGACTTCTCTCCAGGAATAGCTACAGCTCTTAAATGTGGAGCCATCTCTCCAGCCTCCTGTTTGGATGGTATTCTACAGTTAAATATGCATGTACCAGAGGATCCATTCTCTTATGAGATTTTTTTTCCTCAGAAGAAATAAAACATTCCCACTAAATGATGTGTACAAGAATCTTTAAAACTGCTTTATTCAAAACAATCCTAAGCTGGTGACAAACCAGATATCCATCAGCTAGAGATGTGATGGGCAGAAGGTGGAACATCAGGTGACAGAGACCTCTCAGAGACAGGATGGAGCAGAAGCATTGGAGGGGGCTATTTGCCTTTTGTGCCCAGTTAAACTTCCCCAAAGTTAAGAATTTAGAACACCACATAATTTTCTGCTGGCTTGTGTGGCTCAGAGTTCTGGGCAGGCTCGGCTGAGTTTTCTACAAGACTATAACATGGATGCCAGCAGAGGCTCAGCTCTTAGGCAAAGTGGCAGGGAAGCTCTTTACAGGATCATCCAGCTTGTTGTACGAATTTATCTCCTGCATGAACTGGAGGTGTGGTTTTTAGCTGTTTGTTAGCTGGAGTCTTCTTTCAGCCTTTAGAGTCCCCCTTCAGCTCTTAAAGGCCACCTTAGCTCCTAGAGGTTGCCTCCAGCTCTGACAAGTCACACTCTGCTCCTAAAGGTCACTTCCAGGTCATCTAGGCAAAACTGCATCTTCAGGGAATGGTTAAATAAATTTTAGTAGAGCTATTTGCTTAGACACAATTGAAAATAAAAAAGCTTTTCTGTGTTTATGGAAATGGAACAATCCCCATGATCTGATGCTATGTGAGAGCAAAAGTCACAAGAATTCACAGAAGATGCTTAATTCCATGGTTATGAAAAGCACCCCAAGCTCACTGAAAGGACTGTACATTAACCTGTGACTCTTCTAAAACTCCCCACATTTGGTTATGGTCACTTATCATTTAATGAAGGGTATGTTGTATTAGTTTCTCTTCTTCTTGCTGTGACAAAATGCCTGACAAAAAGCTGATGAAGGAAGGGTTAATTTTGGCTCATGGTCTTAGCAGATGTAATCCATCACAGTGGGGGAGGCACAGCAATGGAGACAGGAGCACCTGGTCATGTTGTGTCTTCTCAGGAAGCAGAGGGAAATGGCTGCTGACACTTGGGAGACTTCCTTCTGCTTTATTCAGTGTGGGACCCCATCCCACTGAGTGGTACTCAACCCTCTTCAGAGTAGATCTTTTCTCTTCTCTTTAACCTTTCTGGAAGCATGCTCACAGGCACACCTAGAACTGTATGGCCTCGATGATTCTAAATCCAGTCAAGTTGGCAGTGGAGTTTAACCACCACAGGCTTGGTCTGAGAATCTCACTGTGGACGAACAATACAGAAATTACTTACATAAGCCTTCTGGATGTGTCACTCAACATGGACTCTTGCTGCAGCAAAGAGATGTCGTATCAGGAGATAGGTGAGACAACTGCCAGGACAACAGGGTGGACTATTTAAATTTTACTATAGTAAATTTTTTTTTATGAATAGAAGGGACACAATCCAAAATAACGATAAAACTGAAGAATGGTAATTGTAAAACAAAGATCATAGTCACCCGTTAGTATTACGAAGGATGAAATGTGCACATAGTGGCACCATGATTTTACAGGCTTGACAGTACAGAAGGTGTACTCATATCAGCATCAGTACTGAGTAATGTATTATGCTCCAGTGTTAGCATGACGATGATGTCACTAGTAATGGATTTTTCAGATTTACTAAAAATCTTTTGGGTAAGTCACGTTTGATGACCTGAGTTTGTTTCCTGGAGGGTACGAGAAGAGAACCAAGCACCACAACTTGTCTTGTGACTTCTACATGTGCATGGTGGTGCATAAACATCTGCACATATGAAAAAATAACTGTGATAAAACATTAAAATATTTGTGTTTATGTGTGTCTCTATGTGTGCTTATGTATCTCTCAAGTGGAATATATTTACACTGGGTGCACATGTGTGTGCTGGCATATTGTGAGCGTAGAGGAAAACTTCAGGTATCATTCCTCTGGTGCAAACATCTTGTATTTTAACATGGGTTTTCTCATGTTAGCCAGGGTTTCAAATGGTTAACCAGGAGCTAACCATTTAGGCTAGACTGGTTGGCTCCTGGGATCCACCTGTCTCTGCATCCCCAGCACTGGCATTACAAGTGTGTACCACCACACAAGCTTTTCTGCATTGGTCTGGGGATTGAGTCAAGCAGTTTACTAACTGAGTCCTTTCTCCAGCCCACTACTTAACTTTTCTAGGATCACCCTGATACATGTGGCCGTTGACTCTTCATCAGAACACTTGGGGATGAATGAGAAGGAGGAAGGACTGGGTTAGAATCATTCTGAAGGCTTCTGGTGGATTCTAATGTCTAACTGAGACAGAGGGTCCCTTTGCCCCTCTGCTGGATCTGTCAGTTGCCAAAACAGAAGAGAAAGAGCTCCAGGCACATCTAGTGAATCTAGCTTTCCCCAGAGCTGCTCCTTCCTACTCTTTCTCTGATGGGCATTCAAACTGGAAGCAGCCAACATACTGTATTAATGAGTTCCTGTCCACAGTTTAAGGTGAAGCTGGAAGCATTTATGCTGGAACCTTTGGCTGGGTGATGTCCTGAAAATCACTGCCATGTGTTTCCAGCAGGGTAGGCAGGGCCCACTTTCATTTTCTGCCCCTCCACAGCCTTCTCTGTGCAGAGCAGTCCTCATCCATCCCTGCCCCTGAGTTGCTCCCATTAGTCTCATCATTTCATTCAATCTCTGAAATCTTTGCAATTGGCAAGATTCTAGACATGCAGATAGGCATGATGTATGTGTGTCCTAAGGGCCATGGTGGGGTTGGAGAGGAAACAGTGCAGAGGAATCATGTCTCAGAAGAAGGAAGGAAGAAAGGGCTTCTGAGGAGAAATAGTGCCAACACTGAGCCTCTTTTCATTTCATTTTTTTTTATTTTTCATTAATTTATTTAATCATTTTAATCATTCCTTCCCTCTCTGAGGAAACATTCATGGTATCTTTTGATGGCTCACTTCATAAAACAGGACCCATCTTGTTTCTCAAGAGGGAAGTTTTCTCATGAAGAAGCTCGCCATGAAGGAAGAGGGGAAACCTTGGGATATGGCAGGAAGGATATGACCTATGATCCCTGATGGGACTTTTGAGGACCGTGGGGTAGATGAGGATTGTAGGCAGTGGCCAACCTGGAAGTTCTGAACCCCAGGGCCCAGCCTGGTTAGGGGATAAAGATGTTTTTCTAGAATTCTGTACCTACTAGTGTGTATTTTTTTATCAAAGTGCTGAGTGGTCCCTGGCTAGATGGTTATTACCTGACGGCAACAGGCACATGACTTGTCGGCATAGATCTCCATGAGAGAAGGCTCAGGGCACACATCTCTGCTAACTCCTGTCTCGTCTGAAATGTGCTATCCTGTCACTCCAGGGCAAAATATTATTATTATCATTTTATCTCAAAATGGTTTCACCTCCCCCACATCCCTACATATCTCTCACATTGTTCCAGCCATGCCAAGAAGGAACAGCTGCTGGGAGGCCCACCTCTCAACAGCTGCCTTATCTCCTGGATGAATAATGTCCCTTCCCCAGCAACAGTGGCCTGGCAGGAGGCCCATGGTACTGCAGCCTGCTGAGAGCCCTCAGAGCTAAGGCAGCTGTGGGAAAAGAATGAACACCCCAGGACCCACGTAGGTGGGGCTGAGTCCTCTATATCTCTAAGCCTGGAGGCCCCAAGCCCCAGTGAACCTCATCTTACAAGCAGCCTGACTAATGTACCTCAATACCCTGCTAGGGAAACAGAAGCACTTCAGACATAGGTCCTGCTCTTTAGGAATGGGAACTGTTTATGAACCATAATTAGCTTCATATTCTGGGAATGTATTTAACTACCCAGGTCTGAATTTTCCTCATCTGCAAAGTGGGTTGAAATGAATATTGCATAAAAGCTGGTTGTCTGCTCAGCTCTGTGCCAGCCAAGGCATCCAGAAAGCAACATAGTTTAGTGACACTACAGCCAGGGCCTTCTCTGTCACTTGAGCTGAGGATAACTGTATATCCAGACAACTGAAAAGCTAACACAGCTCCCTAACCCCATCCCCACCTGCTACAGAGTCAGTAACAGATTTCCATGGCTATAACCCAGTCCGTTTTTGCAAGCGTGTTATGCTCCAGGTCCCCCTGTGAATCCCAAACACCATATTAGTCAACAGAATTCCTTTCCTCTGTTTTTGTCTCCATCGTTGAGTCACATGCTTCCAAACTCTGTTTTGGGTTCCTCATGTTGGAAACCCCGGACAGGGGAAGCACCACCTTCATAGATGTTGAATGTGAGGATCCTAGGAGATGAGGCTTATAAGTGACCGTTCCTCAGCTAGTGACCCACAGTGAGTCCTGGTGGTTCTTGATAAAATTCCAACATGAGGGACTGCACCAAGGAACATGGATGCTAGGAGCAGGGACTGAAAGCTAATTTCCCAAGGTAGAGAGCTTCCAAAAGGCCCTCGGGTTCTTCTACTTAAACTCTTTCTGCCAGTGAGGAAAGAAGGGTACTGAGGGGAAAAATGAGCCAAGGACAATTGGGGTTAGGTAAGAGATTGATTTTCCCCATTATTTTTGTTATTTGTCATCTTCCAATCACTTTTAATGTTATTTTTTCAAGTGTCTTTCATGTTACATATACCAGTACATTGGTTAGAGAAGCCGTGTCCATTGTGCATTTGTTCTGATATGAACCTGTTTGTTCGACACCTGCTAGGAAGCCAAGAAATGCATGTTCTCAAGTCCCAGAAGCATCAGGGCCTGGTGTTCATGCCAACTATCCCAGCACTCAGAGGCTGAGACGGGGATGCCTGCAAGCTTGAGGCCACCCTAAGGTATATAGTGAGTTCCAGGTCAGACTAGGCTGACCTAGTGAGACCTTATCTCAAAAAACTAAGATAAAACAAAACAAACAGTAGGGAGGCAGAGACAGGTGAATCACTGGGGCTTACTGGGAAGCTAGCCTAGCCTCCTTGCTGAGTTTCAGGCTAATGAGAGACCCCTGTCTCACAAAAACAACTCCCTGAGTTGACCTCTGGCCTCCACACATAGGAACACACACACAGCAACTCTCAGTGGAATTTGTTCTTACTTGATTAATTTCCCATGCCTTAGTTTCTTAAAAACTAGGGGTTTTAATAGGCTCCACATTATAAGGTCATCTTGAGGAACAAATTTAGTGATATTAAAGATAATATGAAATACCTAGAGATGAGTTCCAGCACAGAGGAAGTAATTTTTTTATGTCCTGTGAGGACAAGGTGGGAAAAGTTCCTAGATAAATAGAGCTCCACAGTGCACTAGGTGATGTCTGAAGAAATTTTTGGTTGTCCCAAATGAGCATGGTTTTGCAACTGCAGCTAGTGGCTAGAAGCTAGAGATGTTCTCTAATTTCCTCTGATGCATAGGAAAACTCCCAGGCATTCCACTGAGTTTGAGAAGCCAGTGGCTGCAAGGACTGGTTGGTTGGCTTCACTCATAAGAGCTGTGTGATTTTGGGAAGTTCTCTAATAGCTCTGTGCCCCAGTTTTCTCACAGGTTTTCTTTTTGATGCTAAAATGAAAGCTTGGGCTTTCATTTTATTATAGTAGCTATAATCTGAGATCAGATAAAGACAAGAGCAAGTCATTGCCAATTATTTATTTATGTGTGTTTGTGTGTGGATTTCATATGTAAATGTGTGTGCATGTGCCCAGAGACCACAAATCAACCTTGGGTATCATTCTTTAGGTCCTGCCCTCCTAGTTTTTGAAGCAGGGTCTCTCATTGGTCTGGAGCTCCTAGATTCTGCCAGACTGCTGGCTAGGGAGCCACCAGTCTTTGCCTCACCACTGCTAGGATAATATGTGTTTCCTACCACACCTTATGTGGGCATGGCATTCTGAAGGGATCCTAGTGTAGTTTCACTAGGTAGAAGAGGTAATGTCATGAGGGGAAACATGGGGACTGGAATCAGCTGGCACAGACTGTCTTGGCCCAACAGTCTCAACAATGAAGCAAGGCAAGGGTCTAGCAGAGACAGTGGAAGAGACTTGTTTCTTGTCTCTCTATTATTATTTAATTGTATTTCTGTTGTGGAAAAAAATATCCTGACCAAAAGCAACATAGAGGAGGAAAGGGTTTATTTAACTTACTCTTTAAGGTCACCATCCTAGTTTCATACACTCTGTCCCAAAGCAACTTGGTGAGGAAAGGGTTTACATGGCTTACAAATCCAGGTCATAATACATCACTGAAGGAAGTCAGGGCAGGAATGAAGGCAGGGACATAAAGAACAAACAAACAAGCAGGCAAAAACACTGTTGACTCAGTTTCTCACTCATTTAGCTTTTTGTTTTGTTTTGTTTTTTGTTTTTTTTTCAAGGTAGACTAGGCCAACTTCTATTGGCCTATATCTGTCTCCCATGCTTGAACCAAGGATGTATGACACCATGCTTGGCTCCATCTAGCTTTCTTATATTCCAAGATCCACAATGCGCTTGTCTATCCTGTAGTAATTAATAATCAAGACAAACCACTACAGATGTGCACATAGACCAATCCCATCTACACAATTCCTACACAATTGGGGCTCTACTAGAGTGTTAACAAGTTGACACTTGTTTCCATTATTCCAGGAAAGTCAAAGTAGTAGCTCAAAACATGGTCAAGAGCAGAGAGAAAACAAACACATAGATCGTTGTTTACTTGATGCTCAGTATTCAGCTCATTTTACCTCCTCTTTTATGGGTCAGGGCCAAGCATAGGGAATGGTGCTACCCACAATGGACTAGGGCTTCCTACAGCAATTAACAGTCAAGACAATTCCCCATAGTCATGACTCACAGCTTAACCTGGTCTAGATAATTCCTCAGTTAAGATTCTTTCCATGTAATTCTAGGTTGTGTCAAGTTAACCATTAAATCTAAGCAGCCTAGTCATCTATCTGTCCATCCATCTACCTATGATCTATAGCTGCCTGACAACTGTAATCTTTGGTTAACATCACATTATAAGAAAAGTGGACATTTTTAAGGAAATACCCATTCTCCTGCTTACTTCTCATCCCTATACCAAATAAACAGTTTTCCATTCCTTCTCTCAAACTGTCATCTTTCAAGACTTTAGAGATAAGACAGGTTATTTTTTTAGATAGTTTTATCCATGTGGCAGTGTTTTCGAGTTTTCTGTGATACATTACAGTTATAGACTTTTCCCTCCAGAATAAAGATAGCCTTTTTCTTCAATCCTGCATATAAAAATGTTCTGTGCTGCTTTATTTTAGTGAAGAAAATAGCTAAAGAAGATCCAACTTTTTCCCATCTTTCTCTTCTCCAAATCACCAGGTTAGCATTTTGGTAAATGTCCATGTTCCTATGTATTGATGAGTTTGTTGTATAATAAAAAAACATGAACATTAATTTCCAGTGCATTTTCATAAGTAAAGATACTCTTTACTTGTTGGGTTTGATAACTGCTATAGTTTAAATGTACATCTTCCACAAACACATGTGCTAGTATTAACTCCTTTGGGAGTTAGCGAAAAGTTTAGGATGCAACCCTCAACAATTAGATTAGTATCTTTGCTAAGAGACCTGGAGAGCTCCTTCACTCTTTTCTACTCTACCTGGTAAAGGTACAACAAAGAGGCCCAGCCATGAACTGGAAAATATGGCTTCACTAGTCACTGATTCTTCTGCTTCCTTGACCTTCGATTTCCAGCTCTCAAAACCATATGAAATAAATTTCTATTGTTTATAAGCTACACAGTGTGGTATTTTGTTACAATTCCTAGAATAGACTACCACAGGGCTGCTGTTTTGACAAGAGGAGCACAGAAATATGGATGAGTTTATATAGAAAAACAAACTAAGCCAGAAAATCCTAGAAGCTAGTGGAATATGGGGCTGCCCAATGAATTGGATTACTGAGGCTGCTGAACACAGCACCATAGGCTCTGGGGCTTAAGTGACTAGTATGCATCCACTCCTAATCCTGAAGCTCTAATCCTAGAGTCAGGGTGTCTGGTCCCATGGAGGTCTCAAGGAGAACATGTTATTACCTCTTCTACCTTCTGACAGTTTGTCAGCACAATTGTTGTCCTTGGAATGTTCTAGATTACAAACCTTCATTGCCATCTTTGATTCCTTTATCATTGGTGTTCTCTCTCTCTGTTTCTCTCTCTCATGTGTTTGTGTGTATGTGAATAGTTTTCTCTTACAAAGACAGTCATTATTATTATTATTATGGTCCACTCCTTTCTAGTTGACCTTGTCTTAACTCAATGCTAACTACAAAGACCTTATTTCCATGTCAATTCACCTTACAGGCAACAAGAGTCAGGATTTCAACCTATGCTTTGTGGAGACATGATTCAAGCCAGGACAGGTAGAATCCCCAGGGTAAAGGACTGAGGAAGAGAATGGAGCCAATTACAAATTCTCTTACGTGAAAGGGAAAGAAAAGCCTAGGATGAAGAGACCAAGATCCTGAGAATGGAGACAGGAAACCTGCATTCTTCGACATCCCATGTGTTTTATTAACCTCTAGTACTTAAAGGTCCTGGGATTCATGAAAGCAGGCTGCCCATCAGCTCCTTCAAGTCTCTTCCCCACTGGCACATGTAGCTGGCAGCTTCCCTGTGGGTCCCCCCACCCTGGCTACAGTATCCTGTTTTCTGCTCCTTCCCAGATTTCTGGTTGGCTGCCACCTAATGTCTTTTGGGCCTGGACTAATTTCTTGCAGGTCCTCAGGAAGCATTGTTAATTGTTAAATACCCCCATCTGGTGAGTTCAGTCCCCACCCTCTTTAGAGCATGCACATTTCCTGTGATTTACACTTGCAGCAAAATACCTTTATAATGAGCCTTAAGACACAAAGACAGCCCTGATGTTCAGAACTCTTCCCTCCCTTTTGGTGGTTTGCAGTTTCCTGAGCGCCTGGGTCCTAGATTGTACACCAAAGGTTATGTGTATAGAAGCAGAGTAGAGAGGGTTCTGGGGAGTATAAACAGTCCATACGCAACAAGGAGTTTCTCCGCTGGTGTTCACAGAGATCGTAATGACTGGAGCCTTCCCAGGTCTGGCTAGGAACAGATACGGATGTGATGGAAGAGGCTCTGACCCAAGTCAGCATGATCATCACCTTTTGCCAACTTTAGAAGCTTAAGAACAAGGGATAGTTACAAAATCTCAGTGAAACAGCTGAGAATAATGAGGCTCCTGCTCATTAGCTGAGGTCCCAGGCAAAGACCTGCCAGAATCCATTCTTTCTACTGCAAGGCCTCACATAGTTGAAGGAATTATAACACTTCTCCAGTGGTTCAGAGTGACTCAGCCTTGGGCCCCCTGACTCTTGACTGCCTCAAGCCCTTGGTAATCCCCAGCAATGTACCATCTGTCCTGTCCTTACCATTTAATTATCTGCCATTGTCAATTTCCTTGGAGTACTGACAGCCACTTCTAAGACATACCTGGGTCCAAGAACTCATATTAAAGTGTAAGGGTGAGATAAAAAGGAACCCCAGCAAGAGTTTTCAGTGCCAACTTATAGGGGACTATTAGAGATCCTGCCCAGGTATGAAAGGCACAAGACATGGACCCTGAGGGATTGTAGAAATGGAAAGAAAGCAGTGATGGGCTGCCGAGGGAGTGCCTTATCATGTTTTACCAATGCTCAACTCTGGTGCTGCTGTACAAGTCTCTGTATTCCTGCCACAGAATTGGTTTCAAACTTAGTTGCTTTGTCCCAGGGTTAGAGCAATATTGATGGCAAACCTACTTGCTGGAATCATTAGAGTCCAAGCAAGAAAGGAGACCTCATGGCTCATTTAGCTAAGAAGATGAAGGTGACTGTAAGCCAGGCTCTATGGATGTCAAGGATTAGGCAGTCACAGGCAGGAGTTTTATTTCTGTCCCTATAAGACTATAAGAGCATCTGTTTTGCAGCAAATGGGATTCTTACAGGTAGAAAAAAAAAAAAAACAAACAGTCTCCATCCACTAACTTCTTATATGACAACTCCTTTTCCAAACTACACTTCATGAACAGCAACTCCAGAGTCTGATGAGGCCATTTCTTAGGGGTCCCAATATTCAGACCAGTTTCTGCCACAGTAACACAACAATTTGCTAATGGGAGGGAATTTGATCATGAGTTCTGCCTGCCAAAAAAAAAAGGTATTGGCAGATAAAAATCCATGACATTCTTCCTGCTCCTTGGAGAAACTTTAAATCACTGTCCATGAAGAAGATCTACTTCTTTTCAAAGACTTAAGACTTTCTATAAGCATGCACCCAGATCTGCCCCAGCTAGAACTGAATATATTAGGGCCACATGAGCATCTCATCCATACTTTGTCACTTCATTTGCTTACTTTTAAAAAAATTTTATATATATTTGTTGTGTGTGTATATATATATATGTGTGTGTGTATATATATATATATCAGAAGAGGTCACAGGCATTTCTTCAACAAGACATTCATATAGTTTTACTGTAGTCACTCACTCTTCTTACTCCCCCTTTCCATTAATCATATTCATTTTCCACAAACCAGGCAACCTTGTTTCGCCTTTCCTATGTCTTATGATTATATATACCTATATATAATCTATGCTCCCCAAATTAAAGAAAATATATAGTTGATTAAATCTATGCTCCCCAAATTAAAGAAAGTATGTGGTCCTTCTGAGTCTGACTTATTTTGCATAACACAATGATTTCTGTTTGTATCCATGTTCCTACAAATAATGTAATTTTGTTCTGGTTTATTGCTGACTAAAACTCCACTTCTTTATATAGTTATTTTTTGATAGGCACGTAGGCTGATTCTATAACTTGGCTATTGTGACTAGGGCCAACATAGTTATTGAATAAACACAAATGTGTTTGATATTTGTTTAGTATCTCCTTTATACACGTGGCTCTAGATTCCTCCGGGTTGCTAGTTCTATAATAGCAGAGATCTTGTTCACATCATCTTGACATCTTCAGTCTATGTTATAGTGCTTGGAAATATCTGGGGACCAGAGGCATGGATGTTTGGAAGATGTGGAGAATGTGGTCATCCTCTACCTGCATAGAGAAACCAGAATATGGGTTCAAAGGAAGCAGCTACTTGCTACTGGTCATTAATCTGTCTACATTCCTCAGAGCTCTGTCATAAAAGAGCCTGTGCATTCTATGAGGCAGTGACTATGTCTATAGATTGTAACACATGCCTAGCCAGCTCTCATTCACACACTGAATGTGAAAATAACTTTACACACAGGAGATCAACTTGAGTTCCTTGGGGTTAAAATTTTCTTGTCAATGCTGATAGTCCTCCATAAATACTGAACATGTATCACTGTAAAGCAACCCCATAGTTACCAGGGTCACATACTATTGCCTGGATACTCTGACCATCAGACTTCGTTTCTTCCCTGTGACCACAAGTAAAGAACTCCCTCCCCTTCACAGTGACCATTCCTTCTCATGTATATTGTTTATTCATTCCTACTTATGCATACTCTCATTAATGCCTTCTTCTAGCCTCTGTGAGTACTGTAGCCATATACTTAGCTCGTCTCCATTCCTCTCCCCACAGACACATAATTAGGAATAAAAATTAAAAATAATTAAACACTATTCTATTCTTGGAAGCTTGTCTGGACACTCTCTTCCTAAGCAGAGAAAATTGCTTTTCTTATGAAGTTTCATATTTTTTATTAATGTCTCTGTTATGAATTTTTCACACATCTAAAAAAAGCTAGGAGAGTAAATAGCCACCTGAGACCTCTGCTTCCTCAAACAGGCTTTACCCCTGGCAAGAAACTGAATTCCCTGCCATTCTTCTTGGCGATGTAGACCACCTGGCCAGGAGGGGATTCTGACTGAGTGTCTGAACCCTCTAAGCAGCAAAACGGAGAAAATAAGTGAAAGGCAACAGCTGAAAAACTAAGCCAGGGAAGTGTGGGCCTAACGCATTTACATGCCTTCTTAAAAGATGCACCCAGGAAAGACATTACCACCCTCAATGGGGCAAAGGCAGTGCTCCTAATGTGCTGCTATATGAGAGAGCAAAGTGGAGAACCACAGTTGTTGTTGTTGTTTTTCAACATGGGAAAAGATGTGAGCAGATTCGACCCAGAGAAGAGCTTGTCTGATTGCATGCGGGTTGATGCCCCATGTCCCGCCTCTGAGAAAAAGGTATCGGACGGGTCTGTTGCTCTTTGGGTGGATGACACCTAAATGAACATCAGTACAAAGTCCCAATTTATTTCTGATATCAGAGATCAGACCTCTACTCTTGCCTGATGCGTCTAAAACAAAAAGGGGGAACTGTAGAGAGCTGCGTAATGCCGCGCCTTAAAGATGGAGCTGGTTTCCACCTTCCACCTTCCTGATGGTGAGTGCTCTCTGTCACGAACAACTCCACATTTGGCTAAGGCTGAGGATCTGGCTTGCTTCCATGTATGTGGACCTATCTGCATTGCCCACGTGGCACACTGGGGTTGGCTACCCAGAGGCTATTTAAGCTGTGGGCTGGCTTTCCCCAGGGTCAGATGATTGTTCAAGGTTCCTGAATAAACTGCGTTGAAAAAAAAAAAAAAAAGATGTGAGCAGAGTCATAAAAGAAAGACAAAGCCTATCAGCTCTCATCAGAACTGGTTTCTTTGTCTTCCTCTGTGGAATGGTAAGGATAAGGTCAAATGGAAGAGAAAGAGGACCTACCCTATCATTGGACTGGGGGAGAGACATAGGAGAAGGAGGGAAGGTGGGATTATGAGGAGATGGGAGAGGGGGCTACAGCTGGGATAGAAAATAAATAAATTGTAATTAATAAAAATAATTTAAAAAGAAAAAATTACAGTAACAATGACCTAGAAAACTAAAAAAAAAAAAAAAAGACAAAGCAAATGATTAATTTTTAAAAATAAAAGTCAAATAACAGAGACATGCAGGGTATCTTTTGGGGGATGACTCATCAGATTGAAACACTCATTGCTTACAGGCCAGTAACACTAGCTACTTGAGAGATTAAGGCAGAAAGAACAAGTTCAAGACCAGCCTAGCTTACAGAGGGAGTTCAAGACTTGCCTGGGCAACTTAAGGAGATGATGTCTCAAAAGAAAAAAGAAAAGTGTTATACATCAATACTAGTGCATGTACTGGTTCTCGATTTAGTCCCCAGTACTGAAAAGAACAATAAAATAAAATTCCCCGTGAGATGGAAATTGGGAAAATGAACCTTGAAACTGCCGTGTGTGTGTGTGTGTGTGTGTGTGTGTGTGTGTGTGTGTACATATGTGCACGCAGGGTTGGGGGGTATCCTTTATGGGCAGTGTGAGGGAATTACCAAAGGAAGAAAGCAAAGTGCTTCGTAGAATGTGCAAGGTCCCAAATATGATTCCCAACAGTGATTAAAAAGAGGAATGGGAAGAAAAGGAAATAGAGAAGCAGGAAGAGGAGGAAGAAGAAGAAAAGGAAAAGAAAAAAGAGGTGGGGATGGAGAAAGAGGAGCTAGGGGAGGAAGGAGAAAAAAGGGGAGGGGAGGAAGAAAGGAAAAAGAAAGAAATGTGTTTTTGAGGTTATTTTGGTCATAGAGGAACTATTCATATCATTGCATTATGTAGAAAACCTTAGAATCATAACTGATAGAAAGCATGAAATCAATTATATGTATGATGCATGCTGTATATAGTAAAATGCATAGTTGGATAAAAATGTGTATATAAAGGTTGTTAGGCATTTTCTCTGCACTTTATAAAGTCTCCTGCAATTTGTTTACTTCCTTGTACATTCCATGAGTTTTTTGGTAAATCATAAAAGTAGAAAACAATTCTGTTGCAAATAAGTGCTTCTGATTGCCATCAAATGCCTCCTACATTCTTCCATCTCAGTTGCTCTCATTCCAAGAGTCTAACTTCAGCTTTTCTACACTAAGGCTGACCATGCCTACAAACAAATTGTGAGTTATGCCACAGGCCACAATCTGGTCTAAGTGGTCAGTGGAGATGAGTCACCATTTAATGGAGAAGACGCATTTGCTTTGACAGGAGGGAGAGGTGATGTTCACAGGCATCCCCACCACACCTAACCTTCACATACCTGCCCTGGGGGAGTCAAACAACAGGGCATCCATCTAGAACCAAGGTCAACATGACCTGAGACACATCTACATTGTGCACGTTCTTTTTGTCTGTCCTCAGTGGGATCGAGTCCTTCTCTGAGAGTTATTTTAGCTTACGTTTGAATTATTTTAAAGAGACAAATTTCTGTGAAGGTAAGGATATGACTTTAGATGAGACAGGCAAATCAATAGCGCCGTGTTGAGTGTCGACCCTCTGTCCACTGTGAGGCTGGTTTTCCTGTGTGTTTTAAAAGTAAGGAGCCTTAAAATAAGTTGGCCTTTGACAGTGTGAATAGAACACTGTAAATCTGCCAGAATCCAGGGTGTGGAATAAAAAGCATAAGGGCTTGAACCAAAGGTAACTATCTTGTATACCAGCTTTGTGTTTGGGGGAAGTTAATTTCTCACAACTGCAATCTTCCTACATATAAATAGGGGAAGCACCACCCTCCCTGAACCCTGTTGTCAAGCATTTACCAGGACCCTTTCTCCAGAGAGGCCTAGCAGAGAACCTGTGTGCACTTGGAGTTTGCCACTTTCCAGGGGCTGCTGTTTAAAAGGTACAAGGCCAGTTTGATTGGAAACGTACAGGGAGGAAGTCCAAACACCAGACAGTTGACAGCTATAGACCTAACCCTTCCATTCCCTGAAACATTCTATTTGAGCAAATTATGAATTTTCCCAAGTTTTAGGATGTACCTCTGAGAAATGGGAGCATCCATACAGAAAGGAAGGCATATATTCTGTATGTTGCTCAGAACCTAGCAAAAAGTTATTCCATTGCTCAGTCATCTGAGACATTTTTCCTGGTTATAAATATATTGGCAATTTAGGAAACAGCCTAAAACCCAAACACAAGAAAGTATCTGTTCTTTTTAGTTCACTTGGTTTGTAGCTGGGTAGCTGTGAGTTGTGCCTGGCCTTTTCCATCCCCTCTACTACCCTGCTCTTTCAGCTGAGAGCTCCTATGGGTAGGAATCACATAGGGTCAGGGCTATGACCAGCAAGCCATGGTTATACTGCCATGTGGTGCTATCACTGTTGTTCCTTCTCTTGGCAGGTCCTTCAAACCGGACTTCATCCTGGTCCGACAACATGCCTACAGCATGGCTCTGGCTGAAGACTACCGCAGCCTGGTCATCGGCCTCCAGTATGGAGGGCTTCCGGCTGTCAACTCTCTATACTCTGTATACAACTTCTGCAGCAAGCCCTGGGTGGTAGGTGACAGACCAGCCCACCTAAAGCATGAGGTGGTCTCCCACCCTGTAAATGGCTCCATTTCCCAACACAGAGCCTCAGCAAGGAGGGGAATCTTATTTAAACAACTGAACAAGCAAATTGACCCCAGGTCTCTTTTGGGAATTGCAGCCTCACAAATATTATGTATAACACATTATGATACAGGATTGTATTATAGGAACACTAATCTTGATGAAGTATAGCTCTCTTGGTAGAGTCCTGGGCTCAGTCTCTAGTGCTTCATAAACTAGTACTGTTACCTATAATCCCAGCACTTACTAGATGGAGGCAGGAGGATCAAACAAGGTAATCCTTGGCTATGTAGTAAGAGTTCTAAGGCAGCCCAGGCTACTATGTGAGACCGTGATTCAAACAAAAACAAACATATATTGCTGTTTTTAATATCCTAGTATAATTTTCTTACAGTTTTTCTTCGAAGTTACTAAATGTTTACTGACTATCAGAAAACTGCTACAGGTGCCCATGCTATTACTGTAGTTGAAGATGGCATCATCCTTCTGTTATACAGAGAAGAAGGCTTAATTTCAGGCCAGATAGGAACTCTCTGGAACCTTACAGTTAGTGAATGGTGAAACCAGACTTGAAGCCCTCTTTCTCCAGCTTTCACACTTGCTTTCTCCCCATTGACTCAGTAGTCTCCACCATTCATTTCATTTCTCACGTTTCCATTCACATGTCGTCAAAAACAAAGGGTCTTCCTAAAATACCAGCCCTCCTCCATTCTCTCAAATACTCTCAGGGCCCTAAGTCCACTTGGTTACCCGACACAGACACATGGATTTGCACCTAAATAACATTCCTTTATCTGTCATCTGTCTCGTAATATGAGAACAGCATAGACAAACACACATACAGTGATAATACCAGAGTGCCTGCCACTTAATCTCCCATTCTAGTGGAACAGTCTATTAACAAATATGACAACTGTGTCATCTGTCCTATGATGCATACCTGGAGAGCGACAAATGAGGCTTATAGGTGTGGAGAAATGCTATGAAATCTTTGGTCCACCCTGTTTGGCTGCCTGTCTATCGTTATCTGGGAGAGAAGGGCATTGATTAGTCTGGAGCTAGATTACCCAAGGCCAAGTTTCTCCACATAATATGTGCCTGAGAGCCATTACATTAAACTCTCTGAACTTTGCATCCTTATTTAGAAAAGGATGATAATAATAGGGCCTTCCTGGTTTTCAGTTGGGGCATGTAAAGTGTTTGTAATCATGGATGCTACATAGCATACTCACAAGAAATAATAATTCTTGCCTCTTACACATGGACTAAGTCTGTATTGGGATGGCGCTCATTATTTGTTGAATGACTATTTAGATTAGTTCAATATATGTTGATAGGCTTGGTTGTTGTCATCCTGCCTGTGGTATCCTGGTGTCATAGACTCATTCATGGAATCTAAGATTTGAGCGCCATGAAAAGGAAACTGTCCATAGTTTTGACAGCAGCAATTTTATTAGCA
This sequence comes from Meriones unguiculatus, assembly GCF_030254825.1. Classification (NCBI taxonomy): domain Eukaryota; kingdom Metazoa; phylum Chordata; class Mammalia; order Rodentia; family Muridae; genus Meriones; species Meriones unguiculatus. The sequence continues at coordinate 91,225,145 of NC_083350.1, forward strand.
TTCACTATGTCATGTGCTCAGCCCCAATAAGTAGGAATCTCCACTGTACATAAAAGGAAACTGAGAACCACATAGCTGGCAGGAAGTGCTACAGCTCTTCTCCATAACCAACCAGCTTAGCTATGAGTTACACTCCCTCCCTGAACTCTAGTTTTCTCATCTACAAAATGAGGGATAACCCCAAACATCATTTCTTTTATTTCTCAGGTTCTCCATGCCCTTTAAAATGACTCTGTGCTGTGCTGCACATGTGAGCTGTTCCCCAAGAGAACACAGGAATCCATTGTAGAGTAGGAATTTCCTTAGCTTCCTTGTCTCTCTGTCCAAGATCTTAGCATTTGGCTGGCACCAAATATGGCTTTTCTTCTAGCTACCAGGTACCAACCAGGTCCAAGTTCTGGTATCCATTTGTAATTCTCCTTTGCCTTCTGAGTGAATAACATTCTTGATCCAGACTTTTAAAGCTCATGATGACATATAATGAATCACCCTTTGCTTACTTCCTCACTATCTCTTGCACCTGAGGCCATAACCACGGCAGCTACTGAGGGCCTTCAGAAACAGTGGTCTCTTTAAACACACAGAATATCCTTCTTCTTTTTATATGGTAGGTCCAGGGAGCCTTCCTGATGGCCCCCACTCTCTTCTGTTCCCAAATTCCCCATGCTTCCTAACAGCACTACCTTAGCATCTCAGCCTTGTATGTACAATTTAAGAAACTGACATTCAGAAACCTACAGTGACCCCTGCCCCTCCAGGTCTCATAGATAATAAGTAACAGTAAATTTGAATAATAGAGTCTGGACTCAGAGGGAACATCATGAAGTGCCTACAATGCTGTCCTAGAAAGATAGACATTGCAGGCAGAGGGATAGCAGGATTCCTAGAAAATTGTACTGGGGGCAAGGACCTTGTGTGAAATGACCGAGAATGCAGTTAAGTGCTTGTAAAATGTTGAACTGAAGCCAGTGACTTGCCAGCCTTCTAGGTTAGAGGAAGGCACAAGTGGTTAAAAAAGAGAGTGATACCTAGCCACGGAAGATGGCTTTTGATCCTAGTGGTGGACCACAGCTTCTGGAACTTAGCACATGACAGACACTTGACAGCCAGGGTCGAGTACAAGCCAGGATTCTGGTTGGAAACCCTAGCTGGCTAATGAGCTCTCCTTTTCTCTCCCAGTTCTCTCAGCTCATTAAGATCTTCCATTCCTTGGGTCCTGAGAAGTTTCCACTAGTGGAGCAAACATTTTTTCCCAACCACAAGCCAATGGTGAGTGCCTTTTTAGCTCTGCTTATCTCCATAATGCAGGATGACCTTACATGTCTATCTCCTGAGTCTCTCTGGGTGTCTCACATCTTGCTTCCTGTTTATCTGGACTCCACAGAGGAGCCTTCATGTGCTTGTGGGAATGTCTGGTGTTTCTTGAGGGAGGTTCAACTTTCCTAGGGGAAATTCGGGCAATAGGGTAAGTGACATAGGTACTTGGTATTCTGTGAAACCTTGTTAATTGCTAACATATCAAGGGACATCTTGAGCTGGTGTACTAGAACCAGAGGTTGACCATAAAGGGGAAAACTATTTTTATGGTAAAATGTTATCTCCAGTATACTTCTCCTGCGACTTGGTTTCCACTGTAATTTTAATAAAAGCTGTGATATTTTATTTGAGCTGATTCTTAAAGAGCAGTGTGCTTACGTGTTTGATTTCCTTTCTTTAGCATGTACCTGTATAATCTCTTGGAGTCACCTGGACCCAAGCTTTACTACCTATTTGGAAGGTTTAAGCCTAATATCTGTCTGAGTGGGTTGGAGAGTTCTGAGTCCACACTAGAATTTTGATAGAAGAGTTCTGAGCATGCCTATAGCATGCCTGCATTTGATTAGTCATGGTCAGTAAATTTGTTCTTTAAGGGAATAGAAGTCTTGGGGAGCAAGAGTGGGGTGTAATCACCCTAGCTAGGGACTGTAGTCTGATTGTAGAATCCTAGGCTCTGGCTGCTGAGCTGGACAGGGCCTGTTTGAAGGGAACAACCTAGCCAGTCAGAGGCACTCATGGATTGTCTATTTACTGTATCTACCCATCAGTCACAGCATCCAGGGTGTCTGATTGCTGTATAGGTATAGGTAAATCTGAATTATCAATTTGACGTGGATAAAGCACCCAGATTAGTAATGAACTTCCTAGGTGTCTGTTGGGCCTTTGCAGAGAGATTTCCAGAGCCAGCAAAGACCCACTTGGAATGAGGGGCTTCTAGCACCATCTGTGAAGTCAAGGGCCAGGATGGGATAAAAGAAAATGGAGGAAGGTTGGAGCTCAAGCATTCTTTTTTAGTCTACCATGATGAAAGCTGCTGGTCCTCCCACAATTTCCTGGGCACAGTGAACTAAATAAAGTCTCTGAAACCAGGATCCCAAACAAAATAAATTGTCTCTACCTTAAGTTTTTTCTTTCTGGTATTTGGTAACAACAATGACAAAGTCAGACTAACATAAAACGTCTAAATATTCTAAGAAAATTCGGGATTTGTCTTCAAAGTAGTTAATTATTAATTGCAGCCCAGTCTACTAATTAGATTTTAGGCAAGAATTTCCTTGAAAGTGGTAGGGCCATAACAGGCTGAGAGTCTGTGTAAGTAAGTGGGCATATAATGTAGTGCCTGACATATGGTGGGTACTCAGAGTGGAGGACCTTTTAAATGGGGACAAAGGCCATGACTAGAACACTGGCAAGGGAGGGATCACAGTTAGGTGGGTGGGGAACAGTGGAGTGTATCATTGAGTTCTGGGAGGAGCTTACTAGTTGTCCCAGGGCTTCAGAAATTCCTGCCATTCCCAACTAAGAGCTTCACCCAGGATTTCATTTAGACAATTGACATCAAGTATGGCTGCCTAGAAGCTTGTACTACTCTTCCATCATGGGATTCTCAGGAAGAAAATAAGGAAAAATGAGACAGGTCTCGGGCATATACCACCCACCAGTGATTAGATAGAGATCTCCTGAACCTCAGTAGAATGAGCAAGTGAAGTTAGGGCTGGATTAGCGGGCATAAGGAGCTAAGGATACCTCTCCTGAAATCTCTATTGCAAAAAAGGGCTTAATTGAGGTGTCACAGACTGTAGCCATGAGCCGAAGGAGGGTGCGTGTAGGGATCAGAGAACAGGGAGAATCTGCTGGCAAGCCCTCCAAGACAAGACACAAGAAGGCAAGAGATGGCAGGTGTGTGATAGAAATGAACCACTTTACTGTTTAGAGTAAAGGACGCACTATAAAAGTGAACATTGTGCAACATTACAAGACAATATACACCCGGAGTATAAAATTCATAAATAGATGGAGGAGGGCTGCAACCCGTGCTACAGAATTTAGCAACAAATACATTCCTTCCACATGGAGTTTTCTCTGGTTGGTTTCTCTTCATCACTACTGGGCTTCAGCACAGCTGACTTACTAGAGAAAAAGTAGACATAGAGAATCTAAGGTACCCATGTCCCCAGAGCATGTTTATTTTCTTGGATCCTTTCCTACTCAGCCCAAACAGCCAACTTAGATCTGTTGACACCTCTCTCCTGCCTTCCCCATTACATTGAGCTTCTGCCATTACATTTTTTTTTAAGTTTCTCTCTGATATAAATACCAGGGTATTATTTTTAAGTAGTGGGAACCAACCACCTAAATGCCACCTTGGTGCAATGCAGGGAAGAGTAATTTTTCCTGAACCCACATTATCTCCTGGACAGATCTACCGCCAAGCATTTTGTCTCTTATTGTTTAAGAAGCATGGCATGAAACAGTATTTGTATGGCAGGGCTAGGTCTGGAGAAGGTAGGCAGAGTCTGGGGAGCAAAAGCTTGTACATAGGAATTTCTTGGTTGGAAGGCAGAAAAGATGCCTGGATGAGACAGAGAGAGAACTTGGAGTCACAGTTGTTATGGCCCTGGACTTTGCAGAAACCATGGCTTCCTGGTTGAGTAGAAAATAGGTCTCCAGAAGTGGGTGGCAGATGACCCAGAGATAGTTGATACAGAACAAGGACATCAGTGTAGTTTTTGTTTTGTTTTTGTTACTTCTCCTTCTCACCCTTAGGATTCCATGAGAAGGAGGCTGGAGGAGTCTGTTTCTGGTACCTTCTGTTTCCTTTAATCTTCAGTCTAGCTAGTGCTCGAGTCCCAGTATTCTACCCTTCATTCTACTGTAGAATTTGAATCAGAAAAATGGCATGTGGGTTTCTTTTTCTTTTTTTCTTCTCTTAGACACAGTGTACATATGACAGCCTACACATGACACATGATTTAGCAAAATAAGACATTCACAATATGCTTGAGATATCAAAGTGTCTCAGCTACATAAATGACTTTAAATTATACAGTAAGTGAACAGGTGAAATAAACAAAGCTATTGCTTATAGAAAGCTCAAATACAGGCCTCCGATATGTGACTTTACAAATGACCCCTCCTTGCCCAGGACATCTTGCCAAGGCCTCAACAGCCAACTGGGGTATGGTTTTGCCAATTCATTTTATCTTCAGGTTAACGTCAGGTGTGTGCCTCATACTCAGGCCTCACCTTGTGTCTCCCTCTAGGAATGAAGTGATTACACAGGGATTGAGACTGACCAAAGACCTCTTGAAAGAGACACTGGGGTGCACATATAGGATGGCACTTGAGCAGGGATGATGTTAAGGAGACACTGAGGTTGAAATAAAGAACTCCAAACAGTAAGTTGGAGACTTAATCCTTAAGAACGACTGGCTTGCTGACCTCAGCTCCTTCTGCTGTACACCATGAAAAGGGGTGTCCCTTCTGTTCCCTGTGAGCACAGGGGAAAGCTACAAGGGAATGAAACCAATCATGAGGAAACTTGACATCTATTGCCTGAACTGTCTTCCTGCCCTGCTGGTCTATCAAACACCTGGCCAAAGCATTGGTATGTGTGAGGTGGGGGCAGACACTGGAACTTATTATTGCTCTCTTCCTGTCTCTCTACTTTTAATTGATAACTGTGTTTCCTAAAGTGGAATGAACAGAAGATATGATACTAATAGAGGATAAATAACCATAATCTGAAGAGGCAGAAAGTAATTGTGTTAAATGTCACCACCTTACCATCTCAAGCTCTTGTAAAATACAATATCACCTACTATTGGCATTGCATTTTTGACACTAAAACTTAAAATAATTTTATTTAATAGCAAAATTTATATTATAGTTTTATTTAAAAACAAAAATACGACACAACAAAAGGCCTATAGTTTGACAGCAGAGCCTGGCTCCTTTAGTGACCAACCATGTTCCTTCTGTGAGGTGACCACCTCAGAAGGTAATGTTCACCCAGTACTGAGCTGGGGAAGAAGTGTATGCTGTCCCCAAAACCTGGATAGGAAGATTCCACTGAGAATGTACAGGAAGATGTACAACTGTCTCATGTGAAGACCCCTAACCTACACTCACACTTACCTGCCATCAGCTGGCCAGTAAGGCAATTAAATGAAGGGCACCCAAACACAAAGCAGAAGGAAGAAAGGAGATAGGGGGTGATATGATTCTAGTTATAGGGACAAGAGTGTGCTGAGGGTTTCAATTTTTAATTCAGATAAAAAAAAGTCAACTTGGAATGTCATAATTTCCCAAACAACAACAAAAGAAAAGAGATTAAACTAATAGCATATTTAACAGTATTGAATAGAATTCTGTGTCTATAAAAATTAGCTTATAATCCCCTGTGGGTATATGCAAATGTATACATAAACACATCCTGCTAGATGACCTAAACACTATTTTGGAAATAGTATTCTCTACCGAAATCTACTTGACTATATCTGTGGATAGTGTGTATTTCTCTGGCAAGCTTCCAGCCAAACTTCTCCAAGATTTTCCAGGAGAATGTCTCATGGGAGGCAGGAGAGGAAAGATGTTCATCTCAGCCCTTTGTCTAAGCTTCTGTACAGCCAGACAGGTTGCCTGCTGATCTCAGGCAGATGTTTAACTATTCACCACCCACCTCTGAAAGTTCTGTTATTCTAACATGGATGCTAGCTTTAGGATCTGAAACATCTGGTTAACCCAAGTATCATAGGGCTGCATAACCCATTCCTACACTTTGACATGCAAATATGGACAGAACATATGATCCAGACACAGTTGTTTATCCTTTGTGTATAAGGTCTTTCAAATACCTGGTATTTATCTGCTTGCTGCCCTTGACTTTTTGGGGAACAATTGGACTTCTGCCAACTTCCTTATTCATGTTCTTTGTGTACTGGGAAGAAAAAGTACATGTGGAAGTGGTTCTAGGATGTGGTCAAGAGAGGAAGAAGAAAGAGGAGTAGCTATTAAATGCCCAAATGGGATAGATTTTTCAATTTTTCTTTTCCTAAAAAAATATAGATTATATATCATGAAGAAGAGGAGTATACATGCCTTATTCTTTCTGGCTTGGCACCAGAGATTCAGTTGGAAATGGGTGATGTCAAAACCAAAAAGAAGGAGTAGGGGAAGAACAAAGAGAGTATTTCCAAATCAACTCCATAGACATCAGAGACTTTAAGCGTCCCCAATGCTAAATTTGCAAGAAAACAGGCACTAATTTCATTGTCGTCATCTGGGAAGAGTTAGTGTCCGGGAGGCTCAGCGGGATAGGAAAGAGGTGAGGTGGGCAGGTCTGGGTTCAGGGGTCTGTGGCATTGCTGATGCTCTTGTCTGGAGGGGCCCATCCTCTGTACCAGCTGCAGTAGCCACCCTTCTGCCGGATGCAGGCATAGTGTTTGGACTGATAGCCAGGGTAGCCAAAATTGGAGAGCATGTCGGTCCAGAGACACTCATTCTTGGAGGTCACAAAGCAAGGCAAGTAGTAGCAGGACTTGATCTGCAGTGATACACAAGCCACAGTTAGATGACTGCACCATGACAGGGCCATCCTGGATTCAAACCCTGGAGGCCCTACCTTTTCATGCTGACAATATAGTTACAATAGTACCATACCATTGAGCATCTACCAGACACGGTGCCTCTAAACTATTGGTACATTTCTAACTTCCCTCTATAAATAAAGAAATAGAGGCTCAGAAAGCTTAAGCAGTTTTCTCCAGGTTTCACAACCTGTGGGTCCCAAATTTGATGTGGGAGACTAGCACTGTTGTAGGAAATGAAGGAATTAAAACAATGAAGGTGTACATTTTAGAGTTCAGCTCTCCTGGGTTGGAACTCAGACTCGGCAAGCTATATAACCTAGGATCATATAGCAAAGATCTTTTGATTTCTTACCTGTACAATAAAGTAATAGTAATTAAGAACATATGATGAGATTATTATGAGGATTAGGGAAGAGAGTGACTCAACTCCCTTCTATGACCTTGTACTTGGGGAAGGAACTGGACCTGGTTGAAGAGAGATGTTGGGCAGCAGCTGAAGTCAGCAGACCTCAGCCAGCTTTCCTACCTGGGCAGGGCCCCAGTGAGTCAGCTGTCAGTGTGAACCCTCCAGGGAAAGTTCTTGTACCTGTCATGGCCTTGAATGGCTGGGAAGGGCTAGGATGCTCAACAGCCTCATAACCCAGCAGCTGTCAAGTAGGCACCATCCAGGCAATGAATACAGAACAAAAGCATTCTTCAGAGCTCTTCTGCCTGCCTTTCCCCAGGGCAACATTCCTTACCACCCCTGCACCAACCCCAACAGGCTGTCTGTCCCAACAGAGCAAGAACCAAAGCTTCCAGATTGACACCTGCCCTCAAAACTCACCTTGCAATTGCAACCGAGGTGGTAGCGGTAATTGAGACCCTTGCGCTGGGACAGTGTGAGGTGGTCCCACCTCTCCACAAAGTTGCACAGCCCTGTATACATCTTGCCTTCATAGACACGTCCTGATGTGGGATTGGAGGCAAGGGGATAGGTATTCTGTTAGATTCCTATACTGCCAAGGCCAGGCACTGACCCTGGGTTTGTGATACCCTCCCCAACAGCTTTAGATATGAACTCTGACCATGTTCTCTAGATACTAATGGAGCTTGAGATACTGAACATTCTGCTGAAGGTCTCAAAGCTATTGGGTCGTAAAATTCCTTAGGGCTTTGCATGCTGCCATTCCTACGACAGCCTAAAGGTCAGTTTTGACATAAAAGAGACCTAACAGATTAACTGTCGAGGGCTAGAGAAGTTTCTAGTTATGTTAAAGCTGAGATACCATGAAATCAGGGCACAAGAATGTGCATGATGGAGCCAAAGCTGCCAGCCAGCACTGGGTAAAGCGAGACTCAGGACACTGCTGACTCAGCTTCGGCAGACCCACCAGAGCAAGGGGGCAGTGCCTTGGTGCTCCCAGTGACTCTTACCTGTCAGCAGGTACTGGTACTTGTTGACCTCTAGCTTAAGGCCACAGAGACTTTCAGAGGCTTCCGTGTGGATGTACTGCACGTGGGGCATTTTACTGAAGCCTCGGTACATCTGTGGGCAATAGGAACATGATCATAAGTGAGGGCCCAAGGCCCAGTCAACACGCTGCTGAGTAGCGTAAGAGTTTCTGGTTTCCCTGTGCAGTCAGGCAGCAGCAGGCTATGAACTCACCACCACAGAGTTCCCTGAATGACAGAGGAGACCATCTATTCTTCTTCCTGAGCCAGGATGGTATCTTCCTATCCCATCAGGTACATGTTCAATCCAGCTGCCCCATCTCACTCCTCTATCTACACATCTCTCTAACCCTGACATCCCTTCATAGATCCAAAGCAGTGACTATGAAAAGCTCCAAGAGCTCCGTACAAGTTCTGAGGGGGTAGCTAGCCAGCCATCTGGCCTTCACATGACATCTCTGTGGCATATTGGTGTAAATAAGAGCATTCTTACTTGCAGCATCTTCACAAGGGCCAAGAGAGTAGGTACCAGGAACTCCGTTTTTCAGATCAGGACACTAGTAAATTCTACTTGGCTAGAGGAGGGTGAACTCAGGCCAGGCAATGTCTTATATTCTTGTTTTTCTGAGCTTCTGGAATGGCACTGATTTCCTTTACTCAAGATGAAGCACATAGACATAGATGTAAAATTTTAAAAATCAAAACTTAATTAAGCATATCATTATTACTAGGTTAAACCATGTAAAATTCATCTACAACATGACTGACTAGAGTGGCTGCACCCAATGGAGACATTGGAGACCTGGCAGGGGAGTGGACAGAGAGTAAGGATGTTGGTAATCTTCTTATGATATGTAGAACAGCCTCAGGTACAGAGTTATCTGGGCCCAGGGTTGGTGACACTGAGGGTAGAGACTGCTAGAATATCTAGCCACTGAATGCCCAGAACCTGAGAGGCAGGAGCCCTAATGCCTACTTTTACAGATGTAGGGCCTGAGCCTTAGACAGGCTCAGAGGTTTGTCTATAGTCACACAATTGTAAACCGCAGGGCAAAAAGTCCAAGAAAGATAACCCATAGTCTGTGGTCTTAATGGTCATCTGTCACCATTTCTACCTGCAGCCTTTGAAGCTTAGGGGCCATGGCTTCCACAGCAGCAGTGGCGTCTTCATTTCTAGCTCTTGGGAGGTAGGGGTGTTTTCTGTTTCAGCCTGTGCTCTGAGTACCTGCTGTGACCTTAACAGAGACTGAATACATTCTGTCTAGGATGTGTCCATGTGTGTTACACAGCTCAGATCTACTGAGGCCACACTGTCAGCTGTGAGCCAGGGAAAGTGGAGGGGGACACGGAGGCCTGGCCTGATCCTTACTCTCAAGAGGCCTTGAATTTCTGGTTGTCACTAACCCCAAGAGCTTCAAAATAGAACTATGTCCCTAACATGCATTATTAATTAACCAGGTAATTAAAACAAGTTAGACAGTGTACTCCATTGGTGCCTTACCAATAACCCACTAGGCCTGATGGGCTGTTTTGTTTTGGTTCTCCCTTCTATCTGGCAATTGGCTAGCAGAGACAGGTGGGCCACACAGCACAAAGCCATCTCTTGGACCTACACAATCGTGAAAGAGAGGTTTCTGCTTATTTGCAGAGTGTACTATCCTGATGGAATAGATGCTTTCTGATCCCTTCTTCTCCATTGGGGCTTCCCAACAGAACAAGGAAACTTGGGGTTCAGTTACACCATGGGAGAGCATAGATCAGACTAGAAAGATGCCATATTTGATGCTGGATGAGACCACTCTGGAAATACATTTAAGACTCCTAGTGTAAAGAATACCATCATTACAGCCTGCAAAGAACGAGCTACACTGACTTCCGTACTGGGAAACTAACTGTTCAAAATGTTTCAGGTTTGAGCAATATTTCCACTAAACACTCAGTGGATGGAGTATGTGACAACAGAGAAGGTCCTGGCAAGGGCTAGATAAAAGGCTAGATAAGAATCTTGCACCATAAGAATCTCAGGCATTGGAGGACAATGGCTCCAGAGGCCGGAAGGTCAAGGGGTCTTACAGCTGGAGGAAACCCCGCTGGTGCTCATTTGCTTAGACAAACCACTGAGGAAAGGGCCCAGCACATTCCAACTGCCCAGCAGATCTATCCTGTGCCTAGTTAGGTCAGGCAAACCACATGACCAGCACATGTACCCCTGGGATCCTCCTGGGACCAACTGGGACATAATGTCCCCCACATTCTGTCCCTTACAGCCTGCCTGAAAGCATGTCTGTGCTGCACAAACAATAGCCCCTGGCAAACAAACTGCTTTCCCATGGTCCTGATGGGAGATAAGGCTTCCACAAATGACAGAGGCCAGCTCTGGAAACTTCCACCTTTGCACCACAGCTCAATCTCAGCTAATCTCTAAGTATGGGTTTATAATAAGCTCCCTCAATGTTCTTAAAGTCTCTCCCCCCCTCACCCCACACTGTGGGTCTGTGTACATTCAAGGCATGCCTTAAAGGAAGGAAGAAATGCTGTGCGCCTGTCCTCAGAGGTCAGATATGCTGGCTTTTTCATGTCCTCTGTTCTCTAAATTCCTCCAGTCCTGCTCCAGAGCTTCCTGGCTGCTATATCTGACCCTCTGGACTAATCTACAATAGGACAAGGGACCAGTGCCAGCCTCATCTGCTTCACTTTCGCTTCCTCCAGACACTTCTGATATACCCTTTGCACACCAGGAGTCACCTCTTCAATCACACACTAACAAATACAACCTGGCCTTAAAGTCCCCTGAGGGAACTAGACACCAGCAGGTGAGGAGCAACCCCCACAGTGCAGTCTGTCTGGGGGCCCAATACCTTTTTATCTTCTGGTCCTCCAAGACCCAATGGTAACGACCCTATAGTTTGCCACTTTTTAGTCAAACACTCTTGTCTGTTACATAACTTGGCCTCACCACTAAGAAGATAAATATGAGGTTTTTTTTTTCACAGCCCTAGCATGAGGCGGGTTTATACAAAGGCTTAGCAGATTGCCTGGGGCATAGCATATGCTTGATAAATTGCTTGCTAGTCTTGTAATAATTATGACTAGTATATCCTTGTCTCCCCATTTTACAGCCCACAGCACAGGCAGGGGTGAAGAGGACTGGGGTGAATGGATAGACTCCCATTCCTATCCAGTGCCTGCCCTGACATGCAGGCAGGTGGTCCCTCTAGATATTAAAAAAAAAAAAAAAATTTTGACTAGTTATATGGGTCATAACACAGGGCTGGGAACAGAATCAAAAGTTAATGAAAGATATTAGATATAGCTAATGAGAAAAGCCAAATAAGGAAATCTGGGGAGTCATGTCCACCTTACCAACCTTGGACAAGTGTCCCTCCTCCAAAGAAGCTCCTGTTACATCTTTTGCAGGTTGCATGTCAAGAGGCACACAATTAGAAAAGGTCCCCTAATGCCTCAACTTGACACTCATATCTGCCCTTAATAAATGCATGATTCTGGCTATATTACTTCCCACTGAACCTAATCAGAAATAAGTGAAAGATTACAATATTGAATACCATCATCCTAACACCATGAACCCAGCTGAAGGACAGTGAACAGAGAACAGAGAGCAGACTGGTTCTGAGTGGTGTGCTGGCAGACTGGTGGGTAAAAGTACAGTTATTTAGTCTCTAAACAACTCCCCCAGTGGGTGTGACACCAACCAGGGACATTCTGCTGACAGAAGGGCCTCTGGTAACTGGGCTTCTAAGCCCTAAGGGCAGGAAGGAAGGCAAGCCAGTTTAGGAATTTCTGCTTCCCAGCTCTTTCTCTACGGCAACCTCAAAGTTTCTCACAATGGAGTTGTTGCATAGGGAGCAGGGGAGGGCCTTCCACTGCCAGAGGTTGCAAAGTGGGTTTTGGGGTCCTTATTACTCTTCTGGCTTCCCACTCCTGGCCTCCAGGTTGTCTGAAAGCATGAACTGCTCTCATGACCAAGCTCAGGCGGCCAAGGGCAACAGGCCAGGGCTGAGTCTGAACATTACATAACCAAAAGCCTGGGAGTGTTTCTACAATTGAAGCCAGAGCAACAGGTCCCACAGAATTAGTGCATCTAGCCACAGGCCTCAGACCTGAAGGTCAGGCTCTAGGATAACTGGGCTCTACCTAGGGGTGAGTCACCCCACACCCCCCAAGACAAGTCCAACCTGGGCCTTAACACTTGTCTCCTCTGAGGATTTTTTAGACCTGTGGGTCTCACCTCCATCTCTTTAATTAGATGAAAACCATTCTCCAAGATCTGCCTGTTACATGCCAGACGACCTTCCACACACACACACATATGTGCACACACACATATGCGCAGACACACATATGCACGCGCACACTCATACACATACACACACACACACATACACACACACACACACACACACACACACACTCATACACACACACATAATGCCCAAAGATGCAAAGACCAGCAATGAGTGAAAGGACAGGCAGTTCACATAGACCTCTACACATCCCGTCTTGAACTTGTGACTAGTCAGTACATGTATCTTCTTCCCTCATATAACTATAATCCTAAGGTAGAAACTGCCTAAGGTAGACACTACCAGTTACGATACTTGAACATTGAGGACTTATAGGTGCTATGCCTAACCCTACACTACCAACAGATGGTAACACTATGGCTTAGAAAAGCACTAGGCCAAATTCAGTGACCTCTTTAGGAGTAGCAACAGGACCAGGACATGGGTTCTCTGTTTTCCTTATGATAGACTTCCCTGCCAGGTTTAGGACCATTCAAGTGTTGAATGAATGGTCTGACGACGTGACTATGCTTAGCAAATATTCCTAATGAACTATAATGCAGGAAGACAACCAAATCTGGGAAATAGAGAGAGGGCCCTGTACTTAGCACTTTTTCAGTGTGAAGACTGGGTGAATGGAGATCTATCATGTAGCCTTAGTGACTGCACTGGCCCTGTAGGTACAATGCAGGTCAGCTCGCAAGAGCTCTTACTGCTTTGTGGGCTCAAAGGCCACAAACACAGAGATTTGCATATAGCTAGGATATAAAGGCACAGGTAAAGAACAGCTGAGTTATTTAAGCTGGAGCTCCTGTCCTTACTGCCACCAAGGCAAATATAAGGACATCCTTACAGCAGCTACTACTGGCCCCTGCTTAGAAATGACACTACCAGTTAGGATACCTGAACAGTAAGGACTTATAGGTGCTAAGCCTAACCCTACTCTACCAACACATGGTAACAATATGGCTTATAAAAGCACTCGGCCAAATTCAGTGACCTCTTTAGGAGTAGCAACAGGACCAGGGCACTTTTTCAATGTGAAGACTGGATGAATGGAGATCTATCATGTAGCCTTAGTGACTGCACTGGCCCTGTAGGTACAATGCAGGTCAGCTCGCAAGAGCTCTTGGGAATGATGTGGTCCAAGATGAGGATCTTAGGGGCATTAGATAAGCCAAAGAAGGGCAGTGACTGGACTGAGGTTTCACATTCATCAGGTAACAAAGAAGCCTGCCTGGTTCTAAGGCTCAACTTCCTAACAAGGACCTCTGAGTGACTGAGCTGGCTTTGGAGCAAGCAGCCACCCTATCTTTCTGTTACCTCAGCAGCTCCCTGGAGCCGGCTGAGGCTTCTACACTGAGCAAACACACATTCCAGTTCCAACCACTTGGCCTCCCTTGGGCATGGTTCTGCTGGAAAGCCCCCAAGATCTCTCCTGGGGCCAGTGATGATGTCACTCACCTTCATCTGCTTAATGGTGTAGACCAGTGTGCCAAAGGGCCCCTCCTTCACCAGCTTCTTTCCCACCACTTTGGCCCGGATCACTGTAGAGAGAGCAAGACAGAGAGGAACAGGGTTAGGAAGGAATGAACTACACCTGGAAGGGACATCTCTTCCTGATCCCCTGTCTCCACATGTCCTGGCTCATCCACAAGGATGTGATGAATTCCAGCTCTCTTAGCATCACAACTCAGCATTCTAACTGTCCCATGCTCAGCACTAAGCAAGGAATCACAGCCAAATCTAGATCCCAGGAAGCCTTTTGAATAGTCTCCACTCCAGCTCCCCTGTTGTGATGGAGACAAGTAGGAAACTTTGATTCTGGCTTACCATCCCTAAACAACATTCACAATAGTCCAGATCCTTTGAACTGAAACAGTTAGGTGAGACAAAGCAGGTATAGCATAACCTTGCCTTTGACGTATCTTCTTTAGATGAATGTTATTAGAATCATTATCCTGAGCACCCAAAAGGGAAAGATTCCTACAACATGCACTCTCAGTGCACACCTACCATACTCAACAGTATTGATCATTATTTACTCCTCCACTGCCTCCCACAGTGTATGTTGTTTCCAGTCATGAAAATAACAAGTAGCTCTTGCACTCCCTGATTAGACTTTTCTCTTCAATAAAGAGGGATTCACTAAGATGATTAAGAGCCTGTTACTTCTGCTCCTGTCTGACTGTAAAAGATACCCTCTCCCTTCAAAACAGTCTTCAGGGTTTTTTTTTCATTTATTTTTCAATTTATTACAATTTATTCATTTTGTATCCCAACTGTAGCCCCCTCCCTCACCTCTTTCCAATCCCTCCCTGCCTATCTCTTCTCCCATGCCCCTCTTGCTAGTCTACTGATAGGGGAGGTCCTCCTCCCCTTTCATCTGACCCTAGCCTACCAGGTCTCATCAGGATTGGAGGCATTGTCTTCCTCTGTGGCCTGATAAGGCTGCTCCCCCCTTCAGGGGGAGGTGATCAAAGAGCCAGCCACTGAGTTCATATCAGAGACAACCTCTGTTCCCCTTAGTATGGAACCCACTTGGAGACTGAGCTGCCATGGGCTACATCTGTACAGGGGTTCTAGGTTATCTCCATGCATGGTCCTTTGTTGGAGTATCAGTCTCAGAAAAGGCCTCTGGGCCCAGATTTTTTGGTTCTGTTGCTCTCCTTGTGGAGTTCCTGTCCCCTCCAGGTCTTTCTATCTCCCCCTTAAAGCAAACTCCACAGAGCAACCAAGGACCACATGTTGAAAGGGGAAGCTATAACTGTAGAGAGTAAGTCATTGTGTGTGGATATGTGGGGGAGATCACCTAATTATACAAATTAGTGAAAGTCGGGAGCTGCTGCAGGGGGGCAGTGTGGCATCTGAAGTTCGCCTACTAGGACTTTACAGGATAGAGGCAATGTTTACTAGTTTTGAGCTGTGAACCAAACTCTTTAGTTTGAAGGTGCTATTGACGCCCTAACCTCAAGTTCCTTCAGACATGCAACAAATGCACACACTCAATAAATACTTGTTGAATACCCTTTACCAATAACACACACACACACACACACACACACACACACACACTAGCATGTACATGCACACATGTGTGCACGCTTGCATAAAAGCACTTTCATTCTGCTGTGTCTCTTATCCTTCTCTCCTGTAGATATCCCATAATGTTTCTAAATTCTTTAACTAATCTGTTTGCTTTAAAAAACATTTTCATGAGGAACCAAGTCCTCATCCCTCTGGGGTTTTTTGCTTACTGAGCCTGGATCCCACTTTTGTGGTCAGACATGAAATCAGAATTTGAATGAATCACTGACCCCTCTAAGACCGTTTTACCATCCTGACAACACAAAGCCCACTAACAAAGCCAGATTCAGACCAGAGGCATTCAAGTCAAGATGGGGTGAATGGCTATTTCCAGGTCTACTGTAAAAGCCAGACATTGATTGACAAGGTGCCAGAACAACCTCCATGTCTGCTCCAGGGACTCTTTCATCTACCCCAACCTCAGGGACACATTGGAACAGCCCAGCTGTTGGGCAGAAAGAAGATCTACCTAGACTTAACAACAGATTCTCAAGGAACTGAAGTGACTCTATGTTCAGCTGCTTCACTTATCCAGAGGTAAACTGGGAAGTAAGGCTTTACCTAAGGGGAAGAAGGCAAGAAGGATTCCTTTAAATAGCAGCATCTAGCCTTTCCTGCAGCGAGCTCACCTTGATTTAGAAAGAAAATGTCTTAAGCAAGCCTGCCCTATCAAGCTAGGTACTACTGGAAACTTCTGCATATAAGGTCAGCCAAATCTTTTCTTATCCTGAAATGTTCTGAACTAGGAACTTTTACATCTGGGGACAGTTTGAAAAAATATACACTGATTTTTTTGTGTGTGTGTGCTCAGGGAGTTACATCCGAGTTCAAATCCCACCATTACTGTGTGGTCTCACTACAGATCTCTCTGGTTTTATTGGCACAATGCCTTCACATCAATTACAAGTGACATACTTATAACTAGTGGAGAAACTCCATAAAGACCTGGGCTTGGCAGGCTCCCTGCATGGAGCCAATTCCTAGCAGGGGCACCATGTGACTATAGGAAATTTACTAAACCTCTCTGGGCCTCAGTGTCTTAATGCATAAAATGATAGTGTTGATAGCAGTCATCAGAAAGTTGCTGTGAAGGCCGAGAACAAGCACCAAGAACAGTGTGTGATCTACCCTAAGCACCATGCATCTTACCCTACTGCCACTACCATTGCTACCACTACCAGAACCTCATTTGGTATCTGTCTACCCTAAAGACCCATCAGCTAAGACCTGCCAACCTTCCATGAGACTAGAGTAGAGGAGAGATTCCTGGCTGGGATGAAAATGAGGAAAACTCATTAAAATATCTCAGCCTTGAAAAAAATCACAAAGAAAGGTTTGAGAGCACACATGGAGGGACCAGAATTAGTGTACATGAGGCCTTCAGGCTGAAGCACCTCCATCAGTGTCTCATCTTGTCACTACAGATAACCCAACAGTGACCTAGTAGGACCTGCCAAGGAAGATATTATCTGTGGTCCAGAGAGATGGAGGTAGAAGCAGAGACGGCAAAGGCTAGAGGCCACACCAATGTTTTCTCTAAAAAAACAAAACCTCTTGAAACTAAACTAAAATTAAACAATATTCTATGCTCCCAAATAGATTCAGAGTATTTCCAAGTCCAGTCGATTGCCAGCCCCAAATTCACCTGTTTGGCTCATCAATTATAACTTCATTTACTTTCGTTTGTTCTGTGCAATTTGAATGTGTGTTATTCTGTGCTTTCCTATTTGGCAATAAGGTTTTCCCCAGAGGCAGTCACTGGCCCAGGCGAAGGTCACAGGGAACAAGAAGGTTGAGAGTGTCCAAGACTTCAACAGCAACAGAAAATGGCTTCACAACTTGGAATTGACAGCTCACCTAACTGCTCCCTCCACCTCCAAATGGCAGCTTTGAGATGGACCAGGATGAATACAGGTTCTCTTTATTACTGCTAGAGAATGGCCACACACTATTCTCCCATCAACCTCCAGCAGCTGAGCCAGCCTGGGAATAGCCTAGACTAGTGTATGGCGCATGAATGCTTGGTAGGGGTAATAGCAAGAAATAAAAGCACCATTTCCTTTTTTCACAGACTGCAGTCTAGCAGGGAGACAGAGTGGAGTTTAGCACCATAGAACAAATCATCACGGGTTATAAGTACTGCCAGGGCCTGGAAGGAGGAATCCCAGCCCATCTAGGCCACTGAGGCTCTCTAGGCCCTCTGTGGTATTCTCTGCTTCAGAGGGCAAGGAGAGTAAAAGGGGCAGAAAGAGATCAATTAAGGAGTCAATAATATTTCAACTTAAAAGTTCCTGAGAAGAAACTGACTAGAAGTTGTGGGTATAGAAGGAAGGATAATAAAAGACTTGCTCACTCTATAGACCACAAAAAGAGGAAAGGGCATGCTGTGTGTGCTTGGGAATTGACTCACAGATCAACAGATATATGTGGAGTATTTAAATATATCAGAGACCTGGGAAAGCAGGCATGAAAGCACATGTCTTTAGAATGTGTTTCTTCCTTATAATACATTTTGGAAAGGTTGGTAAGTGTTTGCAAAACTAAGGCAGAGAGAGCACACCTCTTCCAAGCATATAAGGTTGTTAATTTTCTTCCTCCCCATTGTCCACCCCTTTTTGCTAGCAATATGGACCCCAACCCCACAAATTTTAAACAGTAATAGTTCCCAGGCAAGCAAATCACTGGTGTATCTCTAAGAATCACACATCTGCTGTTAATCAACATATTCAGAGAAGGACAAGACACCCT
Organism: Meriones unguiculatus; assembly: GCF_030254825.1. Lineage (NCBI taxonomy): Eukaryota > Metazoa > Chordata > Mammalia > Rodentia > Muridae > Meriones > Meriones unguiculatus. The sequence goes on from NC_083350.1 coordinate 91,243,626, forward strand.
GGAGCTGGACCATGCCTCTCCCAACAACCTTTCAGACTGTTCCACCAATTGAATCACCATCAATCAAATGCAGACCTTTCTCTCCCTGACCCAATGAATGTATTTTCCTACTGACAGGCTGGAAGGATGAGCAGTGGGGCTGCTGGTCTGGCTAATTTGTGGAATAAAAACCCCCAAGTTTGTGGAGATCGCCTATCTCAGGCTCCCATCAAGAGCCATACCACTCCATGTATCCTCTCCTAGGAGCCACATGGCTGGCTCTGCCCTGAAACTATAGAGACTGAAGGACAGGCAGGACTCTGTGTAACCCTCCCTCCCTCTCCTTCTCTCCCCATTTCCTTCCTCCCTCTTTCCGATTACTAGCAAGAATCTGCAAATAGTCACCATCAACAGATAGAGGTAGATTGTTTATTTAGCTTACTCTTCTTCCCCAGCACAGGACAATGTGTATGTATAAGTACTTTGCAACCTTGGAGCTAAGCAGATAATTCACAAGCAGGGGTCTGGACAGCACTTGCAGATTTGTAGCATTTTATTTTATCTATTTTTTTTTTTTTTTTTTTGGCTCCTCAAAGTCTTCCTCTGAGGATACACAGCATCTTTCTGCACTCATTTTCTTGAATGTCCTTCATCAGGAACCTGTCACCTCTTTGGAGACCCTTGATCTCCATTTGAGGACAGGGCAGTAGGAATGAAGATGAAAGAGGCTTAGAAACATCCAGGTCTCCTTGGATCTCAGCCTTGTGGGTGCCATGACCCCAGACTCTAAATTGGCTCAAGCCAGAATGTCAGACAAGAAGATCTCTAATGAATCAGTGATGATAGTGTGAAATAATACGAGGCACAAAGCACACTGTCACTGTGACTTTGTGACTTCCTGCAGGTCACTTCTCATCCTAGCATACATATGGTGGGATATGACTACCAACCTCATAGGTGCTCTCTCTCACATGGAACTTGGGTTCTCTCCTCACCTCACCAAAGCCAGTTTGTCAAAATTACCCATAACATTCAAGAGACTCAGTCCAATCAATGGCATATTCTTACTTAATCACTCTCTTATTTACAACTGTGGTTTTCTATACAGCCTGTGCAAGGACAACTTCCCCCTGCTCGGAATCCCTGATCAGGAACTTCCATGACTCTTATGCCTCTCTCTAATGATACTCACACCTGGAATTCTGCTAAGCTATATGAGGTATAACTTATCCAACACTGAGCTCCTGGATATAGGCCACTCCCATAACCGGGCCTCTGAGGGTCTTCTCAGTGTCAGGAAATTGCAGCTTGCTCAATTCCTATCCCCAGCACCCCGAACACATACCCCAGAATCTTTACACTTGGAGTTGCTAAGTTTGGGCACCCTTGCTTCATTCCTGCATTGTTCTCTTCATCACCTATATGCCTTTCTGTATAACCCTCCCCAATCCTACAGTCACTCCACCATGCTCTAGACTCATTGTTTTCTAAATGACACTTGCCACCATGAGGCCACCTGTTTGTTGATTAACTGTATTTTCCAATAGAATGCAGGCTTCCAAGGCCTTGTTTGGCCAACTGCTCTACTCAGAGAACCCAGGAGGACCTGAAACATCACAGGCTTTTAATACATTTGTTCTGAATACACTAAGTTCAGTGTGATTTTCACATGTTCAGCACCACACACAAAGAGTATGATTTAAGGATATATAAGTAACTCTCTTGTGTAAAGTGTGGAAGATAACCAAGTCTTTCTTAGCTTTCGATCCATGAAAATAGGATAAGGGCAATCCTCAGCTGGTAGGTCAGACAAACATCTGTCCATCCCACCAACTGACTGAGGCCTGTGTCTGACTTGGGGATAATGGGATAAAAGAGGCCTAAGGGATTCTTAAGTCCAAAGGCAGAAGTAACATACAAACGATAGGAAAGTATGGCAAGCACAGAGGAAAGAACCAGGGCCAGAACCCCTATGGCACAAGGGAGTGGAGTCTGTCTTGGAGAGAGACATCAGGAACATCTGTCCTGGATCCATCCTCAAGAAGACACCTTGTTTGTTGCATCTGAAATTAAAGGAAGCAGAAATTTGGACCAGACTTTGAGAGGAGAGGGGAAGGGCAAGAAACTGGCTAAGAATGAGGCAAAACTGTAGCCAGCTCCTAGTAAAACCAGGGTCCTCTTCCCACTTTCCAGGAAGATACCCCTCCCTCACAGCCTCCCCCAGAATAAGCACTTCCTACATCCTAGCCTGGTTCCCCAGGGCTCTTCTGTCTTGTCAGTTTCAAAGGCCCTTTTTGTTTATGTAGAAGCCAAGGCCAGACATTATAAAATGCACTCCCCATCAAGATAAGCAGGCTCCAGTTCAAAGCCTGTCCTGACTAACTCTTTCCGTTAAGTAAAAATATTAATCTTGGTTTTATTTAAGCAGGGTTTTTTGGCAAGAAATGAATGCCTGTGGCTAAAAATAAACCTGATCCATACACGCTCAGAAAATCTGGAAAGCTGCAAATCATTTCAGCCCAATTCCATCTCAGGGAATGCCATTAAAACCTCCCCACTCCAGAGCTCCAGTGCTTGGAACTCCATAGCTAGTACCCACATTGTGCTTTGGGTTTCTGAGCAAGCATAACCTGGAGATGCTCAGGTTTTAAGCCTTGGTCCTCTAGGGAAAGGGAATGTGCGACTCTGTTTAAGCCAGGAACTGGGAAACAGCTCTTGATGGCATTGGTGTTTGTGCATAAAATAAAGAGGCCATGAAAGAGAAGCAAAAGAATACATGTCCAGAAAGTCAGGATGTCTGGAACTTGGTCTGCCAAAGGAACAGAAAACAAAACCTCCAGCCTGCTCCTGCCTTTCTCTTCACAAGATGACCTCAGTGTGAAGCTCTTGGGAGGCAAATGGCAAGGGTCCCTGGCCTCAGGCATCTTCTCAGATTTGATTAATTAGATATTAATGCAATTAATTTCTAATCCAATTGCTTTTAATGGCAGTCACCCTTAATTGCTTCCTTGGCCACTGGCAATTTGGGAGAAAGATATGCATCATTTGGCCAAGGACAGGGCAAAAGTCCTAGGGGATGGCTGGTTCCTGGACATAAAGTTGACTTAGCTGGGAGCAAGGATCTTGAATCTGAGGAGGTGTGTGATATTTCTGTGGTGTAGTTGTTCAAGGTATCAGTAAGGTGCCACTTTGTTTCCATGCATCAGTGTCTCTTTAACTGAAATGCTGCCTTGCTAGGGAAACCTCCTGTCTCTGAAAGGCAAAACGACTTCCATGTACTCTCACTGTTCCAGTTCCCTCCCTTCCCTTCTTGGGAGTCGTTCTTAGGTGATGAGTTCTTTGGCACTCAACAGCATCCCTAGTAACCAGATAACAGGTACAACCTGGAGTGTCAGCACTTGGCATCAAGCCTTCAATGCAGCAGGCTCCCAAAAATGTTCATTGAATGAATGGATGGATGGATGGATGGATGGATGAATGGATGGATGGATGGATGGATGGATGAGGCTGGGAGAGGGAATACAAGATAATAGAAAAATACAGGATTGTTTTCCTATTGTTTTTTTCTACTCTCCCAGAGTAGAGAGGGTCAGGAGTCCTGTTTTGTTTTTGTTTTTGTTTTTGTTTTAGACAAAAAAAGGCAAGTGAAATGTGATCTGAGAATCTAAGAAGAGACTCAGGTCTCAAACAGGGAAGATTCACACTACAAGAAGAGTAAATATGGAGATGCTATTATAAGAGGCCTCAGTCAACCTGCTATCTCTATGGAAGTGCTGTGCTCAGACCCATCAAGAGATGAGGGACTCAGGCTCAGGAACCTAAAGGAAGCTCCCACTGAAAGCTTTTCCAGGTCTGCCGCTGATGATTTTCTTGCAGCAGCCTTGGCAGGTAGAAAAGCAAATTCAGCTGCTCCTTCTGGCCACATCCCATCCTGCGTTTTTCTTATTTCCCTGTTTGTATTCTTTTCCTTCTTCTGTCTCCCTCACCTCTTTCTCTTCCTCTTATTCCACAAGCACTGCTCAGTATTTATTCACAAGTATATAAAACACTTTGATCCAACACCATGCCTTAGAGAGCTGACAATAAGCAGGTAGACAAGGTTTATATCTTCAGTAAACCTTTTTTCTCTCTTATGAGACAGGAAGATGGAAGTAGAAGGTGTCAGAACAGAACCACAGGCCAGAGGAGGCATCCTACTCAAACTGCCATCTTAGAAGTGACTAGAACTTGATAGGAATGGGCCTGTTGGTAGAGCTGCAAGTAAAGGTAAAAACCCATAGACTAGAGAACCTAGCCTACAAAGTAACAGAAAACAGAGCTTACAGTGGGACTGATCTTCCAAGTAAGTATCAAGAATTCAAGCTAAGGTAACTATTTGAATATGTACTCTCAGGTGAGCCCACCCTCAAAGCTTTGGGAAATCCCAAGAAACTAATTTGAGTCTTACAAGCCCCTCTTTGTATCAGACCCACAAAGGGCTCCTTCCACTTTGCAACCCATTGCTGAAGTTCAAAGTTAGGATTTAAATCAGTCCTGCATCTCCACACTCTCTCCCAACTCAAACCCCTTAACCTCCTGGATTTGGTTTGCTTTGGATGTTGATTGGTCATCTGTGCTGTGGCCAGAGAAGATTTGATGTCTAGAGTTCACACTGACTTTTGCCAAGCTCAGTCACACTTAGGGTTCAGGACTGCCCACTTGCTCTTTGCCATTGGTTCACACTTGGCAAGGGGGGCTCAGGCCACCCCCACCCTCCCTGCAGAGCTCCAGCCCCTTCCCGTGGGTCCATGGGAAACTTTATCCCACACAAGTGGCCACCAGAATAACAGCCTAGCCACAGCCCCTTTGAAGCAGTGCCCAGAAAAATACCGTGCCCTCCAACAGTTCTCAGAACATTGAGCTTTCAGGTCGGGTCGTTTGTGAGAGCAGAACAGCTGGCAGCATCTCAGGAACTGTCTATAGAATTTGATTTTTTTTTCTCCTAATCTGGGATTTTGTTTGCTAGAAGAGCTAAGCGATGCTGGAAGAGGTTTAGGAACTGGACCACCAGTTAGCCAAGGGACCTCCCCCTCTGCACATCAGACCTGCACACAACAATTCTGTTCCCAGAAGGCACCAGGAGGAGCAGGAGGCAATACTGTGGTTTGAGTATTCAGCAATGTCTGCTCTGTTTCTGTAGTATATTTTATACAGCACAGATGTTAAAAACAAACAAAAAACCCCACCCTGGTATTACTTTTAACATGTTCTTTGGGTAGCTTCTCAAATACTCAGAGATTCCTCCAGCTTTATTTTCAACAAGCCAACAAGGTTGTGAATAGCAAGTACAAATAGCTAGGAGAATTCTGCTAGAAACAGGTATTACTGGCCAGCAACTCACAACTCCCATGCTCAGGCATGATGGACACTCAAGTAGAACAGGAATGAGAAAAATTCTAAGTGTGTAAGCTCTAAAACAGTTAATCAGAAATAGCTATCATGGAGGGTGTGGAGGAATGTTTTTCTGAGATACGCTCCAAGTGCCTCTTCAAGTCTTTAAACAAAAATAAAGGTAAAGAATGCTAACTGCTGTCTCTTCTGGTCATGGTGAATAATGACAGAATTATAAAACCAACTCCCACCATATTTTTGGTATTTCTGAACCATCTTCCCTGGCCTGGCCAGTGTAAATGGGGAAGAGAAGGGTCAGTGAGAAAGAGAATACCATTTATTCCATGAACATTTCCTCTACTGGACACATAGTACCTGAAGGCATTCAGTAGATATCTCCTGATTATCTACTACACACATGCCAGATACTGTGTCAAATGGTAAAATACAACAGCAAGCAAGACACATACCTACAGATAATACAGATATCTGCTCCTTAAAACTAATGGTAGCATTTTTATTTATTTTTTTTTCATCAATTACACTTTATTCATTCTGCATCCCCCCATAAGCCCCTCCCTCCTCCCCTCCCAATCCCACCCTCCCTCCTCCCTCTGCTTGCATGCCCCTCCCCAAGTCCACTAATAGGGGAGGTTCTCCTCTCCTTTCTGATCTTAGTCTGTCAGTCCACATCAAAAGTGGCTGCATTGTCCTCTACTATGGCCTGGTAGCATTTTTATTGGACACAGAAACAAACAAGACTCAGGGAAGTTGTGGAACTCGTCAGAGGTCGTACAATTAGAAATTAAATACAGATGTACCCAGCCACATAACTCGCCCTTTTTCTATTACTCAACAATTAGCAAACATGGAATACTCAACCAAAAGGTTAGATGCATCAGAAATGTGGAATGAGAGAAGACTGCCAAGGCTGACCAATCAAGGAAGGATTTAGGTAATCCATTGCTGCTAAGAACTTTGAGAGAATCAGCTCCCTCAAACCCTTCCTGTGTTTAAAGACTCTACTGCAAACTGGGTCTACTTTACAGAGCTCATGCATATTCATCCTAGCTTCTAGGATGGTTTTGGGTTTTACAGGTCATTTAGAGTGTACCTGTCCCCATCATTCAATAGTACAAATGCACTCTAAAAGAGGGTTTACCTGATAAACTGGCCACAAGTCTGACCACACCTTATTGTTAGACACTAGGGTTCCATCCCCTTGGGCAAGTGCCACAGCACAGGGCATCCTCAAAACATGCACAGCACCAGTCATTTTTCCCTTCCACCTTCACTGAATAGCTGAAGTCAGACAGTGTTTTGCCTAAATAACCAAAGTGATCTGTAATTTTTGAGTCTGCTTGTCCACGGGAAGTGATATCAGCACACCACATATCTGCTTCTAGATGCTCCCATGTACAACAGCAAAGAGCAATGGGGGACACATTCCTAATGTTATGCCAGTGCTCTTTTACAATAAGCAGCAGGTGTACTGCAGCTCAACACATGTAGCTTAATATTAATCTAAAATGCCAGTGAGTCACTGGAGTGCATTCGCCACTTTCCTCAATGATGAGAAATCTACCGGCTTTGATGGTATCATTCATTCAACACTCTGTTATCAATTACAACAAGCACCAATGTTTATATGTAGGTACTGTGCATGATGAGTGTGGAGTTCGTTATATGAATTGTCCCATTTGGGGCCTCATTATGACCTCATAGAGTAAGTGTTGTCCTTAGCACCATCTCATAGCATTGAGGAGTATGGGAATAAGTTATTTTCCCAAGATTATCTAATGAGGAAGTGGGGAACTCAGCAGGTCAGTCCAGGTACTTGTCTCTAAAGCTCCTGTTTATTATTTTTGGGCAACACTTAATCTTCCAGAAGTGCCTATAGGAAGCTGGGCACATTTCAACAGACAGACAGGCCGTTCAGAGTCACTAAGTATGACTGCCTTTAACTTTTTTGTCAGGCTCATCCCAATAGTTGAGGCATCTGTGACTGAGGCCAGGCTGTCCCATGTCTGCCTATTGTATTATCTCCTATTGTATTGGCATGGACATACACACTTCCGATTTTCCCTAAGTCATTGTCAGGATGAATCAGATTCCAATGGTCCTTTTTCTTTCTGCCTCTAACCCACTTTCCCAGTCTCCCCATCATCCTCTTATTGTTTGTATCCTTCAGCTCTAACTACCATGGCAAGGAGTGTATGCAAACTTTCCAGGGAGAAGGAGTGGGAGAAGGAGCATCCATTAGGGCAAAAGTGGAGAAAGATCAGATCTTCCTAGATCCCACCATTTGCCTGAAAATTTCATGATTTCCTCCTTTTTGATTGCTGAGTAGTATTCCATTGTATAAAAATACCACAATTTCTGTACCCATTCCACCGTTGATGGACATCTGGGTTGTTTCCAGGTTCTGGCTATTACAAATAGAGCTGCTATAAACATGGTTGAGCAAGTGTCCTTTTTGTGTACTTGAACAAACTTTGGGTATATACCTAGCAGTAGTATAGCTGGGTCTGGAGGAAGCACTATTCCTATTTGTCTTAGAAAGCGCCAGATAGCTTTCCAGAGTGGTTGTACCAGTTTACATTCCCACCAGCAGTGGAGAAGGGTTCCCCTTTCTCCACAACCTCTCCAGCATGTGTTATCGCTTGAGTTTTTCATCTTGGCCATTCTGATGGGTGTAAGGTGATATCTCAGGGTCGTTTTGATTTGCATTTCCCTGATGGCTAATGAGGATGAGCATTTCTTTAAGTGTTTTTCTGCCATTCGATATTCCTCTGTCGAGAATTCTCTGTTTAGCTCTGTTCCCCATTTTTTAATTGGATTACTTGGATTGCTGCTTTTCAGCTTCTTTAGTTCTTTATATATACTGGATATTAGTCCTCTGTCAGATAAAGGGTTAGTGAAGATTCTTTCCCAATCTTTAGGCAGTCGTTTTGTTTTGATGACGGTATCCTTTGCTTTACAGAAACTTTTCAGTTTCATGAGGTCCCATTTATTGATTGTTGCTCTTAGAGCCTGTGCTGTTGGTGTTCTCTTCAGGAAGTTGATCATTCTGAGTGAAATATCCCAGAAGGAGAAAGACAAACATGGGATATACTCACTTATATAGACCTATAAGATATGATAAACATAATGAAATCTATACACCTAAAAAAGATAATCAATTGAGCGGACATGGGGTAAGATGATCAATCCTCATTTAGAAAGACAGATGGGATGTGCATTGAACGTATGACAGGAGTCTACTGAGCGCATCTGAAAGACTCTAACTAGCAGTGTTTTCAAAGCAAAGACTCATGACCAAACCTTTGGCAGAGTACAGGGAATCATAAGAAAGAAGGGGAGTTAGTCTGATGGGGAAAGGATAGGAGCTCCACAAGGACCAAATATATCTGGGCACAGGGTCTTTTCTGAGACTGACATTCAACCAAGGACCATGTATGGATATAACTTAGAACCTCCACTCAGTTGTAGCCTGTGGTAGCTCAGTAACCAATTGGTTTCCCAAAGTGAGGGGAACAGGGACTATTTCTAACAGGAACTCAATGACTGGCTTTTTGGTCTCCCCACCCCCGAAGGGAGGAGCAGTCCTGTTAGGCCACAGAGGAGGGCTTTGCAGCCAGTCCTGAAGATACCTGATAAAACAGGATCAGATGAATGGGGAGGAGTGGACTTGGAAAGGGGCACGGTGGAGATGAGTGGACTTAGAAAGGGGCACGGTGGAGATGAGGGAGGGAGGGAGGGACTGGGAGGGAATGAGGGATCGGGACACGGCTGGGATACAGAGTTAATAAAATGTAACTGATAAAAAAAATAAATAAAAAATAAATAAATAAATAAAATAATAAAAAAAAAAGATCAGATCTTCCTTACTCCTGATGAGTTTATTGTAGCTATTTAACCTAAGACATCACCATTGTCTATTTAAAATCTTAAGTGTGAACCATTTGTTACAAGGGTAGATCTTAATTTCTGCTATGACTTAATGAGTCTACCTGTTACTACCAAGTAACTGCTTTTTAGAGTGTGGAAATACAGGATAGGATGGAGAATCTTATGATACAATAAGCACTGAGTAGCAGGAAAAGCCCTGAAGTAGGGGCCAGAGAGGGACTAGATTCACTTTGTCTTCCACTCATTTTCTGAGTGAGTTTTACCTACCAGTACCTTTCTAAATCCCTCCATTCTACATGAAGATCAAGTTGGAAAGGCTGTACACCACTGTCCCTTACTATCTCAGGACCTGACTTTATTTTATTGTCCCTTTGTATTTCTTATTTAGGCATTTTTCCATCAGCTCTAATTTCTTTTCATCAGCCAACATTTTTTGTCTTCATTTCCCTTGTCTACCCCACCCGTATGCCCTGGGTTGAGATTCTTTTCATTTTATATAATTTATTTCATCAGTCATGTGTCCACTCTAGAGAACATTGTACCCCATGCTCTCTAGAACTACATTTCTGAACATTGAAGTCACTGGGGTGTGCCTGGCCTTGTCATAGGGTTCTTTTCACCACATTCTCTGTCTTGATGATTTGAACTTGTACAAGTGAGTATGGAGTGGCCCTAATCACTTCACTGGGTCCCTCTGCCACTCAAAGTGGCAGGGAGCATTTGCTAATGAGCAGCAAGCACCATGCAGCCTGGCCATGATGCTGCCAGACACTCTGCTGAGAAGGACTCACTTTGAGTAGAGTGTGCTAAAATCTCATGTCTCCTCTGGTCCCTCCAGTTCCCTTGTGGAATGGCACAGGGTCACCATTACCATTCACCTCTCCCTAAAACAGCACAATCTTGGTGGTTTATTTGCCATGCTCCCTGAGCATCTTTCCTCAGAGAAAGATGTTCTGAAAATAGGAGCAAGCTTGCTTCACCACACTCTCATCCTCTTGAGGAAGAGTACCAGAGTCACACAGACCTCAGTTTTCCCCCCAACATCCTGGACCTGGCTTATTCACATCCTTGCCATAGAGGTTTCTATTTATGAAACACAAAAAAGATTGAATGGGATTTGCTCTGGGAATACTTTTTTTGTCTTCATTTCCCTTGTCTTCCCACCCTGGCCTGGGTTGGGATTTTTTTTTAATTTATTTAAGAGCATAGACAAAATACTATGCACACTGTGGGTAGCAGCTCACAATGTTCTAGCTGGATTCCCTCTGCACTAGCCAAGCACATCAGTAGGATCCACAGGAAACACCTTGCAGATTCTGCTGTGAGAGCCAGAGCAGAGGGAGGTATGCACCAGGTGTCCTGGCTTGGCTCCACAGGGTGGGCAGAGGAAACAGGAGCAAGACTTCAGACCCTGGGAGAAAAACACACACATGGAGGTAGGGGACAGCTGTCTCTGGTGTTTTCCAGTGGGAATCCCTTGAATTTGCATATCTATTCCCAATCTGTTGAAAGAGGGTGATGGGGAAAAAGGAAAAGAAAGAAAAGAAAGGAGGGGAATTGGCAGCTTCCATGCATCTCCTGTTAGAGATTTAGCAGCCTCTCACTGTGCAAGGTGCATGCAGTGAAGAGGTCAAGAGGTCAAGAGGACTTGGGGTAACATGGAACTGAGGGTTGAATATGCATTGCCCTGTGTGTGTGTGTGTGTGTGTGTGTGTGTGTGTGTGTGTTTGTACACGCATGCGTGCGCAGGCACATGTGTGTGTATGTATGTGTATAGGAATTGAATCTAGGGCCTTGTCCATGCTGGGGAAATTCTTTACCATTGAGTGGTATCCCCAGCCCTTTAAAAAAGTAAATACACCTTACCAGGCCATAGTAGAGGACAATGCAGCCACTTTTGATGTGAACTGACAGACTAAGATCAGAAAGGAGAGGAGAACCTCCCCTATTAGTGGACTTGGGGAGTGGCATGCAAGCAGAGGGAGGAGGGAGGGTGGGATTGGGAGGGGAGGAGAGGGGCTTATGGGGGGATGCAGAATGAATAAAGTGTAATTGATGAAAAATTAAAAAAAAAAAAGTAAATACAAAAGACCAGGTTTTGCATATAGCCTCAACTGGCCTTGAACTTGAAATCTGCCTGCTTCCATTTCCCAAGCAGCTATGACTACAGATCGTTTTCAGGCAAACTACCTTACCTTTTGGATACTGAAAATGGAGATGTACAAAAAGGCTTCCTCCGACAGAAGATGGGAGCTGCTATAGAGAACCACAGTAGAGATTATGTGGAGAGTATAAATTGGAGGTTTCCATCAGGTCCCTCTCCTCAGGGGTCAGGGAACCGCACCCAAGAGGGGAGTCAGAGGGGAATGAAGGACATGAGGAGAACATGGCCCACTAAATTATCTAAGCAGGGCTCATATGGGCTCACAGAGAGTGAAATGGCAAGCACAGGGCTTGTGTGGGTGTGCATCAGGTCCTCTGCATATGATATGGCTGTTAGTTTAACTGTTTTTATGGGAATTGTAACTGTGGGAACAGATGTGTCTCTGGCTCTTTTGCCCGCTCTTGGGATTCTTTTCCTCCTATTGAGTTGTCTAGTCTTGTCTAGCCTTGCTATGAGGGCTTTTGCCTTGTCTTACTGTATTTTGCTTTGTCTTATTTGGGGGTTATCTCTTGAAGGATTGCTCCTTTCTAAAGAGGAACAAAGGAGGGGTGGCTCTGGGGGAGAGAAGAGATGGAGGACTAGGAGGAGTGGAGGGAAGGGAAACTGTGGTTTGGATATATTGTATGAGAGAAGAATCTATTTTCAGTTGAAAAGGAAAAATATTTTAAAAAAAGAAAATGGAGATGTGAACTCACACCTTATAAGTCTATAAGCACTGAGATATAGGTCATAAGGGAAACAGCAACAATGCTTATTTTGGAAGAGGCTCCCTTCCCAATGCCATGAAGAACCTAGAGGGCAGTAAGAGAACCAATAAGTTCTAAGAAAAGAGAAAAGAAAATGGAGAGAGATAGCTGAGCCTCATATGGGGCATTGCAGGCTCACAGCCTGGCTGCCAACCTTCCCCCTCTTGGAATGGCAGCTGCCCCACTTACTCTTGGCCAGCACATTTTGATTTCAAGTCAGGTAGAAGCAAAGAACGTTGACTGGTAGTCATCCAAGTGGACAGTGCAGAAAAACCCAGTTAGAGAAGGGAGAGGAATCGTGGATATAAGTGCTAACTTGTGATTGAAGTCTTCCAGGCAGTACCTTGGTCCTTCCGGGGATTGGGGAGCATTTGGATAAATTCAAAATAGTATGTTAGTGTGTGTGGCTAGCCTTTCCAAAATCTGCCTTCCAGCAAGGTTGTGGGTGTGGGAAGCCAATCTTAATATACAAAATTAGGCCTGAGAGACATGGCTTGGCAGGCCTGCTTGGGCCAGGGTCAGTGGCCAAAGCCAGGCATTGTTCTGGCTGGAGGAAGGAATAGACAGTGGCCAGCATTCTGTGGGAGGTGAAAGCCAGACACAGACCAATTAGGGTCTGATGGAAAGCAGGACCACTTTTAATGAATCAGAAGGCCAGTGCCCTTGCTGCTATGAAGGTGTTGGCTAACAGGAGAATCTGGCACCAGTCATCTCCTAGGCTAAGAAGCAAGCCTGCATAGGAGGTACAAAAGAGAATCTGAAAGCCTAACAGCCAGGCTGCACCCCCACCCCTACTGTATCTCAGTCATAATTAAGTGCCAACTGGGAGCCAGTTGGGCAAAAAGGGACATGTTTCTTTGCTCTATCCACTGGTTGGTAACAATTACAGACATTCTTTGGGTACCAACAAGAAAAGTAAGTAAGGGAGTCATGCTCAGAACCACCAGGCATGATCATGAAAGGATGTCTCAGATCAAAAGTAGTGTCAGCTTAATGTTCAATTTAGTTCCTGCCTCTCTGGCTTAAGACTAGAATCAGCCATGTGGCTAGACAGACTGCTGAGAGTTGCCTAGCTGAATTTAGCAGATCCTATTTTGTCCCTGTCCTTTTTCATCAGTATACTTGGAGGGGTACACTTGGTGACTTGTGATTTGACATGTTTCTATTAAGTCTAAGTTTACTATAGGTAATGAGCTGCCAGTCTTCTTTAATCTTCAAGGCTACCCTAGAGCAGTGGGAAGTTAGGCGCCAGTTGCCCCAGAAATGTTGTCTTTGTCCTCCCCCATCCCAAGGGGAGGGGACAAGTGTGAATTTCCTCAAGAGACAGACTCCCCCGGATTTTTAATGTCACTTAGTGCCAGCACCACTCCTCTCTGCTCCTGCCAGTACTGAATCTAGTATGCTGGTGTACAAAACACAGAGAAGAAAAATGTAGCATGAAGGGACTGGGCATTTCTCCCAGGTCCATCTGAAAAACCCTGTAGTGGGTAGATCAGAACTCAGAACTCCTAGATGAAGTGAGGAAATTTTGATTGTACTGCCTAGACTTCTATCCCCTAGAGTCACCATGGGCAAGTCACTTTTCATCTCTGCTTCCTCAGCTTGGAAGCAAATAACTAAATATATACTCTTAAAGTTTGTGAGTTGAAATGCCACTGCTTGTGGTCTAGAAAGCCCCCACAGAGGAGCAGAAATGGCTCCTTTAAATTCTGGCCCTTCCTCCCTAGGTGCACATAGCTCAGCAAGTGGCTAAATTAATTAATTTTTTCTGATGCAGTAGCCAACAGGTGGCAGAATCTCCCTACTCTGTATGGACTGTCTGAAAGATCTGCTTCCCATCAATAAAAAACAATGGCTGGAATGTTAGAATTCTCCAGCGTGGGTTTTACCCACTCAAATATTGAAGCATGAAATCTAAGTCTGGTACCACCTCCCTCCCCTGCTGTGGACCCATAACAAGATACTTTATTTACCTGAGTCCCAACTTCCTTCATGTATCAATGTATGTTATTTCATGTATTTTAGTCAGCATTAACGGTCCAGGAATCCTCTAAGGAGTGAGATCTCTCCATCCCTGGCACTTATGGTACAAGAGACTTAACAAACAAACAAATGTCCAATACAATATCAGGTTCTTGGGGAAAAAAGAGAGATAGACAATGGTTGAGATAGACAGGGCTCCTCATAATGAAAAGGAGGTATACAAAGGTCAAATTCCATATAATCTTCTAGAACTTGTTAAAGAGTTGAGAAGCCACTGGAGAGCTTTGAGCAAGCCATTGATGACAAGTGACTGACATTTCAATAGCTTGCTCTGGCTACTTTTCAGAGAATGGATTTTAGGGGGCTGGACTGAAAGCAGGAAAATTAATAACCATCATCACCACCCTTTCCCTCCCTGCCTTCTATGGTCACTGTAAACCTCACAGGAGATTGTCCTAACACCCAGAAAAGCACAGAGGCACAGAGAGGGTACAGATGGTAACATGTTTGAAAATCCTTTTGTACAAGTAGGAGCTTGCAGGGCCTGGCACAGGACTAGCTGGAGCTGTGTTCCTGTATGGATGGATTTCAAGGAAACTGGGTAGAGTGGTAGACTCTGCCTGCCTGGTGCAGCTGTCCCAGTCCAGATGAGTCCACATATTTAACCAGGGAGCTTTGGGTAAGGCCATGCCTGGCTCTGCTTTTGCTGGTGGTGCTGGACTTGGGTAAGCTAACACCCAGCAATGTGGTATGGCTGATGCCCATAAGAAACTATTTGCTGAATGCCTGGCACATGCTTGCCTTCTCAGCTGGCCTCCCTTTCAGGAGTAGGTAGAAGATTTAGGGAAGCCAGAGACCAGGTTAGCTAGGGGTCTGCAATTTCAGAGTACCTCCTGTAAGGAGAATGACCTAGAAAAGCCCAGCACCCCAAGGGAGCACATCCCAGCATCATGGCTCCTCTTGTTCCACTGGGGTATGGTGGCTTGCAGGCTTACACTTTGGATTCAAAACTGTACCTGTAGGCTCTCACAAGTGGAATGAGAGTGGATATGACAACAGTACCGTAGAGCTGTCGTGCACGGACGGGAAAAGCACTTAGAAAACAGTGCTTGGATGACTCATTCATCTAGACACCTCCTGAGTGTCAGGGTTCAGGGGCGGGAAAAGCACTTAGAAAACAGTGCTTGGATGACTCATTCACCTAGACACCTCCTGAGTGTCAGGGTTCAGGGGCAGACAACTTGGTGCTTAGAAAATATTTGCAAACCCCAGCGCTATCCAGAAGTTTCATTCCTCTAAAATATTGTATTATCTAAAATGCCAGAAGACAGCAATTAATCAGATGACCTGCATGCGTTAGCTAGTGTTAAAAAAAAAAACTGTTAATTTCTCAAGATTTGAATCATCTGTTATTCTTTTTAACCTCCATTTTACAAAATGGAATGGAGGTATTTGTTTCTTCTGCTATGGCTACTGATCCACACTCTCCCTGACAGTTTTCTAGTCTGTGTCTTGCTTTCTTTTGTATTGTTTTTCATTGTTTCTTTTGTATAATGACACAGCTGTGCAGAAGAAAGGGGGAAGGACAGCAGAATGAAAATGGTATACCTAAGACTTGGCATTTGTGGTACCTTCGAGACTGTTTCCTAGATTGACCCAATCCTGCACACATGCAGACATGGTTTCACCTCAGATGGAATCATAGAGAACACATTTGCTGATGATCTGTGTTCTTTCAGTCTAAACATGTTCATTCATATAGTCCAGTCCCAAGAGCTTGTTGGACAGTTTTATAAACATCTCTGTGATAAACACCCTGTATTATATTAAAGTCTGTATATACTCATGAATATACGTGCATAAATGTGTATATGTTCATATACATGTACTCTGACTTCTTACATTACTGTTTTGTCTGGACCCAGAAGCTATCTTTAAGTGTATCATTTAGCAGTCCCTGAATCCAAGTCAGTGGGTCCTTGGCTCACATCAGTTGATCTCTCAGGGTGATATGTAGCATGAACTCACACCTGCCTCCCAAATACCCCTACCTGCGGCCTGTGCCTCTCACCCACAGAGGCCAGCTGGTGACAAGCCTGAAGAAAAGCCTATTCGTTTATGTTTCTTATTCCTTGTGGACCTTGTAGGACCCCATTTGTTATTTCAAAGTCTGAGGTAACATCCCAGGACAAATTGGGGACCACCAGAAGCCTATTCATTTATGTCACAAAGTCATAGGAAGAGGCCACCTTCCCAAACAAAGTTCCCTTCTGCCTTCCTGATTCTGCTCATAAAAACCCTCTGCCCGCAGTGGGCAGTTTTAGCATGTGGAGTGCACAGGGAGCTTCCTCTTCAGAGTGAAGGCAAGCTGCCCTTCCTTCTCTTCGCTTAATCACAAAGCCAATGGCCTGAAACATTGGTCTTTAAATGAGAATAGAGGAAATGAATGTGGATGTCTCTTGTGAAGGGTACTCCATTCAACCAATGAAACCAGACTGTGTCCTACATGCCCCTGACCAGTCTGAACTCAGCTATTCCTAAAAAGTATTTTCATTATAATACATGCATGTGTATTGTGTGATACACATGCATATATACATATATCCTCCATTTTAAACATCAGTTCCCCCAGCCTATGATTCCCATGTGCACTAGCTCCAAGCAGGGTTCTAGTGATAGCTAACATAAGGCCAGTCCTTGATCTAGCACAAAGCTGTCTTGTATGATACTCATTCTCCAAGTGCTTAATTTAATATGTTCAATAACAACAAAATAGCAGCTAGTCCCAAAACCAATGAAGGAGGCACTGGCTACAGTGGAGGCAGTTGTTATGTGCTCCAAAGGGGAGTCAAGGGCATTTTGTTGTTCTTTGTGATGACTTCATATGACAGTACTCCACTGCAAATCTATATATGTATATATAGATATGCAAATATAGATATATAGTGACCTTCAACTGTACAGGTGTGGAGGTAGGTTCTTAGGTAGAGTGGAGTGAATTGCCTAAAATGCCAGTGACAATGAAGGGATTCTATAGGGACCAGCCCTGGTCTTTTCACAGGGAATCCAGAGTTCCTTTCCATCCCCCAGGTAGCTGCTCACTAGCCCTTTAAGAACTTGCAAAGTTTTCTCTGGCCCTAGCCAGTCACCATGTTGTTGGCCCAGAGCCCAGCCCCCAAGGTCCCACATGTTTCTTTGAGATGCTCCCCTTCCTCCACCAGCTGCTTCTGCCAGCAGGTACTCAACCTTTCCCACACTGCTCCCCTCTAGGCCTGGGCCAACTTTAGGCGAATCCAGAGGTCCCTGGCTACTTCTAGACTTAGACAGGGAGAGCACTCTGAAGCCTGGTTTCCCTGATTCTGTTTTGGCAAACCCCTAGTCATAGATCTGGCCCATTTAGGAGAAAAACTGAGGAAACTGGCCCGCCCACAGCCTCCCACAGGAACATTCCACTTGGAAATTTCTTGTGGAAAGTGCCATGGATCCCTCCCATAGCGAGTGCCTCAGCTACAGAGTTCCACAATCTCCAGATCCACAGAGTAATCGGGGATTTCAGGAAACCTAGCATAAGATCTGAGAGCTATAAGGAGCACCCCCAAAAGAAGTAGGCTGTGCTGGCTTCCACCTTCTGTGGAGCCCTCAATCCACACACAGAGGATCCAAGGAGGCTTTGCTTTCCAAGTGATATGTCACTGTTTTGAAATGTCATTTTCTGGAAAATACAGGGCAAAATGTCAGTTATCCAAAACTACACACCCTATGAATAAACTGCTTTGATATTTTGGAAGATAGACATTCTTACTTTTCTCTAAGCATCTATGTACATATTCCTATTTTTTATTATTATTGAAAAACAGCTTCTATTATTCTATTTCCTTGTTGATAAACAAAGAAACTACCTCAGGCTACTTGATGGCTCTTTGGCATCCCACTGTGATAATAACACTTATTTAAGAAATTTCTCTGTAGGAGACATTTAGGCATTGCCCAGTTATTTCTTTGGACAAAACTTCTAGACACACAATTGTTTGTTAAAGGGCATAAACATTTTGGGAGTCCTGGGTGCAAGTTAACAGGATGACTTTCCAAGTGGGATAATACTTTTCTCACCAGTAGCCTGTAAAGGTGAGACCCACACTCATGAAGATAGAAAACACCAACTACCAGAAATCCGCATACAGCTCTGCCAAGTCATCTGGAAATCCCTGAATTGATCAACACCTGGAACGAGCCCTTTGTTGGGAAGTGGGAAGAGGGTAGACAGGTGGAAGGGGATCTACTATATTTTTGTGGTTGTTTGTTGTTGTTGGTTTTTGTTGTTGTGTTGGTGGTATTTTTGTTTTGTTTTGTTTTGTACTTCGGACTGCAGAAGTAGGCAGTGAGAGATAGTGAGTATCAGGGGCCACCTAGGCTCTTCTCTATGGGTCCCTAAAAGTGTCTCTCCACTGTCAGGAGGTGGATGTGGTACCAAGAGGTGCAATATGGGACAGAAAGGAATCTAACCACACCAACTAGCTAGTGATCCCAGGAAAGTGTTTTGTGCCTCTGGGCTTATGTTTCCCTTGATTAATTCTTGCTTCTGTGACTTCAGAGCCAGGCGTAACCCTAGAGCACTGAATCTTGCATTCTAGAAATCTTGCATTTCCCTTTTTTGATCTTGCCTCTAGAAATGCATTCTTGAAGTCTGTCTCCATCAGGGCAAAGCCAACCTTCTGTAACTTCTGTTGGTTCCAGCAGTGCATTGAGAAGGCTTTAATGACTGTGAGAGAGCACAGATTTCTCTGGGAAGCAAAGGGCACACTTCTCAGATGCAGCTTCATCAGCTCAGCATTTATTGAGGGCCCTGATCATGGCTGCTATTTCTCACCTACCTTCCCACCAGCCAGTCCTGAATTAGAAACAAGACCCTTCCCATTTTGCCACTTGCACAACCAAGAATTCACATTTTACTCTCCCAGTGATAAAAGACAAAGTTGGGGTTCAATCTCAAATGTCCTTCATTCTAAGTTCATATTCCTAAATCCTTCACTATCTCTCCCAATCACCAGGAGACTACCCTGGTGGGACTCTTTATTACTATTACTAATGCCTAATGAGCATGCATATGAATTAGCTTGCAGCATGCCTACATCTGCACTGGGAAAATCCTGAGTTCAGAGTAGAGTGTTTTCTAAGGCACAGGTGCATTGGAAGGACGTGGTGTCACCTGCATTTCTCAGATTGGTCACAGTTGGTTCAGGAACCTTGAAGCTGGTTAACATCTTTCTCCCTAACCTTTATCACCAATGAAGTCAACACTGACAACATTAATTAGCAGTATCTGACTTTGTCCTCCAAGACAGTACTCACATTCAGCAGTTATCTCCTTTTTGCTTCCAAGAACCAGTACCTATGGGAGTGGCCTTCCAATAAGTGAGCAAGACTCTTGGAAGTCCAAGCCCTGGACTTCCCCTTAGAGTCAGGTGATCCCTGGATCCTGGAAGCAGCCAGGTTCTGGTAGTGTTCTCTGTCATGGGGAAGGAGGCATATTGTTGAAGACAGAAATTCCAGGTAAGTGGGAGTTGAGAAAAATCTCAATCTAACCTTGAAGACTTGACTTGCCCCCATTCAACAAGCAAATCAGATTAAACAGAAAAAAAAAAAAAAGGGCCATCGAGTTTCTTGGTCTCTGGTTGCATGCAGGCTTTGGTGTTCCAGGCTTCTATATGGTGTCAGAGCATTGGAAAGAGGGTGGTTAGGCAGAGAGAAGGCCACAAACTCACATGAGACAGAAGAAAATACCAGGGAGATGGCCTGTGTTCATGTCCAGAGAAAGTAACAATAGCCCTGGGAATAGGAGCCAGATGCAGCCTATACACCACATACATACCACATGAAAAGATGCCTTCAAGGCCCTGATTTCTTTGAAACTCCAGGGGCGTGGGGTGATTAAGCTCATAGTTTTCCTAGAAAATCATGTGTGAAGAGAAATTATGTAGAAAACAACTATAGTGGCAAACAGTTCCCTTGGGCCATGAGTGGTAGTGGAAGTCAGGCAAAAAGAAATGTATAAGAAAGTCAATGCCTTCTCTCCCACAGAAACTTTGTGTGTCCCAAATGTTTGGAAACAAGAGACGCTACCAAAATGGAGATGTCTTGCTCATGCCTGCTTAGCAAGATGGTAGAGGAGGGTGTCCATACCTATACAAGCAGTGAGGCAGGCTAAACCCGTTAAGGTAGGGTCATAGCAATGTCTTCATAAAGACCTGAGTACTTTTTGTGTTCAATAAATCTTCAATCTTCATTCATAAATTATCAAGGCCTTCGATACACACCCCAGCCAAGTAAGAAGACACTAGATAAGAACTGGCCCCTCTCATCTAATTGTCCTAAGACTGATGGGGCTGGTGGCTGAGGAAGCAGGTAGAAAACCAGACTAGGGTAGGGGCAGAAGCCCTCAGCTCCTGACAAGCCTGGCATCCTGTCTTCTTGTGTCCCAAGATGTCTCCACTTTAAGCCTCTTTCTAGCTCTTTGGCCCGGAGACCTGCCACAAGCAGAGAGGCAACTCCTTGCCTGTGTAACCCAGCACCAGCCCGGGAGGCCAGGCCAGATCATTTCTGCTTTTACTCTCTCACTCAGTAGTGGAAAAAAACAAGAAAGCAAAATTCCCCTGAGCAACCTGAAACCCTGTGACCCCCTGACTAAGTGGCAAGATCCATCTCTGTCCTGTCTCCAGTCCCCACACTTTCCCCTGGGTCACCTATACTCGGCCCAGATTATTTATAACCATGTCAGAGGAGGAGGAGACAGGAAATTAGGAAGGGGAAAGAGGAAGAGAAGCACGGTGCCCAGTGACCCACTGGATTGGATCATGCTGCCTACTTGACCCATGCTGCCTGAGCCCCATGACAGGGGATTTTCCCTCCCCAGCCCAGGCTAGGTTCATGAGACCTCCAGTCCTACCTGAAGCTCACTTGTCTGCCTCCCCTACCCCCGCTCTTTGCCATCATAATCATTTTGGGTCTGTTTGCCTAGAGTCGTTTTGGCTTCTTCCAGGATGTTAATGTATAGGGGCCAGCCAGGAAGCCCATGCCCTGAGAGAAGGAGAGTAGGAGACTCCAGATCTAAGAGAGCATAAGGTAAACAAACTCCCAGCTTCTCCCAGCTCTGCCCTATCCTGCTTCCTTCTTCTCCTGTTTAAAAAGCCAGAATCTTAATGGCTTAATGGTCAACACTCAGGCACACAGTTAATATCAAAACTTGATATTAATTGAATTAAGGGGTCTCTGAGAGGAGATAACTCAACACAGCAGGGGGCAAATCCAGGTTTGGGGCATTGACCCCTTTTCCATATTCCCATGTGGCCCACTAAAACTCTAAGGGAATAAACATGAATGCATTCACAGGTTTGAATGTCCAGTCTTGCTGGGCCCTGAGCCATGTTCATGGTGCCTGAGGCCTAGCTGACCACCTCAAGCACTCTACCAAAATATCAGGGCCACTGCTGAATGAGTAGAGCCATTCATATCAAGATAACTTTGGATAAAGTTAGGTTCCTTTGAGGTTTTATTTTATTTTGTGCTATTTAATCTTCACACAATCAGTGTCCAATTCTCTAAGACAAATATTCTCATGATTATCAATGTCCTTGGGGAGATTGTCTAAAACTCTTGTAAATTGTGTTGTGCATACAATGAGATTTCTGACATGTACTTCTATCTGTAATATGATCATGGCCCAGGGAGGTGCCACATTTGTATATCCCTCTGATGCTCATGACCTTCTCTCCTCTAATTTGAGTACTGGTCCTTCAATACCTTCTCTCCCAACAACTACATTGTTCTCCAATCAAACCTGAAAATACAAGTAATTTACTAGGTTTACTAGCTTCTATAGCTTGGATCTGGGATAGAAACACACACACACATGCATGCGTGTACATGCGTGTGCGGGGGTGGGGAGCTTGCCCTTCATTCTACACTATTGGAATGGAACCTTTAAGAGATACCTAAAGGGCGGTCTTATGTTTTTGGGAGTTCAGTCCTTGAAGGGAATTGGGGTGTTCATCTTTTGTGCTCTCTTTTTTACTACCCAGCCACTAGTGAGGCCTTCCCTGGCCATGGTGATATCCTTACTTTGTTACCAGAGACCCAAAGCAACAGGTCCAAGTGACTGTGTACTAAACACTCAGAAACTGTGAGCCAGATGGGTTAAACCCAGCTTGTTATCCTGCAGCCACACTTCTCATGGCCTTTATGATGCTCACGTGCATCTCTCAGGAAGCAGCTCAATAAACAGCTTTCCAAAGAACATTCCTGGGGTTAAGAAACACCTTGATTTAAACCTTCCCACAGCTCAGAAAGTCTTGTCTGCTCCTGTCCTCAATGCTTACTGGATGACCCACAAGAAGTGTTGGATTTCTGCCAGAAAGGCCCCTCCACGCTCCTAAGCCAGTGAGGGAGGTAGCTTCAGGAAGTGTCTAGTACTAGAGGTTGATCCAGACCTGAGAGGATATTTGGAAACTACAAGGAACTGGATACTGAAAACTCTCAGAAAAGCAAAGTCTTTGGAGTAGCAGTGACAGCAGGGATCTTTACTATGCAGCCCAGCTTGGCCTGGATCTCACTGTGTAGTTCAGACTGGCCCGGAACTCATGATCCTTCTGCCTTTTCCCCCTAAATGCTAGAATTGCATGTGTATACCTCCACACCCAGCCTTGAAGTCTTGATGACTTCAGGAAAGGGAAGCCATTCTCCTGTTTTCAACCTTGAAGGTTAGCTGGAAGCATAACAGAAACAAGGCCAAAAGCACATTGAACTTGTCTTACCTGGTGTCCCAACTATAAGCTGTTATTTAAAAAATTAAATAGTTGATCAGCTGTCAAATAGAGTTGGTTAGCAACAGGCTCTAGCCTGCATGGAACTCAGATAACTCAGGGCAGAAACTCTTTTTATAAGGGACCAATCTTACAGGCAACATAACCCTATGTTCACCCACATTTATTGAGCAGCTACTAAGTATGATGGCCTGTGGTCAGGAATACCAAGTGATTTCCAGGCAGCTGGGCTATTCTTAGCTTTCTCATGTCTATTTAGGGAGTGTTAATCCATTCCACCTCCCCCTCTGCAATTAGACACATACCACCTTCCAACCTCATATGCTGACCTCATCCAACTGCTCCCACTGTGCAAGCAGGATGGACAAGTGTACTTCCCACCCTGCTGAACTTGGCTAAGCATTTAGTTTTCTTGAGCCCAGGGGAAGACTGGGAACCAGCCAAGCCTGAGGAGAAGTGCCTGCTGTGCCTGGACTCTAGTCCTGGAGGTCAGATGCCCTCCTTGCTCTTCTTTACCCTAGAGCACAGAGGGGTAAAAAACATGTGAACCAGAACAGCACAACCAGAGGATGGAGTGGGTGGTTAAGAGCTCTGGCTGTGGGATAGACCTCCCATTCAAACATCCATCTATACAGACTCGTGATGGCATCAGATCCAAGCTCCACTTTCCATGAGTATAGTATCAAAATGTAAGAGCCAAATTAACATGTCAGCCCCACTTGCCCAAGAACAAGATAACTTTCTGGAATGCTGGAAGCTGTCGTTCTTGGGAAATAACAAGCCACATGTTTTCACTCCCCTAAACAAGTTTGAACCAACAACACTGAATGTGCTTAATTAGATATAGGCAGGAGGCACCTAGGCAGGATAGACATCAGGATGCATGTTTGCCCATGATTGGACCTGATAGGAAATGTGGTGAATTGTAGGGTTTGCCTTTTTAAGTCTGCAAAACATGACTCATGGCCATGCCCTAGGAACCCAGGGATGGATCTGGTGAGAGTCCATCGTCCTGGCCATTACTTAATTAGAGCTTACTTTAAATTTGGCTCAAAACTGTGGAACTGGTCTTTCGCCATTTTCAGGATTAACAAAAATACCTATCCAGCCTCTTCCAGCCTCAGTTTTCCCACCTATAAAGTGGATAGTGTGGAACAACAATATTAATTCTGAACCTGTAAGTTGACAGGTAATAATAGAATTTATATGCATAAGTTTATAAAGTTATTGGATCAACTGTAGCATTGATACTTAACTCTTCTGGCTCTCAATGTCCTCATCTGCAACACCAAACTTCCTTGAGTGGTAAAAAAACTTAGAAGTGATAAAGCATGAGTAGACCTTGGTATATAAAAGTGAATTGATATATTAATATTGTCAAGTAGTTTTATTCCATATCTATCTCTAAAGTCAAATCACTCCACCTCTATTGACCTAGTTTCTCCATTAGTCAAATGGGAGAACTGGGTCAAAAAGCTTCTACAAGGTCACACAGACATGAGTTTCCTACCCTGGAACCTTCATATCCTAAAGTCTCTTATGGCCAAGTTGAGTCAGTAGCTTCTGAGCTGTGGTTAGCCCAAATGCACTCCCAGCTTTCCTACATCCCTGAATGCAACCTGCAAAACAGGAGGGTAGGCAGAAAACCAATGTATTTATATTTATAAACCAATGCTTTATATTCAAACAGTATCTTGGCTTGTGCTGTTCTTTTGACATGGCCATTCTTATCTATGAATGGCTGCTAGAAGGCAGTCACTTAGAATTGACGTGCGCTGAACATAAAACAATGCATTTTAAAAACCTTTACTGAAAAACTGGAAAAAAATCTCAGGAGTAATTTAAAAATTGATTACATAGTAAAATGATCATACTCTAGATACATTAGGTAAGTATAGCATTAAGTGGAATTTCACTTGCCTGTTTTGTTTTTGTTTTTTGTTTGTTTGTTTGTTTGTTTTGAGACAGGGTTTCTCTGTGTGGCCTTGGCTGTCCTGGACTTGATTTGTAGACCAGGCTGGCCTCAAACTCATAGAGATCTGCCTTCAGGATTACAGACTTGCACTGTGACCTGTCTTTGTTTTTATAATGTGACTACTGTGAGAATTTTGTAAATAGTATGGGTGGTTCTCATGCTCCTCCCTCAGGATGGTACTGGACTGAGATTTATTTCTGCTTGGGAACTATTACTCTGAAACTTCTCAAAGTGAGACTGAAAGGAATGTGAACTATTTAGGGTTAAATTTAAAAAAAAATAGGGAATCAGGTGAGGCATTAAGTTTTAGAAGTCTCTAGGAATTTCCTGTGGCTTAAAGAAGCCTAAATATATAAAGCTCATTAATCTGACAAAACAGCCCTTGATGCTGGCAATACCGCAGCACCTGAGTTCCAAATGGACCCTTTCATTTTCATCCATTTTGTGTGTATGTATGTAGGCCAGAAGTAAATGTTGGCTGTCTTCCACAAGCACTGTACACCTTAATTTTTGAGACAAGATCTCTTATTGATCCTGGAGCTCACTGGTTAGTCTACACTAGCTGACCAGCAAGCCTCAGGCCTCCTTTTGTCTCTGCCTCACTTCTGTGATTTTTAAATAACACCATAACACTGCCTTTTATGTGCGTGCTGGGAATCTGTGCTTTCATGCAAGTTACTGACTGAGCCATCTCCCAGCCCCTTTTGTTGTGTTTTGGAAGTTGATCACTGCTGCGCATAATACAGCAGCTGTTTCTAATTGAGCTGACCAATGCTCAACATGGCAAAAACAGATATTCGCTCTCTTTCCCCCACCACCCCTCAGCTGAGGACACTGTTGCCTAGAAAGACTGGATACTGTCTTTTTTGAACATCCTCACTCATTCATGATGACTCTGTGCATACTAACATCTAACATCAGGCCATGAGGCAGCAAGTAAGACCTAGTTCCCATGTAAGGGAGACAATAAGACCATGTCATAATTATGCGGGTTGGTATTTGCCAAGCCCTTACTACAGGGTAAGCAGTGAGCCAAGACTATTATTTCCATTATCTCAGTGAATTCTACCACAGCCCTATGAAGCTAAACGTCTTCTTGTACATTCAGAGTTACAGATAGGAAAAGCAAAAGTGAGATGGGCTGGCTTACTTAAGACATACAGCCAAGAAGTAATAAAGCCAAGATTTGAGCCAGGCCATTTAATACCAGAGCCTTCATTCTTTACCAGCTCAGAAACAGGGAAGGAGGGGAACCAAGTATGTAAGCTGTAAGAATATTATTTTGCTTCAAAAAACACTGGCCATGTTCATTCGAAGATCTGAGAACCCAGAGATTACTCAAGAGGTCACTGAACACAAGGTTACAAAAACCTACAACCTATATGGTTGTATCAGTGCATGTGTGCATGTGTGTGTGTTTTCTTTTGCAATATATTGACAACTAAAAACTAAAATTTCACGCTAGCGTTACTAGCTAAGGGATATGGATTTTCCAGTTCACCACAATTTCTACCACTCTGTTGTCTCCCTGACACCAAGGCAAAGAGAAGGTATCGAAAGCCATTGCACACATATTTGGAAATAAATAAGGGAAAACAAGAGGCTGGAGAACCTTATATGTTTGGTTGATAAGAATAATAGTTTCATGTGTTCGGTACTACAGCTCTCCTTTTCTGGCTACTCCCTATAGGCATCATACTTTGTGATCTGAACTAAATTACAGATGAAGAAACCAGAGGATACAGAGGATAATGGGTCAAAGGGGGACCTAGAGGACACAGCCTCCTGCCCACCACAGGCATAGGCTCTTCCCCATCACATCCCTCTCCCTCCAGGCAGCCCCTTGGGTGTTGGGATTCTAACAAATCTCAGTCCTCTGGGTGGCTGTCATTTTTAGAGAAGAATGTAGAATAGGATTGCTCAGTGGTCACATGTTTGACCTGGGACCTCCAGACTCTATTGGAGTGAACAGGCTTACATGAAGTAATGCCATTTTTAATTAAAGGTCTATACCTAAACTGGTCTTCCAGTGGGAAGTCTTTTCCGCAGCTGAGAAGGCTTCTTCTCATGCCCTCCAGCAGTCAGGGAAGAACCTGAAGTGACCTTGATTCTGAATTCTAGCCTTAAGCTCGGTCTGCAAGGCTGCTGTCTACGGGTGAACCAGCTGTGTGCCGACAGGAAGTCTAGTGGTTACATAGACCACTGAGCTCTTTACAAGTGTTCAGGCAGAATCCTCACCTCATTCACAGCACAGGATCTGATTTTTTTGTTTGTTTTGTTTTGTTTTGTTTTGTTTGTTAAGGCAGGATTTCTCTGTGTAGCCTTGGCTGTCCTGGATTTGTAGACCAGGCTGACCTCGAACTCATGGAGATCTGCCTGTCTCTGCCTCCTCAAGTGCTGGAATCACAGGCATGGGCCACGGCGCCCAGCATTAATTTTGATCTTAAAAGACAATATGTTAATGAAGTTTCCTTCTAAGAGTGTCATTGGTGGCAATAGATGTTCAGTCCTGAACTCTGCTAGACAGCCCTCTCCAAGGGAACCTGACCCTGAATACCGACATGTCATAGGCAGTAACACCTATGCACAAAAGAGTAGACACACACAGTTAGTCCTTTACCTTTCTAGGTGAGAGATAAATACCTGAGGAAGATTCACCAGATCAGAGTAATTCCAGAGTCAGGTAATAAACTTGAAGTAGACCTCACATCTCCTGACTGGAAACCAATGTTCTCTCCACCTCAACACACAGGAGGCATTGCCTCTCTAGCTCCAGGCTGAGTTGAGACAGGAAGAATTGACTTGTTATCCAAGTTTAGTATCACCAGTTTCCAGGAACCTCCCTTTGGCTACTCTGGTATCTCCTACTCTTTCTATCAGAAGGAAATGTACTTAGAGGAATATAAATGGGAAAGGGCAGCCCCTGATCCTTGAAGAGCATTGGACTTGGTCTTCAGAAGGTGTGGGATCTACTCCCAATACATCTGCTCTACAGTGAAGCTGCCCTAGTGCACCAATTCTCAATACTGACAGCCATCAAATAGGAACAGTGACCCTCCTATCACCCTGCATTCTATATCTACTTAAAAACAAAAACTGACAGTCATGGGACCAGTGTAGGGAGCTTTGTTATCTGAGTCCTGTAGGAGGCCATAAGGGAAGTGGATAGCACTGAATTTGTGAAATCAGGGAAGAGATATCAACTGTGATTTTGAAACTCAGCTATCTGTATGTGACAATGGAAATATCCCATCACCCCTCACAGTCCTACTTTTCTTAGGAAGACCACAATGATAATACTAGTATTTTTGCATACATACAGAGAGACAGACAGACACAGAGAGAGAGTCGGGGGGGGAGAAGGGAGCCTTTACACACACCCAGGTCTCCCTAGTTTCACAGATGAGGTAACTGGGCCAAAAAACTTTTTAAAGCAGAACTCATGAGAGCCAGCACATTTCCAGATCTCCTAGGCCACAGGTCTATCCTCAGTGATGCCTAGGCCACAAGGCAGTCCCTCTTGAAGGCTAACGTGCATACCTCACCACACAGCTTAGCTCATGAAACCATACCTTCACAAAGTATTCTCCCCTTGCCACTTCCCTGTGCCTGGGTGTCTCACAGAGGCCTGAAATTCAAATTCAATAGGTTACTAGGACCAATGCTTCTATTCCTGGGAAGATCAAAGCTGGGCAGAGGGTAGAGTGAGGCGGCTAACTCCTTAGAGTTATTGAAGATCTGTGCTTCTAGCGGCTTGCTCTGCTCAGGACTTCCCCTCTCTACTCCTGCCCTGCAAACCCACACCTTCATCCCCTCCATCATCCCAGGGCTATTTTCCACTGACTGAATTTTACTTTGGCTCACTGAAGCCAAACAACTTTCTTCTTCCATCCCTTTTCTGCCCAGTGGCACAGACCTGGTGATACTGGAAGTCCCTAGTGTCCCAGATGTGAATGACACAGCTAAGTGATAAGAAGTATATGACATTAAATCAGCCCTGCATGTTGGGCAGTGCTGTTCATTGTGTAGACTTTCTTTTGTGGAAGCCAGATCGTCTCAGCCCTACGGAAGGCTCCTCCAGGTCCCTCTGCAGCTCCAGACACATTTTATTAAGCAAATGAGCAAAAAGACCCCTTGGTCCCACCACAGTTTAGAGACATCTTGTGGCCTCCTGCCATGTGTTATTTAGCAAGAACCAAAGCTTAGTCTGTTATGTTGATGGTGTGGCATACAAACAAGCTGCTAAAACCAGGCCACATCCTCAAGGGTATCCAACCCAATGGGACCAACGGAGCTACTGGATTCTCTACCAGTCCTGGTCACATTATCAGGGTAATGTCAGAGAGGTGACAAGAACAGGGACTGACTTAGAGGTCCACATGCTCTTTTAACACTTCCATAGGCCAACCCAAACACTCAGATTCAGGAGAGCCCTAAGCATCCTTACTTTGGGCTACAACTAATTAGCACATCAGCCCATATGTCCAACTCAGCTACTAGCATTGTGGCAATTTTCTGTTTGAAATTGTTTGTCTAAAAGAATGAAAATAAATACTCAACACATGAAGCTATGGTGAATAACTCTTCCATAAATAGAATTCACTAAAGGAAAAGTGGATTTTAAAATATTTTTCAGTATTGATAAGGATGGAGTCAATGGGACAGCAGATAGAGTGTTTGGTAAGGAATTTGTTGTGAGACTTGGTTTCACTGGGAGCCCCAAATAACTGGTGAAACCCCAAAAAGCTGGTGAAAGGAACTGCCCTGGGCAGAGACCAATCAATGTTCCAAAGTTATGAAAGGAGAAGTCTACAGGAGAAGAGACCCTAAAGCTGAGAAGAAAATGATTCTGAACATAGGCTTTGGGGATGCAGCCTCAGGCTGGGCTGTTTCTTGTGTGATGGTGTGATTATAGGCATGTAGTTTTCCCTCTTCAGCCTGAGGTTACTCAGTGGGTATCTTCAAAGGAAAGCTCCCACTTTATGAATAACTGATATGCAAATAAGGAGCTCAGCCCAGTGCTGTGGATTAGTAATTGAAACCCCAATGATAGGGCTGCTTAGGAAGATACTGTAGTGCTCTTTCCACTGTGTAATGGGATGAGACTTATCACAAAAGCAGAGAGCAAAGCAAGCACCACTACAGCAGGAATGTAGTTCTAGCTTTGGAATGATGCCTTCTGGGCATGCCTCATGCTATTGCAGAGGAGTCAACTTTTGCTGTCGTGTTGCAGCAGGTTTGAACTCTAGGTGAGGTGGGATGGTTCTCTGTATCCATACCATGGAGATGGTGAAAAAAAAATGGCACCAAGTGAGACCCAGACAATGAGAAGCTCATGAAGGCATAGCATGGTCAAGAGCGAGGCAGAAAACAGGATTATCTAGTGCAGGAAGGACCAATGAAGAGGTGGGTGGGGCCCACTATTGTTCCTTAAAAAAAGCTATTTTTATTGTACTTTACCCCCAATTAACCCACTGAAGACTTTCAATCATGATGGTGTAATTCTTTCTTAAACTAAGTCTCATAGTGTCAAGACCCCAGGGTCTTTCTCTGCCTACTCTGCTTTGGCCTCAGCTGTTTTCCTCCATCCTTGTGATCATCTTATCTGTCCCATTCAAGCACTATTCAGAGGCAAGAGTGAGTGGAGGAGGGAACAAAGGAATCAGTCTTCTTGCTGCCACCCTGAGCCCATCTAGGGAGACAAAAATCTATACCTGGATTTCACACAGACACTTTTGAACCTGAGTTCATGTACAAACCAAAGACTAAACAAGTTTCAAGTAATGAAAAGCACACTACTCATTAAAAAGCAAAATCTTACAGCCATCTCTAAGTAGTCCAGAACAGCAACAAGTCAAGGGCTGTGGCTGTCCTACCACTTGTGACTCACTTTTGATATGAAAATGATCCCATTAACTTGGCCTAAGTGGCCTTAATTTTGTTCTCTTTCAAAAAGATAAAAAGTAGAAATCCTCAGAATACCAAGAAAATGTCTAAAATTGTCTTAAATGGAAGAAAACCCTTAATGTACCTCTAGCACAGCATTGTGATATTGTTCCCATCCCCCATTCCCATCCTCCATTCTCCATCCCCAATCCTTCATTATCCATCCCCCATCTCCTAATCTCCATCCTCCATCCTCCATTCTTCCATTTGCACATCTAAAAAAGGACAAAGTCAATATGCACCTCTAGAGGGTTGACTGAAGCAAAAATAAAAATGCACAGTTTCCTTTCTTCCACCCAACACGTCTACATATACATTTGCCATAGAGAAATATCCATGCACAGAATTGGAAGACAATATAGTGACTATTTGTTCCAACATCCTTAATAAGGATGAAAAGTTGATAGAAACATAGCTATCCATAAACAGGGGGTGTCTAAATAAATAAAGGTAGATATAGAGGGCTATTATAGTGTCATAGTAATATCATCTCGCATAGTAGCACCATGTTATATAGTGTAGTTGAATATACTTTAGAGGTGAGCTACATGGGTTTAAATACTAGGCTCTGCTACTTATCAGAAATAATACTGAAGAAGTTACCTAATTTTTCTGAGCTTCAGTGTTTTTCAGAGAAGATGACAATAGTACATATGCCTTATAGGACTGTTAAGAGACTTGAGTGAGCTAATGCATATTAATTATTTAGAATGATGCCTCATATTCTGTAATCACTTTATTTTAAAACTCAACATTGAGTTTTTAAAAAGAGACCAATTATAGATAAAAAAAACAGTTCATAGATAATAGGTATATAGCTGGATAAAAATGAATGAATGAATGACACATGTGCACAGACACACACAAACATAAAATACACTCAACACTGTAAAAGCGTGACTAAAAAAGGTCTGAAAAGGTACCAATTACTTGCATCCTTTCATAATGAGGAGAGTAAAAGCTAAAGGGACCCACTAAATGCCTAAACACAAAGCCAGCAGGACTGGGGTGGGGGAGAAGATTTGAGCCCAGCTGTGCCCTTCCCAAGGCCCAAGACCACCCAGGAGTTGAATGTGACAAAGGTAGAAAGAAAGGGCCTTCGTGTCTATATGAAGGCTAAAGTAGTAAAAGCCAAAACTGATTGGAATTGTGTTGTTTTCGTTTTTCATTAATGAACCTGTTGGAATGTGCCATTCAGCAGCTGAGCTCAATGGTTCCTGCTGTTCCAGCAAAACCACAGCCACTTCCCAGCCATGTTCTAGTCTTGTCTGTCATGGGACTGGGAAAGGGACAGACTGATCAGAGGGGCAACTTCTGAATCCACCAGGTTCCTAGTCTGCAGATTTCTTCACAGGCTCATTCCTCAGTCATCTACTTCCCTGTATGCATTGGGCTGGGCAGCTCCCTGGGAATCCTCAACTGCCTCCCACAAGCACCCTGGAAGTTTGGGTTCTGTCAGCTTCACTGTTCACTGACCTTAGTGACACATAGCCAGTCACGTTTTCACCTTGGCCTAATAATTTTCATAGTCTTTTCTGGTTTTAAGAGCCAAAGAACATAGGGAATTTCCTTGATTTTTGTTATTCTGTTATAAATCTATGATCAATTCTTCCTCAGCAAACATGATAATTAAAAATTCTGCTGCTTTAGCCACTTTTGAAGTTTTGAGGAAAGCTTTCCTAATCTTGATAAAAAATGCCATTCCCTTTGGATGTCAAGAGGTCAATGAAAGTTGGAAAGTGCCATAATTAAGACTGAACTTGTGCCTGGTCCTTGCTGGCCTTGCATAAGCATAGCCTCACTCAGCCTTAGTATTTTGCATTTGAGAAATGGGTGCTTAAGGTTGCTGAGGAGCTAAGATAGCATCTTTGAAGTGCTTGCACACCAGTACAAGTCTGAGGACTTCCCTTCCTTCCTCTTGCCCAATAGCAGTCCTCCCTTGGCCAGGATTCCCAAGATAACATTAGCCTTGCTATGCACACTCACACACACACACACACACAGTGGTTGGCCCTTCTCTCAAGTCCCATAATTTCATTTTCTTTGTGTCTGCTTGCATGTGGGAGTGAGAGGGCATGGATCAGGTTTCTCTAAAAATTACTTCTTTGCTAAAATTACTTCAGATCTGAAGCTGAAGGAACCTACTGGCAGTGGTCCTTGTCAAAACAACTCTAAAATATCAGGGCTATTCTCCAAGGCTGGCAGCTACTACTCCAGGCCCTGAGCAGCCCTGACACCCCTCCACTCCCACCAATACCACTGCCTAATTACTCCTTGTGAATGGGGACACAGAAAAGGGGTGAGCCTTCTGAAGTGAAATCCTCTCTACTACTCCCATCTCTGCAGAAACCACACACACACCCTACTCCAATTTTCAGAATACTCTGAACATTAGCCATCTTTTCCTGAACTAAGACTGCCAGAACAAAATCTGCCTGGCCAAGGCTGCCTCTTTCATTCCCAGCTCCAGACCCTACTTCTTCAGAGTCAAGGTTTTGAAGGCATTTCAGGGGCAATGACTAGTAGGTAAAGGGGCCCAAGTAAAGTGACTGCTGCCAAGTCCCTTTCTTTTGCCTCACCGTGTATCTGATAAGCCTCCCTGTAGTTTATTCTTCTAAACACTTTGATAGGGTGCAGGGCCTGCAGTTGCCATAGAAACACCTTTTAACTCCTCCTCATCCAGCAGGTTGTGCCAGTCCCCTGGGCTTTGGAAAAGAAAGGCAAAAGAGACAGGAAAGGGAAGGCCATTGTGGGGTGATGATGGGGACTTATGAAGGGCTAAGCTAGGCATGCTGTGCTCTTCCTTGGCAGCATAGCATCTAGCCAGGATGAGAATGGAGGAAGGTGGCAGGCTGGTTTGAGCATACTTAGGTGGCTCCAGTGTCCAGAGGACATTTGGGAGCCATCTACTGGAGGCAGCATGGTGTCTGCTGCTGTCAGGCAGCAGGTCAACAAGCCAGGCCCACACCCACACCTCCCATTTTTAAAAACATTATCTCATCCCTTGTGCAGTGCACCAAACTGAGGGCTAAGTGAGTCTGGATCCCTGCCAGAGCAAAGACTTTTCTGTCTTTCTTTTTGCTCCTACAATATTGTGAGTTTGGCATATTTCTGGGTAACTTAACTTTTCTCTAGGAAGTATATTAAGAGAGAGAAAAAGAAGCTGTTTCTTGGATAAACCCATAAAAATTATAAGAAACTTTGTCAGTCCTGACCTACAGTAGCTCCCTTATGAAAGCAATGAGCCCATTCCAGGAGACTTCACAGAGAATAGGCTCATGTTGCCACTTTTCCATAAACTTTTAGGGTAGAAACCTCTGAGCAAAAGGTACCTGGGATAGAGATGAGAACCATGTCTCCTATACACATACTACAAAACCAAACTGAACACACCCAACCCATTGTGAAGCAGAAAATAACTTGAGCCATAGCCTGCACACCCAGATTCCACCTGCTAGCTCACAGGCCAGGCTCTATGCTAAGCAAACCCAGAACTCAGCAGCTCTAACGAGTTGAGAAAGTCACCAACTGGTGAAAGGAAAGGAATCTGGGTGGGGGTACTCAGGAGAGAGGAGTGAAAACCTTCCCCAGGCCTCCAGCAATCCAAAAGGATGCTTCCAAGCCTTCCATAAAGCCAGAGGCTAGCAAGGCTCTCTCCCAGGGACAGGGAAGGGTGGGTCTGCAGGTCCTAGGAAACCTCCAACAAGGGTGACTGCAGGTCACACAAACACCCTGGGCTGCCAAGTCGACTGAGCTGGCCGCCACAGCCACCTCCCAGATTTCCCCCTAGGCTGGCCTGGTCCACCAGTAATGCCTCTCCAACCTCAGTTTTCTCCCTGGCTAGGTCACCACCCTTCCCCCTCCTCACCACAACACACTTGCAGAGTAAGAATCCCTCACCTAAGACCCAGTGGAAAATTTTCTTCTCCTTTATGACCATACTTAAACACACATGCTCCATTTTTCACCTCTCAATCTCCACACAGTACAAGGGCAGCTTCATGTCCCACCCCTGCCCAGCAAGCACACAGCAGGGACATTGGACCTGGGTGCAATTGAAGCTGAAAAAGGGATTTTTTTTCTAGCTTCTGCTCAACATGGGGCCTTCCAAACACAAGTGTCCCCAACACTCTTCAGGCCTCTGGACAGTGGGCTCTCTAATCAACACACAGCCTCTTTGAAAACCATCACCACAAGTGATGTGACCCTTCACATCTTTGTTCTTCTGGGCTTTCTCCATCACTCACTCTCTCCATCCTCACATACATTCAGGAAGGGAGGGGGCTTCCAAATCACCTCAAGCCAGCTATCAACACTCAGATGGAGTTCACCCAGGGAGGTCTAACCCACAGTTTTCTCCTGTGTGAGTGTGTGTATGTGTTTCCCACCCCCCTTTCCAGCCCCCAAATTTGGCAGGCAAGAAGCTCCTATTAGCACTTGATGGGAGAGCCTGCAGCTAGGCTGGGTTGAATCTCAAGGAAAAGAATGAAGTTCAAGGGCGCGGGACTAAGCAATCTTTGAACACTGGGATATTTTCTCTTGAAACTCTGCCTGCACAGGCTGGCAACTTCTTGTAAAGCATACTCGAGGTCCCAGAACTTCAGTTCCAACTTTCAGAGCCCTTTCCCACCCTCCTCCCTCAGCTCTTTTCCCTTCAAGATGTCAAGTAGGGATCTTGTTCACCCCTGCCTGCCAGAAACCATTAGGCCACTGCGGTGATCCCCTCGCAAGGCATCTCCCCATACAGAGCCCCCGCTCAGGGAAACTGAGTCTCCTGCTACATACAGCGAGCAGGTTGTCTGGGGCCTCCCGGAGCGCTTACCAATGTCGGAGTTGCAGAAGGCATCCTGGGGATGGCTAGGCGAGCATGTGCACGCTTCAGCGCCCCAGTGCCCAAGGCTCCAGCAGCCCAGGAGCACGACCAGCCCGAGCCAGGGAGTCATCCTTGCTGCTGTGGTCCGCTGCGGGGACTGCCACTCTTCTCTTCAAAGTTGCCTAGAGCTGGCGCGGATGCTGCAATCCGAGCTCACTCCCTGGGTCTGACCGTGCACAGTGGGCAACTTTGAGCTCTGGGGTAGTGCTCTCCAAGTTGCCCGGCGGAAGCGGCGAAGTGGCCTTGGATGACTGGAGCACGAGTCCCCGGAGCCAGCCAGTGGCCTCCGGGAGAAGGATCGGGCAGTGGAGAAGCGGGAGTAGAAGCTTCCCGGAGCTGGAGGCTGCCCGCTACCCACTGTGAGCAAAGGCTGGGGCTGCCGAGAGATATAGGGGCTCGAGGGGACCCAGCCCCTCGGGAGCTCGGGGGCCACCGCCTCCGACCAATGGCAGCGCTGCATTACCTCATCGGCCCTCCAAAAAGGGGGCGGGGCCGGGGGGCTCGGGGCGACAGGGAGGGGCCGGCCCGGACTGTTCAGATCCTTATAGGGAATAATGCGACTGTGGGCACGGGAGTGGGTGGGCTGGGCGCGTCCTGGGCCAGTGTGCTCTCCAGCGGCGCCCCACAGCCCCATCACCCTACGCCCACCGGCCATCTGTGCGCCTTCGACCCAAACAAGGATCCAGTCTCAGCCACCCAGCCAGCCAGGACAATCCCTTCCAAGGGGCCCTGGAGGCTACTGCTCTTGAGTCCTTGATCCTGCCTCTTGGAAAAAGTCTAGAAGGAAGCCTCAAAGAAATGCTTTCTTACCTTTCCTAGAGAGAGCAGGTAGTAAGAGGAAACACTTGGACAGACAACATCATCTTCCTCCCACTTTCCTCCTCCCCACACCTCTGCCTTTTGGGGATGGCTATGGTAATTGTCACTGGGGGTAAATGGACTTGTGGAATTATACAACAAACACTATTTTGGATGCCAAGCAAAGCCCTTGCAACCAGGGTGATTGTGCAAGTGTTATGAGGAAGCTAGAATAGATGTAGACCTAGATTAGAATGACTTAGAGTGGGACAGTGAAGGACAAGTCCTCTGAGGTGACATCAGGCAAGAAGAAGAGCAACTGCAAAGGTCTGGGTCTTTTTTAAAGGACAGAATATAGTGAAAAGGGGGAGTATAATAGCTGGTCTCACTGGTGGCAGACAGCATTTTTTCCTTCAGCAAAGGAACTTTGAAATAAAGTGATCCAAAAATGGAATTAAACCCAATTCTGAAGAAAACTATCTGGGATCCTAGGTGACTAAGGGTAACAGAAGAATATTGGTAATGTTATTACCACCCTATTTTAAGTAACATCTTGATTGTGTGTGTGTGTGTGTGTGTGTGTGTGTGTGTGTATTAATACTCACTGTTGTTGTTCTGTCTTTTTGAGACATAGCCTCACTATGACCTTGAATTCAAGATCCTCCTGCCTCAGGCTCCCCACTGCTAGAGTTATAGATATGCAGCATCACCCCTGGCCTATACTATGTGTTTTTAAAAGCAGGATTCCATACACAATCTTGTTTTGTTTACATATCCCTTCTAGTTGGGAAAAGCAAGAACAAGTTTCATGTGTACCTTCCAGCAGGGGAAACGGGCTCTGAAAGGGGGTGTTCCCTTTACACTTTCCCACTGGCTGTTGTTACCAAAAGAGACATATGCTCCTGGACTTAGCAGCAGTTCCATCTAACCCACAGTGCTCTTTTGTAGCAATCTTTCTCCCTTTCTCTCTCACCTTATGTTTTTGTCTGGTTTTAAAGGAGAACTGTGTTGTAGCTGCAGAAATGCTGAAAACTTGCAACAAGTGAGAAAAAAATGTAAGGGAACCCCTTGGATTACCCCCAAGAGAAGAGACTCCTTAAGGGGCAGAAACAGAGTATTGTGGTAACATTAGTTCTGAGTGTATGGCCCTTGCTAGGTTGTTTTGTGTTTTTTGTTAGTGTTGGTGCTACTGTTATTTTGAGACAGGGTCTCATTATGTAGCCCAGGGTGACCTTGAATTCTCAGTCCTCCTGCCTCAACCTCCCAAAGGCTTACAGGAATTCCCCCAAGCATTCCCGCAAAGAGAAGAGAATCCAGCTCCCATAACTTTCTGTTTTATCCCCCCCCCCAGCTCTGAAGCCCCTCCCTTCCTTAATTCCTTTCCATGATACTGTGGCCCAGTCACTACTCTTTTAGCACCATATATAATGTAACCATATAACCATATTATTTCCTTTTTTAATGCTTGGAGGCCATACTGCTTTTTTAGTCCTCAGAAAGTCCCAAGAGACTTGAGTGTGGTATAGTCAGTAGTTACTTGAGGCCCAAACCATAGGCTTTAAAGGGCCACTCTGAGGAACTAGGATGAATAAGGACATACTTGGTGAGATTTGAGAGATCTGTTGAACCTTGCTCCATACCAGTCATGTGGAAGACTTTAGAAGGGTTTGCAGACAAATCCACTTGGAATAAACATCTTACAGACTAGAGGCCTCTTTTCTCTGCTTTCCTATTGCAAGGCCATTTTGTTCAAAGTGCGGATTGTTTTTCCTCTAAGGGAAAGCACTTTTCTGGAATGCAAGACAGGTGCCAGGCACCTACTTTCTGCTATGTATCACTGGGCAGATTCTTCAAAGAGGACATCAGAAGTGTACCTTGTTCTGGCAGCTACTTCCTTATCAAAGTATGGTGTCCTATGATTATTTTCCTTGTCAAAAAGTGCTAATTTGGGTTTATTTCCTCTTGATTTTTCTACTTCAGCTCACC
This sequence comes from Meriones unguiculatus, assembly GCF_030254825.1. Classification (NCBI taxonomy): domain Eukaryota; kingdom Metazoa; phylum Chordata; class Mammalia; order Rodentia; family Muridae; genus Meriones; species Meriones unguiculatus. The sequence continues at coordinate 91,282,174 of NC_083350.1, forward strand.
CAGGATTTGGGAGCTTCAGAGGACACAAAGAGAATTCTGATCTAGACTGAGATGTCCTTCTCTGCCCACCTCTGCAAGGTTAGCTTGGTCATGACTGTGGGAATGAGAAAGAGGTGTTCCTAAGTCCTCATGTGGGTCCTTTCAGCTATCATCTGGACACTAGGTTGTTCATAGGACTAAATACTATGTAAAAATTGCTTTTTATAGTTCATTTAGTAAGCAAGATTGAATGGACCTGAAGCTTGGATAAGAATGAGGATATTAGCTCTCCTGCTTTCTGGGGGCGATCTGAAGAAGTTTCAACCAACACCTGCCTTGTCCTCAAACTCAGGTTACCTACTCTCTTCATTGGAAATTTTCTAGATGAGGACATATTCACCTATGTATCAAATTTCAGAGGGTAGACCTATAGGAGGTATTTACTTAGTCACCTAAAGAAGATATAAAATTGCTTAGACTCTGTTCATCTTTTTGTTCTATATGAGAAAAATAAGGGTTGATGAAAGAATTTACTCAGTGTCCCACAGTCAGCTAGAGACAGAGCCACGTTCATGTTGTGGACATTGATTCTTTAGCTTCTATCTGCATCACACCCACAGGGCTAAGTCTTCCAGGCCAGGGTATGTAATAAATGTATTTTCAAATCCCATGGCTGGCCCCTGGTGAGCTACCTGCTCAAAAGTTCTTAACCACAGGAAGAGACCCTTCTGAGCTGATCAATATTGTGTAGTGCTATGTGACTCAGAGAGTTACCTTTTGTGTTCATTTCCCTTTCTATGATACGTTCTGAAAACATGCCAGGCATGTTTTACAAATATATGTGTGAATACCCCATTTCTTGAGAGGAAAAGGAGGTTAGGGTGAAAATAACAATATCCAGCCCTGAGACCTGTTGACAGACATGGCTGTTGACTAGTGACACTCCCAACCACTGCAAGTCATTTCCCTTGTTCAGGCACAAATCTCCATGTTTATTGGATAAAAGATTAAAATTTATTATCCCCAACAAGATGCCTCTTGGTAATAATAATAATAATAGTAATAATAAATGTCTACGATTCCATGGGAAATTCTCAAAGATGAAATGAATGGCTGTGAAGGAAGAGAGATATCACCATGTGAGCAGGTTTGACACCAAACAACCATGCCCAAGACTGAGGTCCATCCACCACACTCTCAGCATTTTTTGAACTCCATCCTACTCTGTCTTCCAAGATCCAGGGCATAAAACAAAGAATGCCAGGGGAGACTGTGATAATTAAAGGCACAGGAAAGACTTGGGATCTTGCCTTTGGTGGAGCCTCTTGTAGTTACCAATTCATCCTTCTGTTTGTCTTCTGGTTTGCCTGGAAGTGTGTCTCTCTTGTGTTCAGAACTCAATGGACTCTTGCATGCCCTTCCAGTCTCAGTTTAGATGTTATCTCCTTAGCATAACCTTTTTCCATCCCTTCTACAGGAGTCTCCATAGCACCTGTTGTGTTCTAGTTCATTGACTCTAATATGATTGTTCATATGCATGTTTCCCTTCTTGAAGTGTAAGAGCATTGGCAACAGGGCTCAGATCAGTAATGGCTGCATTTGGGTCTGTCGGCAGTAGTCCAGCTGTCCAGTGTTGGGATTGAAAGGTGGCAGTTCCTCAGAGGGGCTCATCGAGCCGATCCCTCTAGCGAATGCTAGGGGGCGCTGTAAGCCAGAAAACATTCGTTCTCTGAACCTTCAGCCTGCCTGTCTCTGAGAAGCCTGGAGAGGGATATATCCATGCCAGCCAGTGGGTGCGGGTGCCTTGAGTTGGTGAAGCGAACCCTTCCCATCTGAAGGCCACAAAGCTCTCAGTCAACATCCCGTCTGAGTCCGCAGCTGCCTGAGCTCCTCCACCCCTTGGCTGGCTGCATGTCAACTTAAGGGAGAGAGGCTTACTTGGGAAGGGACACACTTGCGATTCACTGACTTAGGGTCCATGGAGAGTTCTGGGAACACAGTGGAGAATGCCACAGTCCCGCTCTTCCAAGTGGGGCTCTGAAAGTTCAACCCAGAGAAGGTGCTGACAAACCTAGGTCGGGACCACGGCCACATAAGGAAGTACCTCAGCTTCCCTCCCTTACCCAACTCTAGACCACCCTAACCACAGTGACTTTCCCCAAAGCCACAGTCCATGTGAAAATCGTTATATTCAAAATAGCTTTTTCCAAGCAATAGACATCCTAGTCCACCCATTACCAGGAGCCCTAGTCAGACCTTCAACAGAATTGCTCCCCAACACGGGGCAATTAAGAGCCTAAGAAGGCGGGTTTTTCAGGTTCACTCTGCCTGGTACCAGCAGGCAGTAAACACCTTTCCTGGCTTCCATCTGTAACAAATTTCATGGCAGTAAAATTGTAGCGTGTCTCTCTTCCCAGCTCTCCCACTCCGAGCCCTGCCAGAGAAGCGAAGACCCTTCTGTAAGGTCTCTGGCTATGTTCAGAGAGTTTTCGTATTTCTTTCCGTAGACAGCTAGTCCCAGAAATTTAAAGCCAGAAAACACATGTGTGTGGTAAGAGTCGGTTTGTGTCCTGTGTTTTCTGGGGTGGTGAGAAATGGAAAATCGAGTTAAATATTCCAATTCTTGATTTTCTTTTAATGACTGTATGTTCAGGCAGTCAATTATTTCTGCAAAGGATAATATGAAGTGGAGGGACCAGAACTTCCCCCACAAGCCTAGTTTAATGTGTTCCTTATGCCTTTGGAATTACTGCATTCTGCCTTTAACAGTGAGGAGTTAGCTCCCCTGTGGCTTTTCTGAAGGTATCAGGCTCGGCCCCACACAGGTTGTCTCAGCCAGCCAGCACTGCTGGTTTGGGGAAAAAGTAGATGGACATGTAGTCAGGCTCCTGCCACACCAGACTGGAGATCATGTTTCTGTAAAGGTACTGTGAGCTCTCCTTGGTGGAGCTTGACACAGCTGGAACAGACTTGTCCTATGGTGGGCAGTCCAAAGGGCATTTGACACCACGGCTCTCATCCTTCTTGATACCTAGCTGTGGAAGTTCTTCTGTCTCTGGTCTGTCACTTTCTACCTCCTGTCTGGTACCTTCTGTCTCAGTGGCACAAACTTCCAGCTCTTCAATTTTCTTGCTTTCCCCTTTAGCCTCACCTGTCACCTTGCTTAATCCCAGCTTCTCTCCTGGCCTTGACTGCCCAATGTGCTGTGTTCACTGGAATGAGATTCATATGGCAACAGTGTCCCTCTGGTCTCCTGACCATCCTCCTGTGACAATTTCACTTGCAAATCCTATGAGCTAATCAGGCTTTAATTGTCCTGAACTCACTGTCTTCTTCCCCTGTCCCTTCCAGTATTACTCATTCCCTCTAATGACATCACCATTGGCCATGTCCTACAGAATCTTGAACAGGACATCACTACTACCCTCCCCTTTCCCACTCTCACTGTTCCCACCCTGGATCTAACCTGGAGAGTCTTTCCAGACAGTGTCAGCAGCCCCACACCTGCTGCCCAGGGTCCTTTTCTGTCAGGTACCTCTCTTGATTCACAGCTGTCTACCATTTTCTCAAACATAAACCTGAAGCCACGCTAGGCTTTGCTTCAAGTCATCAGTTCATATTCCATGGTATTCTGAACAAAACCTTAAACTCCAAAGACATTACAAGGTCCTCTCTGATCTGCCTCTTCCCGTAACACCCAAGCTGTACTGGAGGTGACACCATTCATATAGAGCATCATTTGACTGCCACCCCACAGTTACATAACAGCAGACTTGTCCTAAACTTCCGTTACCTTAGTGCCATGTTGTATAATTTCATGCCCTCTGCCCTCCCTTCTCCGCCTCCATCTGCCAGGAATAAGCTAGGGGCACTAGTTTCTGAACGCTTGCTAACTCTTCTGGTTTTCCTCTGTGCCCCACTTACAGTGTGTCTTTTAGCTGTCCATCTGGATATCTCTCACTTTCTGGCTGCCCCTAATGGTTGAAATGTTTGATTCTCCTCTAGACCCAACCTGGGTGATTCTCAAATGCCTAGTGCAGTACCTACACACAGTAGGCACTTAACAAATACCAAAAGATAAGACTAACCAACAAATGAATTGAAGAGAAAGATAGTGTGTATGTCAGTATCACCATCATTAATCCAGCATGAGAGTTTCTTGGATCTAGCTCCTTGAACTTGGATTCTCAGAGAGGTTCCAAGAGGTGATCTATGTACAACCAACTCAAAAGAGCCAGCAAGCCAGTCATAGTGGCACTGTCCTTGCTCCTCTAAGATAATTGATGGGTAGGCTGGGAACTCATGTTGTTACCTTGACATTGTCTTTTTTTTTTTTAATTACATATTTTACATTTATTGTATGTGTATGCCTGTGTGTCTGTGTGCAGCAGAGTGCACTTGTGGTGGTCAAAGAACCACCTGTGGGAGTTGTTTTTCTTCTTCCAACATATGGGTCCTGGGTGTTAAACTCAGATTTTTCAGGCTTAGTGTCAGGTGCATTTACTCCCATCCCTTTAACTTTCTGATGGAAGCAGTGTCCACTGCCAAAAACCCAACTCACTAGATGGTGATGATGGCTGAGCTCAGAGCACCAACTGCAGTCTCTTTGGTCTTCTCTGTCCTTTGCTCAAGATTGGTCATGCCTTCATCTTTCCCTAGACAGTTTTGGCCCTGGAAATAGTGCAATTCACTGGTTTCTGAATTGTTTTCAGGTATTTTTTTTATGGAACCAAGACATCTAAAACTGAAGCTTCTAAAAGAACAATCTGTTCTTGCATGTCATGTGCATTTCTTTGGACTTGACCCTTGGGCCTTGTGTTTAAGGATATCTACAGATATCCTTGATGACAATGAATTTGTCATCAAGAAGCCATTCACAAAGTATGTGTAGGCATGAGGTAACATTAGTTATAAACTTCTACAAGGGGCCTATGCTTTGATGTCTTCTTCAGTCTTCCCAACCTAAATAATAGATATGTTACGTGTGTGTGTGTGTGTGTGTGTGTGTGCTGCACATAGTGTGGAGGTCCAAAGTTGACAAGAACTGTCTTCTTCTATCACTCTTCGACTTATTTTTTGAGACAGTGTCTCTCCTTGAATGATTCAGGTGAGCTGACCAGCCAGTGAGCTGCAGAGATCTGCATATTTCTACTTTCCTAGCACTGAGACTGCAAGCATGTTCCACATCCAGTTTTTATATATTACTCCTAGAGCTATGACATCAGGTACTCATGCTTGCACAGCAAGCACTTGGTGCTTTGAGCCATCTCCTCATTGCTATATGCCCATTTTATAATCAAGGAAACTGAAGCTCAAAGAAGATCTTTTACAAACACTAATACTGTTTTCCTTTCCTTCATATCCATCTTCTAGGTCTTTTTCAGAGTCTTTCATTGCTTACATTTTTTCTCTTTTCACTTGGCCTCCTCCTTGTTTACTGTAGTGCTGAAGAATAGGATCCCAGAGTCCCTGTGGTGTGCCAGAACTGGTTGATGGCTCAGTAGAATTCATTGATATATTTTCCAGAGTTATCTGAGTCAGAAAATGATGAAAAGTGCAAAAACTGGAGTATGGTTTCTACTGAGCAAGTATCATTTTCCTACCACCTAAAAGTTTAAAAGGAATAAAATTATTTTTTACTTTCTCAAGCTCAATATTCTTGAGGTTATTCCCACTTATTTTTCTTTGGTTGGTAGTAACATTACATAATGTTCCACTGTTGTGCATCTTTTCAGTTCTATAGTAAGTGATATCACAGTGCAACTTGATGGGAGTATTTATACCACAGAAATTGGCTAACACCACAAATCAGGGCTTCTTGTCTAGGAGAGCCACTTGGTAAATATTTACACAGTGAAAATATATATTCTTTTTGGTCTGTTATTGCTTTGATATGCTCAGTCCTGATACAATTTGATGTGCTAGGTTGGATAGGTAGAGAAAGGGATCCCTTTTCTGAGGGGTAGGAAAGAGGGGATATGGGAAAGAGGAAAGAAGGGTGGGACTAGTTGGAGAGGAGGAAGGGGGCTATCATTGGGATAAAAAGTGAATTTAAAAAAAAAATGAAAAGAAAACTGAGGATTCTCTGACTACACCATACTTTTTTACTGTAAGTAAATACAGTACCTTATTATTATTATGGACTGCCCACCATAGGACAAGTCTGTTCCAGCTGTGTCAAGCTCCACCAAGGAGAGCTCACAGTACCTTAAGTAAGTATTCAGTCTGCCCAGAGAAGAATTTGATGTCATATCAACACATGCTAGAAGAAACTGCACATACCTGAGGAGGGTTTTTGTTTTGTTTGTTTGTTTGTTTGTTTGTTTGTTTTGTTTTGAGCCTGTGATTGGAGGCTGGTGGCAGGGAGAGCCTGAAGGCACAATGAAAAAACTTCTTTTCTTTTGGTCTGTTTCTGCTTTGAATAAACTGGTTTCTGGCTTATGCAACTCCCAGTAATTAAAATGGTTGGAATATTTTGCATTTTTACAGCAGCTCAGAGGCCTGGAGCTGAAGCCAATTCATGGGGGGCTTGGCGATCCTATGATGCCTGTCCCTTGGCAGAGTAGAGAGTGCTGGCATCTGGCTTGGAAAGAAGCGGGGGGGGGGGAGCGAAAAGGGTCATGATTTGCAGCAATTTGTCTCTCCTTTCCCTGGACAGGTACACATGTGTATTGTCCAGAGAAGAAAGGTCAGCAAAGGCACTCATTTTCTGAAAGTCTAATGTCTAAGGATAATAGGGATGCTCAAGCTTTATATTTTCCAATACTACCTGTGTATCACATTTTATAGTAATAACCCATATAGTATTTGATTTAAAAAGTAGATGAACCCAGGCCTAGTGGTCCATGTCTGTATTACCAGCTACTCCTGAGGCTGAGGTAGGAGGCTTCTAAGTTCTTACTACTCCCAGTTGCTGTGGGTTTTTAGTTCTGCCTCACAAGATCTGGCCTGGTGCTTTGTGTACATTAGGAGCTCAAGCCTCATGTTTGTATGAGTCAGAACATCTGTATACATGTCTTGTCTTTTGCCAAGAGGAAAATAATTTATATTATTTTGAGGACTTGCCTCCTACAGTGTGCTTAGGCCTGCTGTGAGTTGCTATTCTACTGAAGGACTTAGGTCTCACATGAGTCACTAATGTCTTTTAGAGTTCTAAAAGTAGGTAAGTAAAAGGCAAGTCACATTGTGATTAGTTCCCTGTTGATGTGTGTCAATGTATGAATAACTTCATGGTTTACAACATTGTATTTTATTCCCTGATTTCTGTAAGTCAGAATTCTAAGTGTGGCTTTCCTGATTCTTCTACAGGACTAAAACCAAGATGGTACCCAGGGCTCCCATTTCCTCTGGGACTCAAATGAGGAAAGATCTGTTTCCTTACTCATGTGATTGTTGGTAACTTTAAGTTCCTCAATGTGATAGTTTGAATGAGAATGGTTTGAATTCTTGGTCCCCAGTAGGTGGAAGTATTTGGTATTTCTTGGAGAAAGTGTGTCACTGGGGAGTGGGCTTTGAGCTTTCAGCTGGTTCCTTCGATTCCCAGTGCACTCTCTGTCTCTCTTTCTCTGTCTCCGCCTCATGGTTGTGGATCAAGATGTAAGATCTCAGCTGTTCCTTTACTTGCTGTCATGGCTCTAATCTCTGAAGCCATAGCCAAATTAAATGCTTTCTTTTTTAAATTGCCTTACTCATGATGTTTTATCATAACAATAGAAAAGTAACTAAGACATTCAGTTTCTCTTTGCTTGTAGTCTGGCATGCCTCAGTGGTCCCTTGCCACAGAAATCTCTCCATAGGTAGCTTCACTGTGTGACAAGTTCCTTCCTCCACACCAGCATGAACAAAAGCCCCCCGAGACAGGCATTGCAATAATGTTCATATAACTATGTATATCTTGTCATTCTGGCCGTGTTCTGTTCATGCCACAATCTCTGCCACACTCAGGAAAAGAGATTCCAAAAGCAAGAATCATGTGGGTTACAAGAGCTCACTCTACAGACTGAGTAACTAGAATGTGGAAAGCCCTGGAAGCTGTGGAGTTCAAAGAGCTGTTGTAGTACTTTGCTGTGGTGGAGGCAGTAAAGCATTCTTTTTGTCTCTTTAAATCAGATGTTTTGTTTGTTTGTTTGTTTGTTTGCTTGCTTGCTTGCTTGAATTAAACTAACAGCCCTAGAGTTTGATTTGGTTTGAGCACAGAATTGTTTTTTTTTTTTTCACAGACATTCAGAAAACTTCAGACTCCCAGATTTTCCAGAAGCCTTGGGAGCTCTGAAATTTCATTCACAGGGTTCGGCTTCCCAGGCTATAAGAATGTCCTTCTCATCTCAGCCCAGTTGTCCCCACTTCTCTGCCAGGACACCACAGGGCTTCTGTCTCTCTCCCTGTCAGCAGGCCCCACACCACATCATGAACACCTGGGAGAAGCATCTAGATAGCTTAGACCTGCTGTCAAGGCAGAGGTGAAAGACAAGCCAGACCTTAGTGGTCATCTGAGAGGCTCCAAATACCAAACAGAAAGTGAAAAATAAGTATTTCAGGGTAAGGGCTAGCTTCTGTTAGAGCTGAGACAAGGTACTTCTTTCTGTGTTTCTTTGATTACCAGATATGCTAAGGACATGTTCAGTCCTGCTCACATTAGGAGATTCATGTAGCTTCCCAGCAACTGGAGAAACAAAGACAGGACAGTCCTTCGAGGTCTAGACCCGTAGACAATGGGAAGCCAGCTACCTTCTGTGACAGGCGAAGGCCTGAAGTCCTGTCTGCTTTCCCTCTTGCCACAGATTTTTTTCATTTAGAAACAATTTTTCAGGAGGAAGAGCCAGCCCTCTGAGATGATGGAAGGGGAGAAAAGTGTCACTGTAAGGTATGGAGACCATTCATTTGTACTGTTAAGGGACAACATTCTGTAATAGAAAGAAGAGAACAGGGAAGGGAAGTGTGTTGCTGCAGATCTACACAGAATGCTAAGCTTCTCTACCCAGTAATCCCAGACAGTCCCCAGGGAAGGGAAACTATCAGAGAACAAATTAGAAGAACATTAAATATCAATTATTGCTCTAGTTAGGACTTCAAGTACTATGTTGAAGAGATATGGAGAGAGTGGGCAGCCTTGCCTTGTCCCTGATTTCAGTGGGACTGGTGTAAGTTCCTCTCCATTTAGTTTGATTTTGGCTATAGGCTTGCTGTATGTTGCCTTTACTATGTTTGGGTATGTATTCCTGATTTCTCCAGAACTTCAAACATGAATGCTTTTGCTATCGATAGAGAAAGTTCTGAAGTATGTGTATCATTTGATTTTAATAAAATAAAGACAAGTTCAAGTTTTCTTAGAGACCATTGTAACTTTGTTTGATTTTTGATGTGTTTTCCTCATTGGGATGTTGTTAAATGCAAACTCTAGAGATTACAGCCCACCAGTATAATACCAGAACAGGCTCCCAAAGAAATATCATTCAACTTTGTGAGTTTATGGAAACAGAAGATTGAGAAATATGAACCTCAGGCTGGGAGACAGCTCAGTTAGTAAAATGTTTGCTGTGCAAGCACAAGGCCCTGAGTTAAATCCCTAGAATCCATGTGGAAAAAGAAAAGCCCAGCATGGTGGTGTGTGCTTGTGATCTCAGCACTGAGGATACAGAGTCAGGTGCATTCCCGGGGCTCACTGGCCATCTATCACAGACTACTTGAAGACTTCCAGGCCATGAGAGACCCTGTCACAAAGAAAGGAAATAGCCTTTGAAGAATGTCACCTAATGTTATACTCTGGCCTTCGCATGCAGGCTCACACATATGTGTACTCCCACACATGCACACATGAACATGCACATACATAACCATATGCAGATAAGATAAAAATTTAAAAATAGGAAGGATTTATCCTTAAATAACAGACCCCCTTGACCATAACCTCTGGCCTGGAAAGTCAAAATGAGAATAACCAGTGTCCCAGTTAGGTGGTAGAAAGCTGGGGAGTGCAAACTGCTGAGATCCTTGGGTGGAAGGCACAGACTTAACTCTTTCCTGCCTCTAGATTCTACTTTTCAAATCAATGATCCTGCTGTGTCTCAGCCAGTCAGGATTTGAGGAGATAAAGGTCGTTTCCTGTTATGAAATAACAGCCCAAATACATCTATCCTAGCATAAGTGGGTCTCCAGGGAAATCACTTTGTGTCTCCCACCAGGGGCCACCTACCTCTGATGCATTCTGAGGTGAGGTGACATCCCATATGTTTTTATTTTTTTTAACAGTTAGCTTTTTAGTACACTGTGTAATAGAAAATAGTTCAGTTAAACCTGTGAATTCGTGGGTAGTATTATTTAAGATAAACACAAAACATTTGTTTAAGTGAGAGAGGGCAAAAAAATTAATTGACTCAAAAAAAAAAAAAAAAAAAACACTAACCGTGAAAGAAGATGGCAACAGTCGTGAATGAGAAGGCTCATCTGTCTTAGGGAAGCTGAAATGATTGGTATTCTTGTGTTCATTCCCATTAGCCTACAGGTTCCTTTGAGAATGAGGTAATCCATAGCCAAATACATCTAAATATAAAGGATATAATATACCTGGGAACATGGAAATTCAGTGCTTATGGGATGCACGAATTATAAAAGAGATAGGCTAGCCAGGCAGTGGTGATGCATACCTTTAAAAGCAGGAGGCAGAGGAAGACAGATCTCTGAATTCGAGGCCAGCTTAGTCTACAGAGCGAGTTCCAGGACAGCCAGGACTACACAGAGAAAGTCTGTCTCAAAAAACAAACAACAAACGAATAAATAAATAAATAAAAAGATAGGCTACCATCTTGAATTTTTTCAAACCCACTGAGGTTGGGTCCTTCACAAGATATTAGGGATAAGCTTGCACCAAATAAGGATTTCTCTCCCTCAACAAGTTCCTATGTAAAAATACCTAAAAGAGAGAAAGGTTTGGTTGGTGCCAGACCATAAAAATGACATATAACGAACTATAGAAATGATCCCTGAAAAATGAGGAAGGGAGTTACGGCTGGGATACAAAGTAAATAACCTGTGATTAATATAAAAAAAGAAAAAGAAAAAAAGAATGAATATACTGGGGAGGGGCATGCATGCAGGGTGGGGAGGAAGGGAGAGATTAGGACAGGAGGAGGGAGGGAACCACAGGGGGGATACAAAGTGAATAAAGTATAATTAATAAAGAAAAAAAATGATGTGTAACATGTCTCAATGTCAGCTCCTCTTCAGATTCTTCCTCAGAAGACAGCTGCTTGGACTAAATGTACCATAGGCAGACACAGAAAACATAGTGGACAGGATACTCTGGCTGTCTGATCTTAGACAGGTGTTTCTGACTGTTAATGCTTTGAGTGAAAAATACCCCCAAAAGCTCATGTATTTAAATACACAGTCCCCAGTTGGTGGCACTAGGTGGACCCTAATAGTTGGAATCTTGCTGCAGAAAGCATGAAAGGTTTGAGGGTTTATTCCGTTGTCCCACATCTCTTCTTCCTGTTTGTGGATGGAAAATGTGATGAGGTAGCTTTCTTCTCCTGCTGTATACCCTGTCTTTCACACCACAATGGACTCTCTCTCTCTCTGGAATCATAAGGTAAAACCGACTCCCTCTTCCTTAACTTACTTTTTGTCATGCTTTTACTCATAGCAACAGAAAAACAAACAAAAACAAACAAACAAAACTAATATCCTGCCTGTCTCCTCAGTAATATGAATCAGTCATTGTAGCTGAACACATTCTGTAGTTTAGATGGGATTGGTTCTGAGCTCAAAACCTGCAGGAAAGAAAGCTGGGAGGGCCTTCCAGGAGAATGGATTCAAGCTTGAAGAACTGAGCTCATGACTGTCCATGGAGATAACCTAGAACCCTTTCACAGATGTAGCTCATAGCAGTTCAGTGTCCAAATGGGTTCCATAGTAATGGGAAGAGGGACTGCCTCTGACATAAACTGATTGGCCTGCTCTTTGGTCGCCTCCCCCTGAGGGGGGAGCAGCCTTACCAGGCCACAGAAGATGACAATGCAGCCACTCCTGATGAGATCTGATAGACTAAGATCAGAAGGAGGGAGAGGGGCACCTCCCCTCTCAGTGGACTTGGGGAGGGGCATGTGTGAAGAAGGGGGAGGGAAGGCGTGATTAGGAGGGGTTTATGGGGGGATACAAAGTGAATAAAGTATAATTAATAAAAGTTTAAAAAATTTAAAAAAAAAGAAATTAGGGACTATGCCATGGTCAGCACCTGAGTTCCTGGGTAGCAGCCTTGTAAGAGATTAGGAGCTTTCCTGTGTATACTAAGGGATGGGGACTGAGAGGTGCCTCCATCTACCTCAGAACAATAGTTAGAGTAGATTATCTATGTCCTGGAAGGCTTGACCTCTATTTTTAATTGTTTTAAGACTTGTTTTTATTATTTTTAAGTGTGTGTGTGGGACACACAAGCATGTGTGCTCATGAGTGTGGATATGAACATTCAGAGGCCAGAGGCAGCAGATCCTACTGGAGGCCATTATGAGCTACCCACTGTGAGCAGTAGGAACTGAACTCTGGTTCTCTGACTGGATATTAAGCATTCTGAGTCACTGAGCCATCTCTCTAGCCCCACTTTGAATGCTTGTGTCTCCTCCTTGAATGCTTTCTGCAGTTTACTAAATGCTTTTCATGTTTTCTTTCTGTCTAATCCTCCAGGGACCCCAGTGGAGGCTGTTTAGAGTAGTGCAGAGGGAGGGGGTAACCAGTGACTCTAGACTGTGTGACACATGAGAGTGTCCACTCTGGCGCTAAGGTGGCCCAGGGCAGGGGCTTGGAACCACCACCTTTAGTCGCAGCTTAGCTCTATCAGGCACTATCAGCTGTGTGGAATTAGGCAGGATCCATCACTTCTCTGGTTGCAGTGTCCTAGTCAGTCAAACAAATGTCTGCTTCTCAGGCCATTGTGAATACAGAATGACTATTTGACCACATAGTAAGTGGCATCAGTGTGTGTGTGTACATGTACCCATGTGCACATAGGTGCCTAAAGAGGTCAGAGGATAATCTGAGATGTTGCATCTTTTTAGTTAGACAGGATCTCACATTTTCCTGGAACCCGTACCTGAGGCTAGACTGGAAACCAGCAAGCCCCAGTTAGCCACCAGTCTCTGCCTCCACAGTGTTGGGAGTACAAGCATCTGATACCACACCAGTCTTTATTTGGTTTTTAATGGGGGTTCTGGGCATCTAACTCAGGTCCTCCAGCTTATAAGGACAGTACTTCCCTAAGCCATTTCCTTTGTTCTGCATCAGTTATTTTAAAGGTTTATTGAGATACTAGATGTACTCTTTTTTTTTCTTGGGCTGCCATAATGAAATACTGCAAACTAGGTGACTATAAGCCAGTAGAATACTCCTGGAGGTCAGAGGTTCAAAGTCAAAGATGCAAAGGGTGTCTCTCTGTGATAATCAAGGAATGATCCTTGGTGACCTCTTCCAGTTTCTGGCAGTGCTACATACTCTTTGATTGGGAGATGTTGATTCCTGATTCTAACCTCTTCCTTCCTGGTCACATGTCATTCTCAGTGTCTATGTGCAAAGTCTGTCTTCTTTTGAGGATGCCTATGACTAAATTCAGGTCCATCCTAATCCAATTTGCCCTCAATTTAACTTCACAGCATTTGCATAGAACCTGTTTCCAGAGTCACATTTACAAATGAGGCAGGCTAGGGCTTGAATATATCCTTAGGGGCCACATTTTAGCTCCTACCATAGCTTCCCTTATCCTCAAGATAAACTCAGAATCCAGTCATGCATGTCTTGTCCTTCACCTCTTCCCTCCAGCTATGTCTTAAACTTGCCTTTGTTTCGTGTGTCACACCCGTACTTTAGGCCTCCTGGCCCTGGCTCTAGCTGGTCCCCATACCACATGCTTCCTTTCAAGCTATGCCCACTTCTGATTCCCACCTTATCATGCAAGACTCACTGTGGGCATCAGCTCTTCCTAGAAGCCTTCCTCACTGTCCTTTTCTCTTATGATCCAGGGAGAAACAATCTCTCATCCCCCAACCCCGACCCCTGCCACAATTGTTTACTAGTTCTACCAAAGATCCAGTCATTTTGTCTGCTTCCTGCTCTCACCATGAGCTTCTAGAGGACAGACACATCATCTTCAATGCTCAGCCCAGAGGCAAGCATACAATAGACCACAGGGTGCAAATTGGAGCCTCATGGGCGGGATGTGGCCAAGCAGATGTGTTCTATTCAGCCTGCATGGCACTGAGAAGAATTTAAAATAGCTACCAACAATTAAAATGAGATGTGTTCTTATAAAAATGCAGAACTGCAGCTTCCTTTGAAATGTTGGATGTTCCCATCTTCAGTTTGCCGAAGCTAAGCCAATACCACCTTTTATATAAAACGCGTATCCTGTGTTGTACTCGCAAATAGAAACACCTGTTCATTTGTTTATTTCCTCTGGATGCTTCTACACCCTAAAAGTAGAGTAGTGTTAATTTGACCCAGATATTTGCTCTCTGGCTTGTATTAGTTTCTAGTCTCTACTGTAACAACTACTAATATGAGACTTTTAGTTCACATTTATAATTGACCGAAGTCCAGGGTCTTATTCATGAGGCTGAAATCCACTAGTAATTCTACTAGTAATCTACTAGTAGAGCCACCCTCTTTTGGGTGGCCTCAAAGGACAATCTTATTCTTGCCTTTGCTGGTTTCTGTTTGCCGAACAGAATTCGGCAGGCTTTGAATTCCCGGACTTGTAAATTTGTCTCTCCAGTCTTTTTCCTCATGGGCACCATATATATAAAATATATATCCCCTTATATGTAAAATCTTTTTTCCTCTTCTTGTCATGATAAATATGATTGAATTTGCAGGGCTCAGCCACAATCTTGCCTCAAAATCCTGAACTTAATCACATCTGCAGAAGGTTTTTCTTAACATTAGCAAATATCTAGGTGTTATTGATTAGGGAATGGGTCTCTTTAATGGGCTGTTTCTCAGTGTAGCCATGGCTTTTCAGAGGGAAGGCTTTACTCACCCCTGCTTTAAAAGGAAATATTCCAGCCCTTCTGGAAGCTGCAGGGCTCATTCTCTATCGCTATTTCATATACACCAGTGCTCCTGTTTCCAGATTTCTTTTTTAACTGGTAAAGCTAGCAGAAGCATGTGGTGAATGACCATTCACTGTAAGAATGAATGGAAATAACACAGGATCAGAGCCATCTCCATATGGAGAGAACATCTTTTTACTTTTTACTCAAGCTCAAAAATGAATAAAAGGTACTTCGTGTTTTCATGGGCATGTGAAGTGACTGGTCCTATGCATGGATGATGGGCATAGGCATTTGTCACTGGCCAGCCGTGACACCTGAATACCACCTGAGAGAGGGTTGGGGAGAGAGAGAGACAGGGCAACACAGAGAAGGGCACCAAGTCTACATGCTGATCAAAGTGTCGATTTAATGGACGTCAGCTTAACACTTAAGTAGGTAGAAAAATACAAGCAGTTTCTCACGTAGGAGCTTTACTTGGTCAAGGTTACACAGAGCCTGCTGTCTGGTTACTATGGTTGCACAGAGTTTCTCAGGGTCAGAGCAGTCTGCTGTAGGACCATCAAGGTTAGTTGATGAGAGACTGGACTTTGGAAAATAGCCAAGAGGCCGAATTCCATTGCTCAGATGCCATTAACTCCAAATTTGCCATTAACTCCAAAAAGGCTGCCACAGGCATCAGTTAGACATCAGTGTCTTGTAACACTCACCTACCCCCCATGTCCTGTAAATAGAGGCAGGCAGATATTGTCTTCATTTTAAAGAAGGAACTGAAGCTTAGAAAGGTGAGATAACTGCCCTAGTGTCAGAGAGCTAGCAAGTGGCAGACGTGGCTATCCAGATCATTCCCACCCAGTGTAGTTTCCACCAGCTGGAGAGGGTTCCACTGGGTGACCAGTCATGTGGATGGCACAATAGAGTGGTCTGAATTTCGAGGGCTATTCTGATGACTTCCCCTCTCACTCAGTGAATGAATGTTTTCTCTCTAGCACCCAGATTTTCAAAATGCTAATATCTACTTGGTAGACATCTTCAGGGAACCAGATTGAGTCCCAATAAGAATAATAATGCTAGCCAATACTGAATTGTTACTCTTCATTTGCCATGCTATATTTCACGTGCTTTTTACAAATGAACTAACCCAATACTCACAGCATCATTATAAGGTATGCATCAAGCAGAAAGGCATGGGGACATCATTGCTTTGTTCAAAGAACAGCAAGTGGAGCCAGAGGGGTGAAGATAGGAGATGGTATTAAAGATGTTTGTGACAAGTATCATGTGAAGGGTACATGGCAAGGAATTTGGCTTATGAGATAAGAAGTCATTAGAAAGACTGAGCAGAAGGTTAGCAATTAGCTCTGCAGTATGAAGCATCATGGTCTGCAGTAAGAAAAGAGTAGAACACAGGTAGAAGATAGAAGTCATTACAGTAATTTATCGTACAAACATTGGTGCTTTAGCAATAAATATGATGAGTATGGTCAGCTATTTTATGTTAAAGGTGTGGTTGAAACTATTTGCTTATGGGGAAAAAAATAAAAAAAATCTAAAGTGACTCCGGGCTTTGGGAACAATAAACTGTAGTAGGAAAGTCTTCAGGTGGAACAGCTGGAGTGACTGGGACTAACGTTTCTGGGCATCCCAAACATCGAGGAACAGTTGAATCTGGACTTATTTAGGAATCATCCACATATAACAAATGTCTGAAGTCACAAGACTCAATGAGAACACTACAGGAGAAATGTGGGGAAGAGCCTGGTGCTCCAGTGTTTAAAGATTGCATGTAAAGGTTTGCAGTGGTAGCTGAGATGCAATGGTTGGTGAGGGGAAAGAGACAGAGATTCAATGTGGAATTTCAAATGCATTGGCTTTGTTAAATAAGAGTTAAAGTTGGTAATTTGAACTCACAACATGGAGACATTGATGGTGATAACAAATGGAGAGGTGCTAAAATAAATGAAAGAGAGGAAGCACAGTCCAGATATCCAGATAGGCACACTTTCTTCTATAAAATATGATTAAAAAAATAGATGAGGCTTGATGAGACATGAAAAGCTTTTTATTTTCAGGTGTGATGAGTTTGAATGCTGGTGGTTATGATAGAAGAAAGTGGATACAGTAGAAGTAGAAAATTCAAGGTACCAATGGATTGGTGTCCTAGAATCAATGAAAGTGGGTACAGAAGTTAGGCATCTTCATAGTAGGAACATAGGCTCAGCCAACAAATGAGGAGTCTCTAAGGTCTAGATACTGCACAGTGGATGGATATGGAGGCAGGAGCTTTGGAAATTCTCTTCTGACTTCTCTGATTAAGTCATGCCTAGAAGATTCGGGGGAGGAAGAACAGAAGCAAGTACACTATGATTGGCATAGTCCTGAGTCCTGCATTTTTCTCTAGCCACATTTTTCTCTAGCTTAGGTGTGATATTTTTATTTTTTTTTATTTTTTTTATATTGATCTTTTACTTTTTGTAGCTATTATCTTCAAGTATATTTTGCCTTATATAAGCAACCAAGGATATTCCTGCTCTCTTTTGGCATCACTTTGTACCTTTTCCCATCTTTTATCTTTTGGTTTCTGTTCTGTGCCTATCATTACTAATGATATTGTTTTCTTTTTTTTTTTATTTTTTTTTATCAGTTACATTTTATTAACTCTGTATCCCAGCCGTGTCCTGATCCCTCATTCCCTCCCAGTCCCTCCCTCCCTCCCTCATCTCCACCGTGCCCCTTTCCAAGTCCACTGATAGGGGGGACCTCCTCCCCATTCATCTGATCCTGTTTTATCAGGTATCTTCAGGACTGGCTGCAAAGCCCTCCTCTGTGGCCTAACAGGACTGCTCCTCCCTTCGGGGGTGGGGAGACCAAAGAGCCAGTCATTGAGTTCCTGTTAGAAATAGTCCCTGTTTCCCTCACTTTGGGAAACCAATTGGTTACTGAGCTACCACAGGCTACATCTGAGTGGAGGTTCTAGGTTATATCCATACATGGTCCTTGGTTGAATGTCAGTCTCAGAAAAGACCCTGTGCCCAGATATATTTGGTCCTTGTGGAGCTCCTATCCTTTCCCCATCAGACTAACTCCCCTTCTTTCTTATGATTCCCTGTACTCTGCCAAAGGTTTGGTCATGAGTCTTTGCTTTGAAAACACTGCTAGTTAGAGTCTTTCAGATGCGCTCAGTAGACTCCTGTCATACGTTCAATGCACATCCCATCAGGTGTGATATTTTTAGATGGCTTTTGCAGGTGATGGACAACATATGATGAAACAGATAGATGTTTATAGAATGGCCATAGGATAGTCATATGACATGGTCATATGGCACTTGTGTGTATTGTATATATAGATACACATATATATGTGTGTATACATACATTTGTATGTAAACACATATATGGATTTATGTGTATAATATATATGCACATGCATATATATGTGTGTATGTATGTAAAGAGACTATATTTATACATATATATGAAAAATGCTTTTAACTAGTTTTGATATGGCAGGAAAGGAGAGCTATAATAATGGTCAAAATTACTGAATGAAGTAGGATAATAAGGGAGAAGCAAAGAAAGTGGCCTGACATATCCAAGTATCTATTGGAATTGAGTTCATAATATGCATGTTTTATTTTTGCTTGTCTCTTTGGTTGCTTGCTTTAGCTTATGGCTGTTTTTAGGCAAGGTCTTGCTCTGTAGCCCTGGCTTGCTTTGAGAACTTGCTGTTTAGACTGGCTTGGCCTAAAATGTGGCAATCCTCCTGCAATTTCTTCTTGAATTGCTGGAATTGTGCATGTGCCACTGTATCCATATATAATACATGTGTTTTAGAATTAATCTGTTTAATTCTGAAATATAAGATATATCAAGAAAATACACAGTTGCTTGAGATAAATCTCCTGTAATCCATTGCCACACAACTAGAGTAAGACTGTAAAAGAGAAATATAAAGCAATGATTAGGTTTCTCTTTCTCTCTCTCTCTCTCTCTCTCTCTCTCTCTCTCTTCCTGTGTGTGTGTGTGTGTGTGTGTGTGTCTTTATTTTTCATCTAAAGAATCAACTAAATCTATGGCCTGCATCTCAGACTATCTCAGAAAGGCATCAGCACAGGAATTCAGCACATTTGGAAACTTTATGAGATAGCCTTGCCTACAGATAGGTCTGACAGTAACAGGTGTAAATTTCTGAGCAGAGAACAGAGATCTCAATTTTTATTTCCTTTACATTAGGAATCTGAGGCCACTTCTCCAAGCACTGGTTTCCTCATCACAGAAGTGCTGGAAGCATCACACTTACTCAACAGACCATTGTGGAGTGCCTACCATGTACCAGGCACTAGACTGAGTGTTGGGGACTTCTTGGTAAATAAAACTAAGATGATTATCATGTTACCAATGGATCCATTGAGAGTCATCTAGGAGATTGGCGAAGTCTACCTCTAGCTTGATCTATGAGGGCCTTTCCAGAGAGGATTATCCAAGAAAAGAAGACCCACACTGAACATAGTCAGTACCATCCCATTGGCTGGGGTTTGGATATAGCAATGAAGCAACAAGGAGTATTCCTATTGATGCAGACACTTTTTTATTTCCTGGCCACCATGATGTGAGATGCTGTGTTCCGTCATGCTGTCTACCATGATGAACTAAAACCTCTGAAATAGTGAGATAAAATAAATATTTTCTTTTTTGAAGTTGCATTTCTTGGTTATTTTGTGATAGCAATAAGGAAAACAACATAAAACTTTCCATGTTTCTTTTTCTGAAAGCTTCTATCCTAGGTGACAATGAGGAGCAGAGTGAGAAAAGTTGTGGGACTTGTACTAGGGGCACAAAAAGTACACACAGTCCTGGAAATATGGCCTCTTCCACCTAATCCCTTCCCTAAGTGTTTTTCCAAAGTTTCCATATCCCACCCAGAGGGTTGGCAGAACTTTGGATATGAATATATGAAATATTCCTCTTTCCGTATCTTAGAGGTATAACCAATCTCATTTTTTACCCAAACCGCTTAAACACTGAGCTCTTCTATCTCAGTGGGAAGCAGAAAGAGGAATCCTGGTACTTGGAGCCTCTTAGTTGCTAGGACCAGAGTCTCAAGCCTGACAAGTAAGGGATTGCTCCTGTGGGTTCCCTGTCTCAGTTTGGCTCGTCTGTTATCCCCATGTTCTGCTGCCAGTCTGATGGCAGAGTTCTGTGAAAACACCAGCTCACATACTGCCCACTCTGAATCCGTGAAGAGCTACCTAGCCCCCAACATCCTCTCTCTTCCTGCTTACCCAGGCAGCTTCCCCTTGAGAGGCAGGCCCGAGTTCTCCCTCACGTGTCCAACTCTCCCAGGGGAGCTTCCAGCCCATGTGCATACACATTCTAGCCATGTGACCATCCTCCTCTGTCGCCCTCTCGCCTGGATGGGCCTGTCCTGTCATTTTCTCATTATCATCACCATCCCAGACCCAAACTTGTCCTCTGCTTTCCTGTTTCTAATTAAACTTTGTCCTATCAGGAATTCTAGGCCACATTGTTCTGCGGTTACCAGAGAGGAAAATGACAGCATGCAAAGGAAATTCTCACTGCTCAGCCTCGCAGACTTGGCCAGAGATATCCTGGTAGGGGTGGGGAACAAAAGCTGGGGGAGACCCCAGGGCAGATGTGGTGGACCAGTGAGGCTTGCAGTGGGTGTAGGGCAGAGGGTATTTCCTTTCCTCATCTTGTGCTTTCTTTTCACAGCAGCCCGTTCCTTGGAGAGCCCAACATTCCAGTTCCCAGAGCTAATTTTAATTTCTTGAGACTGGCTTGTTCTGAGTGACCCTTATCCCTGCCTTTCCCCTTGGCTCCATGTGTTTATTTCTGCTCTCTGGCTCAAACAACCCCCACACACTCACAACCTATACTCACACACACACACACACACACACTCTAACTTGTGACACTTAAGCAGAGAATAAAATAAGTGATTCAGGACAACAAATGACTAGGTCCCTGCACCACTCAGGAAGCAGGAAACTAAATAGCAGCAGGGAAGAGGGGTCCCTGAAAAACAAAAGAGAGTAGGGGTGGGGACAAACTTCCTGCTTCCCAAGTAAGGGCATGATGTTTACAACATCAGATGTGAGCTCAAAACCGTCCTGGAATTTAAAAAGAGAGAGACTATGAAAAAGAAGAGATGAAAAAGTAAGAATAAGGCATGCAGAAAGGTTGCTTGTACAGTACCCAAGCATCTCCGTTCAGATTCTCACAGATCTCTCATTGAGTTTTACAGATGAAGACATAGAAGGCAATTCAATGTTAGCAACACCAGGACTCAGAGATGTATGGTGACTGTCCCCATTTGGGGTATTCCTGGAAGATGGTATTAATTCAGACCCTAAGCCAGGATGCAAACGCGGCCTCCCAACTTCCAGTTAGATTTCCTTCAGGCCACTAGGCTACCTTTTGCCATGTTTACCACCCATTTTGTATGACCTGAAAGCACCTGAAATATTTGGTTGCCCTCTCATAGCACCCAAGGTGGTTTCCTCAAAAGAGAGTCCTTTGTTGCTTTTCAAAGGAAGACGTGAGAGGGCATAACAACACCTGCCTGGTTCCAGTCTGAGGAACTGCTACAGAGAAGCAGAATTCCCTTTCTTGTCTCCATCCCCCACTCTGCTAGTTGTTCAAGAAAGCTGGTTAGTGACTGGGGCTTCTTCCCCCAGTTTTAGAGGCATCAGAAACCCTCCCTGGATACTAATAGTGATTGCTCCCTTCTCTCAAATGTTTGCCCTGCTTTTAGAGATGCTAATTTATACACTGCTATTTTTCTCTATTTCTTGATCATCTATGTCAACTTGGTCTTCGTACTCAGATCCTGGGCTTTCTTTACCCAAGAAAATAAGGACTCTAGAACTTTTCATAGGCTTCCTGTGGATCCATTAGACTTCCGATCACTCCCAATAGACTCTCAAGTGCTCTGAGTCCCCAACACAATGCTACATAGCCAAACCATCCAAACAGAGTATCTGGATTTGAGCCCTGGTGCTGCCTCAGTTTCCACATCAGTAAATGGGAATGTCCTACTTTGTTCTCTGTTACTGTGAAAGACATCATAACAAAAACAACTTAGGGGAAGAATGGATTAATTTCAACTTAAAAATTACAATACATTCATTGAAGGAAGTTAAAGCAGAAACTTGTGGTAGGAACCTAGAGAAGAAACAAAGGAAGAAACAATGTTTACTGGCTCCCAGGCTCACATTCAACTACCTTAAAAAAAAATACAGCCCAGGCTCATGTGCCTAGAGATGATACCATCCTTGTGGGCTGGGCCCTCCTATATCAATTAGCAATCAAGAAAATGCCCCACAGGCCTGTCAACAAGCCAATCTGCTGGAGGCAGTGGTCCAGCTGAGGTGTCCTTTTCTCAGGTTTGTCAGGTAAACAAAAAAAAAAAAGAGTAGTCATCTCGGCCATAAACAATATAGAGCAATTGGGAAGACTAAATGAGTTTTTGTGATATATACAAATGCAAAAATACTAATTACTTTATTGATTTACTAAATACATTTTTGCCTTTTATAATAAAGGTTGTTTTTTGTATAGTACACACATTCAAAGTACTAAAAACAGTGTTGATGCTACTGCTGCTACTGTAGACACAACAGTGTAGTAGTAACGAGGTTAGTGTCATTGCCCCATGTGTCCACAGTGACTCAGGCCTTTGGTGTGGGTGAAGTTTACTGAGTACTACTCTTTTTCTTGGCAGCCCCTAAAGATGACTAGCATTTTCTTCTTCTATCATGTGAGCATACTGAGGCTCAGAGTCACCTTAGCCCAGATCATCCAGCCAAGAGGTGGAGGACCTCTTGTGACATGATAGTAAGGCTGCACTCCACTTTACCTTACCCATCTTTCCTTTGCTCCTCTCTCACTTCATGGTTAGAGCCACCAAGCTTTCCTTACTGGAGATCTTCATGTTCTTAGAAAAGTGACCTACTCAAGGGTGATAAAGCTTAACACATCAAATCAGAACTAGAACCCAGGTCTGCTAAAGTAGTTTGCAATGTGGCATTGCATTCATTACAGGCGTTTGTCTTGTTGGCCCATTGCCAAGTTAGATGCATTATAGCAAAGAGATCCAATTCTGGGTGATTGCCGTTCACACAGAAATAAAGGAGCTAAAACCATGTGTTGATAATTGGAATGTATTACAACCTGGGGAAACAGACCATGGACAAGGCAAAGAAGGTTCTAGTTCTCAGGCCTTTGGGGTAATGATAATACTGTTCACTCCAGGCACACCCCCTTCACTGTTTAAACTCCCCATCTATTCTTTCTTTGGGGATATGACACCCTTTGTTATCTGAGATTTTGAATCTGATGTTCAGATCCCTATCTGTACTGTCTTTGTGGAGAAAACACACTGGGGCCAGGCTCCTGAGAGATCTGCTTCAGGCCTCTGAGTTCTGCATAAGCCCCTCAGGATGGTTGATGGTTCCTCCACCCTGACATTCTCCTGATGTGGTTATTTTTAAGGAAAGTTCCACAGAACAAAACCTCACAGGGACACTGGTGTTTGAAGGCTGGGCTCTTCCTGACTTCCTCTGGAGACTGGTTTTGAGGTTGAATCACTGAATCACTCAGCAAAAGTAAATAAATAAGTGGATGAAGGGAATCTTCCTCAAAAGGAATTATGTTGCCTCCTCTTCTGACACAAAGCAGCTCTCATTACCAAGGAGCCAACAGCCTTTCTGGGACTGTCCTTCATTCCACAGGCACCCACACCGAAGAAGCCCTTAGAGAGGGCTGAGGAACAAGCTGTTCACATCCAGAGTCTCCAGATAAATCAATCTCAATCTCCTCTCCTCTTCCTCCTTTTCCTCTCTACTTTCTCCTCCTCCTTTCTCTCAAGTAGAACAAAAGGTGACCCGCTCATGGGCCTGAGGACTTATGGATTTGCTTTTGCTTTGTTTCCTCTGGTGCTCTCCCACTCCTACTTGGACTTGAGTGTCACATGGGTTACCTCTTGTTTCTCTCCCATACGCCAGCTTTTCCTTGACTCTTCCCCTTCAGGCAAAGGGCATGGCAGAGCACTCATCCACTCCCTGAGTATAAGCCCTTCACTTTGAAGATAGGAAAAATGACGTTGGGACTACAGAGACCAGCCCTGGGATATATATGTATTTGTTTTAAAATAACTACCAAAAGTGTTAATAAGTTAAAAATTACGTCACTAATGGTGATGCTACTTCCTGCATGTGAGCTACTAATTAAACATCTCATTCGGTCCACATTTGTCCCTGTAGGTGTATGTTTATTTTATCCATAAGTACAAGCATCAGTCCATTTTATCATAGCTTCCAATGGAATTGTGGTAAAGCATTTAGAAATGGAAATACATGTCATTTTATTGTTATTTTGTTTACTTTAATAATGTTTTTCATATTTGATTTCTATCACAATGCCATTTTTAATTTAAAATTGTGCATACTGTAGGTAACTGTGGATTTTACTTTCAGTGTAGTGAATTTCACACAGTTCAAGAAGCATCATAAGATATTGGTAGAAATTTCCTCTAGGTACTGAAGAGGGAATTCCAGGAACACTAACCAAGTTCTGTTCTACTCCATGTAGAACATCCAGCCTACTAGATATTAGTAATAAGAAAAGGACCTTGCGTGTGGGGTGAGGGTGAGGTTACCATGGTAGATGAAGAGGCAACATAACAGAATGTGGATAAGCTTTTTCTTGTTGCCTTGTTGAAGTCAGAAAAGTGGAAACATTGAAGCTAGAGTCTAAAGACCTGAGTTCAAATCTTGTTTCTGCCATATATTGATGTTGAAAGCAAACCAAACCTTCCTGGCCTTTGTTTCTGCATTATAAAGGGATCCCCTCAAATGAGAACTAGGGAGGTCTTACAATGACACAGACTATAGCTCTGACTAATTGTTTGAGGGATCCTAAGATTCCTTCTGGGACAATTGGTGCCTTAGGTCTTGGAGTGATAAGAGTGGTATGAATGGGGGACACCTTAGATTTAGCCATAGTGAAATCAGGATTGCAAACATCCTACATCATTAGGCTTTTATACTTATCAAGTACCACTTCTAAAAGTACAGGAACTCAGTGTCTTTCTGCACATGTTACAAGTTAGTCCTATTCCTCTACCCTCCCCACTCTCTCTAACTTCTGTAGACCAACTCCCAACCTTTGCTGTGCTCTACAGTCTTCTCTCCCAGAAAGAGTTTGGGAAAGATGAAAATGAAGTCAGGCTGAATCTCTGCAGTATTCTTGCTGAAAGGTTAGCAGTTCCTGATTACTCAATAGAGTTTCCACTTCCCTTACTGGGCCAGCTGTGGGGTCCATGGGAATAAAAAGGACCATAACAGTGAGAATTTCTGGAGGCTTCTCTGGCTTTGACTCAAAGCCACCTCCTTCTGGGAAACCAAGGAAAGTGTTCTCTTAGTCTGCTGTCACAGGACAAGGCCTTGGCCCAGGATACATGAAGAAAATCAACTTCCCTTTCAGCCAGTGAGGAAGATGCAAAGATGGTTTGAATGTATACATTTGTTTATATGCTGGAATTTGTGACAGATCAAAGTGAGGGGCTGTAGGAATCCAAAGGAATGAACCCCAAAACACCTTGCTTATTTTCTTTCTGAGCCAAACTTTCAAGGGGTGGAGGACTGTCTTCTCAGAAGGAGTGATTCAGTGACTTTGAGATTTTATAGATGAGGAATTGAGGACTAGCAAAATATGGGAAGGGAAGTAGATGTAGGCCTTGGTCATGGGGTGGTGACCCCTTCCCAAAGTGTCCACATGTTGGCCCTCTTGCTTTCAGTTGCCAGCTCTTTGATTGCCAATACACTTCTGGGAACCACATTTATACTGAGTTCAACATGAATCACAACTTTCCCTCAGGAACTATTTTTATCCATTCTGCCATCTAAGCATCAGGGAGTTCTTAGGCTAAGGGTAGCTGAGCCAAAAGGCCTTGAGCATGAGCACCAACCTGTCTACACATTGAAGGTTCAAATTCAAGAACACACAGCCCTCTGCACAGGACCCACATTCTGGAGAATATGATTGTCAAAAAAGGGTTCAAGCCTCTCTGTCAATGGCTGTGAATCTGAAAATGTTGGAAGAGCTGGGGGAGCTGCAACTCTCCCTGTTCAGGGAGAAGTGGAGCTGGCAGGGATTCTCAGAGGAGATTCCCATAGAAAGGCCAGAAAGAGAAAAAGAGCCTTCCAGTAATGTAGAATGAGTACAGTCACCTGACTTGTACCTAATGTGCAGAGAGCAAAAGACTTGACATCTGTTGGGTGTATTAGTTTTTTTGTTTTTGTTTTTCATTTGTTTGTTTGTTTCATTGCTATGACCACACACCTAGCAAAAGTAATGTAAGAAAGGAGAGTTTCTTTGGGCTTATGGTTTGAGGGTACTCTATATCATGGCAGGGAAAGCATCAGGTAGGAGAGCATGAGGCAACTGGTTGCGTTTCATCTATGGTCAGGAACTGGAAAGACATGAATGCTGGTTTTTCAGCTCTCTTTTTCGTTTTCATTCAGAGCTGTCCATGAGATCATAAATATTTCCAAGATTTGTGTGAGGTAGTGGACCTCTTAGTTAGCTTGAAGGTGGTGATCTTTCTAAAATATGCGCACATAGCAGAACATCCACCACATTGTACACGTTATGTCTATGGAGTTTTGCTCACTGAGTTTACCTTACTCAAACTGAGAAAAGAAGTTTTAAAAATCAAAACAAAAGCCAGAGAATCAAGCTACTTGGAGAGAGGATGTTTCCAGGGTCTGGAAAAAATTGTAGAAAGCCTCAGAGGTACTGCATGGTTTATGGCCTTCAGCAGGTGGTAAGAAGGGACAAGGATTAAAAAACCAGTTTTTCTGCCACCCACAGTATTCTCTGGGCCTCTAGCTTCTCATCCAGAAAATGGAATATAGTCCTATATTGGAATGAAAAGACAGGTCAATCTCTTGTTAACTTCTGAATGGGTAAGGCCTGGAACAGCACCTGGCCTTGGGGACACGTCTGGCCGCTTGCTGAATGAATGAGTGAATGAAGGACCTAATTTAGTCACTATACACTTCTGGCATAAGTAGATGATCAAGAATAAAGATGCTTTTGATATTTGAGGTTCATAGATGACTCACCTGATGAGAATGAAAAAGTGCTAGAGACTTTAGATGCTTGAAGCTAGCGCTCTTCCACAAACTGCAAAGCTAGTGAATCTCAATGGGCCTGGGAAGCCCTTCCTTGTGAAACATAGTCCCCTGTTAGTGAGTCCTGTGGTGTAAGGACCTGGCTATATGTAAGAAAACCTTTTCTGCCCCTTCCTAAGGCAACTCCCCATGTGTCATTATCACAGGGCAGCTGTGGCCTCTGGAGACAGCCTGAGTCAAGAATTAGGAATTCTTGGAGGTAGCCAAATGGTGACCCTTTGGGGTTGTTCTCTGAGAGTGAGAAGGAGAGACTGCTTGCTTAATGTGGAGTCACATGATCAGCATCCAGGAGACCCCAAAGAATGGTGACCTTCGCTCCTCCCACGAATCTTGACCTCTTGGTCTCAGCAGGCCCTAGTGTTAAGCTTTCTTGGAGAAGAGGCAAACTGAGACAAAGTGGAGAGGCCTGTCACATGGTGTCTCACTTATGCCAAGCTGCCTCTTGGCTCCTGGGAGGCAGGACCCACTCCCAAGGGAAGTTGGTGTAGGAGGCTAACCTGACCCTTCCTGTGCTTAAGTGGTTCCAAGAGAAGCCTGAGTTTTCTCCAGAATGCTGAGCTTCTCTCTTAATGGCTCCCAGATCTTCCCCTCACCCTCCCTCCAGTTCTCTGTTCCCACACATTGTCATCCTGTGAGGTCAGCTGCCCACTTGTCTCCCCACCCCATGTGCCCTTCATGTGCTCCTCATGTGTGCTGACCCACAACAAGTATGACACTCAACCTTTTGTGGGCACTTTAGCCTTGCCCCATCTCAGCTCAGGGCCTTGCCTGAATACAGAAGTCACTGGAAAGGAATCCAGAGGATCTAGGGGAGGATAAGCTATGGGGCAGGTGCATAGGCTGCTGGTTCATCTATGAAATCACAGTAATAAGACATCCCGCTGAACGTGGCTGTGTGGTTAGATGAATTTGGCTGGAAAGAACAGCAGGAGACTGGTAAAGAATGGGGTCATAAAATAGGTAGTTAGTAGGAATGGTGGCAGGATTAGTGGTCTACATAACTTATTGAGCTAAAGAGAAACATTAGAAGCATATGGAAACTTAGGGTACTGCAGACCAAGGGTGGAAGTCTGAAAGCTTGCATTGAGAAGTTTTAGAAGGAGGCAGGACGCAGAGCCCTATAAGCTCCATCAGTTGTGGCTCTGTGGGAGAGGTGAGCGCACATAGAAGTGAGATTTGGGTAGCAAAGAGGGAAGTTGAAGGGTGTGCTCTAAACTGAGGGGGTGATCAAGACACAGCAGCCCCAGCATAGTCAGAAATTATGAACCAAATTTGAGACCTGAAACTTACCGTACAGCTTAATAAAAGTTTACTTTATTATGATGCCCCCCTAAGTTAGGAACTTGGGTTCATACACTCACTCAGAAATGAGTGGTTGTAGGTGTCCATTGCCCATCCAAGTTGAAGCTAATGATGGTCTGACAAAATGAAATTCCTCTCTCTAGAGAAAAGCTTCCCTTCTGGCTGGTCCGGGCTTTTGGCTTTCAGTTGTTTCAGAATTCAATTCTGGGGCGGCGGGGGGGGGGGTTCCATTTTGGAGGGTCCATTATTTCAATGGTCTAATGGCCAAAGTGAAATACCAAATGTGTCTCTCATCCTTGGTAGGCTGGTTATAGATCCCTTCACTACTTCCTCACTCAGGCTGGTGCCTTCAGTCAGTGCTCAGTTCTTATTACATTTTCTCCACCGTGACACACCTTCACCCTTTCTATGATCTCATGAATACCAAGACTTAAAAGATACAACTAAATCTGAACCTGTGTGCACACTCTGCCTAGGCATCTGGGCACTTGGTAAGCATTCCAGTGCCAATGCCTGAAATACAACTTTCCTTTCCCCATAAACCTGCCTCACCCTGAATCTCACCACCTATGTTCATTTAGGCACCTGTGTACTCAACCTCAAACCCTGGAGTCCTCCTTGAGTGTTCCATATCTCATCTTCCTCCTCACCCCCAATCTAACCCACCATTATATTTTATAGTTTCTCCTGACAAAGCCTCCTCAGCATACAGCTGTCCTTCACCTGCTCTGTTGTTGGCTACTAACTACTTGCCCTATTTCTGTCATTTGCCTGCTTTCAGTAAGATGGCCCTCTGGGTCTTCAAGCTCCACAGCAGATTTGACTAACCAAGGTTCAAATGTATTTGAAAACACATTATCAAATTTGTATTGAATACAGGTAAGGTCTTTTGATCTGTTACTATTCCCTAGCTAACCCAGCACCTCCATGAATGAGATTAATTAATGTCTTTCCAAGAGAGATCCCCAAGTTCTGCCACATGAAGAGGCAAGAAGAAGACAGCCATCTATGAGCCAGGAAGTAGCTCTCACTAGTCTATAAGCAGTGTGATCTAGCACTGCACTGTCCAGCCTCCAGCACTGTCAGAAATGAACAATTTCTGATTATAAGCCACCTACCCTGTGATCATATCTTGTGGCACCTTGGATAGAGACATCTAACATGTGATAGTTCAAGACAACTGAACAGAGACAGACACATAGAGAAGTGGGATAAAGGGACAGAATGTCACAGAGGTTTCAGCAAGCCACAATATAAGGAAGCCCAGGAAAGAGATCCCAAGCATGTCACCCAGAATGGAGTTTGAGTTTTTCCTTAACCCAGATGCATGTCACAAAATAACTTTAAATGGCTGAGACTTAGCCACAGATGCTATATGGTTCAGAAACTAAGGGTGTCATGTTAATGTTCCATCCAAGGTGACCCCCTGCCACCCAATTGCAACCTTACCCTGGGGCAAGAAAATCCCTGAGTCCGCTTGCCCGGACCTGGTCACTCCAAAGCTAGTGAGTCCACTGTACAAAGAATCTAGTCTGAGCACCTTCCAAATTGCACCATGATTATTTATGTGACAGTCAGTCTCCTCCTCCAGATGGAGAGCCCTAGGGTCTCATCATGGTGGCTCACAAATGACCACTTCTTACAGTCTAGACAGAAATCTTAAATGTTGGATGAATGACAGTCTCATTCACAATTTCAAGGAAAGGAATAGTGAAAGCAACCCAACCATGGTCCATATTTGACACTTTCCATTCAATCACATCCCCTTTTCCCTCACGTTTACAGTTCCTGCTGAGGCAGTTGTCATCAGCCTTCTTTTATTGCAATGAAAATTGGAGCCCAGAAACTTGTTGTCTGCACAATGCTACCACTTATAATTGGCAGAGAGAATTGGAAGCCAGCTCTGTCTGACTCTGTGTCCCATGCCCTCTTCTTCTATTCCACCTTCTGTTGAATGGAAGAGTATTGAGTATCATGTCCTGGCTACTACACTGACATGTCTCAAGCATATTATTCTATTTAATCCTCTTATGAGACTCATAGTATAGCCTCGCTACAAATGGAGACACCAAGGTTCAGTGATATTACCTATCTTTTTCATCTTTTAACTATATTCTTTATAAATATTTTTATTAAAAAAAATTATACTGGGCATGGTGGTACATGCCTTTAATTCCAGCACTCTGGAAGCAGAGGTAGGAAGATCTCTTGTGAATTCCAGGACATTCTAGTCCACATAGTGAGTCCTAAGACAGCCAGGGCTATGTAGAGAGATCCTTTCTCAGTTTTTCTTTCATATAATGTATTTTGATAACATTCTTTGCCCCAGCTTTTCCCAGGTCCTCTTCCCTACCTCCCTATGTACCCAACTTTATATACTTTCTCTGTTTCTATTAAAAAAAAAACCCACAATATAAAAAAAGATGTAAATCAAAACAAAATACAAAATAGCCCCTCTAAAACAAACACACACAAAAAAAAATGTGGACATTTTGTTTGATCAATTACTTCTGGGCATGTGGCTTGTCCTGGGGTATGGTTTATATCTCCTGTGTCACTGCATTGGAGAAATCTGATTTTCCATTTTCCCAACAGGTACCAAATGGCAAGTAGCTTCTTGGTAAAGAATGGTGACTTTGTGAACACTTCCCCCATCTCCAGAAGTCAGTTATCTTAAACCAGGTCCTCCAGCTGCTAAGTTTTGGTGCTGAATTAGAACCTGGCGTTGTTTGAACTCAATGCCAAGTTTTCTGAAGACAAAAGGAGTCAGTGCCCTGAGTGGCATCGTCAATGATTGGCATGAGCTGAGGAGTACAAGTCTTATCTTCTACATTGGATCAGCTAACCTCAGAGTGTCCCAGCTTATACACCGTAATCATTCGTACACCCTTCCTGTGACCAAGCCCAGGGATGAATCACAAGATCCAATGGACAAGGAAGGTCCAGAACATGGCTGGAGGAATGCAGCAACTAGCATGTATGTCTTCTGACAGTGGACCAGGCACTCATAGTTAGACACCGGAGGCTGTGCAATGAATGACTCCTGCAAGAAATAACTCAGTAGAATGGTTTAGACTGAGTCTATTTCCTGACTGTGTAGTCTTCCGAGCCTCATTCCTTCTCGGACCCAAATTCCTCATCTGTAAAATGGGTTAGTAGTTGAACATCTCGTGGGATCACAGGTCAGATGAAAGGAAATTGCTTTGATATGGTGCTTAGTAAAATTAATATCAGCTCTAGTGAGGTACTTTGTTTAATGTGTGTAAAGAACAGCTATGCTATGTGGACTCTGGGTAGCACCTCCCACCTTTTCTTGCTCTTTGAAAAACACAGGATCTGAAGTCCAAAGATCTGGCCTCAAATACAGTTGAGCGACTTCTCTCTCAGTCTTGTCCTACTCACACCAAAAAGAAAATAGTAGATTTGAACCTTCCTACTTAGTCCTTAGATTTTCTATCAGACTCCAACAAACAATATAGGGAGCCTAAATGCCTGAGAAATATTAGCTGTGGTGTTGGGATTGTTCACTGGTCTTGTCCCCCTCCACCCAGGCTCTCTTTAGCCAGTAAACCTCCTTCCCACCCTTTCTGGCCCTCATCTGCCTTGGAATCTCACTTGGCTCCCCAAAAGGCTTCACAGCACAGCACAGATTGTCCAAACGTTGCTTCCAAAGCCTCCGGCCGCTGAGCCTGGTCCCAGCCCTTCCTTTTTGAAAATGTCTCGCCTAATGGGAAAGAATGTGGGCTGAAATTCAGTCCCATTCAAGTGTATGAGTACCCATTGGGTCACTGCCAGGTGCCAGGCCCTGAACATTGAGTACCTGGAAATAAGTAAGGCAGTCTCTGCCCCAAGAGCTAAGTTTAGTTGGCAAACAGAGACAGATACACAATTGCATACTTGTGTCAGGGAGCCTAGAGAAAGAACTGTGTCTAGCCTAGAGGAGCTCTAGAAAGCTTGCTGGAGAAGGCAGTATGGGAGGATAATCTAACCCTCACTCATTCAAGTCTGAATATGGAACCTTTACTGCATGATGGGTCCTTTGCCACCCTGTATTGTCTCCTCATCCCAGGTAACATAGATTCAGCCATTTTTCAAGCTAAAGTGGTCCTTAAAATATAAACTTCATTTAGTTGAGCATTAATTCCTTTCTGTACAACTAAGGCATGAGCTACATTGGCTAAATGATTGTTCAGGGTCTGAGCAGTCTGCCCAGTATGACTCATGGCTAATGCCCCGGTGGTAGCTCCAACAGCCGCCAATGAGATGGTAGTAACAATGGTGGCTGTATTTCCAAGATCCCTTTTCTGTCTGAAGAGAGTCATAGCGTGAGGGGCATCAACAGGCAAAGGCACGCAGTGAGGCATGCTAGTAACCAGGGCATACCTAAATTTACTAGCATTCCAGCATTGGGCAAAAAAGCAAGTATCATTACCACAATTACTTGGCTCTATCTGGCTAATAATGAATAAAAATGGGGGATATAGACAAACAGGTGTGGGCTTATAGGAAATATTATGAGAAGCCTTAACCCCCTCGTTGGAACATCCTGCGTCAGTTCTAGAACTAGCAGTGGTGGAGGATGCGAGGCTAAGCACTGCACTCAGGGTCAGCAGCTTTGGACCCAGAGAAGAGCATGTCTGGTTGCATACGGGTTGATGCCCCAGGTCCCGCCTCTGAGAAAAAGGTATCGGACGGGTCTGATGCTCTTTGGGTGGATGACACCTAAATGAACATCGGTACAAAGTCCCAATTTATTTCTAATATCAGAGATCAGACCTCTACTCTTGCCTGATGTGTCTAAAACAAAAAGGGAGAACTGTAGAGAGCTGCGGAATGCTATGCCTTAAAGATGGAGCTGGTTTCCACCTTCCACCTTCCTGATGGTGAGTGCTCTCTGTCACGAACAATTCCACATTTGGCTAAGGCTGAGGATCTGGCTTGCTTCCATGTATGTGGACCTATCTGCATTGCCCACATGGCACGCCTGGGTTGGCTACCCAGAGGCTATTTAAGCTGTGGGCTGGCTTTCCCCAGGGTCCGAGGATTGTTCAAGGTTCCTGAATAAACTGCATTGAAAAAAAAATATATATATATATATATAAACTTCATATGTCATTTTAAAAGAGCCAGAAAGCTGAAGTGACATTCACCCAAATGCCCAGCTGAACTTGCTTGCATGACTGGGCCTTTTTTATGTGAGGATGAGCGTTTCTTCTGGGATGTTCATTTCCAATCACACTGACCTTCTGGAAAGGATGCCAGCTGTTCATAAAACCACCCGGAGGGGAATTCCCCTGGCCCTCTAACCTGCTGCCTAGGCTGCCACGATGAACCTTAACAGTTAACATGCACTATTATATCCTAAATTAGGTAACACCAGCTATTATCCCAGCTCAGTCCTCACAAGAGTTCTGTGAAATTATTTCATTCAGCCTGGGTTATAGGTAAGGAAGCCAAGGTTCAGACAAAAATCCTTAGGGTGTGGCTGTGAAACTAGAAATTCACTCCAGAAGTTAGAGCAGCCTAGGTCAACATCTTGATCATACTACCAACAGCAATATCTATTTGGGAACCAAGGGCTTTGTGACTGCTTCCTGGCCCTCTCTTTTTCTTCTCTGTGATTGCCTTGGAAGAAGTATTGCTGGTGACCATATGTCTCAAATGTGTCTCTTTTCTGTCTTTGCCCCATCTCTGCTCTCACCAACTGTTCACAACTCTCAGCTTTTCCTGTCCTGTGCTCTTTTTCCATCTCTCTTAATCACTTATCTATACAACTCCCTCCTCTCTCTGTGTGTGTATGTGTCTGTTTGTCTGTCTGTCTCTGTCACTCAGTTTCTCTGTCTCTGTCTGTCTGTCTCTCTGTGTGTTTGTGTGTGTGTGTCTACCTCTGTCTTTCCTATGTCCCTTTTCCTCCAACATATTCAGAAATGCCAGGGACCTTTGCCCTGCTAACAAGGGATGTGTCTTTCAGGCCTCTCTGGGCTCCCAGCCTCAAGTTCCCAGGCAACAATAGAGGAAAACCATGGAGAAAATCAGACTAGTCCCCACCAAAAGATGCATACCTCCTTGGCAAGACAGGAAAGCAGGTTTCTAGAGAAGAGATAAATAGGAGATGCTGCTCAGCAGCATCCCACCTTGCAGGCTCTCTGTGGACATCTGGTTGAGGAAGTGGAGCCCATTTTCTGGCTGGAGGCTACATCAGTAGAGATAGACAGTGACCACACACACAGCTCATATAAGCAAAGGATGTGGAGGGTATGCATGGGGGAACAAAGTCAGTGAGTGTAGAAAGCCAAGATCAGGCTCTCCTTCTCTTTAGGGTGGGTGGCAGGGAGAAGCTCAGAGTTCAGAGGGAGAGGGAAAGAGTTCAGTGTAACCCTCATTTTTGTGGGCTGAGTTCAGATTCTAGCTCTTCCTGGTTTGTAGCGATGCCTTCTGGACCTTAGATTTTCTACACTGGGTCCAGATTCTTTCATTGTCTGATAGCTGTGGCATTTCCCCCCTTGGAGATATACAGCAGTGTTTTATTAGATGAATCTCTGAAAGGCCACACACAAAGCTTGGCAGGTACTGGGCACTCAATGAACACGAGTCTCCTTCCTAGAAAGTCTTTCTGCATCAGCCCTGCTCCCAGAGCTCTCTCACCCTCTGCTCTCTGCTGGTTCTTATAGCCCTGGTCTGTCCCCTGACAAGCTGTCTTACTTCATACACTAATCCCCATTACTCCCATGGCCTTTGCTCTTGTTTGCTTTCTGAAATTTTTATCTGATATTTCATCTCATTATTTCCTGTGATTTGGATATGGTTCAGATGTCATCTAAGTGTCCATGTGTTTTAAAGGCTTAGTACCCAGATGGAAATATTGTAGGATGGCATTTTTAAGAGGTGGGGCCCAGTGAGAGGTTCCTGGTTAATTGATAGCATGCTTGTGGGGCTTCTGCAGGTGTGTCCAAACTTTTCATATGTCTTCTACAAAGTTTATGTGTTCAAGGTTTTTTTTTTTAATAAAAAATACCTTATTTGTGTTTTAAGTAAGTCTACAATTTTATGTTGAGCTTCATTGTTTGCTAGTCTTGATGTGGGCAGCTTCATACAGCCCCTGAGTAACAAGTTGCCTGCCCTGTGGTCCCTGCCCTATTTGGAAGGGACTCAAGTCACTAGATGACTAATGGTACCAGGATGGTTTG
Organism: Meriones unguiculatus; assembly: GCF_030254825.1. Classification (NCBI taxonomy): domain Eukaryota; kingdom Metazoa; phylum Chordata; class Mammalia; order Rodentia; family Muridae; genus Meriones; species Meriones unguiculatus. Next base: position 91,317,897 of record NC_083350.1, read on the forward strand.
GAATTGTCTAAAGAGCGGCCAAGGATTGATTGTTGGGCAGGCAACATACTGAATGCTCAGCATCAGAGCTGAATTAGGCATTAGACATTGTGACTTCCAAGAAGGGCCAACCACTGCTCCAGGATTATTAGGAATTTATTATCTGTTTTGTATAGTTTCCAAAGCCAGAAATTAATTACACATTTGTACTTAATTGTATGTATGTGTGTATGTCTAATAGCTGTTATAAAATCTCATAATGATCAGTTTATGGCCATCTATAGAGGTCTTTGATTCAAAAAGTTTGATTAATTTATTATTATTCATTTTTTAGTAAGTGATTAGCATGTTGCTTTGGGTAAATGACTTGATTTCTTTGGTTCCTCCTTTATCAAGAGAGGTTGTACATCACAGAGTGCTGGTGGTGATTCAATAGACTAATGCATCAAATGCTTAGAAGAGGTAATGAAACCTACTCATTGTTCACTCTTACTGCTTTTGTTGTTATTAATGTTTTGATTACACGGAATATGGAACTGTGTGGAATTTGAGGTCTATTTTTTTACATTGCATATGAGAGAACAGGCCACATAAGTGAAACAGAAAGACCATATGGTTAATTGGAGAAACACAAGCTCAAAACTCAGGTAGACATAGGTACAAATTCCACCTCTTGGGCTTCTTCTCTAGGTGACCTTGAGTGAATTGCTTTTCTTCTTCAAGCCTGTTTCATCCTCTGTAAAGGAAAACATCTGCATCACGACAGAATAGGTACTCCCATACTTCCCATGGTGATAGACATCCTGTCTCTTCCCATCCCTTTTCAACTATTGAGCTAATGAGCATCAAAGCTCTGATTTTTTTTTGAAACAAAGTCATTCAGTATTTATGACTTAAAACAGTGGTGCCCCCCTTTTTTTTTCAATGCAGTTTATTCAGGAACCTTGAACAATCATCTGACCCTGGGGAAAGCCAGCCCACAGCTTAAATAGCCTCTGGGTAGCCAACCCCAGCGTGCCATGTGGGCAATGCAGATAGGTCCAAAGCTCTGATTTGAGACAGATATTTTCCCTTCTGCCCTTTGTTCTTCCAGAGGTTTCCATAAAAAAAAAATCTATGAGAGTTTTAGCTAAGGTCCAGGAGCCATTCTGGACCAGGAGGCCAAAGAACCTGCTGCTCTAACATTGTACCTGGTGAAACAGAAAGAAAACTAAACACCTGAGTATTTTTTTAAAACTAATTTCACATTTATTTTCTCTTACTTCTTGATAGGAGTTTAGTTAGTGGTTTTAGGCAAAAATTTGAAAGCTTTTGCTTGGAACATTTCACTATAATATGATCAATAACAGGACCTTGAGAAGATGTTGATTCATTGTGAAAAATCCACCTACAAACTGACAACACTAATTTAAGTCTTGGCAAAGAGATCTGGACTAATGCTAAGCATTTGTGCATTATGAGTTTTTACAGCCAGTCTCATGAAGGATCAAATTGGAGTATTTATCTATAGTGCCTGCACTACTGTGCCTAAATTTTCATTGGTTTCCTTTGCCTGCTGCTTATAAAGATGTGAGCTTTAACTGCCAGAGAAATTCAGATTGGGACAAACCATGAGATTCATCTGATCTGATTACTGTGGACATTAAGATTCTGCCAAAGTTACCCATCCTGTACCCCTCAAATGCCTCTGATGATAGATGCTTACCACATCCTGGTCACCCCACCTCACCTCTGTATGTCTCTAATTCAAACAAAATTTTTCTCTAAGTTATTGCTGCAAAGGCATCTCCTAACTGATCATCTTTGCTTACTAGCCTCTGCTGTTTCTCCTTGCTCACATCCAAACTCTCCAAGTCCCTCAAAGCTAAGAGACTCTCCATCATTATCATCTATATTACTTTCCCATACATGGCCTGGGTCTCACTTAGTTTTCAGTGCCAGGCCATTTTATAACTTGGTTGCTTTGCCTGTGCTGTTCTTCCTAGCTTCTCATCTCTAGCAGCCTCCTATAAATTTTCTAAGCCTTCAGTCAAAGCTTTTTTGCCCCAGGAGCCTGGCAAGCACCCTGAAAGGATGCCAAGGCTCCATCCATCAACACCTCTGATTTTCATCTTGATCATCTGTTTTTGTGTCTTTCTCCATTTGAGTAACAGCTCCCACTGCTCCTCCCAGGCTCAGTTTACCACCTGCACAAATAATGGTCAGAAGGCATTTCCCCAATAAACAGGCAAACACATGATGGCCACATTGACAGGTAATCCCTTCCACCGGCACTAGTTTTATTCCTGGGTCTAGCCCTTTTCACATGGCATTATTTACATATTTGAAGGCAGTTCTTTTGTTCCCTGGATGCTTTCTTGTCCAGGTCAATATCCCTAATTCATTTTATTTGGTGGGAGATGTTGAGGTATTCCCAAGTCCAGGGCCTTGCTTTTGCTAGACAAGCATGCGGCTTCTGAGCTGTAGTCTCTGCCTAATACCCCAGTCCTACTGCTCTTGTGTGGTTCTGTCTTGAGCCCCTCTATCCCTATTATTCTTCTCTACATTAATTACAAGTATTTAGTGTCCTCCTCAAACTATGTCATCTGAAATTAACCCAAAGCTGCCCACATAATCTGCCTTATGAAAGAATACTTCCCACTTGTGGCTGTGAATTGTTTTTTGGCATAGAAAGAAGACAAAGACTGTATTGAACATAGGGTCAAACTAATTCTATTATCTGTCATCTAAATAACTTGTGTTGATGTTCAAATTACTGAACAACTGGTGTGGTGTAGGAACTGGCCAACAGCTGCAGATCATAGGAAGGGTTCAGAAGCTCCTATTGAACTTGATATTATTTTTTATGGTTAGGGGTCACAGAGTAGGAGAGTGGGTGTGATGTCAGAGCATCAGCAAATTGGCCAGTAGCATAAAAACGTATGAATATTTGGATGTCTGGGAGGCTATCCCTGTGTGTACTAGATAGGTATCCACCCTAGATATGGCTGGAGTCAAGAACTTCCAGTTCTTATAGCATTGATCTTCTCATCTTGATACTAGAGTTAAAAGTAGTACCTGCTTTTGGGGACATTGAAAAGACATAATAAGTATGTCCCTCTTTTCTGACAAAATGATAAGCAATTAAAGAAGGAAAATAACTGGACTGAAGTCAGGAGAGGTCTCCTTGAGTACCTGAGAACAATTAGATGGAAGATCCGCTTCTGGCCCTTTTGACTCATTCTCAGTCCTTGGATCTCTCAGCTAGGCTTGGACTTAACTTGTTCTGGGTTCCAATAATGCCTCCTCCTTGTCCAGAGTATTCTCATGAAGTTCACTGCCCATTGCCTTTAATTCCAGTCTCCAAATACCACTGATCATCACCCATGTGATGGGTGTGACCATGGGTGTGACCATGTTGATGACTTCAACAGCACATCATGGCTTTGGCCATTCCTTTTATACTTGGTCAAACTTATGAGCTTTGGTTCAGCATTCTGTGAGTTTAGACTCCATACCAAGCCCTATACCAGGTACCATGACCTAAACGTGCAGTTTAGGGTCTCCTTGATGGCCAAGATTAGACCCACACACAAAGGCTACAGACATCACTGGAAAATGGTCCATACCTCCACAATACAGTCCCAACCTACATCTCTAGCCTCATCTTATTGCTTGCTGAATATTCCAACTAAACTTTGCCATATGGCCATTTTAACCATGCCCAGTCTTCTAATCCCCCCTTGTTTTTGCCTGCTGCTCTTTTGTTCTGCGGTGTCATATCTTCTTTTCTCTGGCCAACTACTCCTCATGTATTAATATTTGGCTCATATGTTTCCTCCTTCAAAGCCTAGCTCTGCCTGTGAACTTACATTGGAATCCAGTTTTTCACACTGAATCTCGGGGCCACAGAAAGCCAGCGGGCTATAACTTGATGGGGTTCACCTCCATGGGAAATCAGACAGAAAGAACTTCTATTTAGCCATCTACATGTACCAACAGGAACCAAGCAAAGGGGTTCTACCTGTGAGGAGCTTTTATGACTGGTCTTTCAATGCCCATTTCTTCTCTGAACCCTGTGTTGCTTGTTTCTTGAATTAAGTGTAGATTCTATTTAGTGACATAGTGTCCACACCCCTGGGAACTGCGCACCACTTCAAGTGCTATCTTTGGTAACAGAATTCCTAGACCTAAGGATCTAGTTTCCTGGAGAGGGATTGTCCATCCTCAGCTATTAACAGATCTACCCATTTGAGAGAACCTATCACTTAAGTCTGTAGATAAGCTTCTAAAATCCAAGGACTTGATACAAATTCAGCCTATATAATGTATAGGAATTGTGGTTAGTATCACTATCTCATTAGACAGGAGAATTAATAGCTTAGCGGTACAGCTAATGAACTCCTGAAATGTCAATGGACTACAGATTTGTTTCTTGCTCATGAGACATCTGATATAGGCCAAGAAGCCCTCCTCCATCTGTCTATCTTGTACACATGTTCAAGAATAGGGAAGTGGAGTAGATAAAGAAGGCAAGTCAGATCCTAACTGCCTCTTCTTGGAGGACTCAAACTTCCACTTCTTTGAGTTCATTGACCAAAATGGGTCAAAAGACTCAACCTGATTCTTGGAAAGATGGGAAATCTGTGGTATATCTAGAAGAATTGATGAGTAATACCATCTCTGATATAATTACTGCAGTGGAGACAATATACTTGTCTCTCACCTCATTTACAAGAAAGGTTTGGGAACAATGAGACACCTATCGAACAGATTCACAAGAATGGCTCAGTTCCTTCTTAGCAAAATGTGGATAATAAGAGTGCCTAGCCCCATGGAGCTGTTTGGAGGTTTGCATGATAAACATGGTGGTACAGAGGGTCTGACTGGCCCATTAATTATTCCATAACCATGACATTGGGCTGGAGCTGTTTTTCTAGGTCATTGGGTCATTGATGCCAGTGAGCAATGAACCTAGCTTGACTCTTTTCAGTTCTTGTCTTTGAGTCTTTCTGTAGCAAGTACATTAGACTCTCTCTCTCTTTGTGTGTGTGCATGTGTGTGCATGTGTATATGTGTGTGAATTTGTGTGTATGTGTGTGCATATGTGTATGTGTATGTTGTGTGTTTGTGTTGTGTGTGTTGTGTATGTGGTATGTGTGGTGTGCATGTGTATATGTGTGTGCATGTATGTGTGTTGTGTGTGCATGAGTGTCTGTGGTGTATATGTGTTGTGTGTTACGTTGTGTGTATTTTGGTGTGCTGTGTGTATGTGTGTATGTGTGTGTGTGTGTGTGTGTGTGTGTGCGCGCGCATGCATGTGCCTGTGAACTTGTGGAAACCAGAGAAGGATGTTGGGTGTTCTGCTCTGTAACTTATTCTTTTGAGGAAGTTCTCTCACTGACCCTGAAGCTAAGCATGTTAGGCCAGCAAGCCCCTGTGATTTTCCCCACAGAACACTGGAGTTACAGGCCAGTGGAGTTATAAGCCTAGCTTTTAAGATGGGTGTTGGAACCCAAATTTGGATAAAAATTCTTAACCAATGACTTCTCTCTCCAGCCCCTACATTATTCCTTTTAATACTCAGTTTTCTTATCTGTGAAAGGGTGGAAGGAAGTACTGCAGTCCCCATCACAGAAGTTTGTTGGTGTGACTTGGAGAGAAGCTGTTCAAAGTACTGGAAATGCATCTATCTGACATTAATCCAAAAATGCTAGGTAACAGCATTAGAATGGGGGGCATCTTATATTAGGGAATAATGATTAGCAGCAAGAGGGAAAGAATAAAACAGCAACTGGGTGGTGGTGGCAAACATCTTTAATCCCAGCACTTGAGAAGCAGAGACAGGTAAATCTCTGAGTTAGAGGCCAGCATAATATACTGAGTAAGATCCAGTATATCCAAGGCTACACAGAGAAATGCTGTTTTGAAAAACAAAACAAAACAAAACAAAACAAAAAAAAAAACAAAGAAGAGGAAGAGGAAAAGGAAGAGGAGGAGGTCAACTATGATGACTCAAACAGCAACCAACATTAATGAATCTTAAAAATTCTATCTTGAGCAAAAGGTAACAGATGCAAATAATCCTACTTAGATGAAATCTAAAAAATGCAATCCAATACAGAAATTTTGGTACTTTTACAAAATGGAATACTACTCAGCAATTAAAAACGAGGAAATCATGAAATTTGCAGGCAAATGGTGGGACCTAGAAATGATCATCCTGAGTGAGATATCCCAAAAGCAGAAAGACACACATGGTATATACTCACTTATATAGACCTATAAGATAGGATAAATATACTGAAATCTATCCACCTAGAGAAGATAAACAAGAAAGAAAACCCAGGGTAAGATTGCAAAACCTACACTCCCGGTGTAGGGTCCGTACCGCTCCCTCCCCCAAAGTGACTCACAGACCACAGATCGATGCAAAAGCAAGAGGCAGTTTATTCTGATCGCGATGGGGGTCGTCCCTTTAAAGCAGGAGACGACCCCAAGCATACAAAGCACAGAGATTTTATTCCTAAAAAATCAGGCCTTTACATTGATTAGTTAGCAGAAAAGATAACAGTTATGCAGTTGGCAGCTGTAGCGGGGAGCTCACAGCTCCAAGGACAGTCCTCCCCTCTTCTCCCATCTCTCGGTTCTGTAGCAGGCCGCTTACAGCTTCAAGGACAGTCCTCCCCTAAATTGCCTGACTTGTTCTTCTTTCTTAGCTGGCCCTTATTCAAGGTCCAGTTGTTTTTCTTTCTAATTTGGGATGGTCCCATTTCTCAAGATGATCAATCCTCACGTACAAAGACAAATGGGATGGACATTGGATGTAGGAGCAAACAAGTAACAGGACAGGACCCTACCACAGAGGGCCTCTGAAAGACTCTACCTAGCAGTATATCAAAGCAGATATTAAGACTCATAACCAAACCTCCAGCAGGGAATAAAAAAAAAGGGGGGGAGAGTTAATACAACCTGGAGAGGACAGGAGTTCCACAGGGACCAAATATATCTGGGCACAGGGGTCTTTTATGAGACTGTTTCTCCAAACAAGGACCATGTATGGATGCAATCTAGAGCCCCTGCTCAGACGTAGCCGTTGGTAGCTCAGTATCCAAGTGGGTACCCTAATAAGGGGAACAGGGACTGTTTCTGACATGAACTCGATGGCAGGCTCTTTGACATCCCCCCCCCCCCGCAGGGAGGAGCAGCCTTGCTAGGACACAGAGGAGGATTTTGCAGCCAGTCCTGAAGATACCTGATAAACCAGTATCAGATAGAAGGGGAGGAGGTTCTCCCTTATCAGTAGACTTGGAAAGGGGCAGGGAAGAGATGAGGGTGGGAGGGTAGGATTGGGAGGGAAAGAGGGAGTGGGATACAGCAGGGATACAAAGTTAACAAACTGTAACTAATATTAAAAAAATTAAAATTAAAAAAAAGAAAAAAATGCAACCCAACTTATAGCAACCAAAAGCATATTAGTGGTTTCCTGAGGTTGGGTTATCTGGAACATATAAGTATTGCAGAGTGGGGGGGGGGGGGAGAGAGAAAAGAAATTTTCATGTTTTGATGGCTATAATGACAATGAGTATATCTGCTTGTTGACAGTCATGGACCTAAATACTTAAAGTCAATGCTTTGGGGACTAGGAAGAGGGCTCAGTCTGCACAGTACTTGCTTTGGCAAACATGGGTTTTGTCACCAGAACCAACATAAAAGCTAAGTATGGTGGCACACACCATACTGAACTGAACACCATCCCAGAACTGAAGAGATGGAGAGACGCAGATTGCTGGGGCTTGCTGGCCAGTCAGCCAAGTCTACTTGGTGAGCTGCAAGCCAGTGAGAGACTGTCTCGGAATACAATGGGTAGCATTCCTGAACAGTGAAGTCTGAAGTTGTCCTCTGGCTTCCGCTTGCACATATACAAAAGCTCACATCGTCCTCCATACACATGGGCCACACATGTGCATGCACACACACACACACACACACACACACACAAAATCAATCAATCAATGCTTCTATTTCATGTAAATTATATATGAATAAAGCACAGTTAATTAGCATCTGCTACAACTGTGCATATCCTGGTCCCCATTTCCTGTCATTGAGCCAGCCAGCTTAGCCTTTCAACTTTGTCAGTAAACCCAGGGTGGGTGGGCAGGAAGGGTGCAAGATTCCAGGTGTGGATGGGATCCCCACATATTACCTCACAGTGGAATGCAAATGTTGGCATATACACTCTAAGCTGGAGGGATGGATGACCTCTCTGTCTTTGAGGGCCCGGTGACTATGATTCATGAGTTAGTGTGGGAGGTGATGGGGATGTCAGCTGATGAATCAATCCCTGCATTCCTTACTGTAAACTACCATGATGCGGATAACTCCCCACCCCCTGTCAAAGTCAAGACACTTGCCCCACATTTCTCAAGTAGAAGTGGCAGAGCTAAAGCATTAGAACCCTGTCCATCTGGCATAACCTACAGAAATCAGATGCTTCAGACCCTTGCCAGTGCAGCACACAAAGAGAGAGCAGCCAGAAGCAAAATGCCTCTGGAAACTTATCCACAGAACCCAATAGCAGTAGTGGAAGCATCTGGAGTATCTTTCCTCTCACTTTTGCCTCAAGGAAATGTAAATGACATTAGGAGTCCCAGCTCCAAGAAAGTCTAAGAATGAACTGTCAGCTTTTCCTAGTCCTTTCAGAGACTTACCAAAAAGGTAGAGCAGAATGGATAGAGAAGACCCTTCTACTTTGAGAAGCAATGCTAGATCAGGAAGAATTAAAGGCCCTGGAAGGGAAGGGTGTCAGAACTTGGGATAACTAATGAGTATACATCGGTAGAAGCATCTTTAAATAAATATTTCTCCTAAGGAATATGGGAAGGGTCTCATGGAATCCAGGGGCACTGTTCAGTCCAGGAAGAGTCTGGAATCAGGAAATACTGCTGACACATTTTTATATCTCCAGTCTCTGGCCTTTTCTGTGCATATGCTCCATGCTTCTATTTTCCTGGTGATAGGATTCCTCTGCTTTTCAGATCTAGGCAGCCGGACACATGGCTGTCATTGCCTGGCCAGCTGCTCAGAATTCATGAATTCCTGTTAATCTGTCTGTCTAACTCTTTCTCTTTCTTTTCACCAATCTCAAGTTTTAAGAAAAGAGGCTTGGCTGGTGTTGGGCCAACAGTCCTTCCCCACCCGTTTTGTGTGAGAAGAACAAAAGGGATCTGTCACTCTGTTTTGCCACCTGTCCACTGCACTAGAGATTTGTCTAGGTGACTAACATAATTTGGAAAGGTATTATTGGCTGAAAGGCTGAGAACTGTTCCCAGGACAAATCCCGCATTCATATATATCCATGCATATTATTAACCAACTTAATCTGGGCTCAAGAATTTTTCACATTGCTCCTACATGCAGAGATGCCTCTGAACTGTTGTCATCCAGACATCAGATGGGGGATTGCATCTGTTCACCCAGTTCAGACCATTTAAGGCAGCAGGCCCATCCCCTTTTACACCTACCAGCCACGGCAGCAGTGGCCCTTCATAGTCTCCATTTATTCCTGGACCTTTTCTCACTTAGATCACATCTCTTTTGGCAATTCGTTCAGCTCAATCCTGGCTTCTGGCCCTTTTGACTCATTCTCGGTCCTTGGATCTCTCAGCTAGGCTTGGACTGAACTTGTCCTGGGTTCCAATAATGCCGCCTCCTTATCCAGAGTATTCTCATGAAGTTCACTGCCCATTGCCTTTAATTCCAGTCTCCAAATACCACTGATCATCACCCATGTGATGTGTGTGACCATGTTGATGACTTCAATAGCACATCATGGCTTTGGCCATTCCTTTTGTACTTGGTCAAACTTATGAGCTTTGGTTCAGCATTCTGTGAGTTTAGACTCCATACTAAGCCCTATACCAGGTACCATGACACAGAGATGTACACCTGTGAGACTGTCATCAAAAGAAAGCCACAGATATGGCAAAAGTTTAGCTGCAGTTGGGACGCATCCTATGTTAGACACTTGGTAGCAGCCAAGAGCCAGTTTCCAGAAGCCAGCCTGTCATAGGAGAATGCACGATCAGTCCAGAATGTCAAAGATAATTCTAGCCCTGGCATGGTGAGTTGCAAGATAAGAAGTCTTTGTTATTTCCTCTTCTGTGGGCACAATGAAGTATTCATGGGACTCCCCTCGGGACTCGGGAAGCATTTGAGGTCCAAGAAAAGCCTGTGCGTCATCATAATTGTGTAATATGGCTATCTTCTTCCCATCCCACCCCTCGACAGAGCCTGGTTAGGCAAGATTAAGCTGTATTAATGCTGCTACATTTTCCATCAAGCTTCCTTCAGTGGTCTTTGATTTTGACTTGCAGGGAGCTAATTGGGGCATCATCTGTTCTCAGTGTCCAGACCCTCTTAACCCCAAGCACTATATTCAAGGACCCACCAATTCCCCAAGTGTTACAGAGCAGGTTCTTTTGGAGGGCATTATGGTAGCCAGGAGAGTCATTCTTCCATGTTCAACTGAGACACAGAGACACTGTTAATTAATAGTGAATTGAGCAATGGAAATAGTGAGTTTGAACTGGTTACCAGCACTGAAAGCTGGGTAATTTGTGTAACATCTCTGAATATTGGGGTTTTTTTGTCTTGATTGTGTTCAGTGGGTGATTTAAGGAAATGACTTTACAACATTGGTATCAGGAGAGATACTTGTGTATTTCATGTTTATTGTAGAACTGTTGACAATTGCCAGAAAATAGGACCAACCTAGATGTCCACCAAGATGAATAGACAAAGAAAATGTGGTAAGTATACAAAATGGAAATTTTATATAGCCATAAATTAATATGAGATCACGGCATTTGCAGGAAAATGGATGCAACTGGAGATCATTATGTTAAGCCAGTTAAGCCAGACTTGGAAAGACAAATATTACACTTTCTCTTATGTGCAGAACCTAGATTTAAAATTATGTATGTGTATATATATAGAGAGTCATGAAGGACTGAAAAATCTTTTAAAAGATGAGAAATAGGATAATGAAATGCATGCGGAAAGGAGGAATAATGGGAGAGGAACAAAGGGAATCATCTTGGAGAAGGGGGAAGGTAGAGGGCAGTAGGGGAGCAGAGTGAATAGATGCCTGGTGCTTAATAGGTGATTGGTAAATAGGGCTCCCATTTCTATGCCCTAAGCTAGTTGGTGAAGTAAAATAGTTGGACACAATCTCCACCCTACGGAAACTTGCACTTATGAGAGGCTAATCTTGTCTCTATGAAATAGTCTCATCCCTCAAGGACAACCCATCACTGTGATCCCCATTTTTTAAAACTCTTTATTAATTACACTTTATTCACTTTGTATCCCTCCTGTGGTTCCTTCCCTGCTCCCATACCAATCACTCCCTTTCTCCACCCTCTGCACCCGTGCCCCTCCCCAAGTCCACTGATAGGGGAGGTCTTCTTTTCCTTCCTTCTGATCCTAGTCAATTAGGTTTCATCAGGAGTGGCTGCATTGTCTTCTTCTGTGGCGTGGTAATGCTGCTCTCCCCTCAGGGGAAGGTAATTAAAGAGCAGGCCAATCAGTTCACTAGAGATAGTCCCTGTCCCTACTATAATGGAACCCACTTGGATACTGAACTTCCATGGGCTACATCTGTGCAGGGGTCTTAGGTTATCTCCATGCATAGTCCTTGGTTGGAGTATCAGTGTGATCCCCATTTTATACGAGGGATTGGAAATACAGGGAGATTGGATGGCTCAGCCACAGATCCAGAACCTGGGAATGGGATCCGGGACTACTTAGACTTGAACTGGCTCTAGAGGCCCATTCTTACCTTTTTGTCCATTCTTACCTTTTTCTGCCTCTACCATCTTACCAAACACAGAGTGTCGAGTTACCAGGAGCAGGTGGTGGGATAGGATTGGATTGGTACCATGCAGGTTGAACCCAGTCTTCACAAAGATGGTGACCATGAATACATCATTTTGTTTCCTTGTCTGCAGAATATATTGATAGCATACACATACCGGATCTAGAGCAGCTGTGCAGATCTAGTTAGCAAGTGTCATCAAAAAATTACAGTGGGTTGGGTACTGACTTACATTATACTGATGAACCCTCCAGAAAGACCACAGTCTGGTGTCCAGTGAGTACCTGTTTTACTATCTATGAGAGGAGAGAATGGGATCTCATTGGAAGTTTGTCTCAAACAGCCTTGACATTGTGTTAAAAAAGTGGAAAGACTTGTAGATATACAGAAACTTAATATTAGTCAGGAAAAACAGCAATAATTATAGTAATGACAGTTGACATATATGAAGTATTTTTCTCCATGCACATTGTAACTGGACCCATGTTACACATAATCCAGGGAGGCTGTTTTTTTTTTTTTTTTCAATGCAGTTTATTCAGGAACCTTGAACAATCATCTGACCCTGGGGAAAACAAGCCCACAGCTTAAATAGCCTCTGGGTAGCCAACCCCAGCATGCCACGTGGGCAATGCAGATAGGTCCACATACATGGAAGCAAGCCAGATCCTCAGCCTTAGCCAAATGTGGAGTTGTTTGTGACAGAGAGCACTCACCATCGGGAAGGTGGAAGTCGGAAACAAGCTCCATCTTTAAGGCATAGCATTCCGGAGCTCTCTACAGTTCCCCCTTTTTGTTTCAGACGCATCAGGCAAGAGTAGAGGTCTGATCTCTGATATTAGAAATAAATTGGGACTTTGTACTGATGTTCATTTAGGTGTCATCCACCCAAAGAGCATCAGACCCGTCCTATACCTTTTTCTCAGAGGCGGAACCTGGAGCATCAACCCGCATGCAATCAGACATGCTCTTTTCTGGGTCCAAAGCGGCTGACCCTGAGTGCAGTGCTTAGCCTCGCATCCTGAGCGTAACATTTTAGCTTTTTATGATAGCCAACCATGCTTGGGGAGACTGTCCTGCTTCAATGGCTGTAAAGGCCTGAATGATCATGGCTGCATCACACTGTTGTGAGACTCTAATCTTGCATATATACCACAGGCAAACCAAGGAGACCAACACCAGAAGGCCTGCTAATGCTCCCATGCCCGCCCATTCCTTCAGATGATTCATGGCTGCAGCAATCCATGATGATAATCCTGTGGCTAGTCCTGCATCCACTCTGGTAGAATTTACTGTGACAATGGCCACTCTCAGCTGCTCCATCATAGTATCGAATTCTCCAGTCCAATTACCTAAAATATAGCTCGACAATTGTTTAGACAGATTTGCAGCACAGGAAAAATTCTCATGTTGTATGCTAGTGACTCAAAGTCCAGCATATTTTCATTGATAGCCAAGTTGAGCGATTTGCCATAGGGTATCAATTTGCTCCTGCACGAGGTCAATCCTCTGATTGAACACTATCAAGCTTCCTTTTAGTTGAGCATTAATTCCTTTTTGTACAACTAAGGCATGAGCTACATTGGCTAAATGATTATTCAGGGTCTGAGCAGTCTGCCCAGTATGACTCATGGCTAAAGCCACAGTGGTAGCTCCAACAGCCGCCAATGAGATGGTAGTAACAATGGTGGCTGTAGTTCCAAGATCCCTTTTCTGTCTGAAGAGAGTCATAGCGTGAGGGGCATCAACGGGCACAGGCACCCAGCGAGGCATGCGAGTAACCAGGGCATACCTAAATTTACTAGCATTCCAGCATTGGGCAAAAAAGCAAGTATCATTACCACAATTACTTGGCTCTATCTGGCTAATAATGAATAAAAATGGGGGATATAAACAAACAGGTGTGGGCTTATAGGAAATATTATGAGAAGCCTTAACCCCCTCGTTGGAACATCCTGCATCAGTTCTAGAACTAGCAGTGGTGGTATCCGAGGTCTGAGTAGGTTCAGGAGACCATTGCCCCCAGGGGCGAGACGTGCTCCATGCCAATTGACTAACTCCATGTTTTCCTCCCCTTTTGAAAGTCATTTAAGGTTCTTAAATTATTTTTTTCTTTTTTTTTTTAATTTTTCATCAATTACACTTTATTCATTCTGCATCCCCCCATAAGCCCCTCCCTCCTCCCCTCCCAATCCCACCCTTCCTCCTCCCTCTGCTTGCATGCCACTCCCCACGTCCACTGATAGGGGAGGTTCTCCTCTCCTTTCTGATCTTAGTCTATCAGTTCGCATCAAAAGTGGCTGCATTGTCCTCTCCTATGGCCTGGTAAGGCTGCTCCCCCCCAGAGGGAGGTGATCAAAGAGCAGGCCAATCAGATTATGTCAGAGGCAGTCAGGGAGGCTGCTAATTAATAATGAGTTGAGCAGTGGAAACTCAGTACTGTGCCTTCTAGTCCTAAATGTCACCCCCAATTGCCACTGCTATTATAGACCACTATCTCAGAAATATATTTAGAAACAATTGTTAAGGGCTTTGTCAATGTCTGTGTAGGGTTTAATTCATGAAGCTTCATCCTTTGTCTTGAATCTGTACCTACATTAGATGTAAATCCAGAGGCTCAGCTTCAGGCTAGAGAACAGTGTCAAGACATTTGCTGGCAAGCTTCTCTACCCTACTTCTAGGTGCTGCCTTGGAAGCTACCTCACCATCAGGCTTTGCATCACTGTTGGCCTATCCTAGAGCCTGGGTTGTATCTTGAATCTGAAAGCCCAGCCACAGGCTTTTGTGAAACTCTTTTTTTCTGAGAACCTCAAGTAGGCATTACGTCACTTGTCCTCTGTCAATGTCCCCAGAACTCTGGCTGTCTGCCTTATCCAAAGTACATAGATTGTGGGGTTGGAGATGGCCAGAAACAGGAAAGGACTCTTTCAAGGTCACCCAGTAAAGTTATGTGCAGATATGGTCCCAGATTTCCTGAATCCCAGCCCCAAGATGTCACCTGAAACCTTCACAGAGTCTGTAAATCACAGAATGACTAGTGGCCCAGATATGAGGCATTTGTAATCTTTTCTATACTGTATACCTTGCATGCAGCTGCGTATATCCCCACTGATAATGTGCACGCGGACGTACCCAGTATGTATGTCAGTGTCTATTCATGTGTGCGTGTGATTGTAAGGCCAGAGGACAACCCTGGCTCTTGTTCCTCAAGTGTTACCCACCTTGTTTTCTTGAGACAGGATTTTTCACAAGCCTGGAACTCCTCAAATAAGCTAAGATAGCTGGCTATTGAGCTCCTAGGATCTGCCTATCTTCACTCCCCAGTGCTGAGAATCATATGTATTCTGCTGTGCCCCACTTTTCTCTTTAATGTGAGTTCTGGGGACTGATCCTAGCAGTTTAGCAACAGAGCTATCATCCCAGCCTTCACTGAACTCGATTTATTAATACTCTCTTCATGACAGAGCTTGAACTAGGTACTAGGAAGAACAAAATAGATGAGGCATATGCCGTTTTTACTGTTTTGGAGATCACAGGCCATTAGGAAAGGCAGACAAGTGAAGATACACTGTGTGAGAGGAAGGGAAAAGAGCAAGGAGTTCTAAGACCAGAGGGAAGCATTCAAGAAACCAAAACGCAGAACAATGAGGATGGCATTCAGAATAGCTAGTGTGTCATGTAGAGGGAAGATAACAAATAAAGTAAGGTCTTCGTTGGCTTTCTGTTCCACCTTATAGCAGAGTATGGCTGCACATGAACATACCTATGGATTACACCACATCTTTGGGCGTCTGCATCTCCCAAACCTGAACTGATCAACAAATCCACCATTTAAGGGTTAATGTGTATGGAACAACTTACATCATCTTAGAACAAAAGACCCTTAAAGCCATTGCCAGTTCCTCATCTACAATCAAGATAGGGAGCTATAGTCTGGAAAGAAGGAGAAAAGAGGGAACAAGTCAGGAGCCTACCACAGAGGACCCCTGAAAGGCTCTGCCCTGCAGATTATCAATGAATATACTGAGACTTATGGGCAACCTTTGGACAGAGTGCAGGGAATCTTAGGAAAGAAGTGGGAAACAGTAAGATCTGGAGAGGAGAGGAACTCCATAAGGAGAGCAACAGAACCAAAAAATCTGAGCACAGGGGTCTTTCCTGAGACTGATACTCCAACCAAGGACTAGGCATGGAGATAACCTAAGACCCCTGCACAGATGTAGCCCATGGAAGTTCAGTATCCAAATGGGTTCCATTGTAATAGGAACAGGGACTGTCTCTGACATGAACTGATTGGCCTGCTCTTTAATTACCTCCCCCTGAGGGGGAAGCAGCATTACCAGGCCACAGAAGAAGACAATGCAGCCACTCCTGATGAGACCTAATTGACTAGGATCAGAAGGAAGGAAAAGTCCTATCCTATCAGTGGACTTTGGGAGGGGCATGCATGCAGAAGGTGGAGAAAGGGAGGGATTGGGATGGGAGGAGGGAGGGAACCACAGGGGGAATACAAAGTGAATAAAGTGTAATTAATAAAGAATTTTAAAAAATCAGCTGAAGTTGGGATTCTCCTACTCTGTATGTGTGACCCTTCCTCACTCTGAAACACATGGGAAGCCACAGCACACCCAGGTGGCTGCTTAGTAAGCATCAACGTGGTAGGAATCAGGCAAGGTCAATGGCTTCTGGGACCAAACTAGAACCACATGACGCAATCAGCTCACTGAAGGTTCAGCTG
Organism: Meriones unguiculatus; assembly: GCF_030254825.1. Lineage (NCBI taxonomy): Eukaryota > Metazoa > Chordata > Mammalia > Rodentia > Muridae > Meriones > Meriones unguiculatus. The sequence goes on from NC_083350.1 coordinate 91,334,474, forward strand.
GGTCAATGAGAGGAAATGTATTCAAGGTACATACTCAGTAATAGAAACTACTATTATGGATATTCTGTCTATTCTATTCTGGATATTCTACTATTATGGATATACTGTTATGAATATTACAATGTCATTGTAGAAGTATTAGACAAGATGACATACACAATACAAATGTGCTTTGATTACAAGGTCAGTTACCTATCCAGGTGGAGCTGGAGCATTACCCTCATGCAGGGCCTAAACCTCTACAGTTATCATCCATGCCATGATTGTTCATGCTATTATAATACAAAGTAGTCATTATCTATGGCCTATTGCCTATGTGCAGGGCACACTATTACACTCTATTAACCCTCTATTGCCATGGACACAGTAATATTACAGGGTATTCTTATTACCCACATTTTGTAGCTGAAGAAAGAAGAAACTAAGACTTGAAATGTAGTAGTTGCCAAGGTCACTCTTCAAGTGAATAGAGAATCAGGGATTCTAGTGACATTCACCACAGTTCCCCACTACAGTGCCGTTAAAATGGATTATGCTCCACATGCCTACTGAATATGTGCAGGTTGTAAATCCAGTCTTGCCTCTCCCACTCAAAAAAGTAGATTGGATTATTAGTCAGCAAGAATGATGTCATCAGGGTGACCTTGAACCCACTCTCATTCATTAAAAGAGGAAGTGTTTGTGCAAACATCAGTATGTAAGTATATTCTCTCTCTTGCTCCTCTTTTTTCTCTCTCTCTCTTTTTATTGAGTTAGGTTCTTACACTGTAGGCCAGACTGGACTTGATCTTATGGAAACACATTTTAGCTGCCCAAAATCTGAGACTAAAGGTGCAAGCCACCATGATCAGTTATTATTCTTAATAATGCAATGACTGTTAGCTTGAAAGTTTCTAAATTTGTTAGCAGGATCTCATACTACACTATGCAGAATGTAGTTGACCATAACTCCTTAGTTTTGAAAGGTCTGTCAAAGATGCTCCCACAAAACAGCTGTGATGGTTAATTTTAATTGTCAATATTAAAATTACTTAAGAAAATAACTTAATTAAAATCAGTTAAGAAAAGAATCTCAATGAGGAGTTGTCTAGAACAGGTTGGCCCCTGAGCATGTCTCTGGAATCCTCTTGATTATGTTAATTGATATAGGAAGAACAAGCCCCCTGTGGGTAGCATCATACCCTAAACTTTTGTCCTACACTATGTAAGAGTGAAAAAAGTGAGCTGAGCAGAAGCATACATGCATTCATTTTTCAGTACTCTTGATTGTGGATGTGATGTGATTAGCTGTTTTAAGCTTCTGCCACCTTGCTTTCCCATTACAATGGACTATAATCTAGAATTGTGAACTAAAATAAACTTTTTCTTTTCTAAGTTGTTTTTAGTTAGGATATTTTTATCATAGCAACAGAAATTAAATGAGGACAGCAAACTATCAGTTGTAACTATGCCTGACTGTCAGTAACCTCCTCCCCTCTAAAATTCATGTTCACAATCTACTTAGCTCTCTGATGTCAGCTTCCTACCTAATTGCACTCAGTTTTCGGTCCACAGATCATGAAGTACTGCCATTCATTCACTGACTCATTCATTCATTTATTCTACTAATATTTATTGAGGATCTACTTGTAATAGGGCCAGGAGAGAGAATGGTCAGCAAGGGTGTGTGATTCCCTGCTCTTATGTAGCTGATGTTCTAGCTGGAGGTGTAGAAACAAGAAGTTAACAAATAGGTGGCTGAAAAATTAGTAAGAATACTTCAGATACAGACACAGGAGCTGTCACCATGACTACCCAGGTCTGGCCATGTGACAACAAGTGCCACATCTTGTAGGCACCAAACACTTTAAGAGCATCATGGATATGGAATCTAGATCCCTTCTGAGTATCAATCCCACATATCATCTACCCTAGGAAATTACTAATAGACCTAATTTTTTTTCCTGCTTCTGAGCTGTCCTGATTTTCTATTCATTAATCCACTCTGTTCAACCCCACATCCTACCTCATAACTGTGCTTGAGCTCCATATCTGCTTAAGGGATGGACCCAGGAGGTAGGCCTAGCTGGAATCATAAAAGTTTCAGAGCCTCCTTTCTGTTTGGGAGGTCGGGTGGATGTCTAAGACCCTTCCCAGCAGCCCCAAATTAGGTTGTCAAAAGGACATGGCCCTAGGAGAGGGAGCACATTCTCATGCCCTAAGGTTTGTATGCAGATTCAGTGTACTGGTGGCCACTCTCTCAGATCTTTGCCTGTAGCTACCTGAGTGTCTAGAGGACCTCTGTAGTGGAGCTCTGGACAGCTCTTTGAATTTCTATGCAGCAGCTGCTCTGTTCCGGCCCTGGTCTTCCTCCTCTCACAGTGGCATGGGAACAGACCCAGGGTACTTGGGAAACCTTTCATCCCTCTTTCTTCTTCACAGTCCCTATATAGGTCATATGCAGAATATTTGCAGTCATCCCTGTGTTCCAGGCAGTCACTGACACTGCCTTCTCTGTCTGCTGTGTTACCACCAATGTGTCCAAGGGACAGATGGAGATGCTACCAGCATCTTTCACTTCCTTTACCCCAAAAGTTTCTAGCCAGCCTTGCTCTGTGCACTGTCCCCTGACTCCATTAAATATACTCTTGACCAAGCCTGAGGGCCCCTTATAGAAAGCAATGCCAGCACCTAGTTTTAAATTTCTATGGCTTTGAAGTGGGCCAATATTCATATTAAACTCCTTACATTTTTAAGCCCCTAGGATGAATGAGGCCATCTGAGCTCATCTCATTACAAACTTTCTCTTGCTCTCTTGCACGTACTATAGTGTCCTCCTCTCTGTTTCTCAAGCCAAGCTTATTTCTCATTACAAGACCTTTGTGCTAGTTGTTCCCCAACTGGAACAGCCTCCCTAGGATATTAGCTCCTCAGAGACACTTCTTAGCCTCCCTGTCATAATTCATTCTCTAACCCATCACTCAGTACATCAACTGTCCCATAAATTTTCCCATCACCTGATATTGTCATGTTTAATTACTAGAATGATAATAATCGTGAGACATGTAGTTTGTGGCTATATTCATAGTATCTCACCCATGGCGATGAAGATGGGAGGTTCCCACACATTAAAAACCACCTAATGGGGAGGGCAAGATGGCGGCACCAGGAGAATACTGCCTCTGAGGAGCAAGACAACATTTTCCAAGAGATTGAACTCTAGGCCCTAAAACAACAGTGATCATATTTCCCAGGTGAGAGGAAACCCCCATAGTGTGGGAATCAGGCAGGTCCACGCTCAGGCCACCCAGCCAGAACCCGGAAGAGATCTTGGGTTATGCAGGCACTAGGTCGCCAGACCAGAGCCACACACCTGCGTGTCCTAATCACCTTCCCAGGCTGAACTGTGGGCACAAAAACACCAGAGACTGGAAGTCCCAGTCTCGAGAAAAACCCACAGGGAAGGAAAGTAGCAGGACTGGCCACGGGTCACCCAGTCTTTCCCTGGAAAAAAGTCTCACAGACCGGCAGGTATAAGCCACCATCACTGAACTGGGCTCCAGCCGCCAGCACCAGCAGGGAGAGTGGCTGCGCACCCAGCTGTCTAGCACAGACAGAGCTGTGCACCCTAGTGCAACAGAGACTGGGAGTCCCTGTCGGGAGAGGCCCCCACAGGGAAGGAAGGAAACAGTGCTGATTTGGGGCACCCAGACTTTACCCGGGAAAGTCTCTCCCAGACCAGCGGTTACGCGCTGCCATCACTGACCTGGGTTCAAGCCGCCAGCACGGAGAGGGGCTGCACACCCAGCTCTCAGGCACAGACGGAGCTGCATCCCCCAGTGCAACAGAAACTGGGAGTCCCTGTCGGGAGAGGCCCCACAGGGAAGGAAGGAAACAGTGCTGACTTGGGCCACCCAGGCTTTGTCTGGGGAAGGTATCGCAGACCGGTGGTACAAGCCACCATCACTGATTTGGCCCCAAGCCGGAAGCACAGAGAGTTGTTGGGCACCCAACTCCTGCAGACTAGCAGGCAGGCATGCGCGCTGCCAGCTCAGAGACCTGCTTTGTACCAACTATTCCTCACAAACAGAACTGTGTGCCCCAGGACACCAGAGACTTGGAGTCACTATCTGGAGAATTCTCACAGGGAACGAAGCAAAGGGGACAAACTTAGACCACCCAATATATCCCCAGAAAAAGTCCCACAGACTGACCCAACCAAGGGACCTGCTGTGCACCAGATAGCCTGCTGTTACCAGGAAAGCAGTACTTACCTGCCACAGATTACAGCTTGGGTACTGGGGCACAGAGCCCTGACCTTAGACCTATAAAAGCCCAGGATCCCAAAGATCAACCCCCAGATACTGCTCCAAAGGGCAACCAGTTATCCCTACCAAAACTGACCAAACCACAGGACACACAGGTTACAGAAGCAGATCACTAAATTCACAGCAAGAAATAGGGCAGCTGTCTTCAGGACTTCTCTGGGTAAGAGAAGAGCACTCTCAACTAACAAGGGCCACTGTTACCATTCAGGTCTATGCCTGAGGTGAGCAGTGGCAACTCCTGAAAAATACCAGTGACTATACCCCCAAAAAATCCAGTGACTATACCCACAAAGCTGAGAAGGCTTCCTACAGGAAAAACCATCTTCTTGCCAAAGGGACCACAGGATTCCACCACAGGATTCAAGGAACCACCAGAAACTAACTCCAAGCACCTAAGATAGCCCAATGGGTAGAGGCCAGCGTAAAAGTTCAACCAACAAAAGACAGAGCAATATGGCATCTCCAGAACCCAGTTATCCAGGGGCAAGTAGCAATAGACACCCCAGAATAATTGAAATTCAAGAAGATAACCTAACATCTATGATCATGAAGAGGATAACAGAGGAAAGAAATAAAATGCGTAAAGAAATAGAGGAAGATAAAAACAAACAGAGGTTATGGCCATCCATAAAGAAATAGAGGAAGTTGAAGCCAAACAGTTTGTGGCCTTTACAGAGGAAATGCTTAAATCACTGAATAAAATAAAACAGAGGATTGTTCAAACAAATAGCTGAAGGAATTGAAGAAAAAACAGGAAAATACAGTCAGACAGGTGAAGGAAATCAACAAAATGGCTCAAGATCTGAAGATAAAATTAGAAAAATTAAAGAAAACAAAAATGGAGGAAATTGTGGAGACAAAGAACTTAGGGGGAAAAACAGGAACTACAGAGGTTAGCATAACCAATAGACTACAAGAGATGGAAGAAAGAATCTCAGGTGTGGAAGATACAATGGAAGAAATAGATGTATCTGTCAAAGAAAATGTTAAATCTAAAAAATTCCTGACACAGACCATCCAAGAAATTCAAGACGACATAAAAGATAAAACCTAAGAATAATAGGAGTAGAGGAAAAAGAAGATTCCCTGCTCCAAGGCCCAGAAAATATTTTCAACAAAATCATAGAAGAAAATTTCCCCAAATTAAAGGAGAGGCCTAGAAGAATACAAGAGACCTACAGATCAGCCAATAAATTAGCCCAGAAAAGAAAATCCTCCTGCTATATAACAATCAAAACAGTAAGTATATAGAAAAAAGAAAAAATACTAAAAGCTGCAAGGGAAAAAGGCCAAGTAACATATAATGGCAAACCCATTAGAGTCACACCTGACTTTTCAACACAGACTATGAAAGCCAGAAGGGCCTGTACAGATATCATGCAGACCCTAAGAGAACACAGATGTCAGCCCAGACTACTATACCCAGCAAAACTCTCAGTCCACATAGACGGAGAAAACAAGATATTCAAAGATAAAAACAAATTTCAACAATACCTACACACAAATCCAGTGTTACAAAAGACACTAGAAGGAAAAATACAACCCAAGAAAACTAGCTACTTTCAAGAAAACACAGGAAATAATTAACATCACTATAGTAAAACAAAAAGCAACCAAGCACACCACCTTAGGACCACAGCCAACATCAAAATCAAAGGATCTAACAGCCACTGGTCATTAATCTCTCTCAACATCAATGGACTCAGTTCTCCAATAAAAAGACACAGGCTAACAGAATGGATGCATAAACAAAACCCAGCAATCTGTTGCATACAAGAAACACATGTAAGTCACAAAGATAGACATTACCTGAGAATAAAGGGTTGGAAGATGGCTTTCCAAGCAAATGGATGCAAGAAGCAAGCAGAAGTAGCCATTTTAATATCTGATAAAATAGACTTTCCACCAAAATTAATAAAAAGAGATGGCGAAGGACACTTCATACTCATGAAGGGAAAATTCCACCAAGAAGACATCACAATCCTGAACATCAATGCCCCAAATACAAGGGCACCCACATTTGTAAAAGAAACATTGATAAAACTTAAACCACACATAGATCCCCACACATTAATAGTGGGAGACTTCAACACCGCACTCTCAACAAAGGACAGGTCAACAAAACAGAAATTAAACAAAGAAACAATGTCTCTAACAGAGGTCATGAATCAAATGGAACTAACAGACATTTACAGAACCTTTCACCCAAACTCAAAAGAATTTACCTTCTTCTCAGCACCTCATGGAACCTTCTCCAAAATAGACCATATAGTTGGTCACAAAACAAGCCTCAACAGATACAGGAAGATTGAAATAATGCCTTGTATCCTGTCTGATCACCATGGAATAAAGCTGGACCTAAACAAGAACAGAAATAGCAAAAGGCCTACACACACATGGAAACTGAACAACTTGCTACTAAATGACAGCTGGGTCAGAGAAAAAATAAAGAAAGAAATTAAAGTCTTCCTAGAACTCAATGAAAATGAAGACACAACATACCCAAACTTGTGGGACACAATTGAAAGCAGTGCTAAGAGGAAAGTTCATAGCACTAAGTGCCTTCAAGAAGAAATTTGAGACAGCTCATTCAAGCAACTTAATGGCTCACTTAAAAACCCTAGAAAAAGAAGAATCAGACACACCAAGAAGGAGCAGATGGCTGGAAATAATCAAACGCAGGGCTGAAATCAATCAATTAGAAACAAATAAAACAATTCAAAGAATCAATGAAACCAAGAGCTGGTTCTTTGAGAAAATCAACAAGATAGACAAACCCTTAGCCAAGATAATTAAAAGGCAGAGAGAAACCATCCAAATCAACAAAATCAGAAATGAAAAGGGGTATATAACTACAGACACTGAGGAAATCCAAACAATCATTAAGACTTACTTCAAAATTCTATATGCCACAAAATTTGAAAATCTAAATGAAATGGGCAATTTTCTTGATCGATTCCACTTACCAAAGCTGAATCAGGAGCAAGTAAATCAATTAAATAGTCCTATATCCCCCAATGAAATACAAGTGCTCATCAAAATCTCCCATCTAAAAAAAATAGCAGGACCAGATGGTTTCGCGCCAAATTCTACCAGACCTTCAAAGAAGACCTAACTTCAGTTCTCTTCAAACTATTCCACAAAATAGAAAACAGAAGGAACATTACCAAACTCATTCTATGAAGCCACAGTCACCTTGGTACCTAAACCACACAAAGACCCAACAAAGACAGAGAATTTCAGGCCAGTCTCCTTTATGAACATTGATGCAAAAATACTCAACAAAATACTTGCAAACCGAATCCAAGAACACATCAAAAATATCATCCACTATGACCAAGTAGGCTTCATCCCAGGTATGCAGGGGTGGTTCAGTATACAGAAATCCATCAATGTGATCCACCATATTAAGAAACTGAAAGAAAAAACCACATGATAATCTCCCTAGATGCTGAAAAAGCATTTGACAAAATCCAACATCCATTCATGTTTAAAGTGTTGGAGAGATCAGGGATACAAGGCACTTATCTAAACATAGTAAAGGCGATATACAGAAAGCCAATAGCCAACATCAAACTGAATGGAAAGAAATTTAAAGCAATCCCACTGAAATCAGGGACAAGACAAGGGTGCACACTCTCTCCATATCTCTTCAACATAGTTCTGGAAGTCCTTGCTAGAGCAATAAGACAGTTGAAGGAGATCAAAGGGATACAAACTGGAAAGGAAGAAGTCAAAGTATCACTGTTTGCATATGATATGATATTATACCTGAATGACCCCAAAAATTGTACCAGGGAACTCGTACAGCTGATTAACACCTTCAGCAAAGTGGCTGGATACAAAATTAACTCAAAAAAATAAGTAGCCGTCCTGTATACAAAAGACAATAGGGCTGAGAAAAAAATTAGGGAAACAACACCCTTCACAATAGCCACAAATGACATAAAGTACCTTGGTGTAACCCTAACCAAGCAATTCAATGACTTGGATGAAAAAAATTTCTGCTCTCTGAAGAAAGAATTAGAAGAAGATATCAGAAGATGGAAAGATCTCCCATGCTCATGGCTTGGCAGGATTAACATAGTAAAAATGGCCATCTTACCAAAAGCAATCTACAGATTCAATGCAATGCCCATCAAATTACCAACACAATTCTTTACAGACCTTGAAAGAAAAATTCTCACCTTCATATGGAACAACAAGAAACCCAAAATTGCTAAAACAATTCTCTACAGTAAAAGATCTTCAGGAGGTATCTCCATCCTTGATCTTAAGCTGTACTGTAGAGCAACAGTTATAAAAACTGCATGGTACTGGCTTAGAAACCGACTGGTGAATCAATGGAATTGAATAGAAGACCCAGAAATAAACCCACACACTTATGGACACCTGATCTTTGACAAAGATGCCAAATCTATTCAATGGAAAAAAGACAGCATCTTCAACAAATGGTGCTGATCTAACTGGAACTCTACATGTAGAAAAATGAAAATAGATCCATACTTATCACCCTGCACAAAACTCAAGTCCAAGTGAATCAAAGACTTCAACATAGAACCAGAAACACTAAACCACTTAGAAGAAAACCTGGCGAAGAGCCTTGAACTCATTTGCACAGGAGACAACTTCCTGAACAGAACACCAACAGCACAGGCTCTAAGAGCAACAATCAATAAATGGGACCTCATGAAACGGAAAAGCTTCTGTAAAGCAAAGGACACCGTCATCAAAACAAAACAACAGCCTACAGATTGGGAAAGAATATTCACCAACCCTTTATCTGACAAAGGACTAATATCCAGTATATATAAAGAACTAAAGAAGCTGAAAAGCAGCAAACCAAGTAATCCAATTAATTATGGGGAACAGAGCTAAACAGAGAACTCTCTGTAGAGGAATATGGAATGGCAGAGAAACACTTAAAGAAATGTTCAACGTCATTAGTCATTAGGGAAATGCAAATCAAAACAACCCTAAGATTTCACCTTACACCCATCAGAATGGCTAAGATCAAAAACTCAAGTGGCAACACATGCTGGAAAGGTTGCAGAGAAAGGGGAACCCTCCTCCACTGCTGGTGGGAATGTAAACTTGTACAACCACTCTGGAAATCAATCTGGCGCTTTCTTAGACAACTAGGAATAGCACTTCCTCAAGATCCAGCCATACCACTCCTAGGCATATATCCAAAAGAGGCTCAAGTACACAATAAGGACATTTGCTCACCCATGTTTGTAGCAGCTTTATTTGTAATAGCCAGAAGCTGGAAACAGCCCAGATGCCCCTCAACTGAAGAATGGATGCAGAAATTGTGGTACATCTACACAATGGAGTATTACTCAGCAATGAAAAATAAGGAAATCATGAAATTTGCAGGTAAATGGTGGGACCTTGAAAGGATCATCCTGAGTGAGCTGTTTCAGAAGCAGAAAGACACACAAGGTATATACTCTCTCATAAACATATAACATAGGATAAACCTACTAAAATCTGTACATCTAAAGAAACTAATCAAGAGAGAGGACCCTGACTAAATGCTCAATCCCCATCCTGAAAGGCAAAGAGGATGGACATCAGAAGAAGAAGAAAACATGAAACAACCTAGGAACCTGCCACAGAGGGCCTCTGAAAGCCTCTGCCCTGCATATCAAAGCAGACGATTGACTTATCGCCAACTGTTGGGCAGAGTGCATGGAATCTTATGTAAGATATGGGAAATAGTAAGAGCTGGAGAGGACTGTAACCCCACAAGAAGAGCAACAGAGCCAGAAAACTTGAACACAGCGAATTTCCCAGAGCCTCATTCTCCAACCAAGGACTATTCATGGAGATAATCTAGAACTCCTGCACAGAAGTAGCACATGGCAATTCAGTGCCCAAGTGGGTTACATAGTAATGGGAAGAGGGACTGCCTTTGACATAATCTGATTGGTCTGCTCTTTGATCACCTCCCCCTGAGGGGGGAGCAGCCTTACGAGGCCACAGAAGATGACAATGCAGCCACTCCTGATGTGATCTGATAGACTAAGATCAGAACGAAGGTGTAGAGGACCTCCCCTATCAGTGGACTTGGGGAGGGCCATGCATGAAGAAGAGGGAGGGAGGGTGGGAACGGCAGGGGAGGAGGGAGAGACTTATGGGGGGATATAAAGTGAATAAAGTATAATTAATAGATAAAACCACCTGATAAATATTTGCACAATGAAGCCATGAATTTAATGCATGACCTGAGACAAGTTAACCCTCCAGACTTCATTTTCTCATTAGCACAACAGGAAAGAATAATCCAGGCTCATGCAAGTTCTTGAACTGTGTTCAAGAACTTCCCTGGTTATGATCTTTTTCTGAAACTGTACTCATAAGATTGCCTCAGGATGGATGAGGGGAATGTGGAAGGAGGGCAAGAAGTAAGGAAGAAATGATGAAGGAAGAGAGGGATGCATGGATGGTGGAAGGAGGGAGAGAGGGATGGTAGAAGGAAGGGAAGATGAGTGCATAATCTGGGAAGGGGTAAGTTATGGAAGAAGGGAGGAAGGGAGAAATGAAGGAAGAATTGATGGAGAGAAGGGATGAAAGAGGAAATGCATTGAGGAATGGATGGAAGATGGTTTTTGTGGGTTTTATTGAAGAAACCCAAGATAGAAGAAATCAGGAGGAAGATGAGTACAGATCGCCGCAGTTAGAATGTGGTTTTCTTATTCAAATTCTCCTACTGAAAGAGAGGTATCATTTTCCCTTCTCCCAGGGCCACCATTGTCTATGGTTGTACCTAGGCATAGCTGCCAACAGAAGTAGCCACTCACTTATCAAGAGCTCTATGGAGGAGATAAAAGGAACCAGAGAGAAATGTGCTGGCAAGGCTGGCAACCTTGTCTTCTCAGTGTAAATGACTTTCTTGCTCCTTCAGGTTCAAAGAGCACTTCATTGTGCAGAAAAAAAAGCACAGCTAATTGAGAAACAGGCTCCTTGGCTGTACCACAGCTAGGGAAGCCCAAGAGACAGAGAAAACTTTCCCAGCACTTGAATGCGGGTTTCTGCAAAGAGGGGCCATTTCCTCCCTTGCTCTGGGGCCAGTGCTAGCTCACAGGCAGAGAGGGGCTACCGAGACTAGGAACAAAGGTAGAGCCATAGATAGGGTGGGGCCTTCCTCAAATGCTGAGATCTCAGGCCTGGAATCCAAGTCAGATACTGATAATGATAGCAGCTTCCTGACTTTGGACTTTCGAGGTGCCAGCAGCAGCAGCATAGCAGGAAGGTCACTGGCTCTAAGGCCACTATACCTCATTTGTGGACTCTGGTCTTTGGTGTTCTCAGCTGTATAGTGAATATCAAATCATGAGCTGAGGAAATCCCAACACTATTATACATTACACAGTGAAAATAGCACAGATTGGGGTCCTCAGACCTAGGCTGTAACCTCGATTCTTTGATGTATGTGCCCTTGGATAAGCAGGCTATGATAATGAACCCTTGAAAAAGCAAAAATGGCCTAGGTTAAATTTTGAGGCTCTTTCTACTACATTGGGAGCTTGGGCAAGTCCCACAGAATCTTTGAGCATGTTTTCTCATTTGTAGATAGAAACAGCATTATCAAGCTCAAGAGCAAATGAAAAGAGATACACAAGTTTCTAGAGGTCAGTTCTTATTGAGAAAGCACCTCAGGGCTGGGGAGATTGGTTAAAGTGTCTGCCTTGTAATCATAAGGACCAGAGTTTTGATCCCACATGATCCCACTAGTCACATCAGTGAGCTCTGAGTTCATTTGAGAGACCTTGCCCCAGTGTAAAAAGTGGAAAGCCATCAAGGACTTCTGTTGTCAGCCTAGAACAAAGACATGCAGGCACACACATATATGCACCCTCACACATAGAAACATGCATAACACACACACACACACACACACACACACACACACACACACACACGGGAAGCATCACAGGCTGATACTACAATTGTCTTTAAAGGGATACAATGAAGACTTAACCCAAGATTAGATGCCAGATTTGCCAAGTCACCAAGCTGCTCTTCAGAGTTTCTCTATGCAGCTTTTCTCCTCTATTGCCTGGGGATGGGATCTGCATGCCTTCTAGAGTTCAGTTCTCACTGGACCCAAAGAGCCTAAATGGGATGTCCAACTGTCCCCCGTTACTTCCCTTCTCATCCAAAATATTAGGGGCAGTAATTTCTTCTCTTGATAAGCAGACTTTGAATGGCTTAATGAATCTGGGCATTTGAGATTCAACAGTGAACAGAACAGCATGGAAAAATCCTTGCCTTTAGGGAGCTGGTGTTCTGATGGAGTGGTGGACTGAGAGATAAACAAAAAAGCAAATAAAATAATAAACATCAAGTCACAGAATCACTGGATTACTTTACCCAAGATGTTATTACAAATAAGTGAGCCTTAAAAGAATTTAAATCTTGCATTATTCATCATCAACACCAGTTATTTGACAGGCATTAAACTAAAAATTGAGATTAAGAAGATAAGTGCCTTGGGTCAAGCCCTGTTATAGAAGAAGATATAATGAATTAATTATTTAATATGTATGCATGGTTCTAAGAACTCTTTTTTAAAATAACACACACATACACCTATACTGCAAACAAGCAGTCTGAGGAAGGGTCATAAAGAAGGTGGCATGTGACCTGTGGCATGGTTCTTGGATGGTAAGAATTCTCTCAGCAGATGGAAATGCTGTTCTTGGGAAGAGGAGCAAGCAGATGCAAGATTATGGAGAACCCATCTGAGATCACAGAATAGTCAGACCTATGCAGTTGGTAGCATGAGGATGAAGGTGTGAGATAGGGATAGTAGTGTTATTTGAACTCTAGGTGGATTCAGGAAGTAGTGAATGGGTCCAGGATTGCAGCTAATCATGTACATGTTTTATTCACATAACTTCCTGTTCATTGATCCTTTCTTCAGCTCTGCCTAAACTGACATTACACCTACTTGAAGGGATGCATAAAATACATTAGGACATCTTGCAGTTTTAGAATTTCCAGCTGGTTTTTATTTTTTTATCTGTGAAACTCTCCTATCTTTTATTTCCTTGACCATAGTCATAGATTATCTTACAGTCTGACTGATAACATCCTAAATATAGGATCACCTCTGATTATTTTTATATTGTGCACTTTTCCTATTAACCTAGCCTTTTGGTTTTATCTCATAGTATGGTATATTTGGTATTTTTGGTATATATGGTATATTTTAGGCCAGAAGTCTGCTCAGATTCCATCAGTTCCAAGAAAGAATCTTTTATTTGGCAGAGCATGGAGATTGATCTTTCTAAGAGAATGGTGGATACAAGAGACTAGTAGTCTTATTTGGTGGGGGAAAATCTAGGGCGATTCTGATACAAGGAGAGAGTAACAAAAAGCAGAAGAGGGGATGTGAGCATCTCTGCCATGGTTGCTTACAGCCAGACAGGGCATCTGGCAGTGCAGTGCCTTTTAGTCTGCCCTGCTGCAGCTGGAAAAGACATCCAGGCTACAAAAATGAACCCTATGAGTCTCATGCCAAGAAGGCTGAAGAAACAGCAGGAACCAGTTGCCTCAGATCTCTGTCTGAGCTTGACATGAGCAGATACGGAACAGTTATAGTGAGCCACCTTAGTAAAACATTGTGAGTGCTTACGGATCCACACATGCCTGCGTGCGCAAACAAGAAAGTAGAAGATGAAACCTCTGGAGGGCTCCACACAGAAATGAGGTGCACAAAAGCTTTGATTTTAACTCAGTTATCCAGTGGCCAGTGTTCAAACATCTGTCATTATTGCCAAAAATCTTTCACATTCATCCTCACTCTCTGGCTTGACTATACATGTGAGTTTCAGTTGACTCCTAGGTAGATGTTTGCAAGTAGAATGAACCCTCTCTGACAAGCCTTTGTCTTGCTGGCTATATCCTGTGTCCCAGACCTCTGCTTGTCCAGGTCTGACAACACCCTTAGGGCCCCTCTACTACCACTGCAGAGACTATGACTACCATGTCTGGTCCCACCCCTTCTAGGTATGTCCAGTTAACATTTCAGAGATTGAAGCTTCACCCCCACTCCACACATGACAGGCCTAGTTATAGACCTCTTTGTACAAGGTCTGACAATCCTGAGCATTCTGCTGAAATTCTCACTGTTACAGTAATATACCCAACTGAAGCAACTTAAAGGAGAAAGTATTTCTTTTCAGTTCATGGTTTAAGAGGGTAGGTACACTTCACAGTGGCACAAAAAGCAAAGAGCTGGAGGAAGGCAGACATCAGGGATGTGGGGACAACCTATTTGAACTAACCAGGCTTCCCCTCCTAAAAAACTAACAATCTCCCAAGACACCACCACCAGGTATTCAGATATATGAGCACAGGGGGGACATTACATATTCAAACCATAATGGGAGAGATGAGTGATAAGCTCTGAATCCAAAGGGTTTCCAGCCTTAATCTGCCAGAAATTTCAAGGAGTTTTCTAGTATTCTCTCTTGTTAAGACTTGTATTAACCTCAATGTAGACAGACATGGAACCTTGTGAGCCTAGAGTTGGATCTAACTGAGTTTACTTTCTGGTCTGATGTCTGCTAGCTCAACAACTTTTTTTTTTATATGTCATGTCATTTATTACATAGAATAGCATTTCTTTATAAAAATTTATGATATGCATCAGTATAAAAAATTATCAGATAAATACTGGAAAAATTTCATATGCAGTATTTCTGTTTTTCTAGATTGAAAAAAAAATTTTTTTTTTCAATGCAGTTTATTCAGGAACCTTGAACAATCCTCGGACCCTGGGGAAAGCCAGCCCACAGCTTAAATAGCCTCTGGGTAGCCAACCCAGGCGTGCCACGTGGGCAATGCAGATAGGTCCACATACATGGAAGCAAGCCCCAGGTCCCGCTCAACAACTTTTAAGCATCACAAATTTTGTATTCTCCCAAGTAGAAACACATAAGCTAATATTGGGAGTAAACAAGTTGATACCTGTCAGTTTCTTAGGACAGTGCTTATAATCTTATGGCTTAAACTTTTAGGGCTATGCATCCCACAGACTTCAGGCAAGCACACCCCAAGATAACTATGATGAGACCCAAAACAAAACTGAAAACTTGCTTAAAACATTAGAATGTCTATTTGACTGGGTTTTTTTGTTTGTTTTTGTTTTTGTTTGTACCTCAGTTGTGCCATTCTCAAACATGAATTTTGTGGATGACAGTGTATAACAAGGAAGCCAAGAGGTTGGACATTAATGGAAGTGATGTGTTTTGATGTCAGGTGGAGAAGGGTGAACTTTTGATGGTTAACTTCAACTGTCAGCTTGATTGGATGGAGAATAAAGTAAGAGCACTACTGAGAAACAGCTTTGGTGGTATCTATGAGAGCTTCTCCAGAGAGGTATAAGTGAGATGAGAAGAGCCACCTTGAATATAAGGAGCACCACCCCAGGGGTGGGGCCCCAGATTAAATGAAAAGAGAGGGAAAAAAAGAAAGCCATTTAAATATCAACCTTCATTTTTCTCTGTTCTGACTGTGGATGCAATGTGATTAACTGCCTCCTGTCCCCACACCATATCTTTCCTGATATGATAAACTGTATTCCTTTGAACTGTGAGCCAAAATAAATCCCTCCTTTCTTTATGGATTTTGGCAGAAATTTGGTTAAAGTGACTAATACAGATATAAACAGTGATTAATAAATAATAGCAAAAAAGTATATAGGAGTTGGTATTTGATAGGGCTAGAGTTTTAATTATGGAGAGATAAGAAACTCATCACAAAAGGTGATGAGTGTGTAACAATGTAGCATTATTGTCAATTATAATAGTTAGTGTAGTAAATTTTAGTTTATATAGGCGTTACCACCAAAAAAGGAACATCTCTTATTGCTTCTTGATGTAGCACTTTGCCTGTTCCAGGGGTTCTAGGTTGAAGAGTAAAGGTTAAAGTTTGCTAGGTACTAGGAGGAACAGTGCAGTTCTTGTTCAATGTTGGGCTCTAGCAACTTCTCTTACCCAAAAGAATTAAATTCTGAAGAACTTAAGAGGAACTGAGGAACCATCCATGAATATGGTTGTGTGGTTAGAGCGCTTGGAATATCATGGGTGAGTGCATGGGTATGTGTCCAGTTTCAGAGACTGAACACAGGGACATGGTCCTGAAGAGATGAGGTAACTGAGCAGGGAGCTTTGCTCTATGGAAATGATGCTCCAACCACTTCAGGGAAGATGTGAAGGGAACGAAGATGCTCACACATTATCCAGTCTTTGCTCAGGCTCTACAGTAATCTTTTCTGCCTTTTGAGTCTCCGAAAGTTCAGGTGTTCTCCCCTGCTACAAGGCTCAGCCAATGGCCAATTCCTGAGAAGCACAGTCCCGATAGCTACAGGTCTCAGAGACCTGGTTCCTGCATGACAATCAAAGTCTCCCTATCTCTAGTTCTAGTCTGTTATTCTAGACTCACTTAAGATGTCAGTCACCTCTCCCTTTACAGGTGGGACGTGTGTTGTTTCTTCTCTGCATTCCTAACCATAACTGTGCAAACCTCTTTTCACTGTTTTAATGAAAATCAACATTTTTAGGAGAAAAGAGTGAGATATTTATATCAACAGCTCCTGAAGTGATTTTCTAGGACACACCATTCCCACAAGTAAGAGGGGATGATTAAGCAGCAAGGGGCTCTGCAGTCTAAAATCCTTGAGAACTGAGCTAAATGAAGCTAAGCAGGTTATTATGGAGCACGTCAGTACTTTCTCAGTAGGCTGGGACAGCTCAGTGATGTAACTTTGGTAACTTGAACTTGGCTGTGGTAGCAGTATTTATTATCACAGAAAGCAGCACATGCTACTCATCTGGGACTTTACTTTTGTGTTTTCAGAAAGCTGGTTTACCCACCTGTAACTGAACACTTCAAGAAGAAAGCATGGCCTCAAGATTTTTCTAATATATTCAACCATAAAATCCCTTCAAATTTTATCTTGTGGCAGGAAGTCATGTTCTGTAGAAAATACTTAGGGAAACATCAGTCTCTGCAATGATACTTTAATAAATGCCATGGAAGATGGTGGTATAGTAACTGAGCGTCTGCCATGCCCCACGAGTGTTGGTGAGTGTCTTATGTTTACTACCGTGTGTAGTTTCTCCCAGCACCAGAAGAGGCACAGGTATGACTGCACTTAACAAATGAGGAAGAAAGAGATGAAAAAAATTTCCCCAGTATACCCAGCACAAAGCCTATCCCACCAGAGACTACACTGTCTAGTGGGAGGTATATTTTCAGAAAGGTTGGTCAAACAATTAGCAAATCAGTCATGAGCTAGTCTTACAGTGTATTCATCTAGAGTTGCTAAAGATACTTCTAGACAGTAGAAGAAAAGGAAATGAAACTTTTAGTTGGCCCACAATCCTGTCTTTTCTATTTTTTCCACATACTGAGAGCCCTGAATATACTATATTTTGAATCTCTTGAACACCTTTACAAATGCCAGTCTGACTACCCCCCTTTCATTTCCACAAGACAGTTATAACCCCAGCTAAAATTAAGAACCATCTGACATTTGCATGGAAGAGCCCTTAGACATTATCTAGACAAATTCTCATTTTACATTCAGGGAGATTGAGATTCACAGAGGGAAATTATTGCTTTGGAGTTCCTCAAGAGTCTGGGACTTGACTCCTGTACAACTCTATTTTCAATTAACACAAAAATCTTCAGACCTCAGGAGCCTTAACAAGGTGATTTTAACTGAAATCCAAACTTTTTCAGGGCTTGGCTGCTTTCCACTAAAGACAGGCTTATCAGCTCACAGCCACAGAAGAAAGATGTTCTGTATTTTTTTTTCCTGTTTTTTGTTTGTTTATTTGTTTTTTTAAGACATGGTTGCTCTGTGTAGCTTTGGCTGTCCTGGAATTCACTCAGTAGACCAGGCTGGCCTCAAACTCAAAGAGATCTGCCTGCCTCTGCCTCCTGAGTGCTGGAATTAAAGACATGTGCCATCACTTACTGCCTGGCAGATGTTCTGCAGTGCAAGGATATTGTTCTGAGTTGTGCGTGGAGTTGGGCCGAATGATTCTACCTGTGTTCCTTGTGCTCATCTTAGAGATACCTCTACTAAGGTATCTCAAACAGCTGAGGCATGGAAAATTTACCACCACAAAGATGGTCTAGCAGCTTCTTCTCCCATCTGGTGTGGTTTCCTTTGGTGATAATGCTGATTTTAGTGCTCCCTGGAATATGTCATCTGAAACCCATTAGAAATTCTGAAGAGGCTTATCCACCTGAGCAACTGGGGTCAAAATAACCCAGTAACAGACCCTAAGTAATACTAAAATGTAACCTGACATTAGAGGGAGGGGAAAACAGCTCAGTAGGTAAAGTTATTACTACATAGGCATGCAGAGCCAAGCTCAGTCCTGAGCACTCACTCAAAAGCCAGCTGCAGTAGGGTGTTCCTGCAATCCCAGAATCGTGTAAACAGAGAGAAGATGATTCCACAGTCTCACTGGCCAGCCAGTGTAGCCAGATAGGTGAGCTCCAGGTCCAATGAAAGAGTCTCTCTCAAAAAATAAGATGAAGAACAATTGAAGAAGGCACCCAATGTGAGTTTCTAGCTTTCATGTGCACATGCTGTATGTACATGTACAAACACACACACAGGAGAAAAGAAAAGGAATACAGGGACAAAATACATTGATGGCTGTACTACTGTACTTTAAGCTGGAAAATATTTAATTTAGGTGAATTTTTTTTTTCAATGCAGTTTATTCAGGAACCTTGAACAATCCTCGGACCCTGGGGAAAGCCAGCCCACAGCTTAAATAGCCTCTGGGTAGCCAACCCAGGCGTGCCACGTGGGCAATGCAGATAGGTCCACATACATGGAAGCAAGCCAGATCCTCAGCCTTAGCCAAATGTGGAGTTGTTCGCGACAGAGAGCACTCACCATCGGGAAGGTGGAAGGCAGAAACCAGCTCCATCTTTAAGGCATAGCATTCCGCAGCTCTCTACAGTTCCCCCTTTTTGTTTTAGACGCATCAGGCAAGAGTAGAGGTCTGATCTCTGACATTAGAAATAAATTGGGACTTCGTACTGATGTTCATTTAGGTGTCATCCACCCAAAGAGCATCAGACCCGTCCTATACCTTTTTCTCAGAGGCGGGACCTGGGGCATCAACCCGCATGCAATCAGACATGCTCTTCTCTGGGTCGAAAGTGGCTGACCCTGAGTGCAGTGCTTAGCCTCGCATCCTGAGCGTAACATTTTAGCTTTTTATGGTATCCAACCATGCTTAGGGAGAATGTCCTGCTTCAATGGCTGTAAAGGCCTGAATGATCATGGCTGCATCACACTGTTGTGAGACTCTAATCTTGCATATATACCACAGGCAAACCAAGGAGACCAACACCAGAAGGCCTGCTAATGCTCCCATGCCCGCCCATTCCTTCAGATGATTCATGGCTGCAGCAATCCATGATGATAATCCTGTGGCTAGTCCTGCATCCACTCTGGTAGAATTTACTGTGACAATGGCCACTCTCAGCTGCTCCATCATAGTATCGAATTCTCCAGTCCAATTACCTAAAATATAGCTAGACAATTGTTTAGACAGATTTGCAGCACAGGAAAAATTCTCATGTTGTATGCTAGTGACACAAAGTCCAGCATACTTTCATTGACAGCCAGGTTGAGCGATTTGCCATAGGGTATCAATTTGCTCCTGCAAGAGGTCAATCCTCTGATTGAACACCATCAAGCTTCCTTTTAGTTGAGCATTAATTCCTTTTTGTACAACTAAGGCATGAGCTACATTGGCTAAATGATTATTCAGGGTCTGAGCAGTCTGCCCAGTATGACTCATGGCTAATGCCCTGGTGGTAGCTCCAACAGCCGCCAATGAGATGGTAGTAACAATGGTGGCTGTAGTTCTAAGATCCCTTTTCTGTCTGAAGAGAGTCATAGCATGAGGGGCATCAATGGGCACAGGCACCCAGTGAGGCATGCGAGTAACCAGGGCATACCTAAATTTACTAGCATTCCAGCATTGGGCAAAAAAGCAAGTATCATTACCACAAGTACTTGGCTCTATCTGGCTAATAATAAATAAAAATGGGGGATATAGACAAACAGGTGTGGGCTTATAGGAAATATTATGAGAAGCCTTAACCCCTCGTTGGAACATCCTGCGTCAGTTCTAGAACTAGCAGTGGTGGTGTCCGAGGTCTGAGTAGGTTCAGGAGACCATTGCCCCCAGGGGCGAGACGTGCTCCATGCCAATTGACTAACTCCATGTTTTCCTCCCCTTTTGAAAGTCATTTAAGGTTCTTAAATTATTTTTTTCCCTTTTTTTTTAAGCTTGTAAAATATTTTGTATAAAGTATTAAATCTTCATTTTTGAGAATATGATTTTTTTTTTACTTACCCTTGATGATTTCACTATGAAATTCTCTAGTGAGTTAATGAATGAATCAATATATACAGGCACCAACAAAATGAGACAGGAAGCCCATTTGGGCTAGTCAGGCTTGCTAAATCATGAGAGGTTTGATCTGTGGACGGGTCCATTAGCAAGGATGACAGTGCCTGGCATGATATCTGGGAGGATGGGACAGACTGGCTAAGAATTGAGATTCCTTCAAGTAACAGCAAATGAGAGAGGGGGAGGGCAGGAGGGAGAGAGAAAAAGAAAGAGGGAAGAAGAAGGAAAGAAAGAAAGAAAGAAAGAAAGAAAGAAAAGAAAAGAAAGGAAGGAAGAGAGAGAAAGAGAAAAGAAAAGCAGGAGGGACAGGGAGAAAACTCAAAAAGTGAATTCTGAAGACAGGGAATCTGATGAGCTCCAAGCATCTCTTTATATCATGGTTTAACAGAGCCAGTACAGAGCCTGTGTGGCTCTCACAGAGATCCTGTGTACACAGCAATCATGAACTGTACACGGTTGACAGCTGGTCCCAACCAGCTCAGGAGCTTCCTAGTTTAAAAGCTAAAGCTGTCATGTCTGAGAACCCTGCTCCATATTCAGGAAAGTGGGACAGTTGGTCACCCTAGGTAACTGTGAGTGGGACTGTTTCCTTTGGAAATGTGGAAGGACCACTCAAGCAGCAGCATCTAACCAAAGGTCAGTCAGGTGCTCTGGTTTGTGCCCACTCAAAGGTTGCAGTAATGGCAGACTTAGTCTGCAGGGTAGGAATACAAACAGGCATGAGAACCCTTAGACACAGAGCCTAGTGGGAGCCCTGTCGTCATTGATAATGTGGTCCTCATGAGACCTCTCATTTCATGAGAAATGCCATGAAGGGGGCAAGTGCGGCCCTTCCTTCCCCACTGCTTCCAGGCTTGTCTCGTGGCCACCTGCTATAACTATTTCTCCTTCCATTCCCTTTCATCATTTGTCATAAGGTCCTCACCAGAACTCAAGTAAGTGCCATCACCATACCTTTAAACCTCCAAAATTGTGAACTGAATAACCCTCTTTTTCTTCATAAGTAGCCTATGTCAAGAATTTTGTTATAGTGATATCAAGCTAGAACACCAGGGTATGGAAAAGTTGCTATTTTCAAAACCAATGATATGAATTAAAATTATTACAATGTTTTTGTGGAACATGGGGTATAGAAATATTTGTTTCAGGAATGCTTAAATTCTAAAATGCAAATGTTCAAATTCAAATATTCATGGAAGCATTATTTGTCCAAGTAAAATTGTAGAAGAAAGCTAAGTATTATCAGTACAAAAATATCAAAATAAACTAAAATGAACTAATGGAATATTGGCTATTATTAAGACATTAAAAAGAATATAACAGCTCATTAAAAAAGAATAAAACAGCTTTTTAATATTGACATGAAACTCTTCCATGAGATAGTCCTAAGGAGAGAAATAACTAATTAAATAGTCTGATATAAAACAAAAATGAAATTATTATTCATAAAAAAGTTGTGAAAATATCTCACTGAAGGAGCTACAGGTGACATCAATCTTTAAATTTATGCTTTTTCTAATGCTTTGTGTATTAAGTAATATTTTCCTTTTTGGATGGTTTCCCATTATTTTTAAAGAGACGCAAAACAAATTCTGGTCCAACAAGCCGGATAAAATAGTGTTTTCATTCAAAAAGGGTTTCTATTTTCTAACTCTGTTTTGGTTCATTAATTTTAGAACATGTAGAGGTTTTGATTCAGAATCCAGAAGGGTTGTGTTTTATTTTAAAACAAAACAAAAAATTGACTATTTACATTGCAGTTATAGAAAATTAATGTTGAGGTTTGGTTCCAGATTCAAATGGTAGAATAGTCACTTTTCATTCTCAGGTTACTGTTTAATGCAGCTCAAGCCATTCTGTGGAATTCCCACAATAACCCAAGTAATTGGAATGAAGGCAGAGAAAGAGTTAGAGACCTAATTATGCAGAAAATTGCTATGTTTCTCATCTTGGAAGGACCTACAAGAGGCCTCTTTCTCCAGGGTGCAACGTGAAGTCACAGCTGGGATGTTTTCAGAAGGCCAGAACTATCACATCAGCTCTTCTATGCCCTTAACCTCAGCTTGTTGCTACCAAATAGGAGTTGGCTCCATGTCCTGTCATTGCCTTACTGAGCCTGGACACTTTCCTCCTCGTGCAATGACCATGCACTATCTCCCAAGTAGTTTAAACTGAGCCAAACAACATGCAGTAAAATTCCTTCATCATGGAGTCACCCTTGACAATGGTCCACACCAAGAAATAATTGGCTCAAAGGCCATGGGAGTGACAGGCACCAGAGTGTGCCACCAGAACAGCATACATACTTTGTTTCTAAGGTGTTCCCTGAGCTGTGGAGAGCACTTGGTGCCTTTCTTTATATTTTATTATTTATTGAGGATGGTTGTTTATTGTTGAAACAGGTCTTACTATGTAGCCCAGGTTGGTTTTGAGCTCATGGTAGTTTTCCTGCCTCCGTGTTTTCAGTGCTGGGATTTCATCATGCACCACCACACCAGATTTTAGGTGTTCTTCTCTTGGAAAAAGTGAGGATGAAAAGAGGGAGGCAAACATGAGAAAGCCACAATAGGTGTGGCTCAGACAAGCTACTACCATAGAAAATGCCAATGGTTGGCTACCATAAAAAGCTAAAATGTTACGCTCAGGATGCGAGGCTAAGCACTGCACTCAGGGTCAGCCGCTTTCGACCCAGAGAAGAGCATGTCTGATTGCATGCGGGTTGATGCCCCAGGTCCCGCCTCTGAGAAAAAGGTATCGGACGGGTCTGATGCTCTTTGGGTGGATGACACCTAAATGAACATCAGTACAAAGTCCCAATTTATTTCTAATGTCAGAGATCAGACCTCTACTCTTGCCTGATGTGTCTAAAACAAAAAGGGGGAATTATAGAGAGCTGCGTAATGCCGCGCCTTAAAGATGGACCTGGTTTCTGCCTTCCACCTTCCCGATGGTGAGTGCTCTCTGTCGCGAACAATTCCACATTTGGCTAAGGCTGAGGATCTGGCTTGCTTCCATGTATGTGGACCTATCTGCATTGCCCACGTGGCATGCTGGGGCTGGCTATTTAAGCTGTGGGCTGGCTTTCCCCAGGGTCCGATGATTGTTCAAGGTTCCTGAATAAACTGCATTGAAAAAAAAAAAAGAAAAAGAAAAAAGAAAATGCCAGGGCAGCTCTTTTCCCAACACACTAGTTTTGATTGTCAAAGGACCCAGGAAGACTCCTGATCCTTAGTGCTTTATCAGAGATCATTAGGTAAATAAATAAATAAATAAGATGTTCTTGGAACTGTATCTTTCTTGGAACACCCTATCAAGTGTACCTCAGTGTTCCTATTTAGATATAAGCAGTGGAGAATTGTTCCACCCTTACACTACAGTGCCTACCTCCAGCACTGGTAGGAAGGCCTACCTGAGGTACCAGTTGGAAAGAAAGACAGCATTGTCTGTAGATTGTTTAAGATCATTGTACAGTTGACTTCTATCCATGATTCTTTTTATTAACTACACACACAACAACATTTCCCAACAATACCTGTGATAAATATTCTTTATCGTCTGTATTAACCACTCCAACCAACTCCATGCTGTATCCAACATTGCCTGCTGCAAATTATACGCTTCATAGATGATAGCCAGCATCTTTTTGTTATTAGATGAATAAACAGTTACATATGGATTCTTATGAATACTAGCTGCTGTATCTAAAATAAGGACATGCAAGGCACTAATTACACAGTGACTTCAAACCTGAGTTTCTCCTTTCCCCGGATCATGAATAGGTTACAAAATACTTATTCTCATTTGCTCCTGATTCTCACACGGGCCCTAGGAAGTAGGTACAGCTATACACATTTAATATATGGGGACACGATGTTTGGGAAGGTAAAGGAGCCAACCCAGGGCATTAGCAAGACCAAGGCATCATTCCTACTAGCATTCTCTCAGCCCAAAGTGCCCAGATTGTATAAGACTTTCTGTGTGTGTATGGGGGGAGGGATATCTCAGAGGATAAAACACTCCCCAAACGTGAAAAGCAGAGTTTGGATTTATAACAATTTACGTAAAAGCCAAGGAAGAGTGGCAACCACCTGTAATCCCTTTACGTGGGAAGCAGAAATGGGATTGCCAGAGCTAGCATGCTAGCTGGAATTGTTCAGCTCCATGCTCAGGAAGAGAACCTGCCTCAATAAACTAAGTAGAAAGTGATTGAAGACACTTTTTGTTGTTGTTGTTGTTGTTGTTTCAAGGGTTTTTTTTAATTAATTTATTTTTTTATTAATTACAATTTTTTCACTTTTTTAGTGGAAACTATTACTACTGCTTTAATGGAACAATTTATGCACAAAATACACAAGAATAACAAAAATCTTTAAATTGGTGTGCTCATGTGGGACACACAGTAAATACCACTAAATTATTTATTCACTTATCAAAGAAATTTGTACTTTAAAATGGGGCAGGTATCCACATATACAAAAATAGTTTTACATACTTTTCATTCTATACAAATGAACTTGCTTTTAGGCTTTCCTTGTTCTGTTATAACGTTTAACACAAATGAATAAGCATTTAAACATTCATATTATTTTTAACATTGACTTATAGAATTTGACATTATAGTCCTTTCTCCCTTTTTAAAAATTTATTTTTTTATAAATTACAGTTTATTCACTTTGTATCCCAGCTGTAGCCCCCTCCCTCATGCCCTCCCAATCCACTCTCCCTCCCTTATCTCCTCCCATGTCCCTCCCCAAGTGAACTAATAGGGGAGGTCCTCCTCTCCCTTCCCTCTGACCCTAGCCTACCAGATCTCTAGCTGCATTATCTTCCTCTGTGGCCTGGTAAGGCTGCTCCCCCATCAGAGGTAGGTGATCAAAGAGCCAGCCACTGAGTTCATGTCAGAGACAGTCCCTGTTCCCATTACTAGGAAACCTACTTAAGAGACTGAGTTGCCATGGGTTAAATCTGTGCAGAGGTTCTAGGTTATCTCTATGCATGGTCCTTGGTTGGAGTATCAGTCTCAGAAAAGACCCCTTTGCCCATATATTTTGAATCTGTTGCTCTCCTTGTGGAGCTCCTGTCCCCTCCAGGTCTTTCTATGTCTTTCTTTCATAAAATTCCCTGCACTCTGCCCAAAGTTTGGTTATGAGTCTCAGCATCTGCTTTGATACCCTGCTGGGTAGAGTCTTTCAAAAGTCCTCTGTGGTAGGCTGAGGAAGACACTTAATGTCAGCTTCAGACCTCTACACATATATGCATATATGAATGTGGATGCACTCACACAGTGAGCTCACACACATGCAGATACATATACATGCGGAGAAACAAAAAAGATACATGAGGGAAAATGACACTTTCCCCAGGATCATCAGGAGACAACAGGTCAGTCTCATGACACTTAGAGGCAATGAGAATAGCAGAGAAAGAGGACATGTGACTGCTTCATACTAGGTTCCCTCTCTCATTGTCGTGTTTGAGCCTCTCAGAAGCCCCAAGAGGCAGACATCACTGGAAAGAATGCCAGATCGCACAAAAACATGAAGTTTATTTACTGAGTGGGGCATGGACCAGGAAGGGGATAGCCAAAAAGTAAATCCTCGAGCCCCCTGGCTGGACCTCTCATGCCACAGTGATCCTGAGTAAAGAGGAGGATTGGCAGCATAGTGAGTGAGGACTGAGGAAAGATTCCAAGCTTCTGAGAAAAGAATATATGGGAAAAGAAATGCTAAAGCCCACGCTTCTCAGAATCAGTGGTGGTTCCTAGTTGAGGTCTTAGTGAATGGGATGACTAAGCCTTCTCACATGTGGCCTGGGTTTTCCCAGCTTGCATTAACATGAGCCCCTGGTCAGCTGCTTTCCAGGGAGACTAGGAACATGACCATATCTACTCACAGATCACCAAAATTTGTGCTGTTTGAACTATACTGGGAATACTTTGTTTTGATATTTGTTTATGCAATCATTACCCCACCATAGGTTTTTATTGGTATCAACATTATCATTACAACGATGAAAATAATAGATTCCCATATTAAAAATTCAAAATATTACAAATAGAGCATAAAAAGCAGTAAGCCATGGAGAGAGATCATCTTAAAGGTGAGCTATCTTCCATTGTAATTGATATGGGAGTAGGATACACTGGACAGAAGAAGTAAAGTACCAGGTAGGGAAGAGATACCTAGCTCTCGTGAGAAGGATGGCTGCCAGGGAAGCAGGAAAAAAGGCCAGCAGAGTTGAGGTGAGAGATTTGGAAGCAGACAGAAGGGGGAGCAGGTCTGGCACAAGACGTAGGACTCTCCTGGAAGAGAAGCAAAAGAGAAAAATAAAGCATGGGGCGGGGAGCAGAAAGAGAACAGTAAAGCACAGAGGGGGCAGAAAGAGAACAGTAAAGCACAGAGGGGGCAGAAAGAGAACAGTAAAGTACAGAGGGGGCAGAAAGAGAACAGTAAAGTACAGAAGGGGGCAGAAAGAGAACAGTAAAGCACAGAGGGGGGCAGCCAGTCTTTGGCCAGGATCACAGAGAGCCTTGTTTCAAGGGCTCTCAAGAAGCTTAATGAAAAAAAAATTTATATTGTTAATTTCTTCTGGGTCTCCCTCCACCGGCCCTCCATCTCCTTTCCATTGCCTCTCTCTTAAGTCTTTCCTTCTTTCAACCCATTTTGCCTGAAGATATGAATTAACATTCAATGCAGACATGGTGACAATGGATTTTTCTGTTTTCAAGGTGCTGTGAAAGTCTCTTCTTTTTTTCTTAAAAATTTTAAAATATATTTGTTGAGTACAAAATTCTAATTTGACCCTTCCCTGCTTCAGCTCTTTAAAATCAGTGTTACATTATTTTCTAGTTGACACAATTTCTAGCCAGAAGTTCTGTTGGTCTTGTTTTTGTTCCTTTCTACTCAAGGTTTTATTTTTCTGGTTGTTTTTAAAATTTCCTCTTTGTCATTTTTTATTCATTCTGAAAATTGATAAGTTTTTTAGTATGGTTTCTTTTGTTTCTGGTTGATTGTCACTATTTTTCTATTTGAGGTTGATTGAACTTTAGGGACTTCAGTTTCCTATCTCATTTAGGAAAAATTTTCAATTAATTCTTTTCAACAACATTTTTGTCTTCTCTTGTCTTCTTCTGGAACTCCTGTTGCACATATATTAGACTGCTTCCTCTTGTCCTACTGTTAATCCCACCAAACAAGAGTAAAGAATATTATCCAAATTCTTTCAGCCAAATTAAGCAAGATTTCTTTTTTGTCAGTCAGGAATGTCTGACATGATGGCAGGGAAGGCATGGTGGCATGCAGGAAGCCATGGTGATGAAGAAACACCTGGGCGCTCTACATCTGGATCCACAGATAACACAAAGAGAGAGAGCATTGGGGGCTGTCTTTAGCCCTTGAAAACAAAGCCCACTCCCAGTGACATAATTCCTCCAACAAGACCACAATTACCTCTACAAGGCCACAACTCCCAATTCTTTCAAACAGTGCCACTCCCTGGTGACTAAGCATTCAAATTTATTAGCCTATGTGGGCTATTTTTTTCATACCACCACAGATGGTTGGATGCTGGATATTATTACTTTCATGTTGATGAATGTTAGATTTTCTTATATTTATTTCAAGAGCATTGAATTTTACTCTTATGATCAATTGTACAATTTTGGATTTTTTTAATCATTTAAGAAACCTCTTTTATGCTTTCTTATGACATGTCCAAAGCAGACTTTATTTTGGGACTAACATGGTGACATCACTGAAGTGTCACCTTGGAAGATGCTACCCAATGCTATAAATTTTAAAGTGTCTCTGCTCTGGCTATTGGTTTCACAAATTATTAGTATTATTGTATGGACCTTGGACATTGTTTCAACCTATTTCTTTCCAAAGGATTGTTTAGCCTCTGGAGTCACAGAATTTCATCTCATCCATACTCAAATATGTTTTCCGAATAAAGGAACAAGCCTGAAAATCTTTCTCTCTTTTCTTCTCTTTACCCCTTTTCCCTTCTTCTTTGCAGTTCCTCCTGTCCAGTACTGTGCTCACAAATTCTAGCTGATATAGTAACCCAACTTCATCTGCATCCAATATGACCTTCTTGCTGCCTTGTTTCCTTGATCTTGCTTCCTCCTCACTGTAAGCTGGTACCAAGTAATAAGTTGACACAATCATAGAACTTTGTTTTCTTACTTCCAGAAAGCACAGTTCTATCACTTCTCAACCTTTTTTTGCTAAGATCAAGTGCAGAACTCACACTCTTTTGCTACCTATTGTCTATTATTTTAAAATGTGGTTTTCTTTGTTTCCCACTTGTATGACACTGTAAAGGGTGCAGGATGCCCCACAACAGTTAGGCACTCACAGTACAATCACAAGTTATAACTGAAATGTTTGAAGCAGAAGTATCGTTGAATCATATGTGTCTTTTTTTTTAAAATCAGTCTTATTACTCCATAGAGAATTGATTTAAAGCAAGAGGATGTTAACCTATGTTTCTGAAATAGGAATAAAGCAGAACATAGTGAGGCATGTGTGAAATAAATTTAGATTTTACAAATTTTAGTGGCTGGCTGTCAGTGCTTATCAAGGATGAGTCTGACTGCTAGAATGAGCAATTGATTAAATGATGATGTCATTTTAAATAATAGAATCATGAAAATTCGAGATGAAAGACCATGAGTCTAATTTGAAGATGTTGTCATGAAACATACACATAGTTGATGCTGGATAGACTGCTGGATTGAAGCCCAAAAGAGATCTAAGTTGAGCTTCTCAATAATATGATGCAGGGGCACATGGACTTCTCTTTACTTATTGTTCCAGAAAATCAGCTAGAAGGGTACTTGGAGTTATAAGGTGTCAGAGGGCTGGCTTTCTATGTTTTCCTCTCTGTAGCCCACAGTTACCTGGCACACAGGTTGACACCTTGTAGGTACTCAATGAGTATCTGTGAATGAGACAATGGCTGTTTCATCATTCCATTCTAACTCCTTATTCCATTTGCCTTCTGGATGTTTAAAGAGTTGTCTTAAGTTTCATTATTCTTGTTTTTTTTTAAATTCCAGGTAGACTTTTCTCATTAGTGTGTTAGTCATCAGCAGGGAGGGTCATAACCCTTCTTTTTCATATTAGGGATAGGTCATGTCAACTCAGAGGTTCCATCCTGGAGCTGAAGTTGGTACCAGCTATGTAGGAGGCCATCTTCATTCCAGTAGGTATGCTACTGATCCAAGGCTTGCACTGAGGGAAATCTCCAGGCTTTGCGCCTTTGGAGTTTCACAGACTTCTCATAAACCTAAGACTCTCTAACCTCTATGGTCAATCCCTGAGTTAAACTTAAAAGTTGAACAAAGAAGGAAAGGGCTAAGCCTATTGTAAATGATGAAACATCTAAAAGTCTTAGAGTTTAAAAATCATATTGATTTTTTTAGGTGGGAAATGTCAGTTGTGTTGGAAAGAGCTTTGTTCTGTGGATCAGAGAATCTGAGTTCTTGTTCTGAAATTCACTCTATGAGATCATAAAATTTCTTCTCTTCCCTGGTCCCTTTTTCTGAAGTGGAAAGAATGACATTGAAAATGACTTTGAAGATCTCTTCCAAGTCAGAGGAATTCTGTGCTGGATAGTGTAGTTTTGCCCCTTCCTCAAGGTGTTTAAAATCTTGTAACTGAATTGAAGGGTGGTCTGACCCTCTGCTATTCCTCCAAGAAAGACATTCTACTTCCTTGAAATGTACTTCATATAAGTTTTTTCCTCTGTAAACTTTTTGTAGATGAAGAAATAGGGTTCTAAGAAATGATGTGACTTATTCAAGATCACACAATGGGTTTACATGGAACATAACCCACAACTCCCCAACACACATGCATGTACACACAATACACATGCACTACCCTAAATTCCACTAAAGCGTTTCTCCACCACCCTCTCCTTTTGGCACTACCACCTGTCTCTGAAACTCAGCTGTCTCTTCTGCAAAACATCCCTGTGCAGAGGGAATTAAAAGAACGGGTTGAAATACTAAAACTCCCTGCCCATTGGCAATTACAGTTTCTCTGAAATGAGCCCAGCAAGCATTGATTCAAGGGCATCTAGCAGCCCATGTGTAGTTCTGGGTTGTCAGAACCAAGTTCAGCCCACATGCCACCAGAACAAGCCCACACCCTGTTCTTCATCAGGTAAAGCCTCAAGACAAGTGGACTGAGGTTGGGGCACTGCTGCCTTTGGAAGAGTTATGGGTGTTGTCCTGCAGCCTGCCTTGCCCAATTCTGTCAGTGTATCCTGCCAAGCTCAGTGAAGCCACTAGACATGCTGGGCCAAGCTTTGTATAAAGTCAAGCCAAGTTTTAGAGTGTCTATTGCCAAGGCTGGATGTCTGATCCAGTGAAGACGAAGACTTCCAGATGCTTGTCGACAGTTGACCTCTCATAAGCTTTCTGACCTTGGGCCTTGATGACCTATCTAGGCCTCAAGACCTTGTGTAAATAAAATGGAGACAACTTGTCATCTTGCCATCCTGAAACACATTATCTACTTTCTCATTTCATCTGACTGAGTATTTGCAGAAACCTAATGTTCCAGATCTTCCTCAAGTACACAGAGGATAAATATTTACTCTTGAGAGTAGAGCCCACTTGAAGGGCTCTCCCAAGTGTGTAGATTCTGAGTATCTGGAACAAGTTAATTATTTTTTGAAAGAATGGGTGAGAGACTTTAGTGTAAAGATGAATGGTAGATGTCACCTGGTGGAATTGTCACTGTGTAAAGGAGAAAAAGGGAATCTGCAGAAAGCCTATTGGCCAAAAACAACAAAGACAAGAAACCAAAATAAATGGATATTCATGAATTCCTGTGATGTCAACTCCCTCCAGGCTTACTCTTGAGGTCTTCAGGAAAATCTACCATGCACATTTTCTTCTGAGAACTAAGAAGCCGTGCAGGCTCCCACGTTCTGGACAGCTGTGCTAAGATACTGTGTATTAGTTATCTATTATGTACAAAATAATCTTGTAAACTTCTACTACTCTGTTTACTGCTTATGAATCTAGAGTTGGTAAGTGTTGGCTGAGTTGCTCCTCTGATCTTGATTTGTCTTGCTCACATGTCTAAGAACAGCCAGGTGCTGGCTGATATGGGATGGCTATAACTGGTCTTTGGGGAATCTCAGCTCTGTTCCATCTATCTCTTTCACTTCGATAGGCTTGCTCAGGCATGTTTGGAAAGTTGATACAGAAGTAGAAGAGCCCTAATAGGAATGTGCACATGCACATTCTGGTTTCTACTTGCTTTAAGACCATTAGCAGCCCATTGGCCAATGGAAGTTACATGACCAAACCCACTCTTCACAGAGTGGAAGAATATACTTTGCCTTGTAGTGGACACTGACTGAAAGCATTCTAAGCCACCCCAAGGATGACTTGGAACAGAGTCTTCAGCTGTCCCTTGGTGAACAGATAGTATGAGTGAGAAACAAACCTTTGTTTCATGATAAAAGATTTGGAGGAGTTTTCTTATTCAACCAACCTAATAAAGCTACCCTACCATTACTGACATAACCAAGCCTGCTTTGATCACCCAGAACCTTCTCGGTTCTGGGCTGAAAGCTTCATATCCATTTGGCATTTAGGTGCATTCATGTTATAAAATATCAAATATCTATTTTACACCAGTTTTTTTTATTCCACTTGATTAAAAAAAAGCAGTTTGGATAGTTGTTTCAATATTGTCATAGCCAAAGAAAGCTGAAACTCAAATTGTTGAATCAATTTTCCCAAGGACACAGAACTAGTAAGTGACAGTACAAGATATAATAGGCACAGCCCACCTGATTCCAGTGGTCAGACCATGCCATTCTGATTCTGTGACTGCTTTTTCCTGGAGATTGTCTGCTCTAGAAAAATAACTTTCCCCAGTAAGGTGATTTTAATATAGTGGCCCATTAAATCAGGACATTTATCAGACTTAGTCTAACTCTTTCATACATATTTGGTCCACATCCCAGCCCTGTGTAGTGTTCATGACTTTCAGCACCAGCTGGAGTAGCGAAGCACCTGGCCATCTACCACTGAACTGTTTACCCAGACAGACATTTTCTTTTTCTTTCCAGTATCAAATCTTGCAGCCAACTTGCAGGGAGGCACATTGTTCATCTTGGTTTGGCAACAGGAACCCTGCTGAGACATGAGCCAAGTTCCACCAGATTCTAGTCAAGGGTGGAGTCCACCAGTGTAATGAGGCAGGACATGAAAGGTTTATGTCAAAGCATGGTGGGAAGGGCAAATGGAGAAGAGAAGGAGGCAGCTCAGACTTCTCCTCTGACCTTTCTTCTGGGTTAAGAAAGAGGGATTAGAAAGAATATGTTGACCATCCTCTTTGCCTTTCTGAATAGGGATTGAGCATCTTAGCCAGAGTCCTCCTTTATTAGCTTCCTTAGGTGTACAGATTTTAGTATTTTTATCCTATATTATAGGTCTAATATCCACTTATGAGTGAGTATATACCCTGTGTGTCTTTCTGATTCTGGGATACCTCACTCAGGATGATCTTTTTCAGTTCCTACCATTTGCCTACAAATTTCATGATATCCTCCTTGTTTTCTATTGCTGAGTAATATTCCATTGTGCATATGTACCACAATTTCTGTATCCATTCCTCAACTGAGGGGCATCTGGGCTGTTTCCAGCTTCTGGCTATTACAAATAAAGTTGCAGATGTCCTTGTTGTATACTTGAGTGACTTTTGGATATATGCCTACGAGTGGTATAGCTTGATCTTGAGGAAGCGCTATTCCTAATTGTCTGAGAAAGCACCAGATTGATTTCCAAAGCGGTTGTACAAGTTTACATTCCCACCAGCAGTGGAGTGTTCCCCTTTCTCCACATCCTCTACAGGGAACAGGACAGGAGTCTACCACAGAGGGCCTCTGAAAGGCTCTACCCTGCAGGGTATCGAGGCAGATCTGAGACTCATAGCCAAACTTTGGGCAGATTGCAGGGAATCTTATAAAAGAAGTGGGAGAGAGTAAGACCTGAAGAGGACAGGAGTTACACAAGGAGAGCAACAGATTTAAAAGTCTGAGCACAGGGGTCTTTTCTGAGACCAATACTCCATCCAAGGACCACTCATGGCCTGGAACTCCTGCACAGAGGTAGCCCATTGCAGTTCAGTGTCCAAGTGGGTTCCATAATAATGGGGACAGGGACTGTCTCTGACATGAACTGATTGGCTTGCTCTTTGATCACCTCCACCGAGGGGGGAGCAGCTTTACCAGGCCACAGAGGAAGACAATCCAGGCACTCCTGATAGACTAGGATCAGAGAGAAGGGGAGGAGGACCTCCCGTAACAATGGACTGAGGGAGGGGCATGGGTGAGAAAGAGGGAGGGAGAGTGGGGTTGGAAGGGGAGGGGGGAAAGGAGCTACAGGGGGGATACAAAGTGAATAAACTATAATTAATAAAAATTAATTAATAAAAAAGAAAAAAAAGAATGTGTTGAGAATGAGGAACATGGGAAAATCAACTTTCACCTACTCATTCTTTCATCCAAGGAATGTTGGCTGAGCATCTATCTCTGCTATTAAGCCATCACCATGCTAGGTGGAAAAAAAAAACTGACATAACATTTCTAGTTTAGAGAGAATCAAAGATGATTAAAAGACACACTTATGAGTTAAAAGATGTTTCTTATACTCTACTCCTAAATCCACTCAAAATAAAAGGGAGAAAAACAATGGCTGTAAGGCTGAGATGGTGAAGTCCTTACTATCAATTATTTGGTCATTTCATAATACAAAAGTGGTAGGGAACAACAGCTTAGTTAGGGACCACATTTCCCATTCTTCATTTGCATTTAGTTGAGGCTTGTGATGGGCTTCCATGGGCAGAGTGGGAACAGATATGAGATGTATCACTTTTTGGCCAGGGTGAGAAAGAGGTAGGTATTCTCTCTCCTCTCTCTCTTCTCCTCTGCCCTCTCTGTTCTCCTTCTCCTCTCTTTTTTCTTCTCCTTCCCTCTCCTTTTTCTTTTTCTCCTCTCCTTTCCTATTCTATCCTCTTTCTCCCTTCCCCTCTTTCCCTCTCCCTTTCTTTAGTTGGATCCAAGGGACTGTAACACAGACATCACACACACACACACGCACACACACACACATACACACACACACGAATAAAAGAAAAAATCCACAGACCTCTCACTCAGCATATGAAAAGTCATATGCTGAGGTTAGAAATATCTGCAATGGGCTGTTACAAAAGTAATAAATGAGCTTGTATCATATAAAACCAGCAACATTAGGAGAAGGGGTGGTTTGTTATAAGAGCTGATTTTAGGTTTCGGCAAGATGGCGGTGACGAGACGACTCTCGTTCTGACCAGCAGCACAGCAGGATCGGCACAGTGACCAGCACTCAGAATTCGCAGCCATAAAACACAAGTGATTGTGTTTCCCAGGTGAGAGGATACCTCACAGTGGGGGATTCAATCAGCTTTAACTCACCCAGCTAAACCGCAGAAGAGATCCCGGTTCCACCAGGCGCTTGGTCGCTAGCTAAGAGCCACACACTCTGACAAAAATCCATCAATGTGACCAACCACATAAACAAACTGAAGGAGAAAAACCACATGATCATCTTCTTAGATGCTGAAAAGGCATTTGAGAAAATCCAACATCCATTCATGTTTAAAGTCTTGGAGAGATCAGGGATACAAGGCACATACATGAACATAGTAAAGGCAATATACAGCAAGCCAATAGCCAGCATCAAACTCAATGGAGAGAAACTTAAATCATTCCCACTGAAATCAGGGACAAGGCAAGGCTGTCCACTCTCTCCATATCTCTTCAACATTGTTCTTGAAGTCCTTGCTAGAGCAATAAGACAATTGAAGGAGATCAAGTGATACAAACTGGAAAGGAAGAAGTCAAAGTATCACTGTTTGCAGATTATATGATAGTATACCTGAATGACCCCAAAAATTGTACCAGGGAACTCCTACAGCTGATTAACACCTTCAGCAAAGCAGCTGAATACAAAATTAACTCAAAAAATCAGTAGCCCTCCTTTATACAAAAGACAAAAGGACTGAGAAAGAAATTATGGAAACAACACCCTTCACAATAGCCACAAATGACATAAAGTACCTTGGTATAACCCTAACCAAGCAATTCAATGACTTGGATGAAAAAAAATTTCCAGTCTCTGAAGAAAGAATAAGAAGATATCAGAAGATGGAAAGATCTCCCATGCTCATGGCTTGGCAGGATTAACATAGTAAAAATGGCCATCTTACCAAAAGCAATTTACAGATTCAGTGCAATTCCCATCAATTCACCAACACAATTCTTTACAGACCTTGAAAGAAAAAAATCTCACCTTCATATGGAACAACAAGAAACCCAGAATCGCTAAAACAATTCTCTACAGTAAAAGATCTTCAGGAGGTATCTCCATCCTTGATCTTAAGCTGTACTGTAGAGCAACAGTTATAAAAACTGCATGGTACTGGCTTAGAAACCAACTGGTGGATCAATGGAATCGGATCTATAAGTATGTGGAATTATGACCCTGTCATAATTCCACATACTTATAGACACCTGATTTTTGACAAAGATGCCAAATCCATTCAATGGAAAAAAAGACAGCATCTTCAACAAATGGTGCTGGTCTAACTGGAAGTCTACATGTAGAAAAATGAAAATAGATCCATACTTATCACCCTGCACAAAGCTCAAATCCAAGTGAATCAAAGACTTCAACATAAAACCAGACACACTAAACCACTTAGAAGAAAACCTGGGGAAGAGCCTTGAACTCATTTGCACAGGAGACAACTTCCTGAACAGAACACCAACAGCACAGGCTCTAAGAGCAACAATCAATAAATGGGACCTCATGAAACGGAAAAGCTTCTGTAAAGCAAAGGACACTGTCCTCAGAACAAAACGACAGCCTACAGATTGGGAAAGGATCTTCACCAACCCTATATCTGACAGCAGACTAATATTCAGTATATATAAAGAAGTAAAGAAGTTAAACAGCAAAAAATCAAGTAATCCAGTTTTAAAATGGGGAACAGTGCTAAACATCTCTGCAGAGGGATATGGAATGGCAGAGAAACATTTAAAGAAATGCTCAACCTCATTAACCATCAGGGAAATGCAAATCAAAACGACCCTAAGATTTCACCTTACACCCATCAGAATGGCCAAGATGAAAAACTCAAGAGACAACACATGCTGGAGAGGTTGTGGAGAAAGGGGAACCGTCCTCCACTGCTGGTGGAAATGTAAACTTGTACAACCACTCTGGAAAGCAATCTGACGCTTTCTCAGACAACTAGGAATAGTGCTTCCTTAAGATCCAACTATACCACTTCTAGGCATATACCCAAAAAAGGCTCAAGTACACAATAAGGACATTTGCTCAACCATGTTTGTAGCAGCCTTATTTGTAATAGCGAGAAGCTGGAAACAGCCCAGATGCTCCTCAGTGGAGGAATGGATGCACAAATTGTGGTATAGCTACACAATGGAATATTACTCAGCAATAAAAAACAAGGAAATCATGAAATTTGCAGGTAAATGGTGGGATCTGGAAAAGATCATCCTGAGTGAGCTATCCCAGCAGCAGAAAGATGCACACGGTATATACTTACTCATATAGACATATAATATAGGATAAACCTACTAAAATCTGTACACCTAAAGAAACTAATCAAGAGGGAGGACTCTTGCTAAAATGCTCAATTCCTATCCAGAAAGGCAAAGAGGCTGGACATCAGAAGAAGGAGAAAAGAGGGAACAAGTCAGGAGCCTGCCACAGAGGACCTCTGAAAAGCTCTGCCCTGCAGACTATCAATGCAGATGATGAGACTTATGGGCAACCTTTGGACAGAGTGCAGGGAATCTTAGGAAAGAAGTGGGAAACAATAAGATCTGGAGAGGACAGGAACCCCACAGGAATGGCAACAGATCCAAAAAATCTGAGCACAGGGGTCTTTCCTGAGACTGATACTCCAACCAAGGACTATGCATGGAGATAACCTAAGATCCCTGCACAGATGTAGCCCATGGAAGTTCAGTATTCAAGTGGGTTCCACTGTAAAGGAACAGGGACTGTCTCTGACGTGGACTGATTGGCCTGCTCTTTAATTACCTTCCCCTGAGGGGGAAGCAGCATTACCAGGCACAGAAGAAGACAATGCAGCCACTCCTGATGAGACTGAATTGACTAGGATCAGAAGGAAGGAAAAGAAGTCCTCCCCTATCAGTGGACTTGGGAAGGGGCATGCATGCAGAGGGTGGAGGAAGGGAGGGATTGGGATTGGAGGAGGGAGGGAACCACAGGGGGGGTACAAAGTGAATAAAGTGTAATTAATAAAGAAAAAATGTAAAAAAAAAGTCTACATAGAAAGACTTAGATTATAAATAAATAAATAAATAAATAAACAAATAAACCACTAGAGAGGGAAAAAAAAGCTGATTTTACTGTAAGTACATAAGGGTAGAATTCATATCTACTATAAATCAGACCATTGGAAGATAATAGAGGTCAAATACGTTGCTAGATTATCTTAATATAAAAATAGAAATATTCTTTAAAGATAAATACATGATCATGCATCAGAGAAGGAACAGAGATGTAGGTAGACCTCGGAAGAGTGAGGTGCCCCTGTCTCAATTCATTTTTATATGGTAGGAGAAAGGAGAGACAAAAATGAAGGGTCTACCATGTGGATAACTAGTATTATGTCAGCCCAGATCCTCATTACTTAAAGGTAAAGATCCTCATTACTTAAAGTGAATTGTAAGAGAAAAGAGAATAAGGTTAGCCTCAAAGCTGGCCACTAAACTAGCTGTGTAACCACTGAGTGTAATCAGAGGGCCTGATATCCAGGAGCCATCTTTGTGACTCATATTGCCTTCACATTTGCTAATCATTGTAACCTCTTGGAGACATGCCTCCAGGAGCAGAGCATATTTGGTAACAAATTTTAAGACAACAGACTCAATGAAAAGTGGCTTTCAGCCCCCATTTACTTCTGTTACATATTTCAGAAAATAACAAACAAGAGGAAAATATTCCCAAAGTACAACCATGAGCAAGCAGTGGCAGCCAACATAGAAGCAAAGTAATTGAAAATATCAATAAAAGCCATTACAGAGGTAAAATAATATCTGTGAGATGTAATTTATTCCAGAACAGAGATGGCAATATAAAGAGTA
This sequence comes from Meriones unguiculatus, assembly GCF_030254825.1. NCBI lineage: Eukaryota > Metazoa > Chordata > Mammalia > Rodentia > Muridae > Meriones > Meriones unguiculatus. The sequence goes on from NC_083350.1 coordinate 91,373,469, forward strand.
GAGATTTAAAAGTGAAAAGGGGGGAAGGTAATAAAGAGAATGAAAGTAAATCAGTAAGAAAGCAATATGCAAGCCAGTCACTCCTGAAGAAAACCACAGAACAACAGGACAGAAACATAGTCAAAGATATTATAGAAGAATTTTTTTTCAGAATTGACAGAATTGAAAACAACCTTAATATATTGTAGAATTTTGATGGAGAATAGTGAAAACATAAAACACAATCTAAAGGTAACACCAAGCTGATCTCTGACTAATCTTCATTCCTTAATGTAAAAATTTACAGTAGCAACAAAATCGGATGATAACAAGTACATCCTGAGAATTGATGGGTAGCTTTCTTGTCTTCACATATGAAAGCAGCTGAAAAGACATCCATTGTGTTAGTCCCTTTCATATTAGTATGACCAAATGCCTGAGAAAATTAATTTATAAAACATAAGGTTTATTTGCCGCAAGGTTCTGGTATGAGATTGGGGAGACCCATTATTTTTGGCCTCTATTGGAGGTGCCCTGTGGCAATGCTGGTGAGTTTCAAAGCAAACTGCTCGCATTGCAAGTCTGGAAGCAAGAGGAAGAGCCACAGAGACAGAGACAGAAAGGGTAGGAAGACAAAAGTCAGGACCCCTCAGCCCCCTTCAAGGATAGGACCCCATTGACCTAAAGACCTCTCACTTAATACAAACTCCTAGATAGTATACTACGTATTAATAGCCTTTGAGAAACTCTTCTCCAAATCATAACCTTCTCCAAATCATATTAATGCAGGCTCAGAGAAAAGAGCACACAACACTCCAGAGTTTGCGTGAGGATGGAGGTAGAGGAACACCGACTTGACAGTAAAATACAACCCCTAAAAAGATACATCAACGGGATCAAATCAGGAATCCCACTGAATTTTTGAAATGTAAGAGTTGATGGCAAACATCATATTCATGTAAATATAAAACTAAGGCTGAACATCTGTGGGGATTATAGTTACAGAACAGAATGTAAATGCCCCAAACCACAATGGCACAAGGGCAGGGGCAGAGAGAGAGACATACACTAGAGTTTCTACATCTGCCTTAGTGGAGAGTCTGCGGGTAGGGAATACAATAGGCAAATCAAGAAATAGATCGGAAAGTTCACTGTTTAAAACAGAAGGGTAAATGACTCAGCCAGACTATAAACCTTCCAACCATGAGAGGGAACAAGGAGAACAAAAGCAGCCTCACAAGCCAAACCGAAGGGAACCAAGGGAAGCAAATGGCAAAAAGCAAAGAGCAAGCAAGCAGTTTATTTTTTAAAGGAGAATAAAATGACAATTTTAGAGCAAACATCCAACAGAGCGTTCACATAAGGAGTGTGCTCTTCTGTGAAAATAAACTAGAAACTAATTTGTAGAAAAGTAACTCAGTGTAATCCCATTTGGGTCAAATAGCTATCAATATAAACATTCTGATTTCCACTTATTTAGAGAAATTTCTGGAAGCCTGCCAAGTAAGTTGATAACCATGGTTAGCTTTGAGGAATGGTGCTTGGAAAACTGCAGGGGAGACAGATTTTATTTTTCAATTGACAGTATAATATAGAAAATCCCATTACCAATAGATTTTTTAAATGTAACTTTAAATATAAAGTAGCACAATCTAAAAAACACAGCAATGGCAGGGCTTTGAGAGGTGCCGGGAGGGAAGGACTAATTATGTTAGAGGAATTTAGAAAGAGCTTCAGAATGGTGGATGACACATGATGGAGCCTTAAAGAATGACTGTCATTTTCTGAGGCAAAAATCAAGCTGACAAAATAGGGATGACTGAGGCAGGAAGGTAGGGGCAGTGTTCAAGAATGATGAAATACTCCAGGATAGTTTGAACATACACACATACAAGGTGTTTGGAAGAGTTAGCTGCAGGCTTGGTGCCCCTCAAGGGACCTAAGTGTGGGTTGAAATGGACCTGAATAAATAAAAGAATGCTTCTATGTGAAGGACCAGAGGCTATTATTCTAGCTGCTCTCCAGCTCCAGCTCACAGCAGGGTGCAGGATGGATTCTGGGGCCTCACATAGATCCTGCTCAGCTTGGCTTACCATTTCTGGGACCTGCCTGCCCGAGGGTCTGCAGCACCTTCTGAACCAAAGGGTAGTCAACTCTGAGTTCCATGTTTACTCTTGTTCCCTAAAGACTCCCTTCATTGAACACCTCTGTGTTCATGTCTCTGTGTCATGGCAAGAAGGAGGAGAAAGAGGAGGAGGAGGAGGAGGAGAGGAGAAGGAGGAGGAGAAGAAGAGGGGTAAGCAGAGGACAAGCATTAGCCACATTAAAGTGATATCAATTCCTTTTGGAAGGACTATACCAATTACCCACTGGGTTTCTCCTGCTTTTGTTATACATTCCTAAGAGAGACAGTCTGGCCACCATGAGAGTCCTAATGCTGCTCACTTTGGCTATAGAAAAGGTTCTGCAGTCCAGGGAAGAGAAACTTAGCCTGTTGGTAGAGACATGGTATAATCAGTAGGGGTACTGTTTGGAAAATGCCATTCTCACGTCAAGGTGCCATCTACCATGACCATCTTCTTTTTCAATCATTTTCATTTCTATTTGTATGTGTCCAAGTGTGCATGTGTGTGTGTGTGTGTGTACATGTGTGTGTGTTCCTATGTTAACATGAGACCCTAAGTGTCCCTCTTTCTATGTTGCAGTCTCCACTTGTATTTGGTCCTCTTCCTCTCCTACCAACCGAATAGACAGATTAGATAATAGGTAGATAGGTAGGTAGGTAGGTAAGTAGGTAAGTAGATAGATGATAGATAGATAGATAGATAGATAGATAGATAGATAGATAGATAGATAGATATTCAGAACCACTGAGAGGTTTTTATAACTCTCTAACTGGAGATTGTGATCCCTCTGGGGGTTGAATGACTCTCTTTCAAAGGAGTCACCTAACACCATCAGAATACACAGATATTTACTTTACGATTCATAGCAGTAACAAAGTTACAGGTATACAATAGTAATGAAAATAACTTTATGGTTAGGAGACACCACAATATAAGAAACTGTATTAAAGGATTGCAGCATTAGGAAGGTTAAAAGAAACAGAAAGAACATTTTATTGAACTCTACTTCCTACTTGTGCTTCACCAAGAGATTCCTAGGAATATACTCAGGACCAATGTAGGGCCCTCCTTGATCCTTCATAATGGGAGATTCCAGAGCAGAAGTTGATGGGCAGAGGGAAGGGCTTTTCATGTTTTAGCTCAAATCCTCTAAGAGCCTGTGAAATGGGAATCACTGTTTCTGTCTCACTGTCAGGCAGCTGTTAATTACTAACAGAGCTAACAGATCTGAGGTTGGAAGCAGGTCTGTGTGGCTCTGATGTTCAAAGCCAGTCCTTTCCCACTCCTCACAGGCATCCAACAAAGGGCTTAGCCACTGCCCTATGCCAGACTTAAAATCATCTACCCTCAGAACATTTCTGTTTTCAAACTTTATAGATATGGACTGTGTTTTGTTTTGTTTTGTTTTGTTTTGTTTTGTTTTGTTTTGTTTTGTTTTGCCCATGAGTGGCAGGTACCTGTAAATGCTGGAAGAGGGCTACCCAAATTTGGCCCAAAAAGTAGAAGAAAGAAAAAAATAGTTATCTATTTTGTTTTGTTAGTTAGTTTTTGGTGGGGCTGGGTTTTGATCTTTCTGACACAGGGTCTCATGTAGAGCTTAGGCTGGTCTCAAAGATTACATTGAATGTCTGATTCTTCAGCCTCTATATCTCGAGTGCTAGGGTTATAGGTGTGTACACACCTAAAAAAATTGTCTTATTAATAGTTTTCTGGGTGTTTCCACCACAAAATTTGCAAAGGCAAACACTACTACTCTCATTTCATAGTTAAGGAAATTGAGGCTTAAGGATATTCAGTTGGTAGCTGAAGGCCCCACTATTACAGCAAGATTGAGCCAATTGGCCTGGCTAACTCTTGGGCCCTGCCCCTGGCTGCCTGTCTCTGGACACCAGCCTAGGTATTTCCCCTGCTGAGATCTGCTTCAATATAGCCACCACCACTGAGATGCAGTCCTGCAGGGCAGGAGGACCCTTCATCTAGCCAGGAAACCATGGTCTAAGCATAGCTACACATCCCTCAGGTGGGGACTCAGGAAGGAGAGCAGGTTGAGATGCTACCCCAGAGGGGCAGAAGAGAAATGTATTCTCAAAACACTTGGTAAGAAGCATGGAACTGAACCACAAGCTAGCATCCAATCCTCAGGATTTAGAAGTTGTTTTCCAAATTCCTATCAGAAATCCCATAATTGAAAGGGATTGGAGGCAGGTCATTATGTCCTGAGCAGCAGACAATGAGGATAAAGAGCTCTCAGCTGCCCAGAGCCAGCTAACAAAGACAAAAATATTTTTTCCCAAGAGGTTAACCAAGCAACTTCTCCCCAGGCAAGATTTGTACTGAAAAATACTTATGTTTACCTATTCCAAAGCAAGAAAACATCCACCCAACCAGCAGAACAAGAGTGCTGGAGGACCTCAGCTATGCTGAGGACTTGGAGTTGGACATATATACTCTCCAGTATCACAATCTATGGAATTGCTATAGGACCCTCTGTTTGCTCATCTGTAACATTACCAATGTTATAACAGGACTATTGGACCCACCAGCAATATAAATAACGACTAAGAGGCTTATTAGTATTTTAAAGCTCAGGCCTCTTGCTGGGCAGTCTCTAACCTTATCCTGGCTAATCCTGGCACTACTTCCCACCACATGTCAGGTCTACCTCTCTGCTCCACTCTGGTTCATGCCCGTGTTCACTGGCAAATCAACTGCCACTGATTTTTCTCCCATTGTCCCTTTCTCTTTGCCGAGAATTTCCACCCTCCATTTCCTGCCAAATTATTGGCCTTCAGAATTTTGTTAAAGCCAATCAGATTCAATTCTAGTGAGGAAGGAACAAATATTTACGAAATATGAGACCAGTGATGGACCATATCTCTCTGCCCAACACAACATGATAGCAAGGACTGAGATGCCATAGATTGTATGGCTGATGCACTGTTACGGATGAAAGCATTTACTTGGATTATTCCATGAATATTGATTATATGCTGTGGTCTACACTGTGACACTCTCTGTTGATTCAGTCTGCCCTGGGGTACCCTGAAGTCTCACAGGCAGTGGAGAAGAAACCAATAAGTTCTTTTTATCATTGATCTCTGACTCCTCTAGTTGTTGTGAGGAAGATCCCAGGATGGCCTGCCTATAAGGATTCCCCCAGAAGCTAGCATAAGGACCCTGAGAGGCACAGTGTCTGGGATTAGGGGAGACTGCTCAATTAGTAAAGAACTTGTTCTGCAGATTTGAAGAGCTAAGCTCAATGTCCAGCACCCACATAAAATGTCTGGCATAGTAGTGCACACTTAATAATCTTAGTTCTTGGGAGATGAAGACATGGACTCACTGACCAGCCAGCCTACTCTTACCAGTGAACCTGTTTTGAGACTGAGGATTTGCTGGAATTAACAATGAGAAGAAATGTGAAGAGAAGTTTCCAGCAAGGTAGGATCCCTTGAACAAAGTCCTTCAGGATACAGGGAAGAGCAGGTTAGAGGAGACGAGGGACCAGAAGGAAGAGACAAGGAGGTGGACCATTAGGTTAAGAAGGAGGTAGGGTGGAGCATCTTGTCTTAAGTCTTGGAAGGTAGGAAAGGTTTAAGTAGAATTGCACTATCAGAGAGTGGTCAGAAAGGTATTGCAGTGACCCAGTTGAGGACAATGGGAGCCTGGATACAGATAGAAACAAAGAAAGAAATGGATGGAGACAAAATGGAAATGGATTGAGCAAATTTAATGGATCTTCGTGCTTGATAGGTACCAAGGCTCACACCCATCCTTTGGCTTGGGCATGTGGAGGAATTCTGGTGTCTTTTGCCTAAGACAAGGAAAGCTGGAGAGAGTAAATATTATGGGGGGAAATCCATGACTGAGAAATCACAGAGAGAAAAATAATGCTGTCCTAGACATTGAGCTCCTTCTCATTCCTGTGTTGCTGGTGTTTAGCTGTAAGCTGTACGGGAGGTTCCATTTCCGCACACAAAGATCAGGGAAAGCAATTGGACAAGATAACCAGTCAGCCACTGTCTATTTACCTCTTAATCCCCATAGTTCTTGAAATACCCACAGAGCAGGTGTGTCATGTGGGTGACTAGGAGGGATGGACTGTGACTATGGGGTGTCTCACTAGATCCATGCAGATCAAATATATCAAATCCCCGCTCAGTTGAGTGGCAACTGGAACTTTGTGGAAAACAGACTTTCCCTCCCCTGGGTGCCCACTCATACATCACCTCAGTCCACACCTATGCCTCCTTAGCCCATCTTCAGCTGTCTGTCAAGATTCCCCAACCAAGAATCATTTACTAAATTATTCTTCTCTGATTAAAAGAAAAATGAACATGAAAATAACATTGTGAAGGTATTGTGTAACTCTGCCACCCAGAGAAAATCACCATGAAACTGGGATATGCTTTCTGCTAGCCTTGATGGATAATTGATCATATTAAATACAATTTTCCTTTATGGTGCTGTTTCTTACTAGTTTTATTGCAGGAGTATTTTGCTAGGCAATTAAAGATTCTTTGAAACAGGCTTTGGAATGGATTTGCTGAATAATTTATATAATTACTCCACCATCGTGTCTTAGATTTGTAGACACATCTCAACTCTGATTGTTTCTTCAGACATTTTGTCAAAGTATGATGATGAGGTCAAGAGGATAGTGTATGTAGGCTTCTCAAAATCCCTGTCAAATTGCTTTTCAGAAAGTTAGTTCCCATCTTCACCACCCATCATCCATCACACATGGGCAAGACCAGCTGTGACCACTTTCAGGAGCATCCTGGGTAGGAACAGTGGGGTCCACAAGGAAGACCTGCTAATCACAGAAGCCATGTCTTGTTTTTATAGGTTCCTCATTCAGAGAGGAGTTACCAACTAAAAACTAGATAGTAAACAGAATGGAAGATGCCCTTGATCTAAGTTTCTGCTCACAGGTCGTAAATTCTCTGATGAAACTCCACCCTGGTTATTGTACAAAAGCAGCTGTAGACAGTCTGTCAATAGTAGATTATGGCCATGTTCCAGTGAGACCAGGTTTGTTTTTTATTAGGAAGAAAGAAAAGAAAGAGAGAGAGAGAGAGAGAGAGAGAGAGAGAGAGAGAGAGAGAAGGAAGGAAGGAAGGAAGGAAGGAAGGAAGGAAGGAAGGAAGGAAGGAAGGAAGGAAGGAAAGCTTATCTGCCCACTGACTTACAGTTTGTAGACCTCTGCCTGAATTTCATCCTTTCCACACTCTTGAGAGGTAGGTAAGGAAGGAATTAGTATTCCTGTTAGAGAGGGAAACTGAGTCTTGGAGGATCCAAATACAGTGTCTCCAGTCACACAGATAGTAACTGGAACAGCTGCCATGGGTACCTACATTTTCTGACTTCTAGGTTAGAGTATAAGGAATCTCTTTTCATAGGCTAGTCACAGGGCAGATGAATAGCAACAAATGCCAATAGTTTCCAAGTCATTTGACCCAATGTGTAATCCACTGGAGGGCATGGAGTTCAGAAAGGAGGAGTAATTATCCAGTGCCTCAAAGAGAAGGAAAGTGTCTTGTAAAGGGCCTCAGATTGTGAAGAGTTAGTCTGAAATGTGATGTTTGTTGGGGATGTGACTGCTCCTTTAGCAGAGGGCTTGGTGATGCCAGATGCAACTGAATTATACATTCTGTCAAAGCTGAAAGTAATGGAAACCCCAGTTTCTCAGCAATGGGGTGAAAAAAAATTAATTGGTTCTTGTGTCTCAGAGGTATCAGAGTAATGGTTTTAGTAGGGCTGAATCCAGTGGCTAAAATGATGTCATCAGCATGTTCTCATTTCCTATGCTTTCTGCTCTGATTGCTCATGTGCATCATTTTTTAGGTAAGCTCATTTTATGTGACAGACAAAAAGGATGTTGCCAGGCAGAATTGTATTTGAAATAAAGGGCTACATTCCTGATGCCACAACTTAATATTTCATAGAACTCTGACTGTTCTTCTTGGATCATGTGGATCCACCGTAAGATTGGTCACTGTATCTATGGAGAGGCAGCATTCTGATTGACCACTGCTTTTAAGGGGTGTGAGATTCATATTTGATATTCTATTGGGGACTTACAGGTAGGAAAGGAGTGTGCCCTTAGAAATCAATGAAAACTGATCAAAGAACACTGAAGCAGAAAAAAAAAATTAGAAAAAAATAAAACTTTACTAACATACTCACTGAAATATCCCAAAACAAGAGGTCCAATGCATTCATTTTGCCTTACATGAGGGAAACATGGAAAAGGGTATTGTTTTAGATAGCTTTCTGTTTCCTAGTGGGTCCTGTATTTTACCTGGGCAACATAGTGGAGCTGGCCCTGGCGGTACAGGTATGGATGAGCCAGCAGGAGAACATGAGAGTGGAAGAGCTGGCCCAAACGCTCAATGGCAGCAGCAGTTGGGAGAGTGTTACCTGCACCTTGACTGGGCAGCACAGCAGAGCTGGCTCTGGTTGTATGGGTGTGGGCAAATTGGCCCTGAGGGCATGAGAGCAGAATTGCCCCTGCACCTTGCTGGCTGAAGCATTGGGTGAACTAGACAGGGAAGTGCTGGAGAGCTCTCCCTAGTGGTGTGGGTGAGAGAGAACTGGCAGGCTGACCAACCCCACTACCACCCAGGCTCAGTTCCAGGGTTTTGAGTTGGCCTACCCTAAAATCTACCTTGTCTCTGAACTCCTGGGCTGCTCCTGAAGATCCAAAGCTGCAAGATCTCCATGATACAGGACAACAACAGGATAACCAAAAGGAATCCAGTATTGCTAGTGTAGCAGAAGCCAGAGGCCTGGAGCCAGACCAATGACTCATTGCAATAAACTTGCAAGTAAAGATGTGTGGACAAAAGGGTGCACTGTGGGACACACTGTGACACACTGCAGCTTCCACAACAAGATGTTTTTTATGCTTTGTTTTGTTTATGTTTTATATTTTCTTTGGGGGGAAGATTTCAAGGGCAGAATATAGATATGAAGAGATGGGGAGATTAGTGGGATTAGTGTGCATGATATAGAACTCACAAAGAATCAATAAAAAGTTAAAGAGAAAGAAAGAATGAGAATTGTGTTTACTGTCTTCAAAGATGTGTATGTTGAAATCTGGTATCAGACTGTCACCGGACTTGAAAATAGAGTCATTGCAGATTTAATTATTCAAGGTCACACTGGACTAGGTTAGACCTCTAACCCCATATGGCTGGTATTCTCAGAAACAGTCATGTGATAATAACAGCATAGAACACCAACCATATAACACTGAAAGCAAAAAACTTGGATGATAATGCTGTGCAGGCCAAGGAATGCCACAGATAACCAGCAATCTACCAAAAGCTAAGACAAGGATGCTACTGCTGTCTTCTGACTGTGGTGGCCTTCTGAGGCCACTGTTGATGTGGCCTCACCAATATCATGGCTTTAGACTCCCATCTTCCAATACCCATAAGACAATAAATGCTTGTCATTTTAAACTGTCCCAGTCCATGATGTGTCACTTGGAGAAAACCTGATGAATTCAGGCTAGGAGGATGGCTCAGTCAATAAAGTTCCTGACTTACAAACATGAGGACTTGAGTCTTATCTCTCAAAAGGCACATGAAAAAAGCAGGGGGGGGTTAGGTGATGCATGCTCCAGCATGGTGTCACATTTTACCTATTAAGGTGGCTCTTGATTTTAAGAGTAGAAGAAGGAGAAGAGGAAAAGAACATAAATGAATGAAAAGAAAAAATGGGACGCACTTGTGAACAAGAGAGGTGCAAAGAAGGGCATGGCCCAAGTCAAATGCCTCTGAGGAGAAAAACAAAAATAAAGAGGCTGATGTCATGGGTGGCATTAGCAAGGACATTTCCAGAGTACAGAGAACAATGATGAGGGTTTGTTTTTTCAATATACGTAACTTTCAAAGGCCTAAGTTTGGCAAAACAGGGATGTTCTTTGAGGCCTGACACCCTGCTCTTGAAACAGTGGGGAGCAAGTAGGAAAGGTCTAGATGGTAAAGGGATTTTGGCCACTGACAATGAGTTCTAGCTATGTAGGCTTGGCAGCAGGTGCCTGCATTTCTCTAACTAGCTAACATTCCCCCCATTTGACCACACTCAACACCAACTCTAGACATTAAGTTCAGTTTCCTGTGTAAAACTTTGACCACCATTATACAAATTTTCAATCTAAGCTCAGCCTTTAGACTCCCTGGAGACTCCTAGAGATAACTATCTAATGACCAAGCCAAACTTACTTGACCACACATTTTAAAATTCCTGGGAACTTCTTGCCTATCTCTGAGGCCTTGTCTTCCTTGAGCCCTTGATAGTTCTTCAGACATTATCTACATCTCTTTACCATTGACACATTAAGATTGTGTCCTCTGCAGGGCATACATAGCTCTGAATTCATATAACACGTGTAGGGCTAAGCCTATGCAAGTATACCACATACATACACACACACCACACACACACATACACAGTTCTGCAACTTGTTTTTCACTGAACACATTTCTTATCCTTTTAATATAACTCTAATGCATTCCTTTGATGATTATTTATTTATTTACTTACTTATTTATTTCAATTTATTCACTTTATATCACAGCTCCCTTGTCTCCTCCCAGTCCCACCCTCCCTCCCTCTTCTCCCCCATTCCCCTTCCCTAGTTCACTGATAGGGGAGGACCTCCTCTCCCTCTATTTGATCCTAGTCTATCGTGTCTCATCAGGGCTGGCTGCATCATCCTCCTCTGTGGCCTGGCAAAACTGCACCTCCCAGGGGGATGTGGTCAAAGAGCCCACCACTGAGTTCATGGCTGTGACAGCCCCTGTTCCCCTTACTAGGGAATTCATTTGGAAATTGAGCAGCTTATGGGCTTTCTCTGAGCAGGGGGCCTAGATCCTCTCCATGAATGGTGCTTGGTTGGAGTATTGGTCTCTGCAGGGCCCCCTGGGCCCGGGTTTTGTTTTTTTTTTGTTTGTTTGTTTGTTTGTTTGTTTGTTTTTTGGCTCTGTTGGTTTCCTTGTGCAGCTGCTGTCCCCTCCAGGTCTTTCTATCTCCCTCTTCTTCCATAAGGTTTCCTGCACTCTGCCCAAAGTTTGGCTATGAGTCTCAGTATCTGCTTTGATACTCTAATGGTAGAGTGTTTAATAGGCTCCCCATGGAAAGCTTCTGTCCTGTTTTTTTGTCTTCTCCTATTTCCAATGTGGATTTCCACAGGTGGATCTCTGTGAGTTAGAGGCCAGAAAAGAGATCCACCTGCCTCTGCTGGGATTATAGGTATGTGCCACTGCACCTGGTTGCCTGTCTTTCTTAATTTTCTGTTGCTAGAACAAAATACCTGAGGCATAGTATTTTATAAACATCAGATGAATATTTGGCCCATGATTCTACTGGCTGTAAAATCCAAACATCATGGCAACAATGTCTCATGAAGATCCTCTGACTGGTCACAACCTGATGGTAAAATAGAAGGGGATCTACCACATTTAGAAGGAGCATAGGTATGCATGAAGAAGCAAAATACAGGGAAGGATCTAGCCCTCTGGTGTAATAATCTCCAACTAAAGAAATTTTGCAGTCTTTAGGACTTAACCCACATGATAGTGTTAATCCTTTCATGAGATCAGTCATTGTCCAACCACCTCCCTTGAGGCTGCTCACCTGAAATGTCCACCTTCACTACTGCTGCTCTGGAAACTAGGCTTCCAGCACAAGTGTTTCCCTTAGGAAACACACATAGTAAACCATAGCACCCTTCCTATTCTGAGCCTCTGAGCCCTGGCCCCTGTGCTTTAGCATATTCAGAGTATTTTGAAATTCCTAGTGAGTCATTGAGGGCTATGGGTCTCTAAATCCTGAGTCTAGCAGTATTTGTCCCACAAATATGCCCATTATGTACTTGTTGAATTGAATTACATTAGAAACATTGCAGCTTTGTCACATACTAGCCTCTGAGGTAGTTTTCTGGCCTGTAAGAGGAGTGGGGAATGATCTCTGCCCCACCTTATTGGACCACAAAATAAGATCAGGCAGAACTTGAAGCACAGGGTCTGCAACACAAGGAGCAACAGAAAATGGAAGCTGTTATGGTTGTTGTGTGTCTGAAAACAGGGACTGGACTAAGATTTGTGTTGGCACGAAGCCTCTCCAAGTACCTCCAGGCTTCTGCAGTTAGGGATCCTCCCTAGAATAAGTTGCCATATCTCTGACAAATGTCCAGATACATCTTATTGGTGCCAAACTGTCTGAGCTCTCTTGCCTCTTTCCAAATACCCAAGGCAGTTGCTAATGGGAAAATCTGACTTCCATTTCCCATGACACACCTTGGTTGATGAGCACTGTGGATATCACTGAAACTCCAAGCCAGTACTCAACACTGCAAAGGTGGGTGAGTTTATAAAGGACTGTCAACAGTATGGATTTTTAATAGGATGCTTGCTACAAGGTCAGGGAAAGCTCCCCAAGGAGGTCTTAGGTGGAGAACACTGAGATTTCTGTGGGACACTGGTCATAATGGGGTTCATTTTCTCTCCCATTTTCACACCACCACTCTCCTCAGTGTCTGTTCTGGAGGCTCAGAACTTTGTGGAATCCTAGAAATGGATTACACAATGAGAATGCAGTGACAACTGAACACAGTATTGAAGACAAGCATTTTCTCCTTACAGATAGTCTTGGGCACTGATATAGCCTCCAGGTCCTCTTCAGGGATTTATAAGTACTTCCATATGCCATCATCCTGCTCAATTCTACTGTCCAGCAGCCTGGTCACTTTTATATAATGGGGTCATTGGGCCATGAAGCCTCTGACTTTGTGCATGGATTAGTCTATGGATGAGTGAGTTCAAAGCCTAATGGGCTATTCAAAGGTGAGGCTTGATTGGAAGAGCTGAACCATCATGGGCATGCCTTTGATGCTTTTGAGAGTCTATCTACTCCCCAAGCCCTGCCTCTCTGTTTTTCTGTTTTCTGAATACCGTGGGATAAACAGTCCTCTACTACACAGTCCCATCGCCATGATGTTCTGTCATACCTCCAGCACTGGAAACAGATGACCTTGGACTTAACACGTTGCAACCTGAGACAACATAAACTGTTCCTCCATTATGGTATTTATTTTAGGGATTGTATCACAGCAAGATAGCTGGCTAAGACAGAAATGATGATGCCAGAGCATTTTATAACAGAACTGTACCTCTAATGGGATCCAGTCATTCCATCCCATGACAGCAATAGTGAATGCACATCATCTTGCATACACAGCCTGCATCATCCTTACCTATGACAAAGTCTTTTTGTGTATCTGTTGTAGCCCAACCTGGACATTAGTAACTGGGTACAATAGCAACTGTTCAAGTAACATCATCTCTCATCAGAATGAGTGCCACTGTGAGAATACAGGTGACAACATGGAATTATCAGTTCAATTCTTCAAGACCAGTATCCTTCTGGAATAGCCTTTCCCTGCCCCAACCCCCAGACTTGAGAGCCATCACTCAGGGACACATGGACTGCAGAACTGGCTCTATCCAGGCTATGAGAATATAAGTCACGGTTACTGAGTCAAAAGCCTGGCATCTGGCCTCTTCTTCCCAACCCTTGCTCTCCATTTCTTACCGGGACCTCTGGTGTCTACCTTCTACTAATACATACCACTTGTTCCCCTGTCTCTGTCCATGCTCACATCTTCATATCTCTCACCTGGACCTCAGCAATGGAATTTTCATCTTCTTAGGCCAGTTCATACCTGACCCTGTTAATGCTGAGCTACACCCTCGCCAACACCTAGTTCAACTCTGTGCCACATATTGAGGACCAGGCTCATATCTCTGGCATCATCTTCTCTCCTTTTCACATGCATATAGGAATTTCATCTACCTTAAGTTTCTAGAACTCCTGTCCATTTCCTCATAGCTCATCTGTGCAGACACAGTTCCTCAGATCCATCCCTTTCTCGTTAACTAATTCCAGCCCACCTGGACTCTCTGTTTCCTCCTAGAAGCCATCCTGGCTCCCCACTTGCTAAAAAACCTGAGCTCCCTCTTGAATGCTGTATTGTATTTACTTGGTGGCTTGGCTCCCTCGCTACAAGAAGGTGACTTTTTCTCAGTTAAGGGAAATCTCTGGTTGGTTGTACTTGAGACATAAAACATACATTATCCTATCCTCCATGTGCAATGGCACAATGGCTGGAGTTTTATGTTGAGAAATTTTGTGCCAGGGATACTCTGTACTGTGGGGTCCCTGCCTGCAGAAGGTGACAGTGAGGAAGGAAAAGCTATTTGTTTCTCCATTGCTGACACAACACCCTATATGTAAAGAAAGGCCTCTTCTTTGCCTACTACTAACTCTGCAGCAGCACCCTCATTTTAAAGTATGGTCTTTGGCTAAGGAATACCCCAACTCACATCTCCATCCCCAAAATTGTGTTTGTTTTGATAACCCAAACCTATGTCCTTAAAAATGAAAGTGGGGAAAATTGTCAGAGATTTTGTGTTATCCATAAAGGAAGCCACACCAGACTCCGCACAGGAATCCATGTCTCCAGTCAGTGGCCCTTGAGTAAACCTAGACCCCAGCCAAGCTAGGTACTTCTCTCTGTCCACAGCCTATATCCTGATGCAAAGCAAGGCACTGCTGCACAAAGCTTTCTTTCTCTCCCCATCTCTACATTAAAGGAAATTCTTTGGGAGGAGACCAGCCTGGCTTCTTGACCGAAGCTCCCCCAACCCCACCCAGTTTCTCAATGGGGAGCCACCCAGCTGGCGACTCCCCAGCTCCCAGGCCTCATGGAGAAAGAAAGGACTGTTGAAAGTGCCTCTGGGTTCCCACACAGGAAGGTGCCAGCTCCAGACAGTCAAAGCTTTGTGTCAGGAGAATCTGCTTCTCATGAAGCAGCAGGGCAGACTCAAGGGACAGCAAAGGAAGACCCAAGCAGCAGAGGGACAACAAGGATGAGCTAAGGCACAAATGGACAACAAAGAATGATGCAAGTAGCAGGTGAGCCTCAACCTCTGGTTTACATACTCCTGCCCCAGAAGGGAAGATGCTTGCCCTTCGCCGACTGTGAGCAGAGCTCTTCCCAGAACCTCTTCAGCACCATCACTTCCTTCGGGCCCCACACACTTCAGCTTCTCTGATTTGTCTACTATTACCTGAGGAAAGACTGCCAAACCAAAAATATTGTGCAGCTAAATGCTACCCTTAATCTACACATATTTAAAGATTATATATAGATGAGATCAAGGCTGGGGCCAGAAAGGGTTAGGAATTGTCAGGGACATTTCAGACATTCAAACCCTGGGAAATGAAAAAAAAATCCACAACTGTGTGAGTGTGAATGAAGGTAGGTAGGTGTATGTGTAAGGACGAGTGCATATGAACAGAGATGTGAATACACTGGGTGTGTCTGGGTGTGTGAGAGAGACACAGAGAGAGGAAGTGTACGATGTGTTGGTGTGCCACCATGAGTGGAAGTGGGGTTGTATATGACTGTGTGCATATTCTTGACTGGGTGTGAGTGTGGAGTGTATATATGAGCAGGAATGTGTGAGTGCACTCGCGTTCTGAGTATGAGTGGGGTGTGTGTGTAAGTATACACACATGCTTTACCATATATGAAGCTGATGTCTTAGTTTAGGCTTCTATTGCTGTGATTAAACACCATGAGAAAAAGCAAGTTGTGGAAGAAAGGGTTTATTTGGCTTACACTTCCATATGCTATCCATAAATCAAAGGAAGCCAGGACAGGAACTCAAGCAGGGCAGAAGCCTGGAGGCAGGAGCTGATGCAGAGGCCATGGAGGAGTATTGCTTACTGCCTTGCTCAACATGGGTTGCTCAGCCTGCTTTCTTATAGAACCCAGAACCACAAGCCAGGGATGGCACCACCCACAATGGTCTTGACCCTGCCCCATCAATCACTAATTAAGAAAATGCCTTAGAGGCGTGCCTACAACTCAACCTAATTGAGGCATTTTCTTAATATTTTTTCTCTCAGATGACTTTAGCTTGTGTCAAGTTGATATAAAACTATTTAGCATAGGTAAGGTGAGAGTAGTCATGAATGTAAGTATGTCAATGTGTCTGAGAGAAGGTGTGTTTGTCAGGACATGGGAGGAAGACCTGATGAGATTCTTGGCCCCCTAGCTCATGCTCTAAGAACCTTTGCAGAAAAAGACTCCCTTTAAACAAGTGTACAAACCTTGACCACTGGAGGGAAGGACTTGCCAGACAGCTTTATTGTGCCAGGGCTATAAATGAGGCCTCAAGATTCCACCCAAACACCACTGTTTGCTCTGTTGCCAAGAGAATTGTCTCACTATTCCTAGAAACCTGTTATTGGTCACCTAGTGGGTGGGCTATCAGCATTACCCCCCTAGAAGTTCACCTACCCCCTAGGCAACCCTGCTCCCCACTCCCCACAAATTTACCTCACCTCTCCTTGTAGAAGTAACCCGTGCCCATTCTTTTAAAGGCTGTATGAAGCTCACAGTGTGTAATCATCACTCTTTAAACATGTGTCTTGTTTCCTGGAAACAGATGGTTGTTTTCCAGGGAAAATCTATCTAAGATGAGCCAGTTAGAGACATTCCCGAAGAGACAGGGACAGTTGGCCCTTCTCGATGGCTGAAGCCAGGAGGCGTGATACTGATACGGAAGAAACCAAGACTGAATACAAAAGCAGAGGTGTGGGGTTACCAGACCCTGCTAGTACCCTGTTTCTAGCTCCTTTGAGACAACCATCACCTCTTGACTTCCCTGAGTATTTAACATATACTGACTTTTATGAACTGGTAAATTCTTTTTCTCATTTAATTTCACAAATTAAAGAGTCTTTATGCTTTGTAATTCAAAGCCAAAATACACCAAAGCAGCCATAGTCTCTGGAGATGTTTTTCATACAAATTGAATGTTATTATAATAAATTTTTATTTTATTGTAAACACCTCCTTTAAATAATGTGCCTATTTTTAAGCTGTTTTATTTATTCCTTGAGAATTCCATTCACTAAGTTTTAAGCATGTTGTTCCCCCTCCCTCCAACTCCTCCCGAATCTCCCCCACTTTCTTAACTCCCAATTTTATGTTCTTTCTCTCTTAAAAAAAAATACTTGGAATAACCATAAAAATAAACTGAAACAACAACAAAAGAAAGCCCAAGGACATGCACACAGGCAAACACAGACAGACAAACACACACTAAAAGCCCCACAGAGTCATATTTGCGTTAAACAACTACTCTTGAGCATGAGGCTTGCTTTAGAATAGGGGTAATCCCAGTGTTACTCCACCGAAGACATAAAATGAAAACAGATTCTCCCTCTCCCAGCAGGTATCAATTACAAATAGCTTTTTAGTTGTAGTAGGACTTTATGCCCACCTCCCCTCCTTCAGGCTGGGATTTTTCTGGCTTGAATTGGTGTGGGTCTTCTACATACAAACACTGAGTTCATATGTGCTGTTTCCTTGGAGTCATCTGCCACCTCTGGCTCTTACTATATTTTTGCTACATCTTTTGCATAGATCCCTTTGCCTTAAGGAGTGAGGTGTGATAAAAGGCTTCACATTTAAGTTTGAACACTCCAAAGCATCTCACTCTCTTCATGTTGTCCAGATTTGGGTCTCTGGTTTCATTACCATCTACTACAAGAAGAATTTCATCTCACAAGGGTTGAGTGATGCTATTATCTATAGAAATTTGTCATCAGAAGTCATTTTATTGCTATGTTTATTTAGTAGAATAATAGTTTGTTTTCCTCTAGTGTTCATGACCTATCTAGTATCAGGTTCTTGGCCTCATTAAAAGTATCAGGTATGAGTTCTTTCTCTTGGAGAGGGCCTTCATTCCAATCAAAAGTGATTGGTTAGTCTGGTAATATTCATGGCACTTTTGTACCAGTGAGCAAATCTTGCCGGCAGGACATTATTGTAGCTCAAAGGATCCATAGCTGCACAAGATTGACTATTTTCTCCTCCAGTAGTATGCAGAGCACTTTCCAACACTACGAACACCAGCCAGGAGAGGTGAGGCTTCCAGTTGAGTGCTGCCTAGATTTCTCTGTGTTCTATGACATAAGTATATAGTGTCTGCAACAATAAGGTTTTACCATCAAGTTGTGTAGGGTAACCAATAACATTGGCAATCACATGAAATATTTGAGGAATCTACTGGACCCCTTTAGACAATGTACTAAAAGGATGCAACCCATTCCTGGTACAAGGGATTTTATTTGGTAGCATATGAAAAAGCCCATTTGATATGCATGTCCCAATTCTCTATTCTTTCTCTATGTACCATGTGTTATCATAAAAAGCAAGGAATATGAGGGAAATTTAGTTAGCTCTAACTACTATCTAGGAACAAAAGGACTGAAAATAATGTAAACTAGAGGCAAATCAGAAACAAACCAAGTTCTTTGGAGAAACCAAGATGGTGTTTATTAGTAACAGAGAGCCAAGGCAGTAACCCTTACACGTGGTGAGCATTGTCTTGTTAAGGCAGTAGGCAGTTGGAGGTAGCATGATGGCTCTGCTCCATGGAGACCTCAAATCTCAAGTGTCTTCTAGCATACTGATATTTATGGCAGCTAAAATCTTGAAATTTCTCTATGCTCTATGATTGTGTTGAATATGATGAATACCAGGGTAAGTCCTTCACTCTGGGGTTCTTAGACAGAGATGACCGAACAAGCTTAGGCCTATACTGAACCCAGTTGTAGGAGTGTCAGCCACAGCCTCTGAATGTAACATTCTTTCATGGGCCTGGTGGTGAGAGGAAAAGCAGAAGGAATGTGAAAAAAACAATGTGAAAATTGCTGGGCTTGGTGGGATAAGCCTATAATCCCAGCACTCAGGCAGTGGAGGCCGTGAAGTTATACAGTGTGTTCAGTGTGCTAGAGGAAACAAACTGAGACAAGAGACATGAGACACTGTTTATGAAGTATAGAAAAGTCTGGAGATGTGGTTCAATTGCTAAAATGGTTGCTTTGCATGGAGAAAGCCCTGAGTTAAATCCCCAGCAACACATAAAACCAAAACCATATTGGTTTTATGTGTTGCTGGGGATTTAAAATTTCAGTGGCACATTCTTATAATCCCAGAACTTGGGATGTGGAGGCAGGAGGATCATAAATTCAAGATTATTGGCTGGTTAAGTAATTCCAGACTAGCCTAGCCTGGGTATATAAGATTTTGTCTTAAAAAAGAAAAAAAAAAAGCCGGTACGGAGTTAAACAGAGAATTCTCTGTAGAGGAATATAGAATGGAGGAGAAACACTTAAAGAAATGCTTAACATCCTTAGCCATCAGGGAGATGCAAATCAAAACAACCCTGAGATTTCACCTTACACCCATTAGAATGGCTAAGATCAATAACTCAAGTGACAACACATGCTGGAGAGGTTATGGAGAAAGGGGAACCCTCCTCCATTGCTGGTGGGAATGTAAACTTGTACAATCACTTTGGAAGTCAATCTGGCACTTTCTCAGACAATTAGGAATAGTGCTTCCTCAAGACCCAGCTATACCACTCCTAAGCATATACCCAAAATTTGCTCAAGTATACAACAAGGACATTTGCTCAACCATTTTTGTAGCAGCTTTATTCATAATAGCCAGAATCTGGAAACAACCCAGATGTCCCTCAACGGAGGAATGGATACAGAAATCGTGGTATTTTTACACAATGGAATACTGCTCAGCAATCAAAAACCAGGAAATCATGAAATTTACAGGCAAATGGTGGGATCTAGAAAGGATCATTCTGAGTGAGCTATCCCAGAAGGAGAAAGACACACACGGTATGTATGCACTCATATAGTCCTATAAGATATGATAAACATAATGTAATCTGTACACATAAAGAAGCTAAAGAAGAAGAGGTTCTGGGGTAAGATGATCAATCCTCACTTAGAAAGACAAACGGGAGGTGCACTGGACATAGAAGAAAACAAGTAACAAGCCAGGAGCCTACCACAGAGGGCCCCTGAGAGACTCTACCTAGCAGTGTATCAAAGCAGATACTAAGACTCATAACCAAACCTTCGGCAGAGTGCAGGGAATCGTATGAAAGAAGGGGGAGTTAGTATGATGTGGAAAGGATAGAAGCTCCACAAAGACCAAATATATCTGGGCACAGGGGTCTTTTCTGAGACTGACACTCCACCAAGGACCATGTATGGATATAACCTAGAACCTCTGTGTGAACAAAGCTCGTGGTAGTTCAGTAACCAACTGGTTTCCCATAGTAAGGGGAACAGGGACTATTTCTGACAGGAACTCAATGGCAGGCTGTTTGACCTCCCCATCCCCTAAGGAGGGAGCAGTCCTGCTAGGCCACAGAGAAGGACTTTGTAGCCAGTTCTGAAGATATATGATAAAACAGGATCAGATGAAAGGGGAGGAGGCAGTCCCCAATCAGTGGACTTGGAAAGGGGCAGGGAGGAGATGAGGGTGGGAGGGAGGGCTTGGGAGGGAATGAGGGAGCAGATACAGCTGGGATACAGAGTTAATAAAATGTAACTATAATAAAAAAAATAAAAATAAAAAAGAAATCTCCCCCAAAAAAAATGCCCAGAAGCCCCATCTATCCTTTTTTCTTCATGACCAAACAAATGCATGCTCCAGAGGAGATCTCAAGAACAGGAATAGTTGCAAGCGTGCTGTTCCCCAGAAACAAAGTCCAACTAAGGGAATGCCAGTGTTGCATGCATGGTATAAGGTCTGTTCATGCAGCTTGGCCACAAAGTATAGTCCCACCATTCCTTTCTCCAGTGTTCAAGGCAGACATCAGCAATATCTTCCACTAGTGGAAAAGACATCAAGGAGTAGACTCTGTGCTGTCACATTGAGGAGTGGCATGCTCTGCTGTCACTCACTGAAGATGTCTCTGTACTGTCACTTCAAGTACTGTTTGGCTCTGTGCTGTCACTCACTTTGAGGTGTAGCAGGTTCTATGCTGTCACTTACACTGGAGAGTGGCTGGCTCTGTGCTGTCACTCATGTTGAGGAGCCATCAGTCACAACGGGCATGAGGAATTTTCAAGGATAATTTTCATCATGTGTATCTTTTTTGTTTTATAGTGAAATCTTAGAATAACCTAATATCTAATCTCCCACTTCTCCTCTTCCCTCACCCTTCCTTCCCTGCCTCTCCCTTCCTTGTACCCTACTCACTAATGGCCTAGTGCTATATACATTATATTTATCTCTTAATTTTTTCCACCTAATACTAATGATCTCTAGCATCCTGAGTATTGGGAATGAGGGCCAACACAATGAGAGAAGGTCAGAGGTTATTAGCAAGGTGAAAAATGATGGTGATTTGAACAGAGATGGAATAGCCATAGTGTTGGGAATGGCTAGCTTGTAGATGCATAAAAGATGCAAAGTTTGCTCCTAGAGTAGAGGGCATGTATGAAAAGCCAAGAGGTTAGAACCACCTTGAATCTAGATTAGAACAGCCTGTAGGATTGAGCCAAGTGAATGAGGGGAAAAGAAAGGAAGAGAAGGGATGGAAGAGAGTGACGGGCTCTAGGAATACCCGTTGTATGATCCTGTTGGATCACAAAGTGAAGGTGTATAAGAAAACAACTGTGTGGGGAAGAATCCAGGCAAAGACCAGGATACTAGTATACATGGGTGAGTTGCCTACATATGGATAGGTGTTGAGTTAAATATGGAAATTAACTGAAGGATGAGCCTGGAACCCTCCAATGTGACTGTCAGGCACTTGTCATGGCTGAGGATTAAGGAGGCACAGAAGCCAAGAGAGGTCCTAGAAGCCAAGAGAATCAAGTATGGAAGACAAGTGCATAAATGCTATTGCTAAATCAGGAAAGAGGAATCCTGAAATATGAGACCATGTGATGCGCCCCTCCCACAATGCTGCTCTGTTTCCTGTCTTATCCTTAACTCCATCCCCGACAGATGGAAAACCAGCTCTTTGTAGCTCAGCTGTCAAGTGCTCATTGGGTGGTTTTACTTGCAAAGCTGTAATCCTATTTGCAATTCCTAGGCTGGGGTTCCTGACAGGAAGCATCTGTAGCAAGTAGACAGGCTAAATCAGCAAGAAATGGGGTCTGGCTTATTTATTCATTCAGTCCCCTCTGGTACTCAGTTTCCTCAAAAGCTAACAAGCGGAGGAGGTCTTCCCAGGGGACCGCTGAGAGACTTCATACCTATTACATAAGTCTCACATTTGGGAAACTTTCCTCTCTCTCAGCTACAGATGCCTATACAATTTTAAGGGCCCTTTTTTCAAAGTACAGAAGAAAAATTCCTTTAATGTTGTAATATAATGCTTCCTACTTTCACATCGCTTTTCACCTGTTACAGTGTTTTGTTTTGTTTTTTAATTTGAAGTTTAATGTTCTTTGAAAAGGCATAAATAAGTGGCATCAGTTGTGCCACTTTAATATTGTGCTATGTCAAATTATATTAAATGCAGATACAAGAACTTTGAACTCATAAACAGAATCAATGAAATTATATAATTTGTATTCCATAGCTCAAATACCAGAACAGCAAAAATACAAAATACCACACAAAACTAAGTCAACAGTCCCAATTTCACTTCTTTGGGCCCATCAACATTACCAACACTCTCTGTTTTATGTTCACCATTGGGCAAAGAAGGGCTGTCTCTCTCTCTCTCTCTCTCTCTCTCTCTCTCTCTCTCTCTCTCTCTCTTCTCTCACTCTCTCTCACTCCCACCCCTCTCATTCTTTTCTTTCCTCTCTCCCTGCCTCCCTCCATTCTTTTCTGTGTTGCTCTTTTCATGGCAGTATGGTAGCTAGTAAGAATAATGAGTAGGTTTCTGGGGGGTTGATGTTGTTGTTTTTTTCAGGGTGCCATTCTAGCATCTGAAGTGAGCATCTGAAGTGAGTTTGTTCTAGCAGATAGCATGGCTTCTTTTGCCGTCAGCATGCCTACTTCCTTAGCTATATCTATCCCACTTACCTTGGACTTGCTTAAAGTCTGCCTAGCCTCCCACACACCACACAGAACAGCACCAGTCCACTGGAATGCTATGCTTAAGCCTCAAACATGCATCTTGTTCATGTCCTTTCAGCTTGCACACAAGATCCACTGTCCCATAAGTCCTCACAAAACACAAGTTCAAAGGAAAATGTAGTGGGAAATAGTAAGATCTGGAAAGGACAGGAACTCCACAAGGAGAGCAACAGAACTAGAAAATTTGAACACAGGGGTCTTTCCAGAGACTCATACTACAACCAAGTACCATGCATAGAGATAACCTAGAACCCATACACAGATGTAGCCCATGGCAGTTCAGTGTCCAAGTGGGTTCTAATGGGAAGAGAGACTACCTCTGACATAATCTGATTGGCCTGCTCTTTGATGACCTCCCCCTGAGGGGGGAGCAGCCTTATCAGGCCACAGAAGATGACAATGCAGCCACTCCTGATGAGATTTGATAGACTAAGATCAGAAGGAAGGAGAGGGGGATCTCCCCTATCAGTGGACTTCGGTAGGGGCATGGTTGAAGAAGGGGGAGGGAAGGTGGAATTAGGAGGGGAGGAGGGATGGGTTTATGGGGGGATACAAAGTGAATAAAGTGTAACTAATAAAAGTTTTAAAAAAAGATATGCATGAACAAAAAAAAGAATTTTAATTTTAATTTTAATTTGCTTTGCAACAGCAAAGCATTCAGTGAAGCCTAGGGCCATCAGAGCACAGAGAACCTCCATAGTGGCATGGACTACTCCATAGCCCTGCTGTCAATTTCTCTCTGTAGATACAATCACAGCACTCACTGTACTATACCTCACCCCAAGGATTGGATTTGACTTCCAGGTTAGATCATAGGGACTCATCTTGCTCAGTTATTGGACCAGTGCCCACTACAAGGCATGGTGCTTATAAAACATGGTGCTTGAAGAATGACAACCAAGATTGTCTTGACTATATGTACATATTTGCATTTGTGTGTTTCTACCCACAAACACACACACACACACACACACACACACACACATACACACGGTGGGGGGGTCTCCTAATAAGAGTGAGCAAAGAGTGAGAAAAAGTACCATGATCCAAACTAGTATGGCCTTCAATAGGTATGTGTGGGTGAAGTGGAGTAGATGCTGAAGCCAGGGAAGTGGGTGGCTGGGATCTTGGGTGCAGTACTATCAGCCTCTTGGCAGTAACATAATGTTCCCCAAGAACCAAAAAGGGCAACTGTAGCTGGCCTCCATCTGAGTACCTAGTAGGAGTTTACTCCCAGATGTGTATGGAGAGCATCCTAAACCAGGAAGTACTTGAAGCCAAATGACTTTTTCAAGCTGGAGGTGTACAAAGATACATAGTGAAAACAACATGTGGTTGCTGGGAATTAAACTCAGGACCTTTAGGAAGACCAACCAGTGCTCTTAACCTCTGAGCCATCTCTCCAGCCCCAGCTCAGCAATACCTGAGCCTGTGCTGTGTGCCAGAGTCTCTGCCAATGGTGTTATATCTACTTATTTCCTCTTAATGAGGGCCTTTAGATATAGGTATTTTTACTATCCCCATTTTGCAGATGAAGAAACCAGAGAGTTAAGTAACTTGGTCAAGGCACTTTGTCATCTGTGAGCCTGAGGCCCTTCCATATCTGCAAGATTCCAGAGATTTTGTAGTGTTGCAAACACTTAATATCTTGGACATATGGCTGCTTAGCAACAAACCCAAGTAATCAACAAGCTTTAGGGTCAAACGGTAAATTCCATTTGGGGTCCCTAAGAAAGTGCTGCTGGTACAGGTGTGTGTTCACATGTCTCTTGGAGAAGATGACCAGGCTGCCAAAGAGATGTAGAAATCTTGAACTAACTGGTTACTACTGACCCAATGAACTCAGATGTATGAAGAGATGGGGGTCAAGGACAGGGACCCATGTAGGAGATAGAGATCTAAGAAATGAAAAGATGAAGAAATAGAAAGGAAAAATAAAATGAGATACTCATAAGCTAATGGACATCCATGTCACACTCCACAGAGACAGCCAATCAGATGAAAACTGGAAAAAGCATTTTTGATGGACTGTGCAAATGCCTTCATGCCTGACTTCATACATCTCCCTCCACTAGCAAATAAGAGAAAAAGGACAGTCAGTGGGTAAAAAACAAAATAGCATAAAGTTTTATTTTTACAACTCATGGGGCAAAAAAATCATGCTTTGTCCAAAAATCTTCTGATTTGAAGTCTAGAATGACAGTCATTGCAGCCAGATACAAGGTCTAGAACTTGAGTTGGACATGTGACAGGCACTTCCATCCCCTTTTAGGGCCTCACTTTGTCTGTTGGTAAACAAAAGTCATTGAAGTGGCATTCTCAAATTTCTCTCCCAGATCTAAACTTTCTCCTTGACCATTCCATCAGGAGGTGTTGGCATTGACAAGAAAGACATAATGAAAGAGACACTCACCCACACCAGCATACACCTTCTGTGGGTCCATTTATATCCTGGCCCTCCTCTGTCTTGTTTTCTCTTCCAAGGTGGCGCCAGAGCCACCAATGAGAGGCCTGTGTTCTGGGCTGCCAAGGAATTTCTCTATGCAGCCAAAGATAGAAAGGGGGAAAAAATAAAAGAAAGGAAGAAAAGAAATGAGCTTTGGTTTCTCAGTCCTGCACATAATTCCCTTATGACATGTGTGAACTACAGTGGCCGCTAGGTCATGATGGTTTCTGAATCATTTCCTTCAAGAAGGGCTCTTTGCTCATTCGTGGGCTAGCTTCAATGGGACTGGATTGCAAGGAAGTTGGGCCCCTCTTTGCAGTGCTGCTGCTGTTCTTCCCAGCCAGGATTCCAGCAGGAAGGTGGAGGTCCAGACAGCACAAGAGGGGCCTGAATAAAGATGATAGACAAGCAGATTGAAACTGCTAAGGGGGAACCCTAAAATTCAAGTCCTTCTTTCTTGTTAGAGATGGTAGTGAAATAAAACACAGATCAGAGACTATGTGTTTCTCTGATGGGTTCCAGAGTCAGCTGAGTCCAGATCCACCATTTTCTCTGTCTTGTTACTCTATGTGATAAGATGAACATCTTTGTGGCAGAGTTGAATATGAAGTCAATGTGGGCCCCTCTTCCAGTGGCTCACATTAGGGAACCCCAAGTTACATCTCTCCTATACAGTTTCCACGGGTGAGAATGAGGGTATGAGTGGTCCAAATTTTCTCATCAGGGTGCTGGTGCCCAGACAAATCTGTTTTAAATCTGTTTATAGAATAAGTTTAGTTCATTAAACAAAGAACTTTAGTCCTTTTCCTGGGCCAGATTCTATGTAGGCACCAAAGTTTTCAAGAGGAAATGGATGTGGTCCCAGTTTTAAGAGATACAGGCAAGCAAATGATGTAAATTGAGTATGGCAAATGTTATGGGGGGGTCCCAGGGGAATTATAAATGCAGGCCTGGGGCTGGGGAGAGTCTATGGAAGGCATCCAGAAAGTTCTGTTGCATTGAATAAGGCAACATGTTATGTCATGTCATTTTCCTGTGCCCAGACATCACTTATCCAACCACTCTAATGCCTATGTTCTTTTCAGAAGGTTGTTCTTTTGCTTGGAGATGAGACTCACATTAAGTTGTGAAGTGACATTTCTTCTCCATGACAACAGATGGCATTTTTCCAACAACCTCTGCAGGCTGAAGAAGTACTGGGGTGATGTCACTTGGTGGGAAGATTGAGCTTGGTGTTCTGGGGTACCTAGTAGAGATAAGGTGACTTGGAAGCAATACCAAACAGAAACTGGTACTAGTGTGCCTGCTCATTGGCTGGTAGTTACAGGTAACAGCTGAAAAGGGAAACTTCTAAGAAGCCGCTGTCTGCCTTCAGCTGGCTGCAGTCTCCCATTAAGGTGGATTTGAAGAAGCAGCTAGTTTAAACGAGGTACAACATCTTAATCTTGTCTTGATATCCCTAACTCCTAATTGTCCTTGTTGTATAAATCATTATTGCACTGATGAATGAAGCAGATACCTACAAGGAAAGTTCTACAAAGAGCAAGTATTTGCTCGCTGGAGGACAGTTTAGATGTTGTCTATAATGTCTAGCACAACTGTTCTTTTCTCTCCAGCATTCCTGATAAAGAATCTCATCCCAGAACAAGGACTGGTAGGTATGCCAACTGGGTAAGCAACCTAGGTATTCCTAGGTTGCATGGCAGGGTCAGCTGATGCTTAAATAAGGAGCATGACAAAGTAACCCAGGAAACAGGAATCAGGCCTTTGCCTATGGTTACACCCAGTGGGAAAGCTTTCTCCTGAGAATCTCTGCCAGCGAGTACATTGACCTATCTACTACTCTCCCCCTTGCCTGCAGAGTGAGGATCTGAATGTCTCTCCTTCTCATTGCTCCACTCCATGTCTTTCTATAGAGGCATTAGCCTTCTTGCCTTGCCTTGTCACCCAGAGGCTCCAGGCCTGAATCACATGGATGTCTTCCCCGTGTGGGCTCCAATCCCAGGTCGTCCAGTCATTATTTCTGTGAACCTGAAGAAGACACTGAACTCTCAGGGCCTATACTTCCTCACCGATGAGAAGATCTCAAAAGCGTGTGCATACTGTGTTGCTGTGAAATTTGATGGAGTTTAGTATATAAGCCCCTCTAAGCATCACCCTGCAAATAATCTACTTGCTAGGTGTTAACAGTAATTCCTGTGGTGGTCACTATATATACCATGTTCTTTTGCCTCCTGTCCTACATCCCTCTTCACCTTCTCCTCAGATGGGGCTCATTCTTGAAGATCATTCATCAAGATCCAGCTGTCTCCTTCTTAGCCAATAGGCAATGTATATCATTCCCCTCTCTCAATGGCATTCTGAATGCCCTGTCCATCAAAGGTGAGCAATGGCATCTGTTAGTTGTGGGATGCCTCTGGTTGGCAACTTTACAGTTAGAATGTATTAACTTGCAAAGCCCTGGCAAGCACAAGAAATGTATACTTTGCAACTGTAGAAGAATGATGTTCATTTGTTGCCCAGCTTCTGACATGCTGAATACTGTCCGTACCTTGACCAGGAGACCAGCCCTTAGAACATGCTCTTCGACTTTACAAACCCAAGCTCTGCTTTGCTGCACTGCTGGATTCCTCAGGTTTCCCAGGTGCTGACAGCTCCATTCCTCACCTACTCAGCCACCCAGAGTTCAGGGAAATCACATGATTGGGTACAAAGCATAACAAGCCAGCCCACCCAGAGCCCTTTGTCCCTACCCTGACTCCTGCTTCCTCTACTTTCCCCTCCTTCCAGGCTCTGCCTTTATTCTGTCTCCCCAGACCCTCTTTGCAATAAAAATAGAAAGGTCCCATCTCATCTCCAACCCCTCACCCTTGCTCCCTTCTCCCCCACATCTTTTTCATTGTTCCCAAGTCCTTCTTAGGGACTTTAACAAGCAATTCACCTTTTATCCATTCATCAAGCATTATTAGGACCAAGGTCACCACAAGTCATTATAGGAAAGTCAAGATGAATAAGATACAATCATTGCACTGGGTGGGGAAGGCAGGGTCTGCTCTGTTCCAGGAAAAAGCCAGATGCTTGAGCTAATTCTCTGAATTCCCTGCCTCGCCTGTCGTGGCTGAGCTTTGCTATACAGTCTCCACTTTACTAAGTACACACTTCAGTAGTGAACTTTGCCTTAAAGGTATGCCACTACCTACATGGCAGACAAAAAGTAAAATAGGCACCATTTCCAGAAAGACAAACCTCCATAGCATAATGCACAGCAGGGTGGGAGACCTGATGCAGAGATGCAGAGATGAATATGAGCCAGGGTCTGCTGTTTCAGAGCAAATGCTGTGTCCCTCCCAAACACATATTTTGACACCTTAGTCTCCTCCAAAAAGAGGGAATTTGAGGTGAGTTCTTTGGAAAGTGATTAAGTTGCAAGATTGAGGCCCTTGTGACCGGGAGCAGAGCCCTTATAAAAAGTTGCCAAGAAGATCTGGGGAGTTGTTCAGTCTGCAAAACGTGAATATCTAAGTTCAGTTCCTAGCACCCAAGTGGATAAGCCAGGCATAGTGGGACACACTCATAATTCCAGCACTGGTGAGGCAAAGAGAGGAGGGTCCCCGGGGCTCGCGGCAAGCTTAATTGGCGAGCTCTGAGCACAATACAGACCCCTTCTCAAAACCAAGGAGAAAAGATCCTGAGGAAGGTCACCAGTATTTAGCCTTTACACACAGCATACACTAAGCAACCCACACACACATGCATACATACCAGAATGCTCCCTCACCTCTACAGCCACATGAGAATACACTGAAAAGGCTGTATCTGCAAACCTATGAACCAGGAAGCAGTCCTTGACAGGCAGGTATCTTCCAGCTTTTTGGCCCTGATGTCTTAACCCTTGGGACGATAAAAGATAAGCTTGTGCTGTTTCCAACTCTATGGTGCTATACTTTGCAACTGTCATGGCAGAAACATTCTGAGAGCTGTCTCTGGCCACACAGCACTCTTGCTGACTGTCTTTGTTTATGCACAAGACTGTAAGATCTCTCCTTTGTTCTTCAGCCCACAATTTACTGGAGTGAGTGGCAAAGTCATCATTCATTTTAGTCATCTCTCCAAAGGTTAGACATTCAGGGGGAGAGTGAGAAAGGATACTAGCAAAAAAAAAAAAAAAAAAAAAAAAAAAAACTCTGAAATGATTGCAGCAGATGGTCTCCTCTGAATTGATTTTGTTGTTTTATTATAAGGTTTATTTTCATTATTTTCAAGTATGTGTGTAAGGATAGCAGGAGAAGGGGGCGTATATGCATATGAGTGCAAGTATCTGTGAAGGCTGGGTCTGTTGCAATAGCAGTGTGCTGTCATTTACTATTGCTTAACTGCCAAGCTGTCCCTCCAACCCCATTTTCTGAATGTCTGGTATGTACTGAGTCACCTCCTCATCACCTTAGCTTGTGAGATACATTTGTGGGTACCACCAGTTTAGTGAGAAAGAGGTCCTCAGGGTATTTGCTCAAGACAACACAGCTAGATGGAACTGAGCTGTGATGAGCCTGAAGAAACAAGCTCTAGAATTTGCTGCCCTGACGGTTACATTTTTAAAAGGTAAATACAGTCACACGCTCTTATCTGTGAGTTCTTTACCCACAGGGTCAGCCAAACATAGATCTAAAAATATCCTTTCCTCCCCTCAAATCACGTCTGTATTGAGTTTGTATGGACCCCTCCCCTGGTCATTCTTCCTTTAACAATGTAGCATAATAGCTGTTTGCACTGTATTGGGGTTAGGTGGTGTGGAGATGATTTAGAGTACACAGGAGGCTGGCCACAGGTTATATGCAATGCTGTGCTTGAACTTCTACAGGCTGTGATGTTGGTATGGGGCCCTAGAACTAGTCAGGGAGGACTGGTACTACACAAGTGGAACACTTACTGAGTGGTAGATACTTTAAGCCAGAGGTAAGAGCTCACAACCACCTGTAACTCCAGCTCCAGAGGATCCAGCACCCTCTTCTGGCTTCTGTGTGTGCTCACATGTACACATACACATTTTTAAAAATTAAGAAAAAAATCTTGTTGGAAATGCCTACTGTGAATGCCAACAGTTAACTGTCTCTATTGTTTTTCACAATCCTCATCTTCCCCCGGAAAACAAGTCTAAGTAGATTTGTACCCCTGGAAATGCAAAGGAGATAACATCTTGCTTCAGATATCAAAACATGCAGTCTGGTGACAGCCACTGATGATTACTGAGTGCTCCCTTGGGGCATAGGCTTGACACGTGACATTGCATTGAACCCTGTGAAGGTCAGTGAGGTGGATTTTATTATCTATCCATTTTGCAAACCAGCAAACTGAGCCTACCGTGGTCAGGATCAAGTATCAGGTACACAGAGACAGAATTGGATCCCTGATAGGTGTAGGTGTGGTTCATACCTATTGTGCCACAGAAGTGTGAGACTTCCTCTCTAGAAACACGGGGTTCATGTATCCTCCCAGTGGAGGTGTGTCTTCTGTGGCTGTCGTGGGATGCCCCATACTAGCCTCATTACAAAGAGAAGCGCTCAATGGTGGCTCATGGTTCTGATCAAAGGTCAGTGACCCGTATTTGATGATGACCTTACTGGCAGAGTCCTGAAGCAGAGCAAGTTACTGCATGACAAGAAACAAGGACATGCATGTGTGGCTTCTGGTCTCTCTTCTTCTTCTTAGAAATCAGTGGTGGACCCCACCCTGATGACCTAGTCAAAGCCTAGATATGTTGCAGAATCCCCACCTCCAAACACTGTAAGTAAATTAAACTTGCACCTTCCTCATAACACACTGGGATGAAACTCAAACCACATCCAAACCACAGCACTTGTGAGATAATAGAAAGTCTACTTACCCAGAGGGAGGGAATCCCGATGCTTGCACAGCATCCATAAAACAGCTTCTTTCAGGTGGATGTCCTCATCTCCTCTCAACAACCCTTGTCCCCATTACATGGGTGGAATAGGTAGTTAGGTGTGAAGATGTTAGTTATTACCGGAAAGCTGCCAAGTGGCCAAGCTGGGTTTTCATCACAATGCATTTCTGCTAATGTAACGGATTACTTGAGACTGACATATATATAAAGGCCAGAAGATACCAAAGGTACAGCATGGTTGTTATGGTTTGAATATGCATTGTCCTTCAATGCACAAGTCAGGACAGGACAGTGAGGGACAACTCTTGGTCATCAGAGTGCAGTGTTGTTTTGAAGGCTGCAGAGTCTTTAGAAGGTGGGTCCTACTTTCTAATTGCTTGCCATCTAAGTGCCCCACCACCCCCACAGCATACAAAGCTGCTCACACTGTCAGGCGTGATGCTGCACATGGATTGCCCTAGTTCAGAAGACTGAGGTATGTCCATTAAGTTCACCATCAATATAGTAACCTCCCAGGAGCAGGGGAATACCATGTTGCCTGAAGAAGATTAAGCCAGCCCATGTTTACATGCAGCAAGCGAGAGCTGTGTACTTCCGTACCATAGGGGAAATTGTAAGTTAAGTTAAACCTTTCTCCTTAAGTTGTTTTTATCAAGTATTTTTTTCTTACAGCAGCACAAAAGTAACTAATACAACCAGTATTCACAAAACACATCTACCTCTTACATCCCAGGGGCCAAAACAGAGGAAGTTGGGAAGTAAGTTAGGAGGGATCAAGATATCCATTTGGTGAGCACCCGCTCAGTCGTCAGTCACCCAAAGAGGAAATGTAGTCTGCAGATATTAAAGCTTTACCTCAGAGAGATTCATCAATTTTCTAAAGGTCCAAAACAACCAAATGGCAGCTAACATTTTATCTCTTCTGTGTGCTTTTGATATGCAGTTCTGATGTTTGTTTGTAATTGGAAAGCATAGATCAAACTTTATCAGATAACATGGCAGGGATTCTTTGTATGACATTTTTGCCATTAATAACAAAATCCAAGTGCATAAGGGAATCCTCTTAGCCTCCTCTAATTTTTTTTTCTAAGAGAAAGGGAATAAAATATTTCTGGTTTGGGGGAAAAGCGGTTATAAAGGCAATTTGGTAACAGGTGATTCCCTAAGGGCCTCGCTGGAGGGAGTCAACAGCTGGAATGTATTGGTTACATGGGAATCCTTAAGTCATTCCTGAGAAGGAAAACAAATGTGTGTACTTGTGTGTGTATGGTAGACATGCATGTGTTCATGTTCACAGCAAGTCACCCACAGAGGGAATTGCTTCAGGATTGCCTCTAGACCTGGAGAAAAGACAAGCAAACCCTATAGTAAGGCTTGTTTCTGAAAGTCAGGTTCTTGTTCATCATGGAGCTTAACCTGGAAACTGAGGAAATCATATTTCTACAACATCTAACCCTACAACATCTATCTGGGATGCTCTGCTCAGATTTCCTCCCTGCTAATAACTAGGTGTGACTCTAAGGAAGTTTCTCCTCCTTCCTGGACTTGTCATTCAAATGTAAAATGAGGAGTTTTTGACAAGAAAGTCTCTGACATCACTTCCTGATCTGAGGTTCTGTCCATGTGCAATAGATTTTTAATGGTATGAATTCCGTCAGCCAGAGACTCTGCTTCTCAGACTTGAGTGGTGGTTTCCTCCACCCACTCAACAAATATGATCTTTAGTCAAACCAGATTTGGGTATAAATTTTATTGTCTTCATTTTTGCATTGACCGTTTTGTAATACTTAAAAACTAAGTTCCCAAGCAAGTAGTCACTTGCAGGGAAGGTGCTCACATCACGGACTTGGGCCCACAGGACAAAGAATGTACATCTCCATGCGTGACTTCAAAACTAGTGGAGATCTGTAAGGTACCTGAGCACTGACAAGGTCTGTCTCCAAGCTGTGTGGCAATCAGATTATCTCTTCTGCATTGAGTTTGTGTGGTAGGAGGAGGTAGATACTAGAGGCTAGTTACCAAACCAACCTAATAAAATCCTCCTGATAACTACATGTGTAGTAGATCAATGTTCCATGTCATTTTACAGCAGAGTCGAGATTCCAACAAGTGGTCTGGAATTTCAGTGTGTGTGCACTTATGACACTGTACGGGACTAATGCAGTAGATCAAGCAGTCTAGTGAGCCACATCTCCACTTTAGCACTATGAGCATTTAGACAGGCTAATTCTTTTGTGTTCTAGTGGTCATGGTCACATCATTTGATGTCTAGAAACACACCCTGACTTCATCCCAGGTTGTAAGTAGCCATTTTTCAAAAACATCTCTATTGATAAATGTCATGGGTGAACAGCATGGACAAGATACAGCCAGAACCGGCTGTAGTGTCAACAGCACCTTCCCAAGAGTATCATGAACAGCAAAGGTGGTGTCATTTAGGTGCTGGTCACCCTTACTCAAAGCTTTTTCCTACAGTTACCCAAGAAGTTCCCACACTGAGTTAACTCTAGAGGAGCTAAGATGAAGAATCCAACCCCACCCAGTCTTCCAGTCTTTTCAGTGTTATACAGAAGGGGAAATGACGGTAACAAGGACAAGAGCAGCCTGACCTGATATCACCAGGATACCTCCAAAGTGCTTAGGATCCAAAGAAAAAAACTGGGCCCTTCTCAGGTTTTTGGTAATCAATTAGCTCCTCTTCTCCTGAATCTTCTGCCACTGGGTCACTTTTTCCCATGGTGACTAGCCCTGCATATCACTGTTGGCAGGTGCACCTGCTTCATATACCCCCACTACAAAAGAGCTATGTTTTTCCAAAGGTGATATGCTTTACCCGCTCATTACCTCTAGAGAGCTCCTGGGGAGGGAAGTCTCACTTCAGGATGTAGAAACCCACTTCTTGTCTTCAACCCCCTTGATGTTGGTACTGACTCTGTTTTCTTTTCCCTGAACACCATGAAGGCTTGGATCCATATGATTATCTTCAGAAACTCACTTTTTTTGTTACATCATGGAGCAAATTATTTCTCCAAAGACTTTCCTCCCTAAGTGGGGCCATGGAAGGAGCATCCATAAGGTAATAAAATAAGATGTGTACCAGTGAAGCAATGTGCAGTGCTCTGGTTTAGATATAGGTTGAGTGCCCTCCAGGGCTTCCTATGTTGAAATTTCACCATGTCAATTGTTATGAGATTAGAAACTTAATTGATTGTGGTTAGAGATGAGGCCTTTGGGAAGAGATTAGAGTTAAATAAACTTATAATAATGGAGTCCTGGTGGTTTTGTAAGAACAAAACAAGATACAGAAATAAATATACCTCTGTCTCTTGACATACAGTGTCCTGTGCCACCTCAGGATACATCCAGCAAGAAGACTACCACCACATGCAGGCCCTCATCCATGGACCAGAACTATGAAGCAAAATGAACCTCTTTTCTTTAAAAGTGTTTCATTGTAGCAGTGCCTCTCCTAAATATTTGGCAATGACCTCTGTGCTTGATGTACATTATCTCATTTAATAACAAACTCAAGTCATCACAGTGATATGCAGTAAAAAAAAATACAGTACAGTGATTCAGAACATTCTCTCTGAGTCAAAGGCGTAGCTTAAATCTTTCTATATGTTTCGGTTTTCTCCTTCACTGGTATAATAGAGATCATAAGGATAGCTACCCTTGAAGTCATTATAAGGATTGAATCAATAAAGACGGTTGTCATTTAAAGGGCTGTCTGGCCCTTAGCATATGTTCAGTAAGTGATGGATTGCTCTTACAGTCATTGGGGATGAGTAGAGCTGTTTCAGACTGAGTCAGTCTTAGACATGAACAACTCACACAAAGAATTGTGTGGATGAGTAAGGCATTGTTCCCAAGAACATCTGATGCTCTGGGTTTCATTAAATCAAAGCCCACTGGTCAGGAGCCCCTTTCTCAACCATGTCAGCCTACCCTCCTGGCTTTCTCTACTAATTTCTCATTCCCACAGGGTTCAGTGAGACACTTGGGAAAATATTTTTCCAAAATAAGTTTCAAGTTATTATTTGTTTCAAACCACCACCCAATTCTGTGGCTCACCCCTGTCTACTAATGTCATCTCCCAGTCCCTATTTAGATTGAGGTTTTGTAGCTGACCAGAGCACTCACCAGGGCTTCCCTGTCCTGATGTCTCCAGCCTGAGTCACCCTGTGATGTCACTGTCCTGGATTTGTCATGGTGGCTGCTGTGGTCTCAGAGATTACTATGAATGAGACTGGCCCTGGGCTCAGGTGTGATTTATTCTCATTGTGTTCCCTTCCCATAGCCCCATTCCTCCCTGATAGAGTGAAGTCATAACAGGGCTACCTTTACATTCTGATGTTTCCTTTCTATATCACTTGTATCACTGCTCAAAGTCAAAACCTCCTCATTAGCAATGAAGAAGATTTGCAGATTGTCTTAGTTAAGATTTCTATCACTGCGATGTAACACCATGACAAAAAAAGCAAGTTGAGGAAGAAAAGGTTTATTTGGCTTACACTTCCATATCACTGATCATCACCAAAGGAAGTCAGGACAGGAACTCAAACAGGGCAGGAACCTGGAGGCAGGATCTGAAGCAGAGGCCATGGAGGGATGCTGCTTACTGGCTTGCTCTTCATGGATTGCTCAGTCTGCTTTCTTATAGAAACCAGACTACCAGCCCAAAGATGGCATAACCCACAATGGGCTGAGCTTCCCACATCAATAAAATGCTGTACAGGTTTGTCTACAACCCAATCTTAGGGAGGTATTTCTTTAATTGAGGGTCCCTCCTCTCTGACCACTCTAGTTGTATCAAACTGACATAAAACTAGCCAGTGCTGAGATTAAATTGGACTGGACCAAAATGTCTGTTCCTGGGACAGAGTAAAGGTCACTAACATCTATTGTCATAAGTATGACATATAATAAACCACACCAAAAATCAACAGCTTAAAATAGTCCTTTTTTAATGCATGTCTGTGTGTGCATATTCATGTGCACATTTGTGCATGAATGTGTATGTGTAACCACAGGTGTTACCCTCAGAAATGCCATCCATCTCCTTTGAGTCAGAGTCTCTCACTGGCCTGAACCAATTAGGCAAGGCTGGCTGGCCAGTGAGCTCCATTGGCCCTAATGTCTCCACTTCTCTGATGTTAGAATTACAAGTATGTGTCATCACACCTGGATTTTCACATGGCTTCTACAGATTAAACTAAAGCAAGCACTTTACCAGCCAAGACATCTTCACAGCTGTATGTTTCATTATTCTTGCTCCCAGACAGGAATGGGTTGATTTATGCTTGGCTCCAAGTGGACCAGCAGCTCATCAGGGCATGCTTTCAGTATGACAATGGTAGAAGTACAAGAGAACAAGACCCAAATACACAAGCACTTTAAAGCACTGTTTCCATTTCATTGTCCCAAGCAAGGGACATAGGCAAGCCCCAAATTAAAGATGAGAGATGTGCACTTCAGTTGAAGAAATGGCAAAGTTTCTATTTTCTTCTCATTTCAGACTTTTTAAAAAATTAATTTATTTATTCACTTTACATCCAATCATAGCCTCCTCCCTTCTCTCTTCCAGATCCCACCCTCCCTTCTTCTTACTCTTATCCATCTCCCACACTCCTCAGAAAAGGGGAGACACCCCCCTCTATGAACCCACCCCAGAACATCAAGTCACATCAGGACCGAGGGCATCCTCTTCCCCTGTGGTCTAACAAGGTAGTCCCACTAGGTGGAAGTAATGAAAAAGCAGGTAACAGAATCCATGTCAGAGGAAGCCTCCATTCCCCTTACTGGAGAGCCCACATGAAGACTGAGCTGCCCATCAGCTACATCTATGTAGAGGCTCTAGATCTATCCCCAGGGGCCTTATGAGCTCTGAGGCCTGACCTCCTAAAGGTTCCACCACCCCTCAATACCATTAGATTTAGTACAAGCTTCCAGCATAGGACAAGGGGTACAAACAACATCCCACGCATAGCAGTCACCTTGCAAAAGGTATCGATGCAGAGAGGTATGAAGAATTAGGGACAGTGGTGTTGATCTACTGCTATAGGTTAACATATATCTTTCTATATGTTTTCCTGTTTCTCTTCCATATACTTGGGCCTCTTTCTTTCCCATATGCTCATTCAAACTCACCCCAGGAGAGAATGTACAATGTGTGCATTGGATCAGTGACCAATAACTGGTGTAGGGCCTTGGGGTTAGAAGGATGTCCTTGTTGTAGTAACCACAAGGGTCACACTTCCTCATCTTAGTTCACGTCTCTGAACTTGGTCTTCCTCTATCTATATGAAACCCTCTAATCATTTCAGCCACCCCTATATTTAGGTGCCTTCTCTTCTGACAACTGAGTAAACAAACTGAGGCTTTGTAATGTCCACATGCCCAAGGTCCTGTAAATAATGTGCCCCAAAGAGTATTTTACTGAGCCTGATCTCCAATCAGTTGTGTTACAACAATGCTGTGTTCTTTTCATCAAACCTGGAATGACAGAACCGACACTTAGACCAAGACTTCAAACCAAGTTGTATCAAACATCAAATACAGTACTGACAATTGTAATGTTATTTATATCTGTGCTATGACTCATCTATTGATTGTTCTTTAGCTTTTGCATTTTAAGTTGAATAAATGTATTTCAAAAGAAACTGCAAATGAGTGAAGACCATGAATGAGGACCAATAGCTCATGCCACAAACAAGCAGCCATTAAAAAACAAACAAACAAAAAGATTTACAGAGACAGCAGTTGAGGATGTAGTTCAGTTATTAGAGGTTTGTTTAACATTCACAAAGGCCCAAGTTTGATACCCAAATGCACAAAAAAACTGGGCATAGTGGCATATGCCAGTAATCTCAGCATTCCAGAGGTAGAAGCAGGAGGATCAGAAGGTCACAGTCATCCTAGGCTACCTAACAAATTCCAAGCCAACTTGAGATCCAGGAGACCTGTTTCAAAAGATAAATAAAAAGTTTCAAAAATAAAGCAGTTTTATTAAGTTCAAACTGGATATTCTTGCTTGTTATAGCCGTAAGCTCCTAGAGAAAGATAGGTATTTGCAAGCACAAGGGATGTGGCAGAATTCAACTAGCTCTAACTAAGACAGCCTTGATGACTTCTCAAGGTTAGAAAGCTAATTGGAAAGAAAACAATTTTCCCTATACATGGTTCAATGTAGTAATATGTCCATGTATCACCAAAATCCACAGGAGGGCCACCAGCAAGTTTGGTTCTGCTTCATATGCAAATGATTTGGAGGAAGAGTCCAAAGTAGGTTCTAAGATAAGACCCCAGGAACCTTCTGGATGTTTTTCAGTCCTTCCTTGGATTGAGTCCTTACAGGCCTCTAAAGAGCAGTCTGTATGACCTCTGCCAAAAAAAATTTCTCATGAATAAAAAATTTAAAGCCAACAGACTGCTGTAGTTCAGATCTGGAATGTTTCCTCTTTCATTAAAGAGGTCACAGCTAGATGTGGTGGCACACACCATTAATCCCAGCCCTCAGGGAGACAGAGGCAGGCAGATTACTATGAATTCAACAGTCTGGTCTGCAAAGTAAGTCCAGGACAGCCAAGGCAACACAGAGAAACCTGTCTTGTCTTTATCTTTAAAGTGAGCTGTTACCTCTGCCCCATGTTCTACCATGTTGCGAACTTCTAGATGTCCCTCCCAGTACACAGATATCTCTGTAGTTCTTTTGCCTCATTGTCATTGGAAATGTATCAGAAGCTATGCCCACCAGACCTTCAGGCAACCATTTCCTCTTTAGAGTCTCACTGCAGCTCTAGTGACCAAAAAACAAACCAAAAAACAAAAACAAATAAGAACAAACAAACAAAAAATATTGTACAGATTCCTTGAACCAGAGTCCCTCAAAACTTGGGGATTTCTTCCCTATACTAGGACTTCTGCACCTAAACCAGGCTACATCTCCCATAAATCAACCCTTCCCAAACTCCCCTTTTGTGGGAAACTCTGCATCATCCCTTCCCACAGCCAAACAATTGCTTTCCCATCACAGAAGTGAGGAGCCTTTTGATGAATACCAGCATTTCTGTCAAATCTGTGCTCTGCCATGTTGAGTTGCTTTAGTTTTCCTAAAGAACAGGGCCTGTGGACCAAATGCTGGAGAGTAAATGAATATAGACCTTTCCCAAAACATTGGTCACATGGCAGCAGCATGGCTGGGAAGACAAGGACACTGCAGAGTGAAAACACAAACCAGCTCATTTCACCCACATTCAACACACACACACACACACACACACACACACACACGCTCACAGGTGTGCACACACATACAAGAGCACACATGAGTACACACAAAAAACACATGAACATGCATATACATGTATGCACACACATAAGCACATGTGACTTTCAGACTAAATTGCAACATAGTTGAATTTGGTAGATGTGCTATTTCCTGCCATCCCTAGACATTTATCTCCATTTTATTCTTTGACTTTAAGGGAGAATATGACTTCCTTTTTTTTTCTATTTTTTTGTAGTATTTTTTCGTGTTTGCTTTCTCCGTCTTCTTCTTCTTCTTCTTTTTCTTCTTCTTCTTCTTCTTCTTCTTCTTCTTCTTCTTCTTCTTCTTCTCCTTCTCCTTCTCCTTCCTCTTCCTCTTCCTCTTCTTCTTTCCTTTTCTTCTTCTTGATTTTTCTAAGAAAACTGTCCTGAAGAAAATAATATCATAAAACATTCATTTATTTTCTTTTGCATTTTTACCTCTGCCCCAGCTTGGGATTCTGTTCCCTGTATGTGCACAGCAAGGCCTCAACCAGCTTTCTGGGTTACTCCCTCCCCTTCTCAGGAATAGTCCAAAACAGCAGAGAAAGTCATCAAAGGCTGCAACTCCACAGGCTCCATCTCTCTTGCTCTGGCACAGAGAGAGGAAGGAGGCCCCTGTGAGTGCCAAAGGGGATTTCTTCACTTCCAGGCCATCTCCAGTACACAAACTGTGTTGTTGTTTTTTTTTTTGTTGTTGTTGTTGTTGTTGTTTTTAAGGTGATCTGGTGCCAATTTATTGAGAATACTTTCACTCCTCTTTTCTCTTTTTTTTTTTTTTTCAATGCAGTTTATTCAGGAACCGTGAACAATCATCTGACCCTGGGGAAAGCCAGCCCACAGCTTAAATAGCCTCTGGGTAGCCAGCCCCAGCATGCCACGTGGGCAATGCAGATAGGTCCACATACATGGAAGCAAGCCAGATCCTCGGCCTTAGCCAAATGTGGAGTTGTTCGTGACAGAGAGCACTCACCATCGGGAAGGTGGAAGGCGGAAACCAGGTCCATCTTTAAGGCGTGGCATTACACAGCTCTCTACAGTTCCCCCTTTTTGTTTTAGACACATCAGGCAAGAGTAGAGGTCTGATCTCTGATATTAGAAATAAATTGGGACTTTGTACTGATGTTCATTTAGGTGTCATCCACCCAAAAAGCATCAGACCCGTCCAATACCTTTTTCTCAGAGGCGGGACCTGGGGCATCAACCCACATGCAATCAGACATGCTCTTCTCTGGGTCCAAAGCGGCTGACCCTGAGTGCAGTGCTTAGCCTCGCATCCTGAGCGTAACATTTTAGCTTTTTATGGTAGCCAACCATGCTTGGGGAGACTGTCCTGCTTCAATGGCTGTAAAGGCCTGAATGATCATGGCTGCATTACGCTGTTGTGAGACTCTAATCTTACATATACACCACAGGCAAACCAAGGAGACCAACACCAGAAGGCCTGCTAACGCTCCCATGCCCACCCATTCCTTCAGATGATTCATGGCTGCAGCAATCCATGGTGATAATCCTGTGGCTAGTCCTGTGTCCACTCTGGCAGAATTTACCATGATAATGGCCACTCTCAGCTGCTCCATCATAGTATCGAATTCTCCAGTCCAATTACCTAAAATATAGCTAGACAATTGTTTAGACAGATTTGCAGCACAGGAAAAATTCTCATGTTGTATACTAGTGACACAAAGTCCAGCATACTTTCATTGACAGCCAAGTTGAGCGATTTGCCATAGGGTATCAATTTGCTCCTGCAGGAGGTCAATCCTCTGATTGAACACCATCAAGCCTCCTTGTAGTTGAACATTAATTCCTTTTTGTACATCTAAGGCATGAGCTACATTGGCCAAAAGGTATTCAGGGTCTGAGCAGTCTGCACAGTATGACTCCTGGCTAATGCCACAGTGGTAGCTCCAACAGCCGCCAATGAGATGGCAGTAACAATGGCGGCTGTAGTTCCAAGATCCCTTTTCTGTCTGAAGAGAGTCATAACATGAGGGGCATCAACGGGCACAGGCACCAGGCAAGGCATGCGAGTAACCAGGGCAAACCTAAATTCACTAGCATTCCAGCATTGGGCAAAAAAGCAAGTATCATCACCACAATTACTTGGCTCTATCTGGCTAATAATGAATAAAAATGGGGGATATAAACGAACAGGTGTGGGCTTATAGGAAATATTATGAGAAGCCTTAACCCCCTCATTGGAACATCTTGCATCAGTTCTAGAACTAACAGTGGTGGTGTCCAAGGTCTGAGTAGGTTCAGGAGACCATTGCCCCCAGGGGTGAGACGTGCTCCATGTAAATTGACTAACTCCATGTTTTCCTCCACTTTTGAAAGTCATTTAAGGTTCTGAAATTATTTTTTCCCTTTTTTTTAAATTTTTCATCAATTACACTTTATTCATTCTGCATCCCCCCATAAGCCCCTCCCTCCTCCCCTCCCAATCCCACCCTCCCTCTTCCCTCTGCATGCATGCCACTCTACACCAGGGATTTTTAAAGTATCTGTCAAATATTTACTTCAATATTTTAGGATATTCCTATTTCAAATATTTGTCATGTGAACATGCTGTGATTTGTGGTAAAAAAGCAAAGTCAGTGGATTGACCCCATGTTCACCTGTGAATAAATAGCTCCCTCTCTCATGGGCTCTGGGCATCCTGATTCATTTCTTTTCAACTACAATCTACTAGACCTCCAAATATATTGGGAATATATAATATATATAATATATATAATTATAAGGATGGATAATAAACAAGATGGATGGATGGATATGAGATAAATGATGATAGATGATTGACGGGCAGACAGATGATAGATATTTGAATGAATGATTTATTAAAGATGATAGGTGACAGATGATAGATACATAGGATGGGCAGATAGAGATAATAGATAGGTAATAGGGGATAGATTATGTAGATATAGATAGGTAGATAGATAATAGATGATAGATTAGATGGATGGATAGATAGATAGATAGATAGATAGATAGATAGATAGATAGATAGATAGATAGATAGATAGATAGATAGAACAGTAAGGAGTTGAGAACAATATGGCTGTTTTTCTCATACACCCTCTCTACCCAGAGCGGTGAGTACATAGAAGTGGGCAAATAGAATTCAATAGTATATTCATTATTTTTCTGTTGTGATAAAATATCATGACAGAAGCAACTTAAGGAATCTAGGGTTTATTTTTGGTTCACACAGTCATCATGGTGGATAAGACATAGCAGCAGGCAAGACAGGCAGGGTAGTGAGACCAGAAGGCTGACTGGGCACACTACATCCGTACTCAGAAAGCAGAGAATAAACAGAAAATGGAGTCAGGCTCTAAACTTCAAGAACCACCTACAGTGACACACTTTCTCCAACAAGACTCTACCTTCTAAAGTTACTACAACTTTCCAAAACAGTGCCACCATTTGAGGGCCAAGTATTTAAACACAGGAGTCTTCGAATTATGCATTCAAAACTACATTCAAACTACAAGAAATATGAGCCCAGTGTGGGGGACACAGAATGGGCTTGCTGGGAAGAGGTAATGCCTGAGGAGGTCTTAATGGATCAGTAGAATTTAGACATGGCGGTGGAAAATATCCTGGCCATGGCTTAAGAAATCCCACATCAGCCACTGAGTAACCTGCCTCCTATTGTATGACCTGAGACAAGTCATTCCAGAATTATAAAATTGCAGCAATCAGATGGAGTCACATGGTTAGAACAGAAGTTAGCATTCACTGTTTCATGAAAGCCTTAGTAGATGCTTCACTAATGACTTTGGTCACAGTATGAAGAGTTTAGAGGTTATAAAATCAGTTTCATCCTAACAACAGTCTTGTGTAAGAGACATTATCATTTCTCTGGTTGTCCAGAAGAGCAAAAAGATTCAAGTTGGAGATTTGCCTGAAGGCACACAGCTCTCTGAGAACAAGTTGGATTGGAACTCAAAAGCTGTGACTTCATCATGAACACTTTGGACCACTATAGAAATTGTTGGGATCTGGCCAAATGATGAGCTTTATAGCATTGCCTGTAACCCCTGATGAGCAAATAGAGGCAGGAGCCAAAGCTATCTGCAGCAGTTTCCTCAAGCCTTGAAACCCCTGTGTGCATTACATCAATCAATCAATAGAAAATTAGATTAAGAAAACATCAGAATGGCCATTTTCCTAGATTTGGGGTTTATTTCTCTACCAGTAATGCAATCAACCCTCAAGTCATATTGAGAAATAAATAAAAGGGGACAGATTGAGGAAGGCGTTTGCCAAAGGCTTCCACTCCAGCTAAGTGGAACTCTTCC
Source organism: Meriones unguiculatus (assembly GCF_030254825.1). Lineage (NCBI taxonomy): Eukaryota > Metazoa > Chordata > Mammalia > Rodentia > Muridae > Meriones > Meriones unguiculatus. The sequence continues at coordinate 91,417,543 of NC_083350.1, forward strand.
TGCTCCAAACCCTGGAGCAAAGAACAGCAGATTCCTGGTCATTAAGCTTATGGCAGGAGTTCACAGATGAAAAAAGGAAAGTCCCCAATGGAAGGAGTGTCAGCCAATACCACACTACTGCTTCCTGTTAACCTTGTACTTATCAGACACTGCACACTCACACCATGTCTTGATTAAGACTGGGTCATGCTGTAATATGCAGAACCTGGTGATAGGGGCTCAGGCACTCACCCTCCTCCTATATTCCTGTATTGTAACAAAGCCAGTGTGCCAAGAACAGCCTCTACACCCTTATCTTCCCAGAGCAGCTTCTCCATATCTGCTGGCCCCTTTGCCTGGCAAACCAAAGCAGAAGGGGTGGCAAAAACATGACCTTTTTCTATAGGACTTGTTTTCCTAAAGAAAAAAAATCAAAAAGCTCAAAGCACATTCCTCACCTCATATCCATGCCCTGCCTTTCATGACAAAAAGAAAAGAAAAGAAAAGAAAAAGACAAAGCTCTCCAGCTGGTACAAATAAGGCTTTACACTGGAAGCTTTGGGATCTGATTACCATTGGGTCTGCACTGAACTGCCACTTGTTGGTATTTGGTTTTGGGAAAATCCATCCTTTTTCTGACCTTCAGTATCTTCATGTATGAAACATACATCCTAACAGTACCCACCTCATAGGCTGATAGGAGGATTAAATGGAATACTGAGTATAATGGTGCCCTATATATAGTAGTTGTTCAACAAAAGGTAAACTTACTGTAGCAACATTAGAGAAGACTCAGTCCCTCCAGGCTTGTCCATCTCCCAAAGCCCAGCATCATAGACAGTGGCTTTAAAACCTGTGAAGGCTTTGGTTTGGTTTGTTTGTTTTTGTTTGTTTGTTTTGTTTTTACCTTGGTTTAATTTTTATTATCTTTTCCTTGCTGTGGGTGGAGTGGGGACAGGGCACAGCTGGCGCATCCTCTGTGCTCTGAAGGCACTTGACAATGCCTTCTGGCTCGATTAGCAATAGATTGGGGAAATTCAAGAAATGGGGATGAGGGATGAGGAAGGATATCAAATCCAGAATAAAGGTCAGCCTAAAGAGATGCTGGAGTGTGTGGACTAGACAGATTGAGCTTTTGGACCCAGCACACCTGTATCTGGCTTTTCATGAAAGAGTTGGGAGCCTACAAGCAGACAGAACAAAGATGTTTGATCTTCACTTTGGCAGCAGTGAGCAGCTGCCAGAAATGTTCTAAGCAAGAAGAGGGGAGAAGGGTTCCTATGAGGAAACTTTCTGCCCTGGCAGAAATGGCCAGTCTTGCTTAGAATCCTTCAGTGGGTGCTAGGTGCTGTCAGGGTGAAGCATCGAGTGATCAGATTGTTTTGTCCTGGCCCTTCTGTGGGCTCCCTATTCTACAGAAAGCTATTGGTGTAAGAAAGCATCTATCAGTGTGTGCTGATATAAAAAAAATATTTTTATTTTTTATATTCATACAGGTTATTTACTTTGTATGCCAGCTGTAGCCACCTTCCTCATTCCCTCCCAATCCTATCCTCCCTCCCTCATCGCCTCCCTGCCCCTCTCTAAGTCCACTGATAGGGGAGGACCTCCTCCCCTTCCATCTGACCCGAGTTTATCAGGTCTCATCAGGACTGGCTGCATTGTCTTCCTCTGTGGCCTAACAAGGCTGCTCCTCCCGCAAAGAGCCCGCGACTGAGTTCATGTCAGAGACAGTCCCTGTTCCCCTTACTAGGAAACCCACTTGGATGCTGAGCTGCCATGGGCTACGTCTATGTTATATCCATGCATGGTCCATGGGTCCATGGTTGGAGAATCAGTCTCAAAAAGACCCCTGTGCCCAGATATATTTGGTCCTTGTGGTGCTCCCGTCATCACCAAGTCTTACTAACTCCCCCTTCTTTCATATAATTCCCTGCATTCTGCCCAAGGTTTGGTTATGAGTCTCAGCATCTGCTTTGATAGACTGCTAGGTAGAGTCTTTCAGAGGCCCTCTGCAGTAGGCTCTTGTTACTTGTTTTCTCCTACTTCCAACGTCCATCCCATTTGTCTTTCTAAGTGAGGATTGATCATCTTACCCCAGAACCTCTTCTTCTTTAGCTTCTTTAGGTGTACAGATTTTAGTACGTTTGTCCTATCTTATAGGTCTAGTATCCACTTATAAGTGAGTATATACTGTGTGTGCATTTCTGCTTCTGGTATACCTCACTCAGGGTGATCTTTTCTAGATCCAACATTCATTTGCCTGCAAATTTCATGATTTCCTTCTTTTTTTTTTTTTTTCAATGCAGTTTATTCAGGAACATTGAACAATCCTCAGACCCCGGGGAAAACCAGCCCACAGCTTAAATAGCCTCTGGGTAGCCAACCCAGGCGTGCCACGGGGGCAATGCAGATAGGTCTACATACATGGAAGCAAGCCAGATCCTCGGCCTTAGCCAAATGTGGAGTTGTTCGTGACAGAGAGCACTCACCATCGGGAAGGTGGAAGGCGGAAACCAGCTCCATCTTTAAGGCATAGCATTCCGCAGCTCTCTACAGTTCCCCCTTTTTGTTTTAGACGCATCAGGCAAGAGTAGAGGTCTGATCTCTGATATTAGAAATAAATTGGGACTTTGTACTGATGTTCATTTAGGTGTCATCCACCCAAAGAGCATCAGACCAGTCCGATACCTTTTTCTCAGAGGCGGGACCTGGGGCATCAACCCGCATGCAATCAGACCTCGGACACCACCACTGCTAGTTCTAGAACTGACGCAGGATGTTCCAACGAGGGGTTAAGGCTTCTCATAATATTTCCTATAAGCCCACACCTGTTTGTCTATATCCCCCATTTTTATTCATTATTAGCCAGATAGAGCCAAGTAATTGTGGTAATGATACTTGCTTTTTTGCCCAATGCTGGAATGCTAGTAAAGTTAGATTTGCCCTGGTAACTCGCATGCCTCACTGGGTGCCTATGCCCATTGATGCCCCTCACGCAATGACTCTCTTCAGACAGAAAAGGGATCTTGGAACTACAGCCACCATTGTTACTACCATCTCATTGACGGCTGTTGGAGCTACCACCAGGGCATTAGCCATGAGTCATACTGGGCAGACTGCTCAGACCGTGAATAATCATTTAGCCAATGTAGCTCATGCCTTAGTTGTACATAAAGGAATTAATGCTCAACTAAAAGGAAGCTTGATGGTGTTCAATCAGAGGATTGACCTCTTGCAGGAGCAAATTGATACCCTATGGCAAATCGCTCAACCTGGCTGTCAATGAAAGTATGCTGGACTTTGTGTCACTAGCATACAACATGAGAATTTTTCCTGCGCTGCAAATCTGTCTAAACAATTGTCGAGCTATATTTTAGGTAATTGGACTGGAGAATTCGATACTACGATGGAGCAGCTGAGAGTGGCCATTGTCACAGTAAATTCTACCGGAGTGGACGCAGGACTAGCCACAGGATTATCACCATGGATTGCTGCAGCCATGAATCATCTGAAGGAATGGGCGGGCATGGGAGTGTTAGCAGGCCTTCTGGTGTTGGTCTCCTTGGTTTGCCTGTGGTATATATGCAAGATTAGAGTCTCACAACAGTGTGATGCAGCCATGATCATTCAGGCCTTTACAGCCATTGAAGCAGGACATTCTCCCCAAGCATGGTTGGATACCATAAAAAGCTAAAATGATACGCTCAGGATGCGAGGCTAAGCACTGCACTCAGGGTCAGCCGCTTTGGACCCAGAGAAGAGCATGTCTGATTTCCTTCTTTTTAATTGCTGAGTAGTATTCCATTGTGTAAATGTACCACAATTTCTGTATCCATTCCTCTGTTGAGGGGCATCTGGGTTGTTTCCAGCTTCTGGCTATTACAAATAAAGCTACTACAAACATCATTGAACAAATGTCCTTGTTGTGTACTTGAGCATATTTTGGATATATGCCTAGGAGTGGTATGGCTGGATCTTGAGGTAGTGCTATTCCTAATTGTCTGAGAAAGCACCAGATTGATTTTCAAAGTTGTTGTTTACATTCTCAACAGCAAGGAAGGAGGGTTCCCCTTTCTCCACAACCTCTCCAACATGTGTTGTCACCTGAGTTTTTGATCTTAGCCATTCTGATGGGTGTAAGGTGAAATCTTGGGGTCATTTTGATTTGCATCTTCCTGATGGCTAAGGACTTTGAGCATTTCATTAAGTGTTTTTCTGCCATTCTATATTCCTCTGTCAAAAATTCTCTGTTTAGCTCCTTACCCCATTTTTTAATTGGATTGCTTGATTTGTTGCTTTTTAACTTCTTTAGTTCTTTATAAATTCTGGATATTAGCCCTCTGTCAGATATAGGGTTGGTGAAGATCCTTTCCCAATCTGAAAGTAGTCGTTTTGTTCTGACAACAGTGTCTTTGCTTTACAGAAGCTTTTCAGTATCATGAGGTCCCATTTATTGATTTTTGATCTTAGAGCCTGTGCTGTTGGTGTTCTATTCAGAAAGTTGTCTCCTATACCAATGAGTTCTAGGGTATTCCCCACTTGTTCTTCTAAGCAATTTAGTGTGTCTGGTTTTATGTTGAGGTCTTTGATCCACTTGGACTTTAATTTTGTGCAGGGTGATAAATATGGATCGGTTTTCATTTTTCTGCATGTAGACCTCCAGCTGGACCAACATCATTTGTTGAAGATTCTGTCTTTTTTTTCCTTTGAATGGTTTTGGCTTCTTTGTCAAAAATCAAGTACCCATAGGTATGTGGGTTTATTTCTGGGTCTTCCTTTTGGTTCCATTGATCCACCATTCTGTTTCTATGCCAATACCATGCATTTTTTATTACTATTGCTCTGTAGTACACCTTGAGATCAGGGATGGAGATACCGCCAGACAATCTGTTGTTGTACAGGATAGTTTTGGAAATTCTGGGTTTTTTGTTTTTCCATATGAAGTTGAGAATTTTTCTTTCAAGGTCTGTAAAGAATTGTATTGGTATTATGCTGGGAATTGCATTGAATCTGTAGATTGCTTTTGGCAGAATGGTCATTTTCACTGTTAATCCTACCAATCCATGAGCATGGGAGATCTTTCCATCTTCTGATTATCTTCTTCAATTTCTTTCTTAAGAGACTTGAAGTTTATTTCAAACAGGTCTTTCACTTGCTTGGTTAGAGTCACACCAAGTTCCTTTATGTTTTTAGTGGCTATCATGAAGGGTGTTGTTTTCCTAATTTCAATTTCTTTCTTGACCCTTTTGTCTTTGGTATATAGGAAAGCTTTGTTTTTTGTTTGTTTGTTTGTTTTTCCATTAATTTTGTATCCAGCTAATTTGCTGAAGGTGTTTATCAGCTGTAGGAGTTCTCTGATTGAATTTTTGGGGTCACCTCATGTACAATATCATATCAATTGCGAATAGTGATACTTTGACTTCTTCCTTTTTGATTTGTATCCCCTTGATCTCCTTTAGTTGTCTTATTGTTCTAGGTAGGACTTCAAGTACTATGTTGAAGAGGTATGGAGACAGTGGGCAGCCTTGCCTTGGCCTGATTTCAGTGGGATTGATTTAAGTTTCTCTCCATTGAGTTTGATGTTGGCTATAGGCTTGCTGTATATTGCCTTTACTATGTTTAGGTATGTGCCTTGTATCCCTGATCTCTCCAAGACTTTAAACATGAATGGGTGTTGGATTTTGCCAAATGTTTTTTCAGCATCTAAGGAGATTATCATGTGGTTTTTCTCCATCAGTTTGTTAATATGGTGGATCACATTGATGGATTTCAGTATATTGAACCACCCTTGCATGCCTGGGATGAAGCCTACTTGGTCATGGTGGATGATATCTTTTATGTGTTCTTGAATCCAGTTTGCCAGTATTTTATTGAGTATTTTTGCATCAGTGTTCATAAGAGAGATAGGTATGAAGTTCTCTTTTTTTTGTTGGGTCTTTGTGTGGTTTAGGTATCAAGGTGACTGTAGCTTCATAGAATGAGTTTGGTAATGTTCCTTCTGTTTCTATTTTGTGGAATAGTTTGAAGATAATTGGAGTTAGCTCTTCTCTGAAGGTCTGGTAGAATTCTGTGCTGAAACCATCTGGCCCTGGGCTTTTTTTTTTTTTTTTTTTGGATGGGAGACTTTCAATTGCTTCTATTTTCTTAGGGAATATAGGACTATTTACTTGATTTACCTGGTCTTGATTCAGCTTTGCTAAGTGGAATCAGTCAAGAAAAATGTCCATTTCATTTAGATTTTCAAATTTTATGGTGTATAGGATTTTGCAGTAAGACCTAATGATTGTTTGGATTCCCAGTGTCTGTTGTGTCCCCCTTTTTGTTTCTGATTTTGCTTATTTGGACAGTTTCTCTCTGCCTTTTAGCTAGATTGGCAAAGGGCTTCTCTGTCTTGTTGATTTTTCTCAAAGAACCAGCTCTTGATTTAATTGATTCTTTGAATTGTTTTATTTGTTTCTAATTGATTGATTTCTGCCCTGAGCTTGAATATTTCCAGCCATCTATTCCTCTTGGGTATGCCTACTTCTTTTTTTCTAGGGCTTTCAGATGAGCTGTTATGTTGCTTGTATGTGATGTTTCATATTTCTTTGTTTTTTTCCTTCTTATCTTTTATTTTGATTTTTTTATTAATTACACTTTATTTACTTTTTATCCCCCCTATAATTCTCTCCCTCCTCCCCTCCCAATCCCTTCTTTCCTCCTCCTTCTCCACACATGCCCCTCACCAAGTCCACTGATAGGGGAGGTCTTCTTTTCCTTCCTTCTGATCCTAGTCTGTTAGGTCTCATCAGAAGTGGCTGCATTGTCTTCCTCTGTGGCCTGGTAAGGATGCTCCCCCCTCAGGGGAGGTTATCAAAGAGCAGGCCAATCAGTTCATGTCAGAGACAGTCCCTGTTCCCACTACTATGGAACCCACTAGGAGACTGAACTGTCATTGGCTACATCTGTGCAGGGGTTCTGGGTTACCTCCATGCATGCTACTTGGTTGGACTATCAGTCTCAGGGAAGACCCATGTGCCCAGGATTTTTGGATCTGTTGCTCTCCTTGTGGAGCTCCTGTCCCCTCCTTGTCTCACTAACTACCACTTCTTTCATAAGATTCCCTGTAATCTTCTCAAAGTTTGGCCATAAGTCTCAGCATCTGCTTTGATAGTCTGTAGGGCAGAGCCTTTCAAAGGCCCTCTGTGGCAGTTACCTGTTTTCTCCTTCTTCTGATGTTCATCCTCTTTACCTTTCTGGATGAGGATTGAGCATTTTAGCCAGAGTTTTCCCTCTTGATTAGTTTCTTTAGGTGTACAGATTTTAGTAGGTTTATCCTATATTATATGTCTATATGAGTGAGAACATACCGTGTGTGTCTTTTTGCTTCTGGGATAGCTCACTCAGGATGATCTTTTCCAGTTCCCACCATTTACCTGCAAATTTCATGATTTCCTTGATTTTTATTGCTGAGTAATATTCCATTGTGTAGATGTACCACAGTTTCTGTATCTATTCCTCCACTGAGGGGCATCTTGGTTGTTTCCAGGTGCTGGCTATTACAAATAAAGCTGCTACAAACATGGTTGAGCAAATATCCTTATTGTCTACTTGAGCCTCTTTTGGATATATGCCTAAAAGTGGTATGGCTGGATCTTGAGGAAGCACTATTCCTAACTGTCTGAGAAAGTGCCAGATTGATTTCCAGAGTGGTTGTACAAGTTTACATTCCCACCAGCAATGGAGGAGGGTTCCCCTTTCTCCACAACCTCTCCAGCATGAGCTGTCACATGAGTTTTTTATCTTAGCCATTCTGATAGGTGTAAGATGAAATCTCAGGGTCGTTTTGATTTGCATTTCCCTAATGGCTAATGACGTTGAGCATTTCTTTAAGTGTTTCTCTGCCATTCGATATTCCTCTATCGAGAATTCTCTGTTTAGTTCTGTTTCCATTTTTTTAATTGGATTACTTGATTTGTTGCTTTTTAACTTCTTTAGTTCCTTATATATACTGGATAGTAGCCCTCTGTCAGATATAAGGATATATTGGTGAAGATCCTTTACCAATCTGTAAATAGTCTTTTTGTTCTGACAACAGTGTCCTTTGCTTTACGGAAGCTTTTTAGTTTCATGAGGTCCCATTTATTGATTGTTGATCTTAGAGCCTGTGCTGTTGGTGTTCTATTCAAGAAGTTGTCTCCTGTGCCAATGAGTTCAAGGCTCTTCCCCACTTTTTCTTCTAACAGGTTTAGTGTGTCTAACTTTTTTTCCTAACAGGTTTAGTAGCAAGTTGTTCAGTTTCCATGTGTGTGTCGGCTTTTTGCTATTTCTGTTGTTGAGGTCCAGCTTTAGACCATGGTGGTCAGATAGGGTACAAGGAATTATTTCAATCTTCTTGTATCTGTTGAGGCTTGCTTTGTGACCAACTATATGGTCTATTTTGGAGAAGGTTCTATGAGGTGCTGAAAAGAAGGTATACTCTTTTGAATTTGGGTGAAAAATTCTGTAGACATCTATTAAGTCCATTTGATGTAGGGCCTCTGGAAGTACCCTTATTTCCTTGCTTAGCTTCTGTCTGGATGATCTGTTCCTTGGTGAGAGTGGAATGTTGAAGTCTCTCACTATTAAGGTGTTGGGATTGATGTGTAATTTCAGCTTTAATACTGTTTCACCTACAAATGTAGATGCTCCTGTATTTGGGGTATAGATGTTCAAAACTGTGATGTCCTCCTTGTGGAATTTTCCTTTGATGAGAATGAAGTGCCCCTCCTCATTTTTATTGATTAATTTTGCTTGAAAGTCTATTTTATTAGATATTGGGATAGCTACCCCAGCTTGTTTTCTGGGCCTATTTGTTTGAAAAATATTTTTTCCAGCCCTTTACTCTGAGTAGTGTTTATCTTTGTTGCAGAGGTGTGTTTCTTGGATGCAGCAGAATGTTGGATCCTGTTTCTGCAACCATTCTGTTAGTCTGTGTCTTTTTATTGCAGAGTTGAGTCCATTGATGTTGATAAATAACAGTGACCAATGAACATTAGTTCCTTTTATTGTGGAGTTGGTGGTTTTACTGTGATTCATTGCTTGTTTTCTTTTAATTTTTGTTGGGAAATTATCTGTATCCTATGTTTTCTTGTATATAGTTGTTCTCATTGGATTGGAGTTTTCCTTCTAGTATCTTCTGTAGGACTGGCTTGCTGTATAGATATTGCTTATATTTAGTTTTGCCATGGAATATTTTGTTTTCTCCATCTATGCTGATTGAAAGCTTTGCTGGATATAGTAGTCTGGGTTGGCCTCTGTGGTCCCTTAAAGTGTGCATGACTTATGTCCAGGCCCTTCTTGCTTTCATAGTTTCTGATGAGAAGTCTGGTGTGATTCTGATAGATCTACCTTTATATGTTACTTGGCCTTTTCCCTTTGCTGTTTTTAATATCTTTTCTTTGTTCTGTAGATTTAGTGTTTTGACTATTATGTGATGTGAGGAGTTTCGTTTCTGGTCTAGTCTATTTGGTGTCCTGTAGGCCTCTTGTATGTTTATGGACATCTCTTTCTTTAAGATGGGAAAATTTTCTTCTGTGATTTTCTTGACGATATTTTCTGGACCTTGGAGCCTGGAATCTTCTTTTTCATCAATTCCTCTTATTCTTAGATTTTGCCTTTTCATGGCATCTGATTTCTTGGATGTTTTGTGTTTGGGACTTTTCCAATTTTACTTTTTCTTTGAGAGTGGTATCAATTTTTGCAAGTGTATCTTCAGCACCAGAGATTCTCTCTTCCATCTCTTGTATTCTGTTAGTAATTCCTGATTTCTGTTTGTGGTTCCTGATTGTTTCTCTAAGTTCTCCAGCTCCAGGGTTTTCTCTGTTTGTGTTTTCTTTATTTATTCTAATTCTGTTTTTATGACTTGTACCATTTCCTTCATCCTTGAATGTGGATTCCTGTCTCTCTATAATGGTCTCTATTTTTTCGTTTGTTTCCTCTCTACATGCCACTAATTGTGCCTCTATTTGTGCCTCTTTGTTTGACTATATTTGCCTGTGTTTCTTTGAGAGATTTGTTCATTTCCTCTTTGTTTTCTTCCATTTGTGTGGCAATTTCTTTGAGAGATTTGTTTGTTTCCTCTTTATGTGCCTCTAATAACTGGCTAAGCATAGCTTTAAAGTTATTTTCATGTGTTTCCGATGAATTTGAGTATCCATTGATTTGGGGGGTTGCTGGTGAAGCCATGATATCCTGATTTTTGTTGGATGTGTTCTTTCACCAACCTCTGGCCATTTGCTTCTCTGAAACTTTCACTGTTTGTTCCTGGATTCTGTCGTTCAGACTGGTACTGTCTTTCTCTGGTGTCTGGAAAATTCTTCAGGAAAATGAGAGAGGTCCAATGGTTTCAGCATGTGCCTTGGTGTTTCAACTGTACCTGTGAGGAAAGTCCGTGGGCACAGAAGGACAAATGCGAGCAATCATGTACATGTTCATGTACGAGGACGTGTGCCTTGAGGGACAGGGTGCTAGAGACGGTAGAGGCCTTCAGTGTGAGGAAGGGGCACCTTGCAGGCACCAAAGGGATTGCAGGCGCTGAAGGTGTTGCAGGCGCTGGTGATGATCATGGGTGCAAATTCCCTGAATACCTCAGTGGCCTACAGGCCACTGGCTACTAGTGGCCTCAGTCTCTGACTGAGCTCCAGGAGTTATTTGCCTGAATTCCACTGATAGACCTGCAGAGCAGGGGCTTCAATGTTCCAAGAATCCCTATGTTTCCCACAGTGGATGTGTGGGTGGGAGGGATCTGATGTCTGGCTGCTAGCTTAGAAGCACTCTGGATCTTGGGCTCTGTAGGCACTTAAGGGTGCACTCACTCTCTAGCAGGTCAAAAAATAAAGCACAGTGGTTCTCCCTGTCCTCTACTCGCTGGTTTGGACCTGCTGAGTCATATGTGGGAGGATGAGCCCTGTTAGCTCAGTGGTGCTGCAGCCACTGAACTAGGGAGTCCAGCTGTGCAGAACTGGGAGGCCGGTCCAGGTGCCTGCTGGGAAGTCCTGGGGAGCCACAACTGTGGTCCAAAGATGTAGGTGGCCCAGCGGGCGCCTGGTGTACCTGGGTGGTTTTGCAGGTCTGCTGGATTTTGGTGACTGTACAACCAGCTGTCTGCCACTGAGGAATTGGGCTTCCCGTACAGTCACTGGCTGGGAGGCCCTGCGGAGTCAGTATGGCCATTCGCAGACCAGGGACCTGGAAGAAAGGATGGTACCGCGGTTCTGGGACTTGGAAAGCTGGTACAGCTGGCAGCCACAGCTGAGGAGCTAGGAGCCCCTCCTCTGCTGGCTCAGTCCCCAGACAATGAGTTCTGTGCTGAGATTCTCTGGTGCTGTGGGCTGGCAATTCTGAGGAGGAGGGAGGCCCGAAAAAGGGAAGTGCAAGATATTTGAATGTTTGCCCCTCTCCATCCCCAGAGAAGTCCTTGGGTGACCTGAATGTAAATTTTCTCAGCTCCTGTGATGTCCCCTCTCATTCAGAAAACCTCAATGCCTATTTTCTGGCTTCATTTGCCCCTCTACTCCCCAATTTCTGAGTTTCAGATTCTCTGCCTCTCAGATATGGTATGCGATGGTCGACGCCATCTTGGATTATCCCTAGTATGTGCTTTTTAATCATGTGAATTTTACTCTGTGAAACGTGTACACCAACTTTTAACAGAGAAAAGCATGCTATACTAAGAAATAGAGCTGAGAGCTAAACCTAAAAACAATTTTGGGGGGCAGTGAGCTGGGGTAGCATTATATCGGTCAGATCCTGTCATTCAAAATGTTGGTATTTGCTCCACCATGGATTTCCACCTTTACAAATATGATATTGACATAGGCACTGATTTCCACCTTTAAAAATATGATATTGACATAGGAAAATATGCTATTTGACCAGTTGTGGTGACACATGCCTGTAATTTCAGCATTTGGAAGTGGAGTAGGAGATCAGAACTTCAAGGTCATTCTTGGGTGCATGGAAACTTTGTTTGAGGCTAACGTGGATGATGTGAGATTCTGTCAGAAGCGATGAAAGGGAAGGGAGCCAGGGAAGAAAGAGAGAGACAGGTTTACATTATGAGTTTGGGGATACCTCATAAATTTTATTTCATTTCATTTTCATGTACTTTTTACACTAGGCATTTGACTTCCTTACTTTGGTCCAGCCCTGATCCCCCTGATCTGGCCCTTTCCAGATCATATGCCTTCCTCACCTCCAAGCATCCTCTTGTGGCTAATGGCACCATTGGTGCTCAGAAGCATGGAAGGAGAACATTCAGGGAGATGCTTCTGATGATAAACTGACTAGAAAGGAATATTGAAAAGAGATTTCCCAAAACGACCCTGAGATATCACCTTACACCCATCAGAATGGCCAAGATGAAAAACTCAAGCAACAACACATGCTGGAGAGGTTGTGGAGAAAGGGGAACCCTCCTCCACTGCTGGTGGGAATGTAAATTGGTACAACCACTCTGGAAAGCTATCTGGCACTTTCTAAGGCAACTAGGAATAGTGCTTCCTCAAGACCCAGCTATACCACTGCTAGGTATATACCCAAAGTTCTCTCAAGTACACAAAAAGGACACTTGCTCAACCATGTTTATAGCAGCTTTATTTGTAATAGCCAGAACCTGGAAACAACCCAGATGTCCATCAATGGAGGAATGGGTACAGAAATTGTGGTATTTTTACACAATGGAATACTACTCAGCAATCAAAAAGGAGGAAATCATGAAATTTGCAGGCAAATGGTGGGATCTAGAAAAGATCATTCTGAGTGAAATATCCCAGAAGGAGAAAGACAAACATGGTATATACTCACTTATATAGACTATAAGATATGATAAACATAATGAAATCTATACACCTAAAAATGATAATCAAGAGAGCGGACATGGGGTAAGATGATCAATCCTCGTTTAGAAAGACAGATGGGATGTGCATTGAACGTATGACAGGAGTCTACTGAGCGCATCTGAAAGACTCTAACTAGCAGTGTTTTCAAAGCAAAGACTCATGACCAAACCTTTGGCAGAGTACAGGGAATCATAAGAAAGAAGGGGAGTTAGTCTGCTGGGGAAAGGATAGGAGCTCCACAAGGACCAAATATATCTGGGCACAGGGTCTTTTCTGAGACTGACATTCAACCAAGGACCATATATGGATATAACCTAGAACCTCCACTCAGACGTAGCCTGTGGTAGCTCAGTAACCAATTGGTTTCCCAAAGTGAGGGGAACAAAGACTATTTCTAACAGGAACTCAATGACTGGCTCTTTGGCCTCCCCACCCCCGAAGAAAGGAGCAGTCCTGTTAGGCCACAGAGGAGGGCTTTGCAGCCAGTCCTGAAGATACCTGATAAAACAGGATCAGATGAATGGGGAGGAGGTCCCCCCCTATCAGTGGACTTGGAAAGGGGCACAGTGGAGATGAGGGAGGGAGGGAGGGAGGGAGGGAGGGAGGGAGGGAGGGAGGGAGGGAGGGACTGGGAGGGAATGAGGGAGCGGGACATGGCTGGGATACAGAGTTAATAAAATGTAACTGATAAGAAAAAAATAAAATTAAAAAAAAAAAAGAAAAGAGATTTCCACAGAGCAACTCTGTGGGAAATACAAAGAAAAAAGTTGTAAAGTGTCTTAATCAATCCAGGGGTGACAGGAAAGAAAGTGAAGGATGGGCTGCTTCTTGGCCCCAAGAAATGTACTTGGCCTGCCAGCATACTCCTGTAACATGGAGCTACCCGTTCAGACAGTACCTGAGCTGTTGGTCCCAGAATCTGTTCATAGTCTGCCTTTTCAAGCCTCACACTCAGTGGCTTGACACAGACATTCTGCTAAGGTCTTGGTATACATATTACAAAGAGCTCAGAAGATTTTTCTACTGCTCACAGTGCTGTGGGGTTTGCAAACTCATTCCCATATGCTGGCCAGCTGACAGTCAGGCTTCCTTCTTCCCTTCCTGAGACCTAGATGTGACTTGGTGAGACCTTTGCTCATTTCAAAATCTCCTCAGGTCTGGAAAAATTCCCAGTGGAGGGCAGGGGCTTCATCCTGACTTCCAGGACTGTAGCTCCAAAGTCACTAGCCGATTCTACATCCAAACACTATGTAGTTCCTGAGTGCATGATCTCACTGCAGATTTATGGAACATGCACCTTGTGGATGAGCTTTGTCTTCCTCTGCCTGGGTCCTTCCTTGATTGCCTGAAGAGGCCAAGGTTCCAGCCCAACAGAGCAATTCCTGCCTCCTGGGATTGGAGCTTTCTGGATCCATGCTCGTCTTCTCAGAGTCCTCAGCTCACCTGGAGGAACTTAGCCTCTCTTTTCTAAAAGAGAAAGATTTCATTTCTCAGTTAAAATTAGGGAACTGAGAACACATTAAAGGAAAGACATGTTCCCAGCAACAAAAGGTAGATACTCAATCTGAGGTCAGAGCTAAAGATGGACACTTGATGGTGTTTTCAGTTTGTTTGGGGGATAAGTTTTCATCTAGGTAGAAATCTCCTCTGGGGCCTTTTACATGTTGATCTGGCTTGTCTGACTGACTGACTGACTGACTGACTGTCTGTAACAGAGTCTTGCCATATAGCTGAGGCCAGTCTGGAACTCTCAATCCTCCTGCCACGGCCTCCTATGTACTATAGTTACAACAATGCATTCACCATGTCTGATTTAACTATAAGCTGTTGGCATCATAAAATAATGCAAACTGAAATGAAATAAGGGCAGATTGAATGGAGCCTGCTAGACATATTAGAGAGGGGAGAAGAAAAAATTAAACTTTATTGCATGAAGAAAACTTTATCTTGCCTGCTTACTCTCTCCTGTGGGCTAAAACTGAGGACAAAATAGGCTGAAGGGTATGCAGGCTGCCTGACCTATGGAAAAATGTGTTGCCCTATGTGTGTGTATGTGTTTGTGTGTTAGTCTCTGAGGATGTCTCTGTGTCTACTTGTGTGAATGTCTTTCTGTGGTGATGCATGTCTAATTGTGTCAGCACATGGATAGCTCCACCTGTCTGTTACCAGGTTTGTGTGGTGCCTCTGTGCACAGAAGCCTCAGCATCTGTCTTTCTGTATCCTTGGGTACTGAAGGACAGTATGAGATGGTGTGTCCTGCCTGTGGCTTGTGCAAATGTGTACAGGAACAGGTGTGCAAATGGAGCTCTCAGAAGCCGTGGCAAAGGTGCACCCTGCCTCTGTGAAGGAAGTCATCTGCTCTCCTGGGCTCCATACCCTTCTTGCAAACAAACAGAGTTTAAAAATTGCAGCCCTTCCTGTTGTTCCCAAATGTTCAGAATGCTGCGATGAACTTGAACACTAGCAACTTGGGATACCTAACCCTGCTGCTGCAGCAGGAAGCCACCAACCCACTGGCTGCCACAACCCACTTATAGAATACTCCCTAGAGGAAGGAAACAAGAAACAGCTGCAGAGCTCACTATACCCCACATCAGGAGCTGGTGACACACTTTCCATGGGATGGGAAGCAATTTAGAAGGTGGGGCCTTGCTAGAGGAAGGGGATTGCTAGGGAGGAGACAGGCCTTATAGGTTGCCACTGAAGTCTTTCAGTGCTGTGGGCTGTTGTTACCAACTTCTTTCATTGTGGAGTCACCAAGCCTTCCCCAAGATGATGGATCATAGCCCTTGAACCATGAGCCAAAATAAATTCTTCCTCTTACAAATTGCTTCTATCTGATATTTTGTTACAACAGTGAGAAAAGGAACTAATAAACTAGCCTCCAGATTAACCTCTTTCCTTTATAAATCACCCAGTCTCAGCCATTCTATTACAGCAACAGAAAAGAGAGTGCATTCATGGTCTCATTTACCAAATTGGAGGAAACCCTCAGAAGGCATATTTTTGCCTTTACACAGGCTTCCCATCCCATATTTGGGAACAAATATGGAGACCCACAGCCAGACATTGCACGGAGGCTTTGTAACACTCAGCCCTAACTGAGATGTCTCCATCAAATATTTTCTCCTCAAAGCTCAGATAACCCCACAGAAGAAGAGATGGAAAAGGTGGAAGATCTAGAAGAGATGGAAGACACCAAGAAAATAAGGCTTTCTAAATCAGCGCAAACAAAGCTCATATGAGCTCACATAGACTGGAGCAGCATTCCCGGGGCCTATAAGGGTCTGCACCAGTCCTCTGTGTATATATTATGGCTTCCAGTTTAGTGTTTTTATGGGATTCCTAAGCATGTGAATGAGTGATTTTCTGATTCTTGTGTTTTCTCTTGGTCCCTTTTCCTTCTGTTGGTTTGTCCAGTCTAATTTCTATGTGATAGTTTTTGTTTTATCTTACTATATTTTATTTTAGTTTTAAAACATAATGAATAAATGAAAGAATGAATGAGTGAGTGAGTGAGTAAGTGAGTAAAAACCTAGCCACTAGGCTAAAGGCTAACAACTGAACTGTCATTTATACCTGCTAAAAGAGGAAAAATTTGTTTTCTCCAATGGCATTCTCATGTTCAGAAGTAGTTGACCAACAATAATGGACTCCACAAGTTTTTTATGTATTTTTATTTGGTTACAGTTTGGTATGCTTGTTGTTTTTTATTTTTTGATGTTGTTTTATTGTGTTTTCTTGATTTTGGGGGACTTTTAATTTTGGAAAGAACTTAAAGTTGAATGGGTAGGCAGTGGGAGGCTCTAGAATGACTTGGAGGTGGAGAAAAATATGATTAATACATATGTAAAGTTAAAATTGTTTAAGTAAAAATATAATGAAAAAAAGAAAAAAGAAAGGAAGGGAAGGGAGAAAGAGGGAAAAGAAGAAGGGGAGAGAAAAAGAGGTAGAAGAGGAGGAGGGGAAAGGAGGAGAGAGGGGGAAAAGAGACCAGGCTGAGCAAGCCATGGTAAGCAAGGCAGTAAGCACATCCTTCTATGTTTCCTGCTTGAGTTCCTACCCACACATCCTTCAGTGATGATTGTAATTGGGGCACATAACTAAATAAACCCTTTCTTCTCAAGTCACTTTTGGTCAGTGTTTTATCTCATTGGCAGAAATCAAACTAGAGGAGTGGGTAAATTTTAATTCTCACTTTTCTGTATCTATGATCAAGGCAGCTATAGAAAAGTTTATCTGGGTCTCTAGTTCCAGAGAGATAAGAGCCCATCATGGAGGGAGAGCATGGCATCAAGGGGAAGGTGTGGTGGCAAGAGAAGAAGCAGGAAGCAGAAGCTCTTCGTTAACAAAGACAGGCTTCTTTTGTGATTCCAGCTTCATGTTTGCCCTTCTCCCACCAAGTATACCGTCCTGCCTTTACAGACAGCCCCACAGTCAAAGGGAGAGCTGGGAGAGGTGCCCCGCTCCAGCAAAGCGTGTTCATGAAAGACAAAGTCCTGTCTTTACAGACAGCCCCACAGTCAAAGGGAGAGCTGGGAGAGGTGCCCCGCTCCAGCAAAGCGTGTTCATGAAAGACAAAGTCCTGCCTTTACAGACAGCCCCACAGTCAAAGGGAGAGCTGGAAGAGGTGCCCCACTCCAGCAAAGCGTGTTCATGAAAGACAAATCTCCTTCGTAGAACCCTGGTACTGAGTTGAGAAATCAGTGATGACTAAATGGATGGCAGGAAGCCTTCTACTGTGTTCTAAGCTGAACTCTGTCACAACGGTGACCCAGGCCATGGGTTGTTCTCAGTCTTGTTTCCCCTTGTAGATAAAATACAACATAAACTAGAAATTTCCAATGTTCTAAACCTTCTTCAAGAACACCCTAGCTCACTTTACGAAACAGAATCTGGGCAGAGTGGTGAAGGCCTTTTAGCCCAGCTATTCTGGAGTAGAAGCTGTAGGATTGAAAGTTCAAGGCCAGTCTGGGCTACTAAGTGAGTTCCGTGGCAGCCTGTGCAACTTGATAAGAACCTGCCTCAGAAACACAAAGAGGGCAGAGAGTAGAGGATTTTGGCAGTGGACCTGCTCAGCAAATATGAGGCCCTAGTTTCTCTTCCAAAAAAGAGACAAAGAGAGGAGGGGGAAAAGGTATAGGAACTGAAGAAGAAGCCCAGGAGCCTCCCTGCCTGAGCCAGAATCCTCTCATACACAAGGAAACATTTTGAACACAGTGCACAGGCAGTCCAGAACAAGGAGCCTGGGGTCGAGCCTCTTGGACCTATTCATCTGTGAGTTTTTCCCAGCTCTGACTTTTTAGAATGTTAGCCAAAGTGTGGCTGTGAGAAAACATTCTAGCTGATTAGCTCTGTAGCCATTGACACACTTCACTGACATCCCTATACAAAGGCTGGACCAAACTCTGCAAGCACAGGGATAGGAGTGGGAATAAATCTGATAAAAAGGCCCTGTCTTCTCCCCTACCTTAGGGAAGGAAGCAGCATAATGATCCACACACAGGCCCCAGGCCTCAGCTGGGAAATGAAAATGAGATGTGAAAGAAGAAACACAGTCTCTCTCTCTCTCTCTCTCTCTCTCTCTCTCTCTCTCTCTCTCCTCTCAGTAGGAGCTTAAGACTTTGGTATAGTTACTGAAAAGTGAGAAATATTTTCCATTGAGGCCACAAAATAGAAAAGCTGGGGCTGGGGACCCAGAGCAGGGGACCCAGATAAGCCTGGGTGGGAGCACTGTTCAGGACAAAGTGGACTTTTTCAACCTGTTGATTTTCCAAAGCTATTAACAAAGTTAGATTAATCCAGCCCAGCTGTGCAAACTGTAAGCAAACAGGGCCTTTTATAGGGTGCATTCCCTCTCCCAGCCCCGTGCTTAAAAAGTTTTATGCAGCCTTTCTGTAGGGATGTCAGTGAAGCGCCTGGAGCATGCGGGTGAGGGGGAGCTGGTATCACCACTCTCAGCTTCAGCTGCAAGGTACTGGTGCCTCAGGACATTCATGGGGGCTTTAGTCAGAGTATTTGCTCTGCTGTCTCTTAGCTAGACCAAATTTGAGTTTCTCAGTTTGTTCTGGGCTTTGGTTTTCTCATCTGGAACTAGCCAGCATGGTAGTGATACAGCTCCTAAGGAATAACATCTGATATTGACCTCTGACCTCCACAAGCTCATGCACAGACACATACACCCATACCCTTATGTGCAAACATTCAAATGGAGACAGAGAGAGAGGGAGGGAAGAAGGTAGAGAGAGAAGGAGAGAGAGGGAAAGAGAGAGAGCAATCTAGACCTTAGGGATTCCTGAAAAGAAGCCTGCAGAGAGAAGCTATTAAAGATAAGAATATCTGAACTGATAAACAAAATGTGAGTGAAAATGCTGGGCACAGTGGTGCATTCCTGTAGTCCCAGCACTCAGGGAGGAAGAGGCAGGCAGATCTCTGTAAATTCAAGGCTAGCCTGATCTACAAAGTGAGTTCAGGACAGCCGGAGCTACACAGATAAACCCTGTCTCAAAAACAAAAACAAAAACAAACAAAAATGTGAGTGAGAAAAGACAGTCCACATACTGACTTTGAAGCCACTACCAGGACATCTTCCATACTATGTTTTTGTAGTCCTCCAACTCAGACCTACTTTACCAATGCTAAGTTTCAGAAATGAAGTGTTAATACTGAATCCACACCCTTGGAGACTTTAAAGATGGGGCCTCAATTTTCTCCATCTCCAGGTAACTCAGATAGGTGAGCTCAAAGGATTGTGGTCCACTCAGAGTCACCAGGTCCTCGGGTATGAGTCTCCCTTTTTTGCTCAGCTCTCCTACTCCTAGCCATCCTTTCATGCATTGGCAATTGACTTTCAATTCACAGTGCTGCCAGGGGTCTCCAAGCCCCAATGGCTGTGATTCTCCTGTCTGGTGAGTGACTTAGAAGCTTGGCAGCTTCCCTTGCTCCATTATGCGGCCACTGAATATTCAGTCCAGAGGGTTTTTGGCATGCCCTACATCTTCAAAATGAAACAGGAGAGCCCTTACTCATTTGCTTGATTTAAAAGCATCTAGAAGCTTTTTTTTCCCCAGTCGAGGGAATCACACCATCCATCTAAAATGAGGAAACCCCATATTAAAGAGCCAAGAGAAAAATGGAGACATAAGTTTAAAGGGCTGACATATTAATGGAGAAATCTTGTGCTTGGTTTGTTTCTGCCCAGCCCTATTCAGCTTGAAAATCCATGCATCTTTGAAGCTTTGGAGCTAAGAGGAAACAGCTTTATCCTGGGAGAAAACTGAGCCCTCCACACCACCACCACCCCCACTTGGACACTGTTGTGATCTCACTTCCATTCCCTCCAGCCTGCACACAATTATGGAAGGGCTGCTTCAGGCTGGGTCAGACCTGTGCTAGCTTTACTCATTCATCTGGCAAAGATTTCTTGGCGTTGGGGAAGCCTCTGCTTCCCTGTGTTCTTTTATTCACAAGGAGCTGGCTGTCACTGGGCTCAGACAAGGAGGGGCTCAGAGGCCAGACAAGACAAGATGACACACCTAGTCTGGCCAGTAGGTAACCATCAGGAACCTATCGTCACAAGGTATTACCTCGTCTCCATAGTCCAAGCTTTGAATCTGTGATTCTCCTACCTCAGTGGTGGCTGGGATGACAGGACTGTAGTATCAAGCCCAGTTGGTAACTGCCTGTTCTGAAAACTATTTATACTGGAAACATGAGGTTGTAAAGATAGTCTAGGGGCTTTATCCTTCCTTCCTAACCCATGTACTCCACCTCAGCACAATCTGGATACAGTGTGAAAGAAAGGACAAGTTAGGTGCCAATACTCTGCACTCCCAGTAGCCTGCTCTCCACTGTCCCCAGGCTGGATCCTTTATCTGGCTCTAATCTTTCCTTACCCCTACCTAATCCCACTCTCTTCCTTCTAATGAGCACTCTGCATACTGTTTCCTGAGTGAAAACTGAATAGCATCAGTCCTGTCTTTGGTGCTTACCACCTGCAGAATGCAGTCTCAGCCACCAACTTTATGATTTGGCTCCAAGCTCTGGGGTCCCACACACCATCATTTATACTCATACCTTGCTATAATGTATATTTTGGTACTATGTGGGTCCACACTGAGTGAGAGAGAGGGAGAGACCCTCCAAAAGAAATGGTCTGTGAGGCTGGGGAGGTAGCTCAGTGGGTACCCTGCATGTCATATACACATAAGAACCTGAGTGTGATTCTAAGCACCCATGTAAAAGCTGGGCATGATGGCACTCACCAAGTTTGAGCTGAGGGAGCAGAGACAGGAGGATCCCTAAGCTCATTGGCTAGCCAGTCTAGCCAAGTTGGTGAATTCCAGGTTCAGTGAGAAACCCTGTCTCAAAAAAAAAAAAAAAAAAAAAGGTAGAGAGAGATTAAGGAAGACACCTTAGACATGCACATGTGTGCACACACAAATATACATTACCCATTACACATGTGCACATACACATTGCACATGAACACATACATGCACACATAAATGGCTTGCAACAGAAACAACCAAACACAACATGAACACAAAGTAATATGAGCAGTATGCCCCTTCTCAGCACCACTACAGACCCCATCTGTGATCATACCAGGCTCACTTCTACATCCAGGCCACATGGGATTCTTTTGAAGCAAATTCAAAACATTCTGTCCTTTCATCTGAAAACAATTCAACATGTGTTTCTGGAAGGAGAGGAGAAGCCTTCATCTTTAGAAGCTCCATGTTTGGGGAGTAGGGTAGCCAAAACACAATGACCAAATTGGTAGTTTGGTTTGAATGTGAGCATTTTATAAACTGATATTTTCAGCATGCACCTCCTGAACATGCAGAGAGCTCAGTGACTATGTGTCCACCCTCATTTGGACAAAGCAGTAAGCAACAAGAGATCTTTTCTGAGTGTGGGTGCCGGCCAGCCTCCCAGGATTTCCCTCCATATTCATGGTTGGCTCTGGGGGTTCCTGAACCCCTCTGCCTTGAATGTCCCACTCTCTATTTAGCAAATTGACTTTATCTGCAAACTTAGTACAAATTTCTCCTTGCCCATTGTCTATAGTACCTCTTTAACATCACCTTTCTTTTAAGGGAACCACCCAGACTGCACAGCTGAGTTGCAGTCATTCTGGTATGGATCCACTGCCTTTCTATCCCATAAGCCTCTATAGAGTAGAGTCTGGGTCATCCCTCTGACTCTATGCCCAGTGTAAGAAGCAGCCTGTTCCCCACACATGGATTTGGCTTCAGCATCAGCTGAACAGGTTGTTTAATTAGGTATTGAGGTTCTGGTTCCCAAGTCAGAAATAACAGCACTGTGATGGGTTCATGGAAATTAAGTGAGATGTGTCTACTATAAAGCTGCAGCAAAGCACAGCTGGCCATGAGGAGACACTGAACAGATATGGCTTCTGGAACAAGACATTTTAATGGACTCTTCTCTCTAAAAGTCCATTATCCAGAAATATGTCTTAACCATTAGCATAGCCCTATCCTCTATCTGGGTCCTGGTAGCTTCCTCGTAATGAAATACAGTAAAAGGACCCTGCTATGGAAGCTTATAGGACAGCTTGCTTCCATACTGTCCTGTGGTTCCTTTCCCCTATCACCTCCAGTCTCTATGTGCTATAAATCAAGCCCTGAAGACACTGGTTCCCCACTTCCCAGGATCTGAGGACCAGACATGCCCTTGCACCTGCAGCTCCAGATTGTCTCCAAAGAAGCACCCCCTTCCAACTAGCCTGCCTAGAGTCCTCATCAAGACTAATTTCTACAGACCTCATCCATCAGGCCAGCCCTGGCCCAGAATGGGGCTTGGCTGGGCTCTCAGCCCATCTATCCCCACCTGAAAGAGTCATAGATATCACCCATTCACATAGCCCTTTTTCTTATGCATCCCCCATTTTCCTGCAAAGGGGTGAAAATAGAGAGTAGTGCCCTACCACAAGATTGATCTGACCACCTCCAAATGTGGTGATGCTAATATGGACCTGCTCTTGTACTCTGTGCAATTGTCCTCCCACTCCAAACTACATTTCCCCACCCAACATTCATCTTTCTCCCAGACAAGTGATGAGGGGCAGGACAGGCTTAACCTTAGCACTCAGCAGGGCTGCATTCTCACCAACTTACAACACCACAGATTCTTTCTTAGAACTCTCTGGCCATTCTTCCCCACTCACACTTCACTTTGGCACTCTGGAGTTTGAAGAATGAAAGTCTCCTTGAAGTCAGGGGCTGCTTAAGGATTGGGGACTGGACACAGGGTACGGTTTTACAAGTAAAGAAAGGAGACAAGAGTTGGGATGTCTGGATTTGGAAGGTTCAGGCTTGCTTCCCAGCTTCACTTGTCAGCTTTGTCCTTTCATTATTTATAAAGTGGGGACTGCCATCTGCCTCTCATATCTCATTAATACCTGTGACGACTGAGATGCAGTATTCACTGGGAAATGAAAGCTCCCTTTCTTTCATTCAGTAAAGGAACAAGTTGTGTTGATGGACATATGTCCCTTATCATGCCTTCTGACCTCAGGTAGCACAGTCATACACTGTCTGGCCACACAGAAGACTCTAGGGTAGAGTGATGAAAACTTGAGGGTCTCAAGGGTGGTCAGACATCTCTGTTGTATCTAGGCACAGCTGCCTGACAAAAGCAGCAGAAACCCTAGTCCACCTTTCTCTTGAGACTGAGTTCATACTCTCTGATTCCCTTCTCTGTTACCAAGGAACATTGGTCTGCTGTAGGCATATGGTCCCATAGTCCCACAGAACCCCTGACAATCTTTGACATGGAATTTTAGATTGGCATCTTAGAAAGCTAAGTGAGATGCAAGGAGAGACAGCTGCAGTTACAGGGATCATGCTGAGCTGACATAATAACTACAAGAGCCAGCAATACTCCTGCTCTCCCTTTGTGTCCAGCCAAGTGCTTCATGGGTACTCATTCCAAGTGATGTGGAGCCTACTGCTTCCTACAGAACTGGTAGCACAGAAAAGTAAAGTCACTGGCCCAAGGACACACAGCTCAGGCAAACTGGTTTCGAACTTTGTACATTTCACTCTGCAGCATCTTCATTTTCCACAGATGGAAGAGGAGGAAAAGGGTAAAGAATGGCCTTGTGGACAGCAAGATTGCTCAGTGGGTAAAGGCACATGCTACTGAGCCTGAGGACCAGAGCTTGATCCCAGAACTCACTGTGGGAGGAGAGAAGCAAGTCCACGTTGTCCTCTACGCTCTGTTCACATGCAGTGGCACGCGCTGCCCACAAACAAACAAATGTAATATTGCCGCCTTTCTTTTGTTGTTCCTCTCCATAGCTAAAGCCCCATTTTTCCAGTTTTCCCTATCAGCTTACTTGTACACCACAATTCCTCTATTACTGCCTTACCCTGCAACCCCAGGAGGGTAAGGCCTGTTATTAGTTATCAGTTCTCTCTCCAAGGATGCAGGGTGCAACTGAGAGTCTACCCTCTTGCATGACTGACCAATCCCATCCTGAAGCTATCCTAAATTTACCAATAATCACCTCCTGTAAACTAAAGATGCTCCCAGCATTCCTCTCACTCAGGCCAAGGACCTATGTAGTGCTGTATCTTGATCTGTGAGCAGAAATTGTGAAGGATCAGTGAGCAGAAATACACATTATAATATCACAGGCCCTGGGCATTCTCCTCTGAGCCTTCCCATTTTTCAGCATCTCTCAGATGACAACATTAGCAAGAAGAATCCAACAATTGTACTGAAGAGCTGACTCAAACAGAGGGGAAGCTGGCAGACGAGGCATGACACACACAGCTGTAAGACTGCCACATTCATTTTAGCCAGAAGCGACTATCCTCCCTCCCAAAGATCAGACCTGCAAAATTGGCTGGAGGGCTACTGTGATGACGTATGAGCTGAGATGCTGACCATCTTAACTGTCAACTGCCTTGAGATTTCCAGGATTTATTTGCATTTATTGTCTGTCTGTCTATGCTAGAAATGTTCACTGAGACATTCTAACCTATATTGGGATTGGGGCTGGGGTGTAATTCAGTGCCTAGTGGGTATGAGGCTCTGAGTTCAATATCCAGTACTGCAAATGTGTATGTATGTATGTATGTGTATCTGTATATGTGTATTTATGTATATGTGTGTGTTAAACGTTACTTATACAATGGAATATTGTGTGTCAATAAAAATGACACATACTACAATGTGGATGAATCTTGTGAACATATGCAAAGTAAACACTAATTATGAATGTAGCCTTGTGTGTGAGTCTATGGGACATAAAGTAGTGGTGACAGTTGCACAGCTATGTGCGCATACAACAAACCCAGGATCAAGCATCTGAAAGGATTAATTTTGTCATGTGATAATCATATGTCCAGAAAACTTTTATTGTTAATAAATGTTGAAATAAAGTGTTGTGCAAGATTTAGAGGAACACTTATGGGCAGTGATGCTGTCAGGCGAGCACCTGTATGAGTAGCTGAAAGAATGCCTGGAACCAGTCTGCATGGAAGAAAGGGTGGGGAATCCAGTTCCACCAATTTAATGATGACTTTAAAATATTTTCAAGGCAAGGATTTACAAGAATAGCAAGAGGAGCAGTCCTAAAAAGAAAAAAGAAAAAGGTGATGAATTTGGCTCACTGGTAGAGTGCTTGCCTGAAATGCTTAAAGATTCTGCTTAAGTCCCCAATATTGTCAAGAAGAAGAGGAAGAGGAGGAAGAGAAACAACAAGAAAACTGGAGCTAGGGCTGAAACTCAGCAGGGCATTTGCTATCATGCAACCAAGCATGATGGTACATGCTTGTTATCATAGCAGTGAGAAAGTTGAGGCAGGAGGTCATCCTTGGTTATGTGTCAAATTCACAGCCAATCTGGCCTGTGTAGGGATTGAGAGACCTTGTCTCAAAAATAAAATATTTTAAAACAATATCCATAGCTGTAATGGGTGGTAAGCCTGGTGTGTTTGAGCTGATCTTCAGTGAACTAACTGGGATCCAGATGTAGGTAGTGTGAGCTTCATATGCTGACTCACATCCCACAGCAATGAAGTGATGGTGTGTACTTTATCCTCTTTACAAAGCACCTTAGAGGTGAAAGGCTTAGTTAGGGTTACTATTGCTGTGATCAAACACCATGACAACAGCAACTTTTTATTTTTCAAAAAAGCTTTTGAGGCTTGCTAACATTCAGAGTGTTAGTCGATTATCATCATGGTGGATAGCATGGCAGCATGCAGACAGACATGATGTTGGAGAGATAGCTGAGAGTTCTCCATTGAGATCAGCAGGCAGCTGGGGGAGGGAGGAGAAGCAGAGACAGAGCCTGGCTTGAGTTTCTGAAACACCAAAGCCCATGACCAGGAACACACTTAAAAAAAAAAAAAAAAGCCACATCTACTAGTAGATGAGCCTACAGGGGCTATTTTCATTCAAACCACAGAGGCTAGGAAACCTCCCCCCGGAGACTCCTGTGAGAAGATAGGGCACATGTGTAGTATAGTTAGAACCTATCTGAAGAAGAAAAACAAAATCTTAAAAGAACAGAGGGTAGCCTAGGAATTTCAGCATTCTGGTCTGGCCTCTCTTGAGGAGCCTGTACCCTGCCCTTCAGGCTTGTTTGACGCCTCCCCTGGACCAGCTCCTCCCCTGAGGATGTCCCCTTGCTGGTGGGCAGGTGCTGCCAGCCTCAGGGCTGTTTATTTCTGACTGTTGCCTTTCTCAGAGAGACAGGAAATGTAAGAGGAAAGAAGCCTTGTGTGTTGGTATGGCATGGTCAGTCTAATTCTTCCAAATTTGCTACGAGTATTTTTCCAAGACACACTAAAAGGAGCAGGGGCAAAACAGAGGTAGAATTCTCAGGGCAGAGAGAGAATCCATAGGCCTCCCAGCAAACATCACCTAGGCCTTCCTGAGAGCCAGCCATGGCCCTGGGGTAGCATAAGAATTAAGGAAGGCCGCTTAGGTGCCCTGTCTCTCTCTCTCTCTTTTATTTTTATTTTAATTTTTATTAATTACAATTTATTCATTTTGTATTTCCCCTGTAGCTCCCTCCCTCTTCCTCTCCCAATCCCACCCTCCCTCCCCCTTCTCTACCCATGCCCCCCCCAGTACACTGATAGAGGAGGTCTTCCTCCCTTTCCTTCTGATCCTAGTCTATCAGGTCTCATCAAGAGTGGCTGCATTGTCTTCCTCTGTGTCCTGGTAAGCCTGCTCCCCCCTCAGAGGGAGGTGATCAAAGAGCAGGCCAGTCAGTTCATGTCAGAGACAGTATCTGTTCCCATTACTATGGAACCCACTTGACACTGAACTGCCATGGGCTACATCTGTGCAGGGGTTCCAGGTTATCTTCATAAATGATCCTTGGTTGGAGTATCCTTGGTTGATGCCCTTCAACTGAGAAATGGATACAGAAATTGTGGTACATCTACACAATGGAATATTACTCAGCAATAAAAAGAAAAGAAATCATGAAATTTGCAGATAAATGGTGGGAACTGGAAAAGATTATCCTGAGTGAGCTATCCCAGAAGCAGAAAGACACACAGGGTATATACTCACTCATAAGTGGATATTAGACATATAATATAGGATAAACATACTAAAATCTGTACACCTAAAGAAACTAATCAAGAAGGAGGACTCTGGCTAAAATGCTCAATCCCCATTCAGAAAGGCAAAGAGGATGGACATCAGAAGAAGGAGAAAACAGGACAGGAGCCTGACACAGAGTGCCTCTGAAAGGCTCTACCCTGCAGGGTATCAAAGCAGATGCTGAGACTTATGGCCAAACTTTGGGCAGAGTGCAGGGAATCTTATGAAAGAAGTAGGTAATAGTAAGACCTGGAGAGGACAGGAGCTCCACAAGGAGAGCAACAGATCGAAAAAATCTGGGCCCAGGGGTCTTTCCTGAGACTGATATGCCCTGTTTCTATTAGGCACAGGTGCATGGTAGGACAAGTGAGTGAGGGTGGGGAATGCTCTGTGAGTGGACATCACCACACTGGCTGTAGTTGAAGATTTCTGCAGGTCTTCTTAGGCAAATCATCAGGACAGATTCTTGGGAGAGTCCTCAGGTCTCAACCACAATCAACAACAGATATAAGCCCATTGCTTCCCAGGGACCTTGATGGGCTGGGGGGATTTTAATGAGTTTCCTACTGGAGAGTGAGGAAACTGAGTCACAGATCTGGTTGTGACTCAGCCAACAGCTTATAGTTCTAAGGGTAGAAACTGGACATCAAACTTGAAACCTCCTAGCTCCAGAGCTCCTGATTCCACCATCTTACCCTACACTGCTTGGGTTTTATGGCCACTGGACTTATTCTCACAAGCCTGATGGCTTCCATCCACCCACTGCAGAAAGTGCTTGGTGACAGATGGCATGAGGATCCAGGATGTCGCTACCACATGGTGGCAAGGGTAGGGGGCTCTGATAGATCCAAACTGTTTCATTTTCTCCCTGGGTGATCTTTAGAAAAATCTTCCACCTCTCTTTACCTCATTTCTTTGTATATGAAATGAGTATAAAAAGTAGATGAGACCTGATAGGATAGGGTCAGATGGAAGGGGAGGAGGACCTCCCCTATCATTGGACTGGGGCAAGGGCATGGGAGGAGAAGAGGGAGAGAGATGAGATTGGGAGGGATGATGGAGGAGGCTTCAGATTGGATACAAAGTGAATAAATTGTAATAAATTAAAAAAATTAAAAATAGCAGTTAGAACTGGAAAAATCCAATCTTTAATTACGAACACTTGCTGCTCTTCCAGTTAAGTGGAGTTTGGGTCCCAGCATCCATATCCAGCAAATCTAGCTCCAGAGAATCCTACATCCATTAGGTACCAGGCCTTATATGGTACAGTTATGGTGGCAAACGAAGTGAGAATAAAATTCTTTCCAATTTCTCAGTTGTGGCGCCCTTTTCCTAGATCACTTTAGTATGTGTCAAATTGACAAAAAAAATCAAAACAAATAAACAAACAAAAAAATTAATCAGCACAGTGAGCAATCAATCATATGGGGAAACAGGGAGTCAAGCAGTGGGGAAGGTCCCTGGTTTGAGCTTTTATACCAACCCCCTCTTTGCAGAGCTAGCCATGCCCCAATAAAAACTGATTAGTGACCTAACCAACTTCCACTAGGCCCCACATCTTAAAGGTTCTGCTGCCTTGACACTAAGCTTGAGTCCAAGGTTCATCCATGAACCTTTGGAGACTCACTCAAACCATAGCAGTGGTTCAGCCAGGATCCAATTCTTTTTATTTATTGATTTATTTTATTACAATTTATTCACTTTGTATCCCAGCTGTAGCCCCTTCCTCTTCCCCTCCCAATCCTGCCCTCCCTTCCTCTTCTCCTCCCATGCCCCTTCCCCAGTCCACTGATAGGGGAGGTCTTCCTCCCCTTCCATATTATCCTAGCCTATCAGGTCTCATCAGGACTGTCTGCATTGTCTTCCTCTGTGGCCTGGTAAGGCTGTCCCCTCCCTCAGGGAGAGGTGACCAAAGAGCAAACCACTGAGTTCATGTCAGAGACAGCCCCTGGACCCACTTGGACCTTGAACTGCCATGGGCAGCATCTGTGCAGGGGTTCTAGGTTATCGCCATGCATGGTCCTTGGTTGGAGTATCAGTCTCAGAAAAGACCCTTGTGCCTAGATTTGTTGGTTCTGTTGCTCTCCTTGTGGAGCTCCTGTCCCCTCCGGGTCTTACTGTCTCCCCCTTCTTTCGTAAGATTCCCTGCACTCTGCCCAAAGTTTGGCTATGAGTCTCAGCATCTGCCTTAATACCCTGCTGGGTAGTCTTTCAGAGGCCCTCTGTGTAGGCTTCTGTCACAAGAAACCCAGAATTGCTAAAACAGTCCTCTACAATAAAAGATCTTCTGGAGGAGATCCCTGATCTCAAGCTGTACAGTAATAAAACCTGCATGGTACTGGCATAGAAACAGGCCAGTGGGATCCAATTATTTACATACTTATATCTCTATTACCCAGAGTACAGAGGGAATACTTTGGGCAAAAGTATAGGACCATCCCCAGGTGCCCACTGCATAGTTTCAGTTCCACTTCACCTTGAAGATGGGGCTGGTTGAAAGCTGACTGTGGCTCAGCCTGCTGGGCTCTGATCTTCCCAAGGGAACACCCTGCAAGGAAACAGTGCTGCCCCACTTATTTTAGCTTATTTGAGTGCTTTTGAATAAGACCTTATCAGGGTGGGGAATCTGTTTTCAAAGATGGATCTGCCCCCTCAACAGGATGTCAGGCCTCTTGCCATAGGGCAGTGCTGAACTCTGGAGTGTCTGGGGCCATGGGACCAGGAAAAGGGTCCCTGAGAAGCCATCCCCAAGGAAACTAAATAAAGCTATTGTTGCAAAGGGAAGAGAAAAAATAGCCTAGCCAACAAGATGTTCTCTGTCCTCTATGACCTGTCTGTTTGGGGCAGAGCTGGTCTGTAGCAATGGGATCAAAATAGGAATGGCCCTTGGCATCCATAGAAACAGCACGGAAGGGAGGGGCCAGGGAAAAAGAGATGGGTAGCCAGGGGGCTGTGCTGCTGTTCTTACCTGTTTGAGCTCAAGTGTGTGGCTTGTTCTGCTTTCTTATTCATAATGCCAGGAAGGAAAGACTGCTAAGGCACTTTGCACAAGAGGCCAACGGTCCCATTCCTGTCTCTGACATGATCCTTGGAAAACCATCACTCTTAGTCTGGGAGGTGATGTCATAGGTGGACATCTGCAAATGCAGATTCAGGGCACCCACTTTCATTTCTGGAGATCAAATGTAGACATGTATCACAGTGTCTCCAAATTCTGCCTATGTCCCTTTGAAAAGCTCCAAGACTAGCCC
Organism: Meriones unguiculatus; assembly: GCF_030254825.1. Lineage (NCBI taxonomy): Eukaryota > Metazoa > Chordata > Mammalia > Rodentia > Muridae > Meriones > Meriones unguiculatus. The sequence continues at coordinate 91,448,233 of NC_083350.1, forward strand.
CTTGGAGATAAAATACTAGTTCAAAGTGTTTAATGAAATTTTGTTTGTAGTAGCAGAGAAGGAGGGGAAGACTGGGATGGAGAGAGAGAACCACACACATATTTGTTCAGGACAGGTGTGCATGGAACATGGTGTAGCTCTTGCAATGACTGGGTTAAGACCATGTCTATCACAGTGGAAGGAGTGCTCATGATATACTATGTAGAGCTAAGTGTGGGCAGATGTGTAGCTCAGTGGCAAAAGAGGGCCTACGTTCCATCTCCACCATTGCAAAAGCAAATGATAACAGCTATTCTTGAAAAACTAAACATCAACATCAACTATCTATGTGTAACAAGTGTTTAAAAAGACAAGTGTAGTGAGCAAGAAGCAGAAGCACACCAGGCAGGTGAGATTGGTTACCTGGGCTAGAAAAAGCATGAATGGGGTAACAAAAGAGCTGTCAGAAAAATGGATGACAAAAGCAGAAAGGCAGACTGGGAAGGTGCCTCCGTGGATGAAGTACTTAGTACATAAGCATGAGAAACTGAGTTCAGATCCCCGGCATCTACATAAAAACCTGGGTGTAGTAGCATGAGCCTGTAATCCCAGCACTGGGAGATGGAGACAATGTGATTCCTGGGGTTCACTGGCCAGCACTGAGCCAATCAGTGAGGTCCAGGTTCAGTGAGAGACCCTGTCTCAAAAAATAAGGTGGAGAGTGATAAGGAAAGACATACATTGACCTCTGAGCTTCACAAGCACAAACGTGGATGCTCACACATATACACACAAATATACCACATACATACACACAAAAAAGAAGAAAACACAGAAGCTAAGTGGAAAAGAATAGATGTAAAATTCTCAGATATCATTGTAGACTACCTGGGTTTTTTAATTAGACACAGAGATGAGGTGTGAATACAACACAAATACAGAGATGGATAGATTATACAGCTGTAAATAATTCTCATATTGAGCCATATATACAGCTCAGTGGTATAGTCTTTGTCTACCATGTGCAAGGTCCTAGGTTCAATCTCCAGTACTAAGGAGGGGGTGGGTTGGAGTAGGGGGGCTGGAATTCTTGTCTTGAATTTCTATTATTATTTCAATACTAGTATCTTAATTTTAAAAGTGTCACTTATCCAGAGACAGCTCTAGAGAGTTTCATAACTCCTTCTACCCCATCAGCTTGAAACTAATCAGTGACTCCAACTATTATGGTGTGACATGGCAGGGGCCATTCTAGAAATATGCCTATTAAAACACACTATAGCATAGGGGCTAGGTGCACAGTTTTTTGGTTTTGGGTATATGGTAAGGCAGAACAACATGGCATTAAGAGCCAGAGTGGGTTCTTCACCGTGTGGGACAAGCTATGACCTCCAAAGACACACCCCCTTGACCCCCTTCCTCTCACCAGACCCCATCCATCTTCCATAGTTTCTGCTGCCTTTAGATAATATTTCCCCAAATCTGAATCCATCAGAAGATTAATTAACTGTTGCTTAGGTCATAGCCCTTGTAATCTGACTTTGAAAATGCCCTCACAGATGCCTCCAGGGGTGTGCTTTACTGATGATCCCTTTGGTGTCAAGCTCACTATGAAAACAATCCAACATGATCAAGGGGTTGACACTGACATTACCCAACTGTCGTCACCCCTGACTGTGTCCTCCCAGTGTGGGCATCTGATTCTCCTAGACTATGGTTTCATCTTGTTCCGTCCCAGGTCAGAAGGTGCTGTGGGGCCAGTTCCTCTACTCTCCTTCTCCATCACCCAGTTTCCCTGTACCTCTCCTCCTTACTTCCAGAATTAGTGTGTTCTTCCCTCCCCTCCCCTCTCTTCTACTTTATAATTGTGGGTTTAGTACTTTCAGCTAGATATTTTGTGTTCCTCGTTTCTCCCACCACACCCTTGCTGAACAGCCCTACAAGCTGATTACAATTCGCCCCTTTTGCAGATTGGAAAACTAATATCTGGCCTAGAATTAAGCATAGAGTAAGTGATAGAACCAGTGGCATGTCATGTTCCCTCCAGGTCCCACCAGTGAAGACTGTGACTAGTATGAACAGGGCAGAGGGAAGAGAACACCCATTTCCCCTCCTCTCTAGTTCCACCTTCAAATAAGATAGACGCAAAGCCTCCAATCTTTCAATTGCTGAGTTTGTCTACAGACTACAGTGGTGGCTGGATATGATGACTATGCCAGATAACAAAAAAGCTCTACTGAAAATGCACTCAATGGATGTCTCACACTGGTCAGATGGATAAAATGGTAGTCTTCCAAGGCTGGAGAAGTCATAGGCCCTAGGGAAGAATCTAATATAATTATTTTGCTACATGAACATGATGTCAAACTGCCTTCTAAATATTTCTGCTTAAATCCATAGATCAGTGCTGCTCCCAGCCTTGGTCAGAAAAGCTTCTGTTTACAGGGAGTCACAGCCAACGCAGGGTCTCACAACTGATCAAATGCTAAGAATGAGAGTGGTGTGCTCATTCCTAAATGTGACAACTATATCACCTTCTATGGGGCTCAGGGAACATTGCAGATAGGGAGACAGAAAGAATGAAAATGCTGAAGCACAGGGAGAAGCTGTCTTCAGGACGTGATTATGACTGCTGTACCCCCATAACTCATGGGAGCAGTGGCTATTGCACAAGACTGAGCCCATCAGCATCCCATTATGGATGAGGAAAAAGGCTGAGGAGCTGTAGGCAGTTAAAATTTGGAAGACGGAGAGCCATATTCTTCAGTGGTACAACCACTCAGCCTTCTTCAAATAAGTGGCTCCCCGACCCATGCTCTTTCAGGCAACCCTAATTAAATGTGGTGTGACAAAAATACAAAGACATAAAAGTGGGAGATGGACTTGAAGGGAAGAAAAGGGGGGTTGGTGGGAGAGGGAAGAAGATAAAAAATACAGGGAATAAATTCAAAGTGTCCATGTGTGTATGAAATTGCAAAATAGTACAGTTTTTTGTTTATTCTAGACCATTTTTTATCTCTCTCTCTCTTTTAGTTCACTTTACACCCTGGTTGTAGCCCCATCCCTCCTCCTCTCCCTGCCCCCTTCTCCCCCTCTTCCCCTTCCTCCCTCCCCTATTCCTCAGAAAAGGGGAACCCCTCTCCCATCCTCTCCAGCTCATCAAGTTGCATCAGGACTGAGCATGTCCTCTTCCCTTGTGATCTGGCAAGGCAATCTCACCAGAGGGAAGTGATCAAAAAGCAGGCAAGTGAGTCTATGTTAGATGCAGTCCCCACTTCCCTTACTAGAGAACCTACATGAAGCCCAAGCTGTCCATCTGCCACATCTTTGTAGGAGGGCCTAGGTCCAGTTCATGCATGGTCCTTGGTTGACACTTCAGTCGCATCAAGCCTCTCTAGGCCCTGGTTACTTGGCTCTGTTTATTTTATTATGGAGCTCCTGTTACCTCCAGGTCCTTTTCTCTTTCTGCCCACTTTTCCACAAGACTTCCTGTGCATTGAGGCACTGCTGGGTAGATCCTCTCAGAGGACAACTCCGATAGGTGCCTGTCTGCAAGTTTAGTAGAGTATTGTTCATAGTGCCAGGGGTTGGCTCTCTCCCAAAGGTTGGGTCTTTGGTTGATCCAGAAGGCTGTAGAGAAAAGAGAAACTGATCTCTGTGACAAGCTGAAGACCTAAGTCAGGGTAGGCTCCTGGGAAGATATGAAAAGTACTAAAGTAGAGACTCCTAGTAGCAGAGGCCATAGAGACGGAAGAAGACACCCTTTAACTATACAAGTCCCCTAGTAAAGGGAGGGGAACACCAACCCACCCACAAAAACTTCTACCCAAAATTTACCCTGCCTACAAGATGTGCAGGAATAAAGATAGAGCTAGAGCAGAGACTGAGGGAATGCCTAACCAATGCCTGGCCCAATAAAAGAATATGTTTCTGAAGCACAAAAGCTGGTTTAAAGATATACAATGTTTGTTAGGAATTACATAATATAAAGATTATAAATAAATGCAGGGATGAATAAGCACAGAATCCATATATTGGTTCCTTCTAGGGTGGGAGGGAAAGAATTATATCATGGCTTTCAATTGCTTGGACAGTGTTTTGTTTCATCAACTTTATATCCCAATGCTGCTCTTGAAGTCTCTTTCTCTTGAGAAGTATTTTATAACTGTTAAACCAGCAAGCAGAAACCACCAGGAATACTCTCATCACTTCATATTAGGTGGAAAGAGTGGGAAGCAAAATTGGATATGCACTATTCTCTCAATTTCATAATACTTTACCTGCAGCTGCACTATGGGAAATCCAGCATTTGAAGCCAGTTGGCTGGAACACCTCTGTCTCTATGGACTGTTGGGTGCCCCAAGACCAGCTGCTCCTGGGAGTTCAGATGTGCAAAGTCACATTGGAGTCATAGCAGGGTGAGCTCCTGCAGAGCATTCTGTGGGGATCCCTGACAACATGAGTGAAACTTTTTACAGAACAGACAGCCCAGAGCCTCTCTGTGGCCATGTTCTGAGATGACTAATGAGTGATTTCCTTTTGTGTCTTTCAGCTCACAGCCCCACACTTCCCCGTGGTGATCAAGCTGGGACATGCCCATGCTGGCATGGGAAAGGTATGAGAAGAGCTTGGATGCACATAGCACATAGTCGATACAACCACAGCTTGCCCAGACTATCTGTTGCCCCTCCCCTCTTGGCACAGTCCCCCAAGAAAGAGTGTCCAAAGGAATCTGCACCCCTCCTCCCTCTGCTCTCAACTCATATTCCACTAAGCTTGTATTGCATGCACTACCTCTGACCCATCAGCCTAAGCTCTTAGCATCACCTTGTAGCTCACAGTTCTCTGTGGTTATAGCTTAAGAGATGTGAAGGAGCAGCCCTTTCAACAATGATGTTTTTGTACCAAGTAGCTATTATCTTCTCCTCCATGTTGTAAGCTCCTGTCTCATTTGTCCCCCCCATCACCTGCTGGGCTAACACCATAAAGGTGCTAACAGAACTCCACATCAGGAGCCCCTGGGACCCCTGGAACCCCTGGAGTCAGTCACCTTCCACCAGACTAAACAATGTATATTTTAAAGTCTCAGATGACATCCAGGAAATCTGGATTGGTCAGCCTCTCAGCTGCAAGTATCAAAGTGTTTGGGAAAACACTGATCCATTTGTTCAAGCCATTGGGACAGTTGGCTAAATTCTCTTTCCAGTATCAGATTTCATGAAAGATTACTTGGCTTCACATACCTGCTCCAGTGAGTTGGACATAAGGATGGGTCAGCCCAGTAAAGAGGAAAATCCAGTCCTAGACTTGTGAGCGATGGAGAGCTACTCTAGTAGACCTCTCAGGCCTCAGCAAGAGCTAAGTGACAAGGGGGAAGAAGCCTAGCATTGACCACCTCAGACAGCTGGACAGTTCTGCTCTTCATCCTATACTGTTCTCTACCTGCCAGGCTGCCCTATGGTGTCTTCCAACCTGTGATCATCCCATTCAGGTGGTATAAGGAGAGTTGTAAAGGGTCAGGGTCAAGCAAGGCAGGGTGGCGCAAGTTCTGTAACAGCCTCTTTAGGCTTCCTCACCTGTTAGGTGAAGATTCTAAAAACAACCTCTAAAATGAGCCTTTCTATATGAATCTGCCTACTGTCTCTGTCACAAAACACATAAGAAAATCACCTTTATAAAGTTTGTTTGTCTGTCTATATGGTTTGGGCTGTTTTGAATTTTTTGATTCATGGTTGCTTGGCCCTGTTTGAGGGCCTATATTGGCACAGTTCATCATAATGGAGGTGTGGTGAATCAAAACTGCTTATGTCATAGCAACTGAGAAGGATCAAGAGAAAAGGAGAGACTGATAGAAAGTGTAGCAAAACTGGCCCCCCTTGAAGTCCATTAAACTATGAATCCATTGATGAGATCTGAGACCTCCTGATCCAATCACACTCACACACACACAGACACACACACAGATGCACATGGCACAAGCCTCTGCTTCTAAATTGCTGTAATGGGGACCAAAATTTCATCACTTGACTTTGGGAAGGGCATTTAATATCCAACCCATAATGCCTCTGTACAGACTCCTAAGAACACACACAGAATAAAGACAGAAACTTTTGCCTCTTTTCCCGTTACTATATCCCAGGGCCTGGGGTGGGGCCTGGTGAACAGAGGAGGAGATCCCTTTATAGAAGCCTATTCCTTCTTTCCCACTCCCTCCACAATCTCTACAATCTGGTTTAAAGTGCCCTCCTCATAGTTCCTAATGGCCTTCAAGCTAATTCAGTGGGCATTCTTCCATCCTGAACTGTTGTCTCTACATCGCTTAAGCTTTCTGAGCATTCCTTCTATCCTCAAACTTTTTCTATAGCGGCCTCTGATTCAAGTTCTTCTCCTGCCTTTCTTCAATTTCACTAATTATACCTTCAGTTTCCTTCAAGAACAAATTCTCCTGTGCCACCCCTGACCATGGCCATTCCATAAGCACATTGTTGTCTCCCACTAACTCACTCAGCTTCAGCTACTATCCTCATGTCAACAGCCTCCAGAGTCATAGTTCCTGGATATGCAATCAAGTTCCTATCTCAAATTACCTCCCATATTTTGCAGCCTTATTTCCATGGAAACACACCCAAACAATGTCCATTATCTCTCTACCTCCTCTTCATATTCTTCCTGTCCTGAGACTTCTATCTCTTTCAAACCCGAAATCAAAGGGCAAGGGTGGCTTGGGGATACAGTGCTTGGCTAGAACATCCCAGGCCCTGGGTTATCTTCTATTTCCAGCATGGCAAAAACGCACAAAAACTCAGAGATGTAAAAGTCACCTCTGCCTCTTCCATGCCCAAATGCTCACCAAGTGCTTGTCACTTGACCCTTGTTTCTCTAGTTGATCCTTTCCATCTGTCCACTGTCACCATCTTGGACAGCTCTAGTAAAGTTAGAGGGGACATAAGGACTTAGTTATATCCCTATAACTTAAAATAATTCTGAAGAGGAAATAAGGAGATACCTACAGAGACAGATGATGATCCAAAAGTCAAGAAGTCAACTTTCCAAAGTAAGAAGTTAACACAGGCAAAAACAAACACAGGTTTTCAATAATGCTGACATAGGGAAAATGGGGTTTTTCTCCTTACAATTGAAATTAGAAAACTTACAAGGAACAGTCTTGGAAAGATGACTGAGATGACATGTTGAGAGAGTAAAGAACACAACACATGTATCTCTTATAGTCTTTATACCTTCTCCTAAGAAGGAAGATGGGTGGTTGGACAACCATCTAGCAGGGACATCATGCTAGCAGGGAAAGCATGCCCTAAAGACACCTAGTAAGGAGTTATCAGTGACCTTGATGGTTTGCAAAGCCTGCTCAGGACCCAGCAGGGTGCAGCGATTGACCCATACATATGTACTCCTGTGGTACATCCACAGACAAGTGCCTAAACTACAAGAAGGGTAAGAGGATCAATAAGACCCAGTCCTTGCCCTCAAAAAAATTTATGGAGATCATCTCCTATGTAAGTACAGATAAAGCCAGGTGTGATGACATCTATGATTCCAGTACTCAGGAGGCTAAGGTAGTAGGTTCATGAGTTCAAGGCTAGCCTGAGCTGCCCAATGAGAGGATATCTCAAATGTAAATAAATATACAATATTTATGCATGGAACATGATGGAAGATGATGTGAGAATGTGGAACTTAAAGGAAAGAATTTACTCCCACCTAGGACATGGAGTCTTTTACCACAGTGGAATCTCTCAAGCAGAGCGTAGCCTGAAAGCCCACTGTTTTACCCAGTATGGGAATACTCTGAGCAGGGCACAAGGTGATTATAACACTTCCATAATGGATTAATTCCGAAAACACATAGAAAAGGAATCTGAATGAGATGACACTTGACTTGGAAAGCCAAATAGATAGTGATCAATAGTAGTGATGAGTAAGAGTGGACCAAGGAGAGCAAAATCAAGCTTCCAAGAAGACATGGAGAAGCTGCACAAGGCTGAGTGTGTCTGGGGTTTAAGGGAACTCCATAAATCAGGAAAAAAGAAAACAAGACAAGAGATAGGCAAAGTCCCTTGCCCTAAAACAAACAGTGGATACTATAAGGCAAAGGAATCAAAATCTAGTGAAACACTGTAGTTTGGGGGGTGGTTAGACAAGCAGAGTGATATCATGGATGTGCTGAATAGTTTTTTTGGTTTGTTTGTTTGTTGTTTTGTCAACTTGACACAAACTAAGGTCATCTGGGAAGACCTTAACTGAGGGATCGCCTCCCTCAGACTGCCTGTGGTATGTCTAGGGGGACATTTTCTTGATTAATGACCTACGAGGGCAATGCCACCCTAGCAGGTGGTCCTGGGTGATATAAGAGAGGAAACTGAGAAAACTGTGGAGAGAAGCCAGTAAGCAACATTCCTCCATGGTGCCTACCCCCAGGTTCCTGCCCTGTTTGAGTTTCTGCTTTGACTTCCCCTATGATGGACTGTGATTGGGATGTGTAAGCCACCCTCCCCACTCCTCCCCGAGTTCCTACTGGTCATGGTGCTTAGCACAGCAATAGAAAGAAAACTAGAAAAAGGGAACACCATGAGCTCTCCAGGAGTCATCTGGGGATCTGCTTCCCAGAAAACAGTAAGCCATGGCTGAAAAGAATATTAGTTGCTGCAGTTGGAGGAACAGGGAGGTCATTCTAGAACCTACCAGGAGGAAGGCAGAGTGCTGCTAAACACCCCACAATGCAAAAGACATCACCCCTCGCCAACAACAAAGAACTATACAGTTCCAAATATCAGCAGTGTCAAATGGGAGGAAAAATCATTGCATTTGGAAAAAAAATGATTTTATTTCCTCTGTTGAACATTTTACATCTGGAAACCAGATGATGCTGGGGGGATTGTAGAGTTCAATGTAGTGTTTCAAAGTCCAGACATACTCCATATCAGTGGACCTATGGCTGTGGAGTCAACCAAGAACAGACCTCAAATGAACAAGAAAAAAAAAAATGACTCTCTACTGAAAATGGCTGTTTTTCTTGCCATTATTCCCTCAGTGTGTGATAGGTGGTGTGTATATTGTGCTATGTACACAGCAGGTAAATATAGAAGGGGCAGCTACTGTGCCATATATATAATGGACATGAGTGTTCACAGACACAGGTTTTTACAGTCTTTACAATGTTATTTTTTTTTCAATGTTTTCCTCTTTGGAAAGTGCATGATATTCATTTGAATCTAGATTCCACCACTTGTGAGTAGTGACACTATAGATAAGTTAGTTTACCTAACCTCCCCTGCCATCATTCCTTCTTTTGTATAGTAAAGATAATAAAAGTCTCAACCTCACATGCTAAGGACTAAGAGAAACTTCGCACATGGAGTTCTAGCTCAGTGCCTGGAACAAGTGGGAACTTGGTGGATATTAGCTGTCAGTAGAATGAAGGATGTCTGGACATGCTCTGAGGACCCCCAAACCAACCAAAGTCAACAGGAAAGAGATGATTAAACAGTAATGATTAAACAGTATCAACTGTGAGAGACTCCACTTGGCTACAAGTTCAGCATGAGTCAAATGAGTGTCAGGGTGCCAGAAGCTCACCTCAGCAAATTCCAAATATGTATGAATGAAAATGGGCTCAGTTTTATTCTCATTTAGAAAATGAAGTTCATAACCACCAGAGTGGCTAAAAAATGAAAATATTAATAACACTAAGTGTTGGCAAGGACACAGAACCTATTGCCTACTACTGAAGACAGAGGAGTTCTTTGGGTGTAGCTGGCTTTAAATGCATCATGTACAAACCAAAGCGTTTGTTTATAGTAGTTTTATGTTAATTCCCAAAACCCATATGCCTATTAACAGTAGACAAAATCACAGTGTATTCATGCAAGCAGGATGTTTCAGAAATAAAAGCAAAATAAGCTACATGTACAGTATGAATGAATCTCACAAACACACCATTGAGAGAACTAAGTCAGATACCAAGGGTTGCTGATTTTGATAATTTCATTCACATGAAGTTCAAATCCCTGAGGAAACTGGTTAATTGGGATACTTTAGATGACAAAAGTTTTAGGAAACCTAAGAAAGGCAAATCTGGAGCTCAGTAGTTGAATACTTCCCTGGCATACACAACTCCCAGGTTCATCTCCAGCGCTGCAAAGCGTACTAGTCAGAGGAAAAGTTATCTTCAGGGTCACATTCTTGACTTGGATGATAGCTATGGGGATGTTTGCTTTGTATCTACTCACAGAATTGCCCTTTGTATTATGTGTCCTTTTCCATAGTGGTGTTATATTTCAAAATAAAATAAGGTTTTAAACCGTGACCAGCCATGGATGTGTGATATCCAGGACAAATGAAGGATCCACAGCTAGAAGCATGTGCTCAGTTCTTGATTGAACCCTATTTCTAGGAGCTTGAGAAAGATGCTGACATATTAGTGAGTGTAGAACAACTAACAATGGGAAGAGCTATCTAGTCTTGGAGATACGCTGTAAGCAGCTTTCTGAAAGGCATGAAGCATAGACAAGGAAACTTAGACATGGTGGATTCTATATTCATTTCATGGGCAAGACATGGAACCAAGTTAGAGAAGGTCAGGCTTGTTCAAGGAATAGCAATCAGAACACTGGAGTGTATCCATTCTTTTCAAGACGGAGGTTCTTACCATTACACAGATGGTGTCTTAACCTCAGATGTTGGACACCCCCTCCCTAAATTGAGACAAATCGGTAGGTGCAAATTGTTTGCTGTTTCACACAGGTAACTTACCCATGAAGTCCCAAATATGAGGACTCAAGCCTGTAATCCCCATACCAGGGATGCTGAGGCAGGAGGATTACTATAATTTAGAAGCTAACCTGAGATACACAGTTTAGCCTATTACATACCTAGGTGGGCTATGTACTGGGACATTTTCTCAAAAAACAAACAGAAAATGATATCTCAGGTAGAGCCCTATATTGCTCTTCATTGATGAGTTTTTATACTTTTAGTCAACTGAAAGAAATGGAGTCAAATATCACCATCTGTGATGGATTCATCTTCATTATTGGCTTGAAGGCATTTGGAATCACCATGGAAAATATAGCTCTGGATGTGTTATGAGGGTGTTTCCAGAAAGGTTTACCTAGAGGGAAGACTCAACCTGAATGTGATGGCACTGTGCCTTGGCCAGCTACACACCATCATCCATCTCTCTCTGCTTCCTGGCTGTGAGTGCATTATGACCAGCTGTATCAAGCTCCTGCCACCACAGCTCCCCTGCTGTGAGTCAAAATAAACTCTTCCTTGCTGACATAGATTATGTCAGTCATTTTGCCACAGCAATGAGAAAATTAACTATTACACCACTGTTGCATTAGAAGCCAGGTTCAGGGCAACCACTGAGGAGGCTGAGGCAGAGGGATGGCGTGAATTAGAGGCTAACCTAAGGAACCTAGCAAGACCAGTTTCTACAAACAAACAAACAACAGAAGGGTCAAGTCTAAGTCCCAAATGTGGCATGGGAGAAAGCATGTAGAATGCTTCACCAGGTCTCTACCCTAACTGTGACTCCCCCACCACTGGTCACATGCACTTCCATTTCCACATCTCTAACACAGAGAAAGTAAAGTTCCACCTGGAGTTGTAACAACAACAGGACAAATACAACAGTGTGTGCTTAGGAGGGTGGCAGATAAAGCTACTATACATTTACTTCAAGAAAGCTTCAAAGTCCAACTACAAATATAAACTAGTATTTTGCTTAACCACTTACTGAGCTGAAATAAGCAGTTGCTCAGAACAAACAAAAGAGGAAGAAATTTGATTACATTTTGGGTAAACTCTTAAAATAAGGGAACCAGCTTTCAGCACAAGCTAACCCCACACTGGAAATTGCCTCTGGCTTACTTTCACAGATTCTCCCTGTCTAAGCTTGAATTCCAAGCACCACACTCAGAAGATAAGAACCTGAGGCTCAGAGACCTGAGTAGGACCTTGCCCAGGCCACCCAGCAATCAAATATTCCCCAAACAGAAAAGCAGAGTTGAGCTATTTGGCCCCATTCATACTTTTGAGACAGAAATGTACTAGTTATGCTAGTAATGCTAACTATAGCAACTCTAGCTGTAGCAAAACTATAACTTTTACAGATTCCTTTTGGCATACGCAATTTTATAACTCTTGCATATTTCAGAGTCTTCATAAAGTAAAACAAGGGTCACTTGAGCCCAAGCACAGCATACCCAGAAGAGTGGTTCTCAACCTTCCTAATACTGCAATTCCTTAATACAGTTCCTCATATTGGAGTGACCCCAACCATAAAATTGTTTTCATTGCTACTTCATAACTGTAATTTCTCTACTGTTTTGTAATGTAAATATCCACATTTTCTGATGTTCTTAAGGGGTCACAGCTCACAGGTAGAAAAATGCCTACCTAGACAGTAGTTCTGAAACCTGAAAACTAAATGTATGGCTCATGGGAAGGTAGCATATACTTGATGAAAATGCTACAGGGGCATGGCTCACACCAGGAGCAGCTGGGAGGAAGCGGAACACATTTTTACCATTCTATTCAGAATGACAAAAACTTAGGAATTATTTACTCCTGAAATTTTCCATTTGACATTTTCAAATTTCAAATAGTTGTGAAAGTAGAGGAAAACAGTGATAAGGAGAGACTATCATAATCACAATAATTATATAAATAAAAAACCTAAAGTTATGTTGATTTTATTTTGTCCAGGAAACTATTTTTAAGTGATATAAGATAGATAGATAGATAAATAGATAGATAGATAGATAGATAGATAGATAGATAGATAGATAGATGTTAGATAGTAGATGATAGATAGATGATAGATTTGTTTTAATAATTTACTGCAATTCTGTAAGGCAGCTACATTGATTGAGACCTCCATTTTACAGATGGGGAAGTTAAAGCATAGGAGTTGGGGTCTATTCCAAGGCAGTCTGGCTGAGCTCAGAAGAGTAAAGAATATGACCACTAAGATGGTAACAGATTACAAAGAACTAGAAATCCTAACTCTTCTCACTGCATACACAACATTACCCTTTGAAAGGAGCTTCAAGCAGTGAGTGATGGGTTTAAGGCACCGTGCAGTTGTCCTGTCTGTCCCAGAAGACCAGGTGTTGGCCCCAGGTACAGTGCCTCCGGCAGCCCCAGCATCTCACACATTCCTGCTTGCCCCACTTCACTGCTGTCATCAGCTCCAAGCAACCTGGACCCAGATCTAATTCCTTAGCAAGCTTTCCTGGCACTGCCTGCTCTTTGAGTGGGAGAAAGTGGCCTAGACCCCCATGCTGGAGAGGAAAGAGAAAAAATAAGTGAGTGGAAGAATAGGGCTCAGGGGAGCAGTTTAGAAATCAAAAGATTCTTCTGCCACTGGGAGCCTGCCAGAAAGGAAAATCATCTGTGTTTTGTGGTCAGCAGAAGCCTGTGGAGTGTAAGTGATTCGACATACAGAAGAATAATCAGGATCCTGCTTAAATGAACAAGGGTAATGCATTGCATATTTATATCCACATGTATTTCACACATGAATACATGTAAAACCTATAGACTCTTACATTTTTTATTTATTTTATTTTTATTAATTACAGTTTATTCACGTTGTATCCCCCCTGTAGCTCCCTCCCTCCTTCCCTCCCAATTCCACCCTCCCTTTCCCTTCTCCACCCATGCCCCTCCCCAAGTACACTGATAAGGGAGGTCCTCCTCCCCTTCCCTTGATCCTAGTCTCTCAGACCTCATCAGGAGTGGCTGCATTGTCTTCCTCTGTGGCCTGGTAAGGCTGCTCCCCCTCAGGGGAAGGTGATCAAAGAACAGGCCAATCCATTCATGTCAGACAGTCCCTGTCCCCATTACTATGGAACCCACTTGGACCCTGAACTGCCATGGGCTACCTCTGTGCAGGGGTTCCAGGCTATCAATCTCAGAAAAGACCCCTGGGCCCAAACTTTTTAGATCTGTTGCTCTCCTTGTGGAACTCCTGTCCTCTCCAGGTCTTACTATCTCCCACTTCTTTCATAAGACTCCCTGCACTCTGACCAAAGTTTGGATAAGAGTCTCAGCATCTGCCTTTACACCCTGCAGGGTAGAACCTTTCAGAGGCCCTCTGTGGAAGGCTCATGTCCTGTTCCCTGTTTACTTCCTTCTCCGATGTCCATCCTCTTTGGCTTTCTGAATGGGGATTGAGCATCTTAGCCAGAGTCCTCCTTCTTGATTAGCTTCCTTAGGTATACAGATTTTAGTTATGTTTATCCTATATTATATGTCTAATATCCACTTATGTGGATATTATGTGTATACACATATATATATAATATATATGTGTGTGTGTGTGTGTGTGTGTGTGTGTGTGTGTGTGTGTGTGTATACCCTGTGTGTCTTTCTGCTTCTGGGATACCTCACTCAGGATGATCTTTTCCAGTTCCCACCATTTACCTGAAAATTTCATGATTTCCTTTTTTTTTTTTTTTTTGCTTCTTTTTTTTATTAATTAAACTTTATTCACTTTGTACCCCCCCATAAGCCCCTCTCTCCTCCCCTCCCAGTCACACCCTCCCTCCCCCTTCTTCACGCATGCCCTTCCCCAAGTCCACTGATAGGGGAGGTCCTCCTCTCTTTCCTTCTGATCTTAGTCTATTAGATCACAACAGGAGTGGCTGCATTGTCATCTTCTGTGGCCTGGTAAGGCTGCTCCCCACTCAGGGGAAGGTGATCAAAGAGCAGGCCAATCAGCTTATGTAAGAGGCAGTCCCTCTTCCCATTACTATGTAACCCACTTGGGCACTGAACTGCCATGGGCTACATCTGTGCAGGGGTTCTAGATTATCTCCATGCATGGTACTTGGTTGGAGTATGAGTCTCTGTGTTCGAATTTTCTGGTTCTGTTGCTTTCCTTGTGGCATTCCTGTCCTCTCCAGCTCTTACTATTTCCCACTTCTTAGATAAGATTCTATGCACTCTGCCCAACAGTTGGCCTTAAGTCTCAGGGTCTGCTTTGATAGTCTGCAGGGCAGAGGCTTTGAGAGGCGCTCCATGGCAGGTTCCTAGGTTGTTTCCTGTTTTCTTCTTTTTCTAATGTCCATCCTCTTTGCCTTTCAGGGTGGGGATTGAGCGTTTTAGTTAAGGTCCTCTCTCTTGATTAGTTTCTTTAGATGTACAGATTTTGGTAGGTTTATCCTATGTTATATGTCTATATGAGTGAGTATATACCATGTGTGTCTTTCTGCTTCTGGGATAGCTCACTCAGGATGATCCTTTCCAGGTCCCACCATTTACCTGCAAATGTCATGATTGCCTTATTTTTCATTCACTCCATTGTATAGATGAACCACAATTTCTGCATCCATTCTTCAGTTGAGGGGCATCTGGGCTGTTTCCAGCTTCTGGCTATTACAAATAAAGCTGCTACAAACATGGTTGAGCAAATGTTCTTATTGTATACTTGAGCCTCTTTTGGATATATGCCTAGGAGTGGTATGGCTGGATCTTGAGGAAACGCTATTCCTAACTGTCTGAGAAAGTGCCAGATTGATTTGCAGAGTGGTTGTACAAGTTTACATTCCCACCAGCAGAGGAGGAGGGTTCCCCTTTCTCCACAACCTCTCCAGCATGTGTTGTCACTTGAGTTTTTCATCTTGGCCATTCTGATGGGTGTAAGGTGAAATCTCAGGGTTGTTTTGATTTGCATTTCCCTGATGAATAAGGACATTGAGCATTTCTTCAAGTGTTTCTCAGCCATTCGATATTCCTCTATTGAGAATTCTCTGTTTAACTCTGTACCCCATTTTTAAATTGAATTACTTGATTTGTTGCTGTTTAACTTCTTGAGTTCTTTATATATACTGGATATTAGCCCTCTGTCAGATATAGGATTAGTGAAGATCCTTTCCCAATCTGTAGGCAGTCATTTTGTTTTGATGATAGTGTCCTTTGCTTTACAGAAGTTTTCAGTTTCATCAGGTCCCATTTATTGATTGTTGCTGTTAGAGCTGTGCTGTTGGTGTTCTGTTCAGGAAGTTGTCTCCTGTACCAATGAGTTCAAGGCTCTTCCCAATTTTTCTTATAACAGGTTTAGTGTGTCTGGTTTTATATTGAGGTCGTTGATCCACTTGGACTTTAGTTTTGTGCTGGGGGATAAGTATGGATCTATTTGCATTTTTCTACATGTAGACATCCAGTTAGACCAGCACCATTTGTTGAAAGTGCTATCTTTTTCCACTGTATGGTTTTGGCATCTTTGTCAAAAATCAGGTGTCCATAAGTGTGTGGGTTTATTTCTGGGTCTTCTATTCTATTCCATTGATCCACCATTCTGTTTCTATGCCAGTTCCATGCAGTTTTTATTACTGTTGCTCTGTAGTATAGCTTGAAATCAGAGATAGAGATACCTCCAGAAGATCTTTTAATGAAGAAGATTGTTTTAGCAATTCTGGGTTTCTTGTTATTCCATATGAAGTTGAGAATTTTTCTTTCAAGGTCTGTAAAGGATTGTGTTGGTAATTTGATGAGAATTGCATTGAATCTGTAGATTGCTTTTGGTACGATAACCATTTTTACTATGGTGATCATGCCAAGCCATGAGCATCAGAGATCTTTCCATCTTCTTATATCTTCTTCTAATTCTTTCTTCAGAGACTGTAAATTTTTTTCATACAAATCTTTGGCTTGCTTGGTTAGGGTCACAGGAAGGTACTTTATGTCATTTGTGGCTATTGTGAAGGGTGTTGCTTCTCTAATTTCTTTCTCAGCCCTTTTGTCTTTTGTATACAGTAGGGCTACTGATTTTTTTTTTTATTTACTTGTGTATCCAGCCACTTTGCTGAAGGTGTTTATCAGCTGTAGGAGTTCCCTAGTAGAATTTTTGGAGTCACTCAGGTATACTATCATATCATCTGCAAATAGTGATACCTTGACTCCTTCCTTTCCAGTTTGTATCCCCTTGATCTCCTTTAATTGTTTTATTGCTCTAGCAAGGACTTCAAGTACTATGTTGAAGAGTTATGGAGAGAGTGGGCAGCCTTGCCTTGTCCCTGATTTCAGTGGGAATGACTTAAGTTTCTCTCCATTTAGTCTGATGTTGGCTATAGGCTTATTGTATATCGCCTTTACTATGTTTAGGTATGTGCATTGTATCCCTGATCTCTCCAATACTTTAAACATGAATGGATGTTGGATTTTGTCAATTGCTTTTTCAGCATCTAAGGAGATGATCAAGTGGGGTTTTTTTTCTTTCAATTTGTTTATATGGTGGATCACATTAATGGATTTCCTTATACCCCTGCATATCTGCAAACCTACTTGGTCATAGTGGATGATATCTTTGATGTGTTCTTGTATTCGGTTTGCAAGTATTTTATTGAGTATTTTTCCATCAATATTAATAATGGAGAGTGGCCTGATTCTCTTTGTTGGGGCTTTGTGTGGGTTAGGTGACTGTAGCTTCATAGAATGAATTTGGTAGTGTACCTTCTGTTTCTATTTTGTGGAATAGTTGGAAGAGTATTGGTGTTAGCTCTTCTTTTCAAGGTCTGGTAGAATACTGCGCTGAAACCATCTGGCCCTGGGAGATTTTGATGACTGCTTCTATTTCTTTTGGGAATATAGGACTATTTGCTTGATTTACCTGGTCTTGATTCAGCTTTGGTAAGTGGAATCTATCAAGAAAATTGCCCATTTCATTTAGATTTTCAAATTTTGTGGTATATAGACTTTTGAAGTAAGTCCTAATAGTTGTTTGGATTTCCTCAGTGTCTGTTGTTGTGTGCTCCTTTTCATTTCTGATCTTGTTAATTTGGATAGTGTCTTCCTGCCTTTTAGTTATTTTGGCTAAGGATTTGTCTATCTTGTTGATTTTCTCAAAGAACCAGCTCTTGGTTTCATTGATTCTTTGGATTGTTTTGTTTGTTTCTAATTTATTGATTACAACCCTGAGTTTTATTATTTCCAGCCATCTACTCCTCTTTGGTGTGTCTGCTTCTTTTTTCTCTAGGGCTTTTAGGTGAGCCATTAAGTTGCTTGAATGAGATGTTTTGAATTTCTTCTTGAAGTCTCTTAGTGCTATAAATTTTCCTCTTAGCACTGCTTTCATTGTGTCCCATAAGTTTGGGTATATTATGCCTTCATTTTCATTGAATTCTAGGAAGACTTTAATTTCTTTCCTTATTTCTTCCTTGACCCAGCTGTCATTGAGTAGCAAGTTATTCAGTTTCCATGTGTGTGTAGGCTTTTTGCTATTTCTGTTCTTGTTGAGGTCCAGCTTTAGTCCATGGTGATCAGATAGGATACAGGGGATTATTTCAATCTTCTTGTATCTGTTGAGGCTCGCTTTGTGACCAACTATATGGTCTATTTTGGAGAAGGTTCTATGAGGAGCTGAGAAGAAGGTAAATTATTTTGTGTTTGGGTGAAAAGTTCTGTAGATATCTGTTAGGTCCATTTTACAATGACTTCTGTTAGAGACATTGTTTCTTTGTTTAATTTCTGTTTTGTTGACCTGTCCTTTGTTGACAGTGGAGTGTTGA
The DNA here is from genome assembly GCF_030254825.1 of Meriones unguiculatus. Taxonomy (NCBI): domain Eukaryota; kingdom Metazoa; phylum Chordata; class Mammalia; order Rodentia; family Muridae; genus Meriones; species Meriones unguiculatus. The sequence continues at coordinate 91,466,748 of NC_083350.1, forward strand.
AGTATCCCACTATTAATGTGTGGGAAGCTATGTGTGGTTTAAGTTTTATCAATGTTTCTTCTACAAATGTGGGTACCCTTGTATTTGGGGCATAGATGTTCAGGCTTGTGATGTCTTCCTGGTGGAATTTTCCCTTGATGAGGGTGAAGTGTTCTTCCCCATCTCTTTTTATTAATTTTGGTTGAAAGTCTATTTTATTAGATATTAGAATGGCTACTCCTACTTGCTTTCTGGGTCCATTTGCTTGGAAAACTGTCTTCCAGCACTTTACTCTCAGGTAATGTCTATCTTTGTGACTTAGGTGTGTTTCTTGTATGCAACAGATTGTTGGGTCTTGTTTACGCATCCATTCTGTTAGTCTGTGTCTTCTTATTGGAGAATTGAGTCCACTGATGTTGAGAGAGATTAATGACCAGTGGTTGTTAGATCCTTTGATTTTGATGTTGGCTGTGGTAGTGTGTTTGTGTGCTTGGCTACTTTTTATTTTGCTGTGGTTAGATTATTTATTTCCTGCATTTTCTTGAAAGTAGTTAGTTTTCTTGGGTTGTATTTTTCCTTCTAGCATCTTCTGTAATGCTGGATTTGTGTGTAGGTATTGTTGAAATTTGCTTTTGTCATTGAAAATCTTGTTTTCTCTGTCTATGAGGACTGAGAGTTTTGCTGGGTATAATAGCCTGGGCTGACATCTGTGTTCTGTTAGTGTCTGCATGATATCTATCCAGGCCCTTCTGGCTTTCAAAGTTTCTGTTGAGAAGTCAGGTGTGATTCTGATGGGTTTGCCATTATATGTTACTTGGCCTTTTTCCTTTGCAGCTTTTAGTATTTTTTCTTTTTTCTGTATACTTGCTGTTTTGATTATTATGAGGCAGGAGGATTTTCTTTTTTGGTCTAATTTATTAGGTTTTCTGTAGGCCTCTTGTATTCTTATAGGCCTCTCCTTTAAGTTGGGAAAATTTTCTTCTATGATTTTGTTGAAAATATTTTCTGGGCCTTGGAGACAGGAATCTTCTATTGCTATTATTCTTAGGTTTTGTTTTTTCATGTTGTCTTGGATTTCTTGGATGGTTTGTGTCAGGAATTTTTTAGATTTATTATTTTCTTTGATAGATACATCAATTTCTTCCATTGTATCTTCCACACCTGAGATTCCTTCTTCCATCTCTTGTAGTCTGTTGGTTATGCTTGCCTCTGTAGTTCCTGTTTTCTTTCCTAAGTTCTCCCTCTCCATGATTTTCTCCGTTTGTGTTTAATTTTTCCAATTCTACCTTCAGGTCTTGAGCCATTTGGTTGATTTCCTTCACCTGCCTGACTGTATTTTCCTGTTTTTCCTTCAATTCCTTCAGCTATTTGTTTGAACAATCCTGTTTCTTTTATTTCTTTTAGTGATTTAATCATTTTCTCTCTGAAATCCATAAACTGTTTGGCTGCATCTTTCTGTATTTCTTTATGAATGGCCATAATATGTTTTATTTTATCATTCTCTAATTCTTTACACATTTTATTTGTTTCCTCCATTAACCTCTTCATAAGCATGGATGTAAGGTCATCTTGTTGAATTTCACTAAAGTGTGTCCAGGGCTACCTGGGTTCTGGGGATGCCGTACTGCTTTGCTTTTTGTTGGTTGTGCTTTTAGGCTGGCCTCTACCCATCTGTCCATCTCAGGTATTGTCAGCTAAGTTCTGGTTCCTGCTGGAGTCCTGGAGTGGAAAAACCCCGTGGGCAGGGTTCTGAAGAAGGCCTGCTCAGTTGAGTATGGTCAACTGAATGGTGGTGCTTCTTGGGAATTTTCACAGTTCACCTCAGGCATATGGACCTGTGTGGTTACTGTGGTGTTCAGGAAGGCTCTCCTCTCATCAGGACAAATCCTGAAGATGGCTGTCCTGCTGCTGGGTTTCTTGCTCTGAATTTAGTGAGTGGCTGCTGCTGCTTGTTAAGCTGTATTTGCTGGGCACAGCAATCGTGAAGAATCATGGAGTCCTGTGGTTTCATCAGTTTAGCTAGAGATAACTAGTCGAACCTTGGAGCAGTATCTGAGGGCTGCTCCAATGCCTCTCGGGCTTTTGTAGGTCTGAGGTTGGAGTGGTGTGCTGCAGTAACTTAGCTGTAATCAGTGGCAGGTGAGCACAGCACTCATGTGTGCAGTAGGAAGCCAGAGCTCAGAGCCTATGGGAACCCAGAAATTTTTCTGGAACTGGGTGTCCTGAGGGTTGGAACTGATGTTTTCCCGAGTCTGTGGTGTTTGGGTCTGCAGGTCCATCTGGGATGGCAAGTAGAGCAAGCAGGCACAGGCGCGTGGCTCCACTTGCTGGTGACTGGGCAACTGGGTGCCTGGGCACTTGGATGCTTGCAGCAACCTGGGGACTTTTCCCAAGAACTTTTTTTGGGGGGTAGGGGAGGGCATGGAGGGCATGGAGGTATCGCGCTCAGAGCTCAGACCTGCTCTTCTTCTCACTGTGGGCTTCCACCTGACAGAGAAACTCAGTTTCTGGTGCCCTAGGGCTCTCAGTTCTGTCTGGGATGGTGAGTTGGGCATGAAGGCAGGACTCTGTGCTGGCAGCTAAGCACCCCACTTTGGGCTGCCCAGGTCTTTTTCCAAGGCTTGTCTGGGTGACCTAAGGTCTAAGGTCAGTCCCTATCGCTTCCTGCACCATGGGGTTTTCCCAGAGACTGGAAATCCCAGTCTCTGGTGCTGTGGGGCTCACAGTTTAGTCTGGGACAGTGATCAGAACATGCCAGCAGCATGTGGCTCTGGACTGGCCACTGAGCGCCTGGTGGGACCCAGGAACTGTTCTGTGGTTTAGCTGGGTGACCTGAAGCTGATTGAATCCCACACTGTGGGATTTCCTCTCACCTGGGAAACACAATTGGTGGTGTTTTAGGGCCCAGGGTTCTGTCTGCTGGTCACTGTGCAGATCTTGCTGTGCTACTGGTCAGAAAGAGTGTCCTCCCGGTGCTGCCATCTTGGATTGCCCCAGACTCTTACTTTTATTTCTGCCTTTAAATACTAAAATAGTACCCTTCTAAGCACTCAGAGCCAGAGGGAACAGACATTCTATGACTCTGTCAACCTGTTATATGTCATATTGGAGACAGATTCATCCAGATTGGGAGATCATTTTTTTTTCTAGCAAGGATTTAAAGGCTACGATCTTCCCTATGGCATTTTATCCTCTACTTGCTGAATCCTTGCATCATCCCTGGTTCACTGAAAAGAGATTTGGCCTAGAATCAAGAAACCTGGATTGTCCTGCCAGCCTCTCCATTTTTAGAGCCAGCACTGTTCCTGTGGGCCTGTCTTTAAACATAGGTGTATTTTCCCTGTGTTTGCCTAGGCCTTGATTTTACTTATCAGTCACATGAAGATCTAATAAGCCAAAAGCATCAAAAGCAGAAAATCTTTAGGTGTACAGATTTTAGTAGGTTTATCCTACATTATATGTCTATACAAATGAGTATATACTGTGTGTGTGTTTCTGCTTCTGGGATAGCTCACTCAGGATGATCTTTGCCAGATTCCACCATTTACCTGCAAATTTCATGATTTCCTTGTTTTTTATTGCTGAGTAATACTCCATTGTGTAGATATACCACAATTTGTGCATCCATTCCTCCACTGAGGGGCATCTGGGCTGTTTCCAGCTTCTGGCTATTACAAATAAGGCTGCTACAAACATGGTTGAGCAAATGTCCTTACTGTGTACTTGAGCGTCCTTTGGGTATATGCCTAGGAATGGTATAGCTGGATCTTGAGGAAGTGCTATTCCTAGTTGTCTGAGGAAATGCCAGATTGCTTTCCAAAGTGGTTGTACAAGTTTACATTCCCACCAGCAGTGGAGGAGGGTTCCCCTTTCTCCACAACCTCTCCAGCATGTGTTGTCACTTGAATTCTTTATCTTAGCCATTCTGATGGCTGTAAAGTGAAATCTCAGGGTCATTTTAATTTGTAATTCCCTTATGAATAAGGACGTTGAACATTGCTAAAATGCTCAATTCCTATCCAGAAAGGCAAAGAGGCTGGACATCAGAAGAAGGAGAAAAGAGGGAACAAGTCAGGAGCCTACCACAGAGGACCTCTGAAAGGCTCTGCCCTGCAGACTATCAATGCAGATGATGAGACTTATGGGCAACCTTTGGACAGAGTGCAGGGAATCTTAGGAAAGAAGTGGGAAACAATAAGATCTGGAGAGGACAGAAACTACACAAGGAGAGCAAAGATCCAAAAATCTGAGCACAGGGGTCTTTCCTGAGACTGATACTCCAACCAAGGACTATGCATGGAGATAACCTAAGACCCCTGCACAGATGTAGCCCATGGGAGTTCAGTATCCAAATGGGTTCCATTGTAATAGGAACAGGGACTGTCTCAGAAAAGGAACTGATTGGCCTGCTCTTTAATTACCTCCCCCTGAGGGGGAAGCAGCATTAGCAGGCCACAGAAGAAGACAATGCAGCCACTCCTGATAAGACCTAATTGACTAGGATCAGAAGGAAGGAAAAGAAGTCCTCCCCTAGCAGTGGACTTTGGGAGGGGCATGCATGCAGAGGGTGGAGGAAGGGAGGGATTGGGACGGGAGGAGGGAGGGAACCACGGGGGGGGGGATAAAAAGTGAATAAAGTGTAATTAATAAAGAATTAAAAAATATTGGTAACATAAAAAAAAGCAGAAAATCACATGTGACTATGAAGTGGGAAGGAAGGCTGTGGAGGCACATGGCTTCAAGGTTCCAGTATTCTCTAGTTGTGAGCTCATTGCCTCTGCCATTTGCCATCACTAGGAACTTGAGAAAATGTCTTAACTTCCCAGGATTTCAATCTCAGTGAGATAGCCCAGAGCAGATTTTGGTGGTGAGAAAAGGAGTGTGAACATGTTAACAGTTTCCACATTTCTATGTGCCAAAATGTATCCCCTGAACCTCCAAGCCTCCCTGAGAATTAGGTCTACACCTGCTTTGCACAGGTCCCCAAGGGTCATCTTACCAAGGTCACAGGTTAGCAGTCAGGGCACTGGGGAGATTGGATGGTGGCTAAAGTGCTTGTTTGTAAGCATAAACACCTGAGTGCAGATCCCCAGCACCCATATAAAAGCCAGATGTGGTGGCAACTTCTGTAACAACAATGCTGTGGGAACAGAAACAGGTGGATCCCAGGAGTTCACTAACCAGGTCAACCTAGCCAAAACAATGAACTCCAGGTAGAGTGAGAGACCCTGTCTGGAAAATAAGGGGGAAAACAGTAGAGGGAGATATTTGACTTTGGCATCTGTCCTCCACATGTGAACACACACAGATGTACACACACACAAAAGAGTGTCAGAGTCAAGATCAAAAGGTCTTACAAGCTGCCTGTTAAGGAGGTATTAATGACCTTGGTGTTTCACAAAGCCCACCGAGGGCCTAGTGGGTGCAGGCACTGACCTACCCTCAAGCACATGTACTTCTATTGTACACTCACAGACCAGTGCCTACACTACAGTGGGAGTGAGAGGATCAATAGGACCCAGTCCCTGTCCTCAAAAATTGTGGAGACCGTCTCCTATGTAAGTAAAGATAAAGCCAGGTGTGATGACACCTATGGTCCCAGTACTCAGGAGGCTAAGGTAGGGTCATGTGTTCAAGACTAGCCTGAGCTGCCCAATGAGAGGATATCTCAAAGGTAAATAAATATATAATATTTATTCATGGAACATGATGGAAGATGATGTGAGAATGTGGAACTTAAAGGAAAGAACTTACTCCCACCTAGGACATGGAGTCTTTTACCACAGTGGAATTTCTCAAGCAGAGCCTAGCCTGAAAGCCTATTTTTTTACCCAATATGGGAATACTCTGAGGAGGGCACAACATTATTGTAACACTTCATTTATGATATCAGAGACCTCAGAGACTGGGGATTTCACAAAACCCCACTGGGGAGCATGAAGTACCTTTGAGACAAGCACTGACCTTTCACAGAAGAATGGACCCTGTTTTCTGACCTCAACCAGGACCAAGGCCAAGATTAACAGTATTTATCTCAAGATAATGAAGACTGATGACTACCAAGCCTACATTACAAATGGTGTGTACCCTACTACCTTCAGGCCTTATTTGTCACCTGTTAGTCTCCTTTGGAAGGAATAAGTTTAAGTAGTCAGTTCTTGTAAGGGTCTTGACAAACACAGACCCTTCAGGGAATGCATCATATCTTAAAAAAACAAAGAAACTTCTTGATACAAGTAAAAGTTCCCTGTTTCTGCTTTCTTAGGAGCATCTGCCAGTCCATCCTCATACTACATGTAACAAAAGCTAGCAGAAGCCTTTCTCTTGAGGCCTCAGAAAAAAAAGTTCAGCATTATTATTATTGACTCCCACTCTCTTCACCATAGTCATAGTCATAGAGAAATAATAGAAAACAGGCTGTCTCAGTATCTCAGGTGGCAGAGTGCTGGCCTTACAAACATAAGGGCCAAGAATATATATATATATATATATTTAATCAGTTACATTTTATTAACTCTGTATCCCAGCCGTGTCCTGATCCCTCATTCCCTCCCAGTCCCTCCCTCCCTCCCTCATCTCCACTGTGCCCTTTTCCAAGTCCACTGATAGGGGGGACCTCCTCCCCATTCATCTGATCCTGTTTTATCAGGTATCTTCAGGACTGGCTGCAAAGCCCTTCTCTGTGGCCTAACAGGACTGCTCCTCCCTTCGGGGGTGGGGAGACCAAAGAGCCAGTCATTGAGTTCCTGTTAGAAATAGTCCTTGTTCCCCTCACTTTGGGAAACCAATTGGTTACTGAGATACCACAGGCTACATCTGAGCGGAGGTTCTAGGTTATATCCATACATGGTCCTTGGTTGAATGTCAGTCTCAGAAAAGACTCTGTGCCCAGATATATTTGGTCCTTGTGGAGCTCCTATGCTTTCCCCAGCAGACTAACTCCCCTTCTTTCTTATGATTCCCTGTACTCTGCCAAAGGTTTGGTCATGAGTCTTTGCTTTGAAAACACTGCTAGTTAGAGTCTTTCAGATGCGCTCAGTAGACTCCTGTCATACGTTCAATGCACATCCCATCTGTCTTTCTAAACGAGGATTGATCATCTTACCCCATGTCTGCTCAATTGATTATCATTTTTAGGTGTATAGATTTCATTATGTTTATCATATCTTATAGGTCTATATAAGTGAGTATATCCCATGTTTGTCTTTCTCCTTCTGGGATATTTCACTCACAATGATCTTTTCTAGATCCCACCATTTGCCTGCAAATTTCATGATTTCCTCCTTTTTGATTGCTGAGTAGTATTCCATTGTATAAAAATACCACAATTTCTGTACCCATTCCACCGTTGATGGACATCTGGGTTGTTTCCAGGTTCTGGCTATTACAAATAGAGCTGCTATAAACATGGTTGAGCAAGTGTCCTTTTTGTGTACTTGAACAAACTTTGGGTATATACCTAGCAGTGGTATAGCTGGGTCTGGAGGAAGCACTATTCCTATTTGTCTTAGAAAGCGCCAGATAGCTTTCCAGAGTGGTTGTACCAGTTTACATTCCCACCAGCAGTGGAGGAGGGTTCCCCTTTCTCCACAACCTCTCCAGCATGTGTTGTTGCTTGAGTTTTTCATCTTGGCCATTCTGATGGGTGTAAGGTGATATCTCAGGGTCGTTTTGATTTGCATTTCCCTGATGGCTAATGAGGATGAGCATTTCTTTAAGTGTTTTTCTGCCATTCGATATTCCTCTGTCGAGAAATCTCTGTTTACCTCTGTTCCCCATTTTTTAATTGGATTACTTGGATTGCTGCCTTTCAGCTTCTTTAGTTCTTTGTATATACTGGATATTAGTCCTCTGTCAGATAAAGGGTTAGTGAAGATTCTTTCCCAATCTGTAGGCAGTCGTTTTGTTTTGATGACGGTATCCTTTGCTTTACAGAAACTTTTCAGTTTCATGAGGTCCCATTTATTGATTGTTGCTCTTAGAGCCTGTGCTGTTGGTGTTCTGTTCAGGAAGTTGTCTCCTGTGCCAATGAGTTCTAGGCTGTTCCCCATTTTTTTTCCAATTGATTTAGGGTATCTGGTTTTATGTTGAGGTCCTTGATCCACTTTGACTTTAGTTTTGTGCAGGGTGATAAATATGGATCTATTTTCATTTTTCTGCATGTAGACATCCAGTTGGTCCAGCACCATTTGTTGAAGATGCTGTCTTTTTTCCATTGAATGGTTTTGGCTTCTTTGTCAAATATCGAGTATTCATAGGTGTGTGGATTTATTTCTGGGTCTTCTATGCGGTTCCATTGATCCTCCTTTCTGTTTCTATGCCAATACCATGCAGTTTTTATTACTGTTGCCCTGTAGTACAGCTTGAGATCAGGAATGGAGATACCTCCAGATGATCTGTTGTTGTACAGGATCATTTTGGAGATGCTGGGTTTTTTGTTTCTCCATATGAAGCTGAGAATCTTTTTTTCAAGGTCTGTAAAGAATTGAGTTGGTATTTTGATGGGAATTGCATTGAATCTGTAGATTGCTTTTGGCAGTATGGCCATTTTCACAATGTTAATCCTACCAATCCATGAGCACGGGAGATCTTTCCATCTTCTGATATCTTCTTCGATTTCTTTCTTCAGAGACTTGAAGTTTTTCTCAAACAGGTCTTTCACTTGCTTGGTTAGAGTCACACCAAGGTACTTTATGTTATTAGTGGCTATTGTGAAGGGTGTTGTTTCCCTAATTTCTTTCTCAGCCTTTTTGTCTTTGGTATATAGGAGGGCTTCTGATTTTTTTGAGTTGATTTTGTATCCTGCCACTTTGCTGAAGGTGTTTATCAGCTGAAGGAGTTCTCTGGTTGAATTTTTGGGGTCGCTCATGTATACTATCATATCATCTGCAAATAGTGACACTTTGACCTCTTCCTTTCCGATTTGTATCCCCTTGATCTCCTTTAGTTGTCTTATTGCTCTGGCTAGGACTTCAAGTACTATGTTGAAGAGATATGGGGACAATGGACAGCCTTGTCTTGTCCCTGATTTCAGTGGGATTGATTTAAGTTTCTCTCCATTGAGTTTGATGTTAGCTATAGGCTTGCTATATATTGCCTTTACTATCTTTAGGTATGTGCCTTGTATCCCTGATCTCTCCAAGACTTTAAACATGAATGGGTGTTGGACTTTGTCAAATGCTTTTTCGGCATCTAAGGAGATGATCATGTGGTTTTTCTCCTTCAGTTTGTTTATGTAGTGGATTACATTGATGGATTTCCGTATGTTGAACCACCTTGCATGCCTGGGATGAAGCCTACTTGGTCATGGTGGATGATATCTTTGATGTGTTCTTGGATTCGGTTTGCAAGTATTTTATTGAGTATTTTTGCGTCAATGTTCATAAGAGAGATAGGCCTGAAGTTCTCTTTTTTTTTTGTTGGGTCTTTGTGTGGTTTAGGTATTAAGGTGACTGTGGCTTCGTAGAATGAGTTTGGTAGTGTTCCTTCTGTTTCTATTTTGTGGAATAGCTTGAGGAGAATTGGAGTTAGCACTTCTTTGAAGGTCTTGTAGAATTCTGAGCTGAAGCCATCTGGTCCAGGGCTTTTTTGGGAGGGAGACTGTTAATGACTGCTTCGATTTCCTTGGGAGATATAGGGCTATTCAGTCTTTCTACCTGATCTTGACTTAGTTTTGGTAGATGGAATCTTTCAAGAAAATTATCCATTTCATTTAGATTCTCAAATTTTGTGGCATATAGGCTTTTGTAGTATGACCTAATAATTGTTTGGATTTCCTCAATGTCTGTGGTTATGTCCCCATTTTCATTTCTGATTTTGCTGATCTGGATAGTTTCTCTCTGCTTTTTAGTTAGTTTGGCTAAGGGTTTGTCTATCTTGTTGATTTTCTCAAAGAACCAGCTTTTTGTTTCATTGATTCTTTGGATAGTTTTATTTGTTTCTAGTTGATTGATTTCAGCCCTTAGTTTGATTATTTTCAGCCGTCTGCTCCTCTTGGGTGTATCTGCTTCTTTTTTTTCTAGGGTTTTCAGTTGGGCCATTAAGTTGTTTGTATGTGATGTTACGAATTTCTTCTTGCAGGCACTTAGTGCTATAAATTTTCCTCTGAGCACTGCTTTCAATGTGTCCCATAAATTTGGGTATGTTGTGCCTTCCTTTTCATTGAATTCTAGGAAGTCTTTAATTTCTTTCTTTATTTCTTCCTTAACCCAGCTGTCATTGAGTAGTAAGTTGTTCAGTTTCCATGTGCGTGTCGGCTTTTTGTTGTTTCTGTTGTTGTTGATGTCTAGCTTTAGTCCATGGTGGTCAGATAGTATACAAGGGATTATTTCAATCCTTTTGTATCTGTTGAGGCTTGCTTTGTGGCCCACTATATGGTCTATTTTGGAAAAGGTTCCATGCGGTGCTGAAAAGAAGGTGTACTCTTTTGAGTTTGGGTGAAATGATCTGTAGACGTCTATTAGGTCCATTTGATTTAGGGATTCTGTGGGTGCTTTTATTTCCCTATTTGGTGTCTGTCTAGTTGATCTGTCCCTTGGTGAGAGTGGAGTGTTGAAGTCTCCCACTATTAAGGTATTAGGATCAATGTATGATTTAAGCTTTAATAATGTTTCATTTACAAATGTTGGTGCTCTTGTATTTGGGGCATAGATATTCAAGATTGTGATGTCCTCTTGGTGGATTTTTCCTTTGATGAGAATATAGTGGCCCTCCTTATCTTTTTTGATTAACTTGGGTTGAAAGTCTATTTTATTAGATATTAGGATGGCTACTCCAGCTTGTTTTCTGGAACCATTTGCTTGAAAACAGTTTTCCAGCCCTTTACTCTGAGGTAGTGTTTGTCTTTGTTGCATAGGTGTGTTTCTTGGATGCAACAGAATGTTGGATCCTGTTTGCTTAACCATTCTGTTAGCCTGTGTCTTTTTATTGGTGAGTTGAGTCCATTGATATTGATAGATAATAGTGACCAATGCATGTTAGTTCCTTTTGTAATGGAGTCGATGATCTAACCCTGTTTCATTGCTTGTTTTCTTTTCATTTTTGTTGGGACATTATCTGTATGCCCTGTTTTCTTGGGTGAATTTGTTTTCATTGGATTGGAGTTTTCTTTCTAGTATCTTCTGTAGGGTTGGTTTGCTGTGTAGATATTGTGTAAATTTAGTTTTGTCATGGAATATTTTGTTTTCTCCATCTATGTTGATTGAAAGCTTTGCAGGGTATAGTAGTCTGGGTTGACATTTGTGATCTCTTAGAGTCTCCATGATACTTGCCCAGGCCCTTCTGGCTTTCATAGTTTCTGATGAGAAGTCCAGTGTGATTCTGATAGGTCTACCTTCATATGTTACTTGGCCTTTTTCCCTTGCTGCTTTTAATATCTTTTCTTTGTTCTGTAGATTTAGTGTTTTGACTATGATGTGATGTGATGTGTTTCTTTTCTGGTCTAGTCTATTTGGAGTTCTGTAGGCCTCTTGTATATTTATGGACATCTCTTTCTTTAAGTTGGGAAAATTTTCTTCTATGATTTTCTTGAAAATATTTTCTGGTCCTTGGAGTCTGGAGTCTTCTTTTTCGTGAATTCCTATTATTCTTAGATTTTGTCTTTTCATAGTATCCTTGATTTCTTGGATATTTTGTGATTGGAACTTTTCTGATTTTACTTTATCTTTGAGAGAAGTATCCATTTCTGCAAGTGTGTCTTCAGCTCCAGAGATTCTCTCTTCCATCTCTTGTATTCTGTTGGTGATGCTTACTTTTGTGGTTCCTGATCTTTTCTCCAAGTTCTCCAGCTCAAGGGTTTTCTCATTTTGTGTTTTCTTTATTGATTCTAATTCTGTTTTCATGCCTTGCACCATTTCTTTCATGTGTTTGAATTTGGATTCCTGTCTCTCTACGATGGCCTCTATTTCTTTTTTCATTTCCTTCTTATATGCCACTAATTTTTCCTCTACTTATGTATCTATTTGTTTAACTATGTTTGCCTGTGTTTCTTTAAGGATATTGTCTATTTCTTCTTTCTTTGCCTCCAATTGACTGGCCATCTCTTTGAAAGACTTGTTCATTTCCTCCTTATGAGCCTCAAATAATTGGGCAAGCATGGCTTTAAAATCATTTTCCTGTGCTTCTGCTGAATTGGAGTATCCATCGATTTTGGGGTTTGCTGGTGAAGTCATGATGTCCTGATTTATGTTGGAAGTGTTCTTTCGCCTACCCCTGGCCATTGGCTTATCTGAAACCTTCCCTGTTTGTTTTTGGATTCTGCAGATCAGACTGGTGCTGTCTCTCTCTGGTATCTGGAGAGTTCTTCAGGAAGCTGAGCACTCTCAGCGTGTGCTGAGGACTAGCTGTACCTGTGGGAGGAAAGTACGCAGGTGCAAACGGGGCAAATGCAAGCGTGTGTGTGTGTGTGTGTGTGTCTGTGTGTGTAAGTGTGCGTGGGTGAGTTTCTCGAGGGACAGAGTGATGGCTAATGTTGAACCCTTGAGTGTGTGGGAGGGGCTCTGCACTGTATATGTCGCAGGCACTAATGATGATCACAGCGCAATTTCTGGCATTAACTGTCTTAACTCCTCAATCAGGCCCACAGGGCAGGAACTTCAATGTCCCTAGTGCCCCTCTGTTTCCCAAAGTGGGTATGTGGGTGGGAGGGGGGTTCGATGCCTAGCTTCTGATTTAGAAGGACCCAGGATCTGGGGAACTGCAGATTCTCAAGGGTGCACTCACTTACAGGCAGGTCTCTTGGCAGAGATCGTGGTATCCGGGGCTCTCTGCTCTCTGGTTTGGCCCTGCTTCTTTGATGTGTTCCGCCAGTTCTGTGCTGCTGTCACTGCCAGGTTCTGAGGTCTTGCTGCAGCTGGAGATTTCAGGGTGGTCACTTCAGCAGGGATGGGGTAACCAGGCTCTCTGTTCTCTGGTTTGGCCCTGGTTAGTCTTAAACTGGAGGGCTGTGGTGCCCCGCCAGTTCAGTGCTGCTCCGCCGCCACGTCCTGCTGTAACTGGAGACTGGGTTGCTAGTCCCAATGCTTTCTAGGAAGTCCTGGGATCTCTTTGTTGTGCTCTCCAAGCTTGGGAGGCCCAGCACCTGGTGTGTCCAGGTTGTATGACGTTTCTGCCTGGTTTTGGTGAGTATATAGCGTATTCTCTGTCACTGTGGGATTGGGTGGGCCGTACGGTCAGTGATGGCGATCCTGCGGAGCTAGTATGGTGTCTAGCAGATTCGTGCCCTGGGAGGATGGTGCAGCCGCTGCGCGAATCTGGGACTCCGGGACACGTACTGCTGGCTTTTGTCTGCCGCTAAAGTGCTTGGGGCTCCGTCTCAGTGGCTGTATACCCCAGGCAGTTAGGTCTGCGCTGAGAAAGATGAGTCCGCTGTGCCGAGGAGGAAGGAGGTCTGGGGGAAGGGAGTGCCGCAAGAACAAAGGATCGTTTCTCTCCTTCCCCAAGCAAGTCTCCGGTTGACCGGAGGCCAAAGTTTTCACCTCCTGCGATGTTCCCTGTTGTTCAGAAAGCCTCGCTGTGGTGTTCCTGGGTTGGGGGTCCTTCCATTCTCCAACTCAGAAGATCAGGTATCCCACCGCTCAGAAACTGTCAAGAATCTATATTTTTGTTTTTGTTTTTGTTTTTTTAAAGCCAGGTGTGGTAGCATGCACTTGTCATCCCAGTGCCCAGGAAGACAGAGACAGTCTAGCTGAATGTGTTTGGTTCCAGGCTGATGAGAGACCCATCTCAGAGGACAAGGTAGAAGGCTCCTGAGGTACATCACCCAATGCTGACATCTGACCTCCACACATATGGAAATACGTGTGCATGCCACACACACACACACACACACACACACACACACACACACATACAGAGAGAGAATAGAATAGAATAGAGCAATATCTTAAGGTAGATATTGTTATCAAACCTATTTTACAGAGATAAACTAAGACCAAGTTAGTCTCACAAGGCTGCACATGACATGCACACAATGTTTCCTTCAGTTCTGGTGACCATGCTCAATGACGTCAGTTTCCAGAATTCTGCCAGCCCATACAAAACACAGCCTTATGTCTGTGGAGCCCTTCCCTAGACAAATGCTCAGGATGAGTCTTGCCTTACTGTCAGCCAACAGGAGAGGTGATATCCTCAGATAGCCACCTGCCTCCCTGGCATCTCAGCACAGACTGCCCAGGGAGCTTCTTAGAAGGGAAACCAGCCACACCTCTGGCTTCTTGGAAATAGCTGGAGTTTGGGGCAGTTGGCAGTTTTGTTTGTCCAGGAAGGCCAGAAGAACATAATGTGGGTTTGTTGTGTTTGGGAGTGTGCACATGCATATTTGGAACTTGGAGAAGCATGTTCTCACTATCAGACACCACTAAGTCTCCAGACAATTGAGGCAGCAGTGGCAGAGCCTGTGTCTCTTGTCCTGACTTCTAGCCTCAGCCCTAAGAATTACCCAACCAACTCCCCTTCCAGGATGAGACCTGAAATGCAAGGGAGGCTCAAAACTGGACAAATGCTGCCCAGCCTTTTCCACATCATGGTACTTGAACATGGTGGTATATACACAAAGATTCTACTGGAAGCTTAAGGGTGGGGTGTGGAGCACCCAGACACTATGAGACATGGATAGCAGTGTTGGCATTGTAGGATGTGCTTGGTGATAGCCCAAGTAGGTCTGACTCTGGAGTCAGACAGGCCCAACCTCCTCCACAACCCTGTCAATCAAGTGTGCCTTGTAGGAGGACCACCACCACCACCAGCAGCAGCAGCAGCAACACTGAGAGCCTTTTTAAAATTCAGAATGCATTCCTGCCACAGTCTGCTCCACTAGCATCATGTCCTAACAAGGTGTCCAGGTGAAACATGTGCTGTTCTGCATGCCATGGTTTTAGACCAGGGAAGGCAAACTCAGGTGGCCCAAGGGACCAGGAATTCCACAGTGAACCAGGAACCTAGGCAGAGGCATTGGTGACTTAGAGGCAAAGGCCATGCCAACAGACAGGATAGCTACAACTCAGCTGCAGCCACTTGAGACTATGAGAGACTGGGAAGCCCCATGTCCTTAAATCTTGGGGACACCAGCTTGATGCCTCTAGTTTCACATTACAGACATAGGGTTTGGAGTTGCCTTCATTGTGCTGAGGGTTGCAGCCTAATGGCTGAAGTTTCTGTTTGTGCGATGGATGAGAGGTGAAGTCCCAGCTCAGATCTTGTGAAGTGCATAATCTTAGGCAAGCACTTAATTTTGGGGTCCTTTGTTTCTTCACTTGCGAATGAAGATCCTCTTTAACTGAATGAGGTGTTTTGCCATGAGCAAACCACTCATGTTGATTTGCCTCCTCTAGATTCTAGCTGCTTCCAAAACTGTCCGGTAATCACCAGGGTACTTGGTTAAGGTGTAGATTCTGTCACCAGCCTGAGTAGGAGTTGGGAGGTGCTGCCTGGCCTTCTATAGTTCCAACAAGCCCACAGGTGATGTCAATGGTTCTAGTCCATGATCTAGGTCAAAGGTCAGCAACTTACATCTTACTCTCTAGTTCTCTGTTGCAGCTATTCATCCTGCCCCTGTAGAACTAAACAGCCATAGCTTATGCATAGGTGAATGTGTATAGCTGTCTTCCTAGAGAACATTATGTGTAGACACTAAAATTTTAATTTCAGGGCCAGGAGATCGTGCAGAACACATAGTGCATGATGCATAAGCATGAGAGCCTGAGTGTGATCCCCAGAATCATGTAGAGAAACAAGCAGGAGAGCATGCATAGTCTTAATCCCAGTGCTGGAGAAGGAGAGATGGAGATCCCTGTGGCTTGCTGGCCATATAGATTAGCTAAACTAATAAACTCTAGGTCATAGGAAGAGACTCTATCCAAAAAAAAAAAAAAAAAAGAGGAGACAGGAGAATGTGCCTGAAGAAAGACAACCAGGTTTGTGATCTAATACACACACACTGACACAGCATGTGCTTGCAATGCCCTCCCACCCCCATACACAGTATGCACATGTTTATCCCCTAAAGAGACACAAGGAAGTGTTTAATTCATGTCAGTTTCATATAACATGAAACATTGATTGTCTCTGTATTTATTTCAGTTATTTAAAAATGTATACACCAGGGCTGGAGAGATGGCTCAAATGTTAAGAGCACTGGCTGCTCTTCTAAAGATCATGAGTTCAAGTCCCAGAAACCACATGGTGGCTCTCAACCATCTATAATGAGATCTTGGTCTCTCTTCTGTCGGGCAGGTGTACATGCAGGCAGAACACTGTATACATAATAAATAAATAGATCTTTTTTTTTGAAGTTTATTTTTTTATTAATTACACTTTATTAATTTTGTATCCCCCCATAAGCCTCTCCCTCCTCCCCTCCTGATCCCACCCTCCCTCCCGTTTCTGCATGCATGCCCCTCCCCAAGTCCACTGATAGGGGAGGTTCTCCTCTCCTTTCTGATCTTAGTCTATCAGTTCTCGTCAAAAGTGGCTGCATTGTCCTCTTCTGTGGCCTGGTAAGGCTGCTCCCCCCTCAGGGGGAGGTGATCAAAGAGCGGGCCAATCAGATTATGTCAGAGGAAGTCCCTCTTCCCATTACTAGGTAACCGACTTGGACACTGACCTGCCATGGGCTACATCTGTGCAGGGGTTCTGGGTTATCTCCATGAATAGACCTTGGTTGGAGTATGAGTCTCTGGGAAGTTCCCTGTGTTCAAATTTTCTTGTTCTGTTGCTCTCCTGGTGGAGACCCTGTCCTCTCCAGCTCTTACTATTTCCCACTTCTTACATAAAATTCCATTCACTCTGCCCGAGAGTTGGCCATCAGGCTCAGCATAAATAAATCTTTTAAAAAATGTATACACCACCTCTCCTTTGTTTTGTGGCCGAGCTGTGATATACATCTCCCTCCTGAGCTGGTACCCAACATTGTGATTTACTTGTACCAGTTCCCTGAATCCTTATGCCACTGCTCAAAGCTTGTAAACACCATCTTTAACTCATGAACTGCACCAAAACAGACCAGTCTTATCACTCAGGTATTGGTTAGCAGAACTCTGTCCACAAGCAGACAGAATTCTAAGTCTGACCCTCTTTCTCACCTGCCAAATCACACGCCAGGGGTATATAAGATATACCTCTGTCTTCAGCTCACTCCAAGCCTAGGCCAGGACTCAGGGAAGTTCACCCTTCACCCTGCACAATAGCAGGAGCTGGGAGGAGGAGGTGTTACCCTCAGGGTTGACACTTGTCTGGCACCTCCCTTCCCTTCCATTCAATCTTACACTCAGCTATATGCAGTCAAAATGTGGCCCGAAGAATCAGTGATCCCATTGTTTAACGCCACTACAAGGAGATTTGATTTATTAAAGGAAAAAAGGGAAAGGAGTCCAACACAATAAGCAGGATGATGAGCTCCCATGTAGTCCTTTAAGCTTCCCGTCACGGTCTTCCCCGCCCCTTCCCACAGCCGGCAGGGTGTGAACAGGCAGCACAGTATGAACATGCTTTGGGCTTTGGCCCCTGAACAGGCTTGGAGTAGGGGCAAAGTCTTTTAAAGATTTGAACCCATTGGCTTGTGATGACCTGATGACCTGAATGCCGGCATCCTTCCAAAACTTCTAAGTTGGGCTTTTATGCATACCTCAGAGTGATGTTGGAGAGGCAGGGCCTTGAGGAAGTGATTAGAGCATGAGGGAACCACCCTCATGAATAGCATTATGAAAGGGCAAGGGAAATGCCCTGTCTTCTTCCAAAGGGTGTGAACACAAGAAAAGCCTCCTCTATAAAGCCTTTATGGGACACTGAGTCCCCTTATCTTGATCTTGGATGTTCCAATCACATAACTGTGAGTCATGGGTTTTTGTTGTTCATCAATTGCACAGTCAAAGGTATTTTGTTATAGCAACCCAAAAGGCTAAGATGTGGCCCTAGAACATATCCAATAAATATGTGTAAATTCAATGCCCAAGTATTTTAAGCTGTGAATGTTTAGTGACTGTTTTGGCAAATATATTTGTCATTTTTCTTGCATCATGCACTATGTGTTCTGCACGATCTCCTGGCCCTGAAATTAAAATTTTAGTGTCTACACATAATGTTCTCTAGGAAGACAGCTATACACATTCACCTATGCATAAGCTATGGCTGTTTAGTTCTACAGGGGCAGGATGAATAGCTGCAACAGAGAACTAGAGAGTAAGATGTAAGTGATGAAATATCGAACAGAAGCAACTTAAGGGAAGAAATGTTTGTGAGGGAGGGCCCATGGTTTCAAAGGGTCTCAGTCCATCAAGATAGGCTGGCTCATTGGCAGTGAGAACCTGTGCCTTCACAGGACAGCTGAGAAAGTGGGTCAAAACCAGAAGCAACTATAATCTTCAAAGACCCACCCCTAGTCACTTTTTTTTTGACAACCAGACCTCAACTCCTTTGGGATCCTCAGCCTTCAAAATATCACCATAAACTGGGGACTGAGCATTCCAAACATGAGCCAGTGGGAGGCATTTCAGATCCAAACACTAATAAGACACCAATGCAAGGCTTACCAAACTGAACCCAAATTCTATTCTCACATACACTGGGTTTTGTTAATAAAGTTTCATTGTATCATGGCCCTGCCTATTGATAAAGATACTGTGGAGAGCTGGTTTTGCACTATCGTATCATACTTGAGTAGCTTTATGGCCTGAAAAGTCTAGAATATTCCTATTGGACTCTAGTGAAAAAAATTACTAATCGCTGGATTAATACAATGCCTTTTCAAAATTTAGTAGCACAGACTCCAATAACTAACACATCTTTCCCTGCTATCTGCTTCCAAGATACTGAAGTAAGTATCTCAGACCCATGCCTGCCTTCACTATGTGCAAGGTATCCTCATTTCTGTTCATTTTTAAAGTGTTGCTCATGGCCCTTTCAATTGACTGGATGTCCCATTTCAATTCCACAGTGTGAAAATACTGGTTCACTAATATACTAATTTATTCAAGAAATATTTAGACATTGCCTTCTACATGTAAGTCACTATTCTAGACACTAGAGTTGCAACAGGGACTCCAGCAGTGTGCTACCATTCTAAGGGAAGGCAGGTGACAAAAGAATAGACAAGTACCCTGTGATGTATCTATCACTTGGGACAAAGGGCTCTGAATGGCAGCAATGCCATGGCCCTGATGCAGGGGTCTGTGTTTGAGTGAGTTGAGCATTGAAGATGAGAAGGGGCAGGTGGTAGGGAAGAATCGTGCCAACAATATAAAGGATCAATGCAAAATGGAATCAGTCCCACAGCAGAAATACTACACTGACATGTGCAGGTAAAACTGAGCCCTGGTGGAGGAAGAGTCTCCACTGACTTATTTGTTCCCAAACCTGAATGTGAGCTAACCTCAGTCCTCAGACTCTATCAGGAGCTTCCTGTCTAGTGGGGCCAGCTACCACAAAAGTAAGTACAGGATGGCAATTACTGACCTTAAAGACTGTTAGTGTTTTGGATTTAGTTTTGATTTTGTTGGTAGTAGTAATGGTTGTTTGTTTCCAAATTTGGGACATTTGCATATAAGTAACAAGACATTTGGGGGAAGGGACCACCATTCTTTTGTTTTATTTATATGTATATTGTTTGGGGTTTTATGCAGTATTTTTATCATATGTATAAATGTAACATGTGTTCATGTGTTTGCACATTTGTGTATATACTGTGTATAAACATGTTCCTGTGTGTGAGTGCACACATGCGTGAAGGTTCATGTGTGTTCAAGTGTGGAAGCCTGAGGTTGACATTGGGCATTTTGGTTGCTCTTTACCTTGTATACTGAGGCAAGGCAGTTTTACCAAGTAACCTACCCTGGCCCGGAACTCCCTTTGTAGATTAGGCTGGCTTTGTACATAGGGATGCCTCTGCCTCTCTGCCCTCCCTGCCTCTCTGCCTCTCTCTACTTCTCTGCCTCTCTGTCTCTCTCTCTGCCTCACTGCCTCACTGCCTCACTGCCTCACTGCCTATCTGTCTCTGCCTTGAGTACTGAGATCAAGGGAATGTGCCACCATGCCAGGCCTCTTTCTGCTCTTTCTTTACAGCTCTCTAAAGAGCAATATTAAAGATGACATGATCTTATCCCTTTACTAGCTGTACACACCTACCCAGGAATACTTAATTTGAATTTTTCTTCCCACAAAGTTAATCTCAGTCAATTTACACATGCTGTGCCTTGTAAAGGATAATTGCATAGCTTGTTCTCCCCCCCCCACCCTTGTGCAGAGATGAGAGAAACATTTATTTTTTTAATATAGATTCAGGGCATGGCCCAGTGCCACGGTCTCCATGCTGCTCCACCTCCATGCCACCCAGGTCACTTTATCAGCAGAGCCTCTTAAGATGTCATCAGAAGAGCTGAGACAGAAACTAAAAATACTCTAACAGTGAGCGCTGGGAAAGTTGAATACACAGAGAGTGAGACAGCTGCTTTCTCATTGAGCTCAGGAGCAAGTGTGAGAGGTAAATCTCCATGTAAAATACCTCAGTAGCAGGTGCAGGGCTGAGTGCTATAGAACTGAGTATTGGGCCAGGATGTTCACAGAGGCCCCACCCTGCAGCGGGGGCTTCCTGGATGGCGTGTCTGCCAAGGTCCTATACCTCTTAGACCTCAATCCCAAGGCTTCCTCTGCCTGTCTCCTTCCTGGAATCACAAGTCTCAAGACCTAAGGGGACTTCTGAAACCCTGCCTGCCTCCTAGTGTTCCTAACAGTGATCTGGACTCCACTCTTTGACCTTTCAGCCCTTTGTCCAATGAACAATGAAAACACTCACTAAATATAAAAGATCCCAGAGGAGAATCTGTTCTGGAGAAAGGCAGAGGTCTAGAACAGCCCAATTGTCTTTGTGTGTGTCTTTATCCCTGCCTGCCCTGTAATCTAATTTCATTCTATGTTTTGTTTTTTGTTTTGTTTTGTTTTTTGAGACAGGGTCTCAAACTCACTATGAAGCCAAAGCTGACCTTGGATTTCTGTTCTTTCTGCCTCCCCGATCACCAGCAGCTATGGGATTTAATGTGTACAGTGCCATGCCCAACTACCTGGAGACCAGTTTGAAAACCACTTTCTTAGTTCAAGAGAGCGCCCCCACTCCCACACCATGGTCAGTTCCTAGAATTCTGCTGTTGAGTAAACAGTTCTAAACTACTTTCCACGTGCAAAGAGCAAGCAATGCAATAGTAGGTTTACTAGCCAAGAGCCTATTTTCACAGTCATTAGAGGGTACAGAAACTGAAAGACGGCCTGAAGCAGAAATTACTGCATAAAAAGGGCTGGAAGCTGACCAGAAAGCAACAGAGCTGATTCTTCTTGGGTGATCCCTGGGAGCTTCAGTGAGGAGGTGAATAGCACAGAGGTAATCAGGAGACAGCTGACTGTGTGACTGTCTACAGAAACACCATGGCTGACAGAGGGGCTAGTGAGGACAAGTAGCCTAAGGCAGCATTGAGGTTATGCGTTCTAGAATCTGGACAACAATGAAAGGAGGTCAGAGATGTAGCAGGGCCACATCCTGCTCAGCCTGGAAGGTTGGGGGCTGTGCAGCTCTGCAGGCAGTGTGGGCTTCATTTGGGTGCTAACCAGGCAGGGATTTTTCTCCCCTGATGAATAATGATGTTTCAGCACACTCCTTCAGCAAGAAAACAGGCCCTAATGGGGAAGCCCCTGGAGGGGAGGTCAGGGGTCCTAACCATTAAGCACAATACTTTCCTCCCACCATTTCATTCCTCCCTTTTCCTTCCCAGCTGCACTCTGTCCTCAGGCTTCAGCGTCTCCTTCAAACCAAGGGACTGGGTCATATCAGAACTCTCTTTCCACACAAAACCCTACAATGGAGCCTACTTCTGTGGAGTATCTACTAGAGAAGACTGCTGGGATGTGGGTTTATAGCCAGCTGACAACTACAATGGTAGTCTGGGATACCAGTGTAGCACTGAGCCTTCCTTGGGGTGAGCTTTTAAGCACAAAACCATGTTCTGAGTTGACATACTTCAGTTAACAAAGACAGTTAGCAAAATGCAGAACTACAGAAGCCAGGAAGCAAGATTAGTACACCATAACTATGGACTTTGATGGATTAGGTCTTTGTTTTAGTTTTGGCTGGTGGTGCTGTCTCTATGCTGTTTTACAGCCTGAATGGTACTTCCATCATAAAGTCAGTTATACTAAGATCTAGGGTCCTGCTACACCTACAGTCACAGCAACATAGAAAAGAGTAGTATCCTATTTGCTGTGATTTGATTCAATATCTTTTAGTTTATGATAGACATATAAATCCACGGAGAGAATACTGGAGGCTGAGTATGTAGGTATATGGCAGAAATCTCAGTGCCCAGAAAGCCAAGAGAGCAAGATTTAATCTAAAGGTCAGATTGTGGGGATGGGGAGAGAAAATGCTTGAGCCCCTGGGCTTCTTTCAGCCTCAGCCCCATTGTCTTCCCATCTTACGATTGAAATCTGTAGAAAAAGCCAAAAGGCTCTTCCCAGTTTGTCCTACCATGACACATGATTGTCCTAAAAAGTCAGGATGGAAGAAACTCACTCAGAGTAACCAAAGAAAGCTTGCTTTTATAACCAAGCTGCTCCCTCGGTGAGCCAGTCAACCATAAATAGGTTCATCCACTTAGGAGAGTAGAGCCCAAAGGTCACACCCCCCAATCTGCAACTCTGGAGAGTGAATGTCCAACACATGAAACATGAGGCAGGCATTTGTTTAGGAGCCAAGCCACAGCACTTAAGTGTCTACTTAGCACGAGGTGGAATCCTAGGTACTGAAACACAGTGGTGAGCACACAGAGTGGCTGAAGAGTCTGATTATAGAAAGAACTTATTAGGTTGAACTAGCTTATCATTGATCCCTTATGTTGGTGTTCTCAGTGAAACTGGAGTTTTCATTCATTTTATTTTAGTCCTAGCATAAAACTCATCATAGTATTTTGCTTTAATGTTTTTAATCTCTCTCTCTCTCTCTCTCTCTCTCTCTCTCTCTGTGTGTGTGTGTGTGTGTGTGTGTGTGTGTGTGTGTGTGTGTGTACTTATGTATGTAGGTGCATGTATACGAGACATATGTGGAAATCAGAAGACAACCTCAGGTACCTGTCCTCACTTTCCACCTTGTTTGAGGCAGGGTATCTTTGTTCACTGCTGTGTTTGCCAGCATAGCTAGCTAGCTTGTGAGTATCCAGGGATTCTCCAATCTATGCCTCCCATCTCAACACAGAAACACTGGAATTACAGGTACATACTATCATACCAAACTTTATGATTTCTAGGGATACAGACTTTTGTGGTAAATTTTTAATCACTGAGCAATCTCCCTGTCCCTGATTTAATTGTGACTTTGAGATCAGCCTTGAAGACGTAGGTAGGTGCCATTGCCACAGGCCCAGGGCGAGGTCAGCCACTGCCGACTCATCTATCTACTGTAAGCCGTTCCCATGGTAGTGCCATGGGTTAGGCAGCTCTAATGAAAATGGGTCTAACATGATATAAAAATTTCTGGAGACTCTCTCAGTAAGTTTGTCCCTCTTCAAATCTAAAATATCCCAGATTCCAGAAGGAACCAAAAGGCCCTCCCCAGCCCACCCCACAGCATCATGCACCCTAGCAATGAATGTAGCTGTGATATTTTATGCTCCTCAGGCTACCTGTTCACTGGAGAAGCTACATCTCACTGACATCTTAGAGCTAGGTATATAGTTCAGTGTTGAAACAGAACTCACCATGTAGCCCTGGCTGGCCTGGATCTTCCTACGTAGACTAGAGTGACCTTGAACTCACAGAGATCCACCTGTCTCCAGCTCCTAACATGATATCAAAGGCATGTGCTATCACACCCAACAATAGCGGACAAAGCTCCTATCAATCATGGGTTGGCCTCTGGGTTCCAACCTCAGCACCACTAAAACACATTGATAAAATAGTATCTAATATCACTACCACAGGTACTGGATGGTATTTTGTTTTGTTTTTTGAGATATGATCTCACATGTTGTCTAGGTTGATCTCAAAAGCATGGGCTAGAACCATCCTGCTGTCTCAACCTCCCACACAGCTGGATCTGTAGGTATGCATCACTGGGAACAGATAGATTATGAGTTTTCCAAGCCAGACCCAGCTTCTTAATGGACATGCATGTCAAGCTATTAGGCTGTCACACATGGTTTGTGTCCATCTGCATCACCCTCTGTCATCAACATCATGCACTGAGGGCCACTGGCAGAAGAAAGCTGGCACCCAGGTCCTGAACACAGCTGATGCCTATCTTATTCTGGCTTACATGTCACATTGTGTCACCTGGTCTAGCCTGTGTATCTATTGCCTCATCAGCCAAAAGTGAGAGGTGGCCTGATGCCTTCAAAGTTCTTCACACACCAGGGCTCTTCTCTAAGTTGCCATTGCAGGCAGCACACCCACAATTACAGCTGCAGCACTGGCCCTCTGCTTTCCCTCACTGGCCTCCTCCCTACACCTACTGCAATACTTTCCCTCGCCACTCAAAAGAGAAACATGTACAGCTTCTGTTCTAAACTCAAACTAAGCGCTTTAATCAGAAAGGGGGGGAAATATTTTTTAGGCAAGTCAGTATATTTTCACTAACTCCCTAAAAGGACTGGAAACATGTTAGAGATGGCTCACTGACCATAGACCTCCAATTTCTCCAGACCTCAATACAATTCTTATCATTATAACTGTGTGCAGTGAGTCATATCCAGCACACACACACATACACACACACACACACACACACACACACAGTATTGTTTTTCAAAAATATTTACATGGCCTTTTGTATCCCAGTAGTTCACAAGGGAGTCTACTGGGCAAGGAGGAACCCCCATGCCACTGTCAGTCTTTGTAGATAAGCTCTCCCATTTGTCTTAGGCAAGTCGGCAAATTTTGACTAACTCCCTAACAGGCAGGGAAGCATGAAAGGAGGGTTTAAGTTCCATAGAAGCTTCAAGGTGAGATAGTTCTGGATATTGCTATACCTGGTACATCCTCAGTACAACACACATTCAGAACAGAGGACCAGGAAAGAGAAGCCAAGGCCAAGAGATAATGCAGAAAGTGACTTAGACACTATTAGTGTGTGTTGAACTTTACAATAGACACTTAGATAGATAGCCTCTAGAGAGCCTTTATTATGGTGACAGACAGCTGACATTCGTTGTCTTACAGATATATTTAATTTTCCTCTATCTAGGAGGCATGTTTTTAATTATAAACTCCACTTACAGATAAGGAGAGTGAGCTATAGAAAAGTGAGGGAGTTCCCAGAGTTCCACACTGCACAGCATATACCTGATACCCAGACCAATGGTCACATCACTGCCTTCTGTTCTTGGAGAATCTATATTTTCTAAAGATTTCATACATGTAATAACCACCAGTTTGGAGAAATAGAGAGATAATGAAACACACACACACACACACACACACACACAGAGAGAGAGAGAGAGAGAGAGAGAGAGAGAGAGAGAGAGAGAACTTCATTCCAGGTTAATGTATTTAAATTGGAAAGCTGAGATCTAAGTCTAGATCAGCTTCACCCAAAGCTTAGAGCTTCTATTGTGCTCCATACAAATCTCATCTGATTTTTTTTTTCTTAGGAGCAGCATGAAAAGAAGGTGTACATTGGAAAAGCATAGGTGTGCATTAAATGTAGTTCTACCAGGCTGGCCTAGCTGATGAGTTTCAGCAGAGCACTAAGCATGCAGGCAGTGCACAGCAGAACAGCTCTCTTCTGTCTTGTCCTTTGACAGAATGTCCGCCTAATACCTGCCCACCTGCAGTGTATCGATGGTCTGGATGCTTATATTGTAACCTCCAAATGTTTTTTATGTTAAGGCAATGGGATTAGGAAGTGAACGCATTTGAAAGGTGCCTGGGTCATGAGGCTTAGATGCCTCATGATGAAGGGGACTGGTGTTGCTATGGTTTGAATCTAGAATGTTCCCCACAGGCTCATATTTGGAATTCTCAGACTTGCTTGTAGAGCTCTGTAGAAGGTTGTGGGGCCCTTAAAAAGTGGGGCCTGACTGGCATGCCTTTGAAAGTTCCACCATATGGCTATTGCTTCCTGGCACATGCCATATAAACAAAAAGAAGCCTTTACCAAAAACCAACTTTCTTCTGCCTCCATGTTGGCCTGTGACTCTTTGAAACCATGAGCCAGTAAAAGTTTTCCTCTTTGAGCCGCTTCTGTCAGGTATTTTGTCACAGCAAAGAGAAAAGCTGACAACATAATGTTCTTATAAAGCAGGCTCAGGGCCAGCCAGCCAGGCCTAATTGATGAGCACCAGTTAAATGAGGGAACTTGTTTCAGAGATGGACAGCATTACTCTTACAACACCAGGTATTGTCCTATGGCCTTCACACACACATACACAACACAAACATGCACATGTGTAAACATACACAGAAATGAACATGCACAAAACAAACACACACACACATGCACACATGGGCACAAATTTGTTTTAAGTTTTAAGATACAGACATGAGGACATGGAGAGAGGACAACAGCAGTTGCTGCTATTTGACAGGTTAATTCAGGTTCTTTTTTTTTTTCTTTTCTTTTTTTTTTTTTTTTTTTTTTTTTTTGTTCTCAAGGCTTTATACCAATTGAAATTGGCTCATTTGGAAGAGTTCTTATATTCTTAATCTAGGTTTCTCAAAAGTTGGATGGCTTATATTCAGCTTGGGGCCCCATCCAGTACCCTCCAGTGTATTTGCAGCTGACACGACTCTTCTTCCCTCCCTGGGTTTATTGTCTATAAACTAGAGCCTGCACTGAGGATTGCACATGCTCGCTCGGCTGATCCTATGATCCTATGATCCACAGTACCTCTCAGGTGGACACTGGCAGCTAGCTCCACAAATGGAGGAGAAACCTCCTCCTGCAATTCATGAGTGACAACCCACAGCCAGGTGAGCTGCTTTCAGAGGCCACGCTTGATTAATTTTTTTCTTTTTTTCTTTTTAGTCCTTGGAATCAAACCAGGTCCTTGCAAATGGGGGCATTTGATAGTCCACTGGGCTACCTCCCATTCTTGATTTGCTTTTCTCACCTAAACCCTTATGATTAACTTTTAAAAGCCCAGAGTGTGAAGGAATCTGGGAGATCCTTTCCAAGGTCCCTCTGGCTGTGTTTATTTTTCTCATTTTCTTGGGTCTGTGGCCTTCCCAGGAAGCCAAAGCAGATGCCCCAGGTGGAAGGCCCTGGAAAGCCACTTAGATACGTAGCCTGAAGCAATGAAAAGTCCTAAATGAAACACAGGCCAACATCTTCCACCCTCTGTTTGTGTTTTTATTACAAACAGGCTGGATTCAGCCCAAGAGGCACTGAGTCACCTTCACCCTCCCATCATCAGGCAAGATAGGAAGGAGTATGATACAGATTTAATGAGCCTTGGAAGGGAGCAGAGCTGTTCAAGTGCCAGGTACTCCCATGAAAGACTAGACAGGCAAGTGCTAGCAGAAAACTTGGTCCACCCTAGAGAGGTCATAACATGGGTGAATGATGCCTCTCCAATCTGTCCAAGATGATTTCTGGCCTGAAGGTCAAATTCTCAAACGCTAGGGGAGATTGAACAAGGATAGCTTTGAGCAAGGAACAAGCCAGGCTGAGGAGTCATTCACAGAGCTTGCTCTCCCCATGGCTCTCCTCATGGCAAGGTCAGCAGTCACAGAGTAAGAAAGGATGAGAAGCATGTTCCAGTTAGGGTCAGAGAAGTTGTGCCAAGTCCACAGTATTACCCATAGTGCATAGTCTTTTAAGAAGAAACACTGAATTAATAGAGAGAGGGAAATGTGTTATCAACAGAAATGGGCCATTTCTGTTTGCTAGATAATAAGACCACTAAGGGCTCAGATTATAAAAAGTATTTAAAGGCAATTGCTTGGACAAGCAAGATAACTAAGCTAGTAAAAGTACCTGTTGCCAAGCCTGAAGACCTGAATTTAACACCTAGAACTCACATGATGGAAGGAAGAGCTCCTTTAAGTTGTCCTCACTTTGATGAGTTTGAAATAAATTCTTATGGTGCTATTTCTAGGACATTTCATCCTGACTCTAACAAATATTGGGGCCGGGAAATATTTAAAAGAAAATAATATATTTTAATTATGACATTCATTTATTTTTGTTTGTATGTGCACACACAATGATTTTCATAGTGAATATACCAATTTGTACTCCAAGATTCACTGATGAATTCTACCAAACTTCTAGGTAGAAGTTAATATAAATGCTGTACCAAGTGTTCCACAAAACAGAAAGAAATAATTAGTCATCTAACCATGCCTTTTCATGCTCTCTTGGTCTGGGGGAAGCAAAAACCTCTTACCATCAGTGTCTTTGTGAACAGGCACTCACAGAATTTCTGTGCTAAAATGAACAATTTTGTGATAAACAACATTGGAAACAGAAAAGGAGATTTCAGGTAATAAAGGGTAGCAAGAGAAAAATGGCAGTGTTGGCAAAGAAAGATTCTGATAAATGTTTTGAAACAAAAGGGTAGGCAAATGACAACAGCCACTTCCACAAACAAAGAAAACCAAATAAAGGGAAGTGTTGGACACACAGAACAGTCACCAGCATCTACTAAGGAGCCATCATGGTCAGGAGACTCAATGAGCTTCTAGCATTGACTAAAGAAATCCCTTTTATGTACATGGATATTCTTTGCGTATCATGCTGGGTGTCAAAATTGTCTGCCTTAAAAGAAAGAGGAAAACATGTTATTCAAAGCAAAAATGAGTGAGAATGACCCAGGACTGTAGATTCAAGATACCCCGGGGTGATGTGTACCACTCTGAAAGGGGTTATGTTGAAAGGAGTTATGTGAGATGTAGCCACAGAATAAAGATCATAATTAATACATTCAACAAATAGGTTGACAGAGGTATTAAGTTGGTAAGTTATAGCATGTAATAATTCTTTCAAGATGTCGGGGAGATCAGATCCTATCCAGTATCTACAGGAACAACTAAGGTAAGTCAGCTAAACTGACTTTGAGGTCACCTAATCTTGGCAATATATTCCAATTGGTTTATCTAGCAGTTGTGAGAATGGTAGGGTAGATGTTAGAATGGTAGGGTTAAAAGTATGTGGCAACTTTTATAGAGAAACCTAAGTAGCCCAAGATGGTGTTACCTCTTTGCCTGCAGCTTTCCATCTCACCATACTTACACTGTTCTACCTAGCCAAGGTCAGTCTGCAGGTCATCGTCAGCCTTACAAGCCTGATCTGAGGAAGAAAAGAGATTGCATGGTTTCCATAAGAAATACAGACACTAAAAGGAAAGAGAAGAGGAGACTGAACCATGCTTCCCCTGTTACTCCTTCAGTTTCTCCCCCTAACCTTCACTTCCCACAGCCTGTCTCACTGAAGCAGAGCCAAATGAGGGAGAGGAGATCAGAGATCTGTCCTTCCTGTTTCTTCTACTCCATACCTGGCATCATCCTTCACATTTGCCTTTTATTCTGCCCATCAGCAAATTCCTTCCTGCATCCCCTTCATAATAGTCCTAGAACCTACTTCTTTGCTCAAGCCAGTGTCATCTCTTGCTGTTATTAAGCTAGCCTTCTGACCTGTCTCCCTAATTTTCAACATTTGATTTAGCCTTCTCACACCAGAGTCATCCTATTCACCATAATAAAGATCATATCAGTCCCTGACCCAAAACTTTCATGGCTATGGTTGGCCCTGTCATTTCAAGAAAAACCTTAAATCCATGAGACCCATCTTGACCTGCCTTGACCTATCTGATTGTCCTCCTACCATTCTTACCTGGGTCGCCTCCATTGCCTCCACCCTAGTGGCCATGCTATCTGGTAAGCCTACCCGATACCTTCAGCTTCAGACCTCAACATTGAGTTCTCTGCCAAGATCCACCAGAGAGGCATGGAGCTCACCCTTCCATTTCCTTTAGGTGTCTGCTAAACATCTCCTTATTAGGGAGGGCTTCAAAAAGCTACATATGAAATAGCCACATTCTGACCCCTAATAATCCCTACTCATCTCAGCCCAATTTATTTTTTTCCTCCATGCTCATCTCCACCTAACTACCGTGTATTTATTTGTGGATGCTCTTCCCATCCAGCCCCACTAATGCACCCCCACTTCCTAAAATAATGCCTGGCTTGTAATTGGGGCTCCATAAATATTTGTTCAATGAATAACTAGGACTTAGAGTCAAACAGACTTGGGTTGGAATGTCAGCGCTTCGGTGTGCCAGTTCTGAGTCCCACAGCCAGTAACCTATCCTTGCTGGACCATGTCTTTTAATGTACAAAATGGGGATAGTACGAACCTCATAGGATTCTTATGAAGACTAAATGAATTACTATAGGGCTTGAAGACTAGTGCCTGGCATATGAAAAGTGCTCATTAAGCACAGCTGTCATCATCCATCATTGATGTTATTATGACCATTGTCATTATTATTATAATTTTACAGAGGCTGAGTCACATACCCCAACCCAGGGTCCCACCCCAGTATCCCCAGCTTTCCTCTCCAGCCAGAGGTGGAGTAGGTGATTTGGGTGGTGGCAGCCTGCCCTGTGAGTCAGCTGTGAGCCTCAGCCATGCTGGGGTCCTCTGGCAACAGGCTGCCTTGGCCAAGGGGCCCTTGAGTTGAATCATCAGGGCCATGATTCCAGCTGGAGGATACTTTGGCAGTGGAGTTTGGTTGGCAGAGTCTGACCTCCCAAGTCCTTCCAGGAAGAGACTGGGCACCTACCCCATGAAGCTCTGAACTGTTACACCATGCCAGCGTTAAGCCTGTCTATTAGTGCAGCATGCAAAAGAGCCAGATGAGGGTAAATGGGGGAGGGATAGGAAAGAGAAAAGTTGCCTTAATCATCTGCTTCAAGCCAGAGTAGTATGGAGGACAGGTCACAGGGTTCTGAACTAAAGTTGGATGACCTCAAGTAAGCTCATTGCTTGTCTGGGCCTCATCTGTGAAGTGTGAAGGATCACATTGCCCTCTCAGAGTTTCAGCAGGATTCACTGAGTGGAAATGGATCTTAGTTACTTTTTCCCTTACTGTGACAAAATGGTTGACAGAAGCACCTCACACAAGCAGGTGTTTGTTGCAGCTCAGTCTAATTTTCCCGTACCATGGCAGGTGTCATGTTCAATTGCTGTGAAGAGATACTGTGACCAAGGCAATTATTAAAAATGAGAGTTCCACCAGGAGCTTGCTTACAGTTTCAGAGGATTAGTACATGATTATCATGGTGGGAAGCATGGTGGCAGGAAAGCAGGCATGGGACTGAAAGTTTACATCCTTTTCAATCCTCAAAGCCCACCCCCAGTGGCACACCTTCTCCAAGAAGGCCACTCCTGCTCCAGCAAGGCCACACCTCCTAATCCTTCTAAGTCTTTCAAACACTTCTCCTCCCTGGTGACCAAACACTCAAATATATGACAGGCACCATTATCCTTCAAACCACCACAGTGGGGGAAGGCTTTTCAGCTAAGGCTCAGTCTCTAGCAGTAGGAGCTTACAGTACAGTTAGTTACATCTGAGTAGATCAAGAAACAGAGAGAGCTCAGCGGAGAAGTCCAGCCCTAGCTAACACCTGGAGGTTAGCTAGGTGTTTCAAATGGTGTTTCACATTCTCCATCTAGAATCTATCTCCTAAAGCTCCCACAACTTCTCAAAACAGTGCCACCAAGCTGAGGACCAAGTGTTCAAACAAACACATGAGCTTGTGGGAAATGATTCCCATTCACACCATAAGAACATATACTGTTTTCAAGTCCCAAATTCTTTAGAACCCTTCTCAGATCTGCCCTACAAAGTCCCTAGCTTCAGTGATAAAAGGGGAGAAGAATTTCTCCTCTCTCATGTTTCTCCTAACTCTCCCTTCCCCAGAGATGAGGACTTCCATTATTCACTTTATTAGTAGCTACTTATGGGCAACTACTGCATATTGTGCTGTGTCATGAACATGCAAGCCATTGTCAAGTAGGAAAGCAGACAACATAGAAATGAGTAAATAAACCGCTATCAAGCCAACTCAGTTCTAGGAAAAGGAGAAATCAGCTGTTAAATAAGAGAGGAATACCACGCCTAGGCATATACCCAAAACAGGCTCAAGTACACAATAAGGGCATTTGCTCAACCATGTTTGTAGCAGCCTTATTTGTAATAGCCAGAAGCTGGAAACAGCCCAGATGTCCCTCAGTGGAGGAATGGATGCAGAAATTGTGGTACATCTACACAATAGAATATTGTGTAGCAATAAAAAACAAGGAAATCATGAAATTTGCAGGTAAATGGTGGGATCTGGAAAAGATCATCCTGAGTGAGCTATCCCAGAAGCAGAAAGATGCACATGGTATATACTCACTCATATAGACATATAATATAGGATAAACCTATTAAAATCTATACACCTAAAGAAACTAATCAAGAGGGAGGACTCTTGCCAAAATGTTCAATTCCTATCCAGAAAGGCAAAGAGGCTGGACATCAGAAGAAGGAGAAAAGAGGGAACAAGTCAGGAGCCTGCCACAGAGGACCTCTGAAAAGCTCTGCCCTGCAGACTATCAATGCAGATGATGAGACTTATGGGCAACCTTTGGACAGAGTGCAGGGAATCTTAGGAAAGAAGTGGGAAACAATAAGATCTGGAGAGGACAGGAACTACACAAGGAGAGCAACAGAAACAAAAAATCTGAGCACAGGGGTCTTTCCTGAGACTGATACTCCAACCAAGGACTATGCATGGAGATAACCTAAGACCCCTGCACAGATGTAGCCCATGGAAGTTCAGTATCCAAATGGGTTCCATTGTAATAGGAACAGGGACTGTCTCAGAAAAGGAACTGATTGGCCTGCTCTTTAATTACCTCCCCCTGAGGGGGAAGCAGCATTAGCAGGCCACAGAAGAAGACAATGCAGCCACTCCTGATGAGACCTAATTGACTAGGATCAGAAGGAAGGAAAAGAAGTCCTCCCCTATCAGTGGACTTGGGGAGGGGCATGCATGCAGAGGGTGGAGGAAGGGAGGGATTGGGATGGGAGGAGGGAGGGAACCACAGGGAGGATACAAAGTGAATAAAGTGTAATTAATAAAGAAAAAAAGAGAGAGGAATATAGTGGAGCTATCAGAAAAAGCATCTAAAGTGGTGACATTCAAGCAAAGAATGAAGAAAGAGAATGCCTTAAACAAGAGGGAAGAACTTTCCAGGCAGAGAACAGCAGATGGAAAACTCCAACGAGTTTGGGCTGTTTAAAGAGTGGCAGAAGGAGGTTCAGAAGGAAGAAGGGAAGACCTCCCCTATCAGTGGACTTGGGGAGGAGCATGGGTGGAGAAGGGGGAGGGAGGGTGGAATTGGGAGAGGAGGAGTGAGGAAGCTACAGAGGGGATACAAAATGAATAGACTGTTGTGTACTTGAGCAAATTTTGGGTATATGCCTAGGAGTGGTATAGCTGGTTCTTGAGGAAGCACTGTTCCTAATTGTCTGAGAAAGCGCCAGATTGACTTCCAAAGTGGTTGATTTATATTCCCACCAGCAATGGAGGAGGGTTCCCCTTTCTCCACAACCTCTCCAGCATGTGTTGTCATTTGAGTTTTTTATTTTAGCCATTTTGATGGGTGTAAGGTGAAATCTCAGGGTCATTTTAATTTGTATCTCCCTGATGGCTAAGGATGTTGAGCATCTCTTTAAGTGTTTATCTGCCATTCTATATTCCTCTACAGATAATTCTCTGTTTAGCTCCATACCCCATTTTTTAATTGGGTTACTTGTTTTATTGCTTTTTAACTTCTTTAGTTCTTTATACATGCTGGATATCAGCCCTCTGTCAGATATAGGGTTGGTGAAGATCCTTTCCCAATCTGTAGGCTGTTGTTTTGTTCTTAAGAGAGTGTCCTTTGCTTTATAGAAGCTTTTCAGTTTCATGAGGCCCCATTTATTGATTGTTGCTCTTAGAGCCTGTGCTGTTGATTTTCTGTTCAGGAAGTTGTCCCCTGTGCGGATGACT
This sequence comes from Meriones unguiculatus, assembly GCF_030254825.1. Lineage (NCBI taxonomy): Eukaryota > Metazoa > Chordata > Mammalia > Rodentia > Muridae > Meriones > Meriones unguiculatus. The sequence continues at coordinate 91,500,738 of NC_083350.1, forward strand.
TCTAGGGTCTTCCCCACTATTTATTCTAACCGATTTAGAGCATCTGGTTTTATGTTGAGGTCTTTGATCCACTTGGACTTTAGTTTTGTGCAGGGTGATAAATATGGATCTATTTTCATTTTTCTGCATGTAGAAATCCAGTTGGACCAGCACCATTTGTTGAAAATTCTCTCTTTTTTCCACTGAATCGTTTTGGCTTCTTTGTCAAAAATCAAGTATTCATAAGTGTGTGAGTTTATTTCTGGGTTTTCTATTTGGTTCCATTAATCCTCCTTCTGTTTCTAGGCCAATGCCATGCAGTTTTTATTACTATTGTTCTGTAGTACAGCTTGAGATAGGGGATGGAGATACCTCCAGAGGATCTGCTGTTGTACAAGATAGTTTTGGAGATTCTGGCTTTTTTTGTTTCTCCATATGAAGCTGAGAATCTTTCTTTCAAGGTCTGTAAATAACTGAGTTGGTATTTTAATGGGAACTGCATTGAATGTGTAGATTGCTTTTGGCAGGATGGCCATTTTATTATGTTAATCCTACCAATCCATGAACCATGTTTGTAGCAGCTTTATTTGTAATAGCCAGAACCTGGAAATAACCCAGATGTCCATCAACAGAGAAATGGAGACAGAAATTGTGGTATTTTTACACAATGGAATACTACTCAGCAATCAAAAACAAGGAAATAATGAAATTTGCTGGCAAATGGTGGGATCTAGAAAAGATCATTCTGAGTGAGGTATCCCAGAAAGAGAAAGACACACGTGGTATATACTCACTTATATAGACCTATAAGATATGATACACATAATGAAATCTATACACCTAAAGAAGATAAACAAGAAAGAGGACCCAGGGTAAGATGATCAGTCCTCACTTAGAAAGACAAATGGGAGGTGCATTGGACATAGGAGAAAACAAGTAACAGGACAGGAGCCTACCACAGAGGACTTCTGAAAGACTCTACCTAGCAGTGTTTCAAAACAGATACTAAGACTCATAACCAAACCTTCGACAGATTGCAGGGTATCATATGAAAGAAGGGGGAGTTAGTATGACATGGAAAGGATAGGAGCTCCACAAGGACTAAATATATCTGGGCACAGGGCTCTTTTCTGAGACTGACACTCCACCAAGGACCATGTATGGATATAACCTAGAACCTCTGCTCGGATGAAGCCCATGGTAGCTCAGTAATCAATTGGTTTCCCATAGTAAAACAGGGACTATTTCTGATAGGAACTCAATGGCAAGCTCTTTAACCTCCCCACCCCCCAAGAGAGGAGCAGTCCTGTTAGGCCACAGAGGAGGACTTTGCAGCCAGTCCTGAAGATACCTGATAAAACAGGGTCAGATGAAAGGGGAGGAGGTCCTCCCCAATCAGTGGACTTGGAAAGGGGCAGGGAGGAGATGAGGGAGGGAGGGAGGGTTTGGGAGGGAATAAGGGAGTGGGATACGGAGTTAATAAACTGTAACTAATAATAAAAAAAAGAAAAAGAAGACACTTTAAAAAAATGAATAGACTGTAATTAATAAAAATACAAAATACAAAAATAAATAAATAAATAAATAAATAAATAAAAGTGACAGGTGAACACTGCAATAGAGTGTTCTGCAGAATAGAAAAAGGCAGGCTGAGCTATACACAGTGGTACATGCCTGTAATCCCAGCACTCAGGGAGGCAGAGGCAGGTAGATCTCAGTGTCCTAGTCTACAGAGTGACTCCAGGATAGTGAAGCCTACACAAAGAAACCCTGTCTCAAAAAAAGAAAGAGAGGAAGAAAAGAAAGAAGGAAGGAAGGAAGGAAGGAAGGAAGGAAGGAAGGAAGGAAGGAGAGAGAGAGAGAGAGGAAGGAAGGAAGGAAGGAAGGAAGGAAGGAAGGAAGGAAGGAAGGAAGGAAGGAAGGAAAATGACAGAGGAAAAAAGGAAAGAAAAAGGCAGGTTGAAGGAGGCTGGACCAACATGGGGCTCCTGTCCAGAGGCCCCCTCTTCTCAGGCACTGCAGCCTTTCATGGCCTGTTTCTACCACCTACAGACAGTTGCCTTACATATTGTTCCCAGCTTTATAGCTGCTTACATTAATGAGGCTTGTCTCAGTACATGATGGCCAGAAACCCTCAAGACTGCTGCTAAAGGCTGAGATGATGTGTGCGTAAACGAGATGAGACTCTTCCTGGAACTACAGTCCCTTTCATGTAGTTGGCACTCAATACAATTACATGCCCCCCCCTCTCTCTCTCTTCCCTCACACACACACAGTAAGACCTTTTCAAGTAATGAATGTGAAAAGATTGACATCTATAAAATCCATTGTCAACATTTACTCTGCATTATTATTTAGCCCTTATTCTCCTGCAGTGCTAGAGTAGCCACATGCCAGGCTCCTGTTCTATCACTGAGTTATACTTCCTAGACATTTCTTCTTCAAAATAAGATATTATTTAAGAGATTTAATTTAAGAGATTAATGCAAATTTTTCTTAAACATAGATGACTAACATACCCAGACTGAGTGACCTAGAAGACCTGTGTGGCTACTCTCCTTGGTCCCCATCCAGGATTCTAAGAAGTTGTAGGAGGGACCAGTACAGACTCCAGCCCAGCTTCTCTGCAGCATTGTAGGAAGAGACTGTATGATGGAAGCAGAACTCTGCGCTCTGCTTTGCCACTTAGAGAACATGGAAAGTGGCCTGCCAGAAGGCTCATTCTGGAGCAGTATGGACTCTGTAATCACTACAAGGAGAACCAAGGTGCAATCTACCATGCTCTCAGGGAACCCTTCTGAGGAGTTCCAGGTCTACATGCTGCACCCTGCCATGGTACTGCAGTGGTGCTGGTCACAATCTACTGAGTTATATGTCCCCTATGCCCCACCCCTGCATGAACTGTGAATTTCTCAGGGACACGGATTGTTCCTAGACTACTTTTTTTTTATTAGAAAAAGCGTCTTTTGTAGCCCAGACTGACCTTGAACTCAGTTCATAGCCAAGTATGACCTTGAGTTCCTGGTCTTCCTGCCTTTGCCCCTTATATTGGTTATTGGTATCTAACACCATGCCTGATCCTCTTTCAAATATTTCTAATGCATTACTTGGGCTCTCTCTCTCTCTCTCTCTCTCTCTCTCTCTCTCTCTCTCTCTCTTTCAGATATACTTAAGAATTAGTAACCACTTTTGCTTACACAAAAGACACTAACACCATGGTCCTGATCCCTTCATTTTAAAAAGAGCTTACACTATGTTCTGAAGAGTAATATTAAGGCAGGCACAGCATCACATGCCTGTAATCTTAGCCATCAGGAAGCTAGCTATGAGATTCAAGAGTTTGAGGTCAGCCTGGGCTACATAGCAAGACTCTTTCAAAATAAAAGGGAGGAGGGTTCTTTCAGTTCCCTAAGTATGATATGGTCATCCTATCCATTAGCTAGTTCCTCCAGTGGGCGCTTTCCTTCCAAAAACTTCTGCTACTCACTAAGAGGGAAGGACCTGGAATAGCAATCATATGAAGTCACACTTCCTATACTGCATCAAGGCAGCCTGGAGCATTGGGGACAGCACAATACATTCTGTGCTTTCAAGGAAAGCACAACAGTTCTCAGCAATGAGTGGACACCATGTAAATAACTAGCCAGGTAGCTCAGAATATCTAGGCTGGATCCCATGTTCCTTCCAATGCATTGTATTTTTTGATTGGTGGAAATTTGTGGAGATTGTGTTTTAAATAAAAGTTCCATGTAAAAATCAGTGAGGGACAGTAAATGAGAGTGATGGTGTCCAGTGATCTAGGAATTTGTTCAGTATCCAACAAATTCACACACCCTCTTAGTAATTGTAAGATATTTAGTAATGAAATATTATGTTCATTGGGATTTCTTGGAACAGTTACCAAGTTGTTAGGATGTAAATAATTGTTAAGCTAGTTAGCTTTAATCCCTTCGTAAATGAAAGTGGTATCTTTCTGACATACGAATGCTGTTTTAGAAACACCTAAATTGGGTAAAACAAACCCAGAATATTTGTGAACCACTCCCTTAGGGCTTTTGCTATATCTACATATTTCTTCTTAGCTTAGGGTGAAGAGCTCAAGCACTGTTTCTGAGCTAAAGCATTAATGTGACCTGACAATACTGTTCCTAGTCCTGTTAGGGGAGGTAGGAGAGCCTGTGCGTATTCATGTATGTGCAGGTGCACATGCGTGTGGAAGGCAGAGGTAAACCTCTGGAGCAATTTCTCAGGAGCCATCCACCCTGAATTTAGAGACAAGGTCTCTCACTGGGAAGTGGGGCTTGCTGTTTAGGCAAGGGGGCTGGCCAGCAAGCCACAGGAGTCTGCCTGTCCAGCTCTGGAATTACAAGTGGGCAGCACTATACCTGGCCTTTGCATAGGTGCTAAGGATTAAACTCAGGTCCTCAGGCTTGCACAGAAGGCATATTTGGACTGCACCATATCCCCAGTCCTTAAAACTATTCTTACTTTTGTCTTGTAAGTGTATTTGTTGTAAGAGTTGTTAAAACCTTCCTAGGAAGTAAGCAGGAAACCTGACCCTTTCACCCCATCTAGCTAGTTTTTCAGTAAGTTGATGTGGCTTTGAAATGAACTGGATGCCTGCCTTCCTGGTACAAAAACAGGAAAACAAGTCTCTATTTGTGTGCCATGATTATGCTTCTATTATCTCAAACAAGGAGTAAGTAGCATGAGTAGCCAAATGGCCTGCCAGCTCCTCTTGCCAAAAGGAAAGATCACAGAGCAACTGCCCAGAAATGGGTTTTGTTATTGGTAGATGTCCTTTGGTTTTTAGCTGGTTAGTCAGTAACCTGGGTTAGTAAACTACATCATATCATGTGTTTATCTTTATTTTAAAAAAACAAAAATGCAAGTGTGCCTTGGCCATAGCAGGAAAGAGGATACTCGAAGCCTGGTCTTTCAGGAAAACATGATGGGGATGTAAGAGCTAGAGTGAGTAGCTGGCTGGCACTGGCTATAAAGATTTTTGGAATGGTCTAAAACAGTGCAATTAGCTTCAAATATGCTCATGCACCATTCTTCTCAGGAGCATCTGAACCCCATTTCTGCATTCATTTAAAAAAATAGATTAGGTATGAAGGTTTATAGGTTTCAGCACAGTACCCACTAGTAGCCCCTTCATTGGCTCTTCAGCAAATGCCCATTGTGCCAGGCCCTATGCTTTGTTAGGGTATAGAATGGAATAAAAAAAAATTATGATATCATCTGTTGAATGCTCATGATGAGCCAAGTGGTCATTTGGACCATTTATGTTTAGGATCTTGTATTATGTTCAACTACAGTGTTTGATAACAGCCCAACAACAAGCTACCTATATTTTACTACATGAGGAAAGCAAGGACCAAAAGAGGTTGAGTAACTTTCCCAGGGTCATTCAAGTAAGTAAGTGATGGGACTGGAATTTGAACCTACACTTTCAAACTTTCTATTGCCTCCCTAGCAACAACATGGAGTGTATTTATCTACTTTGCAACTACAGTACAAGATAAAGTTTCAAAACCATATACTGGCCTGTGCTTGGCCCTGGTGGGAGCAGATGATTCCTGATGGCATGACTCCATAGCTAGAGAGCAGGGAGAGGCCCTGCTGATCTCTTATACTCACCTTCTATACTAACCAGTACCACAAAAGAACTAACCCTGCCTACAGAACTTGAAGGAACACCAATGCAGTGGCTCATCTCCAAATGCTGAACTTTGGTCCACAGGTCACATGAGAACTGGTCATATGAGAGAGAGTATCTCCCACCCCACCCCCACACCCTGCCAATGACTCAATCACTCCTTCCCAGGCTCCACCTCTTTAAGATTCCTTACTACTTCCTAATAGAATATTTGGGGCCAAGCTGCCCACCCATGAGCCTTTGCATTTTGAGCCTAGATAAACTGTGGGTGCAGACCAATTCCAGTGACTCCAATGCTCCTCTGCAAGTGGCCTGGGAGGGATCTACACCAGTCCGCCAAGCCACATCTCACAGCACAGGGCACCTCAGTTCTGCTGGGGTCCCCACTGAAGCTCTCTGCAGCCATGGGGGAACAGTACACTTTATTCTCCACATAGTTTCTCTGGTTTCCAGAGCCATGATGTCCACATACCTGATTGCTACATAGCCCTCTCTGTCCCAGCACACACTTGGAGGTAGCACCTTTTCTCCTTTCCTCAGCTCCAACTGGGACAGGAGAAACCCACTCACATCTCCTTGAGCTAGCATATTCAAAGACCGTTTCCAGTGAAGTACAGAGTAGTCTTATCAGCAGGTGACAGCTTAGAGTTGAGAGGAGGACAGTGGAGCCTTTTATCTTTTTCCAGATATTACATTGTAGCCCTTATTAGACTATGTATGTGATATTTTTCCAACTACAAAAGCGCATTTTATGAAAGATGGATCAAAGTGGTTACAAGACTGTATTCCCTTGATCACTTCAAAGCTGCTTTCCTTGAATGATACTTTAAGGGAAAGACATGAGAATATGACATGCTTTGGAATAAATTGTGTAACAGAAAAGCTCATGTTGCACTCTAAGATAGCTCAGTCAGTAAAGGGCTTGTATGCAAGCATGAGGATAAGAGTTCAATCCCCAGGACTCACTTTAAATAGTAGTTAGTCAAGTATGGTAGTGCCTGTTTGTGATTTCAGCACTGGGAAGATCTGGAGACAGGCAGATCCCTGAAACTCTGGCCAGCCAGCTCAGCCTACTTGGTAAGTTCCAGACTCCTGAGAGACTCTGCCACAAAACAAGGTTGATGGCTTGTGAGGAAGAAAACCTGAGGCTGTCTTCTGGCCTTCAGATGTGCAGCTCCACAGACATGAGCAGAGAGAAAGAGGAAGGAGGGGAGAGAGTGTCACACTGAAGCTCCAACCCCCAGTGATGGTATTTGATGGGGCCTTTGAGAGGTTTACTTGATGTGCCAAGGGTGGGACCCTCCAGCCATGCCAGCACCTTGATGTCAGACTTCCCAGCCCCAGAGCTGTGATAATAATCGTCTGCTGTTTTTGAACTTCAATACACAAGGATCTGTTTTGGAGACTGGAATAAAGGAAGACAGCAGCCTACAGTGAAAGACAGTGGTCACCTGGAGATCACAGCTGTCCCAGCACCCCCTGGGGAAAGCATGGCAGAATGCCACTTTGCTTATGTTACAGGAATGGATGATTCCCCAAAACCCTTTCCTCTTAGAGGAACTGGATCATGTTTGGCCCAAGCTGCACTTTTTTGTTGTTTACAGCACACATAGAAGGGGCCACACCCACTGCCAGACATTGCCGTTTGCACTTTTAACCTCCCTGACTATAATTTTATATCCTCATCCCTTTTGTCTTTTTCTCTCAGCCTTACTTGTTTTTAAAATTTTACGATGGAAATTTTCAAGAAGACACAAAAGAGGAGAAAATAGTCAATCTTCAGCTTTTGCCAGTATTTATTCATGGTCAGTTTTGTTTTACACACACGCATACACTCATTTCCTTTCAAACACTAGATATTTTTCGTTTTTAAAAAACAGAGATCTGGTTCTCATACATTTTCTCCTTCTTTCTGAAGGATGTGTTTCAGTATTTTTGTTATTTTTTTTTTTTTGTCTGTTTGCTTGCTTGCTTTTTCTTGGTATATACTCAACTGGAAGCCATGAGCAGCCTGGAATCCCATTTTCATGCTCCATTCATATCAGAAGTCATTGCCAATCCCCCTTCCCCTTGGGTCCTGACAGCCACTCCTCTTCTTTTTGTCTCTATGGCTCACTTGATTGTTATAAAAGCAAATCCCAGATAGCATGTCATTTTACCCAGAAATATCTCTGAATGTATTTTTAACACATAAAGGCTTCTTTTTTTTTCTCTGTAACATAGCCAAATGCCATTATTACATCCAAATCTTAATAATCTACAATCTAATGCACAGTTAATGTTCACTAGCTCCCCTATTTATCTGGATCTTTGTGTTGTCATTGTTATTGTTTACATTGTTGTTGTTTCAGTAAGAGTCTTGCTCTGCAACGCTAACTGGCCTGGTACTCATTGTGTAGCCCAGGTTGCCCTTAAGTCTGCCTCAGCCATCCAAGAGCTGAGATTACAGGCATGCATACCCATGTTAGTAACTCCTTGTTCTAGCTGTAGTCACACAAAGCCTGACTTTACACAGCTATCATGACTATGACAGCCCTTCTTCCTCTGCTATTTCTGGTTTTCCCCCCATGCCATTTATTTATGGGGGGGGCAGGTAATTTTTCTATATAATTACCTACATTTCAAGTTTAGCTGGTAGCAACCCATTGACCCAGTGACAGTGGTGCTGTCACTGTCCTCCCTGGGAGCTGGAATTGTAGATCCTGAGATGGCACGCAAGTCAGGTCCTGAGATGAAGAGAGTACACTCCTTGAATGGGTAAGGACATTATCTTACATCATTCCTGAGGCACAGCCCTGTCTGCAGAGTTCTCTTTTCATGTTAAGCTGATGTATGAGTTCAGATGTTGTCTTCATGACCCCTACCTTAGGAAGTTCCCAGCAATTCTTCCCCAACAACCTGGGCATCTATTACTCCTATTGCCTGGATGCACACTGTTGTTATGTGCTTTGCTAAAGGATGCCCTCCTTGGTCCTCACCCCTCCATTCATTATCAGAAAAGAACATTTCTTTAACCTTTTCAGAATAATGATGTGTCTTAGTTTCTTCTGAAGGTGACAATAGCTTATTTTTAAGTCATGGATTGTTAACAATTCAATGTATTTAAATCTGTTGAGTTTATTCTTCTTTCTGACACTCAAATGATCCATCTTTGGTTTCTAGGAGTTCTTCAGGTAGATTCATGGTCTTAATGTGACTACTTCTCACTTCTCACCATGATGAGATGTTCCCAGATCACTACACATTTTCTACCTAGCTCTGAGATCAGCCACCCCTCATGGAGTTTGGCTCCATTCAGGACAACAGTACTTTCTAAGGACCATAATCAAAGCTCTTAGCATGTTAGTCCCTATTTTACTGGCCATTTCTTCAAGGTCTTTTGGAGGGCATTGGGAAAAAATATATCATAAATCTACACTGACATTTTTAATTCAAATTTTAGAAAACAGACATTTAATTTATTTTCTTTGATTTTCAAATTGTATTTTTTCACTTGGGACTAGGGATATGACTGGGTGGTGTAGCTCTTAGCAAGCATGGGGGCAGGAAAAGAGGGTAGAGAAAAGGAGAAAGAGATAGTGGGGAAGGGGTGGGAGGGTCTTGGCTCCTAAAAAATGCTGACATTATTGCTATGGTTGACCTTTTCAAAAAGCCTCTCCATTATTATTCCCACAATGTGGTCATTGAATATCAATCTATATACATGCATCTCTTATTCATTTTAAGAATTTGTTGCATACTTTCCACCAAGAATAGTTACTGCTGGTTTAAGTTGCTGTAGTCTGGATTAAACAAACATTTATGAGCCATGTCTTATGTGCAAATTATTGATTATGCAGAAAGGCATGTGACATTTTCTTCTTTAATACCCTCCCCCACACATAAGCTGCCTCTAGATCCTTTTAGTGTCTTAAAATGTCTCAAACTACATGGAGCCCAGAATTGCTCAGCATATTCTGGATGTGGCTTGAGGGCCCCTCTCCATCAGGAGTACATCCAACAGGCTCTGACCATGTAAGCCTTCAGTTCCTGGCCTGAATGGCTCATCCCCTCACTTCACTCAGACCTCAGCTTGCCTTCACTCATCATCTGGGTGGTCCCTCTTCCCATTCTGCATTTCTCACCCCCCTCACCCTGCTTTATCTTATTCCACAGCATTTCCCTCCTTTTCTATTGCAGCATTAACAGTTTGTTGGCTTAAACACTGTGTGTCAACTTTCTGATACTGTCAAAAAAAATTACTGAGATAATCAATTTAAAAAAAAACAAAAGTTAGTTCTGGCTCACAATTGTGCATGTTGCAGTCCTTGGTTACTTAGGCTTATGGTGAAGCAGTACATGGTGGCAGAAAAGTGCTAAAGAAAACTACTCACCTAGTGGTGGTTGAAAAGCAAAGAGGGAAAGGGAGGAACTGGGATCCCAATATCCTTTTCAAGGACACACCACAGTGACCTAAAGTCCTCTCACTAGGCCACATCAAAAAGGCCCCACTAGCTCCCAATAGCACTCTGGACTGAGGAGCAAGCCTTTAAAACATTGGTCTTTGGTGAAATTTCATATCCAGTCAATGGCAATTATCTATAATAGTTCATGGAGAACAGTAAGGAGTTAACTGATTGTTTAATGACTAAATGAACATATCTAAGAATATATCTCTGAGAACCCATGGTGTCATCCACTGACACCAAATCCACAGATCATCCAGTTCTTATTATGGTAGTTAATGTTTTCTTTCAACTTGACAGAATCTTCGGATCACAGGAAGATGGGTATCTGGGCATGCTTGATTTAGTTAATTGATGTGGGAAGCCCAATTTAACTGTATTATCTCTTCAGGGAACCCTGAACTGTAAAGAGAAAGTAACCTGAGCACTAAGAAGCATCTATTGCTGTCTGCTTTTTGGCTATGAATATGATGTGAGCAGCTGCTTCCCTGGGAATGTATGTCTTGAGCTGTGAGCCATAACAAATCCTTTCTCTCTTATGTTGCCTCTGATAAGATATTTTATCAGGAAAAAAAGGCTAAGACATTAATAGAATATTTTCACGCTGACACATAACACACATTTATACACTCCTGCACACTTTAAATCACCTTTACTTTTCTTATCTAAGATCGTGTAAATGCTTTGTAAATTATGTATTATTTAGAGATGGCAAAAAAGGCTCTATATGTTTAATATGAACAAAACTTTGGGCCAAATATTTTCAGTCTAAGGTTGGATAAAACCAGGGATACAACACCCTTAGCTAGGAAGGGATAATAGCGTCTACAGATGTGGAACATCAAATACTGGGTTGGAGTATGGGGTTACAAAAGGGACAGGAGACTGATTATTTTACCCGTGTAGCCTATTAACTGTCTTGCTTCTACTAATGAAATTTAATATAGTATTTGCCCTTATAAGGTTCATTTGGAGCTACTGTAGATAATACTTCTAGGTCATTGTCAATCATGAAATCCTGGAAGTCCACATTTTTTTGGACTTGGGTGACAGAATATTTCAGTCTTAGAGAACACTTCTGCATTTTCCACTTCCAATGGTTAGCACCTGTGTTTCCACCCATCTTTCCAACCCATTCTGTTGATGGTCACTCTCATCTCTACATTACTGGTGATCTTGGTGGACCTTTCTCAGATAAAATTCCAGCTGTTAAGTCACTTCTCTGAACTTTGCTTTCCTTAACTTTTACTTTGCAGGATGATTACATTTTTAATTAACTTATAGTAATTGCCTAATGACTTACCTAGCCTAATGTCTACTACATTCTTGGTGCTCAATAGAAGTTGGATATTTGTTGAGGATTGTGTGTGTGTGTGTGTGTGTGTGTGTGTGTGACATAGTACCATAGGCAAACACTTTGTTTCCTACAATCATTCCTCCAGTTGCAAATATACCTGCCCAATACTCATCCAAAACCCATTTCTGCTCTGTGATATATAATCACATAAATTATATAAAGCTGGGGCTCCTGCAGAGGTCCAAAAGCACAGTGGAGGTTATTAAAATGTATAAACATATTTGTTGGTCTTATTACTGAAGATTCTCAGTAGAATCTCAGTAGAAGAGTAGGGATCTCAGCTGAGGACTGGCTATACTCTCTAGTCCTACCCCAAAGCCTCATGTCAGTCAGCTAAGTCCTATGTCCATAAGGTTCTACAGCCACCACCACCCCTTAAACAACTACCACCAGCTGGAGACCAAGGTTAAAACACATGAGCCTATGGGGGGGGCCTCTTCATATTCAAACCACAGCAATGAACTAAACAAATGGCCAAATGGAAATTCCTGAGGACTTGATGGTGATTAGACTTACTCACTCATTGGTCATTTTTTCAAGTTACCACAGAATTCAAAAACAAAAGGAGCCAAATGAGAGAAAAATCCCTGAAAATTGGCAAATGGAGTGGTTCAACAGTATATTGGCTTAGACACAGAATTGTTTCAAGTAACCCTGGAAATCTCTGTGCTTCTACTTTCTTGGATGGATTAACTTGTTCTCTAGCCTCAGTATCACAATCTGCTTCCTTTGCTTCCTCCTCAAGTAGATGAAGAGCAGACACAGGTGGGTGGCAAGATCATACACTGGGACCTTTCATTTATTCTTGAGACAACACGCAGTGAGCCAAGGAGAGGCCCCTGTAGAGTAGGAGCTGCCAGGACCATTCATAAACCCTTTCCCTCAAAGAGGGCAATCTCCAATCATGTGGTGATAGTCCTTTGAGAGTATAGATCATTCTTCTGTCCCAGATTGGAATTCCAGTCTTCACAGAAGAATTCACACCAGAAGAGTCTGACTGGAGGTCCTGGCCTTTCTACAATTCCTGTTGTTCTCTTTGGCCAATTTCCCTCCTAGTTTCTTCTCGGGGCAGAGTTTGTGCCCACACACTCACATGCACAAACGTGTGCACATGTACATATTCACACAAGAGAAATAAAGCAGTTCTATAGGCAGTAAGGGAGATGCAAGTAAAACCCTAAACATAAATATGGTAGAAAGGTAGGCAGGAGAGACAGGACATCATAGGAGACAGAGAACAGGAGGAAAATAGCCATGAGAAGGGAAAAACACAAGCTGAAGATGAAGGGAAGAAACAACGTGGAAAGAAACACAGAGAAAGATGAGAAGCGAGCAACAAATTAAACAGGAAAATGTAACAAGAGAAAGGAGGAAGAGAAAGAGACATTAATAGCAGAGAGGAAAGATGAGGTGAAGAACGAAGAAGTGGTAAGGCAAAAGGAGACATGAATGGAAGAAAAGAGCAGAGCTGCAGGCAAGATGGGGTGGGTGGAGAGGCTATGTCTTCAAAGTTAGCATTCTCTGGCCCCACACTCTGGGTACCACATGGGTCCCCTTGAATCACAGCTCATTTGGGCCTTTCTGTTTTCATCTCATGTTTCTGAACCCTTGGAGGCTTTTCCAGTCAGTAATTCAGGCAAAGAACCAAGTTTTCCTGTCCAAAGCCCAGCTCTACATGTCACAGCTGTGCTTCTCATGGTCATTAATACCCTCCATCCTGGACTAAAGAACATCCCAGAGTCCTCTTCAGTTGTGCTGACCAGCTACAGGTCACCTGCATTTTCTCAAGGATCCCTGGGCTCATTATGTTTCCAGGGACCTTTTCAAAGAGGCTACAGTCCTCTGAAAGGGTAGTATCCAACTTAGAAATTTGAGGATGGGGTATCATCTTATAAAAAGATATTCTTGTCCAGGGTCTGGAGAGATGGTTCAGTGGTTAAGCTTTCACAAGACTAGAATGAGCATGGTAGGGTGAGCATAGTAGCCAGCCAGTAATTCCATCAAGGAGCTCTCACTTGAAGGCAGACACAGGAGAGGTCTTAGAAATCTGCTAGCAAGACTGACCATATTAGTGAGCTCTGGCTTTGGTTGAGAAACCCTGTTTCAGTGAACAAGGTGGAAGAATGACTGAGCATGTTTCATAACACCAACCACAGGCCTATGCACACCTATCACACACATAATACTTGGGGGGGAAATGCACATCTCCAAAGCACACTTCCTTTTGCCATTCTCTGACTTTACTTGTCTTCCACTACCATGACCTCTCCCAGCCACAATTTCTAGTCTCTATCCAGCTTCTTGTATTCATTCCAAAAATAAATAAATAAGTAAAACACCTTTTAACACCTACAGTGTGCCAGGCATGAATGTTATGACTTGGAACAAAATTCATTGTCCATCCATCCCCCCATGAGAAAGGCACAGTGGAGCCAAGGGAGAGCCAGGATTTTATGGAGCTCTAGCATTATACAATCTGGGAAGCCCTCTGTAAAGAAAAGAACATCCTGCTGCTGGGGACATTTGGAAAGAGCCCATAGAAGAGTTATGCCATCTCTGAAAGAGGCAGGATGAGTGACACCCCACACACACTACTCAGACTCAGATGAGACTTCCAAAGAAAGGTAGGCTGACACACTAGCTCACTTATTAAACTGTTACAGCTATACTTTTGGTTCCCTTTTGTCCCCACTTTTTTCTTAAATGCCTTCTAAGGCTTAGATTGTGATTGAGATAAAGTGTGATTGTCAAAACAAAATGGCTTAAACAAACTAAAATTTTCTATTTCCTCTAATTGAACTGCATAAAAAGAAGCCCATGGCTGGCCTGGAGCCTCCTTGGTTTCATGGGGCCAGTCTTCCTTCCATCATGTGAATATCCACTTGTCATCTATAAAGCCAATGATGGGCCACATTCCCGCCAACCGGAAAGGGCAAAAGCAAAGGGAAAGCCCAGCCCTTCCCTGTAACCAAAATATCTCATTGTTGTCACATGGCCACACAAATGCTTTAGGGGGAAACGGCAAGTGTAGTATTTATTCTGGTGGCCATGGGTCTCTAGGTCAGAAGAGATTGAAGATGGAGACAGATGCTATGGACATTAACCATCTTACACATGATAGGCAGCCTATCATGTATACTGTGCCATAGAACAGAAATTATAGCCTTTCCAAAGCCACTACTGACAGAAACATGGTTGTGCTCTATGGTCCCTGCAAGCTCTCTCCTGGATTCTTTCATTCTTATTAAAATCCCTGTACCTGAGCCCATGTTTGGCTAAAAATGAAACCCTAATGCCATCCAAAGGACACTGGAGGAAGACAAGGCAATACCAACCATGAGGGGGGTGGGTACCAAACTTCAAAGGTTTACCAATTTCAGATGTTAGCCAGAGAAACAACAGGATGCAACCCAAGGAACTCTACAGGATTCACCATTGAGGAGGTTGGGGTGGTTTTTACTGATTGTCAATTTGGCAGGCTCTAGAATCACTTTGGAGACAAACCTCTGGGGGTGCCAGTGAGATATTATCTAGATTAGGTTAATTTGAAGTGCAAAGACCCATCCTAACTGCCAGGCTGAATAAAAAGAACAAGGCGAATAACAGCATTCATAACTCTACTTCCTGACTGTGGATGAGATAGGATTAGCCACCTCATGCTCCAGTCACCATTGCTTTCTTGCCATGATGGACTGTTCCCTCAAACTTTGAGCCAAAATAAACCTACCCTTCCTTCTTCAAGTTGCTTTTGTCAGGTATCATGTCATAACTGTGAGCCATGTAAGTAAAACAGAAGCCAAAGTGACTTCAATGTGATGGAAGACAATAAGACCTGAAGACAGTGACTTAGGAGAAAATGGTTAAGTAGAAGCCAGTAGAAGCAGAGGGTGGTGAGAACCCAAAATGCCATAGCAGATGGCAGATCCTTTGTTGACTCATTATGATAATCCACAATAACTGAGACTAAATAAATGTCAAAAATGTTGTTCAGATTATTTATCAGAGACCAAAATAACAACTTAACCAAGCTAAAGTTCACTGCTCTCTTCTGCAAGAATATAAAGGTAGTAAATACTGAGGGGTATTTACAATGCTGGTGATCCAGGTTCCTTCCATGTTACTACTAAGCCACTTCTCAACATATGACTTCTGTCTCATTGCCCAAGATAACTGCTGCTGCACAAGTTACACCCACATCACAGCCATAAGGAAGAAGGGAAAGGGAAAGGAATGTCTTCAAGGACTGCCAAGAGGTCCTTACACCATATCATCTTGGTTTTCATTAGTTAGAACTTGAATTCACCACATCCACTTGGAAAGGGTACTAGAATAAAAGTATCTATATCTTTTTATTTAAAAAAAAGAAAAAGAAAAAGCTGTACTCAGCTTAAACTGAAGGGTCCTGTTAGTAAAAGAAGTGGGGACAGTGAGCAGTCAGAGCCTCAAGAGACCTAAGACAAAGAAACAAAGCACACATCTCCCTCTGCTACAGCTAAAAGGAAAGAGGGGTCCTGTAAGCTGTAAGATGAATAAAACATAGGGATCTCTTTCTAGTTTAGTCAACCTCTTTTTCTCTGTGATATGTGCCTAAGCATCATTACTGGGAGGATGGGCTCCTCAAGGGTGAAGAGGAGAGAACGCTTGCCAAGGTTTGCTTACTTACAACCCTCATGGTGAAAAGAAAGTCTGTACCTGCAAAGGCCCTGAGCTGGTTAATACCAGAGATGGTCCTTTGTCAGAGTTTTGTAGGCACTGTGCTCTGATGCACTGACTTCGGATAAAGACAGCTCAATTTCCACATCTATAGAAAGACCATAAAATGTAGCTTGCATGCCTTGCCCTTTAGGGTGCCCTTTATACAGTGGTAAGTTGGTACAAATGTGAATAGACAACACCATGAAAGAGATGGTGTTATCAGAGTGCTGTTCAGGCTTTGCTTCCCCTGCCCATCTCAGCACAATTGGCCAGCAATTGCAACTGGTGGATCCTAAGAAGGGAAAGCAAAGCAAACAGGCTGGGGACAAAGAGACTCAGGCATCTGTGAGCACAGACTCTCAGGAGACATCTTCAGTGAGATAGCTCATTTAATGAAGAAAACAAAGGCTACTTAAACCTTTGGGAGTGGGGTAAGGGCATTCGGGGTGAGTGTACATCATTGGCCAGGGTTAGGGCACTCCGGATGCCTCATTTTCATAAGGAAGAATTTCAGGAATTCCAGAAATGACCTTACAAGTGGAGAGGAAGTTTAACCTGGCTACCAGACTGTGTGACATCCTCCAGCAGACAGGGATTGGGGTACAGCGCTACATCTGCTAAGACATTGCAGGCCTGCTGATCTCAAGATGAAATTTTCAGGTTTTGGACAGGCCTCAACCTCACTCTTACTCCAGGCCAGCTCTCCTGCCACCCCAACCCCATCCCACAGCTCCCCAGCCCCACATCAGAGCTGAGATGCAAAAGGCAGGAAAAATAGGAAAGAAAGTACCCTGAGGTTCACCCCTACTCTTCCCACAGTCCTGCCCAGACTGTCCCTGCAAGCCCCTTAGGTCTTCTACCTGCCTTTGGTCCAGCATCAGAATGCTCCACTGTCGGCATGAGAAAAGAAGGGAAGAGTACCATTCTTGACAAGCAGGGTGCCCATGGTCAGCTGGAAGGGGCACTCCACCTTGTTTTCCATCAATTCTAGGATTTAACTTCTACAGTCTTGAGGTCACTGCCACAGATCCTTGGTCGTGTACACTGCCCTTGGTCTTGGGAGCTCTCTTAAAACCTCATCCTTACCTCAAGGTGCTACTCTGTGGTCCTGGCCACAGCCCTGTATATAGGGTAGGTTTCTCCCCCAAGGTTTTGAACTACAAAGCCAGCCTGTCCATTGCATGTTTACATCCAAATACACACTCATATACACTACTGTTTACACACAGTAGCACCAGATATAAAAAGACATACACAGCGAATACCATAGAAAACATACCACACATGTAGCATGCACTAAATATATGCAAACACAGTACACGTGTACACACACACACACTTTTTTCTAACTGGTTTTTCTGTTGCCCATCACACTCTCCTAGTCAACCCCTTACACAATTGATCACTTCAAAAACACTTGTTCATTTAAACTCCAATCTCTCTTTCTGTGGCTTCCAAAATCTGGGCATATGATCAGAGCCAGCAGGACCTTTCATAAACTGTCCCCTAGAACATAGTCCCCACTTTCCTACCTCCAGCAACCAAGTGACCAGCCATCCTTCTGGAGAGGTCCTGAAGTTCCTCATGGTTTGCCCCACACCCATCCATGTCATCAGGCAGTCACAGGCTCAGAATATATATTAACAGGCTGGACATAGGGGTGCATACCTTCAGTCTAGGACTTAGGATGCAGTATTTGAGGCCAACCTGATCAACATAGGGCACTCCAGAACTATAATAGACCCTGTCTCAAAAAAAATTATCATTCTGAACCCCTTCAGAGTTCACCTATTCTCTAAAGGGCCCCTGAGCTCCCAGCTGGAAACATCCCCTTCCTCTTTTATTCCTTGGGAGGCAGGCAGTGGGATGATTGACCTTCTATGTCTGTGTTCCCTGCAAGACAGGTGACCTTCTTTTTGGTGGAGTGCCTGTCATAGTCTGGGCAGGTGTGCAGTGGAGACTGGTTGGACAGCCACATTCACATGTCCTCTTTACCCCACAGATCAAAGTAGAAAACCAGCATGACTACCAGGACATCACCAGTGTGGTGGCCATGGCCAAAACCTATGCCACTACTGAGGCCTTTATTGACTCCAAGTATGACATCCGCATACAGAAGATTGGATCCAACTACAAGGCATACATGTGAGTGGGCATCAGTGGGCATGGAGTGGGAAGAAGATGGGAGGAGCCTGCTTCCTTCTACCATGATGCTTTGTATGTCTACACCTCTGATTCTGTTGCAGCTTAACCCAGGGTATAGCTCTCACTAGAAAAATATCTCTCTCTCTCTCTCTCTCTCTCTCTCTCTCTCTCTTTCTCTTTCTCTCTCTCTCCTCTCTCTCTCTCTCTCTCTCTCTCTCTCTGTGTGTGTGTGTGTGTGTGTGTGTGTGTGTAGAGATTTGTGTAAACAAAGGACTCCTTTGAGTACCTAACTGAAGGGTTAAGATTTTCTTCTGTATGAAGGAGAAAGATATATGGTCTGGTGTGCATATGCAACAGCAATCTGATATCCTCTGGAACCAACAAAACTCATTCAGAAGACACATAAGATTCTCTGGTTGCAACCAACAGAAATTATTTCTGAATATTACATATTTTGTTTTTAAAGAAATCTGTTAGAAAATCATGGGTGATCAGAAACTTTTAAAAGCAAATGAAAATCCCAATAAATTACTGATTTCAGAGCATTGATATTCAGGGCAGTCCCAGAAATGTATGGAATCAGAAGTGATAGCTGATGTTCATTGCACCAATAGGTGAAGAATCCACCAGGGTCTTTTGCAACACTTATCTCAGAGTGTGATCTGTCACTTGCATTTTGGTTAGAGAGAGGCAGAAAATCCCCGTTTCGAGTCCCTGCCAGCAGGAAGACAGGCAATTTGAGCAAGATCCTGCCACTAAAGAAAGAGTATGCAACAAAGGCAGTTCCCTGACTCTGCTCTAAGGTGAGTCAACAAAGGATAAGTCCTGTAGAGGAATTTTAATTCAGAACATGGCTGCTCTGGAAAGAGATCACATGAAGGTCTGTGTGATCTAGCGGGAATGCAGCCACACCTATAATCCCAGGAAACAGAGGCAAGCAGATCTCTGAGTTCAAGGTCAGCCTGGTATAAAGCAAGTTTCAGGTAAAGAAAAGCCTAGTTCCAGGCATGGTGGTACATGCTTTTAATCCCAGCACTCAGGCGAAAGAAGGAGCAGATCCCTGAGTTCTAGTTAGTGCTGTTCAGGCAGTTTGGTTGAGTCAGTGAGTTGAGAGACAGCGAAGTGGAATTGAGTTTGTGGCAGTTCAATTCATAGAATTCAGAGGCAGTTTTACTGGGACAGTTTTACAGAAAGAGTTTGAGGAGAAAGCAAGCTAGACACAAATGAAAACAGAAGGAGCCAGATGATTAGAATAGATTGCTAGAGTGAGTTTGAGGCCAAACAGAAAAATTCAATCAGAAGCTGAGAGAAGCCAAGTCGAATCAATCAACATGAAGAGGAGTTTGAACCAGAATAGCTGAATTGAACCATCCATCCAGAGTTCATAAAGAACCAAAAAGGGTGAGCTTATTCAGCAGTAAGTCTCTGAGGCTGAAAACATTCAAGGCCTATATTAGATTATATAGAAGCTTCCAGGACTAGATGTAGGTTAGCAGATGGAGGCAGTAAGCCTCCTAGACAACAATTACATTGGGTGAACAAAAGATACTTTAACAGTGCCCCTCACTTTGGAATGTTGCTGCTGGTTCCACTTCAAATGGTGAGACCCAACAGCCAAGTGTGGTCTTTTTGTCACCTTCATGCAGCACCGACTGTGGACATACTTCCATATCAGGAAACTGCAGCGACTGGCCATGGACAATCATTGTCCATCTGTCTGTCCATGTGATTCTGTGCAGCATAGCTTTTGCCTGAGAATCCTGTGGGCAAGCCAAGATGTCACCTGCTTCTATAAAGATGCCAAATCAATCAAAGCTGTGCCTGTTTGTGAATGCATCGTCTGCCATTTTTACCACCTGGATTGAGTAGGCCATCAGGAAAACACATCTTTGCATAGAGGGCCAAGTGGAGACTAGGGAAATAACTCAGTTAGTAGAGTGCAAGCATAAGGACCAGAGTTCAATTCCCAGTGCCCACCTAAAAAGATATGATGGTGCATACCTATAATCCCAGTCCCAGGAAGGATCCTGGGACTCATTGACCAGCCAAGTTAACATAATTATCAAGCCCTACGTCACAGTGAGAGAGCCTGTCTCAAAAACAGTACCCAAGATTTTAAATAGGTCTGGGGTTGTTTCAATGAATAAAGCACTTGCAAGTATAAGAAACTGAGTTCAATACCCAGATCCCACATAAAAATACCAGGTCTGAGGCTGGGTGTGGAAGTGTATACCTTTAATTCCAGTATTTGGGAGGCAGGTGGATCTCTAGGAGTTGGAGACCAGCCTGGTCTGCATAGTAGCTTCCATAGCTAGAGTTACATAGTGAGGCCCTGTCTCAAAAAAACAAAACAAAAATAACATATGCTCTTGTAATCCAAGCACTATATAAACAGAGACAGGGGGTTCTCTCTGATTCCTTGACCAGCCAGTCTATTCTAATTGGTAAGCTCTAAGCCAATGAAAGACCTTGTTGCAAAGGAGGTAGATGGCATTCTGAGGATGATGCCCCAGGTTTTTCCTCCAGCCTCAACAGGTACATACATGCACATACACACAAATAAAAAATAAAATATTATTATTATCATTATGATGATGATGATTAAAGACTGGGGATGATTTTAAGCTTCGAGTTGGTTGCAATTGCACAGTTGCATGGGACACTGGAAGAGATGAAGGTACTTTATGGAGAAGGACATAGTCTTAGAAAAGAGATAAAGCCAGTGTTCAGCGATAGTTCTACCCCATCCTGTCAGACAACCACTCTCTTCTTTCCCCCGGGTCAAGCCAAAGCAATTACTGCTTTCAGTTGTCCTCCCGCATGTCTCAGGAATCAGATCTCCTGCCCTGCATCATCTGGGCTCATCCCAGTGAGGTGCTCCAGTGTGTTCTTGAGGCACCACGTTTCCCTCTTCCCCTCCTTGTTAGAATTTGCATTTGACATTGGTGTCTCCTTGTCCCAGTTTCTTTTCTGAGGATCACCTCATTGCTGCATTCTTCAGGCTGAGCCTTTCTGGCCTGACAGCTCCAATTTGTCATTGGTTACAGAGATTCCTGGACCCTCGGTTGGTTCACATCCAAGGGATGGAGCTAATGTCACACTTCAGCTGAGAATGTCCTCTCTGCTCATAGCTATTCATCCTCCTCTGGCCCACATGCTGTTCTGCACTTGGGCCTTTCTGCTTGCTTCCTCTGAAGTGAGACTGCCTTTAGATTCTCTTAACATACACAGCCAGGACATACATATGCCCACTCATATGCATGCATCATAATTATTTCCCCATCTATCTGTATGCATGTATGTTACTCTAAATGGAGTCACACTATACCTGGACTTTCATCCAGTTCCATCTGGGTCACTTTTGCCTTCCTGGATTGCCTGTCTATAGTTCCTGTACCAGAAAAGAAAAAGCTGGCCTCCACCATCCATCACTCATTGAGCTACTTACTTGACCTTTATCCATGTGAACAGTTTCAACCTTTCATTTACCTTTAGTCTTAATATTGTCACTCTTTGTCCAAAATTGCTCAGGCCAGGAGCCTTTCCTCCACCTCCAAGGTTGTACATTTGGTCTTTTATACACCCCCTTCCCAAATTTATATTGAAATTCCATCCCTTCTTAAGTGATAATCTTAAGAAAAGGATTCAGAGAGGGGATTATACCATTAGGATAGAACCTCACAGAGAGCATTCAATGCTTGTTCTAGTTCCGTTCTGTTACTGTGTTAAAACACTTCAAACAAAAGCAATTAAGGGAAGTTGGGGCAGGAACTCAAGTATAAAATTAAAGCAGAGACCATGAAAGAAAGCTGTTTGCTGGCTGACTATTAGACCATACTTAGTTAGTTTTCTTATATAGCCCAGAACCACCTCTCTAGGAAATAGCGCCACCAACAGTGGGCTGAACCCTCCTGTATCAATTAACTATAAGACAATCTCCACAGACATGCTCATAGGACAATCTGATCTAGTTAATCTTTCCTTTTTTCAGATGATTCTAGGTTGTATCAGGCTAACAGTTAAGGCAGCATTTTTAGAAAAAGAACTCAGAAGGACCCCTTGCTTCATCCACTACATGAAGGCACAGTAAGAAGGCAAACCCAGAAAAATGGATCCTTACCAAATATGAATCTTTAGGCACCTTGAGGTTGGACTTCCCAGCCTCCTGAACTACAATAAATGAGTTGTTGTTTATAAACCACGCAGTTCATGGTCCTCTGTTACACTAACCTAGTTAATTAAAGGCAATTATAGTACAGATGGATACTCTGACCACTATTGTCATGCCATCCTACATCCCACTGGCTTCATCCCATTCAAGTCATAGGTAAAGGGCCCTTCCATACATGTATGATGAGCTCCATGAGCTCTGAATGGAGAGTCAAGGGCTTGTGGAGTACAGCTTGGGGGCATCTGCAGTTAAGAGAGAAAGATAATACTGGTGCCATCTCCATCAGTCCCATGAAGCCAATATGAGCTATTGATTGTAAAACCCTTGAAAACAGGTCTCAAATGCCCAAAGCAGTCCTCAGGTACCAGCTCTCTCAATCATTGTCCTTTTGGAAAGAGAGCAATCTGGCTTGAGTTCCTGCTGCTTCAGCTCTTGAAATGCCTTCTTTTCTTGTCTCCTCTTACTGAAAATAACAGTACAACCCATTTGTGCTGAGATGAGTTTATTCCTTCTCATTCACAAAGGACAGCACTAAGGTTATCCAATCTACAGTTACTTCCATTTTTACCAAGGAAGAAGTTACAGGCCTGGAGGTGCTGCCATGGTTATTACTAGAAAGTGTTAGAATCGCATTGTTCATCAGTTCTTACCAACTCACTATGCCAAATGCTGTTCATTTGTCAAGTCATATCACAATAGATACATTCTGGGGCTGTATCCAGTGACTTTGGAATTACTTTTGCTTCCATGGAGCTCATATCCATTGCTAACTTACCAATGCCAGTCCTCTTTCTCAAAGCTAGTAAAGGCAGGAAGTGAGCAGCCTAAGGAGGATGCACTTTTACCCCTGCAGACGAAACCATTATCTCAGAATATAGACTGACCTTATGAGCATTGCTGTCAGAGTTCTTGTCAATTTGACACAAACATTAGGCATACCTGAGAAGAAGAACTCTCAGTTGAAGAATTGTCTCCATCAGATTGACCATGTTATTATGTCTATGAGGCATTTTCTTGATTACTAATTGATGGAGGAGGACCCAACCTATTTTAGGTGGTGCCAACTCAGGGAAGGTGAGCCTGGGCTATATAAGAGAGGTAATTTAACATGAACTAGTGCGCAAACCAACAGGCTGCATTTCCCATTATCTCTACATTACTTCCTGCTCCAAATTCCTCTTGAGCTCCTGCCTTGGCTTATCTCAGTGATGGGCTGTATCTTGGTTAATGTTCTATTGTTTTGAAGAAATACCATGATGAAGGCACTTATAAAATAGAACATTTAATTGGGGACCTGCTTACAGGGTTTGAAATGTGTCCTGGATTCTCTGCAGCATACATCATTCCTCACCCAGTAAGTAACTACCAGATGCCTACTACATTCTGAGTCCCATTGGAATGGTGTGCCCAGGGGATGAAGGGAAACATGTTCCTTATTTTTAGGGCTTCTCCTCTATCAGAACAGGTTAGATGAGTACTCCTGAACATGGTGCTAGGAGGTGAGAGGAAAAGAAAGATGAGGAGACAAGAGGATGGGAGGGGGGAAGGGTGGGTGAGGAGAAGGAGAGGGCTGGAGAGAAGAGACAAGAGGAGAGGAGAGGGGGGAAGCAGGGCAGAGCAGTCCTTATAAGTCCAGGAAGGTGTACTCCAAGGGAACCACATTCAAATGAAGCCTGAAAGATGAGCAAGGACTTAGGAAGGCAAAGGCAGTAACAAAGGCTATCTGGGACAAAAGGGAAAAAAGTGAGTGTGTAGGCTCACCAAGACAGAAGCCATGCATAGGCAAGCTCTAAGAAGAAAAACAGTCGTGACTGAGGCAGAACAAAGTCCAAAAAAGGAACTGAAAAGGGATGACAAGACAGGCAGAGACCACAAAGCCTTCCAAACTCTTCACCATGGGAAAGTAATCACTTCATCCCTAAGGTAATTTTTCCTACATTTAAACCTTTAAAACTTCCAGAATCATCATGTGGTTCATTGTCCTAGTTCTCCTCAAAAACAAGAAGTCATGCATATTGGTAATTTTGCCATTACTGTAACAAAATACTTGAGATAATCAACTTAAAGGGAAGAAAGGTTTGTTCAGGCTCACAGTTTCAGAGGCTTCAGTCCATGGTTACTTGTCCATATTGCTTTGGGCCTGTGGTAACACATTAGTGGAGACTCATGACCTTATGAGCATTGTTAGCCAGGAAGCCAAGAAAAAGACCACAAGTACTATGGTCCCTTCATGGGCATGATTTAACTTCCTTTGTCTGGGCATCACTTGCTGAAGGTTCCCAAACCTTAGCACTATAAGATGCTAAAAGTCAAGCATGTGAGATCTGGCATGGAGACTGCAGCACCAAAATTTGTGCCATTTTATCTGAGGTGTCAACTTTTCTAAAATTTAATCACAGGCTAGAGAGATGGCTCAGCAGTTAAGAGCATTTTATTGCTCTTGAAGAGGACCACGGTTTGGTTTTTAGCATCCACATGGAAGCTTCCATAACTCCAGTTTCCATGTGTCTCATGCCATCTTCTGGACTCTGTGGGCATTGCACACCGATGGTACACCACAATCAAACAAAACACTCATGCACACAACATAAAATAAATAAAAAAATATATATATAAGTAAATATAATTTAATCTTTGAATTTCAAAAAAATTAGAAAATTTAGAAAAATAATATCCAGGAATGAATAAATCAGTCAGCATTAGTAGAAATTACAGAAAGAAAAATAAATTTGAGGACATAATACAGATCCAAAAGTACATGCTATGTATAATTTGGAACAGATATTTGAAACAACATTTCCTAACCACCAAAGAAAAGTGGGAGCTAGTGACAGAGATCCCTAATGTGTGCTTTGTTCTAACCCAGGAGAACCTCCATCTCTGGAAACTGGAAGGCCAATACAGGTTCTGCCATGCTGGAGCAGGTGGCCATGACAGAAAGGTACGAGACAAAGGGTGTGTGGAAAGAAACACCAGCATCCATAAGAATAGCACTCCAACCTCTGTCCAGTGGTCCCACCCACAGAGCACCACCCAGCTTTTTTTCCTATCTGGGCAGCATCAGCAATGAGGTACCTGTCAAAATTACTTTTTCAGATGATAAGAGTTCAGAGAAGTAGTTTGCCTCCTGTTCTTGAGGTGAGTGTGAAACACTGAGGTCTTGGCTTCAAGCCTTCTGGGTCCTGCCTTGCTGCCTCAGTAAGAGAGTGGGGAGCCTTCATTTGTTTGCAGATAACTGGGAGAAAGCAGTTTTATTAAAACATCATAAAAATGGAGATGGGTCTTGTTAAGACCATATGAAGAGGGAGAAGTCAGTTCTCCTTAAATTGAGTGTTTCAGGGTGCACTGTAGCTGGGGAACCTACAGGCCTTTCTCCCTTTAAGCACTACTGTGTTTAGACTTCTCAGCTGAGGAAGGGCTGGGCACCTGTTCGCCATACCAGTCACACACAACTTCCTTAGGAGCCCACTGAACACTGCCTGCAAGCAAGTGAAATTGCACTTTAAGATCACATAACACTGAGAACCTGCTGCATGCCACAGAGTGCTGAACAGCAAAGAGGCCGAGGTAAAAGCACTGTGTTCCCTCTAAGAACTGTCGTGTAACTACAAGCATCAGAACACAGCACATCAGTTTGTGTTTTGGGATTAATTAACTTTTGTTGATGAAAGCTCAAGCAGTGTGTTTTCAGGAGAGACCTATGACCCCATCTCCACCCCCCTCTATTGAAATCATGTCTTTCATGGTTGTATTGGATCACACTTTCTCCAACACTGGTTCATAGCATCACCAGGCTTAACACCTCAGTGTCAAGTTCAACAGAAAGAAAGCATCCTTATCCCTATCATTTCATCCAAAGCCTGGGTTGGAACCTTATGGGCTGCTTAACCCCCCACACATGTCCCTACCAGTGTGAATATCTGCCCTTCTCAGCAAGTCTAGGTGGGGGCTACAGCTTCCTCTGAAAACTTCCTTGTACCAGCTAGTCTTGTGGGTTGAGCCATGTACCAGGCACATCCCTTCCCAGGGAACCTTCATAGACATCCTCTTCTTCATGACTTTCTCAGACTGTAAATCTTACTGTCTCCGTTGCCTCAGAAGTTTATCATAGATAGCTCCAGCATACCACCATCCTGTGGTTCTGTTCAGTCTCAAGCCACAAGGATGACTCCAAAAAGAACTTTCACAGGACAGGGTCTGCTCAGCCTAGCATGCACTGTCCCTCATGCAGCCAAGAGCTGTGCTCATGGCCTGGACAGAACTCCCTAGTCCCATTCTTTTTTCTTTTTTTCTTTTTTTTTTTCAATGCAGTTTATTCAGAACCTTGAACAATCATCGGACCCTGGGGAAAGCCAGCCCACAGCTTAAAAAGCCTCTGGGTAGCCAACCCCAGCGTGCCACGTGGGCAATGCAGATAGGTCCACATACATGTAAGCAAACCAGATCCTCAGCCTTAGCCAAATGTGGAGTTGTTTGTGACAGAGAGCACTCACCATCGGGAAGGTGGAAGGCGGAAACCAGCTCCATCTTTAAGGCACAGCATTCCGCAGCTCTCTACAGTTCTCTACCAGGGAACTCCTACAGCTGATAAACACCTTCAGCAAAGTGGCCGGATACAAAATTAACTCAAAAAAATCAGTAGCCCTCCTGTATACAAAAGACAAAAGGGCTGAGAAAGAAATTAGGGAAACAACACCCTTCACAATAGCCACAAATGACATAAGGTACCTCGGAGTAACCCTAACCAAGGAAGTCAAAGACTTGTATGAAAAAAATTTCAAGTCTCTGAAGAAAGAATTAGAAGAAGATATGAGAAGATGGAAAGATCTCTCATGTTCATGGCTTGGCAGGATTAACATAGTAAAAATGGCCATTTTACCTAGTCCCATTCTTATAGTCTGAAAGACCCTGAAGACCCTTAAGCAGGCCCAGCCCTCCTGGTTCAGCTGCTTGCTGGGCATCCTGACTCCTAAGCAGTTTCATGCAGTTTGATTAGTGCTAGTCCATGCAGTTGAAGGGGAACCTTTCCCAGATTTCCTGGCTCCTCAAGTTTCTGCTCTGGGGTGATGCACACAGACAATCTAGATGTTCATCATTTGAAAACAGCCTCTGGAATCTGGTTGCCTCCAGCCCTAAGTCTAGACTTCTCTCTCACACAGGAAGTACCTTGACTCATGAGTGTCAAGGCATAGTGCTCCTTGAGCATGTTCTGTCCCATGAGTCAGCAACCAGTACCAAATACGGTAGCTCTGATACCTGGCCAATACCCTAACCCAGAAGCCTGTCAAGACTCCAAGGATGGAAGTTGTTGCACATGTGGCTGCACATCAGTCAGAGTCTTATAGGATGGATTAAAAATAGGTAGAGGCTCCTCTCCCCCTGGAGGAAGGCAGCCTTGCCAGGCCACAGAGGAAGGGGATGCAGACAGGCCTGATGAGACTTGATAGGCTAAGGTCAGAGAGACAGGAAAAGGACCTCCTCTATCAGTGGACTGGGGGAGGGGCATGGAAGGACAAAAGAGAAGGAGCGTGGGATTGGGAGGGGACGAGGGAGGGGGCTACAGCTGGGATACAAAGTGAATAAATTGTAATTAAAAAATAAATTATTTAAAAAGAAGAAGAAAATAGGTAGAGGTTCAATAACACGGGGTAGAGCCCTGCCGGGAGCTGCCCATTTATCTGTGCATGGGCTTCATTACCCTAAACACAAGAAGAATCTAATAAAGGAAACTGAGGCATCAGAAGAAAGAGATTCTCCCAAAATCACTAAGGAAATAACAGCAAACATTGAAATCACCGGCCGGGCAGACAGATCAGGACATAAAGTACTTACTACACAAGCATGAGGGCATAAGTTCGATTCTCAGACCCCAAATAAAAAAGCCAGGCAGGTATGGAAGCATGTGGCTGTGATCCCAGCATCAGGGAGACAAAGACAGGGAGATCCTGGGGCTTGCTGGCCAGCCAGGCTACACTGTTCAGCAAGTCTCACTTTCAATGGGAAACATTGTCTCAATAAACAAGGTGGAAGGCTCCTGGGAAACAACAGTCGAGGTTAGCTTTGGGCCCTAACATGCATGTATACATGTGCTCCTAACCAACATGCCTGCACCCACACATGTGCTTGAGTAGGAGCACACATGCACGTGCACACACACACTCCAGTTCCTCCATGCCAAGTAAAAACAGACACATTGTGACATTGTGGCAGGCTCCAAATGAGAGAGAGGGGTTTGCATACAACCTGGTCACAGAAAGGATCTGGGTCTGGAAGCCATGCTGTTGTTATTCATTCTCTCTAAACCTCAACTTTTTCATCTGAAAAATGAGTTCAACCCTCCCTCCCTGATCAATCTGTGGTGATAGGGGAAGGAAAGAGGACTTATCCTGGCAGGCACAGAATGCACGGAGTTGGATTATAGTTGGTGGGGGTCTTCATCCTGCCTTTTACTCCCAGCATGATCCTGGATGTGGTTGGATGAGAGAACTCGGGTCAGGTTCCAGTTCTGGGATATCTAAATGAACTTGACCATGTTACTGCCTTGCTGCCTAACCTCAGAGAGAGACCCTCTCTCTAGACTTCCATGGGCCATAGTGATAAAATCAAAGAGTGTGTTCTTAGAAATCTTCAACCATGCTCCCTCCTCATTATAGGTCATGTGGCTCAAACACACAAATAGATCTGAAAGCTGGAGTGTCTTGTGTGACCCTAGAGAGTGGAAAGAAGCAGGAACATTGACACAAAGTCCCCTGTGACTCCTAAATCCAGTCCACAAGGGAAGCCAAGTGCAAGCCCAGAAGATCTCCCCAGATACAACCAACCCCTTGTTGTAAGGTCAAAGTTCACAGCCCAGATCTGTTCACAGCAAAGCAAACTAGCCCTGCAGCTGTCAGTCACTGGAACAGGAACAAAAGCAATTGGTCCAGAGGGCCAGGCCTGTGGGCAAGTCAGGAGCTGTCTAAAGGAGCTCCCCTGTCCCCCACCCTCTCCGGGCTCTGGGAGAATGAGGCCCTTTGTCCCCTCCAGGCTCTTGTCTGGCTGGGGCTCTAAGCAGGGAGGGCAGCCTGGAGGGATTTTTTAGAGGCCTTCCAGCAGCTTTCCCAAGGGAAAAGGGCTGCAGGGGTGTCTGGGTATCTGGATGGCTCTGGGTGAGGGCAAGGCAAGCTTCCTACTGCTGCAGAGCCAAAGTCCTGGGGCAGCAAAAGGGGTGACCATGAGTCTCTGAGATCTATTGATTCTCATTCTTTCCCTCCTTTATTCTTACCCTCTTTCTCCCTGCTCTTTATCTTGAGCTGCCCCCCCTTTTTGATGTGCCTTCACTCCCCCCGCCACAGTGAACCCACCCTCCCAGATCCCCGGCTCCCTCTGACTTCTTGTTTCTCACCCCATGTTCACTGTCAGTCATCTGTCTTTGCAGGTACAGGCTATGGGTGGACAGCTGCTCAGAAATGTTCGGCGGCCTAGACATCTGTGCTGTCAAGGCTGTCCACAGCAAGGATGGCAGAGATTATATCATCGAGGTGAGGAATAAAGCAGGAGGGTCCAGCCAGGACCATCCCCAGCAGGAAAAATTCCAAGCTGAATCCCAACATGGCAGCCATGTTGTGGCTCCTGGCCTGCCACATGTAGCTTAGGGCATAGTAAGAGACACTCCCAGAGTTATCTGCCTCCATGCTTCATGCACCCACCTCAGCTATGCAGCAACAGTGTGAGCCTTTCTGCTCAGCACTCTGACTTCAGAGTTCAAAACTCGGAGCACAATTTTTCTCAGCCTGTCAGGCCAAGAGTCCACAGTATTCTGTGCCAGTGTCCTCATCGTTCAAAAGCTATGCAAGGGTTCCATCCTTATATTCTTTCAACAAATGTGGGCTTCAGGGGATCCCTTGGGCCAGAAACTGGGTAACTCTGAGACAGTCTTGAGCACAGGAGATTCAGAATTTGCAGGTCGCAAAAGGAGATGACAGGCATTATTAAGCAAAGGGACACTATTATACAGAGTATGGCTGGAGGGACAGAAGCAAGTACCAGAAATAGAATTTAAGAGATGTTCACAGATGGGCAATGGGACCCAAAATCACTCTCCAGAGCCTTCTGTAACCCATACATCTCTCCATCCCACAGTATCCTCTTCCCTCTACAACCCCTTCCTAACCTCTTCAGAGCTTCCTCTCCTTTCTTCTCCAGCTGCCAGCCTCCAAAACTTCTACAACTTTAACCTGAAACACCGCTGTGGCCTCAGGGCTCCCCTCCAATCCCAGCCACCCATCTCCATAGTCACATGTGGTCCTTTCAGCTCACTCCTTCCATGAGGCTTGCTTCTCAATCCATAAAAGAGGAATGAGCTGACTCCAGCCCAGGACACGTGAGAAGCCCTGTGGCCACCCTCCTCGGCAGCTGCCTCTCCACAAGGCACATAGCTGGGATGACCACATAGCCAGCCAGTCCTCCAGTCCCTCTTGTCTGCCCCACTGCTCAGGGACCAACAGGCAGACAGTACCAGGTAACTGAATGGGTAGGAGTATAGCAGTGCAGGAAGGTATACCACCAGGTCAGAGAGGGCTCCCTTGGCAGTGGGGTCAGGAGCCCAGGGCACTCCGGTGAGCCCAGTCTCAATAGCTGGCTCACCAGAAAGGCTCAATGCTACCACCAGGTGAGTAACATTTCTGTGTAGGACCCATCCTCATCTCAACCAGAATCCACTTTCCCTCTGATTATTACTACAACAGAGGTAAGTCAAGGGCCACTTCACGCGGGACATCAGCAGCACCTGTCAAACCACCCTGTATTGCCTTTCCTCATTAGGACACTAAATATAAATCTGGTTTGAGATCACACATTCTCATTTCTTCACTCTGGGCACCAGGCTCTAAACCAATTGAATAAGGCTCAGACATGGCAAGAGAGTAGGAGAGGGGTGCTATCCTGTTAGGAGGACCAGGGAACAGGAGAGATGGATTAGAGTCAAGAACTTGCAGGCTTGGTTTTCAGCATCCACATGGTGGCTCATAGCCATCCGGAATATGCATACACATACATGCAGGCAAACATTCACACACATAAGTAAATCTTTAAAAGTTAAACAAACAAACAAAAAAGAATAGTGACTGGTTCTCTCCTCTCTTGGTTCAGCACCACACACACACACACACACTGCTGCGAGCTCAGATCTCTGAGATCTCTCCACTTTAACAAAAAGCCTCCATATCCATAGGCACCAGTTCCAGACACTATAGGAGGGCAAGAATGAAAGATGCTTCACATTTAAAAACAAACAAAAAGCCAGTTTGAGTCTTCTAAACACAAGAAAACAACTTTCCAGAAAAATCTCAAACAAACAAACAAACAAAAGATGGCTTTCAGATTTTTTCTATTCCTCAGAAACATTTTAAAAAAAAATTGTTTTCCTTTTGGGGTTGGGGTGGGATCAGGAATAGAAGGAGCTTGTTCTAGGAATATAAAACATATTTTTTCCAGTAAGGGGAAAAGAGGCAGCAAAGATCCAAAAACACTGTCTCACAGGCACATCTGTGAACACAGCACTTGTGTGACACATTCAGTGAGGACCTCATCCTCTCTGACCCGGGCCAGGGGATGGCCTTGGTTATGGGGGAGGGGGGGAATGTTTCCCTGGGAAGAATGAGTGTCCACTTCCTTTGGCTGTGTCCACTGTGGGGATTCCAGTTCCTGACCTCAGGCTCCATGTTTTCCACTGCTGAGAATGTGAGGGACAATCCGGGACAGAAAGTGGGCAAAACTGGAGGGAAGAGTGACAGGCAGCGTGCTGAGAGTCCAACAACTTTGGGGAAAAACTCCAGCACTGTAACTGGAGACTGCCTGTGAGCCTAGAGAGCTTCATTTGGGGACAGACTTCCTGGGATCCATAACCATATCCTAGTTTGTTTTTCAGTTTCCGAGGCATACTGGGTGCTTGAACGCACAGTCTCCTGAAAGTCACAGCCAGAATGGTCTTAGCAGCTGCCTGAACCCTTAGTTTACAGTTGACAAAAAATAGACCCAGAGAAAACAAGAAACTTCTCCCCTAAGCCAGCCCATAGCAAAACATGGGCCTGAAACCCTGGCTGCCTCATCTGAAGTCTTACCGCAGAGCTGCCCAATACCTGGTCAAGAGGTGCTATAGAACTTACCAGTCACTTTTCTCATCTCATCTTTTAAGACAGAGTCTCATGTAGCCCAGGCTGCCCTCAAATCCGGTATCTAGGAATAGGTGCTGGAGATGGAAGCCAAGGAAGGCCCCAATGCCTGCAAGGTGAACATTCTAGTCACATCTTGAGCCCTGGAAAGTGTTGCTCTGCAATAGAGCTGACATCATCTATCACCTGGGTCTTAGAATAGTGTCCCATATATCATAAGGGCTCAATGAAACTGTAGTGAGCAGGAAACTCCCTGCTTCCTCCAGGACACAGGACACCCTGACTTTGTGGGCTTACAGATGGTAAATGACTGTTCTGGGACTAAGCTCTTCAATGGGACATTTGTGTGAGCTCAGCAAAGACATAGGTACAGAGGTGCTCCTAGGAATTTGTGCTGCCCTAAAGGGCTTCAGGAAGGAAGGGTTGACTAAGTGTTTCATGATGGATAAGGAGTTAGCCAGGGAAAGGTGGGCAGAGAGAGTTGGGTACAGGATCTAGAAATGAAGAGTGTCTGATTACCTCATCCTGGAGCAAAGGGCAAAGAGGGTTTGACAGGGGCTCTCATCTCTGAGCCTCAGTTTCCCCATCTTCTGACCTCCCAGGACTGCCATCTCTTCTTCCTTAAAAACAGCCTAGTTCCCAGTAAATGAGTTTTATTTTAGGCCTGTGTCCTACAGGGGAATGGAGGGGGGGCGGGGACAAGGACACTGTCTTTCCTCTTCTGTCTTTTCTGTTAACCCTCGGTCACTTCCAGCCTGTGTCAATTTTTTAGTTGTTGTTATAATTGAGCCCTCACCAGTTTCCAGCTCTAAGGCCATTCTTAACCTTGGGTCAGAAAAGGGGGGCCAGCCCCAATCCTGGGAGGAAGGTGGAGTGGGAAATGAGGGGGTGGGACCAATGCCCCAAAGAAAAGTACAGAAAAGTTCAGGTCACATTACTGGACTCCAGCGTGTGGAGGCTGAGTTGAATTTCTTCCAGGGAGTCTGTTCAGAAGGAACTAGAGAGAACTGGAAGTCAGCTGAGGGCCCAGCTGAGCACTTTGTGTGGAGGATATTGCCATCTAGTGGTCACGCTGTCTTGAGCCCAGTGTCAATACTCCTGGAACCAACCAAACTATTCAGGGTTCTTCATCCCCCTTTCTCACCCCCTAGGTCATGGACAGTTCAATGCCCCTGATTGGAGAACATGTGGAAGAGGACAAGCAGTTAATGGCTGACCTTGTTGTCTCCAAGATGAGCCAACTCCTGGTGCCAGGGGGCACAGTACCTTCACCCCTGAGACCTTGGGTAAGGTTCACTTGAGAACAAAAGAGACTGGTGGCTCTGGAATGAAAACCCTCTGGATCCAATGGAGATAACCCCAGGGAGGCATCATATAGGAGAATGGGGTGAGAACAGAGGCTGGCAGCAGCCATGCAGGGGCCCCTCCTCCACATATTCCCTAGGAAGAAAACTCCTTGTTCCATCAGTCTTTGGAAAGATTGTTGAAAGTGCTCATCTCGGTGTCTCCATCTTGAACCTGAGCACAAGTGTATGCACCTGTGTATGCAAGAATACATAGATACATGTGCTCTGTGTTCCCAGGGCACAAGTCAATAGAGGCTATTATGTCTCTTGCTTCACCATCCCCCAACCCAGCAAGCTCCCACCCCTCCCCTGCACAGAGCCCACCAGGGACCACCAGACCACTCTTAAAAGAATTTGCCAGCATATTTCAAATCCTCTCCCCAACTCTAGTCTCTGCTTATCCCACAGAAACTCATCTTTTCATAGACACAGGAATAGTAGTTAAACTCAAGGGGCTGCTGGTAGGGAGGCGACATTTGCAGCGTCTGCTATGGCTATGCTGAACATCTACCATGAGGTACACTTAAGAATCATTCTATCATGGGATTCAAAAAAAGGATACCTATATAAAGCCTCTCCTCCCACCCAGAAATGCTGTTGCCACAGGCTTCCTTTCTCTTGCTCTAGGGTCCACAGACTAAACCTGCAAAATCTCCAGGACAAGGCCAGCTGGGACCTCAACTAGGACAGCCACAGCCAAGGCCACCTCCACAAGGTAAGACACAGGACAAACACTGAGAAATATTGTATCACTGAGAGCATTGAAAGGTGGCTCACCAGTAAGAGCTTCTGCTGTGCATGCATGAGAACCTGAGTTAAAACCCAGCACTCATATAAACAAGCTGGGCATAGCCAAACATGCCTGTTGCAGCAGCACTGGGGGAAGAGAGTTCTTGGGCACTTACTGCCAAGTAGTCAGCTAGACTTATGGCAGGCTTCAGGTTCAATGAGAGACTATATAAAGCAGTGCTTTTCAACCTGTGGGTCACAACCCCTTTTGTCTCATATCACATATCCTGCATATCAGACATTTATATTAAAATTCATAATCATATCAAAATTGCAGTTAATGGAGTAGCAACAAAATAATTTTTATTGTACATGCATTAAAATATCATTTATTTTTACAATTTTATTATTTTAATTGACATATTCAAACAGATTGTTTATGTTGATCCTCTCTTTTCTCTTCTCCCCATCCCGCCATTACTCAGTGTCTTCCAGTTTAGTCTCTGTGCTCTTAATTCTGCTCTTGTTTCTTATGAGTTCTCTTGCCATTCTAATTTTCTTTCATTAAGTTTTAAAGCTGAGTGTCTTTTTTTTTTCTAATTAGGCCTTTACATTTTTTCTTTATTAATTACACTTTATTCACTTTGTATCCCCCCTATGGTTCCCTCCCTCCTCCCATCCCAATCCCTCCCTTCCTCCACCCTCTGCATGCATGCCCCTCCCCAAGTCCACTGATAGGGGAGGTCTTCTTTTCCTTCCTTCTGATCCTAGTCAATTAGGTCTCATCAGGAGTGGCTGCATTGTCTTCTTCTGTGGCCTGATAATGTTGTTCCCCTCTCAGGGGGAGGCAATTAAAGAGCTGGCCAATCAGTTCATGTCAGAGACAGTCCCTGTTCCTATTACTATGGAACCCACTTGGGCCCTGAACTGCTATGGGCTACATCTGTGCAGAGGTCTTAGGACCATCTCCATGCATGGTCCTTGGATGGAGTATCAGTCTCAGGAAAGACCCCTGTGCTCAGATTGCAACAAAATAATTTTATGGTTGGAAGTCA
This sequence comes from Meriones unguiculatus, assembly GCF_030254825.1. Lineage (NCBI taxonomy): Eukaryota > Metazoa > Chordata > Mammalia > Rodentia > Muridae > Meriones > Meriones unguiculatus. Next base: position 91,536,473 of record NC_083350.1, read on the forward strand.
CCACAACATAGGAAACTATATTTAGGAGTCATAGCATTAAAAAGGCTAAGGACCACTGTCTAAACTGTCCAAGGTAGGACAGTTTATAGGAAGCAATAGAGGAAGACACTCAGTGTCTCTGACCTCCATTTGCACATCCAAGGGTGTGTACATATACACAGAGTAATTAAATAATAACTAAATCAATAAAAATGTGTTGCTGGAGCAGTAGCTCTCAAACTTTCTAATGTTTTGACCCTTTAATACAGTTTCCCATGGTTGTGGTGACCCCCCCAACCATAAAATTTTTTGTTGCTATTTTATAACTGTAGTTTTGCTACTGTTGTGAATCATAATGTAAATATCTGTGTTTTCTGATGGTCTTAGGTGACCCCTGTGAAAGGGTTGCTTGCCCCTCCAAAAGGGTCACAACCCATAGGTTGAGAACCACTGTTATAGACAATCCATCTTGAACTTTATCCTTGGGCTATGCACACTTCTTCCATCTGCAGAATGAAGACCCTAAGAGGGCATGCCAGGCCCTGTGTTAGGGCCATTCCCTCCTCTACTCACGTTTTCATCCTCCCAGCAGCTTTGCAGAGGAAGCATCAATGTTTCCCTTTTCCCAAGTAGAAAACTGAAGCTTTGCCAGGAAGGCACAACGAGAACATAGCAGGTTTACAAGCCTGGATTTTCAAACCTTCTGGGAAATGTTATTTTTAGCCACTAGTAGTGCCTGAGTATACATTTGTGAGCCAATCAGCTAGAGTGAGAAAGAAGAAAGAAGCCCAGAACATTAAACCTTCAGCTACTGCCATTCTCCTCAAAACCATCCCTACCCTGCTCCAAAAGAGGCACCGCTTGTTAGAGAGTAGATACAGAATGGACAGCAAGAGGAGGAGACATCATGAGAACAGCTAAAGACTTGCTGGAGGAAGGTCAGTTGTAGAGGTTCCCACGCATGGGCTCAAGAAGAGCGCCCAGGAAGCATGTCTCCTGCAGCAGATCAGTTTGCTGAGCCTGGATGCTCTGGGCCAGCTGGGGCTTCATCTTGGCATGGAGATGCCAAAGTGGGAGATCTCCTTGCAATCTCAACTGAAGGCATTTCCATCCCATCCTGAGCTTTCTAGTCACATCTATTAAAGCAACAAATTTGTTGCTTCTTGGAGGAAAGGGGCCTTGGGCACCAGATGGCTTCCTCTTCCACAGCTCTAGGAAAAACAGCTCCCTCCTTCTTCCCTCCATCCCTTTCAGCCTTCTCTCTCTCTTTCCTTCCTTTCCCCATTACCTTGTTTATTTAACATAACCCTCCAGATTAGCTTACTTTCTTATATAAATGCCTTTGAAACTGACTGATCCCCAATATACTCCAAATGAATACACAGTAATCAAAATTATATTGACTAGTTAGGTGGCATCTTAATTCTCATTGTCTGTGTTCAGTCTTCTCAGAATATAACAAGCAAAGCATAATGAGTCACGTCTGTAATCCCAGCATAAAAACAAAACAAAACAAAACAAAAAAACCAACTGGGACATGAGGATTGCTGTGAGTTTACACTAGCCTGGGCTACCAAGTGAGTTCAATGTCAGGCCACCCTAAGCAACACTATGAGATCTTGTTTCCAAATAAGGAGTGGGAGGCTGAGGAGACAGCTTACTGGGTAAGGGCATGTCTTGCAAGTATGAGGACTTGATGTCCATCTCTAGTACCCACACTGAAAACAAAACAAACAAACAAAAACCTGGATGTGTCTATGTTTGTAACACTATGTAATATATTTGTAATAATAGAAGAGGTGGAGATGGAGGGAATCTCTGAGGCCAGGTTGTTAACTAGGCTATTGGAGAGCTTGAGAAAAAAAAAAAAAAAAAAAACAACCCTCCACAGGCAGGCTGTGCCCACACAGATATGCACACACGCAGCAGGGGGAAGGAGCCATATAATCGCATATCCAAAACTGTGTTCATTCAAGAAGCCACAGTTAGCCTTCCCCATTTATTTCTGAGACTTTCTCCTGAAATTTTTTTATCTCTATAGTGACAAGTCTCCAGGGCTTGAATAACTCAGATCCCTTCACAATAAATAACAGTAAGAGTAATTTTGTGGACAGTAACCTGCTAGCCTCATGCAGGGCTTGCCCATCCATCTTTCTTGTCTAGGTCTATGCTGTCCTCCACTCACACCCTGGGGAAAGCAGCAGGAATTTAACAAAGGGAGATGATGGCAGGGGCCTACCACTGTGTTGGTGAGCTTCCCATCATAACAAAGCACCTGAAATAAATTTTAAAAAGAGAAAAGCTTTATTTGGGATCCTGTTACAGATGTGCAGCCACTGCTTTGGGTCCTATGATGACATAGTATTCACAGCAGTAGGAGCATGTCACGAAGAAAGACATGACAGCAGGGAAACACAGAAAGGGATTAAATCCCCATCTCCCTTTCAAGGGCATATGCCCAGGGACCTAACTTCCAATACACCCTGCCCCTTCTACTTTATCCTCAGAATGACACAAAAAAGGACTAAGCCTCTAACAGAGCTTTGGGGCCCTTTAAGACACAAACTAAAGCAAACCCTGTATATACACTGTATGAAGCACAGTAGTTTTCTCCTGGCAGTGTAGATGCATTTTGTCCAGTTCCAGCCTGATCACTTTTCTCTTTTAGGTAAGTGCTGCTACCCCTGAAAATGGAGGAAATAACAGCTCCCGTGTCTATAGGATATCTTTGATGGCCATTAGGAAGGGGTTCAACAAAGGGGGTGGTATTTACTGGGCTTCAGTCCTCATTAATAATTTACTATTAATGACAATTACACAGCTCTTACTATTAATACCTGCCATCTTGCCAGCAATTCTAAATGACAGATTGCTTTCTGCAGGTCTCACTAGCAATCCTTCTGGCACATGTAGCCCTTCTCCCCTCCAACCCGACAATAATACCATAGTTACAAATGGCCCCAAACTCTGCATTCACCACCCTTCTAAGCCCCTAGCCCTGCCCCCTCCTTTCCCACTCTGCCCATAACTGACTCTTTAAAACCACTTTTTATTGGCACCCCTTAAAAAAAAACAAAAAACAAAAACAAAAAAACAAAACAAAACAGAAAAGCAAACAGAGACCTCATATGTTCTGAACTTCACTTTGGCCAGAAGAGAAGCTTGATAAAGAAAGATTAGTTTAAGAAATACGTGGTTAGATAACACGTGAGCGAGTTGAAAATAATCAATTTAATACCAATTAAGATAATTAAAGGAAATGCTCAGTGAATTAACATTCAGACCAAAAATAACAGGACTAATTTTAAAACATTTTCACCAATTTCTATAAATAACAGGATCACACTAGTGACTTGTTTTGAACTCATTTTCGAACTCAAGAATATCAGGTTTTCTTTTTAAACTTCATCTTTTTAGGGTCAATTCTGTGCTTAGAAAAATCACACATACAAAAAATCACACACACACATTCACAGAGAGAGAGAGACACGCAGTATATGATCAAGTAAAAAAATACTAAGTTGTTTGCTTTGCCAAAAAGCTGTAAGAAATAATGGAAGTATCTCTTAATGGACCCCAGGGGTAAAACAGAAACATAAAAATTAGTTAATTAGTTACTGAGCCAAGACACAGATTTTCCAAGATAGTATCAACCTGGGGGTAGGGATGAGGAGCTTAAGATGAAAGAAGAAAAAGATGTTTTTGTGACCTGAATTCTGTTGAGAAAAAAAAAAAAAGTAGTCAACATACAAAAATCATAAAACTTTTACTTAAACATCTGGATTTTATCTTAAGTCTCCCAACCCCACTCCTGGTCAACACTCTCTGGAAAACACAGATGTTTTAGAAATACTCAACCTATTTTCCTACTCAGCATCCCCTGGTGTTTAGCAGGGGATGCCCCCTTAGTGACAGAGGGACTTGCCATTTGCCTAAGGCCCTGGTCTTCCCTTCTTTATTTTCACAGAGCTAAGAATCCATTGGTATTTTCCTTATGTTTATTCTCTTTAGAAAGAGTGAGAACTATGTCGTACACCAAATGGGAACTAAGTCTTGGTATTTGATAGTATCTCACTCTAAACTCAGGCTGGACTGAAATTCACTGTAGAGTCAAGCCTATCTTCAAACTTGCCACAGCCGTCCGACCTCAGCTTCCTAAGGGCAGGGATTACAGGTGTGGTCACTACACTTGACTCTATAGATCTTCCTGATTGCCTCTTCCTTTTCATATAAGGACTCCATCCCCATTGCATCAAAACCTTACCCCATGACCTTTAACCTTAATTACCTCCTTAAAGACCCTGTCTCCAATACAGTCACACTGAGGATTAGGGTATCAACATTAATTTAAGAAAACATATTTCTGTCTATAACACCATGCCAAATCCCTATCCTGAAGCAATTGCCGCACAAATACACCCGTACACTGAATGGTTGTGAGGTCCATCTTTTCTAAGCAGAGTGCGTGGTCCACCCTTTATAATATGCAGCTTTCCAATGTTTCTTTATTATGTGGTCCATACATTAATGCCAAAATGAAAAACGAATCTACACTATCTATAAACTGCGTTTTCTCTTTCTGTTTAGTGTTGTATACTAGGTACATACTGTCAACAGATCAGTTAATGTTACTGCCGACACATGTGACAGTCCGCCCACACTCCATTATCTAGATGTTTTCTGGTAGCTGTTTTGTTTTGACACAGGGTCTAGTCTTGAATCCTCTGCAGCATCGGTGATGACATTGACTTTGAAATCTTTTTGTTTCAAGACAGGGTTTCTCTGTGTAGTCTTGGCTGTTCACTCTGTAGACCAAGCTGGCCTCAAACTCACTCTGTAGACTCTGTAGACCAAGCTGGCCTCAAACTCATAGACATACACCTGTCTCTATCTCTCAAGTTCTGGGATTAAAGGTGTGCACTACCACACCTGGCTGACTCTGAACTCTTCATTTTTTTGTCTCTGCCTCCTGAATTCTGGGACTACAGGCATGCATCACTATGCCTAACTGTGCTAGGAATCAATTACAGGTAGACAAGTACCTCACCAACTGAACTATGTTCCCAGCCATCTAGTTGTTTCTTGGTGTTCCTAACACCTCCCTGAGATCTGGCATCTGTGTTGTTTTAGTTTTCAGTCATAAACAATATGTTAATAAATAAACGTGCTGAGTGCACAGCCACATTTATTTCTAAGACAAATTGAACTTTAAATCTTTCTTTGGCTTGTAGGGGCCCCTCATCAGGCTCAGTCTCCTCAGCCTCCCAGATCTAGAAGTCCATCCCAACAGAGGCTCTCTCCACAAGGCCAGCAGCCTGTGAGCCCCCAGTCAGGATCTCCACAGCAGCAAAGGTCACCAGGCTCTCCACAGCTATCCAGGGCATCTGGTAGCAACTCTCCAAACCAGGCCTCCAAGCCAAGTGCCATCCTCAGCTCTCATCCCCGGCCACCTGTGCAGGGCCGCAGTACCTCCCAGCAGGGTGAGGAGCCCCAAAAACCAGTATCACCTCACCCGCACCTCAAGTAAGTATTTGGGAGCCTGAATGGGTATAGCGCTGGAGCATGTCCAAAGATGAGTTGATTCAGGGCCAGGAACTATAAGAGAACCCAACAAAGTCTTGCCTAGGATTCAAATGGAGGGAAGTGGACCTATAGGGTGGCTTTTGTGTAGCAGGGACCAGCAATTTCAAAGTACAGATTAAGCCACACCATGTCCTCATGATCCCCAGACCATCACTTCCTGTGTAGCAGACAAACCCAAATTTATGCCACTAAAGAAAAACAGTTTCCTGGTTGGTCTAGTTTCCTTTCTGTTGCTGTGATAAAAACACTCTGGCAAAAAGCAGTTTTAGAGGGGCTGTAAGGTTGGCTCAGTGGTTAAAACCATTAATGAAGAACACTCTTCCAAAGGAATCAAAATCCGCTTTGTACATAAGTTAAAGTCCTAATGGATTTGTACCATCCTCCCATTTTGTTTGTGTTAGATTAAATGCTACATGTGTAAGTCTGCCTAAATAGGTAGTTTAAACTTATGTCAAAATGTCTGCAGCAGTTTGTCAATAAAATTTAGTCCTTTTTTAATTAAAAAAAAAAAGACCACTCTTCCAGAGGACCAGGGTTCAGTTCCCAGCATCTTAAAAAACCATCTATAAGGGGGGATACAAAGTGAATAAAGTGTAATTAATAAAGAATTAAAAAAAAAAAAGAAAACCCAACATAATAATTTTATGATGCAACACAGAGCTGAACTGCCAGGAATTCCAGTTCTGTCCAATTACAGCTAAGTTATCTTCAGAAAGTTGCTGAATTTTTCTGTGACTCCACTTTCCCATATGTAAAGTGGAGGTGAGATTGGCAGCTACCTAGTAAAGGTTGTTGTAGGTATCTAGTTTAAAGTAGTTTGAACAGTCTTTGGTTCATATTAAGTAAGTGAATAAACAACGATTAAAGGAAAAAAAAAAAACCTGTCTGTAACTCCATTTCCGGGAGCTCCGACACCCTCTTCTGGCCCCTCTGGGTACTACATGCGTGTGATGCATGAGGGCAAAACACCTATGCATATAAAATACAAATAAAATCTTTTTAAAACAATTTTCTAAACAACTTAGGGGAGGGGAAGATTTGTTTTAGCTTTCAGTTCACAGCTCATCATTGAGAGAAATCAGGAAAAGAACTCAAACAGGACTTTGAAGCAGAAACTATGGGGAAAATGGTATTTGCTGATTTCCTCATTTGCTGACTGACTCATGCTCAGCTAGCTTTCTCATGTCTCCCGAAACCACCTGTCCAGGGAATGGTGCTGCTTACAGTGGCTGAACCATCCTACATCAATTAACAGTCAAGGCAGTCCTCCACAGACATGCCCAAGGGCCTCTCTGATCCCTCAATGAGAGAAGGAACCTAGAACAGGGACTGTCTGATTTCTCAACTAATGCTGGAAACCCTGTGGGAATAACTGGAGCCTGTTAGCCCACCATGGCTGACATAGCCCCACAAATCAGAGCAGCCTTGAAAGGGGGAGGGGTAATAATCTAAGCAGTGTACATACCCTACTTCTTGCTAGAAGGCTTATTCAAGTCAAATACTCTGGGAACCCCAATTTCTACACCTAAGAAAATGAGGATAATACCTCCCACCTTGCAAATCTTAGGCTAGCATCGTGTACACACTGTAATGCCTGATTTCTGGTCTCACCATCCAGTGGGCTTCGGGCCAACCGCAGACTCATTTCCATGGGGGTTCCAGCCATGACTATCCCCAAACTTTTGCTTTCTGTTTCAGCAAATCTCAGTCCCTGACTAACAGCCTCAGCACATCTGATGCCTCCCATCGAGGGACCCCAAGTGAAGATGAGGCCAAGGCTGAGACCATCCGCAACCTGAGGAAGTCTTTTGCCAGCCTCTTCTCTGACTAGCAACAGCCCAGGCTGGAGGGCAGGAGGCGGGAAGACTCAATGACTAGAGCCTTTCTCTGATTCTCTCTTTCTTAGCCTTGCTTCCTGGTGGAAACATGCTTCCTGACCCAGGAACTGGTGATCTACATGCATTCCCGTCTCCTTTACCATGACATTCCATTGCCGTCTGACTGAATAGTAGCCTCAAGGCCCTTAGGTTCCTCAACACAGGCCTTCTAGACAGACAAGGCACTACTACACCCACCATATGCTTGCTCCCCTGCCACTGGTACCAAGTGAGATGTCTGTGTGGCTTGTTTTTGCATTCTTATTTATATTTTTCTCGCCTTTAGGTGGCGGTCCCCTTCTAGGCCTTGACTTACCTCCATTAAATGCATACATTGTAGTCAGACCTCAGCAACACAAGAGGCAATATGTTTTAATGGTGTTTTTGTAAACAAAAATAGGAAAGCCCAACCGGGAGCCTACTACTCATCCAACAGCAAGCTGGTGGGCGCAGGCTGACAAAGGCCCCATCACAGCTGGCCCTCATAGACACCTTGATGTCAATAGAACGAAGCTAGATCCTGTGCAACAAGTGGGGCTAGAAGAGAACAGAGGGAACCCACATAATGCCACCTCTGCCTAGAGCCAACAGCAGGAATCCAGAGGAAAGAGCTTATGTTCCCTGGGGAGAGCTTCATAGGAGGACGGTGCCTCTCTGTCCTCACACTGACTTCACAGAGAATCTGTTCTTTTTCCTCCTTAAAGGTGGATAGATAAGCTCCCTGTCGCAGGATCAGAAGACACAGTGATGAATTCTGATTCAGCATTTTATCTGCTCTGAAAAAAGAGTCAAGAACGCCACTCAATTTACAGAGTCTCCTTGTGGGACAGCCTTCAAAAACAGTGCACATATTTTTCTTCGGGAGACAATGAAGCCTTTTGTAATGTCTTCCAGAAAGTTTCACTCCAACCTTGTTTCAGCCTACCCATGGTGACTAAGATGGTTTGCTGCATGGCTAGGCAAAATGGTCCCAATTCCCTTTCCAGTGCTCTTCCCCTTGTATCAGACTGCCTCCTAGGTTCACATCACCAAGCACCTGGTGTTAGAAACATTCAGGTGCCAGAAGCAGCCTCCTAATCCCAGAAGACCCAGGACATCAGAATAGCCATGTTTCTCTGCACAGCCCCCTTAGCCACCCAAGGTGTGCCTTCCCTGCACTGTGTGAGGGAAAGAGGAGTTATTAACTGAAGCAGCTTCTGTTTCTGTGGAAGTTCTGCAGATTACTTGGTGATCATCTGAGGCCTCCTCAGGCCTCCGGGTACAGAGAAGCAGTCACTATGTTTCTGGGGAGTTTGTTTTCTTAAAACAGTCTCACTCATTCAGGCTGGCCTAGCACTTATTGTGTAACCACACAAGTCTCAAAAGCTGATTCTCCTGCTTTATAAGCCTCCCAAGTGCTGAGATTATACTCATGAATCACCACACCCAACAAGCATTTATCACTTCTTGGTCCTCCCAGCCCAGACTGGAGTGGCAGAGACAGGGTAGAGAACCTCTCATGCCTTGACTCACTTAGAACCCTGCATTTCTGCAGAATGCACCTTCAAGCTGCTTTCCAGCAGGGATCAACTCAGCATAAAAAGTGGTAGCTCTGGCTGCAGAGATCCAGTTTGTCCTGAGGGTCATCCTCTTCCTTCTTGCCTTGTCTTTCCCTCATGGGACAGTCAATACTGAGAGCAAGTTCACTAGAGTTATTTCCAAAGCCCTATTTGGCCTCTCTTTCCACATCCTTAGTTTGGAATGGTAGGTAGCAGCTGTGATATAAGATTGTAACATCAGGTAGGTAGAGTGACCACCAAGGCCACAATTTGGAACTGGAAATGCCAGCGTGTAGGCCAAATATGCTGTGCTGTGGAGTGAGTGAACTGCTGAAGGCCTAGTACCCCTCCCAGTAACAACAAAGCCCAAGCTCTTTTATTCCTCTCTAATTTTCATGAATTCAGTATGTACGGGACAGTCCCTGGGGCATACCTACATCTCCCTCATTTTGATCAGCTGCCCTTCTAGCACAGAATGCAGCTGGCAAAAGCTTCCAGAATGTTTCTCGGGGGCAATATGGTGAGACACACGGCAAAACTGTCAGTGCATTCTCCTAACCCTCCCCTTTCTCTGGTAAGAGAAGGTCTTGAGGCCAGCACCCCCCATCCACGCTTTAGATAGGTTATCCAAAGGAAGAAAAAAGATCAGTCTATGAGTCCAATGTTGCTTCCTCCTGCTCCTCCTCTGCTCTGACTTAGCCCTTGCACCTCTCTCTCAAATGCACGCACGCACACACACACACAGTGCCTGGCTAATGACCAGAATGAACACATTAAAATATAACATCTTAAAACCTCATTGTCATATTTCAGACTCTTTCTAGGGAGTCCCTCATACTTGCCTCAGTAAGACTGCTTCGCCACCAGACCTTGAGAAGCCAGGACTCACTCATGAGACACATGTGGAGGGAATCAGAACAACAGCCTCACAAGACTAAAGGGCTTAAAGGGCCTACCCAGGCCCTGACAATAACAGCTCAAGTTACTCCTGTAGAAAGTTCTGACCCAGTCAGTAAGATTCAGTCACAACACACACACAAAGACAGACAGACAGAGACAGACAAGCAGGCAGGCAGAGGAGGAACCTTGCATTCTAGAAAAGGACGAGAGGCAAGGCATATACTGTTGGGAGTGACATCAGAAAGCCATGCTTTAGGTGGTTAAGAACATGGGGAACCCTGTGGCAGCTGTCATTCTACACCAGTCTCAACATTAAAACACAGGCTCCCGACACAGTGGAGTGGTAACTGGCAGCAGAAGTTTCTCACAGTGTAGGCCATGGCCCTGGACAGAACAAGTTATAAAGGCTTAGGGAGCTTTGCTTCAGATCACACAGGACTATGAAGTTTTAGAGGGCTCAGAGCTGCAGCTGGATCAGCCTCTGAATGTTCTGGAGGTCTGCTAAAGTTGGGCTACCATTCTGAAGCAGGGCAGGGAAAGATATGCTTCGATCTCCAGCCCTGCTGGGGACCTGCCCCTTTGATGGACAGAACTAATGGCTCCATAAATGACCATTTGGCCATAATGTTCTCACTTAGATTCTTTCCCTAAATATATCTCAGCATTCAATGACATCCCTCCAGGATCCCAACTACAGTAGCACAAATGCCTTTCAAAATCTAAATCAGGCCAGGCATCCTGATTTTTATAACCATACATGTCTAGGTCCATGATGTAACTCTAGACTGTAGCCAGCTCTTTTAAATAATTTCCAACTGGCCTGGAAATGCAAACAGAGGCCAAAAGTATATACAGGTCCCATGGAAACCACATTTCTCTCCAAATGATTATTTTCCCATAGGCTAAGACATGTTGCTCCCAAAACTTTAACCTTCAATTGTGACATTTACAGGTGGAAAAGGGCAAAAGGAAAGGGGGCAGGGGAGTCACTGCAAATAGATTCTGAAAGACTGTATTGGGTTTTGCTAGCTTTTATAACACTGACACACACAATAGCATTTCCCCTCCACGCTGACTTAGTGATGCTGAGACACAACAAAGACCCATTCAATTAGTGCATAATAAATAGGGACTTCCAAACACTTCCAAAAGAAACCTCAAAACAGCCAGAACAAGCTTCCACCAGACCTTCCCATCATTTGGAGAAGATGATGCTGGATGAACTTTGGTTGGTGTGGAATCAACTTAATACCGGCATCCAATTCTTGTTCCTTAATTCCCTGCTTCATCCACTCCTAGCATGCAGTTGCTTCTATCCCCCAGGAATATGACAGTCCATCACTCTCAAAAAAAAAAAAAAAATCACTGAGAACTCCATGAAGCTGAATAGCCACTGCCTCCAGGTGAATAGCTGTGAAAGAGGCACCAAGGAAGCAAGCTGGCTGAGCACCTGGGATCTGGCACAGGCACTTGGAACAGCTGCTCAGTGGCAGTTAGGTATTCAGGACTCTTTAGATTACTCTCCTAGAAAGGAAACTAATAATGTGTATGTGACAGATTAAGATTGGAGAAGGGATATTTCCCTAAGACTTCAGTTGAAGTTGCTTACCCGAAATCAAACCTCAAACCACTAGAAAGATCAGTAGAAAGAGAAAGTAGAAAAATGCTTGAAACTGTTATCAGTGACAATTCCCGCCCCCCCATCTTGTTTAACCCCCAAAGATGTCCCCTGCACTGAACCTGGAAAGGAAGGGGAGCAGACAGGACGAAATTGAGGCACTAACCCCTGGGGAACACACGCCTGGGGCACACAATTTTCTGGAGGCCAGGGAGTTGCCAAGGTCAACATGGGTCAGAGAAGGTGGCAGTGGGCGCTCCAGTACCATGCCACTGACACTCATTGCAAAGGCCCAGACCCAGGAAAGGAAGACCCATGGCCTTCTACATGAGCTCTGCAGGCTGTACCAATTAAACATAGCACCCCCAGACAGTGTGCACCAGATCCCAGCAGCAGGCCAACCTCTTGGGCTTTGTTCAGCTTCATGAAGGAGCTTGGTGGCTCATTTTGTGTACTAAGAAGTGTTGAATAGCTAGCTACAGTTTAATCTCAGGAGCTGGTTAAGGCAACCTTGTACATACAAGTGGTAACATAATTATCACAGGGACGAGCCCATTTTCTGCAAGAGCCTTTGCACATTGTGTCTCTAGTTTATCTCAGAGCCAAGCCGGACGATACAACTGTTAAGGGCCAGATGCTGTCCTCAACCCGGGTAGCTGATTATAGTAAATTGTTTAATATTTAGACTTTAATAGGAGGCACGACTTCAGGCTTGATTGAAACCAAATGGGAAGGCTGGGTGAAAAGCAAGCCAAATTGGTCCACAAAACACAAGCCCAGACTGATACAACATGCACAGGCAGGTTTCATATTCAGATCTAACTGGCAGACAAAGAAGAAAAAAACCCCATAGCTATTAATGGAGTCTCCAGAAGTGAGTTAACACTTTTTAGACCCAACACTTTTACTTTGGAATATGAGAAACAAGCATTACAACTCACTTGGGATTCCCAGTCATGAAAACAACAAGTCAGCATCTTTAGGGGCTGGAGAGATAGTCCAGTTAGTTAACTGTTCGCAGTACAAGGACAAGGACCTGCATGCAGTTATCAGAACCAATGTTGAAAAGCTGGGCATGGTGAGGAGCACTTGTAATCTCAACACTGGGGACACAGAGAGGTAGGGCCTAAAGGCTCAATTGCTAGTCAGCCTATCAGCGTTCCTCCAGGCCAAGTGAGGCAAATGTGTCCACACATCTTTACATGACTTGCCTAGCACACTGCAATACCCTTATCCATACAGTTTTTCCAAAGCATTGCCAGCAGTAAGGCACTGCAGAGCACCTGCCCAGCTCTTCTGCAAGGCTCAAATAGGCAGATAGAAAGAAAACAGGCCTTGGAACCAACTCTGAACAGAAGAAAAAGGAGGACTCTCCAACTCGACCCATTAAGAATTATGGAGATATGAAGCAGTGGCCCCAGCAAATGAGAACTAAGAAAAGAACTACAGAATTCAGGACTTTACCCAGGGAGTCACAAGATGGAAAGGTTTCTTCCCAAGACTGAATTACCAACCATGCCAAAAGGCTGTTTATAGTGGTTAAGGGGAGGAGAATCAAGCTCCTATTACTAAAAAGTGACTTGGAGAACATAGGCCAATGCACTGGAGCTGCACCATTCTTAAGCGCTTGCCTTGAGCTTCTAGGCTGCCCTGCTCCCATTACAATGCATGGAGATGACATCACAAAGCCATGCAGTGAACAAGCTGCTGCCAAGCCATGATTTCAATCACTGTTATCAGCAATACATAAAAGCTCAAAAGCCTAATGACAAGGATGCAAGACTTTTTAAGCTTCTAAATATAAAATTAGCTGCTGGTCAAGAGGAAATGCTTTGAGGACTCTTTAATAAAAAAATTTGAGAGTTAGTTATCTAAGTTTAGGTTTAGAGCACTCTGTTAATATCTTAAACTCAAGACTTGCAAAATCTGCCAGTTAAGTCCAGTGATGCTGGACAAGAGCATCATCAGGGGCCCCAGGTTCCATTTGGAATTGACTGTGTTCTGTAAGTTTGTATTTGGTGCTCAGGTCTTCACTGTTTCCCATGCCTAGTAATGCACCCACTGTTGCATGCATATGTGCACACAAACACATGCACACACACACACACACACACACACACTACAATTTAACATCTAGCCACAAAGACATGTTTTGAAGTAGAATGTAGATCAATCAAAACTTCAGGGTGACCCCTTTAGCCACATCCAAATGAAGCCTATGGAATTCAGTGGACATTAAGACTGTCCTGTAGATCATAGACACATAAGTCCAAATCCTCACATGGCCTCTAGAAATATCAGACTGAAATTTCTTCACTGTGATGCAAAGACTCAGAACACACATGTAGCAGTCTCACATAGGACTCAAAATATTCCTGCAGCACATATTCCAAGCCATTTCCTAATATGCAAAACAGGTTTTTAAAAACAGGAAGACATCAGCACTATTCCTATTTCCTACAGATGCTAACAGTATTTTATTCCTGTGTAGCAATTCCAATTTAAATGTGTCATTAGAGCATGTTCTTATAGTTACTTGTGCAAGTCACTTGTGTTTGGGCTTTCTCTTGTTGTAGAATAAATAAATGTTGAATTTTGAGTATTTTAAAAATGTCTTAAAAGCACAACATTCCCCCAACAAGGCGGGGGAGGGGGGCTGTCCTTGAAGAACAAGTACCTGACAGCACAAAAAGAACTCTGCTTTTAAGGCTGTCATGATACCGAAATGCAAGGAGGAAATCCTAGGTGGTAAAGAGTCTGTATCAACCCAACAATCTTCAGAGCCCTAGAAGTTCCTCACAGAATCCAGAAAAGCTGCTAAGAAAGGAAAGGGGTGGATCCACTTCCAGGTTCAAGCAAACCAGCTCAGCTTTTATCTAAGTGTAAACTAAGTTTTCACCCAGATAAGCACCACTAAGAAACAAAAACAGATACTTCCTGTAATCACCCCCTCACTTAAAAGCACCCTGATAATTTTAAAATATGCAAATTAACAGATGACTAAGGTTTGACCGCTAAGTATGTCTTTAACAAAAGTCAAGACCATGACTAATTTTTACTTTTATTAGTCTAGCACAAAACATTATCAGTTCCACAAGCTCTAACTCAGAGCCGATTCCAGAGCACAGAGACCAGCAGTTCCCAAAGCTAGCCCAGCTTTGAGGAACCTTGTGCTTGGTGCCTACAGAACCAGAAATTGACAGCAGAGATCAGCATCGGAGGAAACAGCATCCGTGGTTTCCATAAAGTCTCCAAATTGATCACATGAATGGTAGCCGGCCATCAGTTGACCTACCACCCCTGTTGGGTCTGAAGGAAAATCTGTTGTTGGGGCCACCTCTTCCTGGCAAGAGGGGGTTAGGTCCTGGAAGTGGGCCAATAGGATCAAAACGTGGTCTAAGTGGAGGAAACTGGCTAGGTGTCTCCCCGGGCCTGGGGATGAGTGAGGGGACTGGGTCCCCAACACTGGGCAGTATCGGCCTCACATCATATTCACCACCAATGATTCCTGGAGGAAGCAGCGAGGTGGTAAGATAGCACCTGGGGTAGACAGGAATGGGACAAAATGGGATAGAGTGGGCTGATGGTGGCAGGAGCATCGCATGTCGCATTCTCTGAGCCTCTTTTCTTTGTATGTGCCTCTTTCTATACAACTGTGGAAAAAGGGGAGAGACAAGAAACAGTAAGTGGTAGAGGTAATCCCCGAGTTCAAACCTGTTCACTGCAGAATGTCATCTGCGCTTTTCTTTCCCATGGTGTGTACAAACAAGGCAGCTTTCACCACATGAAGAGCCTTAGCTCCAGATGCAGTGCCAATGAGATCTGATCTTTAAGCACATTGACACAGAGTGACTATCTAATCTGAGGCATCAGTAAGTCCAAAAAAGGAATAATTCAGTGTGGTATATTTTTACAAATTCAATCTAGTGCTCCATGACTGACATAAGCTTAAGTGAGCCTTTGTACATGCAATTTAAATACTTGTTGAAAATGTCATGCTATAAGTAACATTCAGGTACTACAGACAATTTCATGTTTTTCATCCCTACTGGTTTTCATCTGAAAGCATAAACAACTGACTATTTTAAAGGTCAGGACATACTTACTCAAGAACAATACTGTATATTCTACAAGCAGCTGAGGACTTTTATTCAACTATTTTTCCTTAGTCCTTCATCATAAACCATTTTCCTCAGGTCTATCACTGCTTTTTACAGTCACAATCTACAAATAAAACCATGTATCCTTGTTCTTTTCACAATGTACTATGCTAACTAACAACCCAAACCAATGAAAAGAATTACTTTTGTGAAAAAAAAAAAAACTAAGATATTATATTTCAATGAGAAACACATTAAGACTCTGTAGTTACAAGAAAACAAGGACTAAACCTAAACTGAAGACATTTTAATTATCAATATTTAACAATAAATTTAATTTAAACTGATTTCATTACATCACACTAAAAGATTAAAAACATATCTTTCACTATTCACTCACTACTTATTTGAGTCATTAACATTAGTCTTCATATTTAAAAATACCTACTTCTTTCCAATCTGTGTCTGAACCTCTGACAGTACCATCTGGAAAAGTAAAACAAAATGTAAAGAATTAAAACCTCTTCTTACATTTTAGTTCTGTTATTTATGTTGAATTCATCATATTTTAAACTCATATGTGCATAATGAATATTACCTATTTTTAAGGGCCTCACATTATAAGAATGTGTTAATGTAATATAAACAGTGTCATCAGTTATGGAGGTCAGACAGTGTTAATGGAATTATGTGCTAGTTAGAAACATTTAGTAAGAAACCACATCAATGCCACCCATAAATGTAACATAGTTGTGTGTGCTTGTATGTATTTGCTCGTATGTACGTGAATATATACACACACATGCATGTGTAGGTAGAGGCTGTAAATCAACATTTTATATCCTTCCTGAGACAAAGTCTATCTTATTTCTTTGGAGAGGCTCCCTTATTAAAGGAGGCTAACTGCCCAATAAGCTCCAGGAATACTCCTATTTCCATCTCTCCAATTTGGATACACTTTTATATAAAGAATCTGATTATTCTTTTCTGTGTAATTTTCCTTTTTCTTCTTATCTTTATTTTTCTATGGATACAAGTTTAATTCAGACGTTACTGGCCTGGAACATGAACTATTAAAAAACTTTTTATTTGAAAAAAAAAAAAAAAAACACTTCTTGCATCCAGTATTAAATGGTGCAGTTGCATGAGGCGTTTTCAGGCACACACTGCACATCACTACTTTCCTGGGTAAGTCAAGTGCTCATCACAGCTTTGTGCACTATCTGATGACTCAAGCAGTGACCCCAGGACACTGTGAGAGGGCATGTGTCTTCTGCCCAAGCGCACGCAGATGTGCCAGCTGCTTCCAAGCTGTGTCTTGAGTTACACTGACCTGGCTGAACAGCATCTCTTCAGTATCTGGATTACAGCCCACATTCATTCCTCAAGTCAAACTGACCGGGCTTTCCTCTATAGGTGGGTTACATACTTGCTGCCCACCAAGAGTATGATTATACACAGAACTATTTTAAATGTACTTAAAATACATGAAATGAGAAAACAATTCAATCAACTTCTAGTCTAATGAGGAGTAGGAAGAAGCTGGCCATGTCGTCTCTAAACTGGCTTGGTAGTTCATTAACCCAGTTCTCAACCTGTGGGTCATGACCCCTTTGGAGGTTAAACAACCATTTCACAGGGGTCCCCCAAGACCATTAGAAAACACAGATATTTATATTATGATTCATGACAATAGGAAAATTACAGTTATAAAGCAGTAACAAAAATAATTTTATGGTTGGAGTCACCACAGCATGAGGAACTGTACTGAAGGATTGCAGCATTAGAAAAGTTGAGAGCCACTGCTCTGGTCAAGTAAAATCTTTACACACACTCAGCTAAAGGGAGCTGTGACCTACAATGGAAATGAATGAGACACCAGTAGCAGTTGTTGTTTTTTTTTTAAACAACTTGACCGATTTTTTAAGAGCTTTTGTTCTAAATGAATAAAGCGTAATTAATAAAAAATTAAAAAAAATTGGATTTAAAACAATTTGACTCAAGTAGGAATATTATTTTAGTTTCTTCATGAAGATATGAAAAGAGAAATAATTTAGATAGGCTGACAGAATTTAAAATACTTTTTAAAATGTGTACAATTAATAGACAATAATTTTCTCTCCAAGCAGTTAGAATTTTTACTCATTAAATTGTTATAACTATCAAATTATATAATTAGCATATTAAGAGTGGTAACAACAATTGCAGTAATAATCTAAGTGTCTGTGATATACTTATAAATTGTATAAAATATATATATATATATATATATATATAAAGTATTTATTTAGTTGAAATCATTTTAGAGTGTGTCTTTCCTCAGTGCTTCCTTTAGGAACTGTGGAAATAAATTACTTATCAATGCTTCTAATGTTTTCCAAAATTTTACCCATCCTACGAGATAGCAGAGAAACTCTGCAGGTTCTGCCCTCAAAGCAATCCCTCTGTATTATTTGCAAGTTTTCATCTTTCCTCTTTCATCCCGAAATAATCCACATTGTTCTGGGCCTCCTGCCTTTACTGGTACCATTCATTTTAGGTCCTTGTCCCACTACCTACCAAAACAAAACTAACTTCTTCCCATTACAGACAAAATAAAATTGACACTTCTCAGGATAAATTATAAAATCCCATGTGATAGTATAATCTGTGTCCAGTTCTGCATCTGTATTTTCTATACTTCTAATGGATTGTTTGTTGTTGTTTTCTAAGGCATGGTCTCCAGTTGGCCTGAAACTTGCTGTGTAGCTGAGAATGCCCTTGAACTTCTGATCCGCCTGTCATACCTCCAGGTGTGCTGAGATTTCTGGCATGTGCCATCATGGCCAGTTTTATACAGCTCAGATCAAACGTAGGGCTTCATGTAAGCTAGTAAGGACTTTGTCAACCAAGCTGTAACCCCTGTGCTATCTCTTTGTTTTGAACATTATCTTTAGTTCTGTACACAGCCACAAATAGACTATTGAGAATTTGTACCTAAAACAATCAGATGTTTTAGATATACTATCTGTGACTATGCAAAGCATTCCCATCAGAGTAACCCTTTACCAGAAAATTACCAATGATAATTTTTGTGGGAAGCCAACAGGCTTTGAGATTAAGCAAGGTTACAAGCAAATACAAATCAATATAATAATCAATTACAAAGATGATATTATACTTCTTCTAGGTTATTCTATATGTAATGAAAATACATGTAGCATGTACGACAGATTGCCATTGAAGTTACTTTGATATATGTTAAACTTTTCTTCTGTAAACAGTGATGTGAAGTTTTCCCAGGTAAACTCTTATATTCCCTTTTTCAAACATAGTGAAGTACCTGGCTATTTTAAGAATCGTATCTATTGTTGCGTCTCAACTTCCTGAAGCAGGGAAAGTTCTTAGTGATCAGTATAAGAACCATTCTCTCACCTTAGAGTTTTAATTTTGGTTATTTCAGTTACATTTTCTTAACAAAGGTTTCTTTTTTGGGTCCTGTTATGCATAACTCCAGTTCAAGGTTTTATGTTCTGATCTGATGTAATTTAATTTAGTACAACTCCATTATCAGCAGTATGAGATGGGGAACATTTCATTTTAACAACTCATGTAGCCATTTTTAAACTTTTAAATGCTTTTAAAAAAGAGAGAGAGAGAGATTTTGTTCTATAACCCAGACTAACTTTAGAGAACCTTAGGAACCAGGGAAGAAAAGAAAGGATCAAGGTCATTCACACTTCTTAAACAACAACCCCAGTTTTAAGACTCTAAATGACTCCATGATATTCTATTACAGGGGTGGGGGGTGTCCTGCCCAACAGATTCCCACAGCTAAGGTAGCATGTTTTTTGACAGGAAACACATAGCAAGTATGTGCAGTGCAGTAAATACCTACTTGATATAGTTCACTCTTGTTTTGTTTTGTTTTTACTGTGGTTCTGTTGTTCTTTGTCTGCTTTATAAACTGACCCATTAAGTGAATTTCTTGACCTACCTTCAGGCAAAACAACAGCTTCAAAAACACTGGCATGTCAGTACTGGTTCACAGTCAGGCTCTTTCTGGCCTTCCTCTGGAAATCATCGTATACAAGGTCTAAAGTCCTATCATCGCTGCAATGACCACCCAGTCACAACCGTGACAACAAAAGCACCTGAGCAGCACACCAAAGCTAACACTGGTCCAGCAAAGCAGTGGATAGAAGTATTGTTCATTCAAGTCAGAGACTGAAAATGTTCCTTAGGAAGGGATAAACCTGCCTTCTATTTTATATGCTGACATAACAGTTTATTTATTTATACTGCAGAAAATATGAAAAAAAAAAAAAGAGTAGAGAGTGTTTGTGACACAGGCCAATGCTAGGAAGCCTAGAGCTTCTTTACTCAAAAGCTACTCCTTAACAAGCTGCAGATCAAACAAAACAACAAGAAAAAACCCGACACTTAAAAACTAGAGCCAGCTGAGTAACACCACTGCAACCATGTGACAAAGAGCCTTTCTTTTTCCCATCAACATGTTATTATGTCAGTCACCTCGGAAATCTCGTAGATACAAACACCTCCACAGCAGTGGGTCATTTGATGCGATGAGAAGGTCATGACAGACCGCAGACAAAGCCAGGACAGAATGAACATCCAAAAGTCGGAAGATGCGTAGTTTCAGCTCCAACGGAAGGACAATCAGCCCAAATACATCCGGAAGGTTCAGGACTAGATGGGGAAGAAGCAGCAACAGTAGTTACTGAATAAAGAAGAGTACTTAGGTCTCCCCACATGGTCATCAAAAGCTGTTACTGTTTCTCTCTCTGAAAAGGTGACAGGTCCTGACTATCAGCTTTCTCTGTAACTGTACTTTCGACCAGTACCTCAAGCTTCACTTGATTCACTCTCTGCAGTGAGAGAAGGAAAACAACTGGACTTCAGCACCATATCTTTTGAGAACCAGCACATGGCTGGGCTCTGACAGAGTTGTTCCTGATGCAGTCACTCCTTTAGCCGAAGCAAACCCACACACATGCACATGACTAGAGATAAGTGCTTCACTATGACACAAAGGAGAAAGCTGACTTATAAAAGATCTTCTGAAAAGTATAAAGCTTGGTGAAAGACAATTTCATCATTCATAAAATAGTCATAGTAAAATCTACTTCAGAATTATTAAAAGTGTTATTCAACATTCACCAAGGTAAAATATCTAGTGTCCAATAAATGTTGCTTCCAAAAACTGAAAACAGTATGTCCGGAGAGGGCTCAGCAGTTAAGAGCACTAACTGCTTTCGTAACGCACCCAGGTTTGTTTCCCAGCACCACATGGTGGCTTACAATCATGTGTAACTGGATTTTCAGGGGTTCCAGTGCCCTCTTCTGATCTCTGCTGGCACTGCAAGCACACGTGAAACATACATACATACATACATACATACATACATACATACATGCAAGTAAAATACTCATATACAGAAAAGTTTTTTTTTTTAATTTTTAAAGATTCATTAAAAAAAAAAACAAAAAAAACCAAGGAGCCAGTGATGGCTTAGCAAATAAAGGTGCTTGCCACTAAAGCTGATGACCTGAACTCAATTCCCTGGGACCACATAATATTAGGAAAGAACCAATTCTCGAAAGTTCTCTTCTGACCTCCACACGAATCCTGCATTAGTCCATGTACACGTGTGTACACTGCTTTCACATTCACACACACATACACACAATATATAATATAAATAATATAATTTTAAAACACCCATTTTACACTTATGTTTATTGATCACCTATTATGGGTCAGACAATGAGAATACAAATCTGACTGAGACTCTTTACCTTCAAGTCACAACCTTACATTGTAGGCATAATGTTATTGTGCACCGTGTAAAGATTCAAATGCTGATTTCTGTGCCCCCATATCTGGTTGCAATCTCTATTCTTATAATCTCCTGTCTGAATGTTATATAAATACTGCTCCCCAATTATTCCCTGAAAGTCAATAAATAGGCTTGACAACCAAAGGCTGAGCAGGGGAGAGACTAGGACTGGACTTCCTGCCAGACAGGGGAGAAGAAAAGAGAAAGAGGAAGTGGGGATTGAGCCACAAGCAGAGGTCCAGGAGACATGAGAAAGAGCAGCTGGAGCAGAGAAAGCAACAAAATCCAAGTATCTCAGGGCTTTTGGCAACGTTGAAGCCAGACTACCTTAAAAGATGTAAATAGTAATTATTCCTCAGTATTGTGCTGTAAGGCTTGTTGAATAAATAACATAGTCCAGGTTCAATTATTTGAGAATGCTAGCCAGGTTAAGAGTGCAACACACACACACAATTTTAAAGCAGCCACTAATATTACATTGAAAAGGAATCATTTCAACCATTAATATACAGTGCAAACACTGCCATGGAAAACAGGTGTGGCAGGGAAGCTGAGCCAGGAGAATCACAAATCCAAGGCAAAGATGAACCTGTCTCAGAAGAAATGAAATGAAAAAAGGCTCTGGGTAAATGTACAAAGACAAAGTGGGCAACACTTAAGGAACATACACAGCAGTGACTTTAAAAGCAGAATTTCAATAAAATGGAGAAAGAGAAGTCAGATCTCAGAGTTAATGCAAACACTGAGCTCTGACCACTCTGTCAAGTCATTCAACCATCTCTTACCTTGTCGCGTGAAAGCCAGAAGAGGGTATACTAGCTGGTCTTTGAAAAGGCGAGAGAGCTTCTTAAGATCTTTGTACACGCTGGCTGCACTTTCCCCTACAGTGTTTTTATAAAATAGAAGTCAAAGCACAAAACCAAATAGAAAAACCTAGAGTGGCATCTAAAGTGAGTAATTCCTACACAGATAAAGGGAATTGAAATTCTTACAAGAGGAGGCACAGCACATGACTGGCAAAAGTCAATCTCAGGTGCAAAAATTAATAGGTGATGTCTAATAGAGCTGAACTCAACTACAGCTTAGAGGCTGCAGAGAAAAGCCTGAAAGGTCTTGGTACACACTACTGAGATTATCAACTAGCCACCAATCTGTTCTAGGCACTGTGCAGTGTGAAAATGTTATTATACAGCATGAAGCCCAAGAAAGGGACAGTACTTATCAATCAACAAACATGTATCAAAACAGTGTCCAGCAGTTCTCCAGCTTTGTCTCACATCAACAATTTCCTCCAAGAGACACTGTAGTATGCCAATAGCCTAGGCTTACATGCTTGACATTCTACATTTGCATATTTCACTGTGGCAGTATAAATGCTCATTTTAACTTGACCCATAAAAAGAGAGGAAGAGATATACGCCTCAACTTCTTTGCAGCTTAAACCTGTGTCAAGTTTGAAATCTGTCAAGATAATACCATTTCTAAAAATCAATTTGGGCTCATCTCTCAGAATCTTCCCTAAAGCTACAACAAATCACCAGCTGCATCCTCCCTTCCCTTCTGCCCACATCTCTTGTGGATCCCACAGATCATTCCCTAACCTCCCTACTCCATCTCATCACTGTATACGAGTTGCCAAATCCAACAGGCACCCTTGCTCAACTGCCAGAAAACCAGGAAGGGCTGGCCTCAAACCTTGTCCTCTATCTCTGTTCCAACTATATGGTGATGATAGAGGACTTTAAAAAAAAATAAATCCTTTAAACAAATTATAAAAACACAAACACTTGGAGGATTAAGAAAGCATAAACAGCAGAAGGAAACAAGTAAAACTGTTCAAGGCCAGAAAATGGAAATAAAAAAAACTCAAAATGAGAGAATACTAGAAATGAAAAAATTTAGGAATGCAAACACAATACAAGAGACAAAAGAGAGAATCTCAGCCATTGAAAATACAATAGAAGAAATGGATGTATCCTTCAAAAAAAATATTAAATCTAAAAAATTCCTAACACAAAACATGCAGGTAATCTGGGACACTATGAAAAGACCAAACCTAAGAATAACATGAATAAAGGAGATGAATCCCAGCTCAAAAACCCAGAAAATGTTTTCAACAAAATCATAGAAGAAAATTCCCCTAACCTAAAGAGATACCTATAATGATCCAAGAAGCATACAGAGTACCAAATAGATTGGACTAGAAAAGTCCCCTGCCACATAATAATCAAAATACTAAATATACAGAACAAGAAAAGGATATTAAGAGCTGCAAGGAAGAAAGACTAAATAGCATATAAAGGCAGGTCTATTAGAATTCTACCTGACTTCTCAATGGAGACTCTAAAAGCCAGACAAAAGTGCTGTAGACTCTAAGAGACCAGAGACCCAGAAAAACTTTCAACCATCACAGATAGAGAAAATAAGATAATCAATAATAAAGCCAAATTTAAATAACATCTACCTATAAATCCAGCCCTAAAAGAAGTGCTAGAAGGAAAACTCCCCTTCCTGAAATTAAATACACAAGAAATAAATCATCTCACACCAGCAAAAAAAAAAAAAAAGCGAGAAGTCACATACATATACACACATACCCAGTGCAACCACCACCACCAACTACAAAATAGGAGGAATCAAGTGTCACTGGTTATTGGTATCTCTCAATATCAATGGTCCAAATTCCCCAATAAAAAGGCACAGACTACTAGAATGAATGTAAAGACAGGATCCCTTCTTCTAATGCATCCAAGAAACAAACCTCAACATCAAGAAAAGGGTAAAGGGTTGGGAAATTATATACTAAGCAAACAGACCTAAGAAACAAAGCATGTGTAGCCATATTTAATAATTAACATAATAGACTTCAAGCCAAAACTAATCAAAAGAGATGGGAAAGGATACTGCATATTCATCAAAGGAAAAAAAAATCTACCAAAATGACATTTCAATTCTTAACATCTATGCCCCAAACACAAAGGCAGCCAAGTTTGAAGAAAAAAAGAAAGGAAGGATGGAAGAAAGGAAGGAAGGAGAACAAACACTACTACAGCTTAAATCATATATTGACCATCACACACTAATAGTGGGAGACTTCAATACCCACTCTCACCAATGTGCAAATCATTCAAACACAAACCAAACAGAAAAATGCTAGAGCTAACAAATCTTATGAAACAAATTGACCTAATAGATATTTATAAAGCATTTCACCCAAACACAAAATATACCTTCTTCTTAGCACCTCATGGAACTTTCTCCAAAATTCACCTCATACTCAGACACAGAGCAAGTCTCAATAGACACAAGAAAATTAAAGTGACTCCCTGATACTTATCAGACCACCATGGATTAAAGTGTATCAACAACAGAAGAACATCAACAACAGAAACAACATAAAGCTTACAAATTCATGGAAACTGAATAACTCTTTAGTGAATGAAAAAAAATTTTTTTTCAATGCAGTTTATTCAGGAACCTTGAACAATCCTCGGACCCTGGGGAAAGCCAGCCCACAGCTTAAATAGCCTCTGGGTAGCCAACCCAGGCGTGCCACGTGGGCAATGCAGATAGGTCCACATACATGGAAGCAAGCCAGATCCTCAGCCTTAGCCAAATGTGGAATTGTTTGTGACAGAGAGCACTCACCATCGGGAAGGTGGAAGGCGGAAACCAGCTCCATCTTTAAGGCACAGCATTCCACAGCTCTCTACAGTTCCCCCTTTTTGTTTTAGATGCATCAGGCAAGAGTAGAGGTCTGATCTCTGATATTAGAAATAAATTGGGACTTTGTACCGATGTTCATTTAGGTGTCATCCACCCAAAGAGCATCAGACCCGTCCGATACCTTTTTCTCAGAGGCGGGACCTGGGGCATCAACCCGCATGCAACCAGACATGCTCTTCTCTGGGTCCAAAGCGGCTGACCCTGAGTGCAGTGCTTAGTCTCACATCCTGAGCGTAACATACAGTGAATGAAAATTTTGTCAAGACAAAAATGAAGTAAAGACTTAGAATTTTTTTTTTTATGGATATCTTATACTAGCAACTTAAAAGCACACCTGAAGGGTCTAGAGCAACAACAACAAAAGTAAGTATACCAAAAGGAGTAGATGGCAAGAAATAATCAAACTCTGAAACCAATAAAACAGAAACAAGAACAATACAAAGAATAAATGAAACAAAGAGTTGGTTCTTTGAAAAAACTGACAAGATAAACAAACCCTTATCTGAACTAAATAAAAGGGACAGAATATCAAATTAAATAAAATCTGAAACAAGAAAGGAGACTAACAACAGACACTGAGGAAATCCACACTGAGGAAATCCAAAGAATTATAAGGATGTATTTTAAAAACCTGTACTCCACCAAGTTGGAAAAATTTTAAATAAATGGACAATTTTCTCCACTTACCAAAGCTAAACCAAAATCAGATAAATAATTTAAATAACCCCTAGTGAAATAGAAGCAGTTATTAAGTCTTAATAACCAAAAAAGCCCAGGGGAAAATTGCTTTTGGACAGAATTCTACCAGTCTTTAAAAGAGTTACGCCAACTACTCCTCAAATTATTCCACCAAATAAAAAGAGAAGGAACACTGTCCAATTCAGGCCACAGTTACTCTGATACCCATGAAGACTCAACAAAGAGAATTACAAACCAATCTCCCTTATGAACATAGATGTAAAAATACTCAATAACATACTTGCAAGGAGAATCCAAGAACACATCAAATGATCAAGTAGGCTTCATCCTACACATGCAGGGATGGTTCAACATATGAAAATTAGTTAATGTAATCCACCACATACATAAAGTGAAAGAAGAAAAACCTACATGATCCTTTCATTAGATCCATAAAAAGCCTTTGACAAAATCCAACATCCCTTCATGATAACTTTGTGGAGAGATTGGGGATACAAGGGACATACCTAAATGAAATAAAGGCAATTTACAGTAAACTTATATAACTAACATAAAATTAAATGGAGAAACTCAAAGCAATTCCACTAAAATCAGGAATAAGACAAAACTGCCCGCTATGTCTATTCAATACAGTACTTGAAGTCATAGCCACCAGAGCAAGAAGACAACTGAAGGAGATCAAGGGGACACAAATGGGAAAAGAAGTCAAAGTACCATTATTTGCAGATGATATGATAGCATTCATAAGTGACCCCAAAAATTCCACCAGCAAACTCCTACAGCTAATAAACACTTTTGGCAAAGTGGCTAAATACAAATACTATACCTGTTAGCTTAGATTTTTATCTATTGCCTACTCTTGGGACTCTTTTTGCTCCTCTTAGGTTGCCTTATCCAACATCAATATGAAAGTTATTACTTTATCTTATTATATTTTACTTTGTCATGTTTGATTGTTATCTCTTAGAAGCCTGTTCTTTTCTAATGAGAGACGGGAGTGGATCTAGGGAGAGGGAAGGTGGGGAAGAACTGGGAAGAGTAGAGGAAAGGGAAACTATAAAAAGGATAAATTATATAAGAATATATTTTCAATTAAAAAATCAATTTGGTTCATGGCCTGTTTTTCAAATGTGAAAATCAATTTTCTTTAAACTTTTTCTTTCAACAATCATGCTGTTCCATTGGCATTTTGTGTTTCCTTATGTTGTTGAAGAATGGTGTCTGATTCATATCTCTGCATGATGGACACAATGTAGTGTGTAGAGAAAAGTCACGCTGGTAGAGTTACTTTTCAGATCTTCAATAAATTTTTTCTTTAAATTTCAAAACAAAACCTTCTTGTAAGTATCTGACTAGGAACTTAGAAAAGTAATATGAGCTACTAGGCTCTAAACTATGAGCCACAATACAATAAAAATGACTTTCCAAAAGAACAACATATACCTAACACAGAAGGACTTCAGAAAAAAAAACTTCACGAGAGTCTATAACTTTTCCAGAGAAAAAGCCCTCCCTTTCATTTCTCTGTTCCATATTTAACAGATTAAGAACAAGAATCTGAGCTAGACCCCTAGGTAAGGTTGTTTTTAAAAGACTTAAGAATCAGATGATCTACACCAAAACTGATTCCCTCCACTACTTAGGTCTAGAATGCTGAATGATTTAACCTCCTCTAGAACTATTTCCTTATCAGTAAACATGAGTATAAAACCTACTCTGGAGTATGAAATATTTATCCCATGGCAAGCTCTTCCCTAGGATGAAGATAAACACAGTCCTGAGGAACTTTCAAGTTTGCTGATCATAACAAAAAAAAAAAACTTATCTACAGATTTATGAGTCTATCACACATTCTCAATAGGCGCAAGATCACCCCAATGATGGCAAAACTGGTTCTTGTAGAGTACTAATTTGAACCCTCAAAAGGGCTACAATATTGAAGTATAAGGTGTATTTGTGGTACTAAAATTTCACAGGTAAGAGTGACTGTATGTCAGAGGATAAGGAGGCTAGGAGTCCTTAGAGGAATGACAGTACCAAAAATAATAGGCTGACTAAAGGCTGGTCTAACACCAAGATCTTCCAGCTAGAGAGCACAAGAATACATAGTGCTCCTCCTTCTGCCATCAGTCTCCCAGGGCCTGATCTCGCTCTAAATTCACAACAAATCTTCAAAGAAACAGCCTGGATCAAGCCAGTCTTGTCTAAGAGATGCTAGTCTGAACACCATCTGCCCTCTACTCAACACTCCCATTTGACTCTTAATATTTATTGTAGTTTACCACAAGAACTTAAGGGATAGTGCATGTCCAGCAAAAAAAAACAGAAAAGATACATTCATTCTTATCTCCACCTATCACCTGTGTTAACGGTGGTTAATGTTTAACCAAAACCAATAAAAAGAAAAACCTAGTACAGGGAATCTTAAGAAAGAAGGGGAGTTAGTCTGATGGGGAAAGGATAGGAGCTCCACAAGGACCAAATATCTCTGGGCACAGGGTCTTTTCTGAGACTGACATTCAACCAAGGACCATGTATGGACATAACCTAGAACCTCCACTCAGATGTAGCCTGTGGTAGCTCAGTAACCAATTGGTTTCCCAAAGTGAGGGGAACAGGGACTATTTCTAACAGGAACTCGATGACTGGCTCTTTGGTCTCCCCACCCCCGAAGGGAGGAGCAGTCCTGTTAGGCCACAGAGGAGGGCTTTGCAGCCAGTCCTGAAGATACCTGATAAAACAGGATCAGATGAATGGGGAGGAGGTCCCCCCCATCAGTGGACTTGGAAAGGGGCACGGTGGAGATGAGGGAGGGAGGGAGGGAGGAACTGGGAGGGAATGAGGGATCGGGACACGGCTGGGATACAGAGTTAATAAAATGTAACTGATAAAAAAAAAAAAAAAAAAAAAAGAAAAACCTGACTTTTTGCATCTATTAGTAATTTTATGGGATATTGGCAAAGCCTTACTAATAACCCAAATTTTAAGGAAACCTAATCTCATTAAATAGTAGCATTTATATCAAATTTGTATTAAAAATATTCAAATAGTTTTTTTCTCCATTAATATTCAATAAAGAAGCCACATCGAGTTATATCCAAGAAACACAGATATTCTCTGTATAAGTTAACCACAATAGTAGAAAAATCTCCAAAGATAAACATAAGAAACTAAAAGGGCATATCAATGTGACAAATTACATACAAGTGTTAGGTCCTGACAGTGGAAATACAATTTAGGGCTCAAAAAATTATTAGAAACAAACTGTAATCAAACCTTCTGCTTTCTTCCTCTCTGTATTTGTGGTGCAGAAGTGGCACCCAGGACTTTGTACATGCTAGGCAAATGCTCTACCATTGAGCTACATGCCTAAACCCTAAACATCTAAATTCTTTAGAGGCAACATTGTTTTGGAAATTTGCTTTAATCTCATTTAGAAATGGTCAGCCTTTTCAACACTCTCTCATACGTTTTCTTCAGTGAACCTCTCAAAGCTTCATTCCAAAAGTTAAGTCAGGGTTACATCACCTGGTTCCACTCCACAAACATAGGATGCTGGCTGCAGCTGTACTGATTTCACATTCTTAATCCCACCACAGACTTTTATTGTAGCTGTAAAAAAGAAAGAAAGATGATAAAGCAATCTGTCACTTCCTAAGTCAATTCCCTTTTCAGTACAGACCTTCATTTCCTTGCCTGCAGATACTAAGGACACATTATTCCAAACAAACTGCTCTGAGCCCATTCTTCCTCTCAACGCATGGTCAAAAGGCTAAACTTGCCATGAAGTAATCAGCTTCAAACACCACCATTGTAGACTACAGTGAGGATCTACACATACAATCCACTAAGTATCACCAACAGCAGCTTATTAGTGATTGACAGATCTGCAACATGGTCAATAGGACTCAGGCAAGCACAGAAGACCATTATTTCTAATAAAGTCACTAAAGCACTATTCTTTTTTTTGTTTTTTGCCCTTGGCAATGGTCAATCCTTGTTCATTAATAGGATCCTACTAGTTTTCATAGCACCATCGCTTTCTAGACTCAAAAGACCAATATTCTTGACATCAGCAGAGGGTTCAATTTTACTTTTGTATACAAAGGCACATTTCATCTCAGCTTATGAAAGAGGTAGTGATGGGCTCATGCACATGTGCACCAAACCATGCCCTGGGTGACAGAAAGGTTTAAAGACACTGTTCCTTTTCAAAAGCTTGAGCCTGGAATGACTGGCTACTATGGGAGCCTGCAAGTCACTGATTTGCTAAGAATTAAAGATCAAAACACCAGATACTTAAAAATCATCAAAATACTTAGTGAAGAGCGGGAATTATATGCATGTGATTAGGTACCTTTATATGAAACTGAGGTAAAACTCACCACCTCACACTTGCTATTAATATTTCGTAACTTCCAAACATTAATTTTTCAAGTTGTGACATGATAAATCAGGATGACTAGACAGGAGCAAAAACTGCTGCCACTCTGGACACAAAATGCCAAACTACAAGCTATACAAGCTAATTGTGAGAACAAACAGAGAGACACTACTCAGCCTTCACGCTGTCAGTATCCTAACAAATGTGTAGTACCTCAGCTGTTAAAGTGAAATGCAGAAACACTTAAGAGAATTGAGCAATTAAAAGGAAATGGAAAAAAATACATGAGAGGACCAAAAACTATCTTCTAATTCTAAAATAAAAAATGCTTTAAGTTAGCTTTCAAAACAAATCTTAGTAAAAAACTCTTTTTCTAACACAGGACTTCAATAAACAAGAGGTAAGTATGTCCTGATGGCCAGGACTCCACCTTATATCATCTCAGCAAGACAAGTAGCTGAAGGACACAGTGAAAACCCCTGACATGAGGCAGCAAAGCAAGGCAATCTGTTACACAAACATTACATTCTAGCTCATCTCACTAGCTTAAACATCTGAAAGAGAATCTCAAAGACAAAACAGTGTTAGCACAGTGGGATGGTACTCACCCACAATCCCAGAACTTGAGAGGCAGAGACAAAAGGATCAGAAGTTCAAGACCAACTTCAGCTACAAAAAGAATTTGAGGCCAGCCTGGGCTACACACTCAATTTCAAAAACATAAAAATAAAACAAGAGAATGAAATGTAAGATCCTGGTCACCTAAATCTCTAATATGTGAGATCCTGAGAACATTCCAGAGACCAGTAGTGGTTGGGAAAGACCTATGTAACATCATGACCTAACATGAAATCCAGCAAAGCAAAGTTTCTTAATGGGAGAGGGGAAAGCAAAGAGGTTCTTTATTCAGAGAACTTCCATGAGCAAGGGCAGCTAAATCATGAACATACTAAGGCTGAAAATCTCATTAGTGTTTCTGTATATCAATAGTCATAGAAATGACAAACTGACTGAATAGAACCTCAGTCCAACCTCATAACCCGAGGTTAAGTCTTAAAGATGTAAATAAAAAGAGACATTCACAGACATGCCCAAAAAAAGCACTCTTCAAAAAGTTTATACATAGTAAAACCCATTTTATTCTTATTATCACAGCTCTTACAGAACAAAGTATTCAAAGACTGAGCCATAAAAGAAAAGGGCTGAAGCTGGACAAGTGGCTTTGGAGTTAGGTATAGGTACTGGTAGTTCTTCCTGAGGAGCCTGGTTCAATTCCCAGCATCCACACGGAAGCTAACAGCCATCTGTAACACCAGTTCCTGGGGAACTGTTGCTTTCTTGTGGCTTTCGTAGGCAATATATGCATGTGATGCACAGGCATACAATCAGGTAAAACACTCACAAATATAAAATGAAAATAAAATAAACATTTTAAAAGAAGTAAAAAAGGGCTACCCCAACAGTGAAGGATGTTGTCCTAAACCAACAACCTCACATTTTTAATCCTTCAGGCATGTTATCAGTGGTATAATAACTAAGCTGTGAATGGCTCATAACTATTTCTTGACAGCCAGCCAATGAAGTAGCTATAGTTCAAATAGAAATAGTTCAAAAAGGAACTATTTACTTAATACAAATGTAAGGCATCAACCATGACTGCACAGTTCCATTACCGTTTATAATGATTAGGTTTCCCAAAGGCACACAGGTGAGCACAGCAAAGCCATCCTCACAGAGAGGATGCACATACTGCAGCTTGTATACTCCACTTGACCTCCACTTGTGGGGCATTGATGATGCTTTGGCTTCAGTCCCCTGAGGAATCAAAGGAAAGGAAAAATAATGAAGAAAGGTTTTGTGCTAAAAACCTGAAAATCAGAATCACCCCTAACTTTACTGAGCAAGGCAGCCCTTTGGGCTGCTGACATGGCTCAGCAGGTAAAGTGCTTGTCACAGAAGTCTAATAGCCAAGTTTGAACCTGGCAACCCACATAAATGTGAAGGCAGAGCAACAAATTTACAGAGCTCTGCTCTGACTGTCACACATGCTATACAGTATACACACCCCCCACGTCACACGTTTTTAAAAAGATGCACAGCCTCCTTGACAGATGTGCTACTAAAGGATAATATGTTATACTGTAATACTGCTACTAAAGGATAATATGTTATAACATTTTTATATCGAAATTTTTGTTTTAATAGGTAAAATGACATCATAGAAATAAAACTTATTTTTTCTCTTCCAAAACTCAACTTTTCTACCTAGCAAAGATGTGGCATTACTCAAGACCTCAGTTGAATATCACTTCTTTCATACAGCCCTTTTCAGCAAACACTTATTTTCTAACATTCTATTCACATTTCTGTCACTGCATATTTGTTATGCTCTTCATCAATTTACACTACTATTTATAGTATGTCATATTCATCTTGTCTTTCATGCACAATTGTGAACTCTTTGAAGAATTTGTGACTCTGCGCATGGTGTGCCCGGGCTGACAATGAACTTAGTTTATCCTTCATTTTGTATCCCATCGCTTGACCCACAGGGAAGGTGTACAGAACAGCAGTACAAGGACATGAAGGAATTGCAAAAAGCTGAGTTCCACCCGATGCTTACTAAGTCAGAACTTGCACTCTAAATTCCTCATTTCTACTCTAACTGTTCTCTCCACATCTGTGGGGCTCTGGATGTGCAAAGCTCTCTCCCAGAATTTACACAATGGTCTAAATGCTTGTCTATCCTCAGACTAACGATAACTTGAGAACAAAGAGCTGAGAACAGAAACAAACAAAAATAGCCACTGACATTAGTAGATGCTTAATAAACACATGCTGAATGAAGATAAGCAATCATAGGACAAAGCCACGAACATGAAACATAGCCTAGTTAGCCAGCATTTAGCCACACTCAATTTACACTGCCATCACCTTATCTGCATATTTCCATATGTAAGCCTTTGTCTTGATTTTTTTTAACCAGTTACCATTATCTCTGTAATGCTAAAAAAGGAAATGCTAAAAAAGGAAATGAAATGTAAATGCTAAAAAAGGAAAGGAAGGAAGAAGGACCACTGGAAAGGGCACATTTACTGTACCTATGACAACCCCTCACTGTGTCTGACATTTTATGCTCCACAACCAACCATACTTAATAAAGGCAGGCAGACCACCACAGCCCTAGTGACTGAGGTACCCAGTGAGACCTCATAAGATATCTGGGTTGAACTTACCTGTGGTATGTAGCCTGACTCGAGCATGAGGAGATGCACCAGCACTATCAAGGCATCACTGATGCTGGAGCAGCCGGCTGACTGATACAGAGTCTCCAGAGAATGTGGCACCTGCCCATCTTCTGTTTCACTGCAGAGCATTGGTTCCAATGGATGGAAACCAGAATCCTCTTCAATATCCATGGCATCCTGAATTGACTCAGCTTCAACATTCTGACTAGGCCCTTCCTAGAAAGGATGACAATAACAAATTCACTAACTTTACTTTTACATAGGATATTTTATACCCTAAACCAAGCAGAGAGCAGTGCTCAAGATGGATCTCCAGTGCACAGCATGAGGTTAGGAAATAGGAGACACCTTAAGGAAGCTCTTCTAAATAAATGAGACTGCAGCCTACACCGCCAACTTCAATCCCATAACTCCAGGCTAAAAGACTGAAGCTCATCTATCAGACTACCCTGCAGTTACTAAACAGTACCCTAAATGTGAAAGCTTCATGGTTCCAACACTATCATGCCTGCATGTCTCTAAGGCTGTGCTTCCTATGCCGCTGGCATCTCAGACCCCTTATGTGCCTCCTGACTTCTAGGAACAGCACTCCTGAAAGTGTCTGCCTCCCCTTCTTGTCTCATACACACTCCTGCCATTTCCGCTGGAAATTAAGAATCCAATCATGTCTTATGTCTCAGTTTAAAATGTACCAGGATTTCCTCAAGACAGACAACGGTATTTCCTACAATTGTACCTGAAGACTGTGTCCCTGGATGTTCTTAAAGGAAAAGTTGGTACAGAGTCAAGTGGAGAAACACTATATGCTAATGTCTGTCTAATCTGACCCTCCACATTCACAGGATCTGGTATATTAACCTCAAAAAAGAAAAAAAGCTCTGAGAATTCTCTGAACAGTAGCAATGTGTGCCATTAATCAAAATGCATTCATCTTCTTCACTCACACTTAGTATCTTTGTTACACTTACTACAAATTCACAAAACAAGTTTTTCAGATACACACTAAGTGCGTCCTAGAAAATTAAGTCCCAATGCCTAAGCATGTAGGGCCCATCATCATCTGTTCCCTGACTCGTCATCTGTTCACCAACCCACTGCAGTATTCCCACTTCAAAGACCCAAGGGATGGCATGGCCTTTACTACTGCACCTTACCACACTGTGTTGCTATTTTTCAAGTCACACAGCTGCATCTCCCCATCACTGCAAGTCTGTGTAAAGTACAAGACATGCAAGTCATCAGTTTTGTAAAAAGAATACAATACCTGCCACATGGGACACATTCAGCAAAGGTTTGTGAACAACTGCTGAAGGATGACATACTGCAATTTCACATTTCTGTTTGTCAGGTGTTCTCTCATTTGGCTTTATAAATTAAGCAGGGGAACTTTTATAGGTACAATTGTTAACTCGAAAAATGAATAACCAGTCAAGATTACTAGTTTATACAAATTTGAAATGAACCAGGTCCTCAGATTCACCATTAGGGCTTTTAGATATAAAACATGCTTTAGCAAAGCTAAGTTCCTACATTAATTTTATTCAGAAAGTTGGTTTCCTAGCTTGTGCTCAACTCTTTTTTTTTTTTTTTTTTCAATGCAGTTTATTCAGAACCTTGAACAATCATCGGACCCTGGGGAAAGCCAGCCCACAGCTTAAATAGCCTCTGGGTAGCCAACCCAGGCGTGCCACGTGGGCAATGCAGCTAGGTCCACATACATGGAAGCAAGCCAGATCCTCAGCCTTAGCCAAATGTGGAGTTGTTTGTGACAGAGAGCACTCACCATCGGGAAGGTGGAAGATGGAAACCAGCTCCATCTTTAAGGCGTGGCATTACACAGCTCTCTACAGTTCCCCCTTTTTGTTTTAGACGCATCAGGCAAGAGTAGAGGTCTGATCTCTGATATTAGAAATAAATTGGGACTTTGTACTGATGTTCATTTAGGTGTCATCCACCCAAAGGTGCTCAACTCTTAATACAAAGCAAGTTTCTTCTTTTTTAGGATTGTATTTCCAAAAAAAAAAAAAAAAAAAAAAAAAAGCAGTAGCAGGAGAATTTAAAGTTACAGAGGGCAAGACAAGGCTGAAGAACTGGAATAAAGCCACAACTGACTTTCATTCTTTCAAAATCAGTACAGCTAACATTTAATGGCTATGAAAAGATCACACTTGTTAAAACACAAACCCTAGGCTGGCATGGTAACACATAATTCCTATAATTCCTGCACTTGGGATGCTGATGTGGCAAAATTGAGAGTTTAAGGTCAGCCTGAGCTATATAACAAGATCCTGTCTCAAAAAAAAAAAAAATTAAATTAAATTAAAAAGGCTCTGATAACTCACACTACCTATAAGATGCTACTACACAAAACATTTCCATTATTTTCTTTGAACAAATCAACATAATAAAAAGCAACATATCAAGTCTAAATTATGAAAATAATCTCTTTACTTTTCCTCATTTTTTTCTACTTGGCCATTTATTACTAGGCAGTAGCATGAGACAAAACACATGTGGAAATTTTAAGAAGCATTGCTCTAAAACTACATACCCGCTATGGGCTTATCAAACCTTATTCCTAAGTCCAAGAAGCACTGGCCTCCCCTGATATGAGTGTTCACCATCTGCCATGTGTGAGAACAGAAAACTGCTGAGTATCACCTCTACACAGTTGCCACAGTCCATTTATAAAACTAAAACAATTGGCTAAACTCCATCAGATCCATGGCCAGTGATCCCTGGCCATCACTAACGGCAACTACCAAGCACAATGAAGTAAAACTAACTTACATTTAGTTACAAAATAAAATTCCTCTCCTCTCGCTTTGAGTTTTGTCCATGTATTTATTTTCCATTTCTATAGCTCCCTTCTACGTTGAACTAGCAGATCATATAGATTCCAGGACTCCAATCATTATTTATGACTTCAAGCTCAGTCTCCCTGCTAAGATTTCAGTCACCCTGTAAAGACCTTACAAGCCAAACAGTATGCTCTTAGAACTGGAATCGCTATTTTGAGACACCACTAACTTCTCAAATTTTTCCGAAGAAAAATAACAAAGTATTACACACACTGTAAAACTCCATCTTACCAAAGGATTTTTAGAACACACCAAAGTAACTAGAATAGGCCCTTTTCTCTAGGTTTATCTTTGAAAGAGACAGTAAAAACAGACTCATGGGCATAAGTTAAGTATGCAGTCAGATACCCTTATTCACTTCACACATTGGCCTATGCAGCAGAAACACACAAAAAATACAAGAAGGATTTGCCAGACAAAATTATTGTATCTGGAAATTATTTTAACAATTTACCAATCTATTAAGCATTTTAATAACCACCTACTCAGAATACCCACCTATTCTTAATGTCTTGAATCAATATTTAAGGCTAGCAAAATAAATTAAAATTGAGGTGATAATACATACACTAAAGAATAGTCTATGACTATTCTTTAATAGTCAATATTAAAGAATTAATATTTGTTTTGTTTGAGGCCAGCCTGGTCTACAAAGCAAGTTCCAGGAAAGCCAGGGCTGTTGCACAGAGAAACCCTATTTTTAAAAAAGTAAGAGAAAGAGATAGGCAGACAGATAGACAGACAAAGACAGACTGAAGAAAGAAAGGAAAAGAAAAGAAAAGAAAAGAAAAGAAAAGAAAAGAAAGGATTGTTTTGTTACACAGTATAAAACAAATACAAATAAGGGGCTGGAGAGATGGCTCAATGGATAAGAGGTTCTGAGTTCAATTCCCAGCAACCACATGGCGGCTCACAGCCATCTATAATGGGATATGATGCCCTCTTCTAACATGCAGACATACAGGAAGACAGAACATTCATCTATATAAATAAATCTTAATAATAATAAGGAAATTACAAAGTAATAAAGGTCACCAATAAGTGTTTTAAATCAGCAAGGAGGATCTTAGAATAGAGGCAGAAGTACAAACAGGAAAAGGATGATCAGCAAGGGCACCAGGCCACTGCATCACTGGTCACAAGGTCAGCAGGTTATGCATTTGGCATGTGGCACATAAATTCACAAACAGCAGACACCATGATCTATCGGAACATCTGAACAAGATTATAAAACCATACATGTTAGAATGCCAGCATAATGTTAGTCCAGACATTTAGTAGTTAAAACATAAATGTTCAGGCTGGAGAGATGGCTCAACAATTAAGTGGCTATTCTTTCAAGGGCCCCTGAGTTCAACTCCCAGCAACCACACCATCACTCATAACCATCTATGAGATCTAGTGCCTTCTTCTGGCGTACAGGTACACATGCAGGCAGAAGGCTGTATATTAAATGAATCTTTTAAAATAAATAATGTTCAAGCTGGGCAGTGGTGGTGCACATCTTTAATCCCAGCACTTGGCAGGCAGAGACTGGTAGATCTGTGAGTCTGAGGCCACCCTGGTCCACAGAGTGAGTTCCAAGACAGCCACAGCTACACAGAGAAACCCTGTCTCAAAATAACAAAATAAAACAATGTTCATAATGGGGATAGTTTACAATTTACTGATGCTAATCATCCTGACTGGTGCAGAATTCCTCTGAAATGTCAATATATCTTATCAATTACTCTATTTCATCTCTTCATCTTTAATACCCACCATACTGTGATCAGTCCACTCATCGAGCTGTGTGGCCTGTCCTTCGGATGAATCACTCCGTTGTTCAGCTGGGATGTTAGCCTGACTTGAGCTGGCAGCCAAGGAAGGTTGGTCATTATTCTGGAGTGAGGAATACTCTGAATCTGTAGATGAAGGTAAGTTAGGTGCCGGCATGTCATCTTCAAGAACCAAACAAATCAAGTCCCCAGAAACAATCCCATATGAAGCCAAGGTCTCTTCATCTCCAGTGAGGGCATCCTTGTTGTTCAACGTAATTGCAAATCGGGTATCAGAACTGCCAAGAAAGATGAATGAGCATGGTAAGAGCTACCTACTCCACTATTCCAAATGTAGTGTATGCTATGTATCCAAAAGCACTAAGTAATGTTTTTTTTTTGTTTGTTTTTTGTTTTTGTTTTGTTTTGTTTTGTTTTTTAAAGAAGCAGAGGACTAAATTAGTTATTCTTCTCATCAACTGCCTGGGTCATAGATTCCTAATGGCTAAAATTTTAGAAACCGGGGAGATCTAGTACTTATCTACATTTTCATATATTTCCTACATTTTCATCAATTCTAAAGCATTCACTGTTCAGTATTTTGACATCTTTGAAGCTGAGGTACTTCCTAAACTTAACATATTAGTTTAAGCCTCAGCTTTACTTCCAGCTTTACATGGGTTGCTGAGACTTCAAACTCAGTGTTTCAGGCTTGTGCCCCAAGTGCTTCAGCCATCTCCCCAGCCCGATGCATTTTCCTTATATGCACCACTTTTTCTTATCAATTAAGGGAACTATTCTCACTCCTTAGAAAATAAGCTGCTCTGCTGCTGCCTGCAAAATGTTCTGATAAACAAGACGTTGAAAATCTGCCAGCTGCTCATGAAAACACCATGTCAACTTTGGCAGAAAACTCCCCAAACAAACAATTCATTCTGAAGAAAGATAAGAAAGGTCTGCTTAACAGAAATGCCAGTTTTCCCTCTCACTTTTCTAAGGTGTTTTCCCAGGTTCTATTTTCTGAAATTATGGGAATGGGGGGTACATTTCACACACAAAAAATGCAACTCTAGGAACTCCGAACTATTTAAAAAAAGTATTTTATGCCAATCTTTGATCTGCTTACTTAGAAAATACTCTTTAAGAACAAATGTGTCATGTGGACACATTTTAAAGCTTCCCTTTTGTTCCACTAATGAACAAAATTCCACACGAATGAATTTAAATTCAAAAGCTGAGGCTTAAATTCCATCCAACTAACTGTTCTCAACTGTGAAAACAAGCCTGAAAGAAAAACTAACTGGGGCTCTTGAGTTTCGCATCTTTCCAGACTGCCTTGCTTAACTGTAAAGTAATGAAAATTACATTAATGTAAATACATTAAAAATAAAACACAAATTATGTGGAAGGATAATTGTTATCAATGTATAAAACACTCAGTTTTACACCAAGAAGTAACAAGTGGGTAGGTCACCATTATGTGGAAATACGGCAATGTTAATTATTTTAATGTGGAAAAAAAGGTTCTTTTTTTTTTTTAATGTTTTGACTAACATTATTATTTTATTTATTAGACAGGGTCTCACTATGTAACCCTGGCTAGTCTGGAACTTGCTTTGTAGACCAGGCTGGCCTTAAACGCAAAGAGATCCACCTGTCTCTGCCTCCTAAGTGGCAGAATAAAGGTGTGGCCTCAGACTCACTTAAAACAATGAATGTCTTAACCTGGGGGGAAGGGGAGTGAGAGAAATCCGTACAGGGCCTCACTTTGCTTAATTCCCTACAAATAAAGTGGAAAAGGCTTACTTAAAATGCCAATTAACAGGAAGAGTTTTTCTTTTGAATTTTCACCTCAATAGCCTCCAGGCCCCATCTTTTAAAAAAAAAATTTCCTTCACAAGTTCAAATTTCTAGCTCAGCACTTTAGGTGGGTGGGTCCATAAAGCTGTCTCTCTACGACCTAAAAATATCTTCTACAGAAACACGGAAGCTTCACCTGCAACCCCATAAATTTGTAATGCCACCACACTGCAAGCTCGCTCTCTGGGGTCAAGTCTCTAGAGGAAAAGCAACCTCTCACCCAGAAAATGCCCACTGACCTGAAGCATGCGTACTTCCTAAAGCGCTGCAATGAGAAAGTCACAGAGTTAGGTCCAGAGTCTGGCACAAGCACGCTCAGCTTGTGCTCAGCAGTGGCACAAACGACTGCGGCCTCGGGTGCCAAGTTTGTCACTCCAGGCGCGATGCTATCCCAACTTAACCACTGAAATCTCCCAGCCGCTGAGGTAAACCCAAACTACAGTGGATTTCAACTGAGAAGCAGAACGAAGCCGAGGTTCCCCGCGGCAACGACCACAAGCCCGGAAGTGCCTACTCACCGGGGAGGACAGCCGCACCGCGGGGAGGCTGGGCCATGGTCCCCCCCGGCGGCGAGCCCCCGGCTGCCGAGCGTCACAGTCACGGCTGCCGCGCGCAGCTACGGCGAGGAGGCCCGAGCCTCACGTGACCGCCCGACGCGCGCCTCCCGGGGCCCGCGACTGCGGCGCCGCTCACCTGAGCCCCCACGTAGGCAGCAGGACCTGGCTGAGGTGCGTGCGCAGCTGCCCGAGCGTCGGCTCTGTCTCCGGCACCTCGAGCGGCTGGGTCCGCTTCTGAAGCCGCACGCGCAGCCTCATGGCGCGGCGACCGCAAGCCTCGATCGGCCGGAGGAGAAACCGAAAGCCAGTACCTCCCGGCCTGTGCGTCCGACAAACCCCAGCACCCGCCTCTCTCTCGACTGCGCCCCCTACAGCCCTCTACTCGAGCTTAGCGCGAGCGAGCGCCTGCGCTTCCCATCGGTGGCTCGGCGCACGACGGCGCCGCCTGGGGGCGAGATGCGCAGGCGCTGAGTTGGCTTCGGCGCACTGAGTCTCCACGCCTCCGCTGGGGTGAGCAAGCTTCTTCCATCCACATTGCAAGACTTTTAGCTCTAGGACCGCTTCAGTGTAGAGACTTGACAGACAGCCCTAACCTGATGGCAGTGTAGTTTTGCATGCCCAGAAATGAACTGCTTTATCCTGCATTAGAGTTCGGACCTGCCTGAATAATAATTTACACAGGTTCTCTGTGATGACAGAGAAAGTTAATAAGGAGCCAGGCATCCTAACTTAAGGGCTTTTGACCTTTTGCTCTGGAATACCTGGGCGATCCTAGTGGCCTGCAGGTGAGATAAGAATAGGATAATGGGCTGGGAGGTATTAACAGCTGCCTTTGCTGCTGTAAAGCTCACTATCATTGTGGGGAAGGGATGAGGGAAGTAAAACAATTTTCCTTCCCAGCTGTGGATTCCATATACACCTTTCTGATGCCCAATTAAACCCTAATTAAAAACCCCACCTTAATCCACCTTCCATATGGCATGCCATCCTTCTGCTAGCGGTAAGAATAAATTCATTTTAAGTTTGAATTGAGCCTGTCTTTGATTTCTCCTAGTGGATTTGAAGGCCCCAACAGTATAACGCTATTTCCCAGAGCAAATCCTGATAAACCAGCCTGCCTCCATCTTAGGCTAAAAGCCATCTTATAGTAAAGACAAACTAGGTTCATTACTGTTTGAGATCAAATCTGTTTCATAAAGACCGGGCCTGTAACCTTAAGTACAAATGGTTCTGTTCTGCCTATTCCTGGAAATGGCAACCATGTCTTTAATTTCAAAAGGTTGTTATGAGCACCTGTTGTTATAACCACTTTGTTATAACTATCTTGTTATGATCACCTGTTTTGACCACCTTGCTATGACCACCTGTTGTTATGACCAGCTTGCAACCGTGTCTTTGTTTCAGGAGGTTATAAACAATTTCTTATGCTTATGTTTTGATTCGTTAAAACAATCATCTCGCCCCCAGGTGGCGCCGTCGTGCGCCGAGCCACCGATGGGAAGCGCAGGCGCTCGCTTGGCACTAAGCTCGAGTAGAGGGCTGTAGGGGGCGCAGTCGAGAGAGAGGCGGGTGCTGAGATTCGTGGGACGCACAGTCCTACCTATTTGCCTGCCAAATCCCCCATTTAGAAACCCCTTACTCCTGAACTATAAAAATCATTATTTTTTTTCTACCCCATCCATTAATTTTTATTTTTGTGTTTAAAATGTAATATCACATTGAAATACAAAAGTTTTTTTTCCTACGGCCTTCATGCTTTGTCACACAAGAAATTACGCTCCAGGTTCTTTTGTTTTAGTTACAGTTTATTCACTTTGTAGCCCAGCTGTAGCCCCCTCCCCCAACCTTTCCCAGTCCCACCTTTCCTCCCTCTTCTCCTTATGCCCCTCCCCCAGTCCAATGATAGGGAGGCCCTCCACCCTCCTCCCTTTCCATCTGGCCATAGTCTA
Organism: Meriones unguiculatus; assembly: GCF_030254825.1. Lineage (NCBI taxonomy): Eukaryota > Metazoa > Chordata > Mammalia > Rodentia > Muridae > Meriones > Meriones unguiculatus. The sequence goes on from NC_083350.1 coordinate 91,578,949, forward strand.
TCAGGTCTCATCAGGACTGGCTTCTTTGTCTTCCTCTGTGGACTGGTAGGGCTGCTCCCCCCTTCAGGGGGAGGTGATCAAAGAGCCAGCCCATGAGTTCATGTCAGAGATGGTCCCTGGTCCTATTATTGGGGAACCCTCTTGGATATTGAGCTGCCTTGGGGTACTTCTGTGCAGGGGTTCTAAGTTATCTCCATGCGTGGTCCTTGTTTGGAGTATCAGTCTCAGAAAAGATCCCCGTGCCCAGATTTCTTGAAAAAGCATTATCTTACCCATGCCCAATGCTGATCTCTTGAACCTTGCCTTTAGGAAGAGATAGACCATATACACACAAACCAAAAAGAAAAAAAAAAAGCTTGTTTTAATTATTTGATGGTTTGAGTCAGTGGTCTTTCTCCTCAAGTCTGTAGGATTAATGTTATTTTCTATGGGATTAATAATCTCTGCCCAATTTCTTCTTTGGCGCTGCTCTTAGAAACTTGAAGTTGAAGCCAGTTCCCTTACCTCCCTCATAGCAAAATTTAAAGCAGCTTGTAGTTGCTTATCTTTGTTGAACAGTTTATTAGCAATGTCTTGCTGCGTAACAGTTGTTCCCCAAAGCACACCAGCCTACGTCAATGAACATTTGTTGTCTCATAGGTTCTGTAGGAGCTGGGGGGTAGTGTCCATGTTTCTGTCTGAGTCTCCTGTCAAGGCTGCCTGAAGACTTAACTACACACTATTGGCCACGGTTTTTCACAGATTTTTCCAGAGATCTGCTTGCATATCCACAGAACATGCTAGCCAAATTACCTCAGAGTAAGTGACCCAAGGGTAATCAAGACAGAAGCTACAAATTTTTTATAGGACAGCGTCATAAATTGCATATGTATGACTTTTTTTCTTTTCTACTGTTCTGCCCAGTTCACAAACCCCAAAAGACCAGGAGTAAATAGACTCCGCTGTAAATACATGAGGTTTTTGGGGTTTTTTATTATAAATCATTACAAGCTGCAGCGTGGGCCCACACCCCACACCACCGAACCAAGAGCCCCGTGCTCAAATTAGTTGGGTGATTTAAACATTCTGGTCCCTCCCAGCATACCCAAGGTGTTAGGACCAACGCACCAATGTTAGGAAACGAATGTTGGGAAACGTGCGCCTGTGCGCCCGTGGAGGTTACACGCGGGTTTACAAATCACACCACAGATCGGTTCCACGTGGGAGGTTTATTAAGGGAAGAGAGAAAGGGAAAGGGGGGCACCCCAGAGAGAGAGAGGGATAGTAAGGGAGTAAGAGAGAGAGCTCAAGAGAGCAAGAGAGTAAGGAAAGGGACCACGTGTTAGGGTGGGCCCTTTAAGTTGGAAGGTAACCACGCCCTCCAGGTGTGGTCACCTCACTGGCTGACAACACATGACAGGTTGCTGGGCAACCCAGAAGCAGCAAAATACTAACACAAGGCAGGGGCGATTCTTGCCTACAAGCATCTTTTGGTCAAAATGCTACATTTTGAATTGATTGGCTATAGGAAAGTTCCCAGACCATTAATGATCTGGTGTTCCTCCCTAGGGGGATGGGCCAGTTTCCTAGCAACTGTATCTTTAGTGGGTGGGGAAAGAATACAATAAGGCGGGTTCTTCCCGGCAGGGCATTGCAGGACCTCTCCTGCAGAACCCAGCTAGTTCAGGCCTTAAACTTTTAATAATAGCTGCTGGTTTTTAATCTTTTGGTCTCTCACTACAAGTATAAGAATTTCAGTATAAGAATGTCAAACTAAAAGCATGAATATTGATAGATCATATGATTTTGAGACTGGTTGTAATAGAAAACTAATTGTTATGAAAAAGAATATTCTTGATCTAGGCAAAGGATTTAAGACACATTCTAGACTACATGAGAAGCCACTGCAGAGTTGTGAGGCATTCTTCAATATCAGGCGAATGGAATTGACTCTGGACAACTGCCCATGAAGGGATGAATTAAAAGAATACTATATGTCCCAGTGGTTCTAGGGAGGACTGGAGAAAACTCATAATGACACCAAAAAACTTGGTCTAATAAAGAATGTACCAAAGTTGGGACTGCTGGATGAAATTGCTGTCACTACTGCTAGGGAACACTGGGGAGTGGCTGACACTGTCTCTGCTACCATCAGATACCTTGTGGGTTTTGCTATATCATGCACCAACAAAATGGAAGCCTCCAAAATATTTTGTTTTCTCACTTCCCAATCAAGGGCTTTCTAACTAAGGAAGTTTGGGCCCCATAACTGAGTCCTGACTATGAAAGAGACTGAAAATCAGAATCTGGCTCTTTCTATGGAAACTTATTAGAATTAACCAAAAGCCTAAGAAAGACTGTTCAAACTTTGATAGGAAACCATGAATTGACAGGTGTGCACTACCCTAGCCATGCTCAAATCTGAAATATACAATTTGCCATAAAAAGGGATGGTGGGTGGGGAACATGACCTGGGGCTGCAGAGATGTTTCCATGGTTAAAAGGACTGGCTACTCTTCTGACGAACTTGGATTTACTTTTCAGCACTCGTGTGGCAGCACACAGCCATCTGGAACTCCAGTTCCAGAGGACCCAATGCCCTCTTCTGCCTCTTCTGGCAGGCAGCCACATGGGCCACAGACATGCAGACAAAACACTCATACTTGTAAATTTTTTTTAGCTTTAAAATAGGGGTTATGTTCCAACTCATTACAAGTGGAGTATCTATATAGATTGTTCAGACTTAGGATGGGGATATAGTTCCGTTAATAAAGGTTAGGTCTGAAGGAGAAATCTAAGCATCCCAAAAGAGCATGCCTACTGACTTGGTTCAAAATGACTTCTTGGCTCAGATCATGCTAACCTATAGAATTGCTGGCAGATACTTTCAGCATTCCTGGGGAGTTTGTGAAATGGGTCTGCCCAAAAGAGTCATTTCCTTATCATCCCTTGACTGGCAAAAGTGGCAAATGGCTCTCCTTGTTGACATATATCTATAGTTACTTATCAAAGCCCATTCAGGCCTTCTGGCTCCTTCAGTCCCTGGTCACACACACTTGTTATGCATTTAAAAGTCCACACTAGAATCCTGACCCATCCCACCACCTCCATTACCCTAAAATACGAGGCTGCACCAGTTCACAGGTTTCCCTGCCCCGAGCTACTCTAGCCCCAGCTGCTTCTTTTTCTCTGTGCTTTGGACTCTTCCAGGTTCCTCTGGATTCTCTCTCTCTCTCTCTCTCTCTCTCTCTCTCTCTCTCTCTCTTCTCTCTCTCTCTCTCTCTCTCTCTCTCTCTCTCTCTCTCTCATTCACAATAAAAATCCTTTTACCCTAATCATGGAGCAAACATTTCAGTGATTTCTTTACTGCACCTCCAAATTACAGTAAAGGCTTACTGCACATCCACAAAGCCCTGTGTTTGAACCACTACACCAAACAAGGTAGGTATAATGGTGCATGCCTGTAGTCCCAGCAGTTGGGAGAGGTGGGAGAATCAGGAGTTTAAGGTCATTCCTGGCTACTTAACAAGCCCAGACCGGGCTGGGTTACATGAGTCATGACATAAATACTAGCTAGGCATAGTGGTGCATGCCATCTTTGTGAGTTCAAGGCCAGCCTGATCTATATTTCAGGCCAGCCACAGCTATATATTAAGAGCTCCTATCTCAAAAATAAATAAATAAATAAATAAATAAATAAACAGTAGGTTACTGAGAGACCAAAAGATAAGCAGCGATGGTTAATACTATGTAGAGTAGGCACGGTATAGCAGTCAGTAAGTTCCCTGAGGGGAGAGCTACCTCGCTGTGTTCTTTCCCCACCCACTAGAGATACAGTTGCTAGGGAAACTGGACGCTCCCCCTAGGGAGGGACACCTAGTCATTAATAGTCTGGGAACCTTCCTATAGCCAATCGATTCAAAATGTAGCACCTTGACCAATAGATGCTTGGCCAGGCAGGAATTGTCCCTGCCTTGGGCATGCTGGGATGGACCAGAATCTATAAATCACCCCACTAACCTGGGCGCGGGGTGCTCAGTTCCCACCGCTTCAGCGGTGGGGCTGTGTAGGCCCAAGCTGCAACTTGTAATTAGCAATAAAAAGACCTTCATGTGTTTTGCAATGAGTCGATTCCTGGAGATCTTTTGGGGGCTCGTGAACGGGGGTATAACATTACAATGGAAAAAATGGCTGAGGAACCTATTTAACATATCAACGAAGGCACTGGCCACCAGTTTCTCCAAGCATCCTCCCAGTCCCTACCTGTTACAGGGTTCTTCTGGCTGGCATACTTCACCCCCTACCCTAAACTCTCCAGCCCAGGAGGCTGGGCTGCTCTTCCTTATATAATCCATTTTGGTTACCCACTCTCTTTTTTTACCTTTGGGCCTCCTGGCTGCTGCATCTAGTTTCTTCCTTCCCCTCTCTCTTCCCCTCCCCCCTCTACACATAGCACTACTCAGTCTAGTCATGTCCATCCTGGACTCTCCTAGATGTCCCTGCCTCTAGCTATGCTCTCCCACATATAAACCTTCCCATATCTAGGGGCAGTCATGATTCCTTTTCCTTTTTATTTGTTTTTTTTTCATTCAATAAATAAATGTGTCTGACATGCTCTACATAGCATCTTTGTCTATTTCTTAATTCAATCACTTATATTAGTGTGAACTTAAAATACTTTACATTTTGTATCATAGTCTAATACTAATTGTTCGTCACCATTGCTGCTACTACTGCCCAGCTTTGTCTACTGGAAGAGTCTTGTAATGCCTCTTGTATCCATTTTCCATCTTTGTATTTGTCCTTCATATGTTTTATTCAATTCCATTTTTGAGCATTTTCTTTCTTTCTGCAAGTATCAGATACTATAGGATAATTTTGTATATTTCCTGTCCCACAAAAACCAGCATTTTGTTTTTCGAAAAATCCCTACCTACTTTTTGTTTGTTTGATTGATTTTGAGAATGGTATTTAAAACCAAGATCTAGGTGCTGACTCTGTTCATTGTTACTGAAATGTCTTTGCTTCTCAGCCTTCTCAGCCAGCCTTCCCAGCTGACTGAGCAAGGATATATCATATTCCCACAATAAAATATATATTTGTATTTAAAAAAAAAAGGTTTATTGGCTGAGCTCTGAGTTTGAAGCCAGCCTGGTCTGTTTCAGAACTATACAGGGAAAAAAGAAAGAAAGAAAGAAAGAAAGAAAGAAAGAAAGAAAGAAAGAAAGAAAGAAAGAAAGAAAGAAAGAAAGAAAGAAAAGAAAGAGAAAGGAAGAAATTAAGAAAAAGAAAGGAAGGAAGGACGGAAGAAAGAAAGAAGGAAGGAAGGGAGAAAGAGAAGAGAGAGAAGGAAAGAAAGAGAGAGGAAGGAAGGAAAGAGAGAGAGGAAGGAAGAAAGGGAGGAAGGAAGAAAGGAAGAGAAAGAGAGAGGAAGGAAGAAAAAAGAAAGAAAGAAAAAGAAAAGAAAGGAAGAAAGAAAGAAAGAAAAAGCTGTTCTTCAGGTGGGAATTTTAAGATATTTCAAGAGGCTGGGAGAGATGGCTCAGTGGTTAAGAGAACTAAGTGCTCTTCCAGAGGACCCAGGTTCAATTTCCAGCACCCACATGGAGTTCACAGCTGTCTATAACTGCTTTTTGTACCCTTACACACACATACACCAATGCACATAAATAAAAATAAATCTTAAAAAAAAACAAAAGATTAGCCACTCCCAGCACAGGCAGAGGCAGGCAGATCTCTGTGAGTTCAAGGCCAGTGTAGTCTACAAAGCAAGTCCAAGACAGCCAAAGCTATACAGAGAAACCCTATCTGAAAAAAAAAAAAAAATTAAAAAAAAGATGTATTTATTTATGTGAGCACTCTATCTGCATGTACACTCACATGCCAGAAGAGGGCATCAGACCCCATTATAGAAGGTTGTGAGCTACCATGTGTTTGCTGGGAATTGAACTCAAGACCTCTTAAAGAGCAGCCAGTGCTCTTAACTGCTAAATCATCTCTCCAGCCACCTAGAATATATATTTCTAGATGTAACCAGGTGTATCATTTTGATAGATCCAACTCTGATCCATTCATATATGAATCACAGCCTCCTCCTGCCTCAGCCAGTGCAGCACAAGCTAAAACTTGGAGTTCCTGAAAGAGGAAAGCAATGATGCATGTTGAGAGACACACGGAGTCTCTCAGTTTCTTTTACATGGAAGAAAGAACAGCTTTGTTTTACTGTTTGGTATATTTAAAGAGCAGAGCAGGGTTACCACCTTTCTGAGGCCTTTCCTTCTGGCTATCACATTGCACTCCAGTTCTCCACAGAGATGAGCAAGGGCTAACTAAGTCCCCGGGAGCCCTTGAATCTCCATTTTTCCCTATTAAAAGCTATACCAACCTTCTGTACAGCAACACCCTCCCTTGCTTATCTCCAACTCCCCAGTCGGACTATGAGACACCTGGCTACAATTATCAGCCTTCCAGTTACTTCATCGTTCTGCATACATGCATAGTGTATTCAGAATGATTAACCCACACCATGTGAGTTAGCTATAATACCCAGTTGTCTGCAGTTCTCATTGCTTTTAGGCTTACAGACTCTATTCACCCCCACAGTTAACGTCTATACCTTTCCCCTCAAAATCTCTTCAGTTATGTTTTTCAAACATCTGTGAACTATAAAACAAAACATGGAAGAGAGATGGAGATAATGCCAGGTGGCAAGATTGATCTACCAGACTATGGAGTCACTCATCTTTCTTAAGAGCCAAACAAATTCCAAGCAGCTTCCTCTGGTAGTAATTTAAAACACAAATCTGTATTACTCATACAAATTTAATTAGCTGCTGGAGAAACCAGATGGTTACCAAGTAACAGCATTCTCCTCTCTCCCTTCCCTTCCACATACCCTGAACTGTGGGTTGCCCTTCAGTGATCTTCCTAAAATGCCAGCATAGAATTAGAGACACCAGGAGATGAGGGAGGGATGGTGGGATTGGGAGGGAATGAGGGAAGGGGCTACGGCTGGAATACAAAGTAAATAACCTGTGATTAATATAAAAAATAAAAATTATTATATATAAAAAAAAGAATTAGAGACACCTAGAAGCTAACACCCATGTCCTGAAGGTTAGCACTGCTGCCAAGTTCAACACAGCCCTTGAACTTTGGTACCTTCCTCTAGAGCATGGAAATAGCATTTGTTCCTTGCACACTCTTGGCAGGGGTTTAGGGAGTTCTTATATGAAAAGTGCCCAAAACATAACAAAAGATGATAAATACTAGGTCTCACCTCATATATCGCTTATGTCTCCTTTTGGGGTTCCCTTTTAATCAGACTTCATTAGCACAATTGCTGGGGAGACAGGGGACAAAGTTGGAAGTTTGTCTTTTGCCTCCAAACTGCCCCTTCTGGCTCACCCCTGCCCCATATACATGTAACACTGTCCCCTCCCATTAAAACAAGATAATTTGTCTCAAGTTCAAATAAACATCTAACCTGCAGTGCTTCCACACGGAAATGTCATTTCTTCCCTAAGGAAGAAACCACAACTACTGATTCTCAGAAGATCTCAAGGACCAACCAACGTTCACCCCGGAAAAACAAGGAGTTTATAAGGCTTCCTTACAGATCATGAGTTCGGAGTTCCTGACAGGAGCACAGGAGGCACTCTAGGAAGTATTCAGCAGCATGGATGATGACTTCCCAAGAGCTGCATATTTGGAATTCTCTGAGTTCATCTTCTCCGGCATATATATATTCCACACCTCCTGAGAACCTAAGGCCACAGGCAAGAAGAACAGAACTTGGATGAACAGCTGGAACCTCAAGTGGAGGGCCAGTGATCCTCTCCAACTCCCTCCTCTGAGGGAGCCGTCAACAGATTCACTCTTGCTAGATCTGATCTTGCTGATCTGATAAAAATGGTGGCTGGCTTGCTCAGAGCACCAACTTCTAGAAACCAGGAAGAGGAGTGGGGAGAGGGGTGCTTTATTCCTTTCAGCTGGATCTTGGCATATTACTTTAACAAATAATTATTTCTACCTAGTTAATTATTATTTTTCTTCTGGAGTTTTAATTAAAAATATCCCTTGATCTGAAAAGACTAAGGCCCTGTCAGCCATTAATAAGTGAGATTCCTTTCATTTTAGATTACAATCATGAATAGTTTGAATGAGCAGAAATTGCCAATAGATTTTTTTTCTTTTCTTTTTCAGTTAAATGTGGAAACCAAAAAACAATGAAATTAGATAGCTTTTGTTGTTTTCTTGATGAACTTGGAAACTTTGCCTTAAAATGATTCTTTGAACAGAGAGTAGAAAAGTAGCTTAGGCAATTTCAAACATCCTTTTTAAAGGCAATGAAACAAGTTTCTCCCTTTCTTAGACTTGTTTGTTTGCTTGGTTGGTTGGTTGGTTGGTTGGTTGGTTGGGGTTTTATGTGTGGTGTGTGTGTGTATGTGTGTGTGTGTGTGTGTGTGTGTGTGTGTGTGTGTGTTTTAAGAGACAAGTTTTCTCTGTGTAGCCCTGGCTGCCCTGTAACTCACTCTGTAGACTAGGCTGGCCTCAAACTCAGAGAGATCTGCTGCCTCTGTCTCCCAAGTGCAGGATCAAAGATGTACACCACCACTGCACACCACTGATGTTTGACATCATTCATCCTCCAGCTTCTACATTTTCTTAATCCACTAAAAAGTGCCACAGTACAATTTGATGTGCTTGTCTGTGTGGTACCTGGCATTATCTCCCACTGCACATCATAGGACCTCATGCCCAGATAATGTCTTTCACTTCTGGGAGATGACTCAAAATTCATGCTTCCAGAAACCTCTCCCCTGAACCCAAGCTATGCATACACCTCTTATCCTCGCAATGCCTACCACTGTGTCCATCCTCACACCATTCCACTGGCTCACTTTTCTTAATCTCCCCTTCACTGTTTCCCTTCCGTGGCTTCTAATAGCCAGAGATCAATTCACATATTACCTCCTCAGAGAGTCCAGCCTGGAAAAGTAAGCTAGCTTCCTGCAATTACATCACTTTACCAATATAAGCTGCATTCCCTTATTTGCTTCATAGTAAATGCTAGTCAACTTTCCATCACTATAAGAAATTACCTGAGAGTTAAGTTATAAAGAATAGAGGATTGTTTGACTCACAGTTTTAAAGGTTCCAGTCTGTGACAGTTTGGCACCATTGATTTGGGACTGTAATATGGCTGGAGTTTGTGGTGGAAGAAAATTGCTCAACTGTGTACCTCCAATAACCTAAGAATCTCCCATGAGATCCCACCACTCAAAGATTCCACCATTTCCTAATAATGCCACACTGACCAGTCAGACCTTAATACATGGGTCTTAGAGGGGACTTCAGCATTCAAACCATAGAATAGCACATGTTATAGTCTGTGCAGTTTTGCTTGGTTTATTATTTTCTCGTTTTGTTTCTAGAAAATGTGCTCCATGTTGGCCAATGTTCTTGTCTTTTTTGCTAAAGAGACCTTTGACTTGATGTGCTGGGTGGGTTGGTTGGGAGGCTCCCCTTTTCTGCAGAGTAGGGGGGTTAGATGGGGAAAGAAGGGAGTAGGATCAGTAGTAGAGGATGGAGGGGGCTACAATCAGGATATAAAAGTTTGTTGATAAATGTTCCTTGATAAATGTTTGTTGATTGAATCAGTGGATTTATCTATGACAATTATCTCCAGACTCATGTTACCATTGATAAGGCCACTAAAATTTACAGCTTGAATAGTATGTTCTCATGTTATCAATGTTACCTATTGATATGCAGAGCCTATTAAAGCAGAATCCCATTTTATGCAGGATAAAAAAAATCAAGTTAAGGAGGTAGCTAGAACTAAAGGTATATTATTATTATTATTTTTATTATTATTATTATTATTATTATTATTATTATTATTATTTATCCTTACACAGATGTAGCTGGTGGGCAGCTTGGTCTTCAAGTGGGTTCCCTAGTAAGGAGAGCAGGGGCTGGCTCTGACATGGATTCTATTGCCTGCTTTTTGATCACTTCCCCCTGGCAGGGCTGCCTCAGTAGGCCACAGGGGAAGAGGATGTGCTCAGTCCTGATTTGCCTTGATGTGCTAGGGTGGGATGATTGGGGAGCTAGCCTTTTCTGCAGAGTAGGGGAGTGTATAGGGGAATAAGGAGGGAGAGTGGGACAAGGAGGTAAGGAGGGAGGGGGCTACAATCAGGATGGAAAGTGAAAACAAACAAACAAACAAACAAATAAATAAATAAGCAAACATTAAAAAATTCTCATACCTCAGTTTCACCTCACTTCTCTCCTCCCACTCCCTACCTCAGACCTTCCATTTCCCCCAGATCCACTCAAGGTATTTTTTATGATAAACTTGCAATGCCATCAATAAAGAGTAAGGCTGTTGCCAAGTGAACGTGTCTGCTGCTCTCACTAAAGAAACTAAATATCCTGATTTGGGCCATGCTAACCTTGCTATAGTATTGAAAATCATATATTCTGGAAAAACTGAGACAGTAAACTTATATTACCCCCAAAACAAAACCATTTAATGTAGATAAAATATAATATACCATGTAATCCAATCCCTGGTCATTCAAAATTGTCTAACTAGCTAAGTGTGGTAGTACAAACCTGTAGTCCTAACGCTTGAGAAAAGTTTGTGAATTTGAGGCCAGCCTAGGCTACACAGAAACCTGTTGAAAAAAATAAAAAAAGCAAATACATTGGCTAAATCATGTAAGTGACAGAGATAGAGGAGCTGATAAACACATACAACTTGTGTCAAAGAAATGCTGGGACAGGAAGTCATTATAGCATTCTGAAGAGGAGCTCTTCAGATGCTCTCTGTAGTCCAGCCTTGAATGAGAAAGATGTTAACTAACTACATCAACCTGGTTATCAAGCCTCATGCTTTCAGACTGAATCTCTTGATCCACTTGAAGTCCAAAACGTATTCTACACCATAGTGGAGCCATCCACTGCAGACACTCTGATCTGGCTTATTGTCCCAGAAAGGAAAACTCTTTCTCCTCTTCTAAGTCAGTATTTCCATTTCCCTCCCACAGTGCTGGGGATGGAATCCAGGGCCTTAGACCTGCTAGTTAAATACTCTATTACTGATCTGTATCCTGAGTCAGTTCAAGAAGAGTTAACACCTTTTAAAAAAAAATAGATCAGTGGTGGTGTGCGCTTTTAATCCCAGCACTCAGGAGACAGAAGGAGGCAGAGCTCTATGAATTCAAGGCCAGCCTGGTCTACAGAATGGGTTCCAGGATAGCCAGAACTAAAACAGAGGAACACCATCTTGGAAAAAAAAAACATTAAAAAAATAGATCAGAAGTCTTTTTTAAATCATTTTGGTAAAGTAGCTCAGTGTATCATAAATGTGCTGTGTGTGTATTTGGCATGTGAACACACATGTGTTATAGGAAGGTAATGATTGCCTGGTGGCCTTGTCTGTTCATCTGGGGAGAGATTGTAAGTATTCATTCATGCCATTGAGTAATCATAGTGAAGCAATTATGTATCACATTTTGAAAGAGTCATCTGAAAAAAAAAGTTCACAGCTGAGATGACTCAGACTTAATTATCTTGCTGTTTCAGCAGCTACCTTCAAGGCTCAAGGTAGAGAACACTCCTGTTTCGAAGGCAAAGGAATCAAAGTACTCCAGCTTTGGACGCTTCCTGAGCTTGAGGTAAGAATCCCAAACAAACTTCAGGTCTCTACTAGCCCAGGAGTTTGGGATGGGGACCTTCAATGCAGACTTAACACTGAGTAGTCAGCTGTCAAGTGTTCTGAATTCTTACTGCCTTGGGATTTTTCATGCTGTGTCTGTGTCATCCTGGTTCATCTGGAGCCCTCCTAAGAAAGAGGTTTAGAAAGCCCTAAGAACAGAGAAGAATCAATCTGGACAACATATCTAGCTTGAGTTGGTTCATAGTGGCATGGAGTTTGGCTTTTTGATTGCTTCTTTTATCCTCCATTTCAGAGAGGAATCTAGGAAGTGCCAGGAAATTCTTTAGTCCCTCAGTCATTGCGGTTAGAACTAAGGAGCCATTGTGAACTCTGTGCTTCCGAGCTGCGTCTCAAACCACACCGGTGACTTATTCCTGTCACCACAAAACTGTCCTCCCACTCATCTGAACACTTGAATTTGTCACAACGTGGCAGGAATTTTTGGGACCCTCTGTCACTGGAACTCTATATCACAAATGTAAGGACAGAATCCCTCAAAAGATTTTCCAATTCTGCCCATATTTCCTTTACACTTTTACATATATTTTTTTTTTCCTTAACCAACATGTTGGAATGGCCTAGTAGAGACATCTTCAAACCCGTTGGACTCAGGTTTTAAATGTGTCCCTCTGTTTAGAATGTTGTGCTTGACTTACTGTTTGCTCCCCTATCCAGGGTTTCCAGATCTGTCAAAGGTCTTGCCAGTAATAGCAGTGGGAAGTTCAGCTCCGAATCTCCAAACTGTTTTAAACTGTACTGGTGTTTTATTATTCCTGGTGTCTGGGACAACCAGGTCATATAATCTAGGGACATTTTTCTCTCTGTGGGTTGCCAAGGAAATGTCATGGTGGAGGCTTTGAGTCTTAGAAAGAAACAGTTCCTGAGAGGCCACAGAATGGGTAACTGGCTGGGAGGACTTGTGAATCCTCTTGGATCCTTTCCTTGAGTGGGCAGCTCACCCTGCCCTTACTTGTCAGACAAATTATTTAACCTTTCAGAGTCATCACCTTGTCTGACAGGGTTACTATCCTCCTCTACCCATAAATCATCAACTGAAAGTTATAGACAATCTAGGCCTTTCTGCTCCAGTAATGTCATTCTCTCATAAGATGTCTGGAGGGAAAATATGTTTTTCTACCTACAATTTGAGTTTCTGGATCACCATCAAAGTACACTGATTCAGACACTCCCCTTAGCCAAGGAGGGAAAACAGTTTTAACTCTGGAAGGGAACTTAAAATTCCATTTGTGTCCAAGAAAATATCAAAGAAACTTGCTCAGAAATGCTTGAAAACTTTCTGTTACTGGTTGGATTTCTTCCCATTGAAGGTGTCACCAGGAATCCTTACCTTAAAAAAAATCTCTAGATGAAAACAAAAATCTAGCATTTATCAACTAATTTGATGAAAAATAAAAACAATAACACTAGAATTAGGAACGAGAAGAACAAGAGTTGATTCTCAGGTGCCTGTGGGATTGAATGAGTAAGTAGGACTTTATAATCCTCCATTTCCATGTGTCTAAGCTGGAGATAAAACAATCATATCCACCTCATGAGTTCTGTGGCTAGTTAAAAAAAGACCACAAATTTGTCACTATTATGCACTGAGACATTTCAGTGCTTCATACTGCTGTGACCTTGTGCATACAATGTGATGTTTGTTGTGCTTTTTAACTGCAGATATAAAAATATTTATATATGTGCATATACATGTGTGTGCACATAGTTTAATTATTCTTTTGTGCCAAACTTTTCTAGAATCTCTTTTTTTAATTCTTTATTAATTACACTTTATTCACTTTGTATCCCCCCTGTGGTTCTCTCCCTCCTCCCATCCCAATCCCTCCCTTCCTCCACCCTCTGCATGCATGCCCCTCCCCAAGTCCACTGATAGGGGAGGTGTTCTTTTCCTTCCTTCTGATCCTAGTCAATTAGGTCTCATCAGGAGTGGCTGCATTGTCTTCTTCTGTGGCCTGGTAATGCTGCTTCCCCCTCAGGGGGAGGTAATTAGTTTATGTCAGAGACAGTCCCTGTTCCTATCACAATGGAACCCATTTGGACACTGAACTGCCATGGGCTACATCTGTGCAGGGGTCTTAGGTTATCTCCATGCATGGTCCTTGGTTGGAGTACTAGAATCTCTCTTATCTAATTAGAATCTTGCTGATGTCCTGTTCCTGAATGTTCATACAGTCAAGTTGGTTTGGTTCAGGCTCTTACCATTACTTCTCACTGCTATCAAAAATAATTCTCTCTGACAAAAACCCCTCTGGTGCCCATTTCAGAGTGACATTTCTACTTCTAGTCTTTGTCTCCAGGGGTACTAATGGGGACACCAGCAATTGGTAGATATCCACTAATCTGATACCTGGGATGTTCTTCTCACTCCCATTATTCCCATTGCTCTAGGCCTAATATCCACTCCAGAATTGTGTGCCTGTGTGTGTGTGTTATGATGGGTATGTGTGTGTTTTGACAGATATGTATGTGTTACGATGTACTTGTGTATATTATGATGGACATATGTGTTAGGAAATATGGAAAATGTGAGGTTACATACGGGTCCACAAATCACACCACGAGATCGGTTCCACGCGGGAGGTTTATTAGGGGAAGGGGGTTACAGAGAGGGAGATAGATAGAGAGAGAGAGAGAGAGAGAGAGAGAGAGAGACAGAGAGAGAGAGAGGGACAGAGCCAAAGAGAGGAAGAGAGAGAGAGGGGGGAGGGCCCCAGTTCTCTTATAGGGTGACTCAGGGACATGCACAGATAGTCTAGGTGTCTTTACAAATGCCTGATAACTAGTTAAGTCCCTTGGGGCTGGCCATAGAAGTGCCTGCTTACTGATCCCAACATTCCTCCCTTTTTCTATAATTAAAAATAGGGAGCTTGGGCTGCCTTTTATAAGGTAAGTTAAAGTATATAAATTTAGGCTCATTGGAAGCAGCTCTTGGTTGTCATGCAAGAGGTTGAGAGAGAGGGGAATTATAGCAACAAATGGTCAGGTTGTAAGGTTAAGAATAAGAGAAGTCTCTGCCCTGGAAAATTTAGGGCAGAGGGTTTAGGGTAGAGGGTTGTCAACAGAGAGAGTTGCCAGCCATGCAAGGCAGCGGGTAGGGACTGGGGAACACTGGGAGAACCTGGAGCTGCTTGTCCTGGTCCTGAAGCACACCACTTCAGCCTTTTGTTAACAATATGTGGATAACGGGCATAGATTCTCTTCTGGCTACTTCCTGCTGACACTGGGAGCGATGTAGGGAGGTCAAAAGGCTGAAGTGTTGACCAAGTCCAGGAAGAATAGGCTGCTTTGATGCTTTTCCAGGTCTGTGAGAACACCCATGGCTGGGAGGGAAGGTGCAGGTCCAGCTTCTTGGAAGTCTGTAAGGTCAGAGCCGAACACCTGTATCTTGTTGGAAGTCCGTGAGGTCAGAGCTGAACACCTGTAGCTGCTTTGGCGCTGTTGTGTCTGGCAGGACACTGAAACACAGAGAGAATCCTGTAGGTAGGCATTGAAAGGTTTGGATCGATGAGGTTTGTACATGGGAACCTCTGTCTACCTGGACAGGACTTTATTTACCCAATCACTGGCAATATTAAAGAAGGCTTTGTTTTTGATCTGTCATTGAGGTGAGGTTTAGTTACAGAAGCGTGTAAACTTAGAGGCCCTGGTGCCAGCTGGCACTAGGTGTAGAAACCTGAAATTCTCCAGCCTGTCTGGAGGGACGGGCGTCTGGGCCTCTCCCATTGGGGGCAGAGAAGTCCCTATGTAGGGATGTGGTTATGGGTGTTATCCATTGGGAGCCGAAAGAGATGGAGGCCTTCTAATGGCGTCCCAGGAGAAGGCGGGTCTCTGGAGAGAACTATCCGGTCTGGTCGGTATCTCGTCAGATATTGGCCAGGGGTCGAGGCTTGGTGCCCCGTGGCATGGCCAAAAGGATGCGTTTTATTTGCCTAGCTAGGACTTGGTGCACGAGCACGTAGAGAAGAAAACGCATGTAGAAGGCTCCCAAGGGAAAATGAGGAGAAAAACCATATGGGAGAGAGGGGACCTTTCCATGAGCAAGCAAGCCAGTGCATGCACGAGCGAGGGGGGGGAACCTGTAGAGGGGGTGTACCACCCAAGGGAGAGTGTGGCCCTAAAGTGAAAGTCAGCATAGAGGGTCAAACCTAGACAATTAAGGCTACGGCTGAGGGGGGGTCCCCCGTCTAAAAAGATAGTAGGAAGTTGCCAGAGCTCTGTGGTCAAGCTTCCCCTACCAAGAGAGGCATGCATGCTGAGAAAATGGAGTGAACTCACCAATCTAGCCAGTGGTTGTATGCAGTAAATAGCAGTCTGGTAGCCAGGAAAGGAAATCCCAAACCAGGAATTACTTTTAAGTTTTAAGAAAGAGATAAAACCTTAAACATGTTAGTATTACAATTGTATTGTGTATTGAGAAAAAGGCAGTAGGCATATATATGTGTTAATGGCATAAGTACTTTTGTGTGGGTCTCCTTGTGTGTATACCTTGTCTCGGAGGCAGCAGGTTGGGTATTTCCTATCTCTCTTCACCTAATTTTTTGGACAGAATTTCTCTATGATCTGGAGCTCACATTTCAGCAAGACTTGGGTCCTCCTGTCTCCGCTACATACCCAATATCTCCTACTAAGCACTGGGGTTATAGATGTACCCTGCCATGCTTGGCTCTCATGTGGCTGCTGAGGATACAAGCTCAGGTCCTCATGCTAGCATAGCAAGCACTTTACCCAATGATCAGTCTTCCAGCTCTCCAGGATCCCTTGACCCCAGGACAATTACAGGATCAGAAAGGCCTAAAATATTAGGAAGCCTCTGGACTTGTCTTCATCCTGAGTATAGAATGCTGTTAATATCCCAGTGCTTTCCATGATATGAAAGCTTCACACCTGTTAACCCTCCTCATATCTCCACCATCAGATAACTTCTCGATTGTCCAGAGGCCTTGCACTCCTACTGAGTGCCTCTCCATCATCTATCTCTGCCCTTTATCCTCATAGCTGTCTCAAACTTTTCTCAGCTCTGCTTCCCAGGCTCTTCCTGAGGATTGCTCTGCAAATCAAAACCAACTGTGCAAGGCTAAAACATTACACTAGACTCACAAGGCTATACCAGTGTAAAATACCAAAATGTCCCAGAGTGTCCTTAACTGCCCTGACCACTCCTCCTAAATGCCCTATTTCCCCCATGACCCAGATCCAACCCCCCCCCATCCTGCTGCAAGACTACACCTCCATCTGATGGGTGTCTTTACTCTACTAGTTTATAATTCTACGACAATCATTTCTACAATAGACTGTGCTGCAATCCTGAGTAAGATTAGAGCTATCACTTCCTTTATGTACTCATTGATTTAGTCTACTTATCCATCACATGTGACAACGCATACTCACACTCATGCACACCACATACACATATGCAAACAAATAAAAATAATTGAATGGATTTCTAGGGCCATAAGATTTCTGTTCTTATCCCTAGCTAAATAACAGCATAAGCAGTAGGTTTTCTATTTTTGTTTTGTTTGTTTGTTGGGTTTTTTTTCAGACAGGGTTTCTTTGTGTAGCCCTGGCTATCCTAGAACTTGCTCTGTAGACCAGGCTGGCCTCAAACTCAGCAATCTGCCTATCTGCCTCCTGAATGCTGGGATTAAAGGCCACTGTCACCTGACTATGTGGTTTTTAACTGGCTATTATTCATGTATTTAGGGACTGAGGGGTTACCTTTGGTTTGATATTAGATTCGTAGAGGAGGCTCCTGGAAGGCAAGGTGAAAGATGCAAGCAGAGCGGGGTAAGCTTACACCTAAAGATAGAGTTATGTACAGGCGAGTCAGGAGTCACTTTCTAAAACTCATTAGTAAAAATACTAATCTGAGCCCAGCCCCCCTGTGTGAGTTTGGTGGTTTATGCATTAGAGAAAACCGCTAGTTCAAAGGATGAGTAAGATATCCCTCACCCCCCAAAACAAGCTCACGTGTCAGTGAGCTGCTTTCCTGACATGCTCACCACTGGCATGACTTTGATCCAACAGGGGGCATTTTTTTCCATTTCACCCAAAGGCCCAAGAAAGAGTCGTAATAGCCTTGCTTGTCCCTCCTTCCTTAATACACTGTTTTGTCCTTCACAAGCAATTCCCTAAACCATCCACTTGTGTACATCATTTGTCCCCATCGCCATGATTGTCACCTCTAAAGCTACAAACTCTATGGGCCAAACTTCTCAACTACATTAACCAAGTCCCACCCCACCCACTTACAATTCCTACTTCTCTTCACCTGGGCTGTTCCCAAGGTCTGACCCTCTTCTAATCCTTATCTGGCCACACCACTCCCTCTGTTTAAGCACAGGGATCTCAGAAATGCCTCTGTGTTAACCATCTTCTTTGACTTGTTTTAAATTCATGTGACTTTGGCTTTGTGAATTCATCAGTGACAGCTCACCCAGACTGGAAACACCACAAACAAGAACCAAAGCTTGTGTGGGGATTAATCATTTGGCTGTCATCCAAATAAAGCTACACTGCTGTTGCTATTGGCATCTGTGATTTAGCCGAGGAAAGGGGGATGGTATTCATTCATGGAATGGCATTAATTGAACAAGCAAACAATTGATTACTTATACATTCCAAACTATGGGTGACATAACAGTGAGTGCAATGTGTTTCCTTTCAACACATTTCCTATCTCAACAAGATATGTCTATATGACTACCTTGAGCCAGGCATTGTACTAGACTCTGGAGTTACAGAAGTAAAACACTTCTTTAGTGAAGGGACAGAAAAGTACTGAGGCAAACACAATGCAGGGCCATGTTTACCTCATACTAAGGTCTCAGAACTGCTCTGAGTTAAGTCGAAACCTGTAAGGCATATTTGCCCCAATTCATAGCTTCAGAAAGGAGACAATGATTCACTCAATCAATCATTCAGTGTTGACCCATTGCCTACTGTGTATCAGTTGCTATCCAAAGTGCTGACATGATAAAGTCATTCCTTGTGAAGCTGAACAATGTTCAGTAAACTAATTAATTAATTAATTAATCAGTTAATTAAATAATGATTACGTTATAACTTCTTAAGCTAAGGGTCACAGCTCCATCTGAGGTCTCATAACTGATGAATAAGTGGAAAAAACTTTACAACAGGAAAAGGTATCTAAGCATACAAGGACCAAAACTTAACCAAAAATCAAACATATAATGAACCTAAAATGTCTCTGGAAATATACCCCAGTGCCCCATTGTGTGATGTCACTGGAGTCGTCACTCTGAACAGACGGCATGCTCACTGCAGAGGCTGTCACGCCACATAACACCAACATTTGCTGCTGAAATGCCTCAATTCAGACTCAAGACTATTTTGCGTTATGAACTGCAGTGTTTTTATTGTACATACAGAGCTTCATTCTCTTGTGGAAACACAATGATCTATTTACAGAAAACAAAGACTTTTGATTGAATTTATTTGTTTTGTGTGTGTTTGGGAGTAAGGGCGTCCATACCACATCAAGTGCGTGGAAATCAGAAGATAATGTGTAGAACTCAGTTCTCTTCTTTTGGGACCATGTGGGTCCCAGGTTTTCACACTTGGCAGCAAGCTCCTTTACCTGGTGAGCCATTTTGTAGACCCAGAAAACAAACCTTTAATGTTTTTCTAGAAACATTACTCAGTATGTAAGTATCAAATTAGTATATCTTTGGATTTTGTTGCATTAGAATGTTTAATTTTTGCAACCATGTGTTGCTTACTTGAATTTCATAAAAAAAAATCATTAAATGAATTTTGTGTTAAACAGATATTCAATAATTTCTTAAATGGCCCTAAATACTTCTGCCTTTTTGTACTGTACCTATACAAATTAGCATTCTCTACAGTGACTGTTTTAAAATAAAAATATTGACTCTGAAAAATTATTGAATAAATACTCTGAACAGGTACTGAAGATGTTCTATGTTCAGCAGTATCAAATATTCCATTATTTAATTCTTTATGTAAAAATAAACACAGTTTTCTCATTGGTATGCATATTTGCTTTTGTTCTTAATAAATAGTCAAAATTATAAATATTAAAGACTGTTTTGTGTCCCTAGAGATCAATCTCAAGGCAAAAATTCAACATTTCACTTACAACCTCAGCCTCCCTCCCTTCATTATTTTAAAATAAATTTCTTTTTTTGTTTTATTATCAGGAAATATTGGCTTGGTAGTTTATAAGCCTATATAGCCAGAGTAGTCTAAAAATTTGGGGGGCAAAAGGGATTCTCAGTGGAATTTTTTTTTTTTCAAGAAGCCCTGTGGGAGATGATGCATGCTTTGAAGAAAAAAAGAATTCTGGGAAAGAGCATAGGAACTGTCAGTCATAATGGAGGGTCCTTGCTTTGGACAGAGTAGGTAGGAAAGCCTTGCTGAAGTGGCACTGGATATTCCTAGAGAAAGTGAAAGCCCTGGGCATCCCCCTGTCCAAGAAAGACTGTGTGAGGCAGAGGATCATGGTGATCAAGAAAGACCAAGTCAGCTAGACTGGGCGCTATTTCCCAGTGTGCACCACAAAGAGTTTCCTTTTTGGTGAAATGTGATTTTTTGTATGTTTTTATTGAAAATAACTTCTTCTCTCATACAATACAACCACGCCACCACAGTTTCCCTACCTTCAAACTCCCCACAACTCCCCCTCACCCAGATCTACTCTCCCATTGTTTCCTCTTCAGAAAAGAGCAGGCCTCCAAGAGACAACAATCAAACACACTAAAACAAGATAAAAATAAGACAAGGCAAAAGTCCTGGCAAGGCAACCCAACAAGAGGAAAAGTTCCAAGAGTAGGTAAAAGAATCATCGATATACCCAGTCCTAAAGTGAAGAGCCCCTCAAAAACACCAAACTAACAGTCATAATGCATGCAGAGGTTCGACCTGGGCTAGACTCATGCAGGTCCCAGATCTGCCACTTCAGTCTCTATGAGTCTATGTGAACCCTGCCTAGTTCATTCAGTGGCAAAGGGTCTCATGATGTCCTCCATCCCCTCTGACTCCTACAATCTTTCCTCCTCCTCTTCTTCGGAGTTCCCTGAATCTGAAGGGAAGGACCTCCAATTTAGACTCTCTCTCTCTCTCTGCATAAAGTCTGCTGTGGTGTCTCTGCATCTACTCTCATCTGCTGCATGAGAAAGCCTTTCTGATGATGACTGCACATGACACTGATCTATGAGTATAGCAGAATATCATTAGGAATCATTTCATTGTTTTGTTTTTGCCAGTCATGTTTTGTTCTACCCTATGTCTCTTGGCTACCTAGTTTCTGGTTCTTGGTTACCCAAGCACTATCAGGCATGGGCTCCTTTCAAGGGATGGGCCTCAAATTATACCAGACATTACTTAGCCAGATCTACTATATTTCCAAGCACATCTTGCAGACAGGACAGACTGTAGGCTGAAGGTTTCATGTAGGCTGAAAGAGCAACGTGGACACCAATCCAGTAGCTTGCAGAGTACCTTCCTGCACAGAAGAGACTAAAATGTAGGCATGAAGGTCCATGCAGGCACCAGCTCCACCTCTCTATGCTCAACAAGCTTTGTGTAGGTAGTCTTCACAATGGGGCCCTTCTGTCAGTTTTCAGAGAGTGACCCACTGTCCTAGCATTAGCTTAGGTTTCTGGTGATCCCCATAGGACCCCCTCAGCCAATAACTCAACTGAATGTAACCCAGTCCCACCACTGGAAGCCTTGCCTGGTAGCAAAAGGTGACAAGTTCAGACTGTATCCTCCATTACTAGGAGTCTTTATTAGGATCACCTTCACAGAAATTCCAGAAAGTTGCCACCACACTGGGTTTCCACAACACTTTTCAAATGCACCCCCCAATACCAGCCATCTCTCCTCATACTCTCAACCTCCTTCCCTTCCCCAAACCTGATACTTCCTCCCATTCCCCAATCCTCCCATAAAATCTTTTCAATTTCCCTTTCTCAGGGAGATCCATGCTTCCCTGCCTAGAGCCCTCCACTTTACCTGACCTCTCTGGGTCTACTGATTGTAGCTAGGTTATTACTTACCTGAGAGCTAAAAGCTACTTATAAGTGAATACATGTCATATGTGACTTTCTGGGTCTGGGTTACCTCACTGAGGATGACTTTTTTCTAGTTTCATCCATTTGCCTGCAAATTACATGATGTCACTTTTTTTTAACAGCTGAGTAGTATTCCATTGTGTAAATGTTTCTTTTTCCATTGTGCAAAGTTCCCTTATCAATTCTTCTGTTTAGAGATATCTAGGTTACTTCCAGTTTCTGGCTAGTATGAATAAAGTTGCAAGAAACATATCTGAGCAAGTGTCCTTGTGGTAGGACAGAGCATCCTTTGTGCATATGCCCAATTAGGTAGATCAATTTACAACTTTCTTAAGAACTGTCACATGGATTTCCATAGTGGCTGTACAATTTTCACTCCACATCCTCACATGAACTGTCACTTGTGTTACTAATCTTAGCCATCCTGACAGGTGTAAGATGACAGTTTTTTATTTGCTTTTCCCTGATGGCTAAGGATGTCAAACATTTCTTTCTCAGCCATTTGAGATTCCTCTATTGAGATTCTTTTTAGATATGTACCCCATTTTATTTAGATCATTTTGGTTTTGTAGTATCTAGTTTCTTGAGTTTTTTTATATATTTTATATATTAGTCCTTTATTGGCTATGGGGTTGGTAAAAATATTTTTCCATTTTGTAGGCTGTCACTTTGATTGATGGTGTTCTTTGCCTTACAGAAGCTTTTCAGTCTCATGAGGTCCCATTTATTACTTGTTGATCTTAGTGCCTGCTCTATCAGCTTTCTGTTCAGAAAGTCATTTCCTATGCCAGTGTGTTCAAGGTTAGTCCCCACTTCTGTCAGATTTAGTGTATCTGGTTTTATGTTGAGGTCTTTGATCCACTTATACTTTAGTTTTATGCAGGCTGATAAATATGGATCTATTTGCATTCATATACATGCAGACATCCAGTTTGACCAGCACCATTTGTTGAAGATGAATTTTATCCTCCATTGTGTGTTACTGGCTTCTTTCTCAAAAATCAGGCTTTCATAGGTGTGTGGAGTTATGTCTGGTTCCCCAATTTAATTCCATTGTTCAACATGTTTATTTTTATGACAATACCATATGGTTTTTATTGAAATCTAGCTGTTCTTTTATTGTTCAGAACTGTTTCAGCTAGCCTGAGTTTTTTGTTTCCATATGAAGTTGAGAATTGTCCTTTCAATGTCCGTGAAGAATTGTGTTGGGAATTTGATGAGATTTCATTGAATCTGTAGATTGCTTTTGGTGGCATGGTTATTTTTACCACGTTGATCCTACAGATCCATGAGCATGAGAGCTCTTTCCATCTTCACATGTCTTCTTTAGTTCTTTCTTCAAAGACTTGAGGTTTTTATCATTTGAATCTTTCACTTGTTTGGACAGAGTTACCCCAAGATATTTTGTATTATTTGAGGCTATTGTAAAGTGTGTTACTTCCCTGATTTCTTTCTTAGCCTGTTTGTAATTTACATATATGAGGGCTACTGATCTAATCTTGTATTCATTTATTTTGTTGAAAGTGTTTATTAGCTGAAGGAGTATCCTGGTGGAATTTTTAGTGTCACTTATGTAAGCTATCAAATCATCTGCAAATAATACTTTGATTTCTTCCTTTCCAATTTGTATCTCTTGATCTCAAGTGGCCTGTGGTTAAGCAGGTGTATTTGCCCGAGTTGGGGACTGGAACACAGCAATGAGGTGCAGAAGTGAGGCCAGTGGTATGGCCTGTGGGATCCACAGCAGCTGTGGACAGGGAGGAGGGAAGGCTGCAGCTGGTGTTTTGTTGCAGTGCTAGTGACAACCCTGTGGATTTGGTCTGGGAAAACAGAGAGCTGTTTTGCAACAGCAATAGAAGCCCTCACTAAGACACATTCATTATGCAAATGTGACAGGAGGATGTGATGAACCATACATGCATGACATACATAGTCAAGGATATTGTCACAGAGGGAACCAAAGCTGATCCAGGAGGATGAATTCACTCTACATGACTATGGGTGGGTGGCCAGAGTACAGGAATGAGAATGGGGTGCATACACACCCACACCTACACACACACACACACACACATGCATGCACGCATGAGTGTATGTGTGTATGTGTGTGGGTGTGTGTGTTCACATATGGAGAGTTGAACAGAAGGCCCATGAGTGTGTGAGAACTGGTCAATCAATGAGTAGCAAGCAGATGTTTCTGCCTGCCCCATTTGAAAAAGCACCACTTGAAGGAGGAAGTATAGTAGCTAAGAAATGCAGAGACAATGAAAGATCTTTTTGTTTGTTTTGTTATTTTGATTTGTTTTAAGACAGAGTCTCAAGAACTTGCCAAGGAGGCAATGTTGGCCTTGAACACCTGACCTTCCTGCTTTAGCCACCCAAATGCTAGGATTACAAATGTGCATCATAATGGCTAGCTTAAATACAATTTTGACTCCTGTACATAAAGAAGAGGTACCAGTAGACTTTAAGCAGATGAAAGATTGATTCATGGCAATAAGACTACATAACTGACTTATATGTTCTGAAATCTATCTGTTCTGCACCTCACCCTCCCCAGGATCCTTCTCAGGGTATACACCTATAGAGACTGTTTTATTACATTGTGTTATAATTGCTTCTATGTTCATGCAAATATCCTAATCTGTGGAAAATAAAAATGAAGGGTCATATGCAGGTCATGTCTACAGCTACAACATATTTTGCTACATTTAGTCAGCAAATGGGCAAAGACATGGATGGATGGGTAAAATTTGAGAAGTTATCAATGAAAATAAGAAAGCCTGCAAACACTGGGTGGAATTAACAGTTGAGGAAGTTAAAAAAATTTAAAGGAACTCTTAATATTGATTCACTGCAGATGCAAACAAAGCAGGTCCCAGTCCTCTGGGCATGCTTCCTCCTGTGGAATCTCTACATCGCCTCCTCCCAGACTGTTTACCCTGGAATCAAGGCAAGGATCACCCAGCATGCACTAGACTATGGTGAGTTGGGTACATTCAAAAGTTAGGCTATAGATACCCTAGATGTGTCCTGTGGTTCAAACCAGCAGGCTGTGAACTGGGTCTGAGAAAAACTCTCAGGGATCACCTAATAATCCCTTATGAAGATGTCACAGCATTTTCAGTGGTCTAGTCTCTTAATATTAGTGACATTTTATAATGTTAAGTGGTATGTTATTTATGGTAGATTTTTCTTTATCAAGTTATTAAGTTAGGACAACATTAATTTAATAAAATAATTTCAATCTATGCTTATTTTGATCTTGAAAAAAATAAGAAAACTTCCTTGGGTCTTCTCAAAAAAAAAAAAGTCACAGACAACTGGAAAGAAAGTGTTATCCCCAAAATAGGCACTCTGGTGGAAGACATATTCAAACACACAGATGTTCTCTCCCTCTGTTCCTCTCCTGCCCCCACCACACATACCAGGGCTCTAAATAAAAATGCATTAGAAAGGGTGTAATGGCCCATGTCTTTAATCCCAGCACTCCAAAGGTAAAGAAGGAAAGGATCTCTGTGGCTTTGAGAACAGCCTGGTCTACATAGCAACTTCTAGGCCTTCCAGGGCTACATAGTGAGACCCTGTCTCAAAAACAAGAGGAAACCTGGGATCCTGGAATCATATACAAAGTTTATTGTGGGCCACTGTGCTTTATTCTTAAGAGGTTCCACCATATAGTGGATGTTCAAAGGGATCTTAGACTGACAGATTAATAGCCACTGCTTTTAGAAGATCTTTGCAAGACTAGAAACAGAAAAATGTAAGAATATGATTTTATTGAGCTAATCTAAGGTTCAGAGGATCTTGCCTGCAAAATCAAAAGTATATGGACCTGTTTTACTCCTGTCACATTTTGCCTCAAATTAGCTGAATATAAATCACCAGATCTCTGCCAATTCTTTTTTTTAATATTTTAATTGAAATATAATTGTGTCATTTCCCCTTCCTTTCCTTCCTCCAGCCCCTCCTAGATTCCTTCTCTCAAACTTCACTAATGCTCTCTCCCATCTCACTCCTCTTAACACACACACACACTCTCTCTCTCTCTGTCATTGATAGCCTCTTAAAAATGTTAAAAAGAAGCAGGTCAAGAAGGTAAACTTAAGTTAATACATAGCAGATCACTTAGGCCTTTGGAGCAGATGAGGCAGACTTAAGCTACAATGGATCAGATTTGTGCTTATTAAACTACAAATTCAGAACCTAAGCAGCCAATCCAAGCACTATTAGTCTAACCAAGAAACCTCTAAATCTACCCAAAAATGACTCTCATGTTATATTAGAAAAGAAATAAACAGAAAGGAGGGAGGAAAAGGAAAGGAAGAGAAAGGCTGATTTGGGCAAATCCTTCTCTTTTCCCCCATGGTGCATAGAGAGTATATGCCCATTGGGTATAGCTGTTATGTGAACAATATTATAAATATAAACAGGCAATAGGAATATGAATATGCCTTCATGTGAGTATCTAGTTACTATACTGATAATGTCTGTGTATATGGAAAGTGCATGTCAGATATAGGTATGTTATAGTAGTCTTAAAGTGGTCTTTCCACCTTGTAAGCTATAGCACTTAACAGATCTGATGTCCACATGCATGGGTGTGGGTATCAGTTCTACTCTTTTTGTCAACGCATGGCCATAGGCAAGTAGTTTTCTCATTTGGGAAAGTAGAGATGAGTAGTTGATGCCTACATCTTAAATGGTAAGAGGACAAAATGAGCTTACCTGTGGAAATGCAGGATAGAGCCATGGAGATAAGAAGGTACTGGAGTCAGAATGGTCTCAGCATCTACCATGCCAGGCTATTAATATGCTTCATGGCCCTTATGTAGAAAGTATTCCAATAAGAGCCCTAT
This sequence comes from Meriones unguiculatus, assembly GCF_030254825.1. Lineage (NCBI taxonomy): Eukaryota > Metazoa > Chordata > Mammalia > Rodentia > Muridae > Meriones > Meriones unguiculatus. The sequence continues at coordinate 91,605,594 of NC_083350.1, forward strand.
GAAGAAACTGATGTCATTTGACAGAAAGGGACTCTTCAATGTCAGGTAATTACAGCTGCTGTAAGCTCAAGAATGTAAAAGCTACTTCATGCCCAAAAGTCAGAACTCCACATCACTTTTGGGGTCTTTCTCTAGTTCTTTCCCTTCTTTTGTGATGTTCCCTGAGCATTAGAAGGAGGCAATATAAGTGTCCCATTTATAAATGGGCATTCAAGTCTCTTATTCTCAGTACTTTGACTAGTTATGAGTCTGAAGCCACTACTTACCATTTCAAAAAAGAAGTTTTCTGACTGAGGCTGACAACAGCACTAATTGTTCAGAGGCCATTTGATGGGCATGTTATGTCCATTTAACAAAACAACTTTCCCACTAGGGCTTATCACCTTCCAAGCCATGAGCTTTTAATCAGGTTTATAGTATGACATATGACCCCCCCACACCCATGGACCAGAAAAAGAATCCAATCAGAAAGTGGTTCGTGACCACATAACAGACTTGCCACCATTGCACCAGGAGGCTCACCTTGCCTGACTGATCGGTACTGTTTCACACAAAGTTCACAGTCGAGTAGGACTGTTGGAAATTCACCCCAGTAGTCTGTGAAGCACCTTCTGGCACCATGAGAGCTAGCCATCAGGGAGGAATCTTCCTCCCAAGTTCTAGCTTGGTTATTCTATCTCCTGACCAAGGCATGTATTGTCTTCAGCAGTAGGGTCTTACTGATAGTTCTGTGATCGCTTAGGAACAGTAACGATATGGTTTTGGACAATTTGGAGACCTCCCTGACCAAACATGGAGAAATACTTCCAAACAAGTAAGTTTTGTCTCACCCTACAACATATGTTCATATTTCTGCTCCTCTCACCTCAAAGTCCTGCCTGATGACATTCACTGGCCGTGGGCTCATGGACAAGTCACTGACTCACTCTGAACCTAAGCTGCCTCCTGTGTGGAGCTGAGGCAATACCTATATCATTAAATTTTTTGAGACTGGAAGGAAAGAACCTAGGTAGCATGTGGACAGTCCAGACACATACAGGCACTCCATTAAAATGAACTTTTATTAGTTTAACCTCACCAATTCTATGTCTCCATATTTTCACAGAACATGATTTGTTGTGCTCATTGTTAGTAGTATCTGAAGAATGTTTATCAAAATGAGGATAGCAATAGTGGTACTCACCTCAGCTGTAGTAGGAAATGATTGCGTTCATATGTACGAAGCCCTTAGAAACAAAATGCCTAGTAAATATTAGAGACTGTCCCTTTCATATGTGTGAATAGATCCCTTCCTGGTCACTATCATTCCCAAGACACAGATGAGGAAAGTGAGGCCAAGTCACACAAGCCTAGTGGGTGACAGTGTTGGGGCTCAAGCCCAAGATCTTCAATACTACTTTATTTCTTATCGTCACCTCCTTACACTGTCTTTACATCCCCGTATTACAGCAACATCTACAGAGTTTTATAGGATACCATGTGCTCCTCCTCTCCAGGGGGATAGAACAACTGAAATGAACTTAAAAGCAAAGTAAGGAGAAAAGGCAAGGTTGCATCCATTTACTTTAAATTTTTATTGTATTTATTATTTATTGTGTGCATGTCCATCCACACTCACATGCATGTAGGTACATGGGCCATGGAACACATCAGGAGGTCAGAGGACAACTTGCTTTACTGTGTGGACTCTGGGGCATCAAACTCAACAGGTTTGGCAGCAGGTTTGGGAGCAAGCCTTTTAACCTAGTGAGTCAATTTAGCCAACCCTGGAAGCTACCTTTTTTTTTTTTTTTTTTTTTGAGACAGGGTTTCTCAATGTATCCTTGGCTATTCTGAACTCACTCTATAGACCAGGCTGGTGTAGAACTTACCTGCCTCTGACTCCCAAGTGTTGGGATTAAAGGCATGCACCACCACCACCCAGCCTTGGAAGTTAATTTTATCAAGCTCTTTTTATCCCACAAGCTCAGGAAAATGTGTTCTGAGGTGCTTCCATGCAAAGAAATTAGTGGATTATTCCTGAAAAAAAAAACAAAAACAAAAACAAAACAGAAACAGTCACCCCTTCCAAGTTTTGAGTCCTTTGAGGAATCTGTGACTCCTTTCCACTGACAAATGAAACACTATAAGCACACAACCCACTCACTGTCTTTTATTAGAATATCAGTAGTTCAAAGAATCTGGAAAGAAAAAAGAATGAAAATAACTTGGCCAGATTTCTGAAGCCAAATTGCTCAGAATTAGTTCTTAGCTCTCCAGAACCCATGCTCTCTTACACAAAAATTAATAGTTTATATCTGCAAGATGCGCCTGGCAACAACTGCAGCACCCTTTGAAGACTATCTCATTGTTGCAATCACAGTCCTGGCCATGTAAAGAAAACTCCTCCTTATGTTAGCCCTGTGGTCTCAGGCAAGTTCTGCCATCTCTCTTAAGACTACGGTTTCCATATGTGAAGCAGAGACAATGCCTCTTTTGTAGGAGTGCTGTTTTCTTATCTTACATCAGGCCATACTCAAGGCCTACATCTGTAGAGTTAGAGGTATTACATTACTGTCATCCTCCTTATGATAAACAAATACTTCCTGTTTCTATTACAGGTCTTCAAGTTGCGGTGAAGATGATGGAGCAAATGGCAAAGGATATTGTCATCCCAGATTTGAAAGGTTCTGAGTCTCTTGAATTTCTGAAGATTGACTATGTAAAGTACAACTTTTCAAAGTAAGAGAATGGAGTGTATTGTCCTCACAAGGGGCTCAAAACCAGTGGAGACATTTATGGCAGCCCTAACTTCTTTGTCTTTTTTCTGCTTCATCTAAGTTCTGACTTCTATTCCCAAGTTTGCCTTATAGCTACTACATTTCCAACCATCTGATGTAGATTTCATAAAGGAGAAAAATCTCTTAGAAGTTCAGTTAACTTTCTCGCTTTGGGTGTTTTGACTGAGGCTCTAACCTAACCACATTCCATCTATACAACAGTGGACAGAACTTAGTCACATGTCCAAGGATGTTTAGGGAAATGAATGTGATGGCGACTGGGATCCAATAAAATCACAAAAGGAGGGAAAGGACCTATTTGCCAAAATTGAAATCAGTCATAAGGTAAACTAATCTTTCCTATGGAGTTATCTATCATTGTGATTCTGCCTTTTGCCCTAACCCTTTCAGTAATGTTATCCCTGATGTCAATGATAACCTTTTATAAAGTCAGAAGGTATATTTGTTGCAAAGGAGATTGTACCAAGAAACTTCCTTGTACATTCCCTCACCTTCAGAAAGCCAGCTGTTCAGCACGTGTTTTTTGAACAACTAGCTCACAGACGACTTTGTTCTAAATACAAGAATGTTATAATGGATGAAGGTGTAAGTCCTTGCCTTCAACGTTTTGTGGAAGAGATGGGCATTACATTTTAAGGATACTCATTTAACTACAGTGATAATGTCACAAAAGACTAGTACAAGGACAGCTGTGTAATAAGTGCTGGTGAAGAAGAGAAGAAATGAGTGTTCTTATGCTGGCATGAGTTTACAGATCAATATAATTTTAAACCTGTGCTGTTCAAACAAACCAGACACTGGTCATTCAAAACTACTGAACATTTCAAATGTGACTTGTACAGCAGAGAAACTACATTCTTATTTATTTAGCTTTACTTAATTTTAATTCAGAAAGCTGATCTTATCCAACCATCGCGGTTAATGCTTATAATTCTAGTACTACATAAGCCAGCTGTGTTTGCACACACCTGTACTTGGGAGGTGGAAGCAGGAAGATCAGAAGTTCAAGATTATCTTAAGCTATGCATCAAATTCAAGGGCAAAATAAAAACATACAAAAGACCAACAAATAAATGCATAGACAAGTTCATCAGTGCTGATTGTCTGGAAGAACACAGATCAGTCCACACCAAGAGTTGCTCTTCCCACCTCAGTTAACCTAGTCTAGAAACTTTGTAAGAGACACGCCCAGATGTTTGCCTCCTAGGTGATTCCAGATTATATCAAACTGAAAATCAACATTAATCATCACAGTATATACAAAGTCTTTGACCCAGTAATTCCACTTCTCAGCATCGTTCCTGGGAAAATATAGTCCACAAGTAATGTGTATGTGAACATTCCCTGTGCCATTGTTTATATAATGGAAACAGCCTAGAGAAGAGTTTTGAAGTATTCTGTATAGTTATAAAGAATAGATTGCCAAGACATAGTGGCACACATCTTTAATTCCAGCATTCAGGAGGCGAGGCAGCCAGATGTTTGTGATTTCAAAGCCAGCCTGGACTACATAGTGAATTTCAGGACAGCCAGGGTTACATAGAGAGAATCTGTCTCAGGAAGAGAAAAGAGAGAGGGGAAGAGAAAGAGAGAGAGAGAATGGGTTAGACCTATATGTCATCGGAGCATATTTCTACAGCACATTAAATGAACCTCTGCTGTTCTCTTCTCCCAGTGGGACTCAGGTGGATGGTGGATGACAGTCAGGAGACAATGAATAGGAAAGAACACATAAACCTCATTTACAAGCTAGGACATGTGTTTTCTAGACTTTTCTCAGTCTCAAGGTTCAGAGCAGCACCTTTCTCCTGTGCAGCAACTACGCTTGGATGAACTCATTTCAATGTCATCTTCTCAATCTCCCTGTGAGTAGCACTTCTTTTTTAACCATCGACTGAAAGAGAGTAAGCCCCTTGCTTGAAGTTATACAACTAGTACAAACCTCCAGTCCAGGTCAAGTACCCATTTGTATAATGCATGGAGTGGCATGATCCAGTGATTAGGAGGAGTCTGAAGTCAGATTGCAGAGGGTTCCAGATCTGGTTCTACAACTTACATATGACTTTATATGCTTCTTTTATCCTCTCATCTCTTAACAGGAGCTTGCACACACACCAGAACCCTACAGGAATACTGAGTGGGCCAAACTGAGCTATGATGTAAAGCGGTTACCAAGAGGCCAGGCAGTTGGGAATCACCTAAATCAAAACAATATGTCATTGTGCATGTATTTTCTATCTTCATGGATTACAGGCAAACCTTATAGGTTCCTGGGATGACCTGTTTGATGGCTCAGGGAATACTATGAGAAGGCAGCTCTTCTCAGCTGCTTAGCTACAGAAAGTGTCTGTCATGTGGGGCAACTGGAAATAGAAGGAGGAAAGCACGTTTTGTTGTCCCAGTGAGTGGAAGTGGGGGACACAGCTGACCAGTGTGTCAAATGCCTGGTAGTGTATATGGCAGTCCCCTGGGGGGAATAACAGATACTTCATCAAAATAACTTCTGTCATCTGCTTTAATGAATATTGAAACTGGTAGAAGAAGAGGAAGAAAAATAAGAAGAAATAGCAGTGTTGTACCTGTTTTTGTTTCTGAAGAAACCCGAAGGACTGGGGAGACACCTCAGTGGGCAAGAGCACTTGCTACAGAAGTGTGAGGGCCTGATTCAAATCTCAAGCACCATACTAAAAGCATGCTGACTTTTATTGACCTATCATCCAAGCACTGCAGGAACCAGAAACAGGAGGATCCCTGGGCTTTGCTGGCCACCAGTCTACCTCCAAGTCTCTCGAAAATTAGATGGCGATTGATAGAACAGAACACCCAAGTCCTCCTCTGGCCTCCATGTGCACACACACAGCTGCCTACATATAGCACACACACACACACACACACACACACACACACACACAAGCATGTATGCATGCACATACCAAAAAGAAAAAGAAATTTGAGAAATAGATTATTTGATTATTTATAAATTTAGTTCTAAACTTAATTGCTTCCTCCCTCAACTAGATCTTAGGATCTTCTTGCTAAGAGGACTCATGAAGCTGTGTCCACACTCCCCACTAGAAAGCTGGGAGAGCTCCTCCTCTATAGGAATTTGCAATCTCAGGGCAGCTCCAGCCTTTCCAATTCTGCTGGACTTAGCAATATCCTGAAAAGTTGCCCTTAGTTTCCTGTTTCTTGTTTTACAGCATAACAATCAATGCCTTCTCACTGCCAAATACCTCACTGGCCTTTGTGCCAGGGGTAGGAATCCGAGCACTGAGCAACCACGGCACAGCCAACATCAGCACCAACTGGGAAGTCAAGGCTCCACTTTTGTGAGTATCCCGCTGATCTTACTGCTATTGTGGGGAAATGGAGATAATTCACTGCTATTTTCAGTGTAGGCTTCTTTCTCTCTGTATCCATACTTAATTGAGAGTTACCAGGTGAGAGTTGACTTGGGAAACCCCTGTTTGGAAGAGAGGTGGAGGAAAAACACCTTCCCATAGAAGCAGAGCAACTGAGCATTTAAGATTTCTTAAGAAATGGTGGCACACACCTTTGATCCCAGCACTAGGGAGGCAGAGCCAGACAGATCTCTGTGAGTTTGAGGCTAGCCTGGTATACAACATGAGGACAGCTAGGGCTACACAATGAGACTGGGTCTCAAAATCACCAAAAAGAAAAAAATTCCTAACAACTAGAGACCTAGCTGGGAGAGAAACTCCCATATGGTGCAGATTTCAGGGCCTGAACCAGTTCTTAGTGCATTTTCCCATCTGCAGGTTCAACTGATGAGAAACAGGTCTTCCTGTCTCAAACAGAGGCCGGAAGATCGCAGTTAGCCTGAGCACCGCTCTTCCCCAACCAAAAGGTCCCTGCTCCCTCAGATAAAAGAAAAAAAAGTTTAAAGCCAGGTGTAGTGTCAATACCTGTAATACTGAGACTGAAGCAAGAAGACTGCTGCTAGGTTGGAGCCAGCTTGGGTACATAGTGAGTAACACATCTGTGTTACAGAATGTGATCATGTCTGAGAGAATAGAAAAAAGAAAGAGGAGAAGTGAGGGAGGAAGGGAAGGAAAGAAGAACCAAGAGAAAGGAGATAGGTTGGAGAGATGGCTTCATGGGTAAGAGCACTTGCAGAGAGCCTGAGTTTAGTTCCCAGTACCCACATTGATGGTTCACAACTGCTTGTAACTCCTGTTCCAGGGGTTCTGGTGCCCTCTTCTAGCTGTTTTAGGTACATGCACGTGGTTGGAATAAATAAATAAATAAACAAACAAATAACTAAATAAATAAATAGGAAAGGAGAGGAAGGAAGGAGAAGGGGAAGAAAAGAAGAGCAAGGAGAGAGAGAGAAGAAAGGGAGGGAGAGGAAGGGAGAGAAAAAGAGAGAGAGAGAAGTTAAATTTAAGGTATACCTACAAACCAACTTCTATAGATAAGTCATTGACTCAGTTTTGCCTGAGACAGGTTTGGCCTGTGTTGGTTGGCACCTCACAATAACTCATTCAACCATTCACTAGGCTAATCCACAATTATTTATTGACTCTTTGTGTATCATTTCCCCAGTCTAATATATTGCAGATAAATAGCATGGTCCTCCATAAACAGCACAGATTCATGTACTTCCTTGCTTCTTTGATGGTTTAACAGCCATGTGTTGGGAAATTATTCTGCACAAAGTATCGAATAATGCACGATCCACTGCCTCAGGGCCTCTCCATATGCTAAGCATAACTTCCCCACTTACCTAGGTAAATGCCTAAGTAGGGTGTTTACCGCTGATGTTCCCTCTGGAAATGAAGTGGTGCTCTGTCTTTGCTCAGCCAAAGCAGCACCGAGCACTGGGAACCACATAAGTACCATCTGTTTACATACTCATTTGTTCAGTAAGCATTCATTGAGTGCATATGATACTCCTGAGTCTGTTGCAGGTGTTAGGAAACCAGAGATCTTTGTCTCCAAAGAACTTAGCAGACCCATCTCTATATGTAGGCCCAGACCTGGGTAACCTTTCCCTTTCTCTGCACAGCCAAGACTCAGGAGCTGCTGATCTGTTTCTCTCTGGAATCTACTTTACTGGCATCATTGTCCTCACCCGTAATGACCTTGGCCACCCAGCCCTGGAACTCCAGGACTGCCATGCCCAAGTGAGCCATGCCCAAGTCTCATTTTCTGGAGGCCTCAGGTGAGTGACCTAGTCAGGTGGAGAGGCCTGACCTGGAGCTCCCAGCTGCTAGTCAGAGAAGTTTCCCACTGGTGTCTGCTGGTCTCTGAGAAGCTCCCTTTTTCATTTCTTTTTCCCTAGTGTCCTGTATAACTCCTTTGCTGAGCCCATGGAGAAGCCCATTTTGAGGAATTTAAATGAAATGGTGAGTGTTCAGAAGTTAGACAACCACTGTCAAATTATATCAGCAGGCCTATCATACTTTAATAAATTTTCTATCATCAACATTTATTGAGCACTAGCTGTAAGCTAAGCATCATTCAGGATACTTTAATTCATACCATTCTGTGCAATTTAATAGTTTCTAGTAGCTCAAGCACTGTGGCAGGAAACACAGTCATGAAAAAAATTACATTCTCTTCTTAGAGTTTCCTATTACAGGATGGACAAGCATTTTTTTCTTTAATCCAGGCCCGGCTAGACTAGGGACTACTGAGAACAAAAGAAAAAAACAAATATTAGTCAATTTATTAAAAGAACAAACTTAGCCTTGTGGAGCAATAGCTGAACCAGGACTTGAATTGTATGGTTGTATGATGATAAGAATGAACTTAGGAGGTTTAGAGAACTGGAACATTTCCCAAGAGATGTGTTTATTTATGGTACCAGGCCTTGAAATACAGGTAATATTTGGATAGGTGGGGAATGGGCAGGGGGATGACAGGTATTTCCACGAAATACATTAACAATACATTTAAAAGACATAATAAATTAGTTTGCCTCCTATAACATTAAATGTCATGATTCCAGAAATCAGGGTTTGAAGGAAGGAAAGGTGGAATTTGCCATGCTCCCTCATTCTTTTCCTCACTATACTTATCCTGGATACCTTTCTCATATTTTGGAGGAATTAAGGACAGGGATGAAAGGAGGTGGAAAAGAAAGGTGAGGAGGGATCTTGGCACATTCATGATCCCAGTACTTAGCTCTGTGTCTGGTAGATAGCAGGTATTTAAGATTGTCCTTGAGGAAATCACACACGCACTGCAAAGCATGAAGCAGCTTGCCCAAGGAGACTGTAGAGCTGGGCAAGGTACCCTGAAGCTTTGTAGACCTTCTTTTATAGCCATCTGGCAGGTGGCCACCGACAGTGAAATATAGACCTTGAAAAGGAACTTGGAAATAGTGTTTTCAATAGAGTATGGTCCTTTGGTCCCTTATAGAAGGCCAGTGAATACGAATTAGGGCTTAGGAGTATATATCAGTTGGTAAACTACTTGTGCAGCATGCACAATGCCATGTGTTTTGTCCCCAGCCAGCTCCACAATGCGGCTGAGCATGCCTATAGTTTCAGCTGTTGGGAAGTGGAGACAGGAGGATCAGAATTTCAAGGCCATTTACAGCTGTATAGTAAGTTTGAAGCTAGCCTGGGCTACATGAGATCTTGTCTCAAAAAAGGCAGCAATAGATTTACTAAATACAGAGTCCAAGCAAGGCAGTATTCTCTAGACTATTTCAGTTTCTTCTCACAAATTGATAAGGTACATGTAATAATCATCCCCATGTTAGCTCAGAAAGGAAATGACCAGTGTTTTTTCACTGTAGGGCCCTGGCTGCCTAGCCCCTGCTAAAGCCACCGTGCTGCATGAGCATTGATGAGCACAGGGCTGATACATCAGTATTTGTAACTGAATCGTTTCTCTCTGGAATCTATTTTACTGTCATCCACCGCCTTCAGAAATGTAGAAAGATGGCTAGGGATGTCCTTATTTGGTGAAGAGCTTGTCTAGTATGCATGAAGTCCTGGACTTGATCTCTAGCACCATATAAACTGTGTGTGAGGCACACACAGTACCTGGGAAGTGGAGGCAGAAATATCATAACTTCAAGGTCATCTTACACTACTTAGTAAATCCAAAGGTTTTGAGCTGCATGAGACCATTTGACAAGGATAGGAGGAGAGGGAGTCCTAAATGGATTTCATGGTCTCTTTAATTAACCTAGGTGAAAGTGAAGGTTCCAACTGAAGCCACTCCAAGCCACTCCAAGCTACAATGCACTGAGAGTCAGGCAGGCAGGAAAGAAACAGCTGCTTTGGGAGCAGGTTCCTCTGGTATGACACCAACAGCATGGACAGAGCACACGCCTTAACCTGTCTAGAGAGGAAAGCAAAGCTCTTTTATGGGGCTAATTGGGTGTGGTTTCAGTTGCTATGAAGCTCAACCTGAAAACACTGCCCATATATGTGGTGTCTGAAGACTAAGAGCATCAGGAAACTTAAAGGAGCATTGCCATGGCCACAGGGATGATGTCTACTAAGCAGAAGGCTTATTTTCAATATGATAACATGGTTTTTCAAAAATTCTTTTGGTCTAGCTCTGTCCCATTGCCACCAATGAAGTGGAAGCACTCAGTGTCAACCTCAGCGCACTGGAGGGTGAGTCTTAGAACTATCTTCTAGATTGTGCTCTACCCAGGTTCAAACCTTACCTGGGGCTTTTTTGGTTTTGTTTTGTTTGTTTATGGCAAAAAAGTGCTCATTCATCACTCTGATTTTTTTTTATGCCTGAAAAATTAATGTCCCAGCGCTCCATACATATATATGGGACAAGCCCTGTCATAGCATATGCACGCCTTGGCTACTAACCAGCTCTGTTACTGCAGCTAAGAGATGGTTCACAGTGATAAATGGGGGAGCTAGGGAGAAAAACCCTCCTGGTTCTAATCCAACCTTTGGCACTAAATTCATCTTCTTGACCAGGTTATCTGCCTAGCCTTCTCTAACGCCTTCAGGATCTGCCTTCAGTATGTATGGGGCCCACACATCAGTACTCCTTCAGTGTCTACCTCTTTTGGCTTCATCTCTTCCCTTTTCCTTCTCTAGCGAGGCATGTACTTCTACTTCCTTTCTCACACCTTTTTAAGAGATCCTCCCTTCCACACCCACAGTGATGCCTGCTCTTGCATGCTACTTTACACATGCCTACCTTTGCATCCCTGCCACTTGCTCACTGGTGGTATACAAAGAGCACTTAGAATCACCTGAGCACTGATCTCAGTGCTGAAAATTGAGAAAGCCTAGGAAACAGAACTCCCATTTTCATGGGACTACAGGGAGGGAGCAGTAAACCAGCAAGTAAAACCTGTATTAGGGAAATTAAGACTGATAAGAAAAAAAGGGAGGAGCTGAAGTGGAGTTTCTTTTTTAGATGGTGTGACTAGGAAACACTAGTAAGCAGATGACATTAAAGGAAGAACCTGAAGAAACTGAAGAAACAGGGGAGGGAGCTGCTCCCAATCTAGATTGTCTTGGTCCTTTTTCTGTGGTTGTGATAGAATACCAGAGTCTGGGTGAATTATAAACAATAGAAGTTTTTTTTCTCATGGTTCTAGAGGATGAAAATACCAGGATTAAGAAGTTATATCTGGTAAAGGTTTCCACTCTGAACCACAATGTGGCAGAAGGGCAAGTGAGTACACATGAAACAAAGAAGAAATCCAGTCAAATTTGTAACAACCACACTCTTACAGTCACAGACTATTCCAAAGGGCATTGCCCCATGGCCTGGTCACCTCTTAATATCCCACTTCCCAATACCCATCATAATGGTAATTAAATTTAAATGTGCTAAGCTTTAGAGGGATGTTCAAATCATAGCTTGCATGAAGAACAGTCAGGTAGAATAAAATACATGCTTAAAGACCCTGAAGCAGGAATGTGCTGAGTACATTAGAGGGACTATGAGACCATGCTAATACCAGAAGAAGGACATGGTTGAGGGGAGTTCAAGAAATGAAATGCAGGTCGGGGAGTGGGAGGGTAGACTTGTCAGGGTTCTGAGACACTGCACAGTCTATTTCTTAGTCTGAGACAGTCACTCTGGTGTCCAAGAAAGTAATAAACAGGAAGGAGGAGGGAGCTGACAACAGGGAGACCATTTAACAGAATAGAACAATGACCCATATAAGCAAGGATTGCAACTAGCCTGGCAGAGTGACAGAGAGGGAAGGCATTTCCTATTCTGGACATACCTTGCAAGTAGATAGTAATAAGGGCCAACAGGTCAAACATGGATTATGGGAGTATTCAGGAGTGAGCTCAGGTTTTTACCCTGAGGCAGAAGAAAACTTTGTGGTCAGATCATCAGATCAGCTTCAGGAATGTTCTTCCTGTCCTGGGTTATAATTTCATGGTCATGTGTCTGTCCTCTGCTCCTCAGACTCTGATTTCCCAGGAACTTCCCTCTATCTCAGGCACAGGCCAATAAAAACTGAATTGATGAAGGGATAAAAGGAAATGGACAGTGGGACAGAGGACAGATGAATGGATGCAGATAGAAAGGAAGAGAGTGAAAAAAAGTAAAAAAAAAAAAAAAAAAAAAAAAAGAAAGGAAGAGAGTGGATTGGAAGGAAGAAAACAAAAGGATGCAAAGAAAAAGAACTAGAAAAGTGCCATGTGCTGTGTACCTCAAACTAATGTCTTCACCACAAGTTTTCCTGCCTTCTTTGTAAAGAACCCTTGTCCTGATCCTTTTATAGGAATGATGGGATCTATTTAGGTTGGGGACTTTTTCTTAATATACAGCATTCTGTCTGCATGTATGCCTACACACCAGAAGAAGGCACCAGGTCTCATTATAGATGTTTGTGAGCTACCATGTGGTTGCTAGGACTTGAACTCAGGACCTTTGGATGAAGGGCCAGTGTTCTTAACCTCTGGGCCATCTCTCCAGCCCCTAGGTTGGGTCCTTAAAGAACATTTAAAAAGATACACTTGGAGATATGACACTGTGACTAAGAACACTGGTTGCTCTTGCAGTGTGCTCAAGTTTAGTTCTCCTTATCCGCATCTGGTAGCACATAACCACCTGTTAAGTCCAGTTCCAGGAATCCTGATTCCCTCTTCTGGCGTTTGTGGGCACCTGCACACATGTGGTACACATATGGACAAACAGGTACTCACATGCACAAATACAAAAAAATGTAAAAAATTTAACAGCCATAGTGACATAGGATAACACTATGTATTTACTAACTTAGCAAGAAACTTTGTCTCCTCCTGCTTCTCATCCCCATCTATAGCACAACCCAAAAAAGATATGAAAGAAGGTATTCTTTCATGAAATTCTGGTAATGTTTGGGTACCTGCCTCTGGAAGAAGTCTTCAGACCCAACATACAGAGTATTAAGTAAAGGAGATCTCCCAAGCCAAATCAGAACCCAAGTCCTGCACTGACACCATCTCATCTCATGAGATAATTATGTGTTTTTTTTATTTTCAGTTTGTTTTTATGTTGAGTTATATTTATTGGTTTCCTGTATTAAACCATTCCTGCATCTTTGGGATGAAGCCTGCTTGATCATGATGGATGATCTTTTTGATGTGTTCTTAGATTCAGTTTGGAAGCATTTTATTATTTTTGCATCTATGTTTACAAGGTAAATTTAGTCTGTAACTCTTTTTCTTTGTTGAGTCTTTATGTGGATTGGACATCAGAATAATTGTGGCCTTCTGTTCCTTGTTTATGTTTTGTTCCTTCTATTCCTGTGTTCCTTCTGTTTATATTTTGTGGAATAATTTGAGGAGTATTGTTATTAACTCTTCTTTGAAAGTCTGGTAGAATTCTGCACTAAAACCATCTGGCCCTGTGTTTTTTGTTTGTTTTGTTGTTGTTTGGAAAAGATTTTTAATAACTGCTTCTATTTCACTAGGTATTGTAGGTCTATTTAAATTGTTCATCTTTTCTTAAATTAACTTTGGTAAGTGAATCTATTGACAAACTTATCCATTTATTTTAGACTTTCCAATTTTGTGAAGTACAGGTTTTTATGGTATATTTTTATGATTCTCTAAACTTCCTTGATGTTTGTTATGTCTCCCTTTTTATTTCTGATTTTATTAATTTGAACACTATCTTTGTGACTTTTAGTTAGTTTGAATAAGGGTTTGTCTATCTTGTTGATTTTCTCAAAGAGAAAACCCTTTGATTCATTTATTCTTTGTATTGTTCTCCTTGTTTCTATTTTGTTGATTTTAGCCCCAAGTTTGATTGTTTCCTGCCATCTACTCCTTCTGGGTGTGCTTACTTCTTTTTGTTCTAAAGCTTTTAGGTGTGCTGTTAGGTTGCTAGTATGAGATCTCTCCCATTTTTTATTTTGTTTTGTTTTTTTATGTAAGCACTTAGTTGCTTTCACTATGTCCCATAAGTTTGGATATGCTGTGCATTTGCTTTCATTGAATCCTAGAAAGTCATTAGTTGTTTTCTTTATTTCTGCCTTGACCCATTTTTCATTCAAGAACGAGTTGTTCAGTTTCTATGTGTTTGTTTCTATGTGTTTTATTGTTGATATCCAGCTTTAATCTATAGTGATCTGATAGGATGCAGGAAGTTATTTCAATTTTCTTATATCTGTTGAGACTTGTGTGTGTCAAAGTATATGGGCAGTTTTAAAAAAAAGTTCCATAAGGTACTTTGAAGTAGGTATATTCTTTCATGTTTGGATGAAATGTTCTGTATATATGTTAGATCCATTTGAACTATAATGTCTCTTAGCTCCAGCATTCTCTGTTTAGTTGTTGTCTTATGACCTGCCCATTGGTGAGAGTGGGGGGTTAAAGTCTCCATTATTAATATGTGGGGGTTGATATGTTGATTTAAGCTTTAGTAATGTTTCTTTTACGAATGTGGATGGCCTTACATTTAGAGTATAGATATTCAGAATTGAGACGTCATCTTGGTGGATTTTTCTCTTGATGAATACAAAGTGTCCTTCCCCATCTCTTTTGACTAATCTTGGTTAAAAGTGTATTTTATTAGATATCAGAATGATCCTCCAGCTTCCTTCTTGGGTCTAGTTGCTTAGTATATCTTTTTCTAACCCTTTACCCTGAGAGTATGTCTACACCAAGTTGGATGTAGCATAAGGAGGGATCCTGTTTTCATATCCATTCTGTTAACCTGTGCATATTTATTGGGGAATTGAGACCACTGGTGTTAAGAGGTATCTGTTATAATAATGATTAATATGGCATACAACAAATCTGGAATGAAGATTTATTATGAGAAAAGTGGAGGGGAGAAAGAGAGAAAGAGAAAGAGAGGTGCCCATGACAGAGAAAGAAAGAGACAGAAAGAGAGAGGGAGAGAAACCAAGAGGGTGAAAGTATAAAAGGAAGAGGGATAAGAGAGAGCATAGGATGATAAGCAGGTCCTTTTTTTTAAGTCCTGTCAATTATATTTTATTGAAAATAATATAAAACCAGACACACTAAACCTATTAGAAGAAAAAGTGATGAAGAGCCTTGAACTCATTGGCGCAGGAGACAACTCCTCTGTCTCATATCTCAAGCAGGGTGTTCTGTACTAGGAGAACACCCTAGTTTGTTTCTATGTGTTTTATTGTTGATATCCAGCTTTAATCTATAGTGATCTGAGGCTATAGTGATCAGCACTGTGTTTTGTGCTATGAGCTACTTGTACTGCAGGCCGCCTGCTTTGTCTCTGCCTACTGCCTTAGACCCTAAAAGGGGAAGTGCCTGGAAATTGAGTCCCCAGGAGAAGTCTGCAGAGAAGTCCACAGTTGACCTGTGTCCTATTGGTCTCATTTCAGGGTTTGAATCCTTTCTCCCGGGCAGCCTTGATGTAGTTGTTCTGGGTTCAGCTTCCCCTCCACTCACCAATTTCAGAGTTTCAGATTCTCAGGCTCTCAGCTACAATGCATGCTGGTGGCCACCATCTTGGATTCCTCCAATGTTTATTCTTTTTTTTAATTTTTATTTTTTTAATATTAGTTACAGTTTGTTAATTTTGTGTCCCTGCTGTATCCCACTCCCTCCCAATCCCATCCTCCCACCCTCATCTCCTCCCTGCCCCTTTCCAAGTCCACTGATAGGGGAGAACCTCCTCCCCTTCTATCTGATACTGGTTTATCAGGTATCTTCAGGACTGGCTGCAAAGTCCTCCTCTGTGCCCTAGCAAGGCTGCTCCTCCCTGGAGGGGAGGGAGGACCATCAAGTTCATGTCAGAAACAGTCCCTGTTCCCCTTATTCAGGTACCCACTTGGATACTGAGCTACCAAGGGCTACATCTGAGCAGAGCCTCTAGGTTGCATCCATTCATGGTTCTTGTTTGGAGAAACAGTCTCATAAAAGACCCCTGTGCCCAGATATATTTGGTCCTTGTGGAACTCCCCCCACCACCCTTTTTTGGATTCCCTGCACTCTGCCGAAGGTTTGGTTATGAGTCTTAATATCTGCTTTGATACACTGCTAGGTAGAGTTTTTCAGAGGCCCTCTGTAGTAGGCTCCTGTCCTGTTACTTGTTTGCTCCTAAATCCAATGTCCATCCTGTTTGTCTTTCTAAGTGAGGATTGATCATCGTACCCTGGGTCCTCTTTCTTATTTATCTTCTTTAGGTGTACAGAGCTCAGTATGTTTATCCCATCTTATAGATCTATATAAGTGAGTATATACCATGCGTGTCTTTCTGCTTTTGGGATACCTCGCTCAGGATGATCATTTCTAGGTCCCACCATTTGCCTGCAAATTTCATGATTTCCTCGTTTTTAATTGCTGAATAGTATTCCATTGTGTAAACGTAACACAATTTCTGTATCCATTCCTCCGTTGAGGGACATCTGGGTTGTTTCCAGGTTCTGGCGATTACAAATAAAGCTGCTACAAACATGGTTGAACAAATGTCCCTGTTGTGTACTTGAGCCTCTTTTGGATATATGCCTAGGAGTGGTATAGCTGGATCTTTTTTTTTTTAAAGATATGATTCACATGTTTATTTGTAGAAACACTCCTTTAGTAAAGCACATAGAAGACATCAAAATATACAGTTATGACCTCCCTTTATTTATAAGTTGAACCAAAGTCTTTTGGCCTTCTATATATGTAGATCCAACTTTCTCATCTCAACAAATGTCTTTTGCTATGGAGCCAAAAATGAACACTCCAAAACAATCATTTAGAAGTTAAGTATTTACATTTTGGTAACTTTTTTTTTTAAATTTTTCATCAATTACACTTTATTCATTCTGCATCCCCCCATAAGCCCCTCCCTCCTCCCCTCCCAATCCCACCCTCCCTCCTCCCTCTGCTTGCATGCCACTCCCCAAGTCCACTGATAGGGGAGGTTCTCCTCTCCTTTCTGATCTTAGTCTATCAGTTCACATCAAAAGCATTGTCCTCTACTATGGCCTGGTGAGGCTGCTCCCCCCAAGGGGGAGGTGATCAAAGAGCAGGCCAATCAGATTATGTCAGAAGCAGTCCCGCTTCACATTACTATGTAACCCAATTGGACTCTGAACTGCCATGGGCTACATCTGTGCAGGGGTTCTGGGATATCTCCATGAATAGTCCTTGGTTGGAGTATGAGTCTCTGGGAAGTTTCCTGTGTTCAAATTTTCTTGTTCTGTTGCTCTCCTTGTGGAGACCCTGTCCTCTCCAGCTCTTACTATTTCCCAGTTCTTACCTAAAATTCCATTCACTCTGCCCAACAGTTGCCCATCAGGCTCACCATCTGCTTTGATAGTCTGAAGGGCAGAGGCTTTCAGAGGCCCTCTGTGGTAGGTTCCTAGGTTGTTTCCTGTTTTCTTCTTCTTCTGATGTCCATCCTCTTTGCCTTTTCAGATGGGGATTAGACATTTTAGTTAGGGTCCTCTCTCTTGCTTAGTTTCTTTAGATGCACAGGTTTTAGTGGGTTTGTCCTATGTTGTATGTCTATATGAGTGAGTATATACCATGTGTGTCTTTTTGCTTCTGGGACAACTCACTCAGGATGATCCTTTCCAGATCCCACCATTTACCTGCAAATTTCATGATGTTCTTATTTTTCATTGCTGAGTAATATTCCATTGTGTAGATGTACCACAATTTCTGCATCCATTCTTCAGTTGAGAGGCATCTGGGTTGTTTCCAGCTTCTGGCTATTACAAATAAAGCTGCTACAAACATGGTTGAGCAAATGTCCTTTTTGTTTACTTGAGCCTCTTTTGGATATATACCCAGTAGTGGTATGGCTGGATCTTGAGGAAGCGCTATTCCTAGTTGTCTGAGAAAGCGCCAGATTGATTTCCAGAGTGGTTGTACAAGTTTACATTCCCACCAGCAGTGGAGAAGGGTTCCCCTTTCTCCACAACCTCTCCAGCATGTGTTGTCACTTGAGTTTTTGATCTTGGCCATTCTCATGGGTGTAAGGTGAAATCTCAGGGTTGTTTTGATTTGCATTTCCCTAATGGCTAGTGAGGTTGAGCATTTCTTTAACTGCTTCTCTGCCATTCGGTATTCCTCTACAGAGAATTCTCTGTTTAGCTCTGTTCCCCATTTTTTAAGTGGATTACTTGGTTTGCTGCTTTTCAGCTTCTTTAGTTCTTTATATATACTGGATATGAGTCCTCTGTCAGATAAAGGGTTGGTGAAGATTCTTTCCCAATCTGTAGGCAGTCGCTTTGTTTTGATGACAGTGTCCTTTGCTTTACAGAAGCTTTTCAGTTTCATGAGGTCCCATTTATTGATTGTTGCTCTTAGAGCCTGTGCTGTTGGTGTTCTGTTCAGGAAGTTTTCCCCTGTACCAATGAGTTCTAGGGTATTTCCCACTTTTTTTTCAAGCCGATTTAATGTGTCTGGTTTTATGTTGAGGTCTTTGATCCACTTGGACTTCAGTTTTGTGCAGGGTGACAAGTATGGATCTATTTTCATTTTTCTACATGTAGACATCCAGTTAGACCAGCACCATTTGTTGAAGATGCTATCTTTTTTCCATTGTATGGTTTTGGCGTCTTTGTCAAAGATCAGGTGTCCATAAGTGTGTGGGTTTATTTCTGGGTCCTCTGTTCGGTTCCATTGATCCACCATTCTGTAGACTCAACAAAGAAAGAGAATTTCCGGCCAATCTCCCTTATGAACATTGATGCAAAAATACTTAATAAAATACTTGCAAACCGAATCCAAGAACACATCAAAGATATTATCCACTATGACCAAGTAGGCTTCATCCCAGGTATGCAGGGGTGGTTCAATATACGGAAATCCATCAATGTGATCCACCATATTAACAAACTGAAAGAAAAAAAACACATGATAATCTCCCTAGATGCTGAAAAAGCATTTGACAAAATCCAACATCCATTCATGTTCAAAGTATTGGAGAGATCAGGGATACAAGGCACATATCTAAACATAGTAAAGGCGATATACAGCAAACCTATAGCCAACATCAAACTGAACGGAGAGAAACTTAAAGCAATCCCACTGAAATCAGGGACAAGACAAGGCTGCCCACTCTCTCCATATCTCTTCAACATAGTTCTGGAAGTCCTTGCTAGAGCAATAAGACAGTTGAAGGAGATCAAGGGGATACAAATTGGAAAGGAAGAAGTCAAATTATCACTATTTGCAGATGATATGATAGTATACGTGAGTGACCCCAAAAACTCTACCAGGGCACTCCTACAGCTGATAAACACCTTCAGCAAAGTGGCCGGATACAAAATTAACTCAAAAAAATCAGTAGCAGTAGCCCTCCTGTATACAAAAGACAAAAGGGCTGAGAAAGAAATTAAGGAAACAACACCCTTCACAATAGCCACAAATGACATAAGGTACCTCGGAGTAACCCTAACCAAGGAAGTCAAAGACTTGTATGAAAAAAATTTCAAATCTCTGAAGAAAGAATTAGAAGAAGATATGAGAAGATGGAAAGATCTCCCCTGCTCATGGCTTGGCAGGATTAACATAGTAAAAATGGCCATTTTACCAAAAGCAATCTACAGATTCAATGCAATGCCCATCAAATTACCAACACAATTCTTTACAGACCTGGAAAGAAAAATTCTCAACTTCATATGGAATAACAAGAAACCCAGAGTTGCTAAAACAATCCTCTACAATAAAAGATCTTCCGGAGGTATCTCCATCCCTGATCTTAAGTTGTACTATAGAGCAACAGTTTTAAAAACTGCATGGTACTGGCATAGAAATAGCTGGATCTTGAGGAAGCACTATTCCTAATTGTCTGAGAAAGCACCAGATTGATTTCCAAAGTGGTTGTACAAGTTTACATTCCCACCAGCAATGGAGGAGGGTTCCCCTTTCTCCACAACCGCTCCAGCATGTGTTGTCACTTGATCTTAGCCATTCTGGTGGGTGTAAGGTGAAATCTCAGGGTTGTTTTGATTTGCATCTCCCTGATGGCTAAGGATGTTGAGCATATCTTTAGGTGTTTCTCTCCCATTCTGTATTCCTCTACTGAGAATTCTGTTTAGCTCTGTGCCCCATTTTTTAATCGGATTGCTTGATTTGCTGCTTTTTTAACTTCTTTAGCTCTTTATAATTCTGGATATCAGCCCTCTGTCAGATATAGGGTTGGTGAAGATCCTTTCACAATCTGTAGGCTGTCATTTTGTTGAGTATGTCCTTTGCTTTACAGAAGCTTTTCAGCTTCATGAGGTCCCATTTATCGATTGTTGCTCTTAGAGCCTGAGGCAGATCCTTTTTATCCAGCACACACCTGGCATATACCTGGCAGCAGGGGCAGATGATGTCAGAGGTTGCTAGGCAACTTAGAAGCAGGCTATCAAAATAACAATCTTCCCTTTTTGTTTAATTTTTTAAAAAAGTGAGGAACTAGGAAGGGATGGAAAGGTGGGAATGAAAATGTGTTCAGAAAAGTCTGCTTTTTGCTGACTTGAGAGCAATGATATCTTTGGGACCCTAAAGGGGGGGAGAGTGTCGCAGAGCTGGCAAAGTCCTAGGAGAGTCAGATGTTTTACTGCTGTCCAGGATCTGAGAACATGTGTGTCCAGGAGGGGAAATGCAAGTCCATCTGATATAATCTGCAAGTTTAGACTGAATCACTTGTGGATGTTGCTTTGGCACTGTTGTGGATGTAGGAAACACATGGATGGGACAGGATACTGGAATATATATAGGATCAAAAGACAATGTTAACTAGGTCAGGGAGAAAAAAATGGGGGTTTATTCATTTAAAACTTTTGGACCCATGGTTTTTGTAGCTGGGGGAGGGGAGTCCCAAAACTAGGGAAATGGGGGAGGGATCCTACCCTCTGAAATAGACAACAGGTGGGAAACCTAGGCTGTTGATTGGTAGTACTTATCTGGATTCTATCTGACCTGCAATAGCCACTAGCACCTTATAGGGCTGGATTTCTAGATAGATATTGTGTAAAGTTGGCTTTATTATTAAATATCTTATTTTTCCATCTATGCTGGTTGAAAGTTTTGCTCGGTATAGTAATCTGAGCTGGCATCTCTGGTTCCTTAGAACCTGCAGCATGTCTATCCAGGACCTTCTGGCTTTTAGAGTCTCCATTGAGAAATAAGGTATAATTCTAATATGCCTGCCTTTATATGATAATTGGGTTTTGTTTTTACTTTATAACTTTTAATATTATTTCTTTGTTCTGTACATTTAGGTTTTCATTTTGTTGTTGTTTGTTTGTTTGTTTGTTTGTTTTGAGACAGGGTTTCTCTGTGTAGCCTTGGCTGTCCTGGACTCACTCTGTAGACCAGGCTGGCCTCAAATTTGCAAAGATCTGCCTGCCTCTGCCTCCTGAGTGCTGGGATTACATGTGTGCTGCACCATGCCTGGCAAGTGTTTTAATTAGGTGGTGAGAAGACTTTATTTTCTGGTTCAATCTATTTAGTGTTCTGTATGCTTATTATACTTTGATAGGCATCTCCTTCTTTAGGTTGAGAAAATTTTCTTCAATGATTTTGTTAAAAGTATTTTCTGGGTTTTTAAGCTGGGATACTTCTCTTTCCTCTGTTCCTATTATTCTGAGGTTTGGTCTTTTTATAACGTCCCAGATTTCCTGGATGTTTTGTTCAAGATTTTTTTTTTTTTTAGATTTAACATTTTCTTTGACTGATATATGTTTCTTCTATTGTATCTTCAAAGCCTGAAAGACTCTTCTGTCTCTTGCATTCTGTTGAAGTTTGTCTTTGTAGTTCCTGCTTATATTCCTAAATTTTTCATTTCCAGAATTCCCTCATTTTATATTTTCTTTGTTTCTATTTCCATTTTCAAGTCTTGAACAGTTTAATTATTTCCTCCCATTGTTTATGTTTTCCTTGATTTCTTTAAGGGATTTATTCATTTTTTTTTCTTCTATCTTCATATAGTTGGTTTTAAGGTCTTTTTCTTGCACTTCAGCTATGCTGGAATATTCATGGCCTCCTGTGATGACAGATAGCTGGGCTATCTGGGTGTTATTCACTGCGTTCTTATGCTCACCTCTAGGCATCTTAGTTTGGATTGATTATAGGTCTGTGTTTGTGTGCGTTGGATGAGAGTTTTGTTCTTTGGTTTCTGTTTCCTCTCTGGATTTTCAGAGGGTGTGATGGCTGTGTGTTGCCTGATTTACTAGTCTGCTTGGCTGGTGTGTTCACAAGGAATGCCTCCAGGTACTGGAGCCTGAGATAATTAGGGGAAGCAAGGTTGGAGGAGAAGATCTTTGTGATCTTCTGAGGATGGGGTTAGAGAGGAAAGGAAGATCACAGCAGGTTTCCTGCTTCAGAGCAGAGGATGAGACTGGTGGTATTGGAGCTGGAGGAGCAGTAGGAAAGGTATGGGTCTTTAGCCTACCTGTTGTTCTGGAAGAAGCAGCCCTTAGATTAGCAGGGAGTGCTGGCTGCAGTTGGGGACTAGTAAAAAGCAATGAGTAGGAGGGAGAGAGGCTAGAAGGGGAGATCACTGGAATCCACAGGAGATGGGAGTGGGGGTACAGGAAAGGCTGCCACAGGTGTTCTGCTACAAAAATGGGGATGAGACTGAGGGATTAGATCTGGGAGAACAGAGGAAAAAGAGAAGCACTGCCGACAGCCTACCTGGTTTTCTGACAGGTATGTTCTGGTGGGTTAGCAGGGAGTATCTGCTGGAGTTGGGGGCTGGGATAAAACAAAGAGTTAGGGAGGGAGGTTAGGAGGAGATTGGTCTGTGGGATCCACTGGAGATGTGGGCATTCAGGAAGGGAGGCTTCAGCTAAGTTGTTACAGAAACGGGGATAAGCCTTAGGGGTTGAATTTGTAGGCGAGGAGGCTGTGGTGAAGGTCTTCAGTTAGCTTACCTGTTTGCCTCTCCTTCTCAGCTGGTGTATTCCCAGTGAATGCCTGCTGGTGTTGGAGACTTGGATACTGGGATAAGTTGGGGGAAGGAAAGTTGGGGAAGATCTTTGTGATCCATTGGGAATGAGGTTAGAGAAGAAAGGGAGACTGAAGCAGGTTTTCTGCTACAGATCTGGATTGGATCTAAAGGAGCAAAAGCAGAGGTGTGTATACACCTTTGGCCTTTTTGTTAATTTCTTCTTAAAAATGCAAGTGCTGAGCCTATGAGATGACTCAGGTGTGGTTGCCTACTACCACCTGACAGTCTGAGTTTAATCCTTGGGACCCATTTTATGGAGAGTCAGCTCATGCAAGTTGTCCTCTCATTACCTACCACACACTCTTATAGGCACACAATTAATCAATTTTTAAAAACAGGACAGTAAGTGCCAGTGAGGTGGCTCAGTGGAAAAAGTGCTTACCACACAAGCCCCAAAACCCATATAAAGGTGAAAGGGAGAAAATCAGTCCCAAAAGTTGTTCTCTGACTTCCACACATGCACATAACATGTGTGTAGCCACAATCACACATGACACACACATACACACAATAATAATAAAATTTTAAAAATTTAAAAAAGGACCACACATGCATTGTGGGTGTCAATGTTCTGTGGACACATACATAAAAAGTGCCAACATTTTGCTAATGTTTCTCTGATTTTTGAGAAAAATATTTACTTTTTCTCTTAGCTTATCTTTCTGAGTTTTCATATGTAAATATGGAGAATTGGTGTTTCAAACATTCATAGGTTATGCTTTTAATGAACACAACTTTTCTTTTATTTTCTTTTTTGATTATTTAGTTTTAACCAAGATTGACAACTATACTGTGCTGGATTGTTCCCTGATCAGTCCTCCAGAAATCACTGAGAACTACCTTGACTTGAATTTGAAGGTAACAATCATTCTAGAGCTATAATGAATATTTGGAAGATAGATTATGTACAGAAGAAAATGTACATGTATGCTCTTCAAGCAATTCATTTCCTATACTACCTGCTGTTAATCCTGAGATTCGCCAGAAAAACCAGTTCCACCATTTTAGGCCAAATTTAAAGCAAGCTGTATTAGATAGTAAATAATGAGACGAACTCTGGTCAGAGCCATTCCCCAAAATTTGCCACCTGGAATGGCCTCAAGCCACGTGTTACAGGGTCTTAAAAGGAGAAACCTATTGACCACTTTCCCATGAGGCATGTAATTTTTCAAGAACTGGACTTTCTGGCAGCTGACATGATTGCTCCCTGCCTCTTCAGTGGATCAACTAAGCAGACACTTCTGAGGACTGCCCCATTGCCCAGCCTTTGGCTGGCATTTCACCAGTCTTCTGGGTGAGAAATATCATGAGGGAGGGAGGGAGAGGGCTACAGCTGGGATACAAAGTGAATAAACTGTAATTAATATAAAAAAATAAAATTTAATTTAAAAAAGAAAACTGAAAGAAACAAAGAAAGAGGGAGAAAGAGAGGGAGAAAGAAAGAAAGAAAGAAAGAAAGAAAGAAAGAAAGAGGAAAACATTTTGCCTCCTAGGAAAGATTCAAGGCTAAGAGCCTACAAATACAATGATCCACATTTATTAGAACCTAACACATCAGGAGGTGCTGAGGCAATGATAGCTCCGTTGGTAAAGTACTTGCTACACAAGCATGAGGACCTAGGCTCAATCTCCTAAAGCCCATACAGAAAAAGGACAGGCATGATGAAATACATGGGGAGGCAAAGATAGCACAATCCCTGGGGCTTGCTGATGAATCTCAAATTCCAGGTTCAGCAAGCCACCCTGACTAAAAAAATAAGATAGAGAGTGATTAAGGAAGACATTCAACATCAACCTCTGGACTACACAAACAAACACATGTACTCTCTTTCACACACACACATGCAGATAGACACACATGCACATGTACCACACATGCGTATGAACACACCACATACTCATGCATGCATGAGGAGTTTAGCACATCAGTGGATTGTGAAGGTTTCCCTGAGGCTGCTGACCTTTACAGAAATCCTAAGTATATAGAAATGGTGGTTACTTACCCTGGAAAAGCATCATTTTACTTATGTTTAAATTAATATCCAAATTAATTTTATCCAAATTAATATCACAGTCTTTTTTTTTTTCTGAGATAGGATCTCACTATGTACCTCTGGCTGTCCTGGAAGTCACTATGCAGACCAAACTGGCCTCACAGTCACAGAGATCTGTCTGTCTCTGCCTCCCAAATGCTAGGATTAAAGGCATGTGCCACTATACTTGACATAGATTTTTAGAATAAAAATTGGTTTATATTTCCTTCATTCACCATCTTTCAAAACAGTTAAGTACCGTTCAAGACCTAATAATGCCCAATATCTAATAAGACCAGGATTAAGCATGTCTCAAAATTGCTTCATTAAGTCATTTGGAGTCCCTCTCTCCTAAGTACTTCTTTGGCTCCCCAGTTATTCAGCAGTCATGTGTTTTAAAGGAAAAGAGCTAGTACATTAGAAGGCTATTTCATGAGTATCCAGATGTGCACCTTAGACCCCTTTGTCTAAGAAAAGTTCCAGGTAGGAGCTTCTCCAGGAGTGATACCTGAGAGTGAACAGATACACACAGATATGTCAGAAATCTCCAGAGCTCTGGGGCTGAAGAGATAGCTCAGCTGTTGAGGATATGTACTGCTTTTCCAGAGAATTTCATTCAGTTCTGTTCCCAGCATCCACATCAGGTGACTCACAACTTCCTGTAATTCAAGTTCTAGAATGTCCAACACCTCTGTTTATTAAGGGCACCTGTACTCACATGCACATACCCACACACATATATATAATTTAAAATAAATCTTTTTTTTAAGCCCAGAGCTTTGAAACATAGCCATTAGCTAAGGAGCCTAAAGACCTCATCATGTTAGCAAGAGGCAGCTGGGATTTTCTTTATCCTGACTTGAGAGGTCCGAACTTGTCTGATACTTTTACATTTTCACCTGATTACTTGGTCTTCCTTTCTGCTTTCCACAGGGTGCTTTCTACCCACTGGAAAGCCTCGTTGACCCTCCCTTCCTACCAGCTCCCTTTGAGCTCCCAAAGAACAGGGACTCCATGCTCTACATTGGCATCTCCGAGTACTTCTTTAAATCTGCATCCTTTGCGCACTTTGTATCGGGGGCTCTTGGTGCCATGCTGTCCACCAAGGAGGTAAGTAAAGCCCTGGGATGGTAGCTGTGGCCACCATCTTTAACTTTTCTCTTAAGTAATGGCCCATTTTGAACTTTTGGGGGGAGGGAATTGTAGGGTTTCCAGTTCTGCTAATTTAGTCTTCTTCATGGTGTCTAGCCACTATTCTAGAATAATCTTAATGAATACAAAGACATCTCTCCACTGCTTATTATCTGTGACCTTTGATCAGTTCATCCTGCTTCTATATGCTGGTTTCCTCATCTGAGAAAGAGGGTTCAGAGTCCCATACCCTTAGGGTCATAATGATCATTAAAGGGTTTAAACATATGTCTTCCAGAACAATCTCAGTACAAAGTAAGTGCTCTGCAATTGTTGCTTCTGGGTTATATCATTATTATCATCACCATGACCACCATCACCATCATTCCTTGCATTCTGCCACATACGAATTTCTACTATTGGTAATTACAACTGATTTACACCAGCAAGCAGTAATGGTACAGACACTCATTGATTCTCTCTGCCATGTGCTTCTCTTTTATAACAAGAACACCTCTCTGGCTAGTCAACAACAACATTTTAAAATCTTTACTTTCTGTGCATCATAATTGTACACATTACTATAAGCCTTGTGTTCGGTGTGGTGAGGACAGCAGCACCAGGTGCCATAGCATTGAAAAAAATGGTCATCATATAAATTATTTAAACAACTTATGCTTTGGGGATCTCTGAAAATGAGAACAGTGACTTGAGATTTACCAATAATGACTGTAGAATGTTTGCATACAGCTTGTCCGTATATGACACAGTGTTTTCCAGGGACTGGGGGGTTTCTCAAAAGGGATGTGATTTTGTCTAAGTCTCTTGCCTTTCTGGGCCCCAGATTTCCCAACGCTCGGCTATAAAATGAGGTTATCTAAACATTTTGTGGCTCCACTTCTTCACAGTACACATTAGAGAGAATTCTACATTTACCTGAAGAAACAACCCGGATAAAAATCTTACAGTGATGCAGTACTTTTTTCTATCCTAGATTTCCAACTATTTCAGTCAAAATACTCAAGGAATTGGCAGTGTGCTCTCCAAGGTGAGTTCTCAAATTTCACTCCTCAGAGGTAATGTTGTCACTAAAGTTCCTTCCGGGAGACGCTCAGATTCTCTATATTCTCTTTGATACAAGCATGTGTCAATCCATCTGTTTACTCTTTTTTACTTTTACTTTTCCTGCTTTCCTTCTCTTCTTCCTCATCCTCTACCTTCCTCCACCTCCTTCATTTCTTAACAGTGTCTCAATATACAATAGATAAATGTACAATTTTCCTGCCTCAGCCTCCCATATACTGGGATTATAGGTGTATACCACCCTTCTTGGCCATCTTTCTATCCTACAAGAATTTTTCTTCTTGGTTAAATATCTGAAAATATTTACTAAATAAGTCCTGTTAAAGTACAACTAAAGGGGACTGGAGAGATGGTTCAGATGTTAAGAACACTGACCGTTCTTCCAAAATTCCTGAGTTGAATTCCCAGCAACCACATGGTGCTTCACAACCATCTATAATGAGATCTGGTGCCCTCTTCTGACATATAAGCACACTTGCAGGCAGAACATTGTATAAATAATAATTTAAAGAGTACAACTAAAAGAATTATAGATTCATAAAATAACCAATCCACAAAATTCCATCATCCTTAAAATAATGTGCTTAAATATAGAAAGTACTGATTTAAATGAAACGTTTGATCCTTAAGTTATACATTCGTTCATTCATTCACTCACTCTTTCATTCATTCACTCTTAGATAAGGTCTCCCTATGTAATCTGGTCTGGAATTCAATATTTTACACAGGCTGGCCCTTAATTATTGATTCTCCTTTCTCAGCATCCCAAGTACTGGGATCACACATGACTTTGGTAAACAACTGTTAATATTACCGCTTCATAGCATTCCAAGTATCATTCATAATGGATCTACAGGCTCAAGTTTACCTTAAAAGGCCAAGATGCTTCAGAGAAAGGCACTCAAAGCAGACAATGTCAGTTTGAATTTCAGTTCCAAAATTTATTCTGTGAGAACTGTGGAAAAAGCACTTAGCCTGTCTACAACTCACACTCCTTTATAAAACTGCACTACTGTCTGGCGGGTGGCACATGCAGAGGCAGGTGGATCTCTGTGAGTTTGAGGCCAACCTGCTCTACAGAGTGAGTTCCAAGATAGGCAGGGATAAAAAGAGAAACCCTGTCTTGAAAAACCAATAAGTAAATACCAGATAGATAGATGAGAGAGAGAGATAGGTAGATGAATGGATTGGGTGGATGGATGGATGGATGGATTATAGAAAGACAGACAGATAGATAAAATAAAAATAATATGGAACCTTGGAGTTTTATGAAGAGTAGATAAGAGATAATAAAGTCCCTGAGGTTGTTGCTGGCACAAAGAATGTATTCAACAAATGTCAACTGTTGTGATAGCTATAGTTTGAGTATTGTTATTCCTAGTGCTTCATATTCTAACTGCATGATACAAGATTTACTTAACATAAGCAACCCCAGGTTTGTGGTTTTCCCTCATTAGATCTGATTCTCGATCTGTTTCTCTCCCTGAACGAGACAGATTGCAGAGATCTACGTCTTATCCCAGCCATTTATGCTGCAGATCATGGCCACAGGGCCTCCTGTTATTGACTTACACCCGAACAATTTCAGCCTGGAGTTCCCTGCTTCTGTTGTCATGCTCACACAATTGGAGAACTCCACCATCAAGCCCATCGTCTCCATGGACTTTGTGAGTTTGGGGATACAGGAGCACAGCCTGTGAGTACCAATCCTGCTCCTGCTGTGAACTGGCCAGCAGCCTCTCAATGTCTGGAGTAAATTAAGAGTGAAGATATAGATACTGGGTCTGTCTTAAAAAAAGACCCACCTGCCCATATTTGGAAGAGGCTGTATATTGAGAGAGAAGAGCTCCTGAAACTGCATGTAAAATATCTCACCAATCTCTACTTCCCATGTTCTCTTCTGTTTACAATAGAGAGCTATAATTAAGTGAAGTTTCCCTGACCAGTTAAAGTTAAAAATAGTACAGGGAAGGTAAACAAAATTATGCACATGAATGAGGAGAAGAGCCGTTAGGAGAAAGCAAAACTGAAGAGGAGACTGGGGATGTAGTTCAGTGGTAGACTGCTTGCCTAGCATGTACAACACTCTGGGTTTAATCCACAGCACTGTCAAAGATTAATTTACAAGAATTCTCAAAGAATAGACCTTTACACTTAGCTTCTTCCCCTGCGAGACAGTATTTTCTGAGCCACTCATTTGTTTGGTTTCAAATAGGATCTCCATGTAGCCCAGGCTAGCCTCTCTCATACATGGCAACTCTCATTCCTCCTTTCTCACCCTTCCAAATGCTATTGATACTCATATGCTGCCCTGCCCAGATGTAGAGATGTTTCTTGCCAACATCTTTGGAATAATAGCAAACTTTGGGCTTGTGATGGGAGATTATACTTGTCGAAATGGAAGCCACTCTTATCAGTAACAAGGGCCTTCTCATCTTCAGGTTGCAAGTACCAATGTTGGCCTGGCTATTTTGGGACAAAAACTGATCTGTTCCTTATCTCTGAACAGGTAAGATCAATTGATTTGACTATTGGAAACCTTGGTAACAAACTAGAGAACCTTCCCAAAGAAGAAGTGACCATTGAGAAAACAAAGGCTTTAACCACTGTGGAACTGTGAATCAGCTCAGTACTCTGCCTCTAACAGAACAGATAATTTCAAAGTTTGAACTAAGTAAAAGAAAATTGTACTTCTGTTTTTCTTCTTTCTTCCTATGAGACCAAAGGTAAGATAAAATAGAAACAAGGTCATTGTAAAGCTAATTCTATCAGCACCCATTCCCGTGATTACTACAGTTCCTCTGGTGACTCAGAGAGAAGTATATTGAATGGTGATATTGCAAGAAGAGGGGTTCATGGGAATATTCGGGTACAGTATACATCTTTAGAGATTAAGGGACCAGGTCTCGTATCCCTTCTCATTGGCCTTATAGCCATGGCCAAATCTTGTCTTAATAATGGTTACTATTGCTGTGATTAAACACCATGACCAAAAGCAAAGCAACTTGGGGAGGAAAGGGTTTATTGGCTTTCATTTCCTAAACCACAGTCCAAGGCAGGAACTCAAGCTGGGCAGGAACCAAAAGACAGGAATTAATGCAGAGGCCATGGAGGAGTGCTACTTACATGGAGGAGTGCTTCCTCCTCTGGCTTGCTTAGCCTGCTTTCTTACAGAACCCAGGGCCACCAGCCAGGGTGGTACCACCAAAAATAGTCTCCCCACCCGTTCATCCATCACTACATCAATCACATACTATAGGCTGGCAGGTAGCCTTATCTTATAGAGACATTTTCTCAATTGAAGTCCCCTACTCGCAGATAAATATAACTTGTGTCAAGTTCACTTAAAACTAGACACCAAAGTCTATTAACCACTTCCAGTTCAAGTCTCAGGTTCCTTATGTGTAATACAGTAGAATTGGACTGATCTAGTACCCTTCAGACTCTGACAACTGGGTCCTATACCTGGAATACAGAGTTTAACAAGATCTTGGCTCATGACCTAGCTGGTCTCACAGGAAGTGATGAGGTGTAAAGGTACATGAATGGTTGTTACATACAGGTCACTGAACTCTATCTTCAAAGTTCATAATCACTGAAGTCATGAACCAGACAACCTAAGGGAAGAGGGGTACAGAAAAATTAACTGGCCCAGACCATGGAATATGATGAAGCAATAAAAGCAGCCAGAAAAAAACTGAGAAACTAACAGGAGAAAGTTGGCCCACCTTCCAAAGTCCACCGAATGGCTAGGCACAAGACTGTAGTAACATGGAAAACTCCTTCAATAAGATCATGTTAAGTAGAAAAAGAATATAAAACTGCATAAATACATAACTAACTTGCAAACAAAAGCTTCATACCTAGGCAGGAATCTAGATCAGCCATGACCCCATCAAGAAAATCAGGATCCAAGATTATGAGATTTTTCGTAAAAATATTCACTATGCTATACTGTTTTACAAAAAAGTAATCTAATTGCAAAGGATATCTGTAGAATAGGGTCACATGGAGAAAAGGCTACTTGTGGTTTTACTTACCCTTCAAACTTACACTTCAAGCACTGCCAACTTCTCAGAAGGATCCAGAGACACCATACCCAGAGTTTGCCAGACATAGAGACCAAGGACAATGCATTCAAGGATCTTAAGATAACATCCTAAAGAAATACAATCCAGGCTATTATACTAGATTTAAACCATCAATAATTTCAAAACAATTATTATAATTTTAAAAATAATTATGATGGAACAAGGGCCCTCAAATATAAAACTCTCAGTTGTCTGGAGTCTCCAACGTGGCCCTGCTTTTATGGGGTCAGGCAGAGAAAACCCAGAGCCATAATGTGTGACCTTCAGGTTGGCAGTTCTCAGAGGCAAGTAGATGGAAAGCAGAGAGCAGGTGAATGAGGAAGTTAAGATTCTTCAACATGTGAGTGGCCCAAAAGGACGGAGGGAGAAAATTCAGACCGAATGGCTTCAGCCTGGGACTGCAAGTACAGCTTGAGAACTTGGATAATGGGAGCAGAAAGGAGAGGGCAGGTAGGAAAGTGAGGCTGGGACCTGGGGTGATGGTAGGAACAGGGTAAGGCTGCTAAATGTGGCAGAGAAGATAGATGATGCCCATACCCATGTTCCTGTCAGAATCTAAACAAAGAATTCAATAATGGTATTTCAAGCTTGGCCAGGGGGCTGGGCTTGTTGCTCTGTTTAATGGATCATGGCTTCTCTGACATATAGTGACCAATAGCACCATCCGTCATTGTTGTGATTACTTAATTTTTAAAATGGATTTTAATCCAACAAATTCATACCATTACACTTTCCAGCTTCCTGCAGTCCTCAGATTATTTTGATCTCATAAGGATGAACCTTGAAATTAGGGTCTCTACCTTGCTGTTCATTCCCATAGATCCGCTTGAGATTTGCAGAGTGAGAGGATTCTGTTGCCCTGATGTCTTAGTTAAGTCTGAGTAGGAACAGCTACATTATTTAGGGGCCCCACTGCTAAGGGAAAATGGGCATCTCCTACTTCAGAAATTATGAAGAAGGGTTGGGAAGATGTCTTAGTGAGTAAAGTGCTAACTGAATAAGCATGAGGACCTGAGTTTGACTCCCCCACACCCGTGCATCTCAGGACTAGGGTTAAGCTGCGCAGAGGCAGATCCTGAGGACTTGTTGGCCAGCCAGACTAGTTGAAACAGTGAGCTCCCAGATACCTTGTCTCAGATAGATAGATAGATACATACATACATACATACATACACACACACACAAAGATACATACATACATACATATATACATACATACATACATACATGGTGATTAAAAAAAAACACCTGGCATGGATCTCTGACCTTCACAGGTACACACACAGGTGAGCATATCACATACATACACACACACACACACACACACACACACACCACACACACACACACACACACACACACACACACACACACGGTTTAAAAAATTATGAATAATGTCATAGTAGAAACTGAAGGAATCTGAAGGTGGCAATGCTCTATTAAATTCAGGAACTGAGCCAGCTTTGGGGAAGTTTTGTGGGTCATGCCTCACTTGGGAAAAGAGCCAGAAAACAGGATTTAGCAAGGTTGCCCAGGCTGGGCTGAAAGGCAGTCTTGTCCTCAGGGGTGGGAGCAGCAGCCCCACCTCCCACATCATTGCCCAGCCAGCTCCTCCACTCTAAGGGCTCTCAGCAACACCTTTCTGGCTGAGCTAGTTTGGTCTTTGGTTGATGTCACAGAGAGTCATCAGGAAAGGAGGGACATGGGTGGGATCCACAAAACAGATATCAAAGGAGAAGAACCGGGCAATACATATTGTCCAAATAAACTCTCAGCATACCATGGCCTTCTAAGCAACCCCTGACTGAGCTACTTGGCATTGGCTATATAGATACGAGATGCAGAAATCAAAGGCAAACCCAATGGAATGGGATTATGATGATGAATTAGCCAGCATGCCTAGCTGGGTTTAGGTCCCAGCACTACCATTTGCCAGCTGTGTAGTCTCAGACAAATTATTAACCTCTCTAGATCTCTTTCTTTCTCCATAAAATGATGTTCTGATAAAACCTGCTTCAGAAGGTTGTGACATTGTGAGTCCATATATGTACAGTGTATATTGGTGCTCAAAGAATGCTGGTTGTAACTATTACTTGACATTTCTGTTCAGCCTGAGCAAGCACAAAGGAGATGTTCAATTACAGAAGTGCTCTCTCTCTCTTCTCTGTCTGTCTGTCACTTTCCCTGTATCTCTCTGTGTCTCTTTGTCTCTCTATCTCTGTCTCTATCTCTGTGTGTGTGTATGTGTGTGTGTGTCTGTCTGTCTCTCTCTCTCTCTCTCTCTCTCTCTCTCTCTGATTCTCTGTCTCTCACCAACCCTAGGAATCAAACTCAAGGCTTCGCATGTTAAACAAGAGTTCTAACACTCAGCTACTCATTTAGCCCCTACAAGGTCACTTCGTGAGTCTCTCTATTGGCAGAACCTCTCAGTCCTCTGTCTCACACCTGGCTGAGGCTGTGGGGAACACTGTCCTTTACTACTCCTTATTGCTGAGCTTTAAAATCTCCTATGTCTGTCACCTAGCACAGCACCCATTTTACTTCACTTAAATGTTTGTTTCTTTATTCTTCTCTCTACATTACATCCCTACTACAGTTTCCTCACTCTCTCCTCTCCTTCTAGTCTCTCCCTCAATTCCCTGTCCCCAGATCCACTCCTCCTCCACCCCCCCCCCAAGAAAAAGAGCAGGTCTCCTTGGGGTATCCATCCAACATGGTCTAATAGGTTACAATAAGACTAGGCACAAACCCTCAAATTAGAGCTGGATTAGGAAAAGGGCCATGAGAGGGAGCCTGCTTCTTAGATTGCCTAGATAGCCAGGAACCAGAGGCAATTCATCTGGAAGCCCAGAACAGAACAGAACCGAACACAGTTAAACCTTACAGTTCTATTTCCTGACCTATCACACATGCTCAGTAAGCATCTCTGGTTAAGTGATCACTGGAGGTGACTTGATGATCACAGAGCTTAGATAGCTTACTCTCAAGGTGATGGAACTGTCCAATGGTTGAACTAGAACTTGAATCTATTTCAAAGCCATGGGTGTTTGCCTTGATTTTGGTAGGAAAGAGCTAAGACATAGAAAATAGCACTTAGACCTGGGACTTAAAAAATAAATTCAGTTGTCTGAATCAGGACACTCGTGAACCTGGTGTTATGAAAAACTGAAAAAGACAATAAATCGCTTCTCACTAGCACTGAAAGGCAAAAAAAGAAGACATGGAACAGAGTGTCCTGGATGGAAAATGCACACAGCCCTCTCACTGCTAGAATCAAGTAGAGGAGAGGACAAAAGAAATTGACAGCCAGGAATTTTGATAATAAACTTGACCTGTCTGGGAGTGTCTAGTCAGAAGCTCGGTGTCTGGAGTCAGGTGTATCTGCACTTGGCTTCTGTCTGTTACCTGGCAGCTGTGTGATCTGAAACTGTTCAAGCTGTTAGTGTCAGTTTCCTCATCAGACAGACATTACATTTTTCACCTCTGTACAGGCTAATGTGTGAGTGCATGGGATGATGGATATGAAGCCCCTGACACAAAACATAGTCATTGCTACTAGTCCCACTAGTTCATTCTCTCTTCCCAGTCCAGGATCCAAGTTTGATCACCAAAGATAGAGACATTGGTCCCCACAGGCATGACAAGTCAGATGGCCTTAGAAGCTATAGCATTGGACCTCCACATCATAAGGCAGATTCCTACTGTTCTGTCATAGAGCCTCTTGAGACAAACAGAACTATATTTGGAGGCCTCTCTAGCACACAGTAGGTGTTTTGAAGATCCACAGGCAAAGTTAAGTGATATACACTCTCTTGTTTGGTCTTCATTCAACTAACTTAATTCTAACTGCCAATCACTTGCATAACTCAAGGCAGTCTGGGCCTGGAGAGATGGCTCAGTAAGTAAAGCACTTGCTGTACAGACAAAAGAATCTGAATTCAGATCCCCAGAACCCACGTAAAAAGCTGGTCAGGTGTCGTGACAAATGTCTGTAACCCCAGAGCAGAAAAGTCAGACAGGCAGCTTCCCGGAGCTCCCTGGTCAGCCAGCCTAGCCAAGTCAGGGAGCTCCAAGGCTAGTGATAGACCCTGTCTCAAAACATAAGCTGAAGAGTGATTGAGGCAGACACACACCATTGACCTCTAGCATTCACGTGTGCACACACACACATCCACATACGTATGAGAATGTCTACCCATATACACAAAAACACCTTGAGGTAATCAAATGTACATTATTGTTGAAGTTCGGAACAATTTTTTACTTTTCTATGATGAAGACTCTGGAAATTCCCAAATTCCCTACTCATCATCATCAACATAACAGAGAGAGAAAGAGAGAAAGAAGAGAGAAACATACCCCACAACCCCTCCCAAGCAACATAGTCAGAAAATACAAATGCAGCTGATTAGTAACTCTCCTCACAGGTTGGCAGGTAAGTGTTTCCCTACATAAGCCATGTGAACTAGGAACACATGTCCAGATAGAATGCATCTGCAGTTTCAATTGTACGGATGCTTTGGATGCTAGTAAAGGAGGAAAGTAACTGGATCCTTCTTGAGAGAATTTCTAGGCTGTAGGAGAAACTAAGGTTAAAACACTAGGGGAATTCTTAACTCTTAAGGGGGTATTTCTCTCCACAAAACTGTTAACTGAAGGTTAAACCTACAGCCTGTTGTTTTTTTGTTTGTTTGTTTGTTTGTTTGTTTTAGTTAAGTTCAAGGGCAATTGTATTATGGCTTAAAAGAAAGACCCTGGAGCAATAAAAGGTCTTTATATGCTGTAAATCTCAGCACCTGCCCAAAGGAGGAAAAGGCAAAGCCAAGCCTTTGATCTCTACTAGGTGACCTCCTAGTAGAAGCAGAAGCATGGCAAAAAGGGGAAGGAGGGCTCAAGAAGTGTAGGGAAACCCATAGTGTTAGGGAAGGCATCTCAGTCTTTCATTTTAAGATCTTCAACTGCTGGTCCTAGTTTCTAACCCCAAAATTCCATTCCCCCCTACTTCCTAAAACTTTATTTTAGAATGGCTTTGACTTAAAAGGGACCCTCAATTCTAGCTAGTATTCCTTACCCATCTCTTTGTCTGATGCTCTCTCTCTTTCTCTCTCTCTCTCTCTCTCTCTCTCCATCCAGGAAGGCTTTCTGGAGCATCTATTTTGTGCTTCGTACAATTCTTGGCCCAGAGAATAGAGAAAAGAACAATGGTCCTACCTAGCCTAGGAAAAGAACAAGCAATTAGTGGGTGTCATTCTAGAGGTGCATATGGAGTGCTTTCCTCAAAGGACAACTTGTTTTGCCCCAAGACTGCCTTCTCCCACTGTATTCTCTCTCACACATATAAACCTTTCTAGCCCATATTGGCTTCTTCTTGTTTTCACACAGTTTAAGAATTCCTTGGTCAGGATTGGAGATTTAGCTCAGTGGTAGAGTGCTTGCCTAGCAAGTGCAAGGCCCTGGGTTTGGGCCTCAGCTCTGGAAAAAAAAAAAAAAATTCCTGGGCCAAGCCTGTGCAGTAGCGTATGCTTGTAATTCCAGCACTTGGGACGCAGAGGCAGGTGGATCTCTGTGAGTTCAAGGACCCCTCAAAGCGAGTCCAGGACATCAAGGCTGTCTGAAACCCGGTCTCAAAAAAAAAAAAAAAAAATCCTGGTTCATGTTCCATCAAAGAACACTGGACTCTACACTATTTTTTATCATTCTCTACAAATTTAAATTAAATTCTTCATGTGGCCTAGCACATGGCTGAGCATTAAATGAACACCTGGGAAACTCTTGGCCTGTCAGTCATCTCTCCATGCTGCAACCATCATCTTTCATCCTCAAAACCTTCCATAGATTCTTTGCTTCTAAAGATCAAATCTACACAGTGGGATCACCTAGTGTAGACAGCCTCATCTGCCTCTCCAGCACCATTCTGCTGTGCCTCTCTGTGGCTCTGTTCCCTCAAGGGACCTCTGCCAGCCTTTCCCTCCTCCTTCCAGTTTTTCTTTTAAACTCTATTATACTTCCTGTTTCAGCTCAAGGAGTCTTTATTGGGAACCATCCCATATCTGCCAAGCCAGGTCAAGTACCTCTATCACCTGACTCAATGACTTGTTTTTGTTGTTGTTGTTTGGTTTTTTCCATTTATCTCAACTTGTAATGAAACTTTAATTGTTGGGATTTTCTCATAGTGCCCCTACCTCCCAGCAGGCTATGAGCTCCCTGGGTTCGATTGTGCCCAGTCATCTCTAGCACCTGCCCCTGAACTGACATTTATTAGGTGCTCAAGAAACATCTTCTGGATGGCCAATAAAGCCATGCTTAGTGTTGGGATGTGCTGAGAAAAATACTAAACACTGAGATACAATCATTAAGACTGGATCTCACCGCTCAAAGAAGTTCATGGTCACAGGCTGAAACAAGAACAGAAAGACATAGGGCATTGTGTAGGACTGATTTTCCTTGTCTCATTATATTGACCCAGGTCCTGAATGGCCTTTCATTAAGCTTACAAGTTTGCAGTTTTACTCTGGTTTTCAGTCAAGAAAATAAACTTTCTCTAAAATTTTTATGGGCTATATTCTCTATGCTTGTGTGTTACAAGGGATGGAACCCAGTGCCATAGGCATGCTAAATGGGCTCAGTTACTATGCTTCACCCCTAACACAAGAGAGAATATTATTTGTCTTCAAGGAAGGGCCTTTGATCTTGATCAGACAACTCTATAGTCTGCAGTAAGAGCCTTGCCAGGCCACAGAGGAAAAGCATGGGACGGCCCTGAAGAGACTTCATAGGCTGGGATCGATCAGTTGGTAGGGGAGGAAGGTTCCCCCTTCCTTAGGACTAGGGGAGGGGGAGGGAGTGGGAGGGAGGTGGCATTGGGAGGAGACGAGGGAGGGGCTACAATCAGAATATATAGTGAATAAATCTTAAAAAACAAGACAAAACAAACAAACAGAGCTCTAGCAACCCCATGGCTCATAACCACCTATAGTGAGATCTGGTGCCCTCTTATGTGCAGAAGAACAGCACGAGAACACTGTATACATAATAAATGAATCTAAAAGAAAAAGAGAGTTTGTTCTAAGTAGCAGTGCTTTAAATATCAAATGAGCTAGCCAATAGTAGATAGTTCAAAGACTGAAGTCAGGCGTCACCTTGTGGTTTGAGTTGGGATTGTCTTTTCAGAGTCAGGACTGGTTTTCTCTCACCAAAGTCTCTGCAGCTAGACAAGAATCCACTCTAAAGGAAGCAGTGAGCATGTGAGAAAAAGTTAAGGTGGCCCTAGGAGAAAGGCGGAGCCTAGTTCATGCACATCCCAGGAAGGCGCTCTCAGCGCCGGTGCTCCTGAGGCGGCCTCACTGGGCTTTGGCTGGTCTGGAAAGAAATGTGGTCGGACATGATTCCAACACCAGAATAGGTCTCCCTATTCTAAGAGGCAGTGTGGTCAG
This sequence comes from Meriones unguiculatus, assembly GCF_030254825.1. NCBI lineage: Eukaryota > Metazoa > Chordata > Mammalia > Rodentia > Muridae > Meriones > Meriones unguiculatus. Next base: position 91,644,479 of record NC_083350.1, read on the forward strand.
GGGTAGGCACCTCCCTCCTACTTCCTTAGCAAAGCCTTTTTTAAGTTGCCCGGTGCATCCTCCGTCGTGCCAGGGACATAATCTGCTTTATGCCAGACTCGAGCTTTTCAATATTACTTGTGAGGTTTTGTTTTTGTTTGTTTGTTTGTTTGTTTGTTTTTCTTGTCTATGGTTTTGTTGGTTTTTTTGTTTGTTTTGTTGGTTGGTTTGATATATATATATATATTTTGAGACAGGGTTTCTCTTTGTAGCCCTGGCTGCCTTAGATGCGCTTTGTAGACCACACTGGCCTCAGACTCACAGAGATCTGCCTGCCCTGCCTCTTCAAGTGCTGGGATTACAGGCGTGCACCACCGCATCCTGTTTACTCTTGAGTGTGAAGCAATCTCAAACCTAATTTCTATTCACATGATAGTACCTAATAATCAGATGGTGCCTCCTTGAGAATCTGTGTTTTAAATGCAGTCACAGAAAGATTCACAGAAGAGGTAGTAGAGAAGATATTCAAAAGAGTTGGCCAGGCTGGTGATACTGTTTAGCGGATAAAGATGCTTGCTTGCTTTGCAAACCTGATGACCTGAGTTCAGTCCCTGGAACCCATGGTGAAGGAGAAAATCAGCTCCTGAAAGCTGACCATTAATCTCCAAATACACACACACACACACACACACACACACACACACATTAATAATAGTAATAACAGTAACAATAATCATTATAATGTAAAATTTAAAAAGTAAAATTTAGCCGGATGTGGTGGTGCACACCTTTAATCTCATCATTCAGGGAGGCAGAAGCAGGCAGATCTCTATAAGTCCAAGGCCAGCCTGGTCTACAAAGCAAGTACAGGATAGCCAAGGCTACACAGAGGAACTCTGTCTCAAAAAAAAAAAAAAAAAAAGTGAAAGTGAACCAATCAAAGAGAAAGAGAAAGGGCCTATTCCTAAAACAGGAAACATCCTGAGTGAAGACAGAGAAGCAAAAAACATCATGAAGTGTGTAAGGAAAGGAGATATTTCCCAAGCATATGATCTTCTTCAGCCCCTCTAATATTTGGAGACTCCAGCCTAAAGTATGTTACATATATTCAAATACAGCTAACATACAATACATCTGATTATTCGTAGTGTTAAATTGCAGTGGCCATAATGTTATTTTATATGAATATGTATTTTTCAGGATGTTTTTTGGTATGCATTTGGTGACAATACTTTTTTAAACCTTAGTTCTATAATGCTTGGTGAATAAAACAGTGTCACATTCCACACTTCAGGGTTAATGAGGATAAAATTCAAGATTCAAAACAATAGTTGATACTGAAGAGGCAACACGGAGCCAGGTAGAAGGAAGTCTCTCGTGCCACATAAGCGACCTCGACTTTCCTAGAAGCCATTAAAAGTTTTGGTCAGGGGAATGACCTCATCAGACATGTCCACAACACAGCTTGCCCTGGGTGTAAGACTGAAGAAGATCAAGTCTAGTGACAGGCCAATTCAGGAGAAAGCTGAAATAGAAATGAGGCTCAGACTGGGCAGTCTTCCTTAGCCACACAAACCTAAGGAAGAGGCAAGATGAGATGGACATAGAGAGAAACTGGGTTCTAGCCAGGTATATTGGCACAGGGCTACAATCCCAGTACTTGGGAGGCTGGGGAGTTCAGGACCAGCCTGGGCTACATAAAAAAGATCTTTTCTGGTGGTGGTGGCTTTAGGGGAAGGGTGTCTGGGTTCTCATCATGAGTCTGCCATTTCTTCTCTTTGACTTCACTTTTGCATCTGCAAAATGAAGGGCCTTCCCCACTAATTACTGTGTCTTCATATGAGCCTCACTCTTGGATTTAAAAAAAAAAAAAAAGTGAAGCCTATATCTTGGGAAGAGCCCTTTTGTAAACCTAGAAGAGAGATCATCTGCTGTCTTGATGAGGAACAGAAAGAAAGTCACCACAGAAATGAGTCACGTTTGTAGAGTGCAATAAAAATATAGTACATGCATCATTTCAGCCAATTTTCACCCCCACACACTGATTTCACAGTGAGAAACTGAAGACCCAGAGAAAGTCATTAGATCTGCAAAATATATAACGATGTTTTGCATTCCAGACTATCAACAGTTAAGCCCCACACACAGGCCAGAGCACTGGGGGAGTCACCCTAAAGACAGATCCACATCCTCTGCTTGGTTCTGCTTTGCTTCCTAAAAAGTGAATTACAATGAAAAATGATGCATGCAGTAGACCTATGACCTTCTCAATCTGTTTGTGAATCTTTTGTTTGTTTGTTTGTTTCAGTAATTTCTTGCTAGGTAGCCCAGGCTGGCAAAGATTTCCTAATCCTGATTCAGGCTCCTGAGTACTGGGTTTAAAAGTATACACCATCATATCTGGCTACATGTGAATTTTTTCAGTAATGATTTATTTTTATCTTAAAAAATAAATATAAATCTACTTTTCTTTTGTTGTATTATTTCTTATTGTTTACTGTTGTTGTTGTTGTTTTGTTTTATGTTTTTTGAAACAGTAACCTTGGCTGTCCTGGAACTTGATCTGTAGACCAGGCTGGCCTCGAACTCAGAGATCCACCTGCCTCTGCCTTCTGAGTGCTGGGATTAAAGGTGTACACCACCACCTAGCGTCTCTTATTATTTTAAAATTTACCTTTCTTTAAAAAGATTTTTTAAACTTATGTAATGTGTAGGAGTGTTTTGAGTGTATATATGTGCACCATGTGCCTGATGCCCATGGAGGTCAGAAGGGGTCATTGGGTCCCCTGGAACAAGAGCAGTACGAGGGATGTGGGTAACTGAGAACTGAACACTGGTCCTTTGCACGGGAAACAACTGCTCTGTTAACCATTGAACCACCTCTCCACCCTCATACATCTACCTTCCTTTATCCTCTTCCTGTTTCCTTTCAGATTCCGCCTCTCTTTGCCAGAGAACAGCCATAGAGATGTTAAGGTAGGAAAACAGTCTCTCAGGGTACCCTGAGAAAGGCACAAAAAACAGAATTCTCTTGTATTGTAGCCTCTGTATGTTGTTTTCTATAATTTCTCCATAATTCTAATTTTAGCTTTGAAATTTTTTATTGTTCATTTGTTTGGTTGATTTTTTAGTACAGAGGTTTGAACCTGGATCTTAATTTATCAAGCATATTGGCTTAACGATATTCTTTTTCTCATATCATAGGACTTTGAAAAGAACTAGAAAGACCGCATGTGATGCTAGAAAACAAATGGGCATTTTCATGGGGGTTTGGTTGCCTAGATAAAATGACCATCTTGAGTTAAATTTAAGCTTCAGAATCTCATAATTAAGTTCATTTTTCAAAGGCATTAAGCCCAAATCGTGCTTAGGAGTAGACACCCTGTCTTAGCTATTTTTCTGTTGCTGTGATAAAATACCATAGCCAAAAGCAACTTAGAGAAGAAACTGTTTGTATTGGCTTATGGTTCCTTATCGGGAATCCCACAATAGAAGAGATGTCATGGTCTGGTTGACATACTTCCTCTAGCAAGGCTTAAAGGATTCTGTAACCTCCCCAAACAGTGTCACCAACAGGTAAACAAGTGTTCAAATGAGCCTGTGGGAGAAGTTTCAAATCCTACACACCCCAACAAGTAACTGGGAACGTCCATAATCTTAGATATCAAAAAGCTCAGCCAAGTCCATCCTTTGATTTGTTCACAAATGATGTGCTGTCATAGAGCACATGGATTTTGATGTCAAATAGTGAACAAAAACACAGTACATATACTGAAAATAATATAGAAAAAAAAAAAAACCTAAATAAGCAATTAGAGCAGGATGGAGCCAGGAATCATTCAGGATTGTTGAGAGGATCTGCTGAATTCACCCAACACATGGTAGTTGGTAGGTAATAAGTAAGGATGGCCATTGTTCCTGCACTTATGATAACTGATTCATCAGTCTGTGTCAAACAGTAAGAAGCACAATAGTTTCATACATTAACTCTGAGGCCAAACTGCAAGAGTAAACTCCCACCTACTGGCTGTGTGTTCCTAGACAAGTCACTTAGCCTCTCATGAGGTAGTGCATGGGACATAGTAGGGACTAAATTAATTGTTGCCACATCCAACAGAAAGGGGGCAGGAAGACAGGACCAGGTCTGGGGATGTTAGTCAAGTTAGCAAATTCAGCTGAGGCCAAAATAAATGTTTCATTTCAGGAAGAATCCTGAGGTTAAGAGTCAGGAGCCGTACAGTATATGCTAGAATTTAAGACATCCCATTCATGCAACTCTCTGAAGTCTGAAATGCCAGTATCAAGGTTGAGTATGGTGATGCACTCTTGTAGGTAAAAAATGCCTAGTGTTGACAAGAGAATGTACTGACCATGGCATTTCAGAAAAATGGCAATTGTTTATGCTAGAACTTGCTTGGTATTGTCTAATTCTGACAACTACCCTATAAGAAGCTGCTGCTGCTAATGATGGTGGTAATGGTGATGAGGATGATGGTGGTGATAATGATCATTATGATGACATCCTACTATTTTTGTCTTCATCTTATAATTGATGGAAGTGAGGCATCAGGAAATTGAATCACTCTTCCAATATCATAAAATTAACTGGGGAAAAATAGAATGAGAGATAAGCCTAGACACGCTGTCTTCAAGATACCCAAAAATTTTCACTGATCCAGATGTGATGGCAAACACTTGTAACCCCAGCATTGGGGAAAGGGTAAATTAATAAGAACACTAGTTCAGGTCCAACCTAGCTACATAAGGACTCCCAAGTAAGTCTGAGTTATAGTGAGACCCTATTTTAGCAAACAAATAAAAAAGTATTCCCTAAATGAGTTGCTGTTCATCCAGGTCCATTTACTTTTTCAAGATTTAGTGTGTGTGTGTGTGTGTGTGTGTGTGTGTGTGCATGTGTGAGGATTGTACTCACAAAGTTCAGAAGAGGGTATCAGACCCCCTGGAGCTGGAACTACAGGGAGTTGTGAGCTACCTGATATGGATAATACGAATTGAACACCTGTACTCTGCAAGAGCAATATGTGCTCTTAACCAATGAGCCACCTCTTTAACCTCCATTTACATTTAATACCTGGATCTTTTCAGAAAGGAACACTGCCTATAATATTCAAACACTAGAGTTTATTGAAGGTAAGTGGTGTTCCAGTGATGACATTAGATTCAGCGTATGATGCAATGCAAAGGGAGGGCCTGTGGCTGAAGTTCCCAGTAAACACAGGAAAAACTGGTAATGGGAAACCTCTTTACCCTCCTTAGTTTTACCTGGTCTATATATAAACTACTACATTGGCTACTATCCTGGGTCTCTGTTCATTATCACCAGTATAGAAGAAACAGAAGTATCTCCCTCCAGGGAGAAAAGAACCTGTGTGGCATGGCTTTCCACAAAGCATGTGTGTCCCTCCCGGGAAACTCTGGTTGTAGCTTTCTATCCAGCTGAGTTCTGGGGACTTGCACACCTGAGCCAGGCATGTTTCTTTCAAGGAGCCTTCATTTGGCTACTGATATAGTCTGCTTTTTCATTTTAGGTGGTGAGATTTGAGAATATTCTGTCTTCCATTCTTCACTTTGGAGTCCTTCCACTGGCTAACAGTAAGGAATTCTTAGAAAATTATTGGACTGTGGTATTGGTTACAGTTTAGGTTTTGTTTGGACCTTTCTACCCTGACGCCTGTATGTTTAGAATGTCATTGTGAATGCGGGTCAGAGCCAGAACTTTGCAGCGTACACCATTAAGAGGATAAGAAACCGGTTTCATGCTTGTTAGCAGCAGTATTTAAAATTCAGCAAGAAAGGCTAACTTGACTTGAGTTAAAGACATAAAACTTCTGTCCTTAGACAGTAAAGTCTCCTTTGGGTCAACTAGGAATAATATTATTCTCCCAGTTAAAATATTTTTATATTAGGCATAAAATGTTCCCAGGCCAACTAATGGGGAATTTTCAAAACATAAATAGGGGGCCTGATTGATAGTTAAGTTGGCAAAATGCTTGCCTTGAAAGCAAAAAGACCTGAATTCATTCCTCCAGAACCCATTTTTTTTTTAAATACTGGACATGGTGGTACATGCATACAATCTCAGTGTTGATGGAAGCAGAGACAGGTTGATCACTGGCCAGCCTGTCCTACTTGAGAGTTCTAGGTCAGTGAGTGACCCCATCTCAAAAGTCACAACACCAAACCAAGGTAGTGGATGGACGTGAGGAATGGCACTGAGGTTATCTTCTGACCTCCACACACATGTACATGCACACATATACACACACATACACATATACAAAACACACCCCTACTCAACATATATATATTATAAATATGTAGAAAATGAAAAGCATAGTTAATACTTAAGTGGGAGAAAATGGAAAGTGTTTTGTTTTAGTATCCAAATATACATAAGTACAGGTACATTTTTATTGAGCATAAATTATTTACTAATTTGTCCAGCAAAATGGTAGGGACATATTGGTTTGGATTAAAACAAGACCAGTAACAATGATAAGATACAGTATTAAGAAGCCTCTAGTTCATCTCTTTCTGAAGCATCTGCCAAAAAGTTTGTGCCCAAGCCCAGTTAATTACCTAACACCTTTTTTTCTACATTGTAGCAAAATTACAGCAAGGATTTCCTCTTCCCAACCCCTACAACATCTCCTTCATCAATTCAGATATTGAAGTGCTTGAGGTAAGGTTCTGAATTTCTTCTTCACTACTTATCTTCATGGTAGAACAAGCTTCCTTTTTTGTTCACTGCTTGTTTTTTTTTAAGTTTTATTTATTTTATTTCATATGTATATGTGTGTGCACGAGCCACATTTATGCTGGTGCCACATGAGACCCTCTAGAACTGTAGTTAGAGGCAGTCGTGGATCACACAGTGTAGATGCTGGAAACCAATCCCAGGTCCTCTGTAAAGAACAGTTCTCTTATCCATAAAGCCATCTTCCTTCCCCTCACTGTGTTTTACTTTGCTTTCCTTTGACTTTTACCAGCCCAACGAGTTTTATAAACAACAACAACAACAACAAAAATCCAGCTATTAAAGCTTATAATTAACAATGAAAAATTTTAAAGTCAGATTGAGTCTAATTTCACTTTGAAGTCACATTTAATCATTCCACAGTGTAAGGAAATAATTTTAAAGTATTTTATTTCACCAGACACACTGCAGGGCTTGGATTATAAATCTCATTTTATGAATGAGGAAACTAGACCCTAAAAAGTGTAGTGTCTTATGTAGAAAAAAAGATGGTGGTAGATTAATTACTTCTCTTGTTGCTGTGACTAAATGCCTAATGGGGTACAGCGTAAAATAGAAAGAGTTTCTTTCGGTATATTGTACAAAAGGATATAGTCCACCACAGCAGGGAAAGGTCTGGCAATAGAAACACGAGGCACACCATCATCTTTCATAGAAGTCAGGAAGCAGTGGACAGGAAATAGACTAAGCCATAAAACATTGACATATGTCAGAGACCCACATCCTTCAGCAAGATTTTACCTCATACGTTCCACAATTTTTTAAAGCAGTATCATGAGATGATAACCAAGTTTCCAAACGCATTGAGGCTGGGGGATATTTTGCATAGAAGCCACAGACAGCTAAGAACCCAAATGACAGGCTCTTTGAAACTTTCAGCCAATGAACTTTGCCCTGAAGACCATTCTCAGGATTGTGATCTATGGAAAGCTATTTCCTAGGAGATTCTTATTAACTAACTTCACAATACCACCACCCCTTCTTTTCTGCATTTTGTTGTTGTAGCTTGGGAAAGTAGGAATATGTTTCAGAAAGTGTCTCCCACCTACATACTAGTCCACATCTCCTCTTACCTCCCAGCCTCCCTCTTCTCCACTCCCCACGACCTAAGTTTTATCTAGGGACAGTGATCCAAAATAACCCCTTCCTTCATCAGGGGCCCTCATAGAGGCTGGAAAAGGCTTGATGGCTTAAGGCCTAGCAAAGAAACTTTCTTCCCCTCAGGCAAACTCAGATATGTCCTTAATTTAAAATTATTTTCATTTGGCATCCTTTTCAGGGTTTCCTTCTGATTTCTACTGACCTGACACATGAAACATCCTCAAAACAACAGCCAAATCACCACAGTTGGGGGGGTCTGAACCTGGTAAATGGACCATGGAGAGGACAGCCAAACCATTGATTCCTTGTTCAGAATCTACCCAGGAACCTTCAGTCCCACAGACACTGTAAACCTGGAAGATGAAAGCCATGCATCCTGGATATTAAAGCCCTTATGAAAGTTTTTTTTTTTCTAGAGCTCTAGGAGCCCTCGAATGAGGCCAGCTGAGTTAAAAGGCTGAACAGGGACAAGGCAGTAGGAATGGGATATGTGTATGTGAGCATGCTGTATGCCTGTGTTTATAATTTGTGGGTAAGAGGGAAGCATGCAGACCTGACCAGGTGGGTAAAGAGTTTGTCTGTATTTGCATTGGAAAATTTGTGTGTGTGTGTGTGTGTGTGTGCGTGTGTGTGCGTGTGTGTGCGTGTGAAGCCCATGTCTACTTTTAAGAGACTTTCTTCTTTAGTTGGATTTTGTGTTTTATGTTTACTGTTTAAGCAAAGGACAGTTCCTTTGCTTAATTAAAATTATTTTCTATCAATGTCAGTCTCTGTGTGTGAAAGTTCCTATCCTAAATTTGTTTTAATAAAATGACAGAAAATAGAAAATAATTATTTTTTAAACTTCAGCAAAGAACGATGTTTTACAAATACCAATATTAAAAATCAGCTAAGAGCCTCTTATTCTTAAGTCTTCCTGTGGTCATCCTGTGTCATTTGTTTGAGGATGTGTCCTTTCAAAGATCGAATGAAATGGCAGTGCAGCTTACTAAACCTAGGCAGTTCACAGTTGGCATTCATGTTATTAATCAGCTGGGTAAAACTGGAAAGGGGATAGGAGGATAGGATGCTGGGACAGATATATAGAAATGAACAGAAACCATATCCTCTCTTTATGCACCGCATAAATTTTGGGGGGATTGAAGAGAACTGGTCTGGGCACTTCTTCAGTCTGATTCCTGTGACCTTCACAGCCACTCTGTGAAGAATCATGTTTCCATTTCATCAATGAGAAAACAGAGGGTCAGAGGAATTTATCACACAAAGTATGGTACTGACATAGGTGGAAAATGAGTCCAAGTCTTCCTGATTGCTACTGTGCTGTTCTTCAGAGGATAGAACTACAAACAAATCACTGCATGCTCTCTTATCCCAACTGCAAAGGATAGGAGAGATGGCTCAGCAGTTAATAGCACTGGCTGCCCGTCCAGAGGACGGGGGTTCAGTTCCCAGCTCACAGTTCCAGGGATCCAGCCTCACCCAGACATACATGCAGGCAAAACACCAATGCACATAAAATAAATAAATCACTTAAAAAAAAAAGGAAAACAAACAAAATCCTTTTAAAAAAAAAGTGTCAACTGTTTAAAGAGGGCTTACTCCAAACAAACCTGGGCTAAGAAACCTCAATGGTCTACAACAACTGCATCTTTGCAGGGCATTGTAGGCCATACCAGATTCCTTCATAAGTATTTGTAGATAGGTTTCTTTGAAATGCTCTTTTGGTAACAACAACAACAACAACAACAAATGTTTTATGTTGTTGAATATAAATATTTATTATTGATTTATCTTTTAGGTTAAACAGTGGTTATTCCTAAGCCAGCTGTATACCCAAATCACCACACAGAGACTAGGATGTATTTAATTAATCTATAGCACAATACTGGGCAATAGTTACTCCATCCTAAACCTCTGTGCTTGCATAGTTTCCTCCCATTCGGATTTCCCACATTATACTTGCTTTTAGTCCTATCTTAGGTAGGGTTCATCTCCCCTCAAGGTTTCAACTCCTGTCTTGTTGGATCTCTGCTCTCCGACTCCTTCCACTCGCTTTTTTCTCCTCTCCTCCCCTACGGACCAGGATGTCCCACCCTAGTCTCTCCGTTGCGCAGCATTGGCTGGTTGTTTAATTGATACTACAAAGAACAAATGGTGGCATGTTTACACAAACTTGAGACAGGTGATGCTTAGAATAAACATCACAATGCAGTGTCGGGATTGAAACCAGATAGTGGGGAGAAAAATCAGCATGTGAATGAACAAGGGTAAATTGTATACATTCCACAAGAACATAATACCAACAGTTATTTCTCTTCTATTTCATTTTGAAACATTACAAATGTCAAATACATTGTCCATTATTTTATCTTGCTAGCTGCTTCACTCATGGGGCTGGGAACGCCAAGCTATATATTCTCTAGAGCATTTGATCTAATCCAGATCCAAGGGTTTCCAGGAGCTGCTCAAAATATTCCCAAGCATGTCTTTAAACACAGCTGTCTGGAGCTATAGGTAAGTGGGTCTCTTAAGAGTTAAAGGCCAGCCTGGATACAAGGCAAGCTCCAAGCTAAATAGCGAGACCTTAAAAAAAAAAAAAAAAAAAAAAAAAAACTACGAGAAGGGTAGTTTAGCCAGACATCACTAAAAACGATTTGGTTTAGCTGTAGTCCAATGGAAAGCGTTATAAAGAAATGAACACGACTTGCCCGGCCCGGAGTTTTGAGCCTCGGCGCTTGCCATCTTCCTCCTGGGGCGGAGCCGCTCGCGCCTGCGCCCTGAGAGGCGATCCTGCGAGGAGCGGGTGGACCGCGCGGCGGTTTCTCTTTCTAAGGGTAGTCGGGAGCTAAGCCACCTTTGCCGCTACCATGAGTCGCAGCTACAACGATGAGCTGCAGTTCTTGGACAAGATCAATAAAAATTGTTGGAGGATCAAGAAGGGCTTTGTGCCCAACATGCAGGTGAGTGGGGGCGGCGGCCTTCGGGGCTGCGGGCCGCTCTGCAGCCTCGCGCGGCCTCCTCCGTCCGCCGCTGGCTGGGCAAATCCCTACAGGGTTGCGTGTCTCCCTCCCCAGCTCGGACCGACAGTCTCCGTGGGCCAGGTCCACACACACGAGGACAGACGTAGCGGGGCGGTTCTCGCATGTTTCACCCATGCACCATGAGACATGTTTTGTTCCTGGTCCGAGATTAGTGTGGACTTAGAAGCTGGCGCTGCTAGCCTGGAACTCCGTTCCTCTTTAGTCATGGTAGTTCTTTAGATAATGTTTACAGATGAAATTCCCCAAACTTAATTGGCTTTTAACGTACTGACAGTCGACAAGATACAGGTTTTTAATGTGCTCTTGGCGAAGGACCTCGAGGATCAGTTGGTGACCCATCTGGGAAGACAGGCCTGCTTTCATGACCAGCCCATTTCTTTTTCTCTGCTTGGATAATGTGTTGGAGCTGAAGACCAGGGCCTGAAACCCTGAGCCTGTCTCTATGGGTTCCACCAAAGTAGTAGAAGAGAGCACTTACGAGGTTTTGGATCGTGTGGTAAGTGACTCGGTGCCTTAAGTGCCGTGAAAATGCAGTAAAGGTTTGCAATCCTTTGACATAGTGAAAAGTTCCTAATAGGTCTTACTTGGTGGCTAGGACCTGTAAACCCTAGAGGCCGAGGGTGGAAGATCTTACTAGAGGGTACTACAGTGGCCGGTCTAGGATATGTATGAGGCCAGCCAGTGCAACTTTAAGTAAGACCCTGTCTCAAAAATACAAAATTTCCTCCTGGCCATTCATCTACACCACTTTGCAAGCTACCGGGGAGAAAAAGTCCACAGCAATAAAACGTTATTTTCCCTTTGTTTTCTGGAAGAAAAAGAAGTTGGGTTAGTAGATTCACTTGCCAATTTTTTAGGTGACAAATGAAAATTGACACCATGTGTTTATATTTATATAGCTAAATATATAATTTATATTTGTATATAAAATGTGTAAGTTGTATAATAGCAAAATCATGGTAGATGTACCTCCTCGGAAATTTGTTAACTTTTTTCCAATTTGGAGATAGTTGCTTAGGTTTTACTGATAGAACATTCCTAATTAAAACCCAGATCTGAAGTTCTCTAAAATCTTTTTAATTTGTGATTGGAAGGTTTTCTCTTATCAGAAGTAATGTGGTAGTTTCATGCAAAGTAAGGCAATGTATACAGTACATACATTCTACCCAGTGTGCCTGTACTTGATGGATTTGGATTCAGATAATGTTTTGCTTTTCTTTTGTATCAGGTTGAAGGAGTGTTTTATGTGAATGATGCTCTGGAAAAGCTAATGTTTGAGGAATTAAGGAATGCCTGTCGAGGCGGTGGTAAGTACCCTAGAGTCATTTTGGTACATTTCCCTGTGCCCTGAACAAAGAAGAACTCAACCAGTGAAAGACACTTTCAAGGAGTGATCAAGACTTGAATCAAAGCGCCTATTTGTTTGTGATCCCATTTTATTGCATGCTGATATATAAAGGATTTGGAGCTCTAGGCTAATTAGTTCTCAGATAACCTCACCCAGTAATGCCTAGTGCTACTGTTCATCCTGCACTCACTGTGCCAAGCACCTTATTAGGTACTTTGTATTGATTGTTCATGTCATGTTTTTAATAGTTAAAAAGGAAGATATTATCTGTCTTTTGCAGAATTCCAAAATGCAGTGAGTTTAAGTGATTTTTAACTTGTCCTTAGTCACAACTTCAAGTTAACAGAGCCAGAATTCAAAGTGCCAGATTTTAAAACAAGTACTATTTTTCTTTTTGGGGGGTGGGGTAGGATGTTGCTTCTTAGATATTTATTAATATCATATTGTAAATAGTACTAGATAAGTGTACAGTGTTGTTTCATATTCCCACCTAACACAGTTTGCTTATTTTTAGCCAACACGATTCATCTTCAGTGGAATCAGGGAGTGGTTAGTGATGACCATGGTCCAGAGCTGGGCTGGAGCCTTTTAAAACTTTACTTTTTTATCAGCACTCCTGATTTTATAAAGGATAAAGTTCATTAGTCTCATGTCTGTCCAGATTTCCTGGAAACCCTGGTATAGGAGGGCTTCGTGGAGACCCACACATTTTTAACAAGGCTTTGAAGCATCTCAGCAGGACCAAAGGCACAGGCCATACTAGATTCCACAATAGACTGGGCAAAAGCAAATCACTTTTAACTGGTGTTCTAGCTATAGTGAACATCAGGATTGACCTTTGCCTCACATGGCTGTAGGTCAGGCTAGAGGCAAAGGTGCTCTAAAAATGATATTCTAAAGTGGTGGCGGAGAGGAAAACATCATTTAGCCCTTTCCACTTTTTAGATTAGCAAAATAAACTCCTTCATCCCTCACTTAAAATGTTGACTTGTGTTAAATGGCACTGCTAGAGGTTTTGCATATGGCTCAATGAGTAAAGTACCAGCTGTGTAAACATGAAGACTTGAGTTGGGATCCGTAGCATACATGTAAAAGCCAAGTGGAAGAGTACCTCTGTAATCTCACCACTTGGTAGGCAAGGGAGATCAGGCAAATCTCCAGAGCTTGCTGGTCAGTCAGCCTAACCAATAATTGAGGTCCAGATTTAGGGAGAGACGCTGCCTCAGAAAAAATAAGGTGGAGGGCTAGGGAGATGGCTTAATGGAAAAATTTTTTGTTGCACAAGCCTTATGACCTGGGTTCAGTTCTTTGAACCCATGTAAAGATAGGAGAATAGAACTAACTCTACATGCTGTCCTCTGACCTCCGTGTGCTTGTGACCATATCATACAGTGAGTAGATAAAATTTTAAAATAAGGTGGAGAGTCCCTAAGGAAGACACCTAATGTTGACCTGTGGCTTCCACATACATTCACACACACATTCTGCAAGCAATTGACAAAGCTGGACTTTTCCTCCATCTCTCCTAGCTCTCAAGCCATTGTTTTGTTTTCCTGGCTCTTCTCCACTGCCCTTCATTTTGTCTCTTAGATGAACACCATTTCTGATATGGTGTAGTTTGTGTTTTGAAACAATCTGAAACTGGAAATCTAGATGGCTAGAGATGGTTGTGAGCCGCCATGTGGGTGCTAAGACTTGAACCTGGACCCTCTGCAAAAATCCTCAGCCAGTACACTTAACCACTGAGCAGCCTCCCCAACACCACTGCTTATAGTTTTAATAATTAGTGTGAGTTACTGAGAGTCCATTTTATACTGGCAACATAGAGGTTAATAGTTAATGTTTTCTATCCCTGCTATGTCTGCAAGCCAGCCTCCTGTGTGACATGCTGACAAGCATGTGTAATTGGCTTATCCTTCCTATGAATGTTATTTCTTTTTGAAGTTCCCTCCCTACTTTCATTTCAAATATCTTTTTCAATTCTAGCATAACCACTGCCCCTTCACATATGTAACTAATGGTGAAAATCAAACGTGTCAGTTTTCTAAGACTTGAGTTTTTGTTTTTGGAGTTTGTTTGTTTGTTTGTTTGTTTGTTTGTTTTCAGGTGTTGGTGGCTTCCTGCCAGCCATGAAGCAGATTGGCAATGTGGCAGCCCTGCCTGGGATTGTTCATGTGAGTCAGAACCTTAATCATTTATATTATCCAAAGTTTTTTGAACAAATGAAGGGTTCCACCTAATATGTGCTGGTGCCATTTAGACAGTGACCTTTGACCATAGCAATAACCCTTAAAGTAAGAACTCAGTCTGTATAGACTCTCGGGTCTGGAATCTAAGCATTTGGAAACCTTTGGAGGGTGTTTTGTTTTGTTTTGTTTTTTATGGAGATGCTTAAATCTTGCCATTGTGCGTCATTATTGCTCCACTAATGCACCATTCTAGGTTTTACTGTGGCTCTGTCTAAGCGTCTAAGCGGGTAATTGAAGAGGAAATGAAGGGAATAAGTTGAACTGAAAAGAATAAGAGAGGACCACTTAGCTAGCTATCTAGCATTATTGGAGCAATAACAGCAAATAGTTAGAACTGGATGGTGTAAATGGGCCTCCGCTAGCCTAGCATTCAGATTACACATTCAGAGTTGAGAGTGGATCCAGACTTTCATGAGGCTACTTAATGCTAGTTACAATGATGTGCACTTGGGGGTGGGGTTGATGAAATGACGTGCTTGTGTATTTAAAAACCCATATTTCTAGTGTCCCCATGTCCTCACATGGAGCTGTTTTCTGTTAGGCACCCCCTTCACTCAGCCCCAGATATATGAAATATATCTTAATGTTATCAAATAGATTTATTTCATTTGTAGAATTTCTTGTGACCTGTTACAGCCACAGTTTGGCAGTGTCTTAAGACAATTTCAAAAAGTAACAGCACCTTGTTTGAATGTGTGATTCTCCTGTAGCCTTTTACTCTGAGGCTTGTCTGTTGGCGGTCAAATTTTATGAAAAGATGTCCTCTGCTGTATTCACCATTGTGAATAGGAGTCCAGAGACGAATGGCCCACCAGTAGAGACTCAGTCAAGGACAGGTCCATCAGGCAGCCTGGGTACAGAGTGCAACAGCTGTGCTTCATGTCTCATTCTCTTCCAGCGTTCTATTGGACTTCCTGATGTGCATTCAGGCTATGGGTTTGCCATAGGGAACATGGCTGCCTTTGATATGAATGACCCTGAAGCAGTAGTATCCCCAGGTAAGGTCCCTGTCCCCTTCTGCTGTTACAACGTGGCTTCTCTCCGTCTTGTGTGGCCTTTCTGAGACAGGGGATTTGTGTGCATTTCTCGGTCTTATATTCTCTGATTTCTTTCTTTCTACATTAAAGTTGGTTGTAAACAATCGGGCTGTTAAAATATCAATCAAACCACTTATTGAAGACTTGGGGACTTTTTATCAGATGCCAGGCAATATTAGACCTTGGCTACAAACAAAAATTTCTCTTGGTTACTCAGTTACTGCATAGACAAATGTGTCTGATGTCATCACAGAGTATTATTGGGAGGGGTGAATGAATTCAGGTAGACACAGTATTTCCTCATATTTTTTTTTTTAACAGAAGTATTTTTCATTAATTTTTAAGTTAATATATAAGAGCAAAAGCTTCATTGTGATGTGTTTACACATGTCATTCTGCATTGTTTTCACTGATTCCACTTCCCAGCTGCCCTCCATCACTCTGGCTGCTTCCCTGTCTTCACTCTCACCTCAGCCTACTTCCCTAGTGCATGTATTCTATTTTTCTATTTCCTACCTTCCTTAAGATTTCTGTCTCCTCTCATGAGCCCATCTAACTTTATGACCCACAGACACATGTGATACTTTGGTATACATAATTTTAAATTTAGATTTCACAGGGTGGAGAGATGGCTCAGAGGTTAAGAGCACTGTCTGCTCTTCCAAAGGTCCTGAGTTCAATTCCCAGCAACCACATGGTGGCTCATAACTATCTATAGTGAGATCTGGTGTCCTCTACTGCCCTGCAGGTACACATGCAGGCAGAATACTGTATAAATAATAAAGAAATCTTAAAAAAAAAAAAAAATCAGATTTAACATATGAAAGAAAACATTGGATATTTGCCTTTCTGAGTCTGGCTTATTTTGCTAAACAGTAGAGTCCGCTCCTGCAAATATTATTTTTTATGACTGAATAAAATTATTATGCATGTACTACATATTTTTTCATGCATCAGTCTGTTGATGGCCATCTAGGCTGGTTCCATTTTCCTGGCTCTTGTGAATAGTGCAGCTATAACTGTGCATGTGTAAGTATCTCTAGTACAGTCACCTGGAGTCTTTCAGGTATAAACTGAAGAGTTCTAGGGCTGGGTCATATTGTGCTTCTACTTTCAGGAACTTCCATATTGATTTCCATAGTAGTGATGCAAGTTTCGTTTCTATTCTATTTATATTCTATTATATTCTATTATAATTTATATTATATTACATTTATATTATATTCTAGGCTATAGTGAATATGGGTGGCTCTTTCCCCACTTTGTCACCAGCACTGGTTGTTGTTTCCTTGATGATAGCTGTTTTATAGGTAAAGTGGAGTTTCACCATGTGGGCAGAGGGCTTGCTGTGCAAATGTGAGTAAGCTCATATCTCCAACATCTAATAAAAGCTGGGCATGGCGGTGCATCTGTAATCCCAGTGCTTGGAAATGGACAGCTCCTGGGGTCTCGCTGGCTCTCCAGCCTTTCTGATACGGTGAAGCTCCAGACTCAGTGAGAGACCCTGCTCAAAAAATAAGATAGAGAGTAGTCATAGTCTTTGGGCACTGACTTCCACATGTGCATGCACTCTTGGGTACATGCACACAGCTGTAACTGTGCATGTGTTTATACCGCAAACAAAGAGATGTTGAGAAAGGGACATGCATACTGTTAGTAAGACTAGATCGATAAAGCTATTACATAGAACAGTTCATGGAAATTCTTTTTAAAAATTAAAAAAAAAATAAAACCTCTTGATATAGTCATGCTTTCTGGGTATATAGCTAGACAAACTGAAATTATTTCAAAATGGTATCTTCATTTGTGTATTTACTGTAGTATTAATTCACAGAAGTCAAGCCAGGGAAACAATCCAAAAGTTGGTAGACAGAGGAATAAACAAAGGCAATGAGAGTAGAATATACTCAGCTTGAAGAAAAGAGATCCTGCCCATTTGGTACAGCTTGGATGAACCCATGAAGCAAAATAATCTACACAAAGGGGGACCAGTTCCATGGCCACTCACACAGAGAGAATAGTGGTTGCCAGAGTAGAGAGAGGGTGGAGAGTGCTGATTTGGGAGAGACTGACTAAAGGATTCAGATTACAGATTGAGATGAATTATTGTCCTGGGTGCCTAATGTCCAGTATGCTGAATACAGAAAGAGTAACAATGTTTGAGATGTGCTCAGACATCAAGTATTGAGTTCTGTCTCCCCAGAGAAAAGGAAAGTGGTGTAGTGATCATCTCATGGTGTATATATATGTACTTATGTAAAAGTTGTTCCTTGTCAGCCCTGGGAGCCATCGTTTTCAGAAATACTTCAACCTAAAAATTTTCAATTAGTGTTAATCCCATTCTTAGATACAAATATACTATAGCCTTAAAAGTACAAATTAGGAAAGAAGGAGACTAAAATATCTTTTCTTTTTAAAAAATAATCTTATTTGTTTAATGTGTGTGGGTGTTTTGCCTACATATATGTCTATGTACCATGTATGTGTATGGTACCTGTGATGGCCAAAGAGAACATAACAGATCCCTTGGAACCTTCCCTTGGGAAGGTGAAGTGAGTTACTTTGTGGGTGTAGAAAATCAAAGCAGGGACCTCTGGAAGAACAGCTAATGTTCTTAGGGAAAAAAAATGAAGATACATGGTAGAAAAGGTCACTAAAGCCAAAGATTGGCTGTTTGAGAAGACTTAACAGAATTCAGCGATGTCTGGTGCAAGAAAGGTGCAGGGAGGCATATTACTCCTTTTATGAGTAACCTTTTAATTCTAAATAGTGAAGAACTTCGAGTAATGCTCTGTCTGTCTGATCTGCTAATATTTGACTTAACTTCTGTATGTTGTAGGTGGTGTCGGATTTGACATTAACTGCGGTGTCCGCTTGCTAAGAACCAATTTAGATGAGAGTGATGTACAGCCTGTGAAGGAACAACTTGCCCAAGCTATGTTTGACCACATTCCTGTTGGGGTGGGATCAAAAGGCGTCATCCCAATGAATGCCAAGTAAGAGCACAGGTTCTGGCAACCACATGACTCTCACAGGAGGGAGAAACCACATGACTCTCAGCTTTGTTTCCAATTTAAACGTCTAAAAGTCATTTCTTAGGAAGTTCAAGTTGGTTGCTTTTTAAAGCATCTGTCTCAGCCCATGTTCATTAGAACAATCCTTGAGCTAGACCTGGTGGAATACACCTGTACTCCAGCCTTTCAGAAGGCTAACATGGTGGGATCATTTTAACCCAGGAGTTCAAAGCCACCTGGGCAATATAAGACTTCATGTCTAAAATTTAAAAAGAAAAAGCATGCAGCTAGAAAGATGACTGAGTGGGTCATCTGAAGTGGTTAAGGCCACTGGCTGCTCTTTCAGAGGCCGAGCTTACAACCATCTGTAATTCCAGTCTCAGGAGATCTAACGCCCTGTTCTGAACCTCTGTGGGTACTGAATGTACATGGTGCACAGGTAAATGCTCAGGCAAAACTCCCATATTCATAAAAATTACTTAATTAAAACTTAAGAAAAAGATATAGAATATCCTTGATATAGAATATTTTTAGAATAATAGTATTTTCTCAGCATAAGGCACTGTGCCTGATATTTCATCCGGAAGATGACAACTGCTAGGAGAAAGCTAAGTGAAAGAAGCACTAGTAAGTTGAGCTTGGTATGTGATATTGGGGTTCAGATGAAAGATCTTTGCCCTTCAGACAGGCTGTGTTCTGAGTACCACTTAATGAAGCCATTCATCTAGTCTTCCTTCTGAACCATGGTACTGAATATGTACGTTAGTTAGCTAAGTAGTGCAGTTATAAAGGCTACAGTGTTACTATCTCTTGGGTACCTATTACAGTGCTGCTCTGCTCATACTCAACAGTGCATCTTATACTTGACAGGCTTTACTTCCCTCAAACCCTCTTTGTAGCCAGGCTAGCCTGGAACTCATGGTCCCCCTGCCACAGCCTCCCAAATACTAGGATTGCATGCATACGCCACTATACCTGGATCAGATTATGTGCTTATCAAGTATAAGTCAAAGATGCTCCTTTGATAATTTCTGCATTATATGAACTTTGCATTTTAAGTTTGCATGCCTTTATTAATGCAGAAATGCTCTTAACTGTTACACACTCCCACCAAAAAGAAAAAGAAAAAAGAAAACACTTGAGGAAAAATTAATTTAGAAGATGCTTATCCTTTGTTTTCATATGACTCCTGTGTTGCCCCACTGTGAAAAGCATATATGTAACAGTGATTGACATGAAGCATCTTCACAAATATTTCAGGTAGAAATTTTATCTTAATTCATATTGTTTGTAAAGGACTGTCATCTAGGGTAGTGGGAAAGGGAGTATTAAAAACTAACCTTTTCTGGCTGTGTTGGAGAAGCCTGGACCTTGGGTGAAGGTGAAGACATGCTTTCTCTACGTGTTTAATGTTTGTGCCCTTCAGCTTCAAAGTGCAGGTGCAGTTAAGCTATACAAATTTTTGGTGAAAATAAACCTTAAAATGGAACCTGTGTTACTTGAGAAAATTCAGATAGCAAAAATAAATACATTAAAAACCATGATGATTAAGAAAAAAAAATTGCTGTTTTCATTCATTCCCATGTTGAGAGGGAGAAAGTAAAGCCATGTTACTATTGTACACATCCCATTTCAAATAAGCTTCATTATTTGGCTAATTTTTTCCATAAATTATTAATAAAGATGTAGTTAAATAGAGGTTAATACTAATCTGATTAAGATTACAGCTTTTATTTGGATCAGAGAGGCAGATGTAACATAAAAGAAAATAATAAAATTGAAAAATATACCACAGAGACCAGTAATGAGCTCATTTGGTAAAGTGCTTACCTAGACTGAGCATGGCATTATATTGTATGTCCACACTTAGGAGATAGAGACAAGAGTATCTGAAGTTAAGGTCATCCTTGGCCACAGTGAGTTCATGGCTTGAATTACATGAGAACCTGTTTTGGTTTGTCTGTTTTTTAAGTACAACAGACCATGTAAATGTCAAGTGGAACTGTAATTATTGTAATGACACTGTCACCATTTTAAATGGTGATCATTTATGTGACTACTTTCCTCAAAAACAAAACAAATTAGGAAGCATAAACTCTAGTACATAACCTGCTTCACAGGAAAGGTAATGGTCAGATATTCCTGTGCTCTTTGAGTTGTGTTTCATCCTAAGTTTTATTGCCCTTTGCTGTGAAATGACTTGCATTTCCTTACTCATCCACAGAGACTTAGAGGAGGCATTGGAGATGGGTGTGGACTGGTCCTTGAGAGAAGGCTATGCATGGGCTGAAGACAAGGAACATTGTGAAGAATATGGACGGATGCTACAAGCTGACCCAAATAAGGTCTCTCCCAGGGCTAAGAAAAGGGGCCTTCCTCAGGTAACTCACTTTGTAGAATCAGTGTTATGTTAGCTTTTATCAAGGGAAGAAATCTAAAATCTACACCTTCTATTTTACAAAAAGTAGATCTTTGGAGGTTGGTTTTTTTTGTTGTTGTTGTTTTTTTTCAGTGCAGTTTATTCAGGAACCTTGAATAATCATCGGACCCTGGAGAAAGCCAGCCCACAGCTTAAATAGCCTCTGGGTAGCCAACCCCAGCGTGCCACGTGGGCAATGCAGATAGGTCCACATACATGGAAGCAAGCCAGATCTTCGGCCTTAGCCAAATGTGGAGTTGTTCGTGACAGAGAGCACTCACCATCGGGAAGGTGGAAGGCGGAAACCAGCTCCATCTTTAAGGCACAGCATTCTACAGCTCTCTACAGTTCCCCCTTTTTGTTTTAGACGCATCAGGCAAGAGTAGAGGTCTGATCTCTGACATTAGAAATAAATTGGGACTTTGTACTGATGTTCATTTAGGTGTCATCCACCCAAAGAGCATTAGACCCGTCCGATACCTTTTTCTCAGAGGCGGGACCTGGGGCATCAACCTGCATGCAATCAGACTTGCTCTTCTCTGGGTCCAAAGCGGCTGACCCTGAGTGCAGTGCTTAACCTCGCATCCTGAGCGTAACATTTTAGCTTTTTGTGGTAGCCAACCATGCTTGGGGAGACTGTCCTGCTTCAATGGCTGTAAAGGCCTGAATGATCATGGCTGCATTACGCTGTTGTGAGACTCTAATCTTGCATATACACCACAGGCAAACCAAGGAGACCAACACCAGAAGGCCTGCTAACGCTCCCATGCCCGCCCATTCCTTCAGATGATTCATGGCTGCAGCAATCCATGGTGATAATCCTGTGGCTAGTCCTGCGTCCACTCTGGTAGAATTTACTGTGATAATGGCCACTCTCAGCTGCTCCATCGTAGTATCGAATTCTCCAGTCCAATTACCTAAAATATAGCTAGACAATTGTTTAGACAGATTTGCAGCACAGGAAAAATTCTCATGTTGTATGCTAGTGATACAAAGTCCAGCATACTTTCATTGACAGCCCAGTTGAGCCATTTGCCATAGGGTATCAATTTGCTCCTGCACGAGGTCAATCCTCTGATTGAACACCATCAAGCTTCCTTTTAGTTGAGCATTAATTCCTTTTTGTACATCTAAGGCATGAGCTACATTGGCTAAAAGATTATTCAGGGTCTGAGCAGTCTGCACAGTATGACTCATGGCTAATGACACAGTGGTAGCTCCAACAGCCGCCAATGAGATGGCAGTAACAGTGGCGGCTGTAGTTCCAAGATCCCTTTTCTGTCTGAAGAGAGTCATAGCGTGAGGGGCATCAACGGGCACAGGCACCCAGCTAGGCATGCGAGTAACCAGGGCAAACCTAAATTCACTAGCATTCCAGCATTGGGCAAAAAAAGCAAGTATCATCACCACAATTACTTGGCTCTATCTGGCTAATAATGAATAGAAATGGGGGATAGAAACAAACAGGTGTGGGCTTATAGGAAATATTATGAGAAGCCTTAACCCCCTCGTTGGAACATCCTGCATCAGTTCTAGAACTAGCAGTGGTGGTGTCTGAGGTCTGAGTAGGTTCAGGAGACCATTGAACCCAGGGGCGAGACGTGCTCCATGTAAATTGACTAACTCCATGTTTTGCTCCACTTTTGAAAGTCATTTAAGGTTCTTAAATTATTTCCCCCCCCCTTTTTTTTTTAATTTTTCCTCAATTACACTTTATTCATTCTGCATCCCCCTATAAGCCCCTCCCTCCTTCCCTCCCAATCCCACCCTCCCTCCTCCCTCTGCATGCATGCCACTCCCCAAGTCCACTGATAGGGGAGGTTCTCCTCTCCTTTCTGATCTTAGTCCAGCAGTTCACATCAAAAGTGGCTGCATTGTCCTCTACTATGGCCTGGTAAGGCTGTTCCCCCCAAGGGGGAGGTGATCAAAGAGCAGGCCAATCAGATTATGGCAGAGGCAGTCCCTCTTCACATTACTATGTAACCCAATTGGACTCTGAACTGCCCTGGGCTACATCTGTGCA
Organism: Meriones unguiculatus; assembly: GCF_030254825.1. NCBI lineage: Eukaryota > Metazoa > Chordata > Mammalia > Rodentia > Muridae > Meriones > Meriones unguiculatus. The sequence goes on from NC_083350.1 coordinate 91,667,468, forward strand.
GGGGTTCTGGGTTATCTCCAAGAATAGTCCTTGGTTGGAGTATGAGTCTCTGGGAAGTTCCCTGTGTTCAAATTTTCTTGTTCTGTTGCTCTCCTTGTGGAGACCCTGTCCTCTCCAGCTCTTACTATTTCCCAGTTCTTACATAAAATTCCATTCACTCTGCCCAACACTTGCCCATCAGGCTCAGCATCTGCTTTGATAGTCTGTAGGGCAGAGGCTTTCAGAGGCCCTCTGTGGTAGGTTCCTAGGTTGTTTCCTGTTTTCTTCTTCTTCTGATGTCCATCCTCTTTGCCTTTTCAGATGGGGATTGGACATTTTAGTTAAGGTCCTCTCTCTTGCTTAGTTTCTTTAGATGCACAGGTTTTAATGGGTTTGTCCTATGTTGTATGTCTATATGAGTGAGTATATACCATGTGTTTTTTTGCTTCTGGGACAACTCACTCAGGATGATCCTTTCCAGATCCCACCATTTACCTGCAAATTTCATGATTTCCTTATTTTTCATTGCTGAGTAATATTCCATTGTGTAGATGTACCACAATTTCTGCATCCATTCTTCAGTTGAGGGGCATCTGAGTTGTTTCCAGCTCTGGCTATTACAAATAAAGCTGCTACAAACATGGTTGAGCAAATGTCCTTTTTGTGTACTTGAGCCTCTTTTGGATATATGCCTAGGAGTGGTATGGCTGGATCATGGGGAAGCAGTATTCCCAGTTGTCTGAGAAAGCGCCAGATTGATTTCCAGAGTGGTTGTACAAGTTTACATTCCCACCAGCAGTGGAAAAGGGTTTCCCTTTCTCCACAACCTCTCCAGCATGTGTTGTCACTTGAGTTTTTGATCTTGGCCATTCTCATGGGTGTAAGGTGAAATCTCAGGGTTGTTTTGATTTGCATTTCCCTAATGGCTAGTGAGGTTGAGCATTTCTTTAACTGCTTCTCTGCCATTCGGTATTCCTCTACAGAGAATTCTCTGTTTAGCTCTGTTCCCCATTTTTTAAGTGGATTACTTGGTTTGCTGCTTTTCAGCTTGTTTAGTTCTTTATATATACTGGATATGAGTCCTCTGTCAGATAAAGGGTTGGTGGAGATTCTTTCCCAATCTGTAGGCAGTCGTTTTGTTTTGGTGATGGTCTCCTTTGCTTTGCAGAAGCTTTTCAGTTTCATGAGGTCCCATTTATTGATTGTTGCTCTTAGAGCCTGTGCTGTTGGTGTTCTGTTCAGGAAGTTTTCTCCTGTACCAATGAGTTCTAGGGTATTCCCCACTTTTTTTTCTAGCCGATTTAATGTGTCTGGTTTTATGTTGAGGTCTTTGATCCACTTGGACTTCAGTTTTGTGCAGGGTGATAAGTATGGATCTATTTTCATTTTTCTACATGTAGACATCCAGTTGGACCAGCACCATTTGTTGAAGATGCTATCTTTTTTCCATTGTATGGTTTTGGCGCCTTTGTCAAAGATCAGGTGTCCATAAGTGTGTGGGTTTATTTCTGGGTCCTCTGTTCGTTCCATTGATCCACCATTCTGTTTCTATGCCAGTACCATGCAGTTTTTAAAACTGTTGCTCTATAGTACAACTTAAGATCAGGAATGGAGATACCTCCAGAAGATCTTTTATTGTAGAGGATTGTTTTAGCAATTCTGGATTTCTTGTTATTCCATATGAAGTTGAGAATTTTTCTTTCCAGGTCTGTAAAGAATTGTGTTGGTAATTTGATGGGAATTGCATTGAATCTGTAGATTGCTTTTGGTAAAATGGCCATTTTTACTATGTTAAACCTGCCAAGCCATGAACATGGGAGATCTTTGCATCTTCTCATATCTTCTTCTAATTCTTTCTTCAGAGACTTGAAATTTTTTTCATACAAGTCTTTGACTTCCTTGGTTAGGGTTACTCCGAGGTACCTTATGTCATTTGTGGCTATTGTGAAGGGTGTTATTTCCCTAATTTCTTTCTCAGCCCTTTTGTCTTTTGTATATAGGAGGGCTACTGATTTTTTTTGAGTTAATTTTGTATCCGGCCACTTTGCTGAAGGTGTTTATCAGCTGTAGGAGTTCCCTGGTAGAGTTTTTGGGGTCACTCACGTATACTATCATATCATCTGCAAATAGTGATAATTTGACTTCTTCCTTTCCAATTTGTATCCCCTTGATCTCCTTCAACTGTCTTATTGCTCTAGCAAGGACTTCCAGAACTATGTTGAAGAGATATGGAGAGAGTGGGCAGCCTTGTCTTGTCCCTGATTTCAGTGGGATTGCTTTAAGTTTCTCTCCATTCAGTTTGATGTTGGCTATAGGTTTGCTGTATATCGCCTTTACTATGTTTAGATATGTGCCTTGTATTCCTGATCTCTCCAATACTTTAAACATGAATGGATGTTGGATTTTGTCAAATGCTTTTTCAGCATCTAGGGAGATTATCATGTGGTTTTTTTTCTTTCAGTTTGTTAATATGGTGGATCACATTGATGGATTTCCGTATATTGAACCACCCCTGCATACCTGGGATGAAGCCTACTTGGTCATGGTGGATGATATCTTTGATGTGTTCTTGGATTCGGTTTGCGAGTATTTTGTTGAGTATTTTTGCATCAATGTTCATAAGGGAGATTGGCCTGAAGTTCTCTTTTTTGGTTGGGTCTTTGTGAGGTTTAGGTACCAAGGTGACTGTGGCTTCATAGAATGAGTTTGGTAATGTTGCTTCTGTTTCGATTTTGTGGAATAGTTTGAAGAGAACTGGAGTTAGCTCTTTTTTGAATGTTTGGTAGAATTCTGTGCTGAAACCATCAGGTCCTGGGCTTTTTTTGGATGGGAGACTTTCGATGACTGCTTCTATTTCCTTGGGAGATATAGGACTATTTAATTGATTTACCTGGTCCTGATTTAGCTTTGGTAAGTGGAATCGATCAAGAAAATTGTCCATTTCATTTAAATTTTCAAATTTTGTTGCATATAGACTTTGGAAGTAAGTCCTAATGATTGTTTGGATTTCCTCAGTGTCTGTAGTTATGTCCCCCTTTTCATTTCTGATTTTGTTGATTTGGATGGTGTCTCACTGCCTTTTAGTTAGCTTGGCTAAGGGTTTGTCTATCTTGTTGATTTTCTCAAAGAACCAGCTCTTGGTTTCATTGATTCTTTGAATTGTTTTATTTGTTTCTAATTGATTGATTTCAGCCCTGAGTTTGATTATTTCCAGCCGTCTGCTCCTTCTTGGTGTGTCTGATTCTTCTTTTCCTAGGGTTTTTAAGTGAGCCATTCAGTTGCTTGAATGCGCTGTCTCGAATTTCTTCTTGAAGGCACTTAGTGCTATGAACTTTCCTCTTAGCACTGTTTTCATTGTGTCCCACAAGTTTGGGTATGTTGTGTCTTCGTTTTCATTGAGTTCTAGGAAGATTTTAATTTCTTTCTTTATTTCTTCCCTGACCCAGCTGTCTTTTAGTAGCAAGTTGTTCAGTTTCCATGTATGTGTAGGCTTTTTGCTATTTTTGTTGTTACTGAGGTCCAGCTTTATTCCATGGTGATCAGACAGGATACAATGGATTATTTCAATCTTCTTGTATCTGTTGAGGCTTGCTTTGTGACCAACTATATGGTCTATTTTGGAGAAGGTTCCATGAGGTGCTGAGAAGAAGGTAAATTCTTTTGTGTTTGGGTGTAAGGTTCTGTAAATGTCTGTTAGGTCCATTTGATTCATGACCTCTGTTAGAGATATTGTTTCTTTGTTTAATTTCTGTTTAGTTGACCTGTCCTTTGTTGAGAGTGGGGTGTTGAAGTCTCCCACTATTAGTGTGTGGGGATCTATGTGTGGTTTAAGTTTTATCAATGTTTCTTTCACAAATGTGGGTACCCTTGTATTTGGGGCATAGATGTTCAGGATTGTGATGTCTTCTTGGTGGAATTTTCCCTTGATGAGTATGAAGTGTCCTTCCCCATCTCTTTTGATTAATTTTGGTTGAAAGACTATTTTATCAGATATTAGAATGGCTACTCCTGCTTGCTTCTTGTGTCCATTTGCTTGAAAAGCCGTCTTCCATCCCTTTACCCTCAGGTAATGTCTATCTTTGTGACTTAGGTGTGTTTCTTGTATACAACAGATTGCTGGGTTTTGTTTACGCATCCATTCTGTTAGTCTGTGTCTTTTTATTGGAGAATTAAGTCCATTGATATTGAGAGAGATTAATGACCAGTGGCTGTTAGATTCTTTGAATTTGATGTTGGCTGTGGTCATACGGTTTTGTGCTTGGTTGCTTTTTGTTTTACTGTAGTGGGGTTATTTATTTTCAGTGTTTTCTTGAATGTAGCTAGCTTTCTTGGGTTGTATTTTCCCTTCCAGTGTCTTCTGTAATGCTGGATTTGTGTGTAGGTATTGTTGAAATTTGTTTTTGTCATTGAATATCTTGTTTTCTCCGTCTATGAAGACTGAGAGTTTTGCTGGGTATAGTAGCCTGGGCTGACATCTGTGTTCTCTTAGGGTCTGCATGATATCAGTCCAGGCCCTTCTGGCTTTCATAGTCTCTGTTGAAAAGTCAGGTGTGATTCTAATGGGTTTGCCATTATATGTTACTTGGCCTTTTTCTCTTGCAGCTTTTAGTATTTTTTCTTTGTTTTGTATACTTACGGTTTTGATCATTATGTGGCGGGAGGATTTTCTTTTCTGGTCTAATTTATTGGGTGTTCTATAGGCCTCTTGTATTCTTTTTTTTTTTTTTTTTTTTTTTTTTTTTTTGCCTCTTGTATTCTTATTGGTCTCTCCTTTAAGTTGGGGAAATTTTCTTCAATGATTTTGTTGAAAATATTTTCTGGGCCTTGGTGCAGGGAATCTTCTTTTTCCTCTATTCCTATTATTCTTAGGTTTTGTCTTTTTATGTTGTCTTGAATTTCTTGGACGGTCTGTGTCAGGAATTTTTTAGATTTAACATTTTCTTTGACAGATACATCTATTTCTTCCATTGTATCTTCCACACCTGAGATTCTTTCTTCCATTTCTTGTAGCCTATTGGTTATGCTAACCTCTGTAGTTCCTGCTTTCTTCCCTAAGTTCTTTCTCTCCACAATTTCTTCCATTTGTGTTTTTTTTTTATTTTTCCAATTCTATCTTCAGGTCTTGAGCTATTTTGTTGGTTTCCTTCCCCTGTCTGACTGTATTTTCATGTTTTTCCGTCAATTCCTTCAGCTGTTTGTTTGAACAATCCACTGTTTCTTTTATTTCATTCAGTGATTTAAGCATTTCCTCTCTAAAGGCCACAGACTGTTTGGCTGCAGCTTCCCGTATTTCTTCACGGATGGCCATAATCTCCTTGTCTTTAATTTCCTCCATTTCTTTACGGATAGCCATGATCTGTTTGTTTTTATCTTCCTCTAATTCTTTTCGTATTTTATTTGTTTCCTCTGTTATCTTCTTCATGAGCATAGATGTTAGGTCATCTCCTTGAATTTCATTTATGCTGGGGTGTCTAGGGCTATTTGCCCCTGGATAACTGGGTTCTGGAGATGCCATATTGCTCTGGCTTTTGTTGGTTGGACTTTTACGCTGTCCTCTACCCATTGGGCTATCTTAGTTGTTTGAATTTAGTTTCTGGTTGTTCCTGGACTCTTGTAGTGGAGAGAATTCCTTTGGCAGGAAGATGGTTTTTCCTGAAGGAAGCCTTTCCAGCTTTTTGGGTATAGTCACTGGATGTCCAGTGTTTTTCAGGAGTTGCTACAGCTCACCTCAGGCATAGAGACCTGGGTAGTAACTGTGGTCCTGATTAGTCAAGAGGGCTCTCCTCTCACTGGGAGAAGTCCTGGAGACAGTTGCCCTCCTTCTGGGTTTCTTGCTGTAAATTTAGTGATCAACTGCTGTAACCTGTGTGTCCTGTGGTTTGGTCGGTTTTGTTAGGGATAGCTGGTTGCCCCTTGGAGCAGTATCTGGGGGGTTGATCTCAGGGTTCCCGGTCTTTTGTAGGTCTGAGGTTGGGGCTCTGTGCCCCAGAACCCAGAAGGTAATTTGTGGCGGGTGAGTACTGCTCTGTTGTCTTGGGGCGCACAGTTCTGCCTGTAAGGTGTATTTGATACAATGCAGGCCTCTGGGCTGGTGGAGCGTGCGCCCGCCTGCTAGTCTGCGGAAGCTGAGTTTCCGATCACTCTGTGCTCCCTGTTTGGGCCCAGATCTGTGATGGCTGGGCGTACTCACCTGTCTGCGATCTGCAGGCTGCTAGACTTTCCCTAGGTGACCCCCAGCAGCACGGTTTCTTCCTTCCCTGTGGGGTCCTCTCTGGACAGGGGTTCCTAGTCCCTGTTGTACTGGGGCGCGCAGCTTGTCTGTACCACTGAGCTGAGCAGGCAGCAGGAGCTCATTTGTGTTGGCGGTGGGTACCCGCTGTCCTAGCAACCTTCCGGGGATAGACTGGGTGACCCGTGATCAGTCTGGCAACTTTGCTTCCCAGTGGGGTCCCTTTGGCAGGAAGGGGACTCCCAGCCTCAGGCACCCTTGTGCTCACTGATCAGCCTGGGAAAGTGATTGGGACACGGACGCTTGCAGCTCCAGCCCGGAGACACAAAGCCCGCGTTACCCGGGATTTCTTCTGGGTCTGGCTGGGTAGCCGTGAGTGGACCCGACCGATTCCCACACCGTGGGAGCCTCCCCTCACCTGGGAAACACGATTGATGTAGTTTCAGGGCCCAGAGTTCAGTCTCCTGGTCTCTGCACGGCGAGTGCTGTCCTGCTTCTCAAATGCGGTGCTCTCCCGGCGCCGCCATCTTGGCTCCCCCCCCTTATTTTTTTTTTTTAATAGTACATCAAAGAACACAGATCTGTTGACTTGAATGATTTTTCTGAAAGCTTATGCAGAAAATATTCTTAAAAGATTCTGAGTTACAAGTGTATAGGAGAGAAGTGGCATATGATTATGAGGTTTACAAAGTATGCCATGATTTAGATTTACTTTTTATGGTTATTTTGTTGATTTGATTTTATCTCTGTGCTTTTTAAATGTATGTTTGTTTGCTTTTAACTAGAATAGAAACTGTTTAATCAGACATTCCTACATTTACAGCTGGGGACCCTGGGAGCAGGCAACCACTATGCAGAAATCCAGGTTGTAGATGAGATTTTCAATGAGTATGCTGCTAAGAAAATGGGCATCGACCATAAGGGACAGGTGTGTGTGATGATACACAGTGGAAGCAGAGGCTTGGGCCACCAAGTAGCTACAGGTATATTCTAGATCTAATTTTTTTACTTGGAACTAAATGAGTGTTTTGTGGCGAATAAAACAAGAGAGTTAATTAAGCCATAGAAATACATTGCATGGGTTTTTAACTTGTGGCTTTCTTCACTTGTGACCCTAAACAAACTGATAACTTCATCAAACCTTAACTTTCTCATCTGAAAAAAAATGGGTATCATTACTTCATCTGGTATGTCATGGAGGGTAGTAGAATAACATATACAAAGTGTGTAACTCTAGCACTAGGAAGCACTTACAATGCTAGCTCTGTTTAGCACGGTATTCACTGTGGGGGTTAGTGCTAGCCATCTTGATAGTACATGGACTGTGGAGTTCAAGTAGATGCTCACTAGTGAACCTGCAGTACTCAGCAAGGTTAGGAATTGGTGGATTGATTTCTAAAGCAGGTGCTTGACCTCACTCTCTGATGGAAAAATCATGCTCATCAAGAAAAAGAAGGGGTTGGAAAGTTGGGAAAGTATAAAGCAAGCCCAGTGACCTAAGTGCAGTTCTTCCACCCCACAGAAAAAAATGCTAGGTATGGTGGTGCACACTTGTAGTCAGTGTTGAGGAGGCGGAGTACAGCAAATGTGTGGAACTCTCTGGCCAACCAGCCTAGCCTGATGGTCAAGTTCTAGGCCAGTAAAAGACCCTGTCTCAATAAAAAGAAGACAACCAAGGAACAAAACTCAAGGTTGACCTCTGGCCTCCACATGAACACTCACCTAAACCCCTCACCACCACCAAAGATAAAAAGTAGGAGTTGATAAAATATTGTAAGAAAAGCAACATAAATATAATGTGTTTTGAAGAATACTCAGAGATAACTTCATAGACAATACTCAGCCTTGGGATTGGAATACTAACACATAGAGGACATTCATGCAAACAGGCAACAAGAACAAAGCAAGGAGCAGGGAAATAAGTGTCTGCATGACTCACAGGGATTAGTAAATGTGTGAGGCAGTGCACTGCACATGTGGAAATTACAAACATTTACTTCATGTTACAGTTCAGTGTTGCAATAGTTTTTTTGTTTTGTTTTTTTTGTTTTTTCTCCCAGAGACAGAGTTTCTTTGTTTAACAGCCCTGGCTGTGCTGGAACTCATTTGTAGACTGGCCTCAAATTCACAGAGATCCTTCTGCCTCTGCCTCCTGAGTGCTGGGATTAAGGCGTGTGTCACCGTGCCCAGCATGCCATTGTATTTTATACTGTAAGACTCACTCATTTGTGCCAGGCTGACCCTTCAGTTTAATCCAGCAGATAAATGAAGCATTGACTGTGGCTTTGGTGTTGAAAAATTCTCCACATTTAATATGAAGGCACCAAACATTATGTTTAAGGCCTGTTGTTCCACACAGTACTGAGCAGAAGGAGGATCACAGGTCCGAAGTGCCCGGAACATTGTAGTCAGTTGAAAGACGAATGGGTTACAAAGTGAGACTCTGTCTTTAAAAAAAAAAAAAAAAAAAAAAAAAATCTATTTAGCTGGACATCGTGACACACACCGTTGATCCCAGCACTCAGGGAGGCAGAGACTGGCAGATTGCTGAGTTCAAGACCAGCCTGGTCTACAAAGGGAGTCCAGGACAGCCAAGCTTCACAGAAAAACTCCGTCTCTAAAGACCAAAAATAAATACATTATTTAAAAACCATGATGACTAAAAAAAAAAATGCTGTTTTCATTCATTCACATGTTGGGAGGGAGAAACTAAAGCCATGTTGCTGTCGTACACATCCCATTTCAAGTTTCTAGAGGCAAATGCTCTCTGTATGTCTCACATGCTAATATCACCATACTCAGAAGATTCTCAAGAAGTATCTTTTTATAAAAACTTAAAGGCATTATTTATGTGTATGTCTATGTGCCTGCTTGTCTGTATGTGCAGTGTCAAACAGTGCCCAGGGAGGCCAGAGGAGGGTTCACATCCCCTGGAACTGGAGTTAGCAGACAGTTGTGAGCTGCCACATGAGTGCTGGGAACTGAATCGAGGTCTTCTGTAAGAGCATCTAGTGCTCTTACTAGATGAGCCATCTTTCCAGCCCCAAATATATCTTGTCTGAGCAAATAGATGAACTCAGAAGCATACTTGGGGTTTTGTTTTGAATTTGGATATATTTCACTGCCTTTCTACAGTAAATCTGATTGGTTCTTTTAAGAGACACCTACCTTGTTTGACCTGCGGCTCTGTTGCAGATGCACTGGTAGCTATGGAAAAGGCCATGAAGCGAGACAAGATTATAGTCAATGATCGGCAGTTGGCTTGTGCTCGGATTGCGTCCCCAGAGGGACAAGACTATTTAAAGGGAATGGCTGCAGCTGGCAACTATGCCTGGGTTAACCGCTCTTCTATGACTTTCTTAACCCGTCAGGTAAAACGAAGTTTCTCTCTTGGGTTAATCAGGAAGCTAAGCATGTTTGGTATTAGAAATGTGTATTCTAGATGGTAGGGGAGTTTTTAAGGTTTTGGTGTCTAGAGACAGGAGAGTAGAGCCAGAATGACCCTCAAATTTGCCTTTAGCCTCAGCAAGAATGGAAGACCAACCATTCTCTGTGGTTAAAAAGTTTGGGGAAAGAGTGTCTATAAAGACTAGTGACTGCTGTTTTAGAAATCTGAAATCCCCCCTCACTTTAGGAATTCATTAGGTGGAAGCAGTAAAATATGTTCTGACGATGTAGAACTGACTACTTGTAATGGAAGTTTTTCCCCTAGGCTTTTGCCAAAGTCTTCAACACAACCCCTGATGACCTGGACCTGCATGTGATTTATGATGTTTCTCACAATATCGCCAAAGTGGAGCAGCATGTGGTAGACGGAAAGGAACGGACGCTGTTGGTGCACAGGAAGGGATCTACCCGTGCATTCCCTCCTCACCACCCCCTCATTGCTGTTGATTACCAAGTATGTAGTCCTGCATTTATGTGTGAGGTCACAATCTAGAGAATTGTAGGTTCAGGTTCAGTTAAGCAGGAAAACAAGTATGTAAAGAAAAAAATCCTGTCACCAAAGACAGCAGTGGTTCCCAGTCTCTGCACCAGTGAGTTCCCCATCCCATAGTGAATGCTGAAACATTAGCTATGTTTTAACCCCCTGAGCTAAATATGTCCTAGAAGTTAGTGGAAGGCAGGACAAAGTTGAAACTGCAGTGTTTCTGTCCGTTAGTCCTATGGTTTTGCAGATGAGGAAACAGAAGGCAAGAGAGGGCAGATGCCTTGCATGGATAAAAATCCTAACACTACTTCCCTCCAACTTGGGAGTTTTCTGTACCACAGTCAGTCTGTTGCAGGTCCTTATAACTTCTTTCTCTTTCTTTCCTGAGTAGTCAAAAGCCAAAGTAATGCCTTAATATTATTGTAAAGCGTTGAGTTTAGAGGTTTAGGTTTCTTCTATAATTCTACAACACAAGAAGAAATTTCAGGCATAAAAAGCATAAAAATTTAACATTTGGTTTTGTGTACCCTCAGCTCACTGGACAACCAGTGCTTATTGGTGGCACCATGGGGACCTGTAGTTATGTTCTGACTGGCACTGAACAAGGCATGACTGAGACCTTTGGAACAACCTGTCATGGGGCGGTAAGGAAAATGAAAACTTGCTTAGTCATTTTAGCAGTTGTTCTGCATTTTGACAGGTAAATACCTGATTAAGTTTAACAAAATTGAGGTTTGAGTGTGTCATGACTACTTCTTGCAAATTATACCCCATAATATAATGTTTAGTGAACTAACTATAGGACCAGGGATGTTCTCATCTGCAAGACCAGAACATCCTAACTGAGCAGTTAGCAATATAGTTAAGTTTATTGCCACCGCCTTATAAGTGGTATAACTGGTATACCACACTGAGCTCATTGCTCTTTCAACAGCCCACTGGACCTACTCATTTGCTTGATTTGTTACTTTCTCTTGGACAGTCCGCTCCAGATTTAGGGGTGCTCTTTGCAAGTCAGAGTCTCTTTGTGTGTGTGTGTTGGCTCATGCCTTCTAAGCCACCTATCAGTGAACTGTCTGTAGAGGGCCAGGCACTTTAGGTATTTTAGGCTTTGGGAGTTACAAGAAGAATTTCTTGCCACCCTTTAGCTGAGCCATTATAGGGCAAGAGGAGCCATAGTTCTATGTAAATAGCTACTGCTGTGTTTCAGAAAAATTTTACTTACCATACAGGTAGTTTGCTAACAAATTACAGTTTGCCAGCTCCTATTTTAAACTATCAAAGTTCTTAGCCAGTGTTGGAAGGGGAAATAAAAACCATCTAGATTACCTTCTCATAGAACAGATCTTTATAAATATATCACAACCTTCTCTTTTCCCCTCTAATCCCTTCTCGTTTCCAGCTATTTGCCCTCCTAGTTCTAGCGAGTCTCAGCAGTGTGAGCTCTGGCTCTGGAAGCATTGACAGCATCTGGATGCATAATCAGTGCTCGGGGTTGGGTTGAGGAAAGGTATTACCTAGCAGTAGTGGCCACTAGGCTGCTAAACAAGAATCAAAATTGCCCATGACAATTACCAAGTTCAAAATGTCATTGGTAAGGTAGAGTAACGTTTAAATCACAAAAAGCTATGTATAATGAAAAATTAACATTTATATTGAAATACATACAAAATCATTAAATATAAAATACTTTAGGTAGACATTTACTCCCAGCCAGGCAGTGATGCCATACGCCTTTAATCCCAGCACTTGGGAGGCTGAGGCAGGTGGGTCTCTGTGGGTTTGAGACCAGCCTGGTTTACAAAGAGGGTCCAGGACAGCCAGTGTTACACAGAGAAACCCTGTCTCAGAAAAAAGAAAGAAAATACAGAAAAGAAATTTATTTCCAAAACGGGTGTGATGAGGCTTCTTAATAAAGGACACAGAATAAGGATAAATTAGAAAAGACAGGTTGGTGTGTATGTACGTGTGTGCATGCATGCAATCCCACATTTTTCTTTGTGTATGTGTTTGTGTGTGTTCCAGAGTCCAACATTGGTTGTCTTCCTCTATTTTGCGAGACAGGGTTTCTCGATGAACCTGGGGCTCACTGTTTGATCGGCTGACTGGCTAGCAAGCTTTTAGAATCCTCCTGTCTCTGCCTCCCCAGTGCTGATCTAATAGGCTTGTGTAGCCATTCCTAGCTTTTATGTGAGAGCCAAACTCAAGCTTTCATGATTGTCCAGCAAGCACTTTATCTTCTGAACTGTCCCTGCAGCCCAGATCATTTTGTTTGTTTTTAAACTTTTTATACTTTTTTCCTTTGGTGTATGTGGGCATGTTGGGGGCAGGAGGTGGGGTATGATATGACATAGCATGCATATGGAGGTCAGGACAATTCTGTGGCAGTTGGGTCTCTCTTCCCATGGTATGGTTTCAGAGATTAAACTCAGGTTGTCAGTTTTGGCAGCAAGTACTTTTACCCACCTTGCCATCTCAGTGGCCTTTCAGGTTAGTTTTTTGTTTTGTTGGTTGTTTTTAGCATAAACTAAAAGAAGAAAAATCAATTCTCATACAATGTTATGTGCTCATAATCCTAGCTACTAAGGAGACTGATGCAGGAGAAATGCAAGCTCAGGGCCTGCCAGGGCATTGTAAGCAACATAGCTAGACTTTGCTCAGATGTGAACAAATAAGGCAAGCAGATCATTCAGTGATGTAAGCCTTATGACCCTAATGAGTTCCAGCTGTGGAACCCTCACATCTATAATCCCAGCACTCCTACAGCAAGATGGGAGGCTTCTAAAGAATTACTGGAGTCAAACAAAGTTTTAGTTCACAGTTCATAAATTGAAGTTAACTCCTGTCCTGGCTCCTTTCTCATTCTAGGGTCGTGCATTATCTCGAGCAAAATCACGCCGTAATTTAGATTTCCAAGATGTCTTAGACAAACTGGCAGATATGGGAATTGCAATCCGTGTTGCTTCACCCAAGCTGGTTATGGAAGAGGTAAGTGAAGTCCTCATAAGCGCTTAACATAAAGCCCCTTAAGGCATTTGCCATTGGGCAGAGATAGGGCTCTTGGTATTACTTACAGAAATGACTTGGGGTTCTCAGTGACTTCATTTTCGGTGTTTGTGTTTTTTTCATTTTTTCTGTTTAGAGAATTCCATCCACAAATATTTTTTATCATGCCACTCACCCTCACCATTACAATTCCTCCTTGTTACACACCCATCACTCACTATTCCTACCCTGTAGCCCAGAGTGGCCAACTCTAGCCTACTCTGGCCTTGAACTTGAAGCAGTCCTAAGCCTCCTATATGCTGGGATCACAAGTGTGAGCTACTATTCCTGGCTTCAGTTTTGGCCTTTGTTTAGAAACCAAATTGCAAGCGAAGTCTATAAAAATGATTTTTATTGTTTATATACTTTCTATCTATACATTGCGTTTAAAGGTAGGTTATGAGGGGCAACATAGGAACCTGAGTTTAATTACCAGGTCCTATATGGTCGAATTTATTCCTTGAAATTGTCTCCAGCTTCCACATGTGCACACACTCAGGCAATAGAATTTCATTGTAAAAAAAGCTTTGTTTTTGTTTTTTCGAGACAGGGTTTCTCTATGTAGCCCTCACCATTTTGGCACTCTGTAGACCACGCCGGCCTCAAACTCTAAGCTTTACCTGCCTCTGGCTCCTAAGTGCTGGGATTAAAGGCGTGCACTCCTACCAACCCAAAATTGTAAAAATCTAGAAGAAATAAATAGAAGTAGTTGATTTTTTTTACAATTTTATGTAAACATTTCAGTTTACGACAAACTTGAAAAAGGAAAGAGATGTGTTCAGAGAGAGTTTGTGTTTGATTCACAAAGAGGAAAAATTGTATTTAAATGATCTGCATGAACTTAAGAGAAAACCAGTTATACAGCCCCTCCCTTCATTTTGTAGATCACTTACCACCATGTCTCCCTGATGTTGCTTTCAAGCTAAAGTTGTTGAACGTTGTCTTTTTAAAAATACAGCTCCTTACAAGAGTTTAATTAAATTTTCATTTTTTTTACATTAATTACATTTTATTCGCATTGCATCCCAGCTGTAGCCCCCTCTCTCATTCCCTCCTAATCCCAACTTCCCTCTTTTTGCTGCTATAAATTAATTTTGAATAGGTATATTCATTCTTGAATCTTTGATGGTTAGAACTTTTTTAAGTAGAATGACTGAGTCAAGCCTATTTTGTTGTTGTTGCTGTAACTTAGTTTTTACATGTTCTAAAGAGGTTGGGGTTGGAGCCATGGCTTAGAACACTTACTGTTCTTTCAGAGGACCTGGGTTCAATTCTGAGCATCCATGTGGTTTTTCACATCCATTTGTAACTTCAGTTCAATTAACTCTATCCTCTTCTGGTCTCTGCAGGCACCAAACAGAGACATAAAACATAAGAAACACTCCTACACATAAAATAAATAAATCTAAAGTAATAATCACAGTCTAAAAAATAATAACTGTTTAATTTAATGGATCTAGAAAACACTAAGAAAAAAACACCAGCATTCTGCCAGCCAGAGATAGCCAGTGCTCAAGCAGCTTTTCTACCTTTCTTGTCTTGTAGCTTTTTTTTTTTTTTTTTTTTATTCCTGAAGCTCCTACTTAATAGACAGACATTTGTTCTTGGTGCTAAGGATGACACAGTGGACAAAACTAATATAATCTCTTCCTGTGGAACTTAACAGATAGTAAAGTCATAGTAAAAGCCAACAGGGAAAAGGTGTAAGGAATGACCAGGAGGGGTGCAGTCTTACATAGGATGGCCAGGAAAGGCTTTGATGTGATACTTGAGTGTGGGCCTGAAGGGACATATATGCAAAACTCCTGAGCTGTACAGAAAAACTTGGGTCAAGTACAAGCAAGAACGAGATGAAGTCAGACCTGGAGAACCCGTAAATCCTTTGAGCTGTAAACCCCACCACCAACCCAGCCTAGCCTTTGCTTTACAGAAGGACTTTGCTTTTACTTAGAGTGAAACGGAAAGACAGTAAAGGATTTTAAGTGAAGAATGGTATGATCTGACACTAGTGACTAGTGACTGTGCTGATGAGAAAGGAAAAACTGATGAGGCAAACAAAAAGAGAGAGAGAGAGATGGGTTGCCTGTTAGAGCTCAGTGTCTTTGAGATGAGAGGAACTGGGGCCCAAAGTGAATTTGTGTGATGCTGTGTTTCCATTGGAAGCATCTGACTGGTGAGGGGTGGCACAGTGCTGGCATCATCCTTAAAGTACAGCACAATGAAAGGTGAGGTTTTTTTTAGAGTGGTTCCCTAACAGGGATGGTTGGTTAAAGAAATACTGCCCTAGAGAACAGGAGTAGGAGCCCAAAAGTGGTTTGTAGAAAAGTTATATCTCTGGTCATGACAAGCTCTGGGCTACAACCTACAAAGTGGTAGAGATATGCAGAACCACAGCCATTGGCAGAGTGGAATGAAGGAGCTTGCAGATGAATAGTCTTCACTGGATAATGACATCACTCAGAATCTTTGCTAGAAAGTGATGGTGATTCAGAAGCTAGATGTCTGTCTCCCAAGTCATTGGAGAGTGAGTCACATGCAGAAGTTGAGATGAGAGCTGGTAGGTGGTCTAATATGAATGTAAGGCCTAAAACTGGTAGTTCCTGGGAAGGGAAGAAAGAATGGAAATACCCACAAATATCAAGGGGGACTCCTGTTCCATTCTAGACCCAGTCACATGACCCCATCTGAGAGAAAAAAAAAATCTGCTTCAGAATGTTGGAGTCAAAAGACTATATTAGGGAAGATGCAGAGTCAGTAACAGTAAGGTGAAGAAGGATGTGAACAAAGAGGGAGGGTTCTACTGGAGAGTCACAAGAAGTGGTCCAAGTGTTTGTTCAATCATGTTCATAGCAGCTTTATTTGTAATAGCCAGAACCTAGAAACAGCCTAGATGTCCATCAACGGAGGAATGGATACAGAAATTGTGTTATTTTTACGTAATGGAATACTACTCAGCAATCAAAAACCAGAAAATCATGAAATTTGCAGGCAAATGGTGGGATCTAGAAAAGATCATTCTGAGTGAAATATCCCAGAAGGAGAAAGACAAACATGGTATATACTCACTTATATAGACTATAAGATATGATAAACATAATGAAATCTATACACCTAAAAATGATAAGAGAGCGGACATGGGGTAAGATGATCATTCCTCGTTTAGAAAGACAGATGGGGTGTATCATTTGGAGCATTTCCTTTCAGGCAGATTGGTCTGTACACTTGAAATGTGTTTACCAAGCTGCTTTTCTTCTTTTTAATTAGTATATGTATGTAAGTATTTATGTATGTCTACGAGTGTCTTTGCCAAATATGTATGTATGTATGTATGTAGTATGTCTATGAGTGTGTTTGCCAAAGCACATGTGATGGCCAGAAGGCAATCTAGTAGAGTCAGGTCACCAGGCTTGCACATTCCCCACTGAGCCATCTCACAGGGCACTGCTTTTAATTATACAAACATACGTTTTTGGAGAGATAAGAAAATGTAAAACCAAGTGTTTCTCTCAAAACCCTTACCAGCATTGAGTTTGCTATTTTCAATCTTTGCTAAGTTAATGGCAAAAATAGCCCTTGAGTATTTCTTATAATTTCAAGTAAAGCTTAATGTTTGGAAAGATTTCCTGCTAGTGGATTTTACAGTTCTGTTCAATTCCTTCCCTGTAGGCTCCAGAGTCCTATAAGAATGTGACAGATGTCGTAAACACCTGCCATGATGCTGGGATCAGCAAGAAGGCCATTAAACTGAGACCGATTGCTGTTATTAAAGGATAGATTCAAGACCATCAGATTCTCTGTGGACTCTTAAGACATCACACTCAAGGCCTAACAAGATCCACAATGTACAGCTGGCGCTGTGCATGCCGCAGTGGCTGGTGGAGAGGCTGCTATTGCAGGGTTGTAAAATAGCCTTCCAGGAGTCACATGTTGTGTCTGCATTTGGAGGAGGGCAAATGTGACTCTTTATCCCACAGGTTTTTTTGGAATATCCATTGGAATTTGGGGAGGGATCAAGAAATTGCCCTGCTTGGTCATACAAATCTGTAGTCACTTGTAGAGAATGGACTTCTTTACACAAAGCTGCTTCTAGCCCAGTAGGTATCATGAAAAATGTTCTATTAAATATGGTTTTTGAATGTTTCCTTTTGTCTTAACTGTGTCAGTTTTGCCCACTCACCTGTGGGCCTCCTCTACACCAGGCAAGCTCTTAGATTCCCTTCTCTCATGGAGAGCACCAAGCGCCTGAGGTGTTTTGATCAAGACACTAGACAAGTGTAAAGTCGGGTATGTTGAGGACATGGAGTGTGCTAAGGAATAAGAGCCAAGGAGAAAAGAACTTTCCATAGCCTTCCTGTCTTTCTTCTCCTAAATACGGGGCAGAGTATGCGCAGCATGGCATCGGCTGATGACTCACTCATGAAGCTGACCTAGCCAGCTTTGAGTAATGCTTTGCACAGGGATAGCAAAAGAGCCCCCATGTGACACCACACCTTCAGTTTTATTTAACTGTTTTAAAAACATTAAACAACCATCACTGGTGATATTAACAGTTACTTTGTTATTTTTCATCATCTTGTGTTATACATGGTGACATCTTAAGCATTCCACTATGGCAAGCAAAAGCTGGAGGTTAGCTGGTCACATTGTACTTAAATTCACAAGACAGAGGTGAATTCTAGTGCCCAGTTCATGTTATTTTTATTTGTCCCCCAGCACATGGAATGGAGCCATCCACATCCACATTCACCTCACCCTAATCTAGAAGCTCCCTCTCGGTTATACACAAAATGTTGTCTTCTAGATATTTCTAGATCCTTATCAAGTTGACTATGCTAATGGTCGCAAATGTGAAGGCTGTGTATTTTCAGTCATGCACTTTGGTGTGTATACATAGTTGGGAGGTCAACTTGCAGAAGTAGGTTCTGGGGATCAAACTCAGGTTTTCAGGCTTGGCAGCAAATGTCTTCACTCTCTGAGCCAGTGTAGCCAGCCCTAGTGTCATAGTTTATACTTCCTCTCCCTGACCTTCACCTAATTCCTGGACATCTCTAGTCCTGCCTCTCTCACTTTCAATCCCTATCCCATTCTTTAGATACCAGCTCTCAAAATACAGCAGCCACATGCATCTTTTTCTTGTGATAACTGAACTGTTTCTCAGAGAACCAACACCCCCATCTCCACTGTTTGTGTGGGTGAGCTACACACAGGCTTAGACCAAAACACTCAGATCATCACTTCTTCCAGTTCCAGACTGTGAAAATGATACGTGTAATTAAATAAAAGATGATTGTGGAAGTTTTCTGGATCAAGAGTGAGGTGATGTCTCCCACCCTGGGTTGCTAGGTATGAGAAAGGTCTATACCTTTTAACAGCTATCTTGTACAACCTTGCTGAAATGGAGCCCATATACAGGGAAGTGGGGCTGGAGGGAAGAAAAAGTATGAATCCAGGTAAATGGTATGTGAACTCATGGACTTATCTGTGCCAAAAATTGGGAAAGGCCTGCACTTCCCAGTGTGTGTCGGCCTATTTGAAACATAGAAGGATCACTGAGCTGGTTTTTTTTTTGTTGTTTTTTTTTTTTTAGGTACATCATAAGTAATCTCAGTACTTTACTGTTGAACCAAATCCAGCTCTCCAGGAACTGGGTCACAAGGAGGTAAATGTCTCATCTAATGGCTCTGTAAAGCAGTCCAAGAAGCCACTAGATTAAGGACAACCGTTCTTTTCTATCTATATTATCCCTGAATCTGACATTTACCAGTAAGATCAGCACCTAATGTTCCTCAGCACTTACTAAGGAAGAGGCCTTTATGAACTAGTGTTCTTGGGTCACAGATGATTGAGCTGCCTCAGAGATACCAAGTAACCCGCTCAGTCATGTAAGAAGGGTAGAAGTTTTGAAAGTATTTCTGTGGTTTCATCTAAGTGCCTCAAAAGGGGGCCTCAGTTTGGTGCCCTTGAGAACTATAAGCTTTTATGAAGCAGTACCCAAGGACTACGCAGTTAGGATCACTTGCTCTTCCAAAGGACCATTCCCAGCACCTGCACAGCTACAATTGTCTGTAACTCCAATCCCAAAGGATCTGACACCTTCTGACCTCCATGGCTACTATACACACGTGGTGGGCATTTATGTAAAAAAAAATACCCATACATACACACAAACAAGGGGCAGTATCCTGTGAGATGCCTTTCATCCTCAAAAGTGTGCCCTCCATTGGGGCAGTGGCACCCCAGACCTTGCTCATTCCTTTTGCTTCCTGGCTTTCATGAAGTGAGCAGCTTCCTCTCGTATTTCCACCATGATGTACTGTTTCCTACAAGCCCAAAAGCAGTTGGCTTAATGGCCAAATTAACATTTTCCTTTCAAGTAGGCCAGATGATGCATACCTGTAATCCCAGTGCTTGAAAAGTGGAGGCAGGAGGGTAGGAGTTCAAGGCCATCCTTGGCTGTACTGCAAGTTTGAGGTCAGCCTTGGCTAGAAGAGACCCTCTCTTTCAAAACAGGTTTTGTAAATATTTCTAGTATTTTGTTACAGGAATACAAAATTAACTCAGACTACTGGAATCCTCACAAAAATACACTGTGATGATTCTAATTTGATTATAGTAGTCACCATGTTATACACTGTTTTCTCTAATTCTCTGTGCCTGATTTCATTTGTAGACCATAAGGAAAATAGTCCCTGCTCCCTACCACACCAAACTTACAGTTAAGTAAATAAAAGATTGTTCTAAAGAGTATTTATTCCATTAACATATGTCCATATATGTTAATGGACATATATGTTAATGGATATATGTTATATGGTGCTT
The DNA here is from genome assembly GCF_030254825.1 of Meriones unguiculatus. Classification (NCBI taxonomy): domain Eukaryota; kingdom Metazoa; phylum Chordata; class Mammalia; order Rodentia; family Muridae; genus Meriones; species Meriones unguiculatus. The sequence goes on from NC_083350.1 coordinate 91,687,471, forward strand.
TAGTCTTTTGGAGGGGGAACCGGTTAAGTGGGTGAGTCCTAGACAGGCCTTGTTTAACTGAAGATGCTCTACACAGTGGTCTGACTGTGTTAGTCCTTTTTGACTGCCATAATACTGGACCTGAGGTAATATTTAAAGACCATAGGTTTATTTCTTATAGTTGTAAAGGCTGGGAAATCAAGGAAAGGGTCTTCTGGGTTGTACCATCCTATGGTAGAAGGTGGAAGGGAAGTTATAGGAGGTGTACAAGAAAGGTGTCCAACCCTTCTGCTACAGTTTGGCGTGTTAAAGGCTTCATTCCAGAGTGGCACTGTTATGGGGGTGGCAGAAACCATGAGTGGTATTATCTAGTGAAATGTTTTCAGGTCTTAGGAGGGTGTTCTCAAAGAGTGTAGTATCTTCCTCTTTTTCTTTCATTCTGTGTCCAAAGGGTGAGGAGCTTTGCCCTAACACACACCCTACGTTGATGCACTGCCTTATCATAAGCCGTGGTGAGCCCTACAGCACTGAGCCAAAGGAATCTCTTCTATATATTGACTAGATGGAGCCTGAGCTATAGTGACAGAAAACTGACCATTACTATACCAACAGACCATCTTTTCAAACAGGAAATGACCTTGATAACAGCATGTATCTAGTCACAAGAGCAGAGTCCTCATGACCTATCCCTTCTTATGCCCTGCCTCTCAACATTGTTGAGAGAAGATTATGTTACCAGCACAGGGACTTTGGGGTACAAATCACAATAGCACACTTATTCTTCAATTTGTTTTCTGTCTTCCCCAACACATACAAGTACCAGGAAACAAAGGCCTCATCTGTTTTGTTCACTCTGTTCCCTGGATGGTAGTGTCAGGTCTGAAGGATCCAACAGAGCTGTAAGTTAAGGACTTGTATTTCACAGAAGCAGGCGTAAATGCTACTCTTCATTTATACATGAAACAGGATGTGTTAGTTTCGGTTTTATTACTGTGAAGTGACACCATGACCAAGGCAACTCAAGACATTTAATTGGTGATACCTTATAAGTTCAGAGGTTTAGTCATCATGGTGGGAAGCATGGTAACATCCAGGCAGACATGGTGCTGAAGGAGCTGAAAGTTGTACATCTTTTTTGTGGTTGTTGTTATTTTGGGTTTTTTTTTTTTTTTTTTTTTTTTTGCATTTGGAATTACTTTATTAAAGAAAATTTCATAGTCAACTCCTTGTAGAGAAGGATCTATTTGGCTTTAAATATTGAAGGGGAGAAAAAGAAGCAGGTTTGATTGGGGGTTTTGTTTTTGTTGGGAGAGGGTGGAATTCCCCCCATCATGTGAGTCTTGCATGGGGTAGTAGGAGAAGGGGAAATGGAGATCTGAGGTTCCTCCGTGGTTGGCCTTCCTTCCTCTCAGTTTCATGATAAGGAAGCACAGATTCCCCCTGAGCTGTGAGATGGTCCACAGAGAGCAGTCAGCCCTCTGAGTTCAAGTCAAGGGTTGAGTGGGTACTGGTGGCTTCCACACCACCTCATCCTTTCTCTTGACATTCCTCTGGGGTCTGAGGAAGTTTAGAGTATGCTTCAGCAATGACAGTATCCTTGCTGTGGAGCCCTCCTCTGGAAGGCAAGCCTGGGATGTCCTCTGAGGCCAGAATCCAGCCACTTTGTGGCTCAGGGATGCATCCAAAGCCATCTCCCTGCTGATTGCCTCCTCACAAGGCCTAGGGGTCCCTGGAAAGCAGGCTACCATGCAAGTCATGTTATCCAGACTTCCCTTGCAGACACATGTCCAATAGCTGCGCACTGAGCTGCCTAGGGCTAGGCCCAGAGGCAGACACGACATCTCCAGCCCGGGCAGGTCCACACCAAACAGAGCATCACACACTCCAACGGAGGCCCCCAGTGGAGGCCAGGAACACAAACTAGTCCTGGTGGGGCTGGGGCATGCCAGCACAGCCACTTTGGGCTCAGCAGACATGAGCTGCAGCTCAGAAGGCCTCCCCCTGAGCCTGCTTGTAGGCAAAGCCGCCTAGGGCTCGAGACAGGGCCAGAATGTCGGCAGCTGCACGGAAGAAGGCACTGCACAGAGCCTGGTCAGGCGTCCAGAGTTCTACATCTTGATCCTCATACAGCAAAAGGAGACTGGATGTGTTTCACACTGGGCGTATCTTGAGCATTTAAGACTTCAAAGTCCCACCTCAGCAGTGACACACTTTGCTCTTGGCTTCCTGATTGCTGATGTAGTATAATCCGCATCCTCATGGGGCCTGCTGCCATATGGTTCCCACCATGGTAGACTGTACCCTCAGACTGTGAGCAAAATAAACCCTTTGTCCATCAAATTGCTTTTGTCCAGATATTTTATCAGGGCAACAGGAAAAGTAAGACAGAAAAGGGGTTTCTGCTGTGATTAGCCTGAGCATGTGGTTTATAGCCTTTGGAACTGGTTCATGGGAAGAATGTGGAGCAGTTTAGAACTTTGGGCTAGAAAAATTCCTAAAATGTTAAACACCGCTTAATGGAACTTTCTGATGGCAGTTTGGAAGACCAGAAGGCCAAGTGACAGGCCCTGGAGGTTTAGCTGCTGAGGTTTCAAACAAACAAAAAAGACGACCAGGAATGAGGCTAAAAGCTATTTTGGTTATATTCTGTCAACAAATCTGGAGGTATCATCTCCATTTGTATGAGTCTGAATTGAAAAGCAATGGGATAATTTTTTTGGCAGAGGAAATTTCAATTCAGCAGAGCATTGAATCTGTGGCATGTCTGTTGTGGATATAAACATTTTTATTTGTTGCTTTTGGTCCCAGATGTATGGTGTGGGACTAATTCAGATGGTCCACTGCAGCAGACTATTTGCCTCATGTGGCCTCTGAAATGAGCTCTTTGCCAGCCACAGACAGTTTAAATCTGAGGACTCTGGAGAGAGAATAAATGCCAGAGCTGAGAGAGTGATGAGTGATGAAAAGGAGCAAGGCTGCTTCCCCCCCCCCCCCCTTTGGTTCCTGTTACTGTTGTTGCAGTGATACAAGCAGCTGGAGATATCTTGAAACAAGGTTTGGACTGGCTCCAAGGAACCAGAGGACAGTAACCAGCAGGAAGCAATTAAGAGAACTGCACCTCCTCTCCCACTAACCCTTACTTTCCCCTACCTGGTGTTGGGGTGTTGGGGTGTTGGAAGGGACTGGGGTGGAGTAGGGAGAAAAAGATATTAAAAAATGTAAATTTAAAAGTTTAAAATAATAGGCCTACACATTTAACTGGTCTACAATGAAAAAGAACAAAACATTGGTCAGAAAAAAGAAGAAACAAACAAAAAGGCAAAAAGAGCTGAAACAAGCTAAAAAATTCAACCAAGGTGCATGTAGAAAAAAGAGGCAGTAATTATTAAAGAGCCCACTTTATACTAGGACAATAGGAAACATGCCTCAACGCCAAAACTCCATTGCCAAAGAAAGGCTCCACCTTGCAAAAAAATGCCAACTATTTGAAAGGAGAGAACCAAATTAAGAATGGAGCTGAAGGGGCTCCTTGATCCTTAACAGCAACTATCTAGAGAAGTGTTTTGCCAGGGTCAGAACACCAAAGCTGTGCTCCAAAGGGGCCAGGCTACATCTCAAGCTAGAAGCAGAACTTGGCAGTAATCATTCATGTGGTACAGGTTTTTAAGCATAAAAGATACAAGATTGGGGGCTGGAGAAATGGCTCAGAGGCTGGCTGTTCTTCCAAAGGTCCTGAGTTCAATTCCCATCAACCACATGGTGGCTCATAGCCATCTATAGTGAGATATGGTGCCTTCTGCTGTGCAGGCATACACTACAGGCAGAATGCTGTATAAATAATAAGTAAATCTTCAAACAAACAAAGAATGCAAGATTGAGGGGATTGTGGACCTTTTCATCACAGTTTCAGAGAACAGCTCAATTCAGGCAATATGTGGCATTGTCACAGGCCCTGAGAGGCTACTTCGTGAAGCTGTAGAGATGAAACCTAAGTTACAGTGGAGACCCCAGTATGTTAGAGGTGCCAGGCACGGGTCATCCACCAAGGAAAGCTACTTTGAGAGGCTGTACTTGTAAACTCTTTTTAAATTTAGAATTATTCATTGTTAATTTTTGTTTATGAGTGTTTTGCCTGTGTGTGTATATGCATACCATGTGCACAGCTGGTGCCCACAGGGACCTGAAGAGGGCATTGGATACCCTAGGACTGTTGTAAGCTGCCATCTGGGCACTGGGAATAGAACTTAGGTCCTCTTGCAAGAGCAACAAAAGCTCAACCTCTGAGCCATCTCTTCAGCCCCATGGTACTGGTTTTGCACACACACACCCACACGTAAGCACAAAACAAGACTTGTGGAGTCACAGTAGCTTACACCAAGTTTCCAGAAACCCACTGAAGCCATGCACTGTAGTATGGTCATATGACCTACATGGATGTCCTGAGTGGGATGTGCTTGAAGCTGTGAAGGTGAAGCCTTAGTTACAGTGAACACTCCAAGATACTGGAAATGCCAAAAATGTTAAACATTCAACAATAAAAGCAGAGCTGCAAGCTCTTGGTGGAGCTGGTCCATAAGAGACGCCAAATGTATTGCAGAGAGCAAAGCTGGAAGGCAGTACTAGCAAGCTTGTTAGAGCTCAGATGGTATCATGCTGCCCAGATGTGCTACACATGGGGCTGCTAGGTTTCAGTCTTGCTTTGGTCTGGTTTGTCCCTGTTATGTACCTGTTAGAAAAAGAATACTTATTCGTTACCATTACATGTTAGAAACATACCTTTTAAAAAGCTCATTTTAGCTGGGTGGTAGTGGCACCTGTGATCCCAGCACTCAGGAGAGAGGCAGAGGATCTCTGTGAATCCGAGTTCCAGGACATCCAAGGATATACAAGAAACTCTGCCTCAAAAAGTCAAAACCAAACAAACAAAAAACATATTTTGTAGGGGATCCTAGTTAAGAGCATGCCTTGAGACCCAGAAGAGACATGACTTTTTAGCAGTGGTGAAACCATTAGTCTATGGAGACTTCTGAAGCTAAATTCAGTGTATTTTACATAATAAAATGGCCATGAGCCTAAGCAGAATGCTATAGTTTTGATATACAATATCACCTAAAGGGCCATGTATTTGAACATTCAGCCCCTAGCTGATGCTACTTTGAGAGGCTGTGCAACTTTTTCAAAGTGGGGAATCAATGGAGGAAGCAGATCTCTGGGGGGGTCAAGCCTTGAGATTTATAGTCTAGTATTGCTTCCTGTCCTGTTTCTGCTTTATGATTCATAGAAATGTGAGCAATTAGGTATAGCCATCACCTTGAAGCCACAGGCCTTCCCCATGGACAACCTCTCCAACCATGAGCCCAAATTAACCTCTTCTCTCTTAAGCTTCCTCTGTTATGTGTTTTCTTGAAGCAGCAAGCAAAATTACTAGGACAGTCACTTCTCCCTAAGCCTCAGGTTCCTCATCTTTAGAATGGACTTGATATATTAATCCCTTCACACAGTTGTGAAAATCAGCTGAGAACAGTACACAGAAAGGCTAGCCTGTTCTATAGTATAACCTCAGAAACTGCTAGCATATAAAATGATCTGCCTTCAAAGGTGTTAAGAAAAGAAGAAGAAGAAGAAGAAGAAGAAGAAGAAGAAGAAGAAGAAGAAGAAGAAGAAGAAGAAGAAGAAGAAGAAGAAGAAATAATGCTTGAATATGAGTATGTGCCCTGCATACTCAGTTCTCATTTGTTTAAACCTCTCGGAACTGGGTCAGATCACCTCACAAGCCCCTGCCTACATCTGACATATAGAATTCTTTGACTATTTTCTAGTGTCAGGGAAATGAAAACCACCTTCAGGAGTGGCCCCCTCTAGGCCCACTCTGGAAGTAAAAACCAGTTTGGAGAGTTCTGTGGTCTGGGTGGACTCCTTTCTGCAGCACCTGTGGTTTCATTCTGGCTGCAGCTAATGACAATGAGCAACCTAATATGAAAGGATGGCTGGCAGGTCTTCAAGCAAAGGACACAGCCAAATAGCTCTGCGATTAAAAACCAGCCTTACTGCCCAGAGAGGCTACACAGAAAACACACATGCAACTCAGTGATGATAATCAAAGGGCCGGAAACATTTTTAGTTGTCATAGGCCTGTAAAGGAATGATAAAGCAACTTCAAACCCTCTGCTCCATGCTGGTAGGCAGCCTGTCTGTCTAGCATGAGAGAGAGGCATGTGATGGTCAGCAAAGTAGGGTCAAAAGGGACTACCTAGAAAGATCCTACCTTGGAGCCATCACTGCAGTGGAGGCCTCTGGGGATTCACATTTCTAACCAAAGTCTCATTTCCAGAACGGCAAATGGGATTACTATTCTTTGAAGATAGCAAACATAACTTCAGGTGCTCTGAAGAAAGTTTCTGACAACAGCATCCCTTTAGGGCCTATGTGTGCTTCCTTACTGTGGGTAGTGCTGACACATTCCTATATCCTTCCCTGGCCATTTAGGACCTGGTTTCAAATTCAAGGTAAGTCTTGGTCTCAGGTAGCTTAAACAGCAGTTACTTCTCAACTGTGGAGGGCAAGAGTTCAAAGTCAGGGTTCTTTTTCTTTGCCTTCAGGGAGTGCATGTCACAGCAGCTTTCAGGGGATGACCTTGAGGAACATCTGACGGCAGTAAAGTTATAACCAAGGGGGATTTCGAGGCTCGGGAAAACCACACCAACCAGGGAAGACCTCAAAGGACCTGGAAACCTCTCTTCTTCCATCAATCCTGTATTTCCATAGCATAATGCTCTATTCCATAAACAGTATTGGGGCTTGATTTTGTTGTTTTAGAAGGCACAAATGTTCTTTGACTTAATGGAGTACTCCATCCCAGAAAAAGGGAAGAGCAAATGTTTTGAATGTTCTCATTCCTGGGGCTCAGTGGGTAAAATTGCCAAGCAAGCCTGACTACCTGAATTCAATCCCTGAATCCTCATAAGGGTGGAAGGAGAGAACTGACTCCACAAGGCTTTTGTTCATCTCACTGGGCAAGAGTAAGTCCACTACTGCCATTCTGAGCCTAACTTGAAGCAAGCTTGATTATATTAGGGTTGCACCCAAGAGCTGTAACTGTCAGGTTAAAGAGAGGAGTCCTGAATATGTTTCTTAGGGCCCTTTTAAGGAATAAAATCACAAGTAGTTCCAAAGCAGGTTACAAAAGAAAATGGGGCAGTAAAAAAAATTTTTTTTTTCAAAAAACAAACCCTAGCCACCACCATGTGGTTGCAATATAATTAGGAGGAATTAGGGAGAGCTTGTGTGCTCCCCAAAACAAGTCAAGATCATGGATTGGAGCAGGTCAAATTCCAGGAAACAGTATCTTAGTTAAAATTTTATTGCTGTGAAGAGATACCACAACCAAGGCAACTCTTATAAAGACAAACATTTATTTGGGGCTGTCTTATAGTTTCAGAATTTTAGTCTATTATCATCATGGTGGCAGTGTGCAGGCAGACATGGTGCTGGAGGAGGCAAGCGTTCCACAGCTTGATCTGCAGGTAGCAGAAGGGCACTATCTGCTGCAGGCAGCCAGGAGACTGGAAACCCAAACTTGGAGGAGTTTAAGCATAGGAGCCCTCAAAGCCCACCCCCACATTGACACACTTTCTCCAACAAGGCCATGCCTCTTAATAGTGCCATTCCCTGTGGACCAAGCATTTAAACATATGAGTCTATGGGAGCCAAACCTATTCAAACCACCATAGACATTTATTTTTAACAATACAGTATAATGGCTCCTGCTTTCAAAATGGAGTTGGGCAGGATCTTTACTTCCACATGTGCACTGTGGCATTTGTGCCCATGTGTGCTCCAGCACACACACACACACACACACACACACACACACACCCCAGGGACAACAAACAATTTAGCAAAGAAGAAATTTCTCATTCTAGTTGGTGCTCCACCTGTAAACTATCAGGATAGCTCCAGAAAAAATTACCCCCCTTCAAGATAACATTATTGAGACTTCCTAAAAAATTTCCCCAAATCATCACCTCAAACAAAATAACAGGAAGGTTTGCAGTGACAAGGCTGATCAATTTCTCAACCCAGCAGGAATGTCCTCTTTTTTTTCCTTCCTAGTTAGGCAGGCTTTACCTTGCTTGGGCAGACTTCATTGAAGGCCCCATTTCAAACAACAACCTGCCTTACAGATCAAAATGGAGGAGTCTGGAGGGATTAATAAAAAATGAATGAGAAAAAAATAGCTAAATCAACCCAAAAGACCCCAGGAACATTTCATTTTTGTTTTGTTTGGAACAGGGTCTCAAACTCACAGTCCTCCTAACTTATCCCCCTGATAGTGGGAGTTATAAGCATCTACCACCACTCCTTGATTGGCCCCAGCTCTTAAGAAAAAGGAATAGTTGGGCTGTGAATCAACCCAGTGTGTTTCTATGCAGCATGGAACAGGATCATCAGGTTATAAATTATTATAAATGTAAGCAATTACATGTTTTAAGATGGATCCGACATACTAGGGATCAAGTCCTGTCTTCTAGAAGCACAGAAGGTCAAACTCTAAAATAAGATGGTCACTGTACCCTTTAGAAACACTCAGGCTATTTCATCACCTCCACCCAGACGGTATTCCTGGCTTTACACACAATTCAAAAAACAGTACAAGACTTTCTCCAAACAACACTACTGCCTTACCATTTGTACCTCACAGACCACTAAGCCCTGCACCTCCACATCTCCTGTGAAATAGTAAAGGAGAAGATAAAAACAACATCTCTGGACATTTGGTTAGCAAATAACAAAGCAAGGGAGCGGGACTAGGAGTGAGGCAGACTAAGGATGCAGCTCAGCTGGTCCTGGCAACAATGACTTGCTCAAAGGCACTTTCACTTCCTTTTTTTAAGGTTTATTTTTATTTTAGGTAAGTGCTTTGCTGGTATTATGTAAGAGCACCCTGTGTGTGTAGTGTTCATGGAGTCAATAAAAGACAGCCAATCTTATGGAACTAATGTTACTGATGCTACATGGGGTTGCTGGGAACCAAACTCAGGTCCTTGGCAAGAGCAGCAAGCACTCTTAACTACTGGACCATCTCTCCAGTGTCCCCCACCCCATGTCTTTAAAAAAGTGTTTTGTTGTTGTTGTGTTTTGACAGAGCTTTATCATGTAACTCACATAGCTGGGCACAAGCGCCACAGTGCACATGTGGAAGTGAAGACCCTGCCTGGGTGGAATTGGCTATGTAGACCTGTCTGGCCTTGAATTTACAGAGACCCTCCTGCCTCTACCTCTGAAATGCTGGGATTAAAGGTGTGCACCACCATGCCCAGCTCAAGTACAAGTTTCCACCATGATACACTTTTATTTAAAGCACAATATTTGTGTAATATCCATTCCACAAATATCTGAGAATTAAATAAGACAGAATTGAAAAATCAATAGCCAAAGTTCTAGCAAGGAAAAGGGGCATGCGGTAAGGGATTGCGTGAGGTGGTGCCTGAACAGTGCTCACCAACTCAACTCCGCCCCTCTTAGTCCAAGCTACCTCTAAAGAAAGGATAATTCACTCTATTAGAAGAAGCATAGGGATGAGGTATAGACCAGTGGGAGGGCACTTGCCTAGCACAAAATTCCCAGCATCTCAGAAGGTGTGGGTGAGTGGGGGCAAGGGCTTTAGAAAGCAATTTCTATACTTCATAACTGTTTTGATGAGGCACAGGGCATAGGTAAATATTCAATAGTCTGGAAAGCCTTAAAAGAAAAATGGCTTGGACATGTAGCAAGTTCATTTCAACCCCATTGTCCACACCTCTCCCCATTCAGCTCAAACACCAAAAGGCACTGAGGATGTTTGCTTTTTTTCCCCCTAACCAAAATTTAGACGGGATGAGAACTCTATAGAGGTACAAACAAAGAAAAGGACAAGAGAGACAGTAGGCAGAACCTGGTAGCGAAGATGAACGTCCAGATCTCCTCCAAAAAGATCATTAACATTTGTGACACTTTATTACCTGCTAAAGTTTCCAAACTTCTTTTGGATAAAGCAGTATGTATCAAGCATTGCCCTTCTTAGCACAGTGATTCAGGCCTGTGTTCAGGTTCAGCCGATGTCCCACAAATGTGTAATAGAGTATCATCTCGGCCACCTTCATCCACAGCGCAGTGTTGATGAAATGTCCAGCACCTTTCCTAAAGGGGAGGAATGAGTGAGAATGTTCCTCTCACATAAAGCACTGCCCTGTGTGCATGCGTGCATCTGCGTATAGTGGGTGGTTTTCTTCTCTGGCTGACGTTTGTTACAGACCTTCGTGTTTTTAAAATTACCTCATAGATTTAGGACGGTCCTTCTGTGCGTTAGAAGTACAAGAAATTAGTTTCCTTAATCCTTAAGCATTTGTAAGTTAGAAGCTCAAAACCAAAGAAGGTGCAGGGCGAAAAAAATAATAAAAAACCAAAACCTCCAAACATTAAAACAACTTTCTTTCCCCCATCCAGAAGCACTTAATTCTTTTTCTTAAGATTTGGGCCCAGAGTAGAAGAAGCCAGTTATCATGAAAGCCTGGTGGCCCAAGGTGCTGCTAGCTGTGCTCCTCCGGCTCGCTGCAAGGCGATGCCCCTGAGGACGCTTTGGACTCGCCATCGCTGTTGCAGTCCGGCATGTGGCACTTCAGCTGCTCCTGCAGGTGTTTGATGTAGCTGATGGCGGCACGCAGCGTCTCCACCTTGCTGAGCCGCTGGCCGGCCAGCTCGCGGGGCAGGTGCTGGCGAAGGTGAGCATAGCCTTCATTCACGCAGCGCACTCGCTGCCGCTCGCGCTCGTTGCGTTGGCACAGAAAGGAGGGCTCACCCACACCCCCCGGCGGCAGGGACCGGCACAGCCGACTCCCCGGGCAGTCGGCGGCACTGTGGCTCGCGGGGACCCTACAGGGCTCCCTACAGGGCAGCGCACCCAGCGGAGCGGTACAGAGTGGGGACGGAAGGGCCAGCAATCCCGCCGGTTTGCGTTTTTCCATCCTCCACCGAAAAGCGCGCAGATCACCCAGAGATGATTCTCTCAGCAGGAAGACGACACTTGAAGCTTTCGTGGCCAAGAGGCTGGTCCATCCGACTTCCCAGTCTGTCTTTGGAGAAGTTTCTAGGTCCAGAAGCTAGGTAAGCAAACACACTTGGAGGGAACTTTGCTTGATTTCCGAAGCTCGTTACTCTTCTCCGATCTTTATAAAGCCTCACACCAGAGGGGGCAAAGACGTATCCACGTTTGGTTCAAGAGTTAACAAAGGGTGCCAAGCTTGAAAAGACGATCTCACCCTAAACCGATTAATCTTTCAAAGTTGCCCAGTTGCTGTAATTCACTCCTGGGTCAGCAAGTGTGACTCTCAGGGAGCGGGATCTTGTTCAGGAATCCAGCTTCCCAGGCACTTGCAGATCGGATGGCTGGCAGAGCGAAAGCTTACTCCGGCTTTCTCCTTGAAACTCCAAACTTGAGTGGCCTTTGTGGTTTCCGGCGTACAGGTCTGAAGGAAAGAGCTTTCAGGGTGTTTGCAAACATACCCCTGCTCTTTCATTTCTGCGGTGGTGGTGAAGAAGCGCTCATCAAAGGGAAGACTGCTCTCTTGTGGTTAGAAGACGTGTCAAGTCCTCCTTGGGCCTCCGGGGAAGCCCAAGATTTTCTTCTGTGATATCAAATCTTTTAAGAAACAAATTAGACACTTTTTGAAGGTAACAAGAACAAAATCTATGGACTTCAGCATCAAATATAAGGGCCCGTATACTGTGTTCTGACGTATCTTTATGTTTCTGCTGCTCTGTAAAAACACATCAAAAGCCTGAACAGTAACAAACGCTTTTAGCATAGTTTCTTAGCTTACTGTAAACACAGCTTTAGTCCTGCCTCCCAACTCTTCTAATCCCACTCAGGATATAACAGTCTCTTCCCATAGCACAAAGTACTTTCCCATTTATTCATCTTTAAGTTTACTTCCTCCCTTGAGGACTGGAAAACAACATTTGAAAAGCAGAGAATCTCAATTCCAAGGAAAAAGGATATGGCTTTGAAGGTTTGTCTTTTTAACACTCATTCCCACCCCCCAGACAAATGAATAATTAATCCATCTGTGCTAGTAAAGGGCTTTGAAGATGAAAGTATCATTAAAAATCCAACTATACTGGTTAATGTCAAAGACTGTTATCACATGGAAAAATCAGATTTCCTGTTCTGCAAACCAACACATTAAAGACATCTTCTACTTGAAAACGCCAACTTAAAAGCAAGAGATGCAACCTGCCACACACATTTACAACCAGACCTGCCTCTTTTCTGGAAGCTTGGGTGTCGCCCTAACATGTTTTGTTTTGTTTTGTTTTGTTTTGTTTTGTTTTGTTTTGTTTTCTTAAAGAGTCCTCTGCTTCCATATTTACTAAAGTTTGGGGTTTCACTTATCAGCCTGAAGCAACTGGAAAAACATTTGCACCAAGGCTAATAGAATAGAAATAATTAATTATTCCTTTTAGGCATAAATTAGTCACATTTTAAAAGGCAAAGTTCCTTATAAGCTTATACTGGCAAACAACTCAATATGGTATCATGAATTCTCAAGCCATCACTTTTTCCTAAATTCAGAAAGCCTGCCTATTAGCAGATAAGCCTCCTGCAGGGAATATAGGCTCAGAGACCAAGAGCTGCTTTGGACCAGGTCGAATATTTTGGCCTTCTGCTAAGAGTAACAAGAGAAAATGAGATAATTGAAAACAGGAACATAACATAGTTTTATTTTTATTTCTCTGGCTGACAACAAATAAAATGAGTGCAAGCTTGGTGTGGCGGTGCACATTTTTAATCCCAGCACTGAGGAAACAGAGGCAGGTAGGTCTGTGTGCAGTCTAGGGCAGCCAAGGCTGTGTGCTGAGACCCTGTCTTAAAAAATAAAATAAAATAAAAACACAGGTTGACTAACAACTGGTGATGCTAAGGACTTGAGGATGGGGTGAATGTTAGTATTTTAGAACAAAACCGGCTTCTGTGTTACCTAGCAACTTATGATGTCATCATCTGTCCCCGGCCAGATGGCCACACCTGGAAGACGTGGTTACCTTGCCCCTTAAAGGGACAATCCGACACGTGGTAGCTCTCCTTCTCTCAATCTCTCTTACTTTTCTCTCTTGTCCCCCCCCCTTCTCCCCATCATGTCCTGCTCTCCCTTACCCCCCTCTCCCATATCCACCTAATAAACCTCTTGCATAGAAGATCGGTTACCAGACTCATCTTTTAATAATAGATCTAATGGTGAAAGCATAAACCACTGAAGTATCTGGGAAAGGAATAATTATAATCAACAGTATATTTATTATCCCATTGCCTTTGATCTGGAAATGTTGACAATTTTGTCCCACAGAAATAAATGCATCACTACAGGTTTATATGTAGCTACGGATCAATACTGATCACAGCATTTGTAGTGAATTAAAGCAGAAAACAGGGCTGTGGCTGGGCTGCCTACCTATAACCCCAGCCACTTGGGAGGCTTGGCAAGATGATTGCAAGTTTAAGGCCTGCTACTGTTCTGCCCAGTTCATGAACCCCAAAAGACCAGGAATAACTAGACTCTGCTGTAAATACATGAGGTTCTTTTTATTGTAAATTACAAGCTGCAGCTTGGGCCCACACACACCCACCACCGAAGCGGTGGGAACCGAGCACGTGTGCCCAGGTTAGTTGGGTCATTTAAAGATTCTGGTCCATCCCAGCATGCCAAAGGCAGGGGTGATTCCTGCCTGTCAAACACCTGTTGGTTAAAATGCTACATTTTGAATCGATTGGCTATATTAATGGTTCCCAGACCATTAATGACCTGGTGTCCTCTCTAGGGGGAGGGTCCAGTTTTCTAGCATCTGTATCTCTAGTGGGTGGGGAAAGAATGCAGTGAGGTGGCTCTTCCCCTCAGGGCATTACTAGACTTCTTTACATACCTAGTTCAGGTCTTAATAATAGCTGCTAATTTATCTTTTAGTCTCTCACTACTTGTAGGTACATTTTCAGGGCTACCATATAATATTTGATAATCAATTGGTACGTTTTTCCCCTGAAGAAGATTATTCTCCCACTGTCAGCATCTGTAGTTGCCTATAGTTCCCTGCATATGATTGAGGCTTTTTGGGCTTTCCCCTGTCCACATTAGCATGTCTATTGCTGTTTGCCCTTATTCAGCTCATGTTTAGACAGTTGTGTTGGTGAGACTTATTTATGCATTTAGGAATATATATGTTTATAATATACATATACATATTACATATATAATATACATATGTAACAACAATTCATGAAAAAAAGAGGAGACCATGAATTTGAAAGATAGCCAGGAGGGGGAATATGGAAGGGTTTGGAGGGAGGAAAGGGAAGGGGGAAATGGTGTAGATTACAATTATATTGTAATCTCAAAAAGTAAAAAGAAATAATTACAATTTCAAAAATAAAATAAATCTTAAAAAGAAAAAAAAATGTTCATGATCTGCCTGGGCTGCTGAGTGAGTCCAAAGCCAATCTGATCAACTTGTGAGACTGTGTTCCAAAAGAAATGTAAAATGAAGGCAAGGGTAATCCCTAGGTTCCTATCCCAAGGGAGTAGGGGTGAGGAGGATATAGGACACAGTCTGAATACTTTTCCATAAGAAAAAGACTAATACTTACAGACTTTTATGTTATTATTAAAAGTGAGCAAAACCTATGGAAGTACTTATAAGAAATGTAAAAAAAAGTGGTAAGCAAAAAGAAAATAAGAAACTTACAGACTAATGTTTGTAATAGGAACATAAAACAATTTTATATGATTTACACATTTTTGTTTATTGTTTTGAAACAGGATCTCACTGTGTAGCCCAGTCTGGCCTCAAATTCAAGCTCCTCCTACTTCAGCCACTTGAGTGCTGGAATAACAGGTGTATGCCACCGTGACAGGTGCCATACATGTCTTTGTGTGTTTGTGCAGACAAAGAGAATGAAGTGGAAGATGTATATTGAATTTTTGTCATTGGTTGCCTAGCAATTATGTCACTGGGTATAGAATAATGATCCTTCATAGATCTCTCTACTGTTCAGTTATTACAAACAGCACAAGCTTTATATTTTCAATCTAATGAGTTTTAAAATAATAAGAGGACATATATGTCACACTTAAATGATACACTGACAAATTTATTATTAGCATTCAAGGTTATTGGACCAAGTTTTCTTATAAATTTTTTTTTTAAGGAATGTGGTATAGTTGTTTCCTGCACTATTGACATGAGCAGCACCATCATGAAGCAGGAGCGACCACAGGAGACCTTGGTCACATGAAGAGTATACAACACTTAGCAAGATCTATGCTGTTTTCCATTTGCTGGGGCCTGGACCTTGGCTTCTAGATAGAGAACAAGGGTTCCATTTTTTTTTTTTTCAGAGGCAGCTAGAGTGCCTTAGGGTGAGGCCTGAGTGCTCTAAGCTGGGGTATGGAAAAGATTTTCCATAGAATGTTATAATTCAGCTCCTTTAGCAGGAGGTCACTGGTGGCAATGGAAGCTTGGACGTTCCAAAGTCTATGGTAATATCAACGTGTTACAACTCTTGGTCAAACTGCTGTGCTGAGCACGGCAGAGGTGCAGTCCAAAACCTATGCCTGGTCAACTTGCAGTCAAGACAGAGGCCTGCGAGGCCCAAACCCAGCAAGACCCAGGCCCATTGGGCCAGAGGGCAGGCCCAGTGAGATGGGACCCAGTGGAGAATAAATGATGAATCTCAGGTAGTTTTGAAGTGAGAAAGTGTGAATCTTTGTTCATGTGAAATCAAGGGCAATATAAACCTTGGGCAGAGGGAGGGATTTCAAGGGTGAATGTGTTTGATTGGCTGGGGTCAGGGAGTCAAGAATACTTAAATGGTACTATCATAAGAAAGAAAATACAATACTTAATTATCCTGGGGGTGTGGCAGAAGGAACTCCAAGTACAATTAGAGATCACTGCTGGACTAAAATCCTTAGCTTGGTGGAGAGTTTCTAAAAATTTCTAGATGGTTGCTAGAGCAGTTCCTTATCAGGGGAAGGGACTGGCCTGTAATCTGCCAGGACCTCCTTACAAGACCTGGAATCACCCAGATCAAGGGAGACTTTTAAAACCCCTGCTGAAAAAAGGGAATCTATTGTGGAGAGCTGCTCATTAAGCTGCATTGTTATGTTTTTAGCTTGGCCTTTACCTTGACAAAGAAAGGAGGAAGTTTCACCAAATTCCTTAAAAGAATGTTCCAAATTCCTTAAAAGCTTGTCTGTGTGACCTTGGACCATAACTGCTTTAGGGAATTAGTTTTAGAATAGGACTTTATCCACTATAGAGAGATAGTTTTTGAAATGTAAGCTGGGTGTTTCCACAAACTTTTTTTTTTTAATTGATGTGACTTGTGTTAGCTTTTAAAATTGACCCTGGAATAAACCCATGCTGCTTCAGTCATACTGACAACCCTCTCAAGCCATCCCTTGTATACTGTGTTTTGTTTTAATTATTTTAAATCCTCACTTCCCACTCAGTTACTGTTCGACTCTGCCGGTGGGCTCTGGCAATCTATCACCATAGGTCAAGTGTAAAGAACTGGCTATTCTAATCAATTTCAACCTTATCCATCAGAGCCAAACATATGGTAATGGAAAAAAAAATTCCTTCTCAGAGAAGGAGATTCATAAAATTCTCCTTTTAGATTTCATTACTGCTGTAAAAAGGTAGATAGGCATGATAGCACATACCTGTAGTCATAGTACTTGGAAGGAAGATATAGGAGGACCAGTAGTTCAAAGCCAACCTTGGCTCTATAGCAACTTCAAGGCTAGCTTTGGCTACATAGGATCTTGTATCAAAGAAAAGAGGTTTAAAAATGCCTGAGGGTGGTGGTAAGACTTTTCTGTTGTATAGTTGCTCACAAGTTGCCCAATGCTCCTGTAAATAACACCAATAAACTTTTCTAAGTTGGGTTTCATGCAATCTTTCCTTGTTCCTTCCCTATTTGAGGTGAGTAGATGTTCTCTTAGTTCTTGTCAGGAAAGTTACAATGCAGGAACAAATGTGTATAGAATTTATAAAACTGTAGCAAAACAGCCAGGTGTTAAGTTTACCATTTCTTTGAGCTAAAGTTTCTCTCCAACCTAAATGTCTCACATAAGACTGGCTAGATGGAGACATTTACTACAGCACTAAGAACACTTGGAACTGGGTCGCCTCAGTTGGATCTGTTCATCAAAGGGGGAAGGGAACTCACTAAAGTCAAACTCATTAGCTTTCAGGATATTCCTAGGGAAGAGAAAAACTTCCATCCTGACAGCTCTCTTATCACCTGCTTGAAACAAGAGAAGGGAAGAGGATTTGCATTGGCTCTTCTTGCAAAATATTTCATGTTTCATTACAGATTTTTGTTTCCTGGGGTTGTGACATAGAGCTATATATGTGCTTCTGGTCCTGAGCCCGGAATTTGCATCATGCATCACAAGAGGTAACAAGTATCCGTATATTATAATCTCATGCTAGAATTCTACTAGGTATAATTAACTCAGTCTTAAATTGATTATCTACATGGGTATATTCAATTATCCCTTCTCTATACAACTTAAGTATTAAGTATCTATATCTCTATATGCTGCATCTTCCAAGGACTACTGTGGTGGTTTGAACAGGAACAGCCTCCATAGACTCATGTGTTTGAATGCTTGGCCCACAGGAACTGGCAATATTAGGAGGTGTGGCCTTGTTGAAGGCACACCCTGTGAAGGCAGGCTTTGAGGTCTCCTAAGCTCAAGCTATGCCCAGTGTTGTAGCCTACTAATTGAAACAAGGCTGTAGCCATTTTGTATTCAGCTTCCATTTTGTTTCTAAGGTGGAATTAAGTTCAAAATTTTAAACTTTCAACTTTGTTTCCTGGAAGTGGTTGTTCATAGCTGACCTTATATTTTACTATGATTCAATAAGTGTCATAACTCATACTTTGTTATTTATTTACTTGGCTACACTCTGTTTGCACCCTTCTTTTTATACACCTGGCTACACTTTGGATGTACTCTAGAAGACCCTAAGCCCTGCTTCACTTACCTCGCTTAGGACCAATCATCTTAAAGGTTAGCTGATAATACTTCGTCTAGTTAGCCAAAACTGTAATATTACTTTGGACTGTTTGCCAAAATGTGTTACTGCCCTCCTCGTGTCTTTCGCATTTGAGTCTTTCTATAAAAACCCTGCTGTGAGAACTTGTAGCTGTCACAGATAGGCTCCCCTGTCCTTACTGTCACCCTGATAGATCAGCTTGGAAAAGGCATTCCCCATCCATATCTGAGAGTCTGAGTGGTTTGTGTGGTATTCTTAGGCTAAAACACCCAGTGTGGTACACAGTCTCCTTCTTCTGCCTGTGGATCAAGATATAGAACTTTTACCCTGGCCTTCCAGGTTCACCTGGGTCCAGCCAGCAGAGGTGAGCTGCATGTTGTCCCCTGAGCTCCATTATCAGGCCCACAGTTCTGCATCCCTTTCAGAGGAGGTCTATGGGACCAGGAACATTCAAGTTCAGTTGGAGCACAGCCAGCAGAGGTGAGCAGCAAGCTGTTCCCTGAGCTCCATTCTCGGGCCAAGGCTCTGACAGACTCCCTAAGGAGTCCTGCTGGCATCAGGGACATCCAGCCAACACTAGGGACAACCAGATGGCCAGTGTAAGAACACAGTCAACAATAGCCAGGGCAATATGGCATCACCAGAGCACAGTAATTTTACTACAAGAAGCCCTGGATATGCAACACAGCTGAAATCACAAGAAGATTACCTTAAATCCAGTCTTATTAATATGATAGAAGCCTTTAAAAAGGAAATAAATAAATCCTTTTTATACAGGAAAATACAATCAAACAGGTGAAGGAAAAAAATAAAACTGTTTAAGACCTGAAAATGGAAATAGAAGCAATAATTAAAACACAAGCTGAGGGAATACTGGAGATAGAAAACTTAAGGAAGAGAACAGAAACTACAGACAGAAATCACCAACAGAATGTAAGAGATGAAAGAGAATCTCAGGCAACTGAAGAAATCAAATACATCAGTCAAATAAAATATTAAATCTAAAAGGTACCTGACACAAAACATCCAAGAAATCTGAGACAACATGAAAAGACTAAATGTAAGAATAATAGGAACAGAAGAAGGAAAAAACTCCCAGCTCCAAGGCCCAAAAAATATTTTCCACAAACTCACAGAAGAAAACTTCCATCTGGGCAAGGTGGCCTACACCTGTAATCCAGCATCAGGGAGGCAGAGGCAAGTGGATCACCGTTAATTTGAGGACAGCCCGGTCTACAAAGAGAGTTCATGACAGCCAAGGCTACACAGAGAAACCCTGTCTCAAAAAACTAAACCAAACCAAACAAAACAAAACCAGAAAAACTTCCCCAACCTAAAGAAAGATATGACTGTAAACAAAGAAATAATGAAATTAAATGATGTAATGAATGAAATGGACCTAACAGAATCAAATGTATCAACAGAACATTTCAACCAAACACAAAAAAAAATACCTTCTCAGAACCTTATAGAACCTTTTCCAAATTGTCCATATAGTTGATCGCAAAGCAAGCCTCAACAGATTCAAGAAAATTGAAATAATTCCTTGAATCTTATCAGACCACCATGGATGGATTAAAGCTGGACTTTAACAACAGAAAGTCTACAAATTCATGGAAACTGAACAACTCTCTACTTAATGACCAACAGGTCAGAGAAGAAATAAAGAAATAAATTAAACTTTCTAGAAAAGTGGGTATAGTGGTGCTCATCTTTTTTTTTTTTTTGGAATACGTAAATATATTTTTCTCACTTAGCATCTATTATACAATTGAGGATTCTTTTTCCTTCATATAAATAAATGGATGCTTACATTGGATAAAGAAAATAATCATATTTAAAGACATAGAATGTTTGATTTTCCTAATCTTCCTTTTCTCTTTCTCTCTTTTTTTCTCTCTTCTGTGTATGTGTGTGGTGGTGGGGCTGTGTATACTAACGTGTGCCTGTCCATGGAGTTCAAAGTGACAACACTGGTTTCAGTTCTTCAGGCTTCACTCAATTTGTTTCTTGATACAAGATTGCTCATTAGCCTGGACTGCACCAATAGGTTAGATTGCCTGTCTAGTGAGTCCCTTCTTCTCCAGTGTGTGGATTACAACTGTATATTATCATGCCTTGGTTTAACATGTATCCTTTAGCTATTTGTCTCTGTTACTATCCATTTATTCCTTTCAGGCAGGGTTTCTCCCTGAATCTGCAGCTCATGTTTTCTTATATAGGAGAAAAACCATCAAGTCCAACAGATTTCCTTCCTTTGCTTTTGCTGGAGCTGGGTATTAGGTATAGGCTAGAAGCCTTGTATGTTAAGTTGAATTCTGGGATCTGTAACACAGTCCTCATGATTCTATCTTTTGTAACTTTTGGAACATCTTTTTAGACTGCCAAATGATAACTTTTAATCCCAGCACTTTGGGGGGAGGGGTGGTGGCAGAGGGAGATAGATCTCTATGAGTTTGAGCACGGCCTGGCCTACAAAGCAAGTCCAGGACTTACTCAGAGAAACCTTGTCTTGAAAAACAAACAACAACAACAAAAAACTTTCTAGAATTTAAGGAAAATGAAGGTACAACATGCCCAAACTTATGAGACACAATTAAAGTGCTAAGAGAAAAGTTCATAAAAAAAAAAAAAACAATTAGAGAGATCTCATACTAGCAACTTAAAAGGACACCTGAAAGTGCTAGAACAAAAGGAAGCAAAGAGGTGCAGATAGCAGGATCAAACTCAGGACTGAAATCAATGAATTAGAAACAAAGAGAACAAGACAAAGAATCAAAAACAAAACAAAACAAAAACAAACAAACAAACAAACAAAAAAGCCCACGATCTGGTTCTTTGAGAAAATCGCTTCTCGGCCTTTTGGCTAAGATCAAGTGAGAAAATCAACAAGATAGGCAAACTCTTAGCCAAACTAACTAAAAGGCAAAGAACAATATCCAAATTAACAAAATCAGAAATGGAAAGAAAGACGTAACAACACATACTGAGGAAATACAAAGAATTACTTTAAAAATTGCTTTTTCATAATCCCTTTGCATGCACATGATACAGAAATGTTTGCTTTCTCAATACATATTTATAATAATAAGTGGTCAATAAAAATTTCAATGGAAAGTACTTCCAAAAGGAATGTTGAATAGTCCTACTTTATGTCAATATTTTGTACAACAGCCATTAGAAATAATTCTAAGCAACATTCTCAATTCATAATTTACCATTATATAGATGATATTTTGCTGGCAACTTCAGATGGAGATACCTTAGGGGGAAAATGATGAGGTAAATGAGAATTTTGCCTTGCTGGGGATTACAAAGTGCTCCTGAAAAAATCCAATGAAGAGATTCTGTTAATTATCTAGGAAATAAGATATGTCTACAGAAAATTCTAGTACAGAAGGTTCAACCAGAAGAGACCAATTTAAAACTCTTAAAAGTTTTCAAAAATTATTGGGCGATATTAATTGGCTAAGGTCCACAATTGAAATAAATACTCAAGAGCTAAGTAATTTATTTCAAACCTTACAAGGTAATAAGGAATTAAATAGTCCAAGAAAATTATCAACTGAGGATGAGAGAGAACTTTCTCTGACAGAAAAAAAAAAAGCTGGACTGTATTTTAATTATTTCACCTTCTACTCCTTCTCCCACAAGAATTTTTTAATACTTCATTTACTTTTTATTAATTACAGTTTATTCACTTTGTATCCCAGCTGTAGCCCCCTCCCACATTCCCTCCCAGTCCTATCATCCCTCCCTCTTCTTCTCCTATGCCTTTCCCTCAGTCCACAGATAGAGGAAGTCCTTCTCCCCTTCCATCTGACCCTAGTCTATCAGGCTGCATTGTCTTCCTCTGTGGCCTGGTAAGGCTGCTCACTTCTCAGGGGTGGTGATCAAAGAGCCAGCCCCTGAGATCAAGTCAGAGACAGTCCCTGTTCCCGTTACTATGGAACCCACTTGGACACTGAACTGCTATGGGTTATATCTGTGCAGGGGTTCTAGGTTATCTCCATGAATGGTACTTGGTTGGAGTATCAGTCTCAGAAAGACCCCTGTGCCCAGATTTTTTTTTTTTTGTTGTTGTTCTATTGTTCTCCTTGTGGAACTTCTGTTCCCTCCAGGTCTTTCTATCTCCCCCTTCTCTCATAAGATTCCCTGCACTCTGCCCAAAATTTGACTATAAGTCTCAGCATCTGCTTTGATGCCCTGCAAGGTAGAGTCTTTCAGAGGTAGGCTCCTGTCCTGTTCCCTGTTTTCTCCCTCTTCTGATGTCCATCCCATTTGCCTTTTTGAATGAAGATTGAGCATCTTACCCAGGGTCCTCTTTCTTGATTAGCTTCTTTAGTATTTTAGTATGATTATCCTGTTTTATATATCTAATATCCACTTATGAGTGAGTATATACACTGTGTGTCTTTCTGCTCAGGATGATCTTCTCTAGTTCCCACCATTTGCCTGCAAATTTCATGATTTCCTTGTTTTTAATTGCTGAGTAGTATTCCATTGTGTAAATGTACCACAGTTTCTGTATCCATTCCTCAGCTGATGGACATCTGGGCTGTTTCCAGGTTCTGGATATTACAAATAAAGCTGCTACAATCATGTCCTTGCTGTATACTTGAGCATCTTTTGGATATCTGTCTAGGAGTGATGTAGCTGGGTCTTGAGGTAGCACTATTCCTAATTGTCTGAGAAAGCGCCAGATTGATTTCCAAAGTGGTTGTACAAGTTTACATTCCCACCATTGTCCACATCCACTCTAGCATGTGTTGTAACATGAGTTTTTGATCTTAGCCATTCTGATGGTTGTAAGGTAAAAATCTCAGGGTCATTTTGATTTGCATTAGAACTAATTCTTCTTTTAAAGATTTTTTTTTATGTATACATTATTCTGCCAGCATGTACACCTGTACACCAGAAGAGAGCACCAGATTTCATATAGATGGTTGTGAGCTACCAGGTGGTTGCTGGGAATTGAACTCAGGACGTTTGGAAGAGCAGTCAGTGCTCTTAACCTCTGAGCCATCTCTCCAGCTCTAGAACTAATTCTTGTCAGTTGTTCTCTAACCTCACATGCACATTTGTTCTAGTAACCGCGTACGCATCCACCGACCTGCCCATATGAATAAACATAATGTAAGCTTGTCCGTGCTGTAGGGATGGAAAGGCAAGGAGAGAAGACGAAAAGCTGCACAAATCCCAATACCATCCTTTATGACATGGAAGCGGGGAAACTTCACAAGCCTACAAGTTTCAGAATCGAAACCCAATTCTTTCTGGGCCACACTACCACCGTCTGGCCTAATCCTATATTTCATAATGTGCTATGCAGATTTATGCTTCCCTACGTGAGGACATGCTATTTAGACCGAAAAGCAGATCCTGGAGAACCTTGGCCTTCAGAAAGCACCTCTTGCTCTTGTAATTGTTTTGGTCTCTTAGCAACGGCGGTCGATTACTCGGCGCTCTATCGGATTGGGACACACCTGAGCTCAACGCTCTGGGTGGAGCGTCTGGAAGCCCGCCCATTCCCGGAGCTCTGTGCTGCGCACGCGTAGAGGGGTGGTGGGCGTGCGCATTTACGGAAGGGAGGGTCAGAGCGCAGGCAGTGGACAGGTTGCACGTAAGCCGAGTGGCTGAGAAGCCGGAAACGCGCCCCTGAGGGTGAGGCCCAGAGGAGGCAGCGGGCCTGCCTGGGCGGGGGCTGGGAGGGAAACGGTAGAGGAGCCACAAGCAAGACCCTGGGTCCCGGGAGGGCAAGGGCGCCCGGGCCGGCTTCTGGCCCGATGAAGAGCCAGGCGGCTGGGCCGGTGCTCCTCAGCGCGGGCCTCAGGTTGGTGACGCGGCCGGGCGGGCTAGAGCGGCCGGGGCAGGGGAAGGCCACTGCTGATAGCTTTTCTCCTCTTCCAGGTCAGCCGGTCCGGCTGCCAGCGCTTCCGGAAAAACAACCCTGGGCGCCGCCCAGCATGTTGGGCACTCGGCGCGGAGTGCAGCCGCCGGCCCTCGGAGACGTCAGGCGGTCCGGGGCGGCGCGGTCACCGGCGGGATGTGGTAGCACGTGACACCGGCCCCGGCGCGCTCCTGACGGACGCCGGTCCCCTGCACTATATGCGCAGGTGAGGGCGGACACCGCCGGAGACAGAGTCTTTGTTTGGGTGCCTTTAGGCACGTATAGCATGTACATTTGAACAGCGGAACACTCCCATCTCCCTACCCTCATCCCCCAAATCCAGAGTACTGGTTGATTCCCTGTGTGCTTGCTCGGGAGTAGCCACACATCCTTTGCTTGGCACCTTTTTCCTGCCAAGCTATTAGAATTAGCTTGGTGAATTAGAAGGTACTGTGCCAGCACAGCACAGAAACAAACCAGAGTTGTATTTAGCTGGTATTTCTAGAATTCTTTAAAAGGCTTTTTAGAGTGAGGAAGAGAAAAAATGTAGTGACTGAAATTATTGGAACTGGTCGATGCATTTTTGCAAAGTGGCTGTTTCTGTTAGTTTCTAACATGTCATTTCTAGGAAACAGTGTGAGGTCCGGAACTGCCAAATGATTGTGTTAGAAACATAAAAATTTTGGTTAAGAACGATTTGCCAAAGATGTAGTGTAGAAGACAGAACTCAGTACCCTGACTTTAGGCCTTCTCAGGATGTGATGTGAGGCAGGCAGTTAGAATGGAATTGCCTTGTTGAGAAAGCCCTTTGAGAATCACGGTATGCATGCCTTATTCATGTCTTCTGTCTTTGAGTACTTGTTACCTTAGGTTTATGGTTGTTGGGGACTCACAACAAAGCACAAATGCTTTGCATCTGGTATTAAAGTCTGATTTGAGAGGGTCCGGGATTTCACACCGATTTTTATTTTTATTTTTTTAAATTCTGACATACAGTTTAACATTTGGGAGCTTTCGGAATGGGAGGTGAAGCTATAACTTAACTCTAATAATTTATTGTAATCGATATGTTGTATTGTAGGCTTTGTGGTTTCAGTGATGATTGTGCTTTATGTATGGTTGCAGCTGGGAAAATTTAGAGAAGTCTGTTTTAAACTAGCTGGAGCCTGGAAACTTTTCCAGTTAAAGTACCAATGGCTTTTTTTTTTAGGTTATAAGGCGTTTCCTTTACTCTGAACATGGTTACTGGGGACTAAATTCAAGTCCTCTGGAAGAGCAGCAAGGGTTCTAATCCTGAGCCATCTCTACAGCTCCATATACTTTTGAGGCAAGACCTTCCTGCGTAGTGTAGACTGACCTTGAGTTTACCATGCAGTCCATGGTAGTCTGGTAACTTCTGGTAGTCTTCCTGCCTCACCTCCCTAGTTTTCTGTGTCACCGCACCTAGGTAAAACTAACGCCTTTGAATAACAACTGCCAGTAATGGTCTTTTCACATCAGCACTACCTTCTAAGATGTGATTAGTGACACCGAAGGATGGACTGTATGGAAAAGCTGAATCCTTTGTTTTTCAGCCTTCTGAAAATGGTCTGTGTATTAATAGAGTCTGATGTGTTGGAACACCTTTGACAATCTTTTGCAGGATGGCTTTTGCCCTTTTATTGAACTGCCTTGTAATTTGAGGTATATGTTATATCTTTGACACTTAATTCCTCATCTACTTTACTTTGCAGAATTAGTGTGAGAATCCAAAATTGTTTTAGTAGAGTTCTAGCAAAGCTTGCATGATGAACCTCAGTGTGTGACTGTATTAATTTAAGATTATTGTTTAATAAGGTATAGATACATATTTTTAAGAAAATACTGATTCTTAGGGAGAACATGGTGCTTCGTTATGCCATCTGAATCAGACCCAGACTTTTAACCCACTATAAACTATTCAAGTACTTAAAATGCCTAAAAATTGTTGGTTTGAGCTGATAAGCCAAATAGAGCTTGTAACCACCATGAACAAAATAAGCAAAATAAGCCACCATGACTCACGCTGCAGAATATAGCCATGTGCTTGGAACAGGGCAGATTGAATTCCAGTCCTGTGTATAGTATGCAGCATTGACATGGATTAGTTAACATTGAATCATGGTTCCTGTGGTTTCAGGATCATGTGCATAATGAGCAGTTGGTCAGGTCCCATTTCCCCATCCTTAGATGCTTGGCTCTTGTGTTTATAATCGTTGTGTATGCTTTTTCCTAGGATGAATGACACGAACTTGAGCCCAGTGGGGATGGAGCAGCTGTTTTCATCCTCTGTGAGCAATGCCCTGCCAGTCTCAGGAAGTCACCTGGGTTTGGCTGCCTCTCCCTCTCACAGTGCCATCCCTGCCCCAGGTGAGTGGGAGGGAGAACCACTGCACTTCAACCTTGTGCTCAGTTCTGAGTGTGTTTTAGGATGATACAGAGAAACTAGTGAGTGCCCTCTACAAAATATTTTGTATAGTTGCAGGGTCCAAGTGGATGGAGAGTAGCAGTTTTTTCTAATAGTCTCTTTGGGGTTAGTGTCTTTCATCCAGAACTGAAATTGGCTTTTTATCCGGGGCTTCTCACACTCATCTGGTTGACACTTTGATGTCATGCCCTTAAATAGTAGAAAAGGATCAGTTAGATTTCCTCACTAATAGGTTCCTAAAACATTTGAAATCAGACTTGTTTTCTTTTAGATTGGAAACTGAGCATCTGTAGAAATGTATAAGATCTGGTTTTATGGAAAATTAGTGCCAGATGTGGCGCTCTTATGTGGCATTCTCTGTGAGCATTCACATCCTCAGAAACAGAGGAGGGGAGGCTTGTTCTTCCATATTCCATGCCTTAATAAATTAAGTTCCTTTTTTGTTGTTGGGAGATTTTGTTTTGTTTGAGAGCTGGTCTTATGTAGCCTGGGTTGGCTTCACTCTGAATATAACCTGGATAACCTTGCACTGATCCCCTTGGCTCTACTTCCCAAGTGCCACCATACCTGGTTCTGAAAGACTTTTACTGTCCAGTTGTGTTTTCTTTTCCTATTGAAATGAAACAAGCTATTGATTCTTAAGGATATGTAGCATCGTAATATTGTATTGGACTTTATGTTTAATAGTTTAAATAATATGAAAAAGATGTTTAAATAATTCTTCGTAGAAAACTATATCCTGAATCACTAAAATGCAGCAGCTAAAATTAAAATTAGTATTTTTCAAAGTATCAGCAAAAGAAATTAAAAAAATAATTCTTATTTATGTGATGTATGTGTGTCTGTGTATTTTGTCTGATTCTTGTTGAAGACATGGAACTTCTTTACACACTGATAATCTGAAGCAGACTTGGGATCATTTTTGTGTACCATATGTGTGCTTGGTCCTCACAGAGGTCAGAGCAGGTAGTCAGAACTCTTGGAACTGAAATTTGAGATGGTTGTGAGCTGCCATGTGCTAAGACTGAACCTGGGTCCTCTCTAAGTGTAGCAAATGCTGTTAGCTGCTGAGCCATCTCGCCAACCCCCCCCCAATAAACAACAACAACAACAAAACCCCTAAAAGAGCATAGTGGACTAGACTGTAATCTTAGCATTTAGGAATATAGGCAGGAAGATCGAGTTGAAGGCCAGCGTTTGCCTTGAAACTCTTTCTTTTAAAAAATTGGAAAGCCATCTATTTCTCTCTTAGGCATTCCTTTTAGGAGATAGTCTTATTAAGAGGAAAAGGCTTATATTAAACAT
Source organism: Meriones unguiculatus (assembly GCF_030254825.1). NCBI lineage: Eukaryota > Metazoa > Chordata > Mammalia > Rodentia > Muridae > Meriones > Meriones unguiculatus. The sequence continues at coordinate 91,715,190 of NC_083350.1, forward strand.
ACTCCCCTTTGTAAAATATGCAGATCAGCACTCACTAAATTGGTGGATATTCATTTGATGCTTAGGCACAGGAAAAGTCATTTAAGTGATTTTGCAAATGGGTGTAATCCAAGGTGGATATAGTCTAAGTTTCAGACTCTTGATTGTGAAGTACAGCATGTAGAGAAGGGGCTGAAAATATACACATACCGATTCACATTTAACTTAAATCTGGGTGGATTGCAAGTGCATACATACTTGGTTTTTGTCTTTTACATTTTTAGATAGGATCTCACTATGTTGCCCATGCTCACCTCAAATTCAAAATCCTTCTGCTTTGGCCTTCCTGATACTGGGATTACAGTAATGTACCACCATGCTAAGCATTCCTGTGTTCTTAAAGTGAAATGTATAATGATAAAAATGGGAAAATAAAATAAAGCTTTAAAAAGTTATCACTGTAAGAGACCACACCTGCGAAGGTTCTGTTTTTAATATTTATTTTCTTTATTTTAAGGATTTTTAAAATTATTTTTAATTATGTGTAACTATATACACATGAGGGCAGGTGTCTTGCAGAGTTTTGTCTTGGAGCTAGAGTTACCATGATATGGTTGCTGGGAATCAAACCGTGGTTCTCTGGAGCAGTACATGCTCTTAACCACTGAGCTATCTCTCCAGACCCTGTTTTGTTGTTTTTATTTTTAATGTAATTTGTTCGCTTAGCTGATATTTAAATAGATTGTTACTTGTTTTGCTATTTAGGAGAAATACAACTGGAAGATCAGTTTAGCACTTTAAAAATATACTAATTTAAGGGCCAGGTTTGGTCATGCACACCTGTAATCCAGCATTCCAGAGGACCATGGTAAGCCTGGGATACATAGACCTTTTTTGAGAAGTAATTTGGGGACTAGAACTGTTTGTTTAATTACATTATAGATGTTTCCCAGTACTGACCTGGGTTACAGTTAAATTGTGAATTGGGTTAAATTCTGAGAGTCTGGTAAGTGGTTTTTACATACTAATCTTTTAATTAAGAAAAACTTTTTTTTTTTTAAAGGTCTCCCAGTCGCAATTCCAAACCTGGGCCCCTCCCTGAGCTCTCTGCCTTCTGCCTTGTCTCTGATGCTTCCCATGGGCATTGGAGATCGAGGAGTGATGTGTGGGTTACCTGAAAGAAACTATACCCTACCTCCACCACCTTACCCTCACCTAGAGAGCAGTTACTTCAGAACAATTCTACCTGGTAAGTTTTATAGTTACTTGTGCTGGGGGAATGTGGGATGATGGGGGGGGGGGGAGAACCAATTAGCTTCTGGAGATTGGAATTAACATAATTTTTCTCTGTTGTTATTGGATAGCAATCTCTGGGTTTGTTGATATTGGTGTGCTTTGCTTAGAACATGCATACAGTTCAATATTAAGGAAGCAGTTTGATTAAGTTTGATTAAGCAGTTTGATTATTTTTGCAGAGTTTTGCTGCTGCTGTTTTAATTTTTTTGAAGTAGTGGTGTTTGAACCTAGGGCCTCATACATGCTAGAAAGGCACTTTACCATAGAAGTACCTCTGAAACCCTTTTTATTTTGAGACTGGGCAGCTAACTGCAGATATAGCAGAGAATGACCTTGCTCCCAATCTTGTCTTCTACCTTCAAAGTGCTAGATTATAGGCATGAAGTGTTTTGTTGTTGGATTAAGACAGGGTCTTGCTTGTAGCCCTGGAACCTGCTATGAAGACAAGGCTGGCCTCAAACTTAAAGTCATTCTCTCTAGCTCTGCCTCCTCAATGTCAGATTATAGATGAGCCCCACTGTGCCTGGTTTACATAAGAGTTTTTTTCTTTGTATATGTGTGTGGTGTGCATTCTTATATATGAGTGCACAGGTATGTGTTGATGCTAGAGGTTAATGTTGCTTGTCTTTCTCAATTGTTTTCCACCTTAAATATTGAAGCAGGGCCTCTCACTGAACTCAGAACTTGCTGATTAAATAGCTATTATAACTAACTAGCTTGCTTTAGTGATCTGTGGGATTGTAGGTGGGCCACCACGCACTTTTGAAATTTACATGTGGGTATTGGGGATCCAAACTCAGGTTCTTAGGTTTAGATAGCAGTGTTTTACCTGCTGAGCAATCTTCTAGTTCCCTATGGTCAATCTTTTTAAAGAGAATTATGATCACTAAACATTGGTTCAGAATTTTTAGTTCTGTATTTAACCTGCCCTGCTTAAAGTTTTTTGACTTTTTATTCTAATGTATTATATACTATATATAATATAGTATATATTATATACTCTTTTCAGAAAATTTTGGCAAACCTGGAGAAAGGGAAGCCATGACTATGTTTCTGGTGTATACTTCTGTCTTCTATTTTTAAGTATTGGTTGTCACAATTTTTCATGATTAAGACCGTGATTTTCCTACAGCTGTGTGTCTTTTTTCAGACTTAGACTTTTTTTCAGACTTTTCCAGACTTAGTATTTTGCCCTCCCATTGGATGATTTTTGTTTTTTTTTTTTAAAGATTTATTTATTTTTATTACATATACAGTGTTCTGCCTGCACACCAGTAGAGGGCACCACCAGATCTCATTTTAGATGGTTGTGAGCCACCATGTGGTTGCTGGGAATTAAACTTAGGGCCTCTGGAAGAGCAGCCAGGATTCTTAACCTCTGAGCCATCTGTCCAGCCCTCTCGGTGATTTTTCATAACTCCCCTCCTATCCTTGTTTTTAAAATAGGCTATATTGCCCTGGCTGGCCTAAGGACTCACTATGTAGACCAGACTGGCTTTGAACTCACAGAAATTTGCCCGCCTTGGTTTGCCACCAAGCCTGACATCCATAATGGGCTTTTTAAGTACCATACCCTGTGATTCAACATTTGGGAGGCTGAAGCAGGGAGATCAGCAATTCAGACTAGCCTGTGATTATCTCAAAAATAAAAGTCTACTGAATGGATATTGACTGGCTTATTACATCAGTCTTTTTGTTGAGCAGCTTGGTTTTTCCAGACTTTATGGTCATTATAGCTGATGTTTTTAGGGGTGTATTTGTGTGTGTTTGAGTTTCATAAATATATATTGTGCTTTAGTATATACTCTCCCACTAGCAGTACTGCAGGTGACATCCCACATCCTTAGAAGCACAGCTTTGGATTTGGGATGTAATTCAAGACTTTTTTTTTTTTTTGAGACCCTGGGTCTGATCCCAACCTGCCCCCGTCTCCCAAAAAGTTTCTGTAAAATATGCTTGTTTTGAATAACTTAATGTGTTCTGATAGTTTTGCAACAAATTCTTGAATAATTTTATTGTTTATTTACATATTTTTTAAAGATTTATTTATTATTTATACAACATTCTGCCTGCACACCAGATCTTACTATAGATGGTTCTGAGTCACAGTGTGGTTGCTGGGGATTGAACTCAGGGCCGTCGGAAGAACAGTGAGTGTTCTTGACCTCTGAGCCATCTCTCCAGCCCCTTACATATTTTTTTAATACAGCAAATTTTAGCATCTTAGGACTAAAGAATTGCAACCACATAGCTATTAGAGGTTGGTCCCATTTAAGTTGTTTCTAGTTGGCTTCAGATCAGCTTCTTGTGTTTAGGATTTGAATTTCATAGAGGAACTCAGAAAGGTATATGTACCACTTGAATAGATAATGATTAAAGAGATAGCAGGTTATCTAACTTAGCTGTTTTTTTGTGAGGAAAATGATTCCCAGCAGTTGCAATTTCTTGTATTTAATAATGTGCTAAATATCTCTGTTGTCTCTTCTGTTCTCAGGCATTTTATCTTATTTAGCTGACAGACCACCTCCTCAGTACATCCACCCCAACTCTATAAATGTTGATGGAAATACAGCATTATCTATCACCAACAACCCTTCGGCGCTAGATCCCTATCAGGCCAATGGAAATGTTGGGTTAGAACTAGGCGTTGTTTCAATTGACTCTCGTTCTGTGAACACACATGGTGCCCAAAGTCTTCATCCTAATGATGGCCACGAAGTGGCATTGGACACAACAATCACTATGGAGAATGTTTCTAGGGTTACCAGCCCAATCTCTACAGATGGAATGGCAGAGGAGCTTACCATGGACGGTGTTACAGGAGAACATTCCCAAATCCCAAATGGCTCTAGAACTCATGAGCCTCTCTCTGTGGATTCTGTGAGCAACAACCTTACCGCAGACACTGTAGGACATGGTGGTGTGATACCCATTCATGGGAATGGTCTGGAGCTTCCTGTGGTTATGGAGACAGACCACATTGCAAATCGGGTCAATGGGATGTCTGACAGTGCCCTCAGTGACTCCATCCACACCGTGGCCATGAGCACCAACTCTGTAAGCGTGGCACTCTCTACCTCACACAACCTTGCCTCCCTAGAATCTGTTTCCCTCCATGAAGTTGGCCTTAGTCTAGAGCCTGTGGCTGTCTCTTCCATCACACAGGAGGTTGCTATGGGGACAGGTCATGTAGATGTACCCTCAGATAGCTTGTCTTTTGTACCACCTTCACTGCAAATGGAAGACTCCAGTTCAAACAAGGAAAACATGGCAGCCATGTTTACAATTTGTAAGTGTGCTTCACTGTTCTCTTTTGGAAGTAATGGGTTTTGTTTTCTTAAATTATATGTGTTTGAGGGTTATACATATATATACACACACACACACACACGTACCACATACATGCATAGTGCTTGTATAAGCTAGGGCAATATTGGAGTCTTTGGAACTGGAGTTACACATGGTTTGAGTCATCTAGGAATCTAATGTGGGTCCTGTGCAAGAGTTGCAAGTGCTCTTAATTGCTGAACCATCTTTCCAGATCCCAAGTATGGTTTTGGCATCTTTGTCAAAATTCAGTTGTCCAGAAGTGTGTGGGTTTATTCTGGGTCTTCTATTTGGTTCCATAGATCCACATTTCTGATTAAATGCCAGGACCATGCATTTTTTTTTTATTGCTGTTGTTCTATAGTGTAGCTTGAGATCAGAGGTGGAGATATCTCCAGAAGATCTTTTATTGTGAAGGATCCCAAATACTGGTTTTAAAATGCCATTGTCCTGGCTAGTGTTTGTCATAGTCTGATGCTGATTAAGGGAGTGTAGAAAGGAATTTCATTTTGGAAGTTTTCTTTGTCCTCATATTGTCCTTATATTAATCTGGTATCATTTCCTCAAGTCAAGTAATACATTCACAATTTATTGGCTCTTACAGTGACTCCCTGGAGTAAATAGACAATATATTCATGTCTATATTTTACCAATTAATTTAGCCCTATAATATTCAAGGTATTATCCAAATAGCATTACAGGAGTAAGACTTAACACAGATAATCGTGGTGATACACATTGTGCTTTTTCAACATATGCCAGAAGAAAAAAGTTGCTAGATCACTTTTATAACTATGGGAAAATGTAGGTTGATATTCAGTGGTTTGTCTTAGAATGTATAAATTACTATAGTTTGGCATATAAAAGTTCTTTTTTATTAGGTAGAAAACATAAATAAATATGGTAGATTTCTTAATTTCAATATGTGCTTAATCCATAAACTTTCATGTGCTCACTATCTGCTGTGCCCTGCCAGATGCAGGGGTCAGGGCAGTCTATCAAGACAGTACAAACTGTGAGGAACCTTAGCCTGATAGGAAGCATGGCCAAGACAAGGACTACTATAGTACAGAATAACAGTAAAGATGCAACTTTGGGGTTAAGTTCATGGTGCTTAAGGAGCTTGAATAACAACTAAGCTGTGGAAAGGTCAGGGCAAATTAGTTACAGAGGATATGTGTTAATTTAGGCCTAAGGAAAGGGAATATGGTAGGCAATTGATGGGAAGACAGCTGTTGGCACCTATAAGTGCCTAGAGTGAACAGAGTCATAAATGGTTCAGATGACTGTAGTAGAAAATGGGGTTGTGGGAACAGTCACTTGGGGAGACAAGTAGGAACTACTGCATTGTGAGCTGTTAGATTTGTTAGAAGCATTTATTGTAGGAAGATAGTGCTGAAATTATTTGAAAGGTGATTATTTTCTTATAGTAGAAGTAACTAAGATGAAGAAAGTAGAACATTTGTGGAACTGACATTAGTAACCTGTAAGGTGGAAAGGGGTGTTGCTAAGGCGAAAGCTCGATTTTCTGCATGAGAGACTACATAAACAGTATGATGAAAGGTGAGAATAGATTGGTGTTTCTTTTGGGGAAGAGGGGAGTGATGAATCCATTTTAGGCATCGATTCAGTGTTTAAGGTGCTCAGCAGAGATATCTAATGGAGCTCAGAGAGGGATTACCTAAGTAAGGGGTAATAGTCATGGCTATGGCAGTGGGATGAAACCATCTGGTAAGGGTACGGAAGAGTGTCTGAATATAAATGAACAAAAAGGTCCAAAGGTACAGAAGCAAGTAAGGAGCCCCTCTGTATTAGTCTTGAAAGTCTCAAATTAGCAGGGTGATGGTGGCGGTGCACACCTTGAGTGCACACACACTCAAGAGGCAGAGGCAAGAGGATCTCTGTGCGTTTGAGACTAGCCTGGTATTATAAAGCAAGTCCAGGATGACTTTCAAAACTATTTTGAAAATTAAAAAAAAAAACAAAACAAAAAACAGTCCAAATTTATATTATGTGTTACACTAAGGCCTTTTTTTTTTTTAAACTGGTTAATATTTAGTAATTAGCATTTGGTACCAAGTGGTAATTTAGCTTATGTGAAGTACACGTGTTTGCATTTGTGTCTTTCACATGTACTATTTATAGGGTGCACTCTTTGTGACCGAGCCTATCCCTCAGACTGCCCTGATCATGGACCAGCGACTTTTGTTCCTGACACACCAATAGAGAGCAGAGCAAGACTATCCCTTCCGAAGCAGCTTGTTCTCCGCCAGTCCATTGTGGGAACAGAAGTTGGTAAGAATATTGGAAGAAACCACAAACTCTCTCAAGTCTCCTTTATGGAGTGGAGTTGTAAAAGTATATGTGTGTAATTAGTGATTATTTGATCTTAAATTCAGTGGCTTAAAATTATGAATTTTTGGAATAAAGTTTTTAATGTTAGAGAATAGTTGACTTCTCTGATGGTGAGAACAGTAAAGTCCATGAAAACTTAGGTGGGAAGCCTCCCCTTAGAGTCAGAATTAAGTAGAAGCACAAATCCTGGCCTGAGCCTTTGCCAACTTTTGTTCTCAGCTGTGACATCTCAAAATTACCAAGCCACTGTGCTACTCAAAACTTGTCTTTGTTTTCCACTAAAAACTTGGAAAATTTATTTGATAAACTGATGATATACAGACATTTAGAAAAATGTACCTGTGTAGTAATCCTCAGGAAGGAATCAAGACTACCAGGGCCAACTTGCCTATATCTGATTTTAACACAGGTTTACTGTGCCAGTCCTTTGAAAATATGAGATTGGTTTATTCTTCAGCTTCAACTTGGTAATGAATCTTGAAAGCACTAAATAGCTTATTCAGTACATTAAGCATAAGGGGGTTTAGAAGCTTGATGTATATAAATTGCTGGGTTTTGATAAAATGTTTTTTGGTCTCTTTTTTTGCTTATTCTAAAATATGTTTGCTAGGACATAGGTTTTGTGTGTATACAGCAGGAATTTGATTTTCCTTCCACATTTCAATTTAATTTTATTATTGTGTGTATATCTAGTGTGTGTGAGTACAGGTGCACACATGCCATGATACACATACACAGGTGAAGGGCAAAGAACAACTTTTGGGAGTGGAATTCTTCAGGGGGAACTCAGGTACATCAAGCTTTTGTAACTAGTACTTTTACCCAGTGGCCCATTTTGTTGGCTACTTTTGTCAGTTACTGTAAGCTAGGACTTACACATCTTAGCTGTCTCTGAATTGTTGACACATCAGAAGTGTTAGCTTTAGTGAACATGAGATTCTTTGTGTGGGTTAAACTCCTGTCTCAATACCCTTATTAGTTGTTTAAATCATTGTGTAGTTGGTGTCCTTCCATTGATAGGTGTGTGGACTGCAGAAACCATTCCTGTGCGGACTTGCTTTGGGCCTCTAATTGGTCAGCAGAGCCACTCCATGGAAGTAGCAGAGTGGACAGACAAGGCAGTTAACCATGTTTGGAAGGTCAGTGTTGAAGACACTTCTCTGGCTTTTGGTTGCTGCTGTTGTTTTTCTGTAGCTCAAGCTGTCTTCAGACTCCTCTTCAGCCTCCCAGATGTTGGGATTATGCCAGGCCACCACCATGCATGACTGTTTTTTGGGCTGTTTTTTTTATTTTGTGATAGTTTAAAAATCCACTAGGACTGAGGGCATTCATTGTCATTATTTATTTTGTATTACATTCTCTCTCATTGCTGATATAAAAGTTGTATAACAGTGTTCCAGCTGTTGAATGAATAGGGGATAAATGGATAGTTTTCATTTTGTAGATTAGTTCATGTAATGATTTAGATGTCTTTGGAAAAGATTTTATCTTTGTATGAGTGTTTTGTCTAAATGTATGTGTACTGCATGTGTGTAGTATCTGTGGAGGCCAGAAGAGGGTGTCAGAGGGCTCCTGGAACTGGAGTTAAAGACAGTTGTGAACTTCCATGTAGGAGCTGGGAACCATACAGAGAGCCTTTGCAAGAGTAGCTAGTGCTCTTAACCACCAGGCTATCTCAGCCCCAATTTGAATCATTTTATGCATTTTGATTTCTTATGGCTGCCAAGGCTATGGACTTTGTTTACAAATTAAAAGTTATTTTTAGTTAACTAAACATTCCTCAAACATTTGGTGAAGGAACTAGCTTTAGAACTAGCTACAATTATTTCTCTAGTTACCTAATGGGAATATAAGGTTTTGACATCAATAGCTATACTAGTAACATTTATATAAAATCTTAAAGAATGATAGGTGCAAAATTGAAGTGGTAAGGCAGTGCATCATAGGGGATTGTAATTTTGGTGTCTGACTGGAAAAATGCCCCTTAGGGGACAGTCATTCCCTGTCTACTGTACCTGCCTGGTAGTGTTGATAAAGATGGATAGCTAAGTAGACTGTATTTTGTATTTTTAGCCAAAGGCACTCAAGAGTAAAGTCATTTTGTACATGGAGCAGCACCTAAAGACTTCTAATGCTCTCTCTTGTGAAAAGGGCAATAATAAGCATTTACTAGATGAATAAATGAAAGGATTTTCAGTTCACTTAACATTTATGCCTGACTTCTGTTGGCAGATATACCACAATGGTGTCCTAGAGTTCTACATCATTACAGCTGATGAAAATGAGTGTAATTGGATGATGTTTGTGCGCAAAGCCAGGTAATAGTACTTTAGATAATAGGATTGTTACCATTCAGCTAGTTGTTCAATGGGAAAGAATTTTTAAGACTTCATGGACATTGTGGCTCAGGCCTAAAATACCCAGCATTTAGCACTTGGGAGCCTGAGATAGGAGCATATCTGCAAGTTCTAGGCTGCTCTGGCCTATATAGCAAGTTCTAGGTCAGTCTGAACACAGATTGGGACCCTGTGTCAAAATAAACAGGCACATTTCATTTTATTTATCATTTGTTTGGTTTGAGAAAGGATTTCATTATGTACTTCATGCTGGCCTGGAACTTGGAGCAACCCTCCTATAACCAATCCTGTCTCTGCTTCTCAAGTGCTGGAATTACAGATGTGAGTTGACCATGCCTTGCTGATTACTCGTTTTGCAGCTAGTAACACACTGACGTTTCTGACTATAAGGAAAAACCACCTATTAGCTAAAGCAAGAATTATGTTTCTTTATAATCCCTAATAAGGAGGGTAGAGTTACAGAAATGATAGAGAAAATAGTTCTTTCTAAGCTTTTCTATTGGATATTCTATAGAGGGTACGGCATGATGAGTATGTATGTCAAAATTACTGTACTCAAGGGACAAGAGATGTAGCTTATTGATAGGATTGCAGGATTAGTATGTGGAAAGCTTTAGTTTGACCCATAGAACTGAATAAAAAGTATCTGTGGCCAAGTGTGGTGGTATATACCTGTAGCACAGCTATTTGAGAGGCTGAAACAGGGAAATTGAGGCCAGAAGTTTGCAATCAGCCTGAGCACCTGTTAACTGTGATTATGTAGGAACCGTGAAGAACAGAATTTGGTGGCCTATCCCCATGATGGAAAAATCTATTTCTGTACCTCACAAGACATCCCTCCTGAAAATGAACTGCTTTTCTATTATAGTCGGGATTATGCTCAACAGATTGGTAAGTCTGTCAGATTTCTTACATGAGTCTAGTACAGTACCATCAGTGACCAGGAAGACAGTTTGGTAATGATTTTACAGTGGCAGCTTTATGAAAGCAAGCTACCAGCTCTGTGTGTGAGGCCACAGAAATCCGTAGTTCTTCAGTAGGTTTGTGTTACTGATTCAAATAAACAAGCTTTTGTTGTAGGGCTTTGCATTGGGGCTTGTAAATTCCCAAATCTTCTTTTTGAACTTCTTAGAAGTTAGCAAAGTCCCTTGGGTTTGATTTAATGTGTTTTTGTTTTCTTTCTACTGTGTCACTTTGACACAGGACTGTTAAGAGTTTTTGTGCACTTCAAAATGTAAATGGTTTCTCTAGGAAAAGAAATCTTATAAATTCTATGAATACCAAGTGCTTTTTCTGTGCCCTGGTGCATGATTTTGGATGATAGGACTATGGCACTGAACAAGGCATCTTAATTTGACAGGTAGTGAGCAAGTTAGACATTTTGGTAGAAATGGGAATTGTAATTGTCAGTTATTAATCTCAAGAATAATTTTGAAGTTAAAGTAACAGGAGATATTGATTTAATTTTTTAAAGGTGTTCCTGAACACCCAGATGTTCACCTCTGTAACTGTGGCAAGGAGTGCAATTCCTATTTAGAGTTCAAAGCTCATCTGACCAGCCATATCCATAACCATCTCCCTAGCCAGGGCCACAGCAGCAGCCATGGGCCAAGCCACAGCAAAGAAAGGAAGTGGAAGTGTTCAATGTGCCCCCAGGCTTTTATCTCTCCTTCCAAACTCCACGTTCATTTTATGGGTCATATGGGTATGAAGCCCCACAAGTGTGATTTTTGTAGCAAAGCTTTTAGTGATCCAAGCAACCTACGGACACACCTCAAAATACATACAGGTAAGCAGTATTGAACCATTGGCATGGAGTTTTTATATTAGTTAGAAATTGCAGCTATAAAGACTGGGCAGAAAGAAATTATTGGAGGTAGAGTTGTAATATGTCATAGTAAGTATCTAGGTAGCTGTGGGTGCTAAGCTTTGTGAGGTAGAAACCTAAGGCCTCTAAGGGTGTTACTACCAGTTACAAAGGTATTTCACTTTTAAGGAGTCATACTGTGCAGTTTGAAGGAGCCCAATTTCAGTATTTGAAGTTTTCAGTAGTTTCTAAACTCCATGTAGACCATCTTTAAAAAATGATTTTTTTTTTGTATTTTATATGTGATTATTTTGTCTATATGTGTCCCATTTGTATGCAGTACCTGTGTAGGACAAAAAAGGACATCCATCACTGGAATCTGAGTTACAGATGGTTATGAGCTGCTTTAGGGTGCTGGGAACTAAACCCAGATCCTCTGCCAAGAGTAGCCAGTGAGCCACTGCTTTTAACCATTTGCCCATCTCTCCAGTCGTTCAGCTTTCCCCCGACCTCCCCAGATAGGCTTCAAAATAACCAGTGAGGTTTTAATTTTCTTGGTTGAATCATTTGTTGAACAAATAATTAAAAGGAAGTTTATTCCTCAGTCCATTTTATTAAAAATGGGTAGTTGAGCAGAGACGGTTTGTCCTGCAGAAGCTAAACTTCCCTAAAGTTTTCTTCTTTCTTTTTCTTTCTCTTTTTCTCTTCCTCCCTTCCCCGTCTCTCCTCATTTTGTTTATTTTTGCTTTTTACAAGATTTGCTAGGCCTTGGGGGCTGGAGAGATGGCTCAGAAGTTAAGAGCACTCACTGGCTGTTCTTCTAAAGGTTCTGAGTTCAATTCCCAGCAAACACATGGTGGCTCACAACCACCTATAATGAGACCTAGTGCCCTCCTGTAGTATGCAGGTGTGTGTGCAGACAGAGCATTGTATACATAAATATATGTGTGTGTGTATATATATATATATATATATATATATATATATTAAAAAAAGATTTGCTAGGCCTTTACCTATTTAAAAAAAAAACATTTGGATTTGATTTCATTCCTGCTTTCTGAGATCATATTGTGTTTTTAAAAAAAAGAAAGAAAAATATAAATTATCCAGTGGAAATGTTGGGTTATAGATTTGTAGATAAGTGCTACAGTTTTTGAGTTATTACTTTCTTTTTTGAAATTAGTCTTATTAGCTCAGGCTAGCCTCACACTTGCTGAGTATGATGTTGAACTTTTGACCCTCTTGTGTCTACTTCCCAAGTGTTGGGCTCTGAAGCATACACCACCATACTTGGCTAATATGATGCTAGAAATTGAATCTAGGGCTTTAGGTATGCTAGGCAAGCATTCTATCAACTCTGTTACATGGCTGACTCCCAAGTTCTTTTAAATTAGGTATGCACTGATAATCATGTTTTGTTCACTTCAAAGTTTGTATTCTGTGCCAGCTACAGACATATATGTACTTTAAGGTTTTAGGAGGTCAGACTTACTGGCTTTCCCAGCTTTAGTTTAGGTTATAAATGGAATGGCTTAAAGTGTTTTTAGCTAGATAGCATAGAGAGTGAAGTGCCACACATGATTCAGTTTTGCTTGATTCTTGCTTGGGCTATTTCTCCAATCATGCTTGCTTGTCTGAGAATCTGTAATTATTTTATTCTCAGTGTGATGTCTTGGGTTAATTTGCAGGTCAGAAGAATTACAGGTGTACTTTGTGTGACAAGTCTTTCACCCAGAAGGCTCACCTGGAGTCACACATGGTCATCCACACAGGTGAGAAGAATCTCAAGTGTGACTACTGTGACAAGCTGTTCATGCGGAGGCAGGACCTCAAGCAGCATGTGCTCATCCACACACAGTAAGTACCCTGCAGTGAGGATGCTGTCTGCTGGTGGTGAACCATTGTATGTGCCTCCCTGGACCTGAGGTAGTCAGTGAGCATCTGCATTAGGGCCTGTACAGTCTAGTGTCCAGATAAACCAAGCAGTGCTAGGGCTTTATTATGGGAAGATTTCACTTTTCTGTTTCTTTTCTTATTTTTATACATTCTTTGTATTCATTTTTATCCAAGTTTCGAAAACATTTTACTTATCAGTAAGATTTTAAAATGACTTCTTTGATGCTTAGTGTTGTGTTAGGAGATAGAGATAGAGATGAAAGACACTGTCATTATCTTCAAAGAACTCCAATTTTAGGAAGTGAAACAAATAAGTATGGGGCTGGAGAGATGGCTCAGAGGTTAAGAGCACTGACTGCTCCTCCAGAGGTCCTGAGTTCAATTCCCAGCAACCACATGGTGGCTCACAACCATCTATAATGAGATCTGGTGCCCTCTTCTGGCATGCAGGTGTACATTCAGGCACAACATTGTATAAATAATTAATAAACATTTATTTAAAAAAAAAAAAAACAAATAAGTAAATAGTTACCATGCTGTGTTGCATTGGGTGTTGAAGATCATAGAAAATCAGAACTTTAGCCTAACAGAGCAATATACTCTCATCCACTCAGGAGGCTGAGGCAGATTGTGAGAGGCCAGTCAAAACAAAAATAAGGGGGTGCTAGAGAAGTGGTTCAGTGGTTAAGAGGACTGATTACTCCTGTAGAAGACTTGCATTTGATTCCTAGCCCCCGAAGAAAGGGTCCCAGCAGTCTGTAACTCTGATTCTAGCCCCAGGGGCCCAGCGTGGCCACTCTGGGCACCACACAGGCAAGGAGTGCACAGACATACACGCAGGCAAAACATTCGCACACAGAAATAAAGATAAACTTACAGGCCGGGCACTCCTTTAATTCCAGCACTTGGGAGGCAGAGGCAGAGGCAGGTGGATCTCTGAAATTTCAAGGCCAGCCTGGTCTACATAGCTAAATATAGGACCGCCAAGGCTATATTATACAAAGAAACCCCATCTTGAAAAACAAAAAACAAAACAAAGCAAAATAAATGGTTGGCAGTACAGCTAAATAATAGGGCAGTCGTCTAGCTTAAGGCCAGGGTCCTGTCCTCACTTCCTAGTAGTTTGAGCTTAGTCTTAAGATCAGTTAGAATTAAGAAAATCGAGAAGGGTAAGGAATTAGAATGATATTCTAGGTGGTGGCAAGAGTGTGAAGACACCATAGGCAGAAACATAGAAGCAAAGAACATAGAACATTGTTTCTTTTTGTTAGAAAACAGAGTACTTTGGAAAGAGTGCTGAGAAGCAGACCCAGTACCACAAACAATCTCTTTTTTGAGATAAGATCTCATTTGTATCTCTGACTGGCCTTGAACTAACTCACCAGTGGTTAGGGATGATAATAAGATAATATTAGTGCACCACCATTTATGCTCTACTGGGGATCCAGCACAGGCTCTGGATGCTAGATAGGTACTCTACTGAGCTACGTCCCTGTTGAAGTAGGTCTTCCTAGGAAATTGAATTTAATTTTCAGAATAATGGTGAGCTGTGAACAGATCTGGCTCCCTTATACACTGCCTGCAGTTTTGTGCTGAGGGTGTATCTGTGTGTTGAAATTGTGGTTAATAGAGAAACAGTTCAGCATTTTTTAAGAGTTCAGCTCACCAATATTAGTTGTATAAGCTGACTTTAAGGAAAGGGATGTCATGTTTGGTGACATATCTTTTAGTTTCATTAATAGTGTCAAATTCTGGAAAATTTAATCTGATTATTTACTAGAAGTCATACAGTATGAGAGCTTGAATGAGATGCTCATAACACTGTAAATAGCAGCAGCGAATGGGGAGGAAGTAGCTGTGATTAAGCTGGCAGTTGGACAGTTGGCAGAATGAGCCAGCTCCCTGCCCTATCCTCCAGAGCTTCGAGGAAATAACACTGTTAAGCCCCAGCCTTATAGTTGGAAGATAGGTGGTGTATAGGAATTATAATTCAGAAAATGGCTTTTCTGGCAAGAGATTACATCCAAAGACCTTCTAGGTCTGTGTGATCAGGTTGGAATACAAACATACCTTGAATCCAGGAGACAGGAGCAAGCAGATCTGAGTTCAAGTCCTGCCTGGTATAGAGCAGATATCAGGTCCAGACATGGTGGTCCATGCCTTTAATCCCCCAAAAATGAAGGTAAAATTAGTTTGTAAAAGGAAGCACCCATGTTTGAAAATGATTCTTAATTGAGTGGCTGAAAAAGTGACAAATTAGAGAAGATTTGACAGAATAGGATACACCTAACTCTTATGAGAAGAGGAAAGGGAAGCTACTTAAGAGGCAGAGAGAGAGAGGCGGTAGCTTTACTGGGAGAGTTTTACAGAGAGAGATTAAATGAGAGAACAACTAGACATAGGTGAAGACAGAATGAGCCAGAGAGTGAGAAGGAGCCAGGAGATGAGAGCAGATTGTGTGGGAGTTAGTTTGAGGCCAAGCAGAGCAATTCAGAGGCTGAGAGAAAAGCCAGTCTAAGTAAGTCAGTTGGCAGAGGAGTTTGAGCCAGAACAGCTGAGAGCTCAGAAAGACCTGTAAAGGATGAGCTTATTAAGCAGTAAGTCTCAGGCTGAAAACATTCAAGGCCTAGGTTAGATTGTACCAAGGCTAGAAGCTTCCAGGACTAGGCTTAGGTTAACATAGAGGCCATAATCCTTGGAGACAATGACTCAAACAGTTGAATAAAAGTTCCTTTTACATATGGTGAGATGGATGTAAGCAAGAACAAGAGCTTCAGTTTCTTCTCTTATTTTAAGACACATTTCCAGGTTCCATATTCTCTACTATGTCTAAACACAGTTCCAAAAAGCCCCACCTCACTCTAGAGATTAGGACTTCAACATAGGAATTTGGGGTTTTGTGGGTAGTAGGGTAAGACTCAGCCTATAACAGTGCCTGTTATAAACACATGGGGGAATATTAAGATCAACTGATGTCAGGATCCCACCTTAGGGATTCTAATATAACTGGCCAGGACTAGAGCCCCAGCCTTGCTTTTTTCTTATCTTTCTCCACTGCCTTGAAGTGGGATTATAGGAGTACACCTCCACAGCTAAATTTACCCTCATTATTCTTTAAGATTTATTTTAAATTATGTGTATATGTATGTTTGTGTACACGTGAGTGCAGTAGTCAGAATAAGGAGAGCCTCAGATCTCGTAGAGCTGAGAGGCAGTTGTAAGCCATTCAGGGTGGGCACTGGGAACTAAAGTGAGGTCCTCTGCAAGAGCAATACACTCTTGACTCCTGAGCCCCTGGAGGTCTTTTAATATCAGTAGGAGGTTTTTAATATCAGTAGGAGTCATGGGATATACTAACATTCAAAATGTCTCTGACAGATAAGGATGTTACTTCTTTCTGAATACTACATAATCAGTGTAATTTTGGGGCAAGTTTTGTTCCAGCCTCTATTAGTGTCTGTCCTTCATTCTGACATCTGTCTTTTGCAAAGGTTTAAATATAGGTTTAATGTTTTTTTTTTTGGAGGGTGGGCAGTGATAATATGTGCTATGAATCAAAACCAGGGCTTTCCACATGCTAGGCAAGTATTCTACCACTGAGTTACAACCCCAGTTGCTATCAGTTCTATAACTAACAGCTTTTTATATAGTTTGTGGTTATTGTTATGCTTCTATGTAGATCTTTTATCAGAGCACATGTCTTTATAGTTTCTGCAGCTTGTCCTTTTGGTTAGTTTCAAGTTTGGTCTCCCAGGGGTGAACACAGTATTTTATGATTTGTTTCGAGGTTCGAGATGTAGTTCTCTGGTGGGGTGCTTGCTTAGTGTATAGAAAACAGCAGAGGTCTCATCTTTTTGACCTTGAAGGTGGGTGCTTTTTTTGATTCAAGTATGTATTTCTTTTGTATATATCCTCTCAATACTAGAAATATTGAAAATATTAGAAAAACATACAAATACAGAAATGTTCATGGAATCTTGCTTGTGAAAATATAAAACTGAAAGCCACCAGAATATACACTAAGAACAAGAAAAGCCAGTTGCAGACTGTAAATACTTCATATTAATGGAAGGGAACAAACTACAGGTATTTGTGCAACTTGAGTGAACTTCACAGGTTTCATACTCAGTCAAAGAAACCTATACTGGGTGGTCCTGTTTGCATAGTACTCTGGAAGGAGAAACACAGTCTAGTTCTGAAAATTCCTAAAGGCCTGAGATTAGTGAGTATTTGTGCCTAGGTTGTTGTTTGCACTCCCATAGCAGATATTGTTCTTGTGTTCCTCTCAGAGAACGCCAGATCAAGTGTCCAAAGTGTGATAAGCTGTTCTTGAGAACAAACCACTTGAAGAAGCATCTCAATTCTCACGAAGGAAAACGAGATTATGTCTGTGAAAAATGTACAAAGGCTTACCTAACCAAGTACCATCTCACTCGCCACCTGAAGACCTGCAAAGGGCCCACCTCCAGTTCCTCAGCACAGGAGGAGGAAGAGGATGATGACTCAGAAGAAGAAGATGTCACAGACTCCATGAGGACAGACGACTGTAGGATGAGCAGTGCTATTTACTCAACAGATGAGTCTCTCTCCGCACATAAATAAAAAGCACCTGCTTTGGATGGAACATGCATTGGGAAAACACAAAACCAACCTATTGCAGTGTTTTTTTTTTTTAATTTATTTATAATGATTTTGAATCATCTTAATCGAGTTGATGTCAATTTTTTTCCTCTGAGGGTGCACTTCAAAGCTGGCTCCTTGAAGCATTAATGTCTTCATCTGTTGCTCCAAAGGCTTCTTTGATGCCATCTCGGTAGACACTGATTCCACTTCCTCTTTTTGGAGGGTCAGCCTTGATAGACCTTCCTTGGTTGATCTGTAGTCCTGGAATGTGTCACCTAGTTTCCTCTTGTGCGAGTTTGGCAACTTTGCACAAGTTCAGAAAGTTTGCTGGACCGAGGCGCTCATGACCCTCAAGCTTTAATGCCTTTATATGGAAACATGTCTTTCCCATGTCTTTCCTTCAGGTCGGCCTCAGTGTGTATAAATGCCTAGATCTCTGCACAAACTCCTGGCAGAAGTGAGCCATAAAAGAATTTTTCATCTATGAAACACCATATTGTTAAGTTGGATGTCATACTGGCAATATGCAGACACCAGACACAATTTTCCAATTGTTGCCTTTGTGGCATTGTTTGCTTCTGCCTCCATCTCAAAACTCACAAGAAATCTGGTATCTAAATTGTGTGTAGCAAGCCTAATTGCAGCTGCCTTAATTACGGTCAGCGGCAGTATCAAGTTCAACAGTCGGTGGGACTGACCCTTGGAAAAGAGTAAGAGTAAACACTTGGCGGTGAACCACTTTGTGATCTGCTGAATAGCTGCTTGTTGAGGTTTCCAAATGGAATAGTAGAGAAGCCTAAGTACTCTTGAATATGGTGTTCATCAGGGCTGGTGTTTCTCTGACCTCTTTGTTGGCTCAAGGCATACATTTCCCCAAACAGTCTTTCTTGTTGTGTATAGTTCTAGAAAAACTACAAGTAGGCAACAAATGAGGAGTAACAACAGTTCCTCCAAGAGTTTTGGAGTTGGTCATCTCAGGAGCACACAGGTTGCTTAAGGCTGCACTGAGCACAACATCTAGAGGAGGAAGCACTACAACATCATCATACATGAGTGAGTTAGCATCCATACTTCTTTACTTCCCAGTGAACACTAAGTGCCCGTAAATGTGTTGTCGTGCAGTGGTTTTGATAGGAAATGCTCTCTGATCCTTCTAACCCACTGTCACAAGTGTACTGAGTGGGAATGGCTAAAGCACTTACAGAAGAATATCCAAATGGATTCTTTAGGATGGAATAGGAGATAAGGCATGTGTCGGTTCTATTTTTAAGTAATGGGTGGCAAGGAAAGGGCCAGCTTGTGATATCTTTATTTACATGTTTTTTTTTTATTTGGGAGATGCACTTATGCCTGAGTCAGGGTGGCTTTTTGTCCCAACATTGTTCCATTCCTCCCCACCCCCAGCCATCCTCACTGTTGACCACATGTTAAGCACTATTGTATGCATTTCACAGAGACTTTTAACAGCAGTGCAAGTGTTAGGATGACTAATTCCTAAAAAGTAACACCTGCCTAACTTATGGCTACTTCAAGTTTACAGCCTGCTTCCCAGCGTCAGCAGGAATTCAAAGAAGTAGTTATGGTTCAGAAGACAGTGACTGAGGTCCAGAAAACCCCTTTGATGGAAACCACCTGGCTCTGTGTGCAAGCGCGTACTTTGTGTCTCTGTCTTTAGGAAAGCCTTCAGTAACATTCAGAGGATCTGGCATTAACAGTGTTCAAATAATGCCTACCAGAAAGTGCACATGGACTCAACTGACAAGACTGGCACTTCAGCCTACAGAAGGAAGGAGGGGAATGGTTTGTTTATGTAGGTTTACTTTATGAAAACCATTAAAATGCTGCTAGCTGAAAGCAGCAAGTAGTTCCAAATGCATTGGTGGGTTTCACAGGCCTTCCCAGTTATCCTCCTTGCTGAAGGTCCTTACCAGCTAAGTATAGAGGATATCAAAGGATTTGGCAGAAGAGAAGGCTTACTAGTCCTCATATGGGTCTGTTTTCAGGTCCCTGTGAGCAGGCATAACCAGCTTTTGGCAAGAAGCAGACACATCCTGAAGTTGACAGGATTGATGGAACATGCCTTCCTGCTCAAGGGCACAACCTTGGCTTGAGTGGAGGACTCTGCTGAGAAGGTTTTGCTGCTAATGTGTTTATGGAATGAATGTATTTCATTCAAATCTGTATTCCTTTAGGAAGAATTAAAATCATTTTTTAATGAAAATGTAATTTTTCAATCTTTTGTGGAGGAAGGACTCAAAGGTTAAAAAAGAAAGCTTTTCTTAGTTTTAGCTCTGAGATGTTCAAATTGTTTCTGTGTAATGGTGCTTAGACTATACTGCTGAGATTTGTAGCCTCTCCTCCCTCCCTCTTCCTAAGGTGGGGCCTTTACTATCTCCTTGGAAACCAGTAGGTCTACAGTTGAAGCCTGGTGTTGTGGGTGGCTGGGTGTGGCTGCTAATACCAAAGCATGACGCCTCATCACCATTACTGCTCAAAAGTGGGGCTGCTCCCTTTTCTCCTTTATTTCCCTACACAGAGGTGTTCTTAAGTACCAAAAATCACAAAATAAGAGGAAGGGCAGAAAATCCTTGCTATGAGAATGTAGCAGGTATTACTATTTATATTGTTTTTTTTTAATTAACTGATTAATTAATTAACTGATTATGTATACAGTGTTCTGCCTGCATGCCAGAAGAGGGCACCAGATCCCATAATAGAGCCATTATGTGGTTGCTGGGAATTGAACTCAGGACCTTTGGAAGAGCAGCAAGTGTTATCGCTCCAGCCCACTTATATTGTTGCTTCTACCTTTTAACCTCTTAGGGTTACGTGGCACATTTTAAATATTTTTAATTATTAAGAGATAAGTTAGCAACTATCTTTGACAGGATTTAAACTTCTTTGCTTAGTTGCAGGAGGTCATGTCCACTATTACTGTTGGTTCAGTGGCCACACTGACAGGCAGGATATGGTAAATGTGACCTCTGGATCCAGCTGAAAGTTCTCATCTGGGATTTGCTGTGGGATAACAGTTTGTAACCTTAGCCAAATTACACAACCTATTGGGTGTCTCTTTAACTGTCAGTAATACTGTTTTATACTTGCCTACATTTTCTTTTCATCTTAGTTCAGATCCTGAAATAAACTGGATACATGATGCCCTAAATCATCCTAAGCTTTGGAAATTAGGAATAATTTCTTTTCTGGGCTAAAGCCTGAACACATCTATAATGCCTTGATTATGCGTGCTAATTCCTTAAAAGGTGAGTTGTTCACATTTCTTGCATATGTGTTGAGCTGGGTTCAGAGTGACAGTAGCAGCATAAAGTCAGTCTGGGTCTATACCAGCCTTTTTATACCTGTGTGCAAATATGCAATAAATGTTCTTTTTCTGGTTTTCTGAAAAGTGTAAATATGCCAGCAGCTTTCAGTCCATCAATTACATGAACTTAAATTATCCCCTCAACTTGGCTTCTGGAAGCACAAAGATGAATAACCTCTCTTCGTATACACAGCTAGTGTCTATATGGATTAAAGTGTCTTCCTTTTTTGGGTTAAACTTTAACCTCTAGGTTCTCTGAATATAACCACATGGACTTTATTTTTAATTAATTAATTCTTTGTTTTCCTGAGACAGTTTCTCCACATATCCCTGTCTGTCCTGGAATTATCTCTAGACCAGGCTGGCCTCACACTCAGAGATCTGCCTGCCTCTACCTCCTGAGTATTAGGGGCATGTGCCACCACCAAACTCCCATTTGGACATTTAATCAAAGTTAAAATGAGGCCGTCAAGTTGGGTCCCTATGCAATGATTGGTATCTTTTAAAGAATAGCTAAGTTTGGATAAGAACTCATAATTGATGCCTGTAAGGCAAGAAGTTCCTTCACTCAGCCACTAGACAACATTGCCAGTGTCCTGGCAACTATTTATTCATATCTCCAAAGCATGGGAAGAGTAGCTTTCAGAGTAGCCATCAGTTGTGATCAATGTGAAAGACAGCTAATATAGTGGCTCCTGTTGCCACCAGCAGAATACTACCATAAGTGGCAACTGTGTATTTTTGTTCCTTAGTTTTCCTTATATATATATATTTTTTGAAAAATCTTAGGCCATAGACCTCAGACAAGGACAGTTTTTTCACCCCCAGAAACCATGTAAGGCATTGTGGTGATGCAAGCTGGTAATCTTAGCATTTAGGAGACTAAAGCAGAATGATTATCATAAGTTCAAGGCCAGCCTAGACTGTAAGTCCCTGTTTTACATAAAAAATAAGAAACACAGAACAAAATACGATAAATAAATAAATAGATAAATAAATAAGAAAAAAAAAGAAACCATGTAAAGAGCCAGTAGTTTGAGGCACTGTAGGAAGAATGCAAAAAGAATTAGCAATCTGCTGTTTTATACAGTATACTTTTCTGGACCTCTAAAATCTGGTTTCACATTCAGATTTCTTATAAAGCTCCAGATGTCCAGGCAGCCTGTTAGGCTCCCCACAACAGATAATTTTGAAGCAGCTTACAGTTTTATGTAGGAGCCCTGCAAATACAGAGCCAGTGTCTATGAGTCATGCTAGAGCAGCATTATTGTGTTGCTTATAGTGAGACAAGGTCTGTTCATGTCTCCAGGCAATTCATTGCTTTGCAACAGCACAGGGTATATTTACATAAACCCAAATGGCATAGACCATCATTCAGGATGGCCTCAGTGTAGTAAAAAATAAACACTTGATGTGGGAAGCTGTGGTGAAACATGGCTAGATGGTTTACAGTAACAAATTATCAAATATTACATACTATATTGCATGTGCTATACTTTTACAACAGGGACAGTGTGGTAGGTTTATAACCAGATCCCACAAACCCATGAGCAATGCTTTGTACTAGAATGTTAATGTGCTTACACTGTAACTTCCTCATTGGAGATTTTCCAACCCCATTGTAAATCCATGGGGACACTTTCATGGACTGCATACTGTTTTGCTGCATGCTACTGTATATACAATGTGTTAAAGGCTAGGAACAGGAGTAAAAGGCATTATCTGAAAAGAGATAAGGAGTAAAGTGCATAATAAGCTTGGCTCAGTGAAGAGAGCTGGACTTTGAGAATGAACAGACCAGATCTGGAAAACCAAGTCATATGTGTGAAATATCTTGAACCAGGAAATTTAATCTCAAGCTCAAAGCCAAAGCAATTACCAAGAAGGGAAAGTATATTAAGCCCCTACTGCATGTTAGTTTTATTTTCATAGTAACAGCTTAAAGGGTCTTACCAAAGCCTGACAGGATAATTTTTAAGTGCAGAGATTGGGCTTCACTCAGATCTCGTTACATATCCTGTGCTTTTTCCCATCATCTGCTACACAGCAGTCATTGTGTGGGAAACACATATAACTTGGGTGCTTGTAGTCCCATTTTGGAAGTCTATAATGATCGTGTAAATCTGATGCGACTTGAGAAAGGCCCTGGCATTCTGAAAAGAACAAATGAAAGACAAGTGAGGTGAATATTAACGACAAGTAGAATGCATTACTGTATTGCTTATTGAAATAAGAATGTCCTATTAAATATTAACATCATAAAACCTGGAAATCAGTTTACGCAATTGATGAAATCTGAAAAGAGAATTAACTTTCATGGAAGGAATAAATGAACAGTTGTTCTTGAGGCAAAGTGAAAAACGGAGTAGTGTAAGATTCTTTAATTTATACCTCTGAGTCCGGTGTTTTATGAGCTTGACAAGGTCAAGTTCATTTTAAAAGATAATCAGAGATTATAAAGTAACTAGAGGGAGAATTTACTGGTACCTTCTGGAGCCAGAACTTATAAGGTTGTATTACTATGACAGCTTTTAGTTTGTTGTCCATTTAGCAATATATTTTGATCATAGAAAATTTGTATGAACTAAATGCCCCCCCCCGTTATTTTTTTTCAGTTGAGACAAAACATTCCTGAAAACCATGAAGTTCATAATGGCTTTGTCAAAAATATGATTAATATGCAAAAGGTGAAAATGCCTTTAGGAATCACATTTTTAAATCATTGGGCCAGAGAGACTGCTTAGTCAGCAAAAAATGCTCATTTTGCAAGCATAAAGACCTGATGAATTCAATTCAATTCTGGAATCTATCATGCATATTGGTAATCCTAGCCTGGGAAGATGGAGCCAAGTGGATCCCGGAGCAGGCCAGGCTGGGTGGCCATTTAGTCCTGTCTCCCTCCTCCTCAGTATTGGGAGGACAAGCATGAACTACCACACCAGCCTAACACAGCAAGACCCGTCTCAAAAACTGTTACTACTTATTTTATAAGCCTACAGTTCCTACGTCAGACAGCATGTTTAAGAAATAATTTTTTGAAAATCTTTTATTTTCAAGAAATGCAAGAACTCTGTACAATACCCAGTTGAAGGCAGATACAAAGGCTGTGGACTGCCACCAAAGCTGCAGAGGGGAATGACAAAAAGAACTGAACTCAGTTTTGTTTCCACCATTATGGCTATAGGTACACTTGAACATTTCTAGGCCAGCTTTTTGAAATCCCGAGGTAAGGTAAGCAAATCAGGAAACTGATCGTTGTCAGGTCTCCATTGGTGTCTGTGGGCTCTTGCTCCCACAAGGGCCACTAACAGACAAGCCTTTTGCGCTTCCAATAACCAGTCTCTCCCGTCTTCCAAATGCTTCGTTTACTAAAAGGAACCATGAGAAAAGGAGTTAAGAGTCTAAAGACTAGATTATAAAACAATATTAAGGGCTTGTTTTGAGGTGAAAACTTTATGTGAAAGATAGATTTAATACTATGTGAAGCAGGGATGCCAGACCAATTTAATGACTCTTTTTTTTTTTCCAATTTTGCTTAATCTTTATTGCATTTCACAGCATGGGCAGACACAATTTAACTGTCCGGTCCTGTCTCTTTATCTCTACATTTCAAGGAGCTTTTTTTTCTTTTTTAAAATTTCATTAAATTTTTATTTTTATATTAATTAGTTTATTCACTTTGTATCCCAGCTGTAGCTCCCCTCCTTCATCTCCCATGTCCACCCTCCCTCCCTCATCACCTCCCATGCCCCTCTCCAAGTTCACTGATAGATGAGGTCTTCCTCCCCTTCCATCTGACTCTAGTTTATCAGGTCCTATCAGGACTGGCTGCATTGTCCTCTGTGGCCTGGCAAGGCTGCTCTCCCCTCAGGGGAGGCAGTCAAAGAGCCAGCCACTAAGTTCATGTCAGAGACAGTCCCTGGTGACTCTTAATCATCTCTTGGGCTTGTCTTTAACTCAAATCTACCTTGGAACAGCGCTCTGCTTCAGATTTTTTCCCTCTATATCATGACCACACATATATAATCTATAATATTTCATTATCCTATAAATTCAAATAATAGCAACTGACAAAAGTTTAGGATCCTTCCTCATCATGGGAGGGAAAATTTAGTGGGGACATATTGTCTATAGGGTACACTAAATAGTAAGTAACCTCAACAATTACTATTTAACACATTAAATTCTCACCCTGTGCTTAGTCCTTACACTTTCTGACAGAGCAGGATCTAGAAGGCTTCTTACCTGAAGAGACAGTGCTTATGTCCCAAACTCGGAGTCCTTCTCTCTGTCCTCCAAAGGCATATACAAATGGCAAATCAGGACAACATGAAGAACAAAAAAGAACTCCCTAGAAAGAAAAGAACTGAAATGTCAGTGATTTCTAACCATTTAGAGAGTTCTAACCTCTAGATCCCTACCCCTATTCTCTAAGGACAGGTTTGATTCGGTACTCAAAGCTAGATAAGCACAACATTACGGCTGCATCGTGAGGCCAGCCGTGATTTATTAGCTATTTCCTATCTAGTTCCCTGTATACACCCAGAAACCTTATTTATCTTTTCAAACAGTAACAGTCATATAATAGGTCACTATGAAGTCTTTTTTCTTAAATAGTCCTTTTGCATGTATGCAGGTTGGATATCAGGGCTTTCCTAGGCAAGTGTTCTACCACTGAGCCCCCAAACCACTGGCAAACATTACATTTCTGTGTTGGGGTGGGCATGTGTATGGACAGAGGCCAACTTAGAGGAGTTGGTGCTCTCCTTTTACAGCATGGTCATCAAGCTTAGTAGCAAGTGCCACTCTAGCCCTCAATTTATTAGTAAACTTTTAATGTTTTTGTTTTTACACTCCTAAATATTAAAAATACACTTTACAGAAAGTATGAATGAAAAAACTACAAAATCCCTTAGTGAGATAACTTGTTATTTCAGTATAAGTACATGAGCCAAGTAGTCATTTATGGATAAGCCTGGGATGGAGCGAAGAAACTTAATGGCCTGCCTGTAAGCTAAAAACACAGTGTTAAAAGCTGTGAAATTCTACTATGCTGCTGATGTTATTCATATAACTCAGTGGCTCACCCAGTAAGCACTCACTGTTAAAAATACTACTTATTCTAAATGTTTTGTGTACACATATATTACCAACCTCAATGTAGAAAGCAGGCTATGAGAAATAAATAAAGAGCCCCCAATAGCTCTAGTGCCCAAAGCCCCAAGATTCCCTGAGGCAGCTGTTGAAGGCTAAAAGTTGTGGCCCTTCCCTGTGTCCTTTGCCCACTCTTCTTGATCCTATAAAGTGACTAGTAAGCTTGTAAACTGGAAAGGAATTCAGACAGTAACTGAACTCTTTAAAACTCTCCTAAGTTATAAACTCCCATCAAACGTGACTAGCTCAAAATTGGATTCAACACATCCTTAACTGCAGTGTTTCCCAGGAAAAGACAAGCAAATAAATAGGTCAGAAACACAATAAAAATGTCAGGGAGATGCTCACCATTTTCATGTCTCTCGAATGAATGAGACTTGGCCTGTCTCCTAAGATGTCCCAGATCTTCACATATTTGTCTGCTGAAGCGGTAACGAGGCAGCCTTTGATCTGACTGCTCAGATCAAGACCTAGAAGATAAGATTAGTTCAGGAGCTACTGCCTGAAATTTAGACTTAACTTGTCATAACTTAATGCATTTGAAAGAAACATCATTCTTACCAGAGATTTCATCATTGTGTGCATTAAGTGTAAATATTGGCTTATCTGAACGTGCATCCAGATTATATACAAAGCCATCATCTGTACTGGCCTGTGGAATAAAAGACAGGCAAGATCATGTTATATGACAGTAAAATTTGGCAATAAAGAAGTATATAAGTTATAGTAAAAATAATTTTATTTGTAGAATTTACTAAAAATTAAGATAGACGTAAGAACTTTAGCATGAGCTATAAAGCAGAAGAGAGCAGGATTATAGATAGTCACTGCACAAAGGTAGGGGGGAATGGGTGAGGTGGGGGTTAACTGAAGAGCAGTGGGCTAGCACCGTCTTGGTGAGGGTGGCTGCTGCAGGTGTGAGCTGAAGAAGGCACAGAATGAAGCAGTGGGAATAAAGAAAGTGGATGTTGGGAGCCAATAAGGAAATTATGAAGATGATGGTAATCAGATGATGTCTTAATAGTGCCTTAGCAGTGGACTGACAGTTGGAGATAAGCTGTTAGGCTCTCAAGAATCAGGGAGCAAAAAAAAGGTGAGAGAGACCTAAAGCTCTATACATGCGTAGAGCAACACCAACAGGAAAGGGCAGAAACTAAGGCCTGCCTTGATGAATGCTAGATACAGGGTCAAAAACTAAGATTGGACCTAGTTTTGGTTCCTAGTGGCCACATAGTGGCTCCACCATTTATAATTGTAGTTCTGGGGGATTCGATACCATCTTCTGAAGTCCACTGGCATCACATCACATGGTAGGTACACTTGCATACACAGAGGCAAAAAACACTTATACAATAATGCAATAAATCCAGAAAAAAAAATAGTCAAAATGCTCTATGCAAAAGCTCAATTCTGGGGTGAATGTAACTATGATACTTTAAGCTCATGTACCTGGGATGAAATGACTAGGCATCTCTACTGAAGGTTGTAACATCACTGATTTTTGCACATCTAGTGCCAGTGATTCCCAATCCAGTTCCTATAGTGGGAGCCTTCTAAGTAGGAAGGAACTGGCAGATTCTGTTTTAACTGTTTTAGTTGTACTCAAGTCTGCCTTGTAAGTTCACAAGTGGCACTGGTGTTAGGTTGTATATCTGCTACTGGTGAAGTTCTCTTTCCATGAGAAAAACAACACTCAAATGTTTAGAATTTATAAAACGATCTCATGGTAAAAAACAAATGACCTTTTTAGAAACACTTTTGAAAGTTTAATTATTAAAAAGCTGTCCTAAACTGAACAGTGTGCTTCTCTTGCTCAATTTCCTAATTAGCGGGGACTGGAACATTTTACAGTTTATAGGTAAAGAAGCTGTGGTACACTGCTAAAAGGTCTCAGGAGGCTGAGGCAGTCTAAGGCCAGCCTGGGATACAAATTACACTCTGTCCTGAAGTAGAAGGGAAGAAAAGAAAAACCAGTATGGGCTCAATATACCTGGAAATAACAATCCCACTTACCAACTTTCCAAAAACTTTTTTTTTTTTTTAAATTGGTGTGGTTATAAATTAAGAAAACAGTGCCAAGGCTGCAGAGAGAATAACCCTGTCTGGAACAACTCCCACCCATTGGCAAAAGAAATTTAGCAACAGTTTTATGTTGTACAGCTAAGAATAGTATACTTTAAAGCACTTAAATTAAATTTCATTATTTTCCATAAGGGCATGACTGCATAGTACTGTTGTCTAAATATACTGCAAAATGCATGTATTTATAAGCTGTATTTTCTTAGAAATGTGGGCTTTTAATATTACTGTAACTTCTGCTTTCCAGTGTTTTTATGACAGCTATGTTATACTAGAGGCTTCCCATTATCAAAGTGAAAGCCAGAATTTGTGACAAAACACATATACCTATAAACTAAGTTTTGCAAACTGAGAACAAATAAAAGTTTTTTTTTTTTTTAAAGAAAGACAACAAAACACATGAAATATTAAAGCAAAAAGAAAAATACAGAGTGGGTAATATTGAGGCATTCTGTTTGGCTGATGTTAGTGGAACTTTTAAAAAGTCTTTACGCCCAAAAACCAATGTGCATATTCTTACCAAAAAATGACAAGGTGAAAAGTGGTTCCACGTCACTCTCTCAATCTGCCCACTGAATCGCCACAGGCGTTGGTTCTGGTTTGGATTTCGGCAGTCATACAGAGCCACTGACCTGCACATATTGTATGCCATGTTAGGGTTAAACTTACTTTAGTGAAATAACAGAGCAGCGTTATGAATTGAGAATTCAATTATTTATAGCTTGTTTTAAAGTTCTAAACTTAAAAAAAAGTAAAAAGAAAAATTCCATTCTGTTATGTGTACAGGTGTCCATGTGGTTCAAAAAGACATAGTATCCCTTCAAGTTGGAATTACAGGTGGCTGTGAACCACCTGATGTAGGTGCTAGGAATGAACTGCAGAGGAGCAACTGGGCCCATCTCTCTAGCCTGCATAAATGTTTGTGCATCACATGTAGGTGCAGTGACTATAGAGGCCAAAGAGGGCATCTGATCCCCCTGGAACTGGAGTTAGACATTGTGGGCAGTTCCCATGTGGGTGCTGGGAACTGAAATAAGATCCTTTGAAAGAACAAAATGTGTTAACTGCTGAGCCATCTCTACTGCCCCAAGCTGAATTTTACTGGTAGATCCTGTTTTTTGTCACTGGAAGGAACTATGGCTCTAACTGGGGCCTAATTTTTCTGCAGGTCAAAATCTTGACTTATGGATGGATGAGTCCTATTCCCAAAGTCCAAGGTAGTTCTTACTTCCCTTTCCCAGGTAAGGTTCACAGCCATGCAACTAAGGCTCTAACCACAGCTGTTCTCTGGTCACTACTGTGCTTGGGGAACTAAGAAATACAGTCTTACAGTTTTTCACAAATCACATCTAAGAAAAACTGGAACTCCTGTAAAGGATAAGGAATCAAAACAAAGACTGCTAATTGGTTTGATACTACTAGCCATCCCTTCCCTCAGATGCAATCTATAAAAAGGAGAGTACATGTGACCAGGGCTCCTGCAGTTGACAGAAGTAGCTCCAACTGCTCATTTCTCCTATACCCATGGTTTCTGCCATGTAATGTAGGAATGTTCCCCATAGAGGCACCCACAGAGGGTGTACTAGCTCTAAGTCAAGTCTCCAAAGTCTCTCTGCCTTTGGAGAATCAAGTGTCTTTGTTTAACCTAACCAAGCTACTGTGAGCAGCTGAGCTCAGTCTTCAATCTAAAATAGTCTAAGAAATGCTTGTCTAAAGTCACCCTGTTTGGGATTGCTTGTATCACAAAAATGGCTTAAGTCATACAGCTTTTAAAAACCAGATACATTTTCTAGTTTCTATAGTTAGATTACTATGACAAAACCACATTTCTTTTTGAGGGAAAGTAGGATCAGGGTTGAAAACTAACATTAATGATTTAAATGTGTAGCACCTCAATAGTAAAGCCCGTCTAAGCATCAAATGTCACCTGCCTAGTCGAGGTATGAACTCAAGATCTTGTGCATTATGGGCAATAGCCCTTCTGAGCTATACCCACAGGCCAGGTACTTTTAAATAAGTTTAGGGATAATGCAACTGCAGTACAAGAAGTGCTTTCTTACTTATCATATGACCCAGAAATCAGAGTTTGTGCTTCAAATGGATGAAACTGCAGTGTCTGGACCTAGAGGAAGGAACGAGAAAAGATCTGTCTTTATCCACTCTGCGTATTATTGCTATGGGGTAGTCAAACAGAACTGGTATTGTTTCTATGCCACCTCTTTAAAACTTCCAATAGTGTATAATCTGCAGGGTTTGTTTGTTTTTGGAGAGGGTCTCAGTAGGTAGGCCTGGCTGGTCTGAAACTTGCTGTATGGACCAGGCTGGCCTAATAGCCTTGAACTTCCTCTGCCTCCTGAGCACTGGGATTAAAGGTATGTGCCACCATACCTAGCCAAAAGAGGAGGAATTAAATACTTAAAAAGGGAAACCATGTTCTCAAATAAAAGCAAGCACTTACGGGAATAATGTAGCCCTCAGCCCTCCGCAGGGTCTGTGGTGGAATGCTTAGACCCTTCAGAAGAAAGGGAAGTAGAGTGGACTGGGCAAGCGCATAGGCCTTCAAGTCCAACTGTTTTTAGTACATCAGCATCCTGAGCAGAGTTCTGTAGTTACACATCTACTACAATCTTACTACTGTTGTGACTGACAACCCCACCCCAGCTCCCAGGAGCCTTAAGGAACATTTCATAGGGCATTCATGTTCCTGATTACTATTCTGTAAGACTGAAGGATTGTTATTTATTGCACAGGGCTCTGTGAACCTCATGGGATAACTGTGGAAAGCAATGTGTATGTCAAAGAAAGCCATATACAAATGTCTGGATTATTTTAGCCAATAATCTACCAGATTCTTTAGAAGCCCTTTTACCCACTAAGTCACCATACCTTGTCTGTGTGTGCAGTAAGCCTGGCTGCTTGCTTCCCTACAGACATATCCCAGAGAATCACAGTGCTATCTGCGGATGCACTTGCCAGCACATTTCTAAGAATGGAAAGAAACAAAATATAGAGAAATTGTTTTTAAAAACAAAAAACATTAAATATAAGGAGTTCACTTATAACATCAAAGCAGTGAAATAGGCATTAAAAAAAAAAACCTTAAGACTTTCATCATGAAAACTTCCAAAATTAATCGAAAAATTAAGAGTATCCCAACAAAATGCATAGGCCTATTGACTGAGCAAATAGAAGTAAATCTCAGAAAATAGATTTTGCTGTGAGCCACTGCATGTGGGTGCTGGTAACCAAACTCACTCCTCTCTAAGAACATTGATTGCTCTTAACCACTGAGCCACTATTCCAGCCTATTTTTTGTTTGTTTTTAGGATGTAGTCTCTCCATTTTGCTCAGGCTGTCTCAAACCTTGTGCTCAAGCACTCTTCCTGCCTCCGCTCCCAGTGAGCTGGAACTACATGCCTGTTGCCACCAGGTTATGGCCATGTTTTAGTTTGTATTTCTCAGTGATTGATTGGTATTTTTGATGTTTAAAAAGTGCCAAGACAATTTTAAATGTTCAAGTTGGAGAAATGACATTGATGCCATTACCAAAAAATGATTCAAAGACAATGGAATATCCTTGTGAAAAAGTTTGACCCCCATCTCAACATCCACACACCTCAAAATGGACAGCAGATTTAAGTGTGGGAGCTAACACTAAAAAAATTCCAAAACACATTAATTAATATAAATCTTGATGATCTTGGGTTAGAGAACATTTCTTAAATGTATCAGCAAACACATAACAAAAATAAATGTGACACCTTCAACATTAAAATGATTTTATAAAACTAAAAAACAAAACAAAAAAACCAACCACAAGCATAACAGAAATATTTGGAAACACACTACTAGCTAGGTATTACTTCAGAATATAGAAAAGACTTTTACAATTCAATTTGAAAATGATATTTCCCACTAAGAAGGTATATATAACAGTAAAAGAGCACTGTGATGCTCAAAATCACCAATCACTAAGAAACAAACACTCATGTAGTTACAGGTAACTGGGAGCTGACACAGGAATACTGCTTGAATGCAGGGTTTAAAACAACCTTGGCAATAGGACACCCAAAGCTACACAGTGTGACCATGTTTAGAAAACAACAACAACAACAACAACAAAAGAAAACAACCAAAACACATTCTAAATAAATTTCATCAGGAAGTGGAATGGTGGTGCCAGGGCTAGGAGGAAGGGGAAGAAGGCAGGGTTTTGGTACAGAGTTCAGTCTGGGACTACAGAAAAGATCTGAAGATAGGCAGTGGTAGCAGTTGCATGATGTGGAGGTACTGAATCACTGAACTTACAAAGGGGTCAAAGTGATGATTTCATGCTGGGACTATCTGACCATAATTTAAGGTGAGAAGATGGGTAATTTGTGAAAATGAAATAAAGTGAGAAAGTTTGTGGAGAAACAGCAGCATCTTATGGAGTCACCGGCACTGGAGGAGGGTACATGATTTCCAGGTTTATAAAGGGCACCTATGGCAAAACTGGCTAGGGGATAGGAGGAATGCAACTTAATAGTACCAGTGCTGTCCTTGAATGGTACACATGCAGAAAAGGGGAGAAAGATGGGCATAAAGGTGCAAGCTCCTTGCTTGCACAGTGGACAGTGTAGGTATGAATGAGAACAATACTGCAGACAACACATCGTGAATGCCATCTTCTTACCTGATTGTCTTATTCCAGGAAAGGTCAAGGACAGCATCAGTATGCCCTTCTGTTGAGGAACTCTGTAATATATTTTAATTTGTTTGTATTAAAAGTCATCCATCACAAACTGTCTTATTATCTAGTGATTTTATGATAAATATTCTTTAGAGAAAAAAAAAAAAAGCAGTTCATGACCTATCAACACTATCCTTCACCTCTCCCCAAATCTACAAGAAAAATATAGACATATTAGAATTTATCACACAAGCAGCTAAACAGGAACCTTGAAGTTTAAACTTAGCACTTAGTAAAATTATATTCTAACAGGTTTCATGAGACCAGAAAATAAATGGGCTTTCTGAAATTAGAAATTATGTTAACTAGCTGGTGGTAGTGGTGGCGTATGACTTTAATCCCGAGCACTTGGGAAACAGAAGCACATGGATCTCTGAGTTCGAGGACAACTTGGTTTACAGAGAGAGTTCTAGGACAGCCAGGACTACACAGAGAAATCCTGTCTCGAAAAACAACAAACAAACAAACAAACAAAAATTACATTACCTTTGTAACTCCTGTTCTATACCAAGATGATCTAATTGCAAAAATATATGTTCTTAGCCCAATTTGTCTTTTAATATCTACTCCTCTTTACCTTCTTTGATTTCTTCTTCTTCTTTTTTGAAAGTTTACTTCCCAGTGTGAAGACTGGCTCTAGAGAGTCCACTATATCCAGGTCCCATACCTCAATGACAGGGCTCATGTTTCCCACAGCAATATAATTTCCTATGGAAAGAAACAATGCCCTTTCCATTATAAATTATCACCAAAAGCTGCCAGCCTAGCACATCATGCCGTGGACTGACTTGAGCAGTACTTCTCAAGCCCATTACATCATCTTGGAAACCTGCAATTCTAACAGCTCCCATGCCATTGCTGAGCTGCTGGCTTAGTAGTTGTAATTCTAGTAGTAAAGGTTCAATCCTTTGGCCTCAGTTATAAAATTTACTACAGGTAAGCAACAACTCTTGCCCTTTCCTCCATGGACCACTGCAAGGGTGAGGATCAAGTCAAGACTGAGCACAAATAAGCCTGGCAGAAACTACAAAGTCATTAGTATTACAGTATTTACTGTTACTGAGAAGCACTGGCCAGGCAACCAAGTGTGTGCAGATCCGGCTGAAAAGGACAGTGACCTGGGACAAGGGTCTTTGCTTTGCTTTTATTTTTTGTTGTTTATTTTGTTTTTTTAAATATTTTGAGACAAGGTCTCACTATATAGTCCAGGCTGGCCTAGAACTCAAGATTCGTCTGTCCCGGCTTCCAAATGATATACTATCATACCATGTCTGGTTCACTAAGTGTTTTCTGAGACAGTCCAGCTGGCAACATGATACCACTTTACACTCGGCTTTTTACAAGATTCAGTAGTTTTATCGTAAAAAAAACCTTTCAAATAGTATCTTTCAGCACAGTGTAGTGGCTTATCTAAACTCTGGGGGCACACAGATCCCAAATGATTAAGTGACATTACACTAGGACTTCTATAAGTCACACTTCATCAACTGTCAGCGACAGTTCTGACCCATGAAGAATAAATACGTTTCCCAATTACCAGAAGATGCATCTGGACTTGGATCAAAACTCAGCCATTCCACACTCAGAGGATATGCAGACAGGAGTATGTCATGGTGTACATAGAAAGACTCCTCTTCTTGATTGTAAACTAAAAAGATTGAAAAGAGAGACTTCCATAAGAGACTTCAGAAATCACACGTACCTCACAACAGTCTCCTATTAAAACAAGACAGGTGATGACATTGAAAGGAAACTTTATGGTCACTATTGCTAGATAAAGTTTGTTTGTCCCATCTAATACATTCTCATCTCCTAGCATTTTCCATGAACACTGCCAGACAGAAAAATGGTTCTGTCATTTCCTTCATTACAAAAATCACACTCTACAAGGAGGACTGACATCTGCTAAAGGTCCACCTGATTTTAAGTCGGAACAAACAAAAATAACATTGGAGAAAATCATAGTATTTAGAAAGTTAAATGCCTGTATTTCAAGAGTTTATGAAAACTAACAATGTAGACCAAGGTTTTAAGGACATGCTTTAAAATATGCCAACTTGCAGAAGTAGCTTTTTAACATTCACATACAGAAAGTTAAGGAGCAAAATTACATTAAAAATCAAATCACTATGTGTATACAATGACATGATAACAAAAGTCTCCTTTAACAGGCTCTTTACTAAGAAAGATGTGATAAACTAAGGTTTTTTTTCTTATTATTGTTTTGTTTTTAAATCTCATATCTCTGATTATGGGACAGATTCTGGGAATTTGGAAACTTAAAGTCAAGTTGTCACATTAGCCTCTGCTGAAAAGGCAAGGTCCTGAAAAAAAATTTGCAGCATACATGGTAAACTAAACTGGTGATGATATAATGATCTCAGATGTGCATTCATAAAAACCAATCTCAGAGAGACCAATATAATTTAATTCTTTTTGAATGGATTCTTTTGTTTCAGCCTCTCAAATGCCTGCACCACCACTGCCACCTGTCTGTATCTCTCATTCCAGGAATCTAATACCCTGTTCTCCTTTCCTTGGGCACCAAGCATGCATATGGCACAAGTTGCATGCAGTTGCATACAGGCACAACAGTCATACACAAATACATAATTAAAGAAATAAAATCAAAATCCCCTTTCCTAAGGGCCGTATTTCCAGACTGCACATGTCTAGATAACCAGCACAGGCTGTGGTATAAAACTGATTTGAGTCACCAACTCAAATTAAGTACAGTGAGACCTGGCCTCTAAAGCTGCACAATAGGGGCCACTGCAATATTTTAACCTCACGTGGAAAGCTTTTAGGTGGGGCACTTCCTTTACTCACCATGTACCTCTAAATTGCATTGTTCTTGTTCAGCACGGCCACAAACGATGAGGTTGTCAGTGGGCTTAATCAAGAAATCTTCATGCTCATATTGTTCCTAAGTGGGCAGGAAACAGTCACTGGCTAGAGGCAGAGATTTAATAAGGCTTTTCAACACTAGGGGCAATCTGAAAACCAATGTGGCTAAACACTTACCGTATCTTTCAGGGTAACATATGGATCTTGATCATTACTGCCATAGACTGTAAGACCCAACAGAGATTCACCAATAGTCTCAGCATCTGTAATAAAAATTCACCCATCAAAATGGAAAAATAAAAATCACCTTGACAAAACCTTTTCCCCAAGACATTCAGTTTGGGTTTGAGTCTATTTTCTCACTAACCTTATCATTCATATTTGGGAGAGGAAACTATATAAATTTCAAAGTTGGGCTGGAGAGATGGCTCAGCCACTGAAGACTAGGCTCACAACCAAAAATTCCAAAGTCTATTTTTTCTATTTCTATTTGACATGTGGAATGATTTCCTACGTCTTAGAAGCCACATTTTTCAAATGAAAGAATTAAATCAAGAATTTAACCCTTCTGATAAAATATTACAGCTCTGTTCAGATTCTCTAGCTTGTTCCATATGATTAAAATTCAAGGTACATGAGTTCGAGGCCAGCCTGGTCTACAAAGTGAGTCCAGGACAGCCAAGGCTACAAAGAGAAACTTTATCTCAATCAATCAATCAATCAATCAATCAACAAATTAAGGTCCTCGAGAAGCAGCTTTCAACATCTAGAAGAAAGTGTCCGTGAAACACTGAAATGAACAAACCTTATAGATAAGGGTTGTTAGGTAAAAACTAGGATGGCAGGCTTCACAGTTGGACAGGATACTCTGCAGGCAGTGCTTTCAGATTTACACTCACGTGATTCACAAATTGAAAATGGAACCTTTATACCACCTTTGCAAGGGCAGCATCAACCTACAAGGCTGAGGAAGGTTATGCCCTCATGAGGAAAGAAGATTGCAGCAGCAGCAACAACCAAAAAACACAAAAATATCAAAATTGAGGGTACATTAAACAAACAAAAAAAAAAGCACCATCTTTGGTGTTTATGTAGTCTCCTTTACATAATGAAGAGCATGCTTCTAGACCATCACTTGCCTACTGAAATCCTGAGACCTGGATGGTGGTGACGACTTCACTTTGTTGTAGACAGACAACTTTCATACTAAGCTGATGTTTTATATGTCAGCTTACTTGTTTTTCTGATTTATGAGTTGGTAGTTGCTGATTCTGAGAGAATTCTATTAACTCCCAGAGAATCAGAGTAGTTGGGATTTACATGATACAGAGCTTATCAACTTACTTAGAGTGATGAAGTTGTCACCTGTTTCTCCCCCTTAAGATTATAGGTTAGCTGGATGTGGTGGTGGATACCTAGAATCCCAGCACGTGGGAGGCTGAGGCAGGCTGACCGCTGAGCTTGAGGCCAGCCTGGTCTATAGACTTCCAGGACAGCCAGGGCTCTACAGAGAAACCCTTTCTCAGAAAAAAAAACAAAGATTACAGGTTAATGTCATCCAGGACCATACCAGAAGGCCATGAAAGAAGCTCACACAGCTTCTGCCTGTTCTTTGTATTTATCTTTATACTTCTTTTGCTTAACAATCAGCTTTGCCAGTGTTCTCAGCTACTGTATTTCCCCCAGGCTTCCTACTGGGTCTCTCATAGTCTTAACTGTACCTCCTTTCCTCCTGCCACCAGGCTCCCTCTCCTCATTATCTCCAACAGTACTGTAGCAACAGAGAACTCACAAGTCAGTTAGAGAGTTACTTCTTACATATGCAATAAAATAGATGGTGTCTTTAGAGCTCAAATTTACACCGTAGGCCAGTGGATTAGAGCTTCCTTCCATATTGGTTTAGGAACCAGTCCAAATTACCTGACCTGACCCCAGGGACAGTATAACAGACTAAAGTATTGGGATAACAGCAGAGTTGAGAGCACTGTGGGCAGACACATGAAGGAGAGCCACTTCTCACCTGGGTTGTCCTCTTCATCATAATTGTCCAAGTCATACTCAGCCAGCTCATCATCATCTAGTGTACGGTCATCCTGTGGGTCACCATCATCCAGGGGCTCTCTAGGCTGTGCCTGGGTACGCCACATGCCATCTTCTGAAGGACTGCCTGCCTCATCTTCCTCACTGCCACCTTCTTCTCTGAGTGAAAACAGAAAGGGAAAGGATGTCACCTCCCAGAAACAGGCATGTGGCAGACTTCATGTAGACTTGACCACAACCAGAGAAACTTGGAGACTTACTGTAATCTCCCTTTCGCTTCAGCGATGAGACGCTTTACTTCCTCTCTACTTAGCTCTACCTACAAGGGAGCAAACATAATCATTAGAGCATATTTACAGAAATCATTAGAAGCCTTTGAATAAAGCCTTCAAGCAAATGTAAACTATGGTATCAAGAGCCATCAAAAAATATCTTGGCTCTAAGTATAACTAGGTGAAGCTTGTATAGGCCCTTATGATTAAGACCCCTCCCACCTAATACTGTTCAGAAGTCACGCTCACTCTGCTCTACCTTCCTCAATATTCAAATAGGCTGGATTTTGTAAAGTGGATCTATGGTAGCCATTTCAGACTCCAGGAGTACCTCCTGCTCTTGTCAGTGGTCATCCACTAACAAACCACATACAGTGGTCCTCTGCTTCTTTCCCTATCATTCCTGCCAAATGCAAACTGATTCTTTCTGGGAGCCAATTATCCCCCAACTTCCCTCCTTACTCATCTTGAATTCTATCTCTACTTTCCCAACTTCCAGTAAGATTTCCTATCTGGCTATCTTTTATTCTGAGTTCAAAACTGAGGCCACTCTCTTCAAAACTGGCATTCTCTCAGCTAAACAATGATTTAGTGCCTTTAAGACATCTAACAGCCAGAGGGTGGTGGTGATGCACTTCTTTGATCCCAGAAGAAGCAGAGGCAGGCAGAGCTCTGTGAGTTCAAGGTCAGCCTGGTCTACCGAGTGAGTTCCAGAACAGCCAGGGCTACACAGAGAAATCCTGTCTCCAAAAACCAAAAGCAACAACAACAAACCCACCAAATGGTACTACATTAAGCTTGTAAAGGCTAACACTGGTTTGGTATTGTAGACATAAACCCACACTGTGGTGCTGGCCACAATGGTAATGCTCCAAGGTTGAAGGCAAATCAGTTGCTCAGTTTCTACTAATGAGCTTCCAGCAATTCAGTGGCTCATACCTGTAACCCTATTATTTAGGAGGCTGAGGCAGAAAGATTGCCATAAGTCTGAGGCCACAGTGGGCTACAGATTTGAGACCTGGTCTCCAAAACAAAAACAAAATTCTTGTAACACAAGCATCCTCCTGAAAATGACATTCTATCATATTTTGGCTGAGAAAGATCCAGAAGTTAAAGGCTAGAACACACTGGGGAAAGGAGGAGCTCAGACGGTAAAGTGTTTGCTTAGCAAGCATAAGGACCTATGTTCCATCTCAGAGCCCACTTCAAAGTTAGGCACAGTGACAAGCACACCTGTAATCTCAGCACTGGGTATTACAGAGACAGGAGGGTTTCTGGTGCTCACTGGCCAGCCAG
Organism: Meriones unguiculatus; assembly: GCF_030254825.1. Classification (NCBI taxonomy): domain Eukaryota; kingdom Metazoa; phylum Chordata; class Mammalia; order Rodentia; family Muridae; genus Meriones; species Meriones unguiculatus. The sequence continues at coordinate 91,754,572 of NC_083350.1, forward strand.
CATGTCTCAACTGGCTAACTCTGGCTTTAGTTAGACAGTACACACATAAACAAATACACAAACAAAGCCATACACACACACAAAGGTATTTGTATTGCTTGGGGGTGGGGCAAGAACTAGGGATTTTTAAGACTCTTTCAAAGGCTGTATGTATCCTTTTAAAAATGAAAATAACTTTGGACAAATTTCAATGAGGTAATTTGTTGTCCCTATTCTATAAATATATATTGGTTATCTGCTGTAGGCAAAACACCAAAGGAAATAGTGACTAAACACTCCCTGTACTCTGGTGGAATTTACACCTATGGGGAGTATTTCCAACTCTCACCGCTATAAATTCATGTCCAGGCCGCTACCATACCTACCACATACCAAGTTGTTACTGACCCAGAGAACTACACCCACACTAACTTCTTCACTTCCCTTAGGACACTTACACCCTCTGACATCCTGAAATCAAGTGCAAAAAAGATAGGGCTTGCCCTATCTTGATCAAACATAGCCCGGGACTCTGAACCCGACACCTTGCAGAAAGCATTTCGTATGGTGAACAAACCACCTGGGTAACCGCCCCCTTTGTCACGGTCTCCTTCAGCTTTGTAAGATTTCTTTCATAATGTGTCACACAGACACCTTGCCATCTCTGTCCCATAACATTTTTACCTCTATCACTGTAAAAAATTCCTAACACGCAAGCACCCCGCCCCTTTCCGGTGCACAGAGTCCACGTGCTCAAGAATCTGGGGGTGGGACCGAGCTTCCGGCTCCGGGAAGGGAAGGGGCGCGGTCTCTGCTTGCCCGAGGCAATGGAGCTACACCTCCAGTGGCTCAAGTCCTCGGGAACCAGGCCGGTCTCAAGGCGAGGCTCGGCCGGCGCGTGCGTCCTCCAGGCGGGGCCGTCGCTACGGGCTCCCCTACGAACAGCCCTCACCTTGTCTGGCGTCTCTTTGGCCACGCCGCGGCGGACCCAGGCCACGCAGGTCACTTGGCGGCTGCGGTTCATGATCCCCGGTTTGGACACGTCTCAGGCCGGAAACGTGGTCTCGGTCTCTCGAAGAGACTCCTCTGGAGCTCCGCGAGGGAGAGCAAAGCGTAAACGCGGGCGCCTGGTGACGTCATCCGCAGGCGCCGCAGGGGAAGGGGCGGGGAATTTGCGTAAAGTGGGCGAGCCCTATGCTGGTAGAGGAAGACGGTTTTCTAGGCGGTGCATGCTCAGGTGATGGTGTTTTCCTGGAGACAGAGGCGATGTTTGGAACTTCGAGGGCCAGAGGCAACCCCTCACCCCCACCATCCCACTTCTCGGTTTTGCTTGTAGTTCCATGCTTGTAAAATGACAAGTGGAGACGTCTGTAGGATGCTTATTTTAAGCATTCGATAAAATGAGTTATTTTTCGAGGAGGTTCCGCCGTTTTGTTTCTTTTTAAGCCCCTACTGTATGGGATCAAACCCAGGGACCCCCGCATGCTACATAAACGCTCTACCGCCCTCTTCCCACCGCCTGCGATTTTTGGACACAGTATCTCATCGTGTACCCCCGGCCGACCTGGAATTCAGGATCCTCCTGCCTTATCTCTGAAATGGTAGAATAACAGGTCTGAGTCAACTTGGTCAGCAGTTTCATTACTGAACGTTACTTCATCATAATAAAACATTTAGCACCTGAATCAGCATGTTCAGGTATGCTTTTAATTCCAAAACTGGACAGGCTGAGGCAGGCTTGCCATTGAAAGAATAAAAAAATAAAAGGAGGACATGACTCCTTTTATTGAAGGGTTGAGGTTATTAATTATGAACATAAGGGGAAATACAGAGACCGACAGAGATATCTGGGAGAGTTCAGAGTGACTCTGGACTGAGCCAGACTGAACCAGGCCCTGTGAGCAGAGAAGGGAAGGCAAGAAGAGAGCCACTGAGAGGTGCTGCCTGAGCCAAGACACTGGTCAAGAAGTGAAAGGCCACGCAGCCAAAATTGCTGGATTATATAGGGAAGAGCCCCTGGTTTGGAGAACTAAGGGTATGCTAGACTAGAGGACTCTAACTGCTAGGGACTGAATGCTAGAGTCCACTTTGATATGTTTATAAGCACCTTAGCTGTTTGAACCAGGTTTGAGACCTAACAGCCACCAGTTAGAGGCCACCCAGGACTTCATAGCTAAAAATGCCCATGCCCTCTGTCTTAGGGGTTTTATTGCTGTGATGAAACACCATGAACAAAAGTAACCTGGGGAGGGATACTTACTTACATTACACTGTTCATCATAAAAAGCATCAAGGCAAGAACTCAGGGCAGGAACCTAGAGGCAGGAGCTGAATCAGAGGCTTTGGAGGAGTGCTATTTACTGACTTGCACCTGAGGGCTTGCTCAGTTGGCTTTATGAGAAGAACCCAGGATCACCTGCCCAGGGATGGCAACCACCCACAATGGCTGGGACCTCCCACATCAATTACTAATTAAGAAAAATGCTCTCTAGGCTTGCTTACAGCCTGGTCTTATCACCACATTTTCTCAGTTGGGGTGCCTGAGATGACTCTAGCTTATATCAACTTGCCAGCACACCCTACTCTCCCCACAACAGTTAGCACCTCTGAGTTACCACAGTTACTAATTGTAACAAACACATTGTGCTTATTAAGTTGAGGCACAATTTTAAGTGTACCACATTACAATGGCCATTTAACCATGTACATTTGCATATACTAGGCAAGTGCTCTAACATAGACCCACACACTTAATTCCATAATTTTTATTATAACAAAATACACATAACAAAAATTTACCATCTTAAACCAATTTTGAGTGTGCAATTTATGTTTGTAATTGCAACATACTACATTTTGAGGTCTTTTAAAATGCAGCAATTATGAACAGGTGAGAACTCCTTGCTGTGTTTAGAACAGCACACATGAATTGACTTTTTTTTTTCCTGTGCTCCTGCGCTGGGGTTGAACCCAGAGACTGTGCAAACACATTGCCAAGAAATACACCTTCTGTAATGAACTGGATACTTAGTAGAGGCTAACTCTAAATACCTGGCTAAGCTTGCTATATGGGTCTTTTGGGTTCAGGTAAGAAAACTCCCTTCAGAGACAGAAGCTTAGAATGTAAGATTTATTTTCTGTGTGCACAGGCAGGTGGCCACTTAAGGATCTAACCGTGTCCCCAAAGGGAGATTGTACAACAACATTTTTAAAGAATGGGAACAGGGGCAGGCTGGGTGTTGCATTGGCCAATCACATTTTGACATTGAAGAGCCTCAGGAGCTCTGGGATAGAATGGGATATCTGCCAAGCGCCCTTTGCCCTATATTCCTGCCACCCTTTGTCTTTAGATGCTCTCTTTCAAGGACAGACCTGCCATTTAAAAGAGTGACTGAATTCTTACTTAATCATCCCCTAGACACCTGGCCTCAAGGTGCTTAACTCATTGCCCTAGACCTTTGGTCCATAGCTCAGAGAACAAAGGAGTGGGCCAGTTGCATTTCGTTTAATTAAGTCAAGACAGGCAACATAATTATGACTTTTGTACCTTAACTTAGTTAACAGAAGTGGCATCTTCCCTCTTTAGAGCCTTTACTGATTAACAGGAAAACACCTGAAGAAGCAGGGAAGGATTTTAGTTCTGGGGCCTGGGAATATGAACTCAGTTTTGAACCTGCCAGCAAGATGGAGCTTGTTTCCTGAGATGGGTGGACCCAGGAAACTGCCTCCTCATGTTTGAGGATTTTATTTTGGATTCCTGTGACAGTTGCCCTATTATGAGCTAGCTGCTGCTCCTGTCTTCTTTGTACCCAACATATATATTTGTGTGTGTGTGTGTATATGTATATGTATATATATATTAAGTATATGTATGTATATAGTAAGTATATATGTATATATATATAGTAAGTATATGTATATATATATTTGTCAAATGAATGAGCAAATTAAAGAAGAGAGGATGAGCTAGCTCTATGGTTATTTTGGGCCTACACAAACTATCGTCTTTTTCTGACCTTTTTTCTAACAGTGTGCCAATTCAGCCCAAGTTGTGAGTTTGCCTGAAAAATGAAAACCCAAGTATGGCTGACTCTTTTTTTTTTTTTTTGTAACAAGAACTGACACCTGAGCATAGGAAGCTCCATTTCTAAGTTTTGTTCTTGGAAACTGATGAGCTTATGTAGCTGAGAAAACTGTTTTTGCCAGAGGTATGTTGGTAGCACATTGGCTATTCTTAGAGTTAAGGGTCCCTATGGATTGAACCCAGGCCCATGCCAGGCCCCTGTTGTACTCTCCAGCTCAGTGCACTGGGAAATCAGACTTATTAATAGCTGGCCTTGAATGCTGGTGTAGTGGTTTGAATGAAAATGGCCCCTACAAGCAATCAGTGAAATGAAAAGTGATTCCCTATTTATCTTTTCTCAAAGTCCTGTCTGTTTCTGCCTGCTACCTGACTAAATAAAAATACTCTCTGATTTCTGTTTATGCTCTCAAAAAAAAATAATCTTAAGATTAAACTTTAAAAAACTTAAGGTGACCACATGGTATGAAACAATTTTAAAACTTTTTAATCATAATTAACTATTTATTTTGTTTCCTTTTAGAATAAGAAAACAAGTCTCTGTAGGATTAGATTTTTTACCAAGATTTTTTATTTAGGGTTCTTAAGTACCTTTACCTCCCTACCAACCTCCTGCAACTGTAGGTAGATTAGTAGGGAAAAGGACTATAGTCCTCTTTTATCTATTTCCTGCTGATCACGGTCAGTGGATCATTAGGGGATTACCAGACTCAGTCATCAGGATACCAGCAGTCCAAAGGCCAATACAAAGCAGCGAAAGCCGAACGACTCAGTTGAATTGCCCAGAAAAGCTCTCTGGAATGTTTCTCTCTGTGAAGCCAAGTGTAGAAGCATGGAGATCAGTACAGTGATGTCAATTCAAAAAGCAATGTCTCACTGTGCTTGGGCCTCTATATATGTCCTCTCCTCAAAGTCCACCCATGGATGCTCTTAGCTGGTCAAAGTCATGCCCCTTGCATGTAAGGGGTCACAACAAAACATCATGTGTCCAGCTTGTGGCAACATATCACATCACTAAACTGAGTCCAGAAATTTCAGTTTCAAGTATCATTTTGAATTGGTATGGATTTTTATATAAATTCAAAGTTATATTTTTACAACATGCTATATATATGATTTAACACTGGTTCAAAATAATTTTTATGATACTGAAATTTCTAAGGCTATACTATAGATTAATAATATTACCATATTTAGAAAACAAGACCTAATATATTTTAACTTTTTGAGAGTGAAACTATAGCATAATGACAAAGCATTATTGTAAACAAATGAATGTCTCTAAAATTAATAGATCTCAATTTAGAGTATCTTTGGAATCATAACATATAGTTTAAGGTTATCTAGGCAAAAACTTTTACATAGTAATCCTGAGTTACAAGTTTTAGAAGCAGCAACACAGTAGAATAGTATAAAATAGTTTTAAAATCACATTCAAACCTATTAGCCAGACAGCCTAGTGGTGAATCTGGATCACAGGCAGCTGATGGCAAGAGAAACAGCATTCATTTATTCATTTTGGAACTGGTAAAGAAATAGGCAGTTAGATATACATTTTAAATTAGCTTGTACCCAGCCATGGAGACTCAACTAGCACAAGTGCCACAGACACTTCCAGACTTCAGGCTCCTTGAGCTGGCGGAAGACAGCTGGGTTCTAGATTCAGCAACCTTGCCAAGCCCAGGGTAACGCTGCAGGGCTGTTTTAACCTGACACTGAGTCCCCTGATCATATTGGCCTTTCTTAAGAGGCTTCAGATGCCTTCTCAGTCTTCTTATCTGCAGGAGACCAGGCCTTTACCCTCACTTCTAAAGCTGCTACTGTCAGGTCTAGACACAACTACCTTGTTACTAGACTTAAAAAGAGCAGGTCTCAGATGTCATTTTTTCTATTCTTTTAGCTAAAAGAACTTACTTTAAAGTCCTTATTCCCAGCAATTTCACCCATGTCTTATGGTAAATAATTGGATACAAGGTCTAAGCATACAAAAGTTTAAGTTATAAAGCTTCTAAGAAAGATTTGAGAGTCTAAGAACTTGTTTTAAGATTAATGGTCTAAGGCGATTTAAGGTATCCTAAATAGAGAAAACTGCTTCATATTTTCTCCTGTTGCTATTCAACTGTTGTATTAACTGTCCAGAGCTTTGACACTTATAACTAGAGCTCTGATAAAGACATTCCACTATATGGCCTACTGTCACGGTTCCAAGCTCAAGATTTTAAATCTCCTTTAGTTTGTCTTTTAAGTATGAATTTAAAAGTTGTTTTTCATTGTGCTACATTTATATCCATCCAGTCTTCTGAAGAGAGAGAAGCAGCCTCTCTTCCATGATGTGTACTCATACTGAAAGTTAAGGGTCAAGGGAGCTCTTGCCCCTTCTACTTCACAGAAGACTTCTGCCTTTCCGGAACTCACCTTAAAGAGTGTTTATGCTGTTAACACAAAGGTATATGTCTACTGCCTTTTTCCATAATGTATATTTCACTGTAGATTACAATGGTGATGCTAACATATCTAAAGTTAATCTCCTTTCTAAACTTAAAAAGGATTCTTATAAGCTACAGAAAATCCACCTGAATCCAACTCTCAGGTCAAATGGAATCCAGATGAGTACTGCCAATCAACAGCCTAAGTTCCCGCCTATTGCCTATCTCAGAGGGTGGGATTCCCCCCCCCCCCCGCCCTTCCCTGGTATTGAGACTCCTCTTTTCTGGCCACCTGATTGTTACATTTCTGTACCCAACACTGGATGATTGGTGAGTCTTCCCTCCTGGTTGGCACAAATGCTTCTTACCGCTCTCACCAACCTACATCCAAAACCTTCATCTAGGACCGTCTTCTTCATGTGGGTGATATTTTTCTCTCTACCAGCACGGTTTCGCTCCCTCCCCTTCTCACACATCTACAGAATCCTAGCTAGATAAACTGTGTCTGTTTGGGCAACTGTGCCCTTGACCAGCGCTAATGAGTTGCTGGAACAGATTGCACCAATTTCCTCGAGTCAAACCTTGCTCTTGGTATGCCTTTGTGGGTCACTGCTTCCATTCTCCTCATGGGAATAGTCCATTCATCCCTTTGTTTCTCCTCTGGGATGTTTTCTGAAGAATTTCAGATGTCTACACCTAGTGCCCACTTTAAGGCCCCTAAGCTTACATACTTCTGCAACCAAACTTAGGCTCAATTTCTCTTAGATTCCAAATGATTCTCTTAGGTTCCAAATGAACCCTTTTTAATTACTGTCAGTGATCAGGTAAATGGAGTTTCCCATGTTCAAGTCTCTTCTTATGCTCCAAACCTGTCTTTGCTTACTCTCTCAAATGTACACCTAAAGAAAATTTCTCCCTAACCTACTTAACTTTGTCTGCTCATATCTATGTTCCAGTATTCTGCCACACGTTTCCTACATCCAAGACATTGCCAAAACAGCTACCCACAATCGCTCCAGTCTCAGTCTAACCTCACAGGTCGAGTCAAGGCAGACCTGCACTTTCCCTCCTAGCCACAGATGTTCTTAGATCCTGTATAGCAAATACAACACTCTACTCTTCCTGGACTTGGCCAACATTTCAACATTTTGGCCTCCTTATTGCTGCCCCATTGTCAGCAGGAAGTAGCTAAAGACGATTCATTTCTTTGCCCTTTATCTACTTATTATCAACAAAAGGCTGAAATGATGTGCTAAGGCCCAGGACAAATAGCTCCAGGTTCTCCCAGAATTCCTATTCACACTTAGCACAGATTTAGTAACTGAGTAGATGAATGAGTAAAAGAAACTTCTCAAGCTTTGTTTTGTGAGACAGTTAGGCTGTTCACACTGAATGTAGGGGTATGTCGCCACCTAGTGGACACTGCATAGTTATGCCTGAACCTTGAACATTACTCTGCCTCCATCGCTTGTTTTATTCCTGTGGCTTCTTCAGCTTCGTGCTTCACACACACTGAGGATGGCAGCACAGCCTTCCAGGTGATTCGGAGAGCCGAAATGGGCAATTTGAGAAAAGATGCTCTTAGAGGACAGAGTAGAATAGCCAGGATGGATTGCCTTAGAGCTGCTCACCAGCAGCAAAAGACACTGCCGCTACTGTCCTGAAATGCAGGTCTAGTTGTGTGTCCTTGAGCAACCCATCTCCTGCATTATTTGGGAAAGCTAAGTCTGAGATCAGAGACATAGATGATGATGGTCCAAATCATGTGTCTAGGGGCACTTCCCAAATTCTGTGGGGCCCACCATATTTATTCTACAGTAGAGGACACTGGTTTTAGATCAAATAAGGAACCCAAAGCTTTAGTGAAAATAAGGGTTGGATCCAAGGTCTGAACTCTGATCCTTCTGACTTTGATAGGCTATGCCATTGGTATTACACTGTGACACACTTTATATCCTTTGGTTTTTGTTCTTGTTTTTCGAGACAAGATTTCTCTGTGTATTAGACTGGCTGCCCTAGCTTGCTCTGTAGACCTGGCTGGCCTCGAGCTCACAGAGAGCCACCTGCTTCTGCCTCCAGAATGCTATGATTAAAGGTGTGCCCTAGAGCTTTGCTCTCTCTGAGTGGATCACAGCTCTACTCAAGGACCCACTGGAAATTTGTGATCTTGTGCAAATTACTTAATCTCTTTAAGTTTTTGGTTTTCCTGTCTGTAAATCAGGACAGCAAATTGCTGGTATAACATTTTCTATACACCCATATCCCACCACTTAGAATGTCACCTAGATGTCCCAGATTGTATACATATGCAAATGTGGCTTTCTCTTAACCTCCTGGGATCCCTGATCTACTTCCAAGGACCAAATCTCATAACTCCCTTTCGAAGCATGTTGATCAGGGTTTCATTGTTTTTTTTTTTTTTTTTTTAAATTTGACATGTTAGAGTCATCTGAGAGAAAAATCAACTGAGAAAAGTGCCCCCATCAGACTGACCCGTAGGCAAGCCTGAGGGGCATTTGTTTTGATTGGTGATTGATGTGGAAGGGCGGGCCATTTGGGTGGTGCCACCCTGGGCAGGTGTTCCTGTGTGGTGTGAAAAAGCAAACTAAGACAAGCTGTGGGGAGCAGTGCCTTTAGGTTTCTGCCTGAGTTCACAAAGGAAGGCAAGCTGTATGGTGAAATAAACCCTTTCCTTCTCTCTCTCTCTCTCTCTCTCTCTCTCTCTCTCTCTCTCTCTCTCAACAGGGTCTTTCTGTAGCTTTAGCTGTCCTGGAAGAATGGCCACAAACTCTACCTCCCTAGTGCTAGGATTAAAGAAGTGCACCATCACACTCTGGTCTAGTGTTTTATCAATAGAAGGGTAACTAAGAGCCAGGCAGGATGGCTCAGGGGGTGGAGGCAGGTGGATCTCTTAGGAGGACAGCCTGGTTTTCATAATGAGTTCCAGGATAGCCAGAGGTATGCGGTGAGACCTTGTTAGATAATAACAAAACAGAAAACAACAACACAAAACAAAAGCAAGCCTAAGACAGGTGTGAAATGTTGCACAACCTAGCTTATTCACCATGAGATGTTCCTGCAGGGGAGAAAAGGCCGGACCCATCCCTTCTCTTCTTTGTAGTGATTGGAGTTTACTCCTACCTTGCAGACTGGAACTTTGAGAATGCTGCTGACTACAGGGATCAGTTAGTCCTCTGCTGTGAGACTTTGCCCTGTGTGGTGCATGTGCCAGATGCTCCTAGGGTCAGAGAAGCCCTTTCTAAAGAACCAGTGTTCCAGAGAAAACGCAGGAAGCTGAAAGGTAGGCAGGCAGCTTGCTGATTCAACACAAATAGCAAGACTTAACACTGGGGAGGTAAGTCTTTCTGGAAAAGGCCACACATGGTAATGGTTATGTATAGCGGTGATAGTGGGGTATGACCCAGAATTTTCTGGAAAACTGACATTGCTGCATTGTAGGCAGGACAATGGCTTCTTTGTGATGGGATTTTTTTCTATACTGCGAACTGTTTGAATACTGTCTAGCAGTTCTTGATAAGGACAGTAGGGCAGAACTAAATAGCTGAAATATTGGCAATTTAGGAATTCTATAAAAAATAGTTTCTTGTTATTTTACGCTTTCAAAGGACATTTCTGGGGAAGAAATTTCAGATTGAAATTTTCTTTTCTTAATGTACCTTTGAAAATTCTCCTTCAAGATGCCTTAGTCTGGGAAGGAGAAGTGGCTCAACAGTTAGGGTCACTAGCTGCCTTCCCATGTGACCTAAGTTCAGGTCTCAGTACCCATGTTGGGCTGCTCACAATCACATGTAACTTATGGTCTAGGGGAACCATTACCCTCTTCTTGCCTCCATGGGTATTCATACACAACACACACACACACACACACTCACACACACACACACCGAACATGCCATAGACAGGGTGGCTCAGACATTTGTTCTCATGGTTCTAGAACCCAAGAAATTCTAGATCAAGGTTGCAGATGACTCACTGTCCAATGATGTTCCTACTCCTGACTCTTAGACACAAGTTTGCACACCTCACAGACAGGGCAGGAAGGCAAAAGGTGCCCTCAAAGATCACCTGCATTCACAACTCTAGAGGCAATCATGTACCAAAGGACATTCTTTCTGATTCTAGTGTAGCAGGGTTAGAAGCTATGTATGAATCTGAGGTGGAGCTCAGACATAGAATTCAGTCTGTAGAATAAGCCTTTCAGAAATTCTGATTTAGAAAAAAAATCTCCATTTCTGTTATAGGTCTTGTGAGGGTCAGAACCTAGGCCCTGGCAGCCCTGACTAGCAAAGCTTGTTGCTAGTATATCAGTTAAAGAAACATGTAACAGTGAAAAGCAGAGAGAGACTTACTCAGTGTGGTTGCATTGGGAAGAGGGAGAAATAATGAGTTCTCTTACCTGACACCAAGGCAAATAAAAGACAAGAAGTGTGAATATCTGTACTTGTTTTGTTTGTTTTTTTCTTTTCCTTCTGTTGATGTGATAAAATGCCATTACTGAAAAAGACTTATAGAAGAAAGAGTTTATTTGAATGATGGTTTCAGGGGACTAGACTATTATGAAGGGAAAGCATGGCAGCAGAAGGAGGAACTTCTTCAAACATAAGCACGAAACAAAAAGGGAAGAGGAAGAGAAAGAGGGAGAAGACTGTAAGCAATCAAGCCCATGCCCAGGGTGTACTTCTTCCAGCAAGAATCCATCTCTCAAACGTTTCACAACCTCCTGCCCTGCTCTAGTTGGGGACCAATGTTCAGATACCTGAGCCTTAGAGGGATAATTCTTATTTATACCACCACAGTACCTGAGGAGTCTTCACCAACGTGTGGTCCCATCCATCACTGACCCATCATTGTCTCTGTACCAGTCAGTCTCTCCTGCAAGGGGAGTGTTCTGACAGGCTGTCAGTTCTGTATGAAATTTTCTGAGAAACAAGCTTCCCACTCCAGCTAGCATCAAGGCTTCAGCCTTTTTTTTCCCCATGAGGCTCCTTGGGGTCCATTTTTGCGTAGTCTCTGACAGCCAAGGAAAGAGCACAGGCATCTCTTTGGCACATCTTAACACTTTAGTAGCCATCTTTTCTACTTTGGGCACATGATGGTTTGCATAAACTTCCTGTATGTCTTTGTAGTTTCATAAAAAGCCCTTTTTCTCTCCTTGTCCTTTTTCCCAGAAATGGAATGGTTGCAATCTAATGCTTGCTAATCTAAAGTTGTCATCAAAACAGGTGGCTGGAAAGGGTGATTGCCTATGTAGTATGTTAAAGCTTTCCCACAGCATCCCCACTGGGAGAGACAGCAGGGAAAAAGCCATCCAGTGAGAAAGTTAATTTAACAAACATTCACCAGGAGCTTGAAAAGCACCGCATGCCCTCAGTCAGAGAGAGTCACAGGCTATAGAAGAATGCACACAGAGAACACAGACCTCTTTAGATGACTTATTTCAGATGAATACAGAAAGCACTTTAAGCAACATCTCCCATTTTCCACTACCATCCCTTAGTCCTAGCCATACATGGGCCAGGCACCATTTGAAGTATCCTCAGAGTGAAAGGAGCAGGTCACAGTGACCTGGGAAAACAATTACGTCTCCCAGCCATCAACATGCTCAGCAGTTCCTGGACTGAAAGGTGGCAGAGGACAACTTCAGATGCCATTCTTCAGGTGCTGTTCACTTTGTTTTTGAGATAGGGTCTCTCATTAGTCTAGAACTCAACAAGGAGGCTATGCTGGAACCATGCAAGTCCCAGGGTCCTACTATCTCTGTCTCTCCAGTGTTAGGATTACAAGTGCACACTGCAACACTCAGCTTTATTATGTGGATTCTAAGGCTTAAACCAGGTCCTTATGCTTGTGCAGCAGGCACTTCCAAGTCCTTCCAAGCAAGCTAGTTTCCAAGTCCTGAAACTTTTTTTTTAATTGTATCATCGGCAAGGGCAACCAATTGAGTTGGTTGTATCCCTGTGGAAGTAAGAAATCTGCTTGCTAGAACTGTTATGCCCAGTTCGTAAGACCCCCAAAGACTACCAAGAATAGACTGCTGCAAATACATGAGGGTTTATTTAATACAAACTTGAGCCCAGGTTGCAGCAACCTCATTGGTGAAGAGGAGGAGTGCAGCAGGGCTGTCTAGGAGAACACACGGTTTTTAAAGTGAAAAACTACAAGCAGGGAGTTACATGACTTGGCGTTACATGATTAGGTAGGGAAAATTGACTTTTGAAATGATTGATTTACTTTAGGCACCAAGTCCATAAATGGTTCTGGCCTGGCCATTTTGGCCTGTTTCCTAGCAACTGTGTCTCTAGTGGGCAGGAAAAGAATGCAGTAAAGCTAGTTCCTCTCCCCAGGTGGCTGGACATGTCTCCACCTGGCTGGCCTTTGTTTAGGCTTGTGCTTTAAACTTTAAACTAACACCCCCAAACTAATTTTGAATTCTTTGGTCTTAAGAACCACCACTGTGCATGTTCCTTGTATTAGTCAGAGTTCTCCAGAGGAACAGAACTGATAGAATCTATCTATCTATCTATCTATCTATCTATCTATCTATCTATCTACCTACCTACCTACCTACCTACCTACCTACCTACCTACCTATACACCTATGTACCTAGGGGATTTATTAGAATACTGATTTATTAAAATGGTTTACAGTCTGTGGTCCATCTAGTAGAACAACGGCTGTTTACCAACAGAGGGTTTAATAATCCAGTACTTGTTCATGAGGCTAGTCCATGAAGCTAGATGTCTCAGCTGGTCTTCAGTATATGCAGGAATCCTGGAGAATTAGGCTGTAATGCTGTGAAAAAAAATGAACTTGCCAGCAAGAACAAGATCTAGCAGGCAAAGAGCAAGCACTTGCTTCATCCATGTCTTTTATATAAGCTGCCAATTCAAATATGTGTCCCAGATTAAAGGTGTATCTTCCCACCTCAAATATCCAGATTAGAAGTGGGTCTTCCCACACATGATTTAATAAAAAAAAAAAAGTCCCAGGGCTAGAGAGATGGCTCAGTGGTTAAGAGTACTAGCTGCTCTTCCAGAGGTTCTGAGTTCAATTCCCAGCAACTACATGGTTGCTTACAACCATCTATAACAAGATCTGGTGCCCTCTTCTGGCATGCAGGTGAATATGCAGACAGAACACTCATACATTTAAAAGAAAATTTAAAAAAAAATGAAGGGAAGGAAGGAAGGAAAAAAAGAAGAAAGAAAGAAGAAAGAAAGAAGAAAGAAAAAAAAGAAAGAAAGAAATGAAGAAAGAAAGACATCCCTCACAGGTTTACCCAACTGCTTGGATTGTAGTTAATTCCATATGTCATTAAGTTGACAACCAAAAATAGCTATCACATTCCCATCCTCAGAGCAATAGAAGAAAGGCCACCTCCCTTTATGGGCTCATCTAATTGTAAAAAGTAATTACTAATTACTTTTAGTAATTCTAAAAGTTCTGGAAGTAAGTCAGTATTTGATGGCTTCCTTTGTTTTCATAACAGACTAAAAGCTACGCTTCTAAATCTAAATTCTCTTCTGTGCCTGGACCCTGAATGCTGCAATACCAGCTGGCCAGACAAGATGTGCTCACTGGTGCAATAGCAGTATGTCTGTCTTGGGGTAACCAACCACTTTCTTATTGGATTTGTGGCCTGTTCCATGTAAACCTTGTCAAAAGCCCATGATTGGGGAGTCACAGGTCCTACAGTGAACCTGAGAGGTCAATGAGAAAAAAGGACAAGGGAAGGGGAAACTCTATGGCACGCAGGTTTTTATTTGGGGGTAAAAAAAAAACCTATAGAGGAGGTCTTTGTAAGAATCAGAATCTAGCACCCATTTTTTAGTTAGGTTACTACCATTGTGTTAAAATACCATGACCAAAGCAACTTGGTGAAGAAAATGTTTATTCAACTTATGCTTCCACATCACAGTTCATCATCAAAGAAAGTCATGACAGGAATGCAAACAAAGCAGGGTCATGGAAGCAGGAGCTCATAAAGAGGTCATAAAAATGGTGCTGCTTACTAGAAAAATAAGTTAATTTACTTTGGAAACCAAATTACTATAGTTATTGAAATTGTCATAACTCAGTAAAACCTGAAGAGTTTACAAAATGGCATAGCCTTGGCTAACAGAACCTGTTATTATTATTTTGCTAAATGGTCATATTGTCAAATTTCCCACTATTTATGTTTAAACCAATAGGCCCAGCCTTGTTCAGCCTGTCATAGAAGTGTTTTTCTGCAGTGGGCAGCAGTCAGTGTAGATTCATAACTAGTCAAAGTGCTGAGATTTGGGAGGAGTTGAAGGAGAGAAAAAGAGGGTAGATATTATCATATTTTGTTGTATATATGTATGATGTTCTAAAAAAAACAAAAAATAACACAGGACACATTCAAATAAGAAGCAGAGTTGAGAAGAGGGTGTGAGTGGTCAGACCAACTCCTTTTGGTAGGTTAGTTCACTTAATTTTGGCTTTGGCTCAGTTTTCCTATCTGCTGGGTGGAAATGAAAAATTTTATGCAGAATTTACTACAAGAACTGAGATGATGTGTATAAAAAGGAGCATGAAAAATGAGCAGTTGGAAAATGCCCTCACACAATTAAAATTGTAGTTCATGAGATGTGAGTGACAGACAGAGGCGTGGGATGCAGGCTGTGCTCCTGTGGCTTCTGAGATGAAGTGTGACAACTGGCTGTCATTCATACAGTGAGATTCCCTTACCCTAGTGATAGCTCCAAGCAGAAGATAATCCTGGGCTCCAGGGACTGAGGCTGTCAGGAGTGCCACATATCAACTCAAAACTGAGCAGATGCTTTCACATATTCCACAGTGTAGCATGGGTTTGTATGTGGGAGGGTAGGTGGGTACTTGGCTGCTCCTCACCATTGCTGGTGTTTGGGGAGCCAACTTGCGAGGCAAGTGGATTTAAGTAATTAGTGATCAGACTGGAGGCTGCCAGACCCAGGGCCTGTGAGATGCTCTGCTTCCCTCTTGCACAGCTTCTGTGAATGTGGCATTCTGAATTGAGGGAGAAATACCCCTCCCCCCAACATACTGGTGCTTCAAGAAGGCCTAAGTCATACACCCATTATCTTAATGCAGTGACATTCCATTCTACGGGCAGGAGACGCAAGAGACAGACACTGATGAGGGAACTTATTCACTAGACACTTGTGTTAAACACATGTTTTTTGCTTGCTTGTTTTTCTGTTGAATTTAGTTCAAGAAGCACATAAGAGGGGCTGGGGCTGCAGCACTAGGAAGTTTGAGAATCACTGCTCTAGACTCTGTCTTAAAAGTGAATTAAGGAAACAAACAAATACTGCTCTTTGAGCTTGTAATAAGATTGATTCATGAGCATAAAGATAGAACATGTGGGAGAGAGTTAGTGTATAGGTCATGAAACTGAAAAAGGAGCTATATAAGCAAGAAAGAGGGTTGGAAGAGGGTTACAGAATACAAGAGACATGAAAGTGTAAGAGGGTTACAGAATACAAGAGACATGAAAGTGTAAGGCACAAGGAGGGAAGAAGGGATTGACTAAAAATATATAAAATGCCATAATGAAACCAGTTACACTGTATGTTAGCTAAAATAATAAATGAAAAACGGGATGACAGAATACCCTAATTATAAAAAGGAAAGTATAAAGAGGCTCTTCTCTAGCTTGATTGATGACTGGAATCCATTTTTTTTTCCTTTATAAAAAGAAATCCCATATTTCAGTGATGGAGCTGTTTCTAGTTCTCTTTTCTCTTCTAGCTGGTGGGGTTTTGTGGCCCATTTCTCTTCCGTCTGCATGAGATAAGTAAGAATAATGAATCAGCCCACTGCCTCACTAACTTGATGAGGATAGATAGGGTGGCAGGTTTTAATAAAATGCAGTCCCGGCAAAAATAAAGAATGCTGAGAGGTCATTATACATGCTACATAAGATCTGTCATGGCGTGCACCTGTCTTTTGAGGCCACATAAATGATTCCTAGCAGAAGAAAAGAAAGAGGAATGATGTCTGGGGCTATAAGGCCCTCAAACTCAAAACCTCAAAACCTTGTGTTTCTTGAACACCTATTAAAGGGTTAACAAGTATTTTCTTGAATACTTTCTGTGATGGGAAACACACTTTCCTTCACTACATTTTGTTTCATTTTTAATTTTTTGAGATAAGGTCTCATGTAGCTTAGGCTGGCCTTGAACCCCTGATTTTCCTGTCTGTATTGCTCAGTGCTAGGATGACAAGCATGTGCCACCATGCCTGGCTCATAACATCCTGGGAAGGCTTTGCTCTGACTGCTCAAAGTCTTTATTCATAAAGTAACTCTGATCCTGGTTGAGTCCACCATTGGAGCAGCCCTGATCCCTGGTGCCTGTCCTTCTGCCTCTGCTTACCTTCTTCTCCTGACCCCGTGACTTTGTCACACTTTTTGTGCTCATTCCCCACCTTCATTTCTATTTTAAACACCTCCCAGCCTTTTCTTGTTGCTGTACCAAAATACCCAACAAAAACAGTTTAAGAAAAAATGGGTTTATGTGGTTTCATGGCTTGAGGAGTTTGTTTACTATGGTGGGGATTCATGCAGCGGGAAGATGAGGAAGCTGACCCCACTGTAGCCGGGGACAGAAAGCAAAGAGTAATGAAGGGAGTGTTCACCATGGTCTCCCTCCCTCCTTCCACTCCTCCTCCCTCTCTTCCTGTCTCCTTTCCTCCCTCCTTCCCTCTCTCCCTGAGCACACAGGTATATGGGAGGCATATACATGTTTGTATAGGTAGGTGCATGGAATTGTGTGCAGGTGAGGGCCAGAGTTTGGTGCCATGTGTCTATCTCAATCCCTCTTCATGCCATTTGTTTGTTTGTTTGTTTGTTTTTTGAGATAGGGTCTTTTTATGTATTCCTGGCTGTTCTGGCATTCATTATATAGACCAGGCTGGCATCCAACTCACAGAGATCCTCTTGCCTCTGCCTCCTGGATGCTGGGATTAATGGCACACACCACCATGCTTGGCTCTATGTCACTTAGGATATGTGGCAGGGTCTCTCACTGGACCTGTTGCTCATTAGTTCGGCTAGGGTGGCTGGCCCAGTGAACTTGAGGGATTCTTCTGCCTTGGCTTCTCTAGTGCTGGGGTTGCTGGCACTCTGCTTTCACTCAGGTGCTAGAGCTCTGAATTCAGGTCCTAATGTGTGCACAGTAGGCATTTGACCACCTGAGTGATCTGCTTAGCTCCTCACTTTCTCCTTTATATGCCGCCTATCATCCCAGCTCATGGGATAGAGCTGCTCACATTTAGAGTAAGCCTCAGCTAACCTCATCTAGAAACCCTCTAATGGACATACTCAAAGGTTGTCTTCTAGAAGATTCTAGATCATGACTAGATAATCAATAAGATAATCAATAGAAACCACCAGTCTGTGCCCTGCATCCCTAATGCCACTACCCCCTCCCTGGCTGCTAAAATGCAGTCTTGCCTGGGTCTGAACCTAGAGGGAACAGCAGAAGAAAATGGGGTCTTGCTTTATGCAGAGTAAGTGGAGGCATTCAGCTTTCTGGGTGGGTGGAGTCTATGCTGCAGTGGTGCTTGTGGTAGGCAGGGGTAGACATTGAAGACAAGGTTCTGCTAAATTGAGAATGGTCCCTATTCATTCCTGCCTCTGTATATTTAGCAGCAGTGACCACAATGACCTTTTAAGACCACTTTTATCTCATAGCTTGTTAGTTTTTCCTAAACGCTCTGTCTTTCCAATTGTTGTATGACTCCTCTCATGTCTTTGGATAAATCTCTTTCTTCCTAAGTTGGCCAGAGTTGCTTGCTGTTGGAGTCCTTGACTCATACGGGCACTGAACTGAATGTGTAACTCACGTAGTGATCACTCTAGTGCACAGAGAAACATCACCTCCCTCATTCTAGAAGTCACTCTTCTATTAGTGCAACCTATAGCTCCATTAGTTTTTTAATATAACCACAGCATAGTTGGTTTATTTTAAACTCACTGGCCAACTGAAAACCCTGAGTTTAGGGAGAGGTTTAATGCCTAGCTCAAGGCATTTCACTGTCCGTAGATATGATCTTTGAGGGAGATTACTTTCAAGTGTTGAAACTACAGACCTTGACAAGGAACAAAAATAGTGACTGATAATGGGCAAGAGTCTTCTTTCTGTTCACTTGTTCACACAACTGACAAGCTTCAAGGTCCACAGCCGTTTTGAAGGAAGATCTTTCCTTCACTCCTCCGAATTATTCAAGGCACTTTGACACGAATGCAGAGGGACGGCATCTTTGCTTCTTTCCACCTTGACCCTCCCAAGCATCCTGTACCCCACTCTAGGGCTTATGAACGCCCATGAGCACAGAAGCTATCTCCTACCACTGTCAAAATAAAGCAGGAGCTTATTTCCTTCCAATCCAATCCTGAAGAAAAATGAGGAATCAAGGCAGCAGAGGTTGGGTGCTTAATGCCACAGGGCGAAGTGGGTGTCCTGTGTAGAGAGGAAAGCACCTGTGAATAAGAAATCTGACTTAAAACCAATGTCTGGGCAGTGAACAAGTAGACAGAAGCAGACTATGGGTGACTTATTTCTTAGGCTTAACCTGACTGAGAGGGTTTCAAAAGACTTTTTTGGATGGATAACTAAAATGTCCTCATGGCATATGTCAGAAAGCAAGCTGCCAACAACATTTGTATGGAGTCTTCAGTAAGGACAGGTGACAGGACAAAGGCCACAGATTGGCCTGGTAGTGGAGGTGAACGTCTGACCTCTATACCCTAGGCCTTTTCTACTCAAAGCATAAAAGTGCGAAACTGTGGCCTTTGGTCCAGAGCATCAACGGAGTCAGGGTTTGCATTGCATCTCAGGGCTTGGATTCTTACACCACCAAGAACTTACAGATCAGATGAAAATCTGGTTAGCCTCAGTCAAGGCACCTAGATCCCAGGAACTCCTCACAAACCCAGGATTGTTGTTGCTTTCCTGTGACACACACTGCAAGATAAGGAACCCAAGTTACCACTTAGGAGACAGGTAGTTTCTAGAGCTGAGTCCTCTTACTATCATGCTTCCTGACCTGATAATGTAGTTGGAAGGATGCAGTTTCATGGTGCCTGCCTAGTTGCCTGGCACAGAGGAGGGCCTGGGTTTGATCTCCA
Organism: Meriones unguiculatus; assembly: GCF_030254825.1. Taxonomy (NCBI): domain Eukaryota; kingdom Metazoa; phylum Chordata; class Mammalia; order Rodentia; family Muridae; genus Meriones; species Meriones unguiculatus. Next base: position 91,774,215 of record NC_083350.1, read on the forward strand.
GCATGTATGTGTATGTTGATGAGCAAGGGGTCAAGAGAGAAAATTATTTAACAATAAAAAGGAACTAAGATGCTATGCTCAGTGGTATAGTCCTATCATCTCAACTACTCAAGAGGCTGAGATAGGAGGATCACAAGTTCAAAACCAGCCTGGGCTACTTAGTGAGACCTTATCTCAAAATAAGAAAGTTTAAAAATAAGGCTGAGGATATAGGACAGCGAAGGATCCCTCCCATAATGTGTAGTAGGCCCTGGGTTCAATTTTGAGTTTCACAAAAAAAGAAGAAAGAAGAGGAGGAAGAGAAGGAAGATGAGGAAGAAAAAACAAAGCACACATTTGATACTTACTGTATGACTCTTTTTCTGTAATATTCTTGAAATAATAGAAATACAGAAATACTGATCCAATGACTGCTTGCCAGGGGATGGGAGGTATGTGGGACTGGCTAATGAGAGGAAAATATTTTTTTTTTCCTATCAAAGGTAGCTAGGCTTGCCAAGAGCTCCATAAATCTCACCCCATCCAGCCACAACTTTAGTTTATGCAAAGACCCTGAGGCAGCTGAACTTTTTCTGCTTGTCTTTGTGTGTGTGTGTGTGTGTGTGTGTGTGTGCCAATTCTTTTAAAACTAGCTAGTCTTGAATGACCATAGGGAAAAGACAAGATCACCACCTGCTTCAGAATAAAGACCAAGTAAGCTTCTTGACTCAGTGTGCTTGTTAGCCCTGTTTGGCTTATGGAACACCCTTTTCTCAAAAAAGAAATTTCCTGGCTTAGCTACTTTGCTTCTTTGTGTGACACTGAGAGTATTTGTTTTTAACACTAAAAGGGTGGCAGGAGGTGGATATGGTGGCACAATGACTGGTGATGTTTACAGCAATCTCCATCTAATGTCACAGAACAAAACACACACTATGGTGATGCTAATTTCCTGGTTTTGATGTATTAGACTTACCTAATTTTCACCACTTGAGGAAGCTGTGGAAAAGGAGACACTAAAATGTGAGGTAAGCCAGCAAGATGAAAACAAGATGTTCCAATGTGACTGTGACCTAATGAGAACTATCTTCAGAATTAAACATCTGAAACCAACCTTGTTCTGAGCTTTGTGTTTGTTACCAATGCATTCTAGAATGTTGTATCACTCTAAATAGTGGTACTAGGTTTTGAAATACATGAATGTATTAAGGAGAGAATATAATGTCTTTCTGTAGACCCACAGAACACCGGCTCAGTGGACCCTTGTTTCAGAGCTGAGGAAGTAGGCCCAGGATATAGGAGAGGCCTGACAAGGAAGGTCACCCAAGCAGCTGATTGGAGAAGCAGGACTGGGAGTGATACTCACCAGAGTGTCCATTCCATTGGGGCTCCTTCATCCTGGAGGACATTAAAAGTCAGAACTCACCGTAAGGTTAAATCTGAAAAGCAATGGCCAGAGGAAGAGATCCACATCAGGGCATCTCTCATAATTGCCTATTCACGCAGACAGATTGTCTTTTCTTATTCAGATCTAAACTTGGAGATACGTCCTTCTGCAGGGCACTTGTTATCTGGCTGCCTCATCAGGAATGGGAACTAAAGTGCAGTTTGATTGCTGAGTATAGGTTCTATTTTTTTCCTCCTAAGTAGGAAGTTCAAAATCTACTGGGTTATTTTTAAAGAGGTGAAAAAGAAAGAGAGCAAGAGAGCTTCCTCAGAGGTCCCATCCGAGGACATCTGCTGCTGGTCCTCAGCTTACTGGGGAGGACCAGAGGCGATACAGGGTTGTCTGGGCCTTTTCTCCACAGAGGGGTAGGGGCTGAGTGGCCATATAAAAGGCAGCAAAGGACATATGGTGATGGTGCTGCTTCCTTGGTGACAGCAGTTCCAGGTTTTTCTGGAGCTGTTATCTATCTGGCTTCACTGCATGATCTGTGACTACCTTTTCCTTGTCTACAGAACCATGGTTCCCAGTTCTGGCCTGACGGGTGATTGTGGTGGGTCAGGACTTAGAGGTTTCAGAAGCTCAAGTCAGGCCCAGTGTCTCACTGTCTCATCCTGCTGCCTATGGATAGAGATATTGAACTCTTGGCTCCTTCCCCAGCACCATGTCTGCCTATCTGCCACCACACTTCCCTCCATGATGATAATGGACTAAACCTCCAAACTATAAGCTAGCCCTAATTAGATGTTTTCTTTTTAAGGGTTGGTGGGGTCATTATGTCTCTTACAGCAATAGAAACCCTAGGACGGTAAGTATGTGCCATTATACCTGATTTATGTGGTAGCTTGGAACTGAATCAGGGCTTTTTAAATGTTAGGCAAGCACATGGTCAATTGAACTATATTCCTTAAGCCTAAGTTTTCCAAGAGGAAAATGTAAACTAGACACATTAATAACTTATCCAGAGTTTCAGTTAGTCAGGGGCAGAACCAGAATGGAAAGAGGAGGTTCTTAGGTGTGTTTCCTGAGACAGACCAGGGAATGGGACTGTCAGCCTTTGAGGGTCTCTGGTGGATGAGGTACTGGTCAGAAAGGGCATTAGAAATGGCAGGAGGCATTGTTACTGCCATCACATTGGCGGCTGTTGTAGCTACCACCGGGGCATTAGCCATGAGTCATACTGTGCAGACTGCTCAGACCCTGAATAATCTTTTAGCCAATTTAGCTCATGCCTTAGTTGTACAAAAAGGAATTAATGCTCAACTAAAAGGAAGCTTGATGGTGTTCAATCAGAGGATTGACCTCTTGCAGGAGCAAATTGATACCCTATGGCAAATCGCTCAACTTGGCTGTCAATGAAAATATGCTGGACTTTGAGTCACTAGCATACAACGTGAGAATTTTTCCTGTGCTGCAAATCTGTCTAAACAATTGTCTAGCTATATTTTAGGTAATTGGACTGGAGAATTCAATACTACGATGGAGCAGCTGAGAGTGGCCATTGTCATGGTAAATTCATGGTAAATCCACCAGAGTGGACGCAGGACTAGCCACAGGATTATCATCATGGATTGCTGCAGCCATGAATCATCTGAAGGAATGGGCGGGCATGGGAGCATTAGCAGGTCTCCTTGATTTGCCTGTGGTATATATGCAAGATTAGAGTCTCACAACAGCGTAATGCAGCCATGACCATTCAGGCCTTTACAGCCATTGAAGCAGGACAGTCTCCCCAAGCATGGTTGGCTACCATAAAAAGCTACAATGTTACGCTCAGGATGCGAGGCTAAGCACTGCACTCAGGGTCAGCCGCTTTGGACCCAGAGAAGAGCATGTCTGGTTGCATGCGGGTTGATGCCCCAGGTCCCGCCTCTGAGAAAAAGGTATTGGACGGGTCTGATGCTCTTTGGGTGGATGACACCTAAATGAACATCAGTACAAAGTCCCAATTTATTTCTAATATCAGAGATCAGACCTCTACTCTTGCCTGATGCATCTAAAACAAAAAGGGGGAACTGTAGAGAGCTGCAGAATGCTGTGCCTTAAAGATGGAGCTGGTTTCCGCCTTCCACCTTCCCGATGGTGAGTGCTCTCTGTCACAAACAACTCCACATTTGGCTAAGGCCGAAGATCTGGCTTGCTTCCATGTATGTGGACCTATCTGCATTGCCCATGTGGCACGCTGGGGTTGGCTTACCTGTGACTCAGGTGGGCAGAGAGGGGTGAGTCGTGGATTCTGAAGGCAGACCATAGGCTTTTAGCAGTACTTTTCTTAGATTCCTTTGTCCACACATCCCAGAATAGGTCTTGTAGGCAATAAAAGGTCTTCCTTCTTGGGACTCTCCACTCTAGCTGGAAGTGACATTGTTTACCCAGGGTTTTACATGAAAAATTGATGTGCAACCCACAAAGATGCAGAATGAAGAGCAAACTGCATCATGGAGTCCCAGGGACTCTCACCCAATTCTGCCTTTGTGAGTTTCCCATTTTAGCCAATGGTGGGTGCCCACACCTGGTTTCCATGGGGGAAGGCTTCTTCAAGGAGGAGGATGAATGGTATCCAGGGATAACATGTCTAAGACTGATTACCTTGGGAGTGTGCCCAGAAGCCAAACTTGGGGCTTTTGTTTTGATTTTGCAGAAAGAAGGTTGGAGGGGCCACCGATTCTCTCCCTCAGATGCTGGGGGCCCCTGTGCAGGCTTTGAGTAATCACAAAGAAAAGGTGATTGCTACAAAACTCACTTCATTTTGTGAAAAGGAACAACTTGAAGTGCACATTCACTGAGGCATTGCAAAGGGAGAGCATTTCAGAAATGTTGGACCCTCTGATATGACCTGACCCATTTGATTGTATTTGCTCTCCCCTGACTACAGAGCAGAGTGAGAGATGAGGCCATCATGGGAGATGAGGCCAGTTCTTTCCCAGAATGCTCCAAAGGACCTTTCACAGCAGGCTGGCCTCTTCCTGCTATGGAGGATGTTGTGGTTTTAATGTGAAAATGTCCTCAATATGCTCATGGTTGTATTTTTTGGGAAGGTTGACCCTATACAATGTAGAGCCACAGCAGGTGAAGAGGGTGACTTGGGGTGGGTCTTGAGATTTTATAGCTCGGTCCCATTTTCTACTGGCTATCTGCTTCTAGATTGTAGATACAATGTGACCAACTGGCCTCCTGTTGCCACGACTTCCCCTCCATAATGGAATGATCCCTTCAAACTCTGAGCCAGGATAAACCTTTCCTCCATTAAAGTCCTTCTTGTCAGATGATTTGTCACAGCAACAAGAAAAGACTATATATAGTGTAGCTCTGTGGATTACCAAGGGACACCAGATCCATGAGGGCCTGGGTTGGGCCAGGCTGAGCAGGAGAGCCCACCAACTGGGGACTTGGTTTGACTTCACAGATGATGGCACCCAAGAAGAAAATTGTTTGTCCTCTAGCTCCCCACTGGCTGTCAAATATCATCAATCCATGCTGGTCTGAACCCGTTTCCTCTTGCTTCTCCCCTTTTTCAAGATAGCATCTGTCCTGGCTAGTTTTATGTCAACTTGACACAAACTAGAGCTATCTGAAAGGAGGTAACCTCAATTAAGAAAATGCTTCTAGGGCTCGAAAGATGGCTCAGTGGTTAAGAGTATTGTCTGCTCTTCCAGAGGTCCTGAGTTCAATTCCCAGCAATCACATGGTGGCTCACAACCAACTATACTGGGATCTGATACCCTCTTCTGGCATACAGGTGTACATACAGACCTTAAAAAAAAAAAAAGAAAAAGAAAAAAAGAAAAGAAAATGCCTCTGTAAGAGCAGGCTGTAGGCAAGCCTGTAGGCCATTTTCTTAGTTAGTGACTGATGAGCAGGTCAGCCCATGTAGATAGTGCCATCCCTGGGCTGGCAGTCCTGGGTTTTATAAGAAAGCAGATTGAGCAAGCCATAGGGAGCAAGCCAGTAGCACCTTTCCATTGCCTCTGCATCAGCTCCTGCCTTTAGGCTCCTGCCTTTAGGCTCCTGCCTTTAGGTTCCTGTCCTGACTTCCTTAAATAAAAAAATAGTGATGTGAATAAATAGTAAGTTGAATAAACCATTTTCTCCATAAGTTGCTTTGGTCATGGTGTTTTATCAAAGCAATAGTAACCCTAACAACACCTCGCTATGTATTCCTGACTATCCTAGAATTTACTACAAAGACCAGGCTGGCTTTGAATTTTTATCAGCCTCCTTGATTATGGCTCCAAACTCAGAAACTTGCCTTTTTCTTTTTAAATTTAATTCTCTCTTAATTCTCTCTCTCTCTCTCTCTCTCTCTCTCTCTCTCTCTCTCTCTCTCTCTCTCTGTGTGTGTGTGTGTGGTACATGCATACAGTGTGAAATGCAGTGTTCTCAAACTTGTGTGGAGGGCAGAGAACAACTTTGTGGAGTCTGTTCTCTCCTACCTTTACACGAGTTCCAGATACCAAACTTAGGTCTCTAGGCTTGCACAGTAAGTACATTCAACTACTGAGCCATTTTTTTAAAAAGATAGGTCTCTCTATGATGTAGTTTCAGATATCCTAGAATTCATTATGTAGACTAGGCTGGCCTCAAATTCACAGAGACCCACCTCCCTCTGTTTCCCAAGTGCTGGAAATTAAAGGCATGTACCACCACCCTGGGCCAGCCACTGAGCCATCCTGATAGACTGAGACTTGCTTTTTGTTTTTTTTTTAATCCCCATTCCCCAAAAATGTCATCCCAGTACACTGAGAACAGCCAGAACTTGGGTCCCACAGGCAAGGTCTCCATAGTAGACAAGAGGTATCACTGTAGTGGCTAAGGTGGATATACCTATGGCTAACTTGCCTGATGAAAAGGGGACCTGGAGAATCACTCAGAGGTGTGTACAGACCCTCCCACCTCTCCTGCTGCCATTAACAGGCACCCTATCATCCCTGTCCTCTCTGTACCATCCCTATCCTCTATATTTTCTGCACAGCTACATTTCAGTCTCTTCACTGATGGAAGACCCCAGGCTTGAGCCAGGGAAGAAGCACTCCTGTATATCACACAGAGGATGCAAACTATGGGAAAATATATATATATATATTTTAATAACAGAGAAAGCACATCAAACTGCAACAGAAGCCTGGGTAGTTACCAATGTACAGAACAACATCTGGAGGTCCAGAGAGCATTAGACATTCACAGAGAATCCAGCTGTGTCCAAGAGCAGCATCCCTGGAGACAAGTGACAGTGTGTCAGCCACCCTTGTTGGTCTGTGACTTGGTTGTCACCTCAAGCAGTTGTTCCCTTCCTCATTTGATGGTAGGGCTGGGTAGGCTTGCAGAGAGAAAGAGAGTCTCCAGAGACGTGCTTCACAAAGGGGCTGATGTTGCAGACAGACTCAAACTGGGTACCTTGCACACCACACCCATGAAACAAGACTTGACATGGGTCCTTGACAGGCGTTCATTGAGTAAGACAACAGATGAAGGATACAAATTCCTTTAGACTCTAGAATTTGGTGCAACTTCCTAAAAGCATGCTAGGAAACAGATTTATCAACAAACCTTGGCCATCCTGAAAGATAAAGGCCACTCTTCTAGCTTTTACCATAATGCATCTAGGATTCAAAATAAAGAGTGAGAAAACAAAAAAGGCTTCAACTCAAGAATTATTCGGAGTATTGTGGCACTTTACCAATCTCTTTTGCGCGCACACACACACACACACGTATATATGTATATATATACATGTATGTATATATATATACATGTATATATATTATATGGCAGGGTAAACATAACCCTGTCAATATAAACTTTCATTATAGATAATTGTAGACTGTACATTCTCAGAATCCAGAAAGTGTCAAGCCTATCTATCATACACTTTTAATCTTTAAAAATAATCTAACATAGTCATATTCTTGGCTAGTAACAAACTATGAACATCTTCTGAGAATACAGATAAAACTCTGAGATTAATAATAATTCTCTGACGTGCTCCCCCACCCCATTCAGTATCAGAAATGAAGATATTTCTGCAAAAGTGTTCCCAGAGCCATTCATAATCAGGAAAAGAAACAGATATATTTGTTTCTCCACATGGACAAAGCGAGGGAACATGTTTTACTTTTACTTTGGCAAAAGAAAACAAAGTACTAGCATGATGTTGTATAATTGGGTCCGTGCAAATGCATGTTTTGTTATGTGGGGGTGCCCTATTCTCACCCCAAAACCACAATCCGCATGCAGGTTATTGTCAACTATTGGATTCAAGATAATTAGAGATATTTGGCAGTGCACCTCTTTTGTGTAACCATGATCGAATTACTAAGGCAGGAATATGTGACCTTGTATAGTATCAGCAGGAATTTGTTGGATGCAAGTTATACAGCATGGACCTGCAACTTACTGTCTAAAAAAAGAAGAAAAGAACCCCAAACACAGATTCCCTAAACACAATTCAGTTGAAAATGAACTGTTAAGCTTTTAGAAATATATTTGAAACTACGAGAGTGCTCTGTGTTTACTATACATGAACAGTTTTAAAAAGTTCCCACCACTAAAAACTGGCCATGTGATTTCCTCCTGCTGAGCAACAGCATCAACAACTAGCCACCATGACTGAAGCCAGAGCAAGCACAACCTCCAGAGTCACTCCTGTGTGATGTGATGCTTTTCAAGATCATACTGTTGGGTTTTCATCGGTCAAACAGGAAGCAGAGGGACCTTTAAGTGTTGGTCCATCTGTTAGACTGTGGTTCTTGGCAGCAGGGGTCCATGGCTCCTGGGCACTTCTGACTGGAGGTGGCTTGGCTGCTGTAAGTTGGCCTGCAGGTTCTGGACCCTGCTACAATCTAATCTGTAGACCCATGGAAGGTTCTTCACTCAGGAGGACACGGAGGCCAAGTTCACTAGCCGGAGAGTGGCTGAGGCAGTGGGGAGAGCTCCTTGGCCCAGCAGAAACAGACACCAGGAACAATTTGTGTGTTTTTGTAGAGCCAACACAGGAGGGAACTGGAAACCTTGCTCCTGGGAAGCATTTGCTGCATGGGTATTTCAGACCACAGAACCCTTGGAGGATGACAGGTGGATAGATTGAATCCTAATGGCTAACGTCCTCTGTAAGTCCTGAAGAACATCCTGACCCGTCCCTTCACCATTTTTGTCATAGAGGAGCTGCTTGAATGCTTCATTTTCGATGAGAACCATCATGTTTTTAAGAAAGTAGCCTTCACAGTATGCTGAGAGCTCTGTGACCCCAAGGAACTGTGTGGAAGGGAAAGGAAGCAGATGATTACTGCAATAATGATAGTGAACACCCACTCAGCTTCCTCAGCGTGATGCTTCATCAATCCCTTCTTCCTATCCCTAGGCTGTGGCTTTGTGGCTCCCACTAAAGGGCTGAAGTTCCTTCTTGCCTTGTGCAAGTCCAGTTGCTTTTCTGAATTTCAATTTCCTAACTTCAGAATGGGTGAGGTAGCCTAGGACTACTGTTTAGTCCTAACTTCAGAATGGGTGAGGTAGCCTAGGACTACTGTTTAGTCCTAACTTCAGAATGGGTAAGGTAGCCTAGGGCTACTGTTTAGGATGTAGCTGTAAATGGGGACTCTAAGGTCTTCACGGAGTCTGAACAGTCGAAGCAGCGTCAGAGAGTCACATATATTTTTCACACAGAGGCACAGAATTCTTCAGCTGGGAGCTGCTAGGCCTCAATGTGAGTTCTGTTCTTGGGTGTCGGAGTATGGGGCCTCATTCTACAGGTAGGGAAACTAAGGCTCAGAGTGGCCTTTGGAGCTTTCTTTGTAGATGAGTTAGTGTACACAAGTTAGTGTAAGTGGAAAGTAATATTTATATTTATTGTATCTGCTAATATTAACTGAATGATAACTATATATTAGCACATGCTTATCATCTCTACGCAATCAATTACAAACCCATTGGGACTGATGCTCTCATCTCTCATCTAGACTACAGTCCCCTGGGCTAAATTTGGCCCACAATTTGTTTTATAAATGAAGTTTTATTAGAACACAGCTGTGCTATTTGTTTTCTACTTATGTATGGTTGCTTCTACAATAGAGGTAGAATCAAGTAGGGACATACAAAATAAAACACTAAAAAAACACCAACCTACCCTGAAGATTGCAATAGCCTGGCCTGTAAAGCTGAAAATAATTATTTGCCCCTTTACAGAACATGTTTGCTTATCCTTATCTTCTTTTGTATTTTTCAAATGCAGAGATCATGTCTTACTAAGTTCTTTTCTTTTCTAAGATGGGGGTCTAATATACTTGGCTGAACTCAAACTTTCTATGTAGCCAAAAATTGTCTTGAACTCCTGATCCTCCTTCCTCTGCCTTCAGTGTATTGGAATTATACATGTGAGCCACTAGGCCTAAAATGTCTTGCAGATTTCTTTAGAACATTCTGATGAGTATGGTCCTAGTAATGGACAGGCGGTTCAATAAACACCAGAGAAGGACTCCTGTGGTTCCCAGATACTTGTTTTCTCCATCACAATACTGGTAGGGGACTGGGCTTGACTGTATTTGATGAATCAGCTTGTCCTCTTTCAAATACAGAGACAACCTGAAAGGACCATCAGAGGCTCAAGACTGAGCAGCTGGGACAGCTTCTAGGAAGAAGAGATGCAAACCCCTGCATGGATGGGCTGTCTTTCTCATCTGTCTAAATCCCATAATTGTCTCAAGTGCTTCCCTGATGCATATACGTGATGCTGGGGAGGCCCTTGCTAACATTTGGAGCTTGGCTGTTAGCATCTAATGTCTGTATTCCCTATGGCTCTAAGCAACCTCTGCATCTCTGCTTCTGCATTTCTTATTGTACTAGAGCAATCTGCAGCACAAGCTATCAGTACAAGAATCCCATTGGCTGAAGATCATCTGTTGAGACCTGTATTGTCCATAGCTCAGGGAAGTAGTACACACACAGGGCAGGAGGCAGCTGTCCCTGCCCTCCTCCTCATGCAAATATCACAAATGGCAGATGTTGATATTGGAACCACTCCAGGATGGGATCTTGGAGGTGGAAGCTGATGTCTGTCAAAGCAGAGGCCCTAGCCACTAGTGTATATTGTGGAAGCAGCTGCTCCCCTGTCACAGGAATACTTAGCCTGTATTCTCTGCCAGGACTCACATGGCATCACTTTTCGTTACTAACTCATGGCATGTGCTGCTGACAGTACCTGCTAAGGAGCCTTAGGAGACTGGGACAGGACTCAGCCAAGGTGAAAAGCCACAGAAAATCTACCTGTGGAGGTCAGGTTTCTGGAGAAACTCAAATGACCATGATTAAGGGAGAAGAGGAGAAAGACACTGTCTCTCTTCCTGAGCACAGAAGGTCTCTCTGGATGGTGCCATTATGCAAGGCATTTAAGGCGAAAACAAATACTGCTTAGCTGGGGTACAGGAAAAAAATAATTTAGCCCTCAGGGTCAAAGAAGAAGAATGGAGAGTTCAAAGCCAGCTAGATAGTGACTTTCTCTCAAAAAGACACACACACACACACACACACACACACACACACAATGTTTAGATCCTTAGGAACCAGATTTCGGTGTAATGTGTGTGAGTATGTGCGAGTAAGTGTGACTGTGTGAGTGTATGTGTGTGTGAATGTGACTGTGTGAGCATGAGTGTATCCCTCAGAGACAGGAAGGAGAGTGATAGTTTGCATGAAAAGTGTCCCTATAGTTTGGGCATTTAAACACTTGCACTTCAGTTGGTGGCGCTGTTTGGGCAGGTTTAGATGGTGTAGCTTTGCTGAAAGAAGTATGATACGAGGGTGGGCTTTGAGATTAAAAACCTCATACCAATTCAAATTAATTTTCTTTGCTTCTTGCTTGCCATCTGAAGATGTGAGCTTTCAGCTTTCTGCTCCTGTCATCATGCCTGCCTCTTGCTGTTAGGTCTCCCCACCATGACAGACTCTTATCAGGTTAGAACTGAAATTCCAAATTTGCCCTTCTTTCTATAAGTTGCCTTGATTGTGGTATTTTATCACAGCAATAGAAAAATAATTAGTGCACACTTGAACTTGCACTGGAATCAGGAGCACCCCCCCCCCCCGCCCCGAGTTTCAGGTTTGCCAGATCTGGGGTATGACTTCCTAACCACCTTGCTATTGTTGCTGGATTGGAGCCCACATTTTGAGACCCACCATTCTAAAACCATCTATTCAAGATCATTTGATAGCAGAGACATTAGTCAGAACCTGATTAGGGAAGCAGAATTGAGAGCCCAGTCCAGGCCCACGGAACCAGAGTTGGTGACATGATTCTTGTGACAGTAGTGTGAATAACTCTACCTCTTGGAGAACACTGTTGCCTGGCTTACCTTCCAGTGTTTAAAGAAGGCTGAGAACACAGGTCAGGGGCATAAGCAACTGGCTGAAGTGTGCTGAGGTCCAGAGTTTAATCCTAAGCAATACAACACAGGAGAGTCTTGGGAACAGAACCTCAGCTTTGGTGTCAAGGGGAGGCCTACCTTGGCGTGGCTGTAGATATCCACACAGTTGTCAGTATTGATGCTTTTTGCACAGATAATCTCGCAATGCCGCTGCAGAGCCTCCAGTTGGAAAAATTTAGCGGCAGACAGAAGCTAGAACCCATAAAAAGAGCCTGTTAGGGGCAGAGAGGGGAAGGAGAAGGTCCAGCAGGACTATAGGAGTGAGCCACTGTGACAGTTTGAATAAGAAATGTCTCCCATAGTCCCAGACATTCCCCAGTTGGTGGCACTGTTTCGGGGACAGAGTAGGAGGTGAAGCTGTGTTGAGAGATGTACGTCGCAGGAGGCAGGCTTTGAGGCCTTTCCCTACTCCCAGTCGTCTCTCTCTGCTTTTTGCTTTCGGGTTCAGGATGTAAGCTCTCAGCTGCTGTTCCAGCTGCCATGCCTACTTTACATCCACTTCACCATCATGAACTCTTATCCTCTGGAACTGCAAGCCCAAATAAACCATCTTGCCTTCAAGTTGCTTTAGTCATAGTCTTTTGTCACAGCAATAGAAAAGGAAGTAATACAGCCACACCCCACAGGGTGCATGGCTGAGGATCAGGACTTGCTGGAGTATACTGCAGGCATAGGGTGAGACCAGGGGGGCGGGTCCTAGTTGTGGAAGCTTACTGTGGGGCAGAGTGTGCGGTGAAGTGAATCACGGACACACCTGTTATGGCAGGTCAACCCCAAAGACCCAAATCACATCTAGCAAGGAAGAGGGAATTGGGCACCTATTGGCAAGGTGGGTATCACTGTGGCTCCTCCCACCCTCCTGTGTTCTCCGGGTCTCCACTCCAATGTCACTCCTCAGATGGGCTTTCTTTGCCACTCCACCTCAGGGACCCCCCTTTACCACTCTTCCTTACGATACTTCCTATCTAGATGCTATTTTACAGCCACTTCCTCCAGGAGGCCATCATCTTCATCCCATTAGATCATTGCCACACCCAGCCCGAGGTCAGCTCTGGACCATGGGAAGCTCTCGAAAATGTCTGAAAATGAAGGCTCTGGAGACAGGGAGATATACTTCCCCAAGTGGGGGAAGGAAGGAAAGCAGGGTTTATCATGGGCTTTCTTATGATTTTGGTTTTTTTTTTTTTTTTGAGACACCTGTCTTACTATGTAGCTCTGGCTGTCCTGGAGCTTGCTAGCAATTCCAGGTAGGCCTCAGATCCTTCCTAGGTTCTGGAATTACAGGGATGAGCCATCATGGCCAGCTATGTCTTAAAAGCGAATCATTCACTGCCATAAAACCTCTCCCTGAATCGGCTCCACAGGATGCTGGCTGGTGAACAAGTCTCTGTCTTGGGAAGCTGTACACCCCAACTCCACAGAGCTTGGAGTCCAGAGCTTACTGTGTGGACCTTCCATTGCCTGTTCATTCAGCCCCTTTATCATGGTCTCTTTAACAAACTAGTAAGTGCAGAAAGAAAAATTTAAAACGTTTACAAAAGGTCCTGTTGTGAAATACAGGATGGGAGGAGGGGTCTAGAGAGACAGGATTTTCTTGTGTTGGGGGTTAGAGGAAGGAGACAAGACAAACAGGGTACTTAGTGACTGCAGAGCCCTACAGCATTCTCCGTGGCCAAAGGTGGCTAAGAATCTTCTAAAACAGATATTTGTAAAATTCTCTTACACCTAGAGAATGGCCATTTTCCAAGAGAGGTCAGGTAAATTGCCCAAGGCCACACAGAGCAAACATGGCAGAGCCCTGATGTGACCCAGAGTTTGGGCTGAAGGGCTTTTTTTTTTTTTTCCAATTTAACTAGTTAATTATTTTTAAAAGTAGGATCTCATTATGTACCCTGGTTATCCTGGCACTCCCTATGTAGACCAGGGTGACCTTTAACTCAGAGAGATCCACCTGCCTTTGCGCTCTGAGTACTGGGATTCAGGCTGTGTGCCACCATGCCCAGTTCTGGCTTTGGATAGGGGGATAGAATGGGGAATCAGATGCAGTGGGAGTAGCAGCCCAGGATGGAAGAGGACGGCGGTGGTGGAGAACCCCAAGTTTGGGTTAGGTATGGCTCCCAGCTTTCAGCTTCTGGGTCCCAATGGTAAGGTAGAGATGAGAGCCATGCTTCTCATGGTTGTAATTTTCTCAGCAACCATAAGGGGAAGGAAGACATCTAGGATACTTCCTGTGATGGAGAGGTTCTAGTGTGCCAGTGCAGGTGGTTCCCCCAACTCCCTCTGTGAACTTGCCCCTCACAAACCAGTTAAGACTGGTTTCCACCAAGTGCTCCTGGTGCAGCCAGTCTCCAAGGGGAGGCCCTCCCAAAGAAGCCACCTTGCTTGGAAGGATCATGGAGCCAGGGAGGGCCACCAACCTGAAGCCAGAGAGAGGGGAAGCTGGGGCAGCCAATACCACAATGGTCTCCTTACCTCCATGATCTCATTATTTTTAATGAGCAGTGACTCTGGACCACCATAGTATAGATACTGCATGACTAGCTGGAAGGAAGAAGACAGTGAGTAAAGTCTCAGCGGTTCCTAGTTCCTTTGAAAGCCATCACACCATTCTAGAACATCACTCTACCTGATGGGAGAAGTTTGGACAGGCTTCCCTGATGACACCCTGAAATGACCCTATAGTTTCCATATCTATGCACAGGGCCAAATGAAACAACCTGAGCTTGGCTCCTCAGGACAGGTGGTACCTGGGGATGATAACCAAGGGGTGCCAGCCTACTTCTTATCCAGTCAAACTGTGCAGGCGACACCCAAGAAAGCCTGACATAAAACCCCCTGAAGTCCCAGAGGGCCGCTCTGGACAACAAGTTCCTTATAACAAGTTGACAAAACTCAAGAGGAAGTCTTGATGGGTACAGGTGTTTTTGTTTGCTTATTTATTTTATTTTATTATTATTATTTTTAGACAGGGTTTCTCTGTGTAGCCTTGGTTGTCTTGAACTTGCTTTATAGACCAGGCTGGCCTTGCATTCATAGTGATCCACCTGCCTCTGCCTCCCTTCGTGCTGGGATTAAAGGCGAGCACTGCCATGCCTGGCGGGTCCAGGGTTTTGATAGTCACTGATAGTTCTGTGAATGGCTCAAGCAAGGCTGTCCCTTGCCATTTGACTTCCAATGTGTGAGTTCTGCCCCAAATTATAGAGCTTTGCAATTGAGTGCTTAGGCCTGATTGAATACTGCGGATGCATCTAACTTACCGTACCTGCCTCACATGTTGACAAGTGCTCCTTTGCACATGGTGCAGTTGTAGTCCAGTTTGCCTCCATCTCTCCACTTTCAACTGCCTTCCATAGGCCTGGCTATCCCTGCCTGAATCCACAGGTGCAGACTGGTCACATCCCATGTTGGGATCACACTGTGGTACAACCACCACCATAATAGAATTCTGCCAAGTTTTATTTTCAAACATGCCACGGTATATTCATACATGTGTGCCCATGTTGCACATGCAAAATAAATAAAACACCAGTTAGCAGATAGCTCTGTCCCCAGAGCTGCTAGCCAAGAAACACTGTGGAATTATCCAGCTCACACATTTCATTAAAGCAGATCCCTAGTAAAATTTGTTTGTTGTTTGTTTGTTTGTTTGCTTGTTTTGAGACAGGTCTTACTATATAATAAACAACTTGCTATATAGCCCAGGCTGGCCTCTAAATCATGTTCCCCTTGCCTCCACATCCTGAGTGCTGGGATTCCAAGTGGTTATCACTACAACCAGCATGCTGTCTGTCTGTTTATGCACTGTCCGCTCTCTCCCCGTTGCCTGTATCAGAACCTAGCTCCTTCAGCTGAGATGTGCTCTTTTTTCACCATTGGAAGCTGGCGTCTTTTGCATCCAGCTCAGTGGTCACTAAGAAATTTGGTTTTCCTTTCCACAGAACGTTGTTTCTGGCAGCATCTTGTCCACAACTGAAGTGTGTGGCTCTTCTTTACAGTTGTCTGAGAGTACAGGCTTCTCACTCATGACTGTCTTCCTGTGTCTAGCATGGTACCTGTCACATAGACACTTTATTTTTTATTATTATTAATATTTGGATACAGGGTCTCATTTTGTATCTCAGGCTGGCTTATAACTCACAGCAATCTCCCTGCCTCAGTCTTCCAAGTGTTGTGACTGCAGGCACATGTCACCATGCCCTCCTCATATGAACATCTTAGACATAACGTGTCTCCTGTGTCTGAGCCTCTCTTATACTGACTTGGGGTTTCTGTGTCCACCTGATTGCTAGAGAGGTGGTGACATTGTCTAGGCCTTGGGAAATAACCCTGTGTTGTTCTCCTCCCCATCCCACCTGTAGGAGAAGGGTTTATAATTGTGAAATACTGTCAGCCAACACTGTTTTATTGGCTTTATTAAAATCAATTGATTCTTCTAGCACCTTTGTTATAAAGGCCAAAGCAATAATAATAAGAAGTACCACTGTAATGTCTACCACCCCCAACATGGGGTCTCCATTTCCAAAGCACTTTCCTGCCAGTCAAATGCATTGTCTCATTTATTCAAGGCTGAGCCACGGGCTGAAATTGCTGCATTAGTGGAGCAAGATCCTGGGCTAATGGAACTTAAATTGGGCCTTCTCAGCTCCCTTCCAGACTCTGCCAGTGCAAGCATTTTCTCTAAGTGGGTGCAACAAACACTTATGAGGCTGAATGGCCTGCACATGGAACTGTTTTTCTTGGCGGCTGCCAACTTAGATGAGGCGGGGACCTTTGCAGCTTGATAGAGATCTAGCTCCAGTTGTGGCCTCAGTGGGTCTTGCTCTTACACACATGTGATGTTGAACAGTCTTGAGGGAGGAAACACAGTGCAGTATCGATTACTAAAACTTCTGCCAAAATTTACATGCCAAAAGCATGTAAAGCACACAGGCTTCTGGGAGCCTTTTTTTGGGGAGGGGTTGAAGTCAGCCTTTCTTGGACTATTTCAAGCCACAAATGAGGCTTTATGGGGATTGGGCAGGGATACAGACAAGTCCCCAGGGCCTGATAAATCTTCCTTTCCCATTACAGGAGCTTGAAGCTAATGTGGCTAGCAAACCTTCCCCCATCGGAAGCAATTACAGGCCTGGGGATACCTCTGAGATTAGCCTTTCCCACGCAGGACTCTGACAACAAGTCCACTGGGCAAACATTTACTGAGTGCCTATTTGAGCCAGGCTCTTAGTAGTGGAGCCTTGCCAGTGAGGGCTATATACTTCTTGGTATGTGTGTGTGCACACACGTGCTCATGCGTGCTGTTTCCTGTCTTCAGCTCATGATCCCACTCTAACATGTCATATGATTCTTCCTGTAGGGTTAGGTGACTTCAGAGCAGACTCATGTGCTCAAGGATGAGAGAAAATAATGGGTCTGGGTTTAGTTTTAATCTCTGCTCTCCTAGGGAGCAGCTATGGGAACTCAGGCCACACCCTTCCAAGAGCTCTTTGCAGGGAAGTTGGAAGAAAAGGACACAGCGACACATTAGCTTTCAGGTTTGGAAGCTGACATAACGTGTTTCCTGTGTCTGAGCCTCTCTTATAGCCTCTCTTATATAGCCCAGCAGCATCAGGGGCTCTTTACAGAAGTGTGAATTCTCATGTCTGAAAGCCGGGCTGTAGGGGCGGGCCCTAGGAGCTCACATCTAATGTGTTTTCTGCATTTGGACAATTATAATAAATATCTCCAGGGCATTTGGATAGGTGCTAATGTTCAGAAGTTGCTGTAAGATAGAGTGCCTGGCTGCGTGATGGCAGAAGAGGACGAGGAGGCTTCAGTGTGCCCAAGATTGGGACCTGCCCATACATTCTGATATCATGGATCTGATGTACAGCCTGTACATCCAGGGGTCATTTCCAAAGCTCCCAAGGAGTTGCCAGCATTTTGGTATGAGTTTTACTTAGAAAGACCACCACAAAATTGAGTCCTTGAGTTATGCCACCAGACAGGCTGGGCACAGTTCCTGCTCTTTCTAATATGACTGGGATGAGCACATCATTTAAATCCTTTACATGTGTTCTTCTCTTTGTCTGGAATGCTCTGGCTTCCTTCTTGAGCCCAAAGCTTCATTCTGAGTCCCCCAGCTTTGGCTTAGCCTTTGATTTGCCATTCCTAAACCTGCCCCGATATCCTGGGTCTGAGCTGTTACACTACATGGCTCTGAAAAGTGTGTCCTCTTTTGCAGACACCCCATGGTATATTGTAGCTGACTCATAAATCCCTCTAGATTTCTGAGTCTTTGGGACAGTATGTCCCTTACCGTTGGGTCCGCTTACCACAACCCAAGGTTATTGGCAGCAGGCACTGGGCTTCAGTGATGGAGATGGAGAAGGAGAAACGGAGTAAGTGAGTGTAGATGCTGGCAGCTCTGTCAGGGGTATGCAGGTGTTGGGGCAGCTGAGGGCTGAAGGCTACCCCAGGCTCACCTGGAAGATGGGATACTTCACATAGCCGATCTCTATGCAGGTGTTGTCATTTGTTGGCTTGCTGGAGAGGAGGGCCTTGAACCTGAATAACACATAAAGAGATCAAAAGACTCATCCATGCCCTTGCAGCTCGCCTCAGATCAACTCTCCTCGTGACATGAATCTCTGGTTCCTGCTCTAAAACACAGTTGGATTATAGCTGTTAGTGTCTTTATTCAAAGTGATAGACCATGCTTGGAACTCATGTTCTTTTCCAAACTGGCCACTGGAAGGAATGGACGATCTTTAAGACCTCATCACTTTCTCCCACCAACCTGGGTTAGCCTCTGCAAGGTGTCTGTCTATTCTGAGCACCTGCCCTGGCTTCCCTCTTGTCTGGTGCCCAACCTTTTGGTTGTTCAAGCTTTGCTCCAGGAGACAGGAGTTTCTGTCTTTGTGAAACATGAAGCCTCGAGGGCATTTAAATCATGCTTGCTGTCTTAGGGCTTCTATTGCTGTGATGAAAATACCATGATCACAAAGCAAGATGGGGAGGAGAGGGTTTATTCAGCTTATACTTTAGCATTGCTGTTCATTACCAAAGGAAGTCAGGACAGGAACTCAAACAGGGCAGGGTCCTGGAGGAAGAAGCTGATGTAGAGGCCATGGATGGGTGCTGCTTACTGGCTTGCTCAGCCTGCTTTCTCATAGAACCCAGGGGTGGCACCACCCACTATGGCCTGGGCCCTTCCTCATCAATCACTAATTGAGAAAATGCCTTATAGCTGAATTTCATGGAGGCATTTCATTGGCTGAGGCTCCTTCCTCTCTGATGACTCTAGCTTGTGTTAAATTGATACACAAAACCAGCTGGTATACTTGCTGACTTAGGGAGTGGCTCCCCATGGGTAATCACAGGTCTTGGCATTCAGAGGCAAAGCTTCTGGACTATAGGGACCCTATTAGCGGGACACACTGACTTAGAGACTCATGCAGAGAATAAGCCAAGGTGACTCTTACTTTCTTTAAACACTTTTCCCTTCATGATCACGACAGGTTTGAAAAAGAGTGGCAGAAAAAAACAGGGAGTCTGTGTTTCCCCTTCTGTAGCTTACCCCAGGGCTGAAACCTCCAGGGCCACTGTTACCTTGAAGAAAAACTAAGAATTGGACACTGGCACACTGTGGAATTATTTGTCTGGTGGTACCAACCAAAAACCCACATGGAAAGTTCATTTTTCTTGTGGCTCCAAAGCAGATATCTGGAGTTTGTTCATTTTGGGGGTACACAAGGGACAGATGTTTATGAGTCACCATTCTCCCAGAAGATTCCAAGAGGGACTCCTGTATCTGTATCACCAGGATCCTGACCCTACTTGGAAAACCTCTGCTCTCCTCATGTCAGCCTGTCTCTGTGCCTCTGAGGGAGCACAGGCCTCTCCTCAGCCAGGCCCTCTGCTCCATGTACATGATCCAGATGCACTGTCATAGAGATGGCATTAACTAGGAGGGAGGATGCCACTTCCCTTCCTCCCTTCCCTTGGGGATAGAACTCAGGGCTTCATATGGCACTCTCCCACTGTGCTGCATGTTTTTTCTGCATGGTGGTCTCACTTGTTAACTGTACCAGTAGGGGAAAGGAAGGTCAGAGCCCTCATATTTTGAAGGCTTAGAGAAAATCTGTTTCCTAACACTGGAGAAAGAATGGGCCTCTCCAGGCTGCGCTGTAGGAGTCTCAAGTTGTCAACTGCCCTTGAGGGGGCCTAGGTTGCATATAAGAGGCACCCTGTACTCTGAAAGCTTTGATTTTGAGATGTTCTGCTATCTCAATAACAATACTATAAAACAATGAACTTAAAAAAGCAGCAATAACAGCCAGGGTTGTAGTAAATTGGTACAGTGGTACCTGGCATTCATGAGGCCTTGGGTGCAATCCCCAGTACCAAAGGAACTGGGCACAGTCGTGCATGACTGTAACCCCACTACTCAGGATGTGAAGGTAGGAGGATCAGAA
The DNA here is from genome assembly GCF_030254825.1 of Meriones unguiculatus. Classification (NCBI taxonomy): domain Eukaryota; kingdom Metazoa; phylum Chordata; class Mammalia; order Rodentia; family Muridae; genus Meriones; species Meriones unguiculatus. Next base: position 91,794,503 of record NC_083350.1, read on the forward strand.
ATTCAAGGTCAACCTTGCTCCACAGTGAATTCCAGGACATTCTGAGTTATGAGATTTCGTCTCCAAAAAGAAAAAGAGCAGTAATAGGGAGAGTCACAGACACACTCTAGCCGCAGGCAAAGCCAAGGGTACATACCTGGGAGAGGCTGTAAACAACAGCACTTTGTGAGCATAGAAGGGTCTTCCCTCTACCAGAAAGGTCACATCAGACATTTCTTTATTGTTAAGAAAATGAGGATCTAGAACAGAGAGAGGGAGAGTGTGTTAGTGAAGGAAGGGTTCCTCTGGCAAAGTACAGGAGACAGGGAAGCATAGTGATCTATTCATTTCACATGGGTGGCCCACGGTTCAGACTGTAGAGGGCACCTGTAGAGGACAGACGCATCACTGCCACCCGGCTCATTCCAGGAGATGTCAAAGCTGACCTGCCATTAGAAGCAGCCTTTGGGTTGGCAAAATGGCTCAGTGGGGTAACGGCATTTGCTGAGCATGTGGGATGACCTGGGCTCTGATCCCCAGAATCCACTTAAAAGTTGGGATGTGGTAGGTAGCACTAGCATCTGGGATCCCAGCACTACTACGGTGAGATGAGTGGTGGAGACTGAGAATCTGTGTGAACCAGCTAAACCAGTGTACATGGTAGCAGAGTCCATCTCAGACAGGCAGGTCGTGAAAGCTTACAGTTGAGACTGTGCTGTGACCTGTGAAAGGACCAGACTAGCCTCATAAACTCCATTTTGAATTTTAGGCCCCATGTCAAACTAAGTTCTCTTAGTACTTTTTCAGAAAGCAGAAGGACACGAGAGGAGATGAGAAAGTGGGCAAGTTGAGACAGACCCACGGACCCATCCTGTTGTAAAAGAATGACCAGGCCTGCAATTGTGAGATATCATTGCCTGGCAACTAACCCAGATGGTCCCAGTTTCCCACCCAGATAGCCCCTGGTTTGTGACCAGAGTCACATAGCCCCGCTTCTCAGAAAAACCACAGGATGTGCTAATCGCTCCCCCCTCCCCTCGCTACAGCCAAAGCAGCACATAACATGATATTCCAGGCGTTGCTCAGGATCCAGATGGCCAGGCCAGGACCACCGATCTTGATGCCTAAAATAGACCAATTATTTTAAAAGTCAACTTCCCTATAGACCCTGTTACCCAATCCTGTTTTTCCGTATAAAAACCCAAAGCCTTTGTTCCTCAGGGCTGTCTCTTGCTTGCATGCAGGGCAGCCCCTTTGGGAGCTGGCTTGACTAAACCTTTTGCAGTTTGCATCAATCCAGCCTCCGAGTGCATCTCCCCAATATTGGGCTCTCACTGGGCCTAAAACCTGCACACCTATACTCTCACACTCACAAAGGTTAGAAAGAAACAAAACAAAACAAAACAAAACATCTGTTTCCACATCAGATACACCTCCAGACAGAGCTCAGATACTTCAGGGTATGAAAGGCATGACTGTGAAGGGAACCCACCCATCCCCATGTCATCTTCTCAGGCTCAGTGTCCCTCTGCCTAGTGGAAGTGGTGTTGAAGGGAAGCCTGCCCTTGCACAGGACCCCAGGTCTTTCTCTCTCAGCATCAGTGACAAAGGAGCCAGACCTGTTCTTTATGTTTTTGCTTTTTCAAGACAGGGTTTCTCTGTGTAACCTTGGTTGCCCTACTTTGTGGAGCAGGCTAGTCTTGAACTAACAGAGATCTGCCTGCCTCTGCCTTCTTGAATGCTGGGATTAAAGGTGCCGGTCTAAGCACCCTGTTTTTCCCTCTCATAGCAAAGACAATGTTGCTAATATGCATTAACTGGGTCTAACTTATGACATGGCAGGTCTTGTTTTGGGGTTCACATTTCTTCCATTATGCAGCAGAGGAAACTGAGGCAAGCAGATTTGGTAGCTGTGCAAGCCAGGATCTAAACTAAGGCATTCTGATTCTATGGCTTCACTCACCAAATATAGGCTCCTAGGTATTGCCTTTAATTTAGCCATGCAGACCCAAGGCCCTTCTGGGTGGCCCTTGGAGTCAGTCCAGCACTTCTGTATTGCTAGGCCTCAACTCCTTAGCCCTTACCCTAGTCAGTCCCCACCCAGCAAAAACAAGGTGGCCTTAACTGCCAGGGTCCTGTGGTAGGTCACTGGCATGCCAGCTGACTAGAACTGCAGTATTCATGGATGGCCTTTCACATTGCTTCCTTGGGGAGCAGCACCAATGTCTGAGATTGAGCAGCCACAGCATCTTCACTTACTTAAGTGATTCTCCCATCCTCATGCTCTGCGCTGAGTGTTTCTCATGCCTATGAGAAGTGTCCCAAATCCAGACCAAAGTCCTGGCCATTTCTCCCTCATTCTCCTTTATTCTGTTACCACCCTTTTCCAGGTTACATCATCTTTCTAAACATTTCTGGAGCTTCTGTTGGTCTCTTTGCCTTCACTCACCACAGGCACCACCCTCCCTAAAGCCAGATCCCATCCCAACGGGGCGGGGTACTGTAGGACACATTTGTATTCCATACCACGGGGCACATGTGTTCCACAGTGCAGAAAGGAGTCTGCATGTATATGGTATGAACAGCTTGGCAGGGCAATTGATAACGGCTTGCTGGTTCTGTGTTAAATTTCCAGCTCAGGTGGTTCTAGGAAGAGCCTGAGCCCAAATACCCAGAGAACGAGGCAACAAAAGAGGGCTCAGAGCTGTACTTGACCATCTGATAGAGGGCAAGACTGAGCTCCAGAAAGTCTCATCATCTTTGTTTTCCACCCTTTCTATAAAGATGTTGGCTGGAGAAGAGAGAAAAAGTTTTTAGTGTGTTAACTCACTGGGTTCTCTGAATATAGCACAACTTAATGATTCAGTTCCTGTCTCTGATGACTGGTGTTTGTGGGGATAGGCTGTGTGGGCTCTAACTACAATCCCAATCCATTTCTCTCTTTTTATAAACCTTTCGACAGATCTCTACTGTTCTCTGGAGAAGCTACACCCCCCCCCCCTTTTTTTAAGATTTAGTTTTATTACTTTGTTGGGAGCTGCTGGTCTTCCAGCTTGCTTTGATATTTAGATCTTAGTGGAAAGACTGGCCTTCATTTGGAGTCAGTGAAGAATTTTCAAGTCTGTTTCACCTTTCTTTGAGACAACAGGTGGGGTGTCCTTGTCTAGGGCACACCTTTTGCTTGCTTGACTTTTTTGTAAATTTACTCATTTGTCCTCAGGGGCTTTTGCTCTGGCTTAAAAGGAGCCTGGAATAAAGCAAGGCGTCTAGTTTCCACTAGAGCCTCTCGAAAAGGTCCCATGTGTTGTGTGTTGGTTTATTAATTTCAATCATCACTCCCGACTCAAGAACCATTCAACTCTGCCAGCATTACTTTTAATGGCATATACATGTAACATGAATGGGTATGTGGCTGTGAGCTGCCTGATATGGGTGCTGGGAACAGAATTCAAGCTCTCAGGTAGGGCAGTACCAGTACATCCTCTTAACTGCTGAGCCATTTCTCTAACCTGAGTCCACACTCTTGACAAGACCACTGTGACTGAGTTCCTTTTCCACGTCTCCCTAGTCAAGATCCCTGCCTTCTTAAAAATATTCGTTTCATTTTATGCATGTGTGCCTGAGTGTATATGTGTTCACCATGTGTGCAGGAGCCCAAGTCGGTCAGAAGAGGCACCCGGTATCCCAGAACTGGAGTTACAGACAGCTTCGAGTCACCATGTGGGTAGTCACTTGTAACAGTAATGACAATGCCTTGACTCAGCTTCATGCACTCAATCTTTCAACTGATAATGGCAAAGGAATGGTTTTGCTATAGGATAGAAATTTGAGATGCTTCCATTCCTCCAACATTTCATACTAAGAGGGAAAGAATACAGGGAGTAAAGAAGATCCCAACTCTTACAGGAAAAGCAATCCTTCATTGTTAATTTTTTATTACTCCCTGGACGTCAGGGGATGGGCTTCTGCAAACAGCAGGCTCAGGTTCCCAGTATCAAGACAACCAGGCATTTTTCTGTCTTTTCCATTTTGCCCTGCCTGTAATAGATTCAGATCTTCTGAATGAAGCCTTTCTGGGGGATCTCAGGAACTGGCCCTCCACAGTGAGGAATTACAGCAATGACAGGGTTGGTCTTCAAGTCCCAGCTCCACCCTGTTTTCAGACTGCAATCAAAGAATGGGATAGGCCATGCTTTCCTCTGGAGACATCTGAGAGCTCCTGAGAGGTGGAGGAAAGGTTCGTGGCTGGAGCTGGCTCAGTGCAAGTATCCAAGGAGCATGTAAAGTGATCACCAATCTTTATGGACTTCAGAGTATTCATCCCCTACTGCTTGGGTTGCCCTGCTTTTTTTTATTTAAAAAGATTTATTTTGATTTTTAATTAATTACCTATATGTGTGTGTGTGTGTGTGTGTGTGTGTGTCTGTGTGTGTGCCCATTGAGGCCACAGGTTTTGAATCTCTCTGGATCTGTAGTTATAGCTGGTCAGAAGCCACTTGAGATGGGACCTGAACTGAACCTGGGTCGTGGGAAGAGTAGTACCCATTCTTAACCTCTGAGGCACCTGTCCAGCCCTCGCCTGCCCATGGTTTTTAGGTGGGCCCTGTTCTCTACCTTTCATCATTTCCTAAAGCAGGACTTCCACTAGGGACATGCAGACTCACTGGACTCTCCTGCTTATTCCTCTGCAGCGAAGACAAGGGACTTCATAGAAAGGAGTTGCTCTGTCTCAGTTTCTTTCCTGTTGATTTGATTAAACACCCCAGATGAGGGAACTTAGGGGAGAAAGGGTTGGGTTTCGCTCACAGTTTCAGGCCCATCACAGCAGAAAGTCAAGGTGGCAGGCACTCGAAGAAGGTGTTCACATCCACAGAGCAGAGAGAATGAGGGCATACGAATGTGCTCAGCTCTATTTTTCCTTTTTATACAAATCCAGGCAGTGGTCCCCATCAACTTTTAGCTTGGGTCTTCCTACATTAACAATCTCATGGAGTCAATCTCAACAGAGCAACCTAATCTAGATAATTCCCCATTGAGATTAGTTTCCTAGATGATTCTAGTCTAGACTGTATCAAGTTCAAAATCATCACAGCTGACATGGACAATGGGCCATCTATCATAATCCCCTGTTCATGGGACTCATGGGTTAGGAGCCTCAGCAGTCCCCCAGTGTCAGTGAATGAGGGAAAAGGTCCCACAGGTGAGGCACTACAGTCCCCTCATGCACATCCTCTGTTATATTCTCCAACGAGAATATGAGGATTTGCCACCTACTAAAGGAGAGCTCATCTCTTGGGACTGGCATTGCCTCTGTCTCTCGTTTGCCCTTCAAAGTTCCCACCCTACATTTGTCCCATGTGTTTGCTTCCTTTTCATCCCTACATCCCACAGCAATAGCGTAATATATCGTGGCCACTACTCACCTAGGCGTGAGGTCTGCTTCCTCTTGATCTCTGTGAGCTTGGGAATGGGGTAGGGACCGTAACAGTGCGTGAAGATGACACACAGCTGCTGGCTGATCACTTCATTCTGCAAGGAAGAAAACAGAGCTGTGTTATGAGAGTGCTCAGGTGGCACAAGCCAGGCTGTCACTACAGAAACCTGTTCTCAAGGGCAGGAGGAGCCCAGGCATTTACTGTCCTCCTGGAGCATAGGTATTCAGTTTTCACTTACCATTCCTGGACTGACCTGCTCTATGAGTCCACTGTCTATTTCTTATGAGTTCACTCCTGAGTGTTTATGAAATTTATACAAAACATTTTTCCATATCACCCCCAATCACTTACTACCTAGGGGAAAGCAGGCTTTTTGTAGCTCATGAATAGAAAGCTTTTCCCCTCAAACCACCTTTATCTCTATTCTCAAACTCTGGAAGCAGTCAATGGTCCTGACTGAGCAGCAGAAAGCCCTTTGGGTCTTGTGACTGTGTCCCACAAGGGCAGGATGAAAGCCTCTGATTGAACTCTGTAATAAATCAGATTCTCGGGCTCATACATTTGGGATCTGGGAGTCATCCGTTGAATCACTTTTCAATAAAAATAAATACAAGGATGGGGGAAGACAGCTCTATGCTCTCAAACTCCAGCTGCCCATGGCTCAGGGAGGAAGGAGACAGCTCAGAGTGACCTTCATCCTACTGTTTTGGTTCTTTCCCATGTCAGAGTCCTTCCTGTTAATCCTCTCCAAGAGCAGGTGTGCAGGCCGAGAGGTGGGATGTGATTCACTGCATTCTGTTGCTTTTTGTTGGGCAAATGGCTAAACCAGGGGCTAGACAAGTATTTACTGCTGTATGGTTGGACTAAGTGTCCTTGAGGACCCATGTGTGTTAGGGGTGTGGCCCCTGTCCACCATGCTATGGGGAGAGCTTGCAGGAAATCTGAGGTCTTTCAGTATGTGTTGTTAAAGAGGGTTATAGGACGTTGGTCTATTCACTCTTTCTCTCTTTGCATCTCAGTTGCTCCCACCATGTGCTTCTGCCCTTGAAGCCCAGTCTCACCTCTGGCCCAGAAGCAATGGACTAACTGACCCACAGACCTCCAAAACTGTGAGCAAAATGAACCTTTCATCTTTTAAGTTGACTATCTCAGGTGTTCTGCTTCAGCAACACCAGGCTGATTAACACAATAAAGTATTTTTTTAAAAAGTAGGTTATAATATACTTTGTACCATGTCTTTTTGAAAATCAAAGACTGAAGAGGGTTTAGAATAAAGTGGGCTCATTATTTTTTCTTTATATTTCCAATGAGTCAGTATTGTGTTTGTGATCAAAATAGTAAATACGATTTTGTTTTTTAAAAGATGGGTTTGCCAGTGGTTCAAGGTATTCTCAAATTTAATCCCCCAAGGCAGGACATAGCTCCTTTATATGTGAAAAGAGATTCTGAACCCTTTTATTAAAATGGAGAGATCAGAAAAGGCACAGTGTCAGCTGGGACATGATTCATAGAGGTGTCATTGGAGTGAAAGGAAGACGGAACTGACATTTTTTCAAGGATGGCATGGGTGACATGTTATGAGCAAGGGGGGGTAGATTCTCACCAGTGGCTGCCACCTCACCCCTACATTCAGGGGTGAGAAAAGTGCTCTCCCCCATGAGGAGCATTAGAAACTGGTAAGGAATGTAAATCCTTTTCTTTTCTTTCTTTCTTTGTTTCTCACTTTTGTCTGAGACAGGGCTTATGTAGCTCAAGCTACATAACTTGAACTTGGAATCTTCTTCACTCACCTTTCCAGGTACTGGCATAACAACCAAATGCTACTGGACTGTATCCCACACTTTTTAAGAATAGTATTTATTATCATTTTGTTTGGAGTGGGGCAAATTATGGCAGGAGGGCATGCATGAGTGGGAGAAATCACTGCGTAGGTGACAGTCAAGATTGCTTTCAAGGCAGCCTCCACTGGCCATGACATCAGCAGATGTGAGGTGACCTTCCCATTGGCAGGAGACTCTATGGTTGCATATCAGTGTCTATTTTTGTCATTCAAGAAGACAAAACTGTCATTTCACAGTGAAACATGTACCGCAGGCAAAACCAAGAGGGAGCCGAGGGACAGGGTGACTTTATAGTTGAGAACATGAGGTTTGTGACATCCAGGATCCTGACTCTTTTGATCCCCTCCAAATAGGCCTCAGGTCCATAATTTCAAATGCAGGCAGTGATAGTAGGACTTTCCCCAACCTGGGGTCCTTGTGTGGAGTGAATGAGTTTGGACTGACTAGAGTGGCCCCTGCACACAGAAGTGCTTTGCAATGTGGGTGATTACTCTCATTAAACCCACGTCCTGGCTCAAATGGCCAGAGCAGGTCATTTCCCCAGGCTGTGACATATGGAACACAGGCTGGGAGAACCTATGAGAACTGTATGAGGGACGTCAGAGAAGAAAGGCAGAGGGGAAAACACAGACCTCACAAGGCTTTGCTGAATGGCCGTAACAGAAGGGGAAAGAGTGTTAAGCACACGCCTGTCCTGCCTCAGTGTTTTCTCTGGAGTTGATAAATTAAGCACTTTTAGCAAACAGTGTTTACACTGAATCTCATTTTCAAGGTTCTTCATGGACATGGTTTGAGAACTCTGTTGTGAGGATGTCGCTGGTGGCTTGTGGTGACTTTTCTATGCTTTCAACATCTGATCCAAAATTCACTTAGAGGCCGGTTTTCATTGGCAGCCATTTGACAGTTTGGGGCATTGTTCAGAGGCATCCAGCTTATTCGGAAGCCTGGTCCAGGTTATTTGCTGATTTTTCTGCTTTGATTGAGATTTTATTTTTATTTTTATACTTTTGGTGCTGCTGCTAGCTATTGTCCAATGAGGGACTTTGGACACATATTTGTTTCTTTGAGGTGGGATCTAAGATGTCTTCCATAGAATGATACTGGTACACAGCAGCCAGAATGCTATTTTTAAATCAGTGTAAAAGAGAGATTTATTTCCAAAATATTATGCAGAAGTTTCCAGTAACTTTTATGCCTATGGATAGCAGACTGATTTTTTTTAATTTAAACAATCACATTTTCCCTCCTGTTGATGAGGAGATGGAAAAGGCACATCTTTTATAATTCTCATGATAAGCTGCTATGGTTTAATATGCTTCCCCCCCGTAATACATGTTAAAAAATTGGTTCCCAATTTGATGATGCTGAGGACAGACAATAAGTACTACCACTAATATAACAGGTTGAAGGACAAGTTGCAGAGGGGGAGGAAATATCTGCAAACCATATGGCTGACAAAGGACTAGAACTTAGCATACATATAAAACTCTTAGAATTCAACAATTCAAACATAACAAACAATTCAACTAAAATAAAAAAAAAAGATACAAAGAGAAATTTCAATGAGGAGAAAATATGGATGGTAGCCCAGTGTATGGTTGGGAGGGTAGCCCAGTGCATATGTGGGGATGGGAGCCCAGTGCATACACAGGATGGTAGACGCGTGCATGCTTTGGGGTGATAGATCAATGCATGCTCAGGGATAGTAGACCAGTGCCTATGTGGGGGTGGTAGACCAGTGCATACTTAGGGATGGAGTGGTGGACCAGTGCAGGATTTGGTGTGGTGGACCAATGCATGCGTGGGGAGGGTAGACACAGGGTGGCAGAGCAGTGCGTATATGGGGATGTTAGACTAGGGCATACATGATGGTGGTAGATCAGTGCATGCTTCTAGGTGGTGGACAAGGCATGCTTGGGGATGGTGGACTAGTGTATTCTTAGGGATGGTAGACCAGTGAAAGCATGGGAATAGTAGACCAGTGCTTGCTTGGGGATGGTGGACCAGTGCTTGCTTGGGGATGGTGGCCCAGTGCATGCTTGAGGATGGTGACCAGTGCATGCTCAGGGAATGTTTGCACACTGTAGTTATGTTAAACTACCTGTTTCCCTATGGGTTAGTCTATGTGATGTCATACCATACAGGTTAGGGTTTCCCTGGAACTTCCTATGAAAGCAAACTGACCCTCTTTCCTTCCTTCCTCTTGGCTGTACCATCTTTCTTGGGCCTGTCCCTAGTTTCTGGATGTGTAGCATATTTGCCAGGGAGCAGGTTCCCATTCACATGTGGTGAAGGCCTTTCCTTATTCCTGCCTTCCAAATGTTAGAGCTGTTGGTGACTTCCGTTTCCTTCCTCTCAGTGGCCCACCTTACTCCTGCTGTCAGGCACAGCTTGTGGAAGGCTCCCCATACCCTAACCTCTGCTTGTCAAATGAACTACCAGGCAAGATTAAACATGTGGCATTAGCAGTCAGAGAGGGATGGCTTTTTGGGTGGCCTGAGAGAGAGGTCCTTGGGGTGCTAGGAGTGTTGTGTTTGGGGTCTAGTGCTGGCTATTGGATGTTCAATTGATGGAAATTCAGTAGGCTCAGTATTTACAATCTGGGAAATTTTCTATGGATATGTCATACTTCAAAGTGAAATTTACTCAAAAACAAAACAAACGAAAAAAAACAAAAACAAAAACAAAAACCCCAAAAGACATAAACCCAAGGTACTTCAAAAACATCTGGAATTTCTCTGTAGCCTAGAAAAAAGTTAAAACCAGACAAGACAAGCCAGAAAACACTAGAATATAGACACCAGGAATGCAGCCAGTAATGCTTTTCACCGAGGTGGTTCTTGGCTAATTTTAGGTAAAAGCTTTTATTCATTTATTTTAAGTTGGAGGGGGTCAGAGGAGGAGTTTGCTTTTGAAATGTTACCAGAAGATTCTGCGCTTCTTGAATTCACTGAAGCCCACTATCCTGGGGTCCAGTAGTGTGGATGGACACTAGACACATCCAGCAGAGGGCCTGCAAAGCCTGGTTTGAGGATGGACACTGACCAGAACACTTGCTGAGACTTGCTTTGGTCTCAAGGCTCTGAGATGCGCTGGAAGTGGATGAACTGTGTTGTTGATGGGTTGTCTCTGCCTCCATTTCCCCCATTTGCTAAACAGAGATGAATTTAGAGCTTTTTGAGACAGTTCATTATGACAGGGTTCCACAGACAAATGTGTGTGGGAAACACCCTAATTCCTTTTGTGAACTGGGGCATTCAGGACATTGACAAGAGGTGTGTTCACAATGCAATGTCACTCTGTGACAAGGACATGACATGTGACCGAGGTATTCGTAGCTGGCTGGTGCCTGTGGCTGCCTTGGGCTGGTGTTTATAGAAGAGCCTTGGGGAAGCAGAGAAGCTTTTTGAACCCACTAAGAAAGCTTTTACTTGGTGCCAGGGAGGAGCAGAAGGGCATTGGGGTTTTAACTGATTTGCACTCATGGCCACCTAGAGAGGCCTGCATAATTATTGACTCATGTACAGAGAGGAAAATTGAGGCAGAGAAAAGTTTAAGAAACTTCACTAGGGCCAACAGGCTAGTAAGTGGAAGAGCCTTGTGCTTCAGCTCCAGAGAACATGTACTCAGCCACTGCTATATGAGCCTAAACTCTTGTGGGACTTCTTAGGGTATGAACTCTCTGGAACCTCTCAGGGAGACTGGTTCTCCCTAGTACTTCTTGTGCTCACAGAGCTGGGCTGTTTTCTGCAGTGTTCCCTTGCCTTTGGCTGTTGACCCTAACAGGCTATAGGGAGCAAGCTTGTCAAAACTGCCCAAAAACACACAGGAGAGGAATATGTACCTTTGGCAGGGCCTGAGGATTTTTATGATACCCCCAAATGAATGACTCTACAGAAGATCTTACGGAATGACTCTCATAATACCCCAAGAGTGAAAATGTTGTTTAGAAAGGGATGAGGAGATGTGGCATTTCCTTTGCTGGGAATGGAGATCTTGGTAGGGGTGAACCTCAAGAAGTCAGAATGAAGTTCCCCTGACTTGCTCTCCCATCAGTGCCTTGGGATACAGAAGATGCTCAGCCAAAAAAACTGTCCCACTAGTGATTATATAAATAGCTATAGCAAGCTGGAATGCACTTGCTCCCTGTGGCTGTGAGGAAGGGATGGTAAGGAGCATTAGTTTTCAGCAAGGGACCATCCAAAACTGTGGACCTCCATTCTCTCTCTCCACTGTAACCACAGTGGCCTCACCCCCCTCAACCACCCTCCTCTTACCTTGCTTGCTTTTAAGATCTCAAACATCAGGGGCAGGCCTTGGGTAATGAGCTCCTCTGTATACTCCTCCTCTTGGATGGTCTTGAACTCCTTGAGCAAACACTGGATGAGAGGCCTGCGGTGCTGCTGGAAGGCGATCCGCAGTGACTCCAGCCACGTGTGCAGAGTCCATGGGACACCTGAGCAGGGGCAGGAGGAGACATCGGGCCAGGTGGGAGGAGAGGGCAGGTGAGGGGAGGGCAGAAAACAATGAAGGGATGGGAATATTTTTATTCTGAAGTTGGCTTTTGTCTAGGACATTACCAAGCTATGAGACCAAGGGACAAGCTTTCAGTGAGTAGAGGTAAGACTTGTAGAAGTTGAAATTGGAGGCCATAACTCATTCTATTCTGCTTACATGTGCTACTCATTTTATTAGGGGACACATATTACAATACCAATCACTGTGTGGAATCTTTTAATTACTCATTCTTATGCAGCTTATGTCTCTGAGTTCATAGTCTTCCTTCTACTCACTAGGCAGGAACAAAGAAACTCAGGTGAAGAGAAACTTTTGTCCATAACTAGATGGCATATCCACACTCAGAAGAGGGTTAAGAACTAGAGAAATAAACCAAAAGACTTGACCATCTCCAGTCACATCTAAATAAATGGGAGGAGACCACTGCTGATTCCCTATGTGAACCATTTCCATCTGTGGCGCCTCATGGGGTCTTTTCCCTTTAACAAAGTCTCCTCAGCAGATGATGGCTGTTATGTGCAGTAAGGTGGTGAGGAGAGAGGACATGCCTTGCCTCCTTCAAAATGAACAGATAGGTTGTTCTAAGCCATGAGCTTTATAGTCATGCAAAATAGACTCGCAGGGCAAGAGCATAAAATTTCCAAATATCGAACAGCCAATCTGCTAGAGGTTCTTTCCAGAACAGGAATTCAATGGCTTCTATTCGGTTTTTTAGCCTGCCATGATAGGGCCACATTTCCATGTCTCACTGTTCCTTTTCCTGCCAGTCTAAAACCATTAGACTGGTGCTAGGCTAGCCTCAATCCTCAGGCACAACAATGAGACAGCTCTGGGCTAGCTCACTCAAGAAGAAGCTGCTGCTTGCCTGAATAGCTCCTGTTGGCTCAGAGGAAAAGTCCTAGTGAGGTGGCGTTTGTCCTTGCTCTGGTGGTCACTCTGTGTCAGTGGAGTTGGGTGTTCTATACAGTAAGTCCTAAACCACTGGGAACCACCTGGAGTGATTGTTAAATATAAAGATTTCCAGCCTTTATCCATCCAGACCCTCAACAGCAGGGCCTCTGGGTGCAGGGCCTGGCAATCTGTACTCAGACAAGCTCCCCAGGTGATTGCAGTACCTGGCTCAAGGTGCAGGGTTTGAGAACCAGGACAGATGATCTAAGGGCGGAGCCTCTGGGCAGGCAGGGTGCTGTTGACTATGAGGACAGCATGGGTGTCTTGGCCTGGAAATGTCCTAACCAGTGAAGGAGAAGCTCCCTGAGACCCCTTGTGTGTGTGTTTGTGTGTGCGTGTGCGTGTGGGTGTGGGTGTGGGTGCGGGTGTGCACGCATGTGCATGTGCGTGCTGTGTCTAGTGGTGAATGGTGCTCAGACTGACCTATACTCCTGATATCAATTGTGACATCCACGTAGCCATGCTCAGCGCTGTGATACATGGCCTCCCTCAGGGCCCTCAGTTTGGCCTTGCTGTTGCGGCTGGTGCACAAGGGGGGCGGGGCTGTTTCTGCCAGGTCAGTCCCTTCAGCCAGAATCTCCTCCAGGGACAGGATATCGCTCTTCTCCTTCTCTGGCTGAGCGAGCAGTTTGCGGAACACATTCCTGTCAATCATAAACCCAGAGAGGAAGACACTCAGAGCTGGAAGTGGCTGTGCTGGGGCAGGGGCACCATAGGGGCTAGGAAGCTGCTCACTCAGGACCAGGAATGAGAGGATAACTCCCAGGTGGTGGCTTTAGGGGTGAAGGAGATGGTGGGGTGTGACTGGAGGACAACTTGAGGCTGAGTAATACCCAGAAGGTTCTGGAACTCAGCCTTTTTGAGTGTTGTTCTCCTTGGGGGTAATGTGTAATAAAATCTGATAGGGTTTCTGAAAGAAACTAGAAAGGACATAGGTATACATGAAGAACTCTGTCATTTTTATGTGAATTCTTCTCACAACACAGCAGCTGATGTGATGGACTCTGACCCATACTGGTCAAGACTGACACATCCTTGTGGTTAAGATTGGCTGAGAGTGAACAGAACATGGCAGTTTGCACGTATGTGTGGTGCAGGGAATTGGCTCTTGGTAGAAAGCTTTGAGTGAGGGCCTGCTGGTCAGGCCTGGAGCCTGGGCCACCCCACTTCCACTAACCCCTGGGCCCCACATCCAGAGAAAGAATGGGTCTGGGGCAGGCCTGGGAATCTGCATTTTTAACAAGCACCACTTGGGACCTGGTGGCCTTGGCCCGTCCTAGCCTACCTGTGTCCATGGGCTGCGGCCTGGCTGAAAGAGTTCATATCTCCCTGGGGGGTTGTAGAAATTCCATTCCTGTACATGGTTCCTATCAGGGGATCCGCACCACGCTCCAACAGCAAACTAACCAGCTCAAAATTTCCTGCAAGCCCAGAGAAGGGGACTTCATAAGAGAATAAAACAAAGACTAGTCACAGGTACATTAAAGGCCACAGTGGAGACACCAGGTCTGGGTTGGAACTGGTAACTTACCAACAGCTGCTGCAAGCTGGAGGGGAGTTTCTGAATAGTTCTCCTCGCAGTGTTCCACCGAGCCTTCTACCTTGGCCCCAGCGTCCAGGAGGAGCTGCAGAGGAAGAGTGGCCACTGAGACACTTACAGGGCATGCACATGAAGTGGCACCAGTGTGCTGGGGGAATTAGTCAGATATTTGTGTCCCCCTCCCCCAGGTCAGTGACCTTGTAGGCTGGGCTGGAGGCAATGTTACCTCAGAAGAGGAGCCTCTCTCATCTTCCAGAACCTCAGACTACCCATGGTGTGCTCCATGCACCAGAAGGTTAGAGACTTTGCTAGAAGGGCTGCCTCTCTGGCCCCAGCCTGGACATCCTGAGTTACCCTGTATTTTAACAGGTTCTCCAGGGTATCCTTAGGTATATTAAGGTTTCTGGAAGCACTGAGATAGAAGCATCCAAATGCTGCAAGTCTCTGCTGTGGGGTCTGTGCCACAAGACTCAGAAGGCAACTGAAGTGGTCTGTTTCAGCCACAGATGCTCAGGACTTATGACTGACCCTAGAGACATACTCAGCCAGCCAGAGTGAGAATCCCTCCCAGAAGCCCCTGGATGGCTCTGAGGACAGGTGAGGTGTTTAGTTAGTTCTCTAGCCAGCAAGATCCAGTAATGTACCAAAAGCTGCAGAAATTCTGCTTCTTCTGCCTTCTTCATTAGTGCATTTGCTGAGACGGGCGAGCTTATTAAATGAGGCGAAGGCTCTGTGCATGCCAGCTTATCACTCTCGATGGAGGTGCTGTCTACAGGTAGCATGTATCATGGGGAAGAATCCACCATCCTCACTACCTACCTACTATTACCTGAGAGCACAGTCCCATGACTGCACCTGCTGCAGGCCTGGCTACCAGGAGGTTCTGCCTGACTTTCAACTGTTCCTTTTCCTGAATGAATGGCCGAGAATGCCACTGCCCATCAAGGGGTGTTGCCTGTGCTGTCATCTTTCTCAGATGCCCTTCTGCTAGGAGGGGGCTGATGTGATATTCTACAAGCAGAAGCTAGCCCCCAGGGTGCCACACCATAGACTCAGCCTCCTGAAATGCTACTATGGGTCTGTCACGAGGATTCCCATAGCCAGGAAACAACAAAGTTCCCATGAGATGCCAACACTGCCAATCTGTCCCTGCCACTCTATTCTGTGAAGCATGGGCCACATCAAAGAGGCGTGTTCTTGCTGTCTCCAGTGCTCTGCACTCACTTTGGGGCTGGGTGTGGTCCTGCATTTGGATGCCAATCCTCTTCTGAGGAGGTAAAGACCAAGTTAAGAGTGAGGTCATTCACTGACCACCAAGTCTACCACAGTCAGAAACAGTGACAACAGAACTGTCGGAATCACAGATACAGGCACACCACCACATCTGGAACTGTTTCAGAAGACACAGGGGATCCATTGCAGACCTCCAGGAGCCGCAATCAAGCGTCAAGACTCACACTAGTACCTTTTTTCAAACACCCCCTTGTTGATCTGGATGCTTCTTCCCACTGGTTGGAAACCACTGGTGTCTACAGGTTACTAGGGCAACACCTGAGGGGAGATTCCCTCCAGGTACTGACCCTGGCTGAGTCTCATGGTGATGTTAAGACAAGTAAAAGGAGCAAATTCATGAAGTGACAACTGAAGTCCCACCTCAGAGCAGGAAGAACTCCACAGGTCTGTCACTCTGCATGTGAGGCTGTACGTGGGTGCGTGATGCTTTCATATTGGTTAATGCTGGCCAAATAGATACTTAAGTACTTTACTATAAAATATGGATATGTTACACTGGATTGCGATTAACCAATATGAATCACTCAGGGAGATATGCATGCTGGGAGAGACTTAGGTTTGTGTCATGGAGGAGGTTACAGTTAACGGTCAGATGTGGATAGGGAAATTCGTTAATACCTGAACTACAGGAATATGTCCATGCAACACAGCAAAAGTCAGAGCCGTCCAATGGCGGGTCTCGGGGTGGACGGATGGATATTTATGAGGAGTACTGACAACCTATAAACAAATTGAAGTTATTTTCAAAATGTGACCTTCACAATAATAGGCTTGCAGAATCTAGCCTATCTGTAGCCAGGCACACTCAGGCTAGGAAAGTACCAAAAAGACATCCTGGCATGTGCCTTGGAAGATGATGGTGACTTTAGGTAGTGATGTCTCATTTTGGAGGCCCCAAGAAACCTGTCACCAGAACTGGATCCTGGTCTTGCTTATGTTTGTTAGCAGAGATGCTAAAGCAGCTTTTTGAAAGCAGGCCACTGAGGGACTGTGTTTTGGGGGTGTTAATAACGAAGGTGGGGAAAAGTTTTTGAGACTTTCCTCCTGAAAGGCATCAGTGTTCACTCATAGGGATGCTTTGTTACGTGGTTCCAATGAGCCAGCTTCTCTGCCCATCTCTTTCTGCCCTTCTACTTATAGAGGGTGCTGTGGCTCTGAGAGCTACAGGAGGTGACAGAGCCTGAAATGTCACTAGTGCTCTGTCCACATTTTAGAACCTCAGAGGGTGCAGTTAATCCCAGGTGAAGGGTGGGTCTACCTCATGCTTTCACAGTAGAGGGGACATTCACTCGTCAGAGAGTGGCTATGCCTGTCACCCCACACACAGATCACCCTGGTTTACTGCAAGGGTGATACCAGTACATGGTGTTCTCCCCAACATTCCGAGGGCCTGGACATCCTTACAGTAGGCAAAGGGATTGAGCAAAACTCATGGAAGGCTCTAAAGAAGAGGATCAAAGAACTTAGCTGAGGACCTTGAAGGGGTCTGGGATAGCAAATGGACGACCCCTATATCACTTGAAATGCCTAAAATCTAAAATGGGTTCGGATTCAGAAACATGTTTGCTGTCTGCTTTCCTCAGATGAATATTAAACTCACTAATAATTTTAAAAAGTACAAACAACACTGCAAGGGCATCTAATTTTGAAGGTCAAAGGTTTCTCGGAGTTGTTGATTAATGGCTGCAGCATGCCAATCTCCTTGACATCTGCAACTGCCAAGCGCTGCCTGAGCAGGCCTTCAGGCCGCAAAGAACAACAGCTACAAAAAAGCCAGATTCTACTTATTTTGAGTCTTGGAGTGGTCTGGAGCAACTAATGGAATCTCAAAGCATGGCTGGGTGCCTCCACTAGGTGCAAACCATGGTTCGGCACCTCTCCTAGGAATTGATTCCTCCCAACAATGCTTGCATCAGTGATTCTTCTCTGTCCCATAACTCAGACCACTCCTTAAGTGTCAAAGCAGGTGGTAGTTTCAGAACTTGAACCTGAGCCTGTCGCCTTCTAAAGCTTGCAGGGAGGAGTGCTTCTGTTTCCAGCCTTCTGTACTACATCTCATCAGCACTGAAATAACAGCCACCAAAGTGCACCAGTGGGTCTGGTGGGGGGGAGGGGGGGAGGGGGACAGAATGTGAGAGAAAAACCTTGCCCAGGCCAGCACGTGTCAGGTTAACAAAGGGCTGGAACATGGGAGTTTTCCGTCCTATTCCAGAAAGGATGAGTCAGGTGCTAGGAGCTTTTCAGTCAACAGAAGCCGGAGCTCCCTGGAGCTGCTGCTATTTCTTTAAGTGAAGTGCACACATAGGGTTGGCTGCTTGGGACTTTGGCTGGGGCCTCAGGAAGGTCACAGTGTGCCAGGTAGTTTCACCAGGTTGACATCCACTGAGGAATGATGTGTGAGGGTGGCTGGGAAGGGAAAGTCTGGGCTGGCAGGGCCTGCAGCCCTCTGCACCCTCACCTCCACATTCAGGTCAGCTCCGGCATCCAGCAGCATCTGCACCATGGCCTCATCCCCTCGGACGCAGGCGTACATCAGGGGGGTCATGCCCTGCAGTGGTCAAAACCAGAGACGTTTACAAGGTGGCCATGGTCAGTCGACAAACACATGGAACATCTTATTGTACTCAGGCGCTGGCAGGACAAAAGGAAATGTAGAGCCCTGTCACACACAGGGACACAACCTTCCACATTCCGGAAACTACGGTGGAGGAGTGCAGGGAAGTGACATCACCTTTTAGCACCTATCTCTGCCTAAGTTGGAGGGTTTTCCTATATTTCATGACA
Source organism: Meriones unguiculatus (assembly GCF_030254825.1). Classification (NCBI taxonomy): domain Eukaryota; kingdom Metazoa; phylum Chordata; class Mammalia; order Rodentia; family Muridae; genus Meriones; species Meriones unguiculatus. Next base: position 91,812,844 of record NC_083350.1, read on the forward strand.
CAACAAACCTAAACATTTTTTTTTTTTAAAAACAAATGGCTGATTACAATAGGCTACAGGGCTCACAAGAACTTTCTGGATCCTGCAATACCAGTCCTAAGGTATTTAATTGTGACTAATACAGTTTTTTTTTTTTTTTTTATATTTGTGTCCTTCACAATATGGTAAAGTGTCCTATATGAGATGTGGGTCAGATAGAGTCAAGGGTAACTGGACATCCCTGAGCATGTGGCCACTCTCACTGACATCTGCTACAATATCAGTTTTTACAGGCACAAGGCAAGTGAAGCAGAACAGACTTCAGGAAATCCTTCCCTGCTCTGACTACTGATCCTCACAACTGAGCTCCACAACCAAGAAGGAAGGGATGAAGTTTTCCATCAAAAGTTTTATGAAGGTAGTTTTTTTGGGGAAGGTGTTCAAGTTGCAGCCTGTCTCACACTATACACTAATATAATGTTTAGTTTTAATAGAGATAGCCAGCAAGAATTAAAATTAAAACGACACCAAGTTGGTTTCTGCACCCATCTCTAGGTGTAAACAATGAAATACATCATATGTGAAAACCACTCTAGCACTGGTACTGTGCAATAGAAACATTACAAGTAAAATTCTAAAGTCAATGACAAGTTGAGATGCATTTGCTACATTAAAGGACTCTGTACCTAATATTGGAAGAATTCCTTTAACTAAACAAGAAAGTCAGTAATAATGCTGATAAAAAGCAGACAAAAGGAAAGCAGAAGATTATCAGGGAATACACACACAAGCAGAGGGTGTGCAAAGACTAGTCAGGCTCCTAGAGGGAGAATACCGAAGACTGAGAATTTGGAAAGGCTGGTGCCTCTGAAACACTTCCATTTTAGAGAAAAATTTCCCTAAGGAAATAGAGATTGGAAAAAGAGTTGTGTAAGTATGTTTATCTCACAACTTCACAAACACTTCAAATATCTGACACTGGGATGATGGTTAATGAATAAACTCTGCAATCATTTTATATAGATACTAAAAGCAACTTACGAAAGAATATTCAATAACATTTCAAGGTATCTGAGATATAAAACATTAAAAAAACCAAGATATAATAAACCCCTTGTTTAAACATAAAACACATGTATGATTGTGTATTAGGAATCTGGATGTTGTTCAGGAAAGTGACTAGTTGTCATTAAATACTCCGTTCTATCCCTTCATGGAACTCTTTGAAAAATCTGCCTGTGGGAGGAACAGCCCCACCTGTCCCTTGTCACTGCACTCAGGGCTCACATTGAGAGCAGCTGTTTTCTCTCTGTGACACTACCACATCCCCAAGGATCCTCTGTGGTTTGTGGTTGTCTCTCATGTACCTGTTTCAGGATCTGGTGGGTGCTGCCATGTCTGTATGATGCCCTAGGGTCCCCAGACCGTCTTTGGTGTTTCTTAAACACACCCTGAGAGCACAGTGCAAACAGCCTAGATCTGTCTTGTACCAACAGCAGACTGGCAGAGAACTGACTTTAACATGCCAATAAAGAGGCTTGAAGGTTGCAGAGCCCTAAATACAAATGTTGGCCAAGCAGATGGCATTATTTCCTTTCTGGAACAGGTCTAGTTTTCTTTTTTTTTTTTTAAATTTCAGGGGCAATGATCATGTATATTTTTATAAGATTAAAAAAACCCACAAAAACAACAACAACAAAACAAAACACTAAAAATGAGAGGAAAACCGAGGAGGGCCACTATCATTTTTTTTTTAATTGATCAGCAGAGGGAGCTTGTGTCCCACCAGTTTCTTGCGCCTAGTCCTAGAACTGAGCTGATATGCAAGCAGACTGGTACCTGTTCACTCATGGTGTTGATTCCATCGGGCCCCAGCAAAGATACTGCCTGCTTCACCAGGTCGGTCCTTCCACAGTTCAGCATCCGGAAGCCCAAGTCCTGCTTGAACTTGGCTTCAATAGCCACTGCGTCCAGCTTCCGTGAAGCACAAAAGCAGTCGTCTGCCCTGAGGGGAGGAGGGATAGTCACGTGGTGCATCTGCTTTCCCCCAGGATCTGGTCCCTAAGAGCAAACTTCCCAGCAAGCCCCACCAAATTCTTCATTTGCTTTTCCTGCAAATTGCTTGTTCTAGGCTCCCATTGAAAACAACTGCCGGGCAACTGTGGCACACCCTTTGATCCCAGCACTCATGAGGCAAAGGCAGTTGAATCTCTGAATTCAAGGCCAGCTTGGTCTACAAAGTGAGTTCAGGACAGCCAGGCCTACACAGAGAAACCCTGTCTTGAAAAATCAAACCAAACCAAAACCAACCAACTAAATAAACAAACAAAAACCTCCTCTGGTAGCTCTAAATCCTGTCTCACTGTACCTTGTACCTAGGTCTGGTAATTCAATGAGCCAGTAGCATTCTCAGCTAAGAATCATTGTGCAAATATTTGTGACAATTTATACAGGTCGTCTGCGAAATGATTTATGTGTGTTGGTTCACTCAGTTCCCACACAAGAGTAGGCATAACTCCTATGAGGAACTTTAAACCTCCAGGAAACAGGGATAAAGAACCTTTCTGAGGCTACCCTATCTACAAGTGACAGCTTGGATTTGAACCAGAGTAGCATCTGTGAAGAGGCAGTCTTTGGATCTATTGTGCCACCCTGTCTCCCAAGCACAGAATCTACTGTTTGCTTGTTCAGTTGAATGACCCCTCACACTAGGCTGTAGACTTCTGAGCAGACATTTGCCTGTGATCATTCCAGCGATGAGGCATTAAGAAACAGAACAAGCCCGAGAAATTGCTAGATAAACTTAGAGATGGCTAGGTGCTTCCACAAGCCAGTTCAGGGAAAGAGAGGGGAGGACAGGAAAGAGGGGAAGGGAACCAATTGGGAAAAGGTGATACAGGCTCCACATCGAAAGGACACTGTTGCCTTCTCCTAGTGAAATGATCCATAATCACTAAATCCAGCCACTAAGCATTCATTGAGTGCCTCTTAGGGTCATGCTGTGCTCTAGCTAGGTGTCTCATCACCATCCTTGCTCTGGAAGCTCAGAGTCTGGTAAGGGAAAAGACAGCCATGGGCCATAAGTCCATGTATCTAACACAAATATTGAGGGTTGAAAACACCATTTCTGAGTGAAAAATGTTATGGGATCATAAACCTCTGCACATGCACAGCCTAAGGGTGCGTACTTGCTAGGAAAGTGACCTCTAGGCTGTGGATGTAGGTACAGGGACAGGAGAAGAGTGGGGCACAAGTACTTTGAGTCCTGTAAGGATTCAGGTGAGACATGGCAGGCTGAATAAGGCTCTTTATAGGGGCCAGTGTTTCTTGGCAAAGTGTACCAATAACTGAGGGATGTGGGGCAAGACCACAGAGACCCTTTAGCTACAAAGGTACCTGTGCGGTGAAGAGGATGGAGAAACACAAGGCCTAACTTCTAACATGACATCAGCATCCTAGACTTTGGGGCACACAAAGGGGTTGTGCCTTATAGCTTCTTGGTCAAGTGCTTGGGGGCGTTGACCTTGGCTAGAGTTGCCAGGTTAGACAAATAGAAATGCTAAATCAACAGCACATGAACATCTTTATATCAAAGCTTTACCCACTGTATATCAAAGATGAAAGTTTAACTGGGTTTCCTCTTTTTTCTTTTGGAGAAGGGCAGAGCTAAATATGCAGAAACACTCAGGATCCCTCACCTTTAGTGTGGTGGAAGGCTTCATCCAAGGGACTAATGATCCCCAAAATAGCCCAAGGAAGCTTTGTGACACCAGGGTAACAGGGCAAGGCATTGGTCACAGATCACAGAGGCCTCCAAGGGGTATAAATGTGCATCTGCGTATGATATTCTTAAGTACCAGGATCCTGTGTGTGTGTAGAACTTTGCACACGCAAATCTCCAGGAGTCATCATACTTTATTTATTGCATGGACAACCTTTCTTCTGTTAGATGCTGGCAGTACCAGAAGAGGTTGCTTTGTGAAATCACACAGCTCTCGTCCTGGGGAAAGATTGGGAGAGCTGGAGGAAGGTCAGGGAGTAGTGTGAAGGCTGAGTTCATGGCAGGATATGGCTGACATACTCTCGAATTTACAGTGATTAGCTACTCAAGCTTGGGCCAGAGGGGGCAGGGTTCAGGAGGACCCACCACTCCCTGATGATTATATGTAGCTAATGGTTTCTGGGGCTCTGGTGAGACATTTTCTTCAGTGGTATAGCCACTCGTAATGTGGTCATGCTCTTGTAAACAACTCTAATAAGACTCCCTGGGTCATTAAAAACAAAACAAAAGCCATGGAAACAGAGGAGAGATTATTTGGGAAGAGGAAGTAACAAAGTGGGGATATGACCAAAATACTTTGTTCACATGTATAAAAATGTCATGATGAAACCCAATATGAATAATTAATACATACTAATAAAAACATTAAAAAGGAGTTCTTAACTGGAGACAGAGATATGAGTGATCATGGTCACAGAAAATCCCACCTAGTCATTTCCTCTTGCTTGTTTGTCTCTAACAGCCTCATTCAGATAAGCAGTTTCTATCCTTTCCGTTCAAGCTACAATCCATGTGACTGGGCAAGCATTGCCAGTGCCCACTGTGTTAGATCCCATGCCAAGGAGCACCAGAGGAGGGAGGCAGAGGCTGGGTTCACAGGACTCACAGGCTTATAAACAGATAATTCTAAGAACATCACAAGTGTTTACCAGTTCCTGAGGTCCTTGATTTTAATTAGAAAGAGACAAATGGCAGGAAAATTACTGCAGCTAAAGTGATGATAATTGTTATTACAGGAAGCTGACGTTTACTGAATACTGACTGTGGAGATCTAAGCTCTTTCTGAGTGTTAACCCATACCATCATCATAGTGAGCCTCGAAGTTATGTGCATACCTATGTGTTATGTGCAGCCTGCACCAACAATGAGGAAACTGTGGCAAAGGAATTACCAGAGTCACAGGTAAGGGGCAAGCTGGCATGTCAGAGGTGACCTAGCCCCCACCTGTTGGGGGTCAGAGAGTCCTGGAATACACCATCATATCTGTCCACACATGCAGCTTCTATTGGAGCTGGACAGTGGACATCTCCTAGACCCCCCGATTCAGCATCACCAAACTGGAACTGTATGAACACCCTGTCACCATTCTCTGAACTTGCTCCTGGTTGCCCCATCTCAGCTCTTGGCATTAGTACTCACCCAGGGGCTGAAACAGGAATCTGGTCTCACACTCATATCCATCTCAAATCCCAAATACATGCCCTTCCTCCACCCTCATGACTTCATGGTCCTGGGTTCTAGCACAGAACTTTAGGAACCTAACAATCTTGATTTCATTCTCCCTGCCCCATGTCACCTCTCACACAGAGTCATAGCGTTAGTGGAGGCAGGGCCTGGCTGGTCCCTGCTTAGAGTCTTTTAAAGCTTTCAAGTATATTGAGGATAAAATCTGGCTCCTGACAAACAGCCTGCAGGGCCTAGGCAGGCTTGCAGCCCACATTTTTTTTTTTTTTTCTTCTTCTTCTGCCCTTTGCTCCTCTTCTGCCCTTGCCACACACCAAGGTCTTTCCTGCCCTGATGACTGTGTCCCTGATGTTCCATTTCCTTGAAAAGCTTCCCTCACAGTTCTTTGCAGGACTGTATCCTCTTTGTCCTTCAAGGGTAAGCTTGATTATAGCCAAGGAAGCCTCTGCTCAGAGGATCAATACAAAGGTGTGCGTTCTCCTGTTTACACCCCACCTCCCAGCCAGTTCCCCCGTCCCTTTGTAGCTCTTCACAGTTAGCATGACTTGTTTTCCTTAAAAAATAATTTAATTAACTAACTAATCTCTCTCTCTCTCTCTCTCTCTCTCTCTCTCTCTCTCTCTCTCTCTCCCTCTCTCTCTCTCCACCCCAACTCTGTATGGATGTGCACATTGCTTGTGTCTAAGTCGGAGGATTACTGTGGAGATGAGTTAGTTCTTTAATTCCACTCTACAGGGCACAGATCCAATTTAGGTCACCTACCTTTATGACAAGTGCCTCACCTGATGAGTCACATTGCCAACCTCTACTTTAATATTTTCTTTCTTTTTTTTTTTCTACAAGCATGTCTAAGTCTAGGGACAGGACCACACCCATCTTGTTCTGTGCTGTAGGCAAAGCAGAGTTGAATGCAAATAGCAAGAGCTGATAGGGGAGACAGATGTGAGCATGATCATGTGTTCTTTTAAAGATTAATACTTAATCTTAACTGACTGTTAAAATTTATACATATATGTTTATAATGTTTAACAGGATACTTTGAAATATGTGCACACTATAGACTGGGCACATTAAGACAATAAGTGTGTTCATTACATACTGTGCATGTCTGTGGTAAGAACAGCTCAGCTCTACTCTTTTTTCCTCTCCATGCGTGCTAGACAAGTGGTCTACCAGCCGAGCTATGTCTCCAGTCCCCTATCTACCTGCTTAGCAATTTTCAAGTATGTAACACCCGATTATAAGCGATATTCCCCATGCTTTATAACAAACTTTCTGACTTTATTTCCTCCTGTCTAATTGAAAATTTGTATCCTTTGACATATCTCCCAACCCTCCACTTGCTCAGGAGGTCTGTTAACTACACTTCCCCCTCTGCTTCTTTGAGAATACCATTTTCAGATTCCACAAGTAAGTGAGATCACATATCATTTATTTATTTTCTTATGCCTGGCTTACCTACTTAACATAATGCCTTCCAGGTTCATTTATGTGTCCTGATGACTGAATTTCCTTTTGTTAGGCTGACTAATGTTCTGTCTTACACACACACACACACACACACACACACACACACACACACACACACACGCTTTCTTTATCCATTCATCTGCTGATGGACAGTTAGGTTGACTCCATCTCTCTATCTCTGTGACTACATATCTTAATTATTGTAAACTATGCTTCAACTTAACATGGTGAGTTGAACTAACTCTCTGACTACTGAGCTCCTTTATGTGTCCAGTAGAAAGATTGCTGCACTCTATGGTAATTCTACTTTAAAAGTCTCTGAGAACCTCCATGTTTTCCACAATAGCTGCATTTATACATTGCACACAGATTACCTTTTCTTCTCAACTATGGCCAATCTACCAGGTGGGGAGTGATATCTCACTGGAATTTTAAAGTGCAATTCTCTAATAAGCAGTGACACTTGGGTTTATAAAAATACATTTATAAATTGAATTGAGCTTATTATATCCTCTGGCTGCTAACTCTGTGTCAGATAATGAGTTTGCAGACATGCTCTGCTCTGTGGACACATCATGTGCTGTGTGTCCCTTATGCTCTATTCTGTCAGTTGTGCCTTTTCTGTTGTTTCCTTTGTGGTGCAGAATCTTTTAAATTTGATGCAATTCCAATTGTCTACTATTGATTTTTGTTGCCTATGTTTTCGAGGACATATCCAAAAGTTATTACTAAAATTAATGTCATAGATTTTTTCCCCTTTGTGTTTCTTCTAGTAATTTTATAATTTTAGGCCTTAAAGTTTAGTTTGAATCCATTTTGAATTAATTTTTGTATACAGTACAAGATAAGAGTCTAATTCTATTCTGCATATGTATATTCAGTTTGCTCTATGTATTGAAGAGACTATTCTTTGCCGCACTGGAGAGCCCTCCCCTCACTGCTAAACTAGGGTCTTGCTAAGAAGTGCACACTAGCCTGGGATTTGCAATCCTTCTGAGTCACTCTGAGTGCTGGGATTACAGACATGACCAGCACACCTGGCCCCACTCATTCTTGAGCACAGCCTCAGGAAGCACCTGTTGAGCAAACAACCCACAGACACACAGAGCAAATGGTGGTTCTGCTTTCTGAGCCAAGTTGAGCAAGCAAAATAAAGCAGGTAAAAAAAATTTTTTTCCAACAAAGTGTGAAACACGGCTTCCTGTTCAGTCCAGTTTGTCAGGGAATTGAACTTTGCGGAAAATCATCCTTTCAGCATTGGACTGGACAGGGTTACAGTTCCATTCATTCCTGGAAAGTCCTCTACAGAAGCTCCAAGCTGCCAACAGGGCAGGTCCCCTGTGGGCCAAGCAAATAAGTCTGCCCTTCTCTGTGCATGAATTATTTATGCAGAAATATATTAAGCCTGTTCCCTGAGGCTTCCCCAGGTAACCAACTTTGTGGTTTTCTTTTGAGTGGCTTTAAATGATACCATAAAAATCCTGATCAATTTAAGTAAGAGGTCAGCTACTAAGGTGGTCAATTTCTCTGATTTCTCAAGGGCCCCAGTTGGAGACTGGCTCAGGATCTTCCACCACTTCAGATATGTGACTTCGGAAAGGTATTTTCCAGAGACTTCAGGCTTTAGGGCTTGAGTATAGGGAGAGAACACACAGCTTATTCTCTTTCCTCTGTAAGGAGGGTGCACATGATTGGGGAGCTAACACATTCTGTTCATCCCTCCATGCCTTCTGAGTGACAAATGCCACCTTGATGCGTTTATTAGATTCCGTGCTAGCTTGAACTCTGCTGTCTCTTTCATTGGACTCAAACCCAGCTCTGCCTTTTAGTGGCTATGTGATCTTGAAGCCAGTGGCTTTACTGTTTTGTCATCTGGTTTTCTCATCTGTAATGTAAGCTTTGTAGTAACACCTTCCTTCCAGGATGTTGGCTGTAGGTCAAATGAGGTAGGTAACTCTCAGGAGGAGCTTAGGAGAGCATTGTGCAGGGCTGGGGAGATAGCTCATATGGCTGCCAAAAGAGCAAAGGGTCTGAGTTGGATCTTAGCACTCCCATAAAAGTCTGGCATGGTGGCACATATCGATACCAGTGCTGGAGGTGGGGTGGAGTGGGAATAGGAGTACCCTGAAGCTCCCTGGCCCATCAACTTTGCTGAAATGATGGCCTTAGTAAGAGACTCTATTTCAGAGAACAAGGAGATCTGTTCCTGAGGAACAACACCTGAGGCTGACCTCTGGCCCTCATATATGCATGTGTACCTGTGCACACACACAAATAGGTTCATACTCCTGCACATACACTGTCCCCAAATACACATTACAAAGCCAAGGGCAGATTGGAGAGAATATACTGTCTGTGGAAGAAGCAAATTCAGATACCAAGTACACAGAACTCTTCAGTCACAGAGTTCAAATTAGACATCATGTCTACCAAATGCTACAAGAATCAAAGAATTGAGGCAATCCTTTCCTCAGTGGGGATACCTAGCTCCCAGAAGGCTATCACTTGGGGCTAGCAGGGTTTCTACAAGCAAGCTGACAGAGCTCAGCGAGTTTCAGTCATAGCCAGTAATCAAAAGTCCCCCTCCCCTTTATTGCATGCTTATTGTACACTAAGTATTTTTGGGTACTTAATTTCTGCCATTGCAACTGATTCTCTTTTGGGATTACCACCACCTCCTCCACCACCTCCACCTCCACCAACTCCTCCACCACCACTACCTCTACCACCTCCATCTCCATCACCACCACCTTCACCTCCACCAACTCCTCCACCACCACCACCTCTACCACCAACTCCTCCACCATCACCAACAACAACTCTTCCACCACCACCACCACCACCTCCACCAACTCCTCCACCACCACCTCCACCACCACCACCTCCACCAACTCCTCCACCACCACCACCTCCACCAACTCCTCCACCACTACCACCACCACCAACTCTTCCACCACCACCACCTCCACCACCACCATCACTTTCCCCATTCTACAGGCAGCTAAGCCCCAACTCTTTTTTTTTTAATATTTTTTTAAATTTCTTTTATTAATTACACTTTATTCATCCTGTATCCCCCCATAAGCCCCTCCCTCCTCCCCTCCCGATCCCACCCTCCCTCTCCTTTCTGTATGTATGCCACTCCCCAAGACCACTGATAGGGGAGGTTCTCCTCTCCTTTCTGATCTTAGTCTATCAGTTCACATCAAAAGTAAGCCCCAACTCTTAAAGGTTTCCTAGAACCACCAGCTGGGACTAAGCATCTAAACACATGGGCATGCAGGGGACACTTTACATTCAAACCATACTGGTGTCTGACACCAAAGCCAGTACAGGGCAGCAAAACTTAGTGCCCAAGACTAATGCTCATGTCTCTATTCTTCTTAGTTCCTGAGACTTGACAGGTAAAAGTCTCTGGATGCCTCAGTTTCTCCATCTGCAAAGCAGGATAACGCAGTATCCAATGTGAAGATCTGTAATGAAACTTGAAGAGGAAACACTCTGGGAAGGCTCAGCAGAGAGAGATGATAGAGACTGCCCAACACCGTGACTATATAGCTTCAGGGTCTCCTTCCAGGCTCTCTCTAAGTCATCTTCATCTTACAACCACATAGTCCTCTAACTCTAGAGAGGCTTTCCTAACTACTAAGGGCTCTTCTAGTTCCTCTGGAGCCTGCTCCCTCAGGGCACAGCCTGGGATCCACTGTTAAATTGCTCTGCACTGGGGTCTTTTTCACTTCATCATTCACGTGTTTACTTCTTATTTATCTGTGTTCCACCATAGGAAGGCCATCTGGACAGAAAACTAACACAGCTCCTTTAGCAGGGGGCAGAGATGTTCTATAGGGGAAAGCCACATTCTGCTGTTCACGTGGAAGGTACTTCAGTCTATAGCTGCAGGATGCAGGCTGAGGTATTTGGCTAAGGATGAATATGAGAGGATGTACCCTATCCTGCCTAGGACCCTACCAGTGATAATTTGGGTTACGACTTGGTTTCCCAAGCCATTGGTCAACAATAGTTGTCCTAGAAGACAATGATGACAGCGACAGTCACTGGACTGCTAAGCACTTACAAACAGCTTCCCTAACATTCTACAGCTTATATTAATCATATTATAGGTATTCACACATAACATTCGATTTGCTAGGCATTTCACATAGAACACCTCAATGAATCCTCAAAGTAACACTCAAATTGAAGGCTGTTACCCTCAGTTTGCAGAAGAGAACTGAGATGCTCAGGCCCTGTATCACCTTTCAAAGCTTACAGAGCTTGTAAGTGATGGAGCCAGTTATAAGCCTAGGCAGCCTGACACAGCCCACAGCCCTTCACATCGAGCCGCCACAACAGGGGACCCCAAAGCAGGTTTGCGTAGCGCTATTTCACTGAGAGAAAACAGACCGGAAGAGTTAGCTGTGGTACCCACCTGGATTCTTGTAGCTCCATTTCAACCCAATCATATTTCTTTTTAAAGGCCAAGCTTAAGTAGGGCCATGCTTTTTATTTCCCCTGACATAGTCAACTTCAGAGAGTTCATTGCTACCAGGTACATAACACAGTACATAACACACGGAACCAGCTACCAGCCAGCTCGTGGGTTAGGTGCCATTCCAAAACACTTAATTGCTTCTCAAATAGTAGGACCAAACCTGTATGTAGCATTTACTATATTTCAGTAATTCTTCTAATTTTATACAAACACACACTTATATATGCCTTCAAACGTGTGAATGCACGTGTATGTAAACACATAGAAAATATTCACACATATGTAGTTATTCATATATCCAATATTATGCTATCTTTTCACTAACAGTACAAAATTTATCTCCACTACAGGTCAAGGTGGTTAAGAAATTTGCCCAAAGACAGACTGTCAGTGGAGAGCTGAGATTTGAATCCAAGCAGGCTGGGGCTAGGCTCTGATTTTGCTCCTTGACTCTACCACTTCTCTGTGTCATCAAAGGCTTCCTGTGTTTGCCCAAACTCTTCAAATGCCAGGTACTGGGGTGAGTGTCAAAGTTATGTGGATTCCTAAGCACAGCCTTTAGGTGGAAGGGTTTCCTGCAGTTTGTTTACAGGAGTGTCAATCACTTTGTGTTTCCACTATCGCCATCCAAGAAGACCAGACATTCTTTTCCCTACTGTTTTCTTCCCTGTATGCATGGCCTGCCTTCCACTCAGATCTTCTCCCCATTTATCTTGCTTCCCCAAAATCATATTCTGGAGACAAATTCTGTGGAACAGTTTCTGACTTGCATCAAGCCTAATGTCCAAGTTGGGAGCTTTGCTGGCTCAGCTTTGTCTTTCCTAAGGTCAGGAATCTGGAGGTTACGATAGAGTTGACCTAGTTTTACGAGTCACAGAGGAATATAGGAACAGAATTATGTCTTTCTTCTAAGTCACAAATGGACCCTTTTAGGTTTGGATGGATTAATGATTCTCAGCCAGTGGGCGACTTCAGCATCCAAGGGAATGTCTGGTAGGATCTAGAGACACTTTTGGTTTTCACATCAGGAAGGTGCTGCGCCATGGGACAGGGACACAGCTGCTGATAAACAGGCTCTAACACACAGGAAAGCTACCCTTTCCCCTTACCTCAGCAAAAAAATTATTCAGCTTCAAATGCCCATGGTGCTGAAGCTGAGAAAGCCATGCACACTGATGGAGCATGTATGCATCACTTCTTAGACATAACGCTCTTCACATTACAGGATCCTGTGAGTGTGGCAATTAAATGGTGGTTTTTTTAAATGAATCATGAAATAGCAAATATGAAGACTGTAGGCCAGACCTGCATGTGGCCTACAGATCCTTCTTTACCACACTTTCCCTTAGAAAGCCTTAGTCAAACTGCTTTTACAGGCTTCAAGTCCTGAAATTGATGAGCTCTTCCCTTTGTTGTTGAGTAGCAGAAAGATTAACAAATCAATGGCTCTTTGTGCTGAAGTAAGTCATATCAAGATCTCTGGGCATGTTTTTCAGAATAAGAAAAATGGTATTATTGCAGCAAATAGAACATGCAATGCTTGCAAATTCCCTGAGAGAAATCTCAGTCTAAGAATTGCACCCACTTGTGGTTTAACACTACTACCAAAATCACAGAAAAGAATCAGCCCATTAAACTGCCTCAAAGAAGAAAAAGCCAGCACGGGGACCTGGTGTCCTCCACTTTGCCCATTCTTCTTGCATTAGGAGGAATATTAAGGGCCCTGGAAGCCTTCTATTTCAAATTTGATGTTTAGCTAGCAATAACACGCACTGTCATTATCTGCCTCAAAGATGGAAATTCTGGGTCTATTCAAATATGCTTACAAAGATTCATCTCAAAAGCAAGAGCTGCGAATACCCAGGAGGGTGGACGAAGTGTCTGTATCTGAATTTATTGTCATATTATTTTGAGCAGAAAATTATGAAGGAAAATTATAGATCTTTTTTCTCTGGCATCACTGTTATTTTTGTAAAGAGCAGAAAATAAGATCTATCTAAGGGAAAGCAACAGGTCCCTGACTAAGGAGGCAAGCTACTAATGTGCCTCTTTTGGCAGACATTACTTGGTGTTCTCCAGAGAACACCAAGTTTTGTTTTTTGTTGTTGTTGTTGTTTTTGTTTTTTGTTTTGTTTTGTTTTTTGTTGTTATGGATTGTTTTAGGATTCAAATTTTCAGCTGGGCATATGGCTGCTCAGATAAAGACTACATTTACCAGGTTTCCTTGCAAGTATGTGTGGTTATATGACAAAGTGCTGACCAATGGGAGGTGATGTGTGTTGAAGCTCTCTCACTTTCCCTTTTCCCAATGGACAGGTGCAGTCCTGTTGGATGGGGCCAGCCAAGGAAGACACTATCCAGGGATTGGCAGTCACAGAGGCAAGTGCCTCAGTATTGACCTCATGGGCTCCGGTGACAGCTATGGCCAGATTATCCCTGGCTTGTTATCTGAGAAAGAATGTCAGACTCCTGTCTTACCCAAACCAAGGTATCCTGCTTCTCTTGTAGCTACTGAGCATACATCCTATCACTTCATACCATAAATTCTTTTGAAATTTCAGTCAGTGCAGGGAGGCAGATGCTGTGCTGGATGCTGGAGACAAAGATAGATGCAGACACTACCCTTGGAGGAACTCCAGAAAAAACTGATAATGTCTGCTATTACCTTTCATGAATAAACAACTCAGTTGAGGGAAGTTCTAGACTTACAATGCTAAGTGCATTTTCAACGGCACCAGACTCTCAAGATGTTGTACAGGGCCAAGTAGTAAATATTTTAGGCTTTGTGGATATCTATTGTAGTTACTTAACTATCACTATAGCAGCCATAAAAAAAAATGCATCCCATACAATTCCAAGGAGCAGGTCATTGGAATTTGATGACATCTGCACTCTTTTCAAAATATTTTATTTTTAAAATTTAAAATTTTTAATATTTTTTAATTTTTAAAAATTACTTAAAATATTAAAGTATTTTATTTACTTTTATTTTATGTGTATTCTGCTTGTATGTTTGTGTACCATGTGTGGGCAGTACCACAGGAGACAGAGAGGGCCCTGGGTACCCAGGAATTGGAGTTACAGATGGCTGTGAGCTGCTATTTGAGTGCTAGGAATTAAACCTGGGTCTTCTGGAAATATAGCCAGTGCTCATAACTGCTAAGCCATGTCCCCAGCCATAGATAACTTGTTCTTTTGAGATTTCTAAAAAGTTTAGGATACTAAAAGCACTGAGAACGTTTATTCAGATTTACTTATTTCTATCTTTATGTGCATGTGTGTTATGTTGGTATGTGTGTGCAGCACATGTGTGCTTGATGCCCTTGGAGGCCAGAAGAGGGCATTAGGTCCTTGGAAACTAGAGTTACAGGTAGCTGTGAGACATTATGTGATCCTGGGAACTGACTGCATTCTTTTGTTTTGTTTTGTTTCTCGAGACAAGGTTTCTCTGTGTAGCCTGGCAGGCCAGGCTGACCTTGAACTCACAGAGGTCTGTCTGCCTCTGCCTCCCTGAGCGCTGGGATTAAAGGCGAGCACCTGGCTACTGGCACTTCCTAAATAATGGTTATTAACCTGGGGTTGACCTTCTGAATGTATTATGAAAGTGCTGGTAAGTAGATAACTTTTACTGGCAATGAATTATTTAGGCACACACAACATAGACTAATACAGTGATCACTTACCTGCTCGGTATCCAACCAAAAAGAAAGAAGTAATGCATGCCAGGACAAGCAACAGTTCCCGGACACCACGGGTCTCACCATCACCACTCCCTTTCTGAGAAGACTGCTTCCCAGATCTCACACATCTCACCTCTCTGCAGGCCTTATGCTTTGTCCTGTTCTTTGGAATTCCTAACACTATAGAATCTCTCTTGCATGTTGTCAAACTTTACATAAATCCTTCTTCAACTTGATTTTTGTTGTTGTTTTGTATAATACTCATTAGTTAAGCCACGGGATAACCATGTAAATCTACTTCATTTATTTTCATTGCTGCTTGTATACCATAATTTATTTATCCATTTGCCTGGAGACAGACAGCTCATTATTCTTTCTCTCTCTTTATAAACACTGCATCTATGAACATTCTTGGTCATACCTCCCTATGTCCGGAAGGAAACATTTCTTCGGTGTATAGCTCTAACAGCAGAATCATGTGTTTATAAGTTTGCTTGAAAGCAGATGAAAAATCCCTTCGACTGGTGTCTGAGAATTCTCCCTACCCTATGTCTTTGTTCAAATCAGCATAATAACAGACCTTTAAAGAATTTAGTGCGTGTGCATGTGTGTGCATGTGTGTGCATGTGTGTGCATGTGTGTGCATGTGTGTGCATGTGTGTGCAGTACAGCGTGTGTGTGGAGGTCAGAGGATGACAAAGGAGCTGCTTTTACATTTTATGCTCTTGAGGCTGGGCCTTTCTTGTTTCATTCCAGACTAACTGAGAGACACTCCTGTCTCCACTTTGTCCTATCTCAACGTATAAATGCTGGAATTACAGATGTATACCACCACATCCAACTTTGACACAGGCTCTGGGGTTATCAGCCCTGCTTGGGTGGGTTTTTGTTTTTCATTTAAAAGTTTAAAATGCACATATGAAATATATGGTTTTGAATTGTATTTCCAGGATTGCTAATGAGGGTGTACTCTTCCCATGTACTTCCCAGCCACTTGGAGAACAGTGATAAGTCTGTGTGGGCAGCTCTGGGATTGACCAAGGCCGAGAAGTGCAGCATCTGAATTCCTAAGAGAAGTGTCCGGTGGCTGAACTTTCTTGACATGAGCTACAGCGCTGTTAGAAAAAAGGAGCTTTTATATTTCCCATCATGCCTCTCATTGGAGTTGTTGGTCTAAGAGAGGGAACATGGCCTTTGGAGTCACAAGGACCTGGTTCAAATCCCACAAGGCTTACAGTGTCAGGCAAGTTTTGCAACCTGCTGTAGCTGAGGCTTCCTCTGCTAGAGCCAGGCTACTCACAGGGCTGGCAGAGAATGAAAAGAGTATGAGAAACATTTGTGACCAGCTCTTCTGTGACCACAAAGACTATCAAGGGCTTTCTTAGAAATCTAAGACAGAGACCTAGGGCCATGGCTTATTCAAAAAGGTGCTTTCCATGCACACATCAACACCCATGGGCTGAGCGGTGAGTGCCTGTAATCCCACCACTGGAAGGTAAAGACAAGTATGTTCCTGGAACTTGCTTCCAAACCAGCCTAATTAAATCAGCAAGCTCCAGGTTCAATGAGGGAATCTCTCAAAAAATAAAGAGACGAGCGCAGGAGAAAAGATACACACTGTCAGCCTCCACATGCAAGTACCCACACATGTATTGTGTATGCCGCACAAATCCATACACACATACACACAGGGAGAAGAGGAGAGGAAAAGGGAAACCCATAAGAGGATATGAGTTGTGGTTACTCTTATTTTCTTTGTTGACTACATGACTCAGTTTCTCCTACAAGTGAGAGTGTCACTCTCATTTTCCATGAGTAACAGAAAAGACACTGGGGCTCATCCAGGCTGGCAGGGTAGTTCACACAGTCTGTTTTGTGATTTAATGAGCTGATGAGAAGACAGTGAATCTTGGGAACCTAGCACCTGTGCAGGGTAGACTGGCTCCTTACTGTTTCTGGAAGCCCCTCTGCCCTGACTTGTGCCTTTAGCTCAATGCAGGAAATCATAGTTGCCTGACCTATGGCCAGAGGAAGATAATAATCCTATGTAACTAATTCTGCCAAGTAGAGTTTAGATTGGAAAGTTTGCTGGCCTGTGAGAAAAACTGTTGGTTGTGCAGAAATCTAGAGTCAAGGGTGGGACAAAATTTATTAAAAAAATAAACTGCTGTTCCCCAAGAAGCCAAATCCTATATTGAAAACTAGACATCCTCCAACTGCCAGCCTGGATCTGAAGCCCTAGTCTGGAAATGAGCCCCAAATGCCACTTCAGATGCAAATCTCTTATTTTGCTGTAAGCACCAAATGTGTTTTCACTTTGCTTTTAACACTGTGGATGCTCAGGGCCCATTCCAAGCATTGGCAAACTGTCTAGTGCCTGCAGCCTGGCTCCCTACACTAGGCTACTCAGAGTGCCACTGCAGCGGACACTAATGACTTCCCCACTGCCAGGCCCTGGTGGCCACTTTCAGGCTACATCTCCTGTGCTGGCATGGCAACCTCAGATCCTGGAGACCCTGCCACCACATGCTTCTCTTGGGTCACTCTTTCTCATCTCTCTGGGACTCCTTTTTGTAAATCTTTGGAGCATTCTCATCCACACGCATTACTTCAGTATAGATTTTGTTAGGGTCTCCCCAAAGGCTTCTTTCAATAAAACCTCTCATCTATCTTCCTCCTTCTCTTTTTTCCCATCCGTTCTCCCCAGCCCTTCTTCTCCTTCTTTTTCTTGAGACAGGGTCTCATGCAGCATAGGCTGGGCTCAAACTCAACATGATCTGACCTGCTGATTTTCCTGTCTTCACCTTCTGAGTACATGGGTCATAGGAGTGTACCACCATGCCCAGTTTATGAAGTGCCAGGGTTCAAGGCATTGTGTGTTCGAAGCAAGTACTACTCACATGGGCTATATCCCCAGCCTTTCTTCACCTGACTTCTTACCTGAATACAAATGTTACATGCATTTGCATTTGTATTGCTTTGGGAAGTTTAGTCTTTTTACACAAAGTATTATCAACACATTCCCCCATAACCCTTTGCATCCTTCATTCATTCAACAAATATTCACTGGATGATAATCACATGCAGACCCATGGACAAGGAAACCTATTTCTGTCCTAGCCCTAAAAAAAGTAGAAATCCAATAGTTTGAGCTAAAAGTCCATGGGGTAACCCCTTTTCAAGAATAATCCATGCCTCTTAGTTGCTCCCTTAGCTTCTGCTCTGTTGGAGTAAAACCCAGGCAAACAGAAGGCACATTTTCTATCCCTCCTGTTGTCTCATCTCATTGGATATCTATGGATGCTTGACTGCTGTGGACATGCTACCAGACTATCCAGTGATGGCTTTCACAGACCCATACTTCAGAGGAAACACAAAACCCGAGTCATGTTGAAAGCACTGGAGTATCAGGTGTAGGCACAGTGGCTCCCAACCAAGCCATCTCTGGCTGATTTTCTTCCTACATCCTGAGGACAGGCTCACCAGTAGGAATAGGAGGTGTAAGACACACTAGACTTAATCTTGTGCCACCGATAATTTGCCCAATGGTATGACATCACACCTACTATGTTTATTATTATCATCAACATCTTTATAGACATAGACACTAAGGCCCAGAGTCAGTGAACAACTGGCCTATGGTCATACAGAGATAAAGTGGTCTGCCTAGGCTTTGAGCCCTGGCAATGTAACTGTAAAGCACAAGTTCCAACTCACTCTACTCTACTTATTCTCTAAGAAGAGGCTTAGAGAATGGAAAGGAACTTCCCTGCTGACCTCACTCTGATGGACTGACCTGTAAGGACACTCTCACTTGGATGGATAACCCAGGATCACCTCTCCCTCACTGCCCTTGTGCTTTCTTTGAATAAATCACCTTAACCTTGAGTGCATGTGCATGCATGTGCACACACACACACACCAGAGTTAATTTTAACACAAAAAAATTTGGTAAGTACAATAGACAACACACCATATGCTATGAAAATCCAACAACCAAGTTCTGCTTCCCAAAGTATTATGTGTACCAGGAAGATATGACTCACTGGGGTGGCCCCTAATCCAACATGGCTGCTGCGCTTATAAGATAGAAATGGGGATAGAGACATGAGAAGGTTGTCTGATGAGGACAGAAACAGCAGCTGGAGTAACACTCCCCTAACCCATGGGATGCACGGAAACAGCAGAAGCTGGGACACAAGGACGATCCTGTCTTGGAGATTTGTCAGAGTGTGTGCTCTGACACTTAAGACTTTGACTTTAGCCTTCATCACCATGAATTGATAAATGCCTGTTTCAGTGACTCAGACAGAGATTCGCTGTCCCTGTAGCCCCATCAAACAGACACACACAGCTGTGTATTCCCTTCCTTGATGGCACCTTCAGCTGCTTCTGTTGCTACTTCTGGAGAAAGTTTGGACATGTGTAGCAAATACATGTATGCATATTTCATGCAAGGGTGACATCGCCCACATTTGCTCTGCATGGCTTGTTTAATTTGAAACCACCCCGGAGCTCATTATTCTCCTTAAAAATATTTATCTTTATGTCATGTGTATGAGTGTTCGCCTACAGTGTGTCTACGCACCATGTGCACACAATGCCCTTGGGGACAGACGTGGGGGTGCTGAGAACTGGACTCTGGGTTTCTGCAAGAGCAAGTGTTCCTAACTGCTGAGTCATCTCTCCAGGCCCAGGGCTGTTATTTTTACTGTGATAAAATATACATAAAATTGATATATATATTTTTTTACTTTTTTAAATTTTAAAAAAGATTTGTTTTTATTTATGTGTGCAGTTTGTGTGATTGTATGTGATGTGTGGGGGGGTACCCACAGAGCCAAAAGAGGGTCTTGGATTCCCTTGCAGTTGAAGTTACAAGCTGCCCAAGTTGCCCAAGTTGGGTTATAAGCTGCCCATTGTGGGGGCTGGGAACCAAACTCAGGTCTTCTGGGAAAACTATATGTGCTTTTAACTTAACCACTAAGCACTCTCCCCAGCCTTGAACAATTTTTACGTGTTGTTCTGAGGTATTTGGTATAGCCACACTGTTGTGCAGCCATCACTGCCATGCAGCTCCATCTGAAACTGTCTCCATCCCATGAAGACACCCTTGCCTTCTGCAGTCTCCCAGGGCCAACCTTTGAACTTCTCACACCCTTACCCTTACACAGTCAACAAGTCCTGTCCCTCTGCCTCCTGTTTTCTATGTTCCCTGCTCTATCCCATCGCCTCCGTTACTTTCTGCTTCTGTCTGAGTTCTCTGATCGTTATCTTCTCACCTGGAGCACTTTACTCCAGGGTCAATTACCCCCTGCCTGTCTCTGCTTATCCTCCATGCTGTCTCAAAATTACAAACCCCACGTTTCCTCCACTTTAACATTGGTAACAGCTCACACCACCTACAGGATAAGTTCAGATTCTTTGACAGGATGATAGAATTCCCCCCCCCCCCCGAATTCTCTATATAATCTCTTTACTTTTTCTCTTTTCCCCTTCCATGTGTGGTGTGTTCCTATTTATTCTTCAGGACACAGATTAAATGGTCCATACAGGAAGGTCACAGTATCTCCCCAGCCGGGATCTCTACTGACTAGTTGGCCCTGGTTCATGCTAATTATTTATGGATATCTCTGTCCATCTCTTGCCCAGCTGAAAGCACACTAGGGCAGTGACAGGGTAGATTCTTTGTAGGTGTTTGCTGAGTGCCAGGCTGTTTGGCCAGTTTGGCATTCTGAGCAGCCTCTATGGCCTGTCCCTGACTTTGGTAAGAGAGGACAGTTGAGCCCCCAAGGCATTCTTCTAGAAACAGGGAGAGGGGCAGTGTTCCATGTTCCCGGAGGTGCTAATGCATTGGCATCAGCATTTGGGAGGCAGTGGCTCCAACTGGGTCACTGGCCAGCAGTGTGAAATCTGATTTCTTCTACTGGAGGTGAAGGAGTGACTGGCCTGCCAATGCTGCAGGTCCATGGCTCCCAGCCATGAATCTGTGGAGAGATGAGAAGCTTCCTCAGGCAGAGACAGACAAGGGCGCTCAAGGGGAGAGAGAGCACAACTGCCAAGGCAGGGCATGTTCCAGGCCCCACAGAGCCAGTAAAGGCCCAGGTGCTTGGTCTCTGCTGGAGACCTTCCAAGAAGAAAGCAGGAGGTCCATGGTGGGAATTTAGAAATCTATAAGGGGATGGTTTAGGGAGCTAGACTATGGGAATACAGTTCAAGATCCATGCCACTTCAGGGCTCTCCACGAGCCCCATGCCCTAAGAGCTATGTCCCTTAAATCGGGAGCTTCCTTTATATACCTCTCTCACATCAATTCAACTCTTCCCCATGCCCAGCTCTACTTTCTTGATTCTACCTGGCATCTCCTTGCTCAGTTGCTTGTTACTGCTTAATGTCTGCATTTTCCCACTGTTAGGAAAATTCCAAGGATCCTGACTCCTTCAAGCTCAGAATAGGATCTGAGGAGCTGGCCAACAAAGAGCCGAAGATGTTCATAAGAAACCACACAGTATATATATTTTCTGTACAGTATAGTATGGCAAGCATTTGCATATCTGATGAAATGCAAATCAGCTTGAGATGATTGAAAGTATACAGGGGATTATGAACAGGCAGTCACAAATACTATGCCATTTTATAGAGGGCTTGAGTGTTCACAGGGTTTGGTTGTGGGGGTCCTGAACCCTGTCCCCTGCCCTCCAGACTCTGAGACATGACTATTTTCCATTCCTCTGAGACCAAGGGCTGAAATTTTCTGCATCTGGATGATCCTCTTTTCAACCAGTGCTCTTTAGTTTGGGCCCTACTGGCACCAGCACCACACACCATACACAAACCTGTACTTCAGCTGTCACTACAGGGCTGCATTTCAAGACCAATATTCTTGTGGTACAACTTTCACTTTGAAGCCCATTTGGCCACATCAGGCAAATCATAAAACATGTCAGCCTAACACGGTGCCCTGGAGACCTGAGAAGGGTTGAAAGCTGAAGGTGTGAACTGTTGACTTCAGCCCTGGCCCTCTGCCATGGTCAGCCATTTTTGCGGAGGATGGGGGAAGTGAGTTTCCCTAGCTCACCTGGCCAAAGCAGAAGACCTAGATGACAGCAATCTGCAGGGCTTGGTGCTTCGGGGCTCTAGAAATACCACAGAAGAGCAATGGTGAGCATGTACACCACCAGCTGGACACTCAACACTTTCTCACCCCTGAGTGCTTCCACTGTCGACGAGCTGCTCTCAAGAGGAGCTCATGGTGCTCATGGCCCCAGTCTTGTGATAGGTGCTGCTTAGTAGCTAACAAACAATCTGAATATACCTGGCTGCCTTTGTTTTTGAATTCAGCCCTCACTCCAGAGCTAGAAACCTGCCTCAACCAAACAGCAGGAAAATAACAGCATTTACCTTTGTATTTCTAAAGGGTTTCAAAAGGAATCATCAAGAAAACATACAAACCAAGATGCATTAGTGTTCATTTCCTCCTTTCCATTGCTCCCTGACTCCCTCACCTCTCAAACAACTGGAGGAAACACAAGGCCTGCTCTCCAGTCTAAGTGATATGACTCTTTGTTAAAGGAGAATAAATGGATCTACCCTGGGCTCGGAGACTATGGCCACATAGAATGGCATCCCTTTAGAATATCTGATCTCCATGGTGAGGCTTGACTATAGCCAAGTGAGACAGAAGAACATCTGTGGCAGCCTTTGACCAAGGTCACTCTGAAGATCAATGGCAAACGAGTGCTGAACCTGGGAATCCTAGAGCAGGCTGATCCTTCTTGCCTGGTTTCCATGTCACCTCCTTCCAGAAGCCAATGGCCAGCTGGTAGGCAATTACATATGCTAATGCAACTAACACTTCAGTGCCAATGCCATGCTCTTCCATTTGTTAGAACATATGACTCCCATTCAGGCTGTTTTCATTTAAGACAAGGGAGCCCAGCTTCAGAACCAGGAACCCTGAGTTCCTCTGACAGATTCTAAGGTGAATGGCTGGCAGGGCAGGGCAGGGCAGCTTTCACAACAGCTGTGTGACTTCAGGTGCATGCTGGAAGCCCTTAGAGTCCCAGCCCTCTTTTCTTTAAAATGGGATAATCAATGTGCCTCCCTCAGTTACTGGAGATGGCTACGTACACACCACAAGAATGGTTAGCGTAAGATGCAGAGTAGGTCCCTGGTGCCTTTGCTGGAAGTCAGAATGAAAAAAAAATTCTGATGCTGCTACTTGCAAAAGGGAGATGGTAATTCCTGCCTTATATCATATTAAATGAGAGAGATGTGAATAGACAGAAAAATAGGTATTATTTTTCATGTACTGATTTTTTTCTAGGGATTTTTTTGTGTATTGAGTAATATACTGTAAGCTTTACATTCTATCTCTCTGTTGGTTTATCTATACATGCTTAAGATTGAATCCAGGACTTTATGTTTAGAAAAGTGTTCACTGATGAGCCACATCCCCAGAACATTTACACTTATTATTTGAGTAAGCTAAAGAAATCCTATGCACTGAGTATTCCTCCATACTCATGGGAGATTGGATCCAAGATCCTAATAAATACTGATGCCTCTTCTACAAAACAATATTTATATAATTCTATATATCATCTACAAGTATTTTAAGTTCTCTGTGGATTATTTATAATAGTTGATATAGTGTAGATACTATATAGATAGCAATTATGCTCTGTGTCTAGGGAAGAGTGACAAAAATGTCTGTACATGTTTGACATGGATTTTAATGTGGCCAAAAGGATACCAAGATGGAGTCTTCATGTGATTGTCAGCATGACATACACACTTGGTCATCTGGCCCAGGCAATGGGACTCTGGAACCAGGTGTGTAACCTTTGGGCTGTGAGATCTCTGGAAAGCATGACAAAGATCACTTTTTCAGTTAGCAAAAAGGGAGCACCCTACTTTCCTGGTCCAGCAGGCCAGAGCCTACTGCAGCAAAGAAAGCCCAAGCCACAAAGCGTAGCAGGCTGAGGATGCTGAGCAGGAGTGGTGGGAATGAGCTGTAGCCAGCTGACAGCCCTGGGAAACAGGGGGCAGGGGAGTCTGGTGGGCCAAAACTGGGCCATTCCCATCAAATTCTGTTAGGGCAAAAATGTTGGAAGTTTGTGGTGGGTACTCCCAAGGGAGGACAGTTTCTCATCAGGTGGTGGGAGAGTTGAAAATGATACAGTCACCCAGGGAACACTTGAGGGAGTCAGGAAAGTGGCTGTTCACGCATCATTTGGTCTGTGCATTTGTATTTGGGCCCAGGTCCGACTCATCTCAGTAAGCTGGCTGGTGTATTTGTTTTGTTTTATATTAAAACAAACAAACAAACAAAACAAACAAGGAAAACAACAACAACAACAACAAAAAACCAAGCCCTCTTCATGAGGGCGCTGGCCAGCTTGATGAAGGGAAGACAGAGAGGGCGCTCTCCCAGACAGAGATTTTCCTCTGCAAAGATTGGTCAGAAAAGTAAGGACGCTAATATTTCACAGAGAGGGGGACAGAGGGGAAAGGAGGGGACGGGGCACGGAGGGACAGGAACACAGATTGAAGGGTTACCAACAGAGACTGGTCAGAAAGAACAAGACACCTCGCAACCTGTAATTCACAAGGACTAACACTCTAAGGATCTATTGTTCAGCTCTCCACCCTCCACCCGGTCTGCCATTTCAACCCGCAGAGCCTCAGCCTCAGCTACAGCAAAGGTTCCAGGTACCAGCAAGGGGCGGGGAGTGCAGTATCTGTGCCCTGGTGGCTGCGATCCACAAGCAAAGCTTGAGACCTCCTACCCTTGCCTCCAGGGGTATCCCCTAAGTTCCATTCTCAGGGTCCCCGCCCCCAGGGTCCAAGCGCCCTTCCCTCCGTTGCCTCCCACCCATTCTCCCCTCCACCTACTTGAGCTGGCGCGGCTCGCAATCCACGCCGGGCAGCAGCAGCCGGGCCGCTTGGCGGACATCGTCGCTGTCCATAGAAAAGCTGCGGCGGTGGCCAGCGTGCGCCACGGCCACTCGGATCCACTCCATCAGAGGGGGCAGCACGAGGAAGGGCCTGCGCATAAGGAGGGAGGCGGGGATGTATTAGGACCGCCAGGAAATCAGGGCTGCTCAGACCCACTCCGACTCTTGGGGTGGGGGACCATTATTCCACCTCCATCCCTACTTCCACCCTCACCCCATCCAGTTTCCCTGGAGACCCTGCCTGGAAATTCCCGAGTGCAAGAGCCTTTGGAGACATCCTGAACCCACTGGTGACCCAGGGGTAGGCTCTCTAGAATCTCTGGGCCTCGGTTTCCTCATCCGAGAAAGGGGCTAGTGAGGCCACCAAAGAATGCAGGGTTACTCTGCTGTGAGTGCTGTCCCTCTCAGGGATCATGTGCATGTGCAGATGAGTCACTTCAAGCACTGGGCAGGGTCCAGGGCCAAAGGAAGCCAATGAACACCAGGTATACTTCAGATCCCAGCCTGATCCAAGGAAGCCAACGAACACCAGATTACTTCAGATTCCAGCCCAATCCAAGGAACTCTCTCCAGCTCCCTTGCCATCCCAGCCAGGCTTGTCCACACCCTTCTGGACTCTGCTCTGCACTAACACCAGGATACCGAAAGGCACAGAACACCTTCCAAAGCAGGATGGGAGCCAAATGCAGTTAACCTTCACATTCAAGACTGCTGGAGCCCAGAACAGCCAACAAGGCCAAATGTGGGGATATTGCACACATCCCAGACACCACGGAAGCCAAAATGGGCACGGTGTGGTTGATACAGCTTGTTGTAAACATTGACTGAGGCAATGCCTCGTCCTGACCCATAGGTTTCCGAGTGGATCTGGGTCTGACTTTTGTTTCTTCTAGGGATTGTGCATAGTCTAATCTCACACTTGTATTTTGGAGTGCATGAAAATACTTGAGTCCCACTTTAGGATTTAATTGGCATAGTAGGAACTGGGCCTTAAACATTTTTTTTTTTTTAACTTAAATACACCATAATCCCCTGGGTGGCTTGTTAAAACACAGATTTCTGGTCCTATTTGCATTTTGTTAAAACACAGATTTCTGGCCCTATTTTGATTTACTGGATTAGGAGAAGAACCTGGGAGACAGCATTTTAAATCATTCCCTGCTGGTCAGTATGCTGGCCTAGGGACTGACTGCTGCTTCAACTGGTGGGGCGGGGGTGCGGGTGGGTTAAGATGCAGATTCCTTAGTCTGCTCCAGAGATGCTGAGTTCACAGAGTTTAAGGACACAATTTAAGGGATGGGAGAAATGGCCGAGAATGTAAAGTTGCTGGCAAATCTGATAATCGGAGTTTCATCCTGAGGCCACATGGCAGAAGGAGAGAACCAAGTCCCGAAAGTTGTCTTCTGACCTCCACATGATACACATGATGGCACTGTGCACCCCAATAAAGAAATAGATAGATAAGTAAATAAATGTGATAAAAATTTAAATGGACATAATTTGAATAAGCACCTCCCCCCCATGCTTCTAATTTAAGTGTGCCATGCTTTAAGAATGGTGCCATGTAGGAGGACCTTTGAAAGACTCTACCCAGTGGGGTACTGAAGCAGATGCTGAGACTTATCACCAAACTTTTTGAGCAGAGAGCAGGGAATCTAATGAAAGTAGGGGAAGATGAATGACTTGGAGGGGACAGGAGCTCCATAAGGAGAGCAACAGAACCAAAAAAATCTGGGCCCAGGGATTTTTTTCTGAGACTGATACTCCAACCAAGGATCCCTGTACAGATGTAGCTCATGGCAGCTCAGTGTCCAAGTGGGTTCCCTAGTAAGGGGAACAGGGACTGTTTCTGACATGAAATCAGTGGCTTGCTTTTTGATCACCTCCCCCTGACGGGGGAGCAGTCTTACCAGGCCACAGAGGAAGACAATGAAACCAGTCCTGATGAGACCTGATAGGCTAGGATCAGAGGGAAGGGGAGGAGGACCTCCCCTATCGTAGACTTGGGGAGGAGCATGGGAGGAGGGAAGGAGGATGAGATTGGGAGGGGACGAGGGATGGGGCTACAGCTGGGATACAAAGGGAATAAACTGTAATAAATACATAAATAAAAAGGAAAAAAAGAATGGTGCTATGAGGAACTACAAGATATCCTACCACTTGGCAGGGTCTAGATGCCATTAAGGCAAGGGTAGCTAGTTGACATATTTAAGGAAGCAGAATCTTACAGCTCCTGTTCAAAAATACAGATTCCACAAGCTTCCCATAAGGTTTTGGTGCCAGGTTCCAGTTTTTCCTGAGTCAAGCTACTCATATGATGTTAAAATATGCAACGACTCAGACTTCTACACTCATCTGAGTTAACCATGTTCACAAGATTGTCTAAATGTTCAGGGCCATCAGGCAGCTAGTTATGAGTCTGCCTGCTTTAGTGTCAGAAAAACCACATTTACTGATATTAAAGGGCCTTTCTAGCCATGGATCAGAAGGTTTTCAAAGCTCAGAGTCAGACCTAAGTTACTGGGTTACACAGTCTATGTGCCCGTTATCCCATGTAATCTCACCATTTTCCCATTTTGCTTCCCAGCATGAACTCTGTTACCCACAATGCACCTGCTGCTTTCAGGGAAGCTGACCTTGTCAGAGATCTTTGAAGGCATGTTATGTTCATTTTCTGTCATGTAGCTCACTCCCCTGTGTGTAGGCTCCGAATCTCTTCAAAAGTCCACATTCCGCTTAACCTTTGCCACAGTTTAAATCCTATGGTCCCCAAATATTTCTCCTGATAATTGTGCCACACAGACTACTCTCATGTAGCTCCCACTTTGAAGGATTTTACTCATTCTGCAGATGCCCCATTAGCATCTTAACTCCATAAGGGCAGAGACCTGGGGTTGTCCAGTTCACCACTCCAGATGCTGCCCCAGGACAGTATCTAGCAGGCTGGAAGCCCTTAATATGTCTTCATGAAACAGGCTAAGACTTACCAAATCCTTACTGTCTGATACTAAGAAAAGCAAGTTTCTGGGCCTGGGACCTAGAGGTCAGACTTTCGGGGAATCTCTGCCGGTGTCAGCCTGCTACTTAGGCTTTTGCATTCTCCCCATCTCTCCATCACCCAAACCGAATCAGGCACTCAATGAACACCCGACTTGAAATTGAATTGGATTCCACTGTCTCCAGGGGAAGTGAGGTTTATTTCAGTCCCCGTGTCTCAGTCACTGCTGGAAACAAGTCCCAGGTGCCCAGCGAACTCCCCTAGCTTGTTTCTCAGAGGTGAACCTTCTCCTTTGTTTAGTGGTGGGAGGAGTTTCTGGTGTAGCTGCCTTTCATGTTAGAGGCTGGGGCATAAAGTGTGCTTGCTGAATACCAAAGCAAGGCCCTGCCACTTTCTAAGTCACTTCTTTATCAAGGAATAATAATAATAATAATAATAATAATAATAATAATAATAATAATAAACCTCAAGCCACAGAAACTCTTCCTTGTCTGGAATTTTCTATGTTCCTATTCTATCAACACCAATGTCTGTCCATCACCTGAGTCCAGCAGTTTATAAGCTCATGAATTCTTTGCCAGCGATTCATTTAAAACATCTTATCTTGTTGGCTCAAATGGGGACAAAATAACATTATTTGTGGTACTTTCTTACAAGAGTTAGTGATGGAAAAGAAATTTAGGGCCTTGAGTCAAATGGGGTAGAGAAAGCTCAGGAAAAATATGGCATCTATGTGTGTGCGTTCATGTGGGAGCCGAAGAAAACCACTGGTGGCGTTCCCTGTGAGCATTCATCTTGTTTTTGAGGTAGGGTCTCTCAATGGGCTGTGAAGCTCTCTGACCCAGGTGGGATGAGATCATAAGTGTGTACCATTTTGCCTGGATCTTTCCCCCCCTTAAATATGAATCCTGGTACACTGAATTCAGGTGTTCATGCTTGTAAAACAAATGCTTCATTCTACCTATCATTCCAACTCTCTTTTTAGATATTTTTAAAGAGGACTGTGATTCACTGGCCCTTACTTTATCCAGAAGCAGTCAAGTATAAGCTAAAAGAGCCCATGGAGGAATTAGTGGTGTCTTCAAAGGCTCCTGAGCTTTGGTCAGCCGGGCTGGAATGAGTTCTGGGCATCTGAATTCTAAGCCAGCTCTTCTGGCAGTTCTGGAATCAGCAGGTTTGTGAACTAAGCATCCTGGATTGAACAGGTGATTCAACAGTGCTATGGCTTTCATTGTAACTTTAGGTAAAATATGTGAGGTGTGAGTAGAGCCTCTGGAAGGGAAGATGGGCCTCTGTAGGGTCAAACTGGCAAGTCAGCTCAGGAAGGCCATTAGAGCCAAGATGCAAGGAGGAGATAAAGGACATAAACAAAAGTAGAGCTTCCCTGAAACCATGAAGAGATCTGGTGACAAGATGAAGGCCAGGATATGAAGGAGACTGTGGTTGGGTCTGTATGACAGTTCTGGGTCTGTATGAGCCTGGCTCTGGCTGATAACTGTTTTAGCCCATAGTATCATTTGTAAAATGGGGTGGGCTCAGATGAAGCAGCTTAATTTGTGGGCTGACAGCCATTTCTGTAAATATCCAGAGAGAAAATATGTTAGTCTTCATGGGCCATATGGTATCTGCCGCAGCTAATTATCTCTACCCCTATGGTGAGAAAGCATCTACAAAACTAAATGAATGCAGTTAGCTATTTCAATAAAACACTATTGATAGCCAGATGTCTGGTCATAGTTGGCCAACACTGGTCTGTTTAGTTCTCTCTTATTCTATAATTCACTGATTCTACTGGAAGATTCATTCACCTGGGAACTGAGATGGAGTCTGATATATGGTCTAGGGAAGATGTGGAGAAGCCTATTAAGGCATTAGTAACAGGGCTAGGATGCGTAGACGATTAGAAGAAGGAATTCTCTCATAGAGTCAAATCTGGATTTGGGGAACACAGAGCCAAACCAAAGGCACACCTACAGATAGCTATCTTTATGATAAAACTCAAGACCTGACATTGGACAAACTGTAAATGTCACTTATATATTCAAAGACCTATTAAGATGCTCCAAGAAGCTAGCTGAAAAACATTCCCCAAAGATGTCTGCCTGCTTCTTAATTACTGGAACTTGATTTCAATGTGACAAATGTGTAGCACACATGTGGCTGGATTAAGCATCTTGAGAAGAAAAGAGGGTCCCAAATGGTAAGAGGTAAGAAATAGATCCTACATGCTGCTTTCAGGAAGGAAGCAAAGAGGCCAGAAGAAGAACTAGGGCACTTGAAGAAAAGACTATAGAATCATGCAAGGAAAGAGACATGAGTCAAAGTAGTCCCAGAGGCTAAAGAAGGTGAGGAGAGGGCTCTCCTCCAGAGCTTCTAGAAGGATACACCTTGGCATTATCATGGGGGGGGGTAGTTTTGGATATCTGGTCTCCACAATGGTAAGGGAATAATTCTGGGGGATTTTTTGTATATATATGTAGGGGTGATGCGTGTGTGTGGACATGTAAAAGAGTGCAGATGCATGGGCATGTCATTTTTTTTTCTTGATTGCTCTCTTACATATTGAGGCAAGGTCTCTCACTGAGCTTGGAGCCCTCCAGGATGCTTTAAAATTCCTGTCCACCTTCCACACACTAGAATTACAGCTGAACCAGCATACCAACTTGGATCTTTTATCTGTCTATCTGTCTACCTACCTACCTATCTACCCATTTTTGAGATATGTTCTTACTCTGTATCCCAGGCTGGCCTGGGATCTGCTATGAAGAACAGGCTGGCTTCAAACTCACAGAGATCCCACCTGCCTCTGCTTCTTGAGTTCTGGAAATTAAAGGTATGTGCTCCTACACCTGGCTTCCTACCAGTTCTTTAAATGTGTATTCTGGGGATCTGATAATTCATCCTCAAGGATGTATGGCAAGTATTTGGCTCACTTATTCACCTCTCTAGACTTTCTTTCTTTCTTTTTTTTAAATTAAAATTTTTATTTTTTAATATTATTACAGTTTATTTACTTGTATCCCAGCCATAGCCCCCTCCCTCATTCCCTCCCAATCTCACCCTCCCTCCCTCATCTCTCTGCCCCTCTGTAAGTCCACTGATAGGGGAGGTCCTCTTCCCCTTCCATCTGACCCTAGCTTATCAGGTCTTTTCAGGACTGGCTGCATTGTCTTCCTCTGTGGCATAGCAAGGCTGCTCCTCTCTTGGAGTTGGGGGGGGGAGGTGAAAGAGCCAGCCATTGAGTTCATGTCAGAAACAGTCCCTAGAGTTTTCTTGTGTTGTTTGCAGCCTCCATATCTGCAGCAATGTTTTTAGAGCAGCCACAGGAAATGAACACAGGGTGTACGGTAAGGATCGGATGAGATCATGTGTGCATCCTGGCATGTGAATTCAAAAACTCAGTAACTGTGTCTATTGTCCTCATCATCAGCATCATCTCCAGCACCCCTCACCTGTCTCCTTGCCGGAGGAAAATGCCTTGCCACATGGAGCTGCTCGTGCCTTCTCTTCACATTTAAGCAAATCTCTGTGGTTGCTATAACATTCCTCCTTTAAGCCCTGTGGCCCTGACTTTTTGTCCTTGCTATTTGCTGAGACTTTGCCAAGCTGGAAAGGAGTTTCAGTGTTTGACTATGGTTTAGGAAGCTCACAATTCCAGCAATACAGGGAATGAAGGAAAACTACTCATGGGCCATAAATTGGTTTCTATAGCAATGGCCACAAAATCTTGCTGTATCTTTAGGCACCAAAACCAGGAAGATGGCAGAAATAACAGGTAGCCCTGCTGGTTACTATGGTGACAGTCCTACTCTGCCAGGTGTGTCTGGCCTGCCGATAGGGAGGATCTTATAGGAAAGGGAGGAGTCAAAGGGAGTGTTTCCAGCCTATACCTTTTGAACATAAATGTGAACATGACTAGGAATTTGCTGAAATGCAGAATCCTTCTCAGTGAGTCCAGGTCAGGGTCTGAGATTCTGTATTTATAATGGGATCACAAGAAGGATGATACACTGGTCTGTGAACCATATTTTGGAAAATCAGGGAGCAGCATGACTTAAGTCTGAAGTCAGGCGAAGGTGAGTTTTGTTATCATGCAGGGAAATAGCACCAAACACAAGAGCTTCTTCAAAGGGTATTTGAGGCCCAGGATGGAGCTGGAATAGAAGGAATTGGGCTGATGCATTATATCTATCGAGTTTAAGTTTCCAATCCTCCAAGCTTCAAAGGAAAGCACATACCTGACATTTTCTGCTTTTGTGCCAAAGGAAGGGTGTGAGTGTGTGTGTGTGTGTGTGTGTGTGTGTGTGTGTGAGTGTCTGTCTCTTGCCAGGATTCTCATTTATCCTTCTAACAATCCTCTGAACTCTATCAGGCTTGCAGTACTTATTCTTAACCAGGCACCCGTCCTATTGTCTGAGAAGCCTGTTAAGCCCTTGGCAATGTGTAGTATTGGCCTTGGAACAGCACTTGTCCTGGTGAGTTTCATGTACCAACTTGCCTAGGTAATAGTACCTCAGTGTTTGACCAAACATTATCTGAAGAGTTATCAAAAAATTTTGTTGTTGTTAAAATTAACATTTAAATCCATTTACTCTGAGTGAGCCTATTGCCTTTCCTGACATGGAAGGCCCTCGCTGGCCTTGAGGCAAAGGAGTTTGCCTCTGAACCCTTTTACTTGGCCACATCAACTCTTTCCAGGTCTTCTGTCTGCTGGCCTGTCATATAGTTAAGTTTTTCTCTATGAGTATGTGTGTGTGCACATGAATGGCATAGCAGTCAACATTTGCAGAGAAACAGAACCAAGGAATATGTGTATGGCTGATGGATGCATCACCTCTCTATCAATTTGACAATTAATCTATTACTCCATCCATCCATGTACCAATGCACTTATTGATCAGTTTAATCTATAGATCAGCCATCTATCTTTATCTACCTATCTATTCACCTATTTTCTATCTCTATCTATAGATCTACCTATTAATTTGTCACTCAGTAAATCAGTCCTTCCTTCCTTAATTCTTTCCTTCCTTCCATCTATTCAATTTTTTAACCTATTGACCTATTGATAATTCCCTCCATCTGTACATTCATCCTCTCCTCATGCTATTGGCTCTAGTTCTTAGGCAGACTCTGAGTAGCACACACCTGCAATGCAATTTAATTGTGTGCAGATGCACTTGCCCTTTTAAATCATTTACCTCAATCCCTAATCATCATACATGAGTGTCTGAGGTCTAGAGGAGGTGCAGGATGTAAGTTCATGTAGATGACCACTTTGCAGCATCTTACGTGTGCAGACACACCACTTGAGGACCAGAAAACAAAGGTATCAGGGGCAGGGGCAATGATTTTAAGGAAAAGTAGCCATTCTGTGCTCAAAGGACAAGAATGAAAGTCGTTTCCAATTATGGTGATTACATAAGTCAACTGCAATGAAACAGGAAGTCAGGGGCATGTAGTGACTTCTGCTAATTATTAACTTCTGCTAATGGTGTCCAGATGCACGTGCGACCCACCATGGAACACTTGTTGGCCTTCTTGTCAAGCATTCTGAGGAAGGTTGAAGGACTGTAAATACAGTGCTAAGGTACAAGCGTATAGGGTAGAGCAAAAATACTATGTGAAGAATAGTCTCCTTCTTGTTCATAAGCAACTGAATGTCCCACAGCCCACTCTTACCCTCCGTGTTCCTGCTGCTCAAGGATGTGACTCCATTGCTCATTTCCTGGTAGTCCCACAACTTCAGCCTCTTCCTTTGTATCCATCCCTTCAGCATTTAAGCACTCAACTGTCTCTGTCTTTCTATATGTGAACAAGATGGGAGCAAAATGAAGAAGTCACTGTCTTCCTAGCATGCTGGGTTGTAGTTTACTGCATGGTGTGCAACCTTGGGCACATGACTTCTTTGTAACTCACTTTCCTCATATGTAAAACTGAAAAAGTGTTCAGCCACTCCATAGGATTTGTTGTAAAGATGACCTGAGAGAATTTTTCCGGGTTGTAGAGCACACAGTAAATGTTTAGCAAAGTTAGCTACTAATTATGGCTTGTTATGTGCCAGGCATAATTCCGAATATTTTTCTTTCATTGTCTCATTTGGTAACGACAAAACCTCCAATGCATGCTCTTATTGCTTTCATTCTATAGAGAACGAGGAGGCACAGAGAGACTGTAATTTGCGTAAAGGCACACAGTTCCAAGCAGCAGTGCTAGGCTATGGATGGAAGCATCACTGGGAGTGAGCTAGTCATAATGTGTTAAACCATTTCTAGACAGGAGCTATGGCATGTGCAAAGGCTCAGAGGCACTGTGCACTGTTGTAGGTAAGAGAAACTCATGCTAGTGTGATTAGAGCAGGGACTGAGAAAAAAGAACAGTGGAGATAGGTGAGGTAGCGGGGGGGATGCTGGGGAAAGGAATAGAAAACTTCTTAACTAAAACAAGAAGGTACCAAGACTTTACTTCTTCCTTTGTTAGAACTGTAGTTGAGGATTCAAAAAGATTGAAGAAGAAGCACCCTGAATGACCAGCAAAGACAGCCCCAAAGATGGGAACCAGGGCTAACTATAGCCCTTTGTTTAGGAAGTGTGGGGGAACCTGTTCATATTGTAATAGATTCTTTGGTGTCCCTCCATGTGTGTCCTCCATTTCTTCTCTAGAAATGACACCCATGAGGTTTAGTTGGGCTTCTCACTACCTATCATAACATTACACTTTTCAGTTTCCCTGAAGCTAGAAGCTTGATTTTGATGTTAGAGTAGTAGTAGAAGGTTCTTATGAGTCTTCCAGGAACATCCCTAAAGGAGGCCAGGCTTTATCAGCTCTTCTTCCATCCTGTGGGCAAGAATGTGGGTATGACATCTGGCACACAAGTAGCCAAACTTGACCCTGAGGTGGAAGTGACATGCTGTTGGAGAGCAACAAGAGAGAAGGGTTTGCATTTCTGAAAGTGGTTTAAATGCTCATACTTCTCCTGGATTCTTATTTCAAGACTATATAGGGCAAATAAACTAAGTGTTTAAAAACTTTGTACTTGGGCTTTCTGTCACTCATAGCTACATCTAGCTTTTTATCATACAGGTAGTATGAGGGATGGGGCAGGTGAGACAGGATTTCACTCTGTGGCCAGGTTGTCCTGGATCCCTCACCCTCCTGCCTCTGTCCCCAAGTGCTGAGATTAATAGGTTTAACACAATGTTCTGATTTATTCTCAGTGACCCTTAGATTAGATCCTATACTATGTGACTTAATCTTCCTTTTGTTTCCCATTAGGTCACCATGATTTTAGTTTCTTCCTGTTTATCAAGAAAGGACAAGGCTATGAACAATTTTAAAATTTGAAATTAAGACTTTAAAAACACCACAAACCCCCTCATTTTTCTACAAGCCCGAAGCAAGAAGGACAGAAAGACAAAAAGCCCAGCAGCTGGGAAGATGACTCAGTAGGTAAACTGTTCCTAGGGGAAGCATGGGGACTTGAGCTTGATCCCTAGAGCCCAAGTGAAAAGCCAGGCCTGATGGTACATATCTTCAGTTCTAGACTGTGGAGGAAAATGTAGGAAGACCCTGGGGCTTATGACTAGGTGGTCTAGCTGGACCAGCTCATGAGCTCCAGGTTCAGTAAGCAAGCATCTCTCAAAAACAGAGTGGAGAGTTACTGGGGAAAGATGCTTGACATCAACTTTTGACCTCACACATGCACCCATAACACATACATGTACACACACACACACACACACGCACACACACAAGATATGCAAGTCAAGGGTAGCTTAGAATGTCATTCTGTATTCTTTGATATCCTGGCTACTGGGCCTTGGCTTCAAGAAAATGTCATTCTAGTTCCTGTGCAATAAACCCATGAACTGTCATCACCCTGCCCTTAGCAGTTAAAAAGGGTAGGTTACATGGATATCCTAGCTTTGACTCATAAGAACTACATTGTCAAAACACTGGCTTGAGGGAGTGGATTCCATAGCCCCTTCTGCTACCACAGGAAAGTGGATGCATGCAATCAGAAGCATGGCTTGGACTAGGTTCTGTTACCAGCTTGCTGTGATATTGTGAATCTACTCTATTTCTCTAGGCCTTAAGAACTTCACAGGTAGAGTTTAAAGATTACAGCATCATCTCTTCCAATCATGTTTAAAACAATAGCATAATATTTGAAAGAAAAGGAAACAAAAAATACTGGGATGAACTCAGAAAACTCATGGGGGCAACTTCCAGCAGAAATCTGTGCAATAGGATTTTCTGTGCTATTGAGGCTCACATGTTTGCTGCCCAAAATGGCAGCCTCTGGCTATGTGTGGCTTTGAAGCTGGTCATATGTGGATGTGATGTAGGAACCAATTTATGTAGCCACATGGTGGCTGCCTCATGGACAATGAAAAAAGTTCAGGATGCTTTTTGAGTCAGGGAGATTTTAGACAGATTAAGGTAATGAGAAGATGGACACAGTCAATGTCATGTTACTATACTTTGACTTTGTCTTTTCATGATCATGAATACTGCTGCTACTATAATCATCATTATCACCATCACCATCATCAATATCATCATCAACATGACCACCACTACCACCACTGAAATCTTTATCACCACCACCACCATCACCTTCATCGTCACTATCATCACCATCATTTTCACTACCACTATCACAAACCACCATCATCACCATCATCTTCATTACCACTAACATCACTATTACCAACCATCATCATTACCACTGTCCTTATCACCACCACTACCACCATCACCATCATAATCATGAGTAGTTAGCACTTAAGAAGATATATATGAGTGTTTGCTTGCATGTATGTATTTGTACCACATGCATGCCTAGTACCCACAAACCCAGAAGAGGTTACTGGATCCCCTCTAACTGGAATTACAGTAATTGTGAGCTACCATATCTGTGCAAGGAACCAAACCCAGGTCCCCATCAGATCAATACACGGATTGCTCTTAACCATGGATCCATCTCTCCAGTCCCCGCCATCTGACCCTCAAGTGCTTCTGATGCACTTCTGGTGCACTCTGGCTCCCTGTACATGATTTCATTTAATCACAGAAATAAGCAGAGGGTAATGATGATTGCTCTCCCTGTTTTGCAAATGACTGTGCTGGTGTGAGGTTATTGAGTCTCTAATGGGCACAGGCTGGCACAGCTGTTAGGCAGAGCTGGAGTTTGATTGCAAAAAGACCAGAAATCATCAGCCATGGGTGAGTCATCTTTTCAGTGCTTCTCTAAAGCCCAGGCGACACTGACTAGGACTCTGAGCACTGGGACTCCTGTTGCTCATCTGGGACATGCTGAGGCTTGGTCACAGTACCCCAAGTCTCACTTCAGGAGGAAGAAGTGATAAACCCTCCATCTGTACATAATATACAGAATCCCATTTTTGTGTAATAAATGCTGTCATTATTTTCCAGTCATGGCCATGACTTAGGTAACCTGGTTACCCTGAAAGTAGTGTGCTTATTTCCCTAGACTCACTTCTTACCTGGGTTATGGGATTCAGGTTACCAAAAGGTCTCAGACTATCAGCCCTGGGCCAGAAAGGCCATGTTCTGATAATCCATGTGAAGAGTTTATTTACACACATGAGTATAAGTTTCTCTGTGTGCATGCCTGTGTGTTTAAATGAGATGGTAAGAATATAATGTAATGTACATTTCCCCTTTTTGCCTTGGTGAACAAAAATCTCAATGCTAAAACACTAGAAGAGATTTTTCTGGTTGATCATTAGTCTTCTGTGTTTTAAATGATGACCCCCTTCTCTTTATCTCGATCTCTGTCTCTCTGTGTATCTTCCCCGTGTGTGTGTGTGCATACACATGTGTGTGGAGGTCACAGATCACCGTGGGTACTGCTCCACAGATGTTATCTATCTAGTTTTTTTTCGAGACAGGGTCTCTTGTTGGCCTTTTGCTCTCCTACTAGGCTAGACTGGCTGACCAATGACCCTCAGGGAACCTGCTGTTTCTCTCTTCCAGGTGCTGGAATTACAAGTTTGTGCCAGCATGCCTAACTTCTGTATGTGGGTTCTGGGGAATATATGTTTATATAGTGAGCATTTGCTGACAGATATCTCCCCAGCCCAACATGTCTTTAAATTACTGTTTCATGTTTCTTTTTATAACCAACTCACACTGTGAGTCTAGTTCCAGAGCTGACTTAGTCATGAAGGATGGGTGGCTAAACAGATGTCATCAGCTTAGATGAGCTGAAGTTGTAACACTAACTGCGTTGATGATAAAAACAAAGGCATCACCGTGTAGAATGAAGGGCCCCGCAGAAGAGGCAGCAGAGGACAGTGAGACAAAACCTCCCATTAGGAGGAAACACTGAACAAGGAGTGCAGAGGAAGAAAGGGAAGACAAGTGCCCCAAGAGGCTTCAAAACCCCAGAAGTGGGAGGGAAGAAAGAGTGTTGTGTCTGCAACAAAACAGCTGTTTGGCCATTGATCAGATTGATGGATCTCTGGGAAGAAAATGTCCTTGTGGTTTGCTTCTTGGAAGACATGTATGTCACTCTATGTAGTGCTGGGCATAGAATGAGAGTGACAAAATTCAACGTTCCTACACAGAAAGGACTCCATGACTGGCTGGGACTCCAGGCACACCCTGTCTGCATTAGTGAGCTTCTCCTCTGGGGAATGGACTGGGGAGGGAGCAAGGAGATCTAAGCCCATTCCATGAGAATTCTGTTCATCTCTTCCAGGCAGGGTGCATTCTGGGGCCAGTCCATCAAGGGTGCCACAAGCAAGGAAGCATAACACGTGTCTCAGGATGGGGATCCAGGGAGGGTAGGGTTGCATACCTCTGGGATGGAGGGGTGCAGATAGAAAAGCAGGTATGTGTCTGAGATACTGGGGCTGGCTCTGAATATGACATGGTTACAAAGGATGACACACAGGTGTCATGTAGTACCCAGTCTTTAGGCACTTTCTCATGTGAAGGAGGTTCAGAGAGGTGAAGGTGAGAGAGGAACGTGTGATTGTTGGCACGGTAACATTCATCAATCTTCATTTATATCGGGCACTGAACAACATAATCAGCATGGCCACAGACTCACAGAACAGGGACTAGGGGAAGAGGAAGGAAGTAAGCAGGGGCTAGGAGGCAGACAAGACACAATGGGGTGATAATGAACATGCTCAAAGTATACCATACACTTGTATAAAAAGAATCAATTTTTAAGTAATATGTGCTAATAAAAACATAAAAAGTTGCCACAAACTCTCACACTAGAATCTGAAAAAACAATTAACAAAGACACCACCCAAAAGATCAGGGTTCTACTGTTAAGTCCTTTGGCCACGACAGTAGCAATATGCAGCCCACCCTACATGCATGTGCTCTGCCAGCAGGCTTTCTCTCCAGTTCCTGGTACCAGCTTCTCACTGTGCTGGACTTCTGGCCTCCTGGTCTTACTACATAGTCTCTGCTCATTGCTGGGATGTGTCACATTGAACCTTCAATTGTTTAAATGTGACCCTTCAATCTACTTGTATGCCCTCACTTTTCTAGGCACACTCCTTTCTCCTCTTGTATCCTGGCTTATTGACTTATTTCTCTGGGGCATAAATTTGTGGGGTGGTTCCTGTTATTTTTCTGCTCCAGTTCCACACACAGGAGCTGGGTTTGCACAAGGGCCTGAACAAAAATTACTCTCCCTTTTTGGACTAGTGAGGCCTAACACTATTGGAGGCCTGGGTGAGAACCCCTCACTGTCCAGATCTCTAGAAAGGGCAGGTAAGGGCACCATGTTCATTCATCGTTGGCTCCACTTCTTTTCACTCCTTTCTTGACTGTTCAGGAAAGGGCTTTTACAGACACCGGTGTTTAATAAATGCTCAGTGGTTAAACTGATAGCAGTTCCTAAGTGTGCGGGCTGTGGATCCAGAGAACTCTGGAGCTTCATTCTGCTACTTCAAAGTAACTGGGCTAACCTTCCAGTCACATGGGCAAGTACTTCTGAGTTCTTGCTAATTCAGGAAATGAGCTGCTAGGTGTCCTGAGTCTGGCCTGGCCCTGGGAATGTGTTTACTGAGGTATGGTTGCTTTGGGCCATGCACAGTTATGTCTAACTACCCTGAATGAGCCATAAGGTGTAGATGTACATGCTTCTTGGAGCAGAGCCTGTTTTGTGCACCTCAGAGCAAAAGGACTCTCAGCTCTGAAAGCTGGGACTTTGGGGGATGGAGATGGGCAATCCTTTGGGAAGGAGATGTATTTGGACTATAACATCTAGAGCCAAACCCAAACCCAAGTTCAGCACTATATCCTATTTTTAAATATATAAGTAGACTTATTTTTTATACATGGAATCCTTTATATCTTGCAAAACTGTAAGTGATTGACACTGATAGAAATACAACTTACTGGCCAGTGAAACAGACTAATATATTATTAACAGTATACTTGAACTCTAGTGCAAAGATTTCTTACTGGGTTTCAATATTAAGTCCTTCCCATGTCCTCTTGTCTGATGGAAGAAAGGGCCTAGAGAGTATTCTATTTGCTTCTAGTCACCTTAGTGGTTGGACTTATCACATTATTAATGTGAATTCAGCAATGAAGTTACTGAGAACTACTGACTGTTTTCTGTCACTCAGCTCTGGTTCTAGTAAGCATTGGTTACATATGATAAGGAGATTTGGGTTGTAAGACAAAAGGAGGAAGTTTTTATGCTTGGGTAAGAATGTATAATAGGAGTCAGTAATGAAGAAAATTTATTTTAGCTGTCAATGCTTGGGACAGTTTGAAGTGCTTTGCGGTGTTCAGGTTGAGATAGTTTATCTTATGCATGGCCAGACATACAATGTCCAGCTAAGGCAGTGGGAAACAGAGTGTGAAGTTTGTTCCAGACTACCCACCAAAGGAGAGACTTTATGAAACACTGACACACCCAACACGCAATTGGTACAGGAGGGCAGCTACTCCCTGGGAAACCCAGCAGGAGAGTCAAGGTTGTCCCCAAAGCCATAAATAGAGATGGCACTAGAAGAAGGCCTGGCATCAGGTATAAGAACACTTCCACAAGTGTGTGGTCAAGGGTCACGGGTTGGGCTCAGGTAGGCAAGAGCAAACCCTGTCAGTGCTCCTGTCTCCCAGAGACTTAGATCCCAGTTAAATTATTACACAGAGTCCACATACAAGTCACAAGTCACAACCTGGGGTCAGCACCCACCGGGACAATGCTAAATACCAACTATGGACTGCCTTCTGCATGATAGATGTCTGTTGTGATATTGTTTGAGTCTACCCAAAGTGAGTTTCATGAACCTCCACTGCTGTGGGAGTTACATAAAGCACAAAGATGCCAGGTGTGAATAGAAGATGCTAGAGACCAAATCCAACAATCTCCAGGCCAGACTGGAGACTGTGAATGTACTGACAGGCACTGATCTTTTAAAAAGTATAAAATGAGATTACTGGGTATGCAAACAAGCCATTCTCTACTTACATCGATTCTAAAAAATGAAGGGGTACCCACAGACATCCTGTATTAGCAAAAATGACTTAAAAACCAAGTGAAGTAACAACATTTAATTTTCTTCTTGCAAAGGCTAAAGAAGGGTAGTTGTATGTATTTATGTGTTCAAAAAACACTTCCCATGTGTAAATTGCTTTAGATCTTTATCAAGTCAAAAAAAAAATGAAAATGAAAACTTGAGAGACAAAGAATATGTTATGTTCTCTAGAACAGTCTCAAAGTAGTTATCAACTGTCCTGAGACACCTGGAAAGAACTGTTGCTTGAGCTTTTATCATACTTGCTAGGAAGCGAGTGCTAACTGCAGACTTAATGACTACGTTCACATCCGCATTTCCACATAAGTCAAAGAAAGCGATTATCATCTGGCATAATTTACACAATTCTATAGCATGTAAAAGAAATATCTTTAGAACTTTCAGTTTAAGATTCACTATTAAATTCAGTTATTTAACTAAAATGAGTATGATTGCAGTTTTCAAAATTGTTTTTATTCTGTCACAACTTCATTACATGAAATATACAACTATATATTATGTATTTGTTCCCCTCTGCCAAGCCCCTTTGTCTTCCTAACAATTAAGTAGCTCAATTAAAATTTTATTACATTTAAATTTATTATTATTATTTGTGAGAGAGAGAAAGTGAGTATAGATATATGAAGGTCAGTAGACAACTTGTGGGAATTGGTTCTCTCCTCTCACCGTGGGGTCCCAGGGATAGAATTCAGGTCATTAGTCTTAGCAACAAGTGGCTTTAACCAGTGAACAACCTTGCTGGCAAAGACTCATTTTTGACCAGACCTCTGTATTATTTTCATAATTTTTTAATGTGAGTTCTGAAGATGAAACTCAGGTTCTGTGCTTGCAAGGCACACACTTAACGGAGCGTCTTTTCAGCCTTGTTGATGTCTGTACTGCCACCCCAAGCACACTGCGGCAAGGTGTTAGGTCTCTATCCTTCAGTCCTTTCGCAGTAGCCTCAGCACTGGTCAGGCTGACAATGATACTCATCCCCGTTCGGGTACCTCTCCTCACCAGTCACTCTATCATCTTCCAGTGAAGAAGGCTTGTCCTGTCTCCTGCTGTATCTAATAGGTCTTCCATGAGTGTCTTTAGGATGAATAAATAATTGTTAAATGAATGTTCCAGACTGAATCACTGTCTCCATGAGGGAAGGAGGAATGCAGAGGAAGTAAGAAGATAAAATAAATAAATCAATAAGTAAGTAAATAAATAAAAAAAAAATTAAAAAACTATGAAGCCCAGAAATGTAGTAGAAGTTTTGGTTTCTTTAAAAAAAAAAAAAACAACTCAGTTATGTTATGTAAATATGTCTGTGTGGGATATGGGGTCGCCTTAGTTTACCCACAGCTGATAATTGCCTTGTGCAGCCGGGAGATGGCTGTGCCCTGTGCTGTTGCTGGTTCATCCTTCTGCTGTGTTTGCTATTACCAGTTTGCTGGACTGCTAGATAGCCTAAAGATTGAGGTTGGTATTGCCCCCAAAGACCCAACGACCTAACCAGCAGAAACTAAGTCTAAAGAGATCTATGTCCCTTTTTCCTTCTAACCTTCTTTCTTTCTAGCCTAGTGCTGTAGGGTTGGAAGGGAGACAGAGGTATAAGAAATCCAAATAAAGTAGATAAAAGTACACCAACACAGAAAGTCCCTAAAGTTACCAAAATTTCAAGGTCAAGACTCCTCCTCAGTGTTGTGAAATCAGTAAACAAACAAACAACCAAACAAAATAAACCGCCACCATCACCAACAAAAAACTGTCAGGGTAAGGAGAGCATCTTCAGTGGAGCTGCCTGCACATTTGGTAAGGAACTCAGGGAGGCAGCTCCTAAGAATGTCTTCCATGCTGGCACAGGCCTTTCCAGTATGTCTTTGCATAACCTGTGCTGTGTGAGTAACCTCTCACCATGCTCCTGTAAGTGACCCCAATAAACTCACTGGCTCTTGAAGTGACAACACTTGAGTGTGATTGGCTCTTTGGTCTGCTGCGGGGCCTTATCTGGGGTGAATTGATATGACCCTTCACATCTCAGGAAAAGTCACACAGCACAGTATGTTACTTAAGCCTGCAAATGTGCTTGGTTTAAATGCTGGTGGGTTTCCCACTTTACTCTGGGGGATGCTTTATGGGATTGGCTTATAAAGTCTAAGGAAAATGATAAAACCAGCCAGTTGTGACTCATTTCCAGTTGCAGTAAAGGAATAAATTCACATCATTAGGACTTAATGAGAACCAGACTTGGGTAAAAACTAGGTTAAAAGTCAGACCAAGGACCCTGCCAAGAGCCCAAAATAAATTCCAGTGACACCGCCCCCACCCCAGCATCCTCCAAGACATTAGCACCTATGGAAGGCAGAAGTGAAATAGAAACAGTAGGCTAGTATTGAATCTCTATTCCTCAGAAGCAAGATGCTTCTTGGAATGATCTCCGAGGCTCTGCTACACCTGGAAGGGGGAGACCCATGATGGAGCAGA
Source organism: Meriones unguiculatus (assembly GCF_030254825.1). Taxonomy (NCBI): domain Eukaryota; kingdom Metazoa; phylum Chordata; class Mammalia; order Rodentia; family Muridae; genus Meriones; species Meriones unguiculatus. The sequence goes on from NC_083350.1 coordinate 91,856,668, forward strand.
TCGTGAAGTTGCTGAGGGGTTTTCTAGGCTTCTGTGGTTTTAGGTAATAAGGGCAGACCAAGGCAGTATCTTCTTCCAGAACTGTTTTCCAGGCTATTGACAGCTCATGTGTTTTAGTTCAGTTTAGTTTATCACGAACCTTCACTCAGCATTTCAGCAGATAGGAGAGAGCCCAAGCTCCTTTGCACACCTGACTTGCCGACCTTGGATTACAGCTTCCATTGCCCTCCCCATTCTCTCTGTCCTGCTTTCCTAGTCTCCAGGCTGGCCCTTAAGCTTGCCTAGAATGCGCCTTTGCATCTCTTGTTTTCTGTGACTTGCAAGGTCAGTTCTTCCCTAGCTTGCTGCCTCACTTTCTTTAGATCCCTGATCAAATGAAGTGAAACCTTTTGGCCATTCTACTAAACAGCTCCTTCTTAATTCGAGTAACTGGCTTTATTTCTCTATCTCTGTACATTATATATTGTTTTCTATGCCTTTGTTCCCTTCCATCTATTGTGATAGAATTTGAAGCCCATGAAGGCAGGTGTTTTGCTTGACATAGTAGCTAGCTGCTTACTACTTATCTACCGAATGGAAAAATGTATAAATAAATATATATTTGGGCACCAACTACTGTATTTGGTGAGCTTCTGCTCTAATGTGAAAAGGCTCAAGAAAAGAAGGTATTAAGTCTAGAAGCCTTATAACCAGGAGCATGCAGTCTTCGGAGATGATGAAGCTGGTGCTTGGTGCTTTGGCATCAGCACCAGCTGAGCCTATGGGAAGGGAAGGTTTCTCCTCAAAGTACAAGCAGAGGGAATGAGCTACAAAAAGACAGGGCATTTCAAGGGGATTCTGTGAAGTTGAGTGGGTAAGAAGTTGGGAGACATTGAACTAAGAAAATATATGAATAGGGAGAACCATTTGGAGTAGGCTCAGTATGGACTGGTACCCTGTTTATTAACAGTCAGCTTAGAGGGAGGATATGGGGAAGAGTCTCATGGAGAACTCAAGGTTTTTAAAGCCTGGGGTTAGTGTAGTCTATCAGTATTGACTTATAAAAAGCCTTGATGACAGGAAGTCTGATTATCGTTGATTATACCTGCATGCTCGTTAGAGCAGGGTTTGTAGTTACTGATTGAGGCATAAGTGGCTACCAAGGCCACTAGAGGTGGAGAGCTAGAGCACAAGGCAAACTGCAGAGTATCCGTCACCCATTCCCATAAAGTGCACTGGGATTCTGAGGCAGAGGCAGTTCCTCAGAAAATAGCTTCGGACGCCTATGAAAATGTCAGCATTCCCAAGCTTCTCCAAGCTAGCTTCCTTCTCTGTTCACAAAAGTTTCTATCCATACCATGATGCCCTGGGTCTGGAGATCAGCCACATGAGGGTGGGGTGTTGGTGTCAGAGAGGAACAGAGAAAAGTGTATTGGAAGAGTGTAAAAGAGCTCCTTCCAGCCTTTCAGTTTGAATTTGGCAGTGAGAAGAGGGAAGGCTGGGAAAATAGCTACCTGCTTTTGCTAGCCTCTTGGCCAAAATTCCTGGCATGTCAGAACCTGACTCTCTGAATCTTGACTAAATTTCTCAGTCTTTAAAGATTGAGAAGAAGCCTGCCTGGACAGATTCATATACACAGGGGAAAAATGCTTTGGAACACAAAACCTGAAATCCACATTATAAAATAGCACAAACAACCACCAAATACACACCAAGAAGACCAAGCCAAGCATATGTACAATGACCTTTGCATAAGAAATAAGGCCAACGTTTACTTTCTGGTGCTGCAGAGATGGTCTTTTTCTAGAAACAATCTGGTAAGATGGGCTGGGAATCCTAGGCAATCTAGTTTCACTTTCAGAAAAATCTCATGTCTTTGGTTAGGTGGGGTTCATGAAAACACGAAACACATTCCCAGCTGATCTTGCTAGGAGCTTCACTGTGATCCTCGAGGGAGAAGCTATAGGGGTCCAACATGTTCATTTCAAGAGATCCTTTCTGTGATTATAGAAAGAAAACTAGCAGGCCTGGGGGTTGCCTTTCCCATAGCACCTTGTTTTTTGAAAAAGGAAGTAGGAGACTGGCTGGGAAAGGCTCATTTTGGGGAAAGGGCTATGTTCCTCAGCCAATTTTTCACTCACATTGGCCTTCAGAGGCCAGTTGAATTATCTTTCAATTTCTCTCCTCCAAACAGTCTCCTCTTGTTATATCCACTCTCTCTCCATAGATGTTTTAGTAGTGCCACAGTGAGTAATTTTCAAAGAACAGCAATTCACAAATTGGAAAGAACCCAAATGACCAGCAACTAGGGAAACATTAGGCAAATTACAGTACATTCAGAAGATGGAATATTTCACAGCCATTAAAAATGATGCGCATGAATATTCGGTTGTACCAAAAAAATGCTTATGGGACACTATTAAGTGAAAAAAAGGATATAAAGTTATATACACAGTACAAATATTTTAAAACTCTTACTTTTTGTATTAAAGAACAAAAAACCCATGAGATGATGTCATAAGTACTAATTTTTGGGTACCTCTGGGTAGCACAGTTGTAGATAATTTTAGTTTCCCTTTTTATATTTTTCTGGATTTTCTAATAGTTAAAATGAGCTTATATATCTTTTCAGAAAACAAAAAGAACTAAAAATTTGAATGTATCTCAGTTTATATTTAAGTTATAAAATAATGTCCTACATAAGGAAAGCAAGATGGACCAAGAGTTGGATGATTAGTTAAATTGAAAAAAAAAAAAAAAACAAAACAACTGGGACAGTGTGGAGGCGTGAGCCTTTGAAGAATGTGAAATCTGGGTATTCATCTTCTGGGCACATGAGCAGATATGCTGGTCTGCTGTCCCATAGTGTGCAACCAGCTGTGCCCAGCAGTGAATGCCAACACTGTAGCTGAAGAGTGCACATCTGGGGCCATGGCTGTAGTTTAGTGTTACAGTGTTTGCAGCATGTGCGGGGCCTTGATTAGCTTCTGAGTATCGTGGCATCCTCCTCTAACCTCAGTTCATTGGAGATGGGAGCAAGAGGATCAGGAGTTCAAAGTATCGTCTGCTACATTCCAAGTCTGAAGCTAACCTGGGCTACCTGAGACCATGTTTCAAAAAACTGAGGGTGGAGGGGAGGAGATTGGAAATGTGGCCCAGGAGGGCACCATGGTTCTAGGGTTGCTTGGGTTTGAGGATTTATTCTGTGGGCCTGGCTGTCTCCAGGTACCAGGTCCTTCCCACTGGACCTCACCAGGCTGTGCCAGCTCCCAGTGCCCACTGGGCAGCATTCAGAGCTAATTAGTGCTTATGTCCTTTTTGAAAATTTTGCCCTTTTTCCTGTGTTCTCCAGGATCCAAACACAGCATGCAAAAAGCTTTCAGTTCCAGGCAAACCAAGCATCTTGCCTTGGGGCCATATGGGCACCGGGTCTGAAGGATACAGAGAATCACACTCTGTAGACCATGGCCTTGTTACTACTCTCAGAGACTCTTGCAGGAAGCTGCTTTCTGCCTTGGTGTTGTGTACTAGGCTGGGCTAATAGGTTCTCTCACCTATTCAGAACCACAAAGAGTGAGAGATGGACAGCATACAGCCCTGTCTGCAAGAAGTTCAGTGCAGTGGTAGCAGACACAGGTATGGGGGTCAATCTGCAACATCAGAGCTATAGGGAGATGTCAGGAGAATCTGACCTCTGGGATCAGAGTGTGTGCACTCAGTTTCTAGCTGGTCACTAACAGGGCTCTGTGACATTGGTTAAGGCCTTGAATTTTTCACTCTCTTCTCCATTAGTAAAATATGAAGACTAGCTGCAGTGTCTCAGAGGGTGACCCTGAAGTTCAAGTGGAAGAATTCTGACAAGCGCTGTCCCAGGACTGGCACAAGCTAGCACTCCACAGCTGTTCTAGCTCTTCAGTGAAGGCTCTAAGGAGCACAGACTGACTGAGTGAGTGACAAATGGATAACAAATAAAAGGCTTCATAATAAGTAAAAATAATGAAAAATTAATATAAACTGAAACATGAGATGCTCAGATAGTGTTGCAGTATCACTTCCCTATGAGGCACAATTCACAGCAGAGGTTGGACTGGGCAGAGTTAAAGGGAGAAATAGGAATGGATTTCCATCTACTGAGCCCAAACCTGTTGCTGATAATAGTGTTGTCTATGCTTCAAAACCATGAATGGCGGATTTTTAAGCATCCTCACTCTAGAGAAATGGCAAACATTGGGCTGATAGTGATGCTAATAAGCTCAATTTGCTCATGCATGGAACAAAACAGTACATAGTGTGTGTTTTATGAGGATATGTGGTTACCATGTGTCAGTTAGCAGGAAAACCTAAGAGGCAGACTCTGTTTACTTTTATAGGAATTTAAGAAATTAAAACACTTCTCTGAGGTTTAAAAACTGTAATCAGGTTAGATGAAGTGATTTGGCAATCCTTGTTCCATTTATTATTATTAGTATTTGTTGAGGCCTTAGGCAGGGAAAATACTAGAAGGAAAAGGGAAGAGGAAAGGGAAGAATATTGAAAGCAAGATTACTCTTGGGGTGCATTGTTTTCAGGCTTCTGACCTTCTCAGGACTCCTCATGCCCAGATAGGGTATGGGGCTGAGAGAGGTGGTCTGGGCTCATGTTTCCAGCCTTTGTATCCTAGTTTGGGTCCTCACTAGCTGTGTAACAGGCAAGCTGATTAAGCTCTTTGAGACTAAAGTTTATCAACAAGATAGAGATAGCACAAGCGAATGATGACTAGACTAGGCTCATACTACTCTCGTGAAGATTCACTGATGCACTGCAACTTAGAAAGCAGCTGGGATATTGGGAATTTCTGGAGAAACATCATGGCAGTGCTAGTGATGGCTGTTTTAAAAAGCTCTGCTCTAAGCTAGGCCCAGAGGCATAGTCCTATAATCCAGCTACACAGGAGGCTGAGGCAGAAGGATCACACATTCAAAGCTTGCCTTGGACAATAGAGTAAAACACTATCTCAAAATTTTTCCAAGTTAAAATTATAAAGAAAAGGGCTAGAGTATAGCTCAGTATCAGAGCATTTGCCTAGCATGTGTGAGAACTCAAGTTCATTCTCAGGGTACAGGAAGATTGCCTACTCCCCACAAATGTAGCTTTATATAATTGAAAGTGATCTACAGGTTTAATGTGCTACTCATTAGAATTCAATGATATTTTGCAAAAAAAATAGAAAAAAATTCTAAAATTCATGTGAAGAGCTAAGCAGTCTTGATGAGAGAGAGCAATGCTAAAGGAATCACAATATAACTTCAGTATATATTATAGTAACAAAACAGCATGGTATTGCATAAAACATACCAGTCAAAGGTACAAAGTGAGTGTCTATATTAGGTTGGCCTGTGGGGGATTGTTTTAACTAAGATAATTGATGCTGAAATATACAGCCCATTGTGGGTGGCATCATTCCTCAGGTAGGGGCTCTGCAAGTGTACAAGAATGGAGAAATTGAGTAGAGTGCAAGCAAGCAAGCATTCATTTCTCTCTGTTCTTGAATGCCAGTTATTTTGAATAACCAGTGAATAACTAGTTATTTTAAGTTCCTGCTGCCTTGATATCCCTGCTATAAAAACTATAACCTGCAACTGTAAGCTAAAATAAACTCTCTCTTAAGTTGTTTTTGTTGTTGTTGGGGTATTTTATCATAGCAACAGAACAAATCTAAAACCAACATTCATTGAAGAAAAGATAGCCTCTTCATAAAAAATAAAAAAACCAAAACCCCCATCCAATTAATAAAGATAATTAATTATCCAATTATAATAATGGGCAAGTGAGTTGAACAGAAAGTTTTCAAAAGAAACACAAATAACTAACAAATATATGAAAAATATATTCAGTATCCATAGCCTTCAATACATGTAAATCAAAGACTGTAGTGAGAATATCACGCCAAACAAACAACAGAGGGTGGACAGGAAGTGGGGTAAGAGGAACTGTCATTCACTTGTGGTGGGAGTGTAAATTGGTGTAGCAGTGATGGGAATCAGTATGGAGGTTCCTAAAAATCTTGAAACAGGGCTGCTGTATGACTCAGGCAAACCACATCTAGGTGTGTAACCAGAAAGGCTGTCAATCAGCACACAGCAAAGCTGCTTCACAACTATATTCACATTCACAAAAGCCTTGAGTTGGAATTAGGTGACTAGGTGAATGGACAAACAAACAAAGTGGTGTTTATACACACCAGAGTTTCATTCAGCCATAAAGAAGAAAGAGATTGTGAATTATTTGTGGGAAAGTAGACAGAAGTTGAGCTCATTATGTTAACAAAATAAGCCAGACTTAGAAAGACGAATATCATGTTTTCTTTCATGTGGAGAAACTGGACTAAAGCATATACATATATATGTGTGTGTGTATATATATATATATATATATACACACACACATATATCTATATAACACAAATGCAGAAGAAGTCTATTTGGGAGGTGGTACTGCAGGAAGGGAGAACAACAGAGGGTAATATATGAATATGGGCAGAACACATGATTCACTTATATGAAAATGTCATAATGAAACCCATCATTATGTATGCTAGTTAAAAAAATTAAAATACAAACTAAGCTTGGCTGTAAGATGAGCAAAGTGGGGAACGTGATGCACATTCCAGCAGGTAGCCGGCTCCGGGTCTGTAATAATGCCTTTCATGGTGCTTGGGGAAGGAGGAGATCCCTGTTCTAAAACGCTGCTTGCATCAAATCTCACAGAAAGTTCTGTGATGGTGGGGATGTCTTAGGTCCCTGCTGTCCATCACAAGGCCTATTAGTTCCCCAGGAGGCTATAGGAGCTCCCAAGCACCTGAAAGGAGGCTAGACTCAGGATGGCCAGGAATGGATTCTTTAGTTCAGTTTGATTCTCTTTCATTTAAATTTAAACATCCAGCCATGGGGAGGAGTTACTGGACAGGGCTGGGCAGCTCTAGGTTGGGAGTCTTTGTGTTATAGAGTAAGGTTCAAGGGCAGGAGAGATAGCTCAGGAGACGCCTTTTCAAGCATGAGGTCATGATCTCAGCCTCTAGAACCACGCAAGACATTCTAGACTACTTAGTGAGAGATGCTATCTCAAAACAAACCAAGGACCAAAATGAGTGAATAAGCCAATAAGGTGGCTAGTACAGGAGCAATGGTGCTTGAAGAATGACCACTGCAATTGGCCTCTGGCCTCTACATCCATGCACACACACACGAACATACACATACACAATGATTAATAAAGAAGAATAAAGATTTTCCCCTTTACTACAAAGCAAGGAGAAGCTGGCATCAGATACCAAGAGCCTACCTCAGTGTCCTGTGGAGCAGATCCAGAAGAGAGAAACAAGTGTGCTACTTGCTGGCAGTAGTATAACTACATACTAGCAGGATGGGTGCTTCCTTCAGCCTGAGTCTGGCACTCCGCTTGTCACCTAGGCATGAGCTGTATCTCTCCCTAGGTAAATGTCCTATGTAACCCAGCCAAGGTTGTTTAACAAGTCCTGAGGCTACAGACGTCAACAGCCCAGGTGCTGGTGAAGTCCCATTTGCCTGGATGCTCTCCCCAAGGATGGCCCCAGTCAAATACTGCCTCGCCTCTCCCTTGCACAGTTCTGCCTTAATTTGACAGCCTTGAGCTGTGCAGAGACACTGGACCACCTTAGGGAAGCTGTGGGGTGATCATTAAATTGGGAGCTATTCTTTTGAGGGGGATCCAGAGCTGAGCATGCTGCAGGCTGGCAGAGGGCTCCTGGGGCAAGGAGAATGGAGGCTGGAGCCAGCACTCGCTGGGATGGTTATCAGCCACCAATAATACACTAAGCCCCATCACCAGGAGATGTAGTCATTCAAGAGCTTATTTCTTGTCTGCATGCCCCTTAAAAAAATGGAGGTTGTTATGATCTTTGAACAAAGACAAAACAAAGGGGGAAAATGGTAACACCTTGTTTTAGTGATAATCTAGGCTCCAACAGTTTCACCTGGGAGCCAGTTAGATTAACTGGCTCAGGAAGAGTGAACAGAATCTACGTTTGTAACAAGGTTTCAGGCCACTCAAATCCTTAGCCTGCTCCAAGCCCATGTGATAGACCCCACAGACAGCAAGCGATGATGGCCACTGTTTCTAATGTGCACTGAGACCTTTAAAGTGCTTTAAATGTATCAACTCGCAAAGCTTCTGGAGCTTCTATAATAGTCCAGGAAAGTGAGGCTCAGAGTGGCTCTGGTGAAAGCCAGGCTATCAGTCTAAGTACTATGATTCTAGAATTAAAGAATGCCTGAAGCATATTTCTCTTGTTTAACAGACATAAACAGACATGGATCAAAATCTTATCATGTCTTGTAAATAAATATTATTCTTGTTCATCATTTTTTAAATTTATTTATGTCTACAGCATTCTGCCTGCATGTATATCTACAGGCCAGAAGAGGGCACCAGACCTCACTATATATGGCTGTGGTTGCTGGGAACTGAACTCAGGACCTCTGGAAGAACAGATAATGCTCTTAACTGCTGAGCCATCTCTCCAGACACATCAATTTTTTATGTTGAGATACAAAGAATGGGCTATGATGTTTTTTAGATTCTCAGGAAGAATATTTTTTGTCTGCAGACAAGGATGTGGGGGTTATATGACACTGTCTACAAAGTACATCCCAGGCACAGAACAGATGTTGATTAAATAATAGTCTCTCACGGCAGCATCTTAAGTTTTACATAGGGAGCTCCTGGGCCCTCAGGCACAGCCCTAGTCTCACCACTTTGCGCAATGCTCCTCCTTTCTCCTCTTCACTATGACAGAGGGTCTCTCTACCTTCCTCCAGCCTAGAGTGCTGCTGTGCCCCTAGAGCCTCTCCTGGACAGGACACGCCTCTCTGTCCTGACACATTCTGTACTCAGGATTTTTCAGACTTGCCCATGTACTATGGGCCCTGAATTTCCCTTGTTGCGTCTGCGAGGTGAGAGGCAGAGGTGCTGTAACCCCTCCCTCAGGGTGATTGTGTGAGGGCGGGGCACTGGGCACCTAGGGAATTTGGGAAGGGTCTACCACATAATACGCTGAGATCACTAGCATCGAGGGAACCGGTCTGCATTGTGCTGAGAGGGGGGTAAAGACTAGCACCCGTGTGTATCAGGGTACATGCTGCAGGGTGGGGTGGGGAAGTATCTTTGGCAGGCCTGTGCCAAGGTGTGCTACTAAGAAATTAAGCCACACAACAGATCTAGTGTAAGAGGTTTATTGGGGGAGGTGTGAGAGTGAAAGACTGTCTCCCAGTGGGCACATGAGGGCGCGATAGAGGCAGATAGGCAGACTGGGAGACAGAGAGGGAATGAGTGGAGGAGAGAAATGGAAAGGGAACAAGAGAAATGAGAGAGATCTGGAGCTGCAGGGGGCCCTTTTATGGGCATTACCTAGCACACCTGGAGGAGGGTGATGATGGAGGGTGATGGCACAGAGCAGCTGCTGGGTCCCTGAGGGCAGGCATCTGGGAACTCCTGATTGCTAACAGTATGTGTCAGTGACTGCACAAGACGTGTGTACAGCTGAGTAAGTTGGAGACATTTCTGGATGAGTGCTGAGGAAGCAGGCCTGGAGGGTACACAGCATGTGAGCTGCGGAGTCAGTGCCAAGCTGGGAGCCACCTCAGTGGGCACTGAAAACATAGTTCTCTGGGGCAGCATCCAGGATTCTCAGGTATTGAGGGGTTACTCCACAAACAGGACAAAGATAAGGACAGGTTCCATTGCTGTGTCATGAAACAACCTGAACACCTTTGTCAGAAGTCACAGTGAGTGCCATTAGTCACAGGGCCCATGTGGAATTTCTTCTGGTACTCATCATATTTTATTTTAAAAGTATATTCATTTAAAGACATGTAAACACCTATGAAGATCATGAAAGATTCTAAGGATTCGAGATGAGGTTTTAAAACATTGATGTTTCTCTCTCTCACACACCCACAGTCTATCATCTGTTAACAGCAAAATAGGTTACTGAATGTGAGCATACAACAGAGGTCCACTCCGAGGGTTCAAGTCTTCCAACTTCAGCTGTATGCCCCTGGGCAACGTGATTAACTCCAGCCAAGTCAGCACTGTGGATCTCAACTTATGGGTCATGACTCCTTTGGGTGGGTGTCAAATGACCCTTTCACAGGGGTCACGTATCAGACTTCCTGCATATCAGATATTTATATTACATTATATCGAATGGCAACAAAATTACAGTCATGAAGTAGCAACAAAAATAACTTTATGGTTGCGATCACCACAACATGAGGAACTATATTAAAGGATCACGGCATTAGGAAAGTTGAGAACCACTGGGTTTAACAGGACCTAGAGGGAAAGCTTCATGAACATATAGTATACGTGCCTTACCTCAGGAAGAATACAGTGGTATTTAAAAGTTCAATCTGAACTTTTTTGTTTTTAAGTGATAGTTACAATTCATATTAAGGTCAGCATTTTTTTATTTTCTGGAAAGGGCCAAACACTACTTTCAGTTTTACAAACATTCATATATCTATCACTAGGAACTGAATCTTCCACTGTTTAAAAGCTGCATAGAAATAATATGTAAGTGAATAAGTGTGGCTGTGATCTAATAAAACTTTATTTTCATAACCAGGCGATGGACCAGATTTGGTCATGAGGTAGTAACCATGAACGCGTGCCCCATATCGGTTTACTGCTCATTCATCAACTGTCACTTGCAGTTTCACATTTACTAGGGTTGGGATAATTTTTACCCTGGTCAGATAAAACAAGTTGCAGCCATGTTCTAGTTACAATCATATCACATTTTAAAACTTTGACCCCTAACATCAACTACTTCAAATCTGGCATGCATGTTTTCATTACAAATCATTTGTGCGGTGGCTGAGTTTCCAAAAGCCCTTACAGTGGTTTATCTTAGTGGTTAACTTGATGGGATTTACAATCTCCATGGAAACAAATCTCTGGGCACATCTGTGAGGATATAGGAAGATACAACTGCTTGATATTAACCTCTAAGGTTCTGTTCTGCTTGTTTTGTGAACTCTCTTTCTTCAAGTGTCAACTCTCTCGCATGGTTAAGGCTGTTTCACCATTAGCTTTCCTGAAACACTTGGCAGTTGATATATGAGTGATGATCATAGTTGTGGTTGAGATTCCCTCAGAAGGCATCCTGCAACATTCTTTTGTATATTTTGCTTGTAGAAGAGGTGAGAGCTATTGCTTCCTGGAATCAATTCTTCTCCATCCCTCACCCTTGGAAAGACTGGGGCAGGCAGATATGTCTGTGTTTACTCTTCCCATTGAAGCTATTCATTGTTCCTCCCACACAGCACCAGATAATTAAGGCCACAAAGCATTCCTATTTCTCCTCTTTGTTTTTCCACATTGTGGCAACAAACAAGTGAATTCATCCATGGCCAAAGACATCGAGGAATCACTGATACTTCCAGCAAATATAATGACTTGGGGGACTTGTCCTCAACATAAGATGATTCTATTTTAAAAAGTAGCTCAACCTCAATATTAAGGTGTTTGAACATAATCACTGTTGTTTGGAAAATAAATAGCTTAATTATAAATCTTACAAAATCTGCCTGGATTTTAACAAGAGAAATATACCTGCCATGATTGACAGACTCTTAACAGCTCTAGAAATAGCAGCCAAAGTCCTGACAAAATACAGGCTACAGTAATTTCATATGCAGGCTGAGCATCTTCACACCACCACAAAGAAAAATGGAACCATCCAGAACAATGTAAAAACTGGAGGACTATGTCCATGTGACACAGAAAATAGTACCTGTAGGCTATGCCTTAGCATTTCAGTCAAGAAAGACTCTTTAGATTAGAAGTGACAGTATGAGACATAAAAGAACCCATGTTTTAGTCAGTTATTCCCTAGGGCATGGAAAGAACTATGTCAGTCCTGTTCCTAAGGAGCTAATGGTATAGAAAACACACACACACACACACACACACACACACACACACACACACACCTCATAGCCCTACCCAAATTTGCCAGAAGAGAGAGCCAAAAAGATACTACTTTATAGGGGTCAGGAGATGAGTCAAAGTGGAATTCTATCTCCCAAGTTCTTTTTGGAGGTGTTGGTATAAAGCTGACTGAGAAGATTCTGAGGATTTCTCTCTCCTGAATTCCCTGCATGATGGTTTCAGATGCTAAACTCAAAAGTGTTAAGGGACAAGAAGAGGGCTATTTTTATAGAAAGAACCACTCACAGGCTTCCATGAGGATGAGAAGAACATTTTAGAGGAAAAAAAGGAAAAGATGTATGATAGCAGCTTTCTTTTTGGTAGCAGTAGTGGTGAAGTGGTGTTCCCCTTATGGCAGGATTGCCCTGGGTGTCTCAGCTCTCGTATATAACTCACTCCTTGTACATGTCTCATGAGGAGTATCCTTTCTCATGTTATAGATGACAAAAGGAGATTCAAAGAAGTGAAATCATTTGTTCATGTTCTCAGAACTGTGCAAAAACAATCCCAGGCTGGGATGCCTATCTAGCTTCCACCTGATTCCCCAAGCTGTGAGATTACCAGAAGACAAAAGCAATCAGGACTTTTAAAAAAATGTTAACATCTGCTTCAGGTTTTGAAAAGCCAACCAAGGAGGAATGGAAAGACTGAGATAAACGGCTTTGAGGAAATCCATGACATGTATCTCATATCTCTTTCAAGTATGTTCTGGATCCCTTAGTGGGTGTTTTTAGACTTCCAACTGCTCTCTGAATCCAGAAATAGACTCAAGAAGGGAAAATCGCTGCTGATAAACACAGTGGATCTAGGAACCACACAATTGTAATGCCAGGGTCATGCAATAGGATGAAAGTTAGGTCTTTGAAGTTTAAATATGATAACTGTGAGGAGGATGGGAATGGCCAGAGGATATTAAACCTCATTTGCATGCAGACCATTGAGAAACCAGCTTCAATCATCAGCCTGAGAGAGAAAGGGGCCACAGCAGCTGGGAGAAGGGAACAGAGAGATGAGATGTCACACATGCTGCATAAGACATGTGCTATTGATCGCATCTTATGGTGTAACATGGCCATTGCTCAATTAAGCCATTAGTGTCTATGATAACCCTAGGGAGACCTGAAGAAGATTGGGCCCATTAACTTCCTAACATGAGTGTAGGAAGGGCTCACAAGGTCTTGTTTCTCCCCGTATCTGTAGGTAGTTAACAGGGTTGTTTAGAGGAGGGACCATAAGGCTTCACCCCTCCCCAAATATCTAGCTATAGAGATAGAGATATAGTGTGTGAGTGACTAAACTCACTGTTACATTAAGCTAGATTCCTGTGGAATCATTTCTTGGTCTATTGTTTGGTGTCCTATGTATCATGTGTGAATAGATGTTTCTTCATCTCTCCAGGAAAAGTCACAATGCCACATGCTGGCCAGTTGGATCCAAAAGCAGGTACCAGAATCTTAGGCCGCATATAAAGTAAGCCGCATATAAAGCCAGTTTTAGTGCCTTTATCAGAGACTAAGGAGACAGGAAGAGCAGCAGATTTGGGGTTATGATGGCCTCGGGTCTACGATGATATCAGTGTTCCTGAGGGGCATGTTCTATAGACAGCTGGGACTGGATCAGTCCATGCCTTCATTTTATCAGTGCCTGTTGGCTTCTCACTGTGCACCTAGTACCGATCCTGGCAATGGCTGTGGCATCATGGGCCAAATACGTGTTTAGTCCACTTTCATGACGCTCACAGGCATTGCACAAGAGTCGGAATATGTGTGGAATCACAGGTTAGTTACCATGCTAGGCAGGAAAGAACAAGGGGTAACAAGGAGAACTCACTCGAGAGAGTGAGACTAGACAATGGGAATGTGAAGGGGAAGCAAGGTGGCACTAGAAGATTCTGACTCAGAGGAGGCAATGTTTGGCCAAGCGTGTAGAAGCATCATCTATAGAGAGGTAGCCATGAACAGTGACATAAGGGAGGCAAGTCAAGGAATCTCATTACTGTTGGGCTCTGAAAAGCCTCTCACCTCTTAGGCTGCAGCCAATGGCCCTATTTCCTCAACTCTGAGGACTTATAGTCAAAGAAACCAAGGTACTGGTGTGTCTGGCTGAGGTTAGATTTGTTCAGGGACCATGGCCATTTCAGATCAGTGGAACATGTCTGCACATGGAAATTTGGCTAGGGTGTCCACTGATCTGGTCTGGAGAGTGATCTGGCCTAGGTGTCTCCTGATCAATTAGCTTCAGATGACTGGATACTGATACTAACTTGTTTTAACAGAAAGCTGAGAAGTCGGTGGGTCTTAAGGGAGCCCATCGAGGCACAAGCTATTATGGTAACAACAGAGTCATTCAGCTATTTTGTGAGTGATAAACTATAACAGTAATAGACAATAGTAAAAGGGGGCATTAATTGGATACTTGGCTGTGCTAGGCACTGTTCAAATCACTTAAGTTTCCAATAGCACTGTGAAGAATTTACTTTTTATATCCCATTTTGTAGATGAAGAAACCAAGGCAAGGATGTGAAGGCATTTCCCCAAGGACTCGGTTTTTAGTCAGAAGTGCCTGAGTTTGAGCCCAGGCAGTATATATCTCAGTGCCTGTTCTCCTAGGTGTTTCTCTGTAGGAATGGAGGTAATTTCCAATGTACTTAAACCAAGGAAGGCCTGTGTCAGGGTAAGGCCTGATTCATTTGCCTGGAAAAAAGACACATGAGAGGAAGTAAGGGAAGGGACACTTCTAGGTAGCCTGTTCTGAAAGCTGTTTCTAATCCCAGACCTCTGAGAAATTGAGATTCCCCTAGAGGATCCTGGGATTTAAAGATCTGAGGAATCCCGGGACGTGTAATTCAGCTCTCTGGTGTGTGGAAGGGAGGCTGAGGCAAGCAGGGATGGAGGAGCATAGCTCAGCACCCTTCCCATTCTTCTCTTCCCACAAGGATTCTGAGCCACAGGGACAGCTAAGTGCCTTATCCCAGGACAACCTAGTGTCCACTCCACCTGAGACCTTCTTCTGGTTAGGCAGCTGCTCTAGCCCACCCAGGGCTCCAAGGCAGCCATGAAGAAAGAAAGATGGAGACATCCAGGGATGTGGCATCCCCAACCTATCTTCACAAGGAAGCCAGACTGCACTCCAGAGGTTCCTGCTCCTTGGAGATGCACAGGTACACTCCTATGACCCAGGCCAGTTTTAGCCTGTATAGGACTAGCCGCATATAAAGGTATTTCCAGAATCTCACTAGGCTTTAAGATGTCTCTGCAGGGAATGAGGTTCCCCTCCAGTGTGCTATGGGGTAGAGGCAGCAATTCTTTCCCATTCCCTCCTCCCCGCCCCATCTCTCCTCATCTCACAGGGCAATGCCAGTCCATTACAAGGCTATGGTGAGCCACAAGCTGTTCTGAGAGCCTGGGAAGCCAGGCAAGACATACCTTTCCACCTGAAGGCTGACCTTGGAGGGTTCCACGTTGGGATTCTCCCACTCCATTTGCGGGCAGTGCATGAAATAGCAGAGAGTATAGAGGGCCTCTGGCTCCCAGTAGAGCGCTGCCTGCTTGTGGTGCAGGGGTGTTCCATTGCCGTGGTGTTTGGCATTGAGGGGCTGTAGATGGTGCATTGCCCGGGACACCAGGTCACCTGTGAACAGAAGCAAGATTTCAGAACTTCCATGTACAGAACCCAACCTGAAGATCTTTGCAGAGACTCTGGACCCTGGTTTCCTCAGCCACTGAAACAGTCCCACATCAAGCAGAGAAGAAAAACATTCATTGGGCATATGAAGCACAGATAGCAAAGAATCATCCAGGGTCCTGCTTTTCTTGAACTCCAATTGCTTCCCCTCCCCTGTTGTATAGCACAGGATAGCTTCAAAGTTACTATGTAGCTGAGGATAACTTGAACTTCTGATCTGGCCTCCATCTCCGGAGGGCTGGGTAGGTATGAGTTATCACATACTGACTATGTGGTGTTGAGGATGAAGCCCAGGCTTCTCTGCACATGTTAGGCATCCCATCATTCCATCCTTATCCCTAGAGAGCCAGTTTCTAAGAAGACACAGGAAGTCCTTTGGACTCTGTTCCTGTTAACTGCCTCTCTTGACTCAGAGTCCCCTACCGTCTCCACTGTATGGCTGATGCCAACTCCTCTAGAAAGCCATGCTAGCGTCATTCTGCCCATCTTACTTAGCACTCTGACCTTTCCTATTGTATCTCACAGGGGTAAGCTTAGAACTCCATGTTTCATTGCTGGCCTCTCCTCCAACAATAGCTTACTCTTACGTGGTGTTTCTGGGTGTCAGCAACAGTTTGAATGCTTTCATCCATATTTAGAAAGTAGCTTAGATTTAATGTGTATCCCAGAGGCTATGTGTTGAAGGCCTGGCCCTACAGTTTTCACAGCAGGACCTTTGGGAGTGCTTAGAGCTTGAGAGGTTAATCTATTGCTGGGTTCATGGCTTGTGGGCTGTTGGGAGGTGGTGTGAAAACATCGGATGGGCGGTAGTGGGAAGAAGTTAGTTATTGGGTATATACCTTTGAGAGGTCTATTTTTGTGCCAGTCTGTGAGTGGAGTCATTTTACTCTCTTACACACTCCCTGCCAGTATGCTCTGCCTCACCACAGATCCAAACAAAAATGGAGCCACGTAACCACAGATTGACAGTTCAGAAACTGAGCTAAGGGTCCTTTAAGTTTATTTTTGTGCATTTTGTCACAATGGTCCATGTGCATACATAAATTCATGTGCACTACATTTGTACAGGTACCCACAGAGGCAGAGAGTGCTGGATACCCTGGAGCTGGAATTACAGGTGGTTGGGAATCACCTGACATGGGTCCTCGGAACTGAACCCAGGTCCTCTGAGGCATCTCTTCATTACTTCATACTTTTTTTTCTTTTGCTTTTTCGAGACAGGGTTTCTTTGTGTAGCCTTAGCTGTCCAGGACGTGCTTTATAAATCAGGCTGGCCTCAAACTCAGATCTGCCTGCCTCTGCCTCCCCGAGTGCTGGGATTACAGGCATGAGCCACTGTGCCTGGCTTCATACAGTACTTTTATAAGTCTGTTTACAGGTGAAGACATGGAACCCCAAAGAGGTTCCAGTCTTTCTCAAAGTTACATAGCTCTAAACATGTAAGAGAAGCAGAGCTGGGATTTGAACCTGGGACTCTGACTCCAGAATCCATGCACTTAGCCACCCACTCCTTGAGCCCAGGGGTCTCTTTCACCCTTCTCAGAACTAGCAAACCTGAGAAGCATGCTGGGGTTTTTTCCTCCTGTCTCAGAGGGAAATCAAAATTAATTTTTATTTTTAATTATGGGTATACATGTGTGTCTAGTGTGGATCTGTATGAAGGTGGTATCCACCAAGGCAGAAAAGGCCATCAGATCCCCTGGGACTGAAGTTCCAGGTGGTTGTGAACTATCTGATGTGGGTGCTGGGAGCTGAACTCCAGTCCTCTGCAAGAGCAGTATCAACTCTTTCCTGGTAAGCCATCTCTCTACCCTCAAATCAGACTTCTTTCTCAAGCCACTGGTCACAGGGCAGAACTTCCTGTGGGAGGCTGCCTGAGCTCAGAAGCCATCTTTTTTCCTGGCCAAGACCACAGTTCCATCCTTCACTAATGTTGCCATGCCCAAGTGAGCACAGTCTTTGCTGCTATTTGCTTAATTTAAATGTACTCATTTTGTTTTATTTAAATACATTCATGTAGTGAGGAAAATTATGTCACTTTCATAAATAGCCCATGAGCATCATTTGCCACAAATAGAAAATAAATCTAATGAAGACAGCTCAATTCTGGTTCTGCTTTATTCTTAAATGAATAACAAGTATCAAGGAGAGGTTTGTGATGATCAATCCTCACTTAGAAAGACAAATGGGATGGACATCGATGGACATTGGAAGTAGGAGAAAACAAGAAACAGGATGGAGCCTACCACAGAGGGCCCCTGAAAGACTCTACCCGGCAGTGTATCAAAGCAGGTGCTGAGACTCATAACCAAACTTTGGGCAGAGTGCAGGGAATCTTATGAAAGAAGGGGGAGTTAGTAAGGCCTGGAGAGGAGGACGGGACAGCTCAAGAATATCTGATACCCACTTCTGGTCTCTGTCAGTAACCAAGACATGAGGCACGGCATGTGCGTGCACGCACGCACGCACACACACACACACACACACACACACACACACACACGTACACACACGCACTCACAAAAGCTCACTATGTAGCCCAGGCTTGATAGGACTTGTGGGGATCCTCCTGCCTCGGCCTCCCTCCAAAGTGCCAACATGAGCTACCATGCTTGGATCCCTGGCTCCTTCTCTCTCTCTCTCTCTCTCTCTCTCTCTCTCTCTCTCTCTCTCCTCTCTCTCTCCTTCTCTCCTTTCCTCCCTCCTTTCAACCTTCCCTCTTTAGTCCTAAGATTAGATGCTCAGATGTGAGCCACTGTGCCTGGACTCCTAGCTTTCTAGCTCCTTCCCTTCCTCCTTTTTTCCCTTCCTTCGTTCCTTCCTTCCCTCCTTCCCTCTCTCTCCCTTTCTCTCCCTCTGTCCCTCCCAAGTGCTGATATTACATATGTGAGCCAGCAAGCCTGCCGCCAGCCCTACTACCCTCCCAGACACCAATACAATATGCTAGCCTCTTCCATCCCCTACTGAATTGTCGACTGAGCCCAGGCCTCAGAGCTTGCTTGTTTCTATTATCCTGCTTAACCTCTCAATGTTACACTTTGCTTGAGCTCAAAACCCAAGAATGTGAACCAAGTGAGGAGCAGGACTTGTTCCTCCAAGGATTTAAAGCTCTACCTTAGGCTCCTGATTTGCCTAGAAGAGGAGTCAGCACCATAAACGGGGATGGACGAAATATAGTCCACTCCATTAGAAGGGCACAAGGTCCTCAAATCCCTCCCACTGCGTGGAGATGCAGCTCCACCGTCCTTCTCAAAATAAGATTTGGAGCTCTGTCACTTCTGATGGGAAGCAGTGGAGGACAGTCCTCAGGCTTACTACCCACCTAATCAATGGGTGCAAGGGGCTGAGCGGCAGGGGCAGTGGCTTAATTTAGATGTCAGCTTGACTGGATTAGGGGCCGCTATAGCTGGCAAAGTATATTTGAGTGTGTCTGTGTAGACATTTCCTGGCAGGATTGGCATTTAAATCAGTGGACTAAGTAAGGAAGATCTTCCCAGTGCGGGCACCCAGTCAACTGAGGTCCCTGATAAAACTGAACAACAAGAAAGGGAAATCCTCTCTGGGTTTGGATTCAGAATACCCCTTCTTTTGCCTTTCTGCTTATTGGCATGTTAAGAAAACAACAGGGCATCATGTCAGTGGCAGAAAGCAGCCCCCAAGGCTGCATTTTGATCTTGGAAACCTCAGTGACTACATCTGTGATGAAACAAAACTGTTGTTGACTAAGTGCCTTGCCCAGAGCGGGTATATCCTTTCTCCCTTCCCCGGGAGAAACAAAAGAAAGAAAAAGAGGCAGCCAGGATGGAAGTTCTCTCTGAAAGTCATAT
The DNA here is from genome assembly GCF_030254825.1 of Meriones unguiculatus. NCBI lineage: Eukaryota > Metazoa > Chordata > Mammalia > Rodentia > Muridae > Meriones > Meriones unguiculatus. The sequence goes on from NC_083350.1 coordinate 91,876,167, forward strand.
GGGCAGGAAGTCTTCAGGCTATCAAGAGGAACAGAAAAGGTAGTCCACTGCACTGAAGAGCACCTAGAAAAGGGGGAATGCTGGGTCTCTGGAATCACCAGGGCTTGAGAACATAGTGTTTGAAAGCTGTAGACACTGAGCCAGCAGCTCAGATTTGGACCATCATAGAAATAAAAACAAACAAACAAACAAACAAACAAACCAAACACCTATCTAAGGACTTCCTGTGTGCTGAGAACCTTGCATATGTAACACTGAAGTAATGAGTCCTCACAGAATAAATCCCTCTAACCCGAATCATGCAGTCACACAGGAAAAGAACTGAGCATGAGTTGTGAAGATGTGAGCGTGAACACTCCACCACACAGATTACTACCACTGAGGGGTGGCCTCCAGGGATCACCAGGAGGAGTTCAAATTCTCACAGGCATCAGTTGATTACAGCTTTCAGTGTGTTGCACAGTGGCCCCACTGTTGTAGCTTTGGGGTAAAGCTTTGATCATCCTCATGTGACCTTAAGTGCAGGTAGGAACAAGGTCTGGATTTTTTGCAGGTCCATGGAGCAGCAAGGTTCCTGACTGTGGGCAGCTTCACACTGAGCCACGCAAGGCAAGAAGATCCATGGGAGATATCACCAGGTGGATTCTCAAAAATAGCTGGATGAGTCCTATAGAGATGAGTGTCCAGTGAATCAGTGAATCAGGTCCAGGAACTTGAAGCTGGTAGGTTTGAAGGGGGTGGCTTGACAAGAGCAGTGGGTTCCCCAGTGACTAACATGTGTGTGTATGTATACATATGTGTATATATATGTATATATGTGTATATATATATATATAGGCACAGATGTAGTCCACAGATGTCTTCTTCAGTCACTCCACCTTATTACCTTATTTTTTGAGGCAGAATGTCTCACTGAACCTGGAGTCCAGTGGCTGAAATGCACTGGCTTGCCAGTGAGTCCTAGAGATGTGATTGCAGGTGCTGCCCCTGAGCATTTTTTTTCTTCTCTTTCTTTTCTCTAATTGTGGGTTTTGAGAGATCAAACTCAAGTCTTCGTGTGTGTGTGGCAAGCACTTTACCAACTGAGCTACCTACTGGCCCATGTTGTCTAGATTTTGGTTGTTTTTCTTTCTAAGTATCTGGAGAAAGACACAGACATCCAGATCTTCATCCAACAAGCCAGCCAGCCAACCAGCTAACCAACCAACTAGCCAACCAACCAGCCAGCTAGGCAGCCATCCAGCCAACCATCCAGCCAACCATCCATCCATCCCATCCATCCATCCATCCATCCATCCATCCATCCATCCAACCAACCAAGACACCTAGAGCTGGGAGTGGCTCCAGGTTTCCTCTCTTAGTCCTCCAGTTCCAGATAAAGTGTTGCCCCACTGTTTTTTGCTTGTTTGTTTGTTTTTGTTTTTAGGAACAGTACAAACATCTTCTGGTTACTGAGCACCGTGAACACAATACCCGCATACCTTTGCCCCCAAAGTATCTACATTGTACATTGATGTGGTTCAGTGTTGCAGCTGTGGTTCTCAGCTGGGTTGGCTTTCAATTCTAGGAGACTTCTGGCAAAATCTGAGGACATATTTGCTCTTTACACTTAGGGAGCTGCTAATATCTAGGGACCCTAGTGAGCATCCTGTGCACAGGTCAGCTGCTACAACAAAGAATCTAGTTCCAGAGGCCCATACTGCTGAAACGAAAAACTGAGACCCAGGTTTCAGGGCAAGAAGGTGGGAGTGAGGTCAGGCAAGGCTCTGTCTATTGCTAGTACCTGTGTCTCTTTCTCCACAGTTGTCTAATTTCCTTCTTCAAAGGCAACCTACTTTAGCTCGTCAGCCCTCAGTCCATCTTGGAGCAATTTAGCTTTATGCAGCAAATGTATTATCAAGCGCTCCAGTTCCTGGAGTCAGTAATCCATTTCTGGGATTGTGTCCCAATGTTAGAATTCAAAATGCAGCAGAATCTTCATCCATGAGGATTGGCACCCAAACCTTATTTACAGGCTCCCAAATCTGACAAACAAATGTCCAAAAATAATAAGAAAGGAACTCTAGTACACCCACAAGCTCAAATAATAAACTTAGGCAGACATCAAAACTATTTCCACAAAACTGCAATATCATGAGGAGGAATCTTCATTAAAATGGTAAGTAGGGAAAGTGTGAACTTCAAAACTACACTGTGATCAGGATTAGGGTATTAAAAAGTATGCACAAAGTAAATATTGAGAAAAGGAGAAAGTTAGTGTTGACCAAGGATTTTTCTGCCCAGAGGGATTATGTGTGATATCCAACTTTTCTGCAATTTCTTAACTTTGACTTTTGGTACCTAGGGGTAGGTATTTCCTTCCCTGCACTTTTGCCAAGGTTCAGACTAGAATATTTTTTCTCTCTAATACTGTCATGAGGGAGGTGCTCACAAGGCCCTAAAGATTTACACAGTTGGTAGCTGCTAGGGGAGCAAAGAGAGAGATTGTTAGTGATAACTGCCAATTTGACAAAACCCAGAGTCAACTGGGAGAAGGATGTCTGGGATGTTTTCCAGGATTACTTTGGTTATATTAGTTGAAGGGAAGATCTGCCCACTGCAGGTGGCATCAGACTCTAGGTCCTGGACAGTGTAAGAGGGAAGATCATGAGCAGAGCTGGCACAATGCATTAACTCATTGCTCTTGACTGGAATGTAATGTGGCTAGCTGCTTAAAATTCCTGCCACCTTGATTCTTCACAGAGAGGGACTGTAACCTGGAATTGAGAAACAACTAAACAATTTATCTTTTACATTGCTTTTATAGGTTTTTAATCATAGCAACAGAAAAGAAACTAAAACAAGAATCATGAGAGGGGAACATGAGAGGGTAATACTATTCATATTTAATACTAATCATAGGGGACAAATACTATTTACGTATATGAAAATGTCATAATAAAAGCTGTTATGTATAACTAATATATATATTAATAAAATGAAACAAAATATTCCCATAAAATACTTCAGAATGAGATAAACCAAGAGTGAGTGGAAAATGGGAATGGCGATAGTTATGGCAGAAACAGAAAGACACTGGCAGTGGTTTCTAGCTGCCACCATCTTATCACGTCCTGGGAGCACTGGGAAGGTTTGTCTTGTCTCATTATCTCCCCATATTCTTGGGGACCATTTGACTCACCTGGCATTTTCAGGTCCCTGCTTTATTGATTTCTTAACTTGGGTGGTTACCCCCCACATCTCCTTACACTTCTGATTGATCAAATGGCACATCTTCCAGGGGGCCCTCTACAATGCTCTGGTCAGAGTCTCATTCCTTTGCATACTGGCAACACACCCTAATAAAGATGTGTCTGCTTAATGTTGCAGTGCTTTATTAACTACCCACAGTTATACTTCCTCCATGGAGCTTCAGGCACAGAGCCCACACCCCATTTCTTGCTCTCTTCTGGGAAGCAGTATAGCACGCTCTGCATGCATCTTGGCACCCAACCTGCCATTATCTAGTGCTGACTCTGTACACGCTAATTTACTTATCTGTGAGAAGGGAAAATAATGGCAGAATGGATTTGTCTCGTACATTGAGGAAAAAAACACATATAAAATATCTAACCTTGGCATTATTTATCTCATAGAATTAAATGAAGAAATGCATATATATATATATATATATATATATATATATACTTACAGTTCTCAAAAAGGGTCTGGTACCTTGTTGTGCTTTATTAGTATTTAGCACTATTCTTTTTTTTTTTGTATTGTTGCTATCATTGTCATCATCATTACCATCATCATCACAACCATCATCTCTTATCATCACCAACATCATAATTTTTGTTACCACTATGGTCATCATCATCTCCAACACTATTGGATCATTTCAATCATCACCATGTTCACCATCATCATGATAATCTCCATCATCACCAACATTATTACATCATTTTAGTCATCTCATGATTTCCATCATCATTGTCATCTTCGTCCCTGGACTAGAGGCTCTCAACAGATCTTGTACTGCCCATGTGAGACCATCACTACCTCTGTCTAAACCTCTTCACTCTATACCTACCACCTACTGTCTCCCCTATCATGAGACCCTGCTATCTCCCCTGTCTGTGACATGAGCCATCAACAAAGATTCATTTTTTGACTAGCTGCTCTAAGCTTGGGCATCTGGAGCTCAGTTCAAAGAAACTATCTGAGAATCCATCCACTGGTAATTGTGTTTCTCAAATATCAGCCACCTGGGAATCACCATCATGATGTCTCTCATATTTGTGCACAGCTTATACAATTTATTTACTTAATATTTTCTCTTTAAATTGCCTCACTTGTTCATACAAATAAATTTATTTAAAAAGGAAACTTCATATCATAGCCATAAATGGAAAACCAGTATTTCCTCATGCTCATAAAATATACATAGCAATTAAAATTAAAAAGGTTCTGTGTATCACCTACAATCATCTTCCATGACAGCCCAGGGAGATGCTTCTTAACCCTGCCCAGTTCGAGTTTTATGTGCAAGCCCCTAGAAACCAAGACTGCTGTGAGCCAGAGGTGACTTCCCTGGAAATGATCACACATTCCACACATGGCAACACAGGCTGCTTCTACCCAAATTAATGCTTACATAGCCCTTTTGAAAAGAAAGAAGGGAAATAAGAGAGAAAAGGAGAGGGGAGGGTGTAAGAGACAGAGAGAAGAGAGGAAGGGAGGGAAGGAGAGGACCACACTCAGGCCCACAGACTCCAAGTCAATGTGGGGGTCACATTCTCTCTTAGATTGATATCACCTCCCTGTTATGTATTTGAGAACATGTTTACGTTCAAATCAGGGTCCCCAAGTTCCAAAGCTCAATAGAAAACTTGATATTAAGTCTGGATCTTAATTTGAGCCCCCAATGTACAGCATTTTCTTCAGTCTTTTGTGTCATAGAGTAGATCACTTCAGGCTATTAATTTCTCATTCCAGGGACATTTGCTGAGCTGTGGGTGGTATATGAAGTGCTCAGAATACAAAGCTTATTCAGACACAGCAGAGAGGACAAAAAAGCTGTTTGAACTAAGACTTTTCTACTTTCTGGATGTACATCCTTCCTCACACCCAGTTTTTGTTATCTGTGAAAAGGGAATATTAATGATGCCTGGAGTGTATGCCATATGCTTTACATACAGAAAATCCAGAAATGGAAGTTTTACTCCAAGACTACATGCCAGTCAACACCCCACACAGTGGCAAAATACCTGAAGTAATCTCCTTACAAGGAGAATTAATATTGCCTATGGTCTCTTGACCATAGACCATTTTTGATCTATGGAAGCTCAGTATCTCATGGAAGGCATAAGGTAGAAAAGACATTTTTACCTCATAGCAGCCAAGAATCAGCAAGAGAGACAAGGAGGGTTGGCATGCCGATTTTCCCTTCAAGGACACCCCACCCCCAACGACCACTGGCTGGAAGAAAGCTTTCAATATATGCCTCTGAGGACTTTCAAGATAAAAAGTGAAACACTATAACAGAAAGGATAAAGGTTAGTGCTCCAACAACAGTGATATACGGCAGTTTCGAATCTTAATATGCTTTACTAAAGGAACCTCAGCCTTCAGGACTGGTACCACTTTACACACTTGGCAACATTTCTGAATGTTGGACATCTCTGGTTCAGTCCAGAGCCTGTGTATCTTCGGAGCAAACTGCAGGTCCTCAGAGCTGGAGGAACATAGCCCCACCTGGCACCTCATCCTTACATCCTTACATCCTGGCACCTCATGGGATCTGAGTGGTACCTCTTCATGTGACCCATTGGAGCATGGTTCTATGGTGATGTGTGGCAGAGTTCCTTTCTGAAGCCTCGATGCAATTTCTGGCCCTTCCATTCATGGGTGAGGTGAATGGAGGATATTCTGTTTAACCTCCTCTTGTTTCCACTCCCAGATCACAAAGTAGGGGCAATCAGAAGCATATCTGTAGATTTATTACAGCACCTGTTTTCAGTATTTCTTGATGCCGTAACAAAATAAACAACAAAAGCAGCTTAGAAAAGGAAGTGTTGATTCTGGATCACAGTTTGAGGGCAGAGTCCACCATGATTGTGAAGGCTTGGTGGCAGGAGTAGCTGGTTACCCTGTTTTTACAGGCAGGAAGCAGAGAGAGATGGATCTGGGGCTCAGCCTATTTTCTCCTTACCCAGGACCCAGGCTCATGGGATGGTGCCATCCACATTCAGGATAGATCTTCCTTCCTCAGTTAAACATTTTCTGGAAACAACCTCATAGACAAGGCCAGATGCATGTTTCCATGGAAATTCTAAAGTCATCCAGTTAACAGTCTAGATTAGCCAGCATGACACCCTAGTTCCACAGATTTCAGGTGCTGCTCTTATCATTACTGACTATTAAGTAAGAGCTCTGCTCTTGAAGTTTTCACCCATGAGACTGTTCCAAGAGCTGAGATCTCACACCTCTGCTGCAAAAACAGTGGTTTCTACCACCAACCTGGAAAGAACAACCTCTGAATACAAAAACAGCTCTCTGTGTCCACAGAGCGAGCTGGTCTGTGTTGATTCAGACTGTAGTGCAGCCCAGCCTAAATTACAGTCATATCTGAAGAGAGGAATCTTATTACCTTCCTTCTACGCTGGGTCTTATCAGAGCACGCCTGTACACCGATTTCAGGCCCGTCTTAATGAATACACAAAACACATTTGCAATTAGCAACATCCATTTGTGTGCCAACAATTCACACATGAAAGTCAACATCCGATGATGATGGTTTTAATTTACAAAGCAAATTATCCTTAAAAACAATTTCTGCAGCACGTTCCTCCTGTGGGCTGCCTGCTTAGGTGAACCATGGATTTGCTTAGCTAATTTTTTCTTTGAAGCGAGGTGGGGTTTTTGAGGCACTTCACTAACCTTTGTATATGTTTAATGCATATGAGGGTGTGTGTTTGTGTGTGTGTGTGTTTGTGTACACATGTTAAGACCAGAGGTTGGCATCTGGTGTCTACTCAGTTGCTCTTGGCCTTACTTTTTGAAGCAGAGTCTCTCACTGAACCTTAGCTACTGATTTGACAAGGCTGGGAACACTCAGGATTCTCCTGTTTCCATCCCTGCTCCCTGCTTCTAGGCGGGCTCTAGAGTTAGAGATGCTTTTCTGTAGATGCTGGGGTTCTAAACTCAGGCCCTCATACTTGCTTGAGAAGACTTTCCTGACTGAGCCATCTTTCCAGTTCGGGGATTAAGCTTTGAGACCTGACAGGACAGTACATGGGCTATCTGGTGTGGAGGCTTCCTCCTGAGCAATGTGCATGTCATGTTTTTTTTTTTTAATTATACTTTATTTACTTTGTATCCCCCCTCTAGTTCCCTCCATCCTCCCCTCCAAACCCCTCCCTTTCTCCCCCTTCTCCACACACTCCCCTCTCCAAGTCCACTGGTAGGGGAGGGTTTCTTTTTCTTCCTTCTGATCCTAGTCTGTTAGGTCTCATCAGGAGTGGCTGCATTGTCTTCCTCTGTGGCCTGGTAAGGCTGCACCCCCCTGAGGCGGAGGTGATTAAAGAGCAGGCAATCACTTCATGTCAGAAGCAGTCCCTGTTCCCATTACTAAGGAACCCACTGGACACTGAACTGCCATGGGCTACATCTGTGCAGGGGTTCTAGGTTATCTCCATGCATGGTACTTGGTTGGAGTATGAGTCTTAGGAAAGACCCCTATGCTCAAATTTTTTGGTTCTGTTGCTCTCCTTGTGGACCTCCTGTCCTCTCCAGATCTAACTATTATTTCCCACTTCTTTCATAAAATTCCCTGCATTCTGCCCAAAGTTTGGCCATAAGTCTCAACATCTGCATTGATAGTCTGCAGGGCAGAGCCTTTCGGAGGCCCTCTGTGGGAGGCTCCTAACTTGTTTCCTGTTTTCTTCTTCTTCTGGTGTCCATCCTCTTTGCCTTTCGGAGTGGGGATTGAGCATTTTAGCAAGAGTCCTCCCTCTTGATTAGTTTCTTTAGGTGTACTGATTTTAGTAGGTTTATCCTATATGATATGTCTGTATGAGTGAGTATACTGTGTATGTCTTTCTGCTTCTGGGATAGCTCACTCAGGATGATCTTTTCCAGATCCCACCATTTTACCTGCAAATTTCATGATTTCCTTGTTTTCCATTGCTGAGTAATATTCCATTGTGTAGATGTACCACAATTTCTGTATCCATTCTTCAGTTGAGGGGCATCTGGGTTGTTTCCAGCTCTGGCTATTACAAATAAAACTGCTACAAACATAGTTGAGCAAATGTCCTTATTGTGTACTTGAGCCTCTTTTGGCTATATGCCTAGGAGTGGTATAGCTGGATCTTGAGGAAGCGCTATTCCTTGTTGTCTGAGAAAGCGCTAGATTGATTTCCAGAGTGGTTGTACAAGTTTACATTCCCACCAGTAGTGGAGGAGAGTTCCCCTTTCTCTACAACCTCTCCAGCATGTGTTGTCACTTGAGGTTTTGATCTTGGCTATTCTGATGGATGTAAGGTGAAATCTCAGGGTTGTTTTGATTTGCATTTCCCTAATGGCTAATGAGGTTGAACAATTCTTTAAGTGTTTCTCTGCCATTTGATATTCCTCTATCGAGAATTCTCTGTTTAGCTCTGTTCCCCATTTTTTAATTGGATTACTTGATTTGTTGCTTTTCAACTTCTTTAGTTCTTTATATATACTGGATATTAGCCCTCTGTCAGATAGAGGGTTGGTGAAGATTCTTTCCCAATCTGTAGGCAGTCGTTTTGTTTTGAGGACGGTGTCCTTTGCTTTACAGAAGCTTTTCAGTTTCATGAGGTTTCATTTATTGATTGTTGATCTTAGAGCCTGTGCTGTTGGTGTTCTGTTCAGGAAGTTGTCTCCTGTACCAATGAGTTCTAGGGTCTTCCCAACTTTTTCTTCTAACTGATTTAATGTGTTTGGTTTTATGTTGAGGTTTTTGATCCACTTGGACTTTAGTTTTGTGCAGGGTGATAAGTATGGATCTATTTGCATTTTTCTACATGTAGACATCCAGTTAGACCAGCACCATTTGTAGAAGATGGTATCTTTTTTCCATTGTATGGTTTTGGCATCTTTATCAAAGATCAGGTGTCCATAAGTGTGTGGGTTTATTTCTGGGTCTTCTATTCAGTTCCACTGATCCACCATTCTGTTTCTATGCCAGTACCATGCATTTTTCATTATTGTTGCTCTATAGTACAGCTTGAGATCAGGGATGGAGATACCTCCAGAAGATCTTTTATTGTAGAGGATTTTTTTTTTTAAGCAATTCTCGGTTTCTTGTTATTCCATATGAAGTTGAGAATTTTTCTTTCCAGGTCTGTAAAGAATTGTGTTGGTAATTTGATCGGAATTGCATTGAATCTTTAGATTGCTTTTGGTAAGATGGCCATTTTTACTATGTTAATCCTGCCAAGCTATGAGCATGGTAGATCTTTCCATCTTGTGATATCTTCTTCTAATTCTTTCTTCAGAGCCTTGAATTTTTTTTTCATACAAGTCTTTGACTTGCTTGGTTAGGGTTACACCAAGGTACTTTATGTCTTTTGTGGCTATTGTGAAGGGTGTTATTTTCTCAATTTCTTTCTCAGCCCTTTTGTCTTTTGTATACAGGAGGGCTACTCATTTTTTTTTTTTTTGAGTTAATTTTGTATCCAGCCACTTTGCTGCAGGACCTTTACCAGGTATTGACTGGGTGACCTGAGGTTGATCCCAATTAATTTCCACACTGTAGGCTTTCCTCTCACCTGTAATTCACAAACATTGGTGTTTTATGTCCCTGAGTTCAGTCTCCTGGTCGCTGTGCCAACAGTGCTGTCCTGCTCCTCAGACACAGTGTCCTCCTGGGGCCACCATCTTGTCGCTTTGCACGTCATGTTTTAACCCCATATGTGGATTCTACAACTTGAGGGCAAAGGGCATTTCCCAGGAGAAGGTCCCAATGTGTGGTACCCTGCCTTCTGACAGTGCTTCACATGCCAGTTGCTTGGAGCCTTTGTATATCTCAAGACACCCTAGGAGAGTGTTAAGATGAAAATATACCTCACTTCCTTCTGGATACCTTGGAGTCATATTCATAGATGTCACAGAATGTGTGTCCATCACACTTTCTGCTAGAACCTGTCATATCATGTGCTAATAAAAGCACAGAATGTGGAGGTTAAGAGATGGCTCAGTACTTAAGAACACTTGCTGCTCTTCCAGAAGGCCTGGGTTTGATTCCCAGCACCCATAATGACAGCTCACAACCATCTGTAACTCCAGTTCCAGGAGATCTGACATCCTATTTCGGCTTCCTTGGGCACTTCACACATGTGCTGCACATATGAACACATAGGCAAAAACATTTATACATGTAAAACAAAAAGAAATCTTAAAAAAAAGTACAGAATGACTATACCATGATTTAAATGCAAAGAATTTTATTTTTTTTGTAGTCTTATATGTTATGCATTAAATATTGTTATTAGGCAGGGTCCCCAGACATCACTAGACTGCCAACAAGACCGTGTCACTAAAAAGCTTTAGATTAACCACACAGCAAAGGGTCAGAAGATATTGTTACTGGGGTTATCTCTTGGCTTTAGGGGTCTAAAACAGATGGGAATCCAACTTCCCAGTCCAGGGGCCAGGAAAGCAGCTATCTTATGACTGTTACAGTTTGCCTAAAAGGAGTCCCTCACTTAAAAGGCTCATCTGTTTGAGATTCAGCTCCTGGAGAGTAGTGTTGTTATTTTGGAAGGTTCTAGAAACTTCAGTAGGTGAAACCTAGGTGGAGGAAGTAGTTTCTGGGGATGGGACCTTGAGGGTATTGTTTTCCTGCTCTCTTCTTGTCTTGCTTTTAGCGTTCTGTTTGCAAGGAGGTTAAAAACAAACAAACAACAACAAAAACCAAGCAGACAAGCAAACAAACAAAAAAAGTACTCCCCTTGGCCACATACTCCCACCACTGTGATGGTCTGCCTCCTGGTGAGTCAAGAAACATAGAACCAAGTTGCCAGGGATGGAACCCTCTGAAACTGTGAGCCCACATAAACCTTTTTCTCTTAAGTTGTTCTGTCAAGTATTTTGTTACAGTGAAAGAAAAGTAATGAATGCAGTACTAGAGACAGCCTCCATCAACCTGCCCACTGACACCATGGCTTGCTGTTATAGAGATGCAGCATGTTCCCAAAGGAGGCCATATCCTGGGTGGGTCAGGGGTTCTTCTGGGAGGAGGTACAGGTTAGGTTATGGGTCTAGATGCTTCTTACTGCTAGGATCTGCTGGAATTGCTGTATCAACTTCTGCACAGTTTAGTGGTACAGAAATCAACACTTCAGCCCCGCCAGGAACTGATAGACAGCTAAGCTGTTAAACAGTCAACAGAGTTTTTAACAAACACAGGTTAATTTTCTTTGTTTGCTGTCCTGGTTAATTTTTATTGCCAATTTCACACAGTCAAGAAGTCCTAGGGGAAGAACGGATTTTACAGGTAATTCTCAGACTAGGTTGCCCAGTGGTCAGGTCTGTGGAGGAACTATCTGGACTACTGATTGATTGATGTGGGAAGGCCTAGCCCATTGTGGGTAGTGCCACCCCAAGGCAGGCAGTGATCCTGAGTTATACAAGAAAGCATGGTGATCATGAGCTGACTGCCTCTGCTTCAGTTCTTGCCTCCTGGCTCAGGCCTGAATCTGTGCCTGAGTGTAATCTGGAAGTGGAAGTTGAAATAAATCTTTTTCTCCTCTAGGCTGTGTTTGGTCATGAGCGTTTTCTCACAGCAACAGAGAAGAAATGAATAGACTTGACTGGTTGGAAAGCACAAGCCTAAATTAGGGGGTACAAACCTGGGCCACCCCAACCTAGACTGTTCCCCAGTGTAAGTTATCTTTGAATTGCTGTGACAAAATGCCTGGCAGAAACTAGAGAGGAAGGATTCACTTTAGTTCACAGGGTTCAGTCCTCTCTTGGTCCCATGTGCTTGGGCAGAAAATCATGATGGCAGGAATGTGTGGCAAAGGTTGTTTTTTGCTTTGTGGGTACAAAATAGAGAAGGAGGCAGACAGGAAGAGGCTGATGTGAGACCGGGAGACCAAAGGATTAAAAGTCAGTGGCTATTATTTTAAAGTTTAAAGCACAAGCCTGAACTAAGGCCAGCCAAGTGGAGATATGTTCAGCCACCTTTGGGGAAGACCTAGCCTTAATGCCCTGAGGCGAAGAACTAGCCTTACTGCATTCTTTCCTGCCCACTAGAGATACAGTTGTTAGGAAACCAGCCCATCCCTCTAGGAAGGGAAGCCATTAATGGTTTGGGGGCCTTCCTGTAGCCAATCAATTCAAAATGCAACATCCCCTTTTGTGTTTTGACCAATAGATGCTTGCCAGGCAGGAATCTCCCTCTTTTGGGAATGCTGGGAGGGACCGGAATCTTTAAATCACTCCACTAACCTGAGCAAGAGGCCCTTACTGCTTCATGGTGAGGGTGTGAGCCCAAGCTGTAGCTTGTAATAAAAAGATCATGTGTTTTGCAATAGACTTGACTCCTGGTGGTGGTCTTTGGGGTCTCGCAAATTGGGTACAACAAGACACAGATCTCCAAGTGATCTACTTCCTCTAACTTGACCCCTGCCTCCTACCTTTTGCTACCTGCCAATAATGCTATCATATTATGAATCCTTCAAGATGTGAAACCATCCACTAGGACCAAACCTTCATGATCCCATTGCTTCTGAAACACCATCACAGTCACACCTACAAGAATGCTTCTTAGTTCTTTAAACATTTCTTAATTTTTGTACACTTATTTATTTGTATGCTCTGCGTATGTGTGTACATGTATGTATATGGATGTTCCAGGGTACACATGTGGGTGTCAGAGGACAACTTAAAGTTCTCTTCCTTTACCATGTGGTTCTGGGTCATCAGGTTTGGCAGCAGCACCTTTACCCACTGAGCCACCTCAATTGTCCTCCCTGGGCATTGTTGAACCCAATCAAGTTAGCTAGCAAAACTGACCATCAAATCCTCCCTTGTTTCCTTTATCCTTTTTTGGGGGCCTCCCTATTTTTCTTCTTTCTTCACCTCCTTTCTTTTTGTGCTTCATACTTCCTGAGGCACAAATGTACCACATATCTGATGCTATTCTAACAGTGAACAAATCAAATATTTGTCCTGTCAGAGAGAATGCTTCCAGCAGGGAGAGAAGCAATAAGAAAAAGTAAGAAAGTGAAATGTGGAGTGTCATTAGGAGAGGGGAGGGAGGAGATTGTTACTGGTGCTGGCTTTTTAATTGAGGTAATAAAAAATGTTCTAAAACAGACAGTGGTTATGGCTGCACTGTTTGGTAACTATGCTAGAAATGACTGAACTAGAGGCATAGGTAAGCTGTGCCTCAATAAGTAGACTATGGAAACAGAAATGCATGAAGTATGCTGTAGGATGGTAAGTGCTAGACATAACATTCAAGAGCTGTAGGGGATGAAGGTTACTATGAACCAATGGACTGCATGCTTATGTCCTCCCCCAATTCACATGTGGAAGTCCTCCAGTGTTGTGGTATTAGAAAGCAGGGCATTTGGCAGATATTTAGGGTTGGGTAAGTTCTGGGAATGGGGGGCTTCATAATAGGCCCTTATAGGAAGCAGTAGTGAGAAGGTACCAACTGTAAGCCAGGCAGAGAGCCCTCACCAGGAGCTGAGCTTCTGACCTTGAACTTCCCACCCTCTAGAACTGTGAGAAATAAATGCCTCTCCCCATTGTGTGAGGGTACCCGAGGCCAGAGGAGGTGATGGAACTCCTGGAGTTGGAGATACAGATGGATGTGAGCCCCCTGACATGGGTGGTGGGAACTGAGTTAAACTCCTCCGCAAGACCAGCAAGTGTTCTTAACTGTTAAACCATATCTCCAGAGCCTAAATGCTTGTCTTTTTAGCCACACTGTCTACTCTTGTTTTTTGTTTTAATAGCCTGAAGTAAGACTAGGATTCTTAGAGAGTTATTGCTTCACAGGGTTGAGAAGCAAGACATAAAGAGTTGTTTTGGCTGAGGGGGCAGTGTTGGGACTTGGTCTAGAGCTATGTATTTTAATGCTAATTACTGGCACCCAAGATCTGGTCCCTGCACCCTTTCATGTACACCTGTCCTTCTTGTATAAACCTTGCTCCACCTAATTTAAAGCTGACTGGTTAATTAAAAAACAAACAAACAAACAAACGCTGAAGCTTGGGGATTGGCAAAAGAAAGGGAGGTGGAGCTTGGGGTTGGCAGGCTAAGGTTGAGGGACCATGAAGAGAGGAGGAGAGAGAATCAGAGGAGAAAGAAAACAGACCGACACCATGGGTTAGCATAGGAAAGGAACACACGGTCAGATCAGCATGGATGGAGGAGATGGAGAACATTAATAAGTATTTTGGGACCATGGATGGGAGGTAGCTAGAGATTGGGGCTGAGAGGTTAATATCTGCAATGCCCCAGATAAAGGCTATTTTATTAAATACAAAGGGGTCTGAGTCTTTATTTGATTGATAGTGGGTTATATAATACCACTGTAAAAATTATAGCCTAATAATAAACATTCATTAGGTTACACCTTTTACATTTACCGCAACAGAGCAGTCAGTGCAAAGGTCCTGAGGTTTTGCTATAGTGGTCAAGGAGCAGAAAGGACCAAAGGAAGAACAGAGAGTAGTGAGGGGGAGGCTTGAGAGCAGTTCTGAGGACTTTGGCTTGTCCTGTGGGTCAGAAACAGACCAGTGGAATATTCTGAACAGAAGAGAGAAATGATCTGACATGTGCGTTCAACAGATGCTGCTGTAAACATCAACCACTAATGGGCATTACTTAGAGAACATGTATATTGCCTGCAGCAGGCAGGGTACCAAGCCCTGAGATGCGTATCTATGCATCCCGTACTAGAACATTGCCCGGTGCTGGCTGAGATGATGTCTTCAATGTAACTGAAAAGGAAACTGAGGCTCAGGGCAGATGAGGACTAGATTTCACTACAGTAATGACAGAGCTGGGAGATTTAGCAGGCCTTTCTTCCTCTAGAGCCCTCATCTTTCCTAATTTCACTGGCACTGCCTTGTGCACATAGCAAGCATCCTATAAAGGTACCCTGGACAGGTCGCTATGAACACATGTGGTATGAAAAGCATGTCACTTTGGACAGAGAGAGGCTATGTGGTTTGGGCACCAGCCTGAGAAGCCAGCATCCACTTACTGAGCTCAGCGATGCTGCCCACCCGTGTGGCCAGCAGGGACTGTTCGATGGTCCTCAACTCTGACTGGCTGAACATGGGTAGCTCTCCTGGCTTGCTGGGCCGCTGTGGATCTCGGTGCAGGTTCAGGCTCTCTGGCAGGCTCAGCACACCTGCAGTGGAGGAGGGACAAGGAAGACAACAAATTGTTACTTTTCAATTCACCAAGGGAGAGGAAGCAAACTTCAAACTGTGGAAGCTGAGATGGAAATCCACACTCTGGAACCCCAACCACTTTTGAGACAGGGTAGAATACAAAGCTAAAGTTGGTGCTTGGATGCCCTTGAATCCTGCTACCTCTATCTCCTGAGTTCTGGGATTACAGGTGTGCATAACCACGTCCAGCTTATTCAGTGCTGGGAATCAAACCAGGCTTCACCCATGCTAGGCTAGCAGAGACCAACTGAGCTGCATCCCTAGCTCTGGACTCCTTTTAGACATATATGTTGATTTTAACAAATATGTGAGCATTTTTCTGGATACTCAATTTCCAAAGACCATGAAACAGAATCGTTCCCTGGTCCTTTCAGGGAATCTGTTCGCTGAGAGATACTTCTTCTGAACCTAGAAATCACTGCCTCATCCTTTCTCCCAGAGGCAGCCTAAGCATTCAGGGATGGGGCAAAGCATTCCTGCTGGTCTCTACTGGAAGTCCTCTGAGGACTTCCTTAGTTGGCTCAATAAATGGAACTGGTGTGGAATGGCTGTGTGACCTGTGAGGCAAAGCTGTGGGCTCTCTCTGTTGTGATATATATGGGGATGGGGCTTGGAGGAAAGTCCCTCGGACTTCTGTATCCTGTACAGTGAATCCCCATGGGAATCTCTAGAACACATTACTCTTCTGTCCCCTTCTGTTCTGTAAACAGAATGAGGACATAAAACGTAGCTAAAACAGAGCTTAAACAGAGCTTCAAACGTAGCTTAAACAGAGGCACTTACCCACCCTTAACCATCCAGGAGGAAATTGAATTTCAAGTCTGATTAATTAACTTACTTTGGTCAATGGTATATTAACAGACAGGATAGACTCAGAGCCCTGAAAAGTGCTTATGATATTGAACTTGCTATCTTGAGCTTTGCCTTTATCATGAACAGAACAAGCCCTGGCTAGCCTTGCCATCTAAGGAAGGTGAGAGAGAATACAGTGGTATTCCCCAGCCAAATAAAGACACACACACACACACACACACACACACACACGCACACGCACACGCACACGCACACGCACACACACACGCACTCACACGCCCACGCACAATAGAGAGACAGAGAGCGAGAGAAACATGAATGCTCAGAAAATAACCTAGGAACAGTAACACATAATCAGCATACAGGTACTGATGATGTAAATCAACAGGCAGAGGGAGACGAAGAAGCAGAATGTAAAGCCGGCAGCTCAACTTCACTCCTCACTGGGCTCAAATCACAGTCGAATATCCTGTCACTCACTGTGCTTGGCTGAGAGCACGGGGAAGGCAGCTAGAGTAAACATTGTTCTCAGTGAATGATAACAGTAGCTAAAGAATGCAAAGGCTACAAACGCCCATTCAATTTTGAGACTCATACAGTCCTGAAACTTATCAGATAAACTTCCATTAAAAACCCTTCTCCAAGTGCTTATTTGTCAAACTCTTTGTAGCTTCAAAGGATGTGCTTTGTCTCACAGCCCAGCACACTCACAATTTGCTTTTCATGTTTGCCTTCAAAATATCTTCCACAGAAAACTGCCTGCCCTTACTGTGTGGTTGCAGCCTCTGTTTTTGTTTCCCCCCTTCTATATTATCAATTAAAAAAACGATGGCTGTTGCCCCCTAAAGTTATCTGAGGTCTCGCTAATGAGTTGGAACAGTCAGTGTGCTTGTGAAACATCACAGCCTAGCAGACAGGCCAAGACAACATTACTCTTCACTGGATATTGGAGGAGGTTTCAGCTTTTATGGAGGGAAGACCAGACCTTCAGAGAGATTCCACTATGCAAGGGGCCCTTCTGTCTCTCTAACATCCTTCATTGGATCCAGGCAGGGAGGTTCTGAATTCTCTCTCCCTCACAGACCTGAGTGTCAGAGGTCAGACCAAGCAGCTGTTGCCATGGCAACAAATCTTGGGTTAATCTTGCTCCTGGAGTCCCTGATGTCTCTGTGGCTCTAACACACGGACCTCCTACACCCTCTAAATGGTCACTACAAATGATACCAGAAAATCATGACCTAGAGTAGGAAGTGAGGTGAAGTTTCATGGATCCCCCACTTTCTGGCAGTGGGGAGCAGGATCAAAGGGAACAGGGCAGAGTGAGGTCCCGACCACTGGGGAAGAGGGGCAGACAGCACAATATCAGTTCAGGCCCTCAGGTGCTCCTAAAAGGTTGATCCCAAGGTTTTCATCATTGAATGCTGCATGCTGTGCTCCACAGGGGTCACTGGGAACAGGAGAGTTTGGAACCTTAGCCTGACAGTTTCTGTGCTTGCTCTAGACAGGTCAGAGGACCTCTCTGGATCTCAGTGTCCTCTTCTATGAAGTAGGGGAGTGGGATGAAGCACTGAATTTCTCTTTCCTCTGGGGCTGCTGGGGAGAAGGATGTGAAATGAGATCTCGTGGGCTATCTTTCATGTGTTAAGCAGAAAGGTTCTCCACACATCGACCTGAGATGAAAGTTGGCGTATAAACGCCAGCTCTGGATATCTTCAAGAGTCATTGCACGGATGAACAATCCCCCTTGGAATTGCTTCTCCTTTTGGAGAGTTATGAAATTCAAATGTGGAAATGTCATTTATTCAAAGAAGCTTTAAGAACTAGATGACAGAGATTTGCAAACTCTGTAATTGATCTATTATGCAAAGATTATGTATTAGGGCTTTATTTTCTTTTTGAGAACTCCATATACAGTGTCTTAGTTTGGGTTTTATTGCTGTAAAGAGACACCATGACCACGGCAACTCTTATAAAAAAAACATTTAATTGGGGCTGGCTCACAGTTCAGAGTTTAATCCATTATTGCTGTAGCAGGAAGCATGGAGGCACACAGGCACACATGGTGCTGGAGAGAGAGATTTCTGCATCTGGATCAGTAGGTATTGGGTAGAGAGAGTGACGCTGGGCCTAACTTGAATTTCTGAAGCTTCAAAGCCCACTCCCAATGACATGTCCTCCAACAAGGCCGTAAGGCCTCTTAATGTCACTCCATATCGACCCATGGGGGCCATTTTAATTCAAACCACCACATAGAACTTTACACATAAATTGAAATAATTATATTTTTCTAATGTAAAAAAGTATCTTGGTGACTAAGAAGGCCTGAACATCATATTTTAAAATGTGATGCAAGCCTATTATTGGAGTTGAGGACAGTATGGCTTAGTGATTAAGACCCAAATTCAAACAAGGTTTAGGGGCATAGGAGAGATGGCTCGGCAGTCATGTATTTGCTGTAAGCATGAGGACCTGAAACAACAACAACAACAACAACAACATGTAAAAGCCAGATATGGTAGTATGCACCTGTAACCCTATCCCTGGTGTGTGTGTGTGTGTGTGTGTGTGTGTGTATAGGAGCTTGCTAGCCAGCTGGTCCAACCATGTCTAAAAAAATAATGTTGCGACTGAGAGAGAAAGACGCTGACGTTGGCTTATGGACTCCACACATGTGCACACACATGCACACTCATTAGTGCGCACAGTGCATCTGAGAAATGTCTTTGTGAGATTCTGTGATGTTTGGTGTATTTTTCATTTGGCTGAGGAAGGAGTGCATTCAAATCCTCAAAAAGGGTTGATGGCTCAAAAAAAAAATACTATCAGCTCATGCCTCTGAATGTCACCACACTCACAGCCATCAAGGCTTCTGCTCATGCCTGGTGCTGAGGTGCAGAAAGTCTAGCATGGCATGACCCCAAAAGCTGAGTTCTTCTCAAACAGGATAAAACTCCGATCTCCAGGCAGTTCCACCTGATGCTGAGAGCAGCTAAACAGTGGGATTGGGAGTTTATTAAGATGATTAAGTATAACAACATACTGAGACCCTCTGGCCTCAGTGTGAGAGCCTCATAGACACTGCCCTACCAAACATGAAGTCTCATCTGTTTAACATCTGGTTTCAGTGAGGATCATCTTTCCAAAATCTTGGGTAACTGGAGAGTCTTCTGGTCCAGTTACTGAGAACATAAAATGTAAGAAGTGCTGCTCTGCATGGGATCTTAGACACACCATGTCTAGCATCTCCTATGTCATCTCAGCCTGCTTCCTTTCTGAGGTATACAGCACGGTCACATGGCAGATCTGGGTCAAGGATGTATTTCCCCACGAGGAGAAATCCATGCTAGCCAGTACCCAGCCTTCATCCACTCACTCTCAGGGATGATGCAGTGATGACAATGAAGGAGGAGGAGGCCAGCCAAGCTTTACTGAGCACCAGCTCGGGTAGACACTCCGCCAAGTACTTTCTATGTTTAGATTAAAATTTATTGAATTCTCACAGCTACACTAGACTAGGAAACTCCATTGTTGTTATTATTATTGTTGTTGTTATTTGGAGACACAATAAGCTAACAGTTTAGAACAGTCTCTGGATTCAAATGATCTTCCTCTAACCGTAACTATATCACTCAACACTCTTTTCATTTCTAGCACTTACAGTAGCTTGATACTCTATTCCTACAGGTTCTATATTTTTGTTACTTCATGTGGGTAACCAAGAGTTATGATGTAGCAATGAAGAAGCCAGAATCAGAAGATGACATGTGCCATGCTGGGGGGGGATGATGATATGGGCCTGGTCCTCTGGGCACAGGCTTGGGTTCTGTCTCGTCTGCCTCTGGCTGAAGGAGGAGAGTTGATTGTACTGGTACTGTCTGCCAACCTGGATTCCATTAAGTAAGTGAGAAGCAGAAAGCAGGGGTCCTGGCAGCAGGCTCAGCTTTACCAAACAGGAAGGAAGCAGCCTTGGAAGAGACCTGGCTGGGTGCCAATACCCACTGTGCCCCCTTCCATGGGTGTGGCCAGGTTCTGACTTGGTTCCTCTGAGCCTGCTCTGCCCTCTGCAGTGTTTGATATTGCTTTCCCTGTGGCTGGCGAAGAGGTAGGAATGGGATAATATATATGGACAACCTGGCACAGAGAACAGAGTCGATAAATGTTTGCTAATAAAGTGAGTAAATGAAGTTCTTTGGAGCTAAAGATTTAGGAAGTCAATAACTCAGTCACTGCCAGAAGGCTTTCTTTTACTGTTAAATTTATGAGAAACAAAATGGAAATATCAGGGTTTTCTTTTTTTAGTGCCTATGTCACCACCTTGGAGCCCCCCTTATTTTAAAAGACTGGCAGCAGGAAGCAGATTTCGGGTTGGTTTAATGAGCCCACTGTCCATGAGAAGCAGCCCCTTCCTGTTAGTGTGGGCAGGGTTTCTGGCTCATGCTTTGCCCAAGAATGAATCTCCTTTTAAGAGATCTTTCTTAAAAATATTGTACTCAGGGCACTTAGGAATGAGAGCGGAGGAAGCATAACTGTAGAGTCTTTCTAGAAATGGGCACTAGGACACACTGGGATGTGGAGTCTGAAACATTTCTAAGGAAGGATGTGCTGACCATCAGAAAACTCAAATGCTGGGCCTGAGGCCTGAGGCCTGAGGCCTGAGGCTTAGCTGGGAAGAGAGACCCCACTAGCTGCAATACTGTACAAGAAACAGTGGAGCTGTCCCAGGCAAGCCAAAGGCAGCCTTGGAATTTCAGTTGCTTCCTAGGGACTCAGTACCAGCTGGGATTGAGAATCGACACTATGGAGCAGTTCAAAGAGCCAGAGTTCTGAGTTTCGGAGGCCAGGTTTGGACCAAACACTGATGCATTTAGTTAGCCTCCCTTTAAGTACCAGTTTCCTTGGGAATATTACAGAATAATGGAGAACATTCTAGCATAACCCCCACAGTGCCACTGGAAGATTAAATGAGTGAAATACATCTTGCTCTCTATAAATAGTTCAATAATGGCAGCTGCTATTATCATTATAATTGTTGTTGGAGGACAGTGTGGGGAGGAACAAAGGCCCAGAGGCATGTGCTCAGGGTGTGGGGAAGCAGAGGGTGCAGAGGTGGGAAGTGGGCCAGCAGTGGTGGATCATGGAGGACTGACTCTAGTCACTGGCCACAATCTACCTTCACCTACAGGGCACTATTCTTCTCTCTCTGGAAACAGTGGCTTCACACCATGGCTTCACTTCCACTGCTCTCTCTCCACTTCCCTCTCCACTTACATTGGTCTAGCTAGCTTAAGGCTGTCTTTCAGAGCCTGACTTGAGATGGCAAGGACTTATAGAAGCTCCAGGCCCTGCATTTGAGAAGTTTTTAGTCAAGTAGCCAGGGAGACAGTAAGAAGTGCAGCAGAGACTGCCAAAAGCAGAGACAGAGAGGTGGGACAGGTAGAATGGAGTCACAGGCAGGAAGTGGCCCAAGGTGACCCCCACAAGCTGTCCTTCCTTCTGTGAGCCAGACATCTAACTTTTCCGCCATCCCAGCTAGGGATGACATAGGACTACTTCCTCCGTGGGCTTAGTGCACAGTGGCAGCTATGCTGTTCTGAAGAGAGGCAAGGCATAGAGACAATAGGGATGTCAGTATGGCTCTAACACAGATGACATAATGAGAATGCTAATTGGAGGAGGAAAAAAGCCAAGGGTTAAAAGCTCAAATAATTCACTCATCCTGTGAACATCAGCTGAATACCTACTAGGTGCCAGGCAATGTTCTAGGTGCTCAAGATCTGGTAGCAAAGTACTGGAGAGCTGTGATATTTTAGTACTTGTGTTCCAAATGAATATTTGAACACATGGTTAGAATACTCAGGCAACAGGCAGTAAGTGCCACAAAGGAAATGGCAGAAAAAGAGGAAGGAGTAATGAAGCTGTTTCCGAAGCAGAGGCTTGAAGGAAGTGAAGTGCATGCCTATCAGATATCCTGGGTGAAGAGCAGGGCAACAGTGGGGACTGTAGGGAGATTGGCTAAAGCCCAAAGCATGGTGTGTGCTGGGCCTATTGGAGAAAAGAACAGGAGAAGTTGCCTGCGTGATGAAGCGCTGAGGATGGATTGGGTAAAGTCTCACGGGTGACTCAAAGAATTTGACTCTGACTCGGAACAAGGAGCCACTGGAGGTTTCAGAATGGGGAAGGATGGAATTGGGCCTGTTTTTGAAGGGCCACTCCAGCTGGTGAGGCGATCACGGACTGCAGGGACTAGGGCAGAGTCGGTGTATTGTAAAACAGGCCAAGCAATGAAGACGCTTAGTGGGTGCTGGGTGCAGGAAGAAATGGGTTTGTATTTACTAAAGGAGACTGCGTTTGGAAAACACGTGAAGCACACTTGAGAGCTGGGTGCACACTTCCCTGTTTCTCATCTCCCAGGGCACGGTCTTACCATGTGAGCCCTGTAGTGGCAGTTACTTCTTTCTCACTATGTTGGGTCCCTTCCCCACTCCGCCCCTTTCCTTCCCCGGGTTCTGCCTCTACTCTATCATCCATGCAGCCTCTCTGCATAGTTCTCAGTGCCACCTATCTTGAATAGGCTTAACAGGGAAGAAAACCACATTTCCCAGTTTCCCCATGTTTTCATGAGGGGACTCCTAGGACTCTGGATTAAGAGAATATTTGTTTTAGACTCCAACTCCTAAGAGCCTCGGGAAAATGTCATCATAGAATTCCCATAGGGTCTTGGGTAGCTGTGGAAGAGTCAGGGGTGATCTGCTGTTGGAGATGAGCTTCCAAAAGGGAGGAGTGTGGTCTCTGGATAGTTTTCTGCAAAGCATCTCACTTGATCACTGTACAATGGTGACATGGTGGGAGAAAACTGGCAAGGGACATGATAAAACTCAGCCTTGGGGCATGACTGACAGGAAATTTCTATGAGTTAGAAATAGGCTTTGACATTTCAATTAAGTTCATGGAAATAGATTAGGCAGATTTTTGGACAATCAGGACTAATTCGCTCTATTTCAAGTTGATTTTTGTGCATCTGTCTCCTAGATATTTGTAATCCAAATGTATATATCCATCCATCCATCCATCCCACATAACCAGTCAATTTTATTAACCAAATAAAATTTTGATGATCTACAATGTGCTAAATCACAGAGACACTGTAGGAAATATAACAGAGTAGCTGCTTTCATACATTCTTTTATCATATATCCTGTCTTTCTTTCTGTCCTTCTGTCTACGGACTCCATACCCTGAGCCTGTTTGGGACTGTGATGAGAAGTAAGACATGCTGAAGAGGCCATTAGGAGACTCACTGAGATGGCAGGGTGTCCATGCCCGCAGGAATTGCAGGCGCTGTAATGAGGCATGCCGTGTAGATGCAGAGGAAAGAACTAGTGTTCCACATGGGGTAGCCCAGGAGGGGCTTTATGGACCAGAGATACTAGTCTTTAAAAATGAACCCATGTCCAAAAGGTGAACTGGATGGGCTGGGGGGAAGGTCTGAAGGCAAGAAAACAGATGTATTATGGTGACTATATGATGATGGTTATTGCTGGAGCAACAAGTAGAAGGGAAGTTCAATGGAGTGGGTGGGGCTAGGTCAGAGTGGTCAAACGGCAGAGTGACTCACTGAGTTCCTATATCATTGAGTGCAAGTGGCTTCCCCAAGAGCTAGTTCTGGTGTATCATCCCATACCTACATGAGGCCAGGGTTTTTGACAACATTATGGTTAGAATGAGCTTGGAGGATGTAGCACATTTCTCTGCTCAGGCTGCCGGCAAACTCAGAGAAATGCAATATCCATACTGTCCTCTGTCCCTCAGCCATCTAGGACCTGAGTGCTGCCTATGCGCTCCTGTAGCTTACATTTGACCTCTTTGATTTCTCTGGGCTCTGAACAGCATATCTTACCCTACCTCCAGCCTTCACAGCTCAGGCAGCCCCTGGGTTTGGTTGAGTGAGACCCCTGGCTGGATGCTGTCCTTTCAGAACTCTCTAACAAAGTTCATCCTAGAATGAGCTTCTCTTTCCTTCCCAAGATATTGAAGTAATGGCATCAGTCACAAGTTGGTATCCTTTTTCTTAGATGTCCCTGTACTATCTTGCTCCCACTATAGACATTCACTTAAAATGCCGAAAATGTTTTCAAAACAATAATCATAAAGTTGTACATATGCTTTTGAAAAGCCTTAACAGTGAAATCTGTAAGCACAAAGCACCATCCATTTTTTTCCCTGTGCTTACCCCACTCTCCCAGGGGAATCTATTACCAGTTTCTTATGTAAGATCTTTCTATCAATAATCACTAACTCATTCATTCACTCACCATTTACTAAGTCCAAACAATGTGCAGGTTCTCCATAGGATAATGGTTCTTGCCCTCATAGAACACAGAATCTAGCCAAAGGGACTAACATCCATTTAATGAGCACACAAGAAACAATGCAAGTACAACTTTGTAAAACACCATCAAGAAAATGTCCATGAATGTACAATGTGGAAGGTAGGCAGTAGTATCTAATTTAATTTAATATCATATTATTTTAAGTAAAAGAACATTCCTTGTAGCCATTGTCATGTTTCCTTTGTTTCTAGGTCATCATCGTCTACCCAGCTTGTTTATTTTAAATAGAAAGTCAGATTGTCAGTAATGGAAAAGTTCTTTGAATATTAAGAAATCATCCCTTTGCTGACATATGTCCTGCACACACACTTCTCAGTTTCCATCTGCCCTTTAAATGTGTTTATAGTATCATTGCAATTGGGAGTGTTTACATTCAACTTAGCTCAGTCTTTTTCTCTATAGGCTTAGGGTTATGCTTACAAAGTCTCCCTCTATACAGAAATGGATCAGGGCTCAAAACACAGGATAGCAAGAGGACTGATGCTCAGATTCCTGGGACCCGTGTGAATGCTGAGCGGGTATGCTTGTAATTCCAGAAAATATCCACACATGATACCATGGAAGGCAGGGACAGGATCCCAGGAGCAAGCTGGCTAGTGAGACTAGTCATACTGGGCAGCTCTGGTTTCAACTGAGAGACCATGCCTCAAAGAATAAATGCGAGAGTCACTGAGGAGGAGTTCCAACATCAGCCTTGGGCCTCTGCATGCATCACAGGGTGAACATATAAGCTTGACACATGCATATACACATAAAAAGAACAAAGAGTTTCCTCTAGGCAAGAGTACTAAACGTTAAGCATGTTTCTGATGGTAATTTTAGTTTTGTTAACAATGTTAAAACTGTGATCTGTCTTGAGTAAGCTGGGAATCAGTTTTTGTTTTCCCAAAGTAACCAAACAAGTGTATCAGTGTCTACTGTGTAAGTCAGCTTTGCCCCACTGATTCAACATCCACTCTAAGAACCACTTTATTTCCAGGTGTGGTTGAGGTCATGTCTATACTTGATCTATTGATCTCATCTTTCTGTGTGTGTGTGTGTGTGTGTGTGTGTGTGTGTGTGTGTGAAATAAATTATTTCCTTACTGTGGCTTCATAAATGCTTTCAAATCAGAAAAGACCAGTCTTCATTCAACAGCACTTCTTTTAAAATGATATTTAGAGGCTATTTTTTTAATCTCATTCTCTCCAACATTAATTTTAATTCTGAATAATGATATCTCTGAGTGCCGTTCAACTGGTAGAGACGATTGCATGGAAAACGAAGCCAGTAATGGGGTGGTTCAGACGCAGAAGCCCATTTAAGACAATGTTTGAATATGTATTATGCTTCCTGAAACATATTTAACTGTCTCTTTGACGTTCCCAACTCTCTGGGTTCTACCACTCCTTGTGGGGACTTGCTTCATAAAAACAAGTTGAATTTATGAATGAGTCCTGGATAGAATTCTTTGTAGAGAAGAAGGATTAGCGTTAAAGAAAGGTGTTAAAGCCATATTAACATTCCTCTAGGTATTCTCTGTTACCAAAATTAAAGAGAGCTGAGGGAAAAATGGAAGATTTTACACCAGCTGCCAAGAGCATTTGATGCCAAGGACAAATATTCACAGCTCTGTCTCCTCCAGGGATATGTACAAACCATTTCTAGGTAAAAGTGAGGATTCCTGCTAGAGGGGAGGCGGTGTGCCTGGCTGGCTTCCAGCAGGAGGTTTCTTCCTAGTAGAGCTCCCACACAGTGAGAGGATTGTTATATGCATCGTGAGGCCCTTAGGGTCTGCAAGACCCTGAGTCACCCACAAAAGATTAAATCACATCCAACCTAGCTTCAGTACTAAGTATATTTAATTGTATCCTATGTCTTCAGAGTCAGATTGTCTTTAATTACACAGCCCAGTGACAGATTTATTACTTACTTGATGGGATATAGTAGAGAACTGTTCACTGAAATGTTTAATCAATGGAAACAGCCTATAGCTGACCACATGGAGTGACAGTGGTGTGTGTGCGTGTGTGTGTGTGTGTGTGTGGACAGCATTTTGAGAATTGGCTGCATTCCTCCGTTAACATAGTATAGAGATTAATGACACATAAAAGTACAAGTCTGCCATTTGCAGCCACGCACGTGTATACAGATATAAATAACTAATCAGCCTTCCACAATCCATCAAAAATACAAGGATTACTAAATTGGCTTTTAAAAACATTAGAATCCCATTTGGGCAAATTCAGCTGATGACTATAGAGCAAAAAGCAAACCACAGGAGGATTCTAAATTCTTGTTTGTGGCTTCTGATAAAAGTTAAAGGTACCATACTTTCAACCATGCTATGTGGCCTGGTAAGGGTTGGGGGGTGGAGCTAAGGACTAACCTCTCGGGGGAAGAGAGGCCCTTTCCCACTAGACATCCACTGTGAATGGTGCTTCCGGAGGACATGTCCAATTTAGGGATGTAACAAGGCGCAGCATTCCTTGGGGAAGCTCAGACGTAGCTCAGTGGTTCTCAGCTCCCCATGTGAGCCAGAGTCTGATAGACAGAGACTGTGCCATTGCCTCTAGTGTTGAATGGTGGTTCCAAAAGATATATGTCTGCCGAATCCCCAACACCTCAGCGTGGGACCATATTTACATGTCAGTAAATTAAGGGCATCAAAATAAGCTCATGCTGGGCTTGGAGCTCTTTCTCAGCCTTGTAACAGAATAGCAGAGGGAGATGGGGGTGTGGGTGAGGGCACCGATGTTCTAGTTTCATTTCTGCTTCTGTATTAAGACACCCTGACAAAAGCAACTGTAAGAAAGAAAGGGTTTATTTGTCTCACAAGTCCAGGTTATAGGCTGTCCTGGAAAAGAAGTCAACTTGAAGCCGTTAATCACACCCGTAGTCCGAAGCAGAAATAAATGATTGCATTAGAGCTTACTGGTACTCAGGCTTCCCTCTATGCTTAAACAGTCCAAGACCTAGAGCCAGGGAAAGGTGCTGTTCAGAATGGCAGTTCTTCCTACCTTCAGTAATGCAGTCAAGACAATCCCACACAGACTATGCCACAGGTCAACCTAACCTAGACATTTTCTCATTAGGATTCTCTTCCCAGGTGATACCAAATTGTGCCAAGTTGACAACTACACTGAGGTGGCCATGTGAGGAGGGAGAAAGTGATTGGAGTGGGTACCTATAGTCCAAGGGATACCATAGTTTGCTGGCAGCCAACAAAACCTGGGAAAGAAGCATGGGTCAAGTCCTACCCAGCAACCAATGCTGTGGATGTCTCAATTTCAGATGCCCAGCTTCCGGAGTACAAGAAAATGCATTACTGTGTTTGTAACCCATTGGGTCTTCAGCCAGAACTGATTTCTCTCTGGGTGTTAAATGTGTGTGACTGCTCAGAGCAAGGCTTTGAGCCTGTTACCTTCTTCCTACTTCTCCCACTTCAACAACCTGTAGTGGCTCCCTATTGCCTAGAGGATGGGATGGAGACTTTACCCAGGGCTTAAAGGCCTCTGTGGCCGTTGCCTGACCTAGCTGTCCAAACAAATTCCATTCTACTCACAAACCCACAAAGTCTCTAGTGTCCCTGGATGCGATGTTCTGCCTGTCTCTGCTCACATAACTTTTTTTTTTTTTTTTTTAAATCTCTAAGGCTATTTCCTCGCTTTTCTGTGGGGAGCCATTCCCTTATTTTCTGAGCATAACATCACACTGTTTTCCTGGGCAAGCTGATCAGACTCCCCTAAGTGACCTCAAATTCCTCCCCCGCTTACATAACAAGACATCCAATGACATTTGGGTGAGGCCAGAACATGACAGTACTTATGAAAAAATAAGAGTTAAGACTCTTGTGATACTTGGTATGAGCCAGACTATTCTGAAGACTTCACACCACTAATTGTTCTAATCCTCAGATCACTTAGTAGTTTGTATGGTTATTATAGTCCTATAGATGATGAAAAGGAGGCCCAGAAAGGTCAGGTTTCTTTCCAAAGGTCACACAGATGGGTTCACACAGTTGGGTTTGGGAATTAATCCATTTGGCTTCAGAGTTTGTCCTGCTCCAAAAGAAAGGCAGTGGCTGGGCTGGGAAGGACTTGAAGGCACACTGGAGATCATCAGAGGCAGATAAATTATCTCGGCACAGAGTATATAGGGCCAGGCTGCAGGTGTCAGGGCAAGAGAAGATAGCAGTCTAGGCCAGAAAAGGGCTGAATCTGCACAGTGCCTACACCAGAGGCACACAAAAGTCCAACGGATGCCCAGCTGACACAAGTCAGGGATGTTCCTGAGCTGAATCTGGATTCCAGGCCAGGGGCTTTGAGCACCATGATTGGAAGTCACAGATAGGGAGGGGTCAGAGTCAAGCTGGTGATGTGTAAGAACCACTGCTTTGGTGCCCTGGAGCACTGGAGAAGATGGCTGGTCCAAGTGGAAGAAGGCTGAGTGTAGGGGGTGAGAGGAGGTGGCTGCAGCAGCGGGGGCTTGGGCTAATCTGCACAGGTGCTCACCTTGTCCCCCCACCAGCCTCTCTCAGGAGAGGCAGGCTCCAGTGGCAATAGGCTCACAGTGCCTCCCACCTTTGTCTGAAGGCTGGTTACCTCTAAGGAACCAGGGGCTGGCTAGAGAAATACACTTTCTATTCAAACTGTATGCAGGTGCCCGCACACATAAATACACAGCCCCTGTGCATATATACACACATTCAAGCACAGTTGCCCATCCATTTACTGTTGGTGTGTGTGCTCAACTGTCTTCTGGTACAAAACACAGTGCCAACAGAGAAAAATGATCCACTGCTCTCCCTGAGGGAAGTTTCTCAACAGATGTGATTATGCATCTTCAGAGTTTGCGTCTGTTATTTAGAAGCAGTGAGTCATGAAATCACAGGCCCCACAAGCTAGGAAGCCATAGGTATTATGAAGTACTACTACCCTAGCCAGCTGCTGGCATTTCCAGACACCAAGCATGCAGTGATGGATCCTTATCAGAGTCTGTAATTAATCTCCTTTTCATAGAGGTAAACGAGGTCTAGGGAGGGTAGGGAACTTCCCTAGGGTCACACAGTCTTGTATAATGGAAAGCCATTTCCAGTGCCAAGCTAAATTATCAAGAAATGGGATCAGAATATGGTGTTGTATTAATTTCTATGGCCAGTTCAGTTAATGGTCTTCAAAGACATTTACCATTTATTCACCCAAACCTATGAACATGAAAAGGGGTTTCAAAGTGGTGCTGAGTCTCTCCCAGGTCTCCAAAGGGACCTAGTTCAGTCATCACCTTGCTCTTAGTTCACCAAGGCCCATTTGGGCCCCTGACTTCCAGAGAACAAAAACTGTCCAGGTCATTCTGTCTGGAGATCTGTGTGGTGGTCATGGAGACTCAGCATTTATGTTAGGCTGAGCCATGTGAGAGGATTCTTGTGTGCTGGGCCTGGTGGGACCATTCTTAAGGGACCACCACTGGTCTTCCTAGAGGTCCAGAAAGCAGTGGGAAGTGGGCACACAGGAAATCAAAACCTGAAGAGGTATACCAGCTGCTAATGGGAAAGGTTTTCCCACAGCAAGGAATGCACATGTAGGGAGTATGTAGGAAGTTTTGTGGAGTTGGACTGTAACATCTCTGGTGCTCTTCTGGCCCCTCTGACTCCTGCCCAGATAAGATGAGGGTTCCATCATGGTGGTGCCCAATTCTAGTCATACCAGGACCAAAGTCTGTCCTTAGTCACCTCTTTAGGCTTCCTATAGTTGGGCCTACACAGTTCAGCTATCACCCCCAGGGTAGGTTCAGACTGGCCTCTAATCAAATCTCATCTACTTGCAGAGCATTTAAGTGTGGGAACACTGGTGGGGATGTGCCAGTAAGGTGGGAGCTGGCTCCGTCACAGGTTGGATGGGTACAGGAGGCAATGACTGATTCAGAATGAATCACCCCCAGTCATACCGTGGCTTTGCAGCTAGCTGAGCCACCTACCTTTGTCCCACTGCCTCTTCTCAGACACCAGAGGAGAGAGGGCTTTAATTGGCAAGGCCAGCTGTGACATGAGGGAGCCTCAGACCACACAGGTCCAGAAAGGCTGCTCTAGAATCTGGGAGTCCTGGTTTTCCCTCTCCTGTCTCCCCTACCATAGGATTGTGACCACAAACCTTTTCTCTATCTCTGCATTTCCCAGATCCACTGTGTCACCACAATCCCCCAACAGGAGCTAGAGCATAAAAGGCCTGTTTTTGTAGGCTCTGGAGGACCTCTGACACGACATTCCATGCTTTGATTAAAAATGATCTCTCACAGGTTCATCGCCTCTACCTAACCACCCCATGCTCATGAAAGTAGCACACATTAAATGCAGTGGGACACACACACACACAGAGACTGAAAGTAGCAGGAGGACTTGTGACAAAAGGATTTGGTGGGAAGAAAGGCATTATTAGTATTTAGGTAGCCTGCTTCTGAAACCTATGATGTCATCATGTGTCTACGGCCAGGTAGCCACACCTGGCAGGTGTGGTTATGTTGCTCCTTAAAAGGACCAACCCATCCCCTTGTCTTTCTCTTGGCTCTTGTCCACTCCTTTCTTGTCCTCTCCCCTTTCTCTGTTCCCCCTAGTCCCCCTATCACGTCTCACTCTCTCCTCTCTCTTCATCTCCACCTAATAAACCTCTTTCATATAAAATCTTCTATGTGCATCATCATTGTTTTATTTGGTTCTAACAGGCATAAGAGAAGATGACCTTGATCAAAGAACACTATATATGTATATATACATATTGAACATGAAATGGTAAAAGAATAAGTAAATAATGATTTATAAAATCCAAAATGACCCCTAAGGCCATGCTTCAAGGGAGGCTGGGCTTTCTAGAAAGTGCTCAGCAGGACAGGAAGGTGTTGCCTGGGGAGCCCGACCCCTGGGTGGTGTCAGGCAGGAGGTGGGTCTGGTTTCTCTTGGTTCCTGGCACCTGGTAGCTGGAGCCACCTGGCCACACCTGAGTCTGGGAGCAGTCTTCTGCCCAGGCATATTTGCAAAGTACCCCTAGCTTTTGTCAGCACTGGGTTCTGGGCAGTTCTGTGCTCTTTGCTCATGATGTCCCACTGGGCCCCTCTTGTTGTAGCCCACCTTTTTATATGAGTATGGAGGGACTGGAGTTGGGTGAGGATTCATCTTTAGGCCTGGCTCTGGGTTGCCTGCTGCTCTCTGAGAATCTTACTGCACTGCTCTAACCAGAATCCAGAGTTCAGTACTCTTGTCTGAGTCCTTTTGTACCTGTGTGGCTTTGAGCATTGTTACTCTTTCCCTCTGAGCCTCAATTCCTATGACTGTAAAGCAGGGTTGGTAACAACCCCCCCGCCCCCTTAGTAGGTGTGCTTGGAGATCTGAGGTGTCCACAAAGTGAGGCAACTTCTTAAAGTTTCACAAAGCTCTGCAGACAACAGAGATAGATACAGTGTGGTGCACAGCGGTAACTCCAGTTGGAGTGGGGAGTGACTCGTGGGATTGGAGGCAGGAGGATCAGGAGTTAGAGCCTGGGCTACAGAGGAGATTCACTGCTAGCTTGGGTTGCTTGAAACCCTGTGATTTGTCTGTGCCTTTCCTGGCTTCAGACAGATGGCATCTGGGAGTGTAGATCATCACTCAGGCTTTATTTTCTCACTGCATTGTTGTGGGTTATATGTACTATTAATATATCTTTTAGTTAAGCAGTGGTTATTCCTAAACCAGCTGTATACCCAAATCACCACACAGAGACTAGGATTTATTTAATTAACCTATAGCACAATGCTAGGCAATAGTTACTCCATCCTAAACTTCCAAGCCCGCATAGTTTCCTACCATTCAGATTTCACCCATTATACTTGCTTTTAGTCATATCTTAGGTCGGGTTCATTTCTCTACGTGGTTCCAAGACCTCTCCTCCAGATTCTCCTCCTCTTCCCACTCCCTTCCTTCTCTTCTGCTCTCCGGACCAGGATGTCCCACCCTATATTCTCCATTGTACAGCATTGGTTGGTTGTTTTAATTGACAATATAGAGAACAAATGGTGTCATGTTTACACAAACTTGAGACAATGCAATGCCCAGATTGAAACCAGATAGTGGGGTAGAGAAATCAGCATTTGAATGAACAATTCCAGAAGAACATTGTACCAACACTGCACCCTCCCTGTGTAGCTGTACCCAGAGCCCCCTTTTAGAACTCTTTCTACACTGGATTAGGGCCTTCCTCATCTTAACCATTTACATCTGCAGGGACTCCATCTCCAAAGAAAATTTCATTCTAAGATGCTCCCAAGATTTGGCATATGAATTTTGGAAGGGGCACTTTCAAACCATTTCAGGAGAGGGTAGAGATGCCTGGGTGTACTGAGAATGTAAACAATGTGTGAAATGGGCACATATTGGAGGAGATAAACAGAGGAGGCCAGAAACCAGCCTGTATAGATAGATAAAAGAGGGGTGATACAATAGAATGATGACATGCTTAAAGAGAAAAAAAGTATAAAAACCCAAAGCTTGGACCTGACGACAAAGCCCTCTCTCTTAAGCACTCTCACATAAAGCAGCAGAATATGCTGGCGCTCTGAGGGAAACTTCCTGCAGTTTTGAACGGCTAGATAAGCTTGCTATTGAGCAAGCTTGCCTGGCTGAATTTTCATCTTACACCTAGAAACACTGGAACTGCCTGAGCTGAGTAATCCTAGAGGAGCAGAAGTGTTGTAAGTCCTTACCTGTGGGCCATCACCAAGCCATGGCTGAGACTCCTTTGAGTCCAGGAGAGGTTCCTGCTACTAACGTATTATGTATTGGCTCATAGTGACTGGATGTGTATTAGCTGGATTGATATTATTAAAGTGCTTTTGTTAAACCGAAAACAAAGCCTGCAGCATAATCCGTCCTCACCAGCATCCCACTTGGGGATTGGCTGCAATGTGCTTGCGACACTGGGCCATTTTCCTTCTGTACACAGAGCATCCTTTGAAGCTGAGAAGGTACCAGC
The DNA here is from genome assembly GCF_030254825.1 of Meriones unguiculatus. Taxonomy (NCBI): domain Eukaryota; kingdom Metazoa; phylum Chordata; class Mammalia; order Rodentia; family Muridae; genus Meriones; species Meriones unguiculatus. The sequence continues at coordinate 91,909,782 of NC_083350.1, forward strand.
ACTCAGGGGGTGCTCAGGTGTTATACACCAGCTCAGCCTACTTGAAAACAAACAACACAGAAACAAAACAATCCCCAAATCCAAAACCCAAAATCCAAACCACTGTTAGCCAGCACTGTTAGAAGGTCCACCTTCATGTTAGATTTTGCCCAGAGAGATGTTTTGCCCCAGAGAACCCTCCATGGTTCATTACCAAAGTGGTCCTTACATCTTCCCTTGTGAAGGAATGGAGCCAGGGCGTGGCTTTGGACAGCCAATGTATTCCAGGCCTTTTTGCCCATGCTTTTTCCATGAGCACTCAACAAATACTGCCCTCCACCCGCACACCCTCACTTCCCACCCCACCCCCAAACAAGGCGGCTTCAGCTCCAGGAGACTCCTGGGACTGTTAGCCTTTTCTCAGGTCCTTTGTGGCTTGGCCCCCTGAGAAGGCTCTATTCAGCAATCTAGCTTTAGGTGCTCACATGTTACTGGTGTGTTTAATGTCACTCTGATCCTAAGAGCAGTCCAGGAAGCTTTCTACTGAGCTCAGGCTCTGCTGCATTCATTAGCATTCGGTGCCTTCACATCCCTTGGTGCTGGAGGGCATGAATTTATCTCTGGGGAAAGGCAAGTGGTTGCCCAGGGGCACAAAGTTAATAAACAGGCAAAGAATTCAGCTTGAGGTCCCCTCCCCATTTGGCTTTCTCTGCAAAGGGCCAGCTTTAACAGGCATGCCACTTTCTTTGCTTGTATTAAGTGAGTTTGGTCTGATCTCTGGGGGGACAGGCTCCTACATTCCTTTAACTCATTCTAAGGGAGAGGAAGAAATGGCCTAGGAGGAAAGGCAAGAGAGAAACCCAGAGGCACTGGAAGGCTAGGAGGGGAGAGTGAGAGTGTGCTGGGCTGGTGGGAAAGCAGTTCCTATTTCTTGTGCTAAAAGGGAAAGTGCTAGCTTTACAGACTGGGAGAGCCAAAGGCACCCTTCTGTGTTCTGTGCCAGCCCAAGGGACCTCAGACAAAAGGGTGGCATCTCCCCAAAGATCTTTCCTGTATTTGCTGCAGGAGAAGGCAGCTAGTCCCTGGAAGGAAGCATCTCTTCATGTTTTTTGTTTGTTTGTTTGTTTGTTTTTGTTTTTTTCAGATAGAAAAACTGGCAAATGATCAATAAATTATCATTAGATATCAGTGGGTAGAAGTGACAGTGATTGTGATAGGAAAAGGGTCTAGGAAATAGAGATCTCTCTGTATTCTGCATCTGCATCCTCACTGAGCTTCAATGTGGTTTTGCAATGTCTCCTCAGACACGTGCTGAACCCTCTCACCAAAACCTGGGCATCTCCAGCAGCTCTCCCCAGGGCTCAGCCTAGTTCCTGCATGACAGGCCAATAATAGTCTCTAAACCTCACTGCATTATCACACTGTATTATGGGAGGGTTAGGACTGCATCTCCTCAACCTTGCAGGGGGTCAGACAGCCTTTGAGCAAAGTGTGGTGCAAAGAAGATGCTCAGCTGATGTTCACTGCATGAATAAGTGAGTGAAAAGAACAGAATGAACGTTTAGAGGGAGACAACCCATTTCTGGTACCACTCTCCTTTTGTTTATGAACAGCAGGTCAGGGTTCTGGCATACTCAGGACACTCAAGGTGCTGTGTGGTGCTGGGCTAAGGAGTTCATCGTCTGGCTGATAGAGGAGTAAGGAAATTAGTGTATGAACGTTCTTGTTCTGGGTCTTGGGCGTACGCTAATTCCCAGGTTACTCAGATGAATAGTTGTGCAGATCTGAGTTCAAACCCCAGTTTTAATCCTTGGAAACTCTGTGGCTCTATCCAAGGACTGCTGACATGGTGGCAGCAATGATGAATTGTGCTGAGCAGAGCATGGGGTGAACAGGCTGCAGGTACTGGCTGCAGTGGACCCACCTACTTTCTAAGAAGTTTGCTATTGCTCTTTAGATAGAGAAAGGTCAATTTTCAAATGAACTTCATTTGAACTGTTGACTGTGCAGGAGTCTCAGCCTGTGGGCCATCTGATAGCTGATTAAACAAGAACTGAGTCACATCACAGAGTGGATTCCTTACTCTTCTCATTGCTGTGACCTGACAACCATCCGTCTGAGAGAGGAAGGTTTTATTTTGGCTCTCAATTGAAGAGGAGATGCAGTCAGTCCTTCAAGGAGGGGAACGCATGAGGTGACAACTGAGCACATTGCATCCACAGTGAGGAAGTAGAAAGAGGTGAGTGCTGGTGTTTAGCCTGCTTCCTCCTTTTTATTCTGCCAGGGACTGCAGCCTACGGTATAGTGCCACCCACATTCCAGGCGGGTCTTCCTTGCTCTGTTAAACCTTTCTAGAAAACATCTTCAAAGAAACACCCAGAGGTGTGTTTCCATGGTGACACTAAATCTCATACAGTTGACATGAAGAGGAATGATGACATGATTACATGTTATTGCCATCATCTCCTAACACTGAGAGATTGAGGCTGCCAGTAGCAAAGGGGACCAGTGAAGCCTGAGCCTGGCTGTGATTCCCTTGCCCTCCTGCCCTGCCTCTTCCTGAAGCCAGCTCCTGCCTCTGAGCCCTGCCTTTGCTTCCCACAGTGGCAAGGCTCTCCAACTCTTTCCACTTGAATGCTTCTTCCTCATTCCCAGCAGCTTGGATATTGAAATATTCTTCATACCGATTTGCTCTGTCCCTTGTACGGCCATCCTAACAGCCCACTGCTCTTCCACAGAGCACTGCCTTCATGTGAGCATCACTCCTGGGATGCAGCTTGGACCCTCTGCTGAGAGTGATCAAGTACCATTGTCATAAGAGGATCTTGGTTTGGGTTCTCGGTCCTATTGATAATGAACTTTTAAGTTACTGAAGTTAGAGAGGAAAAAAAACAACAGGGTAGGAAATCTGGAGATATTTGCAACTGCCAGAAGAGAAGATGCAAATGGAAAGAGAACCTTGGCAGACATGGTGGACATGCCAAGAAAAAGGAGAAGAGTGCCCGGGGTCTCTTTTTTTTGATTTTGTTTTTTCTTAGTTAAAGGGACATAAAATTGTCCTTCTTCTAGGATACATGGACCTTGGGCACAAAATCAGCATTCTACATTTTGTGGACAGCCAAGAGGAACATATTAAATATTTTTGGTTTAGCCTTTCTGCTAGCTAAGAGTTTGTCTGGGAAGCCCAGAACTTGAGATATATCTGAGGTAGGAAAGACTCACCACATGAATTGCTGTCAGTACGCCTTTTCATGTCCTTAGCTTTGACCATGGAAAGACACACTACCGCTGTTTACTCTTTTGACTTTGGGCCAGTCTAAAGGCCCTGCCATGGATTCATAACCTGTGGTTTCTTCCTTTCTTCTTTTCCCAACTCCTCACTGCCTTTCTTTAGACAGGTTTTCACTATGCAGCCCTGACTGGTTTGGAACTCACTATATAAACCAGGTTAGCTCTGAACTCACAGAGGATCCATCTGCTTTTGCCTCTCAAACGCTGAGATTAAAGGTGTGTGCATCACCTTGCCATGCCATGCTCACCTTATATTTTTCTTGAGACACGATGTCATGCAGGCTGAATTGGAATTTACTACAGAGACAAGGGACCTTGAATTTCTGTTCTTCTTGCCTTTATCTTCCTAGTGCTGGTATTACAGGTGTGAACCACCATGTCTGGTCTATGCAGTTCTGAGGATCTAAGCCAGAGCTTTATGAACACTAGGGAAGTACCTTACCAACTCAGTTACGTCTTTAGGAGCTGGTGTTTAAGACAATGTCTCTGCCTGGGCCATTGCACATCTACTATGAGCCAGCAGCAGGAGATGGAGAGGAAGAATACTTCTGTTCGTCAGGAGAAGCCAGCTGTGGAGGGCACAACAGAATACATGCTGAGCAGTATTTGGTTGCCAGCTACAAATGGGGTCCACAGAAGCAGTGATGAATGAGGCAGTGATGAGCCAGGGGTTTGAACTCAGCTAGGCTACCTGGGTTCAAACCCCAGCTCGCCTACTTACCAGCTGTGACACGTGTCTTTGAGAAAGTTACTGACCTCTCTGAGTTCATTTGTAAAATGGTGATACAACAGTACCTACCACTTAGAAGTGCTATGAAGGTTAAAGTAGTCCAAGTGTGAGAAACTTTAGAACAGTGGCCAGTACAGAGGGCTGTGAACATCAGTGATTACTGCTATTCAAAGCTCTGAGAACTCCACAATGCCTTGGACACCAGGCAAGCAAGGGTATCAGGAACCTAAATACCTGCTTCTCTTTCTGTCATTTGCAAACTTCTCCCAACCAGTCTGTGTTTTTGCCTTGGACTTTGGCTGTCTCTACCCTGCCCTATCCACATCCATGCCACCTCTGCATATAGCAGAGAAGGAGCTTATCGTGAAAAGATGTATGAAATCGCCCTTCAGATTACCACAACACACTGCTTCTCTCTAAGATAATTTTCATCATAGTTTTGTACAGTGATGGAGAGAATGTTCTATAAGAAAAAAAAGCTATGTGTGTGTCAAGAAAATATGAAAAAAATAAAAGTACATAAAACAATAATCTCATTTATTGCCCTGCAAGTATAATACTTTCTGGGTTAGAAAAATACATGACTTCTGGGCAAGGCTGGGTGAGTTGCTTTGGAAGGTCAAGAGTTCTGCTCTTTTTGTTGCTTAGATCTTCAATTTGAAATCACACACAAACACACACACACAAGCACAGATGCATGAACATGAGCACATATGCATAGAAACACAGACACACATGAATGTGCACTACATGTGTACATACATACACACCACACACTTGAAGATGCAATAGATATGTGTACACATACACTCTGCACACACATACACACATGAATATATACACACAGACTCACATATGCATGCACATAGACACACATATAGACACATACCTGTATATACGGATTCACACATATAGACACATATATATACTTGCACATACAAGCTCATACATATAGACACACACATATGCACACACAAAATGCATTCACATACATACACACATACACATGTGCACATGCACATCCACACACATCCACACAGGCACACACAGACACCCACAGTTTTAAAGTCACAAGAGGTGGCTTGCCTCTAAAAAAGCCATGGGTTGAAAGGCAGAAACAGGAAGGGCCACACGAAGGCACAGATGTGGAGTCTCCTCCCTTAGCTGGGAATGATGGTGATCACAGGAAGTGTTGATTGGTTAGATCAGTGTCTTCTGATTCTGCCTCTATGTCTCTCTAGCTTTCTGTCTGTCTTTGTCTTTGTCTCTCTCCCTCCCTCTTTCCCTCTGTGTGTTTGGGGGTATGTGTGGTCCTGTATTTGCTCGGCAAAGACTCTGTTACTGAGCTCCTGGCCCTAGTCCTATACCAGATGTGTAATCCCTGGAAAACCTGAGTTAACAGCATGGAGAGAAGCAGAAGGGGGGCTAGGATTGAGTGCTGCTTTGTCACAATCTTAGGGTTGCTTGGCACCTCAGTTATCTGGGTGTGTTTTCACAGCAAAGGAGAAAATGTATGTGAGGTACTTAAAAAAAAGATTGATTTTATATGAATGAGAGTTTGCCTACGTGTATATGTGTCATATTACCAGGAATAGGAGTAACAGACAGGGTGAGCCATCATGTGGGGGTTGGAACCAGAACTCCAGTCTTCTGCAAGATCAGCCAGTGCTCTTAATCACTGAGCCATTGTTCTAGCCCAGGTCCTCTTCTTTTGTCTTGGGGATACTGGCTGGAAGAGGTCACATGATCCAATGGGCACTGAGGCCAAACTGCACCCTGTACAGAGCTGCAGACCTAGGCTCTGTATAGGGTGCAGTTTGTATAGACCTAGAAGACCCTGTGCTCCTTGATTTTAGCTCATTCAGTGAGTGATAGCTTCTTTCCCTAGGCCAGAACCACTGGGCCAGACTTGACCCCTGGGTTCTCTGTTGACTCACAGTGATCTGTAGCCAATCTTGTGGCATTGCTCTATTCTTCATCATGAAGCAGAACTCCTCAGCTTCTGGGTACCTCCAGGGCAGCCACCTGACTACCTTCGTCTCTGATACACGACTATGGCCCAGACTTATGGAGAGGGGGAGTAACTATTGGTCTAGTACCCATTTTTACCTAGAAGCCAGAGTTATTCTGGGAAGAAAATATGGGTGGGAGCCTCCTTTGCTTAGACCTCCTACTGATCCCATCTAGTTCAGGTAAAAGCCTAAATTCTCAATGCCGATGGGGTCCTTCATCCCTGGTACTCCTTCTCATCCTTCTCCCCATCCCCACTGATCTATTGGTCCCAGAAATCCTGGGTCATTGGGTGTTTTTAGAATATGTTCACTGAATTCTGACTTTAGCTCATCCATGAGCTATTACCTCATTTACCGTTGGCCTGGAGCTGTGTAGACCATAGATGTCCAGAGTTGCAGCTTCCATGGCCTCAGGTAGCCCACAGCCACCCAACTTTGATGTCTTTTCTACCTTGACCTGCTGGTGTATAGGTTTAAGGTCGGCTCCACAAGGGAAGAGCTCTGCCATCATGTTCTCTCTGCCACCCTCAGTACTCAGATCTGTGGGATCACAGACTGGCACTTGTCACCACTGGAGGACTTACGGTCACCTTTGTAAGATGGAGCCCTGGATGCTCCTGTGGCCTGAGGGGAGTAACATTGAGGGTCATCTAGTGCATGATCCCTTCTACGTCCAGGAAGAGCTTTGGACCAGTACCTGGGAGTCCAACCAGCTAAGTTCCTTCTGGCCCAGTACCAGAGTGGACAGCTGAATGAGGAAAGGCTCAGGGAGAATGGCAGAATGCTGGGTGTCAATAGGGAGTCTGTGTGTGTGTGTGTGTGTGTGTGTGTGTGTGTGTGTGTGTGTGAAGATTTATCAGTCCCTAGGGAAGAGCAGAGGCCAGGGAAAGTCACACCTTCTCAATTCACTGCAGATGAAATAGAATGGACATACAGATGACAGGAGTTTTGAGTGGGGCCCTGGAAGAATTGGAGACACCCTAGGCCACACCTTAGACTGGAGCTTCTGCGTGATGTACCTGAACTGTGGTGGGACATAGGCTCTTCCTCAGGAAGCCTAAAATAGAATGTAAAGAGCTGGTTAGACACATGTCACCTACTGGCTGGGGGTGGTGGCCATGTTTCCTCCCTTAACTTTTTCTGCCAATGGCACCCCAAGCTTCTTCTAGGGGACCACCATCTGCCCTTTGCTGAGCAAACATTGTAGGGTCTCTCTGTTCAGGATTGTCACTCTGAGCACTTCTCTGATATGACAAGGGCTTGGGGGAAGGGACACTTCCTTAGTTCTGATTTAGTAAGGCTTACTCAACAACCACCATGAAGAAGGCACTTGTGGCTGGCTGTTTTTAAGGCAAAGTCTTACTATGCACCTTAGGCTGCATAGTAACTGCAGGAGCGAGCAGTTTGCTATGGCTCTAGGTAGGGCCACAAGCAGTGACCAAAGTTCCAAATTTCAGAGGGATGCAGGCCAAACAATCTCTAAGCAGTGCAGGCAACATTAAGCCTGGGCATTCCTTACTCCATGTTGATAGAAGCAACAAAGTCTTCTAGGGCCTGCCCACCACATAAGAGCTTGTCACTCCACAGCGTGCCAGCTCACTTCTGGCTTCTCTGGAGGATCAGCAACCAGAAAGCAGGACCCCAGAGTTGTGTCCAGCTATGCATGAGACCTTGTTGCTCTAACTCTGAGGTTTCAGCCTTAGCAGTGTAGATGATGTGAGGAGGGTAATCATATTTCCTGAAGGGTTGGTCTGCATATGTCAGAATGTTCAGCATCATCCTTGGTCTCCACCCACAAAATCCAACACGATCACTCTTGTTGACAACCCCAAATGTCTTCAGACATAGTCTCATGTCCCTAGGCATAGTTGTGCCTGGTTACGAACCATGGCTCTGAAGAATACTGGTGGCCTGCAGGACAGTGCTGGTCTTGCAAGCCTGGCATGTTCACTTAGCTTTCGGTCTTTCCTCTTCCTACCTAAATCAACCAGTCTGTTAATCTTGTTCTTTCCTTCAGTGTTGCTTTTGGATATCACAAACTGCAGTGCAGATATCTGTACTTCACACAGTTACCTGCCCCCCCCATGTGTACATGCTAGCACATGCATGGTATACAGCATTTAGGTCTTTGTAACTGGGGCTGTGACCTTCACAATTGAAGGGAGTCCCTGCTTCAGGTTCTCTGACAGCCCTGTTGCATCTTTGCCCAATACAGCAGAAGAAATCTGGACTCTAGAGTTGGAACACCTGCCTGGGATGTGGCCTATGCTGCTTGTCACTGTAAGCCTTTGGACAAATTTCAACCCACTGCCTTAGACCCATTGGCTTAGAGCTTAAGGAGCATTAGGCACTGCCAAATCCAATGACCTCCTAATGTCTAGTTTCTACCTGTCACTTAATCCACATCTCTGCTACAGGCTGATCTCCCCAAGACACCACATATACTTAGCTCAAAAGCATTCTGTAGCTACAAGAAAAAGGCATTTTGTTTTGTCATGAAGCAGAATTACTTTCTGCAATCAGGCCTTCCACCTACTTATATTCAAGTGAAAGCTAATGACTTTTGTGCCTAAACATTTCTGAGTTTTCAACTTTTGTGTCTTTATTCTTGTTTCCTTGCCCTGGCTTCGCTTCTCTCCACTCCTTTTTAGGCCTGTCACAAAGTTCACCTGCTTTGGGTAGCCCCTATAGAACCCAGCGTCAGCCAAAACTTTAGTGTTTGCCTTCAGAACTCTCCTGTCCTGAGAACCAGGGATATGAGCGACTCCCTAAGGTTCCTTTTACTCAGCTGAAAAAATGGAGCTGATAAATTTGCCAACCTCATAGATCCAACATTTTCATTCCACCTTGTTAGGAATTGAGCCAACCCACAGGCTCGCATGCAGGCTGCAGGCGCTGAGTGCTTCTCACAGGAGTGCTCAGTACATTTCAGAACTACCATTGTCATCCTTATGGGGCTCTGGAGAAAGGTTAGGAAAATAGATATTCCCCCAGGGCTAAGGTGAAATGATAAAAAGCAATTAGAGTACACAGACCAGTTTCTAATTCCACACTGGCCTCCAGAGGGGGGAATTAGGAATAATAACAGCGCACAGCTGCTTCCTGCTTAATACATGCCAGGCACCGTCCTCAGGATTTTGTGTACACTGACTCTAATTCCCAAAGCAGCCATAAACCACAGAGGCCATTAGCTTGGTGGACTCTGAGACACACCTGAAATCACACAGCAAACCTGAGACTTGGTTTCTGAACCTTGTGTCGTTGTGATGAAGATCCCTGTGTCCTTTCAGGGTATGTTTGTGAATTTTCCTGGCACGCAGATCACAAGTAACTCTAGGGAGGAAGCAGTAGTGGAGGCTGCAGGGGAGCTGAAAAGGTGACTTTGTGCAAGACTGTTTGCAACCTCATGTTTAGTCTGAGCTCTAGCCATAGCTACCTGAGATTGGCTGGTATTTTGCAGGGCTAGAGAACATCTGGAGGCCAGATGTGTTCACCATTCCCTGAGACAAGTCAATGTATGTAATATTTTCAAAACCTATCAGTTCCGAAAGCTTAGAATACTACTTTCTGGGGAGAAGTGAGAAGTGCAGAGAGAGTATCAGAAATCCAGCTTTGGGGAAGAATAAAAAACAAACTTAATTTCCTCTATGGGAGTCAACACTTTGCAGGGGCACTTGGCTCAAAGTTCATGTGGGTTAAGAGGCATTAGGGCAGAGCTGGGACTGGCTGGGTGGGGTGGAGGTGAGGGTGGGGGCGGGGTAGAAGCAGGGCTGAGAAGGTGGGAATTGTCCTCAGTATGGCAAAGAGACAACTTTAGATCCAGATGTATACTCTCAAGGAGGTAAGATCAGAGGCGTTTCAGGCTCTCAAATGGAAAACACGTGTATGCTTAACATTAAAGTAGAAAGGTGATACTGTATTATTGTTTGAGACCCGAAAAGGCAGAAAGGGTCATCTACTATGACACTCTTTCTATGTCTGGATTAAATCTGTTCTTTACTCACTCATTTGCTTATCAAATTATATTCAAATGATTTCTCAGCCATTCACTAACACAGTCCTGCTGGGTGCAACTACTATGCGTGGATGCAAGACTAAGTGTGGGAGACTTTGTCTCCAGACCCCTGTGATGGTCTCTGTGGACCGTCCCGCCTGGCCCAGCTTCATGTGACTCCAGCCCTGTTTCCCCTTCCAAAGCCATGGCATCCAGATAGTCAAAGATTCTGAAAATCAAAAAGACCATGTCTCCTGAATATAAAGTTTAACTGTCTTAAATGCTAGCTTCAGAATAACTGCATATAGTGTCAGCAACAATAATCCCTGCACTATCGTGGTTTAAGTAATGTAGAGAAGTGGCTGAGCATCTGGGCCCTAGTGTGTCTCTCTCTGCTGTGTCTTAAGAGAAGGACTATACTCATCGCAGGGGCGAGAATTTTCATCTAACAATATGTAGCTCTGGGAATGGCTTTTTTCTACCCACAGAGGTGTTTACCTACTTAACTTCTTACCTGCTGTTTTAATTTTTAACTATTTCACATGCTTTTTCAAGTCAGATGACCCCATAGATCTTCCACCCATGCTTCTAGAAAAAGCATTACATATAGGAAAGGGAAACCCATATCTTAAATACTTGTCTGTTTCTACTTTTAAAGATTTATGTGTGTCTGTGTGTATGTGTATGTGTGTGTGTGTGTGTGTGTGTATGTGCATGCACACATGTGACTGCAGTGCCTGTGGAGGCTAGAAAAGGGTATTGGATAATCTGGAACTAAAGTTACATGAGGTTGTGAGTCATCATACAGGTGCTGGGAACTGAACTCAGGTCCTTACAAGAGCAGTATGTGCTCCTGACTACTGAGTCACCTCTCTATCCCATACGTGCTTTTTTCCTCTCCCATTATGGAAGTATGACGAGGCATTCCAAAACGTGTCTCAAAAGAGTATTTTTTTTCCTTCCATGATAGATGCCTCTAGTCATATAGAAAGCTACTTGCAGTCATGTAGCCTCCTAATCATTTCAGACAGGTTTGCTTTAAGAACTCAGAATTGGACCCTGTTGCTGGCCCATTAGTCACTCAACAATGACAATGGTCAGGCCAGCCTAGGTGAATAGAAATCATGTTGCTGAACCCAGTTGCATCCAGCATGCCTTCCACTATGACCACTGGTGAGCACTTTGGTAATGAGGCTGTGAGTAGGGAAAATAGCCAATGTGCCTACAGAATAGGCCATCCTATCCCTCTGATTATAAAAATCCTCTGATGAGTTCATCTTTGGTCAGCATCTCCAGATGACAAGTTATCTACATGAGTTTTGCATAGAGAAGTCTAGCCCCATTCTACTTCTCCTGATACTTTTGTCACTAATTTTCTAATCACTGGCCATCCAAACCAACTACTGGCCAACCCATGGATCAGCATATAATCACATTTGACCATTTCTCTAATAAGAAATACAAAACAATTTGTAACATTGATTCAAATTCTGACCAATGAGAAGATACTGCTGTCTTTAGGGTATGTGCAAGAAAAAGGCTAAAACAATGCCACTCTCGGCATTTAGCTGTTCCTATGTATTCTTCTGGACGAGCAGTAAGACTGAGTCTCATTTTCTCCCATGAACAGATGGTGAGAAATTCTCCTTGGCAACATAGCAGCAGTGGACAGAGCTCTATGATACAATACTGGGCTGTTCTGAGGACCCTTCTAGCTGGGTGTTTCACCACCACACAGGCAGTAGCAGGAGCCTGCTTTCCTTGTGTCAGGTTTGCTTGATAACCACTGGGACAGTGTAACTCACCCAACTCCCTTTTCCCAATGCCTTTCCAGAGGCTTGGGGCACAATTTACAGGTCACCAGAGCAAGCACATACAGAGAGGCTCTCGCACTCACACCTGCCTCCTTTTGGTGTTTTCTCTCTTGTTTTCCTTTTATATCTCTGTCACTGAATTCAAATTTAGTCTATCTTGCCATGTAGTATGTAGATTTTTTATTTGTATAAATGAGATCAAACTCTGGGTCTTGAATGTGCTGGATAGGTAGTCTGCCATTCGAACCATTACAAACTAGTATAAAGTCAAGCAAGAGCTTTAAGCTTGAATTAAAACAAAACAAAACAAAACAAAACAAAACAAAACAGGACATTAGGGGGCCATACCTATGCGATTCACACTAAAGTACACACCCAAAATACCACACAACACATCCAAGCTTCTTCTCAGAGCCCATTGGCAAGATGGATTAACACCTTCATCTCAAGCACCAAAATCAACAGCAACAACTTTTCAGACCAGCATGGCTGATGACATACATGGCCTACCACACACAGAAAAAAAAAATCACTCTTTGCTGATGTCATTCTAAGTTACATGAAGAGGTTGTAAGCTTTCTTTTCCCTTGTTTTACGTAGTGATATCTCTTGACCAGTTTGCTGACTTAGTATTGGGGATACACAAAAAAGACAAAAGCAGGACAGAGGTCACAGATGCCCGGACTTGCCTTTGGTCAAAGGTGGGGCATGGAAATGATCTTTCACCTTCTTCAAGGCAAGAGGCCCAGCATCAGAAATTTAAAAATAAAGTTGAAAATAAAATAAAGTTGAAAAGGTTGATTAATTAATTAAAAGTGTGTTGATATTTTGCCTGTATGTATGTTTGTGTGACAACGACAGATCTCCTAGAACTGGAGTTAGAGACATTTGTGAGCTGCCATGTGGGTGCTGAGAATTGAACCCAGGTCCTTGCGAAGAGCAGCCAGTGCTTTTAACTGCTGAGCCATCACTTCAGCCCCTAAAATAAGTTTTATTATTTGACTTCATGTGTGTGGGTGCTTTGCCTGCATGTGTGTCTGTGAATCGCATATGTGTCTGTTGACCAGGGTGGCCACAGGAGGGCGTCAGATCTCCTTGACTGGAGTTGCAGGTGGTTGTAAGTCACCATGTGGGTGCTAGGAATCGAACCCTGGTCCTCTGGAACAGCAGTATGTGTTCTTAACTGCTGAGTCATCCCTCTAGCCCAATAGAATCTGGATTTTGAAGCTGCAAGACACAGCATTTTTAAGTGCAGGGAACAGAACTGCTCTAAATACTGCTGAGGCCAGCAGGGTCACTCTTGTGAACACAGACAATGGAAATTTCTCCCAAACAATGGGCTCACTATTCATATTGAAAACAATGTGGCTTTTTGTGTGTGTGCATGTGTGTGTTTACATGTACATGGGCATGAGTACATATGAGTATTCACACTTGTTCACATGAGAATAGAGGACATAAATTGACATCACTGGCCTGCCACCTTGTTTTCGAGACAGTGTCTCTCACTGATCTTTTAGCTCACCGATTTAGCTAGCTTGTCTGGCTAGTGAGCCCCAAGAATCTTCTTGCCAAAGTCTCCTGGCCTTGGGATTATAGCTGCATGTGGCCACACCCAGAGTTTTCAGTAGATGCTGGAGATGTGAACTCAGGTCCTCATGCTTATACATAATACCCACTGAGCCATGTCCCTTGGCTGCTTTTCCTTAGCTGAATCTGACAAACATTTTTTTATTTTTTAATTTTTTTACACTTTATTCACTTTGTATCCCCCCATAAGCCCCTCCGTCCTCCCCTCCCGATCCCACCCTCCCTGCCCCTTCTTCACGCATGCCCCTCCCCAAGTCCACTGATAGGGGAGGTCCTCCTCTCCTTCCTTCTGATCTTAGTTTATCAGATCACATCAGGAGTTGCTGCATTGTCATCTGTGGCCTGGTAAGGCTGTTCCCCCCTCAAGGGGAGGTGATCAAAGAGCAGGCCAATCAGATTATGTCAGAGGCAGTCCCTCTTCCCATTACTATGTAACCCACTTAGACACTAAACTGCCATGGATTACATCTGCGCAGGGGTTCTAGGTTATCTCCATGCCTGGTACTTGGTTGGAGTGTGGGTCTCTGGGAAGACCCCTGTGTTCAAATTTTCTGGTTCACAGTCAGCTCTCCTTGTGGGGTTCCTGTCCTCTCCATAACCTACTATTTCCCACTTCTTACATAAGATTCCATGCTCTCTGCCCAACAGTTGGCCATAAAGTCTCAGCATCTGCTTTGATAGTCTGAAGGGCAGAGTCTTTCAGAGGCCCTCTGTGGCAGGCTCCTAACTTGTTTCCTGCTTTCTTCTTCTTCTGATGTCCATCCTCTTTGCCTTTCCGGATGGGGATTGAACGTTTTAGTCAGGGTCCTCTCTCTTGATTAGTTTCTTTAGATGTACAGATTTTAGTAGGTTTATCCTATAACTGACAAACATTTATTGTGCATCTACTACACAAATATTCTGTTAGCACAAGCATACAGAGTGAATAAGAAACGTGCACTTGCAGATGCAAGTAAGCAGCTCAGTGTGCAGGGAAATACATGAACACATGCTTAATGCACTCTCCTTGCACAATGCTCCCTGCTTTTGGGGTGGGGGACCCATGGCTCCCTTTATCACACTAATTTCCAGGTCAGACATCACTCCCACCCCTCCCTACCTGGGTAATGTCTCACAGCTCTGGTGGCTGCTGACGCAGGAATAGATCTGGTTTTCGAGTGGTAATAAATACCACAAATGATTAAGTGAGTAAAGGAATGGTGATACTGATCCTCTGCAGTAGAACAGAACTAGAACTATTGTGAGTTTTTGTTTTGTTTTGTTTTGAGAAGCAACTGTGAGCCAATTGCCATAATAGGTGTTCTCCATGCATTGTCTCATTATGTCCTTGGAGGGGTTTTCTGAAAGACAACCTGCTAGCTCCATTTTACAGATGGGAGAACTGAGAGCTGTGAGACTCTGGGACAAGACCAGGTTTCATCCAGGCCAAGGAGCTGCTGTAACTGAGTCCAGAGATCCTGATACTGGAGATGAAAGATACGACGATTGGCTAACTTTCAAGGGGCGCGCCTCCATATATGGCTACTCTAGTAACTCTGTGACTTTTAAGGACACCAAAATCTCCAGATCAGAGCTTAAGGGGAAGGTTAAGGTGGAGGCTCAGCTGGGCAGCTCCTAGCTGCAATCGAATATGCTCTTGTACCCCAGGAAGCTCCTTGGGGACCAGGCAATGGTTGATCTGGATAAGAAGGCCCTGGACACAGTCAGCCTGCATCAATCAGATAGCCATGCCCTCTGAACCTCTGATCTCTAATCTGAGGCCCTTGCTTGGTCCCTATTCCCAGCTTATTGATAGAGGTGGTGGCATGACACTGCAAAACAAGCCAGTTTGCTCCAGCTGCTGGGGAATGTTTGTACCTTACATTGTCCTGCAAAAATGTGATCCATCATTTACTGGGGAGCCAAGGAGAGAGAAGAGAACCAGAGTTACTGATGCTAACTCACTTGGCTTCAGGGCCCCGAGAGAAGAGAGGACCACCTCTCTCTGGCAGTCTTATCCTGAGGCACTTCGCAACCTTCATCTGGTGTTGTAAAAAAGTGTTTTGCTGTAAAAAAGTGTTTTCCCATAGTGACCAGGGACACCCAGGAAAGGGCTAGAGAGGAAGTGAGTACAAAGGAAATGGCAATGGCCTTCTGTGTTAGAAGCCTTGAGTGTAGGTCCTGATTTATTCTACTTTATGCTCTGGTTTTCTCATTTTAAAATGAATACAACAGAAACCATCCCTACAAGTTTGTGCTGGAGAGGAAATCAAATAGCCATGGAAAGTCCCTGGGTGTTCAGCCAGGTAAGTTGTAAGGTCACTCTGGTTCCTTGCTCTCCAGAGGTTATAGCACCCAAAGATCAAGTCAGAACTCTGCAAGCACTCCTCTGATCTGCATGGAGAGACTGGAGTGAGAAAGATGGGACACAAGGCAGGAGCTTGGTGCAGCCGATGCCGGGCAGTGGAAATGGCTTACATTCACCTACAGGATCGGACTCCAGCTGCTCTGGTCAGCTGAATCGTGTTCCACATCTCATGCTCAACATAACCTTTGGTGACCATTACAACTTGATAATGTAGGCCCTCTGATTCCTCACACACATACCTATAGGTGAGAAAACGAAGAGAGGTGAAGATCAGGTCATACTTTTACCCTTAAACATTGGCAAACAGAGACTGCTCCTTGGCTGTGGACCTAGAGAGGCATTCTTCCCTGAAGACACCAGAGGGAGGTCAAAGCTAACTTAGCAGACCCAGGAAAGTGGAGTCTGGACAGAAAGTTGCTGCTGAGTTGAGTTAATGGGTTCACGGCAAACCAGCAAGCTGAATGCAGGGCAAACTAGAGCCCTGGGGAGCTGCAGAACCAGGAGAAAGGTCTGAAGAGTGGAGCCAGTATGGATGAGCCTCTTTCTGATGGGGCCCAGAATCGACCAAATATTATTATTGGTTCCTCACGGCAGTCGTGTACAGACATTGGATTCATCAAAATCACTCCAGGAGCCTGGACTATTGTTTTCTGTTAGTCAAAGCCTGGAGAGTGTGATTGAGGGGGGGAGGTGAAACCCCGGTGGGCAATGGCACCAGCCACCATTGGGAGGCTGGGAACCAGCACTGTGCTGGATGCTGGTAAATATGGGAAGAACAGAGTCTTTATATTCTTCTGTCTGGCTCAACATGTTTCCTGTCCCTCCAGGGTCAAGGGATCCTAACCTCTAGACTCTCAAATTTTTTTCTGATGCAAATGCCTTATCTCCCTCTTTCCAACATCTCATGGTCCAGGTAGCTCTTTCCAGGGCTGAGTTGCTGCAGAAGAGGGCAGGCTCTGACCTCTTAACCTTTGCTTAAGCATCCTTGCTTCCCATTGCTTCCACTTCCCGCTGCTGTTTGGAGAAGCATTCCCTTACTCAGACTGCCACCTTGTTATAATCTTCCAAACTGCTTCATCCTAGGGTCCTAACACAGAGGTCATGCCCTCTTTAGGGAAGAGGTGGCTCTTAGTGGCAGTGGCCAGCAGGGATCCCTGCATAGGGTTTAGCTTAGAATCAGTAGTTGGTTAACTGTGGACTAAGTGGCTACTCCCTAGTTTGATGCTGGATGCCAATGACAGAGGACTCAGCCATCCATCCTTAGGTACAAACTCAACAGGACGATGTGCACAGCCATCAAGATGATTTCTAGAATATTCATAGCAACACTAGAAATACGCCAGTGGCCATTCACAGTAGAATGGATAAACCAAAGCGTGGTTTATTCACCAAATTCAGTAAGATCTAGCCAAGATAGGGTCGATGCAATGCCAAACAAAGGGAATCACACCATGAAGACAAATCCAGGCTGCAGGGTCTTCTGTGTAAATTTCAGCAAGGAATGGAACCTGTCTATGCTTCAGGAGCCAGGACAGAGTGACACTGTGCTGGCGACCTAGGAATTAACTGTGCTCTGAGACTATATCTCTGTCATCTAGTGGGGACTATATTTGATGATGGTCCCTGACCAGAGGGCTGCTTGTATAAGGTGTATTTGGGTGATACAAAGGTAGTAGAAAGTCTATTTTTAATGTACACACTTTCTGTATGCCGATTACACTAATTAAAACCAAACCTCACCCCAGATAGGTTCTTTAGTCAAAAGAGAAAAATGACAAAGGATGCCCACAGCTGCAGCCCGGGACTTCACCTAGCAGCCTGCCTCAGCTTCCCGTGTTCACTGGGCTTCCCAGACCCTTAGTGCTATTCCTTTCTAGAGGAGGCAGCAGAGTAGGATAGCCTCTGTCATCTAGTTGGGATTCTAATCATGGCGCCAAGAGATATAAAAGCCAAGGTCACAGCCCAGTATTCTTAATGTTCTCACAGGACCATGTGTGTTCAGTCTGTCCTGTCTTGTCAAGAACACTGTACCATACTCTGATAGCTATCAAAAGAGCAAAATTTAGAGCCTGCTGGACATGTGCCATTGTTATCACAGTCAATTCAAGGAACTGGAAGCAGAACTACACAAGTCAGAGACCCTCTGTGTAACGGCTCTCTCTCCTCTCTTCATCCTCTTGGCCTATAGAGGGTGCCCCCTCTCACTTCTGTGTCTGTTTTTGTTTCATTTTTTGTTGCTAAAAGGCAACTAAGGAGAGAAACAGTTATTCTGCTTACAATTCCGGTTGCAGTCCCTTGTGTCAGGGAAGCTATAGCGGGAGAAATATAAAGCATCTCCACGCTTCACATACATAGTCAAAACCAGAAAGAATCAAATTCATGCATGCTCATTTGCTTGCTTGTGCTCAGCTCCCACACTCTTACACAGTTCAAGAGCCCATGCCTAGGGAATGGTGCTGCCTTCAGTAGGCTGGGTCTTTCCACTTCGGTTAACTTAAGACAACCCCACCAATATAGGCAAGCCTTTGTGGAGAATCCCTCCCCAGGTGGTTGTAGGTTGTGTCAAGTTGGCAGTTAAAGCTAACCATCACAGTTCCCAACCACAGGGTTCCAGAAAGTGAAAGCAGATTCCTTTTCTGGAAGAAAATTTGGTTTGTGCCTAGTCTCCTTATCCCTGACACTAAGCTTTCTAGCTGTGTGACTGTGATAGTTATTCCTTAGTTTTGTCGTCCATAAAGTGAGATAGGAGTGTTTGATAGAGCTTGACTGGAAATCCAGAGTGGACTTAAAATAATAAATTTGTTACATGTAAAATAAATACATACAGTAACATTTTGTAACAGCCCATGTAGTGGCTGCTATTGAAACCCACTGAAAACACTGAGCTCTGTTTGTGTACCTATTGCCCATCCATCATGCCACTCAACAATTTATTATTGATTACCTGCTTCCTTCATGCCTGGCATCCTCCCTGGGTCACAGCTGTTCTCTCTGACAGCAACAACTGTTCTAAGGTGCCAGGAATACCTCTGAGAATAAGACATCTGCATCTCAGCCTCCCTCTTCTGCCACCCTCCCTGATAATAACAAGATCTCATGTCCCCCAGCTGGCTGGTAGGGCATGAAAGCCCCAGATTTCCAGATGGCTTAATGCTTTCTTCTTCATGCCTCTGCTTTGGGGTAGTTTCCCATCATCTCTGGCCAATATCCTAAGGAGCTGGGACAACTCCACCCATCTGAGGTTCAGGCAGCCATGGCCTGGCACTAGGAGAGGTACCTCCAGGCCAAGGGCAGTTAATCTTGTCTTTAGTTAGCAGTCACAACGGGTGATGAGGCCCAGGGGTGACCTCGCAGATGGCAGCCTGCTCTGTGCTGGATGATAAATTGGGAGCATCCCGGTCTGTGAAGGGCAGTGTCCACGCTGGTTTCTGAAGCTGCACTGCCACAGCCCAGCCACCACAGCATCCAGTTCAGGCTTCTTAGGATGCTGTCCAGAATGCGGGTGGCACCCTGGGCTGGCTTCCCTAGCCAGATGCATTGGGAAGAAGGGGCTCAGCATTTAATAAGCCCTACCAAAAACACCTAAGCTGTAATGATGCTAATAGCTGCCTTATGAAGTTGCTACCTTTGTAGGAAGGGCTACTAGCATAGGACCTGCCCATCGACTTTCTACCGTCCCCTCTGAGGAGCTATAGACAGTCAAAGGTTACAAGGGAACAGGAATGGGGAATTATATTCCCCCATGGTCTAGACATTGGTACTTTGCTTTTGTCAAGTAAATTAGCCCTTATCCAAACTCATTCAGGTAACTGTAATTAAAAGCAAGGGGCTGGGCATGGAGGGGAGATTAAGAAGAAAAGGAAATTTAGTGGGAGGAGGAAAGGGAATAAGGATGGGGGCAACTTTGATCAAAGAACATTACATATATGTTTAAGATTGTAAAAGAATAAAGAAGCAAAAAGAAAAGGAAAGAAAGAAGGAATTGGGGGCAGCGGGTAAGAGTGCTTGCTGCATGAGCATGAAGACCTGAGTTTGAATCTCCAGCACCTACTTACAACGTGCTGAGCATGACCACATATGTACCCTCAACCCCGGGGCCTGTGGGCTTGGAGACACAAGGGAGGCTGGGGCTTCCCCTCTCAGTGAGACACCCTGCCTTAAGCGAGTAGGGCGATAGAGCAGGGTACAGCAGGAATCTCAGTATCGTCCTCTGACCTCCAACAACTCACACCCATACATATATGCTTTCTGTTCCTGTCCTCTTTCCTTCATATACATATGCATGCTCACTGTTTCTCTCGAACTCACACCCACACTTGCATGCTCTCTGACTATGTCTGTCTGTCTGTCTGTGTCTCTCTCACACACACATATGCATCCTCTCTGTCTCTGTATCTCTGTCTGTCTGTCTCTCTCACACACACATGAATGCTGTTTGTCTCTCTCATACACACACTCACACACACATGCATGCTTTCTGTCTCTGTCTCACACACATACACACATATGCATGTTGTCTCTCTCACACACAATTCATGTTGTATCTCTGTCTCTCTCTCACATACATATACTTACACACATCTATGCTTTCTGTCTCTGACTTTGTCTCTCTTTTTCTCACACATATGCTTTTTGTCTCTTTTTCTCTTCCTGTCTCTGTCTTCTTTGTTTCTCTTGCTTATACACACATGAATTCAATAATGACAGTATCTTCATATGGATCATATGGATCTATTGTATTCTCATTGTATTTTCATTGCCTGCCACTGATAAACATGACTAACATGACACAGATCACTTCATAAACTCTTCACAGAAAACCCATGAAGCACATGCTGGCACTGTGCCCATGTTAGGGATCAGTATGTGAAGATCCAGAAAGTTAGATACCTTGTCAAATACCAACCAAAGGGCAGATGCAGGCTTCAAGCCCAGGCTGCCTGGTGTGGTGTTCAGCTACAAAGCCAAAATGGTGAGCCAGTTGAGCACGCTCATTTCAGCTCCTTTCTGCGAGTGAGGGCTGCTGCCTATGGGAAAGCCATTTAATTCCTGTGACCCCTTCAGAACCTGGGCCTGTGGCAGAGGTCTGGGCTGTCTGGAGCTGCCTGTGGCTGAGCCAGGATGTGCTGGGTGCTACCTGCTGCCACCCAGGCTTCACTTCTCAGCAGCTAGATGATTGCCCTTGTCTTCTTGCAGGAGTTTGGGATATATCTCACCACTAATTCCAAACTTAGAGATGTGGGAAGAAGGAAAGTATTTAAGAACCTCTAACATCTCCACAGTAACCGTTCCCATTTTGCAGTTGAAGATGCTGAGGTGGGGGTCGCTGTGCCACCTGGATGGACACAAGCTCCCAAGGCCAGCAAGCCCTGCTCGTATCTGCTGTGCTGTATTTTAGTCACCCCTCCTGGAGACCAGCATGTACAGGGTGGGCTCTAAGCCTTGTTCCCTGGTGGGTGGCTGTGAGGTCTAACTGCTGCAAACAATGGGCTTCAGACATCCTAGAAAAGTACCTATTGTGCTAAATACACTAGAGAGAGGTAGAACATGCTCCTTTCTCTGCCTTTTCCTCCATGTCCTACCGCTTTTGCCCAACACTCACCATCCTGGAAAGAGCAGTCACTTATTTATTGATTTTACTATTTTTTTCCTTACCATCACATAAGCCTCACAAAGCAGAACCCTTCTCTGCTTGTCTAGGACAGCACCCAGAACACAGTAGGCACTCCATAAAATTCATGGAATAAACTTATGGATCAAGAAACAAGAGCACCTCCCCTCCATGAGAAGAAAACCCCCAAGCACAGTCCCCAGCAGTTTCTCTTTGTACCCCTTCTGTCCTGCCCTGTCTCCTCCACTTGGATGTTTGATGTGAGGTTGTTTTCAAGGTCATCCTCAAAGGCTGTCATCACCAGCCTGCAAACACCCCACAGTGTGCCTGTCTCACAGAGGTTTCTGGCTGGTTTATTTCTCCTAGACAGAAGCTAGCTGGAGCCCCCTTTAAACTACAGAAGAGGTCACTGGCCAGCTTCACTATCTCCCCAGCACAAAGAGGAGGTGTGACCCTTCCTGCCAGGCCCAGCAGAATGGAAATAAACACTCAAATACCTGGCTCCACTTCCACCTGCACTCAGGACAAGGCATGCTGGGTCTTCAGCTCCACCCCACACCCCATTTGATGCTTGAATGCAGTGCCAGCCAGTTTCTCTGCCCAGCCTTATGGGAGGTGCATTCTCCCCACCCCTGCCTTAGTTTTGTTGACCTCAGCATATGCTGGAGGGGCTGTGTGCTGAGCTTAAACGGAGGGATGGGTCTGGTGTCTCGGGCTAATGAAACATGTAGAGGAGCTTAGATGGCCAAGGATGTGTCAAGTGAAGGCAAGCACAGAGGCTGATCACGGCCTTCATCTTAGTCCTACATGTGAGGAGGGGGCAGGTCAAAGTTGGAAGGAGCAGTTGGTGGACACATCTGGAGCCTCTGGGGCCAGCCAAGTCTTGCCTTTTGTTTACCAGTGGGCAGCCAAGGAGATTCCAGAAGGGGAAACAGCTTCTACAAACAAAAGGCAACGGCAACCTTTGATGGAAAGCTCCTTTTCCTGCAGTCCTCCCTGACACAGAAAAATGAGCCTCATTCCTTTGCAGCCCTGAAAGTATGAGGATAGAGTATGGTTGATATCTGTGTGTGTGTGTGTGTGTGTGTGTGTGTGTGTGTGTGTGGAGGGGGTGCACACCTCGGAACCAAGGAATACCACAGCCGCAGGCCTCAGGCAGATCTTGACCTGGCTTCAGCTTGGAGTCAATAGGTAAAATTCAACTTACTGAACAATTATCAAGTTTCCTGGTTCATATGCAGAGGAAAAGACGGTGACGGACAGGCATAGGATTTCAGAAATTTCTGGAAGGTGAACTCAGCAGGCTAGGCCAGGCCTGCTGCATGCACAGGGTGTTCACTAGGAACTCTGGCTAGAATACAGGCATGACAGCAGCCCACAAAAGGCCACATGCAGTGTGCATGAGACAGTGAAACAAATGCTTGTTTTCATGCCACCCCAGCCTATCCAAGAGCCCTTCACTTTAAGTAACTGATTTTTACCAGCCTCAGCACCCCAATAAAGTAGACACTATAGATGCAGTGTCTTCCCAGCCCTTGGCCAGATATGCTCCAGAATGAAGGAGTTGGCGTATCCTGAGGTAATACAGTGGAGATGCTAGTGCTGTATAACTTGTGTATGTGTATGTCTTTGTGTGACATATATGTACAAGCGTATGCAGGTGTGCATGTGTGTGTACATGAGTATATCAGAGGTTGGGATGTCATTCCTTAGCTGCCATCCACAGGGCCTCTCACTCACTGGCCTGGACCTTGCCAAGTAGGCTAGGCTGGCTGGTCACTGAGCCCCATGGATCCGCTGTCCTGGGATCCCCAGCACTGGGATTACAAAGGAGCATCATCACAGTGGCTTTTGCACTGTGCAGCTCTTGCAGAGGACGCAGGATGAAGTTCTGGAGGGCTCTGCCACCACCCTAAGCAACAGCCTCAGCAGGATCACGGATTGTGCAGAGACAGAGGCTTGTGTTGATTAGGGTTAGCTGCTGAATGGATTTGTGCTGACTGTATGGGAAAATAAATCTTCTGGCTTCCAGAGCTTTCTGAGGGTTGAGTTTGCCGACAAAAGAGCAGGAAGACTTGCTTGCAGAGCAGAGGGGAATGTGGGCACAGGAAGTGGGTTGGCAGCAGCACCAGTTTTCACACTGGCTCAGCCGTCCAGCCCTGCTTGGATTTCTCTCTCTCTCTGTGTCTCTCTCTTTCTGTGTGTGTGTGTGTGTGTGTGTACTCTAGGAGCTTCACATATATAAAAGCCCGCCATTGCCCCCAGCATGTTCTCCCAAGCTTCTTCCTTTTCTTAGACCCCTGTTCCACCCAAGGATCCAGTCATACAGTCTAAAGCAAGCCAGACCTTTGAATACTCTTTGCTGTGTGGATACTGTTCCAGAAACCTTGAATACTCTCAACCTCTCTCATGCTTGGGCCAACTCCTATTCATCCTTCAAAAGCCCTTTATCTAGTGAGGCATATGCGGATCCCGATGTCCCTTTTGGCCCCTTGTTCAATATGTTAGGAACACCTTTCAGTGAGCATTTACTAGGGCCCTACCTGCCCTTTGGTTTCTGGGGAGATGTAAAAGGTACATGGGGACTTAACCACTCTCAGGAAAAGGCAAAACTGCAGGACATTATGGTTTGAAGGTGACATGACCCCACTTGTGAGCACTTGGCTCATGCTGACTTTGAGTAGCTTTGGAATCTGATGTTTTCAGGCAATCCCCAGCTCTGAGAAAAAAAAAAAAAAAAGAAGAAGAGTGAAGCATACAGAAGCAACCATGTGGCCCTTCTGGAGGGGGATTCACAGTCTACACACTGTGTTTCCAGTCAGGAGCTCAGTAGGATGACAGTGGCTTCAGAGGGAGAGTGGGTGGCCTCTTCCTGCAGTGAAAAACAGCTCAAGGAGAAGTTACAGCTTTGCATACACAGCTGCTGAGGAGATAGCTGGGCCTAGAACCCAGGCCCTTTTTCTCAAGTCCAGGCCTTTTCTACACTTCTTTTCTACAGTTGCATTTTAAGTGCTTCCTTAGGCATATGTGGAAATTCTGCTGTCTCCTTCATGTGCTACAGGGAGTTGGTGGAAATGAAGAGGTGGGGCCTACAAGGAAGCCTTTGGGTCACCGGCTGCATCCTAGAAATGATTAATGGCACCTGGGTCTCACCCTCTTTTTTGCACTCCCATCATGAGAAGAGTGGGCTTTCTCTGCCACTTTGTTCCTGCCTTGCCACAGGCCCAAAATCAACAGGGTCACTTAACTGTGGACCAAACCTCCAAACCCATGAGCCACAATAACCCTTTTTTCTTTCTGCAGTGATTACCTCAGGTATTGCTCACTGTTTCCTCTCTCTACCAGCCTGGCGAGAAGGGAGGTAGTTAGGGTACAGCCTCAGTGACAAGGAGGAGGACAAGAAACAGAAGGAGGCAGCGAAGATGCCTGGCCTTGTGTGAACTTAAAAGTGCCATCTGATTAATCCTCCACAAGTTATTGTTCTAGCTTTCAGAACAAGAAAGTTCTGAGAGGTTAACCAAGCTGTCCAAGATCACAAAGCTAGTGAGGACAGAGAAGGTATTTGAACTCACCCCACTCCATACCCCACACACCTATTTTTCCTGCTGCCAAAACATTGGTCCTCACTCCAGGGCATTGACTACCCCTCCTGCAGGAAGTGTTTGAGCCACTGACCCTGGCTCAGTCCACTCAGCTTAAGGGCATGCAGGCAGCTTGGCAAGCAGTGTGCAGCTGTGGCCAGACCTCCAGGGCCCTGATGGCACCCTGCCTGTGACAGAGCTGAAGGGCTCCTATCATTGCCATGCCCAGAAGGACTTTCCCTCTGTCTGTTGGGAGCCGGAGTGGCTAAGTCCATGGAATCCTTCCTGTTCTAACAAGATTGGACATGGGGAATCTGCACCTAGAGACCCCATCCGTTAGTTGATTAAAAGCCTGATCAGCTTGCCTGAGACTTGCCAGTGCCGTTATGAACAAGAGGTGTCAGGAAATATTCCTATGTAACCAGTGTCTTCGAAATTGCCATGGCGACAGTTAATAAAACTTTGGAGCTCTGCTGCTAGGCAATAAAATTTGGGATAGCCTTTGAAGCAGTTTGTATTGAAATGAGCTGAGAGTGTCATATCTCAAAGTTCCATGCTCTAGGATTAAAAAAGCAAACATGGCTTACATCAAAGAGGAGCTTGTCCAGGATCATGGAAAAATGGGACTAACAGGGTCACCACACATGGTCTTAGAGATAATGCCCAGGTTCAAACACAGGTTCTATCTTAGTCTAGCTGTTTGACTTTCTGGGATTTGGTTTCTTCATCTATAAAATGGGTCTATAGGTTAGTAAAGGGATGGTTATCAGGGCCAGATGTGTCAAGATAGAAAAGGCTTAGAGAAGGCCCTAGGAAATACAAGTGCATAATCTTTGAGGTAATACAGACTTTATGCATATGGCCTTCCATCTTGTATGCCTCTAGACTGTATGCTTCAGTAGTATTCTGCCATGCTGACTCTGAGCGCTGTGCCTTGTGGGTTGTTTTTTTGTTTTTTTTGTTTTTTTTTTTTTTGGTGAAGAGAAGGCATGTCATATGTTGAGCTCCAAAACAACTGATCACTAAATCCAGGCCTCAGGAAACTCCTGGTCAACTCTGCTCCATTCTTGGAACCCTAGAGGAGCTGTGTGAACAGATCTGGGTTGGTCAGCTATAGGGAGGAGATGGGGGAGGGAGTCTGACTGTCTGTCCCCTCTCAGAATAGTTCCATCTGCAGCCAGCTGACTTTTATGAGAACACTCAGCCCAGAAAGCACAGATGATTCTGACCCATGGCTGACTTAGAAGATGTGCACAGAAGGCCAGCTAGGACCAGTGGAGCCATCCAGCTATCCCCAGACTAAAAAAAAAAAAAAATCAATAAACGCTTATTGCTTATATCTGTTTGAGTCTAAAGGTGGCTTGTCACAAGGCAATACTTCACTAACCTGAGACGGACTGAATCCTGAAAACCATTGTAAGTATGGAGGAGACAGAAGGAAATGAGAAGGTGTCCATAACATTAGGGCTTGCAAGCCTATAGGGAAACAATACCAAACATAATCCCATTAGGCTGGGGAGATAGCTCCATGAGTAGACTGTTTGCTTTACAAGTTCGAGGACCTGAGTTTGACCCCTATTCACACTTTAATAAAAAAGTGTACATATTGGCATCACTTGTAATCCTAGCCCTCGGAAAGAAGAGACAGCAGGTCCCTGGGATTCCCAGCCTAACCTAATGTGTAGGTTCCAGGCCACTGAGGGACCCTGTCTCAAAAAAAAAATGCAGGGAGTGTTGAGATAGCCTTTTGCAGGCCCATGGGGAATGGTGAGTGAATACCAGCAACTCCTACAGCTCCTCGAAAGGCCCTGACCCACTGCACACGGTGCTGATCCACTAGGGACTCCGAACATACTAGAAGTCTTACACTGGATCAGAGGCTAGGGCGGTGGTGACTGTTTGCCCCTTCTTCTAAGGTGACCCCTCCCCCCCACACCACATTTCCTTATGGTTGCACCTACTTGACTTATTCTTATTGGTGCTTGAGGCTAGCCTGGGATGGTCTGATTGGCCTTTCAGTTGGTTAAAGGCTGTTACACTAAACAATAAAGTTACATCTGTACCTTGAGTCTGGTTTCCAGAGTCTGGTTCTGGGATTCTGCGCCGGCTCCATTACCACTCATCCCCCTTCTCCCAGCTCATGGTCCCCACAAAACAAAACAAAACAAAACAAAACAAAAAAATTAAAAAAAAAAAAAACAAAACCAAAAAACACCTAAGCAAATAGCTCTTGAAGAATGACAGACAAGGCCATCCTCAGGATGCATCCATAGTAGCATCCCCTCCCCAGTCCTCCCTGTGCTCTGTCTCAAGTGCTGGCCTTATAGCTACTGAGTGTCCTTAGACAGGGACCTGACCTTTCCAGGCCTCAGTTTCACGGTTTATAGACTGAGGATGGAGAAGACTAACTCACCAGCACAGTGATCATGCAGATCAAGTGTTCAGAACATCCCACATGCACCAGAGCCCGAGTGGTTAGCACCTGTTGGTGAT
Source organism: Meriones unguiculatus (assembly GCF_030254825.1). Lineage (NCBI taxonomy): Eukaryota > Metazoa > Chordata > Mammalia > Rodentia > Muridae > Meriones > Meriones unguiculatus. Next base: position 91,937,224 of record NC_083350.1, read on the forward strand.
TGTTATTCTCACAATCCAAACTAACCTGATTAAAAGTGATACAGTTATGAACGGAAAAGCAGGGGGAGTGAAAATGTGATCCCTCCATAAGTTGGTATTCTGGGGTCCATTGACTTCAGGGGTTGGAATTCAGAGATCAAGGAGAAAACTATCTACAGGAGCTGCTCTGAAAGGTAAAGACCTGTCACCAGGGATGGATTACAGTTGGAGTCCCTCACATGATCTGCCAGGTGGCTTCCACCTGTCCCTACTGGGCACTGAACATCTGGAATCCTTCTTGCTGCTGTGGAAAATTCCACACAAGCCTATGTCTCAGAAGCCCTGGATGAACCTCCATTTGCCAGAGAGAGGTCAAAATCTTATGTAGTAGCAAAGCCAGCTTGGTTGACTGTAGGATACTGCTGTAGCCACTCTGCATCACATAACAATTTTAGTATGGACTCTCTGTATTTTGTGTTGCATCTTTTAAATCAGGTAAATAGGTCACCCTGCTTGGGGTCTAGATAGCTGTGAAGGTGCCTTCAGGTCAGATCAGAGACCTAAGTTGAATCCCTTGTTAGACAAGTGGAAGTGGGTGGCATTCGTTCAACAAACACTGAGTGCCTGCTGTGTCCTTGGCACAGGGCTGGGTGATAAGGGTATATATGATAGGACAAGGTCTTTGTCCTGGAGAAGTCTGGTTGTTCCAGACAACTTCCTGATCTTTCCCTAAACTTGAAGCTTAGGTGCTCCAATTGGTCACATTTCATAGAGTCCTGCCTTGGGATTTTGTTGGACATTTTAATTATTTTTGTTCCTGTCTCTTCTAACTTCTCAAAAACAAGCAAACAAAAACAACTTCCTTGCTTTCTTTCTCAGAAAAAAAACTTCCTTGCTTTCTTTCTCAGAAAAAAAGATCATCCCAGTGAATACAGGGTAGAAAGGGAGGCTAGATTCAAATTCTGTGTCCCAATATTTGCTGTTTTGATATATAACATGGGGCAAATTATTCAATATCCCTGGGCTTTAATTTCCTCATTCAAAAGTGTAGATTATAATCGCAACTCTAAATAGTTGCTGAGAAATTTCAATGTTGAATACATTTGAAAATACTTTTAAAATAAGAAACCTAGTGCAGTGGAAACTCCCTGGGATCCACAAGAGTAACCTTAGATAGGTATCTAGTAATGGAGAATACAGAGCTAGAACTGGCCATCTTCTATAACCAGGCAAAGCTTCCAGTGGAGGGACTGGGACACCAATCCAACGAAACCTTCAGCCTCGAAATTGTCCTGCCTGCAAGGTGAGCTGGGGGAAAGGTGGCTCAGAACCTGTGGGAGTAGCCAACCAATGACAGGTCCAACTTGAAACCCATGCGGCAAGAGAGAGTCCATCCCTGACACTGCCTGGAGGACCAGGAACCAGAGGCTGGATGGCCCAGAGACCTAGGATAGAACCAAACATGACCAACCATAAAAAAAAAAAGTCAATGAAATGATTCCTAATGATACTCTGCTATACTCACACATCAGAGCTTAGTGTAAACATCATTGGACAGGCTTCATCAAGCAACTGATAGGAGTAGATGCAGAGACCCACTGCTGAGCATTAGGCAGCACTCAGGGAATCCCGCAGAAGAGTAGGAGGGAGGATTGTAGGAGCCAGAGGAGTCAAGAACACCAAAAGATTATGGCCAACAGAATCAACTAAGCAGGGCCCATGGTGGTTCACATAGACTGAACTGGCAGTCGGGGAGGCTGTCTGAGTCTGACCTAGGCCCTCTGCATATCTGTTATGGTTGTGTATGTTGGTGTTCTTGTGGGACTCCCAACAGTGGGAGTGTGGGCTAGCTCTGAATCTTCTGCCTGTGTCTGAGAGCCTTTTCCTTCTACTGGGTTGCCTTACCTAGTTTTGATATGAGGGTTTGTGCCTAGTCTTACTGTAACACGTTATGCCATGTTTGGTTGATATCCCTGGGAGGTCTGTTCTTTTCTGAAGGAAAAGAAAGGAGTGAATCTGGGGGAGAAAAGGTAGGGGGAGGAGCTGAGAGAAGAGGAAGGAATGGAAACCGCAGTCAGGATGTGATATATAAGAGAAGAATAAATAAATGAATATATTATTTTGGAAAAAGTAAGAGTTTTATAAGTTTTAAAAGATGATTTTGTTTGTTTACTCTCTAACTCTTTAGAAGATAGTCATCCACTTAGGGTCTTATAGCCTTTCCTAGCTATTCAGAAGAGTTTGTTTCAGAACCCTGAAAGGGACAGAGTGTGTGCTTCCTGGGTCTACTGGGTAAAGAATGTTAAGTTGCCTGGCTCTCATATGGGTGAGAGAGCTCAATGCTCCCAACCTGCACCCCAAACTGGGGGCATAGAGGACAAAAGACACCCTGAGGAGCAGCCAGGATGTTTCTGGAATACTTCTTCCATATCTGAAATTCAAATAGTCTCTCTATGCTGTTTTAGTAATTACCAGGTAGACAGCTCATGACAGAACCCCATGTAATGGTTTTGGCCACATGAATTAGGAGCCCTCTGAGGGCTTCTCTTGCTGGGAGGGTGATCAGAGCCTCCAAGTCGGCTTCTTCATTAAGACTTCCAGCAAACTAGCAATAAAACATGCACTGGGCTAAAGAACTAGAGCTTGGACCTTTAACACCGCTCCAGGTGGGCCTGGGGCTGCCTTTCAACTTCCTCCCAAATGTTTATGCAAGAGTTTCAGGGGCTAGATGTGAAACTGTGCTAAACAGGACTCAGGAATTTTCCATAAGTGTGTTTAATGAACTCCAGCGCAAAACCACTGACACTGAGTTTTACAGCTCCGATTTTGAGGGCTAGAGAAATGGGGACTACAGGAATTGATGGACGACATTAGAAATCCATCCTTTAAGCCAGAAATTGACTGATGACTTTGCCCCTTAAGATTTGCAGTAAAACTTACACAGCTTTGGCTTATTCACTTGCAAAAACCAAGCTTCCCCCGCTGGCTGGCTGTAGAGATGCTGTAAGTCCTGAGGATTCCAGGAGCATCACTCCCACAGGCACTCCAGTCTGTGAACAGCACAGTCTGCAGCAGCAGCATCTTTTCCAGGGAACATTTCTAGAATAGGAGCTCTCACACTGACACCTGTCATGGTGACTTCCAGAAACAAAGGACGGGTTTCCGAGACATTAGAAGAGATGGGAGCAGGGCTGAGGACATGGCTCTGTTGGTGGAGTGTATGTTGCGGAAGCATGAAGACCTGAGTGCAGATTCCCAGCAGCCATGAAAAGACTTGGCATGGTGGCATGTGTCTATAACCTCAGTGTTAGGAATGGGGGAATGGTGGAGACAGTTATAATCATTAAGGAGCTCCAGGGTCAGTAAGAGACCCTGACTCAAAAACCAGTATGAAGAACGGTTGAGAAAGACATCTGATGTCAACCTCTGGCTTCCACACGCAGGTTCACACACGCGCACTTGGACCCACATGTACATGTGTAAATACCTGCATGAAAACGTACATTAGGGAGGGTGGAGGGCAGACAGGGGGGAGACAGAGCTCCCTGTCTAGCCCCAGGTGAGCCCAGCAAAGCACCCCACACCAGCATCACCATACTGTTTATGTTGTAAAGCATTTGAGGGCAGGGGTCTGCCTTTTCCTTTTTCCCTTGGCTTTTCCAGCCCCAGCGCAGGGTCTTGGGGCAGGAGATTTCCTGAGTGATAAATTCTTATCTACTAATGGCTGGAATTGTTACTCCCGGCAATGGTTAGCTCTTTTCATCAAGTGTCAAAACATAGCAGGTAGAGATTGTATAATCTGGTGTGGCAATGGGGAAAACAGAAGATACAGGCTGTGGAGAGAGTGCAGGCCAGAGCAGACATGGCCAGTGAGGGCAGCTCCCTGCTCTGCCTGAGTGGTTCTAAGCAGAGCTGTCCGGACAAGCTCTGCTGGACATCCATGGCTCCGACTTACCCCCTTTCTTACCTCTCATTTTCACACTCAGCAACTCAGGAGATGTCACACAAAGCCAGGTCTCAACTTGACCCATTAATAACACATACCTGCTCTTCATTTCCACAGGGTGAGAAAAATCTCCCTTTCTTCCAAAAAGGTAGAGAGCAAACTTTTGAGGTTTACCCATTCATTCACTAAGCACTGAGGTACCTTTTATTGCTCCTTCTTTGTGTAACATAAATTCTGATTATAGCAATAAATAAAGCACAACAAAATTGAGTTGTTGAATGAGTGAGTGAGTGAATGAATGAATGAATGAATGGACTTGTTTTTGCAGTTGCACATTTCCCAGTTGATTCTTGTGGTTTTCAGTTCCCTGGCTGTTTATTCCTCCCTGATGGCAGACAATTTGGGGTCATCCCAGCTATTTTGCTCTGCCTGTGGTAAAAAAAACTTGCTCTCCTCATTCCTCATTATTATTTGCCTAAGTTTCCCCACAACCCTTAAAACATAATCCAAAAAACTAATTTTGTTTGCCACAGGCCATTCTGACCAAATGCACTCAACTCCCTGTCTCTATTTCATAAGAGTGTGTCATGGTGTGATTTTGGTGTCTTCCCAAATTCTGTGTTGAACTCCTAGGCCCCAGTATGAACTAAGGAGGTGGGGCTTTGGAAGGGTTGCTTGGGGCAGAGGGCAGAACTCTCCTGGATAAGATTGGTGTCCTTATAAAAGAGACTCTAGAGACAACTCATTTCTTCCACAAGGGTATGACAGTGAAACTCCTTTTCAGACAGCAAATCTGCCTTCACTTGGGCTTCTCAGCCCCAGAAATATAGTAAATAAATGCTGCTGTTTATAAGTTGCTCAGCTGATGGCACTTGGTGAAAGCAGTCCAACCAGATGAAGACAGACACCCTAGGAACTGCACACACCGAGAGACTCCAGGGTGGCAAGTGGGGAGTCTCCCCACTCCTCACCCCTCCTGGTTGTGCTCTATTTCACAGTCCTCCTGGGCTACCACAAGTGCAATTACCTCAGAAGATTTATATGCTTCAAGCTCTTCAGGAGTCCTTTATCAGGAGCCACGACTGTGGGAAGAAAGAAAAGAAAAAGTAGGAATGGAAAGAAAACTCCTTATGAACTTCCTGAAACGCCTGAGCCTGCTGGGGAGAAGGCTCAGAATGTTAAGATGTTCAGCCAAGTAGTAATGCCCCATATCCATCCATCAGCCACATGGCTCGCTCATAGTTCCAGTTCCAAAGAAACAAGAGTGCTTGGCTTCCAACAGAAAAGAGTGAAATCAAATCCATGGCCTTCTCTGCTTTTCAAACCCAATTTACAACAGAAAATGGAACTAAGATTGTTGTATACTAATTGGATTTCTTTCTTTTGTTTTTTGAGACAGGCTTTCTCTGTGAAGCCTTGGCTGTCCTGGACTCACTTGTAGACCAGACTGGACTCAAAATTACAGGGATCTGCCTGCCTCTGCCTCCCTGAGTGCTGGGATTGCAGGCTTGTGTCACTGTGCCTGGATGAAGCCTTCTTGCTTAATGGGAGAAAAATTCCAAAGGAAAACACCCCCTTCCTTCCTTATCTCCCATTTAGCTGTAGTTCCTAAGTGTCAGTTATGTACTCCCTGTAGCACTCCAGAAATACAGACAAAATGGTACCTCATTGTCCCAAAGAAAAAGAAGTAGATATTTTTTTCAGAATGTAGATCAAATGCTTTTTCCCAAGACTGTTAACAGAGAAACTCTGGGAGTAAAGTCTGACTTCTGCATTGTAAGCAAAGGCTCAAGTCTGCCAATCTTTGCCTGCCCCCCCCCCCAGGAGGAGAGGCTGGGTCCTTGTCTTCTCCAGGTGGCAGAGGGAGGATGCATTCATGAACTGATTTTTTTTTCCACTGACAGGAACCTCCACACTGTCTCACAATGCAATCTGAGCAAGTCACTTCCAGCCAGGAGTCACATTTTCCTCATCTTGTTAAGACCATCTTATTTAATGGAGACCACTGGCGGCACATTGTAGGCTCAGGCATCCATTCCACATTGTAGGCTCAGGCATCCATTCCACAAAGCTCTAACTCTTTTTGCTTCCTCCCTACTTTTTCCTTTTCCTTCCTTTCCTTACTTCTTTTCTTTCTTCCCTCCATTCGAGAATTACTGTGGTCCAGTATTCAGCTTTCTGGTGCCATGGAGGGCCATTGGGACATGACTCTCATGTAGGAGGGCAACAAATTCACCATCAGGGTCAGGAAAGCTTCTCTGAGGAAGCAGCAGCAGGAGGAGAATGGCAGTCTCCAGAGGGCAGAGGTTTGCAGAACAATAGAAGGGACAAGTGTCCTGAAAGTGAGCTTGAGGTACCTGGGACAACTGAAAGAGGGAAGTTAGCTTGGCTTGGTAAGGTAGCTTGAAGACTGGCTAGAACCTTGAGGGGAAGTAGTGGCCAGATACTCAGAACTGTGTAAGCTGGCTTGTGGGCCTCCCTTGCATCTAAATGGATGCTGCCCAAAACCAAGTGGGGGGCTTCACTTTGGCACACCATGTGAGTTGGTGCTATCCCTTCACTTTTGAGTTGCAAGGTGTTCAGAGGGCTCCTTAGACATTGGGCTGGGCTAGACATTTAAGAGCCAATGAGGACCATCTGACTTATTAGGCCATCAGATAAACCCTATGAAGGCAGTTATATTTTATTCCAGACACCATGGGAAGCCACTGATGGGCAAACAGCAGGGTATTAATGCCAGTAGATTAACTTTTTAAAAAGCCCATTCTTAGCAAATTTTAAACATGCACATGAAACCCAACAACAGTAATAAAAGAGACTGAAGAAGACAGTGGGAGGCGATGGATATGTGTGGCCGGCCCTGATACAGAGGATTTAACAGGTGTGTGTCCACAAACCCTTCAACATAAAGTCTGTGGGACTTGGTAGAGGTCAATCATACCTCAATGGAGCAATTTAGAAATTAGCACTCTTACCCACTGAGGCATATTTTTACTTTTGAATTGAAGACATATTGCTCAGGCTGGCCTTGAATTTACTCTGTAGCCAGGAAGGCCTGGAGCTTGTGGCCCTTCTATTTGAAAGTCTTGAGTAGTGGGGATCTTGAATCTACAACACCATGCTCAGCACACTGTGGTGCTGCAGTTAATCCTCATCTCCCCACCTTCCCTCCCATTCCTGATCATCACTGAAAATGGTGTGGTGCTGATTTAATGTATCATTTTTTTTTAATGTATCATTTTTAATGGATCATTTTTTTCTCATCTTCAGAGGGAACTTTGGGAATATAAACTGAATGAATACAAAGCTCAAGGTGGGAATATGAGGCATGAGAGTCATTCATCCATTCAGAAGACAAAGAGTGAGAGGTTTTCAGAGTGGGATTGCCTTTTATATGCCAGAAGACATTCTGTGAGGACAAGGTCGCAGCTTGTCAAGTTTATCCTAATGCTCCTGAGGAGATGTAGGTTGTGTGTCTGAAGAAAAGTTGTGCTGTGTTCACATACAGCTGCAATGGAATCAGATATCTCATCAAGAAGAATCCATCCTAGAGGTTCTTCCCAGTAGGATGTGACAACTACCCATCCCAGGTAACTGGCTGACTCACAGCCCTTACCAACTGTCTGCTAAAGCATGCAAAGAGCTGCCCTATGCAGTTCCCCTTTTAGCTTCTAGAAAAACACCAGTGTTCCTGGTAGGGAAGAATCAAAGGCTCTGGGCTCGGTGATATTATATGAAAGCTGAGTTAGGCCTTGCCAAGTATCTCTGGATTCACTTTCTAGTGTATAACATCCTCTGCCCAGATTACAGGGGTCAGAGAGAACAGATAAAATACAAGCAGCAGTACCTGTGGTTTGGACTTAGCAATGGTCATTATCTTAGTCACTTTTCCATTGTTGTGCTAAGATGCCATGGCCAAAGAAAGTTATAGAACAGTTTATTGGAGGCTTACAGTTTCATAGGATGAGTCCATGACAGTCATGGTAGAACACCGCAGCAGCCAGGTGAGCCTGCAGCTGGAGCAGTAGTGGAGAGCTTACATCTTTATCCACCATAAGTAGGAGGCAGAAAGAGCTAGGAATGTCATGGGCTTTTGAAACATCAAATTTGACCTTTAGTGTCACACCTCCTTCAACAAGCTCACACCTCCAATTCTTCCTAAACAACTGGGGACCAAGTATTTAAATATGTGAGTCTTTGAAGGGCATTCTCAATCAAACCTCCACAGTCATCAAGGTCAAATCTTTCTGAGGCTCAGTCAAGGTGAAGAATAGACAAATTACCCTCCAGGCTCATGGAGTAGATTGATTGATAGCCTGGAAATATATATTTGTACACTATGACATTTCTATAGCTCACAGACTGTGAATGTTACAACTGAATTTTTTACTGTTTAGATCACCTACAATGACTCCAATCCTTGGCTTATCACATGACCACATTCATGGTATAGAAAACACAGTCCCAGAGCTGAGCTCGCAACCTAGCTTATGTCTCTCCAATGGTCTTGGTTTGGGTTTCTTTCAGGATCTGCACAAAATGCTTGAAAGGATTATAGTTGTTGGTAAGTGTTTTGGGGGTAAGGAATTGTTGGACGACTTTTCTGAATTGTTCCTCCTACCACTACATCTAGAACATTGGAGAATATTTAAGAAGAACAAGGTTGGAAATGCCCCAAATACTTCCTTCCACCAATTGGTTGATTAAAGAAGCAATATCAACATGAAGGAAAAAACATGGCTCCCTCTTACATTTGTATCTACTTGCAAATATGTATTGAGTATCCACTGTGTACCCAAAACTTTTGGGGGTGGAGATAGATGCTGAATACTGAGTAAGGCAACTGTCTATGCCTTTTCACTGCATAGTTATGGAACCAGATTAACAAGCCAACAAATAAATAAAGTCTATTTATAAATGTAAGTATTGTCAAGGAAATAGAAACCTGGAGACCACCGAGTGATTGGCTGGGGTTCTTAAGTGAATTGGGACTGTATTCCTGTGAAGGCACATAGATGGGTATTTGAAAAGATCTGCATTAGAGCATAGGCTTTGGAACATGTGTACAGTGTTGTATTGTGTGTAAGTAGCAAGAGAAATGACTGGTATGCACTGACTGTATTTCCTTGAAACCACACGCACATGGAGTAGTACCAGAAGGGAACACAGATACACGTCTCTTGGATCAAGATCTGTGAGGATGGTTTGGGGTTGGTTTTATAATGTGGTTCAGTGGATTTGCCCAAATAAGAACATTTAGACCAACATACAGCACTTTAAAATTAGGACCAAGCTAATAAGGATGAAGGACAGATGACCACATACATATGATGCTGGTACTCAAAAGGCCATCTTGTCACTTCTGAAGCTAATTTCTCGGTGGGATGAATTCTGCATCCAAGTTTCTATTAGGTCATCTTGTTCTTCTTTCTCTTTCTCCTCTTTAATGTCCTCTCTCTCTTGCTCTCTTTCTCTCTGTCTCTCTGTCTCTGTCTCTGTCTTCTCTCTCTCTCTCTCACACACACACACACACTCACAGGGAGAGAGCCACACACAGACAAACAGGCAGACAGAGAGACAGAGGAAGACAGGCAGAGAGAGAGAGAGAGAAAGAGAGAGAGAGATATGTTATTCACTATCTGCTATTTCCTCAGTGGAAATAAGGTTCAGTCTTTCATGGCAATAACTAATCTCTACAACATGAATGTCAATATCCACTCCTCCAACTCCACATGTTAAAATCCTAATCCCTAGTGTGATGAAATTTGGAGACAAGGTCCAGGAACTAGTTTAAGATACTTTAGGAGGAAATAAGTCTGAGACAGGGACCTCATGAATGGGCCTAACACCCTTAAAAACACCCTTAAAAATAGCTTGTTAGTCCTCTTTATTCCTTGAGAAGAGAGATGAGGAAGTTAGCAGTCTGCAAACCAGAGGGAGGCCCTCACCAGAACCCAACCATGATAGCTCTCTGCTCTTCAGTCCCTAAACTCTGAAACCCTACATTTCTGTTGGCTGAGATACCAGCTCGCTGCCACGCTCCTGCTGGTCCTCGTACCTTTTCAGACACACTTACCCTACTCCTTTGCTGTCATCTCACTTCTATATTCCCAGAGCTTACACCTTTGCTTAGGATCTGTTTCTGGAGAGAAATTCAACCTAGGACAAGGACCTCGCCTGTCTAAGACTGTAGCAGGGATAGAAGAGACAACACACATAGGAAAGCACACTGAGCATAGAGCAAGTGCTCAGCCAACTTCCACTCCACAGGCCACACTTTCCACAGCTGTTCTGTTTCCAGGGCCATCTTGTCTGTTATGCGCTCCAAAGCCTTGCTGGGCCACCTATATCATGAGAGACAATTTCCCCGACAGCTATTTGAGTAATTAAAATTTCTAATAATAGCCCATTGTTTGGTTTCGATAAATCCATTAGAGATACCTACTTCCTTAGTGGATACCTTAGATACCTACTTCCTACTTCCCTCCATGCTCTTCTTGCTTTGCGTGGGCTAACCCTGCTCTACCATAAAGAAGAGACAGACAAAGAGGTCTGTGTGGTGGTTTGTATATGAATGGCGCCCATAGGCTCATAGATTTGAATGCTTCATCATTAGGGAGTGTAAGGGATTATGAGGTGTGGTCTTGCTGGAGTAGGTGTGGCATCATTGGAGGAAGTATGTCACTGGGGGTGGGCTTTCGGGTTTCAAATGTTCAAACTAAGCCCAGTGATTCTCACTCTTCCTACTGCCTGTTTATGCATCTGTAGAACTCTCAGCTACCTCTCTAACACCATATCCGCGTGCATGCTGCCATGCTTCCTGCTAGGATGATAACAGACTAAACCTCTGAAACTGTAAGCCAGCCCCAATTAAATGTTTTCCTGTGGTCATGGCATCTCTTCACAGCAACAGAACATCGACTAAGACGATATGTCAGTCAATAAATAGACTGTGAATGAGGAAGATTTTCCTCACATAATATTTTCCTAACATAATTAAGACTGACCACTCAAAACATGAGTCTCAAATGGAAGTATGCACAAGAACCTCTAGAGGACCCTGCTGTAAATGCCTGTAACTGGGCCTCCCCTCTACAGAGTCTAATAGGAAAATCCGGGAATTTGCATTTAAGCACCTTTCTCAAGGGATTCTGATGCAGGGATCCACAGGGTGCTATTCACAGTACAACCATTGATGGACTACTACCTGAATTGAGGTAAACTCCAGCTCATCATTGTTTACTTTCTCTTTTGGGCACCTGTTTCATCCCTGCCACAAAACTAAATACTGGAATTACCATACACATCTGCTGGGGGCCTGGGAGACAATGCTTAGTTGATAAAATGCTTGCTGCACATGCAAGAGAACCCAATTTTGTGTTCCCAGCATCCACCTAAAACCCAATGTGCTTCTGTTGTCTCAGGTCTGGTTGAGGAGGCAGAGACAGAGGTATCTCACAGGTTCCACACCCAGCCAGTGTAGCTGAACTGGTGAGCTCCACAGTGAGAGACCCTGATTCACAAAGAAGGATAGAGATTGATAAAAGATAAGCAATGTCACCATCTAGTACACACACACACACAGTACACACACAGTACACACACAGTACACACACAGACACATATACATTACACACATACAAAGACACACACACAGATACACACAGTACACATACACAGACGCTCACACAGTACACACAAGCAGACACACACACACACACACACACACACACACACACACGGTCAACTGAAGTCTGTTTTCACAGGCCAGAAGTCTTTTTTAAAAGACATGATACTCAGCAAAGACTACAGAAAATTTTTTTCCAAGGTCAAGGAATCAAGGAGGGAGGTTAATCACTCCACGGAGTTGGCAGGCTTGCCTCGTTGTGAATGCAATACATGGTTACCTTTTCGGGGGTGTGTGTGTTTGTGTCTCCATCCCCATTAGCCTCAAGTTTCAGAGTGACTTTATCCCTCTAGGCTTGCAAGTTGATCATCATCCGGCCAAACCAGGATTATGGACAGGTGGAGGGAGGCTACATAGCTTAGGCATGTCTGGCTGTATAGACCAGACTTAGACATGTAAGGCTTTCATGAAGAAAAATGTCACCCTGTGCTGTACTGTCCAGTATTTTGGATTGACTTTTTCAAGTCCCTGCTATGTGTTAGAGCTCGCTGGAGTGCAGAGGTGACTAAGCCAATTCTGCTTCAGGAAAGTGATAATTCCTCTGTGCTTTGCTACAAGAAGAGAAATCTAATGGAATGAGTCATGGTGTTCAGCATAGAATCAATGCCCATCTGAGTTTGACAGGCTTCAAATTTCACTCATGCAGGTCACGAGGTCCCATATCTCTAGTGAAGGAACTAGAGATATGGGAAGGACATAATCTTAGCCTACTCAGTGGTTTCTCTGAAAAAACTGACAGCAGGGAATGCAGCTCTGTGGTAAGTTACTGACTCAGCTATGTGAAGCCCTGGATTCAATCCTCAGTACCACAAAAATTAAAAAAAAAATAACAGTAAAAGTTAGATTTAAACCAGATATGGTGACATTCACCTGCAATTCCAGGAAAGCAAGATTCTATCTCAAAACCACAACATAAAACAAAAATTACAATATTAAGCCTTGACTAGGAAGAATTCATTATCATAATAAAGTGTAGATCAAATTAGAAGATTAAAAGAATGTGCCTCAATCACAGGAGATTAGATATAAATGATTATCTCTGTAGGTAGCAGCCAGTATTTATTTTCTTATTTATTTATTTATTCTTCTTTCCTATAATACATCCCAACCTCAGCCTCCTCTCCTCTGCTTCTCCCAGTTCACCCCATTCTCAGCCTCCCTTCTCCCCCCAGTCCACTCCTGTTTCCCTTCAGAAAAGAGCAGGCCTTCCAGTGATATTAACTGAACACAGCATAACAAGATGCAATAAGACTAGGCATGAACCCTTATATCAAGGCTGCAAAAGCAACTCAGTTATTTTTCTTTTTTAAAAGACTTTTAAAAATCTGACTTAATATTGGAAAGTTTAAAAGCACAATACATTTTCTTAATGAAACAAGAAACATCAGTGATCAACATCTTACTTTAACAATGAGACATTAATAATATCCCATCCAACTCACACTCAAGGAAAGGAAAATGGCCCGTCATCATTTAAAAACAGAATTCTGGAAGTTGAAGAAATGATGGGCAGATGCATGGGTGGATTTGAGGACAGAGTACAAATGCTGGGAAGGGCGCTGAAGCTGTCCTGAGAAGATGAATGCGTTCACTGTGACATCCTGATCATTAGAACATAAATTTACAGGACGTGCAAATGCAATATCAAAACAACAAATATCAAAAGTCCTTTCCACCTCTTCCAGTCTAGTAATTGCACACTGACAAATCTATCTTCAGAAAATAGTATGAGTTACATGAGAAAGAAATCCACTGAATGATATTCAAGGTTATAAAAGAGCAATAGCAAAACAATCTAAATGTCCAATAAAAGGGGGTTTCCTAAATTAATTAGGATTTCTTCAGAATAAGCAGGCATGTAAAGCAATACTTGAACATTAAATTTTAGCTGTGCAATATTTAGAAAATGCCCATGATATACTACCAAATGAAAAAGGAATAACACAGCATGTAAACTAGAATATTATTTTGTAAACTATAGCTATAAGCATAGAATACCAACTAGACATCAAATGCAAATGTACAAAGTATTTATCTTTGTGTTCTGTGGTTTCCTTTTCTTCATATTTATTGGTAAGTCATTAGAAAAAAACTATAATATTTAAAAAGTAAGTTGATAGGGGCTGAAGATGTAGCTAAGCTGGGAAAGTACTTGTTTAATATGAGTGAAGCTCTAAATTTAAGTTGCATCACCATCTAAAACTAGGTATTGTGGCAAAAGCCCAGAACTTTAGCACTCAGGAGATAGGAACAGGAGGATCAGAAGTTCAAGGTCATCCTCAGATACATAGAGATTTCAAGACCAACTGAGGTTTCATGAGATCTTGTCTCAAAACAAAACAAAAAATGCCAGTTGACATAATGTGGAGTTTCAGAAGATAGTTTATGTGTTGCTGAGTTTGTGTCTAAGGTAATTCCTGCCATAGTCAGCCAATGCCAGATAACAAAGCCTGTCCATGGCTGCTGACAACTTAACAGCTTCTCTACATTATGGGTGACTCGCATCATGTGTATCTGTAAAATACAACCAGATCTACAGTTTTTCAAGCAGATTGCCTTGTGTGTTGAGCTCTGGTAAAAACAAAAACAAAAATCCAATCCTTTGGCTGAATTGTCCATAAAACCCCATCCACCCAGGGGCAGACAGAATAGTAGCAATAAATAAGCAGTCTCTGTGGAGCTGACCTTGAGAGTCAACCCTGGCTAAGGAGGATAAACACCAGAGCTTGTGAGAGCCCAGCTCACAGAATAAGACAGATATAGTATGTTGCACAATCTACTTCCTACATTGCTATGAGGAAGGCAGACTAGGCATGAACATGGAATTTGAAAAAATTGGCATAAGTTGGAAGTGTGACCAGTTGTCTAGATTGGTGGTAGAACAATTGTTTTCTTCCTCTCCGTCCCCTCCCCCCCAAGTTTGGAGGAAGAAACAATAACCAAGGTCGGCTTGGCAGCCAGTCCAAGGCCCTCTCACAGGCTTTTTCCAGTCTGGAGAAGAAAGTAGATCAGACAAGGAACATGGTGCCTGCCAGCTGGTACTGAAAAATCCAGTGCTTTCTGTGTTGTAAGCAAGAGAAGGAAGCCCAGCTCACTTCTACCCTATGCTCACATAGGAAATCCTCCTAATTTAGGGATGGTCCCTTCCCACCCTATGTTAGATGTTTGTTCTGGCGGCACCTTGGTGAAGCTCTGTGTCTTCAACCACCTCTGTCCCTTCTTTTGACCTCCATTTTCTCCTCTATGAAGGAAGAATGGTAACACACAGGGCCTGTCTGATAGGGATACCATAAGTATTAAACAATGCAAAGGGTATTGGTGGCTTATCCTGGAGCCTGTCACCTACCACAGATTCAACAGTGTTGGGTTTTACTATGTTAATTGGAGTTGTACCTCTACAGTATTTGTTATTTTGCATTGTATTCTCCCAAAAGCTGACCATATTTAGCTGTGTTGGCTGGCAGCCTACAGACACCAGGAGATGTAAGGAATCTGTTTTTCTGGGACAGTCCAAAAGAAACCAACTGTCTTCTGAATTGTAAGTGGATTTTATGGGACTTCCCATTTCCCTGACAGTAAGAGAATATATTTGTATTGCTTTAAGCCACTTTTGTGGTCATTTGCCATAGAAGCAACAAGAAAAAAAAATACAGTGAGAGAAATAGATGAAATGGAGGAAAAGTAGCAGGTTACTGTCAGTTTAACAGTAACTGTGACATGTGGGCATGGGAATGGGCATGGGAAGATCACTGAGAGGAATTAAGGGCACAGAACTCCCAGGACTTAGCAGAGGTTCCATAGGAAGACAGAGTGAAGAGCAGTGTTTCTGGCTTGGAGCATGCTGGCAGATAGGAGAAAGCAAGGATGGATTCCTGGCCCTCTGGTGCCAGGGCTGGCCTGACCTCCCACCCCCCAATAATACCTGCTTCTTCACAGGCTGATCAGAACAAGAGCAATGTGACAGCAGTGAGCCAGTCAGCAAACCCAGCCTCATCAGCATATGGGAAACTGCAGGAGATAGCATCTGGATGTTGGGGGGTGGGGGCTCAAAGAAAGAAGGGTTGAACTGGATGTCAAGAAGAAGCTAGTAATACCTCTCAGCTCCAGCTTAGGAGGGGGATACTACCACTGCCATAGCTGGCCGGGAATCCCCTGAAGGTACTTCGCTGGTGCAGCCCCCAGCAAGAGTAGATTTCCGATTGTATGCTCAAAAACTCCACGCCAACTTGCAGCAGGCTCACAACTCCCCACTACAGGATTAGGTGTGCCCTGCCTCTTCCCCCACTTCCCTGGGTCCTAGACACAATGAGGCCAGCAGGCCACTACTTGTCTTTAATCATTCTAAACTGCTTCAAGGAGAGGAAAGGGGGACAAAGCCCTGCTGTGAAGTGCTGATGGTATAGAATGAGAGAATAGTAAATAAAAAGGAAACACCCATGAGATGAGCCAAAAGAGAGATGCCAGCATTTATGCAAGTAGGCCAGAGCTATGGGGGAGGGAGGTGGCGAAGCTGCGCTGGAATGCAAATACTTTCTGCTGCAGGAAGTGCTCAGCTCTCTGGGGGAACTGTGGGGAGGGCTTCTCTCTCTCCAGCTCCTGAGGACTGAGAACGGCTGAACAAGATGGGGGTCCAAGAGGAATAGGTTACTGGACACAAACACACAGATAGACAGGAAGGCAAACACACACACACACACACACACACACACACACACACACACACTCTTTCTCTCTCTCTCTCTCTCTCTCTCTCTCTCTCACACACACACACACACACACACATAATGAGAGAGCTAAGTGGGATCTGAGGTGCTATGCTGGAACTTGACGGCAGGTGATGGGAATAGGGCCACCACCACAGCTGGAGAGGTTTGCCCCACCTGTGTGTTCAGGAAAGCTTCTACAGAAGAGGCAATTCAGGTCTCTCACAGTAATGAACTTGAAGCATAACATTAACCTTTATTAAGTGAACACTGCAGTGGCATTTAAGCCATGCACAGTTTTATTCAACCATCACTCCTATCTAGTTCCAAAACTTTCTCATCTCCCTAAAAGGAAGTATGTGTTTGGTCAGTAGTTGCTCCCATTGCTTGCCCCAACTCCACTGTGGCCTCCCATGACTGAGGACCCAGACAATGTGTGGACTACACGAAGTGTGACCTTTAGCACCTGCTGCTTTCACTTAACATAAATCAAATGTTGGAGCATCTTCCTTTTGATGGGTGGATAATAGAGAAGGGGATTTTTTTAAACAGATCTTGAACAATAAACAGGAACCTGCCGGCAAGGAGACAACAGGGAAAGGGCCTATGGTGGTGAAGGAGGAAAGGCTTACAGGCTTGAAATGAAGCTGGATTACCACAGAGTATGAGTGGAGTGTGTTAGATCATTAAAAGATGAGGCTGTCAACCGATCTTCTATGCAAGAGGTTTATTAGGTAGATATTAAGGGAAGGGAGGAAGGGGGAGCAGGACATGATGGGGAGAGAGAGAGGGAGGGGGAGGGGTGCTGAGAGAGAGAGAGCCAGAGGGCGAGAGAGAAGAGAGAAGAGTAAGAGAGAGGAGAAGAGTAAGTAAGAGAGAGAGAGTAAGAGAGAGAGTAAGAGAGCGACCACATGTTGGGCTGTCCCTTTAAGGGGCAAGGTAACCACGCCTTCCAGATGTGGCCACCTGGCAGGCGACACATGATGACATCATAAGTTGCTAGGTAACCCAGAAGCAGGTTGTGTTCCAAAATACTAACATTGTGTCCACAGACATACCTTGGAAGGCAGGCAGGGTTTGGAGGTTGGGGCTTTGCCAAGATAAGCAGGAGTCATGGAAGGCAATAGAAGGCATGAGGTAACTATTCACTTTAGAAATGATGTATAACTGCAGTCTGAAATACGCAGGGAAGCCTATCAGGCAGCTACCAAGAGGGGCTTGTCCCAGGAGAGGCAGGAGCTAAGGTAACACAGAAGGGGAACTGACCTCAGGAGCATTAAGCAGGCAACCCTGACAGGTCTGGCTCACCCATCTTGGAACTGAAGGAGACAGAGATGTAAGTCTCCACTGAATCTTGGGAGAATATGGAGGGGTAGGTAGCAGTAATGTGAGGAGAGGTATTCTGACATGGGGGAGTTAAGCTTTGGGGTTGTGAGAGTCTTCCCAGTGGATCTAGAAAGATTTATGAACTTTGTTCAGTTACTGATGTGTACTGGCAGTACACATGTGTTGGCCTCTTGATGTGTGCTGGGTTTCCCTTCTAAGGCCACAGGATGGAGACTCAGGGGTTAAGCCTGGCAATCAAATGTAAAACTGCTAGTTGTGGAACTGTTGCCAGCCTCACCCCCTGTTGATACTAAGCCCCAGAACTCTTTAGGAACTGGCTGCCTTTTAAGATACTGCTCCCATCTCTCAATCCATTTGGTACTTCCCACAAGTCAAAGGAACATGGCCCACAGCATAGCAGCAATTCTTGCCACAGCCTTACTCAAGGGCAGTGGGAGGGGGACAGAAAAGAAGGGAGGCAAGAGGATATTGTTCTCCAAGTAAACACTTAAAATTCCCAAAGACCCACTGAGGATGCAACTGACCCTGAATCAGACCTCAGAGTCAGGAGGATGAAGCAGCCACAGATATGTAACCAGGGAGATATCCTCAGGGCATAGAGTCTGACTATGTATCTATCTTTACACCATATCAGAGGCCTCTCTGGCATTTCAAGGTAACAGCACTATTAGCTGCTTCTTCCTGGATCACATGAGCAGGCTTACAGTACCATTGTGGGGAGAAAGAGCAAGTTAACAATTTCATGGATAAATTTGAGGCTTTGGGGACCTTAAAGAATAAATCTGCCCCAGAGGCCAACAAAACCCAGGCAAGAATGGAATGTTCAAAGCAAACAACTCTGGGAGGTGAGAGATGTCATTTACAGGCAGAGAGGCAAGGCAGAGCTGTTATTTTAATGAAGCCGACCAATCATCTTCTTAGAATGCTCTGCCAATGAGCCCAGGTTGCATTCTCAAGGCCAAGCTGACAGAGCAGCCAAAGAATGGCCTTGAAGTGCATTACATTGTTCCTGAATGTTTGTCTAAATAATTCACAGAGAGGCAGCTCTCTCTTTAACACAAAACCTGATGTCCACAGCTATTAGGCATCACCAGCTCTAAATCTTCACTTTATACATTGTCCCTGCTGTTGTCACGGCCAGTTCCTCTCTGGTCACTCCCCAACCACAGCCCTCCCCAGAACTATTATGAATCTTTATTCTCCCCATACAATGGCTGAATGGGAGGGCTTTTGTCTTTCTTTTTGCTTTCTCGGGGCTTGTCAGATAGCTGAAGAACATGTGACTCTTGGCTTTTCAGGTTCAAGTTCTTTTCCTGGGTATGGCGGTATCATTTTTTGCAGCTGGATAATGTGTATGGAAGCTTTGAGAAGTGCTATCAGGCAAGCCACAGTTCTCATTGCTATGAGGCCTTTTTAAAATGTCTCCAGGAAAGCACACAGTGACACAGAAAAATGAGCAGGCAGGATCCTCATTCATTGTGAGAATATTCTCATTATGCCTCGGTAGTAGAAATCGGTTATTTTTGCCTGCACAGTATCCATTTTCCCTCACTTCTAGTACACAGTTTGGGGGTGGGGAAGAGCCTTCTCTGCCACCACTTCTAGTTCCAGATTGTCGATCACAGGGCAAGACTTGATCAATCCCCATCTTCCACGCCCTTGGCCAGAGTGATTGGGTCAGAAATGGGCAGTTAAAGGCTGGGCAAGTGATTTTGGTGGGTGGGTCATCAGCTTTGCTGATTAAACTACCAAAAACAAAATACTCTGGTCTTGTGGTAATTGCCCTTTGTGGAAGTCCAGAGCTGTGGGGGGCTACCCACGGGGAAAGACACTAAACTTCCGTATGAGCCTGGGACTGCTTTTACTGGAAACCCATGGCTATGGGAGTCAATTTGAGTTGAGTTTTTGCTTTCATAAACAGAAAATCCTAACACAATCTCATGCAGTACCTGCTCTACCAGTAACCTGATAATTCTCCTGTCACTGCTTACTATGGAAAACTGGGATTATAGCTGTACCCCAGTATATCTGTCTTTGTACCTGTTTCTGAGCTTGAATTTAGTTGTTAGGTTTGCGCTGCCAGCAAGTGTTTGTACCTGCTGAGCCATCGGCCTGGCCCGTTACAGACCTTTCTAAAGCTTCATTCAGACCATGCCACTGTTGCCCATTCAATAGTTTCAACCCCACTTTGCATAAGATCCAGAGGACTTTGGTAGCCAGTGAGGCCTCATTTCTGCTGTGTGACCATGCTGACCAGGCCTGCACCTCTCACCTTTGTCCTAGCTCACTGTGGCCTGGCCTTGCTGGCCTTCTTGCTGGATATTCCTGACATTACAGACATTCTTACTTTAAGCCATTTGTACTTATTTTTCTTCAGCCTGGAGTCTTTCCCACATATTTCTCTAGATCTCTCTGCTTGAATTTTTTTCTCCAGGCCCTTTCTTGACTGTTCCACGTAAAACATTATCTCTTGCTCACTACTCTAGTCTAGAACAGCATTTGGTACGCCATAGGGGTTCTATAAATATTATTTTTCAAGAGCTTGAGTGGGTGCTAAGTGTGAATGAGTGGCATTGGACACAGCAGCCTTTTTGGGCCCTCTGCTTTTTCCACCTCAATCATACAAAGTTTAATTGAGATCCACATTCTCTACTGAGTAGATCTTCTTAGTCTAAAATAGAGAATGGGGAAGGGGCCTCTCTGACTTATGCCCTTGCTTTCATTGAGTTAGTTGGCTTCAGTTTCGTATGTTGGGGGTATAGCCTACAAAAACAGTATCTTGCTTCTATCCAACAGGGGCTTAGTCTTGCAAGTGAATTGGTGCTAGGACTACAAACTCGTGGTGTCCCCCACCTCCAGGCATTTTCCCCTAGCAGAAGAGCTGTGTGGGCTTTTTATCTTTGCTTTAAATCCTAAGACAGTTGAAGTGGATTCTCCAACTCTTTGAAGAGGCTCCCAGGGAGCCTTCCTCCCTTCCGTGTGCTGTCCAGGCCTGCTGTCCCAGCAGAGAGGCCTTTGTGCTTTGAGTGTTGAAAGGGAAGCCCCTTCCCTCTCCTCAGTCAGCCACAGACCTCTTCTTATCTTTTACTCCATGCAGTTTAGATACATCAGCAAATTACTCAAAAACTATTGAGGTAAGAAGTTAGAACAGAAAGGAAAAATTGATCTGTGGATGAGGCTAATTAAAAAGTCTCTCTATAGGACCATGTGGCTTTTTATCCCATACCTGGGAGGCAAAACCTATCTTGCCACACTCATCATAATGGAAGATGTGTGGGGGGGGGTGGTGGTGGAAATAAGCTCAGAGTAAGCCACAGATGACAGTCTCAGTAAACTTCATCCAAGAACCAGGACTCTGGAACCAGATTCTCTTTCACAACAGCTCAGAATCCACAAGAAGAAAAGAGACACGTTCAGAACAAAGATGTGAAATTGGACGGCATAGGTCAAGGTAGATCCCTTAGAGAGGCTTACAAGGAAAGCAGAAAAGAGGCAGTTGCAGGGTACGCAGTGGCCTTAGCATCCTTGAAACTAATATCTAGAGGGGCTTTTTATCTCCAGGCCAAGCAGGCCAGACAATGACAAGGCTGTAGGTAGACTTCAGGGAGGAAGTCAGGGTCCTTTCTCATATGGTATGATCCCTCTGGGAGACCTGCTCATAGGCAGAGGTACCAAGAGTGTGGAAATTATTGGAGGGATGATGTAGAAAGCCATCACCTAAGACATACCACATTTGCAAGCTAGGGTCCCCTCAAGAGCAGTTACAGTGGCATAACTGTTCACTTCAGATTCCTCTTTGTCATGTAGGGGAAATTGCATAGAGTAGTCTTTCCAACATGAGGATCTGATCATGCCTGCCTTACTGAAAATGCTCCCCATCACTACTTCCCACTTGAGCCCTGGGGTCTTTGTGGCTCCCTATTTCCCACCCATACTCCTCAATATTATAATTTATTAATGCCACCCCACCTGCTTTTCCAAGCTCACAATACTGTGCCCTTTCATTTGCTAATGTTGCCCCCTCTGCCAGGAACAACACCCTCCCCTCAGCAACTCTAACCTGTTCTCATAGGAAGTATGCAAGAAAGCTTTCTCTGGAGCCTCAAATGTGGGCTAGCAAATCTGGGCTCAAACTGTCAGAATGAAATTGACAGTGAATGACATTCATGGAGTACCTCTCATGTGGGCTACACCTGACAGGTATATTCTTCACCTCTTTACTCACTTTAACCACCACCCCATGTGGTGAGGCTTCATGCTGTTATGATGTCACAGGCAAGAAGCCAAGACACAGATCCATTTGGCACTGTGGGAGAAAGGTCAGAAAGTGACTGTAGGTAGAGTTCTTCAGAAGTAGTCATTCAGCTTGGGCTGGATGAAGAGAATGGGACCATCATAGGATTATCAGGTAAGAACAATCCAAGTGGCCAAAACAGCAGATACCAAGGTCCCAAAACAGTTTATGTATTGGAGAAACAGAAGTGCTTGGTTAAAAGAAGACTGGTTCTAGAGAGATCTGCAGAGGTTGGGAGGGCCAGATCACAGGGAGACTCTACAGCCTATGACAAAGATTTTATTTTTAGATTTTATTAACAAATAAAAAAGTTAGATTTTATTCTCAGTGTCTCACTAGTCTGGGTGAATTTTTGCATGGGAAAAGCAGGTGAGTGAGGGGTAGGATGCAAGAGAGAAGGTCTGAGAACACAGTTGCCCACTCTCAGGGGTCACAGCTCACAGCCACACAGGCCCTGCCCTGCATCCCTGGCTCACCTATGTCCTGCTAGGACTGTGCACCTTTGTGAGACCACTTGCCCAGCCCTTAGTTCCCTGTCTGAAAGCAAGTGTCCTCAAAGTGTTTTTGTTTCTTAATTAAATTCCAGCAACCTGCTCCTTTTAATTGCATCAAATTATCAGGCCATCTGTTACCTGGGCAAGCACGAGGCTGGGGCCACTCCAAGGGAGGCTGCTCTACTCTCACAAGCATCTGAGTCCCACCAGAGGGGATTCTGGGAAGGAGTTTTTAAAGCAGCCCTACTTTTCTTTAAAAGGTTAGAAACAGCTGGCTGTTTTAAATCGATGCCGCCAATCTCTAACTGCATATCCAAGCCTTAGAGAAGTGGTGAGTGCTGCCCAGAGTCACAGGAGGGAATTTTAGATGGGGGACAGGTGCTTCTGCCAGCGCTCCATTGGGCCAACTCACTTTTTGCTGCCTGGTTTCTACGCTACCACAGGCCACTGCTCTCAGCTGCTTTAGCACTGTTGTCAACACACCCCTTCTGTTCAGGGCATGGGAAGTGTACCTGTCAATTCCACTTCTGAGAAAGATCAGACACGGAAAGGATATGGGCCTACGATGATTTCAAACAGGCAGGTACCCATTTTCTTTGTCCTCACCACCCTGGGAAAGGGGTCTTAAGAAGGGCTGGAGAACGTCCAGGTCTCTATAGCTTTTCTCTACAGATGGGGCCATGGGACAGATCTATGAGGAAAGTGGGTTCTGACCGCTGCTGGGCACTCCCACCACAGGGCAGAGCATTCAGAGGGAGCGCTGACTCCCAGAGGGACACTGACACTTCTGTATCAATTTTTTTTTAAACCTGTCCAGTTAGTAATATTTTGTCATAGTAGGCCTGGGACACTAAGACAGGTTTCAAGGTCAGTTGGTGGTAAAGATGGCTCTGGTTGACTCAAAGGCTGTGCTCTTTGTTGGGTGAATGGATGCATGCATGCATGCATGCATGAGGAAACCTTTTCACGGCACAATTATAGCAATGTCGTTTTGGTGACAGGATGGGGAAGAGGGAGACACTGACAGGGAAAAAAAATCAATTGCTAATTTCTTTGCCTTCAAACGTAAACATAGGCACTCTCAAAGTTCCATGTTGCTTCACCACTAGGAGTTCTGAGCTCAGCACAAAGGTCAGCAGGGGACAGCAGGCCTTGCTTATAGAAGCCATGGATGAGAACAGGATGGGAATAAACACGTGCCTGGGCCAGGCAAGCAGCTGTGTCCAGATTACCTGCAAGCAAGTAGCTTCTAAAAAGGGAGGGAAGCAACATGATGAGAGAATGGGTTTCACAACACAAACTCCTAATAAAGCACCCACAGATTGAACTACTGATCTCCAAAGGATTGCATGCCTCCTCTTTTCTGATGTCTCCTTATTTCGCCTAGAAAAGCAAGGCAAGAGCCCAGACAGCTGGATGTCCAGAACCTTCTAACAGAAATAATTTGAGTCTGGCTCCTGACAGGTGCTCAGTAGAAAGAAGGGAGGAAGTAGATGTTGGTACCTCTCTCTGTTGGGTATTTATTTATGTATGTAGTTCAGACTGGCCTCAAACATTCTATGTAGCCAAGGATGATTTTGAACTTCTGATCTTCCTCCCACCAGCTCTGGAATGGTAGATATGCACCACTATGTCCAGTTTATGGGATGCTGGGATAGAACCCAGGGATTCATGCTTACTAGGCAAGTTCTCTATGAATGGAATGTTTTCAGCCCTAGGAATCAGGTCTTGATATCACATTCTGATACCATAGCTTCCACAGTTAGGAAGCCAGAGGGACTTCTCCCTGCACAGGCACCGTGGCTCTCCCATGCATTCTCATACTCTGGCTTTTACTATGCTACCCAGGCAAGTGCTTCTGTAGGCTGCATCTGCCTACTGTGAATTTCTGACCACAGACTTTTCCAATTTTCAGCTGGGCCTGCCTGAGTTCTTTTAGAGTCTGGAATTTCTCCAGCTTCCCATTACTGGCTGTGAAACAGCAGAAAATGCCAGTCTTTGCTCTCTCACATTTCACAGAAACCACAGCAGACCTCAGATCTAAACTGCCAGAGTCTAGGCTCAGAGAACTGTCATCAGCTTCTCAAGGATGAGCAGCACCTTGGTAGGGTGCAAAGAACCTTGACCTGAGGCCCCAGAAGAGGAGGGTTAAAAGCTCTGCATCATGTTGACTGGCAGTTCAGCTTAGATGAGTATTCTTGGCTCAAGTTCCAGCTGAAATCTTGGCCTGTGCAATCATTTGACACCATCACAGAGCCTTTCTGATGTGACAACACCATTCCTCCCTGCTGGAGGAGGAAGACCATAGACAAACAAGCAAGAACAAAATGACAGTGGGGAAGGATACTCAGAGAACTCAAAAGGACCAAAACAGATAGTGATCAAGTATGGCTTTCATTAGAGTGAGGTGGAAGGCCTCCCTGAGGAGGTGACATTGAAAATAAGACCTGAGTGACAAGAAGCCATTCGTTTCAAAACACAGACAAAGGAGTATTGAGGAAACAGTCAAGACAGCAGGGCTGAGCCACACTTGATGGTTCAGAGAGGAACCACATGGCTAGAGTGTCAAGTGTGAGTATAATGTGAGAATGACGATGCTGGACAGAGACTGGGCCCAGATCCTATAGTGACTTTAAGCTTGGGTGCATGTGCAGATTAAGTGGGCAACAGGAAAACCATCAGCTGCATTTGTTATGCCCATGACATGTCCCCCATAGGCTCATGTGTGAGGCTTAGTTTGCCAGCATGTGGGCTCTTGGAAGGCAAACGGGTCCTGAGGAATGAGACCTAATAAACAGCATATTCCTTGGGAAATCAAAAATATGGTGGTGTTACTGAATAAAGATGAAAAGTAGGAGGTAGCGCCTGCATGGTGGAAGTAGTTTACTGGGTGTATATTGCTAGGTCATATCTTTTTATTTATTTATGTATTTATTTATTTATGATTTATACAGTATTCTGCTTGCATGTGTGCTTGAGAACCAGAAGAGAGCACCAGCTCTCATTGTAGATGGTTGTAAGCCACCATGTGGTTGCTGGGAGTTGAACTCACAACCTTTTGGAAGAACAGCCAGTGCTCTTAACCTCTGAGCCATCTCTCCAGCCTGTTAGGTCATATCTTGTTTGGCCTCTTCCTACATTCTCTTTCTGCTTCCCATCTGTCATGGTGTGAGCAGCCTCTGCAACATATTTCTGCTGCCATAATGCTCTGCCTCACTATGGGGCCAGAAGCAACAAAGTCAAATAGTATGGACTGAACACTGCAACTGTGAGCCAAAATTCTGTTCCCCAACAGACTCAGGTTATTTATGGAAGGCATTTATCACACCAGTGCAAAGTCTAACATGGTATTTCCTTTTGAATCTTAAAATACAAGAAGGAAACTAATTGTAGCCCTACGTTGCTACTGCTAATAGAATGTCTTAATTTCCAAGTGAATGTGCACCTGATGACGCTGTAAGCAAAAAGACTGGGGGGGGGAGTACTTGTGAAAAGTTTAGGTGTCTCTCATCAGGCTTTGAGTGAAAGAGGGGAATGGGAGGGAACCTCCAGAAGGCTTTAAGCAGAAGGACAAGAGCTACATCCTCAATTTATGTGTCCCTCAAACAAAGTGACATTGATTTCACTGCAGAAGGCTAGTTAGCCTAAAAAGTATCAGAACTATTACCAAGTACAAAATTATCTCCAATTCACAAATCAATCTAACAACATCAACAAACTGTTCATGCTCATTCGAGTCCAAAATTCTGTCCACTTCCAACTTTCACCTTGCTTACCCACATCTCCTCTCACCAAGACACATTCTGTCCAAAGCTGACATGTCTACTCTTCCCTACCCATGCCATCTTTTCTCTCCTGCATCTCCGAAGCCCAAGCTAAGAAAATTATCTCTCCATTTTTGTTTTTAGAGGTTTATAATATACACTGGGCACTGAAGGGCCTGAGAAGTTGTGTAACTGAAAAGGCCGGTCTAACCAAGTGACTGGCAACTGGCCACCTTCTGGCATCTCTTTGGGATCTTTACAGACTAATTGTGTCTGAACCCTGCTCCTGAGAAGGACACAGGAGTTTTCCCTAGTTGAAAAGTTGTCTCAGTTGAGGAATGGATACAGAAATTGTGGTATATTTACACAATGGAATACTACTTGGCAATTAAAAACAAGGAAATCATGAAATTTGTAGCCAAATGATGGGATCTAGAAAAGATCATCCTAAATGAAGTATCCCAGAAACAGAAAAACACACATGGTATATACTCACTTATAAGTGGATATTAGACATATAATATAGGATAATCATACTAAAATGTGTACACCTAAGGAAGCTAATCAAGAAGGAGGACCCTGGGTAAGATGCTCAATCTTCATTCAGAAAGGCAAATGGTATAAACATCGGAAGAGGGAGAAAACAGGGAACAGGACAGGAGCCTACTACAGAGAGCCTCTGAAAGACTCTACCCAGCAGGGTATCAAAACATATGCTGAGACTCAAAGCCAAACTTTGGGCAGAGTGCAGAGAAGCTAATGAAAGAAGGGGGAGACAGAAAGACCTGGAGGGGACAGGAGCTCCACAAGGAGAGCAACAGTACCAAAAAATCTGGGCACAGGGATCTGTGGTGAGACTGATACTCCAACCAAGGACCATGTATGGAGATAACCTAGAACCGCTGCACAGAAGTAGCCCATGGCAGCTCAGTGTCCAAGAGGGCTCCCCAGTAATAGGAACAGGGACAGTCTCTTACATGAACTCATGGGCCTGGCTCTGTGATCACCTCCACCTGAGGGGGGAGCAGCCGTATCTGGCCACAGAGAAAGACAATGCCGCCACTCCTGATGAAACCTGAAAAGCTAGGGTCAGATGGAAGGGGAGGAGGACCTCCTCTGTCAGTGGACTGGGGGAGGGGCATAGGAGAAGAAGAGGGAGGGAGGGCGGGATTGAGAGGTGATAGGTGAGGGGGCTACAGCTGGGATACAAAGTAAATAAACTGTAATTAATAAAAATAAAATAAAAATTAAAAAAAAGTTGTCAAAGGTTCCCTGAGATGCCCAGTGAGCAGACACACTGGGAATCACTCCTCGAGGACACAGCATCCATGTCCCTCCTGCTCACTTGTCTTTTATATAACACCTACCCAGCCTCCCATGGAACCAAACTAGTGTTCTATGAAACACACTTTGGGAAACACTGAACCAAAGCAGTGGCTTACAAATTGCACCGTAACTTTTAATCATTCAGGAACTTGAATTCTAAGGCTGAGGGGTAAGTTTTGACAGGTCCTCCAGGTGACTTGGATGATCCTTGGAGTTAGAGGAACATCTATTAGCAAAACTGAGGCATTAGACAGGGATAGTGAAAAGTGGGGTGCACCTAAACTGAGGTTGAAATAACTCAATTCAGAACTTCCTTAGCTGGAGGTCTCTCACCGTCTCACTGCCTCACCTCGCACTGCTACCCCATCAAGAGAGCCACAGTAGAAGGGGGTCGGGGACACACAAGCTGGGCACTGAAGTTTTTTTTTTTTTTTTTTCAATGCAGTTTATTCAGGAACCTTGAACAATCATCTGACCCTGGGGAAAGCCAGCCCACAGCTTAAATAGCCTCTGGGTAGCCAACCCCAGCGTGCCACGTGGGCAATGCAGATAGGTCCACATACATGGAAGCAAGCCAGATCCTCAGCCTTAGCCAAATGTGGAGTTGTTTGTGACAGAGAGCACTCACCATCGGGAAGGTGGAAGGCGGAAACCAGCTCCATCTTTAAGGCACGGCATTACGCAGCTCTCTACAGTTCCCCCTTTTTGTTTTAGACGCATCAGGCAAGAGTAGAGGTCTGATCTCTGATATTAGAAATAAATTGGGACTTTGTACTGATGTTCATTTAGGTGTCATCCACCCAAAGAGCATCAGACCCGTCTGATACCTTTTTCTCAGAGGCGGGACCTGGGGCATCAACCCGCATGCAATCAGACATGCTCTTCTCTGGGTCCAAAGCGGCTGACCCTGAGTGCAGTGCTTAGCCTCACATCCTGAGCATAACATTTTAGCTTTTTATGGTAGCCAACCATGCTTGGGCACTGAAGTTTTGATCTGACTAGGTGATCAAGAAATGACTGTGATGTCCCTACTCAAATATTCCACATCCTTGTGGTCCCCTGTTTGTGTGACTTTGTGACACCACCATTCAGAGAACAGTAGGCATATCCAGTCCCCTTCACTGTCCCTTTCTACCTTGAAAGATTGAGGTGTCCTTCTCGGACAAGTAACATCCAACAGGAATGGTAAAGGCCTTGGACAAGTCTCTTGAACTTTCCAAATCTCAGTTATTCCACCATTGCAAGAAAAGAGGGACTGTTTACGGAGCTTCAGCTTGGTGCCTGGTTACCCTGAGGGATCTGTTAAATGTCTGTTGTTGAGGAGTAAATAGTAGAAGGGCACTCTAGAAACACTGTCACTTGTACAAGCCCCCAATTCTCAAATGATGCTTATCTCTTCTCAGGCTCAGTCAGCGGGTTCCAGGGCTTGAGCCTCTTTGAAGTAGGAGCAAACACAGCCTGCTCTAAGCAAGCCATGGGGTCACCAGTCATCAGAGATGCTCTCTCCATCCCTAGATCATCTGGGCTGAACATGACTAAAGAGAGATTGTAAATAACACCATCCACTAAACAGCAGGGCTAAAACTCACTCCACAGAGCACGTCTGTTTAATTTTTCCAAGCTGAGGAAAAACATGCGGGGAAGCAATTATAAGCAGGGGCTAGGCCTACAGTCTCATGAAAGGTTCCTAGAATACACAGCCAGAGTGAATGAAGGGATTCCAGCTGGGACCTAGGCTTCAGATGTACACCTGGACAGCTGTGCAAGACCCTGTACTGAGACAGGATCCCGGCTTGTCACCATCGTAAGATGCCTAATGAGTCTGAACAAGAGACTCTGTGGTTTCTTGTAGTACTACAGCACACAGATTATGTAGCCAGCTATGATGTATAACACCTACACAGGCTGCTGGTGTCTTGGGCCTTCTCACAACATGGCAGCTGGATTCCAGGTATGAGTTTCGGAGAGGGAGAATAAATGTTATAGGAAAGGTATGTGAGAGAGGAAGAGGGGAAGGAAGAGGAGAAAAGGGAGGGAGCTATAGAGGAAAACAATACCATAGGGGATGGAGAGGCGTGAGAACTCCACAGCCAATTTTACCCTCAGAGCAGTCCACTCAAGTTGCTTGTTGAAGAAGCCTTCCTAGACTCCCGGTTTCCCTGGCCACGTGTCCTTTGGACACTCTGTGCCTACCCAGCAGCTCTATACTTTAGGAGTGGTGCTTATAAACCCCTAAAGGGCAGAGACTTGGTCTTTACTCACTGTTGGACATGCAGTACCCAGCCCAGGTCTTGGCACACTGTTAGAGTTAACAAATGGAAGGTCAGAGTCCACTGGAGCCATCTGAGCTTGGACCTGAAGCCCAGGGTGCCTGCTCTCGTGGTCCATGCTCTCCCATAGCACAAAACTGGGCAGCAGTGGGTGACGACATAAAGTCTGCACTGGTTTCCAATGTCAGCTCTGCTCTGGAATGGCTAAATGACCCTGGGCAAGCTCTCTAACCTCCCAGGCTCTCACTGTCTTCAACTGTAAAATGGAAATCGCAGGATTAATGTCAGATAAAACAAAATACATGAGAAAAGCACTCAGAACCGAGACAGGACATACTCAGTAAATGTCAGCCATTCCTATCTCCCCAAATCTCTCTGCACTCTCCCTTCCTGCCTCTACTGTCTCCCCAGAGATGAGCCATCCCTTGTCACCTATAGTCATAAAATTCCCCAGCCAAGCTGAGCATTTAAACCATTTCTTGACAATATTTAAATTTGCAAATTAGAAATGTCAACACTCTTCCTCGAATGAACTCACTAAGGATGTGACAACAGTCCTTGGGGCTCTGGATTTTAATAAAAAGAAAAATAACCAACAATATCAATTTTTTTCAAAAGCACCTGATGTATGCTTTCCAAATTACCACTCTGCATTTTCCTCCTCTCTGTGCACTGCAGTTAAATTACCTTGCTCAGAGAAACTTTGCCACCAGGAGCCCCCCTGGCTCTTCACAGAGCCTTACCAGTTTTAACATCCACTTGGGTTTTATTGTAGAGAGCACAATGCATGGCAAGAGGCAATTCATCCTATTTGGTCAGCTTGCCCCAGCTGACAGTTTTATTTATCGCATAAGACAGAAGAAGGGTTGGCGTGAAGGGTGGGAGTAGGGGTGCTTTCTAGGGCATCTCAACCCCATGTTTCTTATACCTACCCTCCATCTTTGTATCATGTTTTCGGGGGAGGAACACTCCATACTACGTCCTAGGAAATCTGAGCACAGAAAGAATGATATGAAGCAAAAACCTGGGTAGTGGCTGGGCTCTTCTCCAGCTGGACATACAGGGGATTTCCTTGAATAAGGGTTCAGTTTCCTGGGGATTCTGGGGAAGTCTGGTAGATCACCTCACACTCCTTCTTACCCCAGGCCACATAACTTAACAGTTCCCTCCATTGAAGGGAAGCCCTTCCTCTGTCCTATTATCACTTGGGATGTACTCAAGTGACCATTTCTCTGACCACCAAAAGGAGGCAGAAATGCTGGCCAGTCCATATCTTAAAATATCTTGCCTGTTTCAGCTCTGCACCTCCAGAAGTGAGTCCCCTCACAGCTGCTATTCCCATACGAGTCTCTAAATAAATATGTGTTATGAAAATCTGAGAGAAAGACTAAAAAATCAAGCCACACAGAATCTATACACCACACTCTAAACTAACCTCTGTCACTTCACTAGCCCCTGGGAGCCATTGCAGTTACAGACAGGGTTATTTTAAGCCATTGAGTTTTGGGACAGTTTGTTATGCAGCAACAGCTAACAAATATGAATGAGGAAAAAGGCCTTTGCTCTCTGCGCTAAGCTCAGTGTAAAATGTTCTGCATGACGTTGCCTACCTAAGCCAGCCAAGTGGCTTCTGACTTAGACATTTCACAGACAGGCAAAGTGAGACACAGACACTATTTTTAACACGTCCGTGCAGCAACAAGAGTGCATTAACTCTCTGATCCTGAGGACAGTCCTAAACAGAGGAGATATTCTCGTAAAATGAGGAAATAAAAGTGGAGGGGGCGAGGTAACTTGCCCAAAGTCTAGCTGCCAGGCTGGGGCCAGAATCAGGACTCAAAGTACAGGACTAAAGGACCCTGGAGCTCAAGCACAGTGGGACGAACTGGTAGATGCCTGACTCTGGAGGCAAGGTATAGAACTCTAGGAAGACGGAGCAGGATGGGCAAGGAGAATTTAGATTTTCTACCACAGAAGCCACCAGGGACTGGGATGACATGTATTATGTGTGCAATTTTTCTTGTTCTTTTGTCTGACTTTCCCCCTTCTGTGGGAACAGTATTTTCTTCCAACTATGGTCTCTGATATGCCAACAGAGCCTCATCCACGCACAGTATGCCATAGGAACTCACTAAATAGTACTGAGAGTACAGCATGAGAGAAGGGGCATCGGGCGGATCTTAGGTTGTCCAGGGCCAGTGTGTGCTCTGAGATCACTCAAAAGCATGTCTGGGGACAGCTGGAAATGTCAGCCAACTAGGCTCAGAGTCCTGGAGCCATGGGACTGATTGCCTTAAGTAGGGGACACATTAAAAATGGCTCAGTGAGAAACAGGGTGCTTGCAGGAGCAGGGAGTCCCCTCTAGATTGGTAGCTAAGTGTATTGGCTGTCCACTGAGCTGAATCTCTTACCTCTTAACACTGATCTGAAGCCTCAGGGAACTTCCTGAAGTCTTCTGCGACACGATGATGCTCAGCTGAGAAACGAACAACTGAATAGTGGCTTCCTAATGACTTCTGAATCTGTGGGCAGTACCTTCCCCACCCCCACCTGGCACTCAAGATGTAGTGGTCACTGTGATGTGGGGACAGAGAGTCCTGTGGGCCATCCCAGCCAGGGAAAGGCTGCACCATCTATTAGGGCTCCCTGGCAGTGAAAAAGTGTCTGCCATGTCAGAGCGTCTCTACATCATTAATCAGTGTTCCCCAAACTGGCAAAAAAAGAAAAAAACCTAGGTAGGCATCATTCCTGGAAGCCAGAGGAGGTCCCCAGAGAGTCAAACCCAGCAAGTTATTAATAAAATACTCCATCTTTCAGGATGCTGTGTGAGGCATAGTGGCGGGGATGGGGGGCTGCTTTCCAAGGCATACTGAGCAGATTTGTGTAGTCTGAGTTTTAACAGGAGGCGGTGACAGAGAGGGGCTCCAGAGAGTAAGAAGAACTGTACAGACATCTGCTTAACATATCTTGTCTTCATGATCCCCCAAACTGCCATTTTCACCAGTCCCTCTCTCCCTGCTCAAGAGAATATGGAAAGCTTGCACTGTGGAAACAAGCCCTTTCCAGCAGCAGACAGGACACAGATCATTGGAATAAAATCTGGTTGCCAGCAACTCTGCTTTCTGCTGAGATTCCAAAGAATTCTGGACATCTCCCCAGCTCCTCTTTGATGATGCTTTTGACTTTTTTGTCTGTTTGGTTAGCCAAGCTGTCTTTTGTTTGAAATAGGATCTTGCTATGTAGCTCTGGCTGGCCTTGAACCCCTGCAGCTCCTACCTTAGTGCTGGGGGTACAGGGATCTAAAATTCACCCTGAGGTGTTTGGGTTCTGAATGGAAGGTAGGAAAGGAGGATCTCTTGATGGCCCATTGATCCACTGTTGTGAAAATGCAGCACTCTAGAATATGTGTTCATTGCCTTAAGGCTCCTAGGCTCTCTGGAACCTGCATATGGCAGCTGAGCCAGGTCACAATGTGCACCCTAACCATGAAGTCAGTGTCCCAGGGAGCTGGCTTAATTTCAAGCAAGAGACTTCTCCATTGACGGAGAGGTTTTCTAAGCCAAGGTGAATGACACTTGTTATGGATCCACAGGAGGTGACCGTCCTGCAGACATGATCTCATCTTGTTCTTGTTTACTCTAGGGTCACTCCGAGGACCTGCAGGCTACCTGAGGGATGAACAGACCAATATTTTCAGGGGTGGGTATAGGTAACTGACAGAGAGTTCCCCATCCCATCTCTTGAGTTCCCCATGGGTTCTGGAAATGGACAAAGCCTAGACCAACACTCACGTACATTTTGCCTGTGTTGTGTCAGGCTCAGGGACATGTGACAGGCCTTGCTTCCCTCAGCCCTAACTGGAAGCTAAGGGCTCTGCTGCCCAGGCAGAGCATTGCTTACATATGTGACCTTACAAGTCCTGTGCTGAAGGCTCTTCACACCATCAGAAGTTGTCTTTGCCATGAGTCCAAGACCTATGACAATACATTTAGCCTGCAGGCAGCAAAGCTGCTCTTTTCCCTCTCATGCTTGGCCACATGTGACATAGTGCCATAAGCAGTATCCTTCTCTCCTTTCCTCTCTTTCTCCCTCCCCTCCCCCATCTATCTGTCTCTGTCTCTGGCCTCTCCTGTGCTAAGAATGGAACCCAGGTATTTGGACATGGTGGGTAAGCCAGCACTCTCCACCATTCCACCACTAAGCTGTGCATCCAATGGCATGAGCCTCTAGCAGACCAGCTCTGGGTGGGCAGGAGATGGAGAAGTGGAGAACGAGGCTAGGATTTCTCAAGGACACTGAAGTGGTTGTCACCACTGTGTAAAAAGCAGAAGGCAAGGCTAAAACCACTATGCACACAGGGCTTAAGAGAGTGAATCCTTCAGTGCCTTGTTATTTTATTTTGCTTATTATGTTGTTCCTTTCTGCAAAAAAGCAACAGTTCTCAGCCTCTAAGACTCACAAATGTGAAAAATACCCCCTATGTGGAGACCAGCATCAGAGCTGACTCTGTGCTACATCAGAATGACATGGGCCACCAGGACACTCAGCACCAGCATTTCACCTTTGGCCTTTAAAGGGAATACATTTTGCTCTGTGAGAAAGCTCACAAGAAACTCTGCCGTCTCCTTTTGCAGCAGATTGCCAAAGCCTTGGGTGGGCCTATCCAGGCATTCCTGGTGTTGAATATCCTCATCTGGCCACTTGGGATGGTGAAGACTGAAGAGGTGTCTATTTCCTACCATTACCAAGCATTAATGTAATCACTGAAGTAGAGAGCCAGCTGGAAAAGATGGAGTCTAACATCACAAAAAGACAGACAGCTAAATAAGTCATAGGGCTCACAGACAGCCCGGCTGCCAGGCTTATGTAACCAGCCCCCCCTGGCTCCCTTTTGGCTGGCCTCTTGAGCAGTCTGGCCTTTCTTGTATGTGCTTTTGCTTTGCATTCTGAGACTGTATTTCTACAATAGGCAGGGAACAGATCAGACATGAAAGGGATACCAGTGGGGAACATAGGTCCAGCTGCCACCTCATTTGTCTCCTGCTCAAAACCAAACCCTAGATTTCCATGGGAGCCGGGATGCAGCCAGGAGAGATATTTGGCATTGCATGACTCTGCATGTAAATGTAGGCATGGTTTCTGGCTTGGCACATGTGTGCAGGAGGCAGAGACTGGCCTACTTAGATGGTAAGTTCAATTAATACATCTTCATGTGTCTAAGGCCTTTGGAGACCAGGGTGCTTTTGAGGCAGGAAGTCACCAATTCTCTGTCAACCCACTTCCCCGAAGGCAAGAACTCCACATGTAAGAACAGGCATGAAAGTCTGGCTTACACATATCTCAGCAGTGAGCTGGGAAATGGCCACCATATTGGGCAGTGCTCCGACTGGGCACGGAGGGCCTCTCTGCATACTCCGTGTATCCCTGAATATAGAAGAATGGCAGTCACAACAGCGATGCTGACTCATACGCACTGTGCTCAGCTTTGAGCACCTCATCAGACTGCATGTCCACACAAGGCAGAAGCAGATCCTGTGGCAATTCCCAGCTGACAGCTTATTGATGTGGAAAGGAGAGGTCCAGCTGCTACCACACACATAGGCACAAACACAGATTTCACTGTGGCAGCTCAGGTGAGGTGGAGGGAGGTCAGGACTCAGTGTTTCTCAGACCCACCTGTGAATGGGGTTATCTGCGTCCATATAAAACCAGAACTTCCTGGACTCCCATGTAGACTTATTCAGTCAAAAATCTCAGTGGAGAGGCATGGCTGTCTGCATAATCAGTTTCCCCCAGGAGCTCAGACTATGGGTCCACCTGAGCAATGATTACATACCTATTATCAAGCTAGTACATCTAGAAGGGTATTCAACCTTTTGACATTGTCATCTACAAGGTTTATGCTTAAGAACCATAACCTAATTTCCCCAAAATTGTCCCCCAACAATCTCATAATGAGGTTGGACATGGTGGGACAGGCCTGAAATTGCAGTATTTGAAAGACAGTGTAGGAAAATTGATGTAAATTCAAGGCCAGCCTGGTCTACACAGAGAGCATAAAGGCAATGGATACATAAGTCCTTATTTAAAGGGAAAAATTCCCCTAACCATAAACAAACAAAATAGCCATTATGTAGATTACCAACTCTGTGTTGGGCTGTATTCATGACCATCCTTGCATCCCACAGACTTCAGGTTGAACACGCCTGAATTCTAAAACCTTCAGAACAGTGCGGGACAGAGTAGCAGCTGCTGGAATGTCTCAGATGCTCCTGAACTTGCTATGTAATTATCTCCAGATAAACCCATTGTATATTGAAGATACTGTACATCAGAAATGCAAAGACTGGCTCTACTTGAGACCTGCCCCAAGGGACAGAACCAGTCTCTGACACCATTAATGTTACTCTGCTCTGCTTATAGACAGGAGCCTAGCATAACTGAGAAGCTTCACCCAGCAGCTGATGGAAACAGATGCAGAGACCCATAGCCAAACATTAGACAGAGCTTGGGGGGTCCTATGGAAGAGTTGGGGGAACTATTGAGGGAGCCGGTGGGTCCAAGGACTCCACAAGAAGACCTACAGAGTCTTGGGCCCATGGGGGCTCACAGATGCTGAACCACCAACCGAAGAGCAGGCATGGACTGGACCTAGAACTCCTCTACATATGTAGCAGATGCATAGCTTGGTCTTCATGTGGCTCCTGGAGCAGGGGCCCTCTCTGACTCTGCTTTCCCTTTGGATCCCGTTCTCCTAACTGGGCTGCCTTGTCTGGCCCCAGTGGGAGAAGATGTACCTACTTCTGTGGTGATTTAATGTGCCAGTGTGGGTTGGTACCTATGGGGGCCTCCCTTTTCTCTGAGGAGAAGGAGAGGGGAGAATAGGGGGGACATGTAGAGGGGGATAGGAGAAGAGGTGAGATGCAATTAGGATATAAAGTGAATAAATAAATAATTTTTTAAAAATGAAATGTATGTAACACACTTGACCTCTTGGATTCCACAGCTTAGCCTGGCATTCCTCAGGTATACCCAGAGCACTTAGGGTAGGCTACAGCTGGAAAAAAAAATCATTTAACATAAAGCCTTTGTAATATTGTGCTGAATATTTTATACAATTAATTGGCTACTACACCGAAAGTAGAAAACAGAATGGATATATGAGTATGCATTGTACTACCACAAAGGTAAAACTTATCAGTCAGATCAGTTGAATTATCATTTGTAGTGATGATAGCCATTTTTTATATGATTCCACCTACTCTTCCAATTAGTGAGCTTAAGCTAAGAATGTAGGGAAGATAGAAACCTTTCATCTTTGGCTTTCTTGAGATCTCTCAGGCGCCTGAGAGATCTCAAGAAGGGCTCTTCTCTAAGCTCCAAGTGTGAATCTGGTTTTCAAAGTCAGAACCAGAATAAGGGCGAATAATAGAGGGAAGAGTTTGAGTGACAAGATGCTGTGCTTCTTTCAAAGAGCTTATTGGGGTCTTACTTGCACACAGCCCATCCCAAGACTGTGTTCACTGTCATAATCACCATGGCATCTTGTTATTTATCTTTGAAAAGAAGTGGCTTTGGGAGATGTGCACTGTCCTGCTTTCCCTGCTGCAGCTTACTGTGCATTTATTTAAGGACATGGGTTCATAAATACATCACACACACACACACACACACACACACACACACACACACACACATGCACACGTGTCATGTAGTTTACCTGGTGATACTTCAAAGAGATTATGACCTGCTGCAGAAGGGGCTGAAAACCGACTGTGTTGGTTTGTTTTGAGAACGTGTGTAGGTGCACCACACATATAAGACAACGCTAGGCATTTTCCTGGGGTAATTTCAACCCTCACTCAGTGCGCCAGTGTTAGCCTCTAACCCCTTCCCTCCTACCCTCCTGATGTCCAGCTCGGGCACTGCTATGGCTTGTCTTGTACTAAACTTATACCAGGCCCAAGATCTCCAGACTCAATGCACTTTATCAACTGTACTGCTTCCTAGAAGGTAAGAGGACAGAGGGCACACTATGCTACTTCCTGTTCAATAAGTCTTGTGTGGTCCAAGTTCAAATCCTTTGTGTAAGATGTCAACAGTCACCTGACCTCCTTCATTGCCCCCCCCCCCCCCGCTCCAATTTAGTGGTTTCTGAAATTGCTGTTTGATGTGCTAGATTTTAAATGAGCTGATATGTGTGGCTCTCACACACCCGGAGCAGTGCAGCCACCCGTGGCCGCTTGGCGAGCGAGGCTTTCTTTTCCCAGTGAGTATACCCCAACCCCAGGACAATGCCACTGCAAATGGTGCCTGCAAGGTGGTCAGGGCCTGGTGAAACCCGCTTGCTGTGGGCTCTCACTGCAGCCTGGGCTTGTCTTGTAAAGCACTTCCTACAAAGTGGAGTAATTGTACCTAGTACACAGGGAAAACTGGAGCACCTATGAAAAGATGATCATATGTCTATCAATATTGTATAGATCCAACTTTTTAAACTGTGGGTTGTGACCCCATAGGACCATTCACATAACTGACTGCAAAGGTATCCAAAAACTGCCCAACAGTGAAATGTCTCTGAGTATGTGACAAGAAATTAATTCAAAATTCAAACCCACTATGAACCAGAGATGTTTCTGACCTCCCTACTCAGGTTGTAGCCCATGACTTGACTGCAGCTTTGGTTCTGAACATACAACATACATGTTCAGTGTCTTAGTTGCTTTCCCACTGCTGAAATAAAAACACATTGACCAAAAGCAACTCTGGG
The DNA here is from genome assembly GCF_030254825.1 of Meriones unguiculatus. Lineage (NCBI taxonomy): Eukaryota > Metazoa > Chordata > Mammalia > Rodentia > Muridae > Meriones > Meriones unguiculatus. Next base: position 91,975,801 of record NC_083350.1, read on the forward strand.
AGGAAAGGGTATATTTCAGTTTACAACTCACTGTCCATCACATAGGGAAGTCAGGGCTGGAGCACAGGGCTGGAACCTGGAGGCAGGAAATGATGTAGAGGCCATGGAGGGTGCTGTTTCCCGGCTTGAGCCTCACGGTTTGTTCAGCTGCTTTCTTCTACCGTCTAGGATCAGATTCCCAGGGGTAATGCTGTCCACCCACATTGATCGTCAATCAAGAAAATGCACCACAGGCCTGCCTACGGGCCAGTCTGGTGGAACAGTTTCTCAATGGGGTTCCTTCTTCCAGAATGATTCTGCCTATGTCAAGCTGACCGAAAAATCTAGCCAGCACACTTAGCATTGTACACGCCTCTGTCCCATAAAATACCAAACAATGCTACTCCAAACATCTCATCTCATCCAGGGCAGACCTAAGTTCTGAGCTGCAGTTTACTTACACTTTGTACATACAGTTTTCTGCTCTGACAGAAATAGAATGGATTCCTTATGGCAAAGACGTTTCCTACATTCCTACCCTTAATGGCAGAATTTCCCTTATACATCAAATCAGTATACTTCTGGAGTGAATTGTGTTTGATTTTAAAAATCTATCTTTGAATTACTGACTTGAGTTTCATGAAAAAAAAAACTGTTCTGGTAAATGAATTTTAGCTGAGAACTAGGATAGAATTTCCAGCAATTTCTGTGGTAGTCCTGAACATACTCCTGCCATTTTGTAGTATGTATTTATGTGACAGTGCTCCCACTGCTGATGATTATAAAAATCAAAATGTCAATTAGCTATGAAAAACACTAACAATGCTCTATTTTCTGTAGTATTAAATGTTTAGCAGAGATTTAATTCTTTATGTTAAAAAGAAATAGGCTGTACATACATTTCATTAATATGAAATTTCCTTTTTGTCTTTAGTAAGTGGTAAAATCAAATTTATAATAAAGAATTGATTTTAAATAAATTTCATTATGATCAACAGTTCTTATGTGTTTTATAGACCTATATCCCCTGGGTTTCATAGACTTTTGGGGGACAAAAGGGGTTGTGAGTGGGAAAAGTTTAAGAAAGCCTAGTATAGATCAGAGCTGCCATTAAAAACCAGCAGGCAAAGAGGAAGGATATCAGAAGAAGAAAACAGGAAACAGGTTAGGAACCTGCCACAGAGGGCCTCTGAAAGGCTCTGCCCTGCAGACTATCAAAGCAGATGCTGAGACTTATGGCCAACTGTTGGGCAGTGTGTATGGAATCTTACGTAAGAAGTGGGAAATAGTAAGAGCTGGAGAGGACAAGAACTCCACAAGGAGAGCAACAGAACCAGAAAATTTGAACACAGGGGTCTTCCCAGAGACTCATACTCCAACCAAGTACCATACATAGTGGTAACCTAGAACCTCTGCAAAGATGTAGCCCATGGCACTTTAGTGTCCAAGTGGGTTCCATAGTAATGGGAACAGGGACTGTCTTTGACATAATCTGATTGGCCTGCTCTTTGATCATCTCCCACTGAGGGGGGGGGGGGCAGCCTTACCAGGCCACAGAAGCTGACAATGCAGCCACTCCTGATGAGATCTGATAGACTAAGATCAGAAGGAAGGAGAGGAGGACCTCCTCTATCAGTGGACTTGGGGAGGGACATGCGTGAAGTAGGGGGAGGGAGGGTGAGATCGGGAGGGGCTTACGGGGGGATACAAAGTGAATAAAGTGTAATTAATAAAAAAAAACCCCAAATAAATAAATAAATAAATAAATAAATAAAAACCGGCATGGGAAAGATGGGCTGTTCAAACCAAGGTGTAGGACAAAAAGCCTTCTTTAAGGACAATATTAAAGTTTTATTTTTTGCTTTTCCCATATGTAAAAGGACAGCACAACCTTCAAAATCATTAGCAGGAAATACCGTATAAACTTAGCTTTTAAGAAAGACATAATTGAAAAAAAATAGATCAATTTGATCAAAACAAAATTTAAAATCTTCCTTAGGATAATATGCTCCTTAGAGAAAACTCAGTAAGAAAGAATACACTGGGAAAGGGGTCTGTGATATAATACAGAATTTAAAACTCTGTCCCCAAGACAGACTGGATATTCAGAACCACAGAGAAATGCAGGGCATGCTTGTGAGCAGAAACAAGAGGAAGAAAATAAGTGTGAGATGCCATCACACACCAAACCTGTTTGGCGAAAATTGAAAAGTCTAGAAATAGTGAAGACGGTTGAGAACATGGAGAGCAGAACCCTCAGAGGTGGCCTATGTGAACCCATGCACACGCTCTAGAGAACAGGCTGGCACAGGCTATGCCGGGTGGCAGCTTGAGGGCTCTGTGGGTCAGCAGTTCTAACTTGGGAATGTCTTCCCCTGGAGCTCCTGAGGGAGACACAGAGGACAGAGGCAAAGGCAGGCAGTCACGTGGCATGGCAGAGACCGGGACTGGCAGAAGACATCACCATCAAAATGAGCGAGGGACTCCGTGCTTCCACACAGAGATGCTCGTAAACAATATGGGGTGGAAAAAAAGTTGAGTTTGAAATTCTGCTGTTAAGCATGAGAATGTAACACATGTATGATTTATGAACACACACAGAGAGAGCACAACACTGAGAGAGATTGGAAGACTATGCCCCACATTCAAGATCAAGGCTGCCTCAAGGGAGCATGGAAGAACCATAGGAATCATAAAAGGAGGAACTTCAGCTTCTGTGAAAATGTTTGACTTCTTGTATTTGAAAAAAAATCATGCAAAAATGGGAAATTATTAACTCCTGCTAATTCTGGTGTGTGGCTCTTACAGTCTCTGCATTTTTAATTACTGAAAAGGAGCATGAATCCCAGGGATAAAGGAATTAAATATATATCGTGACAAAAAATTACCTATACTACTGTTCATCTCGGGCCTATCTCCCCCAACCCTGGGGTGGGCAGGACAGATCGGGAGCTCCCGGACACAGGCTGCTCAGCTGATGCCCCACCCCAGCGTGCTGCTTCATTTCTAAGACAGTCCTCATTGTCCAGAGAAGAAAGCTGTGTGCTGAGCAGGTTAAATGATATCCCAATGCTCCACAATAGTAGGTTTTAAACTTGAGCTTCACTCTACATTACAGATAGGTAGGAAGAGTCTGGGGCAGACAGGGAAACTGGTTACAAGGATGCTGGAGACAGTGTGCTGATCTGCTTGGTTAAACACAACAACTGTATACAAAGAGAAGTATTCTTTTTAAATTACATTCATTTGTTCTAGGCGTGTGGGATGCATACATAACAACTTGTAAGAGTCAGTTCTCTCCTTTCACAATGTAGGTGCTGGAAATTGAACTCAGGTCATCATACTTGGCAGCAAGCACTTTTACCACTGAACTGGTTGAGATAGCCTCATTAAATTATTGCCAACCGAACCTCAATTTTAAGGTTGCTGGATTTTTTTTTCAGTACAGGAGGATTGAACCTATGAGCTCATGCACACGAGCAATGAGAGAATCACTCTTCATATGGAGGAAAATGAAGGGCAGTGGAGGAAGGTTCCAATATACAAGGGCTCATTTGAGAGATGCCCCCACCCCTGGCTAAGGTGGCACATTGCCAGGGGGGCCTGCTGGAGTGAGAAGCTCACAGAAGGCCTGTGCTCAGTCAGCTCTGTATGTTCCTGCTGTGCTCTTCATGGGAGTTGAGACTCCACTGACCCTCTGCCCTTGATCCTAGCACCTCCTGCATCTTCCCGGATGTGGTTTCCAGGAGTGCACCACACATGCTTTGAGGGTCTCTCGTCACTAGCCAACTCCACACACCTATGATTCCTGGGTTGCTTTAGGCCAGCCACTTACCCTTTCTGTGCTAGATGGGGATCTAGGAACAGCAAGCAGAAGGGAGAGAACTAGAAATGGCAGGACCCAGATTGAGGGAAGAGAGCAGAGCTGCCCCATCCTGAGGGTAGAGAACACTCCGAGAGCACCTTGGCAATGTGGCCAACTTCAAAGGCTGTGGACCTACAAAGAGCAGTCCCCAGGTGGCTTCTGGAGATCGGGAAAAGTTGATACAGCAAGCTTCAAACAGCACCACACAGACTAGATGCTCAATAAACAAAAACGAAACTAGTCTGGGACTCCAGGCCAGGTGTACAAGCAGTGCAAGCTGAGTGGTCAGGTTGGCAGTGCAGGAGGGAAAAGGGCATGTGTTGAGGCCACAGGCAAATAACATGGACACCTGGCCAGTTAGCAGAGATTCTAAATACCAAACTACGAGACAGAGACAGAAGCCCTGGCATAGGAAAACTAAACCCAAGGCAGAGAGTAAACTTGGCATGATGCATACGATATGCCTGGGCCCATTCATGTAGACTTTCAGATGTCATCTGCTGATAAGGAGGGCAAGATAAACGCAAAGGCACCATGCTTAGAAAAAGGTGGCACCTGCTATACTCATGGGCAGCCATGAGCCAGGGAGACTGAGAGCAAAAGGAAAAGGTGAGAAGAGCCTGAGCAAGAGCACAGCTGATTGCTGTGGCCCAGGCCACACTCTGGCTTGCCCCTCTGTGGGAAGGCTGCCGTCTTTCATGATGCAGTAATGACCACAAGTGTAACAGTCCTACTACCCACTCTAAATGTGGCTATGCGTTAAGTTATCCGATAGTATAGTAACCCAATAAGGGAAAAGTACTGCTTGAAGAGGAGGCAACTGCAGCACAAAGAGGCTAACACAAGTGCCTGGGGACAGCGAGAGCTGGGATTTGAGTGCAGCTCAACAAGCTGGTCATGTTTTGAATGGCACTCCAGCACTTAAAAGGGCTTTCTGGGTTTCCTCATTTGTGCCTCCACAGGTCTGTGTGATGTGCCACAGTAGGTGGCCTCTGTTGGTAGTCATGGGTGTCAGGAGGAAGTACTAACCCAAAGGAATGTAAACTTTCAGCATATAATTGTCAGCTTGGCTCTAGAGCTCTGTCACCCAGGAGATGTTCATTATCATCCAATAGCCTCAGTTTCCCTTACTGAAAAAGAGACTAAGAAGGCCAAGGACCTGTGAGAACTGTGTGGGATGATGTATGTGCTAGTCGGAGTGATCAATGGGTTTCAGGAAACCTCACTATAGAAGCTTTTTCCAAGAGGGCATAATGGGGCTGTGGTTAAAAGCCTGGTTTTGAGTTGGATGGGTCCAAATGAGAATCTAGGCCTTCCAGCTGTGCTTTCTCAAAACAGTAGATTTACCTCTCTGTGTTTGCTTTGTTAGTCATTCAACTCGCCCCAGCCCCAGCCCCAGCCTCAACTCTCTCAGGTGTCCCAGTATCCAGCCTAAGTTCAGACTCCACAACCAGGTAGCTAATGCTGCAATGTCCTGGGTCACAGAGTGTCCCAGTGTAAGAATGCCCCCAACTGATGCAGGCCCAGCCCACATCCCTGGAGCAGAACCACCCACCTGGGCAGAGTCAGTCCTCTGGTGCCCTGTGTTCTGGGTGCTTTGTGAGCCACCATGGGCTGGAGGACAGAGAAGACCCAGTGCAGGATTGAAACAGCCATGGTAATCTCATTACCTACAACCTAAACAGAATCTCTTGGGGGAAAGGGGCAGAATGTCACTGTGTGCTTTGGTGGTTACACTGAGTGTGATCTGCCTGTGGCCCCTGAGGCATATTCCTGCTTATACCACAGTTTCCACTCTGTAAAGTGAGATGATAGGGGTACTGTGAGTTGAAATGAACTGCAAAATGCTAGGCACATAAGCACTGAACCAAGAGCTAGTCCCCAGGAAGGCTGGAATGGGGTGGGGTGCTGCTGCTTGAGTAACACAGCAGTTAAAGAGTTCTGTTAAATTTTTCTTTCTTGCCAAAGAACTTTTTCTTTAAAAGTACTAAGATCTTCCTGCAAATTTGTCAGGGCAAATCCCATTAGTGCTGGTGCCATTTTCCAACTTTGAGACTCCCAAATAAGCCTGTGATCTTTGAAGCACCAAGGAGTCTTCCCCATCACCACAGGTCAACATCCACTGGCAGCTCAGGTCAGTTTCTCAGAGAAAGGAAATTAAAAACTTCAACTTTGGTTTTGAAAGTTGATCTGCTCCAACATGAGAAAATGTAAACTCGGACCTTTTCCTGTTAAGGAATGTAGAATGAAAAGGCTGAAAGTCCCCCACCCCCGACACACACACACACACACACACACACACACACACACACAATCATAGTCAAATGAATGTACACACAACAGAAAAGTTTGCCCCAAAGCTGCTAGTCACCCCCTCCAGCAGGAGCAGCAGCAGCACTCATTCTTAGGACTTACAAGTACCGCACCTCTGCTAGCAGGGCCCTGGCTCCATTTAGGAGACCAAGAACATCCAAGAAAGAGACTCCCTTACTGCTAAAGTTGCCTATCTGGAACTTTAGGAAGAATGAGGGAATTAAGAGGAGAGAAAGGAGGAGGAGTAGGGAGAGTAAGAGGAGAAGAGGAGGGAGATAAAAAAAGAGGAAGAGAGAGAAAAGAATGAAAAAGAAAAGGAGGAAGGAGAGGGGAAAGAGAAAGACAAGGGAGAGGAGAAGGAACAGAAAGAGGGAAATAAAAAAAGACAGGGAGAGGTAAGAGGAAGAAAGCTTAGATGGTGAGACGGAAGGAAATAAAGAAGAGAAGAAACAGGAAGAGAAGGAATAGAAGCAGGAAGGAAAAACAGCAAAACCAAGAAAAATCCTCAGACAGTTTGCTCGAATGAGGACCAAACCCATGGAGATAGCAACAAAGCCCCTGGAGCACAAGTGTTCCCATGGATGCTAAGCTAAGATAAATAGCAAAATCCAAGAGCTCCCATGTCAGTCCGGGGGTGGGGGTGGGGGTGGGGGTGGAGGAGGAGGAGGAGGCTATTTGGAATAAAGGCATCTGTGGCCCTGGCCAGGTAGTTTGAGAAAGCTACAGGGAGGGGATGCTCTTCACCCAGCATGCTGTCTGTTCAGAACAGGTACCTCAAGACACAAGTGGACAAGGGGATGGACTTTGCAAATGAGACCACAGGCACCCTATCCTTTGGTGAGCCTGAAACATTTGTTACATATCATTATGGTATCTGGTGATTTGTATAACATCTGCTCTCTCCATTGAATGATCATCTGCATGCTGGCAAGAACTTGCCTGTATTGTCATCATGATGTCTGGAGTGCCTTGCCCAGCACCTGGAATAAAGAGCTGCTGAAGAAATTTGCTCATCGACTTATGGACCAGGGAGGGACAGATATAAAGAAAGGCGGAAAAGAACAGCCTCATAGGAATGCGGATTTGTGCTGCAGGCTTGGAAGGCAGCTGCTGCTTCATCTCTTTGCAATTTTAGGCACATCTTACACATACATTTACCTTTATCTCAGCTTCCTATTTGTGAAGTTGAGACCTCTGTGATACACAAAGAATATCCCAGTGACACTGTATAAATGGATAACCATTGTACTGGCTGATTTTAAGTTTCAACTTGACAGAAGTTAGAGCCATCAGAGAGGACGGTGCCTCAGTTGAGGAGATCTAGCTGATTACAACATTTTTTCAATTAGTGATCAATGGGGTAGGGCCCAGCCCATGGTGGGTGGTGCCATCCCTAGGTTGGTTGTCCTGAGTCCTATAAGAAAGCAGAGTGGGCAAGCCATGTACAGCAAGCCTCCTCTATGGCTTCTGCATCACCTCCTCTATCCAGGATCCTGCCCTCCTTGAGTTCCTGTCTTGATTTCCTTCAACAATGAACAGCATATGGAAGTGTAATCTGAATAAACCCTTTTCTCCCCCACTTCCTTTTTGGTCATCGCAGCAATAGAAACTCTAAGACAGCCATTTATGGCAGACACAGGGCCTGTCTCCCGGTTCACAGATGGCAGTGGCTTGAATGAAACTGAGTGACAGGTGGTTGGCTGTCACCAAGGGTCAGGGAGCCTGTCCTTCCTCTTGCCTGCTGGGGTGAGGCTTCCAGAACAGTGGGGTTCTCACTTAGACACGGTGCTTACTGCTTCAGTGTGTGCTGCCTGGCATGCTGAGATTCCTTGGATAACCTCCCACTCTGATGTTGCCTGAGGCCCTGGAGGTGTCACCCAGAGTAGCTGAGTTAGTATGACAGCACCTAGACCCTTGGGCACACTCTATGGAGTACATACAAGGATAAGTGAGCCACCGTGTGCTCTTGTCACTGGGATGTCTCCAGTCCAGGCCCAGGCTCTGTTCTATTTGCTTACATTACTCGGCATTGAGGGAAATTACATGTGTTGACTTGGTTATTAGGTGTGTACTCCTCAAGAAGGTAAATTCCTTGGGAGTAGCCCCTCTAACCTGCTGGGTTCCCAGCACTGGGGACTTATCTAGCCACACTGGATCATGGACTAAGAATGACTACCTTCCAAGAAGAAAGATGATAGGTCCAGGTTGATCCCATGGCCAGAGAGTTTGCATTACTTTCAGATCAGAGTGGGCCAAGGTACCACAGGAGGTCCTTGCATGGGAATGGAACAGAAGTCACCAACAGGCATGCAGAAGAAAACCACCAACATGGAGGGCAGATGCTGAGAAAGAGAGTCCATATTATAGCCCTGGTTTATAGTTTTGAAGCCTGATTCCACAGAAACCCTTTGTAGTTCTATGACTCTAAGCAAATCTTTTCTGTTTCCTCATATGTAAAACAAGACTGTGACTTCCCCCAGCTCTGGACCACATCTATATAGAGAGGGAGTTCTAGAACATGATGCACCAGGCACCAGGCATGATAGAGCTCAGCTATAGCCGTTTTGTGAGGTGCCTGGGTAACTTCTCAATGCTTCTTGGGACCATGAGTGTGCAGCATGTGGCACCCCTGCTTTTCATGCTTATTGCAGGGGGAAGAGCATTTAAAGCTCTGTCTATAGGCTTGCTCTCCTACTGCCTTGCTTCTCACAGCCCCATAGAAGCTTTCAAAATGAAAGATGCTGTTATTAGGCAAAGTGTCTGGAATTTTCTTATCACTAATTCAGATCATCCAGGAACATGCCATTTCCATAAATCAGCCAGCCACAATAGACCTGCCCAGGCATAGCATAATGATGACAATAACGAGCGTGTGTATTTATACAGTGCCTTTGTTCTGCAAAGCATTGAACAATTGACAATCATTAACTCATTAATCCTACACTGTCCCTGAAAGGCAGGCCCAGGATGGAGCCTCTCCCCTTGAATAGCCAGGAAAATAATATGAGGAGGACTGACCTTTGATTCTGTGCTGGGCTTCCACTCAAGGGCTTTGCAAAGAGGAACTCACTTGTAACTTGATGAGGTAGGTACTTGTTGCTATGATCTGAATATAATCTTACCATCCAGGAACATGTGATAGAATTGGTGATAGAAGGTGCCTAAGTCTTGGAGGGGAAACTCCATGAATGGAGCTCATGAATGAATTTCTTACATAAATTCTTACGCTCACAGGACTAGATGAGGTATTGTGAGAATGGGTTGTTATAGGTAAGTGTTGACACCAAGCTGTGCTCTGCCCTAAGTTACTTCAAATTGTGTTCTCTCAGACTGTGCCTTGCCTTCACAGACTCCACTTCACAAGCAGCTTTTGAGTTAATTTTGAGGGCAACTGCAGCTGGGCGTACAGGTAAACAGTTCCATTTGTCTGGTACATGTAGCACAGAGACTGATGGGGGAGGAAAGCACGCCACCATTCACTCACTACGGTGAACAGGGGCTACAGAAGCAGGAGACTCTGCCAAAATCATAGCAGGAAACCAGGGTGGAGAACTCATCAGACACACGAGAGTGAGGGAGGACTGTAACACTCTCACCTGCACACCCCATGAAGAAATGGACGCCCAGCACAGATATGCCCCAGCATGCAACTGTCATCTGACTGCTACTTGTCAATGAAGGACACACAGGGAACTCTTAACTATTTCGGGGCTTCAGCTCAACTCCATCTCCACTATTGACCCATGTGGATAAGGTACCCATCCACCCACCCACACCTGGACCTGCCCTTCACTTCACCTCACTCCTGCAGCTCAAGTCTGACCTCAGAGTGGTTCCTTCATCTAGGTAAGGGGTTGGGTACATTTTATCACCACCAATAGAGACTACTCTGCATTTCTACCAGTTTCTTAGCTTTGGAATTTCAGGACTTTTGGAAGCTCCTTGCCTTTTTAACCCTATATGTCTTTCTGTAACTTACATATCAATAAATGATAGACCAATCAGTCAATCAATTGATAGATACATAGATACATTTACAATGTGATATCAATGTATGATCTGAGAATAAATACTAATAATTAAGATCAGAATAAAAGTTTGTGTTCACTTGAGCCAGGGCTGTCAAGAAAGCAGCATTGTGCAAGCTATGGCCACTGACACTGCTGTGCCCTGTGAACTTATTGTTAATCAATAAAGTCAGATGTAGAAAACACAGTATGTAGAAAGACAACATCCTGATATCGCATGCTCACAGTAGTGGGGTTACCCGTACTGTTTTGCTCTTTTGACATTGGATTTCACTTTTCTGGTGACTGCCATGCCTCACCAGAAGCCAAAAAAAAAAAAAAAAAAAAAAAAAAAAGCCCTCAGAACCAAGCATCTATTCTCTTAAGTCAACCAGATACATGTGTTCTGTAACAGTAATGACAACAGAAAGACTAAGACAATATCACAGTTCTCATTTCACAGAGGAGGAGACCAGAATTGACTGAGGTTAAGGGACTTGACAAGGAAACCAGCAGTGAGTGTAGTCAGGAGCCAAACCAGGCTGGCTGATTCTGAACCCCCTATACCACAACAACCGCCCAGAAGTCATACTCATAAATCAACAGAATGCCAGAGGCAAATATTGAAGCCAGAAGTAAGGATGAATAACAGCAAGGGTCAGGTTACAGGCCAGCCACAAACGCTAGTAGAGGAAGACCAGGATTTTCTGATTTCAGAGTGGCACTTGCCTGCAGGCTCATCTTGCTTCAGTCATTTAGAACTTAGTCTGAATGAATGTCCCCTTGACATGGGATGGAGAAGATGAGAAGGGCCTTGATAGCAATAAGGATGAAGGCGTGTTCCAGGTAAAAGCATGAAGTATAGCCCACTGTCTTCTCCATCTCAAAGACCCATTCACTCTGCAATGAATGAATCCAGGTAGTAGCTAGCTTCTCCGCTTCATGCTCCCTCCTTTTCCTCTACTCTCCTTCCTTCTCTGTTTTGCTTTCTGTTGATTTTGTTTGTTTTTTTGTTGACATAGACATAGCCCAGGCTGGCCTTGAACTTGAAATTTTTCTACCTCAACTGATGAAGTGTATACACCACCATATCTAATCAAAGATCTTCTTAAAAGAAACCAAATCCCACCACACCCCTGGTTAAATCCATCCAGTGTCTTCCTGTGTAAACCCCTTGTTTTGATACATAAGCCCCCACAGAACTGTGAAACCCCATTCTGGCGCACTTCTCTAAAGCTCCTCCACATCCAAAGAGCACTGATCCTTTTGGACCTTGCAACATACTCAGCCTTGTTTCAAATAAGTCACTTCTGAGGACCAGCCAGAGGATGGCCTGGTATGTTCTAGACATTTCTACACAAATTCTCTACCCAGTCTTATCACTAGCTGACTTGAGCTTGTTAATTTCTTCCTTTGCTAATTATTATTTTATTAAAACATAAGCTCCATGCCTGAGTGATTTATGTGTGTTTTGGTAATGATGATATGCCCTGCCTGGAGAGCAGGAATAGCTACCACTACAGAGTGCTTATTATAGGAAATAGCTCCACATTTTGTGTTAGATCCTTTCATCCTCCCAATGCCCTGAAGGGGTTATCAGCCCCATTTCACAGGTAAAGGAACTGAGGTAGAAAACTTGATACAATGTGTTGAAAACATACATCTTCAGGGACAGCAAGGCCATGGATGTCAACTCCGTATCATACCTCACCAAGACTCTGAACTTAGCCCAAACTCCTTAAAATAAGGGAAAAGCCTGCTATGGTTTACTCTTTCCAGTTTCACCCACCATTCCTTGATGTAGTAGGTAGCAACCTTGGAGAACCTTCTGGAAGCCCTTTTACCTGTCATTTCCTTCCCGACCCTTTCATTCCTTTTTCATCTTTTACGTTCCAGCTCAGGATATACTTTCAAAGTGTGGGATAAAAGAAACAGTTTTTTCTTTAAGTTGCTCTTGTCAGGTATTTTGTCCCAGCAACAAAAAGTAACTAATATATAAACTTAATAATTAAATATATGATAAACTGTTACATACATAGTAGTAAATATGTTTTAAATATACATATCCATACACACAGAGTTCATAATAAAATACATAGTTCACTGTAAAATATATGGAAATATGAAGTGCTCAGTATAAGAAATTAATAGGAAGACATGTTCTGAAACATTCCTTTGGTTCTCTAGCACAGCATCCTGCACTTTTGTTTAGGAAACCAGAATATCAGCTTGGCTTGGCATAAAAGGGAACAAGTACAAACACAGAAAGAAGAGCATCCCTGAAAGGACATAATTGAGGCAGGCACCCAACAATGATTTGTCCAGTGACTCAAGCCATGGGGTTCAGCAGTCCAGGTGAAATAGGTCATTTCCTAATTGCATGCCTCAGTTTCTCTGTAAGCACGGGGTGTTGTCTAAGCACCTAGGGACTTCCTTGAGCTCAGAGCCCACACGGGTACTGAGACCCAGGTTCAGGTTCTCTTTACCAGAACTCTGCCACTATCCTATGTTCAGGAAAAGCCTGACTCACAGTGAGATGTGCAGCTAAGTTCTTCTGTGGTCAGCACTTTCATTTGCTGCCCTTTTATTGACTGATTGACTCTCTTTCTCTCTGTGTGATTTTATGGATAGAAAAAATAATCACACACAAAAAAACAACAACAACAAAGGCACTGATAATTCCAGCAAATTATTGTAGAAATTTGGGAGTATAATGAAATCCATAAAACACTGCCTGAAATAAGAGCTCTCAACCTTCTATATTTTTTGATGATAAAACACAAAACAGAAGACCAATTATGCTCATTCATAAATACCAGGCCTGTTAGCCAGCACTCTGATCACAATTCACACAGAGGGGTCACAGTGCCCTTCTGCACCTCAAGGGGTAAAGGCGGGTCCTTCAGGTACCACGGGTAAATCTCAGTATCACACCACATTATGCCAGGGCGGAAAGGGACCGAAGAATTCTGTTCTTCTGTATGTTAGAGGGGCTTGTGGGGTGCTGGGGTGGCTGTGGGAAAGGACATTGCCCAGAGAAGAACTTCAACTCAGAGAAATCAACCCAGTTTCAGAGCTCTGTAGCAAGGAGGAAAGTGAAGACCCAAAGCCAACATTCCCTAGCAACCTGTTAAACCAATCCTTATTCTTCTGGAAGGCTTCACACACTCTTGAGAAGGCTCCATCTTTGTCATCTCCATGACTCCCATTGCCCCAGCAGAACCCCTGGGTGTTGATGCTGCACTAGCAGGGATAACCATTGTTTTCAGTATAACATGCCACCTACTCTTCCAGCAACCCTGCAGAGTGAACATCATGTCATCATCATTGTATGGAAGGGGAAACAGGCTCAGAGGGTCTTAGTGACTTAGCCTATGGTCACTCACCAGGCAGCTGGTACACCTAGTACCAGTTTTCATGCCAGTTTTCACAGCTCTGGTGTTGGGAGTTGGTCTAGGGTGCTGTGTATTCAGACATTGATTTCTGTGCCCCAAGATCTGGTTACAATCTGGACATGGGCTAAACATTGTTCAATGTTGTCTAAACATTGTTCCCCAGTTATCTCTGATTGGTTAATAAAGAAGCTGAGCAGCCTATAACTCAAGAGAGAGCACAGGGAGGTTGGACTTCCATTCCCAGTAGGGCCCATGACGTAGAGAGGGAAGAAGGAAGAAGAGGGGACAAAGGATGTGGCCATGAGAAGCTCATGATGAGGACTGACATGATGTAGCAGAAGCAGCCCAGGCAAGACCAATATGGCAAGTAACTTGGGACAAATGTTTTGAAAATAACAAAACTAGCATAGATGGGTTAGAATAGATCAATGTCTGCCCCGCTCTACTGCTTTAAGGGTTATTGAATAAACGTAATAGGTCTCCTCATTATTTAGGAATGAGAGTGAGTGATTAGAAAAGGCCCCTACTATGAACACCATGATTTTACACTGTGGTGCTCATTCACCACACCACAATGCCTGTTGTCAGAACCACCTTTTCTTACTGTGTGCTGTGAGTAGGAGCAGCTTCCACATGATGTGGGTTACCCATGATGCTCATGCTTTACAGCCCCCCAGAAAATCTCTTGCTTGTCTACAGGGCAGGACAAGTAGCCAATGCCTGTCAGAGAATCTTTTCACAAGTGGCAGAAGCATGCTCACTCCCAAAGCTAAACATAGCCATAAGGTTGTAGATTTAGTCATGACAGTCAGGCTGGAAAGCTAGAGGGGAGCGTGAGATAATATTAGCTAGAACCAGTAAGTTTGAGGGGAATAAAAACCTGTCAAAGAACCAAGGGCACCAAGTTGGACGCCACAGAGAGGGAAAGGCAGGCTCCTATAGGAGGAAGGAGAGCCCTGACACTACTGATTATGTGTTACGAACCCTCCAAGAATTGCATGCAGCTCCTCATCTATGAAACAAGTTTAACGATAGTTTCCAACCTTGAGAGTGGTTAAAAAGATGAAACACAGTCATAAGTTACTTTAAGCACAGCCCTGGCATACAGGAAACAGTGAGCAATAAGAATTGTTGGTGCTGTGATATGGACATGCTAAATGAGTGCAAAGCAGGGGAAGAGAGAATATGTAAGATCTAACGAGGGAACCATAACGTCACCTCTCAGTCTTTGGGGGACATGAGGTTAACATATCATATCTGCTTATGAATGTGTGTGTGTGTGTGTGTGTGTGTGTGTGTGTGTGAATGAGAGAGAAACAGAGAGAGAGAGAGAGAGAGAGAGAGAGAGAGAGAGGTATTAAGGGACAAGCTGCTGCTGAGTCACAGGCATTTTCTGGACAAGAAACACAGCTGAATCATTTGCCATTCCAGCCTGTGGCATTGGCTTTGCACAAAGGGAACACTCCACTAATGAATGAGAAATTTACAAGTGGCTGGATTCCCTGAAATCTATATGGATTTTATATTCCTTCCTTTCTTCATTCATTTAGTTTCCTTTTATTTCCCTGTTGACACTTCATCTCTCTTCTTCCAGTGGTTCTCAAGCTTCTATTGTGAATCACAGTCCTTCCGGAAAACTTGGAGGTATTAACAGAAGTCTAAGATAGAGCTGTAATTGAAGGCACCAAACTTAAACTGTGAATAATTGAAACATGAAGTATTTATTACACTTGGCCACCTCTCATGGCCTATGCCAAACAAGGTCTTTCTTGCCCTTGTGAGCTGTGAGTGAAATTCTAATTTCACTCACATTTTCACCTTACTTGATTCTCAAACCATCCAAAATGTCCTTTATAGGCATTTGACAAGGAAGCTGTGGGTGTAGTCCATTAGCACAGGAAACAGTTGTTCACCTAACCAAGAACATCAAAACTCAAAACCACAATGAGAACCAAAACAGAGCCTGCCACCTGAAGGTTGCTTCCATCTGGTCATCACGACCAATGGCTCTTCCCAATCCTACCACCAGCATGTGCTGGTCCTGAAAGACCAAAGATATTTCTATGGGGATCTAAGGGAGAGGCCATGAAGTGTTCTGGGTTGCCCAAGGATTAGATAAGAAAATGGAGATCAGCATGGGAGACACTCCAGTGGGATATACGAATGCACTGAAACTCACCGATGTGCTCATCGGTTCTACTTCTGTGGTAGAGATGGGTGACAGTATAACTGTATGGAGGGAGAAGTTGGACTGCAATGAATTCTCAACACAGGCTTCAGTCCTGTGTATATATATGTATATACATATATGTGACTAAAGACTGGGTTATATATATATATATGTATGTATATATATATATATACATATGCATATATATAGGACTAAAGACTGAGTCATATATATATCCCTCTATAATTTGCTATACAGATGAGCCATCTTTTCAGAGTTGTCCTGAGTTGGTTCCTGAAGTTGGGGCTTATTGTCAATGGATCATGGATAAGGGCTGTCAAGGAAGGGATATTACTGGCTCAGGGTCTCTCTCAAATAGGGCAGTTTCCAAGGAGAGCTGGATATGGAGGAACATAGCATTTAGTCCAGGAAGGAGCTTCAGGTGGCTCCTCTGGAGTTAGGACAGTTTAGGGTGTAGCCATCCACTCTTTTACTTCAGTGAAGAGCTAAAACACAAGAGGAGTGACTGAGATGTTAGCCTTTGAGCTCACACAGCTCATATAGAACAGCCACGCTGTCTGCCTTTAAACCCCTCACTGACACAACACATCAGCTACCACTATCTTACACATTTAGCTCATGTCAGGCTTAAGAGTCCATATAGCCCTTACTCCATCCGTCACAGGCTAAAATGATTTCCTCCAACCTTCCTAAAGCCAGCTACAAACACCACCCTAAGCCTTCCCTCAGGGCCAAGAATATAGTAAACCCCACTCTCCAGTGAGTTTAGACATGAGAGTGAGAGGGATCATCAAAGGAAAAGATTCACCACAGGGAACATTTGCTGCTGAGATAGGAGCTGAGCAGTGCCTGAGGAAAACAACCTAAGGAGATCTGAGCTATAAGCCAAGAAGCCAGCCATTCACAGCCATCTTCCTCTGTGAGGGTCTCCAAGCACTTGCTCTTTCTGTTTGTATGAAAAATACTTGTAGTGCCTGTGCTGCAGAAGGCTGGGTAGAGCCATAGCAGCAAGAGAAAAAGATTTAATGTGGCTCCTTTAGAAAATGAAAGGAAGAACGAGGACACAGAGAAATGTGTGAGTGCACAGGTATGAAGGCCTGACCTTGGCCTTGGTGTGTAGAGGGTCCCAGGAGCAGGAGGAGAGGAGAAAGGACCCAAACTGGGCTTCAAAGCCAGTCTCAGGACAGGGAAAAGCCTGCAGGGATCCAGGACAGACCACATACATGAGAAGCAAGGCCACAGGAATGTAGGCTAGACAACCAGGGAAGTTCTGCAGCTGGGCTATGGCTGCCGCAAAGGCAGAAGGGTTGGAAGAGGTGGTAAAGACAATGGAGTCTGCAGGATGTCTCCAAGCTTCTGATGGAGAAAAAACATAGAAGAGGGGATGGAGGAAAAGGGACGCTGCAAGGTCACTGAGGCGGGCTTCAGGCTGACACCAGCACCTTCTCCACCAACCTCTGTCACAGGAAACAGGACTCAAAGCTTAAGAGCTATTACTCCTAACCATGGGAATGGGGTGCTGTTTAGTTCACACAAAGCTCCTCTGATCAGAATACATGCTAAAAATCTTGCCCCAAAAGCCCTCTTTACCTCAGGATTCCTGAGTACTCAGCATGACCAGGCTTCCATTTGCTGGGCCATGCATTCCATTTTTTCTCACAAATATTCAAGGAACATGAATAGAAGGTCCTGGACTGGGGGCTGGGAAGTATGCTAGGTTGCAGGGTCACCCTTCTTTCAACGACTCCAAAGAGAGAAAATGGGGGAACATGTAGTACAGATTCCTGAAACCCAAAGTTTGGTTTCATTTCTCTCTAGCTGTATGACTGTGGTTGAGCAAGTCACACAAGTGATTACATCTCATTTTCTTTATCTGAACAATGGAGGACCTGTGAGTGATGAAGATGCAGAGACAACAGCGGCCAAGGTAAAGCCTCTTTGGAACATCAGGGTTGCCAGTTATGAAGTACTAACAATGTGTCCTCGATGTTTTGTGGAATTCTCTTGAGCCTCATGGTCATCTCACAAGCTGAAAAGCACTTTGTCTGTGTCTGTATATAGTCCAACAGCAAGTGGGAAGGCGCCTTGTGTAACACCTGATACACACTCAGACCAAGTGAAATTGATATGGAGTCAACCTGTTCTCACAACACAGATTGATTTATCAAGTGCTCAACAGTGGTTCTTAACCAGAGATGTCTTCCCTTCTCACTTAGCAGACATTTAGCAATGCCTAGAGACATTGGTGATTTCTTCATAGATTTTCAAGACCCAAGGGGAGTCAGGTGCCATTACCTAAGAAGTAGAAGTGAAAGATGCTGCTTATCACTTAGCAGCTCAAGGAACATCACTACAACAAAGAATTATCCAGTACCGGCTTCTAACAGTAATGTACCAACAGACGCGGTCTCACTCCAGGATAAGAGACAGACAATGAACAAATACATGTCTACAAAGTCTACTAACAAAAAGGTACTAAGAAAAAATAACTAAGAAAGAGTAGTGGGGTCATCAGAGATGTGAAAGAGGAGAGACTCGAGGAATTTGAGAAGAGAACATGTAGGCACCCAATATGAGACAGCCCTGGGGTGGAGTGCACACACATCCCCCAGGTGTTGCAGGAGGGCCTTATAAAGGGAACATGTTGAGGAATGCGATCAAAGGGTTACTATGACAACCTGGCTAGCTGTATCAACAGCTTAGAACTCCACAAGGACACAGGTCATTCACAGTCCAACTTCCTGGTGCCATACAGTTTCTGGAACTAAGCTTAAGAAGATGCCAAGTTGAAGTGTACTTTGGCTCAGGGGAGACAGTTTCCTGTATTATGAAATTCACATAAGACAAATTTTCCCTGCTTTATTCTGATCTGGGTCAGGAAATGAATTTAGATGCGTTGGTACTTTTGCCTTGTAATTGCTGGTTGGCAGTCATGCATTTGAGAAGAGAGTATATAATGACACATATCACGGAAGAGGGAGATGCAGGACACAAACTGGTCCTTAAAACAATTTCAACACTGTCCTCTTAGCTCCTATGGAGAAGACAGACACATTCATTGATCCAACAGGTAAGTATGAGGATTACCACAGAGCAAATATAGGATGCAGAAATGAATCAAATATAGACTGGAGTTGTAGAAAACTTCAGACATCTGACATAAAGTAGAAAGTATCATTTGTCTGCAGGTAACAAAGAACTATGAGGTAGACAAGATGACTTCAGATAGGGCAGGGTGGGGACAGCTCCTATCCATATGCCCATTCTGATCGGGAGTGTTGAGAAGTCTGAGGTCTTATCTGAACATAGTGAAAAGAAGTTCCGTGTTCAATTATTTATGTCTGCCATGTGGGAGACAGACTGAGCATCACAACTATCTAAGCTTGAGTGGAGACCAAGTAAAAGGAAATGTATTTTTAAGAGTGAATTGTGTCCTTCCTCTGAAGATGTGACATGAAGATATATATGTAATGTACTGCACTGTCAGTGTAGAAATGAAGGAGCAGCTGAAACTCCAGAAGCCGCCTTGATTGAACATCTGTCACTCCCTCAGTGCTAGCAATATTGAGAGAAGGGGGAAGCTGCATATAGTGTCATACATACATCTGTGATCCCAGAACTCCAGAGGCTGAGGTGGAGGAATCACCAATTCAAGGCAAACCTGGGCTACACTGAGATACTCTTTCTCAAAAGAAGACGGAAATACTCTGCTACAAGGGAGAGCCAGACATTACTGCTTCAGATCAAAAAAGGAATGGCTCAGAAGTACAACAAACTCCAGGCCTCTAAGTCAAAATCCCTGTCTCAATCCCTCCCTACCCGACTTTCTGTTGCCCAGAGTATACCACATTCAAACAGTAGAGCATTGGAAACTCAGCCTAGACCTGTATTTATTTGCCAGCCAAATTTCTCCTTCCTGGACTCTTCTTGCCTCTACCTAGCCCTAGCCACAGGGTCAGGCAGATTTTCTACATCTCCTTTGATGGCATCCCTGATAACAGCCCTTCCTTAGGGCTTTTTAATTACCTTATTAACAGGGAAGTCATTGGGAGATAGAGTTTAATCTAGTTGGATACAGCCAAGTTCCAGGATCCTCTCCCTGGTTGTTACTCAAGTTGAGACCAAGCCAAGGTCAGAGCATAGATCTCAGGATTCTGAAAGAGATGAGACTGTTTTATTAACACCACAAAAGGGAGAATACTGCCATGATATGAGATGTAAGCTGTGGATTAAAACAAAAGCAATGGGAAAGGAAGGGGAGGAGTTGTTTGCAGTCGTAATCAGATGATATAATCCAAGGGCTGCCATATTCGAAGAGGTGCCTGCCCTTCTTGGCCAGTTAGAAAAATTCAAGAGGAGTTACAGGTCCACCTGATACACTGATTGAGATCCAAGACTCAAGAAAGAAGGTGACAGAGCAGACCCACAGTCTAGGGATGAAGCATTTATATGGTACAATTTGAAAAGAATAAAAATCTGTTTTTGAAAGACAGACAAAGCAGTGTTTTGCAGAGCCAGCTCTGTGGTCCATAAAGCACACCATTTCCCAAGACCCCAGATGAATAGCCCCACCACATCATAGAGCCTAACTATCATAGATCCTGGATGCAACGTCTTCCAAACTTCCCTCATTCCTATAGCTAGAGCTTTTATGTTCCTAAATCCATCTACAGAAATGGCCAGGCATGAAGAGCTCACCAATGACTTGTCTAACACTCCCGATTAACTGTCCACATGAGCCAGGCCTTTGTCACTAAGGCTGGGGACAACTTGGTGACTGTAAAAGAAAGCAGGGAAGGATCTAGATGGAGACTTTATGAGAGCTTAAGTAAGCTCTGGTGGGTGAGCCAATAGCAAGCTTCTGGGAGCCTGGGGAGCATACCACAAGGGTATTTAGGTATAGTTATGTGGAAGTCCTGAATTGTCAGGTAAGAACAAGAGGCAATGACATTTGAAGGATAAGGGTCAATGTATTCTCCATATATCACCTTGATGTGGACTGTAGAAAACTATTTACACAGTTACTGAAGTGATGATGAAGATAAAAGAAAACATCAGTTACTGAAGATATGCTTTTAAACATTTTCCATCATTTAACTCTAACTAGAGTCTTTCAGGGTTCATAGCATCCTCTCTGTTTTATAGAGAAATGGAGGTTCAAGTTCACACAGCCATTGAGTGATAGAGACAGAACTGAGTCCAGGGTCATCTGACATCAGGTTCTTATCTGTTTATGATGCCTCACTCTTTCCTAGCACTATGAAGCACCTTCAAGGTGCCCCTACTCAAAGCACACCACATACTTTGCACAGTAAAATGTATTGGCTTTTATTTTCTAAAGGTAGGATATAGCAGGGATCCCAGAGTAAAATGAAAAGCTGGGGGTGGGGGAAGGGAAACTAGTGTGTAGAAGAATTTGATAAAGGTAGTATGAAAGTGGGGCTGGAGAAATGGCTCCAAGATTAAGATGACCTTTTTCTCTTTAGAGGACCCTAGTTCAATTCCTAGTCCTCATGCTAGGCAACTGACAACCACCTGTAACTCCAGTTCCAGTGGATCTGACACTCTCCTTTGGTATTTAAGGGTACCACCACACACATATATATAAATAAAAATAAATATTTTGTTAAAAGGTTAGAAGTAAAAGAAAGATTCCATGATAATGTCTGGCTCCCGAGATGAACTTGGGTCCTTCTTATATATCACCCACAAATATATATGAAAATTCCACATGTGTATGTGGGGTGCTGGAGTCCTTGCCTAGCATCTATGCAGTCCTGGGTTTGATCCATGAGGTCGTTGGTGTGCAATAAAAATGAAGTGTGGTATTGCATGTCTATAATCCCAGCACTGGAGAGGTAAAGAAGGAAGATCAGGATTGTCATAATCCTCATATGTAATTTAAGTCCAAGGCAAGCTTGGACTACATGAAACCATGTCCTGAAACAGAACGAACACCTATATGTGAAAACTCTAACCATGAGGAAGCATGAGAGAACGTCTTTGTGGACTTACAGAGTTTTCCTAAATTAGATTACAACCAACCAACACCAGACATAGGAAATGGGACAGAAAAATGGTTCAGTGATGTGAATGGGAAGTTTACAAAATGAGAGAATGAGAATGGTGAAAATGTATCTAAAATGATGCTTAAAGCCAGCACCAGTAGTGGGAGACACAAAGGTGAAGTCAACCATGGGATTCCATATTCTAACCAATGGACTGGGACAATCCGAATGCAATTACCAACACTAAATAGATATTGATGTTACAAGACAACAGACTCAATGCTGGGTGTAGTGCAGAGAGACACTTACATGAGTCACAAGGAAACAATGAAAGGCTCTTCATGTCAGCACTAAGGTCTATGGTGGCAGAGAACGGGAGGTAACCAGGAATGGACAGTGGTAGCTTACTGTGTGCCAGATCAGATCTGTTTGCCAATTGGGTTCAATGTTTCCTCCTGTTAGATTCCTGATAGGATTGCCATCCCCACCCCTTATAAAATTGGGAATGACCATGTGATTTATTTTAGACCCTTTTTGGACAGAGGAGTTCAAAATCTTTATGCCTTTTGGCCCATTTGGACAGAGACTGTATGGGCAGCAAGTACCTTGCCACCTACTTCTCTCTTTGCCATAATGATGGTGGAGGCTCCATCAGCCACCATCTCTCAAGCAGAAACCTTATTAAACTGATAAACATGCTGTGTGGCCAAGCAGCAAATCTCCATGGTTCCCAGGGTTAGGAATGTGGTGGTATTCTTGTACGGAACTTCACTGACCTTGACTGGCTCAACTCTACAGTTTTCAGACACTTATAACTTAGCTGTTCATCCAATATCATGGGTAGATACTTTAAAAATCTAACATGGGGAAAAGTAGACCAAGCTCCTTTATTCAGTGTCACTCCTAAAAATCAGTCACACACACACACACACCCCACCACCACCATACTGCATGTTTCATGAAGTTAGAGAAATGCTCATCAACATGTAGAACATGAATTAAAAGCTGTGAATGGGTAACGAGAGTGGAGTGGAGATTACAGACAAAGGGAACATCACTGAAATCTAAAACGAGTGAGGCTGCACTAATGGTGGAAAGTTCATGGTGACCATGAACTTATGACTATGAATAACTCAGTTAGCTGTGTTATCTGAGACCCGTAGAGAAAAGGAAAGAAGAAAAGTGTAGGGAGCCTCTATTCCTTTGCATTTTCAATTCTTTGTGTGAATCAACTTTGTGTAAACATATCTTCTACTTCGCTACCAGGCTGTAACTGACCCCAACAGGTTTTCACACTATGGCCTCCAGGTGATTACATCTTTGGCATGAAAGGACAGATAACATCCACCACAGCTCCCAGAGGTCCCCAGTATAGGGAGACACAAAGAAAGCTACTTTTTTATTTTTTTCTTTATTAATTATACTTTATTCCCTTTGTATCCGCCCTGTGGTTCCATCCCTCCTCCCATCCCAATCCTTCCCTTCCTCCACCCTCTGCATGCATGCCCCTCCCCAAGTCCACTGATAGGGGAGGTTTTCTTTTCCTTCCTTCTGATCCTAGTTAATTAGGTCTCATCAGGAGTGGCTGCATTGTCTTCTTCTTTGGCCTGGTAATGCTGCTTCCCCCTCAGGGGGAGGTAATTAAAGAGCAGGCCAATCAGTTCATGTCAGAGACAGTCCCTGTTCCTATTACAAAGGAACCCACTTGGATACTGAACTGCCATGGGTTACATCTGTGCAGGGGTCTTAGGTTATTTCTATGCATAGTCCTTGGTTGGAGTATCAGTCTCAGGAAAGAGCCCTGTGCTCAGATTTTTTGTTTCTGTTGCTCTCCTTGTGGAGTTCTTGTCCTCTCCAGATCTTACTGTTTCCCACTTCTTTCCTAAGATTCCCTGCACTCTGCCCAAAGGTGCAGCATCCATAAGTCTCAACATCTGCATTGATAATCTGCAGGGCAGAGCTTTTCAGAGGTCCTCTGTGTCAGGCTCTTGACTTGTTCCATCTTTTCTCCTTCTGATGTCCAGCCTCTTTGCCTTTCTGGGCAGGAATTGAGCATTTTAGCAAGAGTCCTCCCTCTTGATTAGTTTCTTTAGGTGAACAGATTTTAGTAGGTTTATCCTATATTATATGTCTATATGAGTGAGTATATACCGTTTGCATCTTTCTGCTTCTGGGACAGCTCACTCAGGATGATCTTTTCCAGATCCCACCATTTACCTGCAAATTTCATGATTTACTTGTTTTTTTATTGCTGAGTAATATTCCATTGCATAGATATACCACAATTTGTGCATCCATTCTTCAGTTGAGGGGCATCTGGGCTGTTTCCAGCTTCTGGCTATTACAAATAAGGCCGCTACAAACATGGTTGAGCAAGAGCTGGTACAAGGTAGCTGAGAGATAGTTTGGTGGTTAAGAGCACTGGCAGCTCTTCTAAAGGACCCTTTTTGATTCTTAGCACCCACATGTCAGCTCACAACCATATATAATTCCAGTTGCAGGAGATCTGACACTGTCTTCTGGCTTCTGCAGAGAGGGAGGCAAAGAGAACAGGGATGATTCAACTGTGGCAAACTCTAGGGAGGTGACTCTGATGGCCTGGGTCCCCACTGGGCCAGCCTGCTCAGACTCATACCAGAGGAAAGAAGGTAGCTTCTCAGGGAAGTGTTTCTGGCAACCCTGGTATGTGTGTGCTGTTTCCCCTGGAAGCATGGGGCTCTGGAGGAGGCCGGCATGTAAACCTTGGAACTAGCTCCATTACAGCAACAATGGACAAGAGTGTGTGTGACACAAGAAAGTTCACCAGAGCGCTCTCCACCACTGTGTTCAATTTTAGATGGAAAGGCAGACCTGGTTTCGGATTCAGCCCCATTATCCAGTGAAAAGGGGCACCATCAGCAATTTGGAGGTAGGAAGCAGGAATCATTTGACACAGTATCTTTACCACATCCTCAGTTTACTTAATGAAAAATAATAATTGAGTGAATTAATTAACAAATCATATTTTGTTTTAATGCTCTCTCCCTGCCCTCCACCCCCTGGCACTGGGTTAATTCTGAGAATGGGCTCTTGTTCTTCATGTCTAGCAACTTTACGGGCATTCAGTAGAAGCTTATAAATACTTTTATGGGCTACTTACTTATTCAGAACTATTTACATGCATTTCTTTCAGATACAACTCTCTAAGTATCTTATTTGAGACAGCCTTCATGAATGTAAATAGGGAACTTCAATGATCAAGCCAGTGAACATTTGTACAAGGCTCTTTGATATTCATAATCAAAATTAATCTTCATATCATCTCTCTCTTCCTGTGTTCTTTATGCAGATAAGACAGACAAACTACAAATGTATACACCTTCAACTCATGGGTTTTTGAATTTGAATTAGAACCATGGAGCCAGAAGGCCACCATCGACTGGTTCCTGTGTGGTCCCCTATTCAGGTTAAGATTATTGCTGGAAGATAGAGCTTTGGGTAAAAGACTGCTGGGAAATAGGATGTCATGTGATTTCCAAGTGTCATCCAAATGATACTTAATGATTGCAATGAATTACAATAATGAGATCTTGGAGACACTGACTCTAACCAAAGGATCTAAGAGAAGGTCTCAGACCACCGCACATGATATGGTAAGTTCACATCAGGCAGTTTCTTCAGGTGTTCCTGCTAAACACATTCTACTTTAACACCACCATGAGGAAGTAAGCCATCAGCCTAATACAGAATGGGAGACACTCCTTAGCATACCTGGTCTGCTTCCCTGTAAAACCAGTCAGCTACAAAAACATAAAAAGGCAAAACGGTTGACCTAGATTAAAGAAGATTAGAAAAACCCCACAGATCAAATGGGATGCATTGGCTCTTAGATGCTCTAAAAGAAGTAAAAGCCAGTCCTGTGACACATGAGGAAAATCAAGTAAGGTTTCTAAAGCAGCTGGTATTAATGAACTTGTCTTCACTGTCTTCGGTCATGTTACTGATCTCTTGGTTGTAGTAACACTCTTGGAGTAAAAGTTGTACATATTCTCATGAGATATAGTTGAAGAATTTAGGATGAAGATGGCATTATGTCTGAAAATATTTTAATTTATTTTATGTGTTTGGATATTTAGCCTGCGTGTGGGTCTGTGTACCACATGCATGCCTGGTGCGTTGGAGGCCAGAAAAAAGTGATAGATACCATAGAACTGGAGTTTTAAACAGTTGTGAGCTGACATGTGGGTGCTGGGAATCAAAACTGAGTCCTCTAGAAAAGCAGCCAGTAATCTTAAACACTGAGTCACCTCTCCAGGCCCTGAAACTTCGCTTTAAATTAGGCAGCAGAAGACAAATGTGGCGCGGGTATAGAAAGTGAGGGAGAGAGAGAACATGCCAATGTGGAAAGAATTCTCCCAGCAGATGAATTAAGGTCAAGAGTATGCAAGTATTAGTGTGTATAAGGCAAAGCCTTCCTCTCTGTGTACCTGCCAGTATGTCTCTTTCTACCCCAAAAGGTAATTCAGATATAAAGACTCACTTTTTTCATATATATATATATTTTTCTGTAGACAGACTATAAAATTTTCTATTTTCCACCTCATTTTCATTTTCATGGTAAAACACATTTGCTAAATATCCCAAATAAGAGGCTGAAGAAAAAAAAAATCACCCTTTACTCTTAAAAGCTATATTTGCGCTCATTTGGTTGCTAGTTAAGGGAAAAAGCGAGATTTGCAACTCCCAGGCTCCAGTGTCATCCTCCTCCTAGGCTTCTCCCCAGCAGGCATGACTAATCAGTCATGGTACACATCTTCCCTTAGCTGTAGAACTCTCTATACCCTTAACTTTTATCCTATAGAACAGTTTCCCGGTATTAGGGTTTTCCTTTTTCATTTTCAGTTTCCTTTTTAAAAGACATTAGACAAAGTGAAAAATGTTCACTTTTTCATTTTCAGGAAACTCAATATATCCACAGATTTTACTTTACCTACTATGTGCAGGTACCCTAGGGTGCCAAGCCCTGAAAGATATTAGCAAAAGGCTCAAATGGGGGCACAAAGCAAGGAGTGGCCAACTTACTGGACAGGGAAGGGAGAGGTTTCAAAGAGGAGGTGGCACATTCTCAGAAGCTTCTAGAACAGTGAGTACTTTGAAAGGGGTTCATACCAGCCATGTTATGAGGGGTGTGTGGTGTGCTCTCACAATGGGATATTCCTGTTTTGGCTTCTCCAGCTCCCATGGGCACTTAAGTTGGTTGTTACAAGTCCCAGCATGTAGCAGTTGTTGGCTGCCAGGTACCCAGCTGGGATTAAAGTCAAGCCTTTCACTCTGTGATGTTTCCATTGTTTTGAGTGGCTATTTATTGCAGAAAGTGAGATAAGCCCATTATCTGCTGTGATTCTTGCAATACCAAGCTGGGATCACTCAAGATAGTGAGATCCCTCTCTCCTAATGCCAAAAATCCCATCCTGTCTTGGAAATGGCAGTAAGGGAGGAGATGATATGGTAGGACTGGAAAAGGAACACAGAAAAGTGGCATCAACAGAGCAGCTACCATCCAGCCTGCAGACACGTTAGGAAGCAGGGGAATGATGTGTGGTGCTATTCAGAATACTACCCAGCTCACAGCAAGCGTGAAACAAGTGTGAGCTATTGTTGCTGAAGGCTGGCACCACCAAAAATACAATTTTCATATTTATGCTTTCCAGAAAACACAGAATTCCCTGGAGCTAGGTCAGGATCAAAGCCTGATATACTCATGAACTAAGTGGAAAGAAGAGAAAAGTATTTAAATTTTGGGTGTCTGCTCTTTGTTGTTTTTTCTGTGTACATAATCTTTTCTGACCCTCAAAGCCTATAGGGTATGGACTGTTGTTCTTATTTTACAGACATGCTAACAAGAGGCTCAGAGAATTTGATCACCACCATCTCTACACCAGCAGGAACGATCACAGCCTAGAAACACTTCACTTCCTATCAAGTTGGGCAAACATTTCATATCTACTGTGTTATTTTTATTATCATAACAATCCTTTGGCATGGGCCTTAGCATGACTATCTTTACTGTGAAGCCTTTGAAACTAAGAAAGGTCAGATAATCTGGTGCTATGGTTTGGATCTGAAATGTCTCCAGCTCAGGGCACTAGGGGCAGGTGGCACACCTTCAAGGGGTCAGCAGAACGAAGGATGTTAGTTCACTAGAGTGTTCCCTTAAAGGACATGCTGAGAGTCTCTCTCCTATTCTCTCTGCTTCCTGGCTGCCATGAGGTAAGAAGTTTTGCTTTGCTGAATGACAGAGGCCCAAAGCAACGAAGCCAGCTGACTATGGGCTGAAATTCTGAAATCATGAACCAAAATGAGCCCTTCTTATTTTAAGTCTATTTTGTCACAGTGATAGAAAATAATACACATTCAGTAGGTGCTGGCTCTGGCATTTGAACTTAGGTCCATTTGATTCTAAGTCCATGTTCAGATTTAAGATCTGTCTGTTACTGCAGCATAATCCAATGTCTCAGTTAGAGGTTTTGTTGCTATGATGAAACACCGTGACCAAAGCAAGCTGAAGAGGAAAGGACTTACTCAGCTTATACTTGCGCATCACTGTTCATCCGTCACTGGAGGAAGCTGGGATAGGAACTCAAACAGGGCAGGAACCAGAAAGCTGATGCTGAAGCCACAGAGGGGTACTGCTCAGCTTACTTAGAGAACCCACTATCACCAGCCCAGGAATGACACCGTTCACAGTGGGCTGGGCCCTCCCACAAGAATAACTAATTAAGAAATGCTCTACAGGCTTGCCTATAGCCCAGTCTTTTGGAGGCATTTTCTCAATTGAGGCTCTCTCCTCTATGATGACTCTAGCTTGTGTCAAGTTGATAAAAACCAGCCAGGACAACTGACCCCCAGTCTTTCAAGATTCAAACACTTAAAAGTTCAAAGCCTCCTCAAAATATCCAATATGTCTCTAAAAATCCAGTCTTTTAAAAAGTTCAAGTCTCTCAACTGTGTGTGCCTGTAAAATCAAAATAAGTTAAGCACTTTCTTATTCCAAGATGAGAAAGCCAGGCATGGTCACAACAAAATCAAAGCGAACCAAACTCTGACAGTATAAATAGCACAGCATCCAGTGTCTGGGATTCACTCATGATCTATGGCTCCTCCAAAGGGTCTGGGCCACTTTTTCAGCTCCACCCTTTGCAGCACACACAGTGTGTCTTCTAGGTTCAGGCTGGCTCCACTCTACTGCTGCTGGTGTTCTTGGTGGTCATTGAATGATATCAACGGTTCAAAATGTGAGATTCATCTGGGCTGCACTTTACCAATAGCCTCTCCTGGGCTCTCTTCATGGTGCCAAGCCTCACCTTCTCTGCATGACCCTTCAGTCCTGGGCCTCCAACTGCTACTGAGGCTGCACCTGCACCAATGGCTTCTTCTGGCCTCTCACAGTGCCAAGACTCAGCTGCTCTCCATGACCCCTTCATGCCTTTTAAACCAATACCACCTGGGACACTTTTACACATGACCAAGTTTGGCTGCCAGCATGAGGTATAATAACCTTGGCTGCCTCTGCCACACAGTTTCTGTGTGCTGGCTCTGAAGAAACACGTCCCAGATTTCACTTTAGTGATACTGCTCTCTTCTTTTTTTTATTTATTAATTACACTTTATTCATTTTGTATCCCCCCATAAGCTCCTCCCTCTTCCCCTCCTGATCCCACCCACCCTCCCCCTTCTGCATGCATGCCCCTCCCAAAGTCCACTGATAGGGGAGGTTCTCCTCTCCTTTCTGATCTTAGTCTATCAGTTCACATCAAAAGTGGCTGAATTGTCCTCTACTGTGGCCTGGTAAAGCTGCTCCCCCCTCAGGGGGAGGTGATCAAAGAGCAGGCCAATCAGATTATGTCAGAGGCAGTCCCTCTTCACATTACTATGTAACCCACTTGGACGCTGAACTGCCATGGGCTACATCTGTGCAGGGGTTCTAGGTTATCTCCATGAATAGTCCTTGGTTGGAGTATGAGTCTCTGGGAAGTTCCCTGTGTTCAAATTTTCTTGTTCTGTTGCTCTCCTTGTGGAGACCTTGTCCTCTTACTATTTCCCACTTCTTACATAAAATTCCATTCACTCTGCTCTCTTCTTAATTACTGCTAATTTCTCAGCTCCAACTAACCAGCATCAATTGTAAAGCAATGGTTTTACTACAGGAGTGCTGCGTTCTTATTATGCACAGCTTATTCTTTAGCCCCAGCTGACCAGAATCACAGAGTCTTAGTTCAAAATATTAACCGGCCCAATAGAGTTTTGCTTTCCTCTGAGACATCACCCAGGCCTGCAGTGTCTACACTGCTCTCGGCATTATCCTGTAATCTTCCAAGTTCTCACAATAGCGCCCAAACTTTGAATAGTCAATGGCTTGTCTAGCCTATAGTTCCAAAATCCTTCCACAGTCCTCCTAAAAACACATAGTCAAATCTATCAAAGCAAAACCACACTATTTGCTACCAATTTCTATCTGAGGGTTATCATTGCTGTGATGAAACACCATGACCAAAGCAACCTGGGGAGGAAAGAGTTCATTTGACTTAGATTTCTACATCACTACTCATCATCAAAGGAAGTCAGGACAGAAACGAGGAGGCAGGAGCTGTTGCAGAGACCATGAAGGAGTGTTGATTACTGGCTTGCTCCTCTTGTGTTGCTCAGCCTGCTTTCTTATAGAACCCGGGAACACCAGCCCAGGAATGACAAAAACCCACAATGGGATGGGCTCTTCTCCATCAATCACAAATAAGAAAATACTCTAATCTTATGGAGGCATTTTTTTTTTCAACTGAGGCTCTCTCCTATCTGATGCCTCTAGCTTTCATCAGGTTGGTAGCATAGCCAACATACCCCAACTATCAGTTTTCAGATCCTCGGGTGAGCTCTGTGTCAAGGAGAACTGTTATATTCTTACTTTACAGACTGGAAACTAATACACAGAAGATTTAGACAACTTGTCAAAGCCACAAAGCTCATGAAAGATAGAGCCAACTGTGAACCTCAAGAAAGCAGACCCCAGAACCCTTTTATTCAGCCAGTGCTCAGTGTTGTGTATGTATGTTCATGAGTATATGCATGAATGTGGAGGCCTGAGGTGATGTGAGTTGTCTTCTTCAATAACTTTCCACCTTACATAATAAGGCAGGGCCTTTGTCTGAACCCAGAGCTTGCCCTTAAGGCCGGCTTACCCTGAAGATTTATTGTCTCTCCCTCCTTAGTGCTGGGGTTATAGTTGGCCACCGCATGGGTTTTCACATGGGTTCTTGAAATCCCAACACCAGTCCTCAAGTTTGCATGGTCAGTGCTGTAGTCACTGAGCAATCTGTCCAGCCTAGAAGTCATGTTTTTAATGTCACCTGCTAAATGTGTACCATCTGAAATGCATCAGAGCCCCAGGCAAACACGGGGCAGCACCATCTCAAAGTTTATGGGACATCTTTTGGTGTGTAGGCACTGTTCATTAGATCAAGTCCAAACTAAAGACAAACAAGCTTCCATAAAACACAAACTACTTTGGCAGGGCCAGCCCCCAGCAACAGTAGCTTGCTATGTGCCAGACACTGTTTGAAGAAATGCTCCACATCTATTGTAGACAAACTACAGCTCCCCAATATTCTTAGTTTTCTTGTTCTTTTGTGCTTTTCCTACCAGTTCAAATTTACTTTAGCTGATGATTTGCAAACAGTGATTTGAGTCACCATCTTTGGAAGCTGTGATTAGCCAGGAGATAATGCTCCATTGTCTATATTCCTGGTCATACATAACAAGAAAGGGAATATGTTGGCAGGAAGGAGCTATTAAGTTGGAGCATCTTGACATATACTGAGCTTCCTGATAACCAGGAGCAATTGCTGAGCCTTCACCCAACTCTGCAAAGGAATTACATCAATAAAAATTCAAGCACCATTGTAGAAAAGCTCTGTTTTGGAATTTGTCTGTTACTGCAACATCAACTAGCTCATCCTGACCAATAGCTGTCAGCTCCTAACATCAACTGGATAATGAAAATGCTATTATTATCACTACACAGGTAAGAAACTAGCACAAAGAAGTGTCAACAGCTGGCCAAAGATCACAGTTCATTCAGAGTAGAGACAACTGTGAACCTCAAGAATCGGGACCTCAGAACCTCTGCTCTGATGTAGCCCATGGTAGCTCAGTATCTAAGTGGGTACCCTAGTAAGGGGAACAGGGACCATTTCTGACATGAACTCAATGGCTGGCTCTTTGACACCCCCACCCCCCGAGGGAGGAGCAGCCCTGCTAGGCCACAGAGGAAGACTTTGCAGCCAGTCCTGAAGATAACCTGATAAACCAGGGTCAGATGAGAGGGGAGGAGGTCCTCCCCTATCAGTGGACTTGGAAAGGGGCAGGGAGGAGATGAGGGAGGGAGGATGGGATTGGGAGGGAATGAGGGAGCGGGATACAGCTGGGATACAAAGTTAATAAACTGTAACTAATATTTAAAAAAAAAAGGAATCGGGACCCCAGAATTCTTACTCTTACCCTGTATTTTACATTTTCTCACCTACATTTTTAACCTATCAGAAATAATAATGCATAAATATCAAGCTCCACAAATTTCTCAATGTAACTTAGTCAGTGTTTATAGAATAAGAGAATCGTAACAACATATAATTAAGAAACACCAAAATCACTTGCTTTACAAAGGGAAACACAGCTTAGTTTCAGCTTACAAGGTAATTAAAAATGGAAATGGGTCCTAACTTGTTTCTTGTTTTCTTCTTCTTCTGGTGTCCATCCTCTTTGCCTTTCTGGATAGGGATTGAGCATTTTAGCAAGAGTCCTCCCTCTTGATAAGTTTCTCTAGGTGTACAGATTTTAGTAGGTTTATCCCATACTATATGTCTATATGAGTGAGTATATACCGTGTGTGTCTTTCTGTTTCTGGGACAGCTCACTCAGGATGATCTTTTCCAGATCCCACCATTTACCTGCAAATTTCACGATTTCCTTGTTTTTCATTGTTGAGTAATATTCCATTGTGTAGATGTACCACAATTTCTGTATCCATTCTTCAGTTGAGGGGCATCTGGGTTGTTTCCAGCTTCTGGCTATTACAAATAAAGCTGCTATAAACATGATTGAGCAAATGTCCTTATTGTGTACTTGAGCCTCTTTTGGATATATGCTTAGGAGTGGCATAGCTGGATCTTGAGGAAGCGCTATTCCTTGTTGTCTGAGAAAGTGCCAGATTGATTTCCAGAGTGGTTGTACCAGTTTACATTCCCACCAGTAGTGGACAAGGGTTCCCCTTTCTCCACAACCTCTCCAGCATGTGTTGTCACTTGAGTTCTTGATCTTAGCCATTTGATGGTTGTAATGTGAAATCTCAGGGTTGTTTTGATTTGCATTTCCCTGATGACCAATGATGTTGAGCATTTCTTTTTTTTAATTTATTATTTTTTTTATTAATTACACTTTATTCACTTTGTACCCCCCATAAGCCCCTCCCTCCTCCCTTCCCAATCTATCCTCCCACCCCCTTCTTCACGCATGCCCTTCCCCAAGTCCCCTGATAGGGGAGGTCCTCCTCTCCTTCCTTCTGATCTTAGTCTATCAGATCTCATCAGGAGTGGCTGCATTGTCATCTTCTGTGGCCTGATAAAGCTGCTCCCCCCTCAGGGGGAGGTGATCAAAGGGCAGGCTAATCAAATTATGTCAGAGGCAGTCCCTCTTCCCATTACTATGTAACCCACTTAGACACTAAACTGCCATGGATTACATCTGCGCAGGGGTTCTAGGTTATCTCCATGCCTGGTACTTGGTTGGAGTATGAGTCTCTGGGAAGACCCCTGTGTTCAAATTTCTGTTCTGTTGCTCTCCTGCGTGGAGTTCCTGCGTTGAGCATTTCACTAAGTGTTTCTCTGACATTTGATATTCCTCTATCGAGAATTCTCTGTTTAGCTCTGTTCCCCATTTTTTATTGGATTACTTGATTTGTTGTTTTTCAACTTCTTTAGTTCTTTATATATACTGGATATATATAAAGATATATATCTATATCTATATCTATATATATCTGTCAGATAGAGGGTTGGTGAAGATTCTTTCCCAATCTGTAGGCAGTCGTTTTGTTTTGACAATGGTGTCCTTTGCTTTCCAGAAGCTTTTCAGTTTCATGAGGTCCCATTTATTGATTGTTGCTCTTAGAGCCTGTGCTGTTGGTGTTCTGTTCAGGAAGTTGTCTCCTGTACCAATGAGTTCTAGGGTCTTCCCCACTTTTTCTTCCAACTGATTTAATGTGTCTGGTTTTATGTTGAGGTTTTTGATCCACTTGGACTTTAGTTTTGTGCAGGGTGATAAGTATGGATCTATTTGCATTTTTCTACATGTAGACATCCAGTTAGACCAGCACCATTTGTTGAAGATGCTACCTTTTTTCCATTGTATGGTTTTGGCATCTTCTCCCACAGAGGGCCTCTGAAAGGCTCTACCCTGCAGACTATCAATGCAGATGTTGAGACTTATGGCCAAACTTTGGGAAGAATGCAGGGAATCTTATGAAAGAAGTGGGAAATAATAGTAAGATCTGGAGAGGACAGGAGGTCCACAAGGAGAGCAACAGAACCAAAAAATTTGAGCATAGGGTTCTTTCCTGAGACTCATACTCCAACCAAGTACCATGCATGGAGATAACCTAGAACCCCTGCAC
The DNA here is from genome assembly GCF_030254825.1 of Meriones unguiculatus. NCBI lineage: Eukaryota > Metazoa > Chordata > Mammalia > Rodentia > Muridae > Meriones > Meriones unguiculatus. Next base: position 92,010,259 of record NC_083350.1, read on the forward strand.
AGATGTAGCCCATGGCAGTTCAGTGTCCAAGTGGGTTCCATAGTAATGGGAACAGGGACTGCTTCTGACATGAACTGATTGGCCTGCTCTTTGATCACCTCCCCCTGAGGGGGAAGCAGCCTTACCAGGCCATAGAGGAAGACAATGCAGCCATTCCTGATGAGACCTAACAGACTAGGATCAGAAGGATGAAAAAGAAACCCTCCCCTACCAGTGGACTTGGGGAGGGAAGTGTGAGGAGAAGGGGGAGGAAGGGAGGGGTTGGGATGGGAGGAGAGAGGGAATTAGAGGGGGAATACAAAGTAAATAAAGTATAATTAAAAAAAAGTGGAAATGGGTCATAACCAAGGGGAATGTTCTCTAGGTAGTTCCTTGAATGATGAGAAGTCACTTAAACATTTGGCTGCTTTTTTACACAGATCCTTAGTGTCTACACTAAAGAGCAATAGATAATTAATACCATAAAGAGTGCTATTTCCCCTCCCAAAGTGTATGTTTTCTAATAAAAAATTGCTTCTTGAGCTAGGGAGATGATGGCTCAGTCGACGAGCCGGACAAGACAACCTGAGTTCAATCCCCAGACCCCACATACCGGAAAGACAAAACCTATTAGCACAGGTTACCACACACACACACACACACACACACACACACACACAAACACAAACAATGTGGTGTGAGAGTACCCCCACACCCAAATAAGTAAATTAAACTTTTTTTTAACTTATTTACTGTGTGCTTCCTAAATCAAAGTAGAATCTTAATGAATTAATCCAATATTTGAGTCAAAATGTAGTCTTTGAAAATTTTACTTTGTGAACTTGAGTGTCTCTCTCAGTCCCCTTGTCACCGTCCTCTGCTGTGTGGTCCATCATAATTACTGCTTGTGATAATTGGGGACATTTGGTGAATTGGTTCTTTCAGAAGCAATTAATGACCACTCACAGGAGTAGGTCAGGTCTGAAGGTCAGCTCCAGAGCCACAAGGGAAGGCCAGTGTTAGCTCAAGCAGGGAGTGCAGACAATCTGGCAGGCCTGCTTATTTGCTGGCTCTTTCTCTAGTATAAAGCCTTCAAGCCTTTCAAAAGTCAGTGGCACTGAAGAGAGAAGGCAGATTAGTCTTGGAAAAGAGCCTTTTAAGTTGGGTATCTGAACTGAAAGTTCAAGTTCTTCGCCTCCTAGCTTGGAGATTTGGGGGCAGGAGACCATTTTTAAAGCCTCCGTTCCACATCTATGAGATGGGAGTGGACACAATGTCTATTATTAGGACAGTCAAAAGATAAGGCACACACAGAAAGCCTAGGATAATACTCAGCTCTAAGTAGCTTTAATTTTACAGTTATCACTAAAGAATGTGATTCCCCTCTCCTAGTGTACACAGATTTATGGGGATACCCACTTCTCTAACACCCATATCATTGTAGGTTTTAGATTTACTATTTTTTAAATTATATGTGTATGAATGTTTTACTTACACGTATAGTTATGTACTACTGTGTGCTTGGTACCTGTGGCAGCCAGAAGAGTGTGTTAGATTCCTTGAAACTGGAATTACAGATGATTGTGAGCCATCATGTGGGTGCAAGGAATCAAACACAGGTCCTCTGAAAGAGCAGCCACTGCTCTTAACCTCCAATCCTTCTCTCCAGCTTGTCCTCCCCACATAACCCCCACCCCTAAATTTCTTTACACCACATTTACTCCTTCCTTGGGGAGGTGGGATGATTCATCTGGTTCCTGAATTTGGGAGGAAGAGCAAGGTAGGCACAGCTCAGCCCTTACCTTGCTTCCTCTTTGGGAACCCCATCATGGTCACACTTTACAGGGCAAGGACTGCAGTTTTCTATCATAGCCAAGAGTAGGTACTTAAACCAACCAGCTCTATCACAGGCTGCAGTATTAGGAGTCACTCCTGTGTGCATTTAGCTACTGCTGTAGCCAAATTATTACAGACAAATCATTATATACAATGAACACATGTCTCCTAGTCTGGCAGGTGAAGTCCAAAGCTCAGCCTGCCAACAGACCTAGGGTCTGGAGAGGGTACCCGTCCTGGTTCACTGACAGCTCTTGTCATAGTGTCTCACAAAGAATACATGGCAAAGTTCTCTTGAGGTCTCCTTCACCAAAGTATCTTATCTCATTCATGAGGACACCACTTTTATGACTTACAACATTTCACAGGCCTCAACTGGAGAATAATCCAGTATAGGAATGTTGAGTTGTGGGAGGATAGTCAATCTATATGAATCTATAGCTTCCTGAATGTATAGCAGCTGCATTCCCCCAAACTAGTGCTTAGTGGTGATAACAATATGCACCTGCCAGTTACCTTATCAACTTCAGAACCAGTGTATGGAAGGAACTCCTGTTGGCCCAGCTCTCTGAGATGGAGATCTGCGATGGAGATCACAACCATTGCAATCTTTCTGGAAAACATTCAAGGCTCTTTGTGAGCTGGATGGTTGGCTCTTGTGGTTGCATACTTTAGCCTTGGGATATAAACAACTATATATAAAGAGTTATACTTCGAGGTGATCCATTCCAGAGTTCTTTTTATTATCAACAATAAAATATTTCTTATTATGTTCAGTAGAGAATTGACCATAAGATTGAACATCATGTATTCATGTTTAGTAATGCCATCAAAGACTGTGACAACACATGATGACATTCATGATATAAGTGGGAAAATAAAGAGACAGAGCATTGTGTGCAGTAATTCCATTTGGGGAAAAATTTAAATGCAAGAAAACACCTGGAAAGGTTACTTCAAATTGTCAACCCTTTTTAAAAAATTTCTTGATGGTGGGCCATGAATATATTTTCTTCAATTGCTTCTGTAAATAATATAAATTTTCTCTCATGTGGAAGGCTATGGAAGTAGAAAATGGGGATATTTTTAAATGCCAGATGCCTGGCAACCAACGTTGAGAACACCTTGTCTTTTTGTGGGCCTGCATCTCACAGGAAATAGGCCCTGCTGGGTAAACAGGACCAGGATCAGATATTCCAGTGCCCTCCTTGACTTCACTGTGTTAGAGGCTGGATTTTTCAGGCCCTGCTCTGATTAAAGTCAGAAGAGGGTGCTTGTACAGCCTGGGACCATCATGGAACACGCAAGGAGGGGAGACCAGTAACCAAAGCAAGTTTAGACAGCCTAAAACAATATTCTTAACACTGACTCCGAGGGTGATTCCATTGCATGGCATGAATCTGGCCTAAGAAACGACTTTACTATATCACATCCTCATACTTTTCCAACTGGCTGGGCTACAGATAAATAAAGCTCGTGAAGCTCCCAGGTATCCATTCCCTAATTCTTGATAGCCTCTGATGCACTGTTTCTTCTCTCATCCCTTCTATCTTCCATCTTTTTATGTTAGACTCCTATTCACACCATAAAGTACAATTCAATCGTCACTTTCTCTGGGATGTTATGATAGTCAATACTGATTGCCAAGTAGATAGGAAGCCTGCGGCCATGACTGAAAGGGATTATCTAGATTAGCTTAATCAAGGTGAGGTGAGAAGACCAACTCTAAATGTGGGTGACACCATTCTGTGGGCTAGGGTCCTGGACTTCGTAAAAAAAAGGAGAAAGCAGCTGGATATGAGCATCTATTATCACTCTCTACTTGGAATGCCTGAAATGTGATCAACCATCGTGTATTCCGGCTACCATGCCTTCCCCACAGGATGGAGTTCTCAACCTGTCATCTAAAACAAATTCTTCTCCTTTAAATTGCTTCTTTCCAGGTATTTGGTCACACTAATGAAGAAAGTAACTAATATAGGAGCCTTCAATTATCTTCATTCCCGGGCACATCTTGCAGACTCTGCCTACAGCAGTACCTATACATCATGACAACGATCTAGATGTGTCACTAGGTTCTCTACCAGTCTATAGGATTGTACTTTGAGAGTAGAGGCTACCTTTTATCAGTGGCTTCTTTGTAGAGACAGATACAAAGTCCTAAGTGACATGCAGGTGAGTCTGGTAGCAGGCCATAGTGCCCACCACCTTCCCAAACCTTTTATTTTTTGCTATTTTTTAATTTATTAATTACACTTTATTCATTTTGTATCCCCCCATAAGCCCCTCCTTCTTCCCCTCCCGATCCCACCCTCCCTCCCCTTTCTGCATGCATGCCACTCCCCAAGTCCACTGATAGGGGAGGTTCTCCTCTCCTTTCTGATCTTAGTCTATCAGTTCACATCAAAAGTGGCTGAATTGTCCTCTACTGTGGCCTGGTAAAGCTGCTCCCCCCTCAGGGGGAGGTGATCAAAGAGCAGGCCAATCAGATTATGTCAGAGGCAGTCCCTCTTCACATTACTATGTAACCCACTTGGACACTGAACTGCCATGTGCTACATCTGTGCAGGGGTTCTAGGTTATCTCCATGAATAGTCCTTGGTTGGAGTATGAGTCTCTGGGAAGTTCCCTGTGTTCAAATTTTCTTGTTCTGTTGCTCTCCTTGTGGAGACCCTGTCCTCTCCAGCTCTTACTATTTCCCACTTCTTACATAAAATTCCATTCACTCTGCCCAACAGTTGACCATCAGGCTGTAGCAGCTTTATTTGTAATAGCCAGAAGCTGGAAACAGCCCAGATGCCCCTCAACTGAAGAATGGATGCAGAAACTGTGGTACATCTATACAATGGAGTATTACTCAGCAATGAAAAATAAAGAAATCATGAAATTTGCAGGTAAATAGTGGGACCTGGAAAGGATCATCCTGAGTGAGTTGTCCCAAAAGCAAAACGACACACAAGGTATATACTCACTCATATAGACATACAACATAGGACAAACCCACTAAAATCTGTGCATCTAAAGAAACTAAGCAAGAGAGAGGACCCTAACTAAAATGGTCAATTCCCATCCTGAAAGGCAAAGAGGATGGACATCAGAAGAAGAAGAAAACAGGAAACAACCTAGGAACCTTCTACAGAGGGCTTCTGAAAGCCAGAAGAAGAAAACAGGAAACAAACTACCAACCTACCACAGAGGGCCTCTGAAAGCCTCTGCCCTACAGACTATCAAACCAAACCTTTTATTTTAATGGGGCATCATGAAGATGCTGCCATCCCTGCCACAACGTTTTGCTCTATCACTGGTACCCCAACATCTGGAGAGCAGGAGGCTCTCTGAGAATCCAAGGCTCTGAGCCTGTAAACACTCAGCATTTGAGTGGGCATACAGAATCAGGAAGGCTTGTAGCCACCCACAGGATCTAATTAGCCTCATCTCCCATTTGCAGACCTAAGTCTTCCTACCCTCAAATGAAAGGCCTGGCTCACGTGTCCCAAGGGCCTCCTCACACTGACCACCAACGATTCCACCCTGTGGGCCTGTACTCACTCATTCTGCTTACCACAGTTGTCACCTGACCTTGCTTTGAGCACAGGCAGAGTATCTGGCTTCTTTATTAGTCTGAATGTCAATTTCCAGATACTGGGATGATGGCATTTCTTGGGATCAGGAGGTCAGGTCAACAATGATGGAGCATTCCAGGTCCTTCCATCCTGGACCACACCAGCAGCTACACAGGAGAAGTGAGTGAGCAGACCTGGCCAGGATTCTAACAGTAATATCTTTCACTTTCTAGAGGACATCACAGTCCTAAAACAGACTGTGGGCTTTATTCAATGGGTTTGGGGTACTTTAGGTACCAAACTTAGGGAGTCATTAAGTGGGTCCAGATTCTAAAACCTTTCTAAAATCTGGCCACATCCATATGCTTAATCATATTACTTGTTCCTGGTTCAAACCATTGCTTTATTAAGGCCCAAATCAGTGCCTCCCTGCCTGAGGGTTCATGCTCACTGCCTGAGGGCTCCCATATCCATGCAAAATGATTCCTGCATCCCTGCCTGAGAGTTCCTGCATCTCTGTCTGAGAACTCCTTCATCCCTTCCTGGGGTCTCCTACATCCATGCTGGAGGGTTCCCTCATCTCTGCCTCAGGGATCTGGCACACACACTCTTCCTCCTGCTCAAAAGGCCCTTATCACTGTGTGTACAACTCCTTTTCTGACTTTGGAGAGCTTCTACAGTATTATTCATTTAGTGATGCTCTCTCCTACTACGCCAGCTAGCATAAAAATCTCCATCATTTATTACTCTCATTCCTGGCTTTTGTTTTTCTCGGTTACACATACCCCCACCTAACATACTCTATATTTTATATTAAGAATTGAACTCACATATTTATTCCCTACCAGGAGAATGCCACCATCATTGAGGGAAGGAAATTCTGTTTGTACTATTTACTTGTAGATCTCAAAACAGTGCCAGATACAATAATATCTGTGGGAGGAAAAGAGTAGGGGATGGAGGAGGGAGCAAAGAGAAGATGTGAGAGAAGGAAGGAATTCTGAAGAAATGCAGTTTTCAATATAGCATGAGGTAGAGGATCAACAACTTTCTTATTCTTCACAACAGAGCTTTAAAGGCTGAGATCCACCAGCTGCCTCTTTCCATTAGACCCTGGCAGGGTGGGAACCCTGTTGCCAAGCTATAGGAGCTGAATTCTTTTGAACTGTGTGAGCTAACACTGAGCTGAGGTTGTCAACATCAACTCAGAGGTTAGATTTTAGACTCATTGTCCAGAATGATCTGATCTGAAGCATTAAAGCACCAGGTGCATGAGCCCTGTAGATCCTCAATAAGCTCTGTTGATTGGGTTCCTGACAGATCTTACTCACTGACTGTTCTGGACTTCTGCTGCTGCCCCAAGAGGAGAGCCCCAAGTCTCTGGGAGAGGAGGCAGGTAGTGGGACACAGGGCTGGAATCCTTTCAGCTAAAGAAGTGACTGATCTCATCACTTCGGGGTCACCATGGCTGGAAGTATTGTCATAATATGTCCACAGTCTCAAATACCAACATCAGAAATGGTTCTCATGGAGAATGTCAGTCCTTATTTTCTCTATGATGGCTACAGCCATGAGAAACCTTACGCTGGGGCAGTAGCTCAGCTGGTAAAGTGCTCACCATGCAGGCACAAGGACCTGGGCTCGATCCCCAGGACTCATGTAGTGGGTGCCCTTGTAATCCAAGTGCTGGGGAGGTAGAGACCAGTGGATCTCTGGAGCTCACTGGCCACGGAGCCCAACCTGCTTAGTAAGGTCTGAACAAGTCAGAATAGCTTCTACAAACACACACACGTACACACACGCACACACACATGCATATACATACACACATACACACAGGCATGTGCACACGCACACATGCACATACATGCATCCTAGGCATTCCTCTCCGCCAGCCTCCTCACATATCAGTGGGCATCAACAGTGCTCCTTTCTCCTCTCCATCAGCAAAGGTAATTATTAATCTTTCATCTTGTTAAAACTTTCCCATTCTGAGCATGTGCCGACCAAACACTATGCTACATGGTGATGGAGGGAGGGACAGACTCATAGACAGGTCACTGTATACCACACTGTACCATCCCCCAGCCGCGGCCTACCTACACCCACAGATGTGAGTAGGTCTAGGTAACCCATGGATAAACACTTTAATTTTGATTATGCATATTTTAATGTTCTAACTGCAAACATGACTAGCCTATCATACCCTTTGTGTCACAAGCTTTGGGTAGGAAACTTTATGCTAAGCAAAAAACAAAAACAAAAAACAAAAAAATAATGTTAGACAATTCATAGTTCAAATGACAAAAGACTCTCATGAGGAGTTACACACATGATAAAGGCCTAGGACAGACTGGCAGTAGTTGCCCACCAGCAATGTCACTTTAAAAAACTGATTTTGGTTACTGTCTACCGTGAAGGTTCTGATCTGGGCTGGTACAAATCCATTATTATTTTTATTACTGCTCTATTGTATTCCCCCTGTGCCTGTAATAGAAAGCTCAAGAAGCGCTTCATCGGAGGAAGAAAATAGAGTTCTGAGCTCCAAGTTAAGCAGCCTGTGGTGAGAAGATGAAAATAGATAACAGGATAAGAACATGGCTTTGTGTGTGTCAGCCCAAGGAGCTGCTTGGTTCCCTGGTGAGAAGGCAGACAGCTGGACAGCGATACCCAGGCCTCCCAGGCACCAGCTGTCCCAGGCAGTCCACACCCCACCTGCCGCAACAGGCTGCAGTCTGCACACTACCCTCCGTGCATGCATGCCATTTACAGCACAGAAAGTCTAAACCCATAGGGGTGCTGGCTCTCAGGCTGTAGGCCCCGCACTGCAACTCAGGAGCCTGTAAGAACACATTGGCAGCTTGAAAAACTCCTGACTAGGGAGAGGGCTTGGTCTCTGATTTATGTGTGTGATGAGCAGGCACCCTGGGATGGTACATCCAGAAATCCAGTGCTACTCGGCAATCAAAGGCAAGACCATCCTCCAATGCTTTGAGAAAGCCTCTGCCAGCTGGAATGAGTGCAGTGTGACTTCTCCTAGGGAGACATGGACAAGTGAACAGTCAGCCCACGTAGGGTGCCAGTGGCAGACCAAAGAAATGATTCCTGTTGCTGAAGTATTTTCCCACCTCACTGAGTCACAGGAGGGAACGAGAAGCCCGTATCTATGTACACAGGCCACTGTGAAGCCCTGTGCTCTGATTTGTTCACTTCTTTGCATGCCCATGGCCCGCACAGAACTCTTGTTTCCTCCACTGACTCCAAGCCTTTGACTGCCAGTATTCCTCACTCCTTCCTGCCATTAACCCCAGAAGCAACTTAAAAGTATTAATCCACTTGCACTATCTGATATCCACAATAGCACAGCCCAAATCTCCTTGATAGAATCGTGGCCGAGGTACACCCAGAACCCACATTACCTTTGTTGGGCAATCTTATGCAAGATACAACCGGATGACCAATTAGAAAAGCTTTATCTGTCCTGTCTGCCCACTGCTCTGATAACAAACAAGCACCAAAGTCCTCTGAGGAGCTTCACAGTGAAGCACAAACATATATATATATTACCCTCTTCCCCAAATGCCAAGCTCTGCCCAGGCTAGAAGAGGCTCTTTACTAACCAACCATTGCATTAACATCTGAAGTGCATAATCAATACAAATTAATTGAACAAATGAAGATGCAAGGGAATGGAACAAAAGGACAGCCATGATGGGACACACCAAAGTTTAAATCTTCCTAACTCTGCCTGACTCATCATTCTATCAAGGAAGAGACTCCCATGACTCCCACTCAATTGGTGATGGAGAGAGGAACTGGAAACAAGGCCAATCCTCCACCCACTACAGCCATTGGAAAGGGCAGTGGGGGACATTTCTTGGGGGTCTTTGGGCAAAATACAAGACCCTGGCCTCACAGGGAAGCAGAATTTTGAATGATCTCCTTAATACCAGAGAAATGCAGGTATCACAAAAAGGAAACCAATGAGTCCCCACCCCCAAATCCATTTTATATTTAAGTAGCCTATAGAACATGAAAATTGTCTGTTTCTGGGTCAACAAAGGTCACCCTTTGCTTAGAGAAAAAAATAGCACTCATGTTCGCAGATGGATGACTAAATGGAAAAGCAAATCTGGGATGTCTATGCTCTGTGACATATGTGTATGTGCTCTCCATCACATGGTCATGGCAGGAGGAGAGGATATTGGACAAGGCTGCCAGGAATCAGTCAGAGTAAACTAGGATTTGTCTTAAGAACTCAAATGAATATAGATGAGACAGATATGTGTCTGTCCCAGCTCTCCGTCCCAACTCTGCTGCTGTGTTCATTTTATGCCCTGGTTTTCAGCCTTCCTAACACTGTGACCCTTTAGTATAGTTTCCTATGTTGACCCTCAACCATAAAATTATTTCATTGTTACTTCATAACTATAAATTTGCTACTGTTATGAATCATATTATAAATATCTAATATGTGATCACAAAGGGGTCACAACCCACAGGTTGAGAACCACTGAATTGCATGGCTTCCTTTAAAGCATGCATTTCTCAAAGTAGGAGACGTAGATGTGCTGGGAGTAGAACCTAAGAATGTTCTACCACTAAGCTACAACCCTAGCCATCTTTTTTTTTTTTAAAGGTTTGCAGCTAAAAGCCAGGATGTGCTTAGAACAGAATGCCTGTAAAATGTAATATTCAGGACACAATAAAAAGAATTTCTTGCTTATGTGATGCTTAGACTTAATCAGCACCATGTCTTTTTATTTGTCAAGTCTGGTGAACTTATCTCTGGATACCCATTTTACAGTAGGAGAAACAAAGATTCAAAGTCAAAATAAGTGGTTGCAATGCTGAAGATGAAGGGGGAGAAGGAAACCTTATCCACTGCTTTGGTTGTGTGTGCTGTGTGCATGGAGAATGAATTTGAGAAGATGAGAAGCCAGGGAACCTTCCTGCAGCTTACCTCTGAGTCACCATTCCCTCTGGGAAGCCCAGCACACTTCCTTATTAGTGAAATCACTCACTGAGCTGCACTGTCCCACATTCTGCTGGAGAGAGAGACAGTTGCTGAAGGACAGTGATGCGAAGAGGCCAGAATCTCCATTAACAAACAAGCCGAGTGCCAGAAACCACAGTAGGGAAGGCAGCTAACATGGCAGGCTGCTGCCCCTGCAGCATCATCTGGAACTCAGGGCTCAAAGGCTGACCATCTACCCCCTACAGCTGCCCTTAGATCAGCTGTAGGCCAAGGGTGCTAGATAGGTGAGACCTACCCCTACTCTAGCCTCAGGAACTTGGGGAGCCCACAGCTGAACAAAACACAGGTTCCCAAAGGACCCACACTCAAGAAAAAGGTGGGTCAGAGCACGCTGGTACCGAAAGTCTTTCCTCTGGCCATCCCCTCTGCCTGGAACCCTCCCCTGGATGATCTTATTTCTGCTAAATGTCACCCTTCTGGAGAGCTGCCCCTCCCCCCAGCTATGTTCTCCACAGCAGCATGCCCGAACTTGGCACGGTGGCTCAACACCCATACTGTCAGCACGTGGGAATCTACGGCAGGATAGCTGATATGAGCCCGAGGCCAGCCTGGATGGCAGAGTGAGACCCTTTCTCAAACAATAAAATAAAATCAAGAGGAAATCTAGAAGTGGCCTTGGCTTCGTTCCTTTACTGCCTGCTATTGCCATCATGTCCCTGCCATGATGAACTATATCCCCTCCATAATGCCTGAGAGGTCCTAAACTCAGAACAATATTAAGAGACGATCAAGCCAAGTATCTCACCTCTGGGAGCTAGCTACACCAGGATAACCCACCTGGAACAATACAGGACCATGTATTTCCTGGATTTTGCAGCTTTGGGAGCCACTGATTGGCATAATGAAGTTACTTTTGTTCAAGCATTGTATTTTCAACATCCTGTAAGCATAGTGTCTTCTAGGATTGAGCAGGTCCAGGCTAAACCCTGTGTGAGGTAGGGATTCCGGCCAGTTCCTACACTAGTGAGTCCAGTGGTCCCTCTTAGGCAAAGCTATGCCTCAACAGCAAGAACTTATAAAACCCTTCCCCAAAGATTTCTGGACCACTGCTCTTGGGAAACATTTGATGCAAGATGAGAAAGGCTTCAAAAATAGCAAATGAAAGAAATAACTGAAAGAGAGGAAAGCTGGATAGCACACACACACTCACACAAACGCACACACACCACACCACCACCACCACCATCACCATGAACAACAACTAGGCCAGGTAACAGATAGCGCAAGAGAAAACACAAATGATCTCAAAAGTCAGTGGTATGTTACTTAACCAAAGACGGCACCTTATGTGACAAAACAAACCCCATTCTTCATACAGCACCGTGGTTTCGTTCACAGCCATCCTCTAGCTCTGGGCCACTTCCTCCCTCAGAAGTGTATTCTTTCAGAATAGACTGCTTCTGCCTCAGAGGAAAAGAAAATGAAAGAAAAAGTAAAAGAAAGAAAAGAGCCATCTCTTACCATGTAGGTCTACTTAAAATGACATCCCATATTGAAACATTAGTTTTCTAGCCTCCATCATAAGGTCCATGACCAGGTCTCTCTGAATGCTTTTCTTCCTTCATCATTTAAAATATTGTCTGGCAGACATGAGGCATTCAGGATATATTAACTGGAAGGCTGGAGAGCTCTAAAAATATAAATATAAATGTATATATACTGTATTTGGCTACAGATACATACATACCTATGGGTTTGCATATATGTCTGTGTACATATGTCAACACATGCACGCTGAATATACATATGTAAACATAAACTCAATTACAATTAAGTGTAAACAATGACATATAAGGGAAGGCTTTCTGGGTAAAACTCCCATGAGGACACCCCCATACCACCCCCACCACCTACCACGACGAATATGCTGCTGTCTCTCTCTGGACTGTACAAGCTACTCACTTTTCAAAAGTCGGATCAGTTGCCTTTCTCCTAGAACTTTATGTGTCCTTTCCCCACCCAATTCAGGGGCATATTGCTTGGTCTCTGGCGTTCTCATTATTGTGGTCACTACCCTGCCTTATGACTAACTAAATAGTAACCCCCCCCCCCCCGTGTGTGTGTGTGTGTGTGTGCGCGCATATATGAGTTAAACTTGGGCATCATTCCTCAGGAACTACCTACTGTGTTTCTTTGAAACAGTGTCTATCATTTACCAAGTAATCTAGCCTGGCTGGCCAGCAAGCCTCAGGGATCTCATCTCTTGCCTCCTTGGTTCTGGGATTACAAGTGTATGCCACCACGCCCATCGTTTTTATGTGGATTCTGGGGGTAGAACTCAGGTCCTCATGTTTGTCTGACAAGCAAGCACTTTAGGAGTCCTCTTGGGATTATTTATTATATAGCAATTTTTAATTGAAACCTCTTCAACGACAAAAATCCATCTTATTTAATACTGTAATTCCTAGTCTAAAACGGGGCAAAGGATCATATATGACTCAATAAATTTTAGCCACACTGAATGAGCTTATGCTAAATTAAATTAACACTCCCCAAGGCACGTAGACTGCTTCAGTAAGTAAAGACTCAACACCCCAGCTATCAGCAGAAGCAACTCCCTGGCCCCAGTGAAAATGGAAATCTTAGGGTTCCTGTAGAGATCCGCACAAGATAGCAAGCTGCTTTAAATTATAGCATTCTAGAGGGATTAGATGAAACTCCACTTACCCCCAGAAAGTTTTAAAGAATACTGTTGGCTATTACAGTCACTGCAAAACATCATATAAACACTGTTTTTGTGCCCAGTCCCTGAGAGCCATGACACAGTTCCTCAGTCCTGAAAAGACAGAAGAGATGAGGACACTTACGGCAAGGGCTCAGCCAGCAGCCAGCAGCCAGCAGCCAGCAGCCAGCAGCCAGCAGCCAGCAGCCAGCAGCCAGCAGCCAGCAGCCAGCAGCCAGCAGCCAGCAGCCAGCAGCCAGCAGCCAGCAGCCAAGGGCTCTGCCTCCAGTAAAAGCTGTACTGTTTATTAGCTATAAAGAAGAGCAGCCTGATGTGAAGGACCCATAGTCTCTGGTTCCTGAGACATCTGACTTCTGAATGCCTCCTCTGTCTACCACAAAAGTCTGTGTCCTGATCAAGGGTGCCTCTCCTCACGGGCCCCTGAGCTTCCTCCAGTGAGGTTCTGCCGCAATGTTCTCTAAGTTTTAGCCTTTGCCCCAATCCAGAACTTCCAGCTTCCTTGAATTCTGATGGAAAAGGACCTCAGAAAGCACCTCATTCAGCCCATAATGGAACCATCACATGAACCTCTCCCAAGTGCAGGGGTTGAAAGGAAGGCCAGGCTCCACTCTCAGCAGCCCCAGGTGAACCTTGATTCTGCTGCTTACTGATGAAAGGGTCTCAGACATGTCTCTTAACCTCATCAGTAAATGGGGCTGCTGACAGCTTGTACCTCATGGGACTAGATTACTGAAGATCAAATGAGATACTGTCTTGGGAAATGCCAGGAATATATGCAATCTGGAATGAACAAAACTCCTGCCTGAGCTCACAAAGCCCAAGAGTGTGTGGCCACCTCCTTTCTAGCTCCCCCTTCATTTTCTTCTACTCCCTGTTCCCTCTTTGCTCATGGCTCATGCTTTGTCGCTTCCCTCTCCTGTCCCAAAGCCTATCCCAACGGCTGCCCAAAGTCAGCTCAAGTTTGGAAGAATAAAACATCACTAGACAATCACTGTTGTTATCATCACTCTTATTGTATCTCTAGGTTTCTCAGATTTCCTTTGGGGAGTTCAGCACCCTCTCTGTTCAATGATGTCCTGGAACAGCTGACCCTGGTTCTAGCAGCAGGAGTGTGCCCATCTGCATTCACACTGCAACCTCAGTTTTAGAGGGGACAAATCATATTCAAAGAGTAGAATCCACCTGCAGGTATGCTTCCTTGCACTTCATCATTCTTCATCTTGCATAAGATGTAGATGAGATTATTGAAGCTGAAGTAGCCATCTTTAGGACTATGGAGCTACCTTGAAACTGGAAACCATGAGCTAAGGATGGTAGGTCAGAACACAGAAGAAACTTAGGGTGTAGTCCAGCTCAGCTCCTAGCCATGGACCATCTACCTGCCTTGGACTGTTGTAAGACAGAAATTAATTCTCTACCTTGTTTAAGCCACCTTGTTTTGGTTTGATGTCTGCCAAATATAAAATGGCATTGGGTTATCTAATGCATTTAAGTCAAGTGTCATTATTGGTCAAATGTGAAACATCACTCTGAAGAGTGCTTTAATTGAGAATGAGTCAGTGCTCTACCTGGCAGAATATTGATTGGGAGGCATCTTTAGTGATTGGAGAACAGGAAAGACACAAGAGTAACTATAAAATCTAAACTCTCCTTTTGACAGCCTTGTGGCTTCAGGAAGAGTCAGGCATTGCCACAGCATCAAAGAGCTTCCAACAGTGTAAGATATTGGCGATTGTAGGGCCGGAAAGCCCTGCAACCCAGGAATCTGATCCAGAGCAAGACTGTGGTTGAGACATGTTTAAACCCTGAATATTTCATTCTGAGACTGGCAGGAGCACACTGCTTCCTTCCTGCTCTGCGCCTGCATTTCCTGGTGCATGTCACCTTAAGACCTCCACCTCTGCCACCCTTGAGGTAGTCACATAGCTTGGTGGCCAGGTTACAGGTTAAACATCCTCTCTTCTTAGAAAGACATGTCCAGCAAGCACCTGGAATTCTTCATGCAAATGAAACATTCCCAGAACCTTGGCCCCAGCCAATAGTGTACACTCACCCCAAAAACCCTACCTGCTTCCCAAGGCTTATATAGCCCTTGCCCCTGATTCCCAGCAAAGAGAACTGTTTCAGTGAAAACTGTCTCCAAGAAGGCTGCTTCTCTCGAACTCACACTGACGGAGATCCTGCTTAATCCTTGCCCTGGCTAAATTTCACTCCCTCCAGT
Organism: Meriones unguiculatus; assembly: GCF_030254825.1. Taxonomy (NCBI): domain Eukaryota; kingdom Metazoa; phylum Chordata; class Mammalia; order Rodentia; family Muridae; genus Meriones; species Meriones unguiculatus. The sequence continues at coordinate 92,025,579 of NC_083350.1, forward strand.
CCAGCACGGTGCCTGGATACCCTAAGGGGAAAAGCAGACCCAGGGTGGCAGGCAATGCACTCCCAATACCGTTTGGACAGCAAGCAAGACAGTGCAAGTCCAGAGAAGGGAAAGAGATGCAGGCTTGAGTTGGAGAGTAAGGCTAGGAGGGCAGGAATAGAATCAGTCTACTTAGGCACCTTGGAATTAAGAATAAAGTGGGGATGATATTATCTGTTCTTGAGAAGTTGCTCTAAGGCAGGATTATTGGGATTCTAGGTTGAAGAGCTTGCACTTGACCCTAATGCCATTAAGGGATGACTCAGAATGTCAGTCATGCTAGACTAGGATGAGGAGAAGGGAGAAGATTAAAGAAAGGCTCTAGTAATAAGGCTGCCTGTGGTCTAGAGGTTCCTGGGATGTTCTGAGTAGGGGCAGGGAACAGGGCTCACTGGACAGTGTGGCTCTTGGACAGCAAGGCAGATAGAATAAGACTGGTAATAGAACCATGGGTCCTTCCATCTGAGAACCTTTCTGGAGGGACTGAGCAAGTGTGTTGTCTCCTCTTCTCTCCTATTCTTCTTCAGATGAGGACTTTGTATGTCTCATCTTCAGAACTGTCCATGTACCCATTATGCTATGTCCACCCATGTCCTTGGATTCCCATCCTGGCCAAGGGCAGGTGCTCAGAACAGTTTTACTGTTTCTCCTCAGAAGATTCCTGACTTTCACCAACACTGGACAGTTCTGCAAACACACATGGGCATGTGCAGGTTTGCAGGGGATCATTAGGAAGAGGTTTGTTTAGTTTGTTTTTTCTGCTTGCTATGATCAAACACCAGCAAAAAGTAACGTGGGAGAGGAAAGAATTTGTTTCAGCATATAAGCTGAAGTCTGTCATGGAGGGAAGCCAGGGCAGGAACTCAAGGCAGGAATCTGGAAGCAGGAACTGAAGCAAAGACCATGAGAGAATGATGCTGACCGACTTCCTTCTCTTGGCTCTCCTGACTACCTTCCTTATATAACCCAGGTGCAATTGCTATGGGATGGTACCACCCACAGTGGTCTGGCTCCTCCCACATCCATTAGTGATCAAGAAAACACCCTCACAGACATAAACAAAGGCCAACATGATGGAGGCAATTCTCCAGCTGAGATTCCCTCTCCCCAGATGTGTAGAGGTAATAAATGAAGGTAACTATTGCAGGACTCAATCCTGGGAGCTCTCTGGTGAATCTTCTACAAGGGTGTTAGTGGGAATGGAGGGTGGGAAAGGGGATCTCACCAGCTACTTGTTTTTCCTGTTCTCTACAATGGGAAGTTGGCCTGACCATGTGACTCTGAGAGCTATGTCAGGGCTCTAGTAAATTTTGAAAACAAGAAGCCACATCACAGCTTCCCTCCCCACCTCCAGGTGTTTGAACCCAAACATCTACCAGTTAAGAACCATAGACTTCACTGAGCCATCACAGGGAGGGAGGAGGCAGAAAAGAGCTTCTGGCTCCATTTGCTCACAGTTTTGCACTAGCTTCTATTGACAGTTAAAGAACACAGTGTGTGAATGTGTACATACTGTGAGAATGTTGCCTATGCCACAGTTCGGGAAGGAAATTCTTAGAGGAACTTGTCTCAAGCCAGCCTCCACTGGGTTCCTTGATGTTGAAGCAAAGAACCATTTTGTTCCACAAAGCAACTTGGTTCTTGGACCCAAGAAAGGAACCAATATCTTCAATGATCATCTCTGAACACTGTGAACTGCAAAGCCAGAATCAGTAACTGCAGTGAGGTTGCCAAACTTTTAGGGTAAAGTCAACAGACATCTGTAGCCACTCCATTATGTTTGGAAAAATGAAAGACTGCTTAAATTTTACTCATTTTGTATGGAATCTGAGAATTTGTGACCATGCCAGGAAAATCAGAGCCTCTTTCATCAAGCAAGAATATGCTCATGCAGTAAAATAATGCACAAAGCAAAACACCACACATTTTTTTCAGTCTTCACCACGAATACAATGGGGTATGATTGTTGGAGGGGAGGGTTATGAAGACATCAACATTTTTTTCATGGTTGTATACAAATGTTAGCCAACAAAACTCAACCTGAACTAAAAACAAATAAACAAACAAAAAACAAAACAAAACCTACAATGTATCAGTCTGGGTTCTCTAGAGGAACAGAACTGATAGAACAAATCTAGAGAGAGAGAACACGGAGAGAATTGGGAAGGATAAACTACTAAGGGTCCGAAATTACAGTCCAAGTATGCTGATAAATACTATGTATTTATTGTCCAGGGACAATAAATACAATTGTCCAGGGACCCCTCATCTCAGTTCCACCCCCAAGGCAGGTGTGCTTAGTCCCCAAGGGGCAGAGGAGAATGAGAAAACAGGCCTCAGTGAGTTCAAAGAAACCCTAGATTAAACCAGCTCAGATAAAGTTTTGGAATCAAAAAGTGTCATGGTGCTCTGAGGGCAAAAATGGCTATAATCCTTTCAGTCATTAAAGTCACCAATGACACAGGCAGTAATGTATGCTTGCCTGTTGCTTAGTAGGCACTGGACCATTTCCCAGATGAAGAATTAGTGCAGTGGTTCTCAGCATGTGGGTCAAGACCCCCCCCACCGGGGTCAACAACTCTTTCACAGGGGTCACATACCATATATTTACATTATGGTTCATATTAGCAGAAAAATTATAATTATGAAATAGCAACAAAACAATTTTATTGATGAGGTTCACCACAACATGATGAACTGTACTAAAAGTTTGCTGCATTAGGAAGGTTGAGAACCACTGTATTAGAAGAAACAGCAGAGAGAACAAGACCACAAACAAGGAGTCCTAAGAGAGAGAGGAATGGATGAATGACTGTTGTCTTTATAATTCTACATCTCCAGTCTGATCGAGTTAATTGAGAGTTCGCCTAAAGGCTGCCCTCCCACTCCACTTCATAGAATCGAACTCTTGCTCTAGGGCTGTGTCTCATATATCAGAGCATTTAAGAGTATTGACTATAAGTTAGGTAAGATAGTGCAGGCCAAAATCCCAGCAGGTGAATTTCCTTAAGTTCAAGGCCTCCCTGTTCTACGTAGCAAGTTCTAGGCTACCTAGAGCTACAGTGACACCTTGCCTCAACCCCTTCTCCCAGAAAGAATATTGACTACACCACAATGAAGCCTTGTAATGAGCTGCCAACATGGTTCACAGCAGGGTGTGGTGATGTGGGCTGGGCGGCCAGGGTTCCACCCAGCTCCCACCCTCACTGTATAGATTTGAGCTGGTGAGTTTTCTAAGCTAGGCAGTGAAACAGTAACACTGTTCTTGGTGGTGCAGGAGGGGCTAAATGAGATGATGGTGGGACAGTGATCAGTGGAGGCTGGCACACAGCTGACTCACTGAATAAGAGCACAAGTAAAGACAGAGAACAATGCCTTTTGGCTCCCCCTCCCCCAAGGCACATGCATCATAGAGACACTAACCTGGGGGATTTACAGGGTCAAGCTCCATGCTTGTCTGGGCTGTGAGGACTTTCAGCCTCTCAGGTACAGCATCCTCTTTTACCCACCACACTCATCTGCTGGTAGCTGTGACCCCAGGTAAGTCTGAGAACCCCCCCATTCCCAAGTGTCTAGGTTCATAACTCCTGCTACCCCTGCTGATGTCCACACTGCCACGTGAAGTTTCTCTTAGCTCAAAGATCCAAGAGACCATATTGACATGGTAGCTGATTCTGAATTAGGGCACCGAGTCATCCCTGACTTAGAGAGTAGGTCAAAGAAATAATGAGTGCTCCTCTCTTTCTGTTCCTCAAAGGGAAGCAAGCTCTGAAATGTAGGCTTTTTCAGGGCTGAGAATTCAGAAACACAGAGGCAGAATCAACTAAGCCATGGTTAGAGAAAGGTTCTTGGTTGAGCCATTAACCAAGCTTCAAAGACCAAGTTTGTATTCTTCTAAGTGTTGGGGAGATGGTAGTGTTAAACAAATTCCTATTTCATTGAGTGTGCATGGCACAGTCCCAATTATTCACTAAACAAATATGGTTAAGCGTCTGCTATGTGCCATGCTGTAGTAGTAGGAAGGTGGCCAGTAGATTTTAATTACTAGTTTAAACTGGTAACTGCTGTGATACATTTGGGAGTATACCAAACAACCCAACGTTCCTTACTAAGTCTTTATAAACACTAGGGTGTTTATAGCCCCTCAATCACTGAAGCACTGCCAAGGAAAGAAACTGCATCTTCGAGAGAACCTTCCCAAAGTGGTACAGCTGGCAAAGGACAATGCCGAGACTGAACCCAGAACATCTGACCATGGGTTGATGATGGTTAAAAAACAAACAACCAGATTAGACAGTTCTGCAAATAAATAACTTGAGCCCTATGCATCTCAGTGGCCTCAAGTCCCCATTACATCAGGGTCTGGGAATCAGGACTGATCCTGTCTATTCAGCCACAAAACTTCTTAGGATGAAAAGGAAACCTCCCGGAGTTCCAGAGGCAAGCCAGTTTTGAAAGAGCCTTCTCAGAACCATGGATGCTGCTGCCGGCCCTGATGAATGACAGCAAGCACACTGGCTTGGAAGGTTGAGAAGCATCTAGCTGGACAGGGCTATTTTTGGTTCAGAGATGACTTGGATGAGTTCTGCCTCCGCTCCCTAGAATCAGAAGTGCCACCTGGGACATAAGGATGTGGCACAGAAAGGGGCACATTCCTTCCCTGCATTGATGAAAAGCAGTGTCCCTAAGGGCCAGAGAGCACCTCCTACTTTGAAGCATCTAATTGTGTGAAGCATCCAGCTTGGTTTAGCTCCAATGGCAGGTCTCTTCCATGCATTTTATTTCATTTTATTTTATTATTTATTTTATTTATTTTACATCTGGAGCTCTGTCAAAGGGTTCCAAGCTCAGAATCCACCTCTTTCTTTCCTCCCCAAACCCTCAGGCTCAGTTGCTTCTGGGAGCCTCAGGATCATGCTTTGGGGTCCCCAGCTTAGATATCCAGAACCTTTGGGATATTAGAAGCCAATGCTTTCAAATCAAGTATCTGTACAAAAGCATAGTAAAATATATGAGAGAGGAATAAGCCTGGTTAGGGAGTGTGCAGGGTGGGGGCTGGGAACTTCTTTGCCTCTCCTTCTCCACACCCCCAAAGTCTCTAAGGTCCTTTATGGAGCTTGGGAGCGATGAAGCCTATAGAGCAAGCCTCATGAGTGACTAACACAGGGCACATTCCCTCCACCCTCTCGGGAAGCATGGTGAGCATCCTTTGGTTCATGGCAGATGGTATGGCTCTAGTGAGCACACAGCTTCTGCTTCTTCTTAGGGTCTGAAGCAGACCGTAAGCACCAAGGCAGAAACACTCCCAACCGTGTGGGAAAGGATTGATACCTCCGTGTTACTTCCTGCTATGTGCCCTTTCTTCTCCAAGAAAGCTCAAATGTGTTGACCTATGGACCACATCAGCTGTTCTTGCTGCTTTCCCTTGCTGGTTCTTCTTCTCTAGCCTGCTTTACTCTAGGAAGAGTTTGGGTCCTGGTCCCTCTTTCTTCTTGTACACTCACTCTTATACTGGCCTTGCCCCACTTTGTGACTTTAAGAGACTTCTGTATTTGGGGTTTCTGTTTCAACTTCCCAGGTACTCTTCTCTCCTCTGAATACTATCTGTGAGTGTCTGTCAATGAGACCATCTCCCTCTGAATGTCTGAAAAGTTGCCCCAAAATGGTGTCTTCAGAAGACAGAAGCAGGGGCAGGGCAAGACAGGAATGGACTAGGACCAGAGTTGCCAAGAAGAGGCACAGACTCTCTGTTTTCCTCAATTTGCTGTTCTTTGGGTATGGGCAGCAGTCTCTTATGGAGGTCATATCCTTGCCCTCTACCCCAGGAAGGAAGCAGACAAGGAACACTCATTGAAAGCCCTGTGCAGTAACCACCATAGTCCCTGATGCTTCTCTCCTGCCTGGCACACTGCTCTGACCTTACTTCATAATCCAAATGATTTTATCCACATCAAACACATGTGGCTCTGTGGACCTCACCTCAGGAGTCATTACCACAAGCACAATTTCCATGTGGAGAATAAGCCAAACCCACCCTGATCTTCAAGAGCTAAGCCTGCCTTAGCTCAGGTCAGGAGAGGGGTTGAAGGTCAAAAGAGGGAATGGCTGGCAATGGAGCTTCCCAGAGGCATCAAGGAACAGAGAAATGGTGATTGATGTTTAGACTCTATGTTCTTCATGACTCCCTGGGTGGTACCTTGTGCTGGATCAGGGACAAACAATAAGACATGTCGCCCAGAGAAAATCAGTTAATCCACATGGCCTCTGCCTCTAAGGTAGTCACAGCTCTGGAAGGGCTTCAGTTGCTTTCTCTGGCAGCCACCAGGTCTGGCTCTCAGATATAAACGTGCTGAGAGAAGCTCATCCCACCCCTCATTCAGCATGCCAGATCTTCATAGTGATCACTGATCACTCCAGCTGGCTCAGGAGACATCTACAGAACCTCTGCACACTCCTGTGCTCACATCCATTGTGAGAAGGAAAGCAAAATGGAAGATGCCAATGGGAATGGAAATTCATCCCTGAAGATGCCACCACATCAAAGGCTCTGTATGGTGGTCCTAGGAGACAATGGATGAGAGGTGGACTAAGAATCTAGGCAAATGGAATTTTGGATTCAACTCTGCCTGGTGGCTTTAGCCAAGGCAATGTCTCACCCTGGGCCTCAGTTACTCCATCAGTAAAGTGTTAACACTTGAACCATGTGCTTTCTTAGAATAAGGAAAGTAAAGAGCAGTCTGAGGTTCTGGGGACCGCTATTGTCTATCAACTGTGGGCAAGGGCCTAAAGGTCTTACCTTCTCAGATTCTTTTCATATCAGACGGGGAATGACAGTATTTAACTGGTCTTTCCACATTTAGCCTTTCTTCCCAGCCCATTCTCTGCATGTGACCAACATAAGCATTTTTCAACACAGATTTAATCAGACTATTATTTAACTGGTCTTTCCACATTCAGCCTTTCTTCCCAGCCCATTCTCTGCATGCGACCAACATAAGCATTTTTCAACACAGATTTAATCAGACTATCCCTCCTAACGAATTTTCCAAGGGGCTGAGGAAAGGATTTGCTACAGAAGCATAAAGACCTGAGTTCAGATCCCCAGCACCTACAAAAAAGCTGAGTGTATGGTGCTGCCTGGGATACTAGCACTAGGGTCACTGGAGTAGGCATAGATAGAAGGGTCTCAGCCTTGCTGAGTCAGTGAACTCCAGGTTCATCGAGAAATAAGTTGGAGAAAAATGAAGGAAGACACAAGACCACGAGACCATGAGACACGGACCTCTGAGCTCCATAAAAATGTACACACATGTGCTCCCTCACACAGATATGCACACTTACAAAGAAGTATACACAGATACACACACACACACACACACACACACACTGTCTCTGTCTCTCTCTTCCTCTCTCCCCCTCTCTCTGCTTTTTGAGGCTTTCCAGAGTCCCCAGAAAAGAGATTTAATTTGGCAGATGATTGGCCTAACCTTTACCTGTCTCCCTTCAATCCTCTCTTCTCCCATTCCAGCCACACAAGCTCCTCTTCCTTCCCACAAGGCGCCTCTCTGCCACGTGCCTTTTGCATATGTTATTTACACCCACAGAACACTCTTCACCCTCTCCAACCAAACTGACCTTGCCGAAGCCTTACTCAAGCCTCACTTTCTTCACAGAAGCCACCCCCCATGCTTCCAAATATGCCAATACCTTCAGCAACTCAGTCAATCTCTCTGGTGCATAAGAGCCAAGATGCAAATTTACATCTGCCTTATCATTTTGACAAATAAACAAAACTTATTACAAACCCACAAGCCCCTGGAAGGCAGTGACCATGTTGCCTAATATCTAACACAACCATAGGAACAGAACAAAGCCACCAATTCCTGCATACCAGGCACCTCTCAATAGCCCTAAGGGTTATGCTTCATTGATAGTCCCACTGACCAAGAGAAGACAGCCATGGAGAGGTTAGAGAACTTAGCCTCTGTCCCACAGTCAGTAAGTGGTTGGATCCCAGAAGTCTGGTTACTTTTATACACAGTGAGGGAGGATTCTGGGGCAGGTCTTTAGAACAAAGCGTTGAGAGTGAAGGATTCCGGGACTACATAAGCATTGAAAAATAATAGCCACTGCATTGAGTATTTATTATGGCACCCAACACTTCTTTTCTAATACACGAAGAAAATTTCTCAACTCTCCCCAACAACCTATGATGGCAAACTACCACTCTTCTCATTAAACAGGTATAGAAATTGAGTCTGGAAAATATTAACTGACATCAACATTGCCTGACATCACCTGGCTTGTAGGGAGCAAAGACAGAATCTGTAACTTGGATCCCCTGACATGGAGTTCCGTGATTTTTAGAGGAGACAAGGCTTAGCCTCCACCACAGGAGAACTGGATTAAATTTACACAGGTCTTGTGTGCCACAGATCTGTGCCTTCGGTTCTGCTTGTGAAATGGTATGTGGCCCTTAATGTAGAGTATGGGCAGAGCATCCTTTGGAGATAGGAAGCAAGCTGCTGCTGCTCTTGGGCCCCAGCTGAGATCACACTGTGATCTGATGAAGGGCGAGGCTCTGAGAAGCCAGTAGGAGGACACGGGCTTGGGCTGTATAGTGCCCTATGCTCATGTATATGATTATCAGGATTGAGAAGCCATGCTCTGTTGTTACTCTGAGGGTCTTCTGAAGTCCTCTTAGTGGTCCCTGGGATTCAGGTCTCAGCACTAGATTTACTAGGTTTAGTCCAAAGTCCAGGCGCAGGATCCCAAATCCCAAAGCTCTTACTCACAGTAATGTGGTAGCTCTCACCAGCAGCTGAGCTTAGTTTGGCCTTAGTTCCCCCCAGGAAAGTGGAGATCTGAAATACACACTGCACAAGACCTACATGAAGATGAAACAGAGTCATATGGAAGATGTGGAAAGCCTAGAATAGTACCTGGTCCAGCAAGCGACAGTTCTCTATGAACAAAAGGCACGGGATGTCAGAGGAGAAAAGGCAGGTGTATGATACCATCTTCCTGAGCTTTTTGGGATTTGAGTCCCTCAAACCTGTATTTCCCATGCCTGAGAGCTTCATAGTTCATCACTGCTAAGCTACACCATTCCCAGCACAGGAAGATGCTATCAGTAATAATAAAGATAAAGTCAGCAACCGTTAACTGTGTTGTGGATGAGAGAGCAGAATAAACATCTCATACTTATAATATATTGATCTTCATATCCTTAAGGAAGTACAGAGAGACTGACATGCAGGTGCAGCCTGGCCACTTATAAGTCATGTCACCTTAGGCAAATTCATTAAACTTTCTGTTCCTTAACTTCTCAGTCTGAAAAATAGGCTTGGTAATCATACCTGCTTACAGGTATTGAAGTGCGTAGGTGTTTAGAGAGTCTATGCCCCTCTGAGAGTGTAAAGTTGGAGTTAAGGTCATTAGCTGCTTATCTAAAAGCCATGATTCCCAGCCCTTTTGCATCTAGTTAAGACCATGTGTCAGAGTAGTGGTCATTGGAATAGAGAAGGGATTGATATACTCATACCCAGATGGCCCTACAAAAACCTCTCATGTAACAACTCTGTTGTTATTACTCTTATCATTAGCTGAACTTTACATGGAAAAGAAAAGAAAATCTCTTGTTGGTGTTCACAATGCTACAGATCAAAGACATCGTGTGTGCTAGGCAAATGCTCTACCACTGAGCTACACCCAAGCCAAGAAAACAATTTTATTGTGTTCTGCCAATAAGATATTAGGATTTACCTGATACATCAGTTAGTCTTGCTCTAACTAACATAGAAATTATTATCAGAAGTGAGGTGCTTAATATATGTGGCATTATTAGAAGTCAGAACACTGGAGCCCCATGTTATGCAGTAGTTCAACTGTCATCTGTGATAATTTAGACATCAGGACTAATGCCCAATGAGCTGTGACTCTGTGGAAAGTGGTTAAAGAGATAATGGTAATAGAATGTGGTGATGAGCTCCAACCGGGTTTAGTGGTTATTAGCTGAGGCGCAATAAGCTAGTTTGCAAGTCAAATTAGAAAGGAATAGTGGAGAGGTGAAAGAGACAACAATTTGTAGACACCCAAACAATAAGAGAAAAGATTAAGAAGACTTGTAAGCAAAATAAATACAAGATTAGGGTTGTAAACCTCCACATAAGCCTAATAGCCTCAATGTGCTCACTATGAACTTGTGAAAGAAAGAGGTAGGATATAAAGAAGCAAAGTAAAATCCAGGCCATAAAATTCCATCCAGAAAATAACTGTGGGTGCGGGTACGAACACTCTGGATGTCTGCTGCGTATGGGTTGTGATTAAAGGGTTCATTGTGATTAAAGACTTGATTCCCAAGATGGCACTGCTGAGAGGTAGGACCTATGAGTCACTGTGGATGTGTCTTTGGAAGGTAGCTAAGTGACTCTTTGGTAGTTCACCTAAGAAGGACTTTAAAAGACCCAGTTTAGTTCCACCTCTTAGTCTTTATCCTTGGCTTAAAATGTGACCCCACTCCAACAGGAACTGTAATTGCAATTTCCATAGAGTTCTTGACAGAAGGAATACAGTACAGGCACCAAGATCTTGCATGAGTTAAATAACCTTTTTTCTTTGTAAATTTAGTTGTTTTGTGTATTTCAGCATAGTAACTCAAAGCTTACTAATACAGTGGCATAAATGACAAGTCCACCAAATTGCAATGGCAAAATCTCTAAGCTTGTATTTTAAAGGTCTTACTGTTAGAGCCCTGGAATGATCCTTGGTGCCTAAAAGTTCAAGGGAAGGAAGACCCACTTGCAAGACCCACTTCAAGTGTGGCCAAGAAGAATAAAGAAGAAAATCCTCATGCTGGGTAAAGCTGGGAGTGGGAAGAACAATGAACCAGCAATTTTTCCCAGAGAGCAGAACACAGTCCTAATCCAAAGATGTCACCCATGGTCATGCACACAGGGTTTAGTTGGCAAGTTCTCATAACTACTAACAAGACCAGTGCCTGCCATGGCCGCTAGTCCCTTTATTGAGAGGAATTTTCACTGTGGTTATCCCATTCCATTGCAATATGGTACAGGAATGCAGATAGGCAGGTAACACATCACTTTAGCTATATGTCCCTAAGCTAGAATTAGTCCTATTAAATGCACTAAATAGGACTGAGCATCATTCAAAGATCTTGAATACTAAGGCAAAAGAAATGCTCAGAAAAAAAAGAAAATGATGCAAAGACATGCATACATATGTTTGGTAACAAGGCACACATTTCTAGATACGGCTAGTGATGCATGAACAAAGTGACTTGTCCCGTAAGCAGCTTTCTTAAGACCCGTCCATGTGGTCAGTCTTCCTCAACGAGCTTGCTGAATGAATACAAAGGAGATGCTACAGGCTACACACTGAAGACACAAAAACTCCTTATCAGTCAGGGCTCGATACATAAATGATGCTCCTGACTCCTCCAGCCCACATTTCACCCAATCAGAGTTTAAGTGGTCAAGAATGACTTTCTATTGAGATTTGGAAATTGTCTTTTATAAGTGCTGAGATGTGACTGTAACAATTATAATATGTAGAAGGCATTAAAAACAGTGCTTGGTCCATAATAGGTACTGCAAATGTAGCTATTTTTCCTACAGTAAATACCCATTTTACAGATGGGATTTCTGAATCCAGAGTCAATTTACCTCTCAGGAAATGATAATCAGACCATCTTATAGGTGAGCTTGTTATCTGGATCAAGGCTACATGTAACAACAAACATAGAGTTAGACCTTTTCTTCAATTCAGAGACCATCAGCACCCCACCTGTGACCTCAGGCCTCCAATTGACCCTTCATTGTTTTATTAGGTCATTCTTATGATGGCTCATAAAACACATAACTTGCAAACATCCCGACAAGGAACTGGTGCTACTGTACAGAAAACCAAATAACCCTCTATTGACCCAAATTCCTGGTTTTAATTTACAAAGAGCCAGTTAATTAAAAATGTGCTCTGAGACCATAGGCACTGCTCGGTGGGGCTCCTGACACAGTTTTGCTGCCTCCCTGAAGATTTTCTCCTGAGGCATTTTGTCCCGCAGATCCACAACACAGAAAGGCACAGCTAGGAAGTGCCTACTATGAAGCTGGAGCTTTCAACAGACCAGATCTGGACTATCCTATAATTGTCCTCTGTGGTAGGTTTGCAGTTCCTTCAGTTTTTGATTATGTACTTTTCTCTGTGATCCTCATCACACCGATGCAAAAACAAAACTTGCTAGGAGACAGAGGAACCAAGATGGGAGATTGGAGATTTCTAAGTAGAAAATTCTTCCCTGCTTTGCCTCTTTCAACATTCCCTGCAAATTTTTCTGCACATATAACAAAGTTTCATGCAAGGATCCCTGTGACTTTTGAGGGGAGTCATGCCTTATTTTTCCCTGAAGGGTATCTTATAATAAAAAAAATGCACAAAACTAAATTTCATGATGGAATGCATTTGGGCAAATATTGATACATACCTCTATTAACACAAGGAACATTTCTATCACTCAGGAAGTTCCCTGGCTCCTTCACTAAAGACATTAAAAAAAAAAAGTTAAATAAAGTAAGCCTTTTCCCTTTAGCCACAACAATCTTCTGGTGACTCAGGCCGTGAAATTATGCTCACCAGTCAGTACCTGAAGTAGGTACACTGAGTTATATGATCCTGCTCATACAAAAAAGGGGGGTAGGGGTTGGGGGAGACCCAGTTGAAGTGCTGTGCCCTGTGGGCTCCCTCCATACTCAGCATATGGTGACACTGATTCTGTGTGATACAGAAGATACTACAATACCAGATTATCATCACAACTGTCGCCATCATTGTAGCTTCTACCAGACACCAGTCTGGTAGACATCCTCAGGACAAATAATCTCATGATTACAAACTTTGTTTTACCACTGAGAGCTGTGTCTGGAACTCCCAAGAACAAACAACTGGAAATCCTTGGACTCCAAATCCAGGAAGTGTGACTTTGGATATTGATGTCACAGTGACAGCCCCTACAGAGGCTATGTTTGAGATCCTAAAGACTGAATGAGCTGACTGTATTCAATCAGTCAACAGGCAGTAGAAAGTATTTACAGTGTGCCTGGCATTCCGAGGGGAACTGGGAAGACATGGGTGAACAGGAGCTCATCCTCTTAAAAAAGAGTAAACCACAGCTGAGCCAGGACTTCAAGGTTGAGTGGAAAGCAGCTAGTTCTGAGGACACTTAAGATACAATGATTAATGACCAAAGTCTTCTGCCCCCTTCTTATTTTCAGTGTTAATAAAATGAATCCAGTCAAATGTTCACGCCCCACAGAACCCCCATCAGCCCCTGGAGTCTCTTCCCTGATGTTAAGGCTCTTCAAAACACCTAAAAATTAACACAAGAAAACCTAAGTCTGAAGAGTTTTGTAGTACCACAAAACACAGGCCATGCTCCAGAGCTCCACTCAGGTGATAGTGAAGCTAAGTCCCACCCAGCAGATGCTGGACCCAAGCCTCACCCAGCTGATGCTAGCCCCACTGTACTTTTGGTTTTCTGAACCCAGTTCCACTAGTTTCATGATTTTCCAGCCTTAGTTTAGTATCCAAATCTGAAGGACAGACAGTTGTAAAAATGAAAGTATGTGTGAGACAAAGTCGAAAAACTATCAAAAGAGAATTCAAGTGCTGGCAAGATGGCTCAGGAGGTAGAAGTGTTTGCCACCAAGCCTGAGGACCTGAGCTTGATCCCCAGAATATACATGGTAGGAAGAGTGAACTGACTCCCCCAAGTGTTTTCTGACCTCCATGTGTTAGAGTACAAACTGCTTCAAACTCACCAGCTCCAGGTGTCCCCTGAGATCTGCATACTAGATGGCTCCAAAGTGGCTAGTCCCAGGCAGACCAGCCTCACAAACTACCTCACAAAGGCAGCCTGCAGTTCCATAGCCCCATAGTCCACGGAGCAAGTGAAAGGTCCTTCTCTTTCTCTACTCAGGGTCTTGCCAGCATTCTAGCTTTCTTGGGTCTCCACCAATGATGCTCCAATGTCCGAAGGAAGTAGTCATAGAAAAGACTGTGTTATCCCTTATCATTTGTTATCAACAGGAAGGCTTGGATGTTAGATCTTAAATCCAGGATAAATGGCCAACCGATGTGCCTATTTAACAAACCAAAGTGGCCCTGGCTACCCTGTTCTCCCAGCATCCCTCAGTCCCTACCTGTTACAGGGTATGGCTGGCATACTTCATCCCCTACCCTAAATTTCTTCAGCCCAGGAGCTGTGGTACCCTTTTCCAGACAGCAGGAAGCAGATTGAAAAGCATGGCACTCTCCTACCTCACCAGTCACCCATTCCTATTTCCATACTGTTTATGAACAAATGGGAGGAATGTAAGGTACTCATCTCATATCTCTTGGGTCTGGTCTGCTACATCTGTCTGGGTATCTCTACTAAAGACACTTATTGTCTCTCTTTTCCTCTTTTGATTTACCCTTTATCCTACCTTGTTCTCCTAGCTCTCCCCTCCTCCTTACATGGCCTCGCTCAGGGTCATTTTCACTCTCTCAGATTTCTCTGCCTCTTGCTATGCTCTCCCTCATATCTACAATAAACCTTCTCATCCACCATACCAAGGAGCAGTCATGTTCTTCCTTTTTTTTTTTTTCCTTTCTCCATTTACACTGACCTCCACATGGGTGCCATAGCACACACACACACACACACACACACACACACACACACACACACACACAGACACACACACTAATTAAAAATGAAATTCAAGAATCTCAAAAGGCAGTTAGCTTCTTTGAAGACATCATTGTTCAATATAGTACAACAGTTTGCTCAATTCAAGAGGCATCAAGTAAGTTCTAGCTGTGTATTAGGTACTCCCTTTGGCTTGGAAGATGTAAAGTCACACAAAATTCAGTGCTTCCAGTTTAGATAGTCAGGTATAAAAGGTGCACGAATGGAGACAAAAAGAACAGCAAATTGTATGGGGTCAGTGCTCAGCTGTGTGGATAATGAAGTAGGATGGCCTGAAGGCAGGGAACTCATCTGTACCTGAAGTTACATGCACAGTGGCTTAGAGCATGGGCTCTGAAGTAGACCATCTACATTCCAACAAGCAATACAAGAACAATACTAAACAAAACAAAATGCCCCATTTGTGCCCCAGTTCCTTGCACTGTATGAAGGAGATAACAGAAGTACTGTTGTTTTGTTTTGTTTTGTTTTGTTTTGTTTTGTGACAGGGTCTATTAAAGCCCAGGCTGGCCTCAAACTTTCCTTATGTAGCGTAGGATGGCCTTGAACTTCTCATTTTTCTACGTCCATTTCTGTATGCTAGTATTACATGCCTGGTGTTTGTTTATTCAGTGCTGGATTTGAACCTCAGCTTTGTGCATGCTAGCCAAGTACTCTCTCAACTGAGCCATATCCCCCACCTGACAGTAGTGGTAGACAAAAGGAACACAGGATCAATATATAAAGTGATCCTGGGAACATATTGGCTGTGATTGCCTTTTACCCAGTGTCTACTCAGTCCCTGGCATTTAGAAACTGTTCAATAAATATCGAAGAACAGATGAATCCTCAAATGAATAACTAAGTGATGTTACTGAGTTAAAAGAGTGAAAATCCATGATGGAAGGTGTGTGGTCCTCAGTAAGGCTTGCAGGTCATAAAGCTGCCATACAAAACAGTTGAAACAGGCTTCATGTTTAGGGTATTTTTGGATGCCTGAGACATTAATCACTCATTCCTTAGCTCTTCTGTATGCGTGCCCAGCCATTTTGAACAAGCCCATAGGGAGATGAAGAGATCAGGATGAAATAACATCATGTCTCGAACCAGAAGAGGCTGAAGGAAGAGCACCGAGTTCCAGGATTTAGGCTGTGTGGCACGGGGAAGTCTGGGATGGCTTCAAGGCCCAACCACAACTCACTCACCCTGTCCAAAACCAGCACTGTGGTTTTCTCTCCCCTTAAATTAGCCTTACTCCAAAAAAGGATAAACACAAAAGCTATCTTTGAAAGAGGCTAAAGATCCTAAAAGTAAAATCTATTTGGAAAAAGATTGGCTATTAACAGAGCTATGGAAGGAGCTGAGGATATACTGTGTATTAAAAATCAGCACTCTGCAGACATGTGGACTGAGGCCCAGAAAAGTCACCCCAAATCCCAATTCAAGAGTGTGCACACAGAGATAGAACAGATGCTCTTGTTTGTAGACGAGGGTGGGGAAAGGTGATGTGCATCCCTGAAAAAGTAAAATGGGAGTGAAAAGAACCCCAAGAGGAAGATATGCAGCTGTAGTGCTGGAAAAACGCAGGCTAAGGGGTGACTACAGTGGGGGCCACTGGGAGCCTACAATGGGAAGAAAATTAAGCTGCTCTATGCTTTTGGGGTGAGGGTACTCTTCCAAGCAAAGAGCAATTCAAAATTTGGGGGGGTTGCAAGTGGATCCCTCATTCTGAAAAGGCACACAGGAAGCCTCATGCTTTGTCGCCAGATGGTTCCATTCTCACTAGGATGTTCTGTGTGCTTGCAATGTGTGCCTGTGCCTGTCTGAACGTGTTGGTGTCCTCTAGGGAGGACCTAAGGGCGAAGGGCTCTGGCAAGGAGATGGAAAGGAGTCTTGGAAGATCAAGGCTGATCCTAACCCCTCCTCCAACACACACACACATACACACACACACACACACACACACACACACACACTAGGTCTGCTCTTCTCCCCTTCCCCCATGGTGATCACAACTAGGTGAAGGGATTCAGTTGGAGAGTCCATCAGCGTAAATTTACAACCAGTTAAAGCTGGAGCCTGCTGGTTCGCTCCTTCGTACACTCACAAGGCACTTGCACACACATGCGCGGGCACACCCACACGCACACTCTTGGCACCCCAGAGGCCAAGCCAGGCCAGATGCATCTCTAGTTTGGCTTGAAGGAAGCAGACAGGCTGCGGCATGAATGAATCTGCCCAGAAAGGCCGCTTGTTTGCTCGGACCACGTAACCTTGGGCCAACCAACTGGAATAAGTAACAAAGTTTTATTTCTCTTTTAGAGTCTCCAGTTACCCTTCTACCATTTCCGGTGGGAAATTGAAGCTTTGAAGTGTCTAGCTCAGGCTCACAAACAGCAAGCCCCAGAGAACAAGCTCCCCAGAACCCAGCACCGCCCGCTCTGCCTCCAAGACCGCAAGTTCAAACCCACCCAGCGCCCTCCAGTGGGGCGCGACGAAGGGGTTTTGGAACTGGCTGAAAAGGACTCTCTTAGCTGATAACCCTCCGTCCGGCCAGGGGTTACTAGTGCTTCTCCTTCAGCCAAGTGACAGATGCGAGTTGCCAGCCAGAGAGAGGGATCTTCGGCCTTGTCCGTCTCTATCCCATCCCCCACCCCACCCCAAGGCCCAGCTCTGGGTTCAGGTGCTCAGAAACGACTCGGGGAAAACTTGGCATTATGCGGCGTCGCCGCCCCCCCACCCCCCATAAACACTTCCACGAACATGATTAGACCCACCCAGTTCTACCCTTTCCCCTTCGCCATTGCATGCCTGCCTTCTTTGCGCACCTACAGCGACCCCAGAGGGCCCGGGGCAAGTGAAAGAACTGCACGGCAGAGACGGGAACCGCCTCCTCCAGATCTCAGCCCAGCTCCTGGGCATTGGAATGTGGCCCCCTGAAGATCAAAACAGGGTTCTAGAATATATGCACTAGACTCAAAGGTCTCAAACGTGATCCAAATAAAATAACACACTAAGTTAAATGTATAATAAAAGGTGTCGGATTTTGCTCTCGCCCTGCGGGAGGCAGCCACCTCTTGCTCTGCACAGGGGGGCGGAACCCTGTGTGCTCTGGGACCTTTACTGCCAGGGTCAACTACGCGAACCCCAAACTCAGGAGTTAAGGTACAGGTTTCTGGCTGTCTCCACTCTGGCCCCCAATGCACAGCCTGTGCAAAGCGCGAGTGGCCAGAACTTGAGTCCGGAGTTGACCGAGTTGTTTGGGAGGAAGGAGGCCTCGGCACAGCCACTTACCACTGGCGTTCTTCCCACAGATGAGGTGCTGGTAGGGCTGCAAAAGCCCCCAGATTTCGGAGTCGTTGTTGACCGTGTGCTCCAGGGTCTCCACGGTGAATCTGGGCGCTTCGTGAAGGATGTGGTGGTGGTGATGGTTGGCGGCGGCAACAGCGCCGGCGGCTGTGGCTGGCGGGACTGCGGCGGCCGCCGCGGCTGGCGGGGCGCAACAGCTACTGCCCCCGCTGGCGCTGCTGGCCGCGCTGCACGGGCCGCCGCTCGCCGTTCCCCCACCCGGCGCCTCGCGCTCCTTATCCGCGCCAGGGGCGCTCGGGCCTGAGCCGGGGCCTGGGCCAGAACCCGAGCTGGAGCCGGGGCCGGGACCGCCACAGCTACGGGGTAGCCCGGAGGCCAGAACCCGGGTGTAGATGTCCCGGAAGAGGCTCTCCATACAGGCCGTCAGGTAGATGGCGGCGTGCTCGTGGATACGCAGCGCCACGCGGCTGTCCACCATCCAGCGGTACACGCGGCCCACGGAGAAGGTGAGGCCGCAGCGCGCCGACTTGCCGCGGCCCAAGCGGTCGCCGCCCGCGCTGCTCATGTTATAAAGGGACAGCGCGGCCAGCGCGGCGGCGGTGCAGTGAGCCGCCAGGCCCCAGGACAGCACGATCTCCATGGCACTCTGGATCTCGTACTTGGTGCACTTCGCGAAGCGTAGGCTCAGGCGCTGCGCCTCTTTAGCGATGCGCACCAGCGCCCGGCTCACCAGCATTGAGAGCTTGGCCAGCGCGTCCTTGGGCAGGCTGCCGGGGGCCGCTGGGCCTGCCCGGGGATCCCGCGAGCGCAGCAGCAGCAACTCCAGCTCCTGCAGGGTCCAGGGGACCTCGTCGAGGTCCGGCAGCAGCCGCGAGCAGTGCTGACCGGCGCAGTCCAGCCCCTCGGAGTCTTCCACCAGGGCAGTGTTGACGGTGTCAAAGCTGTTGTGCCGGCTGTGCATGGAGTCAGCTAGAGGCGGCCAGCAGCTCCCGCCATACGGGGACGCCGGGTGCGAATCAGAACAGCACAGAGACAAGTTGGAGGAGCGCACAGAGTCCGCCGCACCACCATAACCCGAGTCCAGCGTCAGATCTTCCAGCGTTCGCACCACCGGCTTCTTACCTCTCCTGGCCATCGCTGCGCCACTTCATGCTGCAGCCGCCGGGGAGCCGAGCGGAAGAAAAGGCAAGCAGCTGTGGGCACTGCGGTCCGCGGGGACAGCGGGGCTCCTCGTCTCCTAGGCTCACTTTCCCACCTGGCGTTGCCAGCAAGTGTCACTACTTTCGCCTGCCTCCCTGAGCCGTCACTACTGGAGGATACACGGCGGATCCTGAAGTCATCTTCTGGAGTCGGGGCCAGAGCTAGGGCGCACTGAGCTGCGAGCCAGGCCGTGAGGGAAGCTCCCACCAGGACCCACTCCTTTCATCCAAAATAAAAGTGTCTGGCTAGCTCCTCCTTGGGACCAGACGAACACGAAGCCTCTGAACGCCGGCCACGGAGTCGATAGGACCGAGATCGCCCCAGATACGGCCGCCGCAGGTCGGCGGGCAGCTGGCTCCCTGCTCGGGATCCGGGCAGCAGCTCTGAGCTCCCGCCCCGCACTAAAGCGCCGTAGCCAGGCGGCTGCAAAACCCTGCTGAGCCCTAGCAAACCCGGGCAGCCAGAGGGCGGGCATATGCAAAGCAGAGCCGTCGAAGAACCAATAGAATCTGAGGATGCTAATTACTTAGTTTTTATTTTTTTAATTTCTCTTCCTCACCCGGCCCCGCCCCTCAGGCACGCCTGGACTAGGGCTGCACTTTGGAGGTAGCAGCGGCCTAGGAAACCCCGGCTGGTAGAAGCACGGTGAAAGAGACTTGGAAGCCGCCGTCCTGCGACTGTGGCTCCCCTAGTTCCCCCTTTTGGAAAATCGGCAAATGACCTTTCTATCGTCGTTGTTCCACTCAGCGGTTCACAATGTGTTTGCCTGAGGGTCACTTTCTGTTTTGGCATTTTGGCATTTCTCTTTCCCTCCCACCATCCTGTTTCTCCTCCTCCCTCTTCAGGCACCCTGACTAATTCACGCGGGTGCCTTGTCTCAGCCTGGGTTTGCTCCAGCGTGGAGGGGAAGTAGAGGGGCAGGCTGAATCTCCAGGCATAAACCACCTGTCACGGGGACTCTAGGGTTTGTTCCAGCAGGCAGGAATCTACGCCCACTTCAAATTCCCATGGTTTTCAGGAGCACGGTGGTTCCAGGCCATTTTGCGGTTCTGGTGGACAATCATCTAGACAGCTCGGCCTTAAAAAGACGGAGAATATTCTTTTTCAACTAAAGAAAAATACAATATTTATGAGTGGTTTTGCTGCATTTCTGTGCCTAATGGCATTGCCTTGGTTGTCCTCCACCTACCTTAGGAAAAACCTTATTCATCCTATGATCCACAGCCCCCTACACAATCCTACTCTCACAAGAGCCCACCCAGATCTTCCACAACCATCTTGGGTTTCCACCCCACTCTCTTTGATGGATTAAAATTTCTGGGCCGTTATTATTCTGGGTTGCTACTATCTATTTCTTTGTCTGGATTTCACATTGGGCTAGGGAGTTGTGGTAAATAATTTGAGTTGTTGAAGCAAGGACACTTTTTGAACTGCTAGTTAGAAGTTCAACAATGGCCAACAGGAATATGAAAAGACAGTCAACATCACTGATCATCAGGTAAACTGCAAATCAAGACCATAATGAGCTGTCAGCTCAAGATGGTTACAATTGCAATTATCAAAAAAGAAAGAAAGAAAGAAAAAGAAAGAAAGAAAAGAAAATACAAGCATTAGCAAGAGTGTGAAGAAAAATAGAACTTTGTACTCTTATTAATGGGAAGAGAAATTAATATAGCTGTTATAAAATAATGCAAATTAGAAGTACCATGTGACACAAAAATTCCTACATCAGGATATTTATCCAAAAAGGTCACTATCTGAAAGATCTTTACTCCTCCCCTTGTTTATTGAAGCATAATTTGCAATAGCCAAGACAGAAAATATTGTTCAGACTCCAAAAAGAAGAAAATCTTGCCATTTATGACAAATGACTAATCTGGGATGCTAAGGGAAATATCTCACTTAGAGTGACTCTAAAAAGAACCACACTCTCAATAACAGACGGCAGAATATATGATGGTGACTGGGTGCTGGAGGGGGACAAGGTTTTGCTCAGCACATAGACTTGCAGTTACAGATGACTGAGTTCTACAGTTCTAGAGACATTATGTATAGCATGGCATCTATTGTGAATAATGATGTGTGTGGAGTGTTTTCTGTAAGTGTTCTTATCAAGCAGGGGAAAAGGTCACAAGTATGAGCTGAGAGATTTGTTAACTATCTTGATCATGGTAATCACTCATAATGCATATGTTAAACACATGATAAACCTTAAATGCCTATAATCTTTGTCTGTCATCATATCTCAGTGAAGATGGGGACGAGGGAGCGGAGTACCTGTAGATTACCTGCCATTTATCCCACATAGCCCACGTCATCCTGTAGTTATCCTAGTAAATATCTGTATCAACTTGTTCCCTCTCCTGTTTTCTACAAACTAATATACAAATCTTCCAAAAGTTCAGTCTCATTTTGTCATACAAAAACAAACAAACAAATCACATCCAAAAAAGGTGAGGGCTTTCTCTTTCTTTCTTTCTTTCTTCCTTCCTTCCTTCCTTCCTTCCTTCCTTCCTTCCTTCCTTTCTTTCTTTCTTTCTTTCTTCCTTTCTTTCGTCTTACAGGTACTAAAGTTCACATTAGCTGGCTTTCAGGAATCCCACACTATTCTCAAACTCCCTTTCCATACATAATTTCATAAGCTTTGTTTAAGATTTAATGACCTGATCACTGCATCCTTCTCTGGCCTCCTAACACACCAGACTACACACACACACACACACACACACACACACACACACAGAGAGAGAGAGAGAGAGAGAGAGAGAGAGAGAGAGAGAGAGACAGAGAGAGAGACAGAGACAGAGACAGAGGCAGAGGCAGAGAGCGGGCACTCTCACACACAGGCACTGCAGTCTGGATCTAGCCCTCCTGCAGGCTGATGTTCCCAGCCACTGTGCTGTCTCTTCCTTGACCAGCAATGTCTTGCAATGTCTTCGCAGCTGCTGTTGCCTTTGTCCATCTCCATCCTCGTTTCCTAAAAAACACCTTTCTTCTCATTCTTGAGGATTCAGTTCCACTTGGCAGTGGCACAAAGTTTTTGTTTGTTTTTGTTTTGCTTTGTTGTTTCCTTTTCCTACACTGCCGGCTCTCCACCCTGTCAGGAGAAGGTATCCCCACCCACATGGCTCAGCACTTGTTTTAGAGCCCTTTTCTTTTTAAATTTCCTGATCATCTTCACTTCAAGTCTGTATGCTGAAGACAATTGGGTGATGAGTGCTGAGTGGAGCACAGACAGCAAAGATCAGAGGAAGGCTCATGTATGTGTGTGGAGGAAACTCACCACAAAACAATGCACTCCACACTAATTCATTCTCTTCTGGGATCTGAGGTCAACCTGGTACTGGCTGGTTCTGCCACGTTCCCAGCCATATATCCCAAGCTCATCCTTTCGATCCATTTTCCACTTGTGTTTTCTTTTCTCTAAGATGAAAGCAATAGACAGTTCTCAAAAGATGAAATACAAATGGCCAATGCAATGAAAAAAAATGTTTAACTTCACTAGCCATCAGTCAAATGCAAATTAGAACTAACCTGCCTTACAGAGCTGTACAACTGAAATAAGGCTCCGCATTTTATAATAACTCTGAACATATTTGTTAGTATATTTTACACTTTCCTATTTTTTTTTTTTTTTTTGCACAAAGTATTTACTACTTCTGAAGTCAGAGGACAGGAAAACAAATCTTACTTATAAAATAAAGTCTCCTCATCTGGAAGGCATTGCTCCTCATCTAGAAATGCTTCTTTTCTGAAGCATCAGAAGAACATTTGTCTCTTCTTCCTTCTAGCTGGCATACTCCTTAAAAGTGGGGACCTCATCAGGTCAGTACTGATGACCATATTTCTTAGCACTGTCCTATCTCCAAATAGTTCACAAAGGTAAAATCCTTTGTAATAACAGTAATTGACCAAGAGTGAGTGACAGAAAACACTGCCAATGGAAAGCACACCAGCAGAGTGATAAAGGTCCCATAGGATTAGACAGTTCAGTCTGCAAGAAGAGAAAAAGACAAGAAGAGGGAGGATGAGGAGGAAAAGGAAGAGAAATAAACCACTTAAAATCCTACTTGACAGAGATAACCAACAGTGACAGTTTGTGTTACCTTCTCTTTTAAAGTTTCCCTCAGCTGTTTTCTTTGGAAGGTATATATGTGTATGCATGTATATGACTATATCAGCACACTTGGGATTTCTATTAGTTACTTTTCTCTTGTTATAATAAAACACTATGACCAAGGCAACTTATAGAAGTGTTTATTTGGGTGTACAGTTCTAGAGTGTTTGAGTCCATGATGGTAGAGCCAAAACAGCAGGCAGCTGGAGCAGACACAGGGCTCACATCAACCACAAGCCCACGCAGAGAGAGGAAACTTGAAATGGCACAAGTCTTTAACCTCCCAACGCCCACCTCCAGTGAGATACTTCTTCTAAAAAGACCACCACCTTACCCTCCTCAGACCAACTGGGGACCAAGAGTTCAAGTATCTGAGCCTATGGCAGACATTCTCATACAAGCCACCACAGGACGGTTCTATAAATTGTTTTGCATTCTGATTTTTCCCAAGCATTTCCTCACAACTTATTGCTTCTCCCACGGTATTAAAATCCATCCTAAGGAAGGACTGGAGAGATAGCTTAGAGGTTAAGCACACTAACTGTTCTTCCAGAGGTCCTGCGTTCAATTCCCAGAAAACACATGGTGGCTCACGACCATCTGTAATGTGATCTGATGCCCTCTTCTGGCATGCAGGTGTGCATGAAGATAGAGCACTCATATACATTTAAAAAAAAAATCTTTTTTAAAAATTCATCCTAAATGTTTTACATTTTGTGGCTAGAAAATATTCTATTGTGTAAAAATTTAAAACACCAAAGAAAGAAATTGAAGAAAACATTAAAGGATGGATTAATGTTTTCATGTTCATGGATTAAAGGCCGAAAACTATTGCAGATTTGATGCAATCCTTGTCAAAATTTCAATGACAGCCTTCAACAAGGAATCAAACAATCTAGTCAATAAATGGGGTAACAAGGTGGCAAAAGCAACTGATAGTTCTCAAAAGATAAATTCAAATGACCAGTGAAAGTATAAAAAAGGGTTCAACCTCACTAGCCATCAGAGAAATGCAAATTAGAATTGCATTGAGATTCCATCTCATCCTAGTCAGTGGCAGTCATTAAGAAAACAAATAACAACAACAAGAAAACAAATAACAAGGGCTGGCACAGATGTGGGTAAAAGGGAACCTTTTACACAGCTAGTGGTGATGGAAAGTGTCAGTCTCTATGGAAACAAATGTGGTGGCTCCTCCCAAAACTAAAAATAGCCCTACCATATGACCCCAAGGGACTCCAAGCCAGTAGTTCATAAAGATATTTAAACATCAGTGTTTGTTGTGCTACTATTCAGAATCAAGAAATTAAGGAACTAATCTATATGTGCAACAGCAGAGGAATGGGTAAAGAGAATGTGGCATACATACAAGAAGAATAAAACTATATTGTCTGCAAAAAAAAAAATGGATGCAACTGAGACAATCACGTCAAATGAATTAAATTAGTTTCAGACAAGAATCATATGATTTCTTTCAAACAGAGCTCCTTGGTTACATATAGAAACATAAGATCATGTATCTATATCTGACATGAAAATAGAAGGATAACAAAGGGACTAGTGGGAGTCAAGGGAGGGAGACATAAATGCTCAGTTAAATACAGATATGAATGTCCTGACATAGCACAGTACAGTGTACACTGAATACACAAAAGTTTTTTTAATTCCATTGCTTGTTTTTACCTTGATATATTGATTTACAGTTTGGTTGTTTCTGTTCATCTATTCACTGGTGTGAGTAATTTTGAAATAGGCCTTTGTTTTTGCACCTAAATAAGGCTTCACAACTTCTCTATATCTGTTATACTTTAAGAAATGCAATTTTGTAACACACATGCACTAAAGATAAAAAAGAAACAAAAGGCATGATAGTACATTAGTGAGACCATTTGCCCCAGTGGCTGCTAAAGACTTAGAAAGGTTTTTGTAACAATTCCTCCTCTCACTGATGAGACAAAACCCCTGACAACAGCAACACAAGGAGGAAACATTTTGCCTTGTACCTTAAAGGGGAATTTCCCCATCTTGATGGGGGAAATCATGGCAGTAAAAACATTTGGTCCCGTTGCATCCAGACTCAGGAAGCAGAAAGAGATAAACAGTAGCTAAGCTTGTGCTCACTTCCCTGTTTTCTTTGCCTCAGCCTGGACCCCTGGTCCATGGACCCTCATGGATCTTTTCACTACAATGAACCCAACTGGGAAACTTCTCACAGATATGTCCTGAGACTTGCCTCCTAGGTGATTCTAGATCCTGTCAAGTTGCCATAACCATCACGAGTATCTTGCTAGCTATGTGCCCTGGCACAGTATAGGAGCTATCTTGCAAGGCAGGGGAGAGTGGCTTGCTAGTGTGCATCAAACTCACATCCTTTATGACTTTCCAAAAAGTATTACCCTGAGTGCCTCTTGCATATCTTTCAAAGCAACAAAAGTGCTCTAGATAATTTTGTTTTAATACAATGTCTTAGTTTGGGTTTGTATTGCTGTGAAGAGACACCATAGCCATGGCAACTCTTATTTAAAATAAAAAAATTAATTGGGGCTGGTTTAGTCCATTATCTTCCTGGTGGAAAACATGGCACACAGGCAGACACGGTGCTGGAGAAGGAGCTGAGAGTTCTCCATCCTGATTTGCAGGCAGCAGGAGACTGTGCCACACTGGACATAGCTTGAGCAGAGACCTCAAAGCCCGCCCCATGGTGAGACACTTCCTCTAACAAGCCACACCTCCTAATATGTTACCCCCTATGGCCAAGCATTCAAATACAGGAATCTCTGGGGGCCATTCTTATCCAAACCACCACACATAAGATTTTGGAAAACAACTTTGTTTTTCAGTAAAGCAAATATTGGAATGAATATTAAGAAGTTGCAAAGAGTAGCAATGGAGACCTTTATTTCCACAGTCTATCATGTCAGAGAAGTATTTGAAGTGTAGGCTTTAAGGGAGTACGTACATAAAGTATGACCTCACAGTGACCTTATTTGCAGAAAAATGCTTGATGAAGAACTAATACAAGCATGACTAAGGGCTTTCTTGAAAGGATGGAAATGCTGGCTATAAACAGGTTCATTGGATTTGTAGTGTTTTTTGTTTTTGTTTTTTTTTAGTAAAATTTTTCATGCAATATATTTTTATCATTTTTCTTTCCCCTCCCCCAACTCCTCCCAGGAGTTTGCTTTATTCTATTCCTGTCTTTATTGTTTTCTTCCTTAGATTTTTCTTTCTTTCTTTTTTTTTTTTTTAAATTCTAGACAGGCATAGTAGTACATGCCTTTAATCCCAGCATTCAGGAGGCAGACAGGTGGATCTCTATGTGTTCGAGGCCGGCCGGGTCTACTAGTGAATTCCAGGACAGCCAGGGCTATGTAGAGAGACTCTGTCTCAAAACAAAACAAAACAAAATTCTGAACTTTTTACAATAGACAGGTACCGTTTTTTGTTGTTGTTTTTACCAGAGCCATAAAACTGTTTTCAATAAAAAATAAATGTACTTTCTGCCCATGATTCTGAACCCTTCCTGTCAATCTAAGTACTGAGGAACTTTGCCCTTCAGTAGTCTAGAACCAGAAAAGCCTGTTGACTCCCCTGGCAGCCACTGTGCCAACAGCCTCATTCACTGTAGCTCATCACACCTCTCTCAAGAATCTGCCACGCAATGACTTTTGGGTTTAGAGCCTGGCTCTGCTACTTACTCACGCAGGCTATAGCCCCAAGCAAGTTGCTCAACCCACTGTGCCTAACTGTGCCTTCCTTCTTCACCATTATTTGAGGTTAAAAACACACCTTTCCTCAAAATGCTCAGCAGAGAGGGACTATAGCAGCTGCGGCTGTTGTTGCCTGACTGGGAGAGGGGAGCTAAGCTCCACCCACCTCTATTTTCTGCCTGGGCCTCCCTACTTTATCCTTGCCCAGTCTCTGGAGGGTTGGAGAGTCTGGGAAAGGAAGTTTCCTGTGAATCAGGTAGGCAACACAGACCAGTTTCGTAAGGGCAGGAATGAGCCATGAGCACAAGAAGATGAGCCATTGGGAGGTAATTACGGTACTGCAAGCCTTGTGTGACAGTTATGGTGAGTGGCACGGCAACACCGCATTTTCAGAGGCGAAGTCTCTTCGGTGTTTTCCTATCGTGTCGACTCACCTTACTCTGGTAACACCTCCTGCACACAACTCCCAGGAGCCCTTCACTGGGTCTCATTTCCCCTCAGACTCTACTGTGTTGGTAGGGATCATTTTTTCTAAAACAATTCTCATCGGTATCAAAAAGGAATAGCATCACCCGTCCCTCACTCCTTACAACTCATTACAGCTTCTTAAACACAGGGAGTGTCTTTACCCACACGGTCTCCTGTGTACTAGGACTTAAAAGATAATCAATCGCGCCTGTTGAACTCTCTTACATATCTTTCAAAATCTAGCTATCCACACCCCTGTTCTGCCCCATGGAGCTGGCTCCTCCCGCACTTCTTTGAAGCCTTGAACACACCTCCATGACAATATCTTCCAGTAACTGGTAGCTATAGGCAATAGCAGCAGCAGCTGTTGCTATAGCTGCCTTTTGCTTTTTCTCTGTGTGACTGAACAGTGTTTATAAATGTTAGACTCAAGGTCATAAAGAGCCAGGTTTAAATACTGGCAGTATAATTTTTTCAGTTGTATTTCTAACCTATGAATTTGTATTTACAAAATTTATATACATATGTATTTCCTTTGCAATACAGGAGATTGAACGTAGGACTTTCGTGTGTGTTGGTTGGGCAAACACTGAGCAATATCTCCACCCCATGTTAATTTTTTTTTTCTTTTAGGAAGGTTGTAATGCCAGCCAACCTGATAGAATTGTGGGGATATGAGGTAATGCATGTAGGAGCTTAGGAAAGTACCCAGTGCACAGGAAAGCTCCCACAAATGCCACTGTGGTGGTCTGAATGATAAATATCCTTAAGAGGTTCATGTATTTGAATGCTTGGTCATCTGTTGGTAGCACTGTCTGAGGGAGGTTTTGGTTGTTATAATATGTTACATTATGCTACACAACATATCTGGCATAAGTTTACTTTGGGGGGAGAGGAAGGGGAGAGGAGTTAGTTAGGACATGTAGACAAGCAGGCAGGCAGACAGACAGACAAGGACAGAGCCATAAGGGCAGAGAAGGACACACACAGAGAGAAAATGTGTTGACAGAGGGAGAGCAAAGAGATAGAGAGGTCAAGAGGAAGAGACTGAGAGCTGGGGAGGCTGGAGGGGTCATTTCATCCAGCACTCACCTGGCCTGCACTTGTAGAGGCAGGCTACCGAAACTGCCCGTGAACTAACAACGGAACCTTGAGGCCACAGGGCCTTCCTGGAGGAAGTTTGTCAATTGGTGGGGTTTGAGGATTTGTGGCATCGCCTCATTTGCTCTCTTTTCCTCACCCTCACTCTCCTCTTCTTCCTCCCCCTTTTTCTGTGTGCAATTGAAATAAGATCTGCTGTGTTCCTGCCTCATGCCATGCTTTCCAGGCCATAATGACATGATGCACAGTTAGCCAAAAAACTTTCTTTCATTGCTTTTGGCCATAATATGTGTGTGTGTGTGTGTGTGTGTGTGTGTGTACATGTGCCAGTGGAGCCCAGAGGTCAATGTATTCTTCCTCAATTGCTCCTCATCTTATTTTTTTTATATTAAGTCCTTAAAATTTTAAAAAGCTATGTATTTGTTCACTTTCCATCCTGTTTGCAGCCTCCCATCCTCTCCTCCTAGTACCCCACACTCACATTTCTCCACGCATTTTACCCTCTCTCTTCAGAGAAGGAGGAGGTCCCCCATGGATACGAACCCACGCTGGCACATTAAGTTGCTGCAGAACTAGGTACATCCTTTCCCACTGGGGCAGGCAAGGCAGCCAGGAGAACAGGATCCAAAAGGCAGGCCTCAGAGTCAGAGATGGCCCCTGTTCCAGTTGTTGGAGGATCCATATGAAGACCAAGCTGTGCATCTGGTACATATGTACAAGGATCTAGGACCAGTCTATGCATGCTCTTTGTCGGTGGTTCGGTCTCTGTGAGCCCCCATGAGCTCAGGTGAGTTGACGTCTGTAGGTCTTCTTGTGGAGTCCTTGATCCCTCTAGCTCCCTCAATGGTTCCCCCAACTTTTCCATAGGACTCCCAAGCTCTTTGTAATGTTTGGCTGTGGGTTTCTGCATCCGTTTCCATCGGCTGCTGGATGAAACCTCTCAGAGGAGTTATGTTAGGCCTGTCTACAAGCATAGCAGAGTAATAGTAATAATGTCAGGGATTGATTTTCTCCCATGGGATGTATCTCAAGTAGAGTCATTCTTTGGTTGTCTATTCTCTCAATCTTTGCTCCATCCTTGTCCATGCACATGTTGTAGGCAGGACAAATTTGGGTCAAAGGTTTTGTGGATGGGTTGGTATCCTTATCTCTTCACTGAAAGTCCTGCCTAGCAACAGGAGGTGGCCATTTCCATCTCCATATCCCCTGCTGCTAGGAGTCTAAATTAGGGTGACTCCCCATAGACTTCCTGAAGCCTCTTCTATCCCAGGTCTCTGGCAAGTCCCAGAGATTTTCCCCACCTCTGATTTCCTGTCTTTCACCTGACCCTCTCTCCCTAGCAGTCCCTACTCCTATTCCTCACTCCTGCTCCCCTCTCCTAGCCAATTTCCTCCCTCCCTCCACCTGCAATGTCTATTTTATTTCCCCTGAGTGAGATTTAATAAACCAAATAATCCAATTAAAAAATGGGATACAGAGCTAAACAGAGAATTCTCAACAAAGGAATCTCCAATGGCCGAGAAACAAAGAAATGTTCAGTATCTTTAGTCATTGGGTAAATGCAAATCAATATGACTCTGAGATCCCATCTTACACCCATCAAAATGGCAAAGATCAAAAACTCAAATGACAGCACATGCTGGCGAGGATGTGGAGAAAGAGGAACCCTCCTCTGCTGCTGGTGAGAGTACAAAATTGTACAACCACTGTGGAAATCAATTTGGCGCTTTCTCAGAAAACCGGGAATAGTTCTATCTCAAGATCCAGCTATTCTGCTCCTAAGCATATACCCAAAAGATGCTCCATCATTCAATAGGGACATTTGCTCAACCATATTGGTAGCAGCTTTATTCAAACTAGCCAGAAACTAGAAATAACCCAGATGTCCCTCAACAGAAGAATGGATAAAGAAAACGTGTTACATTTACACGGTGGAATACTACTCAGCTATTAAAAACATGGAAATCATGAAATTTGCAAGCAAATGGATGGAACTAGAAACTATCATCCTGAGTGTGGTAACCCTGACACAGAAAGACACACATGGCATGAATTTATTTATAAGCGGATATTAGCCATGTAATATAGGATAAGCATACTACAATCCACAGACCCAAACAAGCTAAGTTACAAGGAGTCCCAATCTTCTTTTAGAGACAGGATTTCTCATTGAATCTAGAGCTCACTGATTAGCTAGACTAGCTGACCAATGAGCTGACCAATGACTTTCAACCCCCAGCACTGGAGTTGCCTGAATATTGGAGGATCTGAATACAAGTCCACACGCTTCTGCAGCAAGCTTTCTAGACTGTCATGAACTACAGATAGAATTTCAATATACAACTCTTTCTCTGTCACATGCGTTATTGCTGATTCTCTATGGTTTGTTATTTTTCCTCACTTTAAATTTATTTACATATTTTACAATATGAATTTTTGTTTCTTTCTAGTTAAATTTGTTAGTTCCTCTCTTGAAAGATTGGTAAATTTAGAAAGGTCTACCCTCTTTTCAAGTAAAATATTTTCAAGTACAGTATTTTATCTTATATTCTCACATTTAACTTTAAAATCTTTTATGTATCCCTATTTCTCCTTACCTTGGCTGACATCAAGGCCACTTGATTTCTAAACCAGACTTTAAATGTCTTTGAAGGATATAAAAAGGACATCTTCCATTGGAGAATGTATTAGTCAGGGTTCTCTAGAGGAACAGAACTGGTAGAATATATATAATATATATATAATGCTTGAAACAAATAAAGCTCTGAAAAGGTCTTTCAAATCAAAATGAAATTTTCGAGTGCTTTTTCCTCAACTACCACACACACACACACACACACACACACACACACACTTGCTCAGTCCATGAGGCCGGATGTCTCAGTGGTCTTCAGTATAAACTAGAATCCTGAAGGAGTTGGCTCTAATGCCAGTGATGTAATGAACTTGCCAGCAAGTGGGAGGGCAAGCAGGCAAAAAGAGAAAGCTTCCTTCTTCCATGTCCTTTGTATAGGTTGTCACCAGAAGGTATGGCCCAGATTAAAGATGAACCTTCCTATTTCAAATTATTTAATTAAGAAAAATCCTCACAGATGTATCCAGCCAGTTGGGTTTTAGTTAATTCCAGATGTAGTCGAGTTAACAACCAAGAACAGCCATCAAAGAGAAGATGGTCCGTTTACAGGTTTATTACATCTGGGAACATCAGGGGAATTCCTCAGAAGCAATGCTACAAATATAAAATAGAGCTGTCAATTCAATCTGCCTCATAAGCAAGGCACTCCTCTCCCTTTTCCATCAGAGGTATGAGGTGCTTGTTTCATATTAGGCCAGGAAGACAAAAGCCTGTTTTCCTCACAGGCTTTCTCAAGCAGGGTATTGGGGGAAGGGCAGTGATAGTTGAGGAAAAAGCAAAAGTTGAATGACAAAATTTCATTTTGATTTGAAAGACCTTTTCAGAGCTTTATTTGTTTCACGCATTCCTTAAACATTTTAAATACCGTCCAATGAAGTGTTTCCGGCACTATTTCAATACCGATTATGTTTCCTGTCTTTGAGGACAATGCCTTGATTCAATCGGCATTACTGGCTTCAGCAAGGCTGTGATTTTAAAGTTCACCAAGTCCATTCTTTCTATCCTTTGTTCTTTGCCTAAATATTGTAGCTGAAACCATTACTTACAATATGAAGCAATTAACATGTCTCTAAATACAGTTCAGGACAAACACAGCAACTCCACAGCCAGAGACTTCATTCTGGTGCTTGCAGGGCCTGCCCACATAGCAGATAATCAGCCAATGCTTGCTAAATAAATTAATTTGAGTGTGCATGGGGCCTGGGAAAAGAAAAATAGTTCTCAACTTCATAATAAACAAAGGGGGGCATGCTGTGAAATTTTTTTAGGGAAACTGAAACCTTTAAAATCATAACTTTAATCATTATTTGTTTAACTTATAGAGAATTTTCCTTTGTGTGTTCCACAGAACATTAGCTCTATAAAATGGAAAGCAAAGAAAAATGAATCTAGAAAGTTTGTGAGCTACTGAACACGCTTTACCACTTTTGGAGATTCGTGACAAACATGTGCACATGAAAGCCCCCATTTAAGGGCCGGTGAAATGGCTCAGGGGTGATGATGCACTTGCTGAGGGGCCTGACAACTTAAGTTCAGTCCCCAGGACCCACGGAGCAAAAGGAGAAGACTGACTCCAACAAGTTGTACTGTGACCTCCGCATTCACACTGTGGATGTACTTGTACACACACACACACACACACACACACCAAACAAATAAAAAAATGTAATAAAAAAGTAAAGTCCCTGTTAATTTCTGCAGCATGGAAATATTTTTTATATTTACTAATTCCATAAGGGTTGAAATAAGTTTTATTTAATATTTATTTTCTGTTATATATATATATGTGTGTGTGTATATATATGTGTCTTTCTGCATGTGGATTTGTACATGTGAGTCCAGTGCCTGAGGAGGCTAGAAGAGGGTATCAGGTACCCTGGAGATGGAGTTACAGGTAGTTGTGAACCACCTTACATGGATGCCGAGAACTGAACTCAGGTCCTCTGGATAGTGGCTCTAAACTACTGAGCCATATCTCTAGCCTCCTGAATTTTATTGTGATCACTCATATGTCCTAGGGACCTCACAGAGGGCTCTTGCATATTTATTGAATAAACAAAGGAATATACTAATTACTTATTTTATTTCTGCATTATTCCAAAACATAGAGCTCTAGACGAGCAAGCAATTATTTTCCCACAGTTTGTAAGCACAGCTTAGATGGGACCTCTATGTAGAATCTCAGAGACTTCAAAACAAGTGGGTTGGCTGAGCTGTAGACTCAAATCTCATTTCAGGAGATCAGTTGTTGGTTGGAGGCTTTGATGCCTTGTTATAGGGACAGTTCCCAAGCAGATAACAAGCTTGTAGCAACAAAATAGTTAAGACACAGTTCTTTTGGTGATGCATATTTATTAAGAAAACAAAGTGGGCATGGTGGTAAATACCTTTAATACCTTTAATTCAGGGAGGCAGAGGCAGGCCTGATCTACAAAGTGAGTCCAGGACAGACAGCCAAGGCTACACAGAGAAATCCTGTCTCAAAAAAACAAAACAAAACAAGAAAGAAAATAAATGTGTTTAAGTGCCTGGCAGTGCCCCTTAAAAAGGTCAGAGGTCAGAGGTCAGCCCTTTTAGGTGAGTTCAGGTATGTTCGGGCTGTGACAGGTCATGTCTTTTAGAATACAACACTCTGATATAGACTTGCTGTTGATAAGCAGTGTAGAAATCAAGTGGGAAAGGAGGGAAGGAATTTGGTCATCTGTGTGGCCTCCTGGTTGATTAACATGCATTCTCTTTCATGTGCTTCTTGGAGAAATCACAGAGAATGACCTATATGCAGCCAATGGAATAGTTACACCAAGACTCTGATTTTTGAATGAGTGATATGAAATGCAGATCCAGTGACCAAATATTCAGGGTAGAGGTGTATTGCAGGTTTGGAGACACCAAAGATCACAGGCCTCTCTATTGGAGTGCTTAGAAGAATTCAATGCCCCAGTACCTAAGAGATCAGGCATGGTCAAGTGGCATGTTTAGTTACTAACCTGTGAGGAAGACAAAACATGCCTTGCATCGGAAACTGTAAGAGCTAATGTGAATGTAGCCTGATGCTTTTATTTCTTCCAACTTCTGGAATTAATAAGCACTAAACTGAGTTGGAGTTTAGGGCCTTGAGCAACTCTGAGGACAGAACTTATAAATGGGAGACAGAAAAAGAGTGAAAAATCACCCTCAATCATCTAAGACATTTAGATTCAGTGGCTGTTTGCTACTATAGAATAACCTAGCTGATACAGTAGTCCTGCAGGAAATGCCAGCATTCAATGCCCAGGAGTGGAGCCTGGGTGCCTGTAAGTGTGTAGGCAGCCATGACTTTGGATGTCTGTTTGCTGGGTCACCTCTCTTGTTACAAAGTTGTTTGTATCATTAAGCGACCAGTAAGTCCCTTTCTTGCTCAAGCCACATAAGGTAGGATTCTATTGCTGACAACCTGAAATACTCCTAATATTAATTCTGTTTCATCCAAAGGGAATCTATTGATTCCAGTATGCTCATTAGTCCCCTAACCACAGGCGGTGCAGTCATATTTAATACTGGAACTCAATAATGAATAAGAGATTCTCCTAATCTCAAGTAATTTGCAATCTCATTAGACAAATGATATGCATACAAACGAAGATGGTATTGAAAATTAAAATAAACATGCAACAGTGAAGGCACATGTGTGTTCTTCACCCAGCAGCTTTCAGAAAAAAATGTAGATAAGAACAGGGGGGTATATTTTAATTTATTTCTGCTTCTCTTCACTCATCGTAATCAAAGTCTTGATTTGAATATTTTCTCAACACAGTAATACGTGCCAGTGCCTGGAACACGGTAAGCACTAAGTGTTGATTTGTTGAATAACTAAAAACATCAATGTGATCAAGGTCATGGAGTCTTTGGAGTCAGTAGCCAAGAGTTTGAGTCTTGCTCTACCACTTCTTAACTCCTTGAAGTTCCTGTAATTCTACAAATGGATGCCATAGCACATGCACCTTTCATGCTTCCACAGGAAGCACTGAGGAAGTGAATAGATGTGTGACTCACCTACAGGAAGCATGCAACCAACAGAACATATAGTTTCCTGCGGTGCACAAGTTCCCCAGAATTCTTTTCGTCTTATCTAATTCCAATGGAAACCATTGCCTGGCATTTCCAATAGGCCGCATATACTGCTACGGCTGAGAATTAATCATGAGATGCATGAATCTTATAAGAAGTGAGAGTTGGGAAACTGAGTCTATATTTCAAAGGAAATCTAGTCTGGCCCATTGTTAAAATTTAGCAGTCCCGTTCTTTGTGATTTTCCATACTCTTAAGAGTTCCCCAAATCCTGCCTCTACATGTTGTCTACAGAGAACAAAACTGGAGGCCAGATGTGGCTGACCCTGTAAGCCAACTGCTCAGGGTCCATTTCTTCCTTTCTCTACTGATAGATTTTGAGTTTCTCAAGAGTGGAACAGCATCTCCTGAAAGACTGCATTTCCTAATGTCTCCTGGAATGAGGTGGTCATGTGACTTAGTTCTGGATAAAGGTGTGCAGAAGTATCCTGGGCATGAGCAGAGAATTTTTCTGTAACAATGTAGGTGGGAGCTCTGTCTTCTCAGATGCTTCCTTGCTTTAGGATGACCTAGAACACAACAGAAAGGCCAGAGATGAAGTGAACCTCATGTGTTTGCAGGAGCTCCTTGGGGAGAAAGAAAAACATCTATTGGAAATCTGGAAAAGCCAGGCACTGGGTGGCGTTGGGAAACCACCATACTGGCCCCAATAAACCATTATTTTTCAACTTTCAGTTGTATAGGAAATGTTAAATATTTTATATAATAGTGATCTAATCAGCATTTACTCAGACTCTCCTTTGAGCAAGACACTATTCTCCATGGTGAGGATATGACAGAGAATAACAAAAGACAAGTAAATTACTGCAGATGTAGAAGAGCAAAAATAAGATAGCAAATGTACAATGTATTACTGAAAAGGATAAGCATAAACCATGCAGGAAGGAGAGAAGTTGTCAAAGAGGGTGGGACAAATTTAATGGAGGGATGGGGTCCACTTCTGGCAAGGAGAGTCAGGAGGAAGCCACAAAGGGAGGGTGGTTCCAGCTGAGGACCAGCCAGTGTCTAGGCCAGGTAAAGGAGT
This sequence comes from Meriones unguiculatus, assembly GCF_030254825.1. Taxonomy (NCBI): domain Eukaryota; kingdom Metazoa; phylum Chordata; class Mammalia; order Rodentia; family Muridae; genus Meriones; species Meriones unguiculatus. The sequence goes on from NC_083350.1 coordinate 92,062,035, forward strand.
AGGGAAGAGTCTTATGTGATGCAGCAAAGTAAGGAAAGGTGAGACGGGTTCTGAAAAGTGACAGCAGGAAGTGATGAAAAGAAGGTTGTATAAGGCAGGAACTAACAAATTTCTTCTATAATAAGACAAGAGCGAACATTCTAAGTTTTACAAGACATGGTCTGGCCTGGTACAGCTGGTCAGACAACTAGAAAGGAGACCTAGGTCATGTATGTACAAATGGATATGGCTGTGTGCCCAGAATTTATTTACAAAACAGGTTGGCAGGCAGGGGAACTTGGCTGGAGGGCTGTAGCTTGGAGATATGCTAAGGTTTGGATATTGAGCCCTGGCATACCAGTATTGAAAGGTGGTGTGGAACCCTTAAGAATCCCAGTGCAAGGTCATTCACAGAAGACACTGCCCCTGGGAACAATGACTATGGTTCTAGTGGATACTGGGTAGTGCCCAAGGGAAGGTTGTTACAAAAGAGCAACTGTGGCCCTTCCCCATCCCTCTGCACGAAGTAGATGTGTGCTACAGCCAGAAAAACACTCATTAGAACCAGTGCCCTGGTGTGCAGATTTTCAGCTTGGGCTAAATAACTCTTTTTTCTTTTCTCATAAATTATCCAGAATCAGCTATTTTTGTTACTCCAACAGAAAATGAACTAAGACAAAATGTCTTTTAGATCAGTAGAAAGACTTTGGCATTTTCTAGAAGTAATTGGCTAGCTTTTGGAAGTCTGAGCATAGTGACATGACAGGAATTGCATCTTAACAGGATCACTTTGGATGTGTGGAAAGAGAATAGGAAATAAAAAAATACAGAGTGGTGCAACAGTTTAAAATAACTGGGGAGGAAGTTAGGGGGCCAGTGCAATATCCAAGGTCATGCTATATAAAATATTCCACTGATTTCCAATTGCTGAAAGAATATGACACTGCTACTCAAACCATTTATTCAATCCACCACAGCTCATGCATAGTTAATGTTTCCTACCTCCCTTCCAATCCAAAAGGTTCCTGAGTACTTAACAACCTGATTTACCAAGCAGAACACAACACAGTATCCAATTGAAAGGGTGGCAGGGCCAGGGATAGGTGTGGGGTTTACATAGGCAGCATGCAATTGATTGAATTGAACTAACATAGGACACACACACACACACACACACAGCAGCAGCAGCAGCAGCAGCAGCAGCAGCAGCAGCAGCAGCAGCAGCAGCAGCCCAGTCCCAAGGTCAAATCAATACCTGGAAGAATAAGTCCTGGAAGGGGTCATTTTGTTGCCTTCATAATAGGGCAAATTCATCACCAATGCTGAGATTTGGACAACAATGGTGGAGTTAATTTTCTCCCTTCTACTTTTAAGATTACAGGGATCTTGGGGTCAAGGAAGAGCTTTTATAGAGAGCAACCATGCCTACTACAGGAGTAGCCAAGGTGGAGGTGCTTCATGACATCTGCTGGAGAACTTTGTTGAGGAATGAGAAGGAAAGACTGAGATTGACATTGTCACATTCCCATCATGGTTCCCCACTTTCCACATTGTTCTTTGCCTTTGTTCTCCCCAATATGAAGAGGAAGGTCCTCCTGGTGGATGGAGTTTGAACCTGGCCCAGGATGAATTGATGCTAATCATGAGCTTCCCATTCTCTGGGTTGGTATTGTGTTCAGGAGGAGAAGACTCTTGGCTGCTGTTCTTCAGGGAATGCAACAGTTTTGCAGAAGGATACAGCCCCTTTGCTGTGCTCCAAAACTCATCACTGGTACATTACATGGTCTGATTCCAGTCAGCCACTGAGTAAGGCAGAAAATCCAACAATTCTAAGAACTCTGGGGCAAACAAATAGGTGAGCAAGAAAATTCATTTGCTTCTGAAGAAATGGTGAGGTATTGGAGAAGATATGCACTCAGCTTTGGTCATGTGGTCCTCCACATTCCTGGAGGAAAAACAGTACCTAATTATAACAAAGCCACTCTGGACTGTCCAGGCTAGGATCCCTGCAGAAAACAACAGTGAGAACCTCAAGTGTGGACACCAAGCCACAGGGCCTCTCAGAACACCTGAAACACTTTGGCCTGAGCTGACATCCAATTGAAAGGGTGGCAGGGCCAGGGATAGGTGTGGGGTTTATAATATTTTAACCCCAAAACTGGGCTCTTTGTGGCTGCCAGCTAATAATAGCACATGATGTGTACTGCTCATGGTTTATGGCAGGCCCTGCTCCAGCACACCAGAGAGAATTTCATTTCATCTAGCAAATTTGTGCTAGAATGATCATCTCCAATTACAGATGAGGAAACCAGGGCTCAGAACAGTTGAGCAAATTGGTAACTGTACACAACTATGGAATTATAAAGCCAGAATAAAATCCCAGGATCTTTAATCTGAAGCCAACTTTTTCTGGCATCATTTTCCTCTTCTTCAAGACTCTTGTAATTTCCTCATTCTTTTTTGTTAAATAAAAGTATAAGTAGCATTTACAGCTCTGTAGACAGTCTCTGTTGCAACTACTTGACTCTGTTACTTGAGCACAAAGCAAGCAATACATAAGTGAGTATTTATACTCACTTATAAGTACATAAAATTGAACTTATAAAAACATCTGGTTGGCTGAGGGAGTGGCTCAGTTAGGAGAATCCTAACTGAGGACTCCCAGAATTTGATCTCCAGCAATTTGTAAATCAGGCGTGATAGTTCACCACTTTAATCTGGAACTGGGGAGCTGGAGGCAGGAGGATAAGGAGGTGAAGGTCGTCTACAGCCACAGTGTGAATTTGAGGCTGTCCTGAGATTAATTTTTTTCAACTCCATCTCAAAACAGAACCAAAGCAAATGAAGTAAAATAAAACTGGCTTGGTCTTTGGGCCATTGCTGACTTCCCATGATGACATCACTCACTTGCTTTTATCTGCATCTCCCCAATTGGTTCTATCACGTCTGCTACCACAGCACCCACCGCTCGTAGGATGCAGAATCCAGGTGAGCCCAGTTTCTTTATATCAGCAATGAAGGATCACCTACTAGAAGTCTACTGAAGCTATATCTTCATCAGTTCACTTTGGCTCCTTGTCTATATCTGCACATAGATAATAGAGACACAAGTAGTGATGGTGATGTATATATCTGTGCGTGTACATGTGTAGTTATGATTAACCTTTTCAATTTGCTTGGATCCAAACACACCTAGGAGATTAGAAAAGCATGTATCTGTGAGGGAACTGTTAGAGACAATTAGATCATGAATGCTTTTTTAACCTAATAAATGGGTTTAAACTGTGGATAGATTCTTGGGGAATGGCAGTTTTGAGGAAGCTGGGCCATGTCTTTGAAGGGCACTTCTTGGTCTTCACCCCTTCTTCTGTAACTCCTCTTTACTTCCTGGTTTCCACACACAGTAAGCATCTATGCTTCACCCCAGCCTTCCTCTGTGATATTTCTGCTTTGCTATAAGCCTAAAAGCAATGGAGGCAGCCAACCCATAGACTGAACCCTTGGGTGCTGTGAACCAAAATCTTTCCTCTCTTCAGCTATTTCTCTAATTTGTAACAGCAATGGAAAACATCTGCATTTAAAATCTTTATAAGGAAACTATATTATCACTATGTCACTCTCCTGTTCTCCTTCACACCAGATGGCACTGAAATGGGGTGGCCACAGTGAGGAACTTGAGTATAGGAAGACATCTAAATGAAGTCCTGTGGGGTACTTACAGATTCATGGTCAGTTGTGTTTGGCTTGCTTGCTACCATAGAGAAGGAGGAGGAGGAAGAGAAGGAGGAGAAAGTGGGGAAGGGAGAGGAGGTCTTCAAAGGAAGAGTCAGAGCTTCTCAGGTACAGTAACGCCAATATGCCAAGTCTTGAGACAGGAAGTTTTGGTGAGTATGGTTGGAGCACAGGAAGAGATGGGGAGGGGTTCAAGCTAAGCTTGAAGGAGTTGTCTGGGACCAGTTATGGATGCCTTTGCAATTGTGGTAAGGCATTTGGATTTTTCTCTGGTTGCCACTCATATTATTATTATTTTTTTATGGGCATGTGTATGTATGCATTTGGGTGTGTGAGTGTGTGCTGGCATGTGTGTGTATGCATATGGATATGTGTGTGTGTGTGTGTGTGTGTGTGTGTGTGTGCGCCATGTTGTACATGGCAAAGTCAGAGGACAACTTTGGGGAGTCAGTCCTCTTCATTTACTGTAGGATCCAGGGATCAAACTCAGGTCTTCAGGTTTGCTCGGTAAATGCCTTCAGTCACTGATCTATCTCCCCAACCCCCAAAGTATTGCTTTCTAATTGCATTTTAATGAAGCAATAAAGTAGTAGGAGCAGGAGTTTCCATTTGGTTGATATCTTAGAGTTGGAGCAGCTGCAGTCTTAGATCTTATTCTTCTCCTGTCTCTACATCCTCATGGATTTCCCATTTCTGCCAGCACTAAGGTTCACCTGGAAATCTGGGTTCTGTGTGCTATTTACTTTAACCAAAAGACCATCAGGAATGGAATGCAGCAGAAACTTGATGAAGCACTGACTTATTTCTACTCATTTAACATCACCTCAAAGCCCTCTCCTGCCCTGCTAGAAGAAAGGCACCAGACAGAATGAAGAGTAAGTCATCTCATTCAAGGTCATCTTAGCTCAACCGATAGTCAGTGATGTCATCTATGAATGAGCCTGGCCAGATAAGCAGAGCCTACCAGCTGAAGTCCAGCTGACCACAACCATGTGAGTGAGCCGAGCTCAGCCCAGAATGGCTGAACCAGGCAGACTGGTGAGCTGAATATTTATGGTGATATGTCATTGAGGTTTCATGGCTGGTTATTACACAGCCTTCACAGTAGCAATGTACATAACTGATTCATGTCTCAAATGCAAACTGTTTAAATCTTCTAACTTCAAAGTTAAAGAGCTCAGATTGCATTGAGGTTGCATTAGTTCCTTTGGCGTAAGTGTTAGACCCCTAGAGTCTAGAAGACTGATCTGGAATTTATCATGTATGTTAATACTTAGTGTCTTAGTTAGGATTACTATTGCTGTGATCAAAGACAATGATCAAAAGCAAGTTGGGGAGGAAAGTGTTTATTTCACTCACAGTTTCATATAATAGTTCATCATCAAAAGCAGTGAGGGCAGGAACTCACCCAGGGCAGGAACCTGGAGGCAGAAGTTGATGCAGAGGCCATGGAGGGTCCCCATGGCTTATTTAGCTTGCTTTTTTATAGAACTCCAGGACCACCAGCCTAGGGGTGGTCCCCATGAATCACTAATTAAGAAAATGCCCTACAGGCTTACTGACAGCCCAATCATTTTTATTTAATCAATTTATTTTTATTAATTACAGTTTATTCACTTTATATCCCAGCTGTAGCTCCCTCCCTCATCCCCTCCCAAATCCACTCCCTCTCCCTCCCTCTTCTCCTCTCATGCCACAACTCCAGTCCACTGATAGGGGATGTCCTCGCCCCCTTCCATCGGAACCTAGTCTATCAGGTCTCATCAGGACTGGCTGCAATGTCTTCCTCAGTGGCCTGGTAAAGCTTCTCCCCCATCAGGGGGAGGTGATCAAAGAGACAGCCACTGAGATTATGTCAGAGATGGTCCCTGTTCCCCTGACTAGGGAAACCACTTGGATACTGAGCTGCTGTGGGCTACATCTATGCAGGGGTTCTAGGTTATCTCCATGAATGATCCTTGGTTGTAGCATCAGTCCCAGATTTTTTTCTCTCCTTGTGGAGCTTCAGTCTCCTCCAGGTCTTTCTATTTCCCCCTTCTTTCATAAGATTCTCTGCATTCTGCCCAAAGTTTGGCTATGAGCCTCAGCCTCTTCTGCTTTGATGCACTGCAAGGTAGAGTCTTTCTGAGGCCCTCTGTGGTAGTCCTGTTCCCTGTCTTCTCCCTCTTCCAATGTCCTTCCTATTTGCCTTTCTGAATGAGGATTGATCATCTTACCCAGGGCCCTCCTCCTTGCTTAGCTTCTTTAGGTGTACAGATTTTAATACATTTATCCTATATTATGTCTAATATCCACTTATAAGTGAGTATATACTGTGTGTGTCTTTCTGCTTCTGGGATACCTCACTCAGGATGATCTTTTCTAGTTCCCACCATTTGCCTGAAAATTTCATGATTTCCTTGTTTTTAATTTCAGAGTAGTGTTCCATTGTGCAAATATACCACGATTTCTGTTGAGGGACATTTGGGTTGTTTACAGCTTCTGTCTATTCCAAATAAAGCTGCTACAATGAAGGCATTTTCTTCTTAAGTGAGGTTCCTTCCCCTCAGTGATGTTAGCTTGTGTCAAGTTGACATAAAACTAGCCAGCACATTTTGTGTGTGTGTGTGTGTGAGAGAGAGAGAGAGAGAGAGAGAGAGAGAGAGAGAGAGAGAGAGAGGACATGTATACATCTGTGAACATACTCTATACATATGCATGCGTATAGAGGCCACAGATCTATGTCTAGTCAGGTGTCTTGCTTAGTCACTCTATAACTTATTTTTTGAGATAAGGTCACTCATAGCTCTCAACTCGGCCTATGGTGACAGTCGCTCACTACTGTATCCAGAGTTTTATAAGAGTGCTGTGGAGAAAACTCAGGTCCTTGTATATAGGCAGCGAACATCTTACCAATTGAGCCACTCCAGCAACCCCCACTATGTCAATACTTATAAGCTATTTCTTCTCTGAACCTCAGGTTTTTTATTCATAAATTGAATTTAAGAATCGTACATACCCAGCAGGAGTGATTAGAGGTATCAAGCCAGAAAACATGTTGTCAGTGTTAAACTTTTCCCTGCATTGTGTAATGATAATCACCAACCTTTGCATGTATGGAAAACACAGCGTAACAGGAAAGGAAATCAAACCATGCACTGACAGTGTACAGGAACGGGCTGAGGGCTGAGGGCTGAGGGCTGAGGGCTGAGGGCTGAGGGCTGAGGGCCTTGTGTTGAGACTGCATTGTTGCTGGGAAGCCCTATCTGCTGTGAAGAAGGACAGCCTTTTACCTGGACCATAATGTGTGGTTGTAAATCATTTTCAGCTGATGGATTGAAAACGAACCAGAAGCTAAGAAGCTGTCTGGTTAGTGTCCCAGGAACAGAGGCCTCCATTATGTGTCTGGTACAGGGAAGCATTGCCCACAGAGTGCCCTAGTTGTCAGACAGGGCCCCTGGGCCGTAGATCCATGCTCATCAGGTGGGTCCGGGTGAGTCAGGCTGATTCAGTGCTAGTCAGGTGGGGTGATCATCCCTCTTATTTCCTGGAGGGCTCTGTCTGGGCTTCCTCTCTTGGCTGTCATAGCCCTACCTCTCCACTGCCTCTCCAGAACACTTAGGTGCTAGGCCCTTACTCTTCCTGTCTCTGCTACCACTTCTCCTTGGTTCTCCACTCACAGCTCAGGAGGATTGGCCTCCACATTGTTTGTTGTCTCTCTAGTAATCCTAATCCCATAAATATCTTTCTGTTGCTTTTGTTTGTTTGTTTTGCTTGTTTGTTTTATTTTTTTTTTTAATAAGGGTTTCTCTGTGTAGCCCCAGCTGTTCTCACACTTGCTCTGTAGCCCAGGCACTGTCCTCAAACTCACAGAGATCCACCTGCCTCTGCTTTCCAACTGCTGGAATTAATGGGCAAGTACCACCTCTGCCCGGCACGATATCTTTCAGTTTTTAAAAGCTGACAACTAGATCAGTCTTTAATAACCGGGCTCCCAGTAGGCAAATGCTGGGGGTAGAGAAGTTTGCTGTGCTGTGTGTGGAAATGTGACCTGACTTCCTGGATACAACAGGCCCCAGCAAACGTGGTAGGCTCCAGAAAGCTAAAGAATCCCACAGTGTAACTAATGCTAGCTGTAGGCTGATTTGGAAGGTACCTGTGGCTTTGCTATGCTGAGGCTCTGGGTTTCTAGCATCGGAACAACCTTAGCAAGGAACACAGACAAGCGTTCTGGAAGCGGGAACTCTGCTGGTCTGTATTCTGGAGTAGATGCAATGTTCTCTCCTCTGGGCATCTATTTCTGCGGATGCTCTCAATTGTTTTTCTCTTGGTTTCCTCCATCAAAGGATCACTTTGCTGGTCTCCTGGCAACTATCAGCGAACTCCAGACTACAAATTCCAGACTAGGTGTACCATCTTTCCAAATTACATGTGGCCTCAACAGCAAAGCCTTGGCTCAAGGAACTGAAGGAAGGGAAGGAAACACCCAGCTGCTACCACTGAAACTTCAGATCGTTTTTTAGCACCACTGTATTTGTGTTTGCACATGTAAGTTCAGGTATGAGCATTTGTGTGTTCCTGCATCATGATTTTAAGCATCCTTTTCAATCACCCCTTACATCTGTGTGTGTGTATACATGTTTTTATACATATGTATGTAGGTACACAGATTTGTATATGTTTGTACACACATATGCATTAGTCTGTGGAGGTGAGAGGTCCATGGGTGTCTTTATTGTATTTCACCTTGAATGGTGGTTCTTCTTGTTTTGTAGACAGAGTCCTCACTGTACTTAGAACTCACTGATTGACTAAACTGGCTGGCCAGTAAGCTCCAAGGATCTTCTGTCTTCCCATCATTAGCACTGAGCCCATCTTTTACATGGGTGCTGGGGATCCAAACTTAGGTTTGGACATCCTCATGTCTGGGTAGCAAGCACTTTACCAAATGAGAAAGAGTCCCTCATTGAACCTGGAGCTCATCTATTCAGTTGGACTGGCTAGTTAACAAGCCCTCAAAAGAGCCTCCTGCTTTCTTTTCTTCAATGCTAGGATTACAGGTGAGTACAGCAAGCCTGGCTTTTTGCGTGGGTGCTGGGGATGAAAACTCAGGTCTTCATGGTTGCATAGCAAAAACTTTACTGCCTGAGACAATTCCTCAGACCTCTTTGTTCTGCAGGACTTACTAATGATCTTTAACTGTGACTGTGTACTGAGCACCTACACTAGAGGTTTTCCTGGGCTGTAGAAGTCTCACAATAGTCCTGAAACATACATCATTTCAATATTCAGGATAAGTTCATGTCTGTGACAAGCCCGGGGTTCTAGTGGCTTAACCCAGTGAGAGCTTGTTTCTTGTTCAAGTCACAAGCCCAAGTGACCAAGTCTGTTCCATGGAGTCATGTAAGGACTCAGGATCTTCCAGCATCCTCCAGGATCCCAGGATTCCTGTCCACAGGTGGCAAATGAGTAAAAAGAACAAAATCACCCATGGAAGATTTTCTTATCAACCAGGACTGAAAGCAGCATCACTTCTACTGAGTTCAAAGGACAAGCCACTCAGTGGCCATACCTAATTGTAGATATAGACAGCTGTGTCCAGGAGGAAGGAAGAGGAGATCCACACCTTGGCAAATTCCAGCATGAGCATGAGGCTCTTCCTCTGTTCAGAAGGAGGGAGAGAGGTACAGAGAAGTCATGTCATTTACCCAGCATCACATCCTACTCAGTGGCAGCTCTAGGCCTAAAACCTACTCTAGTCTGGCATTGAAGTCCACCTTTCTTCACTGTTATACAAAGTGTTTCATCCCTACCTCCCAATCCATTCTCCAAAACAAAGTCTCACTCTATTGCCTAGGCTAGCCTGAAAATTAAAAATCCTTCTGCCTCAGCACTCCTGAGTTATGAGATTATAGGTGTGCAGCACAGTTCTTTCCACATTTCTTGGTCCATCTATCATTAATGGATGTGACATGCCACTCTGACTTTCAGGTGGAAAATTCTTATTGGCATAGCCCCACAGGACTTTGTCTAAAGATGTTCTCAACTCTTGAATCTTTAAACTTCTTTAAAGAGGCTACCACTGCTTGTTGTAAGAGAGAAAAAGATGGGACCTGGCCACTTTAACGCACATTAACACCTGTCCATCAAGGTTTCCCCAGGAAACTCTTAGACTGGGCTGTTCATCTTCAACCTGTCAGTTAATTTGTATTGTGCTTGTATGTTGCTTCCCCCATCCCTGCCTTTACATGGTGTTGAGTTTCATACTTCCAGAATTTCTGAAGCCTTACTGTAAACTATGCACATCATAAATGCCTATTCATGTATTTTTGACTGATAAGTCAGGTGTTATACAAATAGGGGAGGGGTTTGGAATATCAATGCTCCCGTTGGAAACCTCAGTATTACTTTTTTCTTGAGTCACTCCCTCTGTTCCAACTAGGTCCTACACAATAAACTTGGCTATTGTTCCTGATCCATTTTTTCTCAGGCTCTGACTTCTCCTGTACTCTCCTTCTTCACATTCATCACAATTCCGTGTTTAAAGACTTCCTGTAAATTTAATTACTTGCTTTACATCTTCCCATCTCCCCCAGACTAAAAATTCATGAACCAAGCAGAGATCACAATTTATTCTCTCTTTCTCTCCCCTATCAATCTATCCATTCATCCATCCATCATCTATCCATTTATCTCTCATCTATCTATCCATCTATCAATCTATACATTCATCTGTCATCCATCTATCCATCCATCTATTTATCTATCATCTATCCATCCATCTATCATCTATCTGCCTGCAGAAGCACATACATGTGTGCAGGTATATGTACCTGTGCATGCACACAGAGAAAGGCCAGAAGCTGATGTTAAGTGTCTTGTTTAATCACCTGAATCAGGGGCTAGCATTTTCTCAACTAAATTGGCATGAAGAAACCCACAGGTATCCTCCTGTCTCTGCCTCCCTTTAATGCTGGGGTTACAGGTTGGCAGGGAGTCCAGCTTGCTAAATGAGTGCTGGAATCCAAAGTCTCGTCTTCATGATTGTGTAACAGATGCTCTTAACCTCTAAGCCATCTCTCCATCCCCAGAGCTTATGTTTTCCGTAGTCATTTGTGTATCAGTCAGTTAATGCTGCATGATAAGCAGTCTTCAAAGTCAGTAATTTACAATAGCAATCGTATATTCTCACTAGCATGTCTGCAGGTTCACTGGGTCTTGATTGCTCTAGAAAGTGTGCAAGCATCACAGCATAACTGCAACCTACAAAATTTAAACACCATTGCAAATTTAACTTCAGTGAATCTAATTCTAAGCCAGCATTTTTTTCTTATTCTTCAGAGACCTGCTGGCACAATGTTCTCATATCAATGACAAAAGCATAAGAAATCAAGCCTCTTAAAGTCTAGTCTGGCAACTGGCACACAGTCCCCCTCTGCCATAGTCTATTGGCTAAAGTAGGCCACACAGCCAAGCCAAATCTTCATGAGCAGATAAGACTGCTCTGTTCCTCATAGGAGCAACTGAAAAACCACACATGTAGGGTGAGGATACAAATATGACTGAACATTTTCAGACAATACTGCAGGGTACCACAAGGCTGCATCTCCATTAGGCAGCGAGCAGATTTCACTGTATATCACAACTGTAAATTAGTGTCATTTGAATGAATGTATAGGATATGCTAAGTCAATTAACCTCTCTGGCTGAAAAAACGAGGAAATCACCAGTGGGTAAGGATGAACTAATGGAGCAGGGTAATATATGAAGAGATTGATTTGTGCTTGTTCTTCCCTTTCCTCCAGCAGGGAAGCTGGGTGGAGCTTGTTTGCAACCTCCACAGCTAAGAACAGAAACATCTGACATCCCAGAGATGCTCCTGCTTGTATGTCATCTGACAGAGCAGACGGTACACACAAACATGCGCAGCCACTACATAAATACCACACACACCATACACATGTGCATACACACATCATATCACACAGATGCCATACGTCACACACACAACACCTACATCACACACACAACACATGCACGTACATACATTACACGCATGTCATACACACCAAACACACACAGCACACATGCTCACATGTAATACATACTACACATTCATACCATACACACACACCACACCACATACCCCTCAACACCACACACACAAACCATACACACATACCACATATACACACACCATACACATCACACACCATACCACATACCCCACACATGCCACACATACTCACATACCACAAATATCACATACAGCACACATCCTACACACACACAAACACATACTAGACACCACACATATACACACCTCATACATACCACATACCACAAATACTGCGCACACACACCACACATGAACATACCACGTAAGATACACACATCTCATAGGGACTTGTTCTGACTCCATGAAAGGGCGTCAGAAAGGATGGCCATTGCATTGTAAGTAGCGAAAGATCCTGCGTTTTTCCAGAAATAATCCTGAAGCCTTGAATGACCCCAAGGTAGAGCGTTGTGGACATGAAGGACCGTCTCCAACTCTGCTTGTGAAGACCTGAGCATCCCAGAGACTAGGACCTTGGGCATGAAGGAGTCCCTATTAAGTTTGAGATTAAATTTCTCACATTGCAGTGGAAATCAGAGTATGGTGTCATTACTGCACTGATTTAAAGGAAATATTAAGTCAGTGAATAAGTTATTCACATCCATTAAACTGTACCAAAGTATAAGCTGGAAATTTTCAAGCTGAGGCTTTTTAATATAAAAATAGTATTTAAATATGCCGCGGACATTTGTTACCATTTGTATGTGAAATCTTATGATGCAAAAGCCATGTACATTACACTGGGAGAGGGAGAGGTTTTCATAATAAGACAGAGGACCCTCCTGGCTCCTTCCAGGCTTTGAGGGCTCTTTATAAAACCCACGCAATCTCAGATTCTTGAATTAGAAATAATGTTTAAATTATGCAGGTTCCCAGCTGTGTTGTGATGTTTGCACACTTTCTAGGAAATGACTAATTATAATTAGTGCTTAAATACAAAAGAGGTGCTGTCATCAAGTGAGAAGAGCAACAGAAGTGTGCTGGCCATTCTCCTCCTCTTAGGCTGGGCTGGCGGCTGCAGGACCGTAGGGAAATGGATGCTGGTGCCCATTCTCCAGGTGAGAAGATGGATTTGGATATTTGTGGGTCATGGGAGAACACCAGACACAGAACAAGTCCCAGCAGTGAGCATCGGTGTTGGGGGTCACCAAAATGCAGTCAGGAGGAGCAGCAGCTAGAACTGAGCCATTCCCAGAGCTGGGCTGCCCAGTTTTGTCTCTGGTCGCATGTGGGAGGTCATTTAGCTTTCCCAAAGTCTTGGTTTTGTGAATGACAAAGAAAAGCCAACCATTACTGTGTGGATGTCAAGCTTTCTCATAGTTTCTCCAAAACAATAGCCGCTGTTTATTTTGAAAATTTCATACATTTATACAATGTATCTTCATTGGATTCATCCCCAATTCCCTTCCTTCATCTCCTCCCACCTTCTTCCCAACTTCCTGTTGTTTTTTAATAATCCACTAAGTCCAGTTAGTGCCACCCATATGGGTATGTGTGGGGGCTCACCCACTGGGGCTTGGGCACCCTACCAATGGCAAATTTCTCCTCTCCAGAGAAAAGTGACTCTTCCTCCTTCAGCAGCCATCAAAGCCTCAGCTAGGGGTGGGTCACTGGGAGTCCCTCCCTTTGGATTTTTTCCAAATGCATATGGAATTTTTTTATAGTAAACTACATACAGTAAGAACAGTTATGAAACAATCAGAAAAGTCATATGTAACAGTTACATTAAAAATATTTTGCTCATTTATATTTGTCAACCTTCTTGAAAATACTACCTATCCTGTCTAGGTAAGTCTAAAGTTTTGTACCTAAATCATTCTCTATCATATCTTGTATTTATCAACTTTAAAAGCATCTTTCAAGATTTTAAAACATTTTCTTAAATGTTACGCTTAAGCCTAACTGTGAAACTATAACTACCTAGTCTTCAACCCTGTCAGAGACTTGAGAAGGAATACAATTATTATTTAAGTAGGAAGTGCAGGCAAGCAGCTTCCAAAAGAAAGATGACAGAGAGACTTTACTGCCTGGTCAGTCACCCATTCTCTGTTTTGGGATCTTTAATTGTCTATCTTGTGGAGGTCTTGTGTGAATCCATCTATGTAACAGCCAGATCACATCCAGAAGCAGCAGCCCCCACCCTCAGGCTCTTGGAGTCTTTGCATCCTCTGTTTCATTATGTCTCCTAACCCTTGAAAAGGGCAGGGTGGAGTAGTAATATAGAGGTCTACTACTGGTGAGTACCAGGAGTTGCTTAGTCTCAGCCACCAGTTCTTGAGTGCGGGCAAGGTGCCAGTCCTTGGGCTGTAATTTGGAAGGTATCATAGAAAAACAAAACTATTCCTTTCATGCTCCTTTGGCTTCCTTAGCTATTTCTATCGCATTGCTTCACCAACTGACCACTCTCAAAAGCTTTTCACCATGAATGATAGGACCCAGGCTTTGTTCACTGTTAACTGATACACCCCCGGTATCTCTCATTCTGTCTGGACATTGCAGACACTAGATAGATATTTGACTTGTATTGACAGACAATGATTTAAATCATTAGTGTTGCCTCATCTGCACCAGAAACTCTTTGAAAACAGGAAGAGCCCGACATTTCTTCTGGCATTTACTAAGGTGCCCAGCAATTCTGTGCATGTAATTACTCTGTGTTCCCATGAATAATTATTGAGCCCCTCCAATGAAGAAGGTACAAGGCCATAGCACTGACCAGCATCCTGTCTCTTGGGACCACAGAGGAAAAGACAACCCAGATTGTCAGGAAGCATCAACCCTGTAAGTAGTTGGTGTTCGAGTGCATGCTGGAGAAGCACAATAGCTGATTATTCTCCCCCGCCTGACCCCATCCCCCCCCCCCCCCGTTTATTCTCAGAATCATGGTTTAACCATGAAGCCATGGTTCATTTTCTAGTGAGTTTTATAAAGTAGTTGAGTCCTGTTAACTGTTTTTTTTTTTTTTTTTTTTTTTTTTTTTTTTTTTTTTTTTTTTTCAATGCAGTTTATTCAGGAACATTGAACAATCCTCGGACCCCGGGGAAAGCCAGCCCACAGCTTAAATAGCCTCTGGGTAGCCAACCCAGGCGTGCCACGGGGGCAATGCAGATAGGTCCACATACATGGAAGCAAGCCAGATCCTCGGCCTTAGCCAAATGTGGAGTTGTTCGTGACAGAGAGCACTCACCATCGGGAAGGTGGAAGGCGGAAACCAGCTCCATCTTTAAGGCATAGCATTCCGCAGCTCTCTACAGTTCCCCCTTTTTGTTTTAGACGCATCAGGCAAGAGTAGAGGTCTGATCTCTGATATTAGAAATAAATTGGGACTTTGTACAGATGTTCATTTAGGTGTCATCCACCCAAAGAGCATCAGACCGTCCGATACCTTTTTCTCAGAGGCGGGACCTGGGGCATCAACCCGCATGCAATCAGACATGCTCTTCTCTGGGTCCAAAGCGGCTGACCCTGAGTGCAGTGCTTAGCCTCGCATCCTGAGCGTATCATTTTAGCTTTTTATGGTATCCAACCATGCTTGGGGAGAATGTCCTGCTTCAATGGCTGTAAAGGCCTGAATGATCATGGCTGCCCATTGATGCCCCTCACGCTATGACTCTCTTCAGACAGAAAAAGGATCTTGGAACTACAGCCACCATTGTTACTACCATCTCATTGACGGCTGTTGGAGCTACCACCAGGGCATTAGCCATGAGTCATACTGGGCAGACTGCTCAAACCCTGAATAATCATTTAGCCAATGTAGCTCATGCCTTAGTTGTACATAAAGGAATTAATGCTCAACTAAAAGGAAGCTTGATGGTGTTCAATCAGAGGATTGACCTCTTGCAGGAGCAAATTGATACCCTATGGCAAATCGCTCAACCTGGCTGTCAATGAAAGTATGCTGGACTTTGTGTCACTAGCATACAACATGAGAATTTTTCCTGCGCTGCAAATCTGTCTAAACAATTATCGAGCTATATTTTAGGTAATTGGACTGGAGAATTCGATACTACGATGGAGCAGCTGAGAGTGGCCATTGTCACAGTAAATTCTACCGGAGTGGACGCAGGACTAGTCAGAAGATTATCAACATGGATTGCTGCAGCCATGAATCATCTGAAGGAATGGGCGGGCATGGGAGAGTTAGCAGGCCTTCTGGTGTTGGTCTCCTTGGTTTGCCTGTGGTATATATGCAAGATTAGAGTCTCACAACAGTGTGATGCAGCCATGATCATTCAGGCTGTTAACTGTTTTGACCCTTCTGTTTCCCTTCTGACATCATGTGACCCAGGCTAGCCAATAGGCCACAGGAGTCTGCCAGTAGGCTTCTGAGAATAATTTTCCTCCCTGTTAAAATAGAAAGCAACTTAAGAGAGAAAGAAGTCCAGTTGCTCTGTTCTCACTGCTTGAATGTGGCCATGTGACAATATGATACTGTCAAAACAGCATCTTGTGACACAGTGGTATCTGTTGGGCTTTATGTATCTGAGCTGGTAACTGTCTTTGGAATTTAAGGTTTTGCTGATTTGGTTTGATTTGTTTGGTTGTTTTTTGTTGTTGTTGTTGTTTCAAGACAGGGACTCACTAAGAAGCTGTGGATCTTCTGGAATTATGTATCCTAGGCTGGCCTCAAACTCATAGA
The DNA here is from genome assembly GCF_030254825.1 of Meriones unguiculatus. Lineage (NCBI taxonomy): Eukaryota > Metazoa > Chordata > Mammalia > Rodentia > Muridae > Meriones > Meriones unguiculatus. Next base: position 92,078,483 of record NC_083350.1, read on the forward strand.
GATCCACCTGCCTCTGCCTCCTGAGTGCTGAGATTAAAGGTGCATGCCACCAGTGCCCACCTTCCTTTGTGTCTTAAACAGCTGAGAAGCCAGCTAAAGAAGACAGGTGAAAGGCAAGCTATTATCTTGGTAAATGCTCAGTGTGTGTCTACAGTCTCAGTCTCAGAAGTGTGCCCAAACTTCCGTTTAAGCAACTTTAGCACTTGTTATAGACAGCATCCTGAATAACTAAGTGTAGCATGTGATTCTCAGTCTCCATGGGAGTCTCATAGTCTTCCCAAACACATAAGCTCCCTTTCTCCTCAGGATGGAGTCAGTAAAGGGAAGTGAAGGGTAAATAATTAACGGTGACAGAGCATCTTGTACGAGAAAGAGAGGACATGTCCATCAGGAATGGACATGGAAAGAAATCAGGAATGGACATGGGCACACCCTCTCATCAGCGACTGCGTGACTGAGCTACACACCACTACATGTTCCCAACCTCGGGATTGCTTTCCAAACTCTTGTTACGTGCTATTATTAGAGCTAGCTTTTGACAGGCTATTCACAGGGACAAAATACATCCTTGCTGGTTTAAGCATCAGAAGGGAAAAGCAAAGGATGCTGGGAGGAGCCATGCCAGAGGGATCTTATTTTGACTTGGTGAGGGATAGAGAGTGTCTCTAAATTCATGTCACTTTACCTGACCCAAAAGGATAAGAGAAAGGGGCTTCAAAGACAAAGGAAACAGCATGTGAGAAGATCTGGAGGCATCAAAGAGAGGCTGGTGCGGCTGAAGTGGACTCTGTAGGAAGAAGGTTCATCAGATGTAATGCTGGAGAAGCAGGTGTTGAATCTAGTTTTACAGATGGGATGTAGCACTGGAGTTCTCAGAAGACAAGCAATGGTATGATGTTTTGCAAAAGAGAATGCTCCTTAAGGAAGGGCCAGCTTTCCTCTATAAAAGCTTCATTTATTTATTTATTGAGTCAAAGCTTTGCTACATAGCCCTGCTGGATTAAAAAAAACACACACACACAAAAAAACATGATTCTTCTGCCTCATCATCTTGGTTGCTTTGATTACAGGTATGTGCCTACCATGCCTGACAGACAAATTTTTTTGGAGTCTGTGGTGGAGTAATACATCAGGTCAGGGATCTACTACAGGCCAAATACTACTCTTCTTATGGCCAGGATACAAAGGAGGAGAGGAGATAGCTTCCCAGAGCAAGTGAATAATTATGTTAGTCAGCATAGGCTATACTGTATTGTGGTAATAAGAAATCCCCAAATTTAAAGATATCAGCACAAAAACTTCATCTTATCTTTATACAAAGCAAAATATAGACACATTTGGTTTGGAGGCATTATTTGGTGTCTTTCTATCTGCTTCTTGGTGACTCAGAGGACCCAGGCTTTTCCAGCCACTCTCCAGACTGTCCCTACTGTCCCTTGAGACTTCAGCATCCTCTCCAGATATCCTGAGTAGCAAATGTTCTTAACTGTTGAGGCATGTCTCTCACCCTAATTTATCTTTAAAATAAAAGCCTATTCAAGGGTTATTTATGTTAAAACAGTTACATTTTGTCTTTTAATATAAAATCACATTAATCATTTTTAAATGTCCTGTCATTATTACCAAACAAACAAGCCAGGTGAATCTTGAGCATGGCATATCTAATGTATTTTCTAAACTGAAAGTGAGAAGTATTAGTGTTACTGAACGGATATTAAAACTTACAAATTTCCTGGGTGCTAATTATGTTACATTTATTCAGTAGTTCCTTTTCTCGTTGTGACAAAATATCTAATAGAAGCAACACAAAGTAAGATAGGTTTTTGGTTTTTTTTTTTTGGTTCATCTTCCAGGGGATACAGCATATCACATTAGGGAAGGCATGATGGAGTTCATGATCCTGTGTAGATGCTATGTCTCATATGTTAGCAGATCAGGAAACACTACTTGGACCCAAATCAGACCAGGGTATAAACTTCAAGTTACAACCTTAGAGGCCTATTTCTGTCTCAACCCCACTCCGAAAGGTTTCATAACCTTCCAAGCAGAGCTTTAGCTAGAACCCAAGTGTTTAAATACACAAGCCTGGGACGGGGCACATCAGGAAGAAAACATGCAGACCATACTTGGTGTCCTACCAACCTTCAGTCATTTTAAACCGTGAATTTATGCCGATTCCACAGCAGGTGAATCCATGCTGATGTTTTTTAGTTTAGTTTTTGTTTTTGAGTTTGATCATTATGAAGGTGCATATGTAAAGGATGGGCAGAACACATTTCAGACCACAGTTTCCTGTCTTATTTATAATTAAAACTTCCAAATAGCAGACAACTTTATTTTTACCCTTTATCTAGCTTTCACAAATTCTTGGTGGACCTACCTGATCTTTCAAGATACTCACAAAATTCTTCTCTTATACAAGTTCTAAACCTCAAGCTTTGAATACCTACCTGTTTATAATTTTCTTTCTGAAAAATAGAAATACATGAAAAGAACAAAAATCCATGATCTTATTCATCAAATTTAATTTTTTGGTGTAAATTTGTCCAGGGTACGGGCGTACTGTTATTTGTCTGCCAGGTCCTACAGGCTTAGGCATCTTGTAGATCTCTCTTTCACATGTGTGCTGTTTTACATGTCACTGAGATGAGCATATTAACAGGTGAACATTTTGGCACAGCTTGACTTCATTCTTCAAAATAAGTCTGAGAAACACAACCAGAAGACCAATGTGTATCCGCTTGGCACCTATTGTCAAATTGTCTTTCATAAATTAATTTTCCTTAACGGGCATTCGCCTTCATATTTATTTATTCAAAAAATTTTAAGAAATATTTTCCTGTGGCTAAATGACTCTGGAATTCAGGAACCTTCATAAATTGCTCCCAACCTTTCTTTTAACATGAAAGGTTAGCCAAACCCTAGAAGCATCCTTTCTGCTATTCCAGACATTGTCAGTTTCTCCTTGGGGCTTTAGTCTCTGTTCTGGGCCCTCTCAAGCTCGGATGCTCTCTTCTACAAAGCTGATGCTCAGCATGATCATTTCTTCACCAAAGTCCTGTTGAATTCACGGCTTTTTCATAGTTGCATCTGGGCTAATTATATTTACCAAGCCAGACTGAGACACCTTGAGCAAATGCCAAGGTTACTATACTGAACAATAATATTCTAAAAGGGAAGTAAGTCTTCCAGCCTGCTAGCATGACTTCACTATGATTAAGCATATCTAATTAATATCACTTCCTCTCTTGGAGAGCTTGCTAGACAGCTGGATTAAAGGGAGAAAGGAAGAAAACTAATAACAGTGTGGACATTTTTAGTTAATTTTTTGCACATATATACATATACATATGTTCTTCTTGAATACAGTTTAAGCTCCTGTTTACTAGAGCAATTGGAAGGCCTTGTTCACAGTGAGGAAACTGATGTTCAATGACTCATCTATAACTCAGCAGTAGAACTGGAATCTGAATGGAGGAGCATGGCTTTGCAAACAATGGCCACACCCAGTATGCTTTGCTAACCACCTCAGTTATTAATGTAACCCCATAAGCATTCATAATAATCCTAGAAGCCAGTAAGTTCTTTCCAAGATCCAGGTGGAAAATCTGAGAACAGAAGACATTAAGACATTTATATGAGTTACAACAGAAAGCAAGCGGTAGTGTTAGTTAGAATCCAAACTGGAGTATTTGATTCAAAATCTACTATAGTCTTAGTGAATATTCAGGAACTTGCCAAGAGATATTATAAAAATTGACCCTGAGCCATTAGACAGAGATTCATGATCTCCATTAGGTGGATAAATGACCAAAGAACATTGATTAGTGGGCTGTCTCCACACATAGAAGTTGATTTCTAACACAGAGACCCTGGACTCTGGTGGAAGCTCTGTCCTGACTCTGGAAGACTGGATCATCTATATCTAGTCTGTAGTCTGTGCGGATTTGATTTGATCTGCTGTTATCTCAGAGGCTGCAAGCTGGATATCCAAGCCTGGGCTCAGACGATGAACACCCATGTTGCATTTCTCAGTGTCTGATGAATGCCAAAATCACAGTAAAAAAAAATGAGAACGATGTGTGAACTAATCTATTATGTATTTTTCATTAAAATGAGATCAACTGTGACAGTTACAAAGAGACCACGAGCATTCAAAGCCGGTCAGGCCGGTCTGTTAACAGAATTCTCTGAGGCAGATTCATGGAACCCCAACTTCTAGCAGATGTTCAGGGGCCTTGTTTTACTATAATATTTCAAAACAGTATCTGATGGGAATAAAACTACAAGAACTGTAAATGTCACAAACTTATTAAAAGTACATGAAATCTTAAAAGTGACAGATAAAGTAGCATTCTTTTCATTCCACAGAAGTATAAAATGAAAAAGAAAGTCACAAAGTAAAAACTAAAGGCTATGCTATCATGTATTAGAGAAACCTGCTCCAACCGAGTCACCACTGGACGCTTCTCTGCTGCAGACAAACAGCTGTGTGTCAGGAGGGAGATGTAGACATTTGTCAGCATTGATGGGGAATCCTGTTCATCAAGATTCGGGGTTTCTTTCAGTCTTGACATTGTAGAATTCTAGAGAGGGGGGAAAGCCATTTTCAAAGAGCTGGTAAAAGCAGAGGGAGGTAGACATGCTTTAAAGGGTTCTTCGTGTTAACACCCGTCCAGATGGCACCTGGCCACTAAAGGAGAACTCGCCCTAGCCTCAGCACCTGCTGCTATGGACTGCAGGTTTTCCTTGAGTTTCCACATTAACAACATTTACTTAAAGGGGGTGAGGGGGAAGGTGGCCCTATGGTTTTAGCCTGCGAGAACAATAAGCCTGAGAGTGGCCTCCTCCGAGAGAAGAGCGTTTTGGCAATAAGCGAAGTGAAAACCTCTAAGAAGCTCCATAGAAAGCCATGTCTCAGAACTCCACAGGTAAGCGCTGCCCTTTCCTCATGAACAGCAAGTACTACATTTCTGTGGTGTTTACCATTCACAAGGGTTCTCAACCTGTGGGTTATGACTCCTATGTGGGTCACATTATCAGATATCTTGCATATCAGATATATATATCTTATGAGTCATAAGAGTAGCACAATCACAGTTAGGAAGTAGTGATGAAATAATTTTATGGTTGGGTTCTACAGTATCAGGAACTGCATTAAAGGGTTGCAGCATAAGGAAAGCTGAGAACCACTGTGTGTTAGAAAATCTTCCCAATCTAACTCTAACTCTAATTAGTTGCAGCTTTTGGAATGAGAGCCTTTTGTGTGGAGGCAACCAGTAAGTGCTAGATATGTGTTGGGTAGAAACCTCTTTCACCAATGTCTTCATGTCTCCAAGTGGAAGAACTACAATTAGATTAACACTTCTGCTTTTTCTCCTTAGAAAAGCACTTTTTCAGGTCAAGGAATATAAGACCAGTGGGTGGCATACTCAACCACCTCACCACCACTCCCCAGCCAGATGCCCAGGAAGCTCTGAGCAGAGCTGTCCTAGCAGGAGACCCCTGCATTTGGAGAATTAAGATCAGTGCCGATAACCTTAGGAAGTGATTTGGCTGGATCTAAGCCACACTTACTGTTTTAACAGCGGTGCAGCTCAAATTTTGTTCTCTATCTGCCGGACTCCTTGGGACTTCTTCTCAATTAATTAGAAATTCAGGCAGGGAGCAGGGGTATCATTTATTAACTCTCTAAATCCCCACTGTGGAATTCTCTCACTTGCAGACAAGACCATCTTAATTTAGTCCACTCATTTCTCCAGCCTTCCCCCCACAGTAATTGCTGCCCTCCTTTTTAGCCCCCAAGAACAGCAGAACATGTCATTTCTGCCCCTACACTAATTCCTGCATTTATGTCCTTGCTTATGTTATTCTTCCGGCTTGCACACCCATCCACCTCAACCCCTGCCCACCTGCCGTTCATCCACCGATCAATCCTAATGATTCATTTTTTAAAATACCATATGTAGGAAGCCATTCCTGATTATCCCCTTCCCACCATCCCAGGACGCAAAGTTGAGCTCCTATAGTAGTGAAGTTTGAAATGAACGCAGCACATTGTTCTACAATATTTATGTTACTACTAGAGGGTGAGTTTACTGAGAGGGTACTAGGTTCTTTTCTGAATCCTGCAGGAACTTTCACAGAAGACACACACATTAAATTTATGTTGAATCAATAGATAAATTAGCAAATAGGTGATTCTTACTTCTGAGGCCAAGATCAACCAGGAAGGGCATTTAAACTAAACCAGGTTAAAGTTATAGTCAGGGCAATTTGGCCAACCTTTTAGCCCACAGAGAAATGGCAATGGGAGCAGAAATGAAGACAGACAGAAAGACGGAGTAAGAAGGTAAAATTGGAAGCAGTACAAAGATCTGGCCAGGACAAGCCATGCACACCTGAGTCTATAAAGGGCAAGTGACACCCACGATGAAGAGTGTGGCCTGGAGTGTGTCTGTGGTTTGAATGTGTGTCCCCAAGGACACATGTTAGAAACACAATCCCCAAATTCATATGCTAATAGTTTTTGGGAGAAGGAGCCTTAGCAGTACTTAGGATGACCTGAGGTCACATAGCTGAGGCCTGCAGGACAGATTTAGCTTCAGAAGAAGAAAGAGAATGACTGCTGTGTCACTGCATGTGATGCTGTCCACCATGTTATGTTATGACATGAATTCTCATTAGATTCTGGGGGATGCTAGCACCATTGACTTCCCAAGCTTTGGAACTGTGGGTCAAATCAGTACTATCTTTTAAGGATGATTTGGTGTCAGTTATTGTGTAATTGCAACAGAAAAGAGTCTAGAACCAGAAGGGATAGAAATGTAGTGCAGGAACTTGGTTTGAGAGCAAGAGGAGCTGTGGGAGGAGTGAAGAGGAGCTGTGGGAGGAGTGAGGAGGAGCTGTGGGAGTGAGGAGGAGCTGTGGGAGTGAGGAGGAGCTGTGGGAGGAGTGAGGAGGAGCTGTGAAACCTGGTGCCATATTTGCAACCAAAAACTTAAAACTTGAGCGATCTTAGACAGGTTTATTTATTTTCATGGGAGGAAGTTTTCTCATCTACAATCTCGAACAGTCTCTTTTAGATAATTTCTCAGTCCCCCTGCAGCTTAAACCTTTAAGGATTTTCTAACTACCATTCTATAATGTGTTGGGAGAGACTCATTCCTTTATGAAAGTATACACGAGCTTCATGACTTTATAACAAACTTTACATATAAATGAGAATCTATAATATATTGATTTCTGTTTTAGTATATCTATTCAATGAAAGGCACTTCCTGTATTTGAGATTCTGTTCTTATGAAATTAAACTAAACTATTCCTGAGGTCCTTTCCAAACCCAAACTGCTCAGTGAGCTGTTCTTTTCTATGCTCCCTGAGCATTTAGTCTGTGCTTGACTGTGGCACGCTCTGTTCTTAATGACTTTATGGTCTAACAAGACTAACACATTTAAGGCTGTTGAGAGAAATAACCCAAGCCATTGTTTAATTTACTGCTGGTTTGATCCTCTAAGGAGGAATTGAAGAGACCAAGGAAGATTCCCTTAGAGGAGGTGAGCTGCAAGAAAGAGTAATTGCAGGATGAATGGATGGATGGGATAGGGCTATTAAGGACAGCCCAAAGGAGGAAAAGAATGGGAGAAATGGTATAATTATATTATAATCTCAATGATGAAATAAAATATTTTTTAAAAAGTTAACAAAAAAATCTAGAGGTAATCATGGCTGTATATAGGCTCGCTAGGAAACCTGACTTATCACAGTAAAGGGAAGAGAAAGAAAAGAAGGATAATATTGTTTGTTTCTGCTTGTACTGGTGCATTTCAGGGTCTGCCCTCCCAAAGCCCCTGTTTCTGAGAACCACTCACCTGCATAGCTGAAGAGGTTGGCCCACCACCATGTCTGAACCACTCGAGTAGCTGCACACTGTGACATCGTCAGTGGACCAGTGGTGGGCACCACACCAAAGCTCAGTGGATCTATTTCCTCAACCAGAAATATGGCACTGGGTACAGGGACATGGAGCAGGAGGTGTCACAGAAAGGCTGCAGTAAAGATGTCTCCATGGGGAGGTAGCGAGAGGTGGGAAGTTGCTGAGGAAGGCCAAGTTAAGTGTAGACAGCAGATGGGACAAAGAATGAGTCTGTGGCTCCCAGGAGATGGAGCATGTACCTGGATTCCAGCAATTCCCTCTCTTGCAAACACTGCCTAGAGATTTCCTGTTCTTCCATTTCAGCTTAATGAGTATAGGTGCCTTCTTCCTGTCCTTGCAATAATGACAGCTTGCCCAGAATAGTCCACTCACAAACATTTTTCTTTCTTTCTTTCTTTTTAGCAATTATTTTTTTCAAAAGACTTTATTTTTATGTCATGTATATGAGTGTGTGCCTCTGTGTATGTACATGTAACACATTAGTGTAATGGCTGTGGAGGCTAGAAGAAAGCATCAGACTCTCTGGAACTGAAGTTACAGACAGTTGTGAGCCACGTTGTGGGTTCTGGGAACCAAACCTGGGTCCTCTGGAAGAGCAGCCAGTGCTCTTAACTCCTGAGTGATCTCTCCAACACCTACTCACAAACATTTTTCTATGAGAACTTCACAACAATTCAATGCAATAGGTATTATTTCTCCATTATTAACATAGGTAGCAAAGCTTAGGGAGAGACAATGTGGCCTGCGCCAACAGCACCTAGCTGTGCTCAGAGACTCAAAGTAAGCCTACTGGCCTCTCAGACTCTAAACGTTATATCAGACCTTCTTAAGAACCTTTGACAGTATCAGTCAACTGACACTTTGCTACTTCATAATTGTAATTTTGCTACTGTTATGAATCATAATATAAATATCTGATATGCAACCCCTATGAAAGGGTCATTCAGCATCCAAAGGGATGGCAACTCACAGCTTGAGAAGCACTGCCGAAGATGGGCAAGCTTGATTGTCTAACTCAACATAGAAACATTAAATAAACATCAAAACCCTTACTAGTAACATTGTAACGTCACTGTCTAGTGTAGATTCCCTTCTTCAAAAAAGGAAAATAAAATAAAACTTGTTACTATTTTATATGGCTTGTCTGGAAACTTCCATGAATTCATGTTTTAGTGAAATATTTTCTTGTTATTCTTTTTAAAAAGAAGAAAGTTTACAACTTCAGAATTTGTAAGAAGTTGGTAAGGTGGGAGTTGAAAATGTGACTCAGTAGAGTGTGGACCTACCATGCATCCATCCTGTGTTGCGTCCTCAACCCTGCACAAACCGGCAGCACACACCTGTGACCTTAGCATCAGGGAAGTAGAGTGGGGTGGGTCAGGAGTTCAAGCTCAGCTGCAGTTATGGAACAGCAAATTCCAGGTCAGCCTTGGCTACATGATGCACTGACTCAAAAAACTAAACAAAAGAAGTCAGACATTATAATATTAATCTTTGAACCAAATTCAAAGAAAATTGTCTTTAGAGAATATCTAAAGTCTACCAAAAAAGGAAATGTCAAAATTTGTGGAATTTTCCCCAAACTAAGACAATTAATAATTCTCTTATTTGAAGCTGGGCATGTGCATGACACTAGAGAGGCTAAGTCCAGAGGGTTGTAGGTTTGAGGCTACTGAAGACTGTAATCAATACCTTGTCTGAATAAATAAATAAACATATACCCCCAACTTCTAAATTTTCTATTTCAAAATCAGCTAAATAATTTATTGACCCTCAGCAATATCCATTGAATAATCGCCACGAATCCTTCTTACACTGTAAATCCACCTTCTGCTGCAGTCCACATTCCTGCCACTCAACCCTGTGGTCCTTCACCTTCCCTGTAACTTGAACTTCTTTGACATAAAATGTCTAAAAAATTGTTATCCTCTCCCTGTCCAGCAGGAAACTTCCATTCTTTCTTCAGGATTTAGCTAAATATATGTACTGTAGGACACAGCTCCTCTTCTATGCTGCCTCATGAAGACTGGTTGTGCTTTCTACTCCAGCCCCAGGAAACCAGACCGTAAGTCTCATCGCACAGTGGGATGTCTCTTTGCTGTTGAGCCATATGTCCATCTGCTTCCCACACCACTCTCTTTCTTTATAACGTTCTCTCTTTCCCCATCTCTCACCTAATGGGAGAGTGATTGCTGATATGACAAACAAGATACTGATTATGAGGCAGTTCATTATTGAGAGAGGTTTCCATGCCATCACTTCTGTATCTTTCTGTAGAAGAGTGGGACTCTCCTAGCCTTCCCTGGTCACCCACAGTGGATCTTGGCTCTAATTCAGGCCATCTTTCTCCTCCACCCCTCTTCTGTGCAATTGATGAAGTAAGTAAGATAACGTGTAGCCATGTGTGCAGAGATGTGGCAGCCATGTCCTGCCATCCTTCCCTCCCTCTGTAATTACACGTCTGCTAGGCCAAACTAATGGTTTATGTTGTGTAAAGCTATGGTTATTTTTGAGGAAAGGAAAATAGAAGAGACATACCTGGGTTCCCAGATCAGCTGTAGTCTGCTACTCTGGCTACTTCTCAGAAAAGCCCTAATTTAAATGAGTGGTAGTAAGGTTACAGAGCCTGTCCACTGGGGCAGTGGACCTTTGTTTTCCGCTTAGGTTGGTTTCCTTAAATACTAGAATTCAGGATTTCTGAGCCAGCAACTCATCAAGCCTCCATTGCCATTTCAGATATACTTCTTACTGAAGTATTGGAGCCCAGTATTTTGGAGCCCTGGCTGTGTGCTAGAATCTCCTTCCCCATGGGAAGTTCAGACAGCTCTATAATAACATGAGGCTGTCTGTCAGCCTTTGCAGAAAAGTGGCAAATTCCCATTCTGCCTGAGGATGTGAGTTCTGCAACAGAGCAAGCAAGAACAGCTTTAGGAACCAGTAGGCTTAAGCAGAGCTCAGAGTGACCTTGAGTTAATCTGAATCTGTGCATTTGTCCGAAAGAGGGGTATGCTCAGGGCTCTGCTTTTCGATATGCTGAAAGTCGTGGGCACTTTTGAAATGATAGGGAAATTCCAAACACTGACCCAGAAAAGCTAATTGTCATCCACACTTACATGTTGCATTCAGCTTCTGGGGGCATTGGCGCCCCTGAGACCTTGGCATGAGGTCCTCTGCAGCCTTCAGCTCCATCATCCCAAGCTCTCCATTCTGTGAGAGAGGGCTGCCAGACTTCACCTCTCTCTCTCCTCTTGTTCAGAACACATGTGCTGTGCCTTTAAACACAACACAAGCAAGACACTCACTTGGTAAGAGCCCACAGCATCTGGAAACATCTCAGGGAACTCTGGAGTCTCCTGTTACCTAGATTATTTATTGAGACCTACTAGGCACTAGACTGTGGGATAAAGTTAGGAGGAAAACAGTCCAACTGCCACCTGTGTGCTTCCCACAGCCTGAGAGGACTCATAGCTTCCACCTCGCATGTATACAGAACATGTGCTCATTGAGTAGAATTTTCCTGTTTTACTTAAAGAGCTCTCCTGTCTCTACCTCTATTTCCCCATTTCTGTATCTCTAGTGGCTGCAAGCTCTGTGTGTGTTCCTGTGTGTGTTTGTGTGTCTGGGTATGTGCATGAATGCACACACATGGGCCACTGCACTTACTCATGTATGCACATGTGGAGACCAGAGACTAGAGTGAAGTTTTTTCTCTATCAATTGTCATCGTTGTTTTGGCTTGGTTTGGTTATTTTAGACAGAGTCTCACCATAAGCGTTGGCTGGCCTGGAACTCACTCTGTAGAACAGGCTGTCGGAGTGGCCTCAAATTCAGAGACATCTGGCTGCCCCGCCTCTTAAGTGCTGGGATTAAAGGCATAAGTCACCATAACAAACTCATTTTTCTTTTTTAGACTAAGTCTTTCATTGAACCTGGAGCAAGCTGCTTTGGCTAGACTGGCTGGTCTGTGGATCCCTGGAATCCAGCTGTCTCTGGGCTCGGTACTGTGACCATAGACTGCCTCTGTACTGTGTCTTTTCATGGGTGCTGGGAATCAGAAGCTAGGTCCTCATACTTAGCCAGTAAGCACTTCACCCTCCCAGCCGTCTCTCTAGCCCCATGGCTGACTTAAAAATGAATCCATCTTTCTTTTGAAATTTGCCTATTCTCTTAGAGGGTACTTTCTTCCCATCCTCCCACTGTTCCCCTCCATCCACAAGGGGACATTAGAAGGACAGACACATCCTTCTAGCGTCTGAACCCCCTCTTCACACTAGGCCCTTCCTATCTATGACTCATGTTCCCTGCCCAAAGATCCCCAGGATTTTTGCTGCAAGGACATGGGGCCACACTGTGAGTGGCCACAGGACAGCTGTGTTCTGGGGACATGTAGGAGCTTGCTCTTATGGGCTGCTAGATCCATGTGATTGTGGGAGTTCCCCTACAGAGAGGTAGAGTGGAAAGAGAGGTGGCATGGGCTGCTGACTGGGGACTGAAACTGCCTCTCTCCGGGTGGTCATTTTCCTGCTCTGCAATGGAGAACTCTAAATTTAAAGCTGGCTTTCCAGGGCATTACTCTTTTATAATCACAGAAACATAGTTGTCAGAATAGGAGAATACAACTTATTTTTAGTTTACAGTTTCTGAGCCTGATTTATCACATTTAAGAGTTTGTATAAATGATAGCTGGGTCTCTCTTTGTGCCCTTATTCCAGGTCCCACACCTGCTAAGGCTATTCCAGGGAAGTCCGTGTACAGTGTGAAGCTACTAGGCTGCCTGGGTTTCTGACGCTTTCCTTCTCTAGGCCCTTATGATAATGATGGTGACAAGGACAGTAGCTTTAAAAAGTAAAACATGGGTGTGCGCGCGCGTGTGTGTGCATGTGTGTGCGTGCGTGTGTGTGTGTGTGTGTGTGTGTGTGTGTGCATAGTTTGTGTACATACCTGTGCTGGTGTGGATACATGTGAGCATGCACAGGAGCCAGAGTAGGATCTTGGGTCTCCACCCTATTTCCATGGGACAGGCTCTCCCACTGAACCTGAAGTGAGGCTGGCATCCTACAAGCCCCAGAGATCCTCCTTCTCCACCCTCAGGGCATGAGAGCGGCAGGCATATGTGGTCATGCTCTTCTTTTTACGTGGATGCTAGGGTGCCAAAATCAAGGCCTACATGCTTGCAGAGCAAGTGCTCTTACACACAGCTCCATTTCCTCAGATCCCAGATAGAATCCTTACTCTTACATTATGCGGATATATAAAATTATCCTCGCTGGATAGAGTACATATGTACAAAAGTACACAAACACAGGTACATACACCCATGTATTAACTGACTCGAACATGACACAGAATATAAACATCGCCTCAGTCCCTTTTCAACAATTGTCTTCTCCGCTCTTCTCAAAGGTAACCAATATTCTTCTTTCTTCTTCATTGAAATTTCTGTAATTAAAATCATAGCAAACACATCTTCTTGTACATGACATCTTTCACAACATATAATTTATGACACTCACCTATGTCACGTGTAGAAATGGTTCATTCACTTTCACTGTTATCTGGTATTCCACTGAATAAAAATTAGAATTGCTGAATGACTATGTATGCTTATATGTGCATTTATGCATGTATGTGAATATGGGAGATTTGCTAAATTGGCTTAAATGATGTGGTCTAGGTTGCCCCACAATGACTGTCTCACTCTGGAAAGATGGAGAGGCTGGTAGTTGATTGTTCCACAGGTTGGATATCTCAGGGGACCCAATCTGGCACAGAAGGCCTGGAAGAATCCTAGAAAGCTGCTGGTCTTCTGTCTGTTCCTGAAGCTTGAAGAAGGTAGGTCTATTATCAGCAGAGAAATGCAATGGCAAGAGAATCAGTGAACTTTCCAGCAAAGTGAGGGGAAGCAGGCAAAATGCACACTCCTCCTTCCATGTGCTTTCACCTGGGCTGCCACCAGAAGATACTGCACACATTTAGGCTGCATCGTCCTGCTTTGAATAAAAGCAACCAAGAAAATCCTCACATGGGTGCCCATTGACTTTGCATTTTAGTTGACTCTGGATCTAGGAAAGTTGGCAACTAAGGTTAGCCACCACACCTATTTTCACTTCTTTCTTCTGGTTTCCGATAGACATTTAAGTTATTATTTTTATTGGAACTTCTAAAACTAATGACAACATGATTATTTCTACATGTTCTCTGTGTTTAGGTAAATTCATTTCTGTTGAGCCTATATCCAGAAAAGTGAGATTGTGGGATCTCAGGTGGGCACATTTAGCTTTGACTGTAGCTATCGGGTTATGTGAGAAGATTTTAAATCATTCATTGCATGTCTTGTGCAAATTCATGTTTTCCATGCCCTCGTGTGTCAGCTTTGTTAGGTTTGCTTTCCAAAGACTCTGTCCATTTTCTTTAAACACTACCAACTTGAACATTCTTTGATTACATTAACTATATAGAAACTATAAGTAATATCTCCTTTTTATTAATAAAAACTGTACCCTTTAATCTTCTTTTCTTTACATTTTTCTTTTTCTTTCTCTCTTTTTTCTTTTTCTTTTCTTTCTTTCTTTTTTCTTTTTTTTTTTTTGGCAAATTAGTTTATGTCTTTCCAGAAAGAGACCTTTAGTTTTGTTGACTTTCTATATTGCACATTTGTTTTTTGTTTCTGTTAATATATTTGTTGCTTTTCCCTTTTATCTTCTATGGGCTTAACTTGTTGGATATTTTCATATTTATTATTGCATTCATATGTTTCTGAATCTGTTGTAGCATCTCTTAGCCTTGAAGAACTACTGAAGAAAAGAAATTTACATCTCGTAGCTCTGAAGGAATCCAATGTCAAGGTGGAGTGTCTGGAGAGAGTCTTCCTGATTCACTGTAACACAATGGATGAGTGCTTATGCACATGTGCGAGAGAGGAAGAAAGGAGCAAAGGAGAACACTAAAGGGTCCTTTATTTTAGGGATTTTACTGTTTTAATTCTGTGTGTGAGACTGAGGATTTGCACACATGAGTGTAGTGCCTGTGAGGGTCAGAAGAGAAAGACAGATTGACTGGAACTGGAATTATAGGAGGCTATGAGCCTTACAACATGGGTACTGAGAACTGAACTCATGTCCTCTGCAAGAGCAACATATCTTCTTTCTAATAATTTATTTATTTGTTATAGTTCATATCCCAATGGCAACCCCACTCCTTCTTTCCTCCTAGTCCCTCCTTCCTACCTACTTCTCCCATATGTCCCCACCCCCACCCCATCCCAACCCACCCTGGCTCATCAAGTCACATCAGGACTGAGTGCCTCCGTCTTGACTGAAACAAGACAAGGCAGCCCTTCTAGGGGAATGGTATCCAGAGGGAGGTAACAGAGTCCAAGTCAGACAGCCTCTGCTCCAATTGTAAGGGGACCCACTTAAGGAGCAAGTAGCCATCAGCTTCATATGTGTAGGGGGCCTAGGACCAGTCCATGTATGTTCTTTGGTTGGTCTTTCAGTCTCTCTGAGCCAGGTAAGTTGGCCCTGTAGGTCTTCTTGTGATGTCCTTGACCACTCCAGCTCCCTCAATCCTTCCCCTAACTCTTCCGCAAGACTCCCTGAGTTCTGCCTAATGTTTGGTGGTGGGTCTCTGTATCCGATGGAAAATCAGCTGCTGGATGAAGCCTCTCAGATGACAGCTATGCTAGGTTCCTGTGTGCAAGCATAGAAGAGTATCATTAATAGTGTCGGGGGTTGGCTCTCTCCCATAGGGTTGGTCTCAAGTTGGGCCAGTCATTGGTTGGCTATTCCCTCAACCTCTGTTCTATCTTTTATCCCTGCACATCTTTTAGAAAGGACACATTTTGGGTCCAGGGTTTTATGTGTGAGTTGATATCCCCCTTCCTCCACTGGAAATCCTGCCTGGCTTCAGGATGTGGCCACTTCAGTCTCTTTTAACAGGCGAACCATCTCTCCAGCCCACTAACTCACCTTTACAACAGCCTGCTCTTGTTCTCTGTAACTCCAGTTGTGATGGCTGTGCTGCAGGCACGAGCTCCTGTGATCTAGTCAGCCCCTGAAAGTTCTGCCTCTTAGCAGCTTCTGACAGCTGAGTTACAACGTGAGTTTTGAAAGAAATGTTTAAACCACAGAAGATAATTGGGTAATTGAGTTTGGGTTTTTTGTTTTGTTTTCCAAAATAGGAATTTAATGCTCTTTGCTTTCCTTTTAAGCCCCCCTTCCCTGTAGCTCACAAGTTATGTACGTCTATTTTCATAAACTTTTCCATTCTGAAAATCTTAAGATTTATCTTTGATTATTAATTTTTAAATACTTGGAGATGTCCTACTTGGCCATTATTATTTATTTCCAGCTGAATTCCTCTGTGGCAGAGAGCACACTTCTTTATGTCCATCCTTTGAAACTTGTTGAGGCTGCACTCGGGAAGGTTTTTTACTGTGGTTGTTGGGTCTGATGTTCTATATATATCAACTAGGCCACTTTATAATCATGCTGAGTTTTCTATCTTTGTTCTATCAGTGACTGAGAAAGTAATGTTAAAACCCCCAGCCATGCTTATGGATTTGTCTGTTCTTTTTCATTCTTTTACTGCTTCTTACATTTTGAGGCATTTGTTAATAGTTCTTACAAACTTACATACTTATAATTTATTGTAGATCATCCTTTTACCATTCTGAAATACTTTTTTATTGCTAGTAATTTGTCTTCCCTTAAAGTCTGCACTATCTGATGTTAATAATACCTATGTCAGCCATTCTGTGTGTTTGGTATGTGTGTATCTGTGAAAACCAGATATCAATGTTGGATGTCGCCCTCCATTGTTTTCCACTTTATTGGGGGAGGGGAAGGGGCAGGGTCTCTTATTGAACTTGGAGCACCTCAGTTCGTCTGGGTTGGCTCAGAGGACCTACAAGTATGGAGATATCCTTTTGTAACAATGCTATGTACAATGATTGTGTACAATGAAAAGTTCAAAATTATATTGTTGTTTTACTGGTGATCATCATATTAAGAGAATTACATCAATCTCAATGGTAAAAATCACAGTTTAACTGCTTTGTAGATTCTATTTATATAGATACATAAACTTGTGTGTATACGGGACATGAAAGAAGTTTGATTATCTAGGGAAATGATTGTGATTAATGGGGAAAGGGAGGAAAGGGAGAGTGGGGGTGGACCTAGTCAAAGTACATGATAAACTAGTATTAGAATGTCATTTGAAAACCTTCAATTTAGCCAAGTGGTGGTGGCACTTGCCTTCAATCCTAGCACTTGGGAGGCAAAGACAGGCAGATCTATATGAGTTCAAGGCCAGGGGTTCTTCTAAAGAGCAAATTCAAGGATGGCCAGGACTACACAAAGAAATCCTCCCACCATTCAGGAGGCAGAGGAAGGTGGAACTCTGTGAGTTCAAGGCCAGCCTGCTCTATAGCACAAGTTCCAGGACAGCCAGAGCTACTGTGAGAAACCCTGACTCAAAAAACAAAAACCCAAACAAACAAACAAAAATCAAAACAACCTATCAGTATATGCCAGTAAAGGTTTATATGCCAATAAAGGTTTAAAATATATTGTTATCTTTTTTTTTTTTTTTTTTTGTAGCTCAAACAAGCAAGTGTTTAATACTAAATTTTAATGAACAGTTGTTTTTAATTTCTTTTCTTGGAAAGTTTTTTTTTTTTTTTTCAATGCAGTTTATTCAGGAACCTTGAACAATCATCTGACCCTGGGGAAAGCCAGCCCACAGCTTAAATAGCCTCTGGGTAGCCAACCCCAGCGTGCCACGGGGGCAATGCAGATAGGTCCACATACATGGAAGCAAGCCAGATCCTCAGCCTTAGCCAAATGTGGAGTTGTTTGTGACAGAGAGCACTCACCATCAGGAAGGTAGAAGGCGGAAACCAGCTCCATCTTTAAGGCGTGGCATTACGCAGCTCTCTACAGTTCCCCTTTTTTGTTTTAGATGCATCAGGCAAGAGTAGAGGTCTGATCTCTGATATTAGAAATAAATTGGGACTTTGTACCAATGTTCATTTAGGTGTCATCCACCCAAAGAGCATCAGACCCCTCTGATACCTTTTTCTCAGAGGCGGGACCTGGGGCATCAAACCGCATGCAATCAGACATGCTCTTCTCTGGGTCCAAAGCGGCTGACCCTGAGTGCAGTGGTTAGCTTCGCATCCTGAGCATAATATTTTAGCATTTTATGGTAGCCAACCATGCTTGGGGAGACTGTCCTGCTTCAATGGCTGTAAAGGCCTGAATGATCATGGCTGCATTACGCTGTTGTGAGACTCTAATCTTGTATATACACCACAGGCAAACCAAGGAGACCAACACCAGAAGGCCTGCTAACACTCCCATGCCCGCCCATTCCTTCAGATGATTCATGGCTGCAGCAATCCATGGTGATAATCCTGTGGCTAGTCCTGCGTCCACTCTGGTAGAATTTACTGTGATAATGGCCACTCTCAGCTGCTCCATCGTAGTATCGAATTCTCCAGTCCAATTACCTAAAATATAGCTAGACAATTGTTTAGACAGATTTGCAGCACAGGAAAAATTCTCATGTTGTATGCTAGTGACACAAAGTCCAGCATACTTTCATTGACAGCCCGGTTGAGCCATTTGCCATAGGGTATCAATTTGCTCCTGCAAGAGGTCAATCCTCTGATTGAACACCATCAAGCCTCCTTTTAGTTGAGCATTAATTCCTTTTAGTACATCTAAGGCATGAGCTACATTGGCTAAAAGATTATTCAGGGTCTGAGCAGTCTGCACAGTATGACTCATGGCTAATGCCACGGTGGTAGCTCCAACAGCCGCCAATGAGATGGCAGTAACAGTGGCAGCTGTAGTTCCAAGATCCCTTTTCTGTCTGAAGAGAGTCATAGCGTGAGGGGCATCAACGGGCACAGGCACCCAGCGAGGCATGCGAGTAACCAGGGCATACCTAAATTCACTAGCATTCCAGCATTGGGCAAAAAAACAAGTATCATCACCACAATTACTTGGCTCTATCTGGCTAATAATGAATAAAAATGGGGGATATAGACAAACAGGTGTGGGCTTATAGGAAATATTATGAGAAGCCTTAACCCCCTCATTGGAATATCTTGCATCAGTTCTAGAACTAGCAGTGGTGGTGTCTGAGGTCTGAGTAGGTTCAGGAGACCATTGCCCCCAGGGGCAAGACATGCTCCATGTAAATTGACTAACTCCATGTTTTGCTCCACTTTTGAAAGTCATTTAAGGTTCTTAAATTATTTTCCCCCTTTTTTTTTAAATTTTCCTCAATTACACTTTATTCATTCTGCATCCCCCTATAAGCCCCTCCCTCCTCCCCTCCCAATCCCACCCTCCCCCCTCCCTCTGCTTGCATGCCACTCCCCAAGTCCACTGATAGGGGAAGTTCTCCTCTCCTTTCTGATCTTAGTCCATCAGTTCACATCAAAAGTGGCTGCATTGTCCTCTACTATGGCCTGGTAAGGCTGCTCCCCCCCCCAGGGGGAGGTGATCAAAGAGCAGGCCAATCAGATTATGTCAGAGGCAGTCCCTCTTCACATTACTATGTAACCCAATTGGACTCTGAACTGCCCTGGGCTACATCTGTGCAGGGGTTCTGGGTTATCTCCAAGAATAGACCTTGGTTGGAGTATGAGTCTCTGGGAAGTTCCCTGTGTTCAAATTTTCTTGTTCTGTTGCTCTCCTTGTGGAGACCCTGTCCTCTCCATCTCTTACTATTTCCCAGTTCTTACCTAAAATTCCATTCACTCTGCCCAACACTTGCCCATTAGGCTCAGCATCTGCTTTGATAGTCTGTAGGGCAGAGGGTTTCAAAGGCCCTCTGTGGTAGGTTCCTAGGTTGTTTCCTGTTTTCTTCTTCTTCTGATGTCCATCCTCTTTGCCTTTCCAGATGGGGAATGGACATTTTAGTTAGGGTCCTCTCTCTTGCTTAGTTTCTTTAGATGCACAGGTTATAGTGGGTTTGTCCTATGTTGTATGTCTATATGAGTGAGTATATACCATGTGTGTCTTTTTGCTTCTGGGACAACTCACTCAGGATGATCCTTTCCAGATCCCACCATTTACCTGCAAATTTCATTATTTCCTTATTTTTCATTGCTGAGTAATATTCCATTGTGTAGATGTACCACAATTTCTGCATCCATTCTTCAGTTGAGGGGCATCTGGGTTGTTTCCAGCTTCTGGCTATTACAAATAAAGCTGCTACAAACATGGTTGAGCAAATGTCCTTTTTGTGTACTTGAGCCTCTTTTGGATATATGCCTAGGAGTGGTATGGCTGGATCTTGGGGAAGCGCTATTCCTAGTTGTCTGAAAAAGTGCCAGATTGCTTTCCAGAGTGGTTGTACAAGTTTACATTCCCACCAGCAGTGGAGGAGGGTTCCCCTTTCTCTACAACCTCTCCAGCATGTGTTGTCACTTGAGTTTTTGATCTTGGCCATTCTCATAGGTGTAAGGTGGAATCTCAGGGTTGTTTTGATTTGCATTTCCCTAATGGCTAATGAGGTTGAGCATTTCTTTAACTGCTTCTCTGCCATTCGGTATTCCTCTACAGAGAATTCTCTGTTTAGCTCTGTTCCCCATTTTTTAATTGGATTACTTGGTTTGCTGCTTTTCAGCTTCTTTAGTTCTTTATATATACTGGATATGAGTCCTCTGTCAGATAAAGGGTTGGTGAAGATTCTTTCCCAATCTGTAGGTAGTCGCTTTGTTTTGATGATAGTCTCCTTTGCTTTGCAGAAACTTTTCAGTTTCATGAGGTCCCATTTATTGATTGTTGCTCTTAAAGCCTGTGCTGTTGGAGTTCTGTTCAGGAAGTTTTCTCCTGTAGCAATGAGTTCTAGGGTATTCCCCACTTTTTTTCTAGCCGATTTAATGTGTCTGGTTTTATGTTGAGGTCTTTGATCCACTTGGACTTCAGTTTTGTGCAGGGTGATAAGTATGGATCTATTTTCATTTTTCTACATGTAGACATCCAGTTGGACCAGCACCATTTGTTGAAGATGCTATCTTTTTTCCATTGTATGGTTTTGGCGCCTTTGTCAAAGATCAGGTGTCCATAAGTGTGTGGGTTTATTTCTGGGTCCTCTGTTCGTTCCATTGATCCACCATTCTGTTATTATGCCAGTACCATGCAGTTTTTAAAACTGTTGCTCTATAGTACAACTTAAGATCAGGGATGGAGATACCTCCAGAAGATCTTTTATTGTAGAGGATTGTTTTAGCAATTCTGGGTTTCTTGTTATTCCATATGAAGTTGAGAATTTTTCTTTCCAGGTCTGTAAAGAATTGTGTTGGTAATTTGATGGGAATTGCATTGAATCTGTAGATTGCTTTTGGTAAAATGGCCATTTTTACTATGTTAATCCTGCCAAGCCATGAACATGGGAGATCTTTCCATCTTCTCATATCTTCTTCTAATTCTTTCTTCAGAGACTTGAAATTTTTTTCATACAAGTCTTTGACTTCCTTGGTTAGGGTTACTCCGAGGTACCTTATGTCATTTGTGGCTATTGTGAAGGGTGTTGTTTCCCTAATTTCTTTCTCAGCCCTTTTGTCTTTTGTATACAGAAGGGCTACTGATTTTTTTTGAGTTAATTTTGTATCTGGCCACTTTGCTGAAGGTGTTTATCAGCTGTAGGAGTTCTCTGGTAGAGTTTTTGGGGTCACTCACGTATACTACCATATCATCTGCAAATAGTGATAATTTGACTTCTTCCTTTCCAATTTGTATCCCCTTGATCTCCTTCAACTGTCTTATTGCTCTAGCAAGGACTTCCAGCACTATGTTGAAGAGATATGGAGAGAGTGGGCAGCCTTGTCTTGTCCCTGATTTCAGTGGGATTGCTTTAAGTTTCTCTCTGTTTAGTTTGATGTTGGCTATAGGTTTGCTGTATATCGCCTTTACTATGTTTAGATATGTGCCTTGTATCCCTGATCTCTCCAATACTTTAAACATGAATGGATGTTGGATTTTGTCAACTGCTTTTTCAGCATCTAGGGAGATTATCATGTGGTTTTTTTCTTTCAGTTTGTTAATATGGTGGATCACATTGATGGATTTCCGTATATTGAACCACCCCTGCATACCTGGGATGAAGCCTACTTGGTCATGGTGGATGATATCTTTGATGTGTTCTTGTATTCGGTTTGCGAGTATTTTGTTGAGTATTTTTGCATCAATGTTCATAAGGGAGATTGGCCTGAAGTTCTCTTTTTTGGTTGGGTCTTTGTGAGGTTTAGGTACCAAGGTGACTGTGGCTTCATAGAATGAGTTTGGTAATGTTGCTTCTGTTTCGATTTTGTGTAATAGTTTGAAGAGAATTGGAGTTAGCTCTTTTTTGAATGTTTGGTAGAATTCTGCGCTGAAACCATCAGGTCCTGGGCTTTTTTTGGATGGGAGACTTTCGATGACTGCTTCTATTTCCTTGGGAGATATAGGACTATTTAATTGATTTACCTGGTCCTGATTTAGCTTTGGTAAGTGGAATCGATCAAGAAATTTGTCCATTTCATTTACATTTTCAAATTTTGTTGCATATAGACTTTTGAAGTAAGTCCTAATGATTGCTTGGATTTCCTCAGTGTCTGTAGTTATGTCCCCCTTTTCATTTCTGATTTTGTTGATTTGGATGGTGTCTCGCTGCCTTTTAGTTAGCTTGGCTAAGGGTTTGTCTATCTTGTTGATTTTCTCAAAGAACCAGCTCTTGGTTTCATTGATTCTTTGAATTGTTTTATTTGTTTCTAATTGATTGATTTCAGCCCTGAGTTTGATTATTTCTAGCCGTCTGCTCCTTCTTGGTGTGTCTGCTTCTTCTTTTTCTAGGGTTTTTAAGTGAGCCATTAAGTTGCTTGAATGCGCTGTCTCAAATTTCTTCTTGAAGGCACCTAGTGCTATGAACTTTCCTCTTAGTACTGCTTTCATTGTGTCCCACAAGTTTGGGTATGTTGTGTCTTCATTTTCATTGAGTTCTAGGAAGATTTTAATTTCTTTCTTTATTTCTTCCCTGACCCAGCTATCTTTTAGTAGCAAGTTGTTCAGTTTCCATGTATGTGTAGGCTTTTTGCTATTTTTGTTGTTACTGAGGTCCAGCTTTATTCCATGGTGATCAGACAGGATACAATGGATTATTTCAATCTTCTTGTATCTGTTGAGGCTTGCTTTGTGACCAACTATATGGTCTATTTTGGAGAAGGTTCCATGAGGTGCTGAGAAGAAGGTAAATTCTTTTGTGTTTGGGTGTAAGGTTCTGTAAATGTCTGTTAGGTCCATTTGATTCATGACCTCTGTTAGAGATATTGTTTCTTTGTTTAATTTCTGTTTAGTTGACCTGTCCTTTTTTGAGAGTGGGGTGTTGAAGTCTCCCACTATTAGTGTGTGGGGATCTTTGTGTGGTTTAAGTTTTATCAATGTTTCTTTCACAAATGTGGGTGCCCTTGTATTTGGGGCATAGATGTTCAGGATTGTGATGTCTTCTTGGTGGAATTTTCCCTTGATGAGTATGAAGTGTCCTTCCCCATCTCTTTTGATTAATTTTGGTTGAAAGACTATTTTATCAGATATTAGAATGGCTACTCCTGCTTGCTTCTTGTGTCCATTTGCTTGAAAAGCCGTCTTCCATCCCTTTACCCTCAGGTAATGTCTATCTTTGTGACTTAGGTGTGTTTCTTGTATACAACAGATTGCTGGGTTTTGTTTACGCATCCATTCTGTTAGTCTGTGTCCTTTTATTGGAGAATTAAGTCCATTGATATTGAGAGAGATTAATGACCAGTGGCTGTTAGATCCTTTGACTTTGATGTTGGCTGTGGTCATATGGTTGTGTGCTTGGTTGCTTTTTGTTTTACTGAAGTGAGGTTCTTTATTTCCTGTGTTTTCTTGAATGTAGCTAGCTTTCTTGGGTTGTATTTTCCCTTCCAGCGTCTTCTGTAATGCTGGATTTGTTTGTAGGTATTGTTGAAATTTGTTTTTGTCATTGAATATCTTGTTTTCTCCGTCTATGAGGACTGAGAGTTTTGCAGGGTATAGTAGCCTGGGCTGACATCTGTGTTCTCTTAGGGTCTGCATGATATCAGTCCAGGCCCTTCTGGCTTTCATAGTCTCTGTTGAAATGTCAGGTGTGATTCTAATGGGTTTGCCATTATATGTTACTTGGGCTTTTTCTCTTGCAGCTTTTAGTATTTTTTCTTTGTTCCGTATACTTACGGTTTTGATTATTATGTGGCGGGAGGATTTTCTTTTCTGGTCTAATTTATTGGATGTTCTATAGGCCTCTTGTATTCTTATTGGCCTCTCCTTTAAGTTGGGGAAATTTTCTTCAATGATTTTGTTGAAAATATTTTCTGGGCCTTGGTGCAGGGAATCTTCTTTTTCCTCTATTCCTATTATTCTTAGGTTTTGTCTTTTTATGTTGTCTTGAATTTCTTGGACGGTCTGTGTCAGGAATTTTTTAGATTTATCATTTTCTTTGACAGATACATCTATTTCTTCCATTGTATCTTCCACACCTGAGATTCTTTCTTCCATTTCTTGTAGCCTATTGGTTATGCTTAACCTCTGTAGTTCCTGCTCTCTTCCCTAAGTTCTTTCTCTCCAGAATTTCTTCCATTTGTGTTTTTTTTTTTTTTAATTTTTCCAATTCTATCTTCAGGTCTTGAGCTATTTTGTTGGTTTCCTTCCCGTGTCTGACTGTATTTTCATGTTTTTCCGTCAATTCCTTCAGCTGTTTGTTTGAACAATCCACTGTTTCTTTTATTTCATTCAGTGATTTAAGCATTTCCTCTCTAAAGGCCATAGACTGTTTGGCTGCAGCTTCCTGTATTTCTTCACGGATGGCCATAATCTCCTTGTCTTTAATTTCCTCCATTTCTTTACGGATAGCCATGATCTGTTTGTTTTTATCTTCCTCTAATTCTTTTTGTATTTTATTTATTTCCTCTGTTATCTTCTTCATGAGCATAGATGTTAGGTCATCTCCTTGAATTTCATTTATGCTGGGGTGTCTAGGGCTATTTGCCCCTGGATAACTGGGTTCTGGAGATGCCATATTGCTCTGGCTTTTGTTGGTTGGACTTTTACGCTGTCCTCTACCCATTGGGCTTTCTTAGTTGTTTGAATTTAGTTTCTGGTTGTTCCTGGACTCTTGTAGTGGAGAGAATCCCTTTGGCAGGAAGATGGTTTTTCCTGAAGGAAGCCTTTCCAGCTTTTTGGGTATAGTCACTGGATGTCCGGTGTTTTTCAGGAGTTGCTACAGCTCACCTCAGGCATAGAGACCTGGGTAGTAACTGTGGTCCTGATTAGTCGAGAGGGCTCTCCTCTCACTGGGAGAAGTCCCGGAGACAGTTGCCCTCCTTCTGGGTTTCTTGCTGTAAATTTAGTGACCAACTGCTGTAACCTGTGTGTCCCGTGGTTTGGTCGGTTTTGTTAGGGATAACTGGTTGCCCCTTGGAGCAGTATCTGGGGGGTTGATCTCAGGGTTCCTGGTCTTTTGTAGGTCTGAGGTTGGGGCTCTGTGCCCCAGAACCCAAGAGGTAATTTGTGGCGGGTGAGTACTGCTCTGGTGTCTTGGGGCGCACAGTTCTGCCTGTAAGGTGTATTTGGTACAATGCAGGCCTCTGGGCTGGTGGAGCGTGCGCCCGCCTGCTAGTCTGCGGAAGCTGAGTTTCCGATCACTCACTCTGTGCTCCCTGTTTGGGCCCAGATCTGTGATGGCTGGGCGTACTCACCTGTCTGCGATCTGTAGGCTGCTAGACTTTCCCTAGGTGACCCCAGCAGCACGGTTTCTTCCTTCCCTGTGGGGTCCTCTCTGGACAGGGGTTCCCAGTCCCTGTTGTACTGGGGCGCACAGCTTGTCTGTACCGCTGAGCTGAGCGCGCAGATCTCTGCGTGGCAGGAGCTCAGTTGTGTTGGTGGTGGGTACCCGCTGTCCTAGGGACCTTCCGGGGATAGACTGGGTGGCCCGTGATCAGTCTGGCAACTTTGCTTCCCAGTGGGGTCCCCCCGCGGCTGGGACTCCCAGCCTCAGGCACCCTTGTGCTCACGGATCAGCCTGGGAAAGTGATTGGGACATGGACACTTGTGGCTCCAGCCCGGAGACACAAAGCCCGCGTTACCCGCGATTTCTTCCGGGTTCTGGCTGGGTAGCCGTGAGTGGACCCGACCGATTCCCACACCGTGGGAGCCTCCCCTCACCTGGGAAACACGATTGATGTAGTTTCAGGGCCCAGAGTTCAGTCTCCTGGTCTCTGCACGGCGAGTGCTGTCCTGCTTCTCAAATGCGGTGCTCTCCCGGCGCCGCCATCTTGGCTCCCCCCTATTGTTATCTTGAATACTCAATATATCCACGTATTTATGTTTTCCATTTATTATTGTTCTTTTCCATGTTTCCAGATTGTATCTCTTGCCTTCTACCTAACAAGAGTGTTCTGGTGATAACGAATTCTGTTATCTGTAAGCACGTTCATTTTAAAAGAGGTTGTCAAGCGGTATAGCTATTGTCTTTCCTTCATCTTTCCTTCCAGAGTATAGCTTGTTGTTTATTTTGTTTTTAGAAGTCAACTGTACAATTATTGCTGGTTCTTTATGTTTTTTATTCTCTGGTTGCTTTTAAGAGGACAAGTTGTTCTTGGATTTTGAGTAACCCTTGTCCTAACCTAACTCTAACCTTAACCTTTACCATAACCCTAGCCCTAACCCTTGCCCTAACCTAACCTAACCCTAGCCCTAACCCCGACCTTTGCCCTATCCCAACCCTAACACATGTAAGATTCCTTTTTTAGTTATTCCCTGAGTTATTCTCAGTTCACTTGAGCTGGTGGCACAATGTCTTTTATCAGTTTGGGGGGAAAATCAACCATTGTTTCTCCACACATTGCTTCATC
Source organism: Meriones unguiculatus (assembly GCF_030254825.1). Classification (NCBI taxonomy): domain Eukaryota; kingdom Metazoa; phylum Chordata; class Mammalia; order Rodentia; family Muridae; genus Meriones; species Meriones unguiculatus. The sequence continues at coordinate 92,105,326 of NC_083350.1, forward strand.
TGTTCTTCTGGGGATCCAAGCTTTTATGTCTTCAGTCTTTCTATCTCACATCTCTCCTAGATTCCTTCCTTCATTTCTCATTTTTTTATGTCTTCATGCTCCAGTCTAGATGTTTTCTCCTGACAAATTCTTCAACACATTAATTCCTTTCAGCTCTTTTTATCCTGATAATACTCTACATATTGAAACTAAAAAGAATTCCAGCTGTTTCAAATTCTAGAATCTTCACTTGCTGCTTTAAAATTTTATGTATTTGTTTGGTGTGAGTGTATGTGTTATATGTATATGTGTGTGTGTGTTTGTATATGTGTGTGGTATATGTACATATGTGTGGTATATGTATTGTGTATATGAGTGAGTGTGTATATGGTGTATGTATATGTGTGTGTACACATATGTGTAAATAGTGTGTGCACATGTATGTATATGTGTGCATGTAGTGCATGTACATGGGTGTATATATGTGTATGTATGTACATGTATGTATATGTGTGAATAGTATATTCACATGTGTGTATGTATGTGTGTGGTATATGAACATGTGTGAATGTGTGTTTGTGTGTGTGGTATATGTACATGGGAGTGGTAGATACACATGTGTGTATATGTGTGAGAATGCGTATGGTGTATGTACATATGTGTACGTGTGCGAGTGTGTGTGGTATATGTATGTATATCTGTACATGCGAGTGCACACACTCACTTGCACACAGGTGTGTTTGCCTGTTCGTGGAAGGATGTTAAGTGCCCTACTCTGTCGCTCTCTGCCTTATCCCCTTGACAATAGGGTTCTCACTGAACCTGGGGCTCGATGGGCAAGGAGTGGAAGGCTCAGAAACCTCCTGCCTCTGTTCCCTGTAGTGCTGGGCTCACAGGTGTTTGAAGATGTGCTTAGCTCGTCACGTGAGTGCCGGGGATTCAACTCAAGTGTTCATGCACGCATGGCAAGTACTCTTATCCACCGAGTCCTTTCTCTAGCCCCACTTGCTCTTTTTCAGTAGTTTTTTTTTTCTTCTAATTAAAGAGTTGTCACCTGTCATGAACATATTTATGCCAGTTATTTTAAGTCTATTTTTGGCCATGTTGTCTTGCCTCAGGTGAGTCTGGTGACTGCAGATGGACAGTCAGCTGTATGTGAAGCTCCAGATAGAGCTTAAGTAACTAAGCAAAGGCAAACTGACTAAGGCTAGACTGAAAACCAGGCTTCAGTCTTTATGGAGACAAGTGGTCTCCTAGCTAAGCCATGTTTCCAAACTTTATTTTTGAGATAGTCTTACAATGCAGCTCAGACCAGTTCAAACAGCAAAAGGCAAACATCATGGCTCATTTCCTTTGGCAGGTCCTTACCCCTCTGTCTGATCCCCGCAGTGTCGTAAATCTACTGGAAGTAATCTTTAGGGTTTTTACTTGATCATCCTTTCTGTTTAGCTCTCTGGGATCCCAGAAGATACTTGTCTGCCAGGGCATGCTTAGGGTGAAGGGCAATTAGGCTCCTCATCCCTTGCTTCCCTTCCTTCTGAGATCTTAAGTGTTCACAGCCTCAGCAGTTCTCTAAAGTATTATTTCATCCAGCTTTTCTAGTCATCCTTGGCAGGAGAGTTGCTCTGAAACGAGGTGGCTGTTCCACAGATACTGAACAACTAGCATCTATGAAGGGCTGGAATATGTTAAGCACTGTTCTAATGTACATACAACTATTCATTTACATAGCGCAAAAATCCTAACGTCTACATCCTCTTTCTGTCGTTTACGGGGAAGAAAAATGGTGTTTTGAGGGGCAAGCGGTTTGTTCAAGGTTATATAGTGTATACAGTATTCAAGAATTTAAAGCAAGAAAACTCAATTTAATGCCATTTTACTTCTCTGGAGTTCTTTATGCATTTAGGACCCATGAGGTGTAGCTTCTGACACACACACACACACACACACACACACACACACACACACACACGCACAAACACACTTTACTTGAGTGATTTTCCATTACTTCTAGTCAAGTAATTTCTAATCAGGCTCCTTGTACAAGCTACTCCTCCCACAAAAACACATCATTATTGATATTCCTCCCTGCAAGACTGATCCCCGGAGCTTCTCATTTCTTCACCATGTCATTTCACCTCACTTTTTTTTTTTTTTACAAGAAAACTCTTGTGATGATGTCTTCTTACCCACCATGCCTGCAAACCCCTGTATGAGAAAAGTACCGGAAATAGGAAGGCTAAAAGTAGGCAGCCGCGTGGAAGAACAAAGTCCTCCTCCAAGGTTAAAATTCCACCAAGCTTGCGTTCTGAGCCCCAAAGCACAGCATGAACAGGAGGTAATTGAGCCAGCTGCTGAGAGCACCAGCCACATCCCCCCAACTCCTTAGCCTGCCCCCCCTCAGCTGTGAAAAGGACCCAAGCCTTCCATTTTAGCAGCATGAGGAAGCAAACCATTTTCACACATCATGCCATAAAAATCCCCTCCTGGACCCCTGATCTTAAAAAAGAGTTAGAATACTCACGAGAAAAGTCCCTGCGGAGCCCTACAGCTTTTTATTTGGCAAATCCTTGCTTTATAAATTTTAGCCAACTGTTCATTTTCCACTATTAGTGAAACATGATTCTAATAATGGGTTTTGGGGTCCACACTGGTTTACATGGAGGACTCAAGAAGAAGGCCAAAGGAAAGATGTGTGCCTTGGAGCCTTTGAACATGGTGGAAGCCTTTCCTCCTGTTGGGATGGAATGTTCCAGTGGCTCTGCTGTTCTGTGCCGCTCAGAGAGAACATCCCTGCCTCTTTGCAGAAAGAAAGTAGAGATGACCAAGGACTCATCAAGAGCGCCCAAAGTAACTTGATCTCTGTCTCTGAGAATTTTAACTTTCTCAACCACCTAACAGGGATAATGAAGGGGAGGACAGAACATTCCATTGGCTAATAGATACAACATGACTTAACTAAATAAGCAACATGAGAGCATGCATTTTTATTCAAATTCTACAGAAAATGTGATTATAAAGACTGCATAATTTGCCCAGTTACTCTTTAAATAGGGAAGCCAAGATGGTAACATAAGTCTGTCTTCTTGTTAAAATTCTCCTCCACCTTCCAGCTTCTACCCACTGTGGTAATATGATAATATGTTTTGCATAGTAAGGCCATACCTGTATTATGAGATAAAATCACTCTCACAGAGGTGCAAAACCTCACACACATTATCAAACTACTAAATATCATTTAACAAGATATTGGATGGAAGCCCCTAGCTCTTTGAATGGATATCTAAGGCTAGGAACCAAAGTCACTGACATCCGAACATCTAAAGAGGGGTGGAGTCAGACCTATACCCAGGACTTCTTAACAGAAAGCAGGTACACTCCAAAGCAGGGAGAGGTTGTGGTGGTCTGCCTGTTGTATTGGGTAGGAAAAATTCCTTTCCTCCTACAGGACAGAGCTTCCCTGTCTTAGCATGACAGTCAAATTTTTGGTCACAAGACCCATTTTTATTCTTTTTTTTTTTCAAGACAGGGTATCTCTGTGTAGCCTTGGCTGTTCTGAACTTCCTTTGTAGAGCAGGCTGGCCTCAAACTCAAAGAGACCCACCTGCCTCTGCCTCCCTGAGTGCTGGATTACAGACATACTCCACTGCGCCTGACTTCCCACTTTTATTCTTAAAAGTTATAGATAACGTTAAAAAAAGATTTTTTATTTAGGTTGACATATATATATATATATATTCACAATATTAAAAATTAAAATTAGAGGGGCAGTAAGATGGCTTAGCAGGCAAAGAAACTTGCCACCAAGTTGACTGCAGTTCTATTTCCAGATTCCACATGATAAAGGAAGAAAATTGACAAGACAAGCTGCCTTCTAACCTCCTGATCTTCTTAGGCATGCTGTGGCATGCATGCACACACACACAATAAATGTTAAAAAAGAAACTTAGAACTTTAAAATATTTCCTTACTAACATACTTAAAAGAAACAAAACAAAGTCATTTTCTGTTGACCTAATATTTTATGAAAAATATATACATTTTTAAAAATGAAAAAATTGAGCAGCATTGCTTTTTTTTCACTAGGCAGTGGTAGTTTAGTAGCCAATAGCTATATTCTTATACCTGTCTCTGCTTTCAAGCTATTACTTTGTGTTTCTTTGAGTCAATATAGAAGATCTGACTCACAATGGAAATAGAGTCTTTTCCTATTTTCTCCAGGCTATGAAAATTCTTTTTCAGTATTATACCAAAACTTGACAATGTGACAGCAAAAATAAGAATTATCTATGATGTGGAATGAGTGTGTCATTTGCCTTTACCCTTTGTTACTTTAAAGTCCTTTGGATTCTCTCATGTGCAGAATGAATCTTTTACTCATTTTTTTGATAACATCATACAGTTGATCTGTTTAGAGATATTAGTTCACTTGGCTGTACTGATCTTCCAAATCAGCACATTCCATCATCCTAGCTCCAAATGACATTTACTGACATCCCATAGCATCATCTGAAATGTGTTTAATATGTGAAGCTCCAGGATCACAAGTTCAGATGCAAATCTTATACAGCCCCAGTTTTTGCTTGAAAACTAAATTTTATTATTGGCTACAAAACTATCAGGATTTCCCCTGTCCTTTGGAAGCAGCAGGTCCCCCTATACATTGTCAAGAACACAGGTGGCAAATACCCCAGCAAATGTAGCAGTGTTTTATGTGCCCCCTGTTCCTGCCAGTGGCAGTGGTGCTCTGGGAATGCAGTGGTTCATTCAGCTTACAGCTCGGATGGACGTGTTCTTTTCCTAAGATAGGCATCTTCAGTATGCAATCAGAGTGCTGTACATATACTGCCCATTCCACCACAAATAGTACTGTAAAAATATCTCCGGAATGAAGACTCACTAAATTTAATACTTCTCACTTCTTTAAGATTTTCTTCACTGAAACTAAAATTTTTCATTTCTCCTGGTGAGTGTACACTCCTCTAGGACCTGATGGCAACTACAGTTCTCATTCATGGTAGGCTACCAGAATTGTCCCCACCATTATGTTACACTGTAGTCACAAAGTCAACATAATCGAGAAGGCAATATAATACAACCTTGTGAATTCCTGAAAAGGTTAGAGATGCCTTCCCTCCTCTTCGAGAGTTCATGATATCTAGTTTAAGACCTGCCTTCCTAGCAAATGTAAGGTGAGACTCTACCCCACCCCATCCTACTCCACTTCCCCAAAATCACTCAGTGCAGTGCTTGCAAGAACAGAACACTAGCTCTGTCTCTGTCTCTGTCTCTGTCTTTCTCTGTCTCTCCCTCTGGATACTTGTGGAGTAGACAAATCCTAGGCTGCTCTCAGAGGCACCCTGGAATAACATGGAATGTCGAAAGACCATTGCATAAGACTGTAAATTTGTATACTGTACATTCCTGGCTGAGGAGGAGAAGAGAGTACCTTCCAGTGTTCTCTCTGCTTAGATGCCATGTGTTATTAGCCTGTCCACAACTGCTAGTGGCAGTCTGATTTGGGAGCATGTACTAAGGGGCTTTTTAGAGTATTCCATAATACTAGGGATGGGAAGGACCATGAAAATTGTGTGTGTGTGTGTGTGTGTGTGGCACTGCTGTAACAAAATTACCATATACTGGGTAGCTCCATTTCTTACCTCCCTAGGCTGAAAAGACCAAGGTAAGCATGGGCAGGTTCAGAGTCTGGTGAAGGCCAGCCTCCCCATTTGCAGATGGCCATCTTGTCACTCAGACTTCACATAATGGAAAGGGCAAAGCCGACTTCTTGGGCCTCTTTTATTTGAAAGCACTAATTCCTTTTATTTGAAAGCACTAATTTCCTCCCAGTACTGTCACTTTGGGGGTTAGGAGTCTGTCTTAGTTAGGGTTTTATTGCTGTGAAGAGACACCATGAACACAGCAACTCTTAGAAGAAAACATTTAGTTGGGACTGGCTTACAGGTCATAGGCTTAGTCTATTATCATCATGGCAAGAAGCATGGAGGTACTCAGCACCTCATGATGCTGGAGAGTTAGATAGTTCTACATCCTGACTGGCGGGCAGCAGGAGGAGAGAGTGACACTGGGCCTGGCTTGATCTTCTAAAACCTTTTAGACCATGCCCAGTGACATACTTCCTTCAACAAGGCCACATCTCCAATAGTGCCACTCCCTGTCAGTCTATGGAAGCCATTTTCATGCAAACCACCACAGGTTCTATCATGAATTTGGGGAGAGAAAGGTACAAAATGTCATTATCTCTTCTTCCTGATTTGGCATACTCCCCCTGCCCCCCCAAAAAAAGCATCAGAAGGAAGTGAGGCACCATGAGTGCTGCATTTGCCATTCTCATTTTCCCTCTACACCATCCATGTACCAGAAAAAGAAAAAAAGAAAGAAAGAAGGAGAGAGAAAGAAAGAAAGAAAGAAAGAAAGAAAGGAAAGAGAGAGAAAGAAAGAAAGAAAGAAAGAAAGAAAGAAAGAAAGAAAATAAAGGAAGGAAGGAAGGAAAGGAAGGAAGGAAGGAAGGAAGGAAGGAAGGAAGGAAGGAAGGAAAGAAAAAGAAAGGAAGGAAGGAAGGAAGAAAGGAAGGAAGGAAGGAAGGAAGGAAGGAAAAAGAAAGGAAGGAAGGAAGAAAGGAAGGAAGGAAGGAAGGAAGGAAGGAAGGAAGGAAGGAAAGAAAAAGAAAGGAAGGAAGGAAGAAAGGAAGGACAAACGAACGAACGAACGAACGAACACAGGCTTGGCATCCATTTGTCAGAGTTGGGACAGCAGGGAAGTTGATAGTGAACATTTGGAACCACAGTCCTAAACTAGAGTAAACTAAATCTCATATATCTGCTGTGTCAAGAAAATTACTGAATCTAGTGGGAAATTGTGATTTAGTGGGAGGAAAAAGATTTAATACTGTGTGACCAGAGGCAGCATATGCAATCAATAAAACAGGATTATTCATCCCCACCCAAGCTGAAACTTTCTAACTAGTCAGTTTTAAGCAAATAGACCTAATGGAAGCATACAACATCCAAGGTTCCCTTCAACAACCCTCTAAAGCCCCCAATGAACTAAAACTTTGTGCCCTCTCTCTCACTCTCTCTGTCTTTGTCTCTGTCTCTCTCTGCTTTCCATTGGCTGGAGGAGTTCGGTTGAGTGGTTGAGGGAGCGCTGTTTGGACGATTATTATAACTCTACATAAGGCCTTTCCTTCCACTGTCATCGTGCCTCCTCAGCTTACCTGGTGTCTCTGGATTGCCAATGACATTGCTGATCTTGTCCACAGGCCACAAGGGCAGACATGTGACTCAGGGCTGGCCAACTATGATACCTCACTTTCTTGTTTCAAATGATTGGTGTGATGGAGGAGACACAGGGTCCAACATCTGGAGCTCTTCTGAGGACTTCACTGTGTTTGCTGGAAAGGCCCATCTTTAGTGGCCATAAAGCCTATGGATGGATGAAGCACTGAGAAGAAAACAGCATGGCTAGAACAGAATGGAGAAAGTGCCAAAGAGTGAGTGTGGGGGAGGAGGGACAGTGATTTTGTCCTGGGACCTCCTGGGTCTAGCTTGGACTTACTATTCCTCAGACTTTAACATTTAGGGTATGGATGTTGAGTGTCACCCACATGTAAAAGCTTGATCCTGGGAACAGTGATGCTAGGAGGCGCTGTGGACCCCTTAGAAGGTAGAGGAAACTTAAAATCTGTATGATTTTCTTCTAAGTCAAGGGAATCCTTGGCTTGAGGCACAGCTCGGTGCTTTTCTCCCTCCAAAAAACAACAACCAAGTAGGCTAGGCCTGGGGAGAGGCCCTGAGATTATTGGTGCCATGCCCTCAAAGAGGATTCCATAACTTCCCATCATCTGCACCCATGGTAAATCTATGGGGCCATTAAAATTTTAGGTATAAACTTCCAGTACTTACAACCTTTTACTTCATAAGTGACCTGTCTCAGGTATTTCATTATACTGTCAGAAAGCTGACTAATACAGACTTACTGCTCTGTTTTACTAACCTAGAAAGTCTGTGGGGTTTTGTGATCTTCAAGGTTCAGCTGTTTCAGTTCCTAGCATATGAGCCGTCTCCTGATTAAACAATTAGATCTCCATTCTAATTATTTAGTCATTCACTCATCCAGCAAATATTTACTGAGCATATACTAAGTGTTCCTAGATACTGAGTTTGGCACCGAGAATGAACAATGAAACTGTTTCATCTGTCTTTTAAAAACTCACAACCTTCAGGGGATAAAAATGATCACAAAATCAATGAAAATATTTGTTTTAAAATTCAAGGGAAGTGTAGAGAAAGTGCATAAATATCAGTCTGTCTGGCAGCATCAGGCATCCCTGGGAGCTTGAGACTCCCTGCCAGAGACAAGGGCATTTAAGGCAGAGACAAAGGTAGCTGCAAAGGCAAGGGGCCAGGGCAGAGGCAAGAGGGAAGCAGCCCAGAGGAAGAGGCTCAGGGGGTTGGGTGAAGCAGAAGGGTGCTAATGATTTGCATGTGACAGGAAGGACAGACAGGAGGTGGACAGGAGCAAGCCATGAGCCACATCCTATAAAGGAGTTTGGCCTTGACTGTGAAAGGTGAGCCAATGACAGACTTTCATGAGGAGAGCCGGAGGGTGGAACTAAGATGAAAAACAAAGGAGCACAGATAGCTGGGAGTGCCCTAGAAGGTGATCGAGCAGGTAGGAGGGCTCAGGAGGGAGCCCGTGACGCCCCAGATGCGGAAGACACTAGTTACAGTAAGGGGCCTTGTGTGGGGGTAGGCGAGAGGTGGGGCTGTGGATTATTTCATGGGCTTGTAATGAATCTCTGAGATCTGTCACTTTGTGAGCCACTTTAAGGATTTCAGGAATGTGAGTCTTCTCCTCTCAGGATAAATATACACTGTGAAGGCTAATGTTTGATGAATGCTTATCACATTCCAGTCACAGCTCCAGAAGCTTTTCTTGCTCATCATCACATCAAAGCTGTAATTTGGTGCTTTCATCCCCACTTAGTGGTTAAGCAGCTCAGAGATGTTAAGCAACTTACCCAAGTCACACTGTAAGCAGCTAGGTCAGAATTTAAACCCTGAAGCTCCCTGGGCAGGCCACTTCTCATGCAGGGAACCTATCCTGAGCCTGCTGTTAAGGGAGGCACCACCCCTTACCTCCCAGAGCCCATTCAGTGACATTTAAAACCTCATGACAGGTTGAGGAACACGAATGTTTGCTGTGTAAAAGCATTTGGTAGACTCAGTGTGGGACATCTCTAAAGGAATATTAGAAAGTAAATTTTCCTTCCTTCCTTCCTTCCTTCCTTCCTTCCTTCCTTCCTTCCTTCCTTCCTTTCTCCCTCCCTTCCTTCCTTTCTTCTTTTCTTCCTCCCTCCCTCCCTTCCTTCCTTCCTTCCTTCCTTCCTTCCTTCCTTCCTTCCTTTCTCTCTCCCTTTCTTCCTTCCTTCCTTTCTTTTTTTTTCTTTTTGTGTATGAGTGTGTTCATGTGTACTTGTGAGCGTGTGCACTCATTTGTGAACTTGAATTTGTAGGTCAGAGGACAACACCCAGTGCTGTTTTCCAGGAGCTGTCTCCGGGACAGCGTCTTGCCCTGATATCCAGGGCTTTTTAATATTCTATACTGGCTGCCCCATGAGCTCTGGGGAGCTGCCTGCCTCACCACACCCAGATTCTTTCCGTAGGGCTAGGGATCAAACACAGTGGTCATGTGAGTTGGCACGCCGAGAAAATAACAGCATGTGCTGTGAGAACTTCATGGACTGCGTCTTCTCTCTAATTCGAACAGCTATTTTCTTAATAGATTCCTCATGAAATATTAATGATGAAGATGTACTGTGCACATGCTGGTGCACAGCCTCCCTGTGCTTTATATGAAGAAATACGAGTTTCTCAGTCCTTTCTCTTCTTTCCCTTGGTTGAGATGTGGACAATGGCTCCTTGGAACACACCCCTGCCCTTAACCACCTGCCTTCAGAGTTGTCTCCAAATCACATGGCCACTGGCATCTGTGAGTTTGAAAGGCCCCCAGTGATTGGAACACATACCCCAAACCTTTCCTATGTGCCAACAGCTCTGCCGGGTAAGTCACACACATTATCTCAGCTGATACTATAATTAGATGAGATTGAATAAATAATGAGCATTTTCAGGCACTTATACAAATGAATGACATATATGACTGGTTATGTTGATGTTTCTTGATGGAAACTGAGGCTCTTTAATGCCAGCATTTCCAAGATCTCACCACAAGAAAGTGGCAGAGCCAAACTTCCCCAGTCATGGTTCTGTGACTCGCTCTTTCCCTACAGAGAAACTTTCACATATGCCAGACCCTGCCAGCTGGCAGAGGGGTTCACAGGAGATTGCTCATCCAGAAGCCGAGGCCCCTGTCCCTGTCCCAGGAGTCAGCAGGAAACAGCATTTACCAGCTGTCCTGGAAGATGTTGCTTTGCCTGGGTGGCCCTATCATCTATGCTCAGGGCTCTCTTGGATCTTCCAGTTGCTATGAGCATCTCTTGCCCCTCTGCATAGTGGAACTTATAGACTTTGTGGATACAGCATTTTGAGATATTGTGGAGTATCATGTTTTCTGTTGCCACACTCAAAGCATTACAGAGATGTTCTGTGGACCATAGCAAGGCTATGCTGGCATGATTCATTCTGGAAGTTCTGTTTCTCTAAAGAACACTGACTGATACAGCCAAAATAAATACTAGGTAGGCAGGGTGGCTTGCCTGTTATCCCATCTTCAGAAGGTAGAAACATAGAATGAGGGCAAGCTGGTGACAAGCCAGTCATATCAGTGAACTCTGGTGTGTGACTGAGAGACTGCCTCAAAGAATAAGATGGAGAGCAACTGAGAAAGGTTCCCAACATCAACCTTGGACTTCCACATGCACCTGTACACACATGTAAGCACTGCCACACACTCATGCCCATAACCATGTGAACATGTGTACTGAACACACACACACATACACCAAGCTAAAAGGAAAGACAGTGGTTTGCTAATTGTAACAGGGGTAGGAGAAATAAATGAATGTGTTAATAAAGAAGCTGTTAATGAACAATGAGTCTAATGAGTGGAGTGACTTGTTCAAGTCTAGAGGGAAAACAACACAAGAGAGAGGAGAGAGCCACTGAAGCGTGGCCCTATGGTAGATAAGAGAGGAGAATTGCTATGTAAGAAAAGGGATGGAGCACATCCCCAGAGATGGCAGGCACACTGGAAGAATCGCCTGTGAACTTTGTGGTCATGAATTTAAAGTAAAAACCAGCGAACAGTTATGTAGTTTTATTTTTTATTTCTCCAGTCACATTCAGCTGCAGGTTGGACCAGTGCAGGCAGCTCTGCATTTAATCAGGACTTCATCATGCCAAGAAAAGAAGACAAAGCTGGAGAGGACAAGGGAGCAGAGGGGATTCACAAGGCAGTAATTATACTGGGCTGCAGAGACTGATGTGGCAGGATGGAAAGGCTGCCAGTCCCAGAGGGGGGGACATAGGGTGCCTTCAGAGGAAGACCCCAGAGATCAAGATGAGGGTGGAATGCATGGCCACAGGAGAAAGTGACAAGAAGAAGGGAAGAGGAAGCCACCAAGGATCGCAGTCCAGGGCACTGAAGCACAGGTACATGGCTGGGAACGGACCATTTTCAGAACAGACGTGGTCAGCACATACTCAATTTAGAGACTGTCAGTACTGAAGCTGCAACAGAGGAAGGTAGGAGGAACACATGAATATGCTAATAAGGAGGGCTATTTATGAATTTGTACTTTAGTATAGTATGTATTATGGTATATATTTATATTTATTTATAGTGAAGTCATTTATTCCAAATAGCAAAAGGTGAGCCTTTCATCTCAGGTGGTGCAGGGCCTGGATTTGTCAGAGACACACTCACATGGAGAGATTCTTAAGTGCTCCTTCCTGTTTAGTAGTTGAATGTTCATTTGCTGGCCCTCTTCTTCCCAGAATCTGCTCCTGCTAAGGGAAGGCACCATGGGGCATAATCAAGCTCACAAAAGGGCACTAATGATTGGCTCTTTGCTGATATATACACTGGCCCTGACATTTTTTGTGTTCAGTGATAGATTTCTTGACACAATTGCTTTTTAAAGCAGCTTGGTCAGATGGTACAAACACCACAGGACTTCAAGCCAGACATCTATGTCTATGGTATGGTTTGGACACTCCACTCAATGGTTATATGATCCGGGAGAGGACATTTTCCCTCATCAACCACTCATTTAATTTTACATAAAATAGGGATGATGGTCTCTGCCTCTAAAGTAGTTGTGTAAATTTAATAATAAAGCAGTAGCAAGTGTTTAATGCCAGTCTTGATCATGGAAAATAGCACTTCCCCTATTCTCTGGCCTATGTATTGTCCAAACATTAACTTATTTTATTCCTGCAGCAAATCAGAAAGGTAGGTATCATAATGGTTCCCCTGTCTTAGATGAGGAAACTGGCCCAGAGGGTTTGCTCTATTTGTCCCAAATCAGATTGTTGGTAGTAGAATCGAGCTCTCTAGTCTAGTTCTGGGGCCCTCACTTCTGATCACTGAAGATTCCTTTTCTATTTATATGACAAAACACCATGATGGAAAGTAACTTAAGGAAGAGTTTATTTGTATTGGTTTTAGAGAGACAGTGTCCATAGGACATGGTGGTGGGGCCAGAAAGCAGGAAGTGTAGTGAGCACAGGAAGCAGAGTGAGGACAGGGAAGCTCGGGGAGTCTAGAAACCCTCAAAGCCTACCTCCAGTGATGTACCTTCCCCAACAAGGCCTCACCTCCTTCACCCCAACCCCAAACAGCGTCACTAACTGGGTCCCAAGCACTCACATACATGAGTACATGAGGGACATAGCTTATTCAGACCTCCACAATCATAATTGTTAACGTGCCTTTGCACAGGGAAAGACAGCTAAGTTGATGAAATGCTCACTGTACAAGTATGAGCTTGATCTCCAGAGTTCATGAGGCCCATGTGAAGAAGCAGGGCATGGTTGTGCATGCTTATAATGTCAATGCCAGAGAGGTGGAGACAGGAGGCTCCCTGTTACTTGCAAGATGTCCAGCCTAGCTGACTGTGTGGGCACCAAGCCAGTAAAAGATGCTGGCTGAATAAAATAAAATGGGGGCTGGGAAGGCTGCTAGGATATAGGTCAGTGGGTAAAGTTCTTGCTGTACGAGTGGGAAGATCTAGGTTTGGATCCTCAGGACCCACATAAAAACCAGAAATAAAAGCCAAGTGCTAAGGATGGAGGGCAGAGAGACAGGCAGATCTTAATGTTTGCCGGCCAGTTAATCAGGCCCAAATGATGTCAGCTTTATTTCAACAAGAGGCTCTGTCTCAAAAAAATAAAGTGGAAAGTGGTAAACGGAGATACCGGACATTGACCTCCGAACTCCACATTCGGACCCATAGGTGCCCATACATACACATGTGCACATCTCATATACAAGCCCGTAATTTTTTTTAAAGGATGACGCTTAAGGAACATCCAAGATGGTCCTCTGACCTACACAGGCAAATGTAATTGAACACACCTGCACAAAATGGCCTCCTCCCTCAACATTCACAATATCACTTCTCTAGCATGTTTTTGAGGTACCAGGATCAGTCACTTAGCAACTTGCTAGTTTGTCATTTGTTTATGTCTAATTCATGAGGCTTGTCTCCACAGCTATGGCAATTCTGTTCTTGACCCAATTCCATCAAATGCATGTATGACTTCATGTGCACACAGGCACATTTGCCATCTCTCTGCCCAGAGCAAATCAGGCTGTGAAACTGGGAAACCATCTGCTGGGCCCATGTCCTGACTTCAGCTCCATATTGGCTGTGTGATGTTGGGAAAGTTCTCTGCTGTGCTGTCTTCATTTTTCCAGTTTTTAAATGGAATGACCAACAGAAGATGAAGCCAGTTAAAATTTCAGCATAGAATAGAGAGAGAAGGGCTTCCAAGGCTCTGCCCCTGGCTGAGGAGCTTTCAGCAGTCGATAGCTGCTGGGCATGGCAGCGGTAGATCATTCTTCTTTGGGGGTGAGGTCACTGGCAGGTTTGCCATGCTCTGCTGGATAGCCTCACACCCATGCACATACAGGAAGCACTAATTTGACTTAGTAAATTATTTAAAAGAAATAGAAAAAGAAAAGGTCATGAGGATAGGGAGGAGTGGTGCATCAGTTTGGGAGTAGCTGGAGATGGGAAATATGTGGATATGATTATATTTTCTTGTATGTATTTATGAAATTCTCAAAGAATTTTTAATTTAAAAATAAGAATCTGAGCTAGTCTTCAATGTTTTTTCTTCCTTCATCCAGCCTTTTGTCTTTCTTGTAGCACCTGGAATATGTTGTTGAATCATTTTGTCCTGTATTTTCATGAAATTAGCTCCTTGGAGTCTTATCTCTGCTCAAATGTCAGCCATTCAAGGAGGACTCACTATCTCTCTTATCTAAAAGCCCACACAGGCATGCGTATGCACACACACATGATATTATCTGCACAAGAGTCATTAAGTTTGTATGTATCATTTCTGCTTGCATCTCTAGACCACAAGCTGCAGGAAGGCATTACGTGACATGTCCTCTTCACAGTGATAAAACAGCACTGAATGTGAAAAAATTCTTAATACATCTTTGCTAAATAGATAGATTTTGGATGAGTTAGCTATGACTGCTTCTGAGTCCACATTCCACTCAGTGTTAGTTGTGCGTCTGTCGTGGCTTCATTTAATCTTCACAAGTAGCCTAAGAAATATGTGTGCTGCTTCTTAAATGTGTATGACATACTTAAGGGCCATGCAGTGGTTTTAATGAGAATGGACTCCATAGGCTTGGATATATGAACTCTTGGTCCTCAGTTGGTGAAACTGTTTGGGAAGGATTAGGAGGTGTGGCCTTGTCAGAGGAGGCATGTCACTGGGGTGGGCTTTAAGGTTTCTAAGGTTCCCAGTTAGTTTTCTCTGCCTTGCTCTACGTTCTGCCTGTGGATCAGATGTGAGCTCTCTCAGCTCCTTCTCTAGCACCATGCCTTCCTGCCTGCTGCCATTCTCTGCCCCATGATGGCCATGGACTCTATATTCCTCTTGAACTGTGAGCCACAAATTAAATGTTTTCTTATATAAGTTGCCTTGGACATAGTGTTTTGTCAGAGCAATAGAAAAGTAACTGAGATGGGCAGAGCATGTATCCTTGAGATCACCAAGCAGGTAACTGGAGAAGCCAGGCTTCAAATCCAGCCAATGGCAAAGCCGGCAGCCTTGACCATCCTGTACTTGAGGCAAGAAAAGACTGCCAGAACTTTTCCTCTCACAGTCCAACCCAGCTGCTTTCTCTGGCAGCCAGACAGGCTGCCTTCAAAGTTCACTAGGGATTATTCTGGAAAAGGCTCAATTCTTCCCTTTGGAAAAGAGCCCTAGATGGGCTGAAAGCAGCAGGCCCTGCAAGGCCCCTGCTGGTTCACCCTTGCCTGCTGGCATCACCACATGGCCATGACTGATTCTGAGAAGAAGCCACCAGGTGTAAGACAGGCTGAGCCAAAGTCTTAACAGGCCTCTCATCCTTCACAGCCTGCTCCTGCTGGCCTCTCACTTGCAGTGGGACCAGACTAATTGGAATCTCCAAAAGAGGCCAAATGGTTTTCCCACACCTTGCCTCAGCATTCTGTTCCCCTGCCTGGCATGCCCTTCCTGCATCCTTGTCCCCATAGAGTCCTGCTCATCCTTCAGGACACAGCTCAAGAGTCCCCTCTCCTAAGACCTCTCTGATTTTCCCTAGTAGAATCCTCTGCACTTCTCCACTTCTGCCATTGGTATTACATTGCAAGACATAAAGGAGATGAACTTGAAACCAAGAAAATTAGATTCACTTTCTCCTCATTCACACAAGTAACTTGAACACACCAAGGCACAGTGTTTTTTCCATCTAAAATGGGACAATAAGTAGTATCTACCTCAGTTCTGGTGTAGGTCATAAATGAGATAGCCCACATAAAAATGCCAGGCCTTGTGAAGTTTTAGAGGGAAATTTAAATATGCCATCAGGGCTGTTGGCTATTTTGAATTAAGATTCGGTTGTTCTGGTCAGCTGGGACTGAAGAGTCAACCATGATTAACAAGAGAACATCACCATCAAAGTGAAAACTGGGACAATTAATGCTGGTCAGTTGGAGCTGAGAAATTTCCAGTGATTAAGAGGAGACCAGCATCACTGAGGTGAAATCTTCTGGGAAGTGTTTCCTGAGTCAGCACACTCTGTGTTGCAGAGGCAGCCAAGGCTGGTAAACTGAGCTTGGTAGTGTAAGAGTCATCCAGGTGGAACTGGTGTGGAAGCCAGAAAGGGTCAAAGAGCACAGAAGACTTCAGCAGTTTTGGAGATGCCAGTGCCATGGGATGACTGCCTAGGATAACAGCAGCAGTGGAGTGGAGCCAGTGTGAGCCTAGAAGACAAAATGCATGTGCTACACAGGAAGAGTTGGAGAACTGGCTCAAGCCCTTTTGGAGGAGCCCAGAAGATAATGAGTGGATCCCAGACCTTGGGTATTGTGTTATTTACAGCGCTGGGAGTTTGATTTTGCTTTCATTTGATTGTGACTGTGCCTCGGGTCTTCCCTATTGAAGTAATGGAGTATTTAATTTATTTTTTATTTTACAGAAGACTGCAGTTGAAAAACTAAAATTTTAACAGAGATTTTAGGTTTTGAAAGAGATTTTGAATTTTAAAAAGATTGAATTCTAAAAATATTTGAATTTCTAAAGATTATGGAACTTTTTAAGTTTGTTAAGTGTTTCATATTGTAATATTGATATTAATGTGTCATCTTAGAGATGAACAAGAAAGAAAAGGTTGTAGCTTAACAGTAATGTGTTTGTGTGTCAAGCTGACAAGCGGTCAATTGTTCAGGATAATTTTATTACAACTTGAGACAAACTAAAGTCATCTGAGAGGAGGGAGCCTCAATTAAGAAAATTCTCCTAAATATCAGGCCGTAGGCAATATGGTACGGCATTCTCTTAATTAGAGATTAATGGGGAAGGCCGAGCCCATTGTAGGTGGTGCCATCCCTGGGCTGGTGGAGCAAGCCATGTGGAGCAAGATAGTAAGCAGCACTCTCCACGGTCTCTGCATCATCTGCCTCCAGGTTGCCCTGTGTGAGTTCTCATCGGTGTGTTTCCTCCCCAAGCTGACTAGTCATGGTGTTCATCACAGCAATAACGACCCTAATGTCTTAAGATACCATCCTTCTCCTTTTGTTCTCGTCTTTACAATTGGTTAGTGCGCTGGCTGCCATGGGGGACTTCCCTGTTACCCTCTCCCCTTGTTGTTCATCCTCATTCTCTTTGTCCTTCCTTGTATTTCCTTTAATTTGCAAGAAAGTCCCACTTTCAGCCAAAGTTCTTTCAAAAACAGTCCTATAATAAATGTCCTATATTAGCATTGCACATAGCACATGAGAGCCTTTCAAAAAAAAAAAAAACCCTTTTCTCATTACCAAAGTAATACATGCTCATTATAAAAATATGAAAAAATGCAAGAATATTTATAAAAGATTCTTCAAACCACTCATAGTATAAAGAGTCCTGAGGAAGCCACAGTTAACCTGTGTCTTTGTCAGTGTCCTACTGCTGTGAAGAGACACCATGACCACAGCAAGTCCTAGAAAAAGAAAACATTAATTGGGGCTGGTTTGCAGTGTAGTCTATCATCGTGGTGGGAAGCATAGCAGCACACAGGCAGACATAATGCTGGAGAGGTAGCTGAGAGTTTTATATCTGGACAAGCAGGCAGAGTGACACTGGGCCTGGCTTGAGCTTCTGAAACCTCAAAGCCCACCCCCAGTGACATACTTCCTCCAGGTAGGCCACACATCCTAATAATGACACTCCCTGGTGAAGAAGTATTCAAATCTATGAGCCATTCCTATTTAAAACCACCACAGTGTGTTTGCACAGAACCTTCTAGACTACTTTATATGCTCATGAATCCATTGGCACGTCATTAATAGTGCATCATATGGAAAACAGACACACAATACCTTATTTAGAGCTTGTGTCTTCCCATGACATACCACTTTCCCTAGACAGCTAGCATTAAAAAGTGAGTTGATAAAGGAAAATAAGACTCAAAGAAAGAATGATGCTTTCAAGATCATGAAGCTTGTTTACAACCCGAGGATTAGACCTTGTGTCTCTTAAGTCACAAGCAAACTCCCCCACCCTGCCTTGGTCTGAAAGACAGACAAAGAAAGAAAGAGAGAGAGAGAAGAAAGAAAAGCAAAGCTGCACCAAAGAAAAGGGTCTGCAGTACCAGTGACAAATCTAGGAAATGTAGGCTCAGAGTTTTCAGGTTGCTTATATTTTAACCCAAAGCCCAAAGACCGTAAATACTGAAACACTTTCATGCAGATAAGTTGAAACTGTGATCACTGAGAAAGTGAGAGATGCTCTTTCTTGCCCTGATTTTGGACTCTCAAGCTCCCTGATCCTCATTCAGTCAGGATGTTGAATTGCATAACTTATTTTTATTCCAAGAAAAAAAAAATCAAAGGGTATTAGCCATCACAGACACCCCCACCTCACCCCCACTGCCAGAAAGCTTAGAGAACCAGATTTAGTAGCCACATAAGCAGGTACAACCTGCTACATTTGCAGGCGACTGCTACATGTTTGGCTGCAAGCTGCAATTCATCAAAATAGTGATGGTAGTAGATCGCTTTCATGGCTTAAAAGCAGCCCTGACTAACTTCCACCTTACCAGCAGCCAAGAAGGTAAATTGTATTTGTCAGGTCTCTCCTGTGGTAATGCCATATGGAAACTTATTCTGCAAACTCAACAGCAAATCTCACCTGACATTTGACTAGGGTTGGTGGGCTCAGCCGGTCACAGCTGTGGTCTGGGTAAGGTTTGGTTCTTTCGGGTATCCTTGGTCTAGGAGCCAGGATGAAGAGTCATTGACTATATAGTCAATAAAGGTCATTGACTATATTCTTATGGTGAAGGGAGAGGGTCAGGTGAACTAATGGAAGTTCATTTACCATGCTTCTTGAAGCCTTTTTCTCAGTAGACCTGAGATATTGTCCCTTCTAGCTACAGTCCCACAGCCAAGCTCAAGGTCAATGGGTCTGGAATGTAGACCCATTGTCACAGCACACTACAGAATCACATGGCCAAGGCATGAGTCTAGTATGGAAAAAGTAAAGAGTGGATACAGTTAAGATGCCTACCACAGGCGCATGGCTGCCACCCCCAGATACAGACTCTTCAGTTTACACCAGCAGTGCTGGGCACTGCAACTGTGGAAGCTCTGATTCCACAACCTCCTATAGATGGAGGGACTGTCACTATCTCTGGAATGGATTTTTTGTGCTTCACTAGTTACTGTCTGCCATGGAGATCCATTCCATTGTTCTGTGAGGCCTAACACCCTTTGATAATTTGTTTTTTTCATGAAGTAAGAGTAAGTTATGCAACTCTATTCCAAGGAGGCTGGAAAAACAAATTCTACAGAGGATGGGAGTAAAAGGAGTCATTCACTGGGAGGCAGAAGTTTCAGTAAGTGGGGAATTTCTCAGACACAGACAAGATGGTCAAGTATGGGGTGATCAGAAAAAGAGCAAATGTGGATATGTCAGGGCTATTACACATATGAACTCACAGAGCCAAGGCTGCACTTGCAACACCTGCATGGTAAACCAACCAAAATTGCATCATGGGTAGAGAGAGCTCAAAAAGTCCCACCTCTATCTGAGGATCTACTGACAATAAATAGCTTCTGGGAAAAGCGGTGTCAGTTGTCTTTTGATGAGGCCCCCAATAGGTTACCCATGTTCAAGAAGATGGCCCTCTAGCCATGTACATGTTGACAGCATTCTGTGGTTTAAAAAAAAAGAGTTTATGAAGTTGAAGGATAAAATAGTGTGGGGAGGTCATGGGAGGAATTGCAGGGAAGGTAGTAGGAGCAGATTTGATCAAAACATTATTTGTGTCTAACGTGCTCAAACAATAAAAAATAAATATGTATTGTAGCCACTCTCATACAACATTCAGGGAATGAAAACTCAGCCCTCTGTCTGTGCATGTCCTGGCAGTTTCACACACTCTCATCTCTCCTCACAACTCCCACCCAGCATCTGCTCCATACCCTTTCCTGTGATGGCTGACCCGGAGAGGTTCTGGGCGTTTCTAAGACACTCCTGCCTTAAGGAGACATTTCCCAGCTTCTCTAGCAGCCAGGTATGGCTTCGTGCCTAAGGTCTGACCAATGGCTAGGAGGAGAAAGGCTGTGTGAATAAAAGCTAGACAACATCCTTTCAAGGAAGTTACATTGTCCTTCACTTTCTACTTTTCCAGCTCTGCAGACTAAAGTGTAGACATTGAGTTGACATCAGTCATGCAAAAGAAACAGCAACAAGAGGATGGTGAAGAGGCAGGAGAGAGGTCCTGGGTGACCTCAGAAGTGGATCTACCTATCTCCTGGGATTGATTTACAGGAATACAGGAATGTATTTACAGGAATACAGAAATGTATTCCCGTCCCCTTCTAAATCACTAAAATACAAGATCTGTGCCATCTCTCTTTGATATCAGAGCTGTAGTTTTAGAACTTGGAGATAGACATATGTGGTCTACAAATGCTGAGTCTGCCCATTACTGGCACTGTAAGTTTAAGCATACTATCCTCGTAATTTTGGTGTTTTCATCTCTTAAGTGGGTTACACTATCTATTTCATACAGTTCTGGTATAGCTTAGTTTTTATATGATATAGAAGACAAAGACATTTCATAATGAGGCTCATACTTCACTGTTTAAGTAAAGCATGTATTTCACGATAATTTGAGGGAAGAGCTTCGATTTTTGGTTGCAAATGTGTCTCTCATTTGTGTGATAGCCAAAGACCCATGTTCAGCAAACACTCCATTCCTTACTCAAAGTTATTAATTTCTATTGTGTGTAAGATATTCCCGTAGGTGATACAGGAAATAAAAAGATAGCATAGGATGATTCCGCATGCAAGTGTCATACACTCTAACAAAGAATATAAAATAGAAACAATCAACCAATGGGCAACAGAATTTCAAAAGCGTGAAATAGGAGAGCATAGTCAAAATGTTGGTAGAACAGAAGTATTGTCCCTGAATAAAACTGAAGTAGGAGTACTGGATAGAAACACAGGTCATCTGGGGTTGGCAGAGAGATTAAGAGCTTGTGCTGCTTTGGCAGAGTCCCTGAGTTTCGTTCCCAGCACTTAGGCTGGGGCACTGGCAGCCCTCTGGAGCTCCGTCTCCAGGGTTCAACACCTCCATGGGCACTTGCACCATGTCCACACATAGACACCCACTCATGAACGTGATTTAAAATAGAAATGAGTTTTTTCTTAAAATATAAGACAAGCTTTAGTTTAATTTATTTTCAAGTAAACAATAAATATTTTAATGTGAGCATGTATGCCTTTTGGCACTGCATTTGTTAAATTTTCTCTTTCAGCATCTGAAATTAAAATTCAAATATGAATCCTATATATTTTGTTTGCTAAAGGTAGCAGTTTTAAACTCATCAGGATCATGGAGGGAAGGCTGTGTACAAGGAAGGTTGGCAGCCAAATTGTGCGCTAATAATCCTAAAAAGCAGACCTGCAGTGGTGGCACACGCCTTTAATCTTAGCACTCAGGAGGCAGAGCCAGGCAGAGCTCTGAGTTTGAAGCCAGTCACATCTGCAAAGTAAGTTCCAGGACAAACTCTTTCTCAAAAAGGGAAAAAAAAAAAAAAAAAAAAAAAAGGAATCCCAAATAGGATTTCAGTAGCTAGATTATGTAAAGATAATCCAGGCCAAGAAGGGCCATAAGAACAAAAGACAAGACTCACAATTTCATTGAGTGATTCATGTAACCTGGCCACCATCATCCTAATGAATCTAACCAGTGATGAGCCCAGTGATGGTTGCAGGGAAATATAGAGCTATGTTGCAAATTCAGCAACTTAGATATGGGTCTTTAGCCTTGTGTCCATCTCGGAGTTGATGTCCTGAATCCTGAAAGTGGAATTAAACTAGAAAGTGGGGAACTGGGCTGCCAAGAGAACTCAGTAGGTAAGAGTATTCAATTTACATAACCTACATGATGGAAAGAGAGACCAACTTCCCACAAGTTGTCCTCTGACCTCCACACGCATTCTATGACACGTATCACTACTACCCCAACACATGTACACACACACACATACACACATACTTTATTTATTTATTTATTTTATTAATTACACTTCACTTTATTCATTTTGTATCCCCCCATAAGCCCCTTCCTTCTTCCCTCCTGATCCCACCCTCCCTCCCCTTTCTGCATGCATGCCCCTCCCCCAGTCCACTGATAGGGGAGGTTCTCCTCTCCTTTCTAATCTTAGTCTATCAGTTCTCATCAAAAGACACACACACTTTTTTAAAAGAAAGAAAATGGGGAACTCAAGGGAGGCTATCACATTTGGAATAGTGACATTCCAAAAGCAGACATCACTGTCCAAGTCATCTTAATTTCCAAGACACTAATTAGTTCTGCTCAGCATAAGGACCCTGACCTGCCACATCAACCAAAGACATGGGCTCCAGGTAGTCATATGTGCTGGATGAGGCTAGCATCACCATACGTAAAGATGACTGGGACACGTGTAGCTATATGACTTGGGCTGAGCCAATCAGAATGTGTTTGGAATTGGGACTAGAAGATTCTAGCTAATTGCGTGTTGATTCTTGCAAAAAGAATTTCTATTTATGAATAAATGCTATTATGGCAAAGCTTTGTTCTTACCCTCTCCTCATTAACTCTCCTCTTAGTACGAAACATAAAATCCCCAGCCAGTAGGGATTTCAAAATCTCTGTGATATGAAAATTGGAAATTTTCTGTATTAAGTACTAAAAACTGATATGGTTTCATGCTGTAAAATATGCTGATATTTCTTTTTGCTTTTTAGTAATTATTTCTTACCTGCTACCAGGGTCAACCTGGACACCAAGAGCTCAAGGCATGATGCCTGCTGCCTGCTGCCTGTTGCTTGAGCCTCCTTCTCTGTATTTATTCTCTGAAATCACAGTGGGAATATAGCCTGGTCTCTGGGAATTTTAAGCATCATGCCTACTCTATGCCATTAACTGCTGTTTGCATTATTGATAAAGAGGCAGAGTCTGAAAGGGCAGCGCAGTGATCCTGCCACTCAAGCACAGGCTTGTGTGCTTTGCCTGGTAGTGAAAGCTTAGAATCTCTGTAGAGGTCAGTGTGGATGTGTGCTTGTATTTGTATGGAAAATGCACATGGAAGCTAGAGGGTAAATCTCAGGTGTCATTCTTCAGGACCCATCTCTTTTTGTTTCTGTAGACACCCTCTTTGACCTAGAACTCACTAGGTAGATGAGGGGGTGGCTGGCCAGTGAGGAAACCCCAGGGATCTGTCTGTGTCCACCTTGCCAGTACTGGGAATTCAAAAAAGAACCATCATTCCTAGCTTTACAACAAACAAGCAAAGAAGCATGGGCTTTGAGGATCAAACTCAAGTCCTCATACTCAGACAGCAAGCACTTGACTGAGTCATCTCCCAGAGCTGAAACTTGGGGTTTGATCCTCTTAGGCTCAGTTTTCACTTTGGCCTTTGGAACCTCCTCATCCCCCAACCCCCGTGCAACCCCAGAAAAGGATTCAACAGACTTATCAGGTCACCTCACTCTGAATAGCATAAAAATGGATAAGCTGCAGTGTCCCACATCCGTGAATCAGGAAATGAAACTGCAAGAGGTAAGTGAAAGTCACAGAATGCTTTCTCTGCCCTCGCTGCCTAGACATGGCCTTGAACCCCACAAGATTCAAGGTCATTGCCCAGGAGGAAGCTGAAACTAAGGAACAGGAAACGACTACAAAGAGAGGGTCCACTTGC
Source organism: Meriones unguiculatus (assembly GCF_030254825.1). NCBI lineage: Eukaryota > Metazoa > Chordata > Mammalia > Rodentia > Muridae > Meriones > Meriones unguiculatus. The sequence goes on from NC_083350.1 coordinate 92,129,240, forward strand.
TTTCTGAACTGTAGGAGAGGGAGGCAGGAGTGAGCCACTTAGGGCTGCAGCATCTTTCTTCTGTCTGCACCCCACTGAAACTAACACTTTCTTCAAACATCCTCACTGCACACCTCACTCTGATATCACTTACAGAGGCATTATCAAACCAAAGCCTGTAGTCAATTGTCAACTCACCCAAGTGGCTGAGCAAGGTAAGTTTCACAGTTGGAGCCTGGAAGGCCAAGGCTGGAGTGGCTCCAGCAGACTACTCATGGTTACTCAGCTTGTTAAAAATTCCTAAAGCAATGAATTTGTGCCTCTAACTGGTAAAGTCCTAGAATGAATGCATGATTAAAAAGGTTAACTATCATCTTGGTTAACAGCAGTGATTGCTTCAATAAAAGACAAGCCTACTGCTCTGAACCAAAATTTTCTCCCATCAGCATCCCAGTTTAACATTTTTCTGGACTAGAGGGATCCTTAATGATTCTTATTTGGTGTCTGAGATTAAGCTGATGTTGCATTTCTCCTACCAGGCTCTAGGGAACAATGATAATTTTCCACTTTATAAAGCTTCCTCTCTCTCTCTCTATCTATCTCTTTTTCTCCCTTTTAAAGGCAGTTATTTTAAATGTTGAGTGCCTTCTGAATAGCACGTCACTCCTCGGAGTATTATGAGTGACTCTTTATAAAGTTATTGTCAGTGACTCTAGAGACAGAGGAAAAACACCTTAGGTAACCAAAGTTACACTCACCACAGGAGCCTGGTACTGTGTTTTATAGACATGACCACAAACCCTGCATTTAATCACCTAGCCTTTCTATGCCTGTACATTAGACAGCAAAGCCTTTTAAATCACTAATAAATCACTCATACAGGACCAGGTAAAAATGAACCTCATATAGATTATTTATTTATGAGTTCCCATGGAGAGGAACTTCATAAAGAAATGGCTTAGACAAAAAATATGACCCCAAATATCCAGAGGCATCCTTCCCCAGCTTTTCAGAGCAGAGAGTGGGTTGAAGGATATTTTACCTGTGTGCAGCATATACTTGATCAAAGACAGATGCATCCAAGTTCACATCCCAGCTCCATCACTTACTAAGTCTGTGACACACCAAGTGAAGTCTTCCTCTGCCTAGGTTTTCTTGTCTGTATAATAATAAAAGTACTCATGCAAGGGAGTTGCCATACACCTAATTGCAATAGTAGCATAATGCGAATAGCTCACTCTTTCATAAGGAGACCTTATGAAAGATCTCAGGAAGCACCTGAGATCTTTCCATCGGAAGGGACTCCTTAGAGAAAGTGAGCAACACAGTTGATGGTCATGGTGAGAAACCAGGGGCCCAGATTGGAGATTAGACATACTGGCAAGCTGCTAGGGATGGAGGGACAGTGGGAGGCTGTCTCAAAGGAGGTAAAACCACATCCGGGTTTGTGCTAGAGTCACAGAGGAATGCCCTGGAATGCAAAGAAAGGGAGTAAAAATATCCTGGCCGCTCTCCAAAATCTGTATTCTAGTCTCCCACCAGCACCTCCAATGGCTGAACTTTCCTGGGAGTTATAGGGTGAGGGAGCCCAGAGAATGTAGCTCCCCTAATGTACAGAACAGACCCAGGGACAGTCAAGGATGTATCTGAGTGCAAACAGAAAGTTAACCAGGAAGTTCTGATGCTTATGGAGCCCTTGTTTGGAGCTTGGCTCTGGGCACAGTGCTTTACAAGAATTAATTCACTTAAATCTTTTTGGAATGCACCATAAATGTTAGATCTGTTACTGAAGTGATTAGCATAAAACTTAAAGAAAAAAATAGAATATGGGAACATCCTTCCCATTGAGATAAACTGAAGGGAAGAATTGTGCCTAATTCATCTTTATGAGCCCACCACAGTGCTTGGGATCCTGCCTTTGGTGGTCATTCAGTTCACATTTGTTAAACTAAATGAAATAGGCAGCAATGAAATCAATAGAGTGAGGCTAACTGAAATGCTCTCCCAGCTTGCTAATCACTGCCAAGGCTAGCTCATAAAAGATCCCTGCCTGGCTCTATTTCTCGAAGGGCTTTTAGAATCCTGAGCCCTCATCTCTATCCTTCCTGGGAGCTCCGAAGCCTGTGCCGGGAAGGGATAAAGGTGTCTGAGGAGCCTTAGATGCCACTAGAGTCAAGCCAGATACCAGACTGTGAGCAAAGACAGCTTTGAGATTAACCCAGCCTCAGCCTGACAACAACCACATGAACAACATGGAGGTCAAACTACCAACTGAACCAGCGACCAGCTAACCTGAGAAAGCAGGTATGCATATGTCTTTGCTAAGATATGTTCTTTCTAAGGTGTATGAGCTGCAATTTGTTCTGAAGCAATAATTAATATAGAAACATGTGTGTCCTATAAAAGAAGCAAAAAGTAAAAACAGACAAAATATGCAATTAAAATATTAATAGTGTTCCTCTAATTTGTAGTTGAATAGTGAGTCCTTCTAATAAACTGTGGTTTTCTTCCTTGTCCTTCTGTCTAAAGCATTTTCTTAAAAGGTGAGATAACAATGTTGGAAAACATATAACAGTGGCTTTGGAAACTTTGGAAACTAGATTTCTTCCAGAAGCTCCAGGCTTCCTATCATAGCTTCTTAAGATCCAGGCAAGTACATGAAAATGATTATGGCTGAATCTTTAGTGTGAAGACTCTCTTCTTGCCCCACATGAGGTGCTGAGTCCCCATACACACATTCATGAGCATTCTTGTCCATCTTTCCATGCATCAAACCTCTTTATGCCAGGTGATCTATTCCATCCAAAGGCAGGCCATGTTCAGGATCCACTGACAATGAGGCTGTCTTTCTAATGAACTAAACAATGTTGCCCTGGAACTTTCAGTCACATGTCATCACTAAGTACCTGCTATGGGCCATGCATTGCCTAGGCACTGGATATAATAAAGAATAAGACAAAAGCTCTTGTTTTCCAGGAACAGAGATACTAGTGCATGAAACATACGATTTAAGAAACAAAACTTGTATGATTGTTGCATATCAAGGGATTTCCTAGTAGGCCATGTAATAGAATATTAGTTCCTCATAGAGAATGCTGAGAGATGGGACACAATGGGAAAAAAAAAAACTGATCATGGGATGGCACCCTCATAGGGATTTCTGTCTTTCCCAAGGGAACGAGCTAGCTACAGTGGGAGCTCTGTCTTACCTCTTTTGATATCCTCCCTTTTCCTCTCACATTCTACCATGAGTTGAAGCATCACAGAGCCTTCATCTAATGCAGCTGCAGGGTGTTAGACTTCCCAATCTTCAGAATGACAAAGTCCAAACAAACCTCTTTTCTTTATCAAGTACCCAGTATCAGATGTTATATCATTAAAGCAATAGAGTGAAAACTAATTAAAGACACAGAGTAGTATGGAGAAACTAAACCAAGGTCAGCATGTTGAGAGTGAGAGGGGTTTGAGTTTTGAAAGGATGGTCATAGAAGACCATCCTGAGGAGGTTACTTTGGATGAAGATATGGCTTGAAAGAGAGAAGAAATCTGTGATTCTGATAAAGGATAAAGAGTGAGGATTTAAGGATGTGTCTGCTTGCAAAGCTGATTACGCGTACAAAGGCCACAATGGCTGGAGAGTGGTGTGTGTAAACGAGAAAGGTAGGAGCATTGGGTCAGGAGAAAGTGTGAGGGCTTTGGATTTCATTCTCAGTATGATGGAAACTTCTGAAGGGAGAAGTGAAGGGTGATAGTGTGTGTGCTAACTAGTGTGTGCAGACCCTTGCCCTAGCTATGGAGCGTGAACACAACAGTGAAGAAGGAAGGTGAAAGACCTGTTAGATTGCTGAGGCTCTCCAGCAATGAGAAGTGGTCGGGCTCCACTGACCACCAAGATAAACCAGTAGGCTTATTGGAGTGCATGCCGATGAAGGAGGAGTCAAACAGAACCCCGAGGTTTTTGTTTAAACAGACTTTACATCAGCAATATTTGTAGATAGCTGCATAAAGCATAATTGGCTCATGTAAGAGAGAGACAGATATAGTCCCAAATCTTTTTAGTGTAGGATTTATTACATTGTTAGGCAGAATATTAAAGTATACACATATGAGAACTCAAAGAGGGAGCAGTAAGGGTTCTATCTGGAAAAACATCATTATACACCATGCATGGTTAGGATTGGCAGGCAAAGACCTTTCCTGATGGTGGAACAAGCCTGGATAAGAAGAAAGGAAGAAATTGAGGAAAACACAGAGTTTGGTGATATGGCCCAGGTGGAGAACGGAAGAGAATAAGGACATAAAAACTTACAAGGAACAAACTCAGGCAAGGAGAGTGTTGGTCATTCAGAGGAGACAGAGTCTCATTCTGAAAACTAAAGAGTCACAACTGAGTTTAAACCAAGAAGATGTGGCTTAAGAAATGGATCTCAGATTGCTCACATGTAGAGAGAGGACTAAAGACTGTCAGATTGGAAGCTAGGGTGTGAAATGTAATCATTACAGACCTTGGGAAAATGTTGGGCTGGAAGCAACAGAAGAGGTAAAAATGGAAATAGAGAGAAGGAAGTTATGCTGTTACAAGAGGAAATCAGAAGGACAGATTTTTTTAATTTTTATTATTAGTTACATTTTATTAACTCTGTATCCCACTCCCTCATTTCCTCCCAATCCCACCCTCCTTCCTTCATCTCCTCCCTGCCTCTTTCCAAGTCCACTGATTGGGGAGGACCTCCTCCCCTTCCATCTGACCCTATTTTATCAAGTATCTTTAGGACTGGCTGCAAAGTCCTCCTCTGTGGCCTAGCAGGACTGCTCCTCCCTTGGGAGGTGGGGAGGTCAAAGAGCCTGCCATTGAGTTCCTGTCAGAAAAAGTCCCTGTTCCCCTTACTATGGGAAGCCAATTGGTTACTGAGCTACCACGGGCTACATCCAAGCAGAGGTTCTAGGTTATATCCATACATGGTCCTTGGTGGAGTATCAGTCTCCTAAAAGACCCCTGTGCCTAGATATATTTGGTCCTTGTGGAGCTCCTATTCTTTCCACGTCATACTAACTCCCCTTCTTTTATATGATTCCCTGCACTCTGCCGAAGGTTTGGTTGTGAGTCTTAGTATCTGCTTTGATACACTGCTAGGTAGTCTTTCAGAGCCCCTCTGCAGTAGGCTCCTGTCCCGTTACTTGTTTGCTCCTACGTCCAAATGCACATCCCATTTGTCTTTCTAAGTGAGGATTGATCATCTTACCCTGGGTCCTCTTTCTTGTTTTTCTTCTTTAGGTGTATAGATTTCATTATGTTTATCATATCTTATAGGTCTATATAAGTGAGTATATCCCATGTTTGTCTTTCTCCTTCTGGTATATTTCACTCAGAATGATCTTTTCTAGATCACACCATTTGCCTGCAAATTTCATGATTTCAGAGGGCCAGATCTTGATGACTAATTGGAGGTTAGAGTGACTGGATAGAGGTGGTTCCAAGTTCTTATGTGAGTGAATGAAGTAGAAACTTAGGAGGATGGATGGACTTGGCATCCCAAGTTTGAGCTGCATTGAAGATAGCCTACCCTGGCTTTGCAGACAGGTGTACAAGTCTGAAGCTCCGAGGCTGGAAATAGAGACATGCTTCAAGAGTTCTTGAGGGCTCTACAACTCAGATCTGATTTGCTCTTCACAGAGAGGGCCTTAAATATTTGAGGATCACTGTGCTACTCCGCTCTGCCCCACTGAGACGCCTTGAAGCTAATCACCCTTGGTTTTTCCCCTTGCTGCCCAGTTTCAAACAGAGCATCCAGGAGCCTCACTGTTCATGGTGTGATCTGTGGTCCAGCGACATCACATGGGAGCATGTAGACCATTCCCCCTCCTTCAGACCTGAATCAGCATCTGTGTTTTAATAGAATCCTCCAGTGATTCTTCACAACCTTGGCATAAAATAGACTGATGTGCACTAACAAGTTATACCTGGTCCTGACAGTTATTAGCCATGTATGTGCATTTTATTTTATGGCCTCCCTGTGCCTCCATTTTTTTTTATATCAATCTGGAATAATGTTAGGAGTTATCTCATGCTATAAATGCTTAAATAAAACAATTCAAGTGTTTCATATAGTTAGAACCCCAGTGTAAATTTATTATTGACTAAATGCTAGATCCCTCACTGTACTGATGAGCCTCCTGTGAGCCATATCCAAACTGTCTATACTCTTTTGAAAGCAAAACACTCAGAGCTGAGCTCCTCCGCTGAGTGTAATTTGGCCAGCCCTTGGTCAAATGGACTAGCTCATTCTGAATGCCTGTTGTAATGGATGCCCTTGGTCATTACTTTTCATTGCTTTGACAAATACCTGAGGAAATCTGAGGAAGGACTTACCTTGGCTTCTTGTTCCAGAGGCTTCAGTTCATGGTCAGCTGGCTCTGTTGCTGTTCTGTCTTTGGCAATGCAGGGAGCTCATGGCAGAAAGGCATGGCAGAGGAAAACTGCTTATCTTTGGCAGCCAGTAAGTAGAAAGAGAAAAAGGGATTACAGCGATATACACCCTTCACGGCCAGGCTCTCAGTGACCTACGTCTTCCACCTAGGCCCCACCTCTGAGTTTACACAACCTTCCAAGACTGCCTCCAAACTGAGAATCCAATCTATATTTTTAATCCATTCTTTAGGTCAAATCACTCATGATCCCACCACTTTTCAACAGTACTACCAGCTGGGAACCAAGCCTTCAATACAAGACACTTTAGGGGTAATTCTTCATATCAAGACCATAACAATACCCCACTGTTACCTACTTCCTTCAGGTAGATCCAATGTCACATAATGACTAATAATTGAGCTAGGGATCCAGAGTACCTGTGGAAAGAGGAACAAGACTTGAATGAGTATGTAAAGAGGACAAAGTGCTGAATGGATGTGTATTGTTGACATGAATCCAACCACGGCAAGGTCCAAAGCCTTAGACCCATAGGAAATTAGGACCAGCCTTCCCTATATGGATCAGACTTAGAACTGACAGAGCCTTTCTCTGTTCTGAGTGTGAGTGTAGACAGTAAATGTGAGTGTTTATACACAATTTACCAGTGTGTGCAAATGCTAGCAACAGAAGCTTCTTCCTCCAGGATATTTACAGCCTGACAGTAGACTGCTGGCCCACAGAGACTTCCTACTGAGACTGATTGATCTATCCCCCTGTGCTGCACATAACAAAACTTGAAGTTCCAGAATGAAGGGATAGTTGGTGCTTTCCATCAAAGCGAGCACAGCTCTGCCCACCCCTACCCCAGATGTTTATCTATATGTCTGTCCTTTCTTTAATACTTTCCCATCCCATCAAGTTTCCATCCCATGTGGCATCTGGCAGGACACCTGTGTTTGCCCTGTCCCTACAATTAGCATCTGGATGTCCTTACATGAGGCACTTAATTTTTCTAGACCTGTTTCTTCATCTGTTGTTTAAGAGATGATGGGACTGGTGCCTGCCTTATAAGCTGCTTGGTTTGGAAATTATTTGTCCCAAGTATGGTGTGCTGAGATTGTAGAGCCTCTAAAAGATGAAAGTGCAGGCCTAGGGGAGGAGGAATCAGTGATAGGGAACTTGCCCAGCATGGGCAAGGGCTTAGGCTTGATTCCAACACAAGAGGGGAAAGTATGTTTTCTTGGATGTGGTGGTTTACACCAGAGGTCCCAGTAGTCAGGAAGCAAAGGTAGGGTGACCCCACGTTCAAGGCCGGCCAGGGCTATCTAATGAGATGAGATGAGATGAGATGAGATGGAGCCTAGTGGAGGTTAATTAGGTCATGGGGTTCTACTTTTCCAAATGTTGGTCTTCAGGGAGCAGGCTGAGGCTGGTAGAAGTACATCCATCCCAACATTGCTGTAAACAAAACATACCAACCTCTCCAGTCTCCTATTCCTTCTTCACACATACACCTCCTTGGACACATTTTTCTCTTTCTACTTCTTCCCTGGGATGTGATGCAGCAAGGGGAACCTTTCCAGGATGCTAGTGCCATGGTTTTCCAGGGACCAAATAAACCTCTCTATAAATTACTCTGCCTTGGGCATTTTCTTACAATAATACAAAGTACACGACTAGATATGGTTATTGTAAAGTTTAAATGACTTGAAGCATGAAGAAAGAGATCTGGAGCATTTGAAGTGGTCATTGCCCAAGGCTATCAGTAGACTCTCACTACACTGCAGTTCACAAAATCATGGTCCTTCAGAGGGTACAGTAGGCTAAATGCTGTACTAGTTACTAGTGACACACAGACTCATCACTGGCCCCTCAGAACACAAATGTGTCTTTTCTCATATACCTCAGGCTTTGAGAGTTGTTGCCCCATTGTGCACTGCACCTACCCAGCAGCACACAGCAGATCTGCCCTCCTTGTTAAGAGCATCAGAAGCTGGCTGGCTTGAAGTAAGTCCTGGGGAAACTTAAGATTCATCCAATTACTCTTAAGGCCTTTGGTTCGGCTTTAGGTGCATGACAAGTCTGCAATTGTGAAAAAAAAAATGTGTAATTCATTTCAGTGAGAAATAATTTGATTTTTTCAGTTGCCTGATTGCCTTAAATTTTTATAAAAATATTAGACGGCAGAGATTTTCCCCAGGGACATGGGGCTGAGTGTTCTGGCTTTCTACCTCTTCTATAAACATTGGCAAAATGGTGAAGCAGTGACCGTCTCTCTGGCCTGTGTGGAGGCCTGTTCCTCCCGTGGGGAAGGAACTAGTGTTTTGTTACTTTTTTTTTTTTTCATTTTCTGAATTGCCACCAGGAAATGAGTGCCTTGCCTGGAGCCATTCCATGAATGGCAGGATCATGGTTATCAAGCTATGGTGGACAACAGAACTGTCATCCTGAGCCCTCACCCAGAAAGCTGGTTCTGGTTCAGTGGAGCAGCATAGGGCTCCGAGCCAGCATTTGAATAAATGCTGTGGGTGCTCTGTGTGGGCACATAATAGATTTGAACCTTCCCAACTGAAAGTTAGGTATGATCATGTGGCTTGCTTGGGTTAACAAAATGTGAACAAAAATTATTTGTCATTTCTGGGCAGAATATTTAAGACAAACTGTACACCTGCCACATATCCCTTGCTCTTCTGGAAAGACAGAGCACAAGCCAGATTGGAGCCTAGGTCCCAGGAGTCTATGTGAAGTCAAGGCTGGTGAGTCCAAGAGAAAAGCAGAATGAGCAAATTTAAAATAATAATAATAACCCCCACACACAATTTTTGCTATGGTAAGGCAGTGAGATTTTGAGGTTGTGTGTTACTTCAGCTTAATGTAGCCCAGCATATCTAATATGCCTGATACTTAGTGACCTCGAAAGTCATTATCACTTGCAATTCTTCTAAGCCATGTCCTTGAGAAGCTTGCACGTCAGGTAAAATTTGAGCAACATTTAAGGGGAAAAAAATGTTAGGGAATGAGCTTCTTTATTGTTTACCTATGTAGAATGCTAAATAAGTTTTTAAAACAGTGTTTATTTTAGAAGCCAGCAAAGGCAAAGAAACTGCCCTGCAATAATTAGAAAAGGTTTGGTTTTATATTAAACCCAGATTTACAGAGACTTTAGTTTTTGTTGTATTTAAAGAAGAAGGAAATTTAATTCCTGATGTGTCTTGTCATATAACCTAGACCTTGAGTTCTTAGGAAGAATTTGAATTGAATATTTAAGCAATTATAACAACCAAAGCCTCCCCGAGTGTTACCTGCTTTCATTAAATTTCAATCTTGAAGACAGATGTCTTCTATTTTGGCTTTTCATTAAAAGGGGGGGGGAGAGAAAACACAGTGAACGGCTGTGAGATAAATGAACGTTTCGTCCTTTTTCACTAAAGGTATTTCCTCTTCTTCTTGAGCTCTTGTCTGCTATCCAAGTCACTAGAGACCAAAGAAGTCTGTGTGGTAGGACCAAGCAAAACTGTAGTGGAAGAAGAGCTGACAGGGACCACCAGGTGCCACCAGAAGGAACCCAAAGCTTAGATGAGTGTAGTCAGAACCAGAGCCTCAGACAGGGCTGGATGGGGGACAGCAGGATGTACAGCCACGCAGTTGCTGCCACCATGAGCTGGCCCCAGCTTCCTCGTGTACCCGATGTCACTTAGGGAGGAGGACAAATGGTAATGCTGAGGAGGATGGGGACTCCAGGGTGAGAGGAGGGACATGTATCAGGTGTGGCAGTACAGGTCTGGAATCCTAACTCAGCCTGTTAAGGCAGGAAGGTAGATTGCAAATTCCAGGCCAGCCTGAGCTGCATAGTAAAACAGTGTCTCCCCTACCCCAAAAAGCACAGGCTGGCGTTATAACTCAGTGGAGTGCTTGCCTTCACTATACAAGGCTCTGGTTCAGTCCCAGCAAGGGAAGAAAAGTAGATGTTTTGAGAATTCCTTTCCTGGGGAGACATAAGCAATGTCCACCCACTCCTTAGACACTCCCAAGTACAAATTAAAGGACAATTCCAGCACAGGTCAACCTGGGGAGCCAATGTGTTTACTGGGATTGCTTACAGAATCCCAAAGCAGTGGCAATGACTTTCCCATTCATGGATGATAGCTTCCCCATAGCTGCATAAATAGAGCCCATCTCCAGTTACCCATACACATATTTACCTCCCATGACCCAGAGAGTACTTGCAAGTAGGACAGAATTGTATACAAGTAGCTAAGAAAAAGACTGGACCCTTAGGTGAAGGCCCAGTGACATCCTCACCACCTCCTGTAAGGGAACGTCAAGCCCAGTCACAATGGACTCTTGCAAGCAGGCTGATCTGATGGAAATGAAGGCAGTTTACTCAAAGGATCAAATTCTACAACAGAAGGGAAGACATACAATCTCTTTTAATAAATGCAAATGTTAATGTACAGGCATATTCAGTGAAAGTACATAGAACTGTTCTACACAAGTTAAAAAAAAAACCATGGACACTGTGGTTCCTTTCTTGCAAGATGCTAGAAGAGTGTTCTTGCCTTTGGTGTTTCTCAGAGTTTTGTGGGCACCAGTCTCACACTGATAGCATGCCCCACTGCTGACTCTTGCCCCATGGTTCTGGGGAGGAGCTTAGAGCCTGCTTTTTTAGCAAGTTCTCTAGTGAGTCTGAAGCTGCTGGTCCAGGAATCACACTTTGAGAATCCCTGAACTAATTCCCCCAGCTGACACCAAACACTGGAGGGTGGGATGATGGCTGCCACAGCCACAGTGATTACGATGTCATCACCGCCACCTTCCCCATCATCTCATCATCTATGAGATGCTATGACTATGGCTGTTGGCCGGCCCCATAAGTCCCTTTAGACCAGGTGGAACACTGAGTTGGTTCTTACACCTCAACAGTACCTTTCCTGTTTTGTGAGTGATGGGGCGGGAAGGTCAAGAAGTCCAGGAACCTGTTAAAAGTGACTGAGGTGCCACAGTCAGGCCTCACTGGGCAGTCTCCATCAGAGCGCCGTTTCTAAACCACCACCCATTCACTTTGTCAGCTGAGCAATGCTCTTTTTGGAAAGGGTAGTTTGGTGACTACAAAGACCCAGAGCTGATTGATTAAAATCTACTCTTTTTTTTTTCTTTTTTTTTTTTTTTTTTTTAATTTCTATGCTGGTGGTGTTCTAACCATCTGAGACATTGGGGCATTTCTAGCTACAGTTCCACAGCTTCTGCTGCTACCACCGCCTCATTTTGAGACTTCTTGCCCTTTTATTCCCATCATGGAAGTTAATGCTTTAGTTTTCTGGCCATTTCCTTAGCATGCCCCCTCCCTACTACACAGCTGAGGGAACGGGCAAGAGAGGGGTGCTTGCTCAAGCATCTAATTAAATTGAATTTTGCTAAACAAAACTTCATCTCCTCCAGAGAGAAATCATATCACTGTTTGAGAGCAGAAGCAGCTGTCAGCAATTATGTTTTAAATAGTAGGGTTTATTCTATTTGATATGCATAGTTTATAAAAAAATGCCTGTAAGGAAAAGCAGGTCCAGTGACAAGCTTGAACAGGAACAGCCTGTGTTCAGGTCTGTTTTGTGCAGTCTGTACTCAACCCCAGGAGTATTTTTGTGGTCTCCTTTATTCTGGCCCTGTGGTTGGCTGCTTCCACTGCCCACATGGCAGGCGGCCTCAACAATGTCCTCAAACGCCAGACCCAAATTTTAAAGGAACAAATGGGACCACAAGTCCCATTGGTCAGCTGTCAAGGACATCTTCCTAAATTTTCTCCGCAGGAACTTGCAATCTGGATATTGCCCCAGGCACAATCACCTTCTTTTCATATTTACTTTTAAGCATGCATGTGTGTTTGTCACTGTGTGTGCTTCTCTCTGCGTGTGCTTCTCTGTGTGCATGTGTGTGTGTTTGTGTGAGTATGCTTCTCTGTGTGTGCTCTTCTGAGTGTTTGTGAGTGTGTATACTTCTATTTGTATGTGTGTTTGTGTGAGTGTGCTTCTATGTGTGTGTGTGCTCTTCTTTGTGTGTGCGTTTGTCAGCGTTAATGTGCTTCTGTGTATGTGTGTTTGTGCTCACGAGCATGGGTACAGGTACTGTCAAAGACAAAATGCATCATACTTCCCTGGGGCTGGAATTACAGGCAGTTGTGACTATCAGATGTGAGCGGGGGAGCAGCACATGCTGCAAACCACCGAACCATGTCACCAGGTTCCCCAGGTCATCTTCATTCCATCTGGCTTGGGATACATGTGTTCATGGTCTCTCCGAACTCTTGGCTCATTTCCCAAGAACACAAGAGGGAAAACCCCGAATAAAAACTCCATACTCCATCGTGTCTTCCTTTCCCTTCTTGTTCCCTCTTTTCCCTGCCTCTCGGGGAACAAGGGCAAAATCCAGCTGGGCCCAACTCTGTAGGTGTTTCTTAGGGAACAGCTGAATTCCCATCCCACAATGCCGGGCAGCTAGAACCAGATTGAGCAAAGAAGCAGGGGGTGTAGAATTAGAGAGGTTAGGAACAGGAAAGAGGAAACTGGATCCACAGGGATCTGGCCCCTTTGACCGGCCAGAGATGGACCTGCTAGACTCATTGGTTAGTTCTGGGCTTCCAGGCAGAGCCTCCTTCAACCATCAAGAATGGGTGAACACACATGTGGTTCTATGTCATTCACATCTTTCCTTTATGTGTCCTTTGTAGTGTTCTCTTTCCTGTTCTTCTGCTTCATAACAGAAATGTTATGGTTAATTTTATAAAATTGTGTTTATTTCTCAGTCTCTAACCCAGATATCACACAAATAATTGAGACTTTTATTTTTTCTTTTTAAATTTATTTTAAATTTATTACAATATATTTAAGTGAATAAATTTTGTATCCCAGCTGTGACCCCCTCCCTCTTCTCCTCCCAACCCTACCCTCCCTTCTTCTTCTCCCCTTATGCCCCTCCCCTGGTTCACTCATAGGGGAGGTCCTCCTCCCCTTCTGTTTGACCCTAGCCTATAAGGTCTCATCAGGACTGGCTGCATTCTCTTCCTCTGTGGCCTGACAAGGCTGTACCAGGGGAGGTGGTCAGAGAGCCTGCCACTGAGTTCATGCCAGAAACATTCTCTGTTCTCCTTACTAGGGAACCCACTTGTAGAATGAGTCTATGGGCTACATCTGAGCAGGGGTTTAAGGCTCTCTTGATGCATGGTCTTTGGTTGGTGTATCAGTCTCTATAGGACCCCAAGGCCCAGTTTTTTGGCTCTGTTGGTCTCCTTTGGGAGCTCCTGTCCCCTCCAGGTATTTTTATCTCCCCCTTCTTTCATAAAATTCCATGCATTCTATCCAAAGTTTGGCTATGAGTCTCAGCATCTGCTTTGATTGAGACTCTTTTATATTTGTTTAATAATACACTTCACAACATAATAACTAAGCAGTTATTACTCTATTCTAATACTAATACTAATACTACTAATACTCTAACCCTCTAAGCTAATCTTGTTTCCTCTCAGTGTACATCCCAGAGATACATGCACACTGTAGCTTTCAATGCTCCAGCTCCTCTCCTGGTTCTCCTGGATCTCTCCCATGGCTCATTCCCCTACTTCCTCCTCTAGCTCCTGTTCTCCTGACTGGCAGTAAGTCTAGCCCTATTTTCTCCCCTGCTCAGCAATTGGCTATAGCCTGCTTTATTGGCATACCAGGCGATAATTGGGAAGCAACGTTTACACATCATTAAGTCAGGAGAATTTTAGAACACGGGTTACAACCAGATATGGGGGGTACAGAAATCACAGTATCCAATAAGGTTATTGTGAATTACACAATAATTACCGGCTGTTCCTGTACAATAATCTTATGCCTACACAGAAATGTGTGCTCACTGAAAAAAAAAACATTGAAAATGAAAAATAAATATGAAAACACAGATCTTACCCTCCAAAACAATCAATGCATACCATTCTCTCTTTTCTCATACTTTCCAGTATTTCAGAAATACTCAAATATTTGTGTACACCTTCCAAATAGTTTTTCTAGATGTGTGATTATCTGAACAGAACTGTATCATACTGTTCATTCTGCTTTTTTCCTACTTCATAATAACTTACAGATCTTTTTCCAAGTCAGTCATTATGTATCTACATCACTGTTTCTGGTAACTATTAAAATATGTTAACTAGATCCCTCTTGATGAACACAGGGACTTCCCCACCATTTTCCTGGGCAAACTAACAGAAAGTAAACTTTCCACAGTGGTGGCAGGTGTTCACCTTCCTTCTAAGGTTGGAGTTTTCATGGCTTTGTCCTGTGTCTCTCCATCTCCATGGATGTTCCTATGGGTGAGACTGCATAGAACTGAAATTTCTGTAGCCTGTGCATCACTGTCAGCCCGTTGAACAACCAACTCATGGTTGGGCTAACCACCGCAGACCAAAGGAGGGATTGGCTCTTGGCTCTTAAATGGCTGTTTTTCTTTATGATTTATCCTGCCAGAACCTTTCCTGCTTTTATGACTCAAACAAGTTCCAGCAGGCTTTCCCTGTCATTCTCCTGTTTCGTCTCGCGCTTTCTTCAGCTAACACTCATTCTATACTTCTTCTCTCTACTTCTGTTTCTTTAATGTTTTTCTCCTTTCTTTCTCTCTATTCACACAATACATATAGCCATGTGAGGCCTCTCATCCCCTCCACAAATCTACAACCCCTTACCTTCATGCCCCTCCATATGTACAGGCTGATAACTGAAGATCTAAGGCAAAGAGACTGGGTTTTATGAATCTCTCTCTTCTTTGCTAAAGAAAGATCGGTATTTGGGAGTCTGGGAAGATGGACAGTTCAGTGGATAAAGCTATGGCTGAGCAATCATTAGAACATGTCTCTAACTCCAATGCTAGGAGCACAGTGATGGGCAGATCCTGGGGTCCTGCTGTCTAGGCAGTCTCTTGACAAAATAGTAAGCCCTTAAGACCTGTCTCAATATAGAGGGAGACATCTGACATTGATCTCTGGCCTCAACACATATGTACACATGATCAAGCAAACATGCATTATCTGTTTTCTTTTCATTACCCTCCACCAGTAAAGAGTCCAAGGAGAAGCTTAAGGAAGATAGAGCATTTATAGTCATGTGACATGGTAAAACAGGACATCCATGTTCAACCTCCACCTTGTCAGTGGTCACTGGACAAGTCACTCACATTGAATCTCAATTTTTCCATCTGTAGACTCCAGAAGCCTTGGCTAGTCCTACATTTTTATGTGAATGGTGACTTTGCTTTAGAGAACAGGGAGAGGAAATAAAAAAGGATGCATTGCTCATCCTTAACTCTTTTCTTCTCTAGCCTACCAGGTAAGGTGTGGCTAGGGATCCTGGCTGCTTCGTTCAGTTCTGTGATCTTGAGAGGATCATCCAACCGTGTCTGCTTCCCTTTTACAGTTTGCATACAAATGTTTCCCATGGGTTTGTATGTTGACTAATTGGTCTCTCGCTGGTAGCACTGGAGATCCCGGAAGCATTAGGAGGTGGAGTCTTGATGTGAGAAGATCACCAGAAGCTTGACTTTGAACCTCAGGCTCCTCCATCTTCTCCTATCAGAGCTATGATGCTCCTCCCAAGCTCATGATGCCAAAGAACATATGGAAACTGAGCAAAGTGATTCTTTTTTCTCACAAGCTGCTTCTGCAGTTATTTCATCACAGCAACACCATAAGGTCTGACTAATACATTCTCCATCCATAGCATGGCAGAATAGCATTTTATGTAAGATTTTTGTGAATATAGATATCAAGCAGGTAAGTTCCTGAAGACCCAATAGATTGTAGTTGTGGTTATTGTTCAAAAGGTATCATGATAAAGACAGCTCAGGGACTTCTGTGTAGGCATCTGAGGAAGAAAGACATGTTTACTGTTTTGTTGTTGTTTTCTTTTCTTTCTTTCTATTTTTGTGGATGCCCATAGCTCTTAACTTCAGTGCTGTCAGCATTCCTAAATGCCATCCAAAGTGAGGGTAAAGGCAGTTAGCAAAATGACTAAATGCCCAAAGGAGAAGCAGAAGAGGAAATACTTTAAAGTAAAGCAGTGACTTTTGCAGAGTTGGGATCAGGAGACATTTCTTTCTGCTTCTAGAGAAGAGAAGAATTGCATCTGATAGGAACTATAAATTGTATTGCTGACAAAGTCTCCCTCTGTGGCCTTGACTTCTGATAATCTCCAAGCATGTTTGCAGCTATGTAGCCTAGCACACTGGCTGGCAAGATGGATTCTCCTGTGCCTGTATTGTTTCTGATTTTATATTTATAACTTGGATTATTTTTCCTTTCTTGCTTCTTCTAATTTATGTTGCCTCATGACATTTTATAACTTTTTTAAGACTTAAATATTTTCTTGGAACAAAGAAGTGATGGATGAATAGATGGATAGATGGATGGATAGATGGTTGGATAAATGGCAAACAACAGTAAAATCGTAGAGTAGAAAAATATCTTAGAAGCTATGTGATTCAATTCAGGTATTTTTTCTATAATATTCTTAATAATATTCTTAAAAGGTAGTCAGTCTAATTGCCTAATCTTAATATTTACAGTGACTAGAAACTCCACTCTAACAAAACAGTTAATTGCAGATATCACTGTAATATCTTGACCTGAGAGAGAATAATTTGCTTTCCTTATGTAAAGTAATATTAGCTATAGCAAGAAGATATAATATTTTAATAAAAAAGGAATACAACTCAGGAGGCTAGGGAGTTGGTAAAGTGCTTGCCTTGCAGCCATTAGGACATGATGGGTTCAATTCCCAGAACCTGTACAAATATATATACATAAAGTTGGGTATGGTAGCACAAGCCTTTAATCCCAGCACTCAGGAAGTAGAGACAGGTGGCTGGAGTTCCAGGAAGGCCTGTTCTACATGGCAAGTTCTAGGACAGCCAGGCCTATATAGAGAGATCTTATCTCAAAACAGTGGGCTTGATGGTGCCTACTTAGAATACCAGCTCTTGGGAAGCAGGGGCAGGTGAACCCTTGGGCACTGCTAGTTAGCCAGCCTAGCCTTCTTGGAGAGTCCCAGGTTCACACACACACACACACACACACACACACACACACACACAGGGCATACACACGCAAAGATTGAAGCCTTCTGAGAAATAACACCCAAGAGTGCCTCATGGCATTCTTAAAGAAAGAAAGACAGCAGAAGGAAGGTGAGCTCATAAGAGCAAGAGGGCTAATGTGCTTCTCTTTGGTCAGCAGCAGCTTTGTGTGATCTCCAGTATTTTCTTACTACTAACGACCTGTGTTTGTGATTCTGCCCATACTCAATTCAAGGCTTCCCCTGTTCCACACTGTAAATTAAAAATGTGGTTCACATCAAGGAATTGAAAATATCACCCACACAGAGTGGATGTTTGCAAATTATACACTTGATAGAGGGCTTGTACTGAAGTGTACAGAGAGCTGCGTAACTTAATAAGAAAAAAGGTGAATAACCCAATTTAGAAATAATCAAAGGCTCTGAATCGATGTTCCTCTAAACTAGATATCAGAATGGCCAATAAGCATACAGAAAGGTGCTCAACATCGTTAGCCATCAGAGAAATGTAAATACAAACCAAATGTGACACCAGTTCATGCCACTAGCACCTCTATGTCAAAGGGAACTTGACAGTAAGCAAGGTAGAGAAGATGGAACCCCCCTACTCTACTGAGAGACCAGGAAATGCAGCCACTGTGCAGTCCTCAAGAGACTACATATCTGTCCTGATAATCCCAGCTCCAGCTGTCTACCAAAGAGAAATGAAAATGGTTTTCCAAAAGACACTTGCATTCTAATGTCTAGAAGCATTGTTCATAATAGTAAAAAACAACCCAAATCCCATCAGCTGACAAATGTATAAAATGAGGTTTATTCATAATGCAGAATTTTTTTCCAAAAAGATGTTCTGAGGCATCCTCCTCCAGCATGGATGGGGAAAGATTTCTCCAGTGTGAATGGAGAAAGAGTTGAATGAAGCTATATGGAAGAAGACAGTCAAAAAAGTCTAACAACTATGTGTAGACTCTATATGAAATAGGCAAATAAATAAAGAGATAAAGGAGATTTGGTTGCCTAGAGCTTGGGCTGGGGATAAAGTAGAAACAACTGAGGGGAAAAAAGAGTAGCTGCTGATAGGCTGAGAGTTTTATTGTGGAATGGTGATGACATTACAAAGTTGACTGTGGGGATAGCTGTACAATTTTGTGACTATACTAAAATCCATTAAGTTCTGTATTTCTGGATTTAGTTATGTGGTAACTAAATTAGTTGTGTGGTAGAGTAGGTGATTATATTTCAATGAAGTGATTATTTTTAAATGAGGTTCAATTATTGTTTCAATCCTTGTTCTTGGTGCTAAACCAAAAGCAAAATATATGTATATATAAATTGTTAATAAGATGTGCAAGTTACTTTTTTTTCTTTTTTAAAAAAATGTCTTTTATTATTATCATTTATTACAATTTATTCAATTTATATCCTGGCTGTGTCCCCTCCCTAGACTCCTCCCAATCCCAGCCTCTCTCCCTCTTCTCCCCCTGTGACCCTTCTCCTAGTCCACTGATAGGTGAGGTCTTCCTTCCCTTCTATCTGACCCTAGTTTATCAGGTCTCATCAGTACTGGCCTGGTAAGGCTGCAACCCCCAGGGGGTAGTGATCAGAGAGCCTGTCACTGAATTCATCCAGAGAAAGTCCTTGCTCCCCTTACTAGAGACCCCTCTTGGAGACTGAGTCTATGGGCTACATCTGAGTTGGGGTTTTAGGTCCTTTCCATGCAAGTTACTTTTTATGGTCAACTTGACACATCCTAGAAAAGAGGGAACTTCAATTAAATAATTGTTTTAATCAGATTGGTCCATGGCCACATTGCTGGGAAATTGTCTTGATTGCTGATTGATGTGGGAGGGCTGAGCTCACTGTAAGGAACACCATCCATAGGCAGGTGCTCCTGAGCTGTGTAAGAATGCTGAGCTGAGCTAGAGAGGAGCCCATAAGCAGCATTCCTCCCTGGTTTCTGCCTCAGGCCCCTCCTTTGAATTCCTGCCCTCACTTCCCTCAGTGATGGACTGTGATGTGGATGTGAGAACTGAAACAATCCCTTTCCTCCATAGGTTGCTACAAGGCTCTCCAGGAGTATCTGAGTGTGAGTTCCCAAGATCCAATTTGGGGGAAGTTACTAGGGTAGCCACAGCTACCACTGACTCTGCAGCTCTCATGAATGAGACTGGAACTGACTCCAAGTTCCCCCTCACTGCTACTTGCCAAGATCTGGTCATTTTGAATATTCCTTTAAGATCCTCTTTTGAATTGGAATCTAGAGGAGAGCTGTCTGATTGGCTGAGCCAAGGGAGACCATCTGAGTGACTAATGCTAGGTCACAGGCTTGCATCTAACATGCAAAGCAGGCTGATAAAACAAGCTCCGGCTTGTACTATAGAGTCAGGCTGCATGACGAGACCAAGCCTCTGAGGACAGAAGAAGATGTCTTCAGTTCTCTTCCCTGATTTCTGATGGGTGAACCCAGACTCTCTTGTACGGTTTTGAAGGTTATATATTCACTTTTGTCCTCTGAATACTTGGATAAGCAGGTCTGCTTGTAAGTTCAGGCATCACGTGCACATCTCAGCTCTGTTCAGCATTACTAGCTCCATGGTGGTAGCCTGATTTCTGTTGTAGTGCATGTCCACCATGGAAATTGTCAACTGAACTAAGTCCCACTACCACACACACACACTCCAGAAAAACAACTGTTGAACATTTTAGAGTATAGTCCCATTTTTTGTTTTTTTTTTTTTAATCCCTATTGACTTCTAAACTATTACTGTAACAAGTATTTTAGTATACTCTTCCCCAGTGTGGGATCCCTGGGCCTATTCTGGCCTTCAGACTATTTATTATCAGTCTGCAATAAGTGCAGAAATTGAGTAATTTAGAACCCATTTATATTGCTGGGATGCCTAAACATATAATTTTATATTTCACACAATATCAGTCCAGGATGGATTGGAAATTTAAAACTGACCCATCACCACAGGTTGTTTGAGGAGCAATTCTCCTCGCTGTTGCTCTAATCACTCAATCTAATATATGTGTAACCCCAGCCACAGAATGCCCCATTATCTGACTATGAACGTATTTCTTGCTAACCTTTGTCTTATGCCTTTAATAATGGATTCTTTTGCTTTTGTTCTAAACCCAACATTCTGCCTTCCAACTTCCAGTCCCCTCTCCTAATTGGCATAGTATCGAGGAGCTAAAAGAAGTAGAAGTTAAAACAAACAAACAAACAAGAACCCACATGAATTACAAAATACCAACCACCTTTTTTCTCTTTCCCCTGCATAAAACTAAGAAGGATACATGCAAACATATCAGTGATTAATTCTGGGTAATGGGATAATGTAAAGAAATTATATGCTACAACCCTGGATTTTCTATGGACCGCATCATGTCATAAAGACAGAAATAAGGGCTGGAAAGATGGCTCAGCCATTAAAAGGCTAGGCTCACAACCAAAAACATAAAGGAGAAAGAAACCCATCTCCTCACCTCCTGGCTTTCATGGAGTGTTATGGATTTTCCTTCCTCTACTCTGGCTCCCTGTGGGAAAAATGCTCAACTTCATACATTATTCCTGGAACGTCCTTAGAATACAGTCTGACCACCACTATCTTAAAATTCAGATATCAAATCCACAAATCCACATCAGAACTGATCTGAACACACTGGGGTGTCATGTGGACTTGTGGCTTGTCCCCTTCCCAACTTCCTGCCAAACTCTGCACTTTTTTTTTAATTAAAAAAATAATTTTCCCTGACTTTGATTTTCTGGAATGTCACCACTAGCATTCTCCACTGCTATAGTAAGACATTAAATTCTGAGTTCTCTGTATGTAAGCAGGGACCCCTGAAGCTTATCCATCTTAAACACGAAGACTTTGGCAACTATTTTGATAGATAACCGGTCATTAAAACCAGGCAACAAGACAAGCCTAGAATTTCTACAGAAAAACAACTTACATCTGGGGCTTTAAAAGCCATCTCACCTTTCCTTAGTCTTGAATCAGATCCATAAGTAGAGAAACTCAAACCCATAGTGTAAACCTTTTTATGCTACAAATCCTAATGTATTTATTTAATGCTATTATCCAACCCTAGAAAATATATAGGAAATTTTCCAGTTTTTTACACTGTAGATGGATGCATAAACTAGTATAATCTTTCTGAAAATCAATGTATCTCTCTGTACCAAAAGTCTTAAGAACATTAACACAAGCATAACTTCTGGTCAAAGCAGAGAGAAAAAGGCAAATTCTTCTCCCTCCCAAAAAGATAAAACTGGACAACATAATTTAGAGATTATTTCCAAGTTCTGGAAATTGATCAGAGGCAAACAAGAATCTGAAAATGTATATATTCGTGGAAAACAACTGCTGAATTTGGGGTAAGAGCAGGAGTTTGTGGTGTCTCTTCCAGCACTAATCACATCTCCTTTCCCAGAAGAAGCTCCAGTAGGCAATGTTATCTGTCTGTAGCCTTATTCTGATGCGAGCTTGATTTGTAATAGAGGAAGGAAAGTCTGTGCCCAGTACTATTGACAGTAAAAGTAGCAATGTGGGCAGGAAGTATCCATAGCTATGCTCTGGAGGTGGCACAGTAAAAAACTAGCAAGCAAATTAATAAGGGAGCCTGGAAAAAATGAGAAAGTCATCTGAATTAGAAATGCTCTTCACGGATCCCTAGCTGACTGAGAGCCTATGCAAGTTAGTTTCTAGATCCAAAAAGTTCCATTAACCCTAAGTAACATAAGCACAAAGACCTCCTCACTCAGGAATGTGATGATCTGACTACTGAAAGCTTTAAACAAAGACAAATATCCTAAAAACAAACAAACAAAAACCACAAACAAACAAATACCTGACAAATAGAAAAGGATTTATCACCACAGGAAAACACAAGTATCATTCATTAAAACAGAAGACAGCTTTGAACAAGACAAAATACAGGTTGAGATGCAGTGGAAGGGTATGTTCAAAGTGCCAAAATAAACTACCAAAAACCTTCCGTGTGTAAGAAAACAATCCTTCATTGCTGCAGCCATGAATCATCTGAAGGAATGGGCGGGCATGGGAGCGTTAGCAGGCCTTCTGGTGTTGGTCTCCTTGGTTTGCCTGTGGTATATATGCAAGATTAGAGTCTCACAACAGCGTAATGCAGCCATGATCATTCAGGCCTTTACAGCCATTGAAGCAGGACAGTCTCCCCAAGCATGGTTGGCTAACATAAAAAGCTAAAATGTTACGCTCAGGATGCGAGGCTAAGCACTGCACTCAGGGTCAGCCTCTTTGGACCCAGAGAAGAGCATGTCTGATTGCATGTGGGTTGATGCCCCAGGTCCCGCCTCTGAGAAAAAGGTATTGGACGGGTCTGATGCTCTTTGGGTGGATGACACCTAAATGAATATCAGTACAAAGTCCCAATTTATTTCTAATATCAGAGATCAGACCTCTACTCTTGCCTGATGCGTCTAAAACAAAAAGGGGGAACTGTAGAGAGCTGCGCAATGCTATGCCTTAAAGATGAAGCTGGTTTCTGTCTTCCACCTTCCCAATGGTGAGTGCTCTCTGTCACGAACAATTCCACATTTGGCTAAGGCCGAGGATCTGGCTTGCTTCCATGTATGTGGACCTATCTGCATTGCCCACGTGGCACGCTGGGGTTGACTACCCAGAGGCTATTTAAGCTGTGGGCTGGCTTTCCCCAGGGTCAGATGATTGTTCAAGGTTCCTGAATAAACTGCATTGAAAAAGAAAAAAAAAAGAAAAGAAAACAATCCTTCAAAAACGAGGCCCAGCTAATGTCATCTGCAGATCATCGATGTGTGACTGCTGCTAGGAAAAACTGGAAAAACTAAGGAAAGTTCTTTGGATCAAACAATATGCTACATTATCCTTTGGCTGTGCACAAAGAAGTAAAATCACAGAAAAGGGAAAATATAAAAAGTTCTCCTAACACTCTTAGAATCAAATAAGACAGTACTGTAATAATTGATTTACATAGTGCAAACTTTTTGAAGAAATTGAGGGTCAGTGAGAGACAGAGGGACAAAACAGTCATAAGAACAGTTCATAGGATGGTGAATAAGATGGACATGCAGACAAGAAAAATCGAACTTAGGAGATAAGTTTACCCAAACTTAGGAGATAAGTTAAGGCACAGATTTAAATTCTGAAAACAATCCAGGCAAAAAACCCAGCGTCAGCTGTTAAGAAAGCAGTCAAGCAGCTGGAGAAACAGCTTAGCAGTTAAGAGCAGTGGCTGCTCTTCCAGAGGGTCTGGCTTCCATCTCCTGCACCCACATAGAGGCTCACAAGTCATGCTAACTCCAGTCCCAGGGGTTCTGATACCCTTTTCTGGCATCTGTGTGAACTGCGCACATGCGGTACACAGACATAACATACAGGCAAAACATCCACACACAGAAAAATAAATCAAGACGCTGAAGTTACAACACGTGATCCCATTTGAGAACTATAAATTAAAGCCACAGTAGACTACAATTCACATCCACTTAGGGTGCCTAATTTTTATTAATTGAAAATACATTATTTTTTATTTTTGTTCAGTTTTTGTTTTTTTGAGACAGGGTTTTTCTGGGTAGCCTTGGCTGTCCTGGACTTGCTTTGTAGATAAGGCTGGCCTCAAACTCACAGAGATCCGCCTGCCTGTGCCCCTTCCCCAAGTGCTGGGATTACAGACATCCCTCACCGTGTCTGGCTGAAAATACATTTTAACAAAGATATAGGAAGGAATTATAACCCATCTATTTTGCTGATGAAAATATGAAAGAGTGCAGATGTTTGGGAAACAGTTTGCTGGCTCTTCAAAAAGTGTAAAATACAGTTGTCCTCTCCAAGGTCTATATCCAAAAGAAAATCAAAATAAAGTCTCAAAAATACATTTGTATCCACATGGTTCATAACAGTAAAACTTACAAGACCCAAAGACAGACATAAACCAAATATTTGTCAATGGATGACAAAAAATGAAAATGTGACAACATACAAGATGACATATTATTCAGCCATACAAAGAAATGAAGTATACAAATCTATACTTCAGTGAGGAGGAGCCTCAACGTCATGCTATGACAGGCTAGAAAAGGTTTCAGCCTGCTGATCCAAGTTTGATACCTGGAAGGAGAGAACCAATTTCACAAAGTTGTCTTCTGATCTCTGCACATACATGCATACCCCACCCCCACACTGTGATGATAATGATGGTGATGGAGGTGATAATAATAAATTACTTTCAAAATGCTAATAAAAGAAAAAAAAAACACAAGAGTTATATATTGTTTGATTCCATTTATATGATAAGTATTTAGTAGGTAAACCCAAAAGTACTTAAAACAGACCACACGAGGATGCAGAGCATTAAGGGAAAGCAGAAGTGATGACTCAATAAACACAAGGTATTTCCCTTCAGCTTTGTGCCTTGAAAGTTGATATGCTTCAAGAACAATGTTGAAGAGATATGCAGAGAGTGGACAGCCTTGCCTTGTCCCTGATTTCAGTGGTATTTAAGTTTCTCTCCATTGAGTTTGATATTGGCTATAGGCTTGCTGTATATTGCCTTTGCTATGTTCAGGTATGTGCCTTGTATCCCTGATCTTTCCAAGACTTCCAACATGAATGGATGTTGGATTTTGTCAAATGCCTTTTCAGCATCTAAGAAGATGGTCATGTGGGTTTTCTCCTTCAGTTTGTTTATGTGGTGGATCACATTAATGGATTTCCATATATTGAACCACCCCTGCACGCCTGGGATGAAGCCTACTTGGTCGTAGTAGGTGATATCTTTGATGTATTCGTGGACTCAGTTTGCAAGTATTTTGTTGAGTATTTTTGCATTGGTGTTCATGAGGGATATTGGTCTGAAATTCTCTTTCTTTGTTGGGTCTTTGTGAGGTTTAGGTATCAAGGTGACTGTGGCTTCATAGAATGAGTTTGGTAATGTTCCTTCTGTTTCTATTTTGTGGAATGGTTTGAAGAGTATTGGTGTTAGTTATTCTTTGAAGGTCTGGTAGAATTCTGCACTAAAACCATCTGGCCCTGGGCTTTTTTTTTTTTTTTTTTTTTTTTTTTTTTTTTTTTTTTTTGCATGGGAGACTTTTGATGACAGCTTCTATTTCTTTAGGGGATATAGGACTATTTAATTGATTTACCTGGTCTTGATTCAGCTTTGGCATGTGGAATCGGTCAAGAAAATTGTCCATTTCATTTAGATTTTCTAGAGCAATAAGACAATTGAAGGAGATCAAGGAGATAAAAATTGGAAAGGAAGAAGTCAAAGTATCACTATTTGCAGATGATATGATAGTATACCTGAGTGACCCCAAAAATTCTACTAGGGAACCCCTACAGCTGATTAACACCTTCAGCAAAGTGGCTGGATACAAAATTAACTCAAAAAAATCAGTAGCCCTCCTGTATACAAAAAACAAAATGGCTGAGAAAG
Source organism: Meriones unguiculatus (assembly GCF_030254825.1). Classification (NCBI taxonomy): domain Eukaryota; kingdom Metazoa; phylum Chordata; class Mammalia; order Rodentia; family Muridae; genus Meriones; species Meriones unguiculatus. Next base: position 92,155,187 of record NC_083350.1, read on the forward strand.
AAATTAGGGAAGCAACACCCTTCACAATAGCCACAAAAGACATAAAGTACCTTGGTGTGAACCTAAACAAGCAAGTCAAAAACTTGTATGAAAAAAATTTCCAGTCTCTGAAGAAAGAATTAGAAGAAGATATCAGAAGATGGAAAGATCTCCCATGCTCATGGCTTGGCAGGATTAACATAGTAAAAATGGCCATCTTACCAAAAGCAATCTACAGATTCAATGCATTCCCATCAAATTATCAACACAATTCTTTACAGACCTTGAAAGAAAAATTCTCACCTTCATATGGAACAACAAGAAACCCAGAATTGCTAAAACAATCCTCAACAATAAAAGATCTTCTGGAGGTATCTCCATCCCTGATCTCAAGCTGTACCATAGAGCAACAATACTAAAAACTGCATGGTACTGGCATAGAAACAGAATGGTGGATCAATGGAATTGAATAGAAGACCCTGACATAAATCCACATACTTACAGACACCTGATTTTTGACAAAGATGCCAAAACCATTCAATGGAAAAAAGATAGCATCTTCAGCAAATGACACTGGTCCAACTGCATGTCTACATGTAGAAAAATGCAAATAGATCCATGGTTATCACCCTGCACAAAACTGAAGTCCAAGTGGATCAAAGACCTCAACATAAAACCTGACACACTAAACCGCTTAGAAGAAAAAGCGGGGAAGAGTCTTGAACACATTGGCACAGGAGACAACTTCCTGAACAGAACACCAACAGCACAGGCTATGAGAGCAACAATCAATAAGTGGGACCTCATAAAATGAAAAAGCTTCTGTAAAGCAAAGGACACTGTCATCAGAACAAAACGACTGCCTACAGATTGGGAAAGGATATTCACCAACCCTATATCTGACAGAGGACTAATATCCAGTATATATAAAGAACTCAAGAAGTTAAACAGCAACAAATCAAGTAATCCAATTAAAAAATGGAGTACAGAGCTAAACAGGAATTTTCAATAGAGGACTATCGAATGGCAGAGAAACACTTAAAGAACTGTTCAGCATCCTTAGTCACAAGGGAAATGCAAATTAAAATGACCCTAAGATTTCACCTTACACCCATCAGAATGGCTAAGATCAAAAACTCAAGTGACAACACATGCTGGAGAGGTTGTAGAGAAAGGGGAACCCGCCTCCACTGCTGGTGGGAATGTAAACTTGCACAACCACTCTGGAAAGCAATCTGGCACTTCCTCAGACAACTAGGAATAGCGCTTCCTCAAGATCCAGCTATACCACTCCTAGGCATATACCCAAAAGAGGCTCAAGTACACAATAAGGACATTTGCTCAACCATGTTTGTAGCAGCTTTATTTGTAATTGCCAGAAGCTGGAAACAGCCCAGATGCCCCTCAGTGGAGGAATGGATACAGAAATTGTGGTACATCTACACAATGGAATATTACTCAGCAATAAAAAACAAAGAAATCATGAAAATTGCAGGTAAATGGTGGGATCTGGAAAAGATCATCCTGAGTGAGCTATCCCAGAAACAGAAAGACACTCACGGTATACACTCACTCATATAGACATATAATATAGGATAAACCTTCTAAATCCTGTACACAGGACTCTTGCTAAAATGCTCAATCTCTATCCAGAAAGGCAAAGAGGCTGGACATCAGAAGAAAGAGAAAAGAGGGAACAAGTCAGGAGCCTGCCACAGAGGACCTCTGAAAAGCTCTGCCCTGCAGACTATCAATGCAGATGCTGAGACTTATGGACAACCTTTGGGCAGAGTGCAGGGAATCTTATGAAAGAAGTGGGAAACAGTAAGATCTGGAGAGGACAAGAACTCCACAAGGAGAGCAACAGAAACAAAAAGTCTGAGCACAGGGCTCTTTCCTGAGACTGATACTCCAACCAAGGACTATGCATGGAGATAACCTAAGACCCCTGCACAGATGTAGCCCATGGGAGTTCAATGTCCAAGTGGGTTCCATTGTAATAGGAACAGGGACTGTCTCTGACATGAACTGATTGGCCTGCTCTTTAATTACCTCCCTGTGAGGGGGAAGCAGCATTTCCAGGCCACAGAAGAAGACACTGCAGCCACTCCTGATGAGACCTAATTGACTAGGATCAGAAGGAAGGAGAGGAAGACCTCCCCTATCAGTGGACTTGGGGAGGGGCATGCATGTAGAGGGTGGAGGAAGGTAGAAATTGGGACGGGAGGTGGGAGGAAACCACTGGGGGGGGGATACAAAGTGAATAAAGTGTAATTAATAAAGATTTTTAAAAATTCATCAAAAAAAGAAAGTTGATATGCATGGTGGCTACACAACACTAGAGCATCAAATGCCACTAGATTGTACAGTGTAAGATGGTCAATCTTATGTTGTATAGATTCACTTTAGTTTCAAAAATTCAAAACATGGAGTGAAGACCAAAACTTAAACCTTCAGAACATAATTTTACATGTTGAAAATTCACAGCATCTACCAAATTTTTAAACTCTACTAGAGCTAATAAACAGTTTTTGCAAGGTTGTAGAAAAAATAATATATAAAAATCAATTGTACTTCTATATACTAGCAGCAATTTCAAAATGATATTAAGAAAACAACTTCTGCCGTAATAGCATCAAAGAGGACAATGCATTTGATGATAAAAAGATAAGTGTAGACTGAAATAAAAATTTGGATATCTGATAATAACAGACATATAAAATATGCAAAACCTCTTACAAGTCTTAAAATGGCAAAATAATTGAAACTTTTTTTTTCAAAAGAGAGTATACAACTGGCTAATGGATCCATGTAATGGTGCTTGACATCATTAATCATTATGAACATGCAAATTCATCAGACTAGCAGCAGAGGAGGAGCCTGCAGGGAGAGATGTGCACAGGCGTGGGTGGATTTACATCTTGATGGGGCCACTGATGTAGGTGTTCTCTGGCTGTAGCGTAAGGAGTATCTTCATTCAGGGGAACATTACACTCCTTCTTGCTAATATTTTAATAGTATTACAGCTGTCAGTGACACTGTGCTTAGTATAGTCTGCTGTCTGGTGTCTCATTTTCAATTGAGCATCAAGGGAATTAAATATTTTAATTCTAACTCTGCCGGTAGTTCTGTCCTAAGGGTCTGCTGCTATTTTTAGCTTTCATGAAATTTTTGTCACAAGAAGTCAGAATTATAGGTTTCTTTCCCCCTAGCATATTCAGTTGATGTAGTGTGGTCTTGATTACCAAAACACTCTTCCTGTGTGGGGGCGGTGGAGGGCTTTGAACTGGTGACTGGTGGACAGTCACAATGCCCGGAAAGCATGGCCCATGCCACATACTCGATTACCTACTCTGGAACACTGTGTCCAAACCCAGGTCCTAGATGTGTCTGGCTGAACTGCTTTGAGTGTGGATAATTTTGTTCTTTGTTTTGTGTGCCTTTGTTTCCTATAAAGTACACATTTACTTTCTTTTTAGATTCTTTAAAAAAAAAAACATAAATGGGGAAAAAATACAAATTGAAACAAACTATAATGAACACTGGCAAGGATGGAGAGAGACCAAACCCACACAGGGTTGGTGGGGATGCAAAGTGTGGCAAATTTTGGAAAAGAGTATATAGTTTCATTTAAAGTTGAAAATAAACTTTCTGTCCAATTCTATCATTAAGTGTTTAGCCAAGAGAAGAGGTGTCCTTGCAGCTTCACCAGTGTTTATAGTAGGGGTATCCAGTGACAAAGCAGCAGCCCAAACATTCAACAGCTGGATACAATATAAACCGAGTGTGGCGCACTCACGCAACCAGATACAACGTAACAGCGTCTAGTTACTTTCCATCACTGAGACCAAAGTACCTGGCAGAAACAAAGAGATGAAACCTCGTGTCTCCCAGGTTCCAAGGATTCCAGTCCATGTGGAGGGGAAGGCAGTGAGGAATTCACTGAAGCAAGAGTATATACGACAGAGGCTCCTCACAGCACAGCAGGCCAGGCACTATGAAGTAGGACTGAAACTGGGGACCAAGCAATAGCCTCCAAAAGCTTGCCACCAATGACCTTTTTCCGCCAGGCAGGATCACCTCCAAACAGTTCCACAGCTGGAGAGTATTTAATACATGTGCCTGGGGGGCACATTACAGATTCAAACCATAAGACACAGAAAAAAGAAATTGATTCTACATATTGCTACTGGGTGAACAAATTTGAAATCATACTAAGAGATAGCAGCCAGGCGCAAAAGTCTACATCTTGGATGAAATTTCCAGGCAAGACAGATCTATGGAACTGATCAGTAGTTGCCTGGAGATAGAGAGAGAAGACTGACTGCAAATTGCAATGAAAAAAAATTGTGTGAGGGGGTGGAAATACTCTAAAAGTAAACATAGTGATGACTTCATAACTATAAATTTGTTTTTTAAAGATCAATGAAGTGTGTGTTTGGGGAGAATTCTATGGTATGTAAATTATATATTAACTAAGTCAAAAACAAACAAACAAACAAACAAACAAACAAAAAAACCATGTGCATTGGGCTGGAGAGATAGCTTAGGGATTAAGAGCACCGGCTGCTCTTCCAGAGGACCAGGTTCAATTCCCAGCACCCACCTGGCAGTTTACATCTGTCTGTGACACCAGTTCCAGGGCTTGTGACAGACACCCTATATACACATACATGCTGGCAAACACCAATGAGCATAAAAAAATAATTTAAAAACATGTGTATTTTGAAATTTGTAATACTATTTCTATGTATTTTCTGGTCATATTTGTTGGCGTGATCTGTTTCTGCCCTGAAAATGTTTATTACCAGTTTATGTATAAATAGTAAATAGTTTGAAATAAATTAAATGGCTTAACATTGTGTGATGATTAAATAAAATATAGAACTTTAGATATAAAAATTATATAATAAATACTATACAATATTATATATTTTCAATGTTATACAACAAATTAACAATGAAACATACTCAGAATATCTTTTTAAACAAAATAGTAAGATTATAAAATAAGATACAGAATGAGTCATTTAATGAGTCTGGGAAAATGCATATCAGAATCATATCTGAATATAGTTCTGTTTCTTTTTATCTTTGCTTACATGTATCTTAGAAGTTTTATAAAATATAGGTAGTTATTAAAAAAGAAAATACAACCATTAAAGAAAAGTTCTATGAAGGAGGTATGGGGTCTATCAGCAATAGACAGAGTGATTTATTTATTTAGATCTCCAGATTTTTCACTTCAATAAGCAAATTTGTCCCAGAAAGCCTTGTATTGTCTCATATTAACTAATCACTATAACCTGTAAGATAACATTTTGTACTGCAGAACATGCTTTATGACGTGTTGTATCTCACAGTTTCTTTGCCTCTTGCACTAACCCCATGGACAGCAAGAGTGCACACACAGAACAAAATGATACCACGCATTTGTGTGTTACTGTCTATATGGTATGTTAGTGATCAGTATATGTTTTATATGCTGCATAGTGTATAATATGATTAATGTCTATAATTAATATAATTGCATATATGCATGCATTCTTCTTCTAGTTTTCACAGCAAACTCTAAAGTTATTAGCCCTATTGTACAGGCTGAAAAAAAATAGCATCATAGTTTACGAGATTGAGCAAGTAATACCATTATCTGCATTTTAGACACTGAGAAATGAGATGTGGGCCTTGGGAAGGCTGAGGAATGGCAAAATGCCATAGTTAAGAGCTTCAACCTTACTTGAGAATGGCTCGTACTGTGGCGTCCTTCATTCTTGACATTGTTCCGAAGCTGACTTCCTCCAGAAGTGGGGAAATAATAGGTGTTGGCACCAACAGATTTATTTCTGTGCTGGAGCGAGTTGAAAGAAGTAGTAGTTGCCATCTAAGTTTGTTTAGAGAGCTTGGCCTATTTTCTCTCCCCATGGAGCTTGGGACTTTTAAAAGGTGATTTTTGTCTTCTGAGTTATACCTTAATTTGGATTTGAGTAAGAGCAAGTCATGGTGCTTTGCTCATGTAAGGGGCTTAATATAAAATGTTCAAGTCCATTTGTTTCTGGATTTATAGGTCAAACAGCAATGTCAAATATAAAACTGGGAAGGCACGGGGTCTGCTTTTAGACTGCTAATGCCCCAAACCTTGAAACCGATCTCTGGGGAAGATTTATCATCTTCCGGTGACTTTCAAGAACAAGGTGTGTGTGTGTGTGTGTGTGTGTGTGGGTGGGTGGGTGGGTGTCTGTGTGTCTGTGTGTGTGTGTGTATGTGTGTATGTGTCCAGAGTGATTATTAAAAAAGCAGTAATTATTGAGGAGTTCAGGGTTGGTTTCTACAGTTTTCACACTCAGCAGTAGTAATACCTGCTTTCTAACTGGGGAACTGCTATGAAACAGTATCCTGGCTATGACAGGGCCATCACACTTCTGCACTCAAAGCAGTCTTGGTTATCTATACAAGACCAAGCCATCAACCTTCCAGCATGCAGGGGGAGAGAAGGGGCTCATTAGACCTCATCCCTGGCTGAGGAGTTGTTGGCAGGTGAGGACAGTTGGGAGAAAGTCAGCTTTCTTCTGACATGTAGCCCTGACGGACCATCCAGGGGACAGCCCCACACCCATGCGCACAGGCCCCACTTGAACTCAGTGGATTCTTTGCTTATTAAAGATGACATGAAGGTGGGAAAGGAATGTGGTGGAGAGAAATCTGGAAGAAACTGGAGTGGGTGGAGTGGGGTAGAATTAAAATTGTGTGTGTGTGTGTGTGTGTGTGTGTGTACATGAAATTATCAAAGAATAGTTTAAAATGTTTGAAAGAAATAATGCCTGTTTTATTGAATGGTTTTAGGTGCTCAGCCTTCATGTTTTCTACATAGGATTGTATGGAATCCTCCTAAGAACTCTGTGAGAAAGTCTTCAATGTACCCCCTTTACAGATAAGTATATGGGGGCTTACAGACCCAGAAATGACTAATTCAAGGTCATTTGGCAAACTCTTGGCATGGATAGAATTCAAACTCAAATCTATTGGACTCTTACACTGAGCTATGTTCCATAGTAGACTCTATCTGCTGGACTTTATATGCTGCCTGAGAGCTGCAGTGACAGGGGCCAATATCTCTTTTGAACTATGCATATTCTTGAAATATTCCCAGAGACTTCTAAAATAGTAAGTACTGTAGCTAGGTATAGCGACCTTCCCTGTGACTCCAGCACGCAGGAAGCCAAGGCAAGAGGAATTGTGAGTTCCAGGTCAATTTGGGGTACAAAGCCAGACATTGTCAAAGGAAAAAGAAGGAAGGAAGAGAGAGAGGGAGGGAATGAGGGAGAGAGGGAAGAAGGAAGGGAGAAATAACATCATTTTATATCATATCAATTTTAACTGAAGTTTCTAAACATAGTCGATATACTAGTCGACGAAGCTGGACATTAACTGATAAAATTAACTGACAAATATTTAAAACCCATGAATCCATTACACTAAAAGTTCTAAGTAGTTATGGGGGAGTGGTACCAGACCTTCCACTAAGTCCTGGGGCTCTGGAGTCAGTCCTGACCTCAAGAGGTTAATGCCCTAACAGTAGAGACAGGGTCATAGAAAACTGTCTGGTGTCTTACAGGGACAGTGGGGACTGTTAATGTCTCCCATAGGCATTGGCCAATCAAGAGTGAGCAAATCCTAGCTACTAACTATGGTGTGACTGAGCACTGTGAGGATCAGCTCCAAAGCTTATTCCGGGAGAGAGGGGTTCTTACTCTCCTTTGACATTGCTTTTTATGAATCACTGTTTTGTTTTGTTTTGTTTTTTTGTGTGTTTTGTTTTGTTTTGTTTTGTTTGTTAAGCTAAGCCATGCGTGGTGGCATGAGCCTTTAATCCCAGCACTCAAAGGCAGAGGCAGGCAGATGGCTGTGAGTTTGGGGACAGTCTTGTCTTCAAAGTGAGTCCAGTATACCCAAGGCTACACAGAGAAACCCTGCCTGGAGGAAAAAGAAAAAGATTTGTTTATTACAAAATGCAATACTCATTTTTAAATGAACCACACCCTACAGAATACATAAAGTTAAAAACCAGCCCTCTGCATTTCCTAGGTCCACTCAAACATAACGACCACGAACAATGTTATGTCCGCCCGGATTTATATGTGGACTTACACAGTGTGCTTGTACTGTAGCAGGATGTAATTAGAGGTTTAAACATCATCTGGCCACTGTCTCTACAAACTCATAAGCTGATTGGCACCTGGAAACTCTTCTCAGGTACCTCATATCCTCAAGCTGCTAGAGAGTTTTGCTGATATCTTTAGCTAAGAGTGGTGCTGATATTTTCCTATGTGTTGGATTCATCTTGTTCAGTTAGGCATACTGTTCCCACCTGTAACAATCTCTCCATTTCTTTGCTTTGTATAATACACAGAATTAATAAGAAAATTCAGCAGCAGAGTTCTACTTATATATCCCTTTGCACTGGGCTCCTCTTTACAATGGTTGTTTCATTTTGTAGTCTTAAAAACAATAAAACATAGTGAATAATACTAACTGATGTGAACTGATGTGAAAGCAGAGTAGTCAGATAAGGAGCAGGACTCATCCCTCTCCCCCAGGACCTTCCTCCCTGGCATCTTTAGGCTTCAGTGTTCTAGTCTCTAAAAGCTAAGGGATGTGATTTGATATTCCTTAAGCTTGTGCTCAGCCTTTAAAGGCCTGGGAGCCTCATGAGGTGTGGCTTGCCCTGCTAAGAAGCCTCCTTCTATAGATAGTGCTTAGAAGCCTGTGAAAGTTCGTATTTCCAAGACACATTGCAGAAGTCAAAGGCAGCCACTCTGAAAAGTCGATCAAGACCTGAGCAAACTGCTTTGATTAAATTATCCGGGCTTTGGTTTTGAAAGATGGGACCCAGGCAGGTCAATCAGATGTGAAGACACTGCAGCAATTCTAAACAGAGGCCCAGGTAGGAGGTATTGCCTAATTTCCGGCAAGAGCTGCTTTCTTACTTTGTTGGAGTTTGATCTTTTAAAAAAAGTCAAATGTCCGAGTTATAACTTGTGACTCCAGCTTCCACCAAGGTCAGCTGAAAGTTGGTAGCTTCTAAAGGTGACTTAATTAGTTGGCTGGGCAATTATTTTGGATGGGGATTTTTATTTAACCAGCCTTGTGAGGCTTTTTTTGAAATTGAATCCAAAGCTACCTTGAGAAGCTTCTCCTCATTTAGCCTTCCTCACAGGAAAACCCCCAAAAGCAAGGAACATCTCAAAATGAAATTAACAGACAAGCATGGTTTAATTATTTGACTGAAATACATTGCGGGAATAATTTAATTTTTCTCTTTCCATTGTAAAGAATATAACAGTTACTAATATTCTTTCTCAAGGGCACATTCAGGACTCTGTGAGGACCACAAGCCATTGCTCTTCCCTTTTTATATCCCATGTCACTGTGGGGACTATTGCAGCATGCAGCTTTGATTGACTTCCAAGGAAGCACAGAGACTCGTAGGGACAGGAAGGTGGCGGAAAGGTGTGCCACAGCATGGAGCAGCTCTGCAGCAGGCGCTGGCTGCGCATCCTCACAGTGGCTCAAGACCAGCGCTATCCACCCGAGACAGTATCAGATCATACATCCTGAGGGCTCAGTCCTCAAAACAGTCCTCACTCCAGCCCCACCCACAAGTCATGACCTCCTTAACTTCTGAAAGATCTGCTATGAATTGAGGCTTGATTAACCTGCCTGATAGAGGAGCTCGCAGAACTCGGGGAAATACTGTAGCTACATTTACTTATTCAATAGAAAAGATATTTTTAAAGACATAAACAAATATCTGGATGAGCTCTATAGGGGGAGGTCTGCAAGGGTCCCCAGTTCTTGAGTACCTGGTCTGTGGAGCTGGGAAGGAAGAACTACCACCTTCTTGGCATATGGCTGACCTCCAGGTGCTCAGTTGTCTAGCACTCCTGAACCCTGTACTTCAGGACATGCTACAGCATATGCATGATTGAAGCACAGGCAATCAGCCACGGATGGCCTCTGATGCTGATACACCCAGTGATGAAACCTAGCAAGGGCCTCTGGATCCTTCCTGGCTTCTCTGTGCAACATTCCTTCCTCACTAGCACAAAGCAGGGTCCCTTCTGTAACAGGGAATTTATCATCAGAGGATGTCTTTTATTTTTAATTTTATGATTAACTAAATTTGTAGACAATTTCTCTCATGTAAAAACATGTTGTACCTCCTTTCATTCCCACCTTCCCAACATCCTGTCAGTACTCCTCTTACCCACAGATCTCTCTCATGTTTTTGACTGTTTTGTTTTGTGACCCACTGAGATAAGCCAGGGCTGTCTGTGTAACCACGAAGTTAGAGTTATCTGTTGGAGCCTGGTGGAATCAGCTGTTTTCAGGCAGACAGAGGTTCCCATCTCACCAAATCTATCTTCAGCCAATGGTTCAGAGTTAAAAGGTAAGGCCCCTTGTTTATTGATAAAGATGGTCTTGTGTGGGCCCAGTGCAAGTAACTACAGTCATGAATTACTAATTGGAATAGTTACAGTGAGGCAAAAGAAGACAACCTCAGGTTGGTCTTAGGTAGAGTTGACCTCCTTTGAAACAAGGTCTCCCCCTGGCCTGGAGCCCACCAGTTAAGCTAGACTGGCTGGCCAGCAAGTCCCAGAGGTCCCTGCCTCTCCTTTCCCAGCGCTGTGATTACAAGCATGTTGCCCAACATTTTTTATGTGGGTTCTCAGGGTCAAACTTAGGACCTCATGCTTGGGAGGCAATCTGAGCTAGCCTCAGAGAGTTCCTATGGCTTTCTCCTCTGCAAAAAAGAATGAGAAAGAGTGTATTTTCATTTCTGTGATCAGTCTTGGGAACAATAAATTCTGGCTTCTATGTCCTGCCTTGGGAAGAAAAAGAAACATGGGAAAGAGAAGTGGGTCACAGAGAGACACTGCCTCCCAAAGCCTGCTTCTGAGGGCTTAGAGTGTCCCCAGTGACTCTGGCCATTTAAGAAATTCAAAAAGTGATGGGAATGATGAACCTGGGATCATGGATGAAAATGAAAAGTATCATGTTACAACAGGGAAAATGGATGGCATAAAGTTACCAAACAGCTAGAATTAGGTGGAGCTATCAGAACAGGAGGTAGCTGAGCATCATTTGGCAAAAGCGGGGCTTCTGGAAGCCGACTGCTGACTTCAGATTATCACATACCAGATGCATGACTCTAGGCAAGGATTTAACCTTTTCACGCTGCTTCTCTCATCTCTAAACTGGGGCTCATAACCATTCTTGCTTTACGTGGCTGCTCTGTACTTCATACAAGCTAAGATAGGTGGCATGCTTAGAACAGCGCCTGGCATGTAGCAAGACTCAACAACAGTTTAGTATGCAGTCTGTACACAGTGTATTTATTTCAAATGCACATACAAATATGAATGAGACCTTCACACACAATACAATGGTTATTATATTAACCATCTTTCTCCAGAAAAACTGGTTATTCATATATCCAGCCATCCATGAATCATCTCCCTGTCCATCCATCATCGAGTAATATACTGTTTGTTCATCTTCCTTATCTATTAATCTGTTTTTCCATCCATATATAATCTGTCTATTATTTATAATAAAGTTATTTTTATTTATTATTTATTTATAATACGTACTAAAATATGTATGAGACCTTTACATCCACTACAATGGCTATTATATTAATCAATTTTCTCCAGAAAAAAAAAATCTGGATATCCCCATACCCATCCATCCATGCAGTCTATCCATTCATCATCTATTAATCCATCACTTATTCATTCCCTTATCTATCCATTCATCTGTTTACCCATCTATCTATAGCCTATCTATTGCCTTTCAGCAGATACAAAGGAGAGAGGAAAAATTTAATAAAATGGTTCTGAGAAGAAAGACAATGGAATGGGTATCAAGAATATCGATGTAGAAATCAAGAGAGGTAGACTCCACATTTGAGAGCACCTTGTTCTGATAAGAGCAAACACAGGCAGCCATCATTTCACCACATGAACAAAGGGAAGCCATGTTGGGTGTAGGAATACCATTGAGGTCAGAAACTTCCCTATCTTAGGCCTTAGAAGGTTTAGGAAACAACAAAGCGAGTTTCCTGGACAGATATAAAATTATAAAGGATGTTGCTCCAACCTCCACCTTCCTCAAATAGTTTCATGGAAACTGTGGCCTTCAAAAGTTCACATATTATAAACTTAACCCCTAATTCATACATAAGTTGTATCTCAAGATGGAGCATTTAGGAGATAATTAAGGTTATATGAAGCCATGGGGCTATACCCATAATGCTATTGGTGACATTATCAGAAGAAGGGAAACCAGAGCTAGAACACTCCATACTCTGCTATTAAAACACAGAAAGAAAGCCCTTACCTCATGCCAGGCTCTTGGTTTTCGTAGCTAAGTAAACTTCTGTTCTTTATAAGTTGTTCAGTCTGTGATGTTTTGTTACAGAAGATGGACTAAGACAGAGGTACAAAGCAGACTTGCTGCCCAGATAAATAGCTGCTACTTACAGTGTAATGGGCTTCTCAGCACTTGGACACCTTCTCAGACTGGTCTTACTAACCTTACAAGACAAGTGTGCAGAGCTGGAGACATGGATCCCACAGCTGGGAGCATTGGCTGCTCTCCCAGGAGACCTGGGTTCAATTCCCAGCATTCACATGGCTGTTCATAACAGTCTATAACTCCTGTCCAAAAGAATCTAAATGCCCTTCTCTGATGTCTGAAGGACTGCATACACATGATGAATTCTCTGATGTCTGAAGGACTGCATACACATGATGAACAAACAAAATAACTACTTCACATAAAATTAATACACATGAAAAGCAATAACACATTGCTTTAGGTGTACAGCACTCCCATTATTTCCTACAAAAGTCTAAGTCTTGCAAGATGAAAAGCCAAGCCAGGCTACATCGATGAGAGTGAGTAGCATTTCTTTTGCTCTATTAATAAAAAGTTTCATGCCTTAAGTTCATGGTAGGCAGCTCTTGAAGTTCTCAACACGTTGTGGTGCCCATCATGGCTCTACCTTGAAAGTCTTGTGACCCTGGGGACCTCAGTGTGAAGCTTTGTGGTTCTGAAGTTTTGCATGAGACACACCAAAATTTGCAGACCATTTTCCAGGACAAACAACAGCAAAACATTGTTTTGCAGATAATGCTCCTCAGGTACCTGTAAATTGACATCTACCTGCTCCAATCAGAATCAAGACACTATCAGCCTTAACCCTCACTCTGGCAAAAATCATAGACCAGAAGACTCTAATGATAAGCCAAACAACAACAATAATAATAACATACACTTTATAATCTGGCCCTATTACTGTCTGACAGAAACTTGCAGTTTCTAAGTGTTTCATATATACTCATAAAATTCTGTGAATTGGATTCTATTACATCATTCAGTTTTATAGGTAAAGGAGCTGAGATAGACATTAATACCATACCAAAGGAAATGTCAATGTCTGTGGTTCCAACAAGGTAGTCTAAACCCCAATTCTGTGTCCTTTTCCACTGTGTTTTGTTCCCTAAAGGGTTATAGCAAAGGGATCCTCAACCTGTAAACTATGCAAGGTCCATGGAACAACTCCAGGGTGCTTGGAAATTTCTACATCAAGCAAACAGAATCCACAAACATATAATGCCTGAGACATAGTCATACAAATATCAAATGTGTGTACATGCTGCTATGAAAATAGAAATATGGCACATTGAACACACTGTTACTTTCAGTTATAGTTTCTCCATCACAAATTCAGGGGAGAAACAAAAGCCCTTGGTGATATATGTAATTACAGTCTCCTTTTGCCTTATTTTGAGACACTGATAGATTTGCTTTTCTATAATGTTTTAGGGAAACATAAATCAAAAGATTAAATGAGTATAAATTTAAGCAAAGGCAACTTAAATTTTTCTTGAAATGTAGCATAGAGGTTAATGCACACACTGAAAGTGCACTGAAGGACAAATTTCAGAGTGAAATTACCACACAACTAGCTTCCAGGTCCTGAAGCAGTAGACCACTCCTGAGTGCTCCCTGTGCTCTCTGCACTCTTTCACCAACAGGGCAGCCATCTGTAGTGTGTACAAGAGTGTCCCCAACATAATACGCTCATGGACTAACACTTGGTACCTGTGAGTGAACACGACCTTCTTTGCAGCTAGTATGAGTCTTTGCTTTTCAATCAAATTAGCACAAGGCGGTATTAGATATGGGTGGACTCTAATCCAGTAGCAGATATCCTCATTAAAAACAGGGAGAGAGAGTACAGAGGAAGGAGCCCTATCCCTACTCCACCCACAAAGACCAAGAGACACATAGATATGACTGTGTGGTGATGGACACAGCTATCCACTAAGGGACAGCCATGGTTGCAGGCAGCTACCAGAAGGCAGGAGAGGCAAGAAAGGACCCTCCTATAGAGTCTTGAGGGTCACAAAATCCTGAAGATACTTGGATTGCAAAGAGACTTCTAGCTTCTAGGTCTGTGAGAAAATAAGCATTTATTGTTTGAAGTTGCCCAGAGGTGGTGATGTGTTTCAGCACCCGCAGGGACATAATGCATTGATATTCTGCCTCCTAACACTATAGAATTGGGTTTCTTCTGTGCTTTACTCTGTATGACTGGAATACCTGGTGCACACCATGTAGTCTTCTTTCACTTGCAGTGTTATTTGTAACTCACTCACATTTTTGTGTGTAGTTGTAAATCTTTCATCCTTTTGTTCTTAGCATTTGATCTAAACAAAAAGGCTCTTAGCAAGACAACTGCCAATAGTTTACAACCTACCTTCCCATAAAGGCAAGGGACCTTGGTGTGGTGGTTTGAATAGGAATGGCTCCCGTAGGCTCATATGGGAGTGGGGCTACTTGACAGGGATCAGGAGGTGTGGCTTTGTTGGAGGAAGTGTGTCACTGGGGGTGGGTTTGGAAGTTTCAAATGTTCAAGCCAGGCTCAGTGTCTGCCTGTGGATCCAGTTGTAGAACTCTTAGCTACCACTCTGCCAGCACCAAGTCTGCTAACCAAACCAGTCCCCTGTTTGTATGCTGTGTGCTGTGACATTGGAGGCTGCCACAACGTGGAATTTCCATCTCTCCATTGACCTGGATTTTGTTTTGTTTGCGAAGAAGTTCTGATTTGAGACTATAGACCGAATCCCAAGCAGGGTTCTTAACACCTTCCATAACGAAGTTTAACACTGGCATTTTCATATGTAGAGTTTACCAACTGTGACGGAGAGTGGTGACTGCTTTAGAAGGAAAGTGTTCCCACTCAGCTCTCATGTTGTTGTTTTGCCTTTTCTCCTTTCAATAAAACATGACCCTTCCAAGAACATGCCTCAGATGCTCACTGTTGGTGCAGCAGTTGGGTGGGTGGGGAGTTAATTCTTTACTGTTTTGGAAACACTTGTGTTTTGATCTGTTCGTTTGGGTTTTGTTGAGTAGTTTGTAAAGTGAGGCTGTTATTATCATTGCTGTAAATGTCTTCAAGGGGCCTTTGCTAAGTGCCAGGTAGTGTTCTTGATCCTGGAACTACATAGATGGTCCCCCATGGGTTTCAAGGTCCAGTAGATAACACAAGCACACAGCAACCACATTTTAGAAAGCCTGATAGGTGTACTGAGAGAGTACATTCAATCTGGACTTATGTCTCTCTGAGAATTATCCCTTGGCCCTCAGAAATAGAATTCAGCAATGGTAAGCAGCTGTGATATTGCCACTTAGCCACAATGGATGGGGTGAGAGGTAGACAGTTATCACAAGCTCAGTGAATCTGTCATGATCCCTTGAAAAAGGATAGTGATTTTTTTAAAGAGCCTTGCATAAAAGTAACTTTTATTTTCCTGAGGTAATTGTCATCTCAGAGGCTTAATGCTGAATAAGCTCACGCTTTCTACTTCTTTCTGAATTCTTGCTGGCTGGTTCAACTCAGCTGCTCTGGCTCAAAACTCCTCTCCAAGATGACTTATTCAAACTGGCTTCTCTAAGCTTCTCCTGAATTTCTCTGTTTCTAAACTCCACAAACTGAACTACATACACGCAACTGAATTCAACTAAACTCAACTGCGTTCAATTGCACTCAACTAAACTGCTTGCATGCTACTATACTGTACTAAACTCAGTTCTACTGTGCTGCCTTCTCTAATGAACTCTCCACTGTACTTTACTCTTTACTCTGCTATAATAGCTTCTCTACTGAACTCTACTGTATTGTCTTCTCTACTCTCTCTATTTTACCCTACTCTACTCTCTCAACTCTACCATACTGCTCTTCAGTAGCTTCTCTTTTCTGTGTGTTCTCCTGAGAGACAGGTGTTTGCTATTGCTGACTCATTCTGTCAAATCTTTCTGTGATTCATCACTTTGTCTGCCCCTCAATCAGTTGTCAACTTCAAACATGGTGCTTCCTTCCACAAACTAACTTTACCTTCATTGTTTGGGATTGAAGATTTGTACTAATTCTGTATTCCTATCAGAGGGATTAAATGTGAGTCATTCCAGCTGGATCATGAAGACCTAAAAGATCTTTGAATGTAATCCTTTCCAGAGCAGCCATGTTGCTGGATTGAAGTTTCTCTACAGCCATGGTTACTGTTTTGTAAATAGAAAATAGAATTTATTTTAGCAATACTAACACTAGTACTACATATAAATATATGGTGTGTGTGTGTGTGTGTGTGTGTGTGTGTGTGTGTGTGTGTGTGTTTACCATCCCAGGTCTTGGCCTGGTGTCTCCTGATAAGCCCTTCTTTCCTTTTATACTAGGCTTACAGTATTAGTGTTTAGAACTGGATAAGTCTTTGTTGTGGACTGTCCTATGTACTACAATATTTTTAAGAACATCCCTGACACCTGGAGTAATCATCAGAAATTTCTCTAGATAACACTGCATGTCCCTGGAGAGATGGAACTGAAGAAAAAACTTGCACCTCTATGAAGAAACCTTATGCCAGAGTGAGTGGTGCTCTGCCACTGTGTACAATAGTCCTACCTAAGAGCATTTCTGCAGGAAGCTGAGCTGACCATGAACTTCACTAGGCACATGCACTGCAACTCAGCCAGAGGAATCCTAGCTTTGGGTTCTAGATCCTTCAAGAAGACACAGAAGAAAAGTAAACTAGTACTAATGAAAGAATCTTCACACTTTCCTCGGCACTAACTTGATCAGCAGAGTCTTCATGAGATTTTCTGTGCAACCTGTGTATGAATATATAATATATATGTTTATTATATATAATAGATATTTCATTATAAATCATCTATGAAAACCCTTTCATATTTGCATGTCAGATTATATTCTAACATACAGCTATGTCATAAAGCACAGAAAGGGGTAACATTTTACAGTGATTAAAGTCCATCAATGAATAAGTGAGCAGAATTTATCCTATTTAAATAACAGAATACTGTTGGGTTGTAAAGGGGAATGAACTACCTATGTATTCTTTATATTGTAGGTGAACCAATCCTGAAAAGTCAATACTAACTGGAAAAAAAACAGTCACAAAATCATATAAAACATAGTTCTGTTTACATGAAAGTCTAGAATAAGGGAATCTATAGAAAGAAATATTGCTTGTTGCTTACAGCAAGTGAAAGAGCCTAACTGACAGGTAGCCTGTAGTGAAGAATACAGGGTTTCCTTTTAAAATGAAAAAAGAAAATGCTCTGAAATCTGAGAGTGCTGATGGTTGCACATATTCATGACCATGGTCAAGCTCTCTGAACTGTACACAGTAAACGGGTGAGTTATATAATATGTGCATTATATTACAATAAAGCTGCTTTCTTTTGTTTTGGTTTTAGCTTTGGTTTGGGATGGTTGTTTGTTTGGTGGGTTGATTTTTGAGAGTGGGTCCTTCTCCATAGGCCCTAGTTATTCTGAAACTCACTCTGTAGACCAGGCAGGCCTCAAAGTCAGAGATCCACCTGCCCCTGCCTCCCAAATGCTAGAATTAAAGGCATGCTCCCACAGTCCTAGCTCTAAAGATTTTTTTAATGCATATGAATAGAAGCTTTTTTCTTTCTCTTCTTCCTTGTTCTGTGTCACCCTTTAGCTCTCCATAGCTAAAGTGGAGACATTCCTGATGTCACCCCGTAGCCTCAACAGGTTCATGCACATGCATAAAAGCCTGCAGACACTCATGCATCAAATAGGAGGCAGGAACACAAGAAAGACAGAGAGTGAGAGTTAGTGGAGAAAAGGAAGGAGGAAGGGGAGAAAGGGAGGGAGAAAGGAAGGGGAAGGGAGGAAATTTGTCAGGGCACTCTATCATTCCATTTGGCCCTAAGTGAATTCATGAAATCTTGGTTGGAAGGCATCTCAGAAAACATGGAGAGGTGAGGTAACCTCATGCCGAGGGAAGCAGGAAGCCATGATTGGAGAGGGTGGCACTTGAGCCAATCTTTCTTTCTTGGGAAATCACTTCTCTTTTATGAAGATATCCATAAAAACAATGGTTCAGATCCCTGACTTGTACTGCTACATTTGGGCATCACCAGAGGCTGGACATCCTACCATATAAGTCATATGATAGCTAAGAACTTTTTAACACAACTTTAGCAGCGATGAAAAGAAATGTGGTCAAACTGGTATAGGCACATCTTTGTAGGTGTGTAAACCAGCAGAATCACTTTACTGTTAAAACTGGCTCTATGATGTGTGCCCTAAGTCCCAAGAGATAATTTCTTGGTATTTACTCAACAGAAATATGAATTAGAAAACAAGGAGGAGATAGAGAAAGGTAGAAAGTGAGGGACAGAGCACAGTAAGGAGAAACAGGTAAGGTCTAGAATTCCATGACACAGAGAGATGGCTATGATTTACAATAGCCTATTACTAATTTTATATTTATAAAGAACTAGAGGTAAAGAATTCAAAGGATCCAAATATAAAGAAATGGGGAGGGGGAAATGCTAACTGTTCTGCCTGACCAACACGCTCTGTGTGCACTTGAGTATGTAGAGCAAATGTTAACATCCAAACTGTCTTTAAATCATACAGAAAAGTCAGTGCAGATGTATGAACATAGAAAGATAAGAATGTTCACTGCAGTGCTGTGCATAACCTCACACTAGAAACAATCATCAGCAATAGGATGGGCAGATAAGTTATAAGATATATAGGGAACTTCTATTCAGCAGTGAGAATGAATGAAATAATCCTATACCTAATGAATGAGTGAATGAATGTCATGAAATACTTTGAGCAAAAGAAGCCAGATACAAAAGAACACATAGTGTATGATTCTATGTAGATGAAGAACAGTAAAGTTTACCTCTCTTGCTAGAGTGCGAGTTTGTGTCTGTCACTCAGGATCGGGGTGGGGACTCACAATGAGGCAACAGGAGCTCTCCTGAATGGCTGATAAGAATCTATTTTTTGACTTAGGAGGCAACCATGTGGGCAGGTTCCTGTGGCACAAATTCACTGAATGCCACATTCTGATTTTTTTTTAAATTTCTACACATATTTTAAAAATGTTTTTCTAGAATAAATAAAGTAAAAAATACAAATAAGCAGAGTTGAGAGAAAACTACCAGAGTCCTTTGTTTTACTACACAGTGTTACCTCTAGGGCCCAGCTCAGCTCCCCTGACAGCAGGGTGTAGGATCCTCTGAGGTTCACCTGTTTCACTCCCCTAGCTGAGCTGCCCAAGTCTCCAGTTTCATCATCCTATTTCTCAGCCTTTTATCATGCTTCTACCATCACCCCTATCCCCACCTCCAATGTCTTGGGGAAGCTTATCACAATAATTTCAGCATCACTGTATCATCTACAAAGCCACCTTTCCCTTCCTGGGATATACAAAGGAGCAAGACCAGTTCCTGACAAATATGAAGCAAGGAGAGAATTTCCCAATGCAGCCTTGGCAGGCAATTGCACCACTCCACCCTACTGTGAGAAGCTCCCCTCAGAACTGTGGGTGCCGTGTGTCTCCTTTCCTGAGGGAGGATTCTCTCAGTGGGCCTGCCAGTGGCTCCAGCTGTGCAGGGCTTGCTCTTCGCCACATTCAGGGTTGAATGCTTTGAGCACCCCATCTCATTTAACCTACCTTGACAATCTTTTGAGGTAGGAATAAGTATCATTCTCACTTTCCAGATGAGGATTAAGAGTCGAAAAATGATTTGCCAAGATTTGTTCCTATAAGAAAACTTCACGGGGGCCAGGGAGATGGCTCAATGGGTAAAGTTCATGCTATGAAAGCATGAGTACTTGAGTGCACAGCACTAGCAACCACATAAAGAACTGGAGAGGTAGGGAATGCCTATAAGCTAGCACAGGGAGCTGGGAACAAGCTGGACTGGGTGCTCTCTAGCTGGTCAGTGTAGCCAATCAGTGAACTTCAGGCTCAATGGAAGACTCTTTCACAAAAAGAAGAAGAGGAGGAGGAGGAAGAAGTGGAGACATTCCTGATGTCACCCCGTAGCCTCAACAGGTTCATGCGCATGCATAAAAGTCTGCAGACACTCATACATCAAATAGGAGGCAGGAACACAAGAAAGACAGAGAGTGAGAATTAGTGGAGAAAAGGAAGGAGGAAGGGGAGAAAGGGAGGGAGAAAGGAAGGGGAAGGGAGGAAATTTGTCAGGGCATTCTATCATTCCATTTGGCCCTAAGTGAATTCATGAAATCTTGGTTGGAAGGCATCTCAGAAAACATGGAGAGGTGAGGTAACCTCACGCCGAGGGAAGCAGGAAGCCATGATTGGAGAGGGTGGCACTTGAGCCAACCTCAGTTGGGCAGCTAGGATGTAGACCTGCAGAGAAGCGGCACATTGCTGTGTGCATCAAGGCAGAAGTGTCCAATTTGGAAGTCCAGTTTGGTGAGATGTATACTGCATAAATTAGCTATGGAGAGCTAAAGGGTGATTTTTAAAAGGGTCACCATGCCCCAGTGGTCATAATCTGATGTGTCAACTTAACAAGATTGTGGAGTGTCCAGATTTTTGGTCAAATATTATTTTTGTGCTTTTCTGTGAGGATTATTATGGGTGATATCAGCATTTTAAGTGGTAGACTGAGTAGAACAACATGGCCCTACTCTGCGTGGGTAGGAGAGAATTCTTCTTTTACATTGGTTCTGGGGCTCGAACTCAGGTCTTCACACTTCTGCAACAAGTGCTTTACAAACAGCCATCTCCCCAGCCCTGGAAACCTATCTTAGCAAATGGTGCAGCAGCTCAGGGGACACACAATACTTGGGTAATTATCGGTGTTGTACTTAATTCTAAGCTTGCTTCTCTTCCGCTTTAGATCAGAAACTCTCTGAGGCCAGATACCACCTGTCTACAGTCCACACCACCCATCACAGCACTCGGAGCATTGCAGACCACGCCTTTCCTGAGATCTGTGTCTCTGAAGCTAGTGGTTACTGCTGGGCACCTCCAAATCCCTCCATCAGTGTTTTTGAATTGCACTAAGTGTCTCCACTTAACCATTGCTGAGTTCACTGTGAAGAAGGAACATGCACATTAAGCAAGAGAATAACCACATGGGGAAGATTTGGCCCTTGTACATCTTAGGGGATAATTTTTCATCTACAGCATTAGCAACCTGTTATTTGACTATGGCACAATGATTCTGCCGAATACAGAATCTAATCCACTTATAACATGATTAGGTTTTTCTTAAAGTGCCACTTTGCCATCTCTGTAGGTTGCATCTTTCAGATAGAATTTCGGGGACAACCTGCTTCAGAAAGTCACGTTTTGAGTGGAACACAACAGCTGTGATAAGAAGTGCTTTTGTGGAATAAGCAAGAATAAGAAGAGACTGTTTTTTAACCAAGGGTCACAGGAAAATGCAATTGTCAAACCCTTTACACACCCCCTCTCAGTTAAAGTGCTGAGCTTAAGCTATTTCATTATGAAGGGAAGTGAAGAGTGGAAAGAGAGAAGAGAAAGAAAACTAGTGTTGTTTAGTTAACTTCCTATTGAAAACTCCAAGCATGCTGCACTCTTGGGCTTTCGATACAGTCCATTCTGGAACTGGCTTGGAGGCAGAGGCCAGGGCACAGGTACTGAGGCAAAGGAGGCTCTGGCTCCATCCACACACTCTCTCATTATCCACTAAGCTCTGGGGAATTTGTTTTCTCTCTGATTCTGGGGAAATCAAATTTAGAAACAGGACATGGGAAAAAAATTCTAGAATCTAATGGCTCCCATTATAAGCCAAAAGCAAAATAATTTTTTTAAATAAAAAAAAAAAACCCTCTTAGCTCAGGGTGGCAACATAATGAAATCAGTCATTAGAAACAAGGAAATACGTTCCCTCAGCCCCTGCTCTGGTGGACCACGGGAGAGTGGCTGGAGGATTACAGCCTGCAAATCTACCCTGCTCTCCCTCATCTGCGGTAGAGGGAGAACTGGGTATTGCCATCAGTTGCCTGATGGGATGAAACAAAACAAGGTAGGTTACTGAGGAGAACCCAGAGATCTAGAAGGCCAAAGGACACACTGTGTTCAAAGGGGGATCTGGGATCCTCAAAGAGATAGGATTTCTCCTCCAGGAGGAATGTAGGCACCCTTTCACAACCCACACTCCTCCACCTCAACCAAAGAAACACTGATCAGGAGATGCACTTCAGAAACCTTTGCTAAATGACTGAATTATGAATCATTACACACAGGAACACTTGTATCCTCACATTTCTGGCTGATAATGTTCTTATGTTTATCATGGAAAACACAAGAAGCAATTTTACATTTGGAGAGAATAGGAAGGACCTCATTTAAGGAATAGAAAGACCACCACGCTAAAGATCCACTTTCCATCAGCTTCCTTGTCTATTATGGTCACTAGCTTAGAACCGACTTTTTGACATAAGCCTGAAAGCATGTTAACTATTACTTGGTTGTAAAGAAGGAACAGTGTGGACAAAGACATGGTGATTCTTCAGTATGGTATGGCTGCTCTTTCTGGGAGCTGTAAAACATCAGGTTCCATATGAAGTTAGGTGAAAGCCTTTGATTAGACAGTATTCAAGGAAGTATATCATCCTGACTGGAGTGTCAGTGTTCAGACTCCAGAGGCCAAAGGCAAAGGTCTGTTAAGTTTCAAGACGTGGAAGCAGTAATGTACTGGAGCCAGTTCATGAGAGCCAGTCATCACAGAATATTCAGGGATTTTGTGAGCTAGTTGTAGCAAAGGGAGTGTGAGCTCCATTGCCATGAAACTATCTATGGCTTAGAAACAGGTAAAGCACACAGCTTAGCTCCATCAGCAAACTACCATCCACCTATCCATTTCTGAGAGATTTTCCCCAGCATACCCCATTGCACAGAAGAGGTCATGGGGGTATGCAAGACTAGTTCTATTGAAATAAGAGTCCAGACTGAGAGGCAGGTAGCAGTCAAGAGCATTGGCCTTGAAGTAAAACAGAGAAGCTCTCTGATCATGAAAGGGTTAGGCTAACTTTGTAACCTATATGTCTTCTAAAGCCTATAGTTTTGAGTTTTAGGTCCAGGTTAAGCTAAAGCCTCTTAGTACCTTTCCAGAGAATGGAGGAATGTGACCCTATCTGTGAGGACAGATATAAAAAAAGGCAAGCAAGCAATGACCTTCACTCAGCAAAAGAAGGACCAGACCCTTGTCTTTGAGATAGAGTTTCTTAGCAACAAACCTAGACTTCTTCTGAGTAGCTTTTGACCTCCAGCCAAGAGCCCGCAGCCCTAATCTTCAAGGATGAGCTAACCACCCCCACCTTCAATTGCAGCTGCATCCACACTTGGCAGGACTGGCCAAGCTTGAGCACCTAAGACTAACCAATTATCTTACTTTATAGCTTCCTCATCCAATCCTAAATTGCCAAAACTGCAACTTCAAATCTCCCGCAATTTTTCTTTTAAAAACCTAAAGGCCTTTGTCTCCCGGTGTCACTCTTTGCTGACCAGCAGGGGTGACCCCATTGTGCAATGGTTAATAAACCTCTTGTTTTTGCAAAGAGTCTTGGTCTGGGGGAGTTTCTGGGAAGGGCACGATCTTGAACTCCTGAGCTGTGAAACCCCAGGTCTTATAATCACAGGTCATGCCTTGCAGAACTATGTGATCCCAGCCCAGCCATATACCTGAACCTGGAATTGCTCACTTACAAAGTAAGGAGAGCCAGGAGATGCATGTTTGAAGCATAGGTAAAATATCATATATATATATATATATCATATGTATATATGATCACCACCTCATTTAAAGGTGATGCCTGGCACATGGTAGCCACACAGAAGGCACATGTATATTGAATGCTGGGCAAGTCCATCCCAGACACACACATGTTTAGCTCACTGTGACAGGGCTATGAGTCCAAGCGGCTTCTTGTTGGAGGTGGGCCAACCTGAGGGCCTTTGTCTTTAAGTCCTGTTTGCCTGTTTGCACTCTCACTCAAGCTTTCTCCCTCTTCCCTTTCCTCCCTACTTCCCTTCATCTACCCTTCTCTATCTTTCTTTCCCTTCTTCAATCCTTTTCTCCTGCAGTCCTCTTGGGTCCTCAATTCTCAGGGCACACAGGAAGGAGTAATGGTGAAGAGAGGTGGCTGGGTTCATCTGTAACCAGAATATTGAGCATATGTAACTAATCATGTCATCAAAACACAATTCATATTTGTTCCCCACTGTCTCTTTGGACCTGACTCAGCAAAGTGTGGTAGTTCCTCAAACACATAAAGAGAAAGTCATCATACCCTGAGTGTTTCCAAAGCACACGTCAGGGCAGTGAGCCACTGACTGAACAAAAACTCGTAAGGCAGTGTTCACAGCCACAGTATTCTTGACAGCCCCCAAACAACCAAACGTCTACTCACTGATAAACAAGCAAACAAAAATGTGCTGTCTCCATAAGAGGAAACACTATCTGGCACTTGGGAGAGTCTGGGATTATGGAAGTGTTCATAGAGATTTGTATTGTAAATTCTGCACCTGGAACATCGTCTGTTGTCCAGGAGACACTCAAACGTCCAGGCACGGTACATACAAGTGTCATTTACTTGTCACCTAATGAGGTTCCTGACTGGTCTTCACTTTCGGGGGACAGCTCTGCTCAGCAACTGCTCTTAAGACTTTGTGACTCAGCAAACTTTTGATAAGTGCCTATAAAATGAGTAAAACACACACAGGGAGTCTGTGAAAGCTTTTCTCAGGAACGAGCAGGAACGCCTTCCCCTGAATGTGGGTGACGCCCCTTGTAAACTGGGAGCCTGGGTGGAAAAACAGGATCTACCAACACAGACACTTCCTCCCTCTGCTTCCAGGATGATGCAGGGGGGCAAAAAATACTGATCATTTACATTCTTCCTCCATGGTGTTCTCTTCACTATGGCCTAGAAATGATAAAGCAAACTTACCCCTGGCCAAAACCAGGAACCAAAATAAGTCTTTCCTCCTCCGAACATGTTCTCAAGGCTATCCCAAATGTAATCTACCCCAAGATACCCAACTTTCTCCTAGCTGCTGGGAGATATTTTGGGGTTTCAAAAAGGCAATGCTATACCCTACTAGTTGCCAGCCTCACTTCAGTTGATGTATATTGTATCTATGGCACATGGGTGTCCATCATTCATAACACAGAAATACTCCTGCAGTAGGCCCAGACACACCAGGCAGGAGTGTCTCAATAGAACATGGGCATGACATCCTGTGTCTATCTATCCTATAGGACCTCAAGCTCTTATGCCCATCCCTGTGGTTCTCTCTGGTCTAAGGTGACCACTTCCACCTTCTCTGACCCAGAGCTCTTTCCTTCATCAGCTTACCTGAATCTCTAGTCAATCTTTAGAAACCTGGAATTGAAACCAAGCACGATGACTTGTCCCTGTAACCCCAGCTCTCAAGAGGCTGGAGTTAAGTGGTCTACCACTACTTGAGGCGGGGTGGAACTGTGCCTAAGACAGACTGGGTCCATAGTGTGAGACCCTATCTCAAAAAATAAGATGGAGAAGGACGATGACAGAGGAGAGGAGGAACACAGGAAGGAAGAAAAATAAGAGAAGGAGGAAAAAGCGGAGAAAAGAGGAAGGGAGAGGAAGAAGAGGAGAAAAGAAGAGGGGAGACATAGGAAGAGGAGACTAAGGGAGAACTAGAAATAGAAACACAGCTTTATCACCTGTAGGGAGAGTTGGGAAAGCATACATCTTTTGTGGCCTATTCTTCCTTAATAACTTGCCTATTATGGTAAATTCTCAGCCAACTGTGGAGTTTGGCATATATCCTTAGGATTCAGGACAAGTGTGCTGCTAGGTGGCCAGCGCTGGGCATCTATGTCGTAGGGAGGAGCCGCCATGCAGAGCCTGACCTCCCAGGGCTCATCAGCCCTGCACACCTGGAAGAGCACTTGCACCACGGGGTGGTTGGCACTGCTCTTGTGAATACATTCACTGTCCCTGTGCCCTCCAGTCTAGGACATGACTGCAAGTTACCTGTCATGGAAGGATGCAAGCCAGTGCCAAGCCAGCACTTGGCTGAAGTAAATTTCAGATTTAGGATTTTGTATAGAAAGACAACAACTATTGATTTGTACTCCCTGAGAAAGACTCTAAACAAACCCTTGTTCCACTTCTGTTTTACTTAGAAACCCCTCTGCTTCATCAGACCTGCAAGGGCACTGACCTCTGAAAGTCTATGGCAGCCTTCCCTGGACACCCTACCACTTCCACTCACTTCCACCCTGCCACTCAAACACGTCAGGACCAGCTTCCCCCGGGGAAGTCTCTGATGACCGTGTCAGTCTGAAAAGTTCTCAGACCCTCAGAATGCTAACATTCCTGCTCTCTGTTCCTCTCTGGCATCCAATTCAGGTCATCTTTCTTTGTTGTTGTGATATTTTATACATTTTATATACTTGAATTCAGGGACTGCATTCTCTGCTTCAAGACTCAGATTTTTCCTGATCTACCTTTTTGCACATTGTTTCAATAATTATTATTCTCTCTCTCTCTCTCTCTCTCCCTCTCTCTCTCTCTCTCTCTCTGTGTGTGTGGGGGGGGTATGGGGGCACACATAGGTTCAAAGGTGCATAGGCACATACATGTACATGGGGACCAAAAGACAGCCACAGATGTCATTCTTCAGTAGTGCCCACTTTTTTTCTTTTAAGACAAGACCTCTTGCTAGCATGTCACTCACCAAGTAGACTAGGGTAGCTGAGTCCTAGTGCTACAACACTTGACTTTTTAATGTGGGGTCTGAGGATCAAACTCATGTCCTCAAGTACCTTACCAGCTAAGCCATCTCTGCAGCCCATTCCTATTCTTCTAATTAGTACTTTCCCATATCATGCTATGCATTGAATACCAAACAAACCAAATATCCACATGAACTGTCTTCTTGAATTTCAAACCCACCTTCTAAAGCAATGACAGTCATGACCACCTCCCCCTCACGCCCCCTGGGAGAGGGATGGGGATTTCCTAAGGCTGAGTCTCCAGGCAGGGATCACAGAACTGATCTTCCCTGCACCTTCAGTTTCCAAGTGTGGTCCTCAGTGAGCTTTGAGAGCAGGAAATGGAAGACAAAGATTACTTCTTTGGAGACTAGCAAGCATTACAGGAAAGACTGAACTCAGAGCCTGTCCCTATCCAGCCCCCTTTTTCCACACTCGGGTGCTCCCCTTCATGACAAAAATACCCCTTTGAAAGCTTAGTCTCTTTGTACTTCTCTAGTGCAGAACAAACCACTCGTTAGCAAAAAAGCCAAAACAGCAATTTTCTGCAGAGTGGATAATCACTCACCCCAGCAACCTGAAGCAGTGTATTGGAGAAGGAGACATGCAAAACCCTCATTTGGTTTGTCTTTGTATACGAGAGAAATCCATGTGTGTCTGTGTACACATCCATGTGTGCTTGCTTTCTAGTCCAACTAACTCATCAATAAGACTTTGACACCCACCCACTGCCACACTGAACACTGCATAGGTGAGGGTTGAGCCAAGAGTGGTTTTTGTTTGTTTGTTTTAATGCACAACCTGAAACTTCTGAGCAGTGTGGCATTGACATGGCATGAAGGGGTTGATGGGGAAAAGGGGAGGGACAGAAATGATGGAGGTCACCTTCTGCCCAGAACACTCTCCAAGCTTGAGCAGGTTTTGATCTCAATCAGCACAGCCAACTACTCACTATTTAACACCTGGAAGACTGGTTCACAGTGGAGATGCAAAAACAAGATTTGATCTTTGGTTTCAAAGGCTGCAAGTGATGGGCTGAATGGATATGTCAGAATAAACATTCTGAGGTGAAGAAGATTAAAGGAAAAGTTAAGTGCCTCTGAGCACTAAAGGAAGCACCCTGAGAGAAAACTCCCTACAGGCAGGGTGGCACAGAGCTTCAGACTGTCAGACAGCCCAACCCCCAGCTCACTGCACTGCGCCTTAGTTGGGTCTCTCCATCCGCATTTACTTCCCAGAGTTGCAAACAGGATTAAAGGACAGATTGTGCATCAAAGACCTGCAGCACATCCTAGTACGTGCTCAATAAATTGGAGTGAAATAAAGCAGGATAAAGGGCTATGGAGCAAGTAGGATGTTGCTGTTGCTGTTTGGTTAGGTTTGGTTGTTTGTCTTCTACTTCTTCTTCTTCTTCTTCTTCTTCTTCTTCTTCTTCTTCTTCTCCTCCTCCTTCTCCTTCTTCTTTTGTTTTCACTTGGCTTTTGGTGTTTTGAGAAAAGGTCTTGTCCAGGATAGCCTTGACTCACTGGATGACCCAGACTGACCTCAGATTTATAGTCCTCCCGCCCCAGGCTTCCAAGTATTGGGATTATAGGTGTGTACCACTATGCATACAGGTGTATATTGGTATAGGTGTGTACCACTATGCCTGGTTTAAGATGGATTTTTAGAGTTTATTTTAAAGAGTAAAGAACAACCTGAGGTGCAGAAACACAAATAGGGGAGATAGGGAAGAAAGCACTGCGGAAGTGTGCTCAGGTAGAGGGGACAGAAATGAGTGAGGTTGGCCTGGAGAAAAAGGGAGTAGTAATAAAATATAAAAGAGGGTCTGAAGAAATGTGTCAGTTGTTAAGAAAACAAACTGCTCTTGTTCAGTTCCTAGAACCAACAGTAGGCAATTTACAACCACCTGAATCTCCAATTCAAGTGGATCTAGCACCCTCTTCTGGCCTCTTTTGGTCCTGGGCACCCGCATGGGACACAACCATACATGCAAGGCACTTACATATATACACTTTAAAGATTAAAAACAAACTTTAAAAGAAGAAATAAAATGTCAAAGGGGTTGAGTTTTATTTTAAGTGTGATGTTTTTTGAGTATAATCTGTTAGCCACATATGTTGCCAGGCAACAAAAGTCATTAGAGTACCAGGAAGGGACACAGGGAAACAAGTTACATGGATGGTTCATATAACCAAAGCCAGTGTGACAGTGATTTGCCAAGAAGTAGCAGGAAAGACAGTGAACCTGGTCATTGGAAGCTTTATTTTATAGGCATGGAGCACATGATATTCATTTACTCATCCATTTCTGACAGTTAGAATTTGGTCTGCAAGACAGAAAGTATTTGAGTTTTTGTTTTCTCTGAATTTCCTTTTTCATTTCTAAAATAATTTCTAAATTTTTAAATAATTTCAAATTTTCTAAAATAACATCTGGTACATAATTATCAATTAATACATATTTCTTACGCATTTTCTTGGTGAATAATACACTATATATGGGATGTGACAAAAAGAGCCATATCAAAATGACTCCACCATAGGACTGGCTTTGCTTTGCCTACATACTAATATCTTGACTCATTATCATGGGTCAGATGTTACTGTCATGATGAATATATGTAATACACACAGAGATTCATCTAACACAGTCCTGTATGCTCAAGTGAGTACTAATAGCCACACTCCTTTTGACTTGAAACAAGGCAGACAAAGGGACAAAAGGATGAATGACTTGCCTAACATCCACTATAACCAAACCTCATGATAATAATATATGCACTTATTTGCATTTAATATGTGCTGGATTCATTGTAAAGTACTTCAGAATTCTGTTTCTCAGAGAAGTAGGAACTGTCTACATTGTCATTTTATAGTTGACAAAAATGTGGCACTACAAAAGCGCCCAGCCAGGAAGCAATGGAACCAGGACCGAAATCCAGATTTAGTTTGATGTTAAAACAACATCCCTGTACAATATCCAAGAATCACCTTGGATTAAAATCACCAATACTGGCCCTGAAGAAATTCTTTCCCTGGGGAGATATAAATAAATATCAACCATCTACCTATACAGCCAAAGTGAAAAATCAATGTACAACTCCAGCCTGAGTCCAGCCTGAGTCCCTAATGAGTTTATTGTGCTCGTTTACACAGCATGGATGAGCAACTAAAACATTATTTCTAAATCATAGATGATCCCACAGCAATTCCACTACGTATTCCTGCATACGTAGGGTCCCCATTTCAGTTAAACTTCCACAGTCTTTGTGGTCTATGACGTTCTAAGAGCATATGGCCACATGGAATTAAGGTAGGATGATATACAGCTAGATGGAAGGGAGGAAGTGAGATCAGGTGAAGGGCTAATGACCACCTCTTTCTTCTATGAAGAAATGTCAGCTGTCAACAAGCCCAGTTTTGAGGTCCTGTTGTGAGGTCACCGGTACTGCTTGGAGGACAGTGCTGCACAACAAAGAAATATAGCAACATAAGTGTCTATCAATAAGTGGCTTCAGAGGGTCCCTCCACCGACCTAGCCATCCCTTTGGTATTGCTTTGGGGCTGAGGAAGTAGGGGTGAGACTCAATCTATCACTGTTCCCTATTCTTGGTTTTAATCTCCCCTACAGACAGATCATCTTTAATGAAATATAAGCAGGTTAGCTTGGCCAATGATAATGCATTTTAGAACAAATTGCAAAGACTTGAAGAATTGATTTTTAGTGTCTGGTCAAAAAATTCAAAAGCTGTAATATTTCATTTATGTTCAAATTGATATGAATGGCCTAGAAGTGGATAGGTCATTGGCTGTTTTGATTACCTTTTCAATGTTTCCATGCTTTTTAATGACATATCGATCAAACCTGTTATTCAGTTTCTGGCGTTTGTTTATGAAATGTTTTATAGGTAGCCAGTAGCTAACACTGAGACAGCAACTCAGAAAGGTACAAAGTCAGCTCAAGAGAAGCAAAAGCTCCGAGCACCCTCCTTTACATTAAAATTTCACATGCTTACACATTGTTTTTCTCTTTTCCTTGACTTTTATAAAACATTCAAAGCATTACACGCTTAAGAAATAATTCAACATTTTTGGATACTAGAACACATGAAACAGTGAAAAAAATATTTCATGTCAAATATGTATGTATATATCTATACACGTATAGATATATAAAAATCAGAAAGAACAGTCAGAATTTAGTCAATTTTCATTTTGTCATTTTGGTTTGATTACGGGCCTATAGTATAGAAGAATGGACAGTGATGACTCATGCCAAGAATAACTTACATGTATAAAAGCAGCCATCTTTTATACATGTACAATGAGACTGGAGGGAAGCCCAGCCTTGGACCAAGGGTGGTGCTTAGCTTTCAGTCTCAAGAGTCTTTTTTCTCAAGCGTTTTTCTGCTTCCCAAAACCAGTTGTTTGGGAGAATGGGGGGAAGGAAGTAGAAACATGGAAGAACTATTTTCCTAGCATCTAACATGAGCAAATGAACACCGTGTGCTCTAACATGGAGAGTTCAAAAGGCTTTGGTGTCGCTTGTCTTACAAATCAAGGTCACTGCAGAGTGCCATGCTGTCTTATTTGAGAAGATAGTCAGGAAACTACCCAAATCTAGCATTTGAAATGTTTATGCCAAGTACTTTTCTAAGCATTTTAAATGTGGCAACTCAGTTCTGACAACATTATGAAGCAGTTAGCATTATTGTTGTTGTCATTTTGCAGATGGGGACAAAGTAGAATGTGAAACGGAGTTCTACAAACAACTCACAAATAATGAATGAGCACAGATATAAATAAAGGCAACTTAGTTTTGACATCCAGGATCTTGACTACCATGCTACGTTGTCTTTAAATTATTACAACAGAACAACAAAGTAACATTATTTTAAGTTTGTAGCATGTGCTAGGTCTTGGAGTTAAACCATCTTATTTTGTTTAATTTTATGTCATTTTCTAAGAATGCAACACAGTTAGATTTCCTGTCCCACTTTCACAGGTAAGAAGCTTAGAGGTTTAAGTAGCTCTGATTATCCTCCAGGCTTCTACTTCCTCCTCACCCCGATCCCCAAGGGATGGGTTTTAGGAAGCAGAAACAAGAGGACTGCTTGAGAACATAGACTCCTGGGACTGGAAGCTAAGCACCACCAAGGTTCAAGCCTGGGCTTTCCTCCAGTCTTACTAACTAGACTGGAACAACTGGGTTGTTCTTTTTATACCTTTCTGGATGGAAAAGTTGAATTCTGTATTAAAAAAACAAAACCTCTCTTCATTTTTAAGACATTGAAGTAAAACAATACAAACCCATTTATTAGCAAGAATCCATGCAAAATAGTTTTAAGACTATGAGAAGTCAAGGCTTCCTCCAAAGATATTTATTTTCTAACACATAACGATACAAATGAGGGAGAAACCAAGATGGCGGCGCTGAGAGGACACTGTGTCTCAGAGCAGGGCAGCAGCGAGTGCACAGCGACCCACAGAGTGAACTCTGGGCCCTAAAACACCAGCAACTGCGCTTCCCAGGTAAGAAGAAACCCCACGGTGAAGCAATTGGAATCGACATCAGGTCACCCAGACAATCCCTAAAAAAGGTCCCAGGGACTGGCAGGCACTCAGCCGCCAGCCCAGAGACCTGTCTGTGCACCCGACTCACCTTCCCAAACAGAACTGTGGGCCCCAGGGCACCAGAGACTGGGTTTCTCTGTCTGGAGGAAACCCAGTGATGAGGGAAACAGCAGGTCTGACCTCAGGATACCCAGCTCCGGAAAAGTTTCTGGGTTCCCACAGGCTCCAGGCTCTGGCCTCCTGCTGCACACATGAGTGCTATGCTCACCTGCCACTGATTACCACTAGTGTACTAGGCACAGAGCTCCAACATCAGACCTACAGAGGCCTGAGACCCACTGGATCAGACCCCAGATACTGCTCCAAAGTGAAACCAGTTATTCCTAGCTAAACTGATGAAACCACAGGGCTCCCTGGTTCTTCAAGAGGGCTGCACCCAGCAAACACAGTATAAAAGCAACAGCAGCAGCTCACTAAATTCAGAGCAAGAAACCCAGCGGCAGGGCAGCTGTCTGCAAGACTTCTCCTGGTGAGAAGAGAGCCCCCCTGACTACCAAAGGCCACAGTTACCCCGCAGGTGTATATGCCCGAGGTGAACTGTGGCAATTCCTGAGAAGCACTGCCATTTGGTTGACCATACCCAAAAAGCTGAGGAGGCCTCCTTCAGAACCCTGCCAAAAGGATTCTCCACACCCCAGGATTCCAGCAGGCACCAGAAATTAACAGCTAACACCCGAGACAGCCAGAAGGGTAGAGGCCAGCTTAAAAGCACAACCAACAGAAGGGAAAACAATATGGCATCTCCAGAACCCAGTTATCCAGGGGCAAGTAGCCCTGGACACCCAAACATAAGTGAAATTCAAGAAGATGACCTTACATCTATGCTTATGACGAGGATAATGGAGGAAACAAATAAAATGAGTAAAGAATTAAAGGAAGATAAAGTCAAACAGATTATGGCCATCTGTAAAGAAATACAGTAAGATGCAGTCAAACAATTTGTGGCTTTCAGAGAGGAGATGATTAAATCACTGAAAGAAATAAAAGAAACAGACGAATGTTCAAACAAACAGGTGAAGGAATTGAAGGGGAAAAAAAGAAAATACAGTCAAACAGGTAAAGAAAATCAACAAAATGGTTCAAGATCTGAAGATAGTATTGGAAAAACTAAAACACAAATGGAGGAAATTATGGAGAGGAATAACTTAAAGAAGAAATCAGGAACTACAAAGGTAAGCATAGCCAATAGACTACAAGAGATGGAAGAAAGAATCTCAGGTGTGAAAGATACAATGGAAGAAATCGATGTATCCATCAAAGAAAATGTTAAATCTAAAAAATTCCTGACACAAACCATCCAAGAAATCAAAGACAACAAGAAAAGACAAAACCTAAGAATAATAGGTATAGAGGAAAAAGAAGATTCCCATCTCCAAGGCCCAGAAAATATTTTCAACAAAATCATAGAACAAAATTTCCCCAACGTAAAGGAGAGGACTATAAGCATACAAGAGGCCTATAAAACACCCAATAAATTAGACTAGAAAAGAAAGTCCTCCCACCACATAATAATCAAAATACTAAGTACACAGAACAAAGAAAAAATGCTAACGCCTGCCAGGGAAAAAGGCCAAGTTACTAATAATGCCAGACCCATCAGAATTACACCTTCTCAACAGAGACTATGAAAGCCAGAAGGGCCTGGATGGATATCAAGCAGACCCTAAGAGAGCACAGATGTCAGCCCAGGCTACTATACCCAGCAAAACTTTCAATCATCATAGATGGAGAAAACAAGATATTCAATGACAAAAACAAATTTAAACAATACCTACCCACAAATCTAGCCTTACAGAAGATGCTAGAAGGAAAAATACAACCCAGGAAAGCTAACTACAGTCAGGAAATAAATAACTTCACTACAACAAAACTAAAAGTAGCCAAGCACACAAACACATTATTACAACCATCAGAAAATCAAAGGATCTAACAGCCACTGGTCATTAATCTCTCTCAACATAAATGTACTCAATTCTCCAATAAAAAGACACAGACTAACAGAATGGATGCATAAACAAGATCCAACAATCTGTTGCATACAAGAAACACACCAAGGTCACAAAGATAAACATTGTCTGAGAGCAAAGGGCTAGAAGACAGTTTTCCAAGCAAATGGGCCCAAGAAGCAAGCAGGAGTAACCATTCTAATATCTAATAAAATGAATCTTCAACCAAAATTAATCAAAAGAGATGGGTAAGGTCACTTCATACTCATCAAGAGAAAATTCCACCAAGAAGACATCACAATTTTGAACATCTATGCTCCAAATACAAGGGCACCCACATTTGTAAAAGAAACCTTAATAAAACTTAAACCACACATAGATCCCCACACATTAATAGTGGGAGACTTCAACACCCCACTCTCAACAAAGGACAGGCCAACAAAACAGAAATTACACAGAAAAATAATGACTCTAACAGAGGTCATGAATCAAATGGACCTAACACACACCTACAGAACCTTTCAACCAAACATAAAATAATTTACCTTCTTCTGAAGACCTCATGGAACCTTCTCCAAAATAGACCATATAGTTGGTCACAATGCAAGCCTCAACAGATACAATAAGATTGAAAGAATCCCTTGTATTCTATCTGATCACCATGGACTAAAGCTGGACCTCAACAACAACAGAAATAGCAAAAAGCCTAAACACACATGGAAACTGAAAAACTCACTACTGAATGACAGCTGTGTCACGGAAGAAATAAAGAAATTAAAGACTTCCTAGAATTCAATGAAAATGAAGGCACAATGTACCCAAACTTATGGGACACATTGAAAGCAGTGCTAAAAGGAAAGTTCATAGCACTAAGTGCCTTGAAGAAGAAATTTGAAACATCTCATACAAGCAACTTAAAGGCTCACCTAAAAGCCCTAGGGGAGGGGGGGAAAGAAGCAGATACACCAGCAGATGGCTGGAAATAATCAAACATGGGGCTGAAATCAATAAATTAGAAATAAATAAAACAATTCAAAGAATCAATGAAACCAAGAGCTGGTTCTTTGAGAAAATCAATAAGATAGACAAACCCTTAGCCAAACTAACTAAAAGGCAGAGAGACACCATCCAAATCAACAAAATCAGAAATGAAAAGGGGGACATAATAACAGATACTGAGGAAATCCAAACAATAATTAGGTCTTACTTCAAAAGCCTATACACCACAAATTTGAAAATCTAAATGAAATGGACAATTTTCTTAATCGATTCCACTTACCAAAGCTCAATCAAGACCAGGTAAATCAATTAAATAGTCCTATATCCCCTAAGGAAATAGAAGCTGTCATCAAAAGTCTCCCATGCAAAAAAAGCCTAGGACCAGATAGTTTCAGCGCAGAATTCTACCAGACCTTCAAAGAAGAGCTAACACCAATACTCTTCAAACCATTCCACAAAATAGAAACAGAAGGAACATTACCAAACTCATTCTATGAAGCCACAGTTACCTTGATACCTAAACCTCACAAATACCCAACAAAAAAAAAAGAGAACTTCAGACCTATCTCCCTTATGAACATTGATGCAAAAATACTCAACAAAATACTCACAAACAGAATCCAAGAACACATCAAAGATATCATCCACTATGACCAAATAGGCTTCATCCCAGGTATGCAGAGGTGTTCAATAAATGGAAATCCATCAATGTAATCCACCATATAAACAAACTGAAAGAAAAAAAAAACACATGATAATCTCCCTAGATACTGAAAAAGCATTTGATAAAATCCAACATTCATTTATGTTTAAAGTCCTGGAGAGATCAGGGATACAAGACACATACCTAAACATAGTAAAGGCAATGTACAGAAAGCCTATAGCCAACATCAAACTCAATGGAGAGAAACTTAAATCAATCCCACTGAAATCAGGGACAAGGAAAGGCTGCCCACTCTCTCCATACTTCTTTAACTTGAAGTACTTGCTAGAGCAATAAGATAATTGAAGGAGATCAAGGGGATTCAGTTCAGAAAGGAAAAAGTCAAAGTATCACTATTTGCAGATGATATGATAGTATACTTGAGTGACCCCAAATATTCTACCAAGAAACTCCTACAGCTGATAAACTCCTTCAGCCAAATGGCTGGATACAAAATTAACTCAAAAAAAAAAAAAATGAGTAGCCCTCCTGTATACAAAAGAAAAAGGGGCTGAGAAAGAAATTAGGGAAACAACAGCCTTCACAATAGCCACAAGGACATAAAGTGCCTTGGTATAACTCTAACCAAACAAGTGAAAGACTTGTATGAAAAAAAGAAAAAACTTCAGGTCTCTGATGAAAGAAATAAAAGAAAATATCAGAAGATGGAAAGATCTCCTATGCTCTGGCTTGGAAGAATTAACATATAAA
The DNA here is from genome assembly GCF_030254825.1 of Meriones unguiculatus. Classification (NCBI taxonomy): domain Eukaryota; kingdom Metazoa; phylum Chordata; class Mammalia; order Rodentia; family Muridae; genus Meriones; species Meriones unguiculatus. Next base: position 92,192,350 of record NC_083350.1, read on the forward strand.
AAATGGCCATCTTACCAAAAGCAATCTACAGATTCAATGCATTCCCATCAAATTATCAACACAATTCTTTACAGACCTTGAAAGAAAAATTCTCACCTTCATATGGAACAACAAGAAACCCAGAATTGCTAAAACAATCCTCTACAATAAAAGACCTTCTGGAGGCATCTCCATCCGTGATCTCAAGCTGTGCTATAGAGCAACATTAATAAAAACTGCATGGTACTGGCATAGAAACAGAATGATGTATCAACGGAATCGACTAGAAGACCCAGAAATAAACCCACACACTTATGGACACCTGATTTTTGACAAAGATGTGAAAACCATACAATGGAAAAAAGATAGCATCTTCAACAAATGGTGCTGGTCTAACTGGAAAATGCAAATAGATCCATACTTATCACCCTGCACAAAACTAAAGTCCAAGTAGGTCAAAGACCTCAATAGAAAACCAGACACACTAAACATGTTAGAAGAAAGAGTGGAGAAGAATATGAACTCATTGTCACAGGAGACAACTACCTGAAAAGAACACCAACAACACAGGCTCTAAAATCAACAATCAATAAATGGGACCTCATGAAACTGAAAAGCTTCTGTAAAGCGAAGGACACTGTCGTCAGAAGAAAATGACAGCCTACAGACTGGGAAAGGATCTTCACCAAACCTATATCTGACAGAGGGCTAATATCCAGAATATATGAAGAATTCAAGAAGTTAAAAAGCAACAAATCAAGTAACCCAATTAAAAAGTGGGGTACAGAGCTTAACAGAGAATTCTCAATAGAGGAATATCAAATGGCAGAAAAACACCCAAAGAAATGTTCAACATCTTTAGCTATCAGGGAAATGCAAATCAAAACAACCCTGAAATTTCACCTTACACCCATCAGAATGGCTAAGATCAAAAACTCAAGTGACAACACATGCTGGAGAGGATATGGAGAAAGGGGAATCCTCCTCCATTGTTGGCAGAAATGTAAACTTGTACAACCGCTTTGGAAATCAATCTGGCACTTTCTCAGAGAATTAGGAATAGTGCTACCTCAAGATCCAGCTATACCACTCCTAGGTATATATCCAAAAGATGCTCAAGCAGCTCTATTCATAATAGTCAGAATCTGGAAACAACCCAGATGTCCCTCAGCAGAGGAATGGATACAGAAATTGTGGTGTATTTACACAATGGAATTCTACTCAGCAATTAAAAACAAGGAAATTTGCCAGAAAATGGTGGGATCTAGAAAAGATCATTCTGAGTGAGGTATCCCACAAGCAGAAAGACACACATGGTATATACTCACTTATAAGTGGATATTAGATATATAATATAAGATAAACATACTAATACTAAAATCTATTTATATAGATTTTAGTAAAGAAGCTAAGCAAGAAGGAGAACCCAGGGTAAGATGCCCAATCTTCATTCAGACAGGCAACCAGGATGGACATCAGAAGAGAGAGAAAACAGGGAACAGGACAGGAGCCTACCACAGAGGACCTCTGAAAGACTCTACCCAGCAGAGTATCAAAGCAGATGCTGAGACTCATAGCCAAACTTTGGGCAGAGTTTAGGGAATTTTATGAAAGAAGGGAGAGATGAAAGACCTGGACAGGACAGGAGCTCCACAAGGAGAACAACAGATTCAAAAAATCTGGGCCCAGGTCTTTTCTGAAACTGATATTCCAACCAAGGACCATGCATAGAGATAACCTAGAACCCCTGCACAGATGTAGGCCATGGCAGCTCAGTGTCCAAGTGGGTTCCCTAGTAAGGGGAAAGGAGCTAGCTGACATGAACTCAGTGTCTGGTTCTTTGATTACCTCCTCCTGAGGGGGAAGCAGCCTTACCAGGCCACAAAGAAAGACAATGCAGACAGTCTTGATGATACCTGATAGGCTAGGGTCAGATGGAAGGGGAGTAGGACCTCCCCATCAGTGGGCTGGGGGAGGGGCATGGGAGGAGAAGAGGGAAGGGCCAAATTGGGAGGGGAGGATGAAGGGAGCTACAGCTGGGATGCAAAGTAAATAAACTGTAATAAATAAATAAATACAACAAATAAACAAATAAATAAATGAACTAAAAAAATGAAGGAGAAAAGAGATGGGATGTGTGAATTGCTATACAGCAGGAAGAAAATGCTCCCTGCTCCCTGCTCCCTGCTCCCTGCTCCCTGCTCCCTGCTCCCTGCTCCCTGCTCCCTGCTCCCTGCTCCCTGCTCCCTGCTCCCTGCTCCCTGCTCCCTGCTCCCTGCTCCCTGCTCCCTGCTCCCTGCTCCCTGCTCCCTGCTCCCTGCTCCCTGCTCCCTGCTCCCTGCTCCCTGCTCCTGGCTCCCTGGCAAGGAAGGTGGTGGTTCTCAACCCATGGGTGGTAACCCGGTCTACAACCCTCTTTTCCAAAAAACATATTTACATTGCGATTCATAACAGTAGCTACATTACAGTTACAAAGTAGCAATGAAAATAGTTTTAGGGTTGAGGAACACCACAAAATAAAAAACTTGTGATAATGAATGTCAACATTATGAAGATCAAGCACCACAGGTTTATAGGGTTTTAGATGCAGTCCTGGAAATGGTGTATATTACTTCTGCCCACATACCAGATGCCAGTCACATGGTATGATGCAATTGCAAAGGAGACTGTGACCAAAAAGAAAAAAATAAAAAACAAGCTTTGAAAAATGTTGTCTTCATCACCAGTGACTTCTATAATTTTACCACTATATTACACTTAATATTTGAGCAGACAACTATGTGAAGGATTTATACAAATGAACTATTTTCCTAGCATCTAACATTCTCCTTAATATAATGCAGGGAAGGCAATAACTATTAGAACCCATGCTTATAACTTCACAAATGTGGACATGACAAGCATAGGACCAGAGAACAGGAAAAGGAATTTCCTACTGATTTCTACTTTGCTTTCACATATTTTATAACTAAAACTTACTTTAATAAGCCTTGAATTATGGAATAAGTTCTAAATCCCAAGGATTTGTCTTGTCTTTTAATGGACCCCAGCTTCTTCATCTAGGAGTGGTGGGAATACACATCAGCGACTATACGGGGGGCCCATCTAACAGTTTTCTCACTTCCTGACTAATAAGACTGTTGTAGGTAGTGATGTGTTCACCACCGGGGGAGCATTTGTGATCATTTAAGGCAAGAATGGCAGACCTTCAGCCGCTTTCAACCCAGAGAAGAGCATATCTGATTGCATGCGGGTTGATGCCCCAGGTCCCGCCTCTGAGAAAAAGGCGGGTCTGATGCTCTTTGGGTGGATGACACCTAAATGAACATCAGTACAAAGTCCAAATTTATTTCTAGTATTAGAGATCAGACCTCTACTCTTGCCTGATGCATCTAAAACAAAAAGGGGGAACTGTAGAGAGCTGCATAATGCCGCGCCTTAAAGATGGAGCTGGTTTCCGCCTTCCACCTTCCCGATGGTGAGTGCTCTTTATCACAAACAACTCCACATTTGGCTAAGGCTGAGGATCTGGCTTGCTTCCATGTATGTGGACCTATCTGCATTGCCCACGTGGCACGATGGGGTTGGCTACCCAGAGGCTATTAAAGCTGTGGGCTGGCTTTCCCCAGGGTCAGATGATTGTTCAAGGTTCCTGAATAAACTGCATTAAAAAAAAAAAAAAGAATGGCAGACCTTTCCTTTCTCAGACTACTCAGTCTAAAGGTAGGTTTGTAAGCAGGCGTGTGGCCAGTGAAGTTAAGGAGAAGTCTGCGGGAGGCCTTCAAAGAAGTCGTTCTTCTCTGTTGAAAGAACAGGGTTCTTTTGACTCTGTCACTTCCTCCTACATGAAATGCTGAAGTGTTAGGCTGTGCTGCGCAGGGCTCCTCAGCTAAACCTTGACAGCAGATATTGCTAACATGACAAACACACAGCTTGGACGGATGCAAAGATCCAGCTTCCTCACAGATGCTGCTGAATCCTTGAAATAACCGTAAGCCAACCTATTTCCATTCTTAACACCGCATGAAAAAAAGTACACTATTGTATTTAAACTACTTGACTTCTTGCCTGTTATTTGCAGCCAAGAATATTCCAAACTGAAACAAAATAAATATCTTTCAGAGGTTTTTCCACTCCAAAACTGTCTTAAATAAGACAGTTAAAACAGGGGTGGGAGCAGCTCTTCTTGATTATATAAGGTCAGGGAAAATTTTAATGTGAGAAGAAACAATTGAAGGTAGCTAAATCGAGATACATCGACCCAGTGACAAGCATATTATAAAGAGCTTAAATGCAAATTGGTATGTCCACCGAAACAGAAAATTGGGCCAGGTCCCTGTGGAGAAGGGAAGAGAGCTGGTGGTTCAAGTCTTAGGGACACGATTGGACAAAAATGTGCAAGTGTACCATAAGAAAGTGATTATGGAATATGTCTTTTGAAATTACACTCATCTGAAGCAAAATGCTAGTTTTTGATAAGTTAAAGAGTTCTCAAGCCAGGCTGTAAGTCATCGCTTAGTACCTAAATTTTAAGTGTTAAGAATAGAAGATTGTCTCTGCTCCTATACAAAATAAAGTTATTGAAGGATACTAATGGGGGTAGCATCTTAGCTACTTTTTAATTGCTGTGATAAGATGCCATGACCAAATCAGCTAATGGATGAAAAAGTGTATCTAGGAATTACAGTGTAGTGGACAAGTCCATGGCCATCATATCAAGGACTATGACTTCAGGCAGGCATGGGGCTTAGAGCAGCAGCTGAGAGCTCACATCCTGATACACATTTAGGAGGCAGAGAGAGCTAATAGGGAATAATGCAGGCTTCTGAAACCTCAAACCCAACCCCAAAAACACACCTCCTCCAGTGAGGCCACACCTCTTGATCCTTTCCAAACAGGTCTATCAACTGCAGACCAATTGTGCAAATAGATGCACCTATGGGACCACTCTCATTCAAACCACCAGAGCTACCATGCATGGAAGTGGAGTATGCTCAAAGTACATTATATACTAGAATGAAAATGAGCTTGTGAGGGCTGGAGTGACGGCTTGCGGTTTAAGAATGTGTTGCTCTTGCAAAAGACCGAAGTTTAAGTTCCTATGTCAAATGGTTCACAATTGCCTATAACTCCAGCTCCAGAGGATCTGACCCTCTCTTCTGGATTCCAGGAGTACTGCAACCACATACACATAACCACATACATACACACATTTATACACACAATTAAAAATAACATATTTTTTGTTTGGTTTTGAGACAGTGTTTCTCTATATAGCCCTGGCTGCCCTGGAACTCCCTGTAGATCAGGCTGACCTTGAACTCAGAAATCCACCTGCCTCTGACTCCCAAGTGCTAGGATTAAAGGTATGTGCCACCACCCATGGCTGAGAGCTCTTATTCCAGGCTAATAAAATAAATTGCAAATAATAGAAGTGCTCTTCTGAAACGCAATACCATCTACCATGAATATATACCCATTAAAATAAAGTTATTCAACCCCTGTATCTGATTCTGTACCTAGCACTAATCTTTTCTTTTGCAAAACATCTATGAGCATTGTCTGTCACCGTATCTTTATAAGGCACTCCATAAATATTGGGTTTACTCTAACTTTATATACACACATGTTAAGTAACTCTTATCCATGTGTGTAGTAACCAGGAAAAATGACAGGCAGCAGTGGACAATGAATAAGCCAGAACAGCGCTTCTTGCTTGTTTCTTTGAGAAGGGGCTCAAAGACCTCAAGTCCCACTGTAAGAAAACAAAAACAAACAAAACAAAACAGCTCAAAGCTAGTATGTAGGTTGACATAACTATGCTTATAATAAATAACCAGTGTTTATTAAGTTTTCATTATGTGCCACACACTGCATGTTCTTGGTCTCTTTAGATGCTCAAAATAGTTCTCTAGGCTGAGTCTTAATTTTGCCCATTTTACAAGTAAAAAAAAAAAAGTGAAAGATTAGGTTCAGTCCTCTCACCAAAGTGATTCAGCCTAGAGAGCAGCAGGCTAGGACTCATTCTTGCTCTGTCTGAGTTATATATAAAAAAGAAAGAAAGAAAGAAAGAAAGAAAGAAAGAAAGAAAGAAAGAAAGAAAGAAAGAAAGAAAGAAAGAAAGAAAGAATCCATTATTTACTGCTGTACTCTACTGCCTTTCAGGGGAAAAAAGAGGAGTAGGATGAAAAGGATGAATGCGCTCAGGAAGAGTGGATGTGGGAAAAGTGTTGGCTCTCAGACAGGCGGCATCAAAGGACTTCAGCTAGCAGAAAGGACTGTAGGTAGAACACAGTCTTCCTTGGAGAATGAAGACAATCTGGTAAGGGAAATGACTTAGCACAGCGCTTAGATCCATGGACTGCTGTTATACCGGTGTCAGAGGAGAGCTGAGGAAGAGAGCAGCAGAAAGCAGCGCACCCGGCTCCTTCTGGCCAGTTAGAAAGCACGTTTCATTTCCTGCGCTGGCTTTCCCAGCATTCTGCTTTTTTTTTTTTTTTTTTTCCTGACTGATGGAGCTCTCATTCTGAGAAAAGCAAAACATTTGATGAATCCTCTACTTGCCTTGATAGCAATTTCTTTTTTTAGAAGATCCCGGGAACAATAGAGAGGCCATGTGACTTAGGGTTGGTGCTAGTGAAATCAGATTTTTGAAGGGTGTATACAAGAAGAGAGAATGTGGGCACATAATAAAGAATGAATGAAAAGCCCCATAGTAATAATTCCTGAGAGGCTAAAGCCCCAAATCCTGGAGGCTGATAAAAATATTACTGAGAGCAATAAAGAAGGATTCTTTCTGGGATGGTGGTACATGCCTGTAATTCTAGCATTCCAGAGGCAGAGGCAGAGGCAAAAGTTTGCGACACTGTCTCAGACAGACAAACAGGAGAACTTCCTGCCTGGAGCTGAAACATAATGATAACAGATTAATACGAGAAAAATCAACACACGAAAATAAATGGCAAAATTGAATACATGGAATTTTTTTTCTTTTCTTTCCTTTTTCTTTTCTGTTTCTTTCTTTCTTTTTTAAGAAACTGAGGACTGGTGGTATGAATGAGATCTAGGGGGACCACAGGGAAAGAAATAGAAAGCCTGGACCTGCATGAATTTTTCCTGGGTAAAAATGAGCAACTATCCATTCATCCTGGATAAGGCACCAAAGAATGATTCCCCCCAAGCCTAGATTGGTGAGCCAATGGGTTTATCAGGCTTACTTCCAGCATAGCTGAAGTATGTTTAGAGGAATGTGGGTGACTCCAAAGTGGATGCATTGCAAAACCATTGCCCCCTATATAGGTGAAGCCTTCAGAGAAGCAGAGATAGAAAGCCTCTCCAGTTAACTTTCTACTTCCTGTATACTCTAGAACAGCAGTTCTCAACCAGTTGGTTGTAACTCCTTTGGGGTTCACATATCCTGCATATCCGATACTTACATAACAATTCATAACAGTAACAAAATTACAGTTATGAAGTAGTAACGAAATAGTTTTATAGTTGGGGTCACCACAATATGAGGAACTGAATTAAAGGGCCGCAGCATTAGGAAGGGTGAGAACCGCTGCCCCAGAGCCTCCCACATGACCAAGTGCAGGCCAAGTCATGGGGGAGAATGAGAATGCCATACATCTGGAGAACACAGAAAAGCTGAGTGGCTGGACTCTCAGAAAAGACACTAATGACACTTCCCACCTCCGCTGTCTATGAGGGACCTGTTGCAGTTAGTTTAAAAGTATGGTCTAATAATGTTTATAATTAACAATAATGATTAATAAACATTACTAGACCATATATAACCCACTATTATAATCAAGAAACTACACAGACACCTGATAGATTTTAGAATACCCTTCTCTTACCTGGGCAAGACAGATAGTAACCCTCTAAACCAACTTTACCTCCCAGCTCAATCCCAGGCTACCTCCCATCCATAATTCCATATATACTTGCTTATTCTCTCATCTAGGCCACTTCCTCCATCCATGCCAGCCATGTGCTTCTCTACACATTAACCCATGTCAGATCTCTGCTTCCTTTCCCATGATCCTCCTGTCTTCAAAGCCTCAAAAATTTGACCACACCTACCCCACTCTGCTGTGCCTAGGTTTAGGCCTTTTAATCAGCCAATCGGGAATAATTTCTTAGACACAGTAACAAACGTCATTTGGGTGTACGTGAGCTTCTGCTCATAAAAGCCTGCAAGCAGACCTTGGGGAGCAAAGTAATTAAAAATCAAATACAAAATACCAGACCATGCTGTTACAGGGACCATAACCAGATCTGATTTGCAGAAGGTCTCCTGTGGGCCAGCACACTGCTCTGATAAAGTGATAAAGATGGAGCTGAGGAGATGGCTCAGTGGTTAAGAGCACTTGCTGCTCTTGCAGAGGACCTGAGTTCTCTTTTTGGCTTTTATATGAGGGCAGATTACAACTGCCAGTAATTCCAGTTCCAAGGGATGTGACACCCTCCTGTTACAGGCACCAGGCATGTGCACATGGTACATACACACATGCAGGCTCTCACATATATACATAAGATAAAAATTTTTAAGGTTATAATGGCTTTATTATCCATACAAGACAGAGTTCTATGATACCAGGCATGAAGGGACCTAGGAAGAAACAACTTATCAGAACCTGGAAAGGGAGAGAAAGAGCCAAGCATGTAGACTTGAGAGCATCAGTCCCTTTCTGCAGACCACAGCAAATGTACAGCTACCTTGAGAGAATAGAATCAGCACACGAGCCTCTGACCTCTCCTTCCTTGCTTCTATAGTCAAATCCTCCACTGACCAACCTCAGCTGGGATCCCTGGTATTGGCAGCTCTGTCATGTAGAATAGACAAGGACACTTATTCAGACAAAGAGCAGAGCATGGTAACCATGGATACTGGGGATGCCCAGAAAGCAGCTGTCATCTGCTTCAACTCTTCTCTGCTTCTAAAACTATCACATGCCATGGATACACTTCTTTAAAACACAGATGTTCCTGAAACATTTCATGACACAAAACACCCATTTCCTTATATTGTGGTCCAACTCTTAATCAATTCTGAAAATGTCTGTAATACAAAAAGACTTCTTCTAGATTGCTACAGTGGAACCAAATGGGGTTCTCTTGGCTTTATGGAATGGGAAACAGCACTTTTCCAACTATTTGTAGGCCTACAGCAGAGGCCTACACCAGACATTCCTGCTCTGTTTCTACTGTTTAACCTTGGTTCCCTAGAGAGGGACTATGTTTTCCAGCTGAATGTTAGATTCAGGTGACTACTTTTGTCCAATGGAGTGAGGACAAAAAGAAAATGCAGGGCTCTAAAAATTGGGAACCTCATTCCATTTGACCTCATGCCTACTATCCCTTCCATAATCACAAACTACAGAAGTTACTTGTAAAGATGCTGTTGTCATAAATAAAAGGTCCTAGTTGCTAAGTAACCACTTAGATGAAAGCCACTTAGAAAAGTCTTTGTACCAGGAATATCCACACTTTGAAAGTGAGAAGTAAATTTTTATTGGGTGGAGAGCTCTTTTTGATAGCAGTTAGCCTATCGTAACCAACATAAGGCCTTTGCTCTGCAGTTACTTCCTGCAATCCCCCTTGTCTCCCAGGGATTGTAACTGGAATAAAAGACTAGTGGCTGCTTGACCATCCTGTATATGAGGCACTTGCACTGACAGTTTAAGGAATACACTTTGTCTTCTTCAGGTTAGCCACAGTTTGAGGAGATTCTGGAACAGGAGAGAGATATTTGGGGAATTCCAGCCCAAGTTTCACCACTTTACTTACACTGTCTGACCTTGAGCCGATCCTATCTTTCCTGTCAAACACGGATATTAATAATGCTTCCCTGTCAGGTTGTTGTAAGGATTAAATAAGATAAAGGACATGAAAACATTTTGTTCACCAGAAAGCCTTGGATAAAATTAGTGCTCATCTCTGTTCAAAGGGAGTTGGGGCACATGTGCTTTGTGAGAGGCTCTCTGGTCAGGGTGTTGTCAAGTTAAGCCCAACCCCTTATTTCCTCTGATGGTCAACTTCACTCCTTTCCACTCTCACTCTATGAACAGGAAAACAGTTCTGTTTATTGCCTGGAGATACATACATACATATATATATATACATACATACATACTTACTTACTTACATACATCAATTTAATTTTTTGCACAGAAACAAATAATTTTCAAAAAGTTGTGTCCAAAAACAAGTTAATTAAAAAATCTATACATTTTGAGGACCGTTTTGCAGTTACAGTAAAACATGTGACTCTGGGCCAGTGGGTTCACATTGAAGTTGGTGAATTTATTATACTTAGATTCACACAGAAAGCCCCATATCCAAATGCTCTGAGTGTTGGGATCAGTAAGCAGGCACTTCTACAGGCAGCCCCAGACCAGTTAGCAGGCATTTGTGAAGACACCCAGACCACCTGCTGACCACCTGGAACTACCTGCGCATGCCCTGGGTCACCCTATAAGAGAACTGGAGCCCTCCCCTCTCTCTTTCTTCTTCCTCTTCCGCGCTCTCTCTCTCTCTCTTCCTTTTCTCTCTCTTCCTTTCTCTCTTCCTTTCTCTCTCTCTCTCTCTCTCTCTCTCTCTCTCTCTCTCTCTCTCTCTCTCCCTTCCCCTAATAAACCTCCCACGTGGAACCGATTCGTGGTGTGATTTGTGAACCCACATGTAACCTCCACATTGGTGCACTGGTCCTAACACTGAGTTCTTAAAATTCCAGATAGGATGTGGCTTTAACCATTTTAAGTTACCTTCGTATTTATCAGTAAGGTATTTAATTGCTATTTTTTACATTCAAGATATAAATGGAAGATCTGGTTCAACCCTCTTGTTTCAAAAATGAGAAAACAGAAGCCCAGAGATATCCCGTGACCCAGTTTAAGTATCAGCTTCGCCAATGGACTTCCAATGTTTTCTCTCCTTGTGCACTAAAGAGACTCCCTCCCTCTAGTACAGAATTTGGTGACAGAACCAGATTCTGAACTACTTCTGGGACAGAAGCCAGTTTTCTCTGCATCCTAGGGACCTCTGGCCAACAAGAAAATCCCTGGAACCTTCTGCTTCCATCTTCTTGGTCAAAGCTGGTTCACATGACTACCTCCATCTTTAAGAGAGACTAAGACATTACAGTTGTTCCTTGACAGCAGTGAGGGATAGATTCCAAAGTCCCTTCAGATAAAATCTACAGCCATCATGTAAAAGCACAGCAGTTGCATGGGTTCTGTGAAGATGGCGCTGTGTGTTTACAACATCTCTGGGCTACTTAAAAACTAATACAATACAAATGTTATGCAGATAACATTTTATGGTGACACTTAGAGAACAACAAAGACAAAACTTGGTACATGTCCACAGTCGTGGGGCTAGCACATGAATGTCGGGAGCTGTGACTCAGCGGCCTGCTTTGATATTTAAACCTCGGTGGAGAGATGGCTTTTAGGAGGCCTTTACTAATGGCAGGGAGAACTTGCAAGTCCATCTCCTTTTGTTTGTGACAGCAGGTGGGATAGCTTGTGAGGCTCACACCTCTTCCTCAGGCTGCTTGTGCAAAATTAACCTATTGTTCTGAGATGTTTTACTGGCTAAAAGTAACTCCTGACAATTAAAGAGGTCAGAAGGCTGGAGGCAGAGGAGGAGGCAGAGACTTGAGACTTGCTGCTTGCTGCAGCAGCCTGCCTTTTGCTGTAGCTGTCGAGTCTGGACCTTTAAAAAGTTTCCTGTGTGCTGTGTGTTTATTTTATTAATATTAATCCTCACTCCCGACTCAAGAACCGTTCGACTCTGCTGGCTGGTTCCGGCACATGAACAAGGCATGAGGCAATTGTTCAAACAACTGAGGGAGGATACTGAAGAACTGAATGATGTGGGAGACTAGGACACAGCCCTTCATGTATGTGGATTCAGAACAGAGTTCAATGCATAACAAAGCCAAATCTTGCACTTTGGAACTTTGTAGAATTCTTGTTTTTGGGTCTTTTAAACTGCATCTGATTAAATCCACTGGTATGGGAGCCATGAATACAGCAAACCAACATCACTTCAGAAAACAAAATCAGGACTTTACAAGCAGGGAATGGGCTGGAGTTATGTGGCACCTGGGTGCCTGCTGCAGCTTGGGACCTCGTGAAAATATATAGACACTGGAAAATGAAGATTCCCAGGATTGCAAGACGAGGACTAGGGTTTGGTGGGCAGAATTCCAGCCTGCACCTCCTTCTCCTTCCTACCTCCTACCTCAGTGTCAAGCACCCAGCGACATGAGCAGCTGACTCAGCATTTTCCCCATTCTGTCTCTGCAGCATATGAATTTCCCTCAAAGATACACAACAATCCTGGTGGGGATTTTCTCTCCAATTCCTCTACAGTATTTACTCAAATACCCATATAATAGGAAGATGATATTGATAAGAGTCTAATAAATATAAATCTTGGTGAATTGCAGGGATTTCCCAGTTCCCACCCCACCTCCTTACTTCTGGATTTACATTTATCATGGCAGGTAACAGTAACTCACCCAACACTACAGGGTTATTAATAACTCAACCCTGCTGAATAAATCAGAGACCCTGAAAAACTGTGGAGTAAGCATTTGTCATGCACATGTGGGATTTGCCGAGTTCCTGCATCTGAAGGTCTAATATTAGGATTCACACATTGTGCCACGCGCTCTGCAAGAGGAAAAAGCTTTCCTATCTTCTCAGCTTTGAAAATAGGGTGCACTTTGCATGCAAACAAGTCTAAGTGAGCATAGTGGTTTAAAATAAATCACCAAGAAACATGGCTTCAGTAAGCAATAAGAAACACCTTTCCAGAATAATTTCAGATGCAAGGACAGCAAATAAATAAATGCTGTAACTATCAGTGTGACTTTGTGAACCCCTTTAATACATGGGGGCTTCCATTCTGTCGCCAGCAAGAAAACAGTGGCATAAAATGTATTCTCAGCCCCCTTCCTTGTCTAGATTCTGTATGTCTTTCTTATGCAATTACCCAGAATGCTAACTTGTAGAGTTATATCATGGTCAAATTCTGGAAAGAGCCTCATAATATTTTTGCCAATTTCTAAAGCTGATAATTTAAGTTTTAATTAGCATACAATTATTGTTTTCTAGGCACCATGTTGGGTCTGTTTTCTGAATTTACAGACTTGTGATCATTGGGGATATATTAATTTGAATTCTATTTTTGTAGTTGTGCTTTGTGTTTTGAAACAGGGTCTTACTATATAGTCCAGGTTGGCCTCAAACTCACTGCATTTCTCCTGCCCCCATTTCCCAAGTGCTAGGATTATAGATATTCTCTGCTGTGTTTGGACTGAAATTTTTTCTTTCTTTCTTTATTCCTTCCTTCCTGTTTTTTTTTTGTTTTTGTTTTTTTTGTTTGTTTGTTTTTATTTTACTTGATGTTTTTCATAAGTAGTTGTCCACATTTCCAAAAGATCTTCACAATTGATTCTGATGGTGCTAGGTTATCCCATTTCGTGGTAATGCTTCTCTTCCCCTCCCGTTTGATGTCCAGTTCTCTGGCACATCTTATGAGCCACCTCCTTAGATTATGTTCAGAGCCCAACATCTCACCACTACTATTCACATTGCTAGGACCAAATATCTGACAAAAGCAACTTCAGGATGGTAGGGTTCGTTGCAGCTTATAGTTCAAGAGTACAGACTATCATAGCAGGGAAATCTCAGCAGTAGCAGACAGAGGCAGCTGGTCACAGTTCCTCTCCAGTCAGGAAGCCAAGATGGAAGAAAGCTGGTACTCAGCTCTCTTTCTCTGCTTTATACAGTTCAGGCCCTCAGCACGTGGAATACTGTCCCCCACACTTAGGATAACTCTTTCATCCCAGTTAACTCGTTCTAGAAACTTTCCCACAGATGCACCCAAAGGTTTGTCTCTTAGGTGATTCTAGAACTTATTATGTTAAAATGCAATATTACCCACCACAACTTCCATCACAGCCATCCTTGTCCAGCTTACATGATCTGTTGCCTGGATTGTGCTCCTGATCGTCCTACCAGCATCTTCATTTCCTGACCACTTTGTGGCTTTCATACGGTGTTAGGAGTGGCCCTTCCAAAACAGCAAGTCATAGTTCAGTCCTCTAACAATGTTCCTTCAGAGAGAAGTTGCCATCGTTCCTGTGACCTAAGAATCTACAGGGTCTGGTTTCCCTATCTTCTCTGATCCCATCTTCAATCACTGTCTACCAGCTGCACCTGTCCACCTGCTGCTCATGCTGTGGTCACTACTACTTCAATGCCTTACAGCCACTGGCCCCTCCAGTCCTGCTCCCATGGTTCCACATGGCTTACTCTCCTTCTTTTTAAATATTTGGTCACATGATCACTTCACAAAGAACTCTTCTCTGAGCACCCTACCTAAAACAGCAACTCTCCCAGCATTCTCTATACCTCTTACTCTTTGCTTTTTACCACCTGAAGTATTACTATTTTGTCACTATTGCCCACCAACATGAAAAATCTATAGATAGGGACTTTGCTTATTTCTGTTGTCCCCATGACCTGAAACCATCAGGAAACACTACTTTGGTGAGTTAATTAAAACATGTGATGAACATAGGGTGTCAGGTTTTATAGCAGAACATTGGGAAACAAGTGAAGAGGGTTCTGTCATAAAGACCCTTGTGTGCTAGGTTAAAGCTTTGACCTCCATCAGCACCTCATCAGGAGCCAAAGAAAAGCTTTAATCAAGGAAATGACAAATCATATTTGCATTTAAACAAGCAAACCATACTGACAATGGAGAAAATACTTTTTATATGAAGGGGTAGAAGGCAGTGAGAAGGCAATTATGCACATCCTTAAGAGACAAAAGTTTTAAAATAGAATTACCCAACTTGGGGATATAGATCACTGGTAGAGCACATGCTGAGCATTTATGAAGCCCTGAGTTCACTCCCAGCACCACACACACACATATACACATGCACACAAATGCACACACAATTGAATTACCATGTGATCTAGCCTTCTATTCCTGAGTATACAACCAAAAGAATCATTAAAAGGTTATGTGACACTCCATAGGAGAGAATGCACATTAGCACTGTACACCTGATTAAAAGCTGAGGGAGGTCCTAGGCACTAATGGGAAAGCCTTTGCTGTTGCTTTGCTAAATGGACATGATATGCCTGTCAAATTGCATTCTGATTAACTATATTTTTGTCCATAGAAGAATGCTGATGTCAGCTCTGGTTATCAGTGGAGACTACAAAGACTCAAAGTATAGAGAATAAATGATTATTGAATGCCTAGCCATAAATGGGATATCTCCAATGCCTTCTCCATGGCTGAATGGGTCAGAAAAACTGTAAGAATCAGAGGAAGTAGGGCAATGGTGTGAGTGGAACACTGCCTTCCTGGCATGGTGTGGCTGTTACATTCTTGAATTTGCAGATGCTGTGGTCACTTCAAAAAATCTGCACAAAGTTGAGCCTGTTTACGCCCTTTCATGGGAGAGGAAGGGGCTCATGCACTTTGATAATGTTTATATAGATAAAGGTTGATGAGGAGGGAGAGATATTTTCCTCAGTGTACCCCTGGTAAGGTGCTCACCCACACTCCAAAACAACAGCAAATTAATGACAAAACATAGCCTTGAAAGTAGAAAGGGACTCATGAAAGAGGAAGAAGAAAAGACATGGGGTGGGGGCTGAGTACATCAGAAACACATTGCCTATGTGTATAAAAATTTTAAAGCAAAAGATAATTGTAAACAGGGACATAAAGGGATATTTGTATGCCTATGTTTATAGCAGCATTGTCTACAATGGCCAAAAGGTAGAAACAAGCCCATGTGTCTATCCATGGATGAGTATCTAAACCAATGGTGGCAAGTATGGACATAAAGTGGGGTGCTATTCAGCCTTAAAAATGAAGAGAATGCTGACAAATACTACAACACAGAAGAGACTCAAGGATCCCATGCTCAGTGAAATAAAACTACAAAAATCACACATTTTTTTTATAATTTTATTTTTCTCATTAGTTACATTTTGTAAATTCTGTATCCCAGCTGTATCCCTCATTCCCTCCCCAATCCCCCCTCCCTCCCTCATCTTCTCCCTGCCCCTTTCCAAGTCCACTGATAGGGGAGGACCTCCTCCCCTTTCATATGACTCCCTTTTGTCAGGTATCTTCAGGACTGGCTGCAAAGTCCTCCTCTGTGGCCTAACAGGACTGCTCCTCCCTTGGGAGGTGGGGAGACCAAAGAGCCAGTCATTGAGTTCCTGTTAGTAATAGTCCTTGTTCCCCTTACTATGGGAAACCACATCCGAGCAGAGGTTCTAGGTTTTATCCTCTCATGGACTTTGGTTGAGTGTCCATCTCAGAAAAGACCCTGAAAATCACACATCTTACATGATGTCACTGTCACTTATATAAGATACCTAGAAGAGCCAAGCCCAAGGAGACAGTAGGTAGAGCCCTGCTGAGCAGAGGCTGGAGGGAAGTGGGGAGTGGAGAGCTATTGTTAAGTGGCTGTGGAACTGGAGCTTTGCATCATGGCTATCAGTTCCGGGCCTGGATGCTGGTAAGGGACACCCGACAGTGTGATTTACAGCATTCGGTATTTAGCACACATACCATGCTACATGTGACACGATTTTATGTTGTGTATATTTTACCACAGCTTAAAAAAAAAAAGGTTCATGAGAAAGCTCAAACCAGGCAGAACCTGCGTAATGGAGGAGAAATGGGGTGAAGACAGTTTCAAGACCCAGGAAAGAAACCATGACCCACAAGATTTGGAGATACATTGGTTTGGGGGAATAAGGAACAGAAAGAGGCTAATTTCACACTCTACAGTTGTGTATCTGGGATGGAGTGAGTTCCTCAACATAAAAGGAGGAGAGCAATGGGTCTGAAGGAAGATGTGACAAACTTGGTTTTTAACTTATTTTAGCAATCCATGGGTCTCCAGAGTAGAGGTACCTGAGCCTCCAATATATAATGCAGACACCCAAGAGAGTGGACAGAAATATAAACACAGTCACTGAAAGGACTGACACCCTTATATGAGGACACATGCCTGCCAACCCAGCCCTTCCACAGTGAAAGCAGCAGGAGCTCAAGCTCATCCTCTGTGACACAGCGAGGTGGAGGCCAGATGGCGGGACATGAGACAACACCTCAAGAAACCAAATGGACTTTTTAAAAGAAAAGGAAGGAGGAGGTGAGGAGGAAGAGGAGGAGGAGATGAGGAGAAGAAAGAAGAGGAGCAAGAGGAGGAATAGGAGGAGGAAGAGAGTGGAGAAAGCAGAGAAAAGGTTCAGCATGGCCTGGAACTGAAAGCTGAAGAAGTACCCAGTGAAGAGGAAGTTGAGAGCTAGGAGCCACAAGAACAAAAATAATTCTAAGATAAAAGGACCAATCACTGGTGACAAATGCTATAGCATTGCCAGGAAAACCTCTAGACTCTAACAACTGGGACGATAGACTAGGAGACCCTTATAGGAGCAACTTGAAGAATATGGTAGATTTTTAAAACCAAATTGCAGTGAAACTACCAAGAAGGAAGTAGACATTAAGCCATGGATAGGAATTTGAGATGAAAATTACAATATAAATATGCATGCCATATAATCTCCTATAATGAAGACCTTCGATCTTGAAGAAAAAAATTTAAAAAGCTGAGGACACCATTTAATTTTGGTGGTGACTAACTGCCAAGTAACATGGGTTGCAGCCACCCGCTTATCTCTAAATAAACAAACAACATAGCTGGCTGAAAAGAAATAACATCCACAGGCTGGAGTTGTGGTTAGCAGTACAGAACTTCTTAGCATGTATGAGACAAAGACCAAGAGATAGAGACAAAGAGAGGCAAGAATGGAGAGGAAGAAAATCTGACTGGTGTGACAGTTTTCCCTGTTTCTTCCTTTTCCAAAGAGATCAGTAACAGAACTATGCTTTATTCTGGGAAATTTCTTTTGCTTCTAAGGAGATATAAGTAAAAATCTTTGGGTAGTTTTAAGGAAAGTTTCGTTTAAAAAAAAAAAGATGAATTTTTGGATTTTCTCTCTTTCCAGAAAGACAATGTAGCTAGACCCCAGGGAGCCAGAAGAGGCCAATGGAACTACATTGTGAACCAAACTATATACTAGGAGAGCAGAAATTTACCAAGCTCCCTGGCGGTAAGGTAAACATACCATACCTTCTCTGAAGTAGTGACTCACAGGATTTCTTTTATTGTTGCTGTTGTTTGTTTGTTTGTTTTTAAGACAGGGTCTCACATAGCCCAGGCTGTCCTTGAACTTACTGTGTAGCAGAGGATGACCTTCAGCTTCAGCTCTTCCTACCTCAACCTCCTGAGTACTGGGATCATAGGATTATGTGCCACCACACCAAGCTCTGACCTCCGGCTTCTGTTACACAGAAAACCCCTACTGGATTGTAGCTAGGTCTCCATATTAGCATATTAACTGTGCATCATCTTCCACACCTGATTGCGAGTTATGACTCTGTTCAGCTCTGGCCTTCTCAAGAGCAGCCATAAAACTGCCATGGTACAGAGCTGTTTGAGAAGCATCTTTGCTAGGTTGTTGATGACTAAAATTCCTGGGATAGTGACCCATTACTTACTGTACTGTTTACAATCATTTTAAACATCAAATGTCCTTAAGAGAGTTACCTTGGGGGCTGAAAGTTATTCCGAGTCCACCTGGGCTGTGTTCTAGGCAAGAGCGCAACATGATATGTATGAAATTGGGGAAGGAAAGGATCATAGAGAAAGGGATGCTCTTTTTAAATTTTTTTATTAATTAATTCAATTTACATATCAGTCCTAGGCCCCTCCCTACTCTCTTCCCAGTCCCACCCTCCCTCCTGCATCCCCTATTCCTCAGAACAGGAGAACCCTATCCAGACACTCCAGCTCATCTATTCACATGAGGACTGAGGTCGTCTTCCTCCCCTGTGGTCTGGTAGGGAAGTCCCACTAAGGGGAAGTGATCAAAAAGCTGGCAGCAGAGTCTGTGTCAGAGATCTCCCCACTCTCCTAACTAGTGGGCCCACAAGAAGTGAGAGGGCAGGTCCTGATAGAGCTCAGATTCCAGTACCAAGGCCAGCGGAGGAGGCAGTCACCAGCCTCATTGTCTCAAGCTTGACCCACGTGAAGGGCCATGGCTTAAGCAACTGTTTATGGAGCCCCCCAAGCTAATCAACATACATGTCACTAACATTATTTCATTTAATCCTTATGATACTGCCCAGCAGTTAGGTGCTGTTGGCCTCATCCCTAGGAGGGAAAAACTGTGGCCCAGAGAGGGTAAGTAAACAAGAGACTAGAAATGAAACATCTAACTAATGATAGTGTGAATAATGAAGCAGCCTATAGCAAGCACTAATCATGTGCCTACCATTTTACCATATTAAATTTAACAACTTCTTGAGGTAGGTACAATACCTATCCCCATTTTGCTGAAAAAAAAAAAAAAAACTGAAATCACAAAAGGTGAGTGAATTTGCCTGTATGCAGATTGCTTGAAATAGCTGGAACATGAACTCAAGTTTGCTTCACTCTAGACCTGGGAAATAGTGAAGAGAGACCTGATTTTTTTCTGAAATTTTTTCAAAATCATTCTCTTTTTGAGTGTGAGTGCCTGAATGTGTCTGTGGATGTGTGTGGTTTTGGTGTGAAGTGTGTGTGTGTACATGTGTGTGTTTGTGGTGGTGCAAACTGTGAGAGGGAGTGTGTGTATGTGTATATGGTGATGTGAAGCATGTGTGTGTGTGTTTCTGTGTGGTGTGTGTGTGTGTGTGTGTGTGTGTGTGTGTGTGTGTGTAGTGGAAGGGAGTACTGGGAGAAACTGTGTGGTGGTGGGAGTATGTGTGTGTATGTGGGGATGTGCATGTGTTTGTACATGTGTATGTGTGTTTGTGGGTATGGGGTGTTGTATGTGTGTTTGTATGTGTGTTTGTGGGGGAGTGGAGGGAGTATGTGTGTGTGTGTGTGTGTGTGTGTGCACATAAGTGTGCTGGCACTGATAAATAGAAGGAAGCCAGAAGAGGAGGCCTGGTGTCTCCATCTCCCACTCTGTCTTACTCTTTCAAGACAGGGCCTCTCACCAAGCCATCTAGATAAAACTGGCTGGTCAAGGAGACCCCATGGATCTCTGTCTGTGCAATCTAGGTTAGGTTTCAAGTGTGAGCAGCCTTGACCAGCTTTTTAATTGGGTTTCGGGGACTTGACTTTAGGTCCTCACACTTGCACACAGCTGCTCTTACCCACTGAGCCATCTCCCCAGTCCCTCACCTTTACTTTTTAACCCACTAGAAAACTGAAAAGCATAGAAAACCATGCAGCACATCTTGGACAACAAAGATGTTTCCTATTAAAAGCAAACATTCAAGAAATCCATTCTTTGGACATTAAGTTACCCAAAAGACCGTGTCATTCATTATTCTTGTTATTTTACAAACTGGGAAAGAGAGAAATCATGTGGATTTCCAAAATACAATTAAGGGGTTAAAATAATGGCACCACAACAAAGGCAAGCACTCAGCTTGATTCTAGATGAGAAGCCATGGAGTGCTTTTGCATAATCCAGACCTGAGACTTTAAAACTTTTAAGATGAAATTTTGCCTTCCTTCCTCCTTTCCCACCTTTGAAACAAAGGTTCATTTTTCATTCTCAAGGAACTCAGTCTTCACAGTGGATAGCCTGGAAACAGTGAGTGTGCTTTAAACACGTAGGAGCTGGGGCTGGAGGTGCCTGCATGGGAAAGTAGAGCCATGGATCATACTGACATCTGAACAACACCTTGAAAGAAGGAAAAGGGAAAGGCCCGTGTTTTCTGCATCAGCTGCTACTCTCTGACTCCAGGGTATGTTCAATTTCTTCTCACTGCAAAGTCACTCAGAGGAATGGAGGACAATCAAGAAATACCAGACGGAGACTAGAATGGCATCCGGGTACATCAGAACAAACTCCCTGAGAAAACACTTGGCCTCTCCTCCTCACTGAGTCTCTTTTTCTGTTCTCTCAAGCTCTGAGGCTGCTGTGGTCTGGCTCCGTGAGGGCCAGAGCTATAGCTCCACCTCATTAAGCTAGCCCCAATAAATGGACTTTAAGTGTGTGTGTAGGTCAGTGCTCATTTTCACTTGGGCTCAAGCTCTCTGATAGCTTTTGAAATAAAGTTAAAACCACACTGAGAAACTATTTTCTATTATCCAAATACTCAAAAAAAGTATTTTCTAGTAGTGATCACTTAGAACTCATGGGATGACACTCTCACGTTTCAGCAGGTAGAAATAAAGAGTGCCACAGAGCTTGTCAAGAGCCTTAAAAGTATTCATATTGCCTGATCCATTGATTTTTGAGAATGTGGCCTAAGAAGGAAAAACCACAACGGATAGGTAAGAATATCATAGCATTCTGTTGAAATTTACCTTTGAAGTCTATCCCAAACCAATTCCACCTACACTTCTCAACCCCATGGTTTAACTGGCATTCTCTTACCCGTAACAGTGCCTTGGCCACCATGGAGAGAAGTCTGGGTCCTGACCCAACTGGACCCAACTGTGCTCTTCTAATTCAGGTCATTCATCATTTACTGGAACACAGATAAACAGATATTTTTCAAGTTCGGTTTCTTGAGCACACCTGAAATGACACAGATGTTCATTATAGGAAGGATGAAACATTGGATGTCTTCTAATACAGGAACTGGCTACATATATTGTGGAACCCTACAAGGGAATGGGGATTGCATAACTGTGACAGTTGGCCGCAGCAGCAAGCATGCTGTGTGGAATGTCCTACTAACATCATATCCTCCCTTAATCCACCACATTCTCTCTCTTTTTCTAATCAAATTCCTAGAAAGACTTATCTAACATTGGAAAAAGGTGAAAATAAGGATGAAGACAGGAGCCAACCACAGAGGGCCTCTGAAAGAACTACCCAGCAGGGTATTAAAGTGGATGCTAAGACTCATAGCTAAACTTTGGGCAGAGTGCAAAGAATCTTATGAAAGAAGGGGGAGATAAAAAGACCTGGAGGGGACAGGAGCTCCACAAGGAGAGCAACAGAACCAAAAAATTCTAGGCACAAGGCTCTTTTCTGAGACTGATACTCCAACCAAGGACCATGCATGGAGATAACCTGGATCCCCTGCACAGACGTAGCCCATGGCAGCTCAGTGTTCAAATGGGTTCCCTAGTAAAGGGAACAGGGGCTAGCTGACATGAAATCAGTGTCTGGCTCTTTGATCACCTCCCGCTGAGGGGGGGAGCAGCCTTACCAAGCCACAGAGGAAGACAATGCAGACAATCTTGATGACACCTAATAGGCTAGGGTCAGATGAAAAGGGAGGAGGACCTCCCCTATCAGTGGACTGGGGGAGGGGCATGGGAGGAGAAGAGGGAGGGGATGGGGTTGGGAGGGAAGGAGGGTGGGGCTGCAGCTGGGATACAAAGTAAATAAATTGTAATAAATAAAAATTATATTAAAAAACAAAAAAATATTTTGTGATAAAAAAGGCCTAAACTCACTGTTCCTCTCTCTTTCCCTCTCTCTCTCCCTCTCTCTTCCTCTCTCTCTCTCTCTCTTTAGAATTTACCAAAATTGATCTTTTTGAAGCTACTAAGGACTTCTATGTTGCCCAATCCATTGACCTAGAAAGGTCTAGACCTTGTCTGCAGCATTTGATGTAGGCGTCCATGCTGTTGAAATTCTTACCTGACTTCTATAGCTTATTTCCTGGTCTTCTACCAGACCCCCAACCCCCTGCCAGTTCATTGTTTCTTGGCCTTCTTAAATCCTTGTTCCCTGTTATCCTCCCTATCTGTAGATACTGCACAGCCCCAGAACTCAGTCCTCTGACCTTTGGTCCGTTCTTTTTATACTCCCCAGTGATGTCACCTTGCCCAGAGCTTTAAACGTTGATGCTTTTCAATGTCTCATCTCCAGTGTGGGGTTTTCCCTGCCTCTCACTTCAAACTGATTGATTACTCTATTTCTGCATTTGGCTGTCCAATAGGCATTGCAAGACTGTCTGAATTTCTTAATTTCCCTTTTGTTCCAATATTTATCCTTACAATGTACTCTTTCTCCATTTTTCCAGCCTAATTAAATCCCACAATAATTCAGTTTGTTCAGGTCCACATCTGAATAGCAGCTATCCCTGGATGGTAGGATGTCAGATTTGTGGGTTTCTTGCAGTGCTGAGTGAGCAGCTTTGATCAGAGGAAGGCATCAAGCATATTGCAGAAGGGAGAGAACTCAGAAAGAGCCAACACAGACTCTATAAATTTAAGGCAATGGGTGTAATATACAAAGACTTTGTGAAGAAACAAGAAAAGGTAGAATATAGGAATAAAATCAGGACTCTGTACAGTGTTTATAGCCTAATGACCAGAAGACAATGTAGCCAAGAGCAAACGCAGCTTGGACAAATGGAGCTGCATGTGCAGATGCTAGAGTGACAAATTACCTGACATCATCACGTTCCCTTCACCTCACCCCACAGCACCATCTGGGATCTGGGCCAGCTGTGAATGACATGAGGCACAGCTTTCAAAATCTCCCTCAGCTGAGCACAGTGGCACATGCCTATAATCCCAGCACTCAGGGAGGCAGAAGCAGGCAGAGCTCTGTGAGTTTGAGGCCAGACTGGTCTACAAAGTGAGTCCATGACAGCCAAGGCTACACAGAGAAACCCTGTCTTGGGAAAAAAGATCCCTCTCTTTAGTATTACTCCTGCAGCAGCACAGATACTTCTAGGACTTGGGAGACAGGAAGAGGCCTGGCCCACTGATCCTCTTCTAGCCTCTTCTACCTGCCAGGTCACAGAACTGCAACCGGCTGTCTTCTCACAGTGATGGCACAGAAGCAGCTGGTATGGCATATAAGGCAGCAAGAATGAAGTCTTGAAATTCTTTACCTGGGTAGTCTTCCACTAGGAGACCTGCCTTCAGGGCCAGGAGTGTTTGGTTTCAGTCATAGGGTTTCCATTTCTGTGATAAAACACCTGATTAAAAGCAACTTGGGGAGGGGCAAGATGGCGGCGCCGGGAGGACTCTCATTCTGAGCAGCAGCACAGCAGGATCAGCACAGTGAACAGCAATCAGAACTCTCGGCCATAAAACACAGTCATTGTGTTTCCCAGGTGAGAGGATACCCCACGGTGGGGGATTCAATCAGCTTTTAACTCACCCGGCTAAACCGCGGAAGAGATCCCGGTTCCGCCAGACGCTTGGCTGCCGGCCACCAGCCCCAGCCCCAGCCCAGAGCCACAAGCCAGTGTCTCTGGTCACGGTCCCAGACTGAACCTTGGACACCACACTATCAGAGACTGGAATTTTCAGTTGAGAGATAACCCCAGGGTACAGGAAACGATTGGGACCGGCCTTAGGTCACCCAGACATCCCCTGGAAAAGACTCGGGCGGGTTCCACTGGCACCCCAGGAGCCAGCCCGGAGCCAGAGCCGGGGACCCAGGTACCGGCACAGAGCCCTGCCTGCCTGCGCGCCTGATTCGCCGCCGGAGATAGAAACGGCGGGTCTGATCTCAGAGCACTCAGCTCACCCCCAACCTGAAAAGGTCCCCGGAAAATTACCCAGCTTAGGGAGCCACTCGGGCTCCCAAAAGCCTCAAAGGCAGACACAGGCAGTTTCTGCGCACCAGACAGCTGGCAGAGACTGAGCCGCCATCACACAGCTGTGCTCCAGGCACAGGCAAATTTCTGTGGCCAGCCAGCTGGCGGACACTGAGCAGTGTGCACCAGGGCAAAAAAAGACACTAGGAGTCCGTGTCTCCAGAGAATCCACGGGGAAGGAAGGAAACTGTACTGATCTAAATCACCCAATCCTTCCCTAGAAAAAGTCTAGCAGTCTAGTGGGGCCGAGGCACCAGCACTCAGCTGTGCTCCAGACACAAGCACAAACAGTTGAGGCGCACCTGATGTCCAACTGGGTCACAGCAGCTGATCATTAAATTTGCAACAAGAAACCCAGAAACAGGGCAGCTGCCCTCAGGACTTCCCTGGGTGAGAGGAGAACCCTCTCGACTAACAAAGACCACAGTTACCACTCAGGTCTATATCCCTGAGGTGAACAACTCCTGAAAAAACACCAGCCATCCAGGGACTATACCCAAAAAGCTGAGAAGACATCCTTCAGGAAAAACCAGCTTTCTGCAAAGGCGATTCTCTCCACCACAGGATCCCCAGGAACCACCAGAAAATAACCCCAAACTCCTAAGATAACACAATGGGTAGAGGCCAGCGTAAAAGCTCAAGTAACAAAAGACAGAGCAATATGGCATCTCCAGAACCCAGTTACCCAGGGGCAAGTAGCCCTGGACACCCCACCATAACTGAAATCCAAGAAGATGACCTAACAAGTATGCTCATGAAGATGATAACAGAGGAAACAAATAAGATTCGTAAAGACATAGAGGAAGATAAACTCAAACAGAATATTGCCATCCGTAAAGAAATAGAGGAAGCTGCAGCCAAACAGTTTATGGCCTTTAGAAAGGAAATGCTTAAAACACTGAATGAAATGATAGAAACAGAGTGGAAGGAACTAAAAGAAAAACAGGAAAGTACAATCAGACAGGTGAAGGAAGTAAACAAAACAACTCAAGACCTGAAGATAGAATTGGAAAAATTAAAGAAAACACAAATGGAAGAAATAATGGAAAGGAAGAATCTAGGGAAGAAAACAGGAACTACAGAGGTAAGCATAACCAACAGACTAAAAGAGATGGAAGAAAGAATCTCAGGTGTAGAAGATACAATGGAAGAAATCGATGTATCCGTCAAAGAAAATGTTAAATCCGAAAAATTCCTGACACAGACCGTCCAAGAAATGCAAGACAATATGAAAAGACAAAACCTAAGAAAAATAGGTATAGAGGAAAAAGAAGACTCCCTTCTCCAAGGCCCAGAAAATATTTTCAACAAAATCATTGAAGAAAATTTCCCCAAGCTAAAGGAGAGGCCAATTAGAATACATGAGGCCTACAGAACACCCAACAAATTTGACCAGAAAAGAAAATCCTCCCGCCACATAATAATCAAAACAGTAAGTATACAGAACAAAGAAAAAATACTAAAAGCTGCAAGGGAAAAAGGCCAAGTAACATATAATGGCAAACCCATTAGAATCACACCTGACTTTTCAACAGAGACTATGAAAGCCAGAAGGGCCTGGACGGATATCATGCAGACCCTAAGAGAACACAGATGTCAGCCCAGGCTACTATACCCAGCAAAACTCTTAGTCCTCATAGATGGAGAAAACAAGATATTCAATGACAAAAACAAATTTCAACAATACCTACAAACAAGTCCAGCATTACAGAAGACACTGGAAGGGAAAATACAACCCAAGAAAGCTAGCTACATTCAAGAAAACACAGGAAATAAATAACCTCACTTCAGTAAAACAAAAAGCAACCAAGCACACAACCTGATGACCACAGCCAACATCAAAATCAAGAGATCTAACAGCCACTGGTCATTAATCTCTCTCAACATCAATGGACTCAACTCTCCAATAAAAAGACACAGATTAACAGAATGGATACGTAAACAAAACCCAGCAATCTGTTGCATACAAGAAACACACCTAAGACACAAAGATAGACATTACCTGAGGGTAAAGGGTTGGAAGACGACTTTCCAAGCAAACGGACCCAAGAAGCAAGCAGGAGTAGCCATTCTAATATCTGATAAAATAGACTTTCAACCAAAATTAATCAAAAGAGATGGGGAAGGACACTTCATACTCATCAAGGGAAAATTCCACCAGGAAGACATCACAATCCTGAACATCTATGCCCCAAATACAAGGGCACCCACATTTGTGAAAGAAACATTGATAAAATTTAAAGCACATATAGATCCCCACACATTAATAGTGGGAGACTTCAACACCCCACTCTCAACAAAGGACAGGTCAACCAAACAGAAATTAAACAAAGAAACAATGTCTCTGACAGAGGTCATGAATCAAATGGACCTAACAGACATTTACAGAACTTTACACCCAAACACAAAAGAATTTACCTTCTTCTCAGCACTGCATGGGACCTTCTCCAAAATAGACCACATAGTGGGTCACAAAGCGAGCCTCAACAGATACAAGAAGATTGAAATAATCCCATGTATCTTGTCTGATCACCATGGAATAAAGCTGGACCTCAACAATAACAGAAATAACAAAAAGCCTACACACACATGGAAACTGAACAACTTGTTACTAAATGACAGCTGGGTCAGGGAAGAAATAAAGAAAGAAATTAAAGTCTTTCTAGAAATCAATGAAAATGAAGACACAACATACCCGAATTTGTGGGACACAATGAAAGCAGTGCTAAGAGGAAAGTTCATAGCACTAAGTGCCTTCAAGAAGAAATTCGAGACAGCTCATTCAAGCACCCTAATGGCTCACTTAAAAACCCTAGAAAAAGAAGAAGCAGACACACCAAGAAGGAGTAGACGGCTGGAAATAATCAAACTCAGGGCTGAAATCAATCAATTGGAAACAAATAAAACAATTCAAAGAATCAATGAAACCAAGAGCTGGTTCTTTGAGAAAATCAACAAGATCGACAAACCCTTAGCCAGGCTAACTAAAAGGCAGAGAGACACCACCCAAATCAACAAAATCAGAATGAAAAGGGGGATATAACTACAGACACTGAGGAAATCCAAACAATCATTAGGACTTACTTCAAAAGTCTATATGCCACAAAATTTGAAAATCTAAATGAAATGGACAATTTTCTTGATCGATTTGACTTACCAAAGCTGAACCAGGACCAGGTAAATCAACTAAATAGACCTATATCCCCCAAAGAAATAGAAGCAGTCATCAAAAGTCTCCCATCCAAAAAAAGCCCAGGACCAGATGGCTTCAGCGCAGAATTCTACCAGACCTTCAAAGAACAGCTAACACCAATTCTCTTCAACCTATTCCACAAAATAGAAACAGAAGGAATATTACCAAATTCATTCTATGAAGCCACAGTCACCTTGGTACCTAAACCTCACAAAGACTCAACAAAGAAAGAGAATTTCAGGCCAATCTCCCTTATGAACATTGATGCAAAAATACTTAATAAAATACTTGCAAACCGAATCCAAGAACACATCAAAGATATTATCCACTATGACCAAGTAGGCTTCATCCCAGGTATGCAGGGGTGGTTCAATATACAGAAATCCATCAATGTGATCCACCATATTAACAAACTGAAAGAAAAAAACCACATGATAATCTCCCTAGATGCTGAAAAAGCCTTTGACAAAATCCAACATCCATTCATGTTCAAAGTATTGGAGAGATCAGGGATACAAGGCACATATCTAAACATAGTAAAGGCGATATACAGCAAGCCTATAGCCAACATCAAACTGAACGGAGAGAAACTTAAAGCAATCCCACTGAAATCAGGGACAAGACAAGGCTGCCCACTCTCTCCATATCTCTTCAACATAGTGTTGGAAGTCCTTGCTAGAGCAATAAGACAGTTGAAGGAGATCAAGGGGATACAAATTGGAAAGGAAGAAGTCAAATTATCACTATTTGCAGATGATATGATAGTATACGTGAGTGACCCCAAAAACTCTACCAGGGAACTCCTACAGCTGATAAACACCTTCGGCAAAGTGGCAGGATACAAAATTAACTCAAAAAAATCAGTAGCCCTCCTGTATACAAAAGACAAAAGGGCTGAGAAAGAAATTAAGGAAACAACACCCTTCACAATAGCCACAAATGACATAAGGTACCTCGGAGTAACCCTAACCAAGGAAGTCAAAGACTTGTATGAAAAAAATTTCAAATCTCTGAAGAAAGAATTAGAAGAAGATATGAGAAGATGGAAAGATCTCCCATGCTCATGGCTTGGTAGGATTAACATAGTAAAAATGGCCATCTTACCAAAAGCAATCTACAGATTCAATGCAATGCCCATCAAATTACCAACACAATTCTTTACAGACCTGGAAAGGAAAATTCTCAACTTCATATGGAATAACAAGAAACCCAGAATTGCTAAAACAATCCTCTACAATAAAAGATCTTCTGGAGGTATCTCCATCCCTGATCTTAAGTTGTACTATAGAGCAACAGTTTTAAAAACTGCATGGTACTGGCATAGAAACAGAATGGTGGATCAATGGAACCGAACAGAGGACCCAGAAATAAACCCACACACTTATGGACACCTGATCTTTGACAAAGAGGCCAAAACCATACAATGGAAAAAAGATAGCATCTTCAACAAATGGTGCTGGTCTAACTGGATGTCTACATGTAAAAAAATGAAAATAGATCCATACTTGTCACCCTGCACAAAACTGAAGTCCAAGTGGATCAAAGACCTCAACATAAAACCAGACACATTAAATCAGCTTGAAAAAAAAGTGGGAAATACCCTAGAACTCATTGGTACAGGGGGAAACTGCCTGAACAGAACACCAACAGCACAGGCTCTAAGAGCAACAACCAATAAATGGGACCTCATGAAACTGAAAAGCTTCTGTAAAGCAAAGGACACCGTCATCAAAACAAAGCAACCACCTACAGATTGGGAAAGAATCTTCACCAACCCTTTATCTGACAGAGGACTCATATCCAGTATATATAAAGAACTAAAGAAGCTGAAAAGCAGCAAACCAAGTAATCCACTTAAAAAATGGGGAACAGAGCTAAACAGAGAATTCTCTGTAGAGGAATACCGAATGGCAGAGAAGCACTTAAAGAAATGCTCAACCTCACTAGCCATTAGGGAAATGCAAATCAAAACAACCCTGAGATTTCACCTTACACCCATGAGAATGGCCAAGATCAAAAACTCAAGTGACAACACATGCTGGAGAGGTTGTGGAGAAAGGGGAACCCTTCTCCACTGCTGGTGGGAATGTAAACTTGTACAACCACTCTGGAAATCAATCTGGCGCTTTCTCAGACAACTAGGAATAGCGCTTCCTCAAGATCCATCCATACCACTACTGGGCATATATCCAAAAGTGGCTCAAGTACACAAAAAGGACATTTGCTCAACCATGTTTGTAGCAGCTTTATTTGTAATAGCCAGAAGCTGGAAACAACCCAGATGCCCCTCAACTGAAGAATGGATGCAGAAATTGTGGTACATCTACACAATGGAATATTACTCAGCAATGAAAAATAAGGAAATCATGAAATTTGCAGGTAAATGGTGGGATCTGGAAAGGATCATCCTGAGTGAGTTGTCCCAGAAGCAAAAAGACACACATGGTATATACTCACTCATATAGACATGCAACATAGGACAAACCCACTAAAACCTGTGCATCTAAAGAAACTAAGCAAGAGAGAGGACCCTAACTAAAACATCCAAACCCCATCCAGAAAGGCAAAGAGGATGGACATCAGAAGAAGAAGAAAACAGGAAACAACCTAGGAACCTACCACAGAGGGCCTCTGAAAGCCTCTGCCCTTCAGGCTATCAAAGCAGATGCTGAGCCTGATGGGCAACTGTTGGGCAGAGTGAACGGAATTTTAGGTAAGAACTGGGAAATAGTAAGAGCTGGAGAGGACAGGGTCTCCACAAGGAGAGCAACAGAACAAGAAAATTTGAACATAGGGAACTTCCCAGAGACTCATACTCCAACCAAGGACTATTCATGGAGATAACCTAGAACCCCTGCACAGATGTAGCCCAGGGCAGTTCAGAGTCCAATTGGGTTACATAGTAATGTGAAGAGGGACTGCCTCTGCCATAATCTGATTGGCCTGCTCTTTGATCACCTCCCTCTGGGGGGGGGGGCAGCCTTACCAGGCCACAGTAGAGGACAATACAGCCACTTTTGATGTGAACTGACAGACTAAGATCAGAAAGGAGAGGAGAACCTCCCCTATTAGTGGACTTGGGGAGTGGCATGCAAGCAGAGGGAGGAGGGAGGGTGGTATTGGGAGGAGAGGAGGGAGGGGCTTATGGGGGGATGCAGAATGAATAAAGTGTAATTGATGAAAAATTTAAGAAAAAAGGGAAAAAAATAATTTAAGAACCTTAAATGACTTTCAAAATTGGAGGAAAACATGGAGTTAGTCAATTGGCATGGAGCACGTCTCGCCCCTGGGGGCAATGGTCTCCTGAACCTACTCAGACCTCGGACACCACCACTGCTAGTTCTAGAACTGACGCAGGATGTCCAACGAGGGGTTAAGGTTTCTCATAATATTTCCTATAAGCCCACACCTGTTTGTCTATATCCCCCATTTTTATTCATTATTAGCCAGATAGAGCCAAGTAATTGTGGTAATGATACTTGCTTTTTTGCCCAATGCTGGAATGCTAGTAAATTTAGGTATGCCCTGGTTACTCGCATGCCTCACTGGGTGCCTGTGCCCATTGATGCCCCTCACGCTATGACTCTCTTCAGACAGAAAAGGGATCTTGGAACTACAGCCACCATTGTTACTACCATCTCATTGACAGCTGTTGGAGCTACCACCAGGGCATTAGCCATGAGTCATACTGGGCAGACTGTTCAGACCCTGAATAATCATTTAGCCAATGTAGCTCATGCCTTAGTTGTACATAAAGGAATTAATGCTCAACTAAAAGGAAGCTTGATGGTGTTCAATCAGAGGATTGACCTCTTGCAGGAGCAAATTGATACCCTATGGCAAATCGCTCAACCTGGCTGTCAATGAAAGTATGCTGGACTTTGTGTCACTAGCATACAACATGAGAATTTTTCCTGTGCTGCAAATCTGTCTAAACAATTGTCGAGCTATATTTTAGGTAATTGGACTGGAGAATTCGATACTACGATGGAGCAGCTGAGAGTGGCCATTGTCACAGTAAATTCTACCAGAGTGGACGCAGGACTAGCCACAGGATTATCAACATGGATTGCTGCAGCCATGAATCATCTGAAGGAATGGGTGGGCATGGGAGTGTTAGCAGGCCTTCTGGTGTTGGTCTCCTTGGTTTGCCTGTGGTATATATGCAAGATTAGAGTCTCACAACAGTGTGATGCAGCCATGATCATTCAGGCCTTTACAGCCATTGAAGCAGGACATTCTCCCCAAGCATGGTTGGATACCATAAAAAGCTAAAATGATACGCTCAGGATGCGAGGCTAAGCACTGCACTCAGGGTCAGCCGCTTTGGACCCAGAGAAGAGCATGTCTGATTGCATGCGGGTTGATGCCCCAGGTCCCGCCTCTGAGAAAAAGGTATCAGACGGGTCTGATGCTCTTTGGGTGGATGACACCTAAATGAACATCGGTACAAAGTCCCAATTTATTTCTAATATCAGAGATCAGACCTCTACTCTTGCCTGATGCGTCTAAAACAAAAAGGGGGAACTGTAGAGAGCTGCGGAATGCTATGCCTTAAAGATGGAGCTGGTTTCTGCCTTCCACCTTCCCGATGGTGAGTGCTCTCTGTCACGAACAACTCCACATTTGGCTAAGGCCAAGGATCTGGCTTGCTTCCATGTATGTGGACCTATCTGCATTGCCCCCGTGGCACGCCTGGGTTGGCTACCCAGAGGCTATTTAAGCTGTGGGCTGGCTTTCCCCGGGAAAAGTCCGAGGATTGTTCAATGTTCCTGAATAAACTGCATTGAAAAAAAAAAAAAGCAACTTGGGGAGGAAAAACTTCATCTTAGCTTATACTTCCACAGCACAGACCATCATCCAAGGAAGTTGAGGCAGGAAATGAACAGAAGCTGTGGAGGAGTGCTATTTCCTGGTTTGCTCTCCATGGCTCGCTCAGCTTGCTTTTTTATCCAACCGAGGACCACCAGCCTAGGGCTGGCACCACCCACTGTGAGCTGGGCCCTCCCACACCAGTCACTAAAAAGAAAAATTCTCTACAGATTTGCCCACAGGCCAATCTGATGTGGTTTCTTCTTCTCTGGCGACTTTAGCTCTGGTCAATTTGGAAAACACTAACCAGGACAGTTTCTATCTGCTTAGGAACTCTTTGTGGGCAAGACTCATGATTGAAGCTGCATTAGTGAGAATTTTCTACAAACAAAGTGTCCAGGTAAGGGTTAAAGAGAACTCATGTTAAAGAACTAGCTGTGGGACTATGAAGGAGTGAGTGACAAGCCCACAGTCTGCGGGCATTGGAACAGAGGACTGAGAAAAAAGAGTGACCATCCAATACAAAGATCATTGGCTAGCAGACTCCTTCCCTGTTCTGGAAATCCAAACCTTGGCTAGATTAATCATATTATAAATTCCCTACAAAAAAATACATTAGAACACAACAAAAAGAACATTTTATTTATTTATTTATTTATTTATTCATTATTTTAAATGACAAACACAGAGTGTGTGCTTGCTGGAGAAGGAAAGCAGAAAAGAGATCAAGAAACAATCTCCTTTTTAATATTTGCTCATTTGTTTGTTTTTTCATTTCTTTTATTTTTATGTGTGTACATGTATGTATACCTGAGTACGTGTACAAGTGTACCATGTGTATGCCAGAGCCGCCAGAGATCAAATGAGGGGTTTGAGTCCCTGAACTAGAGTTACAAGCAGTTGTGAAGAGCCACATAGGGGCTGGGAACTGAACCTGGGCCCTCAGCATGGGCAATACCCTCTCTTCACCCCTGAGCCATCTCTCCAGCCCCTTCTCTTCTGTGCCTTGCCCAAATCACCAATAGAACTTAACTACTTTGATCCTGAATTTTTCATGCTTGTTGTCATCTATTATTTGACCATACTATTCATCTGTCTGATTTCTGAGACTGAATCTGATTAGTCTTATAATAAATGTTTATAGGAAAAGTCTAAGACTTTTCTCCTGATGAAATGCCTTTGTGTTGATTTCTTAAACTTATCCTGTCATTGTGTATTTATATGACCATAACTTCTAGAGCAAAATGAATGATACCTTTTTTATTTACAATATTTTTATTTTTATTAATTACAGTTTATTCACTTTGCATTCCCCCTGTAAATCCCTCCCTCTTGCCCTTCCAATCCCATCTTCCCTCCCCTTTCTCCATCCATGCCCTTCCCTAAGTCCACTGATAGGGGAGGTCTTCTCCTTCCTTCTGGTTCTAGTCTATCAGGTCTCATCAGGACCTGTATTGTCTTCTTCTGTGGCCTGATAAAGCTGCTTCCCCCTCAGGGGGAGGTGATTAGAGAGCAGGCCAATCAGTTCATATCAGAGACAGCCCCTGTTCCCATTACTACAGAAATTGTGGTACATCTACACAATGGAATATTACTCAGCAATAAAAAAAAAAAACAAGGAAATCATGAAATGTGCAGGCAAATGGTGGGAACTGGAAAAGATCACCCTGAGTGAGGTATCCCAGAAGCAGAAAGACAAACATGATATATACTCACTCATAAGTGGATATCAGATATATAATATAGGATAAACATACTAAAATCTGTACACCTAAGGAAGCTAATCAAGAAGGAGGACTCTGGCTAAGATGCTCAGTCCCCATTCAGAAAGGCAAAGAGGATGGACCTCAGAAGAGGGAGAAAACAGGGAACAGGACAGGAGCCTACCACAGAGGGCCTCTGAAAGACTACCCAAGAGGGTATTAAAGCAGATGCTGAGATTTATAGCCAAACTTTGGGCAGAGTGCAGGGAATCTTACAAAAAAAGGAGGAGATAGAAAGACCTGGAGGGGACAGGAGCTCCACAAGGAGAGCAACAGAACCAAAATATCTGGGCACAGGGGTCTTTTCTGAGACTGATACTCCAACCAAGGACCATTCATGGAGATAACCTAGAACCTCTGCACAGATGAAGCCCAAGGCAGCTCAGTGTCCAAGTGGGTTCCATAGCAAAATGGTAGCTTGAGGTTCACCAACTTCAACTATCCGGTTATTAGGAAACTGAGGCCCAGAGGTATTGAGCAGAGATGAGACTTAGTCCAGATCACATATTCCCATCGCTTCTCTACATCATTATGGGAAGAAAGCACAAGACTATCACAAGCAGAATACAAGGGATGTGCCTCATGCTACATATTGCCATATTGCACATTCATTACTATGGGAATTAATGAGTCAATTTGGTTGGTGTTAAAGAAAATGGCTCATGTGGCTGAGCTGTCCCCAGTGAGGGATCAGCAAAAAGAGGCTGGGGTAAGACAAGGGTATTAAGCCTTTTCACAGAGCCAATTTTGGACGATGGTTCTGATTGCTGGATAAATCACAGCAGGAAATTGAAATGAGTGTGTGGAGGGTACAGGCAGGGTACATTACAGGATAGCGAACTGTCCTGTTTACCTTTGAGAAATCACTGCATCAGAGCAGAGAGGATCATGCACGATGTCCAGGGAAATAAGGCAGGACAAGGAAGAAGAGAAGAGCGTATATGAGATACATAAATCAAAATGATAAAGTGATGTTAGAGGCACAGAATTAAAAGAAAGGAAGGAAATTATAGCTGAAGACAAAACTGAATGGGGACACAAGATTGCAAGATGAGCAAAAACTCAGAACTATATTTACCTCTCAACAGTTCCTTGACTTGGTGATTTATTCATAGTGTCTTTTTCATGCCAGGTTAGACTGACATGACCATGAAGCACAAAGCTCCTCTTCTTTCTCCTTGCCAACAAGTGCACAGAGAATGCAAATGTGGTAATAAAAAAATAATCAAGAGACAACATTCATTGCAATCCTAGCTGTCAATCAATCATATATAACTCATTCATTGATTCCAAACATTTGTTGATCATTCAGCATGCACCAGGCACTGTGCTGAGATACAGCAGTGGACAGAATTGCTTCAGCCCCTATTATTGAAGTCCTAATGCTCTAAAAAGAGGGAAATGTAATATACTACACAGACACATAAAAGGAATTTGGGAATCTTACCAAAAAAGGAGGAGATAGAAAGACCTGGAGGGGACAGGAGCTCCACAAGGAGAGCAACAGAACCAAAATATCTGGGCACAGGGGTCTTTTCTGAGACTGATACTCCAACCAAGGACCATTCATGGAGATAACCTAGAACTTCTGCACAGATGAAGCCCAAGGCAGCTCAGTGTCCAAGTGGGTTCCATAGCAAAATGGTAGCTTGAGGTTCACCAACTTCAACTATGTATCAGCCATGCTACAACTTGGGTATTACACTGGACTTGGCTGCGTTTGGTAGAAAACCTACATAAAAGAAACTCAAACAAATAGAGGTTGGTTTTTCTCATCTAATAAATGCAAGCAACTCATGGTACATTTTTCCTACCTGGAAATACGAATGTAGATAGTCTAGAAAAGCTGCAACTCCTGAAAAAGACACACTCAGCACAGACCTGTTGATCTAGAAGGCAGTGTGACAGTGCTCCTCGCAGGGGTGTCCTCCCCGGCTGCTTGAGCTGGCAATACCCAAAAGCCCTAACCAAATATTGTTCTTAAATCCTGGCCCTGTTTCTCATTAGTTGTCTGACACTGAGAAAGGCACTCATTGAAGTGTGGCTATTAGTGTCCTGCCAGCTTCAATGTACTGGATTTTCATCCTCATTCTTAGCCTTTCATGGTCTATGTCAAGAGAGGGTACCCAGCTTCAGGTGCCATAAAATGTCATTCTAGACAAGAATGAGAGAGAGGGAAGACTGTGCGTGTTAGACTGTTCTGTCTCTAGCCTGTGAGGTGGTTGTGGAAATTCCAAGACCTGAAGCCTAGTGCATGGCTTTTGGGTCATTGAAGACTACATGGCCCCAGCCCATTCTCTTCTGCTTCCTGGTGCCAAGTCAGCAGTTTTGCTCCACCCTGGGTTTCCACTGTGATGTGTTGCCTTATCAGAAGCCAAAAAGCAAAAGGATCCATTGTTCATAAACTTCAGCCTTAGTGAGGCACGCTGAACTACTTCTGTGTATAACCGCCCTCAGACTCTGCCTTCCGCCACCATCACGGTGCCTTCTCCTCTGTGGGCCACCTCTCTTCTAGGGACACTTGTCACTGGATTTGCCACCAGTTAATCCAGAGCTTTCTCATTTTGAAATTCTTATCTATGTCTTCAGAGAAGCTTTTTGAAAAGTACTTCGCATTTATAGCTTCTAGGGATTAGATGCAGGCATACCTTTTCAGGCCACCATCCAGTCTGCATCTCCTCACAGTCTGTCCTTACTTAGGAAGGGAGGACTTTTATATGATACTCCAGTAGGTGGAGCAATTATGTACCTTAAAACATTACAGTGGGCTTCCTTTATGTATTAGTCAGGGTTCTCCAGAGTCACGTAATTTATGAAATGAATATACATACACACATGCATATGGGATTTTTTGGAATGACGTACAGGTTGCAGTTCAACTAATCCAATAATGGCTAGCTGTGGTCTGAAATTCCAATAACCTAGTAGCTACTCAGTTTCACAAGGCTGGGTGTCTTGGCTGATCTTCTTTCTATGCTAGAGTCCTGAAGAAGTAGGCTCCAATACCAGTGAAAGAATGGATGTGCTAGCAAGGTGAGGGCCAGCAGGCAAAGCGCCAAAGCTTCCTTCTTCCATGCCTTTATATACACTTCCAGCTGAAGATATGGCCCAGATTAAAAGCATGTCTTCCCACCTCAAGATTTAGATTAAAGACGTGTGTCTTCCCACCTCAAGATCCAGGTAAAAGGTGTTTGTCTTCCTACCTCAGAGGTAGGACTAGTAGTGGATTCCCCCACCTCAAGCCAAGCAGAAACTCTCTCACAAGTGTGCCCTCCATTTCTGGATTGGAGCTCATTCCAAGAACCGCGATCATGCTTTGTATTGCAAAACAAAACCACTTCCTGAGATAGTCCACCATGTTCTCTAAACTCTGCGCATCTTCACCTCACTTCCTGCCTCCCTGAACTCTGACCACACAGACCTGTTGTCCCTTCTGGAACCCGACCACTTATTTCCTTTTATAGTACATTTGCATTACTGTCCTCTCTGCTGCAATACCTTAACGTCATCACATCATAGCCTAAATGTCCCTTCCTCAGAGATGCTTCCCAGAGTACTCAGTCTAAACTGTGACATTCCCCAGGTTTCCAACCGCTATCTAGATTATGTATTTGTTTACTAGTTTATTTCCATAATCCAGCATTATAACATTTTCATCTTTTTCACTGTGCTATTTCTCGTTGTCTAGCCACAGCAGAAGCATGAAAAATATGCACTTGTAATAGAAAGTTCTTCCAAATCTGCAGCTAGATGGTAAGATGAATTTTGTTGCTCTAGTTGTTTTCTGGAGGCTGAGGTCCAAAGCGGAAAGAAAAAAGGCATTAAACAGCCCAAATTTTTAAGCTCAAGGAACTTTTCAGAAGCTGCTAGACATTGGGCTCATTGACACCCATTCAGGGATTTCCGAAAGGGCCCGGGGGTGGCACATATACTCCATCTACACCTACTCAGATAACTAGCCATGAGAAGTAGGGAGGAAAATATCATTGTATGTGATTTCAGTATTTGTGGTAAGAAAACATCTCTTCCTATGTTCCCAGAAACCCCCTTTGTTACATTAAGGACATAAACTGAAGAACAGTTTTCCCCAAAGGCTTATATTTAGGACCTAACTTCTAATGTATTGGTACTAGAGATGTATCCTTTAGAAGATAATTGAACTTAACAGATGTCATGAAAGCTGGGCACAGTGGTGCATGCCTGTAATCCCAGCACTCAGGAGGCAGAGGCAGGAGGATCTCTATGAGTTCAAAGCCAGCCTGGTCTACAAAATGAGTCCAAGACAGCAAAGGCAGACAGAGAAACCCCTGTCTCAAGCTAAACAAAACAGCAAACAAACAAAGATGTCATGAAGACAGGATCCTATTGATGGGATTCATATCCTTACAAGAAGAGGAAGAGATCAAATAGATTAAGAAGGTAGCATTCTGTAATTCATAAAGATAGCTCTCACTGGACCCCCAAACATGCTGTCACATTAACCTCAAATTTCCAATTTCTAGAGCTTTAAACTTCTGCTTTAAACCCTGACTATGGCATTTTATTATGTCATCCCCTCCTGTAATGACTTGGGTTTTTAGCTCTAATATCTGTTTGTCTTGCTATCAAGGCAAGCATAATGTGGTAAGACTTTTAGGGAGTGTTCTGGAAACCTAGAAATGACACATCAACTTTCTCATTTTTTCTTGTAAAAAGCAAGGGTGCTGGTGGGTCTCACTTTGGCTTT
The DNA here is from genome assembly GCF_030254825.1 of Meriones unguiculatus. Taxonomy (NCBI): domain Eukaryota; kingdom Metazoa; phylum Chordata; class Mammalia; order Rodentia; family Muridae; genus Meriones; species Meriones unguiculatus. Next base: position 92,231,465 of record NC_083350.1, read on the forward strand.
CATGGTCTTTGGTAAAAGAACCCTGTTAACTTGACTATAACTAAAGGTAAGCATCTTGTTGGAAAAGCAGGAGGACAAAGTACTCACAGCACATAGAGCAAGCCTCCATTTATCCCAGCCCTCTGAAACCCTCGGATGGTACACACGACATTAAAATTTTCTGAGGGTCAAGGAACCTAAATAGGAAAGCAGGAGCCAATGAGCAGCTCTGAGAGCCTATAAATCAAGTAAAGGGATGTTAACCAGACAGAGGTGGAAGGAGTGGGAGAGTAGGAGGTTTGGGGAGCAGGGGGCAGGTAGTGGTCCTCAAGGATGAAAACCCAAAGAGAAAAGACATGAAAATCACTTGCAAGATCACCACTATCATTAGATAGAATCAGGCTGAGCCAAAGGGAAGAGATGAGGAGTCTGCACTATTCTCACTTTGAGTAGTCTCAGACTGCTTGTGCTTCCTGTGCTCAGGACCCCTAGGAATTAAAATAGGTTGTCTCAGGGTCATCTCTGGCCCTCCACTCCAACCTCACTAGGGTGACAAAGACTGTCATCTGTGTGGGACCAAGAACAGAACTCTCAATCAAAATTTGACAGTGAGGTCATAGAAATGAACTGGTCCATGTAGACTCTGAAACAAGATGATTCCTATCATCTAGGCAACTAGAAAGCCACTGAGGAAGCCCTTCCCAGGAGGAAGGAAATATGACATAGCATAGTTGGGAGCAGCAAATGAGAAAAATAAAACTCCAGAATGGCAGTATACTGAAAAGAACTGGGACCCTTCAAAAGACTGATCCCATTTACAAATGTGGGCTTCAAAATGGTCTGTGGAGCTTATTTTGGCAAAGGACACCATCACTGACAAAGTGTCAAACTACAGAAAGGGAAAAGATTTTTACTAACTGCACATATAATACAGGACTAATATCTAAAATATATAAAGGACTCGGAAGAAAACAAACCTGGACATAAAGAAAACAAACAACCCAGTTTAAAAACAAGGTACAGGTCTAAACACATAATTCTCAAAAGAGGAAACTCAAACGGCTGAGAATCACTTAGAGAAATATACAACATCATTAGTCATCAGAGAAATGCTAACACAGACTACTTTAAGATTTCATCTTACACCTGTCAGAATGGCCAACATCAATAAAAGAAATGACAACTCATGCTGTCAAAGATGTGGAACAAAGGGAGCACTCATCCATTGCTGGTGGGAGTGCAAGCTTGTACAGCCCTGTGGAAATCAGAATGGCAGCTCTTCAGGAAGCTAGGGATAAACCCAAAAGATGCTTCATGCTACAATAAAGACTCTTATTCAACAGCATTTATTGCTGCTCTATTCATCATAGCCAGAAACTGGAAACAGCCTAGATGTCCCTCAACAGAAGAATGGATAAAGACAATGTGGTGCATTTATACAATGGAGTATTACTCAGCCATTACAAAAATAAAATCTTTAAATTCACAGGTAAATGGCTGTAACAAAAAAAAAAATCATCCTGAGTGAGGTCCTAAACCTAGAAATAGAAATGTGGCATGTATTTACTCACATGTGGATGCTGCTGGTAAGTGTTTGATAAGCAAGCCACAGTCCATAGAACCATAGAGGTTAAATGGAAAGTAAGGGAATGGGGGCGGGGCAGGTCACCCTGGGAAAGGAGAGACAGACCCATCCCTGACTTGATGGCTAGCCTCCAGGAAGAGAATTCTAGAGCCTGAAACATGACATGCTTTATGTGAGCCTCCACGTGGGCACTGGTGCTGGTGCCACACACCACTCACACACACATGCAAAAGCACACACATATGCACATACATGTACACACAGCACACAGGTACACACTCACATGTGCACACACACAAATGTATACACATGCACCCACAGGCACGTGTGCACACAAGAATTTAGAAATAATCTATTAGTCTCCTTACTGTTCCTAAATTCAAAGCTTCTTCATCACTAGGTGGCTCTCTCAATAAGCCTCTCCCTGACCAGGTTGCTATTCTGTCTTGCACACTTTAGCTCCCTCTTTGCTTTGCTGCTGTTGGTTCTCCTTCTTGATGCTCATCACTCACACACTAAACGATTGCCTTGCTTATGTTCTCCTTCCTTTATAAGAGCCAGGGTCTGGGCTGCTTTGTTCATGTTCATGCTTTTCCCCCTGGAGTGCCTCCAAGCATGCTACAAGGTTTATAAGCATCCAAGTGTGGCTCATCAGGGAAATGGTTTGCCTGGCAGAAATGAGACCTGAGACAGACTCATTACCTGACATTTGTCATCTGTTCTGATAGGGGAACATGAATAAAAGAACAGAAGAAGAGAAAGAAAATCATAGAAAAGCAGAGGAAGAAAGTCCTAGGCTTTTAACATAACCCACTCACAATAAATAAGTTCTTCTTGAGCCAAAGCCTTTCGAAGCAGGCCATTCTGTCCCCACACACGGCTTCCACCCTGTCTCTCTTCAGAAGCCCCGACTATCATGCTCCAAATGCTGGAGGCACTCAGCCTGAAGCAAAAAGTTATGAAGGCTGGGTCCTCCATTTCAGTCTCAGCAGCATCATTAACACAGTGAGATGGCTAATAGATTCTGCGATTCGGGAACCAGAAGCTACAAGCTAAGGTCTTACATAATAGGTGCTTCCTCACCTTCCTACCCTTCGGTTCTGAAAGAAATGTTGTCGTGGGTGCCAATATGCACAAATAACGGTGCAGAGCTGGACGGGCAGGGCAGGGAACTTGAGACCCTCCAGGGAGGAAGAGCAAAGCCTTTGCCTTCAAGAAGAGGCAGGAGAAAAGGTGCGATTTTGCAAGCCTCAAGGTGTTGGTCATTACAGTGAGGAACTCTCTTTCTTAGAGCGCCACTTAGTGGTACTTTCGAGCAGTGGCTAACCTCTGCTTGTACAAACCTAAGTAGGGTTTTAGAAAAAGTCTTGGGTAGTATTTAAAAAACAAGATCTCTCTCATGAACGTAGTTTCTATTGCAGCTTTATCATTTAAAAAAAAAAGAAGAAGAGATTTCTGGACATTAGTTTTTATAAAAATTAACCTGGCCTTTTCATTTGTCATCTGCTTTACCAGGCATCCTTGACTTGGTGAGGGAAGTCTGTTCCTGAACTGTGTGCTAACCAGAGTTGAATGGGGAGATTTCCATTTTGATTGCAGTGAGGGACATCCCGATTTAAAGAGTCCCAAGGGTAATCGAATCCTTTTCTAAAGACAAACAAGCTCTCCATTGTGTTTGCTTTTAAACTTAGTCTCGCATTTAATTTGTTCCAAATTCAGGCCCACCTGCTCTCCTAACATAGGCTCTAGGCAATTTTAAATGACAGCATTTCACTCACACCCTCTTTAAAAACAAGCCAAATATACTCCAAGCCCATTTTGAGCTGGCAGCGAAGCCTTTGGAAGAGGCTGTTTATTAGGTGTTTTTGCCTGCCTGGATCTGGAGGCGAGGGGCACTCCACAGTCTCCACACTCTCATCTTGCCCAACCATCCCTGGCTTGTTATATGATGTCCTCATCAGATACCCCTCCAGAGAGCTGAAAATCACAGTTTAGATTCCTTGATGCTGCTAACCCATGCCCCAAATTAGTAGAAGAATTTTGTGTGAAAGACATAAGGTGAGACAGAAAGTAACTAAGAGTGAAGGGGCTTGAATTATAGACCAGGCAGGGATAGAGCATCCTAAGAGACTGAGATCCTAAGAAAGCCTAGGACCTGGTAACCATGTTATTCACATCAAGCAAGATCATTTAAGGCCAGGGACCTCAAAAGAGAGTATTATATACTCTTTGTCAAGGAAAAATGGCTCCAGGGAATTCAAATATGATCTTAAGAGTTTACATTGTCAGCAAATCAGGAAGAACTGAATTTAAATCTCAACTCTACTTCATTATCCTTTAAGATGCAGGGAAATTATTTATCCTCCATCACTTGATCTTCTCAACCATAAAATGGGATAATAAGACTTTCCCAGATAGGTTATCAAGACAGAGTGAGCAACAAGAACACCTATGAGGCCTCAAGTGATGACCATTAACAGTCATAACTCAAATGTTATATTCCTTTAGTCAACACTGAAGGATGTTCAAAGGCAGAATGATATAGTAGAAAGGGCATTGGGTTAGATCAGAAGGCTGTCTGTTTATGCAAAATTAACATATCCTTATCTCAAAGAGAATAAGAAATGGTCATTATGAAAGCAAGTATGAGTGTCTACAGTCCAGAAACACAGACTCGAGTAACGCCCAAATACCATGATCTGTTGTGGAAGTGGTTACATGAGACTGTATTTGTTACAGAACAAAGTAAGCCAAAAATCAAGAAATTTAACAGACAGGGGGTGGGGACCACAGGTAGGCAGGTTACAGCAAAGCAGAGTAATGCCTACCAAAGGCCTTAGATGCCACCCGGGAGTAACACTTGGCCTTGGCGTGGTAGCAGCTACGGGTCTGTTAGTACATCCTAAGGGTCTATCTACCAGTCACAAAGGTGTCAGTTCACACACAGAGGTGAGCAGCAGATGGTTCTTTAGAGGCCTCAGGCAGGCCATAGTGATCTTGGCCGTGGCTCGCCACATTTCAACTCTTTACAATCATTGGGGTTTTAATGATTCAGACAGACTTGTAGAATGTTTAACACAGGTGCAGCTTTTTTTCTGGGAACATCACATGCCCCAGATCTGTTTGGAACTGCCTGTGACTCACAGCTGGTCCATTGATTCCCTTTAGTCTTCACTCCTCATTTACTAGATAAAATCACAGTGGTAACCAGAAATCTGTTGCTTTTTTTTTTTTTTTTAATTCAGGGGCTGGAGCAATGGATCAGTGATTAACAGCATTTGCTGGTCTTGAAGAAGACTCCGGTTCAGTTCCCAGCACCCATGTGGCAGCTCACAACTGTCTGTAACTCCAGTTCCAGAGGATCCAGTGCCCTCTTCTGAACTCTGCAGGCATGCACGTGATGCACATACATATGCAAGCAAAACACACACACAAATGAATTTTGAAGAGGCTTTACAGTACTTTCTGAGTACTAGAAATAGAAAGACAATTATCCTACAGAACCCCCCCAAAAAAAGCATTTCAATCTAAATTTTACAGTAAGTATTTTTCCCTTCCATTTGTAGTGTCATAAATATGTGCATGTCTTAAAGAAGAAGGCTCTCTTGTAGAGCGTTACTAAAGGTTTGGTTTGAAAGGAGGTCAGGGGGTACAGAATGCAAACACTGTTGGCACTGTGAAGGGGTGCTTGTGGGCTCTGTCACAGCCTCTCCATGTGGAGCTGAAACAGCTATAAGTTTGGTGTATGCTGTCTTTCTTACAGAGCAATTCATTGGATGGAATTTAGGCAAAAGGAGGCGCTGCTTAGGAAATGAGCAAATATTCTCCAAGGATCCGATTTTAATCACCACCTTGTGCCTTTCAAACTGCTAAAAGTGACATGTGGGGAAATGACCTTGTGATGAAATCAGAACAGCAACTGAGGTCAACTAAAACAAAAGTGATTTCTAGAAATCAGATTTATGGTATGTCTTATGCCAACAGCTTTATGGCTTCCTTGGCTTCCTTGATTGGATATAGGCACATTTAACATCACCAATAGTGCATGGCACAATTCCCTTTTCCAGAAAAGTTGACACAGTCTCAGTAACAAGTAAATGTGAGGGCCTGTCTCTTAAGGACTGTGTATAAAACACAACTGTAGACTTCATTACCCCTTTACCAGTAAAGCATAACAAAAGAGGAATTTCCCAACAAAATCTGATCATTCCTTTCCCAGTTAAGCTATCTGATTAACAGTGTCCATTGGAATTGCTTAGGCCTGGGAATGATTTTTTGGGTTCTCTTGTCAAATCAGCAGCACACATTTAAATACAAAACTAACTTTGCATCTAAGAAAACTCTAACAGCAATGACAAAGGCTTCCCTTAATTCAAGAACTCAAAGAAAACATGAGTCCTGTTTTACAGTAATTTTGTGTATATTTGTAAACAGATGCAAATAAAAATAGGATAGACTCTAATTTTTTTTAATGGCAGAAGAAAGTTCTGGAAACCTTTAAAAATCAAAGAGTTCTGAGAATCAAATAATGGGTTAAGAAGATCTTCAAGAGGATTCAGGTTCAGTTCTTGAAACCCACGTGGCAGCTCACAACTGTCTGTATTTCCAGTTCCAGGGGATCCAAACTCACAATAGTCAAGACTCAAATGGGCATTTGACTGTGTTGGGTCTTGGGAAATGTTACACCAACATGGGTGTGGGAGGTTCTGAGGAAGAGGGAGAAGGCCTCAGCAGCAAGAAAGTCAGGCTGGCCTCCCTCGCCTTTCCAAGAGCTGGGCACAAACTCTGACCTGCCTTTTTGGGAAGCAGATCATAAGACCCTCGCTCCAGAAGGGCCAAGCACTGTGCAGCACATGAAGCTGAGCGGCTGAGCATGCCAGTTTCCTCCACTCTGTTAGCATTAGAGCACAGCTCGGCCTACCCACATTCTATACAAACACTCAGTGCTTCCATGAGCCAACATAATAGTTTCCCTGGGCATCTGTATTCAATTCTTTTTTTAAAAAATCTTATTTTATGTGTACAGGCTTTTTGCCTAAGTATGTCTTTGACAATGTGTGCCTGCCCAAGGAGGCCAGAAGAGGATGTCAGAGCCCCATGGAACTGGGGAGTCAGGGATGCTTGTGAGCTACCATATGCTGGGAAATCAAACCCAGGTCCTCTGGAATCGTGGCAAATGTGTTTAGCCATTGAGCCATCTCTCCAGTCCTGAATGTTCATTTCAGAAGGCTCTTGTGTCATATAAGACTTTTAATTATATGAATTCATTACACTTTTTTTTTATTGACCTGCCTTTTGTTATAGATGTATGGGCCATGACCTTCATGAGGAGTGAGATGGGCAATATCCTTCCACCCCTACATTGTGTTCTAGAGTATACTTTCAGAAAATAAAAACCATTTTCAGTTACACCCCAATCCTTTCTATCAGGGCTATTTCATTCTTTTTCATGTGGGGAAAAAGCCTCCCTTTGCTTTTCTTTCTGTTCTTTTTATTTGTTCCTAGTATTTAAGTGGCCTGAGACCACTTAATTATGTCCTGTGCCTTTCCTTTAGTGCTCCCAATATTGGAAAGAGACTTCAAAGGATCCCCAAAATGTAACCATTAAGATTCTCATTAAACAGCCAAGGGAAGTTAGTGGCTGAGGAGGTTATGGAGACTTGAGACTGAAGGGATTATATTGTCCAGTGAGAATAAAAGATTGCAATTAAAACTGATTGGATATAAAAATATAATTCTCTACAACGATCTTCTGTTTCAATAACATTAAAATGAGTCTGACATTTGCTCTCTTAAGATTCAAAGACACAGCTTCTATTGGAATGGTTATGTAATCTATGAGAATACTTATGGGATTAGAAAAACATGCTTCATTTTGTGAAATATAATACATATTATCTATTACTTATTATTGTCATGTGAAATTTAGTCAGACTTTCATGTACCTGATGCATAAGATACACAGAAATCAAAGCCAAAGGGAATGGGTGCTTCAAAAGGAAAAGTAGAAGCCTCAGAGATGGCTAAGAGCACTTGTTCCTGCAGAGAAAGGGTTTAGGTCCAGCACCCACATAGCGGCTTACAAGCATCTGCAAGTCCAGTTCCGGGAGATGGGAATGGCTTCCTCTGACCTCTTTGGGCACAGGCACACACATGGTGCAAACATGCATCCATACATGCAGACAAAACACTCACACACATAAAAATAAAATAATAAATCATTTTTAAATGTTTTTAGTGCAATCTAGGAGTTTAGACTCCATTGTATTAGCAAAATTCTAATCCATAGTCAGAGGGTCTTTGAATTTGGAAAAGAATGAAAGGGCAAATAGTATTGCTGAATGGTCCAGTAAATAGCAGTGAAGTTTAGCAGCGCACACTAAGTGCCTGTGATAGACAGAGGCTAGCCTGAGCTAACTCCTTTAATCCTGATGCAAGTCCCAGTGGTCCTATACTGATACCTTCTCCACTGAGCAGGTAGGGGAAATGGAAAGTAGCTAGCAGATGGCTGAGTGAGGATCCCAGTCTAGCAAACCTACCTCATAGCCCCTGTGAGCAATGGGCCCTTTCCGCTTTGTTCTCATGACGAGAACAAAGACTGTCCTTGCTTCTTAGTCCAGTTAACTCAGACATCTTTCAGAATTTAACAGAAAGTTCCCTCCAGACCTTAGACTACATGGACTCCGTTTCCTTTACTTGCCTGCCTAGTGTCACAGGTGCTAACCAGCATTGCCCAGCTCACAAGCATTGGAAGTTATTCATCAAACAAGCTGCCTTCCTCAGTGTAATTCTCCAAGACAGCAGGGTATGTCATTATTTTTTTTTCACCTCTGTTCTCTTAGGGCTAGGCACAGAGGAGACACATGATAGGTCCCCATTGCATGGTTAAATAAACAAACACATCATATCTGTCCTTGCGCCTAGGAGATGATGAAGAACAAGCATCATGCGATATAAAACATTCCACAGTGGGTAAAACACTATGCTATGAAAACAATTTACAAGCACACCAACAGGGTCACGACAGATCAGCCATGACATCTGCTGGTGGTTTTTATATATCAAGGAAAAGCTGGTTTGCAAACAGAAAACCTGTGACAAGGCCTGCTGGCTCACTGCTGGCACCTTCTCACTCACACGGGCTGTCAAGCTTTATTTATTAGTCTCTCCCATGGTCCTGCCCTGAGAGGGATGTAACTCAAAACACAAACAGCAGGGCCAGCCCCACAGGTCCTGGCTGCAAAGCCTTGAAAAATAAAAGGCAAAAATAATCTAGTGTTTTTGTTAGTGAAATAATCTAGTGTTTTTGTTAGTGTTACAGAAAGCAAGCATTCTCTGAAGACTTGAGTTAGTATAGAGAGCCTGCATATTCCCTTTATCGTAGGCTTCTAAGGAGAACAGGTTATTTTAGTTAATTTGACTATTTAAATTCCATTTGAAAGACTGGATCAGATTTCAGTTTAACTTATTTATTCATTTAACACATTTTGTCCCACAAAGTCTTGCATTGGTCAATAAGACACAAGAATTTTTTTTATTATTATTAGTTACATTTTATTAACTCTGTTTACCAGCTGTATCCCACTCCCTTATTCCCTCCCAATCCCACCCTCCCTCCCTCAGCTTCTCCCTGCCCCTTTCCAAATCCACAGATTGGGGAGGACCTCCTCCCCTTTCGTCTGGCCCTGTTTTATCAGGTATCTTCATGGCTGGCTGTGAAGTCCTCTTCTGTGGCCTAGCAGAACTGTTCCTCCCTTGGGGGGTGGGGAGTCAAAGAGCCTGCCATTGAGTTCCTGTCAGAGATAGTCCCTGTTCTCCTTACTATGGGAAGCCAATTGGTTATTGAGCTACCACGAGTTTCACCAGAGTAAAGGTTCTAGGTTATATCCATACATGGTCCTTGGTTGGAGAAACAGTTTCAGAAAAAAACCCTGTACCCAGATATATTTGGTCCTTGTGGGGCTCCTATCCTTTCCTTGTCATACTAACTCCCCTTTTGCCGAAGGTTTGGTTATGAGTCTTAGTATCTGTTTTGAAATGCTGCTTGGTAGGGTCTTTCAGATGCCTTCTGCGGTAGACTCCTGTCATTCGTCCTATGCACATCTCATTTGTCTTTCTAAGTGAGGATTGATCATCTTACCTCGAAGACACAAGAATTTTAAAAAAGAAAAATGAGCAAGGCTTGGTGGCACACACCTGTAATCCCATCACTCTAAGAAGCAGAGGCAGGTGGATCTCTGTGAGTATAAGGCCAGCCTGGTCTACAAAGCAAGTCCAGGACAGCCAAGGCTATACAGAGTAACTCTGTCTCAAAAAAAAAAAAAAAAATACCAGAGGCAAAGCTACTCCACAGTATAGTATAGCAGGTAATGCAATGTGTTAAAGAGCAGCTACAATAACAGCAGGGGCCTAGAGCTTGTGTATGAACTACAGGGTTTGTTTAAAGCTCTTTCAATAGTTAAAAAAAAAAATAGAAAAATTGAACATGTGAGCTTCTTTGTATTTTCATTATTTTCATCAGATTCTGTTTTTTATAAATATTTTTGTGTGTCTAAAAATAGCTATTGTGCCTGCATGTATGTATATGTAGCACCAAGTGTGCAGTGTTGGTCGGATCCAGAAGAGGGCATTACATGCCCTGGAACTTCAGTGACAGATGGTTGTGAGCCACCAGGTAGGTGCTGGGAACTGAACCCAGGTCCTCTGGAAGAGCAAGTGCTCTTAACTGCTGAGCCATCTCTTCAGCCCCTTCAGCAGGTTCTTCATTTGCTAGTTGAAGTAATTAAAAAGTCAAAAGTAAAGCGCAAACCAACTATCCTGTACGGCTATTTTGAACTAGATATATTATGTAATTGGGCCAAGCAAGAGCAGCTATGAAGTAGTTACCAAAAACCTCTAGTTTAGAAATTCTGTGGAGAGGCTATTCAAAGATAATGAAGAGGGAGAGGTTGTAGAATGTGGCTTTTGTACCCTGCCATTCTCTCTTCCCTCCCTGTGAGAGGATGACACCTCGACAACAGGCCTGGCCATGTGGTTTGCTTGCTTAATAACATGTGCACAGAAATGTTGTATGTCTTGTCCAAACTGAAGCTCTGATATCTTTCCAGCAGATCTGCTCTCTTCACCATCAGACAACATCTGTTCCAAGCATGAGGTGCTCCTCCAGACTGGGTTCTAGAATGGTAAAGATCCAAAGCTGACCTGGCCAGTGAGCAGCATGATATGAACAAGGGTCACGTCATCGAGCTTTGGCAGGTGTTATTTCATATGACCTGCCCAGAAACACTCAGTCAACACATTTCAGCATCGCCAAATAGGATCCAAACAGTGGCTACAGGAAAAGTACAGTAAAGACATAGAACAAGCACAAAATCCTATATACCAAGCCAATAAATGTAAGAGAAGTTTATGGTCACAAAGACAAAGAGGTCAGTAAGCTTTGGAAGATTTTTTGGTAACTTTGAACAAACCTGATGTAATCCTTATAGAATAATTTAAGCACAGAACTGGAAACTATGTGTCTTTTCAAGCACAATGGAATAACTTGTGGGGAGGGGCAGGGGAGAATGACTTGCATTAACATTAAATAGTCTCATGATATGGTGAGGTCCAGAAATCCAAGCACTTGGGAAGAGGAAGCAAGAGGATCAAGGTTATCCTTATCTTCTGCTGCATAGCAAATTCAAGGCCAGCCTGGGCTACAAGAGATCCTGTCTGGAAAATTCAAAACAACAACAAAAGAATAGAAGGGGGTGGGGAAAAGGAAGAAAGGGAGGTTGAAAAGGTGATATATATTTACAAGTTGTAAACATACTAGTCATGAAACAAATTATAATGCAAAGTAGACCTGGTATGGGCACTCAGGAGGGTTGGAGGCAGAAGGACCATGAGATCAAGGCAATCAAGGCCACAAGTCAAGACCCATATCAAAAAAATAAATGAAAAACAAGGAGAGACTATTTCAGAATGAACTGTACAACTGTTCGTCAAACTCACCCTAGGTGAAGGTACTATGCTGTAATAAAGCAAAGGTCTGGAAGATGGCTCCGTGAGTAAAGCGCTTGCTGCACACACATGATACCCAAGCTCAGATCTGCAGCATCCATGCAAAAAACCCAGTCTGCATGCACCTATAAATCCAACATCGTAGGAGACATCAGTGGGGTTTGCTGGCCAGACAGTGTAATAAAAATGGTGACCAAGTTCAGTGAGAGACCTCTGTCCCAAGAGAATAAGATAGAGAATGATGGAGCAGGACAGCCAATGTCCTCCTCTAACCCCCACACATGCGTACATAGGTCTACATACCACGCTCAAGTACACATATGCATGCACCTGAGCACACACATACACACAGTGAGGGGGGAGGGAGGGAAAGAGAGAGAGAAAGAGAGGACTAAAAACTGGTTATGCATCCTACTTTGTAAGTTAAAAAATAAAGGAAATAAAATGTATCTACCCTATCAAATGTAACTGAGATTAACAGAAACAGAATAAACAACCCTGAAATGGGCAAACCATGTGGAATCTGGATTTATTACAAAGTGAATTGCATGACACAAAATACACTTATGAAAAAGAAAACATTTTGTGATTTTTAATAATTCTGTAGACAAATGCACGGCTACCTTCTCTGGTTTCTCTTCTTTGACTCAACCATGCAGCTGTACTCAGCTACTTGTTGGGCCAGAAGGTCCAAAATGACTACTCTTGAGTAGTGGGGCCCTAGTGCCAGCCTGTTGCTCAGGTGAGCAAGGTCAGGAGAGCTCAAGTCCTACTATGGCCTCTGTATTTGGTAAAGCAAGTTGTGGCATACATACACAAAGTGAAGGAACTGATCACAAGCGCCTCTGGAAATGGACGAAAACCAGAATTATAAGCCAATGACAATGAACAGACCTGGCTAACTTTCCAACAGAAGGTAAGACTCTACCTTGTTCAACTTACATGAAGTTTAAAATAGAGAAACAGAAGAAATACTTTGATTAGAAACATGTGAGCATTTCTTTAAGTGTTTCTCTGCCATTCAGTATCACTGTATTGAGAATTCTGTTGAGCTCTATACCCCAGTTTTTAATTGGGTTACTTGATTTGTTGGTGTTTAACTCTTTGAGTTCTTTATATATTCTGGATATTAGCCCTCTGTGAGATATAGGGTTGGAAAAGATCCTTTCCCAGTTTGTAAGCTGTCGTTTTGTTCTGACGACAGTGTCCTTCGATTTACAGAAGCTTTTCAGTTTCATGAGGTCCCATTTATTGATTGTTGATCTTAGAGCCTGTGCTATTGGTATTCTGTTCAGGAAGTTGCCTCTTGTGCCAATGAGTTCAAGGCTATTCCCCATTTTTTCTTCAAACAGGTTTTATGTTAAGATCTTTGACCCACTTGGACTTTAGTTTTGATAAATATGAATCTATTTGCATTTTTCTACATGTCATCAGGGAAATGTAAATCAAAACAACCCTGAGATTTCACCTTACACCCATTAGAATGGCTAAGATCAAAAACTCTAGTGACAATACATGCTGGAGAGAATGTGGAGAAAGAGGAATTCTCCTCCTTTGCTGGTACAAACTACTTTGGAAATCAATCTGACACTTTCTCATAAAACTAGGACTAGTGCTTCTGCAAGATCCAGCTATACCACTCCTGGGCATATATCTAAAATATGCTCAAGTATACAAGGACATTTGCTCAACCATGTTCATAGCAGCTCTATTTGTATTAGCCAGAATCTGGAAACAACCCAGATGTCCCTCAACTGAGGAATGGATACAGAAATTGTGGTACATTTCTACAATGGGACACTATTCAGAAATTAGAAACAAGAAAATCATGAAATTTGCAGGCAAATGGTGGAAATTAGAAAAGATCATCCTGGGTGAGGTATCCCAGAAGTAGAAAGGCACACATGATATATACTCACTTATCAGTGGATATTAGACATATAATATAGGATAAACATACTAAAATCTGTACACGTAAGGAAGCTAAGCAAGAAGGAGGACCCTGGGTAAGATGATCAATCCTCATTCAGAATGGCAAATAGGATGGACATTGGAAGAGGGAGAAAACAGGGAGCAGGACAGGAGCCTACCACAGAGGGCCTCTGAAAGACTACCCAGCAGGGTATCAAAGCAGATGCTGAGACTCATAGCCAAAGTTTGGGTAGAGTGCAGGGAATCTTATGAAAGAAGGGAAGAAAGAAAGACCTAGAGGGAAAGGAGCTCCAGAAGGAGAGCAACAGAACCAAAAAATCTGTGTACAGGGATATTTGCAAAGACTGATACTCCAACCAAGGACCATTCATGGAGATAACCTAGAACCCCTGCACAGATGTAGCCCATGGGAGCTCGGTATCCAAGTGGGTTTCCTAGTAAGCAGAACAGGGACTATCTCTGACATGAACTGATTGTCCTGCTCTTTGATCACCTCCCCCTGAGGGGGAGCATCCTTACCAGGCCACAGAGGAAGATAATGAAGACAGTCCTGATGAGACCTGATAGGCTAGGGTCAGATGGAAGGGGAGGAGGACCTCCGCTATCAGTGGACTTAAAGAGGGGCATGGGAGGAGATGAGGGAGGGAGGATGGCGTCGGGAGGGGACGAGTGAGGGGGCTACAGCTGGAACACAAAGTTAATAAATTGTAATAATCAAAAAATATAAATAAATAAATAAATAAATAAAACAAAAACAACAATAAAAGAAACCTGTGTGCATGTAGATGTGCATGTGTTTGTATATATTTAAAGATTTAAAGGGTGATAGACTTCAGAGCAGTAAGTTCCCTTTGGGAGAAGACACCAATGGGAACAAAGAGGCACACAGAGCAGCTTCAAAAAGAAAGCTTTAAGCCAGGTATTGACAGATGTAGGTGCTCATGGGATCATATATAAAACTTTTTCTTATCTTTGTCCAGGAAACTGGCCTAGGAAAGAAGGATTTTGTATTTAAATGCAACGTCTTATTCTCTGTTGTCAGTGACTACATTTTTGATGACTGAGGTTTGTGCATAGTTATTATGTAAGCTTCTAAACTGGCCTTTGAAAGCTGTGCATTATTACTTTGGCTAAACAAATCATCAAGATCACATAGGATCAAATGCCTTTGAGCTTTCCAACATTTCAACAACTTCTAATTCCAAATCTTAAGTTAAATCCTTTCAGCTTTGAGCTAATGGGAGTTTCTAGAAGACCACTGGAATCTAAACAAAATATCCTTCACCTTGTGAAAAAGATGTTAAATTAATTGGGTTTATTTAATATGTCAGGTTACACAGGAATCACTGTCAAGCAGGAAGGCAAAGCTAACATTCCTCTAGGTCATGTTTACAGGTGTTGCTGATGTTATATTATAAGATTCCTGAATATGTCATAATATGTGATCAGTCATAATTTTGCCTATTATGTTAAAGCACTACATTCTACAAAAATAAATTCTCTGTCAAGAAAGTTGAAAGCAGAGGAAAAGATGTATGTTGTTTTCTGTCTATGTCCATTTCCATTAACAAAGCCATATGCTCCTGGAGAAAATATGTTATTATTTTTTCTGCTATTAGATCCTGGCATAAGAGTCAGCACATAAAGGGCAGAAAATAAATTCCTGAAACATAAATAAGAGAATATGGATGTCAGAAAAAATAGCTAAATAATACATTTTCTTTATAAATCCTGAAGACATTCATCTTCTGTGGCTTAGAAAGATGAGTCTATAACAAATGATATTGAACTAATATGATTAAACTTTGTAGAAAGGTTCTAAATTATTGATACTATCCTCCTGGAACTTACAGTGTAATGAGTAGGCCTATTCAAGAGGGATTTAAGGGGCTCTGAGCATAAGCAAAGCCATGCTAGAAGAAGAAAATCGTATCCACTCTCTTGCCAAAATCCTTGGAAATCAGTGTTCAGGCATCTCAGTAGTAGAAATCTGAGAGAGAACCTGTATGCTATCAGTGTCCTGGACATGGGCGATTCACAAGGGATAATATTCTCCAAGCAGCTGCATAGACAGTGCCCATGTGCACAGGGTACCTGAGGACACAGAAGAGATTTGAGTTCTTCCTTTGGACATCTTTTGGAAATAACTAGAGTGACAGCAGGGGGCAAGAAGCGGTGCATGTATGAGGACCACTGAAGGGGCCAACAGGCCAGTACACAGAGCATGTTTCACCTTGATGTGATATTTAGGAGGGTCTTCATAAAGGATCTAATGGAAGTTTCCCTTGACTGATAAGACCTGTCGCTGGTTGAGCCCTCCAGCCCTGCTAACTTGAAAGTCATGCCTTTCTGTCACAGTTGGCCTTTCTCCTGGGGTACTTGCCCTACTTCCTGCCCAAATGTTCTTACTTCCCTTTCATAGCTTTCTCATAGGAACCAGGAATCATGCCACAGTTTGGCATCAGTCACAGTATTTGAACAAAAATCTGTTTGAATGTTGGCCTTCCCCTTTGAAAGGTCAAGTAGCAGACCTTTCAGATATTTCAACTTTAATGTCATTTCTGGCATCCCTACATGGACAGATGATTGATGAGCAAGTGATCAGGTAGTGACTATTGAATCTAATCAACAAAACTGTCACTTAACAGAGTGAGACATGTCATTCTTTGCTATTATTAATAGCTAAACACATACTTTCAAGTATAGGTAAGCATGTTAGATGTAATTAAGAACAGAAAAAGACTTTAAAAAGAATTTAAAAAGTGGATTTTAAATTCCTACTATTCAATTGAAATGTAATTGTTTTGGGTTTTTGTTGTTTTTGTTTTGTTTCATTTTTATAAGAAAGGGTCTCACTATGTAGGCTTATTTATAGGAGGCCTGGAACTATGAAGACAAGACTGGCCCCAAACTCAGAGACCTACTTGCTTCTGACTCCCCAGTGCTGGTATTAAAGGCATGTGCCAGCAGATCTGGCTTAATTGTATATTTTTAATGTTTAGGAATAAAATGACAAAGCAATTAATAATAACAGTAGAAATGTTTTATTACAGAAAATATAGTAAGAAATTACTGATAAGTAGAGATAGCATTAACTAGAGAACTTTCAGAAGAGCATCATACTCTTTGTTATAAAAGTGTCATTAATGTAAACAACATGGATTAGAGCCCAATCTAATCTTCATAAAAGCATTTGGTTGGGGTTAGCACTCATGACATTGCATAAAATAGTCTTCTGAACTCTTTAGCATTTAGTGACTTTATTCCATTTACCCCATGTATTTTCAATTCTGGTTTCAGAAAGTAATTAGTATGGGGCCTAATGAAGCCAAATTACCAGCTGTAAACAGAACGGTAAGAGGCTACTTTCAGCATTTTCCTTCTGCCAAGGAGAAACCACAAAGCAGAAAAGGGATTTTGAAATTTACTTGTCATGTATTCATAGAAGATGTTCAAACAAGATGAAATAGCAGCTATTACATTTTTTTAAAGGCTGCTCAAAGAAGAGAGGGCTCTAACTCAGCACTTCGCGGATTGAAATACCAACATAGCAGCACTTGCTACCACCACAGACTATCTGCACAGAAAGTGGTCCACAGGCCAGAAGCTGCTGAAAAAGCAACCACACAGTGTTCCTTAAGGGAGCTAACATGTCTTATCGCTAATATTCCTATTTCACTTTTCCAGGGAAGATGTGCGCGTGCACACACACACACACACACACACACACACACACAAATCCAAGTTGTAGATAGACATGCAGAGAACTGTTCCTTTAGAAGCTAATTAAATTGGCCCTAATCACCCTTCTGGACCCAAGATTTCAGAAATTTTTCCTCAAGCAGAGGTTTGAGGCAATGAGTATCTTCAAAGGCATTATGAATAAAATTTGGGAGTCATTTGATGTCTGCTTCAGAAAAAAAAGTATCTTTTTCAGAGAGTACACAGGGCTTTTATTCATGAGACTGTCTTTTAAAACAATCTGCTAACTAATAACCAAATCGTTAACACAAAGGTCAAGGGTCATTGTCTCCCAGACAGAAAGAGCAGGTTACTAGCAACGGTGACATCACCACCCACCCTGGAGTGACAAGCCTAATAAGAAGGCCATTCGGGTCAACGGAAATAACTGAGGCCTTTTCTCACATGGTTCAGTGTCATCCAGCAAACCAGCTTGAGCATGATCACATGGTAGTAGTCACAGCAACCCAAACTCAACAAAAGGTGAAGCCTATCAGTCCCTTAGAAAAGCTTCTATCCCGGTGTTCTCTGCGGAGATGGAGGTATAGTTCATGTTTGCACAGCATGCCTGAAGCTGAGGGCTGCTTCCCCGACAGGGTCTAACCTGGGTACGGTGGGACACACCTGAATGCTGGTATTCCAAAGGCAGAGGTGGGAAGATTAGGAATATTTAAGATCATCTTCAGCCATGTAGTGAGTTAGAAGCCAGACTAAACTAGAGGCCCTCTCTCAAACACACACACACAAAGTAAAATCAAAGATTTCCTTTGACTTTCTCAAAGAGCACATTTAGGAAGCCACTTCATTGTTTATTAATCAGCTTTTCTTCCTCTCCCCTCCCCACCCCCACTGTGTGGTGTTTGTTAATGTGTGTCCACAAATTCCAAAGGAGGTCCTGTTCTATCATTCTTCACCTTATTCCATACTCTCACTGAGCCTGGAGCTTGGCTGGTTGCCAGCAAGCCTCAGAGAGCTCCTGTCACCACCCCACAGTGCTGGAGTCACAGCTCTCCTGCAGCCCCACCTGGCTTTGTATTTATGTGCCAGACCTTAGAACTCAGGTCCTCAAGCCTCGAGGTGACACATCTGAAGCTATTTCGGCTTATGAGTACGGATGTTTGGCCTGCGTGTAGGTCTGTGCACCCTGGCACACCTGCTGCCCTCAGAGGCCAGGAGACAGTGTCTGACCTGGAGTGACCTGACAGTGTCTGGTCCTGGAGGGACAACCACTGATAGTGGTTAGCTGCCATGCTGTGCTGTGAATGGAACCAACTTCAGTCCTCTGCAAAAGGAGCCAGTGGTCTTCACTGCTGAACCATTTCTCTAGCCCATAATTTTAATTCTTTGTTCTCCCCTCGCCTGAGACAATGTTTCTCTACATAGTCCTGGCTGTCCTGGTACTCACTTTGCAGAGAAGTCTAGCCCAGAACTTACAGAGACCCGCCTGACTCTGCCCCTTGAGAGCTAGGATTAAAGGTGTGCACCACAACACCCAGCTCGTAAATTACGTTTGAACTGAAAAGAACCATAGGAAGCAAAATGTTTCCATTATTTAAGGAAGCCTTCTGAATAGAACACTATAACCAATGTAAATCCATTACACGTAAGTGACTCCTTAGGGAAGGCTAGCCCTACCAGTAGCCTTCCTGCCTTCAGCTCTCCCTCCAAGTGTCCAGTTCTCCCCTCTTGAATTCTCAGATTTCATTGCAACCAGTAATTTTCTCCCTCCTTATCAGTTCTGCTAAAAATAAAAGCTCTTAGGGAGGAAAGAATTTAACGGCGTCTCTTTTAGCTTGCTGTCTGTGAGAAAGGAAAGGGGATGGGAAATCGGTGCTGTGTACAGAAAACATCACTTCTAAACTTATAGTCAGTGTAGTAGAGTGGGAAAATTTAAAGTGTAGCTTTTCTTTCAAGCCTCAAAAGATGAATCTTCTATTCTGTTCATAAACCTAGCAGTACATTCTGTACAGGGACTGTGGGCTCATAGTCTCAGCTCACATAGCCTAAAGCCCCTTTGACCAATTCTGTTTACAGTTGGATTAATTAAATAAATTTCCTTAAAACACTATGAATTGCATTCATAAATTCAGCATTTTCAATTTTCTTCTCTCAAGCACATTAATTACTAATTTGGACAAGCAAATCATCCCCCAAATACTTGCAGACTAAATTAAATTTATAAGTGTAATGAATCTCTTAAAGATACCAATACAGAACAGTTAGTGAGACATAAAATCCTCTTATACATCCTAACAAGAGACCACAAAACCCACACACCTATGGATACTTGATTTTTGACAAAGAAGCCAAAACCATACAATGGAAAAAAGCATCTTCAACAAATGGTGCTTGTCTAACTGGATGCCTACATGTAGAAAAATGCAAATGGATCCATATTTATCACCCCCCCCATTATTCCCTCCCTCCTCCCATCCCAATCCCTCCCTTCCTCCACCCTCTGCATGTATGCCCCTCCCCAAGTCCACTGATAAGGGAGGTCTTCTTTTCCTTCCTTCTGATCCTAGTCAATTAGGTCTCATCAGGAGTGGCTGCATTGTTTTCTTCTGTGGCCTGGTAATGCTGCTCCTCCCTCAGGGGGGAGGTAATTAAGGAGCAGGCCAATAAGTTCATGTCAGAGAAAGTCCCTGTTTGTTCCTATTACAATGGAACCCACTTGGACACTGCACTGCCATGGGCTACATTTGTGCAGGGGTCTCAAGTACACAATAAGAATATTTGCTCAACCATGTTTGTAGCAGCTTTATTTGTAATAGCCAAAAGCTGGAAACAGCCCAGATGCCCCTCAATGGAGGAATGGATACAGAAATTGTGGTACATCTACACAATGGAATATTACTCAGCAATAAAAAACAAGGAAATCATAAAATTTGCAGGTAAATGGTGGGATCTGGAAAAGATCATCCTGAGTGAGCTATCCCAGAAGCAGAAAGATGCACATGATATATACTCATTCATATAGACATATCATATAGGATAAACCTACTAAAATCTGTTCACCTAAAGAAACCAATCAAGAGGGAGGACTCTTGCTAAAATGCTCAATCCCTATCCAGAAAGTCAAAGAGGATGGACACCAGAAGAAGAAGAAAACAGGAAACAAGTTAGGAGCCTCCCACAGAGGGCCTCTGAAAGGGTCTGTCCTGCAGACTATCAAAGTAGATGCGGAGACTCATGGCCAAGTGTTGGACAGAGTGCAGGGAATCTTAGGAAAGAAGTGGGAAACAGTAAGATCTGGAGAGGACAGAAACTCCACAAGGAGAGCAACAGAACCAAAAATCTGAGCACAGGGGCCTTCCCTGAGACTGATACTCTATCCAAGGACCATGCATGGTTTGGTCCTTTTATGGAGCAACTTAACCATGCCTGCCAGGTAGGGCAGGCAACACATGATGACATCATAGGTTGTTAGGCAACCCAGAAGCAGGCTGCCTAAATATTAAGTTTCCATCCAAAAAAGTTGTATTTATCTTTTGCCAGAGGCTTTTGTCCTAAAGTAAGATATGAATTCCAAGGTAACTTTTTTCACCAAAATATAAAGATTAAAAAATAAAGATAAAAATTAAATTAAAATGATGCATTTGTCCTTTTAGGAAATTAGTCACTTACTCAACTTAGGACCATTGCTAAAATTCCTTCCTGGAGGAAGACAATGTCTACCCCTTCTTCTAAGGTCCATCAAATGACAATTGTTTTAGAGTTGCTGTTGACATGATAACATTATGACCAAAAGCAGGTTGGGGAGAAAAAGATTTATTTGGCTTACACTTACAGCATTGTTTAATCACTAAAGGCATTCATGACAGGAACTCCAGCAGGGCAGGAACCTGGAGGCAGGAGCTGCTTCAGAAACCATGGAGGGGTGCTGCTTACTGGTCTGCTCTTCCTGCTTTCTTACTGGCTTGCTGGCTGCTTACTGGCTTGTTCAGCCTGCTTTCTTATAGAACCCAGTAATGGCACCACCAACAATAGGATGGGCCCTCCTTCATCAATCACTAATTAAGAAATGTTCCTTAGGCTTAGCCTATAGCCTGATATTATGGAGGCATTTTCTTAACTGAGGTTCCCTCCTCTCAGATGACTTTAGCTTGTGTCAAGTTGACATAAAACTATCTAGCACAATCGATCATTTGTCAGCTTGACACACAAACACATCACTGTAAAGTCACAACCTTTCTTGTTCATCCCAAGATTACATATTAATATAAACCTCACAATATAAAACATTTAAAAAGCTTATAGTCTTACAAATTTAAACACTCCAAAAATTCGGTCTCTTTTTAAAAATAATCCAAAGTCTCTCAACTGTGGACTCTCATAAGTTAAACACTTTATTTCAAAAGGAAGAACAAGGGCACAGTCACAATCTGAATAAAGCAAAACCAAACTCCAACAGAGTAAATAACTCAATGTCCAATATCTGGGACTCACTCAGGGTGTTCTGGGTTCCTGTAAGAGAAGTGGGTCGCTTCTCTGGCTCCACCCTCTGCAACACACACAACATTTACTCTTCTAGGCTCCAACTAGCTCCATTCCTGTTGTTTTCAACAAAATCTCAGTCATTCAATTTTACCAAAAAAGACTTGGGAACCAGATGCTGGGGTGAAAGCCTGCTAGCTCAGAGAGGTAGAGAAAGCACCTGAGCTGACCTTCGTCCTCTTCCAACTTCCCAGAAAGAAAGGAAAAAAAAATCATAAAAAAACAAAACCAAACAAACAAAAAAACCTATCCTTCCCTTCTATTTACTCTGTATGGTTTCTTCCTGTGTTCACTCCCTGCTTGCTCTGCCTCTTGACCTATTGTTGATTTTATTTAATCCTGTTTACAATACTCAAGTGAAAAGCTCTTGAATTAAAGATGGGTGCTAGGGCTGAGCCACATCACAACTAGAAACAGGTTAAAAACAATTTTGGGGTTCATAGTATGATCGAATATCCTACAATGTTTCCCCTTTTTGTTTAAATAAAAGGAAAGATTTTTACTCTAACATAGTAAAATTATTTACAATAATGAAGCTATTTCTGCCAAGCTTTCCACAATGTCCTGCTTGGTTGTATTTGGCAGTTTTAGGATTAAACATTTTTGAGTTCACAGTTCTGGAAATGTCAGTCTCCTATGAACTCAGCAGTTTGTCGTTCGAAGCTTATCTTTGTGTCAGCTTAGTGGCAATCCTGGCACACAACCTGGGGCCAGAAGAGGCACAGGGCAGTTTTTCCCAGTGGTAAGCGTTACCATAATCCAGGTGGATTCATTGTTGCAGGGCTCCATCATCTTCTTGAAGACCTCAAAGGTTACAGTTCTTTATAGAAAACATTTTAAATGCCATATTCAGCAGATCTTTGAAAGGTTTGAGGACCATAATTTATTAAGTACATCCAACATACATAAAATTTGTTCTTAGTTACCTGTTTCAGACTCAAGCCTGAAAACATGTACAGGATACTAGCTGAAGCTTATTTCTAGAATTAGTACTCTGTATGAATACTAGTATCATGACATAAAGTTTAAATTTTGAAATATTATTTGAGATAATAATACCTTTAGAAAGTTTTAAAGCTGGGCATGGTGTTGCATGTCAGTAAGCCCAGCACTCAAGGAGGCAGAGGCAGGCAGAGCTCTGTGAGTTCAAGGCCAGCTTAATCTGCAAAGAAAGTCTAGGACAGCCAAGGTTACACAGAGAAACCCTGTCTCAAAAAAAACAAAAAGAGAAAGAGAGAAAGGAAGGAAGGAAAGAAGGAAGGAAGGAAGGAAGGAAGGAAGGAAGGAAGGAAGGAAGAAAGGAAGTTTTAAAGAGTCAAATGAAAACCAAAAGATCATGAGATTATTGTCAATAAAATAGTCCCTTATTTTTTGTTTTCTTCTGTCCCATACCGGTGACTCTTCAGATATGAGACAAAGATTTTGGATTTTTCCTTTAACCAGCATGAGTGGATTTAGAGAAGATGAGAGCAATGCTCCAACCACAGAAACAGATTTAATTTTTAATTGAATTGGGACTACATAAAGACCATTTGCCTCTTCTGTAGAGGCCAGCAGAGACAAGTTGGAGGTGGGCGATACCACTTGGCCAATTACTCTTTTTCTTGGAACATTTTCTCTTGATGACTTGTTCTTTTTCTTCAGGTATTTTGTTTGTCCAGTGATCTCTGCATTCCTTAGTTAGATGTTTTTATTCTCTTGGAAAGATAAAAGCAAAACCCTACCCAACCCTAACTCTGGGGTGGTTCTTTTAGGTTGCATCTCTCTAGGGAAAAATGATATTTTGGCAACTGAAAAAATATTAAATTTTTCAGTTGAAATTTTAAAAAATTCTTTTGAAATTTTGAAAATAAATATACCTTAGTATGTATAGATAAATATACCTATATTCTTCTCTCTCTCTCTCCCTAGAGAGAAAGAGATAGGAAAAAAAGAAAGAAAAAATATAGATAGATATAGATATAATTTATATATATATATATTCAAGATTTAAGTGTGTTTATTTTTAGATCACAAAGGACATTCACTTTGAATTTCAGCCTTTTTGCAAGCTTCTTTTAAATTTAAATCACTGTAATTCTTATGTGCCTGCCTCAGCCTCCCAAGTATTGGAATTAAAGACATGTGTCTCCGAAGCGGTAGGATTAAAGATGTGAACCCCTACCTGACTATGGATTCCTTATAATAGTTATTCTCATAGGGTTGTGTGAGCCTCACACAAAGGAAGTGAACTTGGCAAAACATCCTGCCTATCCCTGTCTCCAGTGAAGGCCAGGGTGAAAGCAAACAGCTCTCCACAGGACACAAAGGCAAAACTTCTTCCCCAACATAACACATCTCCCAGTTTCCATTTGAGGTCAACACATCTTTAAAATATACAGGCTTATTTCAGTCAGCAGGGTTTTTAATACTGTCCACAGCTGTTGTGCCCTGCTTATGGACAACCTGGACAGTCTGTAACTCTTCTTGGTAATTCCTTTTAATATTTTTCTCAGAAGCATTCTTTATTTTATAGTTTGTTTCTGAGATTGGAGGAATGTTAATGGGTGTTTTCCATTGCTGCAAAAAATCATGTCCCCATAAATTCATGGCTATATTAACCACATATCGCTTTAATTTTCCTATTTGTCCTTCTGGCCCTATCCACTTGACCCATCTTGCACTTTGTTTTACCTGAGATAAAGTTCCGATATTTACCCCCCCGAAGAGGCCAATCTGGATGCCAAGAATTTGGTGAAATTACTGTTACATCTGCTCCTTTGTCTACTAAACCTTCAATTTCAATGCCATTTTATTTTTATTTTTTTGCTTTGGATTGCCAGCTCAGGGATGGAACCACAGGGTCGGTCCTCCTTCATCAATCACTACTTAAGAAAATGCTCTATGGGCTTGCTACAGCCTGATCTGATGGAGGCCTTTTCTTCATTGAGGTTCCCTCCTCTCAGCTTTAGCTCGTGTAAACTTGTCATAAAACTATACAGCACAACAAACTAAAGTATGGTTTTACATAAGTTCACCTAGGGGAACCAATGAGTTTATTAGGCTTCCTTAGAGGACAGTGAGGAAGAGGTTATGGGCAGAAGTACAAACATACATCCTGGAGGGTTACCTACAAGGCATGATGACTTTTCCAAGGCTGCATAGACAGACTATACTTCCTTCATTCTTTTCCACTTATATACGCAAACCTTCCCAGAGACCATGTACAATTAGGTTAGAATTACATAGAAATGGTTGAGAGGGGTGGCTTGATATTCAGATGATGGTCCCATAATTCTTCCTACTCCCTTCCTAGAGGGAAAGTCCACAGTCAGCAAGCCCAGCTGTGATGATCTTTGGAAAACAGCATTAGCTGTAGTCTTGAAGATGACAGCAGTTTGGCCCAGAGGATAGTCGTGTAAAAGGATACAAAGCATGAACCAGGCAGTGGCTGGTTTTGTAAATCTGTCTCCTATGTTTAGGATTATACTGCAGCTTTTCTACATTGATAAGACTCAATCAATAGTTGTACTGTCTGATTAAATTAAGCAATTTTCACTGTTTATCTTTGTCGTCTATACAAGTTTGAAGTTTTTTTAATTATTATTTTTATTTATTCACTTTGCAACCATATCAAAGCCCCCTCCCTCCTCTCTTCCCAGTCCCACCATCCCTCCATTTTTACCCACCTCTCTCCCCTATTTCTCAGAAAAAAGGGAGCCCCCCACCAACCCACCCATCCCAGTTCATCAAGTCAAATCAGGACTGAGCTCATCCTCTTCCCCTGTGGCCTGGAGAGGCAGCCCCACAAGGTGGGAATGATCAGAAAGCAGGCAACAGAGTTCATGTCAAAATCAGCTCCAGCTCCCCTTACTCAGGAACCCACATAAAGCCTGAGCTGCACATCTGCTACATCTGTGTAAGGTGCCCAGGTCCAGTGTGTGCATGGTCCTTGGTTGGTGCTTCAGTTTCCACAAGGCCCCCTGGGCCCTGGTTAGTTGGCTCTGTTGGTCTTCTTGTGGAGACCTTCTTCCTGTCACCTTCAGGTCCTTGTATCCTTCCCCCTACTTTTCCACAAGACTCCATAAACTTAGCCCAATGTTTGGCTGTGAGTCTCAGCATCTGTTTTGATCCATTGTTGGGTGGATCCTCTCACAGGACAGGTATGCTAATCTCCTGTCTGTGACCATAGCTATGTTGTTAATAGTGTCAAGGGTTGTCTCTCTCTCATAGGCTTGGTCTCAGGTTGGGCCAGGCATTGTTTGGATATTCCCTCTCTGCTCTATCTTTATCCCTGCACAGCTTGTAGACAGGGTAAATTTTGGGTCAAAGTTTTTGTGGGTGGGTTGGTTTTCCCTCCCTCCACTAGTAGTCCTGTGAGTCCTGTCTAGTTCAGTTTCCATTACCCTGCTACTAGGGGTCTTGGCTACAGTCACCCCCACATCCTCCCAGAAGCCTACCTTGTCTTAGGTCTCCAGCTTGCCATAAAGATGTCCCCACCCACAGTTTTCCCCGCTCACCCTGCCTCCCCAGGTCTGGGTATCCACCTTCATTTCTCTCTATGTTTCCTCTCCTACCTGATTCACTCTCTTCAACCACTTCTGTTGACTATTCTATCTCCCCTTCTGAGTGAGATTTAGGCATCCTCCCTTGGGTCCTCCTTGTTATTATCTTTGGGTCTGTGAATTGTAATATGATTATCCTGTACTATATGGCTAAAATACTATTACAAATGAGTATCATGTTTGTCTTTCTGGGTCTGGGTTATTTCAGTCAGGATGATCTTTTCTAGTTCCATCCATTTGCCTGAAAATGTCATGATTTCCTTGTTTTTAATAGCTAAGTAGTATCCCATTGTGTAAATGTACCACAATTTCTTTATCCACTCTTTAGTTGAGGGATATCTAAGTTGTTTCCAGAATCTGGCTGCCATGAACATAGTTGAACAAGTGCCCTTATAGTATGGTGGAACATTTTGGGGGTATATGCACAGGAGTGGTTTAGATGAGTCTTGAGGTAGAGCTATTCCCAGTTTGTTGAGAAATATTCAGATTGATTTCCAAAGTGATTGTACAAGTGTACACTTCCACTAGCAATGGAGGAGCATTTCCCTTTCTCTACATCCTTGCCAGCATGTGCTGTCACTTGAGTTTTTTATCTTAGCCACTCTGACAGGTGTAAAATGGAATCTCAGGATGTCTACATGTAGAAAATTTTGAAGTTTTATTGATAGTGTATGATGGCTTTGAGGAAGGAACGGAGCCCTTGAACTATGTGATACTAAATTCTGCTTGATATAGAAATAAGAAAAGGGGGAGAGACAGAGGCACTGTGTAAAACGACAGGAGCCTATCAGACACTCAACAGCTCATGCTTGCTGGGAGAGATAACGGTGACCATGGTCCAGGCTGTGATCCCTGGTTCATCCCTCCTCTCCCCCTCTCTTCAAACCCTGACCTGATCACAATCTGTGTCACCTACCAGAGAAGTAGTTGGTGGTGAGAGATCTGGGTAGGGTCTTATCTTGCTATATGGAAAGATATACTATGTATTTCTGATACCCCATTATTCCTGGGAGACTTCTGAAGGGAAATGTTTCCTTAATATTTTTTTGCATGTGGGTCTGAGAGTCGCTGAAACCACAATAATGTTTTTTGTATAATTCCTTGCTGAAATGTGGCCTTTGCTGGCCTGCCGTCCTTTGACTGTGACGCCTCCCCCTCTTTTCTACTGTCCCCTTTGCCTGTGACTCTGTCATAAGCTATTCCTGACTACTTTCTCTTCACAAAGCACCTTCAGTTTGTTCTTACCAATTTCCCCTGCCTGTTTCCACTTTGCTGTAAGGGCTTAGCCCAGCACGAATGCCCCACCCTGAAATAAGATACCGTCCCATTCTTATCTCCAGTCTATTTCCTTGTGTAGAAAATTTTATTGTCTTTTTCCTGGAATTGGTGACCTCTGGCCTGGTTCCTGCGACTGGTGAGTTTTGGAGTGAGAGATCAGGCCTGGTTTTCTCAGTCTCAGTTGTATTTCAGATTGTGCTGGCCTCTTGTCCTTACACGGTCCCAAAGTCTAATGAACAACCTCCTGTTTTACTTTTCTGATTTGTTTTTTGAGACAAGTTCTCATATAGCCTGGGCTGACCCTGAGCTCCTGATGCCTCTGTTGCCACCTCCCAAGTCCTGTGATTACAGGCATATGCCATCATAACCTGCTCAACCCTTCCCACTGGGCTGCACCTGGTCCAGGGTTATGTCTGTATCAACTTTTAGATTCCAACTGTGGTGATTTGAAATGGCCCCCATAGGCTTGTAGGGAGTGGCACAATTAGGAGGTGTGGCTTTGTTGGAGGAGGTGTGGCCTTGTTGGAGGAAGTGTGTCACTGGGGTGGACTTTGAGGTTTCAGATGCTCTAGCAAGGCCCAGTGTCACTCTTTCTTCCTGCTACCTACCAGTCTGGCAGCACCATGTCTTCTTGTGTACTGTCATACTTCCTGCCATGATGATAATGGACTAAACCTCTAAACTTACACAACCTCAGTTAAGTGTTTTTCTTTTTAAGAGTTACAATGATCATGGTATCTCTTCATAGCAATAGAAACCCTATGGAAGACAAGATTGATACCAAGAACGGGATACTGCTGTGAACAGCTGGACCATGCTTTTGTTTGGAGGAATATGGAATACTATGGCTTTAGACTAAAAACAAGATTTATTGAGCCATACCAGTAGGAGCATGGGAGACAATTTGCCAAGGGTGATGTGAACTAGGAGACAACCTGGCTCAAGAGATTTCACGGGAGAAAAATATTACTATGTGGCCTAGAGGCTGTTTTTATGATGTTTTAGTAAAGAATGTGGTTGTTTTATGATCTTGTCCAAAAAAGTCAGCCCCAAGCTAAATTGAAGAGTTATGTATTAACAACTTTGGCAGAGGGTCTTGTACCAGATTCGCAAGACCCCAAAAGACCACCAGGAGTTGAGTCCGTTGCAAAACACAGGATCTTTTTATTACAAGCTGTAGCTAGGGTTTATAGCCTCACTGCTGCAGAAGTTGAGAGCAGAGAGCCTCTTGCTCAGGTTAGGTGGTTGATTTAAACAGTCTGGTTCCTCCCAGCACCCCCAAAGCAGGGGATTCCTGCCTGGCAAGCATCTGTTGGTTGAAACACAGAAAGGGATTTTGTATTTTGAATTGATTGGCTGTAGGAAGGCCCCCAAACCATTAATAGTCTGACTTCCCTTGTTTAGCTGTCCTAGGGAAGAGGGGACTGGTTTCCTAGTAACTGTATCTCTAGTGGGCAGGAAAGAATACAGTATGGCTGGTTCTTCTCTGCAGGTGGCTGATATGTCTCCACCTGTCTGGCCTTTGTTCAGGCTTGTGCTTTAAGCTTTAAACCAATACTCCCCCCCCAAAAAAGAAAACTAATATTTAATTCTTTGCTTGCTCAAGGGCATTTCCAAACAATCTAGCTTTGACTGTATTGTGTGGACAGTCCTATGCAGATCTGTAATGAAAAAGAGCAAGCTGAGTAAATAAAAATACAAAATGTACAGTTGGAGCAGAAAATGAGTACCAGGAAGAATTAGAGAAATACGTGATGTTAAGTGGAATAAAGGGAGTGGTGACCTCAGAGCAAGACCCCACCCAGCTAATTCTTTTCAATTTTGAAAAGTATTTTTAAAAAAGTGAAAAGAAATTAAAGAAAAGTCTAGGGCCAGGCATAGTGATGCACACCTTTAATCCAAGGACTGTGAAATCAGAAGCTAGTGGATGTCTGAGTTCAAGACCAGCCTGGTCTACAGAAAGAGTTCTAGGACTAAGCCAAGCTTAGTCAATGAAAGAAACCATCAAAAACAGAAAACTGATGAAAATGCATTTGAACTCAAAGACACCAAACCTTAGGTGTGCCTTTAAAATTAAAGGAAAAAAATGTATCTTGAAAGTTGATTTTTTTAGAAACTTGGGATTAGTGAGTGATTAAATAAAGATTTCAAAAATTACGTTTACAGAGAGTAACTTTTTATTAAAGCCTTACATTCTTTCACTGGAAAACTGATTTGGTAGCCCTTAATAAGGTTCCTCTGGGAATGTATAATAAATTTTAGCAGCTGAATTGATTAGACAGTGGGCAGGAAATAGGAATGTCTGTCTTTTTAAAAAAATTCAGCACTAGGGATTGAATCTCTGGTCTTACAAATGCTAGACATGTACACTGTCACTAACCTACACTCTCAGCCCTCCTCATGTTTTTCAAAATTGTTTCAGTTGCCACACAGAGAAATGGGCTTCATTGTGACATTTGCAAACAAATACATCACTACACTTTGGTCCTACTTAGCCCCTATCATTGCGTTCCTTATCAACAAACCCTTTTCATAATTTTTAATTTGAAGCAGAGTCTTGAAAATTTACCCAGAAGCCCAGTCAGGTCTTGAACTTCTGATCTTCCTGCCTCACCCTCCCAAGTAGCAGGGATCTAAGGCTATGCCACTAGATCCAGCAAGAAATTGCTTTAAGTCTTTCAAACAAAGGAAAACCAATTGGGAAAATAGTTGATATTTGAAAAATATTATCTAATAATGTTTATTTTTAGGCCTATAATTATTACTGTGGTATTATCTAACCCACTATCATAATCAATAAGACACAGACACCCGATAGATTTTAGAATAGCCTTATTGCACTTGAGGCAAGGCAGATTTACATCCTATGCTACCTTTACCTGGCAAGCCCCCATTCCACACCATATGCTATAATAATTTCTATTTGGACTACTTCCCAATCATAATTATGTAAATACTTGCTTATTCTCTCGCCTGGGCTACTTTCCTCGATCCATGCCGATCAGACCATGTGCTCCTCTCCATGCTAACCCATTGAGGCCTCTGCTTCCTTCTCTTCCAGTACCTGTCTTCTCCTCTTTCCCATGATCCTCCTGTCCTCATCTCTACCCCATTCTGCCCTGCCCAGGTTTAGGCCTTTTAATCAGCCAGTCAGGAATAATTTCTTAGGCAAGTTTACAATTGTCATTTTGATGTACATGAGTGTCTGCTTGTAAAAGATAGCAAGCAGACGTTGGGGAGCAAATTAATTAATGATCAGGTACAAAGCACCAGACAGAAAACCAGGGTTGGAAGATCTATGATGATGTCTGAGAGTTTGGTGAGACCAGCAGCAGCAAGGGCTACCATGCCAAGGCTCAGAGGAGCAAATAGAAGAAATTGTCTTCTTTTATTCCAAGATGTGTATCTCTGTCCTTATTCTTAACTTTTAAATGTGTTTCACAATGGGTACAGCTGAAGACAATCATGTGAAATTAATTCAGCCAATTTCAGAAAAAAAGGGATATCACGTTTTTGTTTATGGTTTCTTGGTTTTGTGTAGAGATTAAACTGTCTAGGGGTCTAAAGTGGACTAATAGAAGAAAAACGTAGATAAGGAAGAATAGCAGAGAATGGAGGAAAATATGTTCAGAATATAATATAAATATAATATAAATAATTTTTATTATATAATAAAAATAATATAATGTATAAAACTTATAAAATCTGCCTAATTCTTAAGGTCCACTCAGTAGGAGGGAATTTACTCCTAGTTCTGCAAACTTATGGCTGGAGAGGTCATAGACCCTATAGAACAAACTATACCTATCTTTTTTCTAAGCCAATATAATTTCTAACTGTATTCTAAATACTATCCCAATGACACAGATAAGTGCAGTTCTCACACTCTAAGAAAGATGCTTTTTGCTGCAGATGGAGGTGACTACAGTGGTCCACAACTGTCAAAATGCAGAGAATACGTGATGGTGGAGATAACAGGTCATTACCAGAACTGGTGGAAATGTGAGCAATAAAACCCAGTTCATCAGAGCAAACTATTATTGTGCATCATACATCATATAGCATTCAAAGTCAGCAAGAAACACCCAGATCTGAAAGGGGACAATGATCATTTCTGCAGAGGCCAGTAAGGTCACCCTGAGGGCCCCCAAAATATAGGTGCCATTGGTGCCATATACCTGGATATAGCCTGCAGGAAGCAATAGGGAAGCTTTAGAAATAATGGGTAAACTACCATTTCATTCTATTGACAGTGTCCTTTACCTTACAGAAGTCTTTTCGGTTTCAAGAGGTCCCAGTTATTTAATTGTAAATCTTAGAACCTGAACTGTTGTTGCCCTGTTCAGGAAGTTGTCTCCTATGCCAATGAGTTCAAGGCTCTTCCCCATTTTCTTTTCTAAAAGATTTATTTAGTCTTATTTTGAGGCCTTTGATCCATCTGGACTTGAGTTTTGTGCAGGGTGATAAGTATGGATTTATTTGCATATTCTTACATGTGGACATCCAGTTAGACCAGCATCATTTGTTGAAGATGCTTTTTTTTCTCCATTGTATGGTTTTGGCTTCTTTGTCAAAAATCAAGTGTCTGTATGTGTGTGGGTTTATTTCTGGATCTTCAATTCAAATCTATTCATGAACCAGTCTGTTTTTAAGCCAGTATCATACAATTTTTATTACTATTGCTCTCTAGCACAGCTTGAAATCAGGGATGGATACACCTCCAGAAGTTCTTTTATTATATAGGATTGTTTTTGCTATTCTGGGTTTTTTCCAATTGTACATCTGACAAAAAGCTAATATCCAAAATATATAAAGAATTCAAGAAATTAAACACCAATAAACAAAGTAATCCAACTTAAAAAATGGAGTACAAAGTTAAACAGAGAATTTTCAACAGAGAAATATTGAATGGCCAAGAAGCACTTAAAGAAATGTTCAATGTACTTAGTTATCAAAGAAATGCAAATCAAAATGACTCCGAGATTCCATTTATATCCATAAGAATCAAAAACTCAAGTGACAGCACATGCCAGCAAGGATGTGGAGAAAGAGGAACCCTCCTCTATTGCTGGAGGAAATGCAAACTTATACAACCACTTTGGAAATCAATGTTGTGCTTTTTTGGGAAATTGGGAATAGCTCTACCTCAAGACCCAGCTATACCACTCCTGGTCAAATACCCCAAAAATGCTCGAACATACAACAAGGACATGTTCATGGCAGCTTTATCCATAATAGCCAGAATCTGGAAACAACCTAGAAGTCCCTCAAACAAAGGATGGGTAAAGAAACTGTGGTACATTTACACAATGGAATACTACTAAGCTATTGAAAACTAGAAGATCATAAAATTTCCAGGCAAATGGATGGAACTAGAAAAGATCATCCTGAGTGAGGTAATATGGTATGTACTCACTTATAAGTGGGATTTTAGCCATGTTGCACAAGATGGATATATTAGTATTCACAGACCCAAAGAAGATAAGTAACAAGAAGGACCCAAGGGAGGATGCTTAAATCTCACTCAGAAGGGAACAGAATAGACAGCAGAAGTGGCTGAGGAGAGGGAATAAGACAGGAGCCTAGCATAGCTGTCCTCTGAGAGCTAACCCAGCAGTGGATCAAAACAGATGCTGAGACTCACAGCCAAATATTGGGCAAAGTTTACAGAGTCTTGTAAAAAGTGGGGGGAAGGATAGAAGAACCTGGAGGTTCCAGGAGCTCCACAAGAAGACCAACAGAGCCAACTAACCAGAGCCAAGAGGAGCTTGTGGAGACTAAAGCATCAACCAAGGACCATGCATAGACTGAACCTAAGCTCCCTACACAAATGTAGCAAATGGACATCTCAGGCTTCATGTGGGTTTCCTAGTAAGGAGAGCAGGTGCTGTCTCTTACATGGACTCTGTTGCTTGCTTTTTTATCACTCCCCCCACCCGGAGGGGCTGCCTCACCAGAGCACAGAAGAAGATCTGGGAAGGGTGGATGGGGGGAATCTCCTTACCTGAGGAATAGGAAAGGGAGGATAAGGGTAGAGGGAGGGAGGGTAGGACAGGGAAGAGAAGAGGAAAGGGGCTACAATTGGGATGTAAAGTGAATAAATTAATTAATTAAAATAGAAAAATAATGAGTAAATTCCTTGCCAACTTAGCAAAATAAAGGCATGGCATGAGAAATGAAATTGGAGAGGTGGTCATAAGAGTACTGGCTGCTTTTTCAGAGGACCAGAGCTGAGCTCCTAAATACCCACATGCTGGCTCACAGCCATTTGTAACTCTAGTTCCAGGGTAGCTGGTGCACATGTATACATCCAGACAAAACACTCATACATAGAAAGTAAAAACAGTTTTTTTAGAAAGGAAATAAAATTAACCCATAAAAAAATAACTTTTCAAGATAGACCCATGCCTTTAATCCCAGAACTTGGGAAACAGAGGCAGGCAGATCTCTGAGTTTGAGGCCAGCCTGGTCTACAGAGTATCAGAACAGCCAGGGTTACCCAGAGAAACTCTGTCTCGAAAACACAAAAACAAATTAGAAAGGAAGAAAGAAAAAGAAAAAGAAAGAAAATAATTTTTCTTTATATATACCTTTAAGGAATAAGATTTATATTAACAGAATGAAGGCAATAAAAATCTTGATTGGGGTGGAAGTTGCAAAGCCTGGAGAAAACTTATGCATGGGGGTGGAGGCAGCTGGGTGCTTGGTTGAGATTAGATACAGAATACTTAGGTGAGACAGGATCTCCCTTATTGTTGGGATATAAAGCTGGAATAAGGTGCTTCCATTCCAATAGATGTTTGTGATATGTAAATTAGTTTATAGATAATTGGCTAAAGCAGAAATTATGTCAATGAAAGACAAGACATGTCATATGTATTTTACCTCTTTGTAGATGTTTTATTTCAACCTCTTTCACAGACTGGCAATGGCTGAAGGACACTCAGCTGTTCAGTGCAAGCCACAGAGGAACACAGCACTATGTAGAACACCATGATTCATCCACGTTGTCCTTTTATCTGCATTTAGCCTATGTCCGTCTTATAGGTGGAGCAGTACCTGGTCTTTATTAAATTCTTATCTCTATAACTTGTCCTTATACCCTTTACAAAAAGCCAGCTTTGATTTTCAGAAGTAAATCCCAGTGTTTAATTGTTTACATGGAAATTAAGCTAATTTGGGATCATTTTTCTTGTTGATGCTACAGGTATTAAATTGCAGGTATTTAAGGGCCCAGTTCAACCTCATCTTTTGTGAACCTTGATGCTTTTACTGTGCCTATTGCAGAATAGTGGATTTCCATAGAGATATGGACAGATTCTCATGGATTTCTTGTACCTCTTTCACTGGCCTCTGGGTGGCATCACCCAATACCTGGAAACTTCATGGCTCTTCTGGAATTTAAGCAGTTAAGGGTGAGGAGAGTGTCTGTCTCAGTGGTCAGCGTGTGTATGTAACTTGACTTCCTTTTGATTGTCTCTCATTTTGCCCAATAGCTATTCTTACTTAAAAATCTAGCCAGACATGGAACACACACCTATAGTCCCAGCAGTCAAGAGGCAAAAGTGATAGACGGACGACAAGTCAGTGCCATCATAAACTCAGAATAAGACACTGTCTTAACAACAAATAATGCCTTTGGCTTCGCAGACAGAAGGGTCATTCTATCTATTTTCTATCTTAACCTCAACATACCTGTCATTTTGTGTGTCTTCTTCAGAGAACTCCCACCAGTTCTTTTGTGGCTTTGGTTATGCTCTGAAGCTATCTGTAACTCTGCTGCTCTATCTGGACCCCTCTCAGATGCTACCATCTCAGCAAACCAATGCCAGCGCCCACCACTGTTTTAAGCCTCAGTGAATGTGCAAACTCCAAGAACCAGTGCCCTTCCACAGCCACAAGTAACAGGAAACACAGGCTCCTGTTATCTTTCTGTGTTTTCTATCTCTTCATCCCTCCCCTCTAACCAGCTATGTTGATGTTACAGTTCTAACAGACGTAGAACCCTCCCCCAAGGTTTCTATGTTCCTTATTATATTTTCAATTTACATATGACATATTTTTTCTAAGACATAAAAGTTGACATATGTGCATTGTAAGTACATACACCCACTTCTTTGGAACCCTTGCATTTATTTCTTTTTAAATATTTGTTTAGTGTGAATGCAATTTTTCATAAAAAAGGAAAAAAAAGCCTTTTTAGATTCATCTTAACCAGCATCTTTCTGCCTTCCCCCAGGTTCTGAAAGACATTGTTTTGCACCTCTGTAGCAGCCTCTAAATGCCACCTTGGTGAAGGGTGTGGAGAGGACTTGGAAGATCTTGGCTTTCCTTCCTACCTCTTCCACTATTGAGGGCCAGTTGAGAAGCTGACTTCTTGGGGCCTCAGTTTTCTCACTGTATTTGTTCTTTTGCTTGTTGCTATGACAAAATGCCTGACAGGGAAGGAAAAAAAGACTTGGGGAAGGAAGGGTGTGTTTTGGATCATAGTTTGAAGATACAGTCTATCATCATGGGGAAGTCTTGGTACCTGAAGTGTGAGGCAGGTGCTCACATTGAATCTGCACTCAAAAAGCAGGAGAAATTAATGATGCTTAGCCAGCTTTCTCCTTTAAAAAACAAAACAAAACAAAACAAAAACCTTTTTACTGATTCTTTGTGAATTTCACATCATGCCCCAACCCTACTCATCTCCTCATTCCTTCACACCTTCCCTCTGCCCTTTCAACCTCCCCAAAAGAAAACAGAAAAACAAAACAAAACCTCACTGTGGAAGCCACAGTATGTCATGGTATTTCACACAGTATGTCCTTTGCCCAAAAAAAAAAAAAAAAATTGTACTTGCAAATGTTCATTGCAGTGAGTCCTTGGTCTGGTTCAAGCCTCTGGCTTCTGCTACACTGTCAGTACTGGAGCTTCATTAGGACTCCTTTAGGATATCCTACTGTTGCCCTGTGTCATGGAGGTCCTGAAGCTTTAGGTTTGCAGGATCAGCCTTTTCATGCATTCCAGCAGTTCATAGATGGATGAAGATGGGGGCAGACCAACTGAAAGCCCTGGATCTGGCCCTGGGTGGTAGCTGAGTTTTTCAGCCCATCAGCTCTCCTGCTCCAGTGCCACCAGGGCCAGATCTCCTGATTTGCCCAGGAGAAGGGTGGGGCCAGCTCTCCCATGTGCCACAGCTGGTGAGGGGTGCAGCCAGCTCTGCACAGCCCTTCGACATGAATACGGCCTCAGGAGGAAGCCTAGACCAGAGACCCAGGAACCATAGATTGCCTTTGGTGGTTAAAGGGACACACACCCTTGCTGCTGCAGGGCCACAAACCCAGACATGACCCTTGGTCGAAGCATGGGCTGGGACATCACCATGGCCCCAGGTGGCAGCACAGGCTACTCTCATAGGCTGTTCTTCACCACCCTCATATTTCCAGTCCTGCCTCTCTTCAGAGTGTACACACCATTCAGCTTCTCTTTCTCTTCCATCTCTCCACCACATTCTTGCTCATCATACTTTTGTCCTCTGCCTGTGTGAGCCTTGTGGAAGTGGGTGGGACCTCACTTTCCCCTTCTTATTCAATCCAGGCTCCTAGCCCATGGGATGATGCCGCCTACAGTCACAATGGATCTTTTCACCTAATCTAAGCTGATCTAGAAACCTCCACCTAGGCATACCCAGATGTTTGACTTCTAAGTGATTCTAAAGGCTGTCAAGTTTACAATCAATATTAATAGCCACAGCAGGAAAAGGGTGTGGGAGAGAGAAGCTCTAGCTATGGCAGCAGGGCTGTGATGCAGCTGGCTGCACTGTGTCATACTCAGGAAGCAAAGAGATGCCGATTGATATTCAGATCACTATTTTTTTTTTCACATTTTGCTTCTTATTAAGTCCAGGACGCCAGCTCACTAGATAGTGCTACCCACATCCTACCTCTGTTAAATCTCTAGGGAAACACCCTCAGACATTCCCAGAAGTGTGTCTCCTAAGTGATTTAAAATCTAGTTAAATTGAAGCAATTAACTATCATATGCACCTATAAACTTGGAATGGTAATATGAAACATGTATCTGTTGTAAAAAAATAAATAAATAAAATAATATATGTAAGATACTCAGCATAATGTATATAATACAGTAGTTCTAAGCTTAGCACATATTAGAGATTCAATTGAACGTATTATTAATAATATCAGGGGTACTTATTCATTCATTTAATAAATACAGGGTTTATTCTAATGAGATAATAACAGTCAACTGAACAAACAAACATGTAACATAGACCAAGCAAGTCTCTTCTATCCTCAGATGACTCTGAGTTTTCAGATATCTGGACCTGATCCTAGGTAAAAGTATTCAAGATATTATATTATTTTAGATGAGCATTAAGGTATGAAGGCAGAAAGATCAGGAGCTCAAGGCCATCCTTAGCTACATAGTTTAAGGCCAGCCTGGACTACATGAGACCCTGTCTTTAAAAAAAAAAAAAAAAGTAGTATAATGTTAGCTAGTGATGAATGCTAGGGCAACTGTTGTCACCTTTCTATAGTAGGTAGAGCTTAATGCCTTTCTCAAAGTCACAGACTAGTCACTGTTCAAAACTGATCAATTCTTTTTCTTTTTCTTTTTTTTTCTTTTTGAATCAGGGTCTCATACTGCAGACCAGCCTGAAACTCACTATGTAGCCCAGGCTTGCTTTGAATTTGTGGTGATCCTCCTGTGTCAGAGACTACAGGAATGACATACCAATGCTCCCCTTAAGAATCTCCTCTCCTCCCTCCCCTCCCTCCCCTCCCTCCCCTCCCTCCCCACATCCACCTCAAATTTTCTCCTCCTTTGATGAATATGAAATATCCTTCTCCACCTCTTTTGATTAATTTTGGTTGAAAGTCTATTTTATTAGATACTAGAATGGCTACTTCAGCTTGTTTCTTGGTTCCATTTGCTTGGAAAATCTTTTCCCAATCCTTTACTCTGAGGCAATGCCTATCTTTATTGCTGAGGTGTGCTTTTTGTATGCAGCAGAAAGATGGGTCCTATTTTCATATCCATTCTGTTAAGCTGTGTCTTTTTATTGGGGAGTTGATGCCATTAATGTTGAGAGATATTAATGACCAGTTGTTGTTAGTTCCTATTGCTTTGATGTTGGTGGGGGGTGGGAGAGAGAGAGAGATTCCCTTTGGTTTTGCTAATACGGAGCTATTTATTACATGTATTTTCCTGGGTGTAGTTGGCCTCCTTGGATTGGAGTTTTCCTTCTATATCTTCTGTAGGGCTGGATTTGTGGATAGGTACTGTTTAAATTTGTTTTTGTCATGGAATATCTTGTTTTTTCCCCCTCTATGGTGATTAAAAGTTTTACTGGGTATAGTAGTCTGGGCTGACTTCTGTGGCCTCTTTTTGTCTGTAAGATATCTGTTTAGGCCCCTCTGGCTTTTAGAGTTTCTGATAAGAAGCCAGGTGTAATTCTGTTAAATTTGCCTTTACATGTGACTTGGCCTTTTTTCCTTGAAGCTTTTAATATTCTATACATTTAGTATTTTGATTATTATGTAGTGGGGTAATTTTCTTTTCTGGTCCAGTCTATTTTATGTTCTGTAAACTTCTTGTTGTTTATAGGCCTCTCTTTCTTTAGGTTGGGAAAGTTTTCTTCTACGATTTTGTGGGAAATATTTTCTGGGCCTTGGAGCTAGAAGTCTTCTCTTTCTATTCCTATTATTCTTAGGTTTGGTCTTTTCATAGTGTCTCATATTTCTTGGGTGTCCTGTATCAGGAGTTTTCTAGATTTAACATTTTCTTTGACTGATGAATTTATTTCTTCAATTGTATTTTCTATCCCTGAAATTCTGATTTCAGTCTCTTGTATTCTGTTGGTGATGCTATGTCTGTAGCTCCTGTCCTCTTCCTTAGTTTTTC
Source organism: Meriones unguiculatus (assembly GCF_030254825.1). NCBI lineage: Eukaryota > Metazoa > Chordata > Mammalia > Rodentia > Muridae > Meriones > Meriones unguiculatus. Next base: position 92,270,936 of record NC_083350.1, read on the forward strand.
CATCTCCAGGATTGCCTCATATTGCATTTTTAAATTTTTCTTATTTCCATTTTTAGGTTTTGAACAGTTTTACTAATTTTCTTTTCCTGTTTGTAGTTTTCTATATTTCTTTAAGGAATTTATTCAATTCTTTCACCTATTTGGTTATATTTTCCTGTGCCACTTTGAGAGCTTTATTTTCCTCCTTTAAGGCCTCTATCATTTTCATAACCTCAGATTTAAAATCTTGCACTTTGGGTGTGATAGTGTCTCCAGGGCTTACTGTGGTAGGATTGCTGGTTTCTGGTGATGCCATATAGCCCTGAGTTTTGTTAATCGTGTTCTTAAGCTGGTCTCTAGCCATCTGGTTGACTCTGGTGTTCGCTAGCCTGCTGTTCCCTCTGTTGGGTTCACTGTGACTCAGGTGGGCCAGGAAGATGGGGAGCAAGCAGAAAGATCTCCAAGCTGAACTCTGGTCCAATGCCACACAGGCCTCCTCCGGATCCAGGACAATGGGGCTTGGGTCCCTCACTCAGCTCACCCCTGTTGGGCTCTGTGTCTGTGACCCATGTGTGCCAGACAGATGAGAAGCAGGCAGAGAGATCTCTAAGCTGAACACTGGTCTGGTGCCACACAGGCCTCCTCAGGATGGGAGACAATGAGGCTTGGATCCTGTACCCAGCTCATCTCCACTGGGCCATCCAGCAAGTGCTCTTAACTGATGACCCATCTCTCTAGCCCTCATTTTTGTTTCTTTAATTAGCATACAAGTATTAGGTTTTACTGTGGCATTCTCAGATAAAATCTATTTCAGTTAATCTTTATCTCTTTATTTCCCCTCTGAACCTCATACTCTTCTGCCTCTGGGAGCCTCATTTCCCCTTTCATGTAACATATATTCGATTGCCCTTCCATTTCTCAGTGCCTCTTTTTCCATTTCATGGTCCCCTTTATAATTTCGTAATCTATGTTCAAATCCACATCTATACACCTACACATACACACACATTTAAATAGACAGATATTGTCTGAGTCATCTCACTTAATATAATAATTTCCATATCCATCCACTTTCCTGAACTTTCATAATTTCATGTTTACAGCTAAGTAAAATCCCATTGAGTTTATACATTTATCTGTCAATGAACATCTAGGCCCATTCCATTTCCTTGCCATTTATGGGCATCACATCTTAGGACGGCTGTCTATTCTATAGTCTGATTTAGAGATGATCCTGACTGATCCCCAAGCTATAATCTCTCCAAACTGGCATTTGTTGAATATCTACGTCCTCCTCTGCCTCTAGTCACTTTGTGACCCTTTGTGTCACACCATTCCTTTGGTATAACTCTTTAAGTCGCTGGTTTTCTTTTTCAGCCAACTTTTACACCTCTGAGGAAGGGTAGCCATGGAGAAAAACCTAATGATAGAGTACTTGTCTGGAATGGTATAAAAACTGTGGGTTTGATCTTCAGCACTACGTAATCTGGGCATGGCAGCTCAGACCTGCAATCCCAGAGCTCCAGAGGTGAAGACAGAATCAGAAGTTTAAAGTCATCATCCTTTACATAGAGAGCTGAAAGCAGCCTGGGCCACATGAGCTCCTTTCTTAAAAAAATAAAGAATTCAAAACAGGGGCTGGTGAAATGACTCAGAGATGAAGAGTCATTTCAGCTTTGATTCCCAGAACCCACGTGGTAGCTCCCAGCCATCTGTGACTCCGGTTTCCGGGGATAAAGCTAGCTTCTCCTCTCCTGGGATAGCAGGTATGTAGATGGTGCACATGTTAGTATTTTGGCACCTGCTGCTGGGTTCCTAGCAACCTATGATGTCATCATGTGTTGCTGGCCAGGTAGTCACACCTGGCAGGCATGGTTACATTGCTCCTTAAAAGGATCAACCTGCCACCTTGTCCCTCTCTTGGCTCTTGGCTCTTGCCCTCTCTTGCCCTCTCCCCTTTCTCTGTCAGGGCACTCCTCTCCTCCCCTATCATGTCTCACTCTCTCCTTCTCCCTCCCTCTTCATCTCCATCTAATAAACTTCTTTCATATAAAATCTGCTGTGTGCATCATCATCATTGTTTTATTTGGTCCTAACAGCACATACATACACACAGTCAAAACACTCATACACATAAAATAAAGCTAAAAATATAAAAACAAAAAAGATTTAAAATCTGGCTGTTCTCTTAGCGGCTGGGAATTTGGCTGGGCTTCCCAGGCCTCTTCTGTCCCACATGGTAAGGACATCTTTGTCCTTTGTAGTGGCATTCCATACATGCATTCTGAGAGGGACCACAAAAGTCTTGAATAGCAGCTTTTCCGTGGATCTTGGCTTCCTAATTTCAGACAGAAATTGGCATAAGTCTTTTCTATCCTCAGCTCACCGTTTATCTAGGTAATCAAGAGCTGGTCATATATTAAAAGCAAAAAATACTGTGTAAGTTATTACCTTCTTATTCTAGATAAGATTTGGTTTCATTTTATCTTATTTTATGCTGCAATATCGATGTTGATTTTGTACTCTTATATCGATGGGAAGTGCTTTTATAGTGTTGGGGAAAAGAGTGGGAAGCAGAAAAGCATTCCTGATTTACACCTGGACCAGGGCATGAGTTCAGAACAAGACTTTGTCCCCCAGTTCTGTTGCCCTGAGACTTGTATCCAATGATCTGCATGAAGATCATCATAGGACAAAAAAAAAGTCTGTGGGGAGGAAAAAAAACATTGGCTAATATTTCACAATATAACATTGCTACATTTGTAACTATTTACACTTTCTAAATGCACTCAGTCAGCAAGGAGGGTAAGAACAACAGGGAAGACTATTCACATGTACATCCTTATAAACAAGGTCAGCTATGAATTTCATCATGGTCAGGAGATCAATATGACTTGCTAAATCAAATGGAAAATATTTAATAAGAGGCATTATGAGTTATAATAAGTGATTGAATGAGATAAATAGAACTCCAAAGAACATGCCAAACCTATGTCTGGGTACTAAGGCAAGAGTACTGTGGACACATTTGGAAGAGTGATGCCAGGAATCTTCCCCAAGGGTATGATTTATACCCCACCAGAGGGCTGGCTACAGGCACCATATGGTGAGAAAATTAGCCAGAACTGCTGTCCAGTCATTACTCGGAGGCTTGTAGGCAGAAAACCATGGGAGTGGCCACAGGAAATACTTTCCCAAAATGCAGTTTGGCTGAGGCTGGATAACCAACTTCCCGGATGTTTGCAAGATTCACTGGGAAGCCGCCAACCAGCCTGCTGCTGAAACTTGCTAAAAATTGGTTCATTATATGTTTGTTCTCCAAGGGCTTCTGCCAGCCACTGAATAGGGATCAGAAAAAGAAAAATCAGAAGCACACCAGAACTCAGAAGAGACGTCCCGCCCGTCTCAAGCTTCCATCACTGTCTTCTACTGGCAATGTGGAAGGCAATGCCCGAGGCAAAGGAGAGGTCATTACCAGGTTTTGTTCCATTACCAGGAGGTAAAGAAAAGTGAATTTGGAGCTAAGATGCAATAATTAATAACTGATGTGTTGATTAAATATAGTGTTATACATGACCGGGGCTATTAAGAATTTACTGTAGGGCTGGAGAAATGGCTCAGCATCTCATATGACCACACTGATAGACCAAACCTCTAACCCATGGGCACAAAACACACCCAAATCATAGCAGTCCTGCAGTAGTTACAAGAGAAAGAGGCAGTCTCTTCCTCTTGGTCCTATATTCTTTCTACTACTATCATGATGTTGAACCCAGCAAGAATTTCACCAGTAATTCTTTGGCCTCTGTGTGTGTGTGTGTGTGTGTGTTTTGTTTTGTTTTGTTTTGTTTTGTTTTGTTTTGTTTGAGACAGGGCCTCACCAAGTAGCCTTGGCTGGTCCTGAATTTATAGCAATCTTCCTGCCTCAGGCTCCCAAGTACATGAGATACCACAGTCAGTTGGTGACAATGCTTATACATAAAACTTCACTCTAAAAGAGCTTAGGTTGGTGATGAGCTGTATGTCAAAGAAGAGCTTTAGATTCAGAAATAGTTCAGAACTTTCATCCACTTTTATTATTTATGTCCTGGAGTTTTAGTTTCTTAACAGTAAGATTTAATGGAGGCGGGGCAAGATGGCAGCACCGGGAGGACTCTCATTCTGAGCAGCAGCACAGCAGGATCAGCACAGTGACCAGCAATCAGAACTCTCGGGCATAAAACACATTCATTGTGTTTCCCAGGTGAGAGGATACCCAACGGTGGGGGATTCAATCAGCTTTTAACTCACCCAGCTAAACCGCTGAAGAGATCCGGTTCCGCCAGACGTTTGGCTGCCGGCCGCCAGCCCCAGCCCCAGGCCAGAGCCACAAGCCAGTGTCTCTGGTCACAGTCCCAGACTGAACCGTGCACACCACACTATCAGAGACTGGAATTTTCAGTCGAGAGATAACCCCACGGTACAGGAAACGATTTGGGACAGACCTTAGGTCACCCAGATATCCCCTGGAAAAGACTTGGGTTCCACAGGCGCCCCAGGAGCCAGCCCAGAGCCAGAGCCAGGGACCCAGCCTCCTGCACAGAGCCCTGCCTGCCTGCATGCCTGATTCGCTGCCTGAGATAGAATTGTGGGCACCAGGGCACCAGCGAATGAGTTTCACTGTCCGGTACAAACACACAGGAAGGGAAACGGCTGGTCTGATCTCAGAGCACTCAGCTGACACCCCCACCCCGAAAAGGTCTCGGGAAAATCACCCAGTTTAGGCAGACACCCAGGCTCCCAAAGGCTGGAAAGGCAGACACAGGCAGTTTATGCGCACCAGACAGCTGGTCGAGACTGAGCCTCCATCACTCAGCTGTGCTCCAGACACAGGCAGTTTCTGCGGCCAGCCAGCTGGCAGAGACTGAGCAGTACACACCAGGGCAAAAAAAGAGACTGGGAGTCCCTGTCTCCAGAGAATCCACAAGGAAGGAAGGAAGGAAACTTTACTGACTTAAATCACCCAATCCATCCCTGGAAAAAGACTAGCAAAGACCAGAGGGCCGAGCAGCCATCACTCAGCTGTGCTCCAGACACAGGCACAAACAGTGGCTGCGTACCAGATGTCCAACTGGGTCACAGCAGCTGATCATTAAATTTACAGCAAGAAACCCAGAAACAGGGCAGCTGTCCTCAGGACTTCCCTGGGTGAGAGGAGAACACTCTCGACTAACAAAGACCACAGTTACCACTCAGGTCTCTATCCCTGAGGTGAGCAGCAGCAACTTCTGAAAAAACGCCAGCCATCCAGAGACTATACTCAAAAAGCTGAGAAGACATCCTTCAGGAAAAACCAGCTTTCTGCAAAGGCGATTCTCTCCACCACAGGATCCCCAGGAACCACCAGAAAATAACCCCAAACACCTAAGATAGCACAGTAGGTAGAGGCCAGCGTAAAAGCTCAAGCAACAAAAGACAGAGCAATATGGCATCTCCAGAACCCAGTTCCCCAGGGGCAAGTAGCCCTGGACACCCCAGCATAACTGAAATCCAAGAAGATGACCTAACAACTATGCTCATGAAGATGATAACAGAGGAAACAAACAAGATATGTAAAGACATAGAGGAAGATAAACTCAAACAGAATATTGCCATCCCTAAAGAAATAGAGGAAGTTGCAGCCAAACAGTTTATGGCCTTTAGAAAGGAAATGCTTAAAGCACTGAATGAAATAAAAAAAAAACAGAGCTGAAGGAACTAAAAGAAAAACAGGAAAGTACAATCAGACAGGTGAAGGAAGTAAACAAAACAACTCAAGACCTGAAGATAGAATTGGAAAAATTAAAGAAAACACAAATGGAGGAATTAATGGAGAGGAAGAATCTAGGGAAGAAAACAGGAACTACAGAGGTAAGCATAACCAACAGACTAAAAGAGATGGAAGAAAGAATCTCAGGTGTAGAAGATACAATGGAAGAAATCGATGTATCCGTCAAAGAAAATGTTAAATCCGAAAAATTCCTGACACAGACCGTCCAAAAAAGCCAAGACAATATGAAAAGACAAAACCTAAGAATAATAGGTATAGAGGAAAAAGAAGACTCCCTTCTCCAAGGCCCAGAAAATATTTTCAACAAAATCATTGAAGAAAATTTCCCCAAGTTAAAGGAGAGGCCAATTAGAATACATGAGGCCTACAGAACACCCAACAAATTTGACCAGAAAAGAAAATCCTCCTGCAACATAATAATCAAAACAGTAAATATACAGAACAAAGAAAAAATACTAAAAGCTGCAAGGGAAAAAGGCCAAGTAACATATAATGGCAAACCCATTAGAATCACACCTGACTTTTCAACAGAGACTATGAAAGCCAGAAGGGCCTGGACGGATATCATGCAGACCCTAAGAGAACATAGATGTCAGCCCAGGCTACTATACCCTGCAAAACTCTCAGTCCTCATAGATGGAGAAAACAAGATATTCAATGACAAAAACAAATTTCAACAATACCTACAAACAAATCCAGCATTACAGAAGACACTGGAAGGGAAAATACAACCCCCAAAAATTAGTTTCTTTCAAGAAAACACAGGAAATAATTAACCTTACTACAGTAAAACAAAAAGCAACCAAGCACACAACCTGATGACCACAGCCAACATCAAAATCAAGGGATCTAACAGCCACTGGTCATTAATCTCTCTCAATATCAATGGACTCAACTCTCCAATAAAAAGACACAGATTAACAGAATGGATACATAAACAAAACCCAGCAATCTGCTGCATACAAGAAACACACCTAAGACACAAAGATAGACATTACCTGAGGGTAAAGGGTTGGAAGACGACTTCCCAAGCAAATGGACCAAGAAGCAAGCAGGAGTAGCCATTCTAATATCTGATAAAATAGACTTTCAACCAAAATTAATAAAAAGAGATGGGGAAGGACACTTCATACTCATCAAAGGAAAATTCCACCAGGAAGACATCACAATCCTGAACATCTATGTCCCAAATACAAGAACACCCACATTTGTTAAAGAAACATTGATAAAATTTAAACCACATATAGATCCCCACACATTAATAGTGGGAGACTTCAACATCCCACTCTTAACAAAGGACAGGTCAACAAAACAGAAATTAAACAAAGAAACAATGTCTCTGACAGATGTCATGAATCAAATGGACCTAACAGACATTTATAGAAATTTAAACCCAAACACAAAAGAATTTACCTTCTTCTCAGCACCTCATGGAACCTTCTCCAAAATAGACCATATAGTTGGTCACAAAGCAAGCCTCAACAGATACAAGAAGATTGAAATAATCCCTTGTATCTTGTCTGATCACAATGGAATAAAGCTGGACCTCAACAATAACAGAAATAGCAAAAAGCCTACACACACACGGAAACTGAACAACTTGTTACTAAATGACAGCTGGGTCAGGGAAGAAATAAAGAAAGAAATTAAAGTCTTTCTAGAAATCAATGAAAATGAAGACACAACATACCCAAACTTGTGGGACATAATGAAAGCAGTGCTAAGAGGAAAGCACTAAGTGCCTTCAAGAAGAAATTTGAGACAGCTCATTCAAGCAACTTAATGGCTCACTTAAAAACCCTAGAAAAAGAAGAAGCAGACACACCAAGAAGGAGTAGATGGCTGGAAATAATCAAACTCAGGGCTGAAATCAATCAATTGGAAACAAATAAAACAATTCAAAGAATCAATGAAACCAAGAGCTGGTACTTTGAGAAAATCAACAAGATCGACAAACCCTTAGCCAAGCTAACTAAAAGGCAGAGAGACACCACCCAAATCAACAAAATCAGAAATGAAAAGGGGGATATAACTACAGACACTGAGGAAATCCAAACAATCATTAGGACTTACTTCAAAAGTCTATATGCCACAAAATTTGAAAATATAAATGAAATGGACAGTTTTCTTGATCGATTTGACTTACCAAAGCTGAACCAGGACCAGGTAAATCAACTAAATAGACCTATATCCCCCAAAGAAATAGAAGCGGTCATCAAAAGTCTCCCATCCAAAAAAAGCCCAGGACCAGATGGCTTCAGCGCAGAATTCTACCAGACCTTCAAAGAACAGCTAACACCAATTCTCTTCAAACTATTCCACAAAATAGAAACAGAAGGAATATTACCAAACTCACTCTATGAAGGCACAGTCACCTTGGTACTTAAACCTCACAAAGACTCAACAAAGAAAGAGAATTTCAGGCCAATATCCCTTATGAACATTGATGCAAAAATACTTAACAAAATACTTGCAAACCGAATCCAAGAACACATCAAAGATATTATCCACTATGACCAAGTAGGCTTCATCCCAGGTATGCAGGGGTAGTTCAATATACGGAAATCCATCAATGTGATCCACCATATTAACAAACTGAAAGAAAAAAACCACATGATAATCTCCCTAGATGCTGAAAAAGCCTTTGACACAATCCAACATCCATTCATGTTTAAAGTATTGGAGAGATCAGGGATACAAGGCACATATCTAATCATAGTAAAGGCGATATACAGCAAGCCTATAGCCAACATCAAACTAAACAGAGAGAAACTTAAAGCAATCCCACTAGAATCAGGGACAAGACAAGGCTGCCCACTCTCCCCATATCTCTTCAACATAGTGCTGGAAGTCCTTGCTAGAGCAATAAGACAGTTGAAGGAGATCAAGGGGATACAGATTGGAAAAGAAGAAGTAAAATTATCACTATTTGCAGATTGTATGATAGTATATGTGAGTGACCCCAAAAACTCCACCAGGGAACTCCTACAGCTGATAAACACCTTCAGCAAAGTGGCTGGATACAAAACTAACTCAAAAAAAGCAGTAGCCCTCCTGTATACAAAAGACAAAAGGGCTGAGAAAGAAATTAGGGAAACAACACCCTTCACAATAGCCACAAATGACATAAGGTACCTCGGAGTAACCCTAACCAAGGAAGTCAAAGACTTGTATGAAAAAAATTTCAAGTCTCTGAAGAAAGAATTAGAAGAAGATATGAGAAGATGGAATGATCTCCCATACTCATGGCTTGGCAGGATTAACATAGTAAAAATGGCCATCTTACCAAAAGCAATCTACAGATTCAATGCATTCCCATCAAAATACCAACACAATTCTTTACAGACCTGGAAAGAAAAATTCTCAACTTCATATGGAATAACAAGAAACCCAGAATTGCTAAAACAATGGTCTACAATAAAAGATCTTCTGGAGGTATCTCCATCCCTGATCTCAAGCTGTACTATAGAGCAACAGTTTTAAAAACTGCATGGTACTGGCATAGAAACAGAATGGTGGATCAATGGAACCAAACAGAAAACCCAGAAATAAACCCATACACTTATGGACACCTGATCTTTGACAAAGATGCCAAAACCATACAATGGAAAAAAGATACCATCTTCAACAAATGGTGCTGGTCCAACTGGATGTCTACATGTAGAAAAATGAAAATAGATCCATACTCACCACCCTGCACAAAACTGAAGTCCAAGTGGATCAAAGACCTCAACATAAAACCAAACACATTAAATCGGCTAGAAAAAAAGTGGGGAATACCTTAGAACTCATTGGTACAGGAAAAAACTTCCTGAACAGAACACCAACAGCACAGGCTCTAAGAGCAACAATCAATAAATGGGACCTCATGAAACTGAAAAGCTTCTGTAAAGCCAAGGACACCGTCATCAAAACAAAGCGACCGCCTACAGATTGGGAAAGAATCTTCACCAACCCTTTATCTGACGGAGGACTCATATCCAGTATATATAAAGAACTAAACAAGCTGGAAAGCAGCAAACCAAGTAATCCACTTAAAAAATGGGGAACAGAGCTAAACAGAGAATTCTCAATAGAGCAATATCGAATGGCAGAGAAGCACTTAAAGAAATGCTCAACCTCATTAGCCATTAGGGAAATGCAAATCAAAACAACCCTGAGATTTCACCTTACACCCATGAGAATGGCCAAGATCAAAAACTCAAGTGACAACACATGCTGGAGAGGTTGTGAAGAAAGGGGAACCCTTCTCCACTGTTGGTGGGAATGTAAACTTGTACAACCACTCTGGAAAGCAATCTGGCGCTTTCTCAGACAACTAGGAATAACGCTTCTTCAAGATCCAGCCATACCACTCCTAGGCATATATCCAAAAGAGGCTCAAGTACACACAAAAGACATTTGCTCAACCATGTTTGTAGCAGCTTTATTTGTAATAGCCAGAAGCTGGAAACAACCCAGATGCCCCTCAACTGAAGAATGGATGCAGAAATTGTGGTACATCTATACAATGGAGTATTACTCAGCAATGAAAAATAAAGAAATCATGAAATTTGCAGGTAAATGGTGGAACCTGGAAAGGATCATCCTGAGTGAGTTGTCCCAGAAGCAAAAAGACACACACGATATATACTCACTCATATAGACATACAACATAGGACAGACCCACTAAAATCTATGCATCTAAAGAAACCAAGCAAGAGAGAGGACCTTAACTAAAATGTTCAATCCCCACCTGAAAGGCAAAGAGGATGGACATCAGAAGAAGAAGAAAACAGGAAACAACCTAGAAACCTGCTACAGAGGGCCTCTGAAAGCCAGAAAGAGAAGACAGGAAACAAACTAGGAACCTACCACAGAGGACCTCTGAAAGCCTCTGCCCTGCAGACTATCAAAGCAGATGCTGAGCCTGATGGCCAACTGTCGGGCAGAGTGAATGGAATTTTATGTAAGAAGTGGGAAATAGTAAGAGCTGGAGAGGACAGGAACTCCACAAGGAGAGCAACACAACAAGAAAATTTGAACACAGGGAACTTCCCAGAGACTCATACTCCAACCAAGGACTATTCATGGAGATAACCTAGAACCCCTGCACAGATGTAGCCCATGGCAGGTCAGTGTCCAAGTGGGTTACCTAGTAATGGGAAGATGGACTGCCCCTGACATAATCTGATTGGACTGCTCTTTGATCACCTCTCCCTGAGGGGAGCAGCCTTACCAGGCCACAGTAGAGGAAAATGCAGCCACTTTTGACGAGAACTGATAGACTAAGATCAGAAAGAAGAGGAGGACCTCCCCTA